>NW_024465451.1:10000000-12400000 GCF_017591425.1 Ochotona curzoniae
ACATGTGCACTACGTGTGCGTGAGTGTGTGTGCGCAAGTGTACGTACGTGTGGATCCTGCCTCCTGCCACTCCCCACCTGCTCTGGGTATTCTGGTTTTTGTTTTATTGGTTTTAGATTAACAACAGAGAGGAGTTAATTTATCAATAGTCTAAAGCTGTTGCCAGTTTTTCTTACACTTTGAAAAAAAATAAATAACCGCCATCTCACTGTTAGGCCCCTCTGTCCTCTCGCTCCTCCCCCATCTGCCCAGCACTCTTCCATGCCTGTGTACCCAGGCTGCTCTGTCTCCGCATCTGCTCAGGTGTGTGAGGCCTAGAGCCCGGGCAGCTTTTTTCTCAGTCGTCGTCCACTTGAAAATTCAAACAAGAAACTTTGCTTCAGAGGTTTCATGTGTGGGAACCACATTCCCGGATGCCTTTCTCCTGTGTATGTGTAAATTCCTTAATAAATATTGCAGGGAAGGACTGCTTGTGTGGCTGGTGCTGTGCATCCTTCTTGGAGGAGAGCAGCTCACGTTGGATGGTCAGTTGCTTCACTTCTCACATTTTATGAGTCATCAAAAAGGGGCTCTTTCTCCAGGGGTGCCTTAGGGTTGGGTGCTGAGGGGCCTGTGGAGATCTATACTTGTGAGAGACACAAAACACACTGTCCCCAACACACATACACAGAGATGGAGAAGTGGAGACCCAGAGAGAGGAAGCAGTTGGCTCCTGGAGGGCCCTTGGCAGAGCCAGCAGTGGGCTCCAAGGCTTCCAGCCTCAGGCTCTGTCCCTGTACTGTGACATTTGTACATATTCCTCTCTGCCAGGAGAGCAGGAGGTCTGCTGGTAAGTTGGGTAGTGCAGCCCTCTGTGAAATGCTAATTTGTCAGGAGGGGTAGGAGCTGGGCCTTCTGTCAGACTGAATACCCCACCTGGGGGTCATGTGAAGAACAAGAGGTGAATAATCTGGTCCATTTTCTCCTGTTCTCATCAGAAGGGACTCGGGGGGCATCTCCTCCCCTTCTCTTTCCTTTGAGTGCTTAACATATGGGATCAAGAGACTAATAGTACAGTGGCTAAGAAAATGAGCTGTGTAAGAGGCTGCTGGTATTCACATCCCATCTTGGGACTCAGGCAAGTAACTGAACCTCTGGGTCTCAGCGTGAAATGAGGCTAACAGGAACACTTAGAATGATTAATTCCAGTCTACAGTTACTGAGCGCTCCACTGGTAGCAGGTGTTACATGCCAGACCTACGTGAGCCGTGAATTTATCTCACAGATATTCAGTAAGTGTTTATGGTGTACCCAGAATTGCTTCTGATTCTGTTGATTGAGCAATGAAACACTCCACCAAGCTCATGGCTGGTATGATAGGAGCACTGGACAATAAATGTGAATAAATGGACTTAAATTTCAGAGAGTGAGAAGACAAAAGGTGAGAATGACTCCACGACCATTTGGATGGAGTTGTCAGGAAGAGCCAGTGAGGTAGAGATCTGGAAAAGGAGCCGGATACATTTGAGCGTCGGTGGTGCAAGTGTTGGCAAGTCATCAGAGCGGGACCAGGCAGATCCACCCAAGGAGAAAGCCTTGGAACCTGTCAGCTTTTACAGTTTGAGAAGATTCAAGGAGTCTCATATATAACTCCTGCTCTGAAGAACCTTACAGTCTTACAGAGCAGCACATTTGTCATGTCTTCCACAGTGGGTGGTGGGGACACCCAGGCCAGAACAGTGGCATCTGAGCTGAGAGGTAAAGGAAGGGATAAGGAGAGTTCCTTCCGATAGATAATGCCATGGGTGCAAAGAGAGCTGTGAGAGCACAGGACCTGGGGACACATGCACTCTGGTGTTTCTGAAGTGAGATGTGGGTCAGGGTGACAGGTGAGACAGAGCTGGAGTGGGACCACATTGTCAGGGTGGCAGGCATTCTACACCCTAAGAAGACTTCAGTATGAAGCATGAAGGGTGCAATGGCAACAGGATCGAACTCATGGCATTTCACCCTCGAATTGCCATGTCGGAGGAAACAAGACAGGAGCTAGAGACTAGAGAAATGGCCTGTAACTGAAGATGAAGGAGAACCATGGTGGTGAGGAGTGGAGTGGTCTCAACCAGGAATCCATGAGCCGACTAGGCAGCAAGTGAGATGCTGAAAGATGTTGCCCAGAAATGCTAAACTAATTAGGGACTGCATACTCTCTCACCTCTTGTATGTCTACAGCACAAGATCTATATAGAAATAGCTCCAAGAGGTCCTACAGCATGAAGGTTTCCATCGTATCCTAGCATCCACCAACACGAGGGACGTCACTTTTCTGGAATATCTAATAATTGCAGAATATTGCTTAGGAATAGCAGCTAGAAGAACACTTTAGGATGCAAGGTTGAAAGCTCTCAGCAGCAAGTGAAAAGTAAATGGAGAGAGGAAAAAGTCATATTTCACATGTTTCTCAAGTACTTGGAAGAATCTACAAGAGGACTTTTCTTCTTGGGAGAGAAGTGGATAATTGACAGCTTGGCTTTAGGCATGTTGAACCAGTTGGCAGTTCAGAGCCAGCATCCCTTGTCAGAGCACCAGCTCCACTCCCAGATGCTTTGGTTCTACCTGCTGCTGCACCTGGGAGGGCATCAGAAGGTCCAAGGGCTTGGGCTCCCACCATCCATGTAGGAGACCTAGATGGAGTTCTAGGCTCTCAGCTTTAGACTAACTCAGCCTGGGCCATTGCAGCTGTTTGGGCAGTGAGTCAGCAAATGGAAGATACCTATCACTCTGTCTCCCAAATATACACACACACATATATATATATGTGTACACATACATATTTTTAAATGTGAATATAATAGTCTGAAGTGCAAAGAAAAGGTAGGTGCTAGAAAAATTAATTTGGGAGTTAGCCCCATGGAGTTAATACCATAGAAGTGGATTGATTCACATTGAGTAGATTTGTAAAAATAAAAGCAGTGGGATCCATACCCGCTTTTCCCTAACCCTTGATCCATCCCACGTTGATCAACTATGTTAACATCATCTAAAATTAAAACTAAATTTTTTTAAAAAGTCAGTGGAATGGAGACAGAACCTTGAGATTCTGGAAGCAGCAGCAGATAGTGGTTGGGTCCCCGTTACACATGTCAGAGACTTGGATTGTATTCCTAGCTCCCAGCTTTGGTCAGGCCCAGACCTGTGTGTGTGTGTGTGTGTGTGTGTGTGTGTGTGTGTGTGTGTGTGTGTGTGTGCTGGGGACAGTGTGTGTATGTGGTGTGTGTGTTTCTCAAATTTAAAAAACTCATGAAATTACAACATGAGGAACACCTAGGGAATAGAATACCAGGAAGGAGGGATGATCCCAAATGTAAAATCATCAAGCAAATCCAGTGAGGTAAGTACTCATAAAAGGACTTACTCATATACTATTAGATGGAACATAAAAAACAAGTACCCACTAGCAAGGTATGAGAGATTTCTCTGCAACACCCCCCAAAATTGTTACACACCTCAATTGAGGAGGTGACATTGAAATAGTGGTAGAAGGTAATCAAGAACTTACATGTAATTTTTACAAATTGTCTACTCAACACTATGTCAGACATCTAATGTTCGCCTGGATTTAACCTGTAACTTATGCTGGGTTGAATGTTACTTTTCGGAACCTGTCACTGATACTGTCTAAACCCAGAGGTGTGGAAGAATTGAACTTTTTTTTTTTTTTTTTTTTTAACGTATTGTTCACTTAACACTATACCAATTAACCCATAACATTGTATATCGACGCTGATGTTTTGTTGGGGGTTTTAACTTACCGGAACTTTACTCTGTTGGCTCTACCCTCAGACCAGAGAAGGTCTCCCCAAGAGGCCACTGAACTTATCTGGACAATAGGACGCTGGACTTTATGCTGGGTACATGCCCACAATGCAGGAATTTCAACGGAACTTGAACTGTGGTTATGCAACAAGATGGAGCAATCCACTATGGGAGGAGGGGTGTGGGAGGGGCGGGGGGACTCCCCAATGCTTATAAAACTGTTTCACATAATACAATGTTAATAAAATTTATTAAAAAAAAAAAAAAAAAAGGACTGTTGGACTCAGCATGGGGAAATTCTGCAGCAGTTTCAGTGGAAAGGTAGGGCCAGAAGCCAGATTACGGAGGGTTGAAAAGAGAAGTAAAGTAGTTGAAAAATTAGTGAAAAGGGCTCTATTAAAGATAAACGGCGGGCCCGGCAGCATGGCCTAGCAGCTAAAGTCCTCGCCTTGAACGTGCCAGGATCCCATATGGAGGCCGGTTTTAATCCTGGCAGCTCCACTTCCCATCCAGCTCCCTGCCTGTGGCCTGGGAAAGCAGTTGAGGACGGCCCAGAGCCTTGGGACCCTGCACCCATGTGGGAGGCCTGGAAGAAGTTCCTGGATCCTGGCTTCGGATCAGCATAGCACCGGCCGTTGCACTCACTTGGGGAGCAAATTATCAGACGAAAGATCTTCCTCTCTGTCTCTCCTCCTCTCTGTACATCCGACTTTCCAGTGTAAAAATAAAGTAAATTAAAAAAAGAAAAAGATAAATGGCAAGGTTTTAAGGTTTACTCATTTTTAGATTTTGTTTTTTCTACTTCTATGTGGGAGGGTAAGGATGATGGCTCAACTGGCTAATCCTCTGCCTGCAAGCACTGGCATCCCATATGGGCTCTAGTTTGTGTCCCAGCTGCTCCATTTACCATCTAGTTCCCTGCTTATGACCTGGAAAAGCAACAGAGGATGGCCCAAAGCGTTGGGACTCTGTGCCTGTGTGAGAGACCCCCAGAAGAGGTTCCTGGCTCCTGGCTTCAATCAGCTGTGCTCCTGCCATTGTAGCCATTTGGGGGGTGAAACAGCAAATTGAAGATCTTTTTCTCTGTCTCTCCTTCTCTTATTCTACATTTCCAATAAAAATAAATCTTAAGATTATTTGGAGCTGGGCCCATCTCCTATGCGTGTACAGGGGCTCAAGGCCTCAAGCTATCCTCTGCTGCTTTCTCAGGCCATAAGCAGAAAACTGGATTGGAAGTGGTGCCCTTGGTACTAGACCTGGTGCCCACACATGAGATGGCAGCATTGCAGACAGAAGCTTAGCCTATTATGCCATGGTACTGTGCTGGGGTCCGTGCGGTAGGTGTGGATGGCACGAAGGTGTGAAGAGAACAGCTCCCCTGTTTGCAGGGCTCGGGGGAGCTTCCAGCTGTTTGGCAGGGCCCGGCGTATTTCTCTCTGACCACCCTGACGCTGTTTCACCCCCTGGCTGCATGGACACTCAAGCACCCCACTAAGAATTCTGTATTCTTTTGAGGCATTGTTGTTCACCTCTGTGAGACAGTTTTTGCAGGTTTTTGCAACCGATGTGAGCTTGAGAGTCAATGTCACTGATAATGTCTTGGTGAGTGGGCCTTTGACAATTTACACACAGGAGCACAATTAAGCCCGTGCCATTTTTGGACACCTTATTGTGTGCTAATTATTGCCTCAGAATCTGGCCCAGACATATAGCGCACCTTCTGGGAAGGGGCTTGAAAATATCCTAAATATTAATACAAGTGATGGGAGTGAGAGCTGAAACCGCTATGGCAATAGATACAGTTATTGTTATCTCAAAGACTAGCCTGTCTTTGCAATTTTTTTGGAACATAGAAAATGTAATTGTTTTAGCTGCTTTTATAATTTTTAGCTAGAGGAATTAAGGATGCTTTTATTAAAGAAAAATGCTTTTGATTATTGCTTTATTGTTTATGGGGTTGTAGGGGTCTGTAGTTGTAGGGGGATTTAACATTTTAAGTTCTGTTTTAGATTTTAGGTTTTTTCCTTTATAACCTATTTTCCCATTAAATGATGGGTAAATTGTAGAAGTAAAAATGTGGTGGGAAAGTACTACTGATTAGTAGATAATCACATGTGCCTTGGCCTTGGAGTCCTGGCTGTTGCTCCATGGCTACTGTTGAAGAATAAACAATAGCTTGCTTTGAAGAATATGAATACAGTATTTTGCAAAATTATCTTTAGGAGCACCTGCTTAGCCTTGAAGTGCAGACGGAATGACCAAATGTCTGTACATGCCCCCTTAATTTTGAAAAGAAAAAAATAGAATAGTTGCTTGTGCAGAAGCTTGAGAAGGGTTTTGAATAAATAAAAAGGACAGTTTCTTTCTGAGTTGTTGTGAGAATGCACCAAATGCCTGTGTCTGTGTCTTTCTTTATCGCCGACTCCACGCACCCTTCCCGAGCTCCGAACTCGGCTGGAGCTGGACTCCGGCAAGTGGCGCCCAACGTGAGGGCTCGAGGAAGGTAAGTCTTTTCTCTTGTTCTCTGCGGCGTGGATAGGACTTCACCCAGGGTGCTGCAGGCCCCCTGACAGAAGGTCAGGTTAGGAGGGGTGAATAGTCAGAACATTTCTTGAGAAGTTTTGTACCCTCTGTTTCTATAGAGTAAAAATGGGACAGAGTGCATCAAGTGACAGAAGCTTGTACGCTGATATTATTAAGCATACTTTACAAAAGAGAGGCATTAAGGTTAGTAAAAAAGAGCTTTCAGAATTTTTGCAGTTTATACGGACAATTAGTCCTTGGTTCCCAGAGGAAGGAACTTTAGATTTACAGACATGGGATCAGGTAGGGAATGATATAAAGAGGTGGTATCAGAGCCACGGGGGGGCTGACATGCCTTCCTCAGCCTATGCTATTTGGACAGTATTGAGACAAACACTGGATACGGGGACAGATGCTTATGCTCCATCTTCCCTGACTGCTCCACCTCGGGAACACACTCCCTTGATTAATCGTAAAAAGGGAGGCTCAGGCTCTACTTATGGCTCTATGGAAAGTACCTGTCCTGAAGATAAGGTAAACTATTCTAGCAATGAGCAGGAAGGCTTAGCAGGTGAAGATCTTTCAAAACCAGAAACACTTAGATCAGAAGTTAAGGATTGTGAAGAAGAGCGGACAGTTGAGTTATGTGATAGATGGTCGCTTGCTGTTGATGATAAGCCTCCAAGATATTCGGCTAAGCTTTGTGAGCCCTTTCCAGCTAGACCAGATCCAGCAAAGATTGGCTTTAGAGGAGCAATGCAGCAGGCACATAAGGAAGGTGATTTTTTCTGTTTTCCTGTTGTTTATGAATGGGATGAACCTGAATGGGAGCCGTTGTCTTATAAGCTTATTAAGGAACTAAAGCATGCTGTCTCTGACTACGGGCCAAACTCCCCATACACTATGACATTGGTGGAGGGACTAGCAGCTAAGTGGATGACTCCATATGATTGGTTTCAGGTTGCTAAGGCTTGCCTCACAGGAGGAAACTTCCTTCTGTGGAAGATGGAATATGAGGAACTAGCTAAAGCAGAAGTAAAGTCTCATGGATCTGTGAGGCGTGGCAAGTCGCTTACCTTAGACATGCTTTTAGGACAGGGTACTCATCTTGGTGTTTCAGAACAACTTACTCTGCCTAAGGAGACATTACAGCTTATCTCCTCCCTGGCACTAGGAGCATGGAAACGCCTGCCATCTGCAGATCAGAAGTCCTCGGGTTTTGTAAATGTTAAGCAGAAGCCTGAGGAGCCTTTTGAAGATTTTGTAGCTCGACTCACAGAGGCAGTGAGTCGGACAGTAATTAACAATACAGCTACAGATCTCATAGTTAAACAGCTAGCTTTTGAGAATGCTACTCCAACTTGCCAGACCTTAATTCAGCCAGTGAGAAGGACAGGAGATTTGTCAGACTATGTTAGAGCTTGTACTGAAGTAACTCCATCTTATATGCAAGGGTTAACTATTGCTGCAGCTCTTCAAGGTCAAACTGCTACTCAGATTTTAAAGAACATTAGAGGCAATCAAAAAAATAAAAAAAGACAGGATTGCTATTCTTGTGGTGGAGTAGGGCATTTCAGCCACAGCTGTCCTGCCAGAAACTCATCCCAAAATTTCAAACAGGAAAAAACTTATGTGGACACTCCTAAACCTGATTTAAATATTCCTCGCACTGTCTGTCCACGGTGTGAGAAGGGATTTCATTGGCAAAAAGCTTGTAGGTCTAAATTCCACAAGAATGGAACAGTTCTATTGCCTCGAAGTCGATCTAAATTGAGTAATCAGCCTGTACAGGGTCAGATTCAGGGAAATGGGAGGCAGGCACAGTCCCAGGTCCACAAAACTATGAAGACATGTATGAATATCGGCGCTAAAGTGTACAAAACTAAATTGATGGCTGCTACTTTAAGCACTAAGTTAAAGCAAAATAGACATAAATGTTATAATTGTGGCAAACTGGGACATATGTGGAAAGACTGTAGGAAAGAAAATACCCAAAATTTTGGTAAACAAGCTATGGGTTATCTAAAGGCCTGCCACAACATAAGGACTTTGAAACATCCTGCCCACCTAGCAGGACTTAAAACCCTTGCTGTCCAAAAGCAAATGAATGCTAAATGTTTTAATTGTGATAAACTCAAATACCTTCAGAAGCAATGCCAAGCACCTCTTTTAGCTAAAAAATATGGCAGTAATACCGCTAAGGATCACTGCCTTAATATGTGTCCTAAATGTCATAGAAGTTTACACTGGGCAAAAGCATGTAAATGTAAATATAAATTTAAAATTGATTGTGATGGCCAGCACCTGTGGTCAGGAAACTCCAAGCGGGGCAGGTTCTGGGCTCTGAACAATCAGAGGTTTACACAGCACCAATATCCAATCCAAGCTGTGCCTATAGAAGAGTAACAAACTTAAAACCTGATACTGATAGAGGAAATGCTAATTAAAAGTTGGTATCTTCCTTGGCAATTGATTATACTACCTGCTGTTCATGCCTCAATTGGATGCTTATGGCACCAAGGGCCTAGAGAGTGGCTACATCCTCCTTCCATGAATAAAAAAGCTATTACTCCTATTACTCTGTATTGTGCTTTGGTCTCCACCTTAATTATCAAGAGATATCATAGGCATAAGAAGCCTTTTGATAAAGATGTAAATAAAATAATTATTTCTTATAGCTCTAAACAGCTTACTTATTTAATATCTAAGGATGAGATAAGACAAATAGCACTATTTATCCTTGTGGGTATAGGAGATGAAACTAAACTGGGCCCACAGAAAAATACTTAACCTCTTGTACTTCATAAACAATATTTGTACAAAATTAACATATTTTTTAACTCTATTAAATTTTTATGTTGAATATTTGAACTTTATGAACATAACTCTTAAGGTATTATTTGAGGCACTGCTTTAAAAGAGTAACATTTACCCCAAATATGAACTGGTATAAAGGTAACATCTAATTCACTGTTAAATTTTTTCAAGGTATGAAACACACCCATGTACTTGTATCTGCTAGTCTTTATATTTAGATAAAGAATAAATGCAAATATACAAATGAGTTCTTGGTGAAAAAGGTTATAGAGGAAAGTTCTTGAATAAAAGAAAAAAAGGTGTGGCTTGTAAAATATTCCTTCCTATAGGAGAATGGCTATGTTAGACTGTAGCGCTGAAGAGGACAAAATATTTACAGGATAAAGTTTGCTGAAGAAGGGATAGGAAAGTTATGGAAGCTGTGAAAGGAATACATCCTTTATTATTTATATGCAATATAATTAATCATATTCTTTACACACTGTTTGCAGTATTTTCTAAAATATTCATCCTTGATACATGGAATTAAAATCTGATCATCTGTTATAACAATAAAGTTTTAAAACCACATGTTATTATAACATCTTCTCTTAAATGTCTTTATCTACCTAATGATTATATTTTTCTAGTTAGCGCCAACGAACTCCAGACCTGAATTTACTGAAGTGTCTCAGAATATGTAAGATTCTATATCGAGGTATCAAGGTGATATTTGTGTTTTCTGCCTTACAGTATGTTCACATTGCTTAAGTTTGATAAAAGTTATGTATTTATTTTATAGGTATTTAAGTGATCACTTAATGCCAATAATTAAATCTAATCCATATTGTGTTATATAAAGATATTCTATTTCAATTAAATATTATAAGTCTTGGCATCCTTGATAGGTATCTAAATAATTCAGAAATTTCATTTCGTAGATACAATAACTGAATGGGCTTTTGGAGTAAAGATACTGTCAGATGCCAAGTAGAGCAAAACTAGTCATATCAAAATACTACTACAGGGAAAAAAATTTTTTACAGAATTTTAATTCAAATTTCTGTATTTCCAAAAGTCTAGGACAATAATGCTTGACAATAATGTAATGCAGGCCAAAAAGCCAGAAAAATATAAATGTTTATAGTTCTATAAATATGTCCAGGCTGTTAACTGTGTATCTCTTTAGCTAATTTATATTGCTACTATAATTGAATCAGGGTCTTCAGTATGACCAATTTTTTTCTTACAGGGTCTCTATTTGGATTGAATTATCATTGTTTACTTTTCATTTACTAAATTTTAATAGGTACTGCTATCACCAAGCTTGGTTTATAAAGATTCCTTAATAAATCTTAAATTCATCTAATATGATCTTTCATGCACGTTGTAACATTTTGGAGGCCTCAGTCAGAGGGTAGTAGCCATCCTGGGTTCTAGAGCCTGACTCAGTAGTCTGGGGAGGCCACCGTGATGCTTAACACGGCCCCAGCTGCCAGTCCTGGCTTCCTGGCTCGCAGGATTTGTGCTGACCTCTGCCTATATACAGGTACCTCATCATTCAAATTTGCTTGTTTTGAGTACTCATCTGGGACTCAAGAGGCTGGGTGCAACACAATCTCTTGAGTCAGGGTCCATACAAAACATCATTATGGCCCATTAGCTTTTAAAATTGAGTGAGTGTGGTGGCCACCTATGTCTGTGTTGATGTATGTCTTTTTGTTACAATTATTTGAAATTTTACTTTTACAGTCATCTAAAGTGTATTCTAAGAAAAAAAAAAGGAGGTTTGTGTGTGTGTGTGTTTTACTGCTTGGTTTCAATGTTCCTTGAGTTAAAATAAGAAACAGACACATAATAGATCTTAGTTTTATGCCATTTTTTTCCAACTAGAGTTATTATAGAAATTTTTATTTTAATTGTTATCATACTGTCTGTTTTTACTGATTAGGAAATGCTATACCTTTAATTGATTTTTGGAGTTTTTTGTTACAGAAATATTATTTGAAAGAACAGATGTATGTGACTGAAATATTCCCTAGTCATCTTGGCAAAATCTTTATCATAATCCACCTTGTATTCTCCTCCATCTATATATGTGAACCATCTGAAAGACCATGGTAAACTTATGTTACTACAAACAACAGAAGAGAGTTTTGCTAGCCTCAGTGCTACCCTTGCTGAGGCCAAACAGACACTTCCACCTGGAGATGTTTTAAGAGCCAAGTCTGTGCAGAGGATCAACACCTGCCATGAGGACACATCACAAATACATCTACTGATCTACCCTCTACCACTGAAGACATTCCTGCACAGGACTCAAGCTACTTTCCAAAAGGACTTCTGATAAATAACTTACCTTTCCCTTACACAGGGACTCTGAGATTCCCTCTCCTTTTCCCAAAATGACTCTGTGAATATTGCAATTTGTATTGTGTATTGTTACTAATTGTCTTAATTTTTTCCTGATGCTTGATATTTTTGTCATCTTAAAAAGACCCTCATATGTATTGTTACCTGTAAATTTGACTGAGCTGTGGTATGATGATGCTGCTCTTTATGCTTTGGAATCAGTTTCTACAGCTTTATCAGATCCTAAATGTTTTGTGATTTCCTTATTTTTAGGTCTCATTCCCTTTATTACCCTTATTGGATCTGTTGCAGCTTCAGTGACTGCCCTGACAGAGCAAGTTCATACAGCCCATCATGTTAATACCCTTTCTCGTAATGTTAGTCTTGCTTTGTTTACCCAGGAAGGTATTGATAAAAATTTAGAGGCTAAGGTTAATGCATTAGAAGAGGCAGTAATTTATATTGGCAATGAAATTCAACACTTAAAAACCAGATTTGGTGCCACTTGTCATAGTAATTATAAATGGATCTGTGTTACTCCACTGCCTTACACTCACTCAAATGACTCCTGGATTGATGTTAAAGCTCATCTCCAGGGTGTATGGAATAGTACATCTAACATTTTTAGCATCCAGGAATTATATGCCCAAAATTCTACTACCTCTCACTCTCACCTTCAGGCCATTTCCACGGGAGGTGTTGCTAATCAATTGTTACAATCTCTTTCATCTTTTATTTCTAAGAAGAACTTTTCTTCTTTATTTATTAATTTGGGAATCACGCTAATTGTTCTCCTTTCTGTATTGTTTCTTGGCCCAGTCATTTTCCGACGTTTGAGCTCCATGATTCAAGCCACTCGCAGAGAACTGCGCATCCTTCAACTTAATAATAGAAAAGGGGGAGATGCTGGGGTCCGTGCGGTAGGTGTGGATGGCACGAAGGTGTGAAGAGAACAGCTCCCCTGTTTGGCAGGGCCTGGGGGAGCTTCCAGCTGTTTGGCAGGGCCCGGCGCATTTCTCTCTGACCACCCTGACGCTGTTTCACCCCCTGGCTGCATGGACACTCAAGCACCCCACTAAGAATTCTGTATTCTTTTGAGGCATTGTTGTTCACCTCTGTGAGACAGTTTTTGCAGGTTTTTGCAACCGATGTGAGCTTGAGAGTCAATGTCACTGATAATGTCTTGGTGAGTGGGCCTTTGACAATTTACACACAGGAGCACAATTAAGCCCGTGCCATTTTTGGACACCTTATTGTGTGCTAATTATTGCCTCAGAATCTGGCCCAGACATATAGCGCACCTTCTGGGAAGGGGCTTGAAAATATCCTAAATATTAATACAAGTGATGGGAGTGAGAGCTGAAACCGCTATGGCAATAGATACAGTTATTGTTATCTCAAAGACTAGCCTGTCTTTGCAATTTTTTTGGAACATAGAAAATGTAATTGTTTTAGCTGCTTTTATAATTTTTAGCTAGAGGAATTAAGGATGCTTTTATTAAAGAAAAATGCTTTTGATTATTGCTTTATTGTTTATGGGGTTGTAGGGGTCTGTAGTTGTAGGGGGATTTAACATTTTAAGTTTCTGTTTTAGATTTTAGGTTTTTTCCTTTATAACCTATTTTCCCATTAAATGATGGGTAAATTGTAGAAGTAAAAATGTGGTGGGAAAGTACTACTGATTAGTAGATAATCACATGTGCCTTGGCCTTGGAGTCCTGGCTGTTGCTCCATGGCTACTGTTGAAGAATAAACAATAGCTTGCTTTGAAGAATATGAATACAGTATTTTGCAAAATTATCTTTAGGAGCACCTGCTTAGCCTTGAAGTGCAGACGGAATGACCAAATGTCTGTACATGCCCCCTTAATTTTGAAAAGAAAAAAATAGAATAGTTGCTTGTGCAGAAGCTTGAGAAGGGTTTTGAATAAATAAAAAGGACAGTTTCTTTCTGAGTTGTTGTGAGAATGCACCAAATGCCTGTGTCTGTGTCTTTCTTTATCGCCGACTCCACGCACCCTTCCCGAGCTCCGAACTCGGCTGGAACTGGACTCCGGCAGTACTGGTCCCCTAAGGTTTACTGTTAAGAAGAGATATAGGATGGGCCCGGCGCGGTGGCGCAGTGGTTAGGGTCCTTGCCTTGCACTCCCGGGATCCCATTCTAGTCCCGGCGGCCCCGCTTCCCATCCAGCTCCCTGCCTGTGGCCTGGGAAAGCAGTCGAGGTCGGCCCAAAGCTTTGGGACCCTGCACCCATGTGTGAGAGACCTGGAAGAGGCTCCTGGCTTCGTATCGGCATAGCATCGGCTGTTGCACTCACTTGGGGAGTGAATCATCGGACGGAAGATCTTCCTCTCTGTCTCTCCTCTCTGTATATCTGCCTTTCAAATAAATAAAATTAATCTTTTAAAAAAAAGTAGATATAGGAAAAGGGAAATTAAAAACCAAAAAATAGATATATGTGAGTAAATTCCAATCCAAAAAAGAGGAAGATTAAAAGATGAAAAGTATAAACAGTATAAGCCATCCTCCTCATCCTAAAAAAGAGCAAGATAAGATTTTTTAAGAGTACAGAAAAATGGGACAAACAGAATGAAAAAGGAGTGTGTATGACACAAACTTAAATACATAAAGTATAAATGCAATGTACACAGTTAGCATTTTGAGGTGGTCAGATTCCATCTAGTATTTCAGATCTTTCTTCCAAGATTACTTTCCCGTACCAGAGGAACTGTATATCCTTTGGAAGTTCCTTTAGTGCAGGCCTTTGTACATTGTGCATGATGTATTCGGATGGGAAAATCTTTCGGATAAAGCAATGAAGGCAGGCCTTTGGTGTAGTAGTTAAGATGGTTACATTCCAAGAGGAAGTGCCTGTGTCTGAGTTCAACTCTGCTTCAGATTATAGCTTCCCACCATGACTTGCTGGGAGAAGGAATATATCATGACCCCAGTCCCTGCCACCCTTTGGATGAAGTTCCTGGCTCCCATCTTTGGCCTGACCTTCACCCTGCTGCTGCAAGCGTCTGAGGAAATGAACCAGCAGGTGGAAGACCTCTCTCTGTGTTTGTCTCTGACTTTAAGATAAATAAATGTATAAAACTCAAAGAATGGATCAAGCAAGATCAGGCAAACACTAACCAAAAGTTCGCAAGGATCGTTTATGTTTACATTTACAAAATAGGCTTTATAAGAAACAGGACTGCTAGAACTGGTGTGATAGCCTCATGAGTAAATCCTCGCCTTGCGTCTGCCGGGATCCCAAATGATCACAATAGTCAGGATCGGGTCAGACGTAAGCCTGGAGTCTAGAATTTCATCCAGGTCTCTCACACGGGTGGACGACAGTGCACAAGCTCTTGGATCATCTTCTACCACGTTTCTGAGCTCCTTAGAAGAAAGCTGGATCAAAAGTGGAGCATCCAGGACTCAAACCAGTGCTCATATGGGATGCTGGTGTCACAGGAGTGGCTTAACCTGCTGCTCCATAAAACCAGCCCCTGAAAATTACTTTTAATGCTTATTTTAAAATTTATTTCCATCTACCTGAAGGCAGAATGACAGAGCGGGGGGAGTCTTCTAAATACTGGTTCACCTTCCACATACCCACATAGCCAGACCTGGACCAGGCTGAAGCCAAGAGCTTATTCCATCGGGATCTCCATGTAAGTGTAAGGGGCCCAGGCACTTGAACCACCATCTGTTGCCTCCTACGAGGCATGATCAGGAAGCTAGGCTAGCGGCAGAGCAGCAGGGACCCAAAACGGCCCTCTAGCATGGGACATGGGCTTTTTTAACCCACTTTGTGTCAATTCCTACTCAGTAAAATATGGAAATTGTTATAGTAGTTATATCTAACCAGATCAAAGAAATCTCATTTTTGGAGGAGTTCGGTCCTTGGGCTTGGGGGCAACTGACGCTCCCTGCAGTGTGGCGACTGTGGGGGGTGCCCCTGCCGGGTCGGACCCAATGCGGGGGACTCACGCCAAAGACACTGCCACAAGGCAGTGAACGAGTCCTCGGCCTCCCCCAGGACCCAAGAGAGCTCTTCCCTCAGGGTAAGTCCGCCATGAGGGAACTTGGGAACTGGGTGGAAATTCCTAGCTCCGCCCAGCTGCTAAGACCATGCGGCTGGGGGAGTTTGGGAGGAGTTCGGTCCTTGGGCTTGGGGGCAACTGACGCTCCCTGCAGTGTGGCGACTGTGGGGGGTGCCCCTGCCGGGTCGGACCCAATGCGGGGGACTCACGCCAAAGACACTGCCACAAGGCAGTGAACGAGTCCTCAGCCTCCCCCAGGACCCAAGAGAGCTCTTCCCTCAGGGTAAGTCCGCCATGAGGGAACTTGGGAACTGGGTGGAAATTCCTAGCTCCGCCCAGCTGCTAAGACCATGCGGCTGGGGGAGTTTGGGAGGAGTTCGGTCCTTGGGCTTGGGGGCAACTGATGCTCCCTGCAGTGTGGCGACTGTGGGGGGTGCCCCTGCCGGGTTGGACCCAATGCGGGGGACTCACGCCAAAGACACTGCCACAAGGCAGTGAACGAGTCCTCAGCCTCCCCCAGGGCGGCCAGTGCACCAAGTGGTGCCAGGCTTTGCCTGCTGGCCGCCCGGAACGGCAAACTCTGGGGTTTTCAAGATATGTAATTGCTGCCTGGGTCACTCATGACTAAGACTAGGTTGAGTGTAGGTGCAAAGTGAATTTTCGGGTATTCTCAGTGACAGTGTCATGAAAGATATAAGCAGGCAAGGGGACCAAGACCTAGTGGTTTGGGGGAAGTGTCCAGAAGATAATTTTAGTAAGACAGATGCAACAGCTCAATTATGAATACAGAGATGGGATATTTGTATAGAACATCACTGATCACCATATACTAGCCCACACCGAAGCTATGGATGGGGGCCTCTTTGGCAGTGTTGGGTACCATTGCCCGACTGAGTGTTGGAGTTGTGGAGTGGTCGCATTTGGCAGGATCAAGACACTCTCCAGCACACAAGAGAACTTGGGCTGGGGGTAGGCTCTGTGGGGTCGTGTGGGCCCAACCCTTTGGAATACAAATCCCCCGGGTTAGTTCCCAAGCTGGGGTTGCAATGGTCTAAGCTAGGTGTGACCACGCCATCTGCCATCACTCATGGGTAAAGGAATCCACAACAGTCAGGGTAGGTCAAGGCAGCAGCACCCAAATGTGCATCTTTAAACAGGATGTGGGGTGGGCCGGGCTGCCACTGGAAGGGGACAGAAGGGGCAGGGCTGAACAAACCTTAACTCACAAGTAACAACAGAAATCAGGTTGGAGCACAGCTCATGCCAGGTAGGTCCTTGCACATACTGATCTGTGTGAGGCAGAGGCACTAAGCCACAGCATCCAAGGGGCCACGACAAGTGAGGGGCTCTGCCAAGTGGAGACAGAACAACCACCGGCCTACACCTGCTCTACTGCAGGGCAGAGGCCCGGTTGGGGAAATAACAGGACACCCTAGCTGGGTTGAGTTTCCCACCAAGGAGCGCATGGGCTGGAACTGAGGCTACATTCTGATCAGGATACGATCGTAATCTCACTTGGCACAATTGTGGACTGGGATGAGAAGCACCAAGCCAGGCCAAATTCCAACACCATCTGGTGCTCTGGAGGACCGGGGAGGGTTGTGTGACAGACTAGGTTAGGTCTCAGCCCTTACTGAACCATGTGTGAGCTTGGTAGGGGTATGGAAGAGCCATGGCTGGGTTGAAATATCCAACAACAAGAACCAGCTTGGGTCGGAGGCCAGGCAGGAAAAGCCACTGTTCCTCCTAGGATAGCAGGCGAACTGAGTAGTGCTGGCTCATGGACCCACTGGTATGCGCGAAAACTGGCATTGGGACAGGTTCTGGTGGAGGAGCCCGGGCAACTTCTCTGGCAGGACACAGTCCCATGCAGGTAAGCGCAAGAAGCACAATAGGGAACAACCCAAAACAGGCAATGAAAATTATCCCACTGGCATACACATGGCATGGGTTGGGGGCAGACCAGCCTGAATCTGTTCACATTACCTTCTGGTGAATCCGAGCACCAGAACAGAGTGTGGGTCGAGCCAGGTTTGGTTGCAACACATACCAGTACACAACAAGTAATGCCAAGGTGAGATGAGCCGTACCAGATGTGGCTGCAGCACACAACCAGCACATGTGACAATCGGGGAGGAGGCAAAGCCGACAGGGGAACGTGGGCACCCCTGCTGGATAACTACTTCCATTGGAAAGTGTGAATACGGATGGGGGCAGTTCAGACTAGGCAGGGCTATAGCACCTGTGGGCCTCACGGTGAGCTGACTGTTCTGACTGGTGCAAGTTAAAATTAGAGTGGGTTGAGGGGTGTTTGGGCTTAGCCACAGCGTTAGCTGGCAGAGGCTGGTACTAGGAGCCAATTCTGACAAGTCAAATGCCAAAACTACCTGGAGACTGCATACTCTAGGAGTGGGTGTGGCCTAGTAGGGAAATAGTGGGCACCTCCCTCAGGGTTACCACCCTCACTGGACAGCACGAAACCCAGGCTAGGAGCAGGGGTGGCTTGACAGAAAGGCACCTGCCAGTGGGTGTATGGGCTGGATAATAGGTTGGTTGGGTTGAACCAGGCTTCAATGTCCATTGACGTGTGCGAGAGCTACTTGGGATGTGGGACAGACTGGACAAGCCTGCAGTGCATACTGGCAAGCATGGGAACCAGGGTAGGGGGCAGAACTGGTAGGGGTTTTGGGGAGTCGCCTCAACTAGGCTGCAGCTCCAACTGGTTTGCATGAAGACCGAGTATGAAGTGGGTAGAATCGAGCTGGACTACAACACCCATTGGTTCACAAGGAAGACAGGGCTGGAAGCCGAACGGACCCAGTAATCGCAACGACCAGCATATGCATAAGCTGATTGGTGTGACGCACAGTGTTGGAGTCTGTACTAGCAAACTCACTCAAGAATCAGATCTGGGATCAACTCAGATGAAGTTTCTTTGGATATTTCTCCAACTGAACTGCTGATCTTGGAACCCCAACCATCAAGAGACTGTCAGCCAGTGGACTCTGAATAGGTTTCATTACGGTTGGGACGGAGAGATTGGCAGCAATCCAGAACTGATGAACTATCAAAACTGTATGAGCAGGACCCTTGGAGCGCGCCTCATGTTGGGGATGGGGGATGGGTGGGAGGTAGGGTGGGGCTTTCCCCTTTGTTACTCCCCTAACCCTAGATACAGGGCAAAATGATTATATTAGTGTGGAAACAATGATATTACCCACTTTCACCCTGTAGCCCGTGACCCTTTGTACCCTAATAAACTAAGATTATTTAAAAAAAATAAATAAATAAAGCTCACAACAGCAAAAAAAAAAAAAAGAAATCTCATTTTTACAATTTAAACACCAATTTAGACTTTTATCTCACTTTCGAAAATTAACATCCACATGGATTAAACAGGTATAGGTGTTTTAAACAGCAAGAGATCAAACTTGAAGCAAAGCACAGCAGCCATGGCAAGCATGTGGCATCATTATATAGCTGCACTGACTTTTTCGTATGTTCAAGTACCTGTTTAGGCAATCTTGCCAAAACTATTTTTTCCCCTGTTTCTTTTAGGACCTTTAGTTTTGAATATAAATTTTCTTTTCAAGATTTATTTTATTCTTATTGCAAAGTCAGATATACAGAGAGAAGAGAGGCAGAGAGGAAGATCTTCTGTCTGATGATTCACTCCACAAGTGACCGCAACAGCCAGAACTAAGCCAATCCGAAGCCAGGAGCCAGGAGCTCTTCTGGGTCTCCCACGTGGGTACAGGGCCCCAAAGCCTTGGACCGTCCTTGACTGCTTTCCCAGGCCATGAGCAGGGAGCTGGATGGGAAGCAGGGTTTCTGGGAAAGGACAGGTGTCCATATGGGATCCTGCCATGTTAAAGGCGAGGACCTCAGTCACTAGGCCACAGCACCAGGCCCAAGTTTTATATATAAATTTCAAGACTAGCTCAACCAGTTCCAAAACCATAACAAAACCTTAATAGGAATCAATAAGTACTGCAGTATCTGAAATTGCACCAGCTCCCTGCTAACGCATCTGGGAAGGCAGTCCAAAATGACCTCAATATTGGGACCCTGACACCAACAGGGGAGACCCAGCTGGAGTTCCTGGCTCGGCCTCAGCCATTGTGGCCACTGTGGAACTAACCAGTGAGTGGAAGCTCTCCCTCTCCGTCCCTTTGCCTTTCAAATAAATCTTAAAAAAACCAAAACCAAACTCAAACCAACCAATAAATAAAAAATAAGATTAAAGAAAACTAACACTGGTTAGGGATAGCTCTTGTTGGAAAATAAGTGCTAATAATAAATACAGAAAGCACAATAAGTAGTTTACTGTAAATTAAATAATTGAAAGATTGGGGAGGAACAGCTATCACAAAAATCTCAAAGTATCAAGATGACTTGATAAATGACAAACCAAGAATACAGTTATCCCCAGCAGAGTTCTGGTGGTCCCTACAGGGCCCCCCCCTCCCGGATTAGAACCAGTGCCCATATGGGATCTTGGGCATGTGCAAGGCGAGGACTTTGGCCACTAGGCTACCGCGCAAGGCCCCAGCTATTACTTTTCATTATATATATATATATTTTTTAAGATTTATTTATTTTTTATTGGAAAGGCGGATACACAGAAAGGAGGAGAGATAGAGAGGAAGGTCTTCCATCTGATGCTTCAATTCCCAAGTGACTGCAACGGCCGGTGCTATGCCGATCCGAAGCCAGGAGCCAGGAGCTCTTCTGGGTCTCCCATGCGGGTGCAGGATCTCAGGCAGGGAGCCGGATGGGAAGCAGGGCCGCTGGGATTAGAACCAGCGCCCATATGGGATCCTGTGCGTGCAAGAGGAGGACTTTAAACACTACACTACCGCGCCGGAGGGTGGGGAAGGTGGGGGGGCCCATTGTATTGTTTTCCCACTTTCCCACTTTTTTTTTTTCATCAATCGACTTCCCTAGAATTTAGTGTCAAGAAGACAAGAACTGCGTCTTGTTTCCTGCGGATTTTCCTCAGCGCCTTGAGAACGTGCCCCAGCCCACAGCCGCTCACCAGACAGCTGCTGGATGAATGAGTGCCAGAGAGAGGGCTTCCTCACCGGAACAGCTGGCCGGCCCCACAGTCCCTCAGCACCCGGGATCAAGCGGCAGGACAGCCGCGACCCCCACACTCCCGGCGGCTTTCGGGGGGCACGGGAGGCCGGGGGGGGAGGGCTGGGGGGGCGACTTCCGGCTCCTCGGCCTTCCCGCCCCTCGGGGGGCGGAGCCTGCAGCGGGCGCGCGGGGCCGGGCTGCGACGCGCCGGCGCGGGCGGGCGGCATCGGCCGCGGGCAGGCGCACGGTGGGCCGGACCGGGGCACCCCACCCGCTCGGTGCGGCCCGAGGGCCGGTGCGGAGGTGGAGGCCCTGAAAGACTCCCGGCCGCGGCCTAAGGAGCCGGAAGCGGGCGGTAAACTTAGCCGCTGCCCGCGACCCCGGCCTTCAAGCCTGAGGCGGCGAGGGGTGTCCTCGCCGGGCTGTGGCAGCAGCCGGCCGCCGGCCGCCGTTTCTCCGCCGCTGTGGCTGGGGCCAGCCCGCTCCCCGCCCTAGGCCTGCCCTTGATGGCGCCTTGGAAAAGACCGTCGTCCAGTCCGGAGGCCGACGGTCCTCAGGGATTCCCAGGAGGGGTTAACATGCTGTGGAGAGCAATTGCGTTGAATGGAGATGTGCTCTGTCCGTAAAAAGGCTGGGGAAGAACACGGTCTGGTAGCTCCCATCCTTCTCCGTAGAGACACTGGGGCTCACAGCCTGCAGAACGAGCGGCGAGTCTGCAGAGACTGGTCTTGCCTGTGTCCGGAGCCAGCCTGGTGAGTAGGGCTTTCTCCGAGTGGGACTGAACATCCGAGGGTGGCCTGTCTGGGAATACTGCGAATGGGGCGTGTTGACAAGGGAAGCTGTGTCATCAGTACGACTCCAAATTTCTGCACTTGGGCACTGGAACTTTCCTTTATGCAGGACTAGGACATTTCCCACATGTCTCTAGGACACACGTAGTCCCATGGCTTCCCCTGCCCCCGCGCGCCAGGCTTCAAGAGATCGGGCTCCTTATCACGGAGTCAGCTGTCGCTGGAGAGCCCAGATACCCTGGACCTGCTCGGGCAGAGGCACCTGCTCATGCGTGTGGCTTGGCTTTTTCCAAATTTGCCTGCTACAAATAATGTTGCAGGGGTCCTCCTTGTGTTTGCAGCGGGATATTTTCTGCACCCGAAAGCACCTCCGCTCTTCCTCTAGTTGGAATGTTTCTTGCCACCAGTTGAATTGCCTCTTCCCAGGGAGGTTAAGAGGGACTTGCTAGCCGCTGAGCGACTGTTGGAGGTCTGTGACTGTTACCTTGTCCTCCCACAGCACAGCTAGGCGGTTATTCTGTCAGTTGAGGTACCTGAACTACAGGTTCAGGCTTTTGATTTTTTTAAAACATAAGTTGATAATTATATGATGCAGATTTAAAATCAGTCCTCTGGTAATGTATATGAAGGATCTGTTATGTCCCTAGCATTGTCTCAGTCAACGTTACAACCCTGTGAAGTACATTAGTACCATTTTATAGATGAGGAATATGCCTTCTGAGTGCAGGCATCAGGGTTCCAGCTAGGCTGTTTGATAACAAAGCCTGCCTCCTTTTTATTTGCTGTTTGAAAAGCAGGGTTACAGAGAGAGAGAGAGAATGAATGAGAATCATCCATGCATTGGTTCACTCCCCAAATGACTGCAATGGCTGGAGCAAAGCTGATCTGAAGCCAGGAGTCAGGAGCTTCTTCTGGGTCTCTCATTCAGGTGCAGAGGCCTAAAGATTTAAACCATCCTCTGCTGCTTTGCCAGGTCGTTAGCAGGGAGCTGGATCTGAAGTGGAGCAGCTGGGACTTGAACCAGAGCTCATGTGGGATGGCGGTGCCACAGGTGGAAGCTTAGCCTACTACACCACAGCACTGGCCCCAAAGCCTGCCCTCCTAACTCCCAGCTCCATTCTCAGGCAGAAAGTGTTTGGAGCTTACAAGGAAGGCAGCCAAGGCCAGGGCTGTTCATATTTGACCATCTCTGGGTGTTACTGTATCTTTGAGGTGAATGTGTGGAACCAGGAGGTAGAGTTACATCGAAGAACACAGATTATACTTAATCCTGTGTGATGCCAAGTCTTTGCTTTGGTTCTTTTGTGGTTTATAAATGTATTTCTGCAGGTCCTGGAATTGAATTATGTGGCGGGTGCTTCCAGATCCCTCTTTTCTTGCCTTTTGCCCTTCTAGAAGAATATATACCCATCCTCACCCAGATAGCTGCCTTCCCAAGAAACAATGCCTTATTTATGCATGGAATCTGTGTTTCAGAGGTGTTCAACTTGTACCAGCCTCCAAGAGCCCCTCTGGTCTGGAGCCTCACAGATGCATCCTAGTCCTGAGCGAGTGAGAGCAGGATCTGAGAGTGACCACACAGCTGTGAAGCATCTATTTGGAGGTTCTGGTAGTTTCTTCACCGAAAGTGGACAAGGGTCATCATGCCACAGCAGCTCCTGATTACCCTGCCTGCCAAGGCCAGCATCTGGGTGAAGTTGCACCACCCGAAGAAGACTCAGGAGGGTGCACTCTTGTGGAAGAATGGGACCAAGGTGTTTGAAGGAGAAGGTGAGCCCAGGCTGATATAGGGGAAGAAGCTGGTCTCCTGTGGAGATGGTCTCCTGGGGTGAGAACTGGGGGTGGAAAGAAGGTCTCTGGAGTTCATGCCTGTGGCTTTTGGGAAAGAAATAGCTGAGACCTGTGCCGTGTGCTGTTCCCATCTTCTCATGTAGGCCAGAAAGACAGAATCCAGAATGTTCCACATCGGGGGCTCTGAAGAGTGGGGGATGTGACCCGCAGTTGAGGGAATGGAGGGCTATTAAGTCCTTCAAGAGTTTGAGCCAAGGAGTGGCCTGACGGGTCTGAGCTTTTGGACCGGCTCGGACCACTGGGAGGTGTTAGTGCTCAAACCCATGCCACAGGTCCTCTCTGTGAATGTGTTGGGGAAAGAACCGTGCTCCCTGGGTCTGCAGTTGTATCTGGGGGTCTTGGGGAGATGCAGGCCTCACGCTCTTTTTCTTCACCAGGTTTGCTTAGTCAGGATGCTGTTGAGGCCCAGGAAGAACACTTGAAGGACGACATGACCCCTAGGCTCCTGATAGTGGACTCACAGGTGCGTTACAATTTCCCCTCTCTTCCTGTCTGTCTCTCTCTCTTTCACATTGCTTCTCAGATTTTAAGATTATAACCTGTGTTTTGTGGAGGTAAGGAGTTTGAAACTACTGAATTTAACATAAGGAATTTTTAAAAAATTATTTTCTTTTTGGATGTTGCTTACATAGTTGACAAGGATGCACACCCATGAGGATCACTGATTGGGGTGAGAAGGGGAAAGGCCAGGTATGGTAGAGGGTGGGTGGGACAAATGCTTCTAATTTTCCTTTTATTTTTTTCAAGATTTATTTATTTTTTTTTTGGAAAGTCAGATATACAGAGAGGAGGAAAGACAGAGAGGAAGATCTTCTGTCCGATGATTCACTCCCCAAGTAGCCACAATGGCCAAAGCTGAGCTGATCTGAAGCCAGGAGCTTCTTCTGGGTCTCCCACGCGGGTGCAGGGGCCCAAGGCTTTGGGCCGTCCTTGACTGCTTTCCCAGGCCACAAGCAGGGAGCTGGATGGGAAGCGGGGCTGCTGGGATTAGAACCAGCACTCATATGGGATCCCGGTATGTGCAACATGAGGACTTTAGCCACTAGGCTACCGTGCCAAGCCCCAATTTTCCTTTTCTGTGTTGAGAGGTGGGAGAGTGAGGGAAAGGGAGGAGGTTGCTCCCAGCTGCCCAGCTACATCAGTACCCGGGGATGGGGGATGTCCACTTGATGTCATTCTAGAAACCTCGATGTGAGAAGAACGTTCTGAGGGTATTGCTTGAGTGATTTTGATAATTCTGGATGTTGTTGGTCTCATTACTCCTCCAAGGTTGAAAAAAATCCTTCAGAGGTCCATTGGCTGACAGAAACCACCCTGGTGCATCCACTCACCCAGACACTTGTAGCTAAACTCAGCCAGGAGAGTTGTTGAACTTGTTCTGTTCTCCATCTTCTGACATGGCACTCGACATGCTCTGCAGGCCTAAATGAGCGGGCCATTTGTCCCCATGTGCACCTGGGCATGCTGTCTATTGCACAGGCATCAGCAATCAGAGAGGCCCAGTTCTGACACATAAGCATGGTCCAAGGTCGGACCACAAATCCTATGATCCTCC
This sequence comes from Ochotona curzoniae, assembly GCF_017591425.1. Lineage (NCBI taxonomy): Eukaryota > Metazoa > Chordata > Mammalia > Lagomorpha > Ochotonidae > Ochotona > Ochotona curzoniae. The sequence goes on from NW_024465451.1 coordinate 10,024,774, forward strand.
CTGTGGCTGGAGCATTGAGTCCAACAGCCCAGTTGAGGAGTTCCTGAAGAAACTTCACTTACAGTGATCCCAGACCTGACTTGGCACCTACCAGCCAGTACATGGTCCAGTTCGGTCCATCACCAGCATCAGTCTATGGACATGCTGGTGATTGTAGTTGCCTGGTTAGTTCTGTCCCCAGCCCCCTGTCCTGTGCAAACCGACAGGTGCTACAGCCTAGACCATCCCAGCATGCCTCAGACCTGGCCCTTGCGCATGCCGGTGGGAACTGCAGCCTAGTTGAGGCAACCCCTCAAAACCCCCACCAGACCTACCCCTGGCCCAGATTCCTGTGTGTACCACTGTGTACAACAGACTAGTTTGGTCTGTGCTGCATCCCAGTCATTTTCTCATAAACATCTATGGGTGTGGCAGCTTAGCTCAGCCCTCCCCATCCCACAACCCAGTCCATATATATGCCAGTGCTATTGCCCTGTCCAGCCTGGTCTGCCCCCAGCCCTGGCTCTCATGTTCACCAGCAGGAGCTGCAAACCATAGTTTCCCTACTATACCCATTCCCAGACCTGATTCTTGCACTTTCTGGAGGTTACTATGGTTAAGTCTGACACGACTTATATCCTTCCTGGTACTTGCTGTGGCAAAGCCAAGACAGTTGGCACTTATCCTGGCTCTTGCATGTGCCAGTGGATGCAATGGCCTGGCCTAGCCCAGTCCTCTCCCAAAGCCAGCCTGTATGCAGGCCAATGATTTTTGCAGCCTTATGCAGCTCAGGTTATCCCCAGTCCCAGCTCTTATGCTTAGCAGCGGGAGTGTGGGCCCAGCAAGGGAACTCCTGCAACCCCCAAACAGGTTTGCTCCTGGCCTGGGGTCTTGTGTGTGTCAATTGGTGCTACAGGCCAGTCTGGCATGGCCTGTCTTACCTCAGCATTTGGGTATTCACCAGTGGATGCTGCAGCCTGGCTCTGCCCAGCCTCTTCCAGTCTCAGCTCATGCTAGAAGGTACTCCAGCCTGGCCAGCCCCAGTCCTGGCCCTAATGTGAGCTGGCAGGTGTTACATCCCAACTTGGCCTGGTCTGTACCCTGTACTGACTCTTGCACCTTCCTACAGTGTTGCAGACTGGCCCATCCTGGCCTATCCCCAGACCTGACCCACATGTATGCCATTGGGTAATGTAACCCTGCCTGGGCTGGACTGCCCCCAGTCTCAGTTCTTGCATTCATCAGCTGGGGCCAGTTCAATGTAATCATTCAGCCCAGATCTCCCACACCCACTTTGGCTTTAGTGAGCCCAGTCAGACACTCCCCAGACCCAGCTCATACACAGCCAATGATTGTTGCAGCTATGTTCAGCCTAATCTGTCCTTATGGCAGGCCCTGGCACTCAGCAGCAGAACCGCAGCCTAGCAAGGGTATCACCTTAGTGTCCCTACCAAGCCCGCTGCCAGCCACAGATCTTACACATGCCAGTGGTTGCTCTGACCCAGCCTGACAGGGCCTATCCTCTGTCTCAGCCCTTGCTGCTCGATGCTGCAGCCTCACCTAGCCCAGCTGGCCCCAAGCTGTAACTCTAACTGGTGGATGCTGCATCCTAGCCCTGCACAACCTGCCTCAAACCCTGGCTTTCATGTACACTGATAGGTGTAATTGCCTAGCCCAGCATGGCCTGCACCCATTCTGGCTCCTGTACATGCCAGTGTACTATGGTTTGGCCTGGCTCTGCCTGGTCCACCCCCCACGAGCCAACCCACATACCTGCCAACAAGTGGAGTAGCCTTGTTTAGCCTGGCTCACACCCAGTCCTGACGTGCATGCTCACCAGCAATTGCTACAGGCCACCAGGGGAATTCCCCAATTTTCCCCACCAGGTCTACTCCCAGATCAGGATCTCATATGTGACAATGGGTGCTAGGCTCTTACCCAGTATATTCTGCCCCCCAGTCTCAGCCCTAGTGTGTGCTGGTAGATGTTGTGGCCTTGCCACCCTATACCCATTTCTTAGGTGCACCTGTAGGTGCTGCAGCCTGGACCATTTCCACCTGTTCCCAACCTAGTTCCTGTAAGTATGGGTGGGTTCAATAGTCACGTTTAGCTCTACCTGTCACCATCCCCTGCTCTCCTGAAAACCAGTAGGTGGTTGTAGTCTCATGGGGGTACGTCCACAAATCCCCCACAGAATCTGTCACCAGACCCAGTTCTCTTATGTACTGGTTGGTGTCAGGGCCTATCCTAACATGGCCTATCCCTGCCCCGACGTTCGTTGGTGGGTACTGTGGTTGAGACCTGCCAAGCAGGCTCCCAAACCTTCGTTTTCATGTGCACCATTGAGCAGTGGTCAATACCAACTAGCCCAGCTCAGGTCCACATGCGCGGATGCATTGATCTGACTCCAAAAGATCCTCTAGTTTCCCTCGTCCAGACTACCCAATCTCAACCCCCTCATTTACCTGATTGGCCACTTTAGAAACACAAAACAAACAAACAAAAAAAAGAGTAAAGAATAAGCAGCTGTACTGACATACTGGTATAGTATGGCAGACAAATTTGGCATTAACCAGGCTCAGAATCCCTGCCAGCTATTGGCTGTTTTTCTCCTAGCAGTGTAAGTAAGTACAAGGCAACCTAGACAATTACTTACAGCAGGGGGTCTTAAGGAATTTAATGTAAGTTACTGTTGTACAGAAGATTGGGATACTATGATGGCCATTTCCTACTTATAATGATGTCTCCATGTAAATTGTGTTTTACCAACATCCAGATGTAGCATGTTATTGAGCTAATTAATTTTTGTAGAGAAAGTAAAATGAATCATTCTAATCACCCCCCAAAACTAATATATGCCACTTCAGATTTTAGATAAATGTGAGTAAAATAGTCAAAATCAAAACTGGGTGGATCAGAAGTGGAGAAGCAGAGACTGGAACCAACACCCATATGATATGGTGGTGCCACAGGCACCTGCAAACTACAAAGTTGGCCCCTCTGTATTATTTCTGATGAGAACCAGTCATTGACATTTATGTATGTGTCTTTGTTTCTTACTAACTTTTCTTTATTGTTTTGTTCTTTCTTTCCTACCTTCTTTTGTCTCTTTTAGTGATTTCTTTATGTTGTAATATGATAGGTTTGGTTTTCTGTCAGTTTATCCTTTTTGGATTTGCTGAGCTTTTTGAATTTACTTCTCTAATGGAAAAATTGTAGCCATCATTTCTTCAGGTACTTTTTTCTGTCTATTGTTTTCTCTTTTTTAAAAATGTTAATTAATTTATTTGAAATACAGAGAGAGAATCTTCCGTTCATTGGTTCATCTAGATGGATGCATTGATCAAGATTGGGTCACACTAAAGCCAGGAGCTTCTTCCAGGTTTCCCACGTGGGTGGCAGGTGCCCATACACTTGGGTTATCTTCCACTGCTTTTCCAGTCCCTTAGTAAGGAGATGGATCAGAAGTGGAGCATTCAGGACTTGAACCAGTGTCCATTTGGGTTGCTTGCATTGCATTTGGCGACTTTACCCTACTGCGTCATCTCAGCCCCTGCTTTAGATTTCTAGCCTGCTGTTTCAGTGACTTGGTCACCTAAGAATCTGCTCATACTGATTGTTTTTCTTAGTTATAACCCATATTTATCTGCTCCTTCACTGTGTGATAGTTTTTTTTTTTTTTTAAGATTTGTTTATTTTTATTTGAAAGGCAGATTTACAGAGAAAAGGAGAAACAGAGAAGAATCCTCCATCTGCTGGTTCACTTCTCAGGTGGCCACAACAGCAGAAGCCAATCTGAAGCCAGGAGCCAGGAGCTTCCTGCAGGCCTCCCACATGGGTACAGGGTCCCATGACTTTGGGCCGTCGTTGACTGCTCTCCCAGGCCACCAGCAGGAGCTGGATGGGAAGTGGACCAGCTGGGACCATAACTGGCACCCACAGGGGATCCTGGTACCTGGAAATGTAGGATTAGTCAGTTGAGCCAATGCACCAGCCCCCTGAGGGTTGATCTTTTCTGTCTTTCTAACATATGAACTAGGATGGGATTGGACTAGTTTTGGTGTTTTTACTGGTCTTTGGATTAGACTTTTTCTTTGAGCCCCAGAATTTATGCTTAACAAGAACAGGTAGTTTTTTTGTGACAGTAGCTGCTGGGGAATAATAAAAGTCCCTCTCCTTCTGCCCTCAGCCCTTTTCTCTGAGCTCATCTTCTCTCTGTCACTAACTGAACCTCCAGCATGCTGTTCACCTCCCTGCTCCTCAGGTGAACCAAGGATACCTCCAGAATAGATCCTTGGAGCCTGCATGGGATGTTCTTTCCTCAGATTCCCACATGTCTCTCGCAGTCACTGAGTTCACATCTCCACACAGCGGTCCTTCAGAGAAGCTTTGTACAACCACCCTACGGGAAAGGGTTTCCCTGCTCTTACTGTGACTCTCCCGATCTCCCAGCCTGCTTTAGTTTCCCCTAAGGCATGTAGGACTACCTGTCACATGTATTTCGTTAGTTACAATAAAATTCAGAGACTCCTCAAACAGTTCTAAGAGAGGGGCTTGGTGAAACCAGTTCAGCATCTCCAAGCTCAGAATCCTGTCAGAAGTCCTTAGACTTGGATAGAGCTCATCTCTGCCTGAAAAGCCATGTGTTTCTGCTCTAGGAGCCGCTGACCTTCAAGGATGTGTCTGTTGACTTCTCCCAGGAGGAGTGGGGGCAGCTGGCCCCTGTGCACCAGAGCCTGTATCGAGAGGTGATGCTGGAGAACTATAGGAACCTGGTGTCAGTGGGTAAGGACTAGCTGTCCACCTCTGGAACCTCCCCACCTCAGGGTGGCGCTGTTTCTGAAGGATTCATGTGGATTTCTTGGAGTCTAGCCTTGGGTTCTGTGCTATGACATCTCATTCCCTTGAAGATGAGGGCACAAATTTATTTTATGCTGTCAGAAAAACACACCCCTTTCCACTTTCTGAGACCTCAAATAACAGAATACTGGAACTAAATTCTGGGGATGGTTTTGGTTGGTTGGTTTGGTTTGGGTTTTGGTTCTTACTTTTGACCAGCAGGGAAGCACTTTAATGAAGTGTGTGGCTTCAAGCCACCAGGACACAGGCTCCCCCACCTCCTTATTCTTCTCAGCTCTTCTGCTGATGACTTTGGCCTTTGCAATGACAATCTGCTTTCGGAGCCTTCCCTTTCTCAGAACTATGTAGTAGCCCAAGCACACCCATCAGTGATAGGGACAGCTCTTGGCAGCACTCACTCATGTCTGCTCACTGCCCAGCATCTACAGCTTACCAAGGTTGGCAGAATCTCTGGTTCCTCTTCAAGTCATATTGCCTCATACCAACTTTCCCAAAGTAACCCCAGTGATATTTTTTATTTTATTTTTTTAGATAATGGTTACATAGTCGATCAGGGTGAGAAGTATCTAGGATTTGGGTGAAATGGGGGTGATTGTTGTTGCCAAATTTTCTATTTCTTCTTCCTATTTCTGGGGGGAGGGAGGAGGTAAAGGGATAGGCCATACTCAGCCTCCCAACCATCCCAGTATCCAAGGATGGGGAAAAAGGCCACAACCTGGATATTTGTCAAAGTTGATCCTGAGGTGATGCCTGCCACCAGCATTCCCCTGGCCTCCCAGGTGCTTCTGGAGCTTGCCAGTTAGGCCATGACTGTGGCTTATGTAGCCGCGCAGTTGTGGGTTTTCCTCAGTCTAGATGGCATATTGGCTACTGAGATTAAAAGCCTGGGAATGGTTCTTAAGCATCAGCCTAAGCATTCATACTGATTTCTTACTTCAAAAGCAGGATGTCAGCTTTCCAAACCGAATGTGATTTCCCAGTTGGAGAAGGGGGAGGAGCCATGGATGACACAGAAAGAAGATCTAGGAGACCCCAGTCCAGGTGAGACCAAGGCAGGTGGTGTCTTTTACTGTACCAGCCAGAGTGCTCCTGACTCCCTCGCCTGGGAAAAAGACTCAGGCCACTGGATGGGGCCTGCACTAAGCCTGATGTCTTCCTTTCTCCTTACCCCTTTTTTCCTGCAGTCATCTCTGTGGAGTCAGAAGGGAGAGATACCGTGTCCTCACTAAGTTTAAACTTGATTTTCCCCTCTTTCTCTAGAGGCCTAAGGTTAACTGTTCCAAGCTCTGTTCTCTGAGCAATCAAATGTGTATGATCTCCCCCAAAAAAGATCTCTTCAGGACCATCCTGCTAGTCTGAATTTCTTGGAACAGCCATTTTATGAAGCTCCTGTAAGAGAAATTACCACAGGATTTCTTCTTACCAAATCCAGCGGTGTTTAGCAATCTTCTTGAACTTTGTGGACATTCAGAATATTTTAGCAAATTTCTGAGCCTCTGCCTACACTAAGAAATGAGAGGAGGATGGCATTGTCACACTTCAGGTTAAGCTGCAGCTTGTGACATCAGCATTACGTACTGAAGTACCAGTTCAAGTCTATTCTGCTCAGCTTCCAATCCAGCACCTTGCTGATGTGCCTGGAAAATCAGCAGAAGGTGAGCCTAACTATTTGGGCTTCTGCCTCCCAAGTGGGAGACCAGCATAGGTTCCTGGCTGTTCCATGCAGGCTTTGGGAGAATAAATCAGAGGATGGAAGATTTTTGTCTTTCTCTCTGTTCTGTCTTTAGACTAAATTAAAAAAAAAATTTTTTTTTAAGATTTATTTATTTTTTATTGAAAAGGTAGTTATACAGGTAGAAGGAGAGACCGAGGGGAAGATTTTCCATTCGATGATTCACTCCCCAACCAGCCCCCACAGACGGAGCTGCGTCAATCTGAAGCCAGGAGCGAGGAACTTCTTCTAGGTCTCCCATGTGGGTGCAGGGTCCTAAAGCTTTGGGCTGTCCTCGACCGTTCCCAGGCCACAAGGAGGAAGCTGAATGGGAAGTAAGGCCGCCAGGATTAGAACAGGCACCCGTATAGGATCCCGGCGTGTGCAAGACGAGGACTTTAGCCAGTAGGCCATTAAAAATTTTTTTTTTAAGATTTATTTATTTATTGCAAAGTCAGATATACAGAGAGGAAGATCTTCCATCTGATGATTCATTCCCCAAGTGAGCACAAGGGCTGGTGCTGTGCCAGTCCGAACCCAGGAGCCAGAAACTTCTTGCGGGTATACCACACTGGTGCAGGGTCCCAAGGCTTTGGGCCGTCCTGACTGCTTTCCCAGGCCACAAGCAGGGAGCTGGATGGGAAGTGGAGCCACCGGGATTAGAACCAGTGCCCGTATGGGATCCCGGTGCATTCAAGGTGAGGACTTTAGCCACTAGGCCACACTGCCGGGCCCAGGCCCTAAAAATTTTTTAAAGAAATTAATTAGAATTGAATCCCTGCTATTCTTCCACTTTTCAAAACAACCACTCTCTTGAGTTTATACTCCTTCCCATATGTCTTCATACTTATATTATATATATATATATATGTCCCTAAACAATACACATAGCATTGCTTTATGTATCCTATTTTATTTTTAAAGTTTTATTTTTACTGAAAATGCAGATTTATAGAGAGAAGGAGAGACAGAAAGATCTTCCATCCATCAGTTCACTCCCCAAATGGCTGCAGCTGAGCCGTTCCAAAGCCAGGTACCAGGAACTTCCTCTGGGTCTCCCATGCAGGTGCAGAGTTCCAAGGCCTTGGGCTATTCTCCAGCACTTTCCCGGGCCACAAACGGAACTGGATGGGAAGTGGAGCAACCAGGACACAAACTGGCATCCATATGGGATGCCAGCGCTTGCAGGCAGAGGATGAGTCAATTGAGCCATCTCGTAGACCCCTATGTGTCCTGTTCTTAAATAAACAGTATATATAGTTCCTCTACTTGTTTTTTTATTTAACACTGCTGATATTTCATTATATTATTTTAGATCATCCAGGTCCATTGAGTTCATAGACTGTAATTTATTATTAACAGATATTTGTTAATATATTGTTGGTCATGGACTATAAGCATTTTTATTTTGCTATTACCAGATTGCTCTTCAAAGCAGTTACACTAATCTTGGGTACAGAGGCCCAAGGACTTGGGCTATCCACTGGCCATACATAAGGAGCTGGATCAGAAATGGAGCAGCTGGGACTTGAACTGTGCCAGTGCTACAGGCAGAGAGAAGATATACAGAGATATACCATACCCGGTGCCAGTCTGGGTTTCTTATTTTTCTCCTTTGGTTAAATAACATTTTTGTGGATGTATTGGATGTATTAATAACTTTAGGAAGCAGGACTATACATGTACACACATTCTTTTCTAATAAAGCACAGGGCCCGGCGGTGTGACCTAGCAGCTAAAGTCCTCGCTTTGAATGCGCCAGGGTCCCATATGGGCGCCGGTTCTAATCCCAGCGGCTCCACTTCCCATCCAGCTTCCTGCTTGTGGCCTGGGAAAGCAGTTGAGAACGGCCCAAAGCCTTGGGACCCTGTACCCACACAGGAGACCCAGAAAAGGTTTCTGGTTCCCGGCTTTGGATCAGCACAGCACCAGCCCTTGTGCTCACTTGGGGAGTGAATCATCAGACGGAAGATCTTCCTCTTTCTCTCTTCTCTCTGTATATCTGACTTCGTAATAAAAATAAATAAATCTTTTAAAAAATTATAATAATAATAAAGGACAGGATAATTTTTTATTTTAAATTCTGTTGCTGGAACAAGTGTATCCTCCTGCTTCTGGAGTAGGAGGGACATTTTTATCTGTATTAGATTATTTTCCCAAAAGTATTTGTCAGTTTAAAAGATTTAACATTCTGAAGACATAACATTGGAATTTCATTACTTAGTGTTATTAAAAAGAATGATACTGAAACATACAGATCTCACAACCAATATATTTAAAATGATATTTTCAATTTATTCACTGTTCCTCAATTTCATTTCCAATTTCCTCTCAATTTGTGTGACTGTAATCGTAGCTAAACTCTCATGTACTTTACATATTACCTAAATGTTCCATATCCACTTGAGTGAGTGATTTTGGACAGCATAATAAATGTGGGCTAAGTGTATATTTCTTCTTTTTTTCAGATTTGACAGAAGCCAGTGATCCAGCTGCCAAGGGCAGTGATTCCCAGGAGCAGTTATATCATGGCGTTGTGATGGAACGGTTCATGAAGGATGAGATCATTTATTCCACACTGAAACAAGTCTCCTGTTACAAGGATGCGTTAGACAGGCACCAGGAAACCTATGGAAGAGACAAGAGACAAGACATTTTGACCAGCAGGATGAGAGGCCAAGAAACTAACAACTTTGAAGAAAATATCATTGTGAGTTCAAATGTTATTATTGAACAGAAGCATCATAAATGTGACACATCTAGAAAGAGGAACAAATACAAGTTGGATTTGATTAACCATCCAACAAATTACATAAGAACAAAGACTTACGAATGTACTATATGTGAAAAAGTGTTCAAGCAGCCCATTCACCTTACTGAACACATGAGAATTCATACTGGAGAGAAGCCTTTCAGATGTGAAGAATGTGGAAGGGCCTTCAGTCAGAGTGCATCCCTTAGTACCCACCAGAGAATCCACACTGGAGAGAAGCCCTTTGAGTGTGAGGAGTGTGGCAAGGCCTTCCGACATCGCTCATCACTTAATCAGCATCACAGAACTCACACGGGGGAGAAACCCTATGCTTGTGATAAGTGTCAGAAGGCTTTCAGCCAGAACATTAGCTTGATCCAACATTTGAGGACTCATTCTGGAGAGAAGCCTTTTACGTGTAATGAATGTGGAAAAACCTTCCGACAGATCAGACACCTGAGTGAACACGTAAGAATTCACACTGGGGAGAAGCCCTATGCATGCACGGCATGTTGTAAAACCTTCAGTCACAGAGCATATCTGACGCATCATCAGAGAATCCATACAGGAGAGAGACCCTACACGTGTAAGGAATGTGGGAAAGCCTTTAGGCAGAGGATACACCTGAGCAACCATAAAACTGTCCACACAGGAGTGAAAGCATATGAGTGCAATCGCTGTGGGAAAGCCTACAGGCACGACTCCTCCTTTAAGAAGCATCAGAGACATCACACAGGAGAAAAACCTTATGAATGTACCGAGTGTGGAAAAGCATTCAGTTATAATTCATCACTCAGTCGACACCATGAAATACACAAGAGGAATGCCTTCCAAAAAAATGTATAAAAATAGAGATTTAACATAAAACCTAAACCAAGTCTAGTTCAAAGATTCTATGTTGTAGAATTTCAGGACTCAGTAAATTTGAGGAATTGCTAGAAAGATGCTAACTTTCATTTTTTTTCTACTGTGATGTCACTGGCATCTACTGATGCTTCCATACAAACTATTTAATCAAATTTTGTCCTATTTAAATGAATTCAGCACTAGGAAAAATAAATAATGTAATGCTTTTTCTGATCTCACAGGGAATGAATACATTTTTCTTCATGATAATTCACTGACTTACATTCAGACCAGCATTTAGGAACTACTGTTTAAAGTAGTTCCACCCCTATTTTTTTTTAATTAAAAAAACTTAATGGGAAAGCTTCCACCTAACATAAAAGTTTAGAAAACTTACACAGTGAGAAACCTCTGTCTCCCATCTCATTCTACCCAGAGGCAACCATAGTTTGTAACTAATTTTTGCGTGTACCCTTCCAAACTTTTCTGTGTATATCCAAGGGAATATACAGATTTTCTTTGTGGGAGGATAAGATTTGTTTATTGATCTGAAAGCCAGAGTTACAGAGCAATGTACCTTCAAAATAAACATATTACTTGCCTTAGACTGTATTCTAGAAGCATCTGGCTAAGCCAGGCATAGAACTAATTCAAGTCATAATGGTTCATTTCTGGACTTGCATTGGAGTTCTCAGGGAAGTGTACTTTTCTTCCCACTGAACATACATCTGGATGGCTATAGCCCAGGAGCTAGGATGCTGTAGCCCAGGAGGCTTCTTGTAAACTCAAAGGAAACAGATGGGAGAAATAGAAACTCACTTGGTCACATTATTTGAACCTCGCTCGAAGTCTCACATAAGGTCAGCCTTAGGTTTTTCAGTCTCGTGTAAATCAGCCACTCTAGGTGATTCAGGGTTCAGAGTGCCCTGTATCTGAAGCGGCTTGTTTTGAGTGGGCATGTGCCAACTCTTTTCCATTTCCCCGACTCCCCAGCTGTCACATCTGGCTCTAACAAAAAATACCCTTTTCAATGATCACAATTGATATTTGACTGAAAAGAGGCTGATCTTCACATGAAGAGCATATTTTCAAATACGGAATGTCATCAGTGGGTGGGGTTCTCTGGAACACATAAAGATTATACCAGTTATGAGCCCAGCATTTGAGAAGAGCTGAAACGTGAGCAAGGTGAATTCTTTGTCTTTAAGGCTCAAATGTTCAAAAGCAGCACATCTAAGGGAAATCTACAGTGAGCTGCACAAATGCAAGCCACATGTGACAGCTTTTAGGCAGCTACATTAATACAATGAAGTGAGTATAAAAATACTTAACCCAGTATATCCAAGATGTTCCAATATGTAACCAGTATGTAATGGGGGGGGGGGGGCGGGTAAGAGGTCTTCAAAAGTATGTAGGTATTTTATAGTTACTTTTATTTTGGACTAGCCACATTTCAAGTGTTGGCTATATATGTAGAGGTACCTGCCATACCAGGCCAGCACAGCTCTGGTGAACATTTCTGTGAGTATAAAACTGCTATCTGGTAGAATAAGTGCAGTGCTAGAGGTATGAAACCTGCCCTCTGAAAGACCAGGGAAGGAAAAACAGGATGAAAGGGAAATAAGACCATTTCTAAAATTATTTGCATAGTTGCAAATGCTCCCAAGAGAGCAAAAAACCAAATTAAGAACTTTTATTTAGAGATGAACCCTGAGACTCACTTCCTGGAACAGCTCCAGGAGGGGCATGTGTTTTTTTTTTTTTAAGATTGATTTATTTTTATTGCAAAGTCAGATATACAGAGAGGAGGAGAGACAGACGATCTTCCGCCCGACGATTCACTCCCCAAGTGAGTGCAACAGCAGGTGCTGTGCCGATCCGAAACCGGGAACCAGGTCTCCCACGCTGGTGCAGGGTCCCAAAGCTCTGGGCTGTCCTCAACTGCTTTCCCAGGCCACAAGCAGGGAGCTGGATGGGAAGTGGGGCTGCTGGGATAGAAGCGGTGCCCATATGGGATCCCAGGCGTGCAAGGCAAGGATTTTAGCCACTAAGCCACCGGGCCCTAGGAGAAGCATCTTGTGAATTTTGTGGTATGGCTATATTGAATAGTCCTTATTCCCCAGATCCATGACTATTTTTAATGTCCTGCTTCACTTCATTCAGTGATAACTGCCTCTTTCCCTGCCCCCAAAACCGCATTTGAAGAGTGACACTAGTGTAAAAAGCTGGGGACAGGTTTTCATGGCTAGAGAAAGTAGAGACCTCTGGCCTGAGTCCAGCAATGCCTTCTTATTTCACACTTGTTTAGAAAGCTTTTGCTCAACTTCATATTTCTGATACAAAAGCTGTCTTTCTACATAAGCATAAAATCACTTCAACACTCAAGCTATCCACAATAGAAAGGTTAATTAAAAACAATCACAATTTGGGCCCAGTACGTTAGCCCAGCAGGTAAAGTCATCATCTTGCACGCACTGGGACCCCATATGGGCGCCGGTTCTAATCCCAGTGGCCCCACTTCCCACCCAGCTCCCTGCTTGTGGCCTGGGAAAGCAGCTGAGGACAGCCCAAAGCCTTGGGACCTTGTACCCACGCAGGAGACCTGGAATAAGCTCCTGGCTCCTGGCTTTGGATCGGTTTAGCTCCAACCATTGTGGCCACTTGGGAGAGTGAATTATTGGATGGAAGATCTTTCTGTCTCTTCTCCTCTGTGTATATCTGACTTTCCAATAAAAATAATTATTTTTTTTTCTGTTACAGACAGAAAAGTTTATTTGCAAAGGGACCAGGTAACCAGGGAAGAAAGAGGGAAGGGGAGGGCCCAGCAGCATGGCCTAGCCGCTAAAGTCCTCGCTTTGAACGCGCCAGGATCCCATATGGTTGTCGGTTCTAATCCTGGCAGCTCCACTTCCCATCCAGCTCCCTGCTTGTGGCCTGGGAAGGCAGTTGAGAATGGCCCAAAGTTTTGCGACCCTGCACCAGTGTGGGAGACCCGGAAGAAGTTCCTGGATCCTGGTTCGGATCAGCATATCATCGGCCGTTGCACTCACTTGGGGAGTGAATCATCAGACGCAAGATCTTCCTCTCTGTCTCTCCTCCTCTCTGTATATCTGACTTTCCAATAAATAAATAAATCTTAAAAAAAAAAAAAAGAGAGAGAGAGAGAGAAGGGCAACGCACCTCCGGAGAGAAAACTGGGAGGTGGGGGCCTCTGGAAAGGGGAGGGAGAGAGACACCCAATAATAAATCTTTAAAAGTAAGCACAGTTTAAGGTGGTATTGATGCGGTGGGTAAGATGTTGCTCAGGACACCTGCATTCATATTTCAATGTCTGAGTTTGAGTTCCACCTCTCTCCTAAGTCCACCCTGCTGCAAATGTGCAGCCTGAGAGCCTGAAAATAGTGGCTGGAATCTCTGGGCTCCTGCCACCCATGTGGGGGATTCCATAAATGGAGTTCCTGGCTCCTGGCTTCAGCCTGGCCCAGCCATGTCTGTGGTGGGTATTTGGGAATGTACTACACGATAGAGATCTACTTATTTACTTGAAAGACAGGGGTTGGGGAGAGAGAGAATCTTGCACCCACCTGCTTTACTCCCCAAATGACCACAACCCAGGCTGGCAGGCTAGCCAGGAACTTCATCTGTGACTCCCACGTGGGTGGCAGGGGCCCAAGTACTGGCCTTATCTTCTGCCTTCCCAGGTACATTGGTAGGAAGCTGGATGGGAAGCAGAGAAGGTGGGATTCAGCCAGCATTCTGACATGGGATGCCAGCTGCCCACACCTAATTTGCTGTGCCACAACTCCAGCTGCGATAAATCCCACCATACCATACCACATCCTTTTTAACATTCTGCTAACTTTTCTTCCAGTGTTCTTAGCGCTCTCCCTCACTCTATTTTAAAGCTATTTTTATTTGAAAGGCAGAGAGTGATACATAGTGAGGGCCATTTTCTATCCACTGGTTAATGCCTCAAATGGCCACAAAGGCAGAGGCTGGACCAGGCTGAAACCAAGATTGGAGAATTCCATCTGGGTCTCACAGGAGCTCAAGTACTTGGGTTATCTTCTACTGCTTTCCCAGGCGCAATAGCAGGGACCTGGACAGGAAGTAAAACTGACCATGTCCCAAGAAACAGTTTTGTGAAAGTAAGCAAATTGAACACCTACATTGAACGCCAGTTTCCGTGTGTGTGTGTTTTAGATTTATTTTTATCGCAAAGGCAGATTATAGAGAGGAGAAACAGGAAGCTCTCCCAGCTGCTGGTTCATTCCCCAAGTTCCCACGACAACCAGAGCTGAGGTGATTCCAAGCCAGGAGCCCGGAGCCTCTTCTGAATCTCCCACGCGGGTGCAGGGTCCCATGGCTTTGGGCGGTCCTGGACTGTTTTCCCAGGCCAAACTCCGGGAACTGGAAGGGAGCGGGACTGCCAGGACACAAGCCAGTGTCCATATGGGATCCCAGCGCATGCAACATGAGGATTTAGCCACCAAACCATTGCCCCTGGCCTAAGCACCGGCATTTTGGAAAAGTTAGCTCATGGTTGTTCTTTCAGCTGGCAAGGCTGTTGAGAAGAGCTAAGGTAGGCACGTAAGGCCAAGGGTGGCAAAATGGCATCATAACACTTGGGGCACAGAGGCCAGGGGAGAGGGCCCCGCCAGATGGAGAACTTAGGCGATAGCAGCTCCTTTTGGAATGAAGAGGCACAGAGACAGCAGCGAAGGACACTGTCCGGCTTTTTAGCAAGCGCCCACACGCCCACCTTCCCGTGGCCACCAGCACCTTGCGCTCCAGCCACAGCCTCGCTGGAGCAGGGGCCTCTGGGAAGGGGCGGCGCTGGGCCGCCGCGGAGCCTGCTGGGTACCGGGCGGGAGGTGTGTCGGGAGTCTGTCCCGCTTCATCCTGAAGGTGCCGGGCAGAGCCCTGGAGCAGTCCCGCAGCAGAGCCAGTGGCGGCCGGCCGGCCGGGGCTCTGCGGAGTATCTGAGGTTAGAGAAGGCGGGCGAGCCGGGATTGGGACTGAAGGGCTAGCGTTTCGGATGCCGGGGGTCTGCCCCGCCTCCTACGGCGCGGCTCGCAGAGAGCCAACTCCGGCGGGTTCTGGACCCACGCCCTCGGCTGAGGTGCTGCGGGAACGCCGGCCCTTCCCGGACGCCCCGGGGCTTGCACGGCTCTCCGGCGGGAGTCGTGCGCCTTCGGAATGCAGCTGGGGATGCCCGGACATGTCTGGGCGCCCACAGCGCCCGCAGTGGCAGCGCGAATCCAAAAAGGACCCGCCTTCCGAGCTCCTGGGGACCCCGAGTGTTTTTAGCCATTTTACTTGAGGGAAAGAGGGACGGGATCAGTAACTGCATCCAGGGTACAGGGAAAACGAAGTCAGAGTTTGCCTCGGAAGAAGCGAGCGTGTTACTCCTCTTGAAATGATTATGCTTTGCAGCAGATTTGCAGTTTAAGACACTTGGATAAATATGCAGTTTGCATATTTTACTACCATTTAAGTATTCTATAATGCAATAGCTTTTTAAAATATAAGCAAAAGTCTTAGTGTCTTTTTCCCATTGTAAGTGACTTCTGGCTACCTATGCTTTCCTTCATTAGTGACATTTAAACTGTTAAAAAATTAGCCACAAACAGAAATAATATTGATGACTTTTTCAGAGCATCAGCTCTTAAACTTGTTAGGGGGGTTGATGCACTCACCATATTCACTCCTTATGAGAATGGCAGTGAGGCTTACACTTAGTTCTGTCAGGTTATGTTCTATGTCAAATCTTTCATAACGTTTCTGCTGCCAAAGAAATGGTAGTGCTCTGGTTGTACCACGTTTTGAATTCTCCATATGATTATGTATGGGTGCTTAGGAGGATGACCAGGACGGTTATTGTCATAAGTTGACTAGTTTCTTGAGATGAAAACTATTTGGGGAAACAAAACATGATGTATGGTTCATTGTTTCCTGGTTTAAAGAAAAACTATCCAGGACACGTTTAGAATAGTTGAAATCTGGGTGCGGATTGGAGTATTAGGAAGTGATTAATTTTGTTAGGTGTGATAATAGTATTACATGTATGTAGGTGTTGTGCCGGATTTTTGAGAGCCCCAAAAATAATCAAGTCTGAAGTCAGTGCTGAGGAATAAAGGTGGTTTATTCAGGTTAGCCCAGGTCTCCCAGCCACCCCCGCCCAGCCCATCTGCAGCCGAGGCTGCAGCAGGAACAGCAGGGTGGAAAAATAGAAGGGCTGAGGTTGAACAGCACAGGGTTCTTACACATTTCAGGGCAATTATACAGTCATGATTGGTCAGTTTAACTGTTAACTTTCAAAAAGAACAAGTTGGCAGGCTTCTGTTGGTGGGTTTGAAGCAAGCAACTTCCAAAAGGTACAAACTGGTGGGCTATAGTGCGGTGGGTCTTATCAAACACCAGGGACCTCCTTCCTGAGGAGTGCTCTGCCCACGTGCCCTGCCAGGTGTCCTGCTGGGTGTCACTAGCCGGTCAGGCCTGGAGTTCACACAGCCCCCAGCCAGGCAAGTAAGGCAGGATCACAGCAGAAAACATCTAGGTTCTTCCTAGGAAAATGTCATTCCAAACTATACAGTGAAGCAGTGAATTGTTAGGATGTCTTTGAAGTAGTTGAGCCAAAAAAATATGTACAAACAAAAAGAAAATATTAAAGGCCTTCAAAAAATTGTGTAAAGATGTAATCAAAAGCTATGTAAAGTTTTCGTTCATTTTTTGAACATCCTTTGTACACACAACTGACAATGGGCCCAAAGACTTTGCATCTTTTACAAAAATTATGAAAGTGGTCCATGGTAAACTATCAGACATTGCTTCAGCAATTGTACAGATCTACATTCACTTAAAAATAAGTAAATAATCTTGGGACCAGCCTTGTGACCTAACAGGTTAAGCCTCTGACTGCAATGGCAGTACCCCATATGGGTGTCAGTGTGAGACCCAGCTGTTTCATTTCTGATCCAACTCCCTGTTAAAGTACCTGGGAAAGCAGCAGAAGATGGCCCAAGTCCTTGGGCCCCTGCCACCCGTGTGGGAGACCCGGAAGAAGTTCCTGGATCCTGGCTTCGGATCAGCATAGCATCAGCCGTTGTGCTCACTTGGGGAGTGAATCATTGGACAGAAGATCTTCTTCTCTGTCTCTCCTCCTCTCTGTATATCTGACTTTCCAATAAATAAATAAATCTTTTTTAAAAAATAAGGATAGATCTTTAAAAAAAATATTAAGTCAGTAGTGTTTAGAATCAGAAAAGGCAAACCTGAAATTTCCTAAATCTAAAAAATTGAGTCCAAGGAAGACTACATTTTTTAAAGATTTATTTATTTCATTGGAAAGATATACAGAGAGGAGGAGAGACAGAGAGGAAGATCTTCCATCTGCTGATTCACTCCCCAAGTGACCACAACGGCTGGAGCTGAGCCAGTCCAAAGCCAGGAGCCAGGAGCCTCTTCCAGATCTCCCACACAGGTGCAGGGTCCCAAGGCTTTGGGCCGTTCTTGACTGCTTTCCCAGGCCACATGCAGAGAGCTGGATGAGAAGTGGACCTGCCATGATTAGCACCGGAACCCAAATGGGATTCTGGCACATGCAAGGTGAGGAATTTAGCCACTAGGCTACCACACCAGGCCCGGGAAGCCTATTTTTTTTAATTAATTAAATTTTTTGTTTGTTTGTTTCCAAAGGCAGATTTACAGAAAGGAGAGACATAGAAAAGGTCTTCTATCAACTGGCTCATTCCCCAGATAGCCACAATTACTAGAGCTGAGCCAATCTGAAGCCAGGAGCTAGGAGCTTCTTCTGGGTCTCCTATGCAGGTACAGGATTCTAAGAGTTTGGGCCATCCTCCACTGCTTTTCCAAGCCACAAGTTGGAAGCTGAATGAGAAGTAGAGCAGGTGGGGCAGAAACTGATGCCCATATGGGATCCCGAGGTTTGCAGGTGGAGGATTAGCCAGTTGAGCCGTTGTGTCAGCCCCGGAAGGCAATTTTTAAAAATTACATAGAGCACTAGTGGAAGATTGAGGCATAAAAGCTATTTCCCCCTTAAAAAATTCTGCCAAGGGGCCTGGCGTGGTAGCCTAGTGGTAGCCTAGTGGTTGCCTAGTGGTTAAATTCTTCACCTTGCACGTGCCAGAATTCCATATGGGCACCGGTTCTAATCCTGGCAGCCCTGCCTCCCATCCAGCTCCCTGCTTGTGGCCTGGGAAAGCAGTCGAGGACAGCCCAAAGCCTTGAGACCCTGCACTCACGTGGAAGAACTAAAAAAGGCTCCTGGCTCCTGGCTTCAGATCGGCTCAGCTCCAACCATTGTGGTCACTTGGGGAGTGATTCATTGGATGAAAGATCTTCTTCTCTGTCTCTCCTCTCTGTATATCTGACTTTCCATGAAAAATAAATAAATCTTTTTTTTAAAAAAGTTCTGCCAAGAGGGCCCATGTGGCTAATACAAAGAATTTTATTGTATAGTCTGCGCTACAACTCTATGGCAGTACAGATTGGTCATAAATAAATTGGCTTCTTCCAAGATTATCCAAAAATGGTCATTCTTTTTATCTGACTATGTATTTAACATGTTTCTGAGGAGTTTCTTTTTTGATGTTTGTTCAGTGCATTCTCTAACGTGTCGTGCAGGGCCTTCCTTGCCCATGACAGAGCTGTGCCATGTCAGCGGCTGGGGAGGAGGAGACAGCACCAGCAGAGTCGTCGGGATTCTCAGACTTGAGTGACTCAGAACTTGTGGAGTTTCTAGAACTGGAAGACTCCCAAGGGTCAGGTGCTTCAGGTAGCAAGCCTGGCCCATCTTCTGAACTGCCTGGGAAGGATGGCAAGGCCGTAAGCCTGCAGGACTGCGAGAAG
Source organism: Ochotona curzoniae (assembly GCF_017591425.1). NCBI lineage: Eukaryota > Metazoa > Chordata > Mammalia > Lagomorpha > Ochotonidae > Ochotona > Ochotona curzoniae. The sequence continues at coordinate 10,043,793 of NW_024465451.1, forward strand.
CAACCGGCTGCCTCATCCCCCATGCAGAGATTCCACCTGCAGTATCTGTACGTCACTGACCTGTCCACTCAGAGCTGGTGCGAGCTGCAAACGGCATATGGAAAGGAGCTTCCTGGTTTCGTGACACCAGAGAAGGCAGCTGTTTTGGACACTGGTACTAGCATCCACCTGGCTAGAGAACTAGAACTTCATGATCTTGTGACTGTCCCCGTCACCACTCGGGAAGATGCCTGGGCAGTTAAGTTTCTGAACATTCTCTCAATGATTCCTATCCTGCAGTCAGCAGGGCGCATCCGAGAGTTCCCAGTGTTTGCAGAGGTGGAGGGGGTGCTTCTTGTCGGGGTGATTGATGAACTGCATTACACAGCCAAGGGGGAACTGGAACTGGCGGAGCTCAAGACACGCAGGCGCCCGGTGCTGCCTCTGAACGCTCAGAAAAAGAAAGATTGTTTTCAAGTCAGCCTGTACAAATATATCTTTGATGCCATGGTGCAAGGAAAAGTGACCCCCGCGAACCTTATCCACCATACAAAGTTGTGTCCAGACAAGCCCCTGGGGCCTTCGGTGCAGCGGCATGCCCGGCAGGGAGGTTTTTCTGTGAAATCTCTGGGTGATCTCATGGAATTGGTGTTCTTATCTCTCACCCTGTCCGACCTCCCAGCCATTGATATTCTAAAGATTGAATACATTCACCAGGAGACTGCCAGTCTGTTGGGTACAGAAATTGTAGCCTTTGAAGAGAATGAGGTGAGAGGCCGGGTGCAGCATTACATGGCCTACTGGAGGGGCCAGCGGGAGCCTCAAGGAGTTGACATAGAAGAGGCTTGGAAGTGCCGCACGTGCAACTATACAGACATCTGCACATGGAAGAAGGGTGGTGGAGTGCTCGGCTCCTCGCTGGAGCCCCAAGCCAAAAAAGCCAGATGAATAGAATGTATGCTTTTGGGAATGCTGACGCTTTCCATTTACCTGGATAAAAGAGAACCCATTTCTAAGCGATGCTTTCATGGAGAATGTTCTCATATTGGTTCTTATATGGCCACAATCTCTAGCCACATCCAAGTCCAGGAGCAAGGCTCAGGGATGAGTGGGAGAGATACAGATTACCTATGGAGATTTGTCATGGGTTATCAAGAAGGTGGATGTTCATACGGCTACAGCAAGGTATCTCTCTACAAATGCCATTTTCCTTTAAAAAAAGGAGTCTCTAATTCATTATAAGTCTTTTTATTTAAGGCAATAAGAATAAGCAACTTCTTATTCTTTTTTTTTTTTTTAAGATTTATATATTTTTATTGGAAAGGCTGATATACAGAGAGGAGGAGAGAGGAGAAAGGTAGATCTTCCTTCCGATGGTTCACTCTCCAAATGACTGCAACGGCCGCTGCTGCGCCGATCTGAAGCCAGGAACCCAGAACCTCTTCTGGGTCTCCCACATGGGTGCGGGGTCCCAAGGCTTTGAGCCATCCTCGACTGCTTTCCTAGGCTACAAGCAGGGAGCTGGATGGGAAGCAGGGCCGTCAGGATTAGGACCTGCGCCAATATGGGATCCCGGCGCATGCAAGGCAAGGACTTTAGCCACTATGCTAACAGACCAGGCCCAAGAATAACACAACTTTTTATTCTTATACAATAAAGTAAAATATAAAAACACTGTGAGGACAGTTGACTTTTTTGCATAATCTTGATGATTCATAGATGAAGCATTCAAGCATTTAAATGAAACTTGTTTTTTTCTAAAGATTTCTTTTATTGGAAAGGCAGATATACAGATAGGAGAAGAGACAGAGAGGAAAATCTTCCATCTGATGATTCACTCCTCAAGTGAACGCAATGGCCGTAGATGTGTCGATCCAAAGCCAGGAGCCAGGAGCTTCTTCTGGGTCTCCCACATGGGTGCAGGGTCCCAAGGCTTTGGACCATCCTGAACTGCTTTCCCAGGCCACAAGCAGGGAGCTGGAAGGGAAGCGGGGCTGCCAGAATTAGAACTGGTACCCATATGGGATTCTGGCATGTTCGAGCTAACCACTAAGCTACCGCGCCAGGCCCAAATTAAACTATTTTTGAGGCATTCATATTCTTTTTCATTGGCAGATACATGAAAGCCGTAAGCATAAGCAATGTCATACTTAAGTTAGGTATTTGTGTATTTGATTTTCATAAAGTAGGGTAACATGATACTTTGCATCTTTTTGAATTTGGATGATTTATTATTTTTTAAGGATTTACTTATTTGAAAGTGGCAGAGAGGGAGAGACATACAGAGATCTGTCATCCTTTGGTTTACTCCCCAGATGCCTGCAATCGCCAGGATTAGGCTCAGCCAAATCCAGAAGGTAGGATCTCCAGCTAGGTGTCCTACATGAGTGGTAGAAATGTAAGTAATTGGGCCATCACTTACTGCCCACCTGCAGTCACATTAGCTGGAAGCTGGATAGGAAGCATGGAATCCCCAGGACTCAGACTGGCGTTCCAATGTGGCATGCTTAATCTGTTGTGTCCTAGTACCCACTCCAATCTGTTGTACCTACTCCAATTTGTTGTACGCTACAGCATACCTTGGCACAAGTGTGGACTGGGGCTGAGTGCACTGCACTGGGCTAGACCCCAGCACCCACTGGTGCTCATGAGAACCAGGGTAGATGTAGGATGGGCTAGGCTAGGTTTTGCCCCTGCTGAGCAGGGGGTGAGCTGTGTATGCGTGTGGACTAGGCTAAACCGGGCTGTAACACCCAACAATAATAACCGGAATCGGTTGAAGACTGGTCAGGAAAGGCCATTGTTCTGTTAGGTTGGGAGGTGGACTGAGTAGGGCTGGCCCATGGATCTACCAGTATGCGTGAGATCTGGCATTGGGAGAGGTTCTGATGGAGGAGCCTGGGAAACTCCTCTGTTGGGACATAGTCTGTGGAAGTGAGCACAAGAACCATGATAAGAGGCAGCTCAGACCAGGTCAAGGAAAGCTACTCAGCCACATACATTTGGCGCAGGTCGGGGGCGGACCAGACTGAACCAGTTCACTTCATCTGCTGGCGAATCAGAGCACCAGAACAGAGTGTGGATCAGGCTGGGTTTGGTTGCAACACATACCAGTGCACATTACAGCTGGGATTGCGTGCCTGTTGGGCTGGGCTAGGCTGTAGTCCCCACCAGTGTCAACTGGAATTGGGGTTGGGCCAGGCCGTGGCCAAGCTACAGCACCCACCAGCAAAAGCAGAGGTTGGCAGGCCATGCCAGACTGGGCCACAGCACTCAACTAGCACACACAAGACCCAGGGGTAAGGGAGGCAAAGCTAGTGGGACAGCCACTCCCATGGAAAGTGTGAGTTAGGATGGGGGCAGCCCAGACCACGCAGGGCTACAACACATGTGGGCCTCATGTGAGCTGGACCAGGGAAAAGCCAGGCCAGGTTGACTGCTCGTACCGGTGCAAGCGTAGGTCATAGTGGGTGTGAGTTGGGGCTGTGTCGCAGTATCAGCTAGCAGATGCTGTCACGGGGGGTTTGGGGGTGCTAATTCTGTCAATCCAAACTGCAGAACCATCTGAAGACTACAGGATCCAGGAATGGGAATGGGCCCATCAAGAAACAGTGGGCACTTCCCTCTTGGGATGCCTGGTGAGCATAAGAACCAGAACTGAGGCAAGGAGTGGCCCCTGTTGGCAGGTGTGTGGGATGGATAATGTGGCTGATTGGGTTGAACTAGGCTTCAATGCCCATTGACAAGGATGAGAACTGAATGGGATGTGGAACAAATTAGACCAATCTACTGTTCATATTGGCAAGCATGGAAACCAGGGCAGGGGATACAGGCCTGCTAAGGGTTATTGGGAGTCGCCCCCACTTGGCTGCAGCTCCCTCTGGTTTAATGGCCAACAGTGTGGTAGGCAGGATTGGGATGGGCTCCAACACCCATTGGTGTGTGTAGAAGATGGTGCTAAAAACAGAACTGACCCAGCAATTGCAACCAACAGCATATGCATAGGCTGATAGGGACGACGGACTGTATCAGACACTATACTGGCAAGCACACACAAGAATTAGGTCTGGAATCACTTCAGATGAAGGTTCTTTGGGAATCCCCCCATGTGAACTGCTGGATTCAGAATGCCAACTATAAAGAGAAGTGCAGGTTCCATGGTCTGACCATGGAGGGCATGTGTCAGAGCTGGGCCTCGTCAGTGGCTCAGACATAGCAGTGGACAGCATAGCCAGTTGCACATGGAGGATACAGCAGTATATTAGAACCTGAAGAGGATACCTGGTACCATAACAGAGGATGGAAGATAGAACAATTGTTCACAACCAAGTGTTGGCAGTGAAAATCTGGGCAAGTGGAAATGCTAAGGTGGACTGTGTCAGCCAGTGGATTTTGAAGAGATTTCATCATACTTGGAGTGGTGAGATCAGCAGTAATTCAAAACTGTTGAACTATCAAAACCACTTGTGCAGTGCCCTCAGAGCATGCCTCACATTGGGGACCCTGGGATGGAGGGTGTGGCTTCTTCCTTTGTCCCCTGCCCCTTCCCCCAGATACAGGAAGGAAAAAGAGAATGTGGAAACAGTGGGTGGCAGGGACTCAAGTGCTGGATCTGACATCTGCTGAATCTCAGCTGCCTTAGCAGGGGGCTGAATTGAAAACAGAGTTGGGACTTGATGCTAAGCCTTTCTGACAAGGGATGCAGCTGTTCCAAGTGGTGGCTTAACCTGCTTTGCCATGATAATACTCCAATAATTAACTCAAAACATTTAAATTGTTTATAGCAGATTTTACATTGTAGACATTATAGTAAAACTGAAGAAAAAACAGAAGTTTCCCATCTACCCTGAGCCCCCACTTTCCCTTAGCAACATCACTCACTGCAGCAGTGAATTTGTGATAACTGATGAGCCTACAGTGACCCATTGTCACCTGAAGTGCACCATTTATATTGGGGTTCACTTTGTCTTACACATATGTTTGCCTACGTACATAATTACACAGGGTAAGTGTGATACACAGGGTTGTTTCACTGCCCTGAAAATGCCAAACTCTGCCCTTTTCATCCCTGTTTCCCCAGTAACCCCTCACAAGCAGACATTTCTCTTGTCTCCAGTTGTACCCTTTCTAGAATGTCATATGCTTAACGTGGCAAGTATTCCTTTTGGTTTTTTAAGATTTATTTATTTTTATTGGAAAGGCAGATATACAGAGACGAGGAGAGACAGGAAGATTTTACGTTTGATGGTTCATTCTCCAAGTGGCTGCAACAGCTGGAGCTGATCCAATCCAAAGCCAGGAGCTTCCTCTGGGTCTTCCACGCAGGTTCAGGGTCCCAAGGCTTTGGGCTGTCCTAGACAGCTTTCCCCGGTTATAAGCAGGGACCTGGATGGGAAGCGGGGCCACCAGGATTAGAACAGGTACCCATTTGGGATCCCAGCATATTCAAGTTGAGGACCTTAGTCGTTACACTATCACACCTGGGCCAAGCATTCTTTTCTAATCAGCTTCTTTCCCTAGTAATACCCATGTACATTTCGCCTCTGTTCATGATTTGTGACTCACCTAATTCTCAAGTGCTAAAGTATTCTATTTTCAGACCACAGTTGAACCATTTACCTACAAAAGGACATCTGGGATGCTTATAGGTTTTCTCTGTTATTAATAAAGCAATAGGTTTTTGTGTGGATGTAAGGTTTTCAACCTTTTTTTTTTTTTCTTTTTTTCTTGTAAATATCAAGAAGTGAAGTTCCTGGATCATATGTTAAGGATTTATTTCATTTTGTAAGAAAATTTGTAAGCTGGTCACAGTGGGTAAGATGCTGCTTGGAATGCTCGTTGCCCAGATCAGGGTGACTCATGTGAGTCCTAGCTGCTCTATTTCCCACCTAGCTTCTAGCCAGTGTATACCCTGGGAGGTGGCAAATGATGGCTCAAGTACTTGGGTCTTTGGCCTGGTTCAATCTGTGCTGGGGATGTGGGGGACAGGAAGGTGTGAAGAGTATTGTTCCGTTGCAGGCAGGACTGCAAGGCTTTTCCCACTGCATGGCAGGGCTCAGTGGATATCTCTACAACCACCTGAATGCAGCTCCACCTTCCTTTACAGGGACACCGGACCACTCTGCGGAAGAATTCTAATCCATTCAGGCATTGTTTGCTACTGTGGAGTTGGCTTTTTACTCAATGTGAGCTTGGAGGTTAATGTCAATAATAACGTCTTGCTAAAGGGCCTTTTTTTAACTTTTTCCATTTTTTAAAAAATTTTTGACAATCTTTACATAGTTAATCAGGGTAAAAAGATTCAAGGGCTACAGGAAAGTGGGCAAGACTATTATTTCCATATTGTTTCCTTCATGTTTAAAGGGGGGGTATTAAGGGAGAAGACCCACCCAATTTCCCACCCTCCCCAAGTCTCTGATGTGGGGTATGCTCCGAGGTTCTTGTTCAAGTGGTTTTGATATTTCAACAGTTATGAATTGCCGCCAGTCTTGCCATTCCAAGCACGATGAGGTCATTGAAGAATCCACTGATTAACATAGTCCATCTTAGAGTCTCTGTTTGCCTGTTTTTCACTGCCAACATATACTGAGGTGGTTGATTGACTTGTTCTGTCCTCTATCTTTTCATAGTTAGGATTCTGAGTCCAGCATTTCAATTGGGGAGGTCCCCAAAGAAACTTTGTCTGAGGTATTCCCAGACCAGACTGTTGTATGTACTAGCAAGTACAGGGCCTGGCACAGTCATCACCCAGATTAGCTGGTGCTTGCAATTGCTGGGTTGGTTCTGTTTCCAGTCCTGACTTCCACTGGAACCAATGGGTGTTGCAGTCCAGCCTGGTTCTGCCCAGCACACACTCGGCCCTCGCATGAACCAGTGGGAGCTGCAAGGGCTAGGTCTTCTGAAATACTTTTGAGACATCTCCATAACCTGACTAAGAACCTTGGGTTCTTGGAAAGTCACAAAAGGGGAGGGACAGTGCTTATCACAAGATTGAATTTCATTCCAAGATAAGATCTTTCTTTTCTTTTTACAATTCAGGCAGTAAGCTGATTGTCCCAAATAGTTTTCTGTGGATAGAATTGGAAGAACCTGTTTGGCTGGTTCAGTTGTTTGCTACTAGGTGGGATGCAATTCCCACTGATTGGATAGTTGGAAGTGCATGATGCTTAAACTGGGTATCTGCTCCATGCCATTAAAGTTGATTGGATCTTTTTTAATACATAACTGATTAGGCCTCAAAGGGTCAAGGGTCAAGGGCTACAGGAAAGTGGGTAAGATCATTGTTTTCACATTCTCTTTTTTGTTTCCTGTATCTGGGAGAAGGGGAGAGACAAAGGGAGAAGTCACACCCACCTTCCCAATCATCCCAGGGTCCCCAGTGTGGGGCATGTTCCAAGGGCACTGCTCAAGCGGTTTCAATAGTTGAACAGTTCTGAATTGCTGCTGATCTTGCCACTCCAAACATGATGAAATCACTTCAGAGTCCACTGTTTGACATAGTCCACCTTAGCATTTCCACTTGCCCAGATTTTCACTGCCAACACTTAGCTGGACTAGTTGATCAATTTGTTCTGTCCTTGTTGTGGTACCAGGTGTCCTCTGTAGGCTCCAATGTACTACCATATCCTCCATGTACAACAAGGCTATGCTGTCCACTACTCCATCTGAGTCACTGAGGAGTCTCAGCATTGACACATGGCCTCCATGGTCAGACCATGGAACCTGCACTTCTCTTCATGGCTGAAATTCTGAGTCCAGCAGTTCAATTGGGGTGATCCCCAAGGAAACTTTGTCTGAGGTGATCCCAGACCAAATATCTTATGTGTGTTTGCCAATACAGGGTCCAGCACAGACCATAGATCCAGTCAGCATATGCATATGCTGGTGGTTGCAATTGCTGGGTCAATTCTGCCTCCAGCCCCATCTTCTACGTAAATCAGTGGGTGTTGAGTGATTGGATCTTTTGCACTGTTCACTGATGCAGGCTTGGTTGATTGAATGAGTTGCACCATGCACCAGTGCTCTCATAGTTGGTTTATTTATCATTGCTTCAGAACCCTTGAACAGGGCTGGCATTCTAACTGGTGGCTAATCTTTGCATTGCATGTGCCAGAATCCCATATGGGTCCCAGTTTGTGTCCTGGCTGCTATTTCCCATCCAGCTCCCTGCCTGTGACCTGGGAAAGCAGAGGAGGATGGCCCAAAGTCTTCAGACCCTGCACCCACGTCAGAGACCCCGAAGAATTTGGGCTCCTGGTTTTGGATAGCTCAGCTCTGGTCATTGCAGCCACCTCGGTGTTGCAGGATTTTTGACTCCGAGTATGGCAGCAACCTCAAATTCTTGTCTCGCAGGAAAGAAGAATTTTCATGCGGACACAGTTTAGTTTTAAAGCAAGATTTATTAGAAAAGTTGAGAAGAGAAGACTCCCGTCCTAGCGACGGGAGGGGGTTTTGAGATAGAAAGGACCCTCAGCCCCTGCCATAGTGGCAGGAGGAAAAGGACCCCAGTGCTCTGCCATAGTGGTAGGAAGACAAGAACCCTAGTGCTCTGCCATAGTGGCAGGAGGACAAGAAGCAAAACCCTATTAATGGTGGGGAATGCACCTTTTAAAGGTTTCCCTCAAAGATGTTTCTCCATGAACAAAGAAAATTCCTAGTTTCCATGGTACCTGGCCTTGGGACAAAAGGCCACAGAGGTGCCAGACATAGGACATTCCAGGCCTTAGGCAGATGTGTATTACTTCTTCCTGCTCTCCTTTCAATGATAAAGAGATCAGCCTGAGGCCCTCCCACAATGGCCGGAGGTGATGGCTGATACTTCAGGTGGGGAATTGATATGCTAATAGCATCCTTATCCCTTGGAAGAGATGTGCTTTGGTGAGTTCAAGACATGGTGGGGAAATTCTCTTTTACTCAGGGACCCAGAATACCCTAACTGCCTACTACCCACTCTAACTCCTCTCTCATGGGGAGTGAAACAATAGACAGAAGACCTTTTTTTAATCTCTCCTTCTCTCTGTAAATCTGCCTTTCCAATAAAAATTAAAATAAATCTTAAAAAAAAAAAGAACCTCTGAAAATGGCTGATCAGGACCTCTCTCTTCTTCCACATGGGGTAGAATGGGACAGGCCCTGTTGTGCCCAGATTTTGAGATCCCCAGAAATCATCAGGTGTCTGAAGTTGATCCAAGTGCACAGGATGGTTTATTGAAGCTCAGCACATACGAGCCTGGTTGTTGGTTGAAAGCAGGCAGCTGGCTGACCAACACCCCTTACCAGGAGTGTGGCCTGAACAGCACATTCATAGGGTATTCATATGGGCAGTCCACAATAGCTTGAAAAGAGGCAAATCATAATAGCCTGCAAGGTGAGGGGCAATGAGCCATGAACAAATGGTTGGGATTTTGATATTCAGGTTCTTCACCATCAGTCAGTGCCAGCCTGTGAATACTCCTGAGCTTCTAAGAGTCTGCTTCATTTCTGGGATAGATTTGATCAACTCACAACATAAGGTGGTAGAAAAAAGCTCTGAAGCATATTCATACCTGGACTAAACTTTTTTTTTTTAAGATTTATTTTTTTATTTATTTATTTTTTTATTGGAAAGGCAGATATACAGAGAGGAGAGACAGAGAGGAAGATCTTCTGTCCAATGATTCACTCCCCAAGTGAGCGCAACGGCCGATGCTATGCTGATCCGAAGCCAGGAGCCTCTTCCGGGTCTCCCACGCGGGTGCAGGGTTCCAAAGCTTTGGGCCGTCCTTGACTGCTTTCCCGGGCCACAGGCAGGGAGCTGGATGGGAAGTGGGGCTGCCGGGATAGAACCGGTGCCCATATGGGATCCCGGGCGTGCAAGGCGAGGACCTTAACCACTGCGCCACTGCGCCGGGCCCTAAACTTTTTTTTTTTTTTAAGATTTATTTATTTTATTGGAAAGGCAGATGTACAGAGAGGAGGAGAGACAGAAAGGTAAATCTTCCTTCCAATGGTTCACTCTCCAAATGACTGCAATGGCCGGTGCTGCATCGATCTGAAGCCAGGAGCCAGGAGCCAGGAACTTCTTTCCGGGTCTCCCACATGGGTGCAGGGTCCCAAGACTTTGGGTTGTCCTCGACTGCTTTCCCAGGCCACAAGCAGGGAGCTGGATGGGAAGTGGAGCTTCTGGGATTAGAACCTGCACCGATATGGGATCCTGATGCATTCAAGGTGAAGACTTTAACCATTACGTTATCGCACCAGGCCCTAAACAAAACTTTTTAAAAGGTTTTTTTAATAGGGCTATAGCACATTATCTTACACACATCTGTATTTTAAAATGATTTAGTTAAGATACCTTTATGTTTCCGTAACTAAATTTAATTTTTTAAAGAAAATGAAAGAAGAGACCTTATTTGAACATGCCATATTTTCTTCTTGTTGAGTTACTGTTCTCTATCTGCCAGTATCTCTTAAGGAAGTTTGACCCAGTAGTGAAGATGCTTTTTGAGATCCTTGCATAAGGCAGCGCCTAGCTTGAGTCTCTGTTCTGCTCTGTTCACTGTTAATGCAGACCCTGGGTAGCAGCAGGGGTGGCTGCTGTAGGGGGTTTCACCACACAAGGAAAAGGGGACCTCAGTTTTTGTCTCACAGGAAAGAATTTTCATGCGGACAATTGCAGTGTGAGAAGCAAGATTTGCTAGATATTAAAGGTGGAAACCTGAGTAGCAGCAGCTGGGGGGGGGGAGGGTTTTGAAAGAGAAACACCCAAGAAAATGGTGGAAGTCTTGCTTAAGCACACTTTTGAGAGAGAAAAAGCTAGAACAGCAGCAGTTAACCATCACAGGCTGGAATTCTAACCCTGTCTGGCTTGCTCAGAACAAAAAGGGTGTGACAGGCAGCCTTCTTTTCTCATGAGGAACCAAAACCTCACGCACTATTTTCTTGCTGCTTCTTTGCAAATATGCAAAGAGGTAGAGGTTGACACTTCTGTTTGGTCAAAGATCATTTTTAGAGGAGTCTTGCATCCCTTCAGTGGGATTTCCTGTTCTAGAACCCAGGGAGGTAAATTCACATTCCAGTAACGTGTCCCCCTATTAGCCCTGTTGCTATTCGTATGATTGACCAGAAACCAAAAGGAATACATATTTCCACGGGGGGTGGGGGCATAAATAGGGAAGAAGCAAACTTTCATATTTCTCAAAGGAAAATTTCACCAGGGACCATAACCCTAGTTAGCTTTACAGTACTGTGGGCATTTAATGTGTGAAACAGCCAAAAGATTCTTTTCTGCCCTTAAATGAATTTTTAAAAATTTAAATTCTCATATTGAAAAGAAAATGGCATACACACTTCTTTTTCTATATTATCCGAACTCCCCGCGGAGCTTAAACTACAGCAAACTAGAATCATCCACAGAGATAGAGAAAAAATCCTTGATGCCTTCCGGAATAAAAAAAAAAAAAATCTCGGCGCTTTATGGGAAATGTAGTATCAGGTCGAATTCCTGGAGGACTCGGGAAACCGCAGAGCATCATTTCCGCACATGCGCCCTGAGGTGGTCAGGAAGCTTTGCATTCGTTGACGTGCATCGGTGCTGCGGGGCGCCGGATTCCGAAGGTCTTGGGGCGCTGCTGAAGAACAAAGACCTGTTTGTGATTCGCAGGAAGAAAGTTAAGTCTTAACTTTCAGGGAAGCTTTATGTGCGTGGCCGTCTGGCTTCTAGAAAACCCGGGAAGGACTGCCGCTCCCCTGGTCTTGCTGGAGTTCGGTAAGTCTTGCTGTGCTGCGACTTGGGGCGAAGTGTGTGTGTGTTTCTGGGGAGCCTTTCGCTGTGTGATGACCTGTAGCTGGTCCCATTCCAGGAGGTTTTTGGCGCGCAAACGGCTGAACCCCTTCGCAAGGCAGCCAGCGTGTCCGGTGACCGACATTGTTGAGCTCTTGGGAAAGAGCGTGGCATTTCTCTCGTTGGTCGTGCGAGGTTAGTAGCCTCCTCCTGCTTTGTTTTGTTTTGTTTTTAGACAGAGAGGCAGGAAGTTACCTGCTTGAAATCACACAGTAGAGGAGAAAATGTTCAAACTCAGTTCAGTTTTATCCCAGAGTTCATTCAGTCTGTAACCCACAGTTCTGCCAAAGCTGAGTAAATCCCAACTTCATCGTTGTTTTGTGGAGATTTCTGGAAGACTGTGTCGTGGAGCACATAGGTCTCTGTTGCATGTTCCTGGCCTCTTTGATTTCCAGCAGCCCTGGCTAAAAGTCTGCGACAGGCCAACCCGGAGCCACAGGTGGTCACGAGTTAAAGGAATTCAGGCCCCACCCATAGGTCCCCTTGAAGCAGTGTTGCTTGGCCGACCTCCAGCCCATCAGAACTAGGAAAAAGAAAAGGGTAGCCAGTTCATGAGAGGACGCTCTCCTGACCAGAGCCGTCCTAACCCAATTTGAGGCACTATTAGGAATCCTCGATTGTCTTCTTGGAAAGGGAGTATAGCTTGACTCAAGGCATTAAACCCTGAGGCAGTCAATTAAAGTGTTTGAAGGGAGATTAAGTATTTGAGAAGAATGCAGGTTGTGGGCCTGGATGGTTAGGTTCTGTGGGTTAGAGAATGAGGGAGGTGAAGATAAGGAAGGAGCTAGTTGGTTTTTTTTCCAATAATTATTTTATTTTTGATGATGTTTACATAGTTAAGAAGGAGCATGCCCCTGTGGACCATCAATTAGGGGGAGGGTTGAGGAATGGGGGAGATGGATGAGACAACTGTTTCTAATCTCTTTTCTTCCTGTACCTGGGGAAAGTGGGGAAGAGGACCACTCCCAGCAGCCTAAGTGCATCAGTGACCGGGGATGGCTGATGGCTGCCGGGTGTCATCCCAGGGTCCCCGATGAGGAGCGTGTTCCATGATGTTGATAGTTCTGAGATGCTGTTGATTTGTTACTCCAAGGTTGAGGAAATCCTTCCAAGGTTCATTGGCTGACATAGTCCACCTTGGAATCTTGAATTGTCCAGATACTGGCTGTCAAAGCTTGACCGGGAGAGCTGTCCAATTTGTTCTGCGCTGCCCCATACCCTCCCCCCCGCCATATCCTGGCACATTCAAAACGAGGACCTTAACCATTACGCTATTGCGCCAGACCCAGATCTTGTACTTTCAATGTGGTTTTGCAGTCCAGCCTGACGTGACTTGCCCCAGGCCCAGCACCTGCTAGCTGATGTTGCAGCAATGCCTGAACAGCCCACACTTTTGGCTCATGCATGCACCAGTGGATATGGTTGCTCATCCCAACCTGGCTTTCCCTCTAACCCAGCTCACATGCAGGCCATTGTGCTTTGTGGCCCTGCCCAGCCTAGTGTGCCTCCATTCCCAGCTTTCATGCTCACCAGCAGGAGAGGTGGCCCAGCAGGGGAACCCCAACAATTCCCCCACTAGGCATGCCACCTTGCCCCCCAATCTTATGTGTGTTGGTATATGCTGTGGCACAGTTTGGCATGTCTTATCTCGTCTTGGCATTCAACAGTAGTTGCTGCAACCTGGCTTGGCCCCATCTACCCTCAGTTCCAGCTCATGCTGGAAGGTGTTGCAGCCTAGCCCAGCCTGGCCAGCCCCCAGTCTGGGTCTTTATGTGAACTGACAGGTGTTGCATCCCAACCTGGCCTGTCCTGACACACCTGCCAGTAGATGTTGAGGACTAGCTCAGGCTGGCCCACCTCTAAACCTGACCCACATATATCCTGACAGGTACTGTATCCCAGCCTGGGCTTGACTGCCCCTAACCTTGGTTCTTGAGTTCCCCCACTGGGGCTGTGTTTAGCAGGGGAGTTCCCCAAGCTTCACTGACAGGCCAGTTCTCAGTTATGGATCTTGCACACTCATTCACACTCATTCTGGCTCTCACTGACGAGTGCTATGGCCCAGCCCTGCCTGGCCCACCCCCAGATCATTGAGTACTGTGACCTAGCCCAGCCCATCTCACACCCATTCTGGCTTTAATGAGCACTAAATAAGCATATAACGGAGCCTAGCAGAGGGGACACATCCTAAGACCCAGCCCCCACACATGCTGAGGGATGTCTAGTATTGTTCAGCCAGTATGCCCCATTCCTGGCTCTTGCGCTTACCAGTAGGAATAGTAGCTCAGCAGGGGCATCCCTTTAAGTCCTCTTACCCACTCCCCCAACCATAGATCTTTCATATGCCAGTGGCTGCTCCAGCTAAGCCCGGCCTAACCCTCATCTTGGCCCTTGCTGTTCAGTGCTGCAGCCTGGCCAGGCCAGCCCCCATTTCCAGCTCTTGCCGGTAGATGTTACAGCCTCAGCCTGCCCAGTCTGCCCTCATCCCTGTCTTTCATGCAAACTGGTGGGTGTGATAGCCTAGCTCAGCATGGCTCGCATTTTGTTTTGTTTTGGCTCCTACACACTCCAATGTGTTGATTTCGCCCAGCTTTGTCCAGTTCACCCCCACTCCCCACCCCCCAAGCCAGCCCCAACACTTGCTGACAAGTGGAGCCAACTTACCTGTTCTGGGCCACTCACAGTCCTGATCTGTGCTCACCAGTGGGAACCATAGCCCATCAGGGGTGTTCCTCAAGTTCCCCCACCAGGCCCACTCCTAGACCCAGATATCATAAGTGTCTGTGGGTGCTAGCCCCTGACCCGGTATAGTCCACCCCTGAGTTTTGCCCTTTGTGTATGCTGGTGGATGTTGTGGCCCAGCCCTCCTCATATCCAGTTCTTGGGTGTTCTTGTGGGTGCTGCAGCCTGAACTAACCCAGCCTGTTCCCAACCCCACTTCCCATAAGCATGAGTGGCTTCCATGGTCATGCCTAGTTCAATTTGTCATTACCACCAGCTCTTGAGCAAACCAGCTAGTATTGCAGCTCCACAGGGGTAAGCCTACAAATCCCCCACAGAATTTGCCACCAGACTCAGTTCTCTCACGTGCTAGTTAGTGTCATAACCCATGCCCTGCTGCAACACTCCCTGGTAAGTACTGTGGTCTAGCACTGCCGGCAGGCATCTAACCCTAGTTTTCGTGTGCACTGGTGGGCACTGGTCAATACCAACTAGCCCAGCTCAGGTCTCCCACATGGGTTGGGTGCATTGTTCTGCCCTATAAACGTCCTCTAGCTTCCCTCCTCCAAATCACCTGGTCTCAGCCTCCTTGCTTTTACAGTAGTCTGCTCAGTGGAAGTCCCCCAAAATTCATTGCTCACTTGTAATGTTCTCCCTCAGTGGTCCTGTCTCCCACACATTCCCATACCCCCTTCTCTTAGCAGTCCATAAACCCCATCCCACTATTGCACAGGAACCCAAGTCCAGTCTTCCAGCGGCGTGGAGTGGCTGCTTGAGGTCCTGCCTGTCTGCTTAGGGGCTACACATGCTCACACACACGTCCCCAGACCCCATCTGCTGGCATGCCAGCATGCCAACGTCTGTCCCCTACATATCTGTTTTTTTTTTTTTTAATAGAATAGGTAACTATGCTGACACACTGATATAATTAACCCAAATTTGGTATTAATCGTGCCTAAAATACCTACCAGTTATCAGCTGCTTTTCTCCCAGCGGTGCAATAAGTCAACTTAGGCATTTGCCTATGGTTGGGATGGAATCTCAGAGTTTATAAAAGGATAAGTCGTCATTCCCAAATCATTGTTCTTTGTCCTGCCTTACTGTTCAGTTGAGCTAAGTAAGTTTCTTTTGAAAATGTGTAACAAGGAGAGGATCAGCAAGAAGCTCTTCTACTAATTCATCCAGCAAATGTACATGTCAGGTTTGGAGGTGCTTGGACATGCTGGGGAGAAAGAGGCTGTTAGCCTAGGCAATGCTCTTTATTGTCGGAGGAGAGTCAGACAGACCGCTTCCTCAGTTATACAGCACTGGGGATTTATACATTTTACACGTGGGAAGTGTGAGGAACAACCAAAGAGAGGCAGCAGGTGTCAGCATCTGCACTGGGGGATAAGGCAGCATGGGCAGCAGCATCAGGTTCAGCAGGGTGCTCTTCAGGGAGAGGAGGATTCTGCACTGCCCAGCCTAACAATATGCTGAGTGTTTCTTTTGAGCCTAACACTCTTCTGGTACCTGGCGAGCAACAGTGAACACGACAAAGCCACTGCTTTTCCTGGAGTGATTTAAAACTAAATAGGGCTGGTGTTTGGTATAGCATTTAAGATGCTGTTTGAAGCATCCCATGTTCAAGTGACTAGCTTTGGGTTCCAGCTTCACTCCTGGTTCCATCCTTCTGCTAATGTAGACCTTGGGAAGCAAAGTTGATGGCCCAAGTTGTTGAATTAGAGACCTACATGGAGTTTCTGGCTTCCAGCTGCAGCCTGGCCTAGTCCTAGTTGTGTGGGCATTTGTGAAGTGAGACGGTGGATGAGAGCTGTAACTTCCTCCTCTCTCTGCCTCTCTAATTCATTAATGAACGGACCTAAATAGGCAGATATAGCCTACCTTTAATGATGAGTGAAGTTTGGAGAATTAAAGCGAGATAAGGGTTTCCAGAGACATGGTGACAGCAAGGGAGGTTATTTTCTAAGAGGCAGTCCAAAAAACTCTTTCCTGTAAGTAAAGTTTAAACTGAGAGCTGTGGAATGTAGAGTGAGCTGTGCAGAATCTGATTGTATCCTGTGGAATGTAAAATGATCCATGTAGAATATGGCTGTATCCTGTGGAATGTAGAGTGAGCCCTGCAGAGTCTGGCTGTATCCTGTGGAATGTAGATGAGCCATGTAGAATATGGCTGTATTCTGTGGAAGAACAGCCCAGGCACAGGGCTCCTGAGTGGCCCAGCTTGATGTTTCAGAATAGTAAGGATGCTGAATGGCTGATGAGAGTGAAGCAGTGAGAGAAGAATTGCAAGACTGGAGTAGATGAGGCCTGGAAAGTTGGGACCAAGGTGGCATGGTCCTTGGAGAGTGCTGTCTAAAAGAATAAGTAGTATGTTTTAAGTTTTTTAAAAGATGTATTTATTTATTTTAAATTTTTGTTTTTCATGGTATAGTTCCATAGGCTCAGGGATTTCCCCTTCCACCCCCCTCCCCATTCCCCTTACCCCACTATTTTCCCCTATATTATTACAATAGTATAGTCCTTCAACAATAGTCACATGTCCATCATTCTGCCATTTAAGTGTATCATGAATTGTAGATATAGACAATGTTAGAAAAGCCCAGCATTGGGCCCTGTGCAGTAGCCTAGCGGAAAAAGTCTTCGCCTTGAGTGCCCACCGGGATCCCATATGGGTGCCAGTTCTACACCTGGCAGCCCCACTTCTCATCCAGCTCCCTGCTTGTGACCTGGGAAAGCAGTCGAGGATGGCCCAAAGCTTTGGCATCCTACACTCACAGGAGACCTGGAAGAGGCTCCTGGCTCCCGGCTTCAGATTGGCTCAGCTCCAACCATTGCGGTCACTTGGGGAGCGAATCATCAGATGGAAGATCTTCTCTGTCACTCCTCTCTGTTTATCTGACTTTGCAATAAGAATAAATAAATCTTTTTTTTCTTTTTTAAGTCCAGAATCAAGATATATTTAACAGTTTAATTGGGAGTCCATCTTTTATTTGGGAGTAGGGATGCATACTTCACTTCTTGGTATGTTAGTCTCCATAATACAGTTCCTTTAGATGAATATATGTGTGTGTATATATATATATATATATATATATATATATATATATACATGTTTACCTGTATATCCATTGAGAAGTATTTATATTTTTACTGGAAAGGCAGATTTGCAGAGAGAAAGTCAGACAGAAAGATCTTTCACACACCGGTTCATTCCTCCAATGGCCCCAATGGCCAGAGCTGAGCTGAACTGAAGCAAGGAGCTTCTTTCAGGTCTCCAATGAGATTGCAGGGTCCTAAGGCTTTGAGTCATCACCGCTGCTTTCCCAGATCATAAGCAGAAAGCTGGATGGGAAGTGGAACAGCCTGGACACAAATTGGCACCCATATGGGATGCCAGCACTTGGAGATGGAGGATCAGCCAGTTGAACCACCCCTACAAGTGGTGTCTTGCAAAGTATGTGGGAAACACAGGTATGCCCTGTACTTGAAAAAGTGCATGCATTGTAATGTGTTTATATAATATATTGTACATGTCCACAAAATGAAAAATACATTGTAAAACATTTAGTAAGTACACAGATGTAAGAGGATACATGTTTAAAGTTATACAATTCTGTAGTTCCAGTCTTAAACAATAATTATTTACGTCTTGATACGCAGTTCATGCTGTGTCTGCCTACGTACATGCTTTCCTTTAGGGGGAAGAGATCATATCATAATAGGGTAATTAAAAAAATACATGGAAAATAGAATTAAAAGATAAGCAGACCTGACTTAAAAAAATTTTTTTTTTGAAGTTTGGTCAATCTGCCATCCAAGTTCTGCTTTCTGGAATTCAAACTGAGTTTCCTGTGTCGGAGGGAGGCAGGTGCTTGGGTCACGGCGTGCTGCCTCTCAAGGTCTGCATCAGCAGGAATCTGAATCAAAAGTAGAAGAGCTAGGACTAGAACACTCTGCCCTCCGGTAGGGGGTGCAGGTGTCCCAAGTGGTAACTTGACAGCTCTTAAGTGCTTGCCCCCTCGCAAATATATACATATATATTTATTTATTTATTCATTTATTTATTTTTTTAGTCTAAGAGACAGGTAGCTAGTGGTATCTTGGTTCACTTCTCAGATGCCCACAGTAACTGGGGAGTGAAGCCAAGCGCCAGGAACTAATTACAGCTAGGCCAAACATCTGCCCTGGTAGAAATTCTTTTTTTTTTTTATGATTTTTTTTTTTTTTTGTATTGGAAAAGCAGATATACAGAGAGGAGAGACAGAGAGGAAAATCTTCTGTCCATTGATTCACTCCCCAAGTGACCGCAACAGTTGGAGCTGAGCCAATCCGAAGCCAGGAGTCCAGAACTTCTTTTGGGTCTCCCATACCAGTACAGGGTCTCAAGGCTTTGGACCGTTCTTGACTGTTTTTCTAGGCCACAAGCAGGGAGCTGGATGGGAAGCGGGGCTGCCGGGATTAGAACTGATGCCCACATGGGATCCCAGCGCAAGCAAGGCAAGGCCCCTAACCACTAGGCTACCTCGCCAGACCCATAGAAATTCTTAATAGTATAATCCTTATTGCCATTACAAAGAATGCTTTTTACTTATTTATTTATATTTGTTTCTTAATGTGGAAAGACAAAGAGATCATGCAACTGCTGGTTTGTTCTACCAATGTATGTAGTGGTGGGAGCTCGACCTAATCAAAGTCAGGAACCAGGAGCTCCAATTGGTTTTCCCATGTGTGTGGCAGGAAGCTAGCTGGCTATGCCTATGTCAGGGTGTGCATTAGCAGGAAGGTAGAGTTGGAAGCCCAGCTGGCACTCACATAGAGGATGCCAACATCCTAAGTGGCATCCAGTGGCTGTGTCAAACACCCACTCCTTTAGCATCATTTTTTAGTGACCACATAAGAGTCTACTATTTGAATAATCATGATTTTTAAAATCAGCACTCTTGGGTTGTGCTGACAAAGGTGTCAAAACAATACTTTTAACTTTCCGTTTGTAAAAATCATACCCATTTTATTGAATGCTTATCATATGCCATATGTTTTGAATGCTTTCCATGTATTAGCTATTTACTTCTCATAGAATTCCCATGATAGAGGTGCTGTTATTGTCACCATTTTGCAGATATGAAAACTGAGAGCAGTTGTCCTCAGGGTCAGACCACTAGGAGAGGACAGAGTTCGTGCCTCGGCTCACTGCCCATTTGTTCATTCAGATTCCACTTTGTTTCCCAGTGAAGTGGCAGTGCCTCATTAGACACCATAGCATACAATAGAAAAATGTTAACAGTTAAGTATATCAACAGGGGAAATACAGGTTGATATTTTCGTTGAATGGAACGTTAAAAAATTGATATGGGAGGGGGCACAGGATCTATCCAGTTTATAAGGTTGAGATGTGAATTTGTATAGTGTGTGACAGTTGTAATATGATTTTGTTTTTCACAGATTTTAATTCTGGGTTAAGGAGTTCCTAGTTCTCCTGTGGGTGTACTGTGGCTCTGCACAGTGGACGTAATCAGAGGACACAGTCTGAATCTTCTACACCCCTTGGTGGCCTTCCCTGCAGGGGGAAGATGAATGGTCTGCTGCAGGAATCACTGACATTCCAGGACGTGGCCATCGACTTCACTCCAGAGGAGTGGGAGCTGCTTGCTGATGATCAGAGGACCCTGTACTGTGACGTGATGCTGGAGAACCTGAGAAACCTAATCTCACTGGGTGAGGACAGCTTCCTCACAAACTGGGCATGTGCAAACACAGCATCCGTCCTTTGCTTCTCGGGAAGGTTGTGGATGTTGCTCAGACTTTCGTCAGTTTGGCCCTGCATTTCAGCCATGGAGATCCCTAATCCCCTTGGGTGACAGATGGTCTGGTTCTTTGTCCACTTCCCAAGTGGAGACGGGGCTGTTGTGTTCTGAAGCCCACTTAAAAGCCCCTTCAGGGCCCTGAGGCTCAAAGGAAGAGACTTACGCTGGGAGGGGGTGGTCTCTTTAGCACTTTGTGCCCACTTCTGTGTTGTCTTCCCATAAACAGGGTACCCAGTTACCAAGACAAAGGTCTTCGTTGAGGTGGAGCAAGGACAAAAGCGGCAGAAGGTGAATGGATGGAAGCCATACTGGAGCCATACAGGTGAGTGAGAAAAAACCCAAACAGGTATTTTTGGAAATTGGTGAGTGCGTGAAGCCTCTAGTTTGTTCTTTCCCAAGATTGTTTTGACTTTTTGGGCTCCCTTGTTTTGTGTGAATTCTAAGATTTTTAAAATTTCTGCAAGTATCTGTTGGGATTTTGATAGAGATTACATTTGAATCTGTATTGAATTCACTTTGGGAATGTTGACATTTAAAAATGTTAAGTTCCGGGCCCGGCGGCATGGCCTAGCGGCTAAAGTCCTCGCCTTGAACGCACCGGGATCCCATATGGGCACCAGTTCTAATCCCGGCAGCTCCACTTCCCATCCAGCTCCCTGCTTGTGGCCTGGGAAAGCAGTCAAGGACGGCCCAAAGCTTTGGGACCCTGTACCCATGTGGGATACCCAGAGGTAGTTCCTGGATGCTGGCTTCGGATCAGCATAGCATCGGCCGTTGCACTCACTTGGGGAATGAATCATCGGACGGAAGATCTTCCTCTCTGTCTCTCCTCCTCTCTGTATATCTGACTTTCCAATAAATAAATAAATCTTAAAAAAAAAAAAATTTAAGTTCCAATCCACTTGCATTGAATGTCTTTCCACTTATTTGTGTTCCATTCAGATTCTTTTAGCAGTGTTCTGTAGTTTTTGTCTTGTAAGACTTAAAATGTATTCACTATTCATTCATTTTGAGAGGCAGACACAAAGTTACCATTTATTGGTTTACTTCTTAAATACAACAGCTAGAACTAGACAGGCCAAATCCAGGAGCTGGGCACTCAGCCCTTGTCCCCGATGTCAGGGCAGGCATCCAGCTACCTGGGCCACCAACTGCTTCCCCCCCGGGGACATAGCAGTAAGAAGCTGGGCTTGGGCCTAAGGCCGTGCCACCCTGAATGCGCCCGATCTCGTCTGATCTTGGAAGCTAAGCAGGGTCAGGCCTGGTTAGTACTTGGATGGGAGAAGTTGGGCTTGGCAGTGCGGCTGAGACTTGAACCCAGGAAGTGCAGTATGCGATGGGGGTCCCAAATAATATCTTAACCCTTAAGCCAAACATTTGCCCGTGTTAGAAGTGTTTTATCTTCTCAATTCCTAACTAATTTTTTTGTGCTTTTTAAATAAGTTTTATTTTATTTTGTTTTATTGGAAAGGCAGATGTACAGAGAGATCTGATCTGAAGCCAGGAGCCAGGAGACTCTTCCAGGTCTCCCATGTGGGTGCAGGATCCCAAGGCTTTGGGTAGTCCTCTGCTGCTTTCCTAGGCCACAAGCAGGGAGCTGGATAGGAAGTGGAACAGCCGGGACATGAACCGGTACCTCCCATTTGGGATCCCAGCAAGTGCAAGGCGAGAATTTAGCCACTAGGCTATCACAACTGGGCCCTTTTGGTGCAATTTTAAGTGGAGTTGTTATTTTCCTAGTTTCTTTTTACATTATCGTTATTGTATAGAAACAGTTGATTTTTATTTGTTGGTTTTTGTTTTCTTACAACTTAGTTGAATGTGTTAGTTATTTTGAAGCTTTGCTGAATTTGTTAGTTCTAGAAATGTTTTTATATAGCCTTTATGGTTTCCTACATATAAAAAATCATGTCATCTGTAGAAAGAGACATACCTTTTGTTTGGATACTGCTTTTTTTTTTTTTTTAAGATTTATTTATTTTTATTGGAAAGGCAGGTATACAGAGAGGAGGAGAGATAGAAAGATCTTCAGTCCATTGATTCACTCTCCAAGTGGCTGCAGTGGTCAGAGCTGAGCCGATCTGAAGCCAGGATCCTCTTCTTCATCTCCGACCCTGGTGCAGGGTCCCAAGGCTTTGGGCCGTGCTCCACTGCCTTTCCAGGCCACAAGCAGGGAGCTGGATGGGAAGTCGGGTTTCCGGAATTAGAACCTGCGCCCACATGGGATGCTGGGCCATGCAAGGTGAGAACTTTAGCCACTAGGATACTGCACCAGGCCCTGTGTTCCATTATTTCAAAGGCAAAGTTACAAGGAGAGGAAAGGAAGGAGGGAGAGCAAGAGAGAGATCTTTGATATTTGGTTCATTCCATGACTGGCTACAACAGCCAGGGCATGGCCAGGCCAAATCTAGGCTTCAGGAACTTCTTCTGGGTCTCCCATGTGGGTGCAGGGACCCAAGGACTTGGGCCATATTCTACTGTGCCAAGTGCATCAGGAGAGAGCTGGATAGGAAGTAGCGCATCCAGGACTTGAATCAGTGCCCATATTAGGTGCCAGTGCTATAGGCAGCAGCTTGACTTGCTATCCCACAGCACTGGCCTTGAAGGTTTCTTTTTCTTATTAATAGTTCAATAGTATATTGAATAGAAATAACAAGAATATTGCCTGAATCCAGAGACTTTTTGAAATTTCTTTCTGTAATGTTAAATTGGAAAAAGTAACCGAAAATGTTTTTCTTACTTCTTTTTAGAAGTTGTCTGCCTCCTTTGTGAACTAGAGAGACAGGAGGGAATCCAAGATGACTTTTTGAATCAACATACATTTATCATCAAGAAAAAACTGTCTAAGAAGGGAGACCGGAAGTGCAGTCTGAGTGGAAGCGTTATTTCGTCAAGACAAGAGAAACCTAAGACTGAATCAGATGGAAACAGTTTGCATACTAATTTTTACGTACTTAGTTACAATAAAAAATATAATGGAGAAAACACTTATGAGGACAAGGAATGTGGTAATGCCTTCAAAAACAAGTTTTATCTTATTAGATACAAAAAGAAAGCGTGCAAGAAAAAACCCTGTAGCCCCAATGAGAGTGAGGATGCCTTCCACGAGAAGGCTCCTCTCCTGCGTCCCGAGAGAAACGATATACCAGAAAAGCAGAGCTCTACATGCAGTGAGTGTGGGAAAATGTTTAGCAGTATGGAAAACCTCGTAGCCCATAAAAAAACCCATACTGCAGAGCGGGCTTTTGTGTGCAATGACTGTGGCAAAGCTTTTATGCGAAAAACCCAGCTCGTGGCCCACCAGAGACTTCACACTGGTGAGAAACCGTACAAGTGCAACCAGTGTGGGAAGATGTTCACTTGGCACTCCTCTTTTAATCAGCATATAAAATCACACACGTTGGAGCACTTGTTTGAGTGTAAGCAATGTGGGAAAACCTTCAAGTACTGCTCATCCCTATATAAACATTGTAGAATTCATGCAGGTGAGAAGCCATACCGGTACAGAAAACGCAACAAAGTCCAGGCTGACTCGCCCGTGTTCCCCATGCGCCCCCGAACTCATTTGGACGAGAAACCCTACGGATGCACAAAATGTGACAAAGCCTTTGTTAGAAAGGCCCATCTCTTGCAGCACTACTTAAGTCATCTCGCAGAACAGCAGAGCAAATGTGACATGTGTGGGAACTCCTCCCCGGAGGACGCGTCTCACTCTCCATCAAAGAAGTCATGAAACGATGGAAGGCGGCAAGACTCAGGAGCGTTCTTAGCAATGAGGAATTCATCACCAAAAAAATAAGCTCCCATCAGGTGGGCAAATGTGTAAAGATAATCTTCTGGGGTTCATGTTTGTGATGCCATCAGTTTTCGAAAATGTGACTGGAGTTTTTAGAAATAGTTTTGCTATAGTATATAAAGTTTAGAAAATTATGACAAAATAAAATGAGAAAAATGAACAATATGACAATGATTATGTATAAGAGAATGTACTCTTCTGATAAATATTTTTATACAAATTATAAAAATATCTGCATTGCATAAGAATTTTATATAACCACAAGTTGAAATCTATCTTATACACATTATACAGAATTCTATCTATTATGATGAGGGTTGAACAGTATTGAGAATGTTTGTAGTGCCAGCAAGCTGTATACTTAGAATGGTTAAAATAGCAAATCCTATGTATATTTTGCTACAATTAAAAAAAAATGAAATTTTTGAAAATTGTATATCTTGTAAATTTTTTTTCAAATTCTTTTTTTTTTTCATTAATTTCTTTTAATAATCTTAGTTGATTAGGGTACAAAGGGTCAAGGGCTACAGGTGAAAGTGGGTAATATCATTGTTTCCACACTAATGTAATCATTTTGCCCTGTATCTGGGGCTAGGGGAGTAGCAAAGGGAAAAGCCTCACCCAACTTCCCACCCATCCCCCATCCCCAACATGAGGCGCTCTCCAAGGGTCCTGCTCAAACAGTTTTGATAGTTCATCAGTGCTGGATTGCTGCCAGTCTCACCGTCCCAACCGCAATGAAACCTATTCAGAGTCCACTGGCTGACAGTCTCTTGATGGTTGGGGTTCCAAGATCAGCAGTTCAGTTGGAGAGATATCCAAAGAAACCTCATCTGAGTTGATCCCAGATCTGATTCTTGTATGTGAGTTTGCAAGTACAGGCTCCAACACCATTCGTTACACCAATCAGCTTATGCACATGCTGGTCATTGCGATTGCTGGGTCCGTTCGGTTTCCAGCCCCGTCTTCCTTGCGAACCAATGGGTGTTGTAGTCCAGCTCGATCCTACCCACTTCATACTCGGTCTTCATGCAAACCAGTTGGAGCTGCAGCCTAGTTGGGGCGACTCTCCAAAACCCCTACCAGTTCTGCCCCCTATCCTGGTTCCCATGCTTGCCAGTATGTACCACAGGCTTGTCCAGTCTGTCCCACATCCCATTTAGCTCTCGCACACGTCAATGGACATTGAAGCCTGGTTCAACCCAACCAACCTATTATCCAGCCCATACACCCACTGGCAGGTGCCTTTCTGTCTAGCCACCCCTGCCCCATCCTGGTTTTCGTGCTTTCCAGTGGGGGTGGTAACCCTGAGGGAGGTGCCCACTATTTCCCTACTAGGCCACACCCACCCCCAGATTATGCAGTCTCCAGATGGTTCTGGCATTTGACTTGACAGAATTAGCTCCCAATACCAGCCTCTGCCAGCTAATGCTGTGGCTAAGCCCAAACACCCCTCAACCCACTCTAATTTTACTTGCACCAGTCAGAACAGTCAGCTCACCGTGAGGCCCACAGGTGCTATAGCCCTGCCTAGTCTGAACTTCCCCCATCCCAATTCACACTTTCCAATGGAAGTAGTTATGCAGCAGGGGAGCCCACTTTCCCCTGTTGGCTTTGCCTTCTCCCTGATTGTCACATGTGCTGTTTGTGCGCTGCAGCCCCATCTGGTACGGCTCATCTCACCTTGGTACACACTTGTTGTGTACTGGTATGTGTTGCAACCGAACCTGGCTCAACCCACACTCTGTTCTGGTGCTCAGATTCACCAGAAGGTAATGTGAACAGGTTCAGCCTGGTCTGCCCCCAACCCATGCCATGTGTATTTTTTTCAAATTCTAAAAAAGATTTGCATAATTGTCAGTTGTAAGTGAAAGTATGGATTATTATGTTGTGAAATTCAGTGTGATGAACTTTAATCATTTCTTGGTAGCTATCATGTGTGGCCTTGAGCTTTTTTTTAAAAAAACTTATTATTTCATTATTTTTAAATTGGAAAGGCAGATATACAGAGAAAAGGAGATACAGAAAGATCTGTCTGCTGGTTCACTCCTCACGTGGCCATAATGGTCAGACCTAGCCTGGCCCATTCTACACCCATCCTGGTTCTCACGAGCTCAAGTGGGTGCAAGAGTCTAGCCCAGTACGGTACAACCCAGACCCAGCGCACACCCATGCTAAGGGAGACTGTACCCGTGTCCAATCCAGACCACAGCACCCACCATGGTCCTTGCTGCTCACCAGTGGGAACTACAACCCAGGCAGGGCATCCCCTTACCACCCCCACCAGCCCCTGTTTCTAGCCACAGATCTCACACGTGCCAGTGCTTGCTCTGAGCTAGCTTGGCACAGCCCCTCATCTGCCTTGGCCTTTGAATGCTATAGACTGGCCTGAGCAGCCTGACCCAGCCAGCCTCCAGTCCCGATTCTCGCTGGTGGTTGTTGCAACCTGATCCTGCTCAGTTTGTTCCCATCCCTGGCTCTTGCAAACTGGCAGGTGTGATATCCTAGCCCAGAATGATCTACACTCCAATCTGGTTTCTGCACTTGCCAGTGAGCTATGGTCTGCTTGGTCCTGCCCAGTCCTTCCCCTTCCAGATCCAGTCCGTATTCCTGCCGATGGATAGAGCTGCCTTGCCCAGCTTGCCCAACACCCAGGCCTGGACCAGGTGCTCACCAGCGGAAGCTATGGCCCCCACTTAGCTCATTCCCAGACCTACATCTCACATATGCTCTCGCAGGTGCCAAGCCCCTGCTGGGCATGGCCTTCTCCCTCCATCCCAGCCTTTGTATGAGCTGGTGGATAATGCAACCCAGATGTACCACACCCTTTTAGGGATGTGCATCTGTACTGACCAGTCTTTTCCCAGTCCCAGTACCTGTGAGTGTTGGCAGATTCCATGGTGACACCTAGCTCAGCCCCTACCACTCCAACTCTGAAGTTACCCAGCGGGGTTTGTATGTCCACAGGGTTGGGTCCACATATCCGCTACAGAATCTACCCCCAGACCTGGTTCTTTTATGCATGCTGGTTGGTGTCATGGCCCGGCATAATGTGTCCTGACCACTCTTCCGACACTCACTGTCATGTACTGGTATCTAGCCCTGCCAGACAGACCCCCCAGCCATAGCTTTCCTGTGGGCTGGTCAGCAATGTTTCATGCTAAAAAACCCAGCTCAGGACTCCCATGTAGGCTGGAGCATTGGTATGACCTATAAAGGTCTTCTGGTCTCTCCCCTTCAAACCACCAGGTCTCAGTTGTCTTGCTTACTTGGCAACTATAGTGGACTTACCTTTGGAGTCCCTTGGCAGTCATTCCTTACCTACATTTACAGTGGCTTTTTTCCAGGCATGTCCCTCAGCAGTAATCCCTCACCTGGGCATGAATCCATAGGCCACTACTCTGCCTCACCAGTGTGATTCCCCCAATCTACTTGCAAATTCTGAAGCAAAAGTTCCTTGTGCATGCCACTGGCAGCCCAAGGGTTACACCCAGTGCCGTTGGCATCTGGGCCGCCCATCCCAGGGCCGCCCATGCCCACCTCTGGATACTGGCAAAAGGACCCTTTAGTAGGGTGATTGGCTCTTGAGGAGCATGTGTGGTCTCGGTGACCCCAGACTGGCCCATCCTGGGGCAAGCCTTGCTTCTCTCATTTTTTAAAAAAAAGCTTTATTTATTTTCATTGCAAAGCCCAATATACAAAGAGGAGGCAAGACAAAGAGGAAGATCTTCTGTCTGATGGTTCACTCCCCAAGTGACCACAATGGCTGGAGTTGCACCAATCTGAAGCCAGGAGCTTTTTCTGAGTCTCCCATGTGGGTGCAAAATCCCAAGGCTTTGGGCTGTCCTCAACTGCTTTCCCAGGCCACAGGCAGGGAGCTGGATGGGAAGTAGGGCTGCTGAGATTAGAACCAGCGCCCATATGGATCCCTGCATATGCAAGGTGAGGACTTGAAGCTGCTAAGCTATCACATCGGGCCTGTTTCTCTCATTTCTTTTTTTTTTTTAAGATTTATTTTTATTATTCTTTTATTGGAAAGGCAGATATACAGAGAGGAGAGACAGAGAGGAAGATCTTCCGTCCAATGATTCACTCCCCAAGTGAGCACAACGGCCGGTGCTATGCTGATCCGAAGCCAGGAGCCTCTTCTGGGTCTCCCACTCGGGTGCAGGGTCCCAAAACTTTGGGCCGTCCTTGACTGCTTTCCTGGGCCACAGGCAGGGAGCTGGAAGGGAAGCAGGGCTGCCAGGATTATAACTGGCACCCATATGGGATCCCAGAGCGTGCAAGGCGAGGACCTTAACCACTGCGCCACCGTGCCGGGCCCTGTTTCTCTCATTTCTTAAAAATCTTCATAAGTTGTGAAGTTCTTTCCTCTTTTATTCAATTGAAATTCATAATTTGTATCCCTTTGGTTGTTATCTTTAAAATATTACCATGCACATTTGACTGAAATGTCTAAGTTTAAATAAGACCTCGCAAGAGTGTGTTAGCAAAGGGCTTGCTCTTTTCTAACCACATCCCCTCTTGATGTAAATTTAATTATGTCCTCTTAACTGAAAATGCAGTTATTGCTAGTAGAATCACTAGCTTGCACAGCGCTTGAATTCACACACATGCTTACCACGTAGTCACCATTCTGTCTTGTATCTTCGTCTCTCCCTCTGGAATTACTTTTCTTCCTGACGTACATTCGTTAGAAATTCCTGTAAGGCAATGGACAGAAGTTAGTTTTTTTTTTTTTTCACAGTTGCATGCCATCTCCAGATAATTGCATTCTCTGGTCATCTAATTACATCTTACAAAACCAATTTTGGTTTTTCCCCGGTAGTTCACTTACTGCTGTTCTGGCTCTGCGTCTGACTGTTCAAATATTCCCTTTCACTGGTAGTCTGGTTTTCCACTGATGCTAGCCTTTGGTGCTCTTGTGAACTCACTGATTGATCTTATTATGTAGTAGTCCTAATGGGATTTTTTTCCAGAAAAGATTTACAGGGTGCTGTTATTATAGGATAACTCCAACATCCCCCAAAGTCCCCAGATTATCCTCCTACCCTGCAGAGGCACAAGATGCCACGTCCTGCTGGAGTGCTGTGGTTGACAACTGTCAAGGGACAGTGCCAAGTGACTACCACTCTGCCCTCAGCTCACTGGGGTTATGCTGGTTTTGTGTATTTATCTCTTTAAATATGGAGACAAGGGTAGTCCTCTTTCTTTGTTTCTAACTGGATGAAATTCCTCCTTTTTATCCAATCATGTTATTGACCTTTATCTTGCAAATTTAATATTCTTACCACTTAGTTGATTATTTTTCAGCATCATTGGTAATCTAAGAAATCCCATCTGCAAATTGAGATATATTCTTCAAAAATATCTACTGGCAAAAACAAGACTCTTAAATACTTTTAAATTGAATATAGGGGCCCGGCGCGGTGGCACAGTGGATAAGATCCTCGCCTTGCATGCCCGGGATCCCATATGGGCGCTGGTTCTATCCCGGCAGCCCCGCTTCCCATCCAGCTCTCTGCTTGTAGCCCGGGAAAGCAGTCGAGGACGGCCCAAGGCTTTGGGACCCTGCACCTGTGTGGGAGACCCAGAAGAGGCTTCTGGCTTCGGATTGGCATAGTATCGGCCCGTTGCACTCACTTGGGGAGTGAATCATTGGACGGAAGATCGTCCTCTCTGTGTCTCCTCTCTGTATATCAGCCTTTGCAATAAAAATAAATCTTAAAAAGAAGAATATAGTCTGTCACAAACCTTGGAGGACTTTGTATATAGGTAGTAAAGGATTTAACATGCCAGGCTGGGTACTTGATGAAACAATGACGATGCCACTTGGGAGGCCACCATTGTCTGCAGGCTTACGTTGCAGCTGTGATGCTGGCATTCAATACTAGAGCGCCAGTTCCAGTCCCATCCTGCTGCTCTGCGTTTGATGCAGCTTCCTGCTAACGCACTTGGGAAGGCAGTGGAAGGTGGCTTGAATACCTGGGCTTTTGCTACTCACAGAGAAGATGCTTATGGAGTTCCTGGCTCCAGCTTTGACGTGGCCTAGGTCTGACCATGGCATTCATTTGGGGGAGTGAGTCAGCAAATGTAGGATGGATCTCTGTCTCGCTTTCTTTCTCTTTATCATTTTTGCCTCTCAAATATGTAAAAATGTGTTTTTCTTAAAATAATTATTTTGTAGAATAGAGATATGTAGAAAGGTTTAGTGAGGGATTGATTATGAGGCTGTAGCAATAGAAAAAAGTCAAGGGTGGAAGTCAGTGCTGTGGCATAGAGGGTAAAGCTAAAAGCTGCAGTGCCAACATCCCATATGGCCACTAAGCCAAGTCCTGGTTGCTCCAGTTCCTATCCAGCTCTGCCAATGTGCCTGGAAAAACAGCTGAAGTTAACCCAAGTACTTGGACCTGTGCACCTGCATGGGAGGTCTGGAACAAGCTCTGGCTGTGAACTGACCTAACTCTGGCTGGTGTAAGTGAACCAGCAGGTGGAAGACCTCTCTCTAATTCAAACAAACAAACAAACATTTTTTTAAAAGAAGTGAAGGATGACTCCTGTTTTCTTTTTTAAAACTTGAATGCTTGGGTGGTTAGAGGTCCAATATTCTGAATATTGCTGCTTACCAGGGTGCACATGAGCAGAAAGCTATTCAGAAATTGGAGCTGTACTCTGAGCCAGGCACTCTGGTAGGGAATCTCAAATGGTGAATTACCTGCTAGGAAGAAAGCCTTCCATAACTCATCATTTAATTATCTTTTCCCTGAACCTTTTGAGATACTCATGCACTGCCAAATTACTCTCCAAGAATGTTCCTACCAATTTATACTCTTTCTTACAGTCTGTGAGGGTGTCCTTTTCCTCACACCCTCACTAGCAATGGATGTGAGAGGTCTCCATCCTGGCCCCATGCATGGGGAAGTCTGCCTCAGGGTCACTGAGGTTTACTCTTTGTATCACACACATTGATGTAGGCAGTTGCTTACTGAAGAGAGATTCCTGTTGGTGTTTTAGGACCTGTCACATTCAAGGATGTGGCCATGGACTTCACTGAAGAGGAATGGGGGCTACTGGACCATGCACAAAGAACCTTGCACAGAGCAGTGATACCGAGATCTGTGGCAGCCTGTTCTTTATGGAGACGACAGCTGCTCTTTGGAAAATTTTTGTTTCCTTGGTTGTTAAAAGCTATGGGCTCGGCTTGGGGCCCTGGCCACGGCCACAGCTGCCATGCGGTGAGCAAGTCCTGGGCTTGCCCAGGCCTGAGAGGTTTCTCCCTCATGGTGAGTACGCTACGAGGGAATCTCTTGGGAACTGGGCTAGGTCCCTGACTCTGCCCTGCTGCTACCATCTTATGGCAGGAGGTGCCTGGTGGAGTTTGTCCATGAGGTCTGGGTGGAGGGAGCTTCCAGCAGCATGGCAGCTATTGGTATCTGAGCCAGGTCAAACTCAATACTTGGGGCCCTGGCTACAGCCACTGCTGCCATTCAGTGAGTGAGTCTTAGGCTTTGGATGGCCAGTGCACCAAGTGGTGCTGGGTTCTGCATGCTGACCACCCGGTGTCAAGCTCTAGGGTCTTTGGGGGTATATATTGCTGCCTAGGGACATCCATGGATAAGGCATTGGCCCATGTAGGGGAGGAATGAATCCTGTGTGACTCCCAGCAACGGGATCACTGAACTTGCAAGTAAGTGAGGGGACTGAGACCTGGTGGTTTGGAAGGGAGAATTTGTAAGATCTGTATGGGTCAGACAGATTCACTAGCCCACATGAGAGTCCTGAGATGGGCTATTAGTGCAGAACATTGCTGATTGCCACATGCCAGCACACGCAAAAGCTATGGCTTCGAGCCTGTCTGGCAGGACTAGATACCAGTACCTGACTGAGTGTCAGAACAGGGGACGGGTCACATTAGGCAGGGTCATGACACTAACCAGCATGCATGAGAACCAGATCTAGGGGTAGATTTTGCAGGAGATAAGTGGACCCAACCCTATGGAAATATAAGTCCTGCTGGTTAGCTTAAGAGTTGGGGTAAGGATGGGATGAGCTAGGAATGACCATGGAACCTGCCGACACTCATGGTGCTGGGGTTGGAAATAGGCTGGGCAGGTCCAGACTGCAGTATCTGCATGTGTATCCTAAAATAAGGTGTGAGGCAGGCTTGGGCACAACATCCTCCAGCTCATACAAAGGCTGGGACAGAGTGGCAGGCTATGCCGGACAAGTGCCTAGCACCTGCTAGAGCATGTGAGATCTGGGTGAGTGAGTGGGCCGAGTGGGGGAACTTGGGAAACTCCCCTACTGGGTCATAGCTCCCATTGGTGAGCACATGTTCCAGGCCTGGGTGTTGGGCAGCCTGGGCAGAATAACTCCAACTGTTGTTTAATGTGTGGCTTGGTTTTGGAGGAAGGCAAACTGGGTAGGGCCAAGTCAACATTAGCTCATGAGCAAGAGCAGAAACCAGGCTGGAGCAAAGGTCCAGCTTACCTAGGTTGTCACACCTACCAGTTTGCATGGGCCTGAATGTAAGCAGACTGAGCAGAGCCAGGTTCCAGCACCCAACAGCAATTGGTGGGTCTTGGGGTAGGCTAGGTCAGGCCAGGCTACAGCATTCAAAGGCAAAGGTCATGACAAGTAAGGGACTAAGGCAAGCAGGGTCAGAGCAACCACTGTCACGAGCAAGATCTATAGCTGGGAACAGGCCTGTTTGGGGAGCTAAGTGGGCTCCCTGGCTGGGCTGTGGTTCCCACTAGTAAGTGCAGGGGCTGGAATCGGAGCCACATTCTGATCGGGACATTGCTGCAGTGTCCCTTGGCACAAGTGTGGACTGGAGCTAAGCACACTGGATTGGACTAGACCCCAGAACCAGGGTAAGTGTAGGACAGGTTAGGCTAGGTTTTTGCCCCTGCTGAGCCAGGTGTGAGCTGTATCTGTGTGTTGATCAGGCTAAACTGGGCTGCAACACCCAACAATAATAGCTGGAATGGGTTGAAGTCCAGACAGGAAAGTCCACCTACTAGGTCAGGAGGTGGACTGAGTAGGACTGGCCTGTGGACCCACCGACCGATATGCACGAGATCTGACCTTAGGAGAGATTCTGATGGAGGAGCCTGGAAAACTCCTCTGTTGGGACACAGTCCCTGCAGGTGCTCAGCAGCATACATTTGGTGCAGGTTGAGGGCAAACCATGCAGAACAAGTTCACATCACCCACTGGCGAATCCTAGCACCAAAACAGAGTGTGGGCCAGGCAAGGTTCGGTAGCAACACACACCAGTACACATAAGGGCTTGGACTGGGTGCTGGTTGGACTGGGCTAGGCTGTAGCCCCCACCAGCATGAGCAGGAATTGGGGGTTGGCCAGCCCGGGGCCAGTCTATGGCAACCTACTGGCAAATGCTGAGGTTGGCATGCCATGCCAGAGTGGGCCGCAGTGCCCAACCAGCACACACAAGACCCAGGTGTAAGGGGGCAAAACCGGTAGGAGGAATGTGGAGGGCTCCCCTGCTGGACAGCCACTCCCTCTGGAGAACGTAGGTTGGGATGGGGGCAGACCAGACCAGGCAGGGCTACACGTGTGGGCCTCATGTGAGCTAGATCAGGGAAAAGCCAGGCTGGGCTGATTGACTGTTCATACTGGTGCAAGTATAACTCAAGTTGGTGTGGGTTGGTTGGGCTCTGCTGCAGTATCTGCAGTATCTGCTGCAGATGCTATCAAGGGGGTGGGTGTGTGTGTGCTAATTCTGTCAAGCCAAATTGCAGAACCACTTGGAGAGTACATGATCCTAGAGTGCGCCCGGTAGGGAAACAACGGTCACCTCCCTGTTGGGTTGCTATTCCCACTGGTGAGCATGAGAACCAGGACTGGGGCTAGGCATGGCTAGACGGAGAGTGGCACTCACCAGCACCAGTGTGGACTGGATAGTGGGGCTGTTTGGGTTGAACTAGGCTTCAATGCCCATTGACAAGTACGAGAGCTAAATGGGATGTGGGAGGGACTGGAGCAGTCTGCTGTACATACTGGCAAGCATGGGAACCAGGGCAGGAGGCAGGCCTGGTAAAGGTTATTTTGGGTCGCTCTGACTAGGCTGCAGCTCCCACTGGTTTACATGGCCAAGTGTGTGGTGGGTAGGATTAAGATGGGTTCCAACACCCATTGGTTTGTGTAGAAGACAAGGAGACAGAAATGACCCAGCAGTGGCAACCACCAGCATATGCATATGCTGACTGGATCAATGGTCTGTGCCAGACTCTGTATTAGAAATCACACACAAGAATCAGGTCTGGGATCACCTCAGATGATGTGTCTTTGGCAATCCTGCCAACTGAACTGTTGATCTCAGAACTTCAACCATGAAGAGAAGTGCAGGTTCCATGGTCTGACCATGGAGGCCATGTGTCAAAGCTGAGCCTCCTCAGTGACTCAATGGAGAAATCAACAGCATGGAGGATATGGCAGTGTCACGCCACCTCCAGTGGAGCCTGTGTGAGAAATCACCGGGCCGAGGCGGAAGCTTCAAGGAAGGATGCCTCCTGGACTCGGCTGCATCTCTAGTGGTCTTGGCGTTCCTGGCTGTGCTCGCTTTGCTCTTATCTTTATGACTGGAATAATACTATTTATGTGCGACAAAGATTCAATGTTCCTTTATAGTTCTATGAAGCCTTCTGACAGGAGACTGGACAAGGATAGCAAGCAGTCTGAGATAAAAACTATCAAGTTACTAGCTTTAATAAACCTACTTAGGACTATTTTTGAGAATTCCTAAAAAGAAGATTATAGTAGAAATCTATAGCTTAAAAAGCCACATAGGAAGAAAAACTAGAAATATGGGCAAGTTAATATTAAAACCAGTGTAAGGCACAAAACACAATGAGAGCTAACTGCTTAATGATGAAAAGTCAAATGGTGCCAAACTGCATCCACAAGAAATAGCAACTGCAGGCTGTCACCAGGCTATTAGAGAACAATCTTTTCTCAACACGCCTGCTTACCTTCCTGGAATAATTGCTTGTAGAAATGTAATCACATGTATAATCAAAGAAAATGTCCCTTTGCAATAAACTATTGTATATAAGCTGATGCTTTGCTTTTGCAAAAGGCACTCAGATACAACTTCCTTGAGTTGTCGTGCCTGTTTGTCACTCGCTGAATCTTTGCCCACCGTTCCCGGGGTCCTGTTCCCGCCGGACTGATTGCTCCCGGCCGAGCTGGTCCGTCACATGGCATTTCGTTGGAGCCTGCACAGGACACCTGGTACCACAACAAGGACAGAACAAATTGATCAATTAGTTCAGCCAAGTGTTGGCAGTGAAAATCTGGGCAAGTGGAAATGCTAAGGTGGACTATGTCAGCCAGTGGACTCTGAAGTGATTTCATCATGCTTGGAGTGGCAAGATCAGCAGCAATTCAGAACTGTTCAACTATTGAAACCGCTTGAGCAGTGCCCTCAGAGCATGCCCCACACTGGGGACCCTGGGATGATTGGGAAGGTGGGTGTGACTTCTCCCTTTGTCTCTCCCCTTCTCCCAGATACAGGAAACAAAAAAGAGAATGTGAGAACAATGGTCTTACCCACTTTCCTGTAGCCCTTGACCCTTTGAGCCCTAATCAGTTATGTAAAGATCACCAAAAATAAATAAATAAATAAAATTAAAAATAAGATAACAAAAGCTATGGGCTCCTAAAATGTCTGAACTAGATCTCGAGGTTTGATTGTGATAGTTTCCAGATGAGTACTGCCACCTAAGTGATTGCCTGAATGTCCAGTATCTCATTTCCATTTCTTTTTTTTTGGAGATGAAATTCACATGGCAGGGAATCATTTTTAGGAAGACTTATTTATTTGATGAGGCTCATGTGGTGGCTTAAGTGATTTAAGCCACCACTTGTAGCATCAGCAGCCTATATGGGCACTGGTTCAAGTCCTGGCTGCTCCACTTCCAATATAGCCTCCTCCTAATGCACCTGGAAAAGCAGAGGAGGATGGCTTATGTCCTCACACCCCTACATCCATTTGGGAGACCTGGAAGAAGCTCCAAGCTGCTGGCTTTAGCCTGGCCCAGCTCCAGCTGTTGCAGCCATTTTGGGGAGTGAAGCAACAGTTGGAAGACCTCTCCCTGTGTCCCTCTCTCTAACTGTCTTTGAAATAAATAGCTAATAAAATAGTTTTTTATTTTAAGCAAAGGATTTATTTATTTGAAAGGCAGAGCATCAGAGATCATTCCTCTGCTGCTTCACTCCTTGAATGACCACGACAGTCAGGGTTAGGCCAGGCTGAAGCCAAAAGGCGGGAAATTCCTCTGGGTCTTCCACATGGGTGGCAGGGGCCCACATGCTTGGGCCTTCCACCATGGCCTTTCCAGACTCAACATCAGGAAGTTATGTTAGAGTCAGAGCAACCGGGACTCAAACCAGTGCTGCCATATAAGATATCAGCATTACAAGTAGTGTTTAACCAATTGCATCATAACCCTGGCCCCCAAATTAACCATTTTGGAGTATACAATTCAGAGGTATTTGGTACTTTCACAATCTTGTACAACCACTGCCTCTAAGTAGTTCTAAAATGTTTTCACCATCCCAAAAGAAAACCTTATTCTCATTAAATAGTTACACCTCATTCATCCATACCTATCATTATGTTTTAATTAGTAAAATATTAAAGCAAAGTCTATTGCAATAAGGTAAAAATTTTTATACTTTTAAAAACTATTCCTTTGTTAGTAGAATTTAAGATATCAATTTTTTATTATAAATAATACTGAAATATATATATGTATATATACTTTTGAATATTCCAGCATTTCTCTTTTTAAAGATTTATTTTCATTGGAAAGGCAGATTTACAGAGAGGAGTTATGGAGAGAAAGTTCCTTCATCCTCTGGTACTCTCCCCAAGTGGCAACAGTAGCCAGAGCTGAGCCAATCTGCAGCCAGGAGCCACATGGATTCAGGGTCCCAGACACTTGGCCATCCTCTCCTGCTTTCCCAGGCCACAAACAGGGAGCTGGATGGGAAGTGGAGCAGCCAGGACACAAACAGGTGCCCATATGGGTTCTGGAGCTTGTGGTGGAAGAGCAGCCAGTTGAGCCACTGCCCACCCCCTTCGCCCCTCCCAGTATTTTTGTAGCAGTTTCTAGAGGAGGAATTGATACAGCAGATATTTATGCATTTATTATCAAATAACACCTGAGAATATTGCATCAGTTTATATTCTCATCATGAAAATTCTCATTCTCCACCTTCTCCCTGGCTCCTCACCTTTTTATTCTTTGCCCACATGGAGAGTGATTGCCACCTTCCTCACTCCATCTGCTCTTTCTTTAGTCTTCTCCCAAGAAAACAGAAACTGTACTCTTCAAGGTGCTTAGGCCAACACCCCAACCCCTTTTTCTCTTTTTCCCAGTTCATCTACTAGCAAATCAGTCAGCATGTATACTCAGGACCCAACCAGTCCTAACCATGTCCCCTGATGTTGCCCAGTCTAGCCCACACTCTCTCACCTTCTCTCTCTCAACTTCTCTCTCTCCCTTTCTGCCTTTCCTACTTGACCTTCCTTTTGTTCATTCCTGGTCCCATTGCATTTTCCATGGACAACCACTGTGATCATTTAAAACCCTTCATCAAAGCAAAATCTTCCTATAGATACCTTCGAAGTAGTGAATGCTCAAGCAAGCTGTAATACATTCATGCCACATTGTGGGGAGCAGGGTGCCAGAGCTGCTCCCAGGAATAGGAAAGGCCGTTGCAGGATGGCGGCTGGCCCAGGGCCAGGAGGGGAGGTTGGTCTCACCAGCAGGAAAACAGGAAGTCAAAGGGATAGGCTGATGCCCTTACTGCAATTATGTCATTGCTACTGGCCTATCAGGTAGCACCAAGTGGACCCAGGGAGAAGTGATTGGTGGAGAGCGGTATAAAAGCAGCCGCTAAAAGCTATAAGACAGACAAGGAGAAGAACGACGGACGGAATGAGAAGAATGGGGCAGCAGAGAGGGGTAGAAAAGCTAAGATCTTTGGGGAGAAAAGCTAAGGTGTACAGGGAGAAAAAGCAGAGAGAGGCACAAAAGCAATAATACCTGCAGGGACAAGAATGGGGAGAAAAGCAACAGAGAGGGGTATAATAAAAGCAATTAGGCCTACAAGGAGAAGAATGGGGAGAAAAGCAGCAGAGAGGGGTACAAAAGCAGTACAAAAGCAGTAAGACCTACGGAGAGATAAATACGGGGACAAGAATGGGGAAAAGCAGCAGAGAGAGGTACAAAAGCAATTAGGCCTACAAGGAGAAGAATGGGAGAAAAGCAGCAGAGAAAAGCTAAGACCTTCGGGGGGAAAAAGCAGCGGAGGAAGAATATAGAAGCAGCCACTTTTGGCAATAAGGGGTCCGGTTGCAGCTCGGGCTTTTCCCAGACCCTCAAGAGTGTGCCTCATGGGAAGTGTCACTGCAGGTCGGCGACACCACATAAAAATGAACAAGCTATTGATTCACACAGCTTAGATAAATTGGAATAGAATAAGACTAAGTGAAAAGAAGACAATTCTAGGGGCAAGTGCTGTAGCATAGTGGGTAAAGCCGTCAGCCACAATGCCAGTATCCGTTAGGTTGGTTGCCAGTTCAAGTCCTGACTCTTCCACTTCCAATCGAGTTTCCTGTTAATGTGTACTCGTGAGGGCAATACAGATGGAGTTTTTAGCTCCTGGCTTGAGTTTTCCCCAGCCCAGCCCTACGCGTCATAATTGACCTTTTGGGAAGTGAAATGGTGGATGGAAGATCTCTTGATTTCTCTCTCTCTGAATTCCAAATAAACAAACAGATATTTAATAAAACAAGGTTCCTATAGACATTTTGAAAATAGAAATGATTAAAATAAAATGTGGAGTAGCATTCCATTCAATATATTCCACTTTAAAAAGCTGTATTATTAAATGCTAAAATGAAATGAGCTATTAAGCCACAAAAAGAATTAAGAGCCATTCAAAGCAAACCACTAAATGAAAGAAGCCAATTCAGAAAGGCTATGTACTGGGGCTGGCACGGCAGCATAATCTTCAATCTGCAGCACTGGCTCTCATGTGGGTGCTGGTTCATGTCCTGACTGCTCCAGTTCTGATCCAGCTCTCTGGTTATGACCTAAGAATACGGTGGATGATGACCCAGGCTGGGGGCCCCAAAATCCACATGGGGGATCTGGAGAAAGCTCCTGGTTTCCAGCTTCAGATTTAGCTCAGCTCTGGCCATTGTGGTTATTTGAGAAGTGAACCAGCAGATGGAGGATCTCTGTGTCTCTCTTTTTCTCTTTGTAAAACCTGCCTTTCAAATAAAAATAAATCTTTAAAAAGAAAGGAGCATGTATTGTATGATCTCAACTTCATAGCATTTTTGGATAGTGGCATTTGGAGATTATGAAAAAAATTGTCATTGGGTTTGGGAGGAAGGAGGGTGATTTGTCAGAGCACAGAGAATAACAGAAACATTGGGTGCTTGTCATTACACACCTGTCAGAATCCATGGAGTTCAAAACACCAAGAATGAACCCAGTGTCAGCTAAGGACAGGTCAAGAGTGATAATGTATCCTTGTAGGTTTATTGGTTAGAACAAATGCACCACTCTGGTAGCAGATGCTGATAACAGGGGGGCTGTGCATGTGTGAGGCAAGAGGTATATCAAGAGCTCTGTCTTGTCAGCTTAATTTTGCTGTAAACCAATGCACTCTAGCAAATAAAATCTGCACTTAAAAATCATCCTACAACAAAAATGAAATAAAGAGATGGGGTAGGGGTGAATTTTTAAAATATTCACTGGGCAGTATTTGGCCCATTGATTTAGACACTGCTTGGGACACCTGCCAGGTTCAAGTCTCATCTCTGCTCCAATTCTAACCTCCTGCTAACACAGACCCAGAGAGGCACTAGGGATGAATCAAGTAGTTGTGTCCCTGCCACCTACGTGGGAGATGTGAATTGAGCTCTTGGGTCCTGGTTTCTGCCTGGTCCAGGTTTGGCTGTTGTGGGCATTTGAGAAGTGAGTTGGTAGGTTGAATATCTATGTCTTTCTGTCTTTCTCTCAAATAAATTTAACACTTAAAAAATGTGCTTATCTGGTCAGTGCCATGGCTTAACAAAGCTAATCCTCCATCTGCAGGTGCTGGCATCCCATATGAGCAGCATTTTTATTGGAAAGTCAGATATACAGAGAGAAGAAGATACAGAGAGAAAGACCTTCCATCCACTGGTTCACTTCCCAAGTGGCCGCAACGACCAGGCCCGAGCTGATCTGAAGCCAGGAGCTTCTTCCAGGTCTCCCACATGGGTGCAGGATCCCAAGGCTTTGGGCCATCCTCCACTGCTTTCCCAGGCCACAAGTAAGTAGCTAGATGGTAAGTGGAATATCTGGGGCATGAACCTGCACCCATAGGGATACTGACAGATGCAAGGCAAGGATTTAGCCACCAGGCTACCACACCGTGTCCTCTGCTTTCTATCTTTTGATAGATGAGTGGGCTGTCATGTCCCCTGTGTGAATCTTGAGTGTTCTCTACTGCACAGGCATCTGCAACTGAAGAGGCCCAGTTCTGATACCTGTACTCCGAGATTAGATCATATAGTGACTTCTCCTGAAGCTGGGGATTGAGTCTAGTGGTTTAGTGGAGACTCCTCACCTGGAGAGTCCTCAGACTTGACTCGTATGCACCAGCTAGTACAGTATCAGATTCAGTCCATCACCTGCACCAGCCAATGCACCTACTGGTGGATACAGCTACCTGGTTAGTTCCACCTCCAGCCCCATCTCTTACATGAACCAACAGCTGCTGTGGCCTAGCCTAGCCCAACCCAGCAGTCACAGGCCAGACCCTTACACACACAGTAGGTTTTTTGGCCTAGTTGGGGAGATCTCCAATAACCCCCATCGGGCCTGGCCTCTGCCCCTCTTTTTGCCCATGTCATCAGGTGCTAAAGCCTAGCCTGGCCCATCCTATATCCTATCTGGTCTTCATAGGAACACATAGGTGCTGCAGCCTAGCTCATCCCAGCCTGGCCTTAGACCCAGTCCACACTTATGCCAACAGGCGCTGCAACCTTGTCCAGTCTGGCCTACTCCCAGCCCTGGCTCTTGTGCTCACTAATGGGAACTGCAGCCTAGAAGGAGGGTCCCCAACATTCTCATATCAGGTTTGCTCACAGCTCTGAATTTTGTGCATGCCTGTTTACTTGGTCCTTCCTCAATCCTGGGCTCATTGATGAGTACTGTGGCAGAGCCTGGCTGGTCTGCAACCATTCTTGGCTTTTGCCAGTGCATGCTACAGCCTATCCCAGCCTGGCCTGTCGTCACTCTCATGTGAACCAGCAGGAGTAGTGGCTTAGCAGGGGAATATTCCAAATTTCCCTACCAGACCAACTCCCTTCTCAGATCTTGTGCATGCTGGCAGGTATTGCAGTCCAGCCTGCTATGACCAACCCTGTGTCTTGCCACTTTTCAGCAAGTGCTGTAGTCCAGTATGGCCTAACCCACCTGCACCCAGCCCTGTCTCTCATGCTCAGCAGCAGGAGCTGCAACCTAGTAGGAGAGTCCTTCAAGTTCCCTCACCAGGTCTACTTTAAGCCCCAGATCTTGTGCATGCTTGTGGGTGCTACAGCCCAGCCAGACATGACCCATCTCCAGTTCAGCACTTGCGGGTGGGTGATGCAGCTTAGCTTAGCCCAGCCCATCCCCTGTCCTGGTTCTCATGGGAACTGGTAGGAACTGCAACCTAGCTTGGCTCAGCTCATACCTCGTCCTGGTTCTCCCATTTGCCAGTGGGTGTTTTGTCCTGGCCCAGCCCAGCCAGCTTCTATAGCTGATTCACACATATCCCAATGGATGTTACAGCCTTCCCTGGCCTGGCCCACTCCCAGCTCCAATTCTCATGCTCACCAGCAGGAGCTGCAAACCTAGCAGTAGAGTCCCCAGTTTTTCCCTTCCAGGCTTGCTTTCAGCCCTGGATCTCATGCGTGCTGGTGGGTGCTACAACCCTGCTTAGCATGGTCTGCCCTCAGTTGTAGCCTTCGCACGTGCTGGCAGGTGTTGCAGCCTGGCTCTGCCTAGCCTGCTCCCAGCCCTGACTCTCATGTGTTCCACAGTCTTTCCTGGCTCTATCTAATACCAACCCCAGTTCTCATGCAGACCAGTGAGTGCTACTCTCATAGGGACAAGATCAAAAATTCCCTACGGGATCCACCCCAGTCCTAGTTCTCTGTCCTGTCCAGCAGGACAGTCAACAGGGGTCGCAACCAGCCTAGGAGAGAATGAATGGACAAGAGACACGAAGAATGGACAGCAAGACAGGATGTCTGATCAAGCTGCCACTTTATTGATTTCAACTGAGGGTTTTTATATTCTTCAGTAACTAAGGCTCTGGGAAGGAAGGAGAAACTGGGACGTAAGCCATGGTCTCAAGACCGATTGTTCTTGAGCAACCGCCATATCAACAATAGTAACCACCATATCAACAATAGGGTAGGTAACCAGTAACAGGATGTCAGAAGGCACAGCATAAATCTTATTCTGAAACAATTGCTAAAAATAATTGAAACGAGGCATGTGATCAGTTTTATAACCTCTTTCCCAAACATCTAGCCAACTGGGGGTTTTTTCACTGACCCATAGTTCTATATTCAAAATGGCTTCGGTGTGGCTATAGTACATGGCTACTGACAGTTCTCTTGTGTGCTGGTGGGTACTGTGACCCAGCTCTCCCATCCCCTGCCCTGAAACTCACTGGGGTGTACTGAAGCCTAGCCCTGCCATGCCTCTCCCTCAATCTCAGCATTTATGTGAGCCAACAGGTGGTGGGAGATGCTACCTAACCCAGGCCAGGTCTCACATGTGGGTGGGCTCCTTGGCCTGACCCAGACATGCCCTCCAGAGCTTACCCTCTGAACAACCCTGTCTCAGCTCTCTCAATTACTTGCAAGTATAGAGGCCTGGTTCCTGGAAGCCCCTGGAAGTCATTCCACATCTGTCAAACATGTCCTTGGTTACCCCCAGACTCCTTCCTCAGGTAATCTGTACTTTTTCTACACTGCCCAGAGGGTACCTTGCAACCCTGTGGATTCTTAGGCTGAGGCAACTGGGCATGGTCCAGCCCTGTGGCTTCCTGCCTCTGCCAGGCACCAGGCATGGCTCCTAGGCCCCTCCTTTTATTTTTTAAAGCAAGAATCCTTGGGTTTTATGATTTCTTACATCCCACACTTTCAATTTGCTTGGATTTATGTTTTAAATGGCAGATAAATTTTCTGAGTCACTGCACGTTTGAAAAGGTCCTTGTGTTTGCCCCATTCCTGAGTGCTACTCTGTCAGTAGAGAGATTTACATTCAAAATTGCTTTCCACGAGAATAGTCTAGCTGCTGTATTATTCAATTTATTACTGCTAGGCCTCAGCTCCCACTGGAGAATGTGAGAGCCAGGGCTGGGGACAGATCAGGCTGTTTTCTTTTAAACCTTCTGGTATTGGAGCTGGCATTGTAGCACTGCTTCCTTTGCTGGCATCCCATATGGGAGCGCCAGTTCAAATCTTGTCTGCTCCATTGCCTGTCCAGCTCCCTCCTAATGTACCACTTGGGACCCTGCCCCCATGGAGAAGACTAGGATGGAGTTCCTGACTTCTGGCTTTGATCTGGCCCAGACCTGGCTATGGCAGCCATTTGAAAAGTGATTCATGAATGGACGATCTTGATCACTTGCTCTGCTTTTTAAATAAGTGAATAAATTTTTTTTTAAAAAGCTTTGGTATTGATTCCAGTCTGATTTTTTCATGTATCAATTTTTCTCTCTTACAAGTATTGTTATTTATTTAACTTGGTTTTGTTTCTCCTCCCTTCTGAAAACATTTAGAATTTTCTATTTCTGCTAAATTTCAGCTTACTTTTGCAATTTTGAAATTTTACCAGAATGTGCCCTCATGTTAATTGCTTTTTGTCTTGTTTTAGTAACTTTCCTTGCCTGTTATTAACTTTGCTTATCTTAAAATTATTCATCTTAAGGAATTTTTTCCTTGACATGAGATTTTTGGGGATGGAAGGGCAGGAAGGTTTTATTTATTTATTTCATATTCATTTCTTTTTTAAAAATGAAATTTAGTTTATTTATTTGATGGTGATTACAGGGCTGACCAGGGTAGAAAGGACTGAGGATCCAGGAAAAGTGAGTGAAATCATTGTTTTGTAATTCTCCATTCCTTCTTGTGTCTGGGGGAAAGAGGGACATAGGGATGAAACCACACCCAGCCTCCCAAATGTGACAGTACCCAGGGATGGGAAACCGCCATTCAACCCAGGGTCTCACTATAGCGCATGTTCTGAGGGTTCTGTTCAAGTGGTTTGCACAGTTCTGAAATGCTGTTGATTTCAAGGGTGAGGCAGCCCTCCTACAT
Source organism: Ochotona curzoniae (assembly GCF_017591425.1). NCBI lineage: Eukaryota > Metazoa > Chordata > Mammalia > Lagomorpha > Ochotonidae > Ochotona > Ochotona curzoniae. Next base: position 10,088,330 of record NW_024465451.1, read on the forward strand.
CCACTACTGCCTTTTTCACTTGCAGGCAGGACCAAGGACCAGGGCCAGGCGACCTGAGCCCCATTGGATACCCCACCCCCAGGGCTCAAAAACCAGCATCCATTGCTCAGGCAGGCCAAGGGACCTGGGTCAAGGGACCCAAGTCCCAGCGGATCCTCCACCCTTGGGGCTCACACACAGTATCCACTGACCCCAGGCTTGGCATGGCTCACTTCACCTCAACATTAACTATTGTGTTGCCCCAGTGTGAATTGGCTGATGCTGTGGCCTTACCTGACCCCTCCTGTACCCTGTCCTGGTTGTCAGATCTGCCAGTGGATATTATGAACCGGCCCAGCCAGGTCTGTCCCCAGAACTGATCCACATGTGTGCTGATGGGCATTGTAACCTGGCATGGGCAAGAATGCTCCTTGACTTCGTTCTTGTACTCACCTGCATGGGACTGCATCCCTACAAAGGAGTTTCCTAAGCTCCTCTGTCGGGGCTCTACTCAGTGGCAGATCTTGTGCACACCAGTGGGTCCTTGGCCTAGGTTGGCTTTGTCTACCTCTTGTCCTGGTAGGAACAGTGGCCTTGCTCAACCAACCTATACCCATTCTGGTTCTTACCGTAAGATGTTGCAGCCTAGCCACACCTAGTCCATGGCCAGACACACTTTCATGTGGTTCAGAGGGAGTCAAGAACTAGCCCAGGGGGCCCGACGCAATGGCGCAGTGGTTAAAGTCCTCACTTTGCACACCCCGGGATCCCATATGGGTGCCGGTCCTAATCCCGGCAGCTCTACTTCCCATCCAGCTCCCTGCCTGTGGCCCGGGAAAGCAGTCGAGGACGGCCCAAAGCTTTGGGACCCTGCACCCGCATAGGAGACCCAAAAGAGGCTCCTGGCTTCGGATCAGCATAGCATTGGCTGTTGCGCTCACTTGGGGAGTGAATCATCGGGCGGAGGATCTTGCTCTCTGTCTCTCCTCTTCTCTGTGTATTTGGCTTTCCAATAAAAATAAAATAAATCTTAAAAAAAAAAAAAAAAAAAGAACTAGCCCAGGCTGTCCTACAACCATCCTGGCACTCTTGAGTACCAGTGGGTGCTGGAGTGTAGCACAGTCCGTCACTCTCTAGATCCAGTCTACATCTGCGCAGAGGGAGGCTATAGCCATGTCCAGCCAAACCTGCTGCCCTCAATCAGGTTCTTGTTCTCCCTGGTGGGAATCCCAACCCAACTGGGATGTCCCCTTAGCTCCCCAACCAGGCCTGTTGATTAAGGCACAAAGGGTCAAGGGCTACAGGAAAGTGAGTAAGGCCATTATTTCCACATTAATATCTATATATTTTTTTCTGTATCCGAGGTAGGGGAAGAGACAAAGGGAAAAGCTCCACCCAGCTTCCCACCCATCCCAGGTCCCCGACGTGGGGCATGCTCTGAGGGTCCTGCTCATGCAGTTTTGATAGTTCAACAGTTCTGAATTGCTGCCAGTCTTGCCACTCCAAGCACAATGAATCTCTTCCAGAATCCACTGTCTGACATAGTCTCTTCATGGTTGGGGTTCTGAGATCTGAAGTTCAGTTGGAGGGATCCCCAAAGAAACTTCGTCTGAAGTGATCCCAGACCTGATTCCCTTTTTTTTTTTTAAATTTATTTTATTTTTATTGGAAAGCCAGATACACAGAGAAGAGGAGAGACAGAGAGGAAGATCTTTCGTCCGATGGTTCACTCCCCAAGTGAGCGCAACAGCCAATGCTGCACCGATCCAGAGCCAGGATCCAGGAACTCCTTCCAGGTCTCCCATGTGGGTGCAGAGTCCCAAAGCTTTGGGCCATCCTTGACTGCTTTCCCATGCCACAAGCAGGGAGCTGGATGGGCAGTGGAGCTGCCGGGATTAGAATTGGTGTCCATATGGGATCCCGGGGTGCATTCAAGGCGAGGACTTTAGCTGCTAGGACACACCGCCGGGCCCATCCCAGACCTGATTCTTGTTTATGCTTGCCAGTACAGGGTCTGGAACAGTCTGTTGCCCAGTCAACTTATGTATATGCTGGTGGTGGCAATTGCTGGGTCAATTCTGTTTCCAACCCTGTCTTTCATGCAAACCAACGGGTGTTGCAGTCCAGCCTGATTCTGCCCAACACACACTCGGCCCTCACACAAACCAGTGGGAGCTACAGCCTAGTCGGGGCGACTCCCACAATAACTGCCCACCAGGCCTGCCCCCTACCCTGGTTCCCGTGCTTACCTATAGGTACCGCAAACTTGTCCTGTCTGTCCCACACATCCTATTCACCTCTCATACATGTCAATGGGCATTGAAGCCTAGTTCAACCCAAAAAGCCCCACTATCCAGCCCACACACATACTGGCGGGTGCTGCTCTGTCTAGCCACTCCTGCCCCAGTCCTGGTTTTCATGCTCTCCAGTGGGAGTGATAACCCAACAGGGAGGTGCCCACTATTTCCCTATTGGAACACTCCCACTCCTGAATCATGCACTTTCCAGGTGGTTCTGTGGTTTAACTTGACAGAATTAGCCCCCAGTGCCAGGATGTGTCAGCTGATGCTGCGGCAAAGCCCAACCAACCCTCACCCACTCTGATTTATGCTTGCACCAGTAGGAACAATCAGCCCAGCCTGGCTTTTCCCTGATCTAGCTCACATGAGGCCCACAGGTGTTGTAGTCCTACCTAGTCTGGCCTGCCCCCATCCCAGCTTACTCTCTCCAGTGGGAATGGCTGTCCAGCATGGGAGTCCCCCTTTATTCCCCCTGCTGGCTCTGCCTCCTCCCTCCCTGGTTCTTACTGCAGCCCACTCTGGCACGACCCACCTCACCTTGGCATTTGCCAGTGGGTGCTGTAGCCTGGCCTGCCCTCCCCCAATTCCAGCTGACACTGATGGGGGTTACAGCGTAGCCCAGCCCAACAGGCACCCAATCCGAGCTGTAATGTGCACTGTATGTGTTGTGACCATACCTGACATAATCCACACTATTCTGGTGCTCAAATTCGCCAGCATGTGATGCGAACTGGTTCAGCCTTGTCTGTCCCCGATCTATGCCAAATGTATGCTGGTGAGTACCTTTTCCTGGCCTGGTCTAGGCTGCTCACTATCATGGTTCTTTTTTTTTTTTTTTTTAAGATTTATTTATTGGAAAGTCAGATATACAGAGAGGAGGAGAGACAGAGTGGAAGATCTTCCATCTGATGATTCACTCCCCAAGTGTCCGCAACAGCCAGTGCTACACCAATCCGGAGCCAGGATCCAGGATCCCCTTCCGGGTATCGCACACAGGTGCAGAGTCCCAAAATTTTGGGTTGTCCTTGACTGCTTTCCCATGCCACAAGCAGGGAGCTGGATGGGAAGTGGAGCTGCCGGGATTAGAATTGGTGCCCATATGGGATCCCGGTGCATTCAAGGCGAGGACTTCAGCCGCTAGGCCATGCCGCCTGGTCCCCTATCATGGTTCTTGCACTCACCTGCATAGACTATGTCCTGCCAGAGGAGGTGCCCAGGCTCCTCCATCAGAACCTCTTCCAATGCCAGATCTTGCACATACTGGTAGGTCCATGGGCCAGCTCTACTTAATCCACCTCCTGTCCTTGCAGGAATAGTGGCCTTTCCTAACTGGCCTTCAACCCATTACAGTTCTTACTGTTGGATGTTTTAGCCTACTCAAGGCTCGTCCTTACCCAGACACAGCTCACACCCGGCTCACTAGGGTCAGAGACCTAGCCTAGTCCATCCTACATCTACCCTGGTCCTCCAGAGCATCAGATGGTGCTAAAGTCTAGCCCAGCCTGGTGTGTACAGTCCCTGTTCACACTTGTGCCAAGAGACACTAAAGCCATGTCCAGACTAAATCGTAGCCCCCACTCTGGCCCCCGCACTCACCAGTGAGAACCCTAACCCAGCTAGGGTGCCTTCTTAGCTCCCCAGTCAGGCCTGTTCCCAACCATAGATTGCACGCATGCCAGTTGTTGCTCTGACCCAGCTTGGCATTGCCCCTCACCTGTCTCAGCCTTTGACTTAGATGCTGTAGCCTGACATCCCTGGCTCATGCAAGCTAGTTGGTGTATGAACCTAGCTCGGCATGACCTGTGTTCCAGCCTGATTTCTATTCTTCCTTGTGAGTTAAGGTTTGCTCAACCCTGCCCAGTCTGTCTCTTTCTAGTTGCAGCTCAGCTCATACCAATCCTGTTTTAGGATGCACATTTGGGTGCTGCTGCCTTGATTTGCCCAGACTGTTGTCATTCCTTTACCTGTAAGTGATGGCAGATTCCATGTTCACACCTAGCTCAGCCCATCACAAACCTCAGCTTGTGAGCTAACCAGCAGGACTTGTATTTCCACAGTGTTGGGCCCACACTTCCCCCAGATAATCTACTCCCGGATCTGGTTCTCTCACGTGTTGGTTAGCGTCCTAACCCTGCCAAGTGTGACCCATCTCCTGTTCTGCCACTCGGTTAGATACTGGTACCTAGCTCTGCCAGACAGGCTCCAGCCATAGCTTTCATGTAGACTGGTGTGTGGCAGTCAGTGATTTTCTATGCTAACAGCCCATCTCAGGATTCCTATGTGGGTTGGTGAATCAGTCTGGCCCAAATAGAACTTATGGAATCTCCCCTCCAAACCCTCAAATCTCAGTCCCCAGGCTTGCAAGCAAGTTTGATGACCCCATCTCTAGCAATCACACAGAATTCATCCCTCACCAACACTCACACTAGCCTTATCCCTGGATGTCCCTAGGCAGCAATTACATACCCTAAAAACCCTAGAGCTTGCTGCTGGGCAGCTAGCAGGCAGAACCTGAAGCCTAAGGGCACACTGGCCTTCCAGCAGCCAGGACTCAGTCACTGTGTGGTGATGGTGTCCATGGGTTAAGTCCCGGGCATTGGGTCCGACCTGGCTTGAGCACTCTCCATAAATGGGTCACCACCACTGCGGAGGGCTGCTGTCACCTGAGCTTCCAAGATCAAACTCCAACCCCAACTCTTAAGCTAAAGAGTGTGATTTGTATTTCCACAGGGTTGTGCCCACGATTCCCCTGCAGAATCTACCCCTGGACCTGGTTCTCTTGCATGCTGGTTAGTGTCATGGCCCTGCCTAATGTGACCCATCCCTCTGATCTGACGACAGTCAGGTACTGGAATCTAGCTAGTCTGTGCTTCCCTCATCAGCCAAAAGCAGCCAGTGGGGTGTCCCAATCAGACACCCAGCCTGAGCCAAAATGGTACCCCAAATTAATTTCTTCCTCTTACATTTTGACTTGTTGGGTCTTAAGCTGAAATAGTTTTGATTGATTTTTCTTCCTTTTGCACACAGGATAATCAACAGCTTTGGGAAAGACTGGTGACTCAGTCTTTCAGTTCCAGGACTTGGAAGAGATTGTAGCATTTCTTCTCTTTCTTGATAGGCAAAGAAAACATGCCAACCACCATCACTTTTTGAGCAAGGTGCCTGTTTTGTTGGTGCTGCTTGTATGCTTATAAGATGCTTTCTTGTTCTTTGAAATTCAGAAACTATCCATACTTGAGCTTATTAATTCTTGGAAATGATTTCCTTGAAAAGAAACACATTGTCTAGTATCCAATCCCAGTCCACACTTGTGCCAAGGGAGACAACAACCGTTTCCAGATCAGAACGCAGCCCCCATTCCAGGTCACATGCCCCTTGGTGAGAACCTCAACCCAGCTAGGGTTGTCCCCTTAGCTCCCCAACAGGGCCTGCATAGATCACATGCATGCCAGTGGTTGCTCTGACTCAGCTTGGCACAGCCCCTCACCTGTCCTGACCTCTGCCTTAGACACTGTGGCTTAGCGTTCCTGGCTCAGGCAGACCAGTAGGTACAAGAGCTTAGCTCGGCATGACCTGTGCTCCGTCCTGGTCTCTAGTTTTGCTTGTGGCTAAGGTTTGCTCAGTCCTGCCTGATCTACCTTGTTCCATTACCAGTTGACACATTAGCCAGCTGTTGGAGCTACTTTTCCCAGCTTGTCCATTGTTATACTAGTCTTACCCACTTTCCTGTAGCCTTTGAACCTTTTTACCCTAATCAACTATGTAAAGATTGTAAAAAAAAAAAAATCAAAGAAACACATTGTCCTTCAGATAAAGTCCATTTTCATTAAGCTATTCTTTCTCTCTCCTCCTGGGTTTTTTTCTATCAATTATAAGACATTTTGAATCTGTTCTTTCTGATTTTTTTCCCTATCATAACTCCAGTTTTTAAATGCCTTTCTTCTGAAGCCTGAGAGAATCCTTCATGCTGACCTGTGGCAGGGTGCAATTGGGTGATGGTACTCCATGGCAGTGAGCAAATGTGATATTTTAAAAGAAGACAGGAGAGGGCCAGAGCCCTGGCATAGTACTAGGTTTAAGTATAGCTAAATGCAGCCATTGGATTATTGAGTGATTTGCGGTGTGTACCACCTGAGTTGATTGGAACATCTCTGGCTGTTCTGCATTAATAGGAGCTTAAGAACCCCAGACTTCTGTCATGGGGGCAATGGATCTTGTAGTGTAGAGGGAGCTGCCATTGCCAAGCCCGGCTAATAAAGACTCCTCATTATATCCTACACTAGTGTCTGGCATGATCTCTTGCGCTGTAGCAGACCCTCGGAACGACTAACATAGCTTTCGCCATTTTGCAATATGCCATCTGGTTTGCAGTTCCCATTGAGATTTTTAATTTTGACGATCACATTTTCCATTTTTGGGAATGCTTTTCCATTGTCCAAGCTTCCCTGCTGAGGGTGGTAACAGCCTCAGTCAGAGCACAGATCTCCGCACATCAGAGGGAAGGCCTTCAACTGCAATACCTGTGGGAGATGGCCCAGGGACAACACTCACAGTCACGTTCATCCAAGCATCCACCGTGGAGAGAAACTTGACCACTGTGGCTAAGCTATAAGCTGCTGGTCAGTGTGTGACTCTTCAGAGAAGCTCCATGATACCTGCCGGGTTCCAACAGTACAGACCCCAACATTCACCATGGAGACCACACGGAAAGGAAGCCATGAAGTGTGGGGAGTGTGGGGAAGACTTGGATTAGAGCTGCAGAAGGAAGCCGTCACATGACACATGTGGTGAGGGCTTCAGCCAGAGCACTCATCTTGGCATTCATCAAAGAATTCACACAGGAGGAAAACAAAACATCAAATGCTGTCCCTGTGGTAAAGGCCGCTCTTACATTCATGTTCATTAGAACCTGCACAGTGGGAGTGCCTGAGAAGGCAGCACAGATCTTCACTTGGATCTGATTCCACAGGGTGAAAACTGCTACAGAAAGGAGCAGGTGGTAAGAACTCCACTCCAGAGGCCAGTGCTGTGGCATTTAGGCTAAACCTCCATCTGCAGGGCTGGTAACCCATATGGGCACCAGTTCAAGTCCCGGCTGCTCTTCCAATGCAGCTTCCTGTTAATGCATTTGAGAAAACAATGGAGGATGACCTAAGTTGCTTGAGCCCCTGTACCCACATGGGAGACCCGAAAGAATCTCCTGGTTTCTGCCTCGAACCTAGCCAAACCTCAGCCATTATGGCCATCTGGGGAATGGGTTAGTGGATGGAAAATCTCTCTTTCTCCCCTCCCCCCTTCCTCCTTCCCTGTCTCTCTATGTAACTTTGCCTTTAAATAATTAAAGATAAATGAGATTTAAAAAAAAACAAGGAACTTAGAGGCTGCTACCATGGTATAGCATGCTAATCTTCCACTTGCAATGTCACTACCCTATATGGGCACTGCTTCAGGACTGGTCTGCTACACTTTGAATCCAACTCCTTGCTAATGTGTTTGGGAAAGCAGCAGAATATGGTCCAAGGACTTAGGGCCCTGTACCTATGCGGGAGACCCAGAGGTAACTCCTGGCTCCTGAATGCACACTGGCCCAGCTCCAGCCATTTCAGCCATTTGAGAATGAAGCAACAAATGGAAGATCTCTCCTTCTCCCGGTAATTCTGCCTTTCAAACAAAAGAGTTTCTTCTTCTTCTTCTTCTTCTTTTTTTTTTTTAAAGAAACTCCACTAGAGCACAGAGCTGCTGTTGACTGAGGAGTCTGGGTCTCCACTGCCTTTGAGCCCCATGAGAGTGCAGCTGGGCGAGCTTTGCATACCATGCTGAATCAGCAGATGGAAGGATCCACGTGTGGGATTCCCCTATTCACATGATATGGGTGGGGAGGGGTTCAGAGTTCGCACTTTGAAATCATTTTTAAAACTGTTCTGTGTGGTCAAGATTGCATTGGGAACACGGGTTTCCTCATGAGCTGGTCCATGTAGTAGAGAAGTCCCCAGAGCCCAACAGCAATGGACTTCATCAGGGATAACTACTCAAATAATTAAATAAGAATTGTGAATTTAAAAAGACTTATCTCCACTTGCCACTCGAAATGCCTGCATCCCATATGGAAGCACCCAGGCGGAATCCTGGTTCCTTGGCCTTTCCAATCCAGCTTCCAACTAACATGCCTAGGAGGCAGCTGAGGCTGGCCCAACTATCTGATTCTTGCCACTCACCTGGAAGACACAAATGGAGTTCCTGGCTCCTGGCTTTTGCCTGGCCTTATCTTGAATTATTGTGGGCATTTGGGGAATGAACCAGTGGATAGATTTCCCTGTTACCATGTCTTTCAAATGAATCTTAAAAATAAAAACATTAATAATCTTCAATAGAAAAAAATTTGTAGCCTTCTAAGGCTATGAATTGTGGAAATACTTCAGTCAATAACTCCTCTATCAGGACGCAGTCCCTTCAGGGGAGCACAAGAACCAAGGCTGGAGCAGCCAAGATCAAGCCAGGTTACAGTACCTACTGGCATGTTTGTGGGTCAGGTTTGGGGGTGGGCCAGGCTGGGCCAGTTCATAATACCCACTGGCAGATGTGAGAACCAGGACGGGGTGCAGGCCAGGCCAGGCTGGACTACAACACCAGCCAGTTTACATTGGGGCTGGGACTGGGGGCTGGCCAGGCTGGGCTAGGCTGCAGCACTCACCAGCATGAGCTGGAACTGGAGGCAGATGGGACCAAGCCAGGGAGCAGCACCCACTGTTGAATGCTGAGGTGAGGCGGGCCATTCCAGTTTGGTCCATAGCTTCCACCAGCACAAAGTAAGACCCGAATGGGGGGCAAGCTCAGTAGGGGAGCTGTGAGGTCTCTGCTACTGGGCAACTGCTTGTGCTGGTAAGTGTGAGAGTTGGAACTGGAAGCAGACCAGGCTGGGCAGGGCCACAAAGCACGATGGCTTGTGTATGAACTGGGTTAGGCATAAAGCTAGGCTGGGATAATCAACCATATCCATTGATGCATGTATGAGCCAGAGGAAGTGTGAGCTGGTGGGTTTTGATGCAGCATCAGCTAGCAGGTGTTGAGCCTGGGGGCAAGTCAAGTCAGGCTAGGACATGATACCACCCGCAAAGTACAAGATCTGGGACTGGGAGTGGACCCAGTAGAGAAAATGTGGGCACCCCTCTGTTGGGTTGCAGTCCCCACTGGTAAGCAAGTAAACCAGGGCTGGAGAGGGCCTGGCTGAACAGGCTGTGGTACTCACCAGTATGGATGTGGGTTGGACAGTGGGGTTGGTTAGGCTGAGCTAGGCTCCAACACCCATTGATGAGTATGAGAGCCAAATGGGACACGTGACAGACTGGACTAGTCTGTTGTACCTACCAACCTGCATGGGAACCATGGCTGTGTGCAGGCCTGGGGGGATTTATTGGGGGTTGCCCCGGTTGGTTTGTAGTTCCTGGTGGTGTGTGTGGGTGTCGAGTGTGTGGTGGGCAGGGTTAGTCCAGGTTGCAGCATCTGTTGGTTTGCAAATGAGATGGGGCTGGGGACAGAACTCACTACACAACCTCAACCACCAATGTGTGTGTAGGCTGATGTGATGGACTGAGCTTCACATGCACTGGCTGGCACACACAGGAGTCAGTTTGGGCTCATCTTTGGCAAGATTTCTTTGGGATCCGCCCGCTCCCCACTCGCTCCAACTGGATCACTGGACTCAAAACTCCAACTGCAGGGAAAATCACAGGATCTGTGGTCCGACTGTGGGGCGCATGTGTCAGAACTGGGCCTCCTCAGTTGCTGAGGCCTGTGTAGTGGACAGCATGCCCAGATACACATGGAGGTATATCTTTCTCTGTCTCTCCTTGTCTCTGCAAATCTGCCTTTCCAGTAAAAAGAAATAAATCTTAAAAAAAGAAAAAAGAAATGTCCTTTTTAAAATTTGTTAGTGAATATAATTTGATGAAGACTATGTTACATTATCTATCTTCTGATAGAACATGATTTCATCTTCTGTGATGTTACTGCTGTCCATGGTTTTAATTTGCCACATTTCTAACATGACCTCATATTTGCCATTATTACCAACATTGAAAATAGTCCATGAATGTTTGAACACATTTGTCAGTGCCTTCCCATTGGTTCTTGCCTTCTTGTTTCTTAATGAGTTCAGGGTCCTTGGATTCCCAGGGCAGAGGCAGCTTGGGTGGGGTGAGAAGCACCATGCAGCCTGGGTTTGACAGGCAGTTCCGCTGATCTGTTTCTTCGTGCTTCAATCTCTATTTCAAAGCAAGGATGCTAGAAACAGCCACTTAATGGGGATGCTGTAAGTATCAAACAAATTAATTTTTAGATTTATAGTACCTGCCACACACTGAAGCCTTAAGAAAATATTTGTTAGACAGATGCCATAAACAGGGGCCAGAACTATGGCACTATGGCATAGCCGATAAAGCCACTGCCTGTGGTGGTGGCTTCCCATATGCGTGCCAGTTCCTGTCCTGTCTGCTACACTTCTGATCCAGCTCCCTACTATTGCACCTGGGAAAGCAGCAGAGAATGGTCCAATTCCTTGGACACCTGAACCCAACTGGGAGACTCAGAAGAGTTTTCTGGCTTTGAACTGTCCCAACTCTGGCCATTTGGGGAATGAAGCAACAAATGAAAGATTTCTGTCTCTCAACTCTGCCTTTCAAATAAACAACTCTTTTAAAATTGACATAAATGAATCCCTCAGTAATTTTCCAGCAAGTGTGTCTAAAAATGATAACTTACCTACTTTTCGTGAATGATAGCATAGCTGGGGATTCAGTTTCTAAATTGGCCTTTGTTTTTCCTTAGCAATTCCTTAGCCTCTTGTACTGTGAGTGAAAAGTCTGTTATTAACCTGATCGGTATTTCCTTGACCAAATCTGTCTTTTCTCTGCTTGCTTTTAAGTTTGCCTCTTTGTTTTTAAGGAGGTTTTTACAAAACCAGAATAATATCTTGCCATTTCACTAAATGGATCTAACTGTAGATTTGTGTGCATATTTCCTAATTAGGAAATGTTGTTTTTATTTCTAAATGCTTTTTTCTTTTTACTTAATACCTGTTTATGTATTGAGTTACAGGTTTGGGGCAGGGGGAGAGAGAGAGGATTTTCTGCCTGTTGTTTTATCCCACAAATGGCCTCAACAGATCAGAGCAAAAATCAGAAAATGAAAATCAGAAAAAATGGAGAAAAATCATAAAAGAGAGCAATCCTAATGAATCATGTGACTAAAAGGACTAAAAAGGACTGTCAAATCACAAGTTACAGACTTGCAGAAGAAAGGACTAATATAAATGTGACAAGTGCTGGGGGAGGGGAACATATTTTACCCAAGGTCTTAAGACCACAATAAAATTACACATAGGAGATAAACCTTACCAATAGATTGCATAAAATTTAAATGAAGTTATCATCTGTCAATTATTTTCATGTAACAAGGTCTAGAAGGAGTTATTTTCAGGTTTTGTTTGGGAGTTGAAATGGCTTGGGAGTTTCCTGGACCCAGAATGAGTTGAGGGAAAAAAACCACTTGTGTGAAGTTGAGTTGATAACATGACTCACCCAATGGCACAAGACTCTGCCATGAATGCAAGCAATTATGGAGGAGGGAATGCATGTCATTTTTCCTGGATGCCACTGTCTGTGCATTGGATGAGATGGGTTGTCTTATTCAGGAGGGGTGAAATTATGCACTTTAACATCTCTTGTAAGTGTATTCTTGTTTCTCAACATGTGCTATAGAGACGTCCATTTTCGGTATGCAAAACCTTCAATGCAGACACTTACATGGGAGGAACTTGTCCAAAAGGAGATTTCTGAGCTTCAGCTTGTCTCTCTGTATCAGTCTGTGGGTGCAGAGAACAAAGAGTTGCATTTGTAAAATTTCCTGCCCTTGTAAGTGCGTATTAGGCACACTATAAAAAGCTGAAGAATTCCTGTTCTTTGATATGCTTCAATAAAGCTGAGGAAAATAAACAAAATCTTGGGTGGCCTTTTTTGCTAGCATGATGAATCTACAGCCTATGGACATTTGTAGCAATAAATTGACTAAAGTCAGAAAGTGAAAATCCCCAAGACTTCAAATACACATCATCTGGCCTGAGGAAATATTGACACATGGCTATCGGATGTCTCCCATGATGAGATGTGTGATGACTACATTACAAAACAAGCAGCCACATGCAGCTTTCAAAATATGTTCTCTCTAAAGCTTTCCAACAACATTAAGTGTAGTCTGGCATGGCATATGCATCTTGTTAAGGGGAATTTGCTGAGAATCTATTACAATATAGGATAAATAACAAACAAATTGGGAGGTTCCTATTTAGCGTAAGATAATGGCTAAATTACCTTTAGTGTAATGAAGGTTGCATTAGAAACATCAACATAAACTCGATGTTATTGAAATAATCTACATTAATTTTGACATTTACTGCAAATCATCATATGGAATGACATAAACACGCAACATATGCCCAAATCTGAATCTGTTATCAGTGGTTCCCAAATGTAGCTAAGTATTAGCATCAACTCTACAGTTTGTTAAAAGTACATTCATCTTAGGAGCCAAAATTGCGATGCAGCAGGTTGAGCAACACCAACACTCTACGTGAATGCCAGATCAAGACCCAGGTGATCCTCTTCCCATCTGGCTCTCTGCACCTGGGAAAGCAGTGAAAGACGGCCCTAGTATTTCGGCTGCTGTCACCTAGGTGGCAGACCGAGATGGAGCTCCTGGCTCCCGGCTTTGACTTGGCTCAGCCCCAGCCATTGCAGTCGTGTGGAGGGTGAGCCCATGGATGAAGAATGAAGTGTATTTACACACTTGGGTGGCACCCAAGCGGCCGTGAGTCAGCATTTCTGTGTTGAGGTCTGACTGAGAACCCAAGCTCGAGCTTTAGGAGGTACTACTTTCTAAATGGAATCTGTGCTCCCTGGAGGTTGTTTTTTTTAGGAATCTTCCTCTTAGAAATTACAATGGGGTCTGGAACATCCTGTTAAAGTATTAGTATTCACAGTTTCCTGGGTAGCAATGAGAGAAATAAAAGAACCAGACACTTCTGAGAACAGCCAAGGCATGACAAGTTCAGCTGTTAGAGTGCTAGCCCTGCTGACATATAGGTAAGTACTGTCCATGTTTCTATCAGTGTGCTGATAGTCACTCAGAGCCTCCCTGGGGCTGACCCGTGTCTCCTTCAGGACCCCTGATGCAAATGCACACCTCTCTTTCCTAGGTGATGTTAAAGTGAAAAGGTAGATACCCAGAAATTCTCGCTAATTTGCAAGGGTTTCACTGAGCTGGAGTGCAAGGGCACCTGTCACAGCCCCAGGCTCTCCTTTGGGCTCTGGTCCCAGCTTCTCCAGTGCTCATAGACTCGGGTGCTATGCTGCCGTTTGGTTCTGCTGCTTCCCAGGATGGCCCCTTATAACTGGGGAGAGGTTGTGAGGTAAGGGAGGCCGGGTGTGGAGGCCCAAACCCTTGTCCTACTTTCCTGATCTGAGGTACGTAGTTAGTGTCCTATTCAAGTTGCCACCGCAGGGATCATGTGAAGTCAGGCCCTTATTTTGTATGTCTGCTCTGTGAAAAAAACACAATAAAAGGAGCTGATTTGGGGGGAAACACAAGGGCACTTCCAAATGTTCATGGAAAATAGAAAGGGATAAATTATTTTAGTGAAAAAAATTTTAAACATATACATAGTCAGACATTTCCCTGAGCTTTTGAAGACTCCTTGAATGCATGGATTTAAAAAATTTCTTTGCAGCAAATGAAAATGATCTTTCAGAGATAGGCATTTGGGTGGTGAAGCCACCCCTTGGGATGCCCGCATCCCGTATCAATATGCCTAGGTTCAAGTCCTGGCTCTGTTCTTCATTCTGTATTCCTGCTATTGCGCACACTGGGAGGCAGCAGTAATGGCTTAAGTGGCTGGGTCCCTGGTACCCACAGGAAAGACCCAGACTGAGTGCTCCGTTCCCAGCTTTGACCTGATTCCACTGTGTTTGTTGGGGACATTTGGCAAGGGATTCAGTGGATGGAAGATTCCTTCCTGCTTATTTTTGCGCCTTTGAAATAAATAAGTAGAAAAAATACTGGTTTTGATCATATTTTTATTCCTTTTCCCATGAAATTTTAAAGTACCCTAAAGGACCAGTTCTGGGACAAGTTCTGTAAGGCTTCATCAGCACGGTAGATGGCATTTGGAAAAAAAAATACACAGACTCCAAAAACCTAGGCTATGTTATAATGGAAGTGAATCTACACCAGCTATAGAGAAGAGGGCCAGTATGATACAAAGCCTGGGATTCCTGAGATAAGAGGATGGTCCCAGAACAAAAGGGCCAGCCACTGCTGCTCTCTTGGTTCTGCACACAGGATGCACTGCCGCCTGGTTGGCTAATCTTCAACATACAGGAGCAGGATGCGGGGCTTTTTCTCTCTCTGTGTTTTGTCTTTGTTGGTTTGGTCCTAAGCTGCCAGTTTGCTCTCAATTCCTCTTTTCTCTTTTTCTTCTTCTATCCTTAATTTAGGGCATCTTGGAATTCTTCTCTTATCAGTGGCCATTCACCATTCTTTCTCAGCCTTGGCATCAAGGACCACTTTTCCAGCAACTCTCCAGACAGACTCATGGGAAAGGACCCAAGATAACACTGCCAGTTCCTTCTCAGCTGCTGGCTCCCAGGAGACATGTTGTAGCTCCTTGTCAGAGCACATTCAAACGTTGGGACTTGACCTGGTATGGCAGGACACCCCAAGTAAGGCAGGGGACCCGCTTCCTATAGCTCCCCACATCTCCCTGCTCCTATCTGCTGTGGCTTGCTCGCACTCCCAAAAGGAAATACACTTCAAAGCTGTTCTGGTGGGCATTTTGAAGATCTTCTCACTACTCTTTGAGTTAAAAGGTAGGGTCCTCTGCCACATTACCACAGTAGAAGGGATCTAGCTGGCTTAGCCACATCAGCTTGAATTTTCCAGGTTTTTTTTTTTTTTTTAAAGATTTATTTATTTTCATTACAAAGTCAGATATACAGAGAGGACGATCTTCTGTCTGATGATTCACTCCCCAAGTGAGCGCAACGGCCAGTGCTGCGCCATCCGAAGCCAGGAGCCAGGAACTTCCTTCTGGGTCTCCCACACGGGTGCAGGGTCCCAAGGCATTGGTCCGTCCTCCACTGCTTTCCCAGGCCACAAGCAGGGAGCTGGATGGGAAGTGGAGCTGCTGGCATTAGAACAGAAGCCCATATGGGATCCTGGCACGTTCAAGGCAAGGACCTTAGCCGTTAGGCCATGCTGCTGGGCCTGAATTTTCCAGTTTAAGGTGGGTTAGGATGGAAAGTAGCTTGCTTCAGCTCCTTTAGAAAGGCCACAAGATGTAGGTACTTAGGCTCTCTGCCCAGGTATCAGCGTGAAAGTTGTCACAATAAAAATAATGTCACTTGTGTTAACCCTAACTGTAATAGATCCAGCTAGGAGGTTCCAAGGGAGGAATTCTTATGTGCAGTGGCATGAGAGTAACCATCAAAAAGATTCTGTTAGACCATAAGCTTAGGAAGGCCACTGATACCTTACACACAAAGAGCTTTTGCCAAGGACTTTGCACACTGCAGCTTCCCACATGGCTCAAGGATGGCCAGCCAGATACGCGGGAACACTTGTGGAAGCTGCGGTCTCCACTGATGAACTCCTGTTAGCTCCTGTGATACGCCCCTACAACTAGAGTTCTCTTTGTTTCCAAACAGCGTATGTGTATTCATCTCACTTTCTAGGATTCTTACCTCCCTTGGCCTTTCTGGATGGACCTGTGGTTAATTAGGGCAGAACTGTCCTCATTCCAGTGCTCTGCTGTTCCCAAACAAACATTATTTTTCTTTGGAGAATCTCTCTGTGTATGTCTTTTTTTTTTTTTTAATGTAGGTTGACATCAGACACATCATTCCTAGCCTCTGATCAAACATTTCTACCACCCACTGAAGCATCCTGTGGCTCACTGCAAAAACAAATAAAAATCCTTATTTTACCTTTTTGCTTCCTTATTTATCTTTTTTCAATTTTCACTTTACTATGGCGAAATAGAATATGAAATCTCAACCACCTTAATCATTTGTAAAAAGATTTATTTGTTTGTGTCTATTAAAGACTCAATTGTTTATTTGAAAGGAAGAGTTACAGAGAGAGGCAGGAAGACAGAGAGAAATCTTCTACCAAGATCCCGCTGGTTGGACCTAGCCAAAGCTAGAAGATTCAAACTGGTTTCTCATGTGGATAGCAGGAATCCAAGCACTTGGATCATCTTCTTCAGTTTTCACAGACTGGTTAGCAAGTTCCTGGAGCAGAATTGAAGTAGGCAGGGTGCTGGGATGCTGGTATCACAGGTAGTGGCCTAATCCACTATGCCATAATGCTGGACCCAAAGATTTATTTCTTCATTTGAAAGACAGAGCTGCAGAGACAAACAGCCAGCCTAAGAGAGAACTTCCTTCTGTAGACTCACTCCCCTACTACCTGTAACAGCCAGGGCTGGGCCAGGCTACATCCAGGCACCTGAATCAATCTGCATGGCAGGGATACAAGTTCATTAGCCATCATCTGCCTCCCCGGACGTGTACTGGCAGAACACGTGGAGTAGCCAGAACTTGAACGAAGAACTTGGATTAAGTGGCTACATAACTGTTGTATCGATCACTCACCCATTCTCAGAAAGTTTTATTACTTTATTTTACTTATTTGGTGGAGGAAGAATAAAATTTCCATTGATTTGTTCACTCTTCAAATGCCCACAACTAAGACTGGGCCAGGCTGAAGCCAGGAGCCAGGAATTCAATACGGATCTCCCCTAAACAGGTAGCAGAGACCCAACTATTTGAGTTATCACCTGCTGCTTCCCAGTGTGCACGGAAAGGAAGTTGGAATAGGGAGAAAAATTGGAACTCAAATCTCGGCATTTCAGTATGGGATCTGTGCATCTCAAGTGGCATCTCAGCCTCTAGGCCAGCTTTTTAAAATGTCTGTAATTAAATTTATTTTCGTTCACTTGAAGGAGCAAGGAAGCCACAGGGAGTTACACGGAGTAGTCACAGAGATCCTCCATCTGCTGGTTCACTTCCCAACATACTCGCAGTAGCCAAGACTAAACGAGGTCTCCTACATGGGGAGCAGCGGTCCAGACGCCTGAGCCATCATCTGCTACTTCCCAAGACACTTTAGTAGAAAGCAGAATTGGAAGCACAGCAGCTGGGACCCAAAGAGCATCCCCCGTGAGATGCCTGTGTCCCAGCTGGCAGTTTAAACCATGCCATTGTAATCTTGCATTTCCTTAAGATTAATGACATTGAGCCTTTTTTCATAAGTTTATCAGCCCTTTGAAAATATTCTTTGGAGGAAGTTCTAGTCAAGTGTTTTGTTACTTTCAAATTGAGTAGTTTTATTTCTTTGTTGTTCAGTTTCAGGAGTTCACTGTATAATATGGATATTAATATTAATCAATGACCCAAATGCCAACTGATGTCTACCAGTGCACGTTATTTTTCATTAGTCATGACCCAAACCTTTCTCCTCTCATTCCCTCTCCCCTCACACAAACCTGCTCTTCTCCTCATTCATTCTGTTCTCCAAGCCAGAAACTTGGGTTTGAAGCTTAACTTCTCCCTGTACCTCAAAACATTCCGTAAGTCCACATGTCCTGCAAGCCCCTACTTTACCTCAAGGTGTTCCTTTAATCTCCATGACTCGTTTAGTTGAGGTCATTCCTGATCTGAAGCAATTGCTGCTCACGTCCTCCATTGGTATAGCCCACACTGGAGCCCGAATGGTGGTTCTGTGTGTGGATCTCGGCTGTCTTTCTCCTTGAGGACTTCCATCGAGTAATGCAGTTGTCTCAGAAGGCAGCTTACAAAGACCCTCTGACCTCAGACCTCTAACCTCATCTCTTGCAGAATTTCCTGAAACCCCAGTCTTTATGGATTTGTTCAGTCAGTTAAACCTCCATTGCTCTCTCAGGCCACCAGTTCTTCTCCAGTGTAGTTCTTCCCCTTGAGCTTGTTGTTTAGCTCAATGAACTCCCATTCTAAGAAGTGTCAGCTGAGATGTTTCTTTCTCTTTCCTGATCATTGACTCTGATGTGGGAAGCCCCTATGTTCCTCCATAGCACCCAGTGCTTCCCCTATCAGACCTGATCTCTCTCTCTCACACACATACATACATGTGTGTGTGTTTAAACTATACAGCTTAATATAGTTTTCTTGTCTTAAAATGGAAGTAGAAACCCTTGCTTTATGAACCTGTAATGAGATGATAATGAGAGCCGTGTGGGAGCGTAGAATGCAATAGGGAAAATCTCTAAACCCTTAACTCTCTTTAACTCCTTTGCCTGCTCCAGAACTTTCTTTGTAGGTTCTCTACACCTCAGGCCTGGATTTGAGTCCAGTCACTGCTTGGGAAGGAGGGCAGTGGTCATATTTTCTTCATATTCATTCTCTCTCCTGTGTGTCTGTTCCTGTGCCTTTTCCCACAATGGGAAATGTCCACACAGGCAATGAAGGTACCTTTGAAAGCTATTTACAGGATGACAGGTGAGTGGTCCTCTCCTTGGCCTGTGTCCAGGGTAGGGTCTCTTGGTCAGGGGTTCCCCTCTATGCCCTGCAGAGGCATGCCCTTACTCCTACGACCACTGCCTGGCAGCCTGGGCTTGCTTCTATGGGTTCTATCCAAACTGCACTAAAGGGGTAGATAATTTTTGACAGCCTTCTAGAACTCTTTCTTCATTGGTAAGATGGAGAAAGTGTCCTATATGCTCCCAAAGGTCTCTCCCAGCTCAGGATACCTTAGCATTTTGGACTCTGAGCAGAATCTGAATCATAATGGAATTAAGCAAAGAAAATACAGAGCCCTAAACCTATCATATAGATCTTCAGTTCCCAACTGTGAGGCATGTAGAAGAAGCTGGCTTTCCTTGTTCCTGCTCAACCTCCTCTTTGTCTTGCTCCTGTGGATCCAGTTGGACATTCACCCCCTACCCTTCCTCCTCTCCTACCTCATGTCTCTCTGACTTCTCAGTCTCTTCGCTGTGAGTCACCAGTCACTCAGAGCCACCTGGTCCTCTTCCCACCTCCTGCCCAAACCATCTCCCACCTCTTCCCACCCTCCTCTCCTCACGTCTCCCCATTTGGGTCACCTCCAATCTTGCCTGCCCACTTTCTCCCACACCATCTGCCTTCCTCCTCCTCTTCTCCCTGCCAGTCATCGCCCCTTACAACTTGTTCCTCTCTTCTCCCACTTTCCTCCTTTTGCTCCTTATCCAAATTCTCAGCCCATTTCTTCCCCCAGGTGCATAGGGGGCAAGATTGGCCTTCCCAGTTCCTGTAAGGACCTTTGCCCCAACCAACTCTCACCAGGCCTGATACTATTCACACTGTGCCATGGTGGCCCCATCCTTATATGCCTATCAGTGAGGCACCCCTGTCAGTCTAGATCCCCTAGTAGCCTGAGAGACATGAGGGACACTGGATAATGGCCAACAAGCATATAACTCAGAGGACACCTCCTACAGGGAAGGACTTTTTGGTTGGGTTCTTAGCCACCAGGATGTTCTGATTTCCTTACTGTCTGAGGTTAGTGGATGACTCCATTCCCACTCTGTATCTCAAATCTTAATGGAGACCCTATTGCTTTTGCATATGAGATTCCATAAGGAGTAAGACTTAAAAACTGCAAGTGAACTCTGAATTCTGAATGTCTCTCTCAATCTCAATGTGTTGGACTTAGATATTCTCATGCACACATAGGCATCAGGCTACGCAACACTCCATGGTTGCCATAACCCTGATCAGCAGCACAGTGGGCAATAGCAGCAGCTTTAGCCTGATGATGGCATGAATGGAATGCTCTTAACAAGTTTTCTTCCCCCTGACTAATAAGAAAATTGTATTATTTTATATTATTTTAAAAGCAAAGAGAAGAGACAAGCAGAAACCTTCCGTCTGCTGGTTTACTCCCCGCAAAGGCCAACAATGGACGGGGCTGGGTCTCTCACGTAGATAGCAGGGACCCAACCACTTGCACCATTGCCCTGCTGCAGGGCTTCAGCCCAGACACATCAATATAGCATCAATATTACAGGTGGTAACTTAACAGCCTTCCAAGCAGGGTCTTAACCACTACACCAAACATCACCTTTTCCCTGCCTTTTTGTTTAACTTCTACAAAACAAATTTGACCCCTTTGTTTCTTTTGTATTATATTTACCAGTGGAGGCCATTTGGCCATGGGATATACTTTGTTTTATTGGAAAGTCAGCTTCACAGAGAGAAGAGACAGAGGGAAAGATCTTCTGTCTGCTGGTTCACTCCTCAGGTGGCCACAATGGCCCAAGCTGGGCTGATCCAAAGCCAGGAACCAGGAGCTTCTCCTGGGTCTCCCACATTGGTGCAGAGTACCAAGGCTTTGGGCTGTCCTCTGCTGCTTTCCCAAGCCACAAGCAGAGGGAATGGGATGGGAAGTAGAAGATCCAGGACTCCAACCAGCACCTATATGGGATCCTGGTGCATGCAAGGTGAGGATTTACCCACTAGGCTATCATGCCAGGCCCCATGAGATACATTTAATCTTGGAATAAGGAGAATTTTTTTTCCAGTCTGAGAAGTAGAGGAGTGTGCTACCCATCGCCTCATTTCACAACCTACCACTCCCTGTGCAAGGCCCCTCTCCTGTCTGATTTCTTTTCAAAGGCATACCCATTTCCCACCTTCAGTCCCCTCAGAAAATGACCTCTTAAAATACGTGTATACATGTAGCATTATTGCGAGGCCTGTGTTTTGAATTGCCGCATGTGATACTGTGCTGAAGACTTCTTTATGCATTCTTACCTTTCTGCCCAGTATTCTGTTTTTTAAAAACAGTATCTGTCAGGTCTCTGTCTCTCCTTCTCTCTGTAAATCTGACTTTCCAATAAAAATAAATAAATCTTGTTTAAAAAAAAGAATCTGAGAGTAACAGTCATCTGTGTTTCTAACTTCTGCACTACAGGCTTTGTATCTCCTCTACTTCACATGTGCGCAGTGACAGACAGATGCCTAGACTACCCCTGTCTTTCCACTACAATGGACCATTCTGAGCCCGCCTCCCTCACCCATGCCCAGTGTGATACTGCATGAGCAATTGCTTGCACTGGGATTCCCATCACTCCTGGATAAACACTCCTCTTGGAATAAGGAATTACTCATCAGCTACAGCCCACAGACCAGTTCCGTGGAATCCCTCTGGCCCGAGACCAGGAAGTGAGATAATCTGGCTAAACCCACAAGAGAGCTTGTGATTTTTTTTTAGGTGAAGTTTCTCAACTGGCCTATGTTGTACAGATCTTCCAGGATCTCAGTGGATGTTCATAGACAAACCAAGACTGTCAGACCTGGCACGATAGCTTAGTGACTAAATCCTCACCTTGCATGTGCCAGGATCTCATATGAGTGCTGGTTCATGTTCTGGCTGTTAGAGCCACTTTGGCAGTGAAGATGCTTCTTTCTCTCTGTAAATCTGACTTTACGAAAATAAATAAATAGTGGTGCCTGCTCCCTCCGGGAGTCCAACGTGGAAGTTGCCGGCGCCCCGGGCTTGCGTGGAACGGCCAGCCATGGGCACCTGCTGCTGCTGCTGCTGAAGCCCGGGGCCTGGCCCTGACTACCGGCTCACGATGGGTGGCTTTTTCTCAAGTATTTTTTCCAGTCTCTTTGAAACTCGGGAAATGAGAATACTGATTCTGGGACTCGATGGAGCAGGAAAAACCACCATTTTGTACAGACTGCAGCCATCGGATTTAATGTAGAGACGGTGAAGTACAAAAATCTGAAGTTCCAAGTCTGGGATTTAGGAGGACAGACAAATATCAGGCCGAACTGGAGGTGTTACTACTCAAACACAGATGCAGTCATCTACGCCGTGGACAGCTGTGACCGAGACCGAATTGGGATTTCCAAATCAGAGCTAGTTGCTATGTTGGAGGGAGAAGAACTGAGAAAAGCCATTTTAGTGGTATTTGCAAATAAACAAGACATGGAGCAGGCCATGACTCCCTCAGGATGGCCAATTCCCTTGGGCTTGCTCCCTTAAAGGACCGAAAGTGGCAGATATTCAAGACCTCAGCAACCAAAGGCACCAGCCTAGATGAGGCCATGGGATGGTTAGTTGAAACACTGATGAGCAGACAGTAACTCTGACTGCAGGTCCTCTGAAGTGAAGGCTGTGTCACCTCTCTACAAGCAGCCCAGTGTGCCTCGCGCTACCTGATGCTGTACCTGTGTGATTGTTGGCACACCCTGAACTGACTGCAATGTTTGCAATAAACAAAGATTAAGTGTGTGGTTGGAGGGGTAACACAGCTGAATCACCTGAAGTTCTATATAATGTAAAATATTCCTTTCTTGCTTTCATGTGTTCAGATATATATTCTATTTCTATGGAATTCTTATTCAGATATAGTCCTATTAAATACACTGTAGTTGGAGGGCGGTATCCTATTTTTGAAATGATGGTTGTAGCTTGTTTATATAAACACTAACAAATAAACTCAGATTTTTTTTCCCCTTTAAAATGAATTAAGTCTACCCAAAGGGAAGTAGTGTGTTGCGGTCTTTATTTGGTTATAGGCATGAATATTACCTTGGTGGTGGACTTTCCTGTGACTGTAATTTTATAGTGCTTTATAGCTGCCAAAAAGCTTCACCCACATTGACCTTGTGGATTTTTCTAGGGTGCTGGGAGGCAGGTGGGCTGGGCCACGTTGTCTGCACTGTAGGAAGTGCACCCAGGGGAGCGGCAGGTGGGCTGCTCAAGGCCGCCTGCCAGTGAGGTGGAAATAAAAGGGCTTTAAGTGGGACTTTTGGGTTGTCCATTCTAGTAGAAGTGATTAATGACATTGTAAAAACAACCCTGACCATTTAGTGTTAAATGGATTTAATAGCTTATTAAGACAATTCCTATTAAAGGACATTTTTGAGAAATCTTATTTAAATAAATGAATAAATAAATAAATAAATAAATAAACAAATAAATAAATAAACAGGGCCCAGCTCAGTAGTCTAGTGGCTAAAGTCCTCGCCTTAAACTTGTTGGGATCCCATAGGCCGGTTCATGTTCCGGCGACCCGCTTCCCATCCAGCTCTCTGCTTGTGGCCTGGGAAAGCAGTCGAGGACGGCCCAAAGCCTTGGGACCCTGCACCCATGTGGGAGACTCAGAAGAGATTCTGGACTCCTGACTTCCCCGATTGGCGCAGCTCTGGCCGTTGCTGCCATTTGAGGAGTGAATCAGCAGACAGAAGATCTTCCTTTGTCTCTTCTCTCTGTATATCTGACTTTCCAATAAAAATAAATAAGTCTTAAAAAGATAAATCTTCATTAAAAAATAAAACTGTCATTTTGTGGGTCAATGACCATGGATAGACTTTATTTATAAAGGAGTTACCAAGCAAATGATAATAACTTCAAGTCATTATGGAAGCTATTGCTATTTCAGTTGCTACAATATCTCATTCTTGCAGAAGCTGGCAGGATGTTTAGTACATTGCTTCTCAGGCAAGCTGCTCCTCCTCTTAAGGACTTACCGATGCCGGGCCTGGTGCAATAGCGTAATGATTAAGGTCCTCACCTTGAACGTGCCGGGATCCCATATGGGTGCTAGTTCTAATCCTGGCAGCTCTACTTCCCATCCATCTACTTCTCTACTCCCTGCTTGTGGCCTCGGAAAGCAGTTGAGGACGGCCCAAAGCCTTGGGGCCCTGCACCCACATGGGAGTCCTGGAGGAAGCTCCTGGCTCCTGGCTTCAGATTGGCTCAGCTCTAGCAGTGCAGTCACCTGGGGAGTGAATCATCGGATGGAAGACCTTCCTCTCTGTCTCTCCTCCTCTCTGTACATCTGCCTTTCCAATAAAATAAAATAAAATAAAATAAAATAAAATAAAATAAAATAAAATAAAATAAAATAAATAAAAGGACTTACCGATGCTTGGCCAGCTAGTCTCCCACATGGGAGGTGTAAAACCATGTATGAGAGCCATCACCTGCTGCCTCTTAGGATGTACATTAGCAGGAAGCTGGACTCAGAAGCAAACCCGGGACTCATACTTGGGCAATATGGGATGCGGGCATCCAAAGAAAGATCTCAATTGCCCACTTGTACCTTTAATTTATAGTAAGCCTTGCAATTAGAAAATCACACAAAGATCCTTTTTTGTTGTTGTTTAAAGATCATTTATTTGGGCCCGGCAGCGTGGCCTAGCGGCTAAAGGCCTTGCCTTGAACGCACCAGGATCCCATATGGGCGCCGGTTCTAATCCTGGCAGCTCCACTTCCCATCCAGTTCCCTGCTTGTGGCCTGGGAAAGCAGTCGAGGATGGCCCAAAGCCTTGGGACCCTGCACCCATGTGGGATACCCAGAAGAAGTTCCTGGATCCTGGCTTCAGATCAGCATAGTATTGGCTGTTGTGGTCACTTGGGGAGTGAATCATCGGATGGAAGTTCTTCCTCTCTGTCTCTCCTCCTCTCTGTATATTCGACTTTCCAATAAATAAGTAAATCTTTTTAAAAAAAAGATTATTTATTTGGTAGTCAAAGTTGAGAGAGAATTTCCATCTGTTGGTTCACACCCAGTTGGTTCACTCCCTTGTTAGCCCAGATGGCCAAAGCCAGAAGCATGTAGTTTCTTCCAGGTCTCACACATGGGTACAGAAATCCAGAGACTCAGGAAATATTTAGCTGCTTTCCAGGGACATCAGCAAGGAGCCACATCTATTGGAAGTGGAGCGGTAGGGTCTCAAACCATTGCTCATATGGGGTGCCAGCATCATAGGTGGCAGCTTGACCCACTCCACT
Organism: Ochotona curzoniae; assembly: GCF_017591425.1. Taxonomy (NCBI): domain Eukaryota; kingdom Metazoa; phylum Chordata; class Mammalia; order Lagomorpha; family Ochotonidae; genus Ochotona; species Ochotona curzoniae. Next base: position 10,113,481 of record NW_024465451.1, read on the forward strand.
TCTATGCTGGCTCCCAGAGCCCTTTTAATTTTTTCAGCAAGGTTTAATATGTTTCAGCATATAGTTTTCATATTTTGTTGAATTTATTCCTAAGTTGTTCATGTTTTAGGAGATCCATTATAAATAATATCCTAAAAATGTCATTTTCTAAAGTTATTTTTTGGTGTCACAGACATAACATTGATATTTGCACATTGGCCCTGTGTCCTGAGTCCTTAAGAGATGTAAGAATGCCAGCTGTGGCTTCTTCAGAATCTGTGTGCCCAAATATGCCACCTGTTAGTAAGGACAGCTTTATTTGTTCCCTTCTGACGTATGTAACTTATTAATGTGTCCTGTCCCACTTCCTTATTGGATCAGGGCCACCAGCACAACATAGAACAGGAGGAGTAAGAGTAGATGCTGCTTTCTTATTCCTGAGCTCAAGGGGAGGGTGTCCATTTCTCATTGATAAAGTACACGGATCTAAGTTGTTCATAATGACCTCCAGAAGGTTAAAGGTCATTCTATTTTTACTTTGCTGAGAGTATTTTGTTGTTGTGAATGATATAGAATTTGGCCAAATTCTTTTTCTGCATTTTCTAAATGATTATATGGTTTTCTCCTTATTTTCTGAATATCTTGTTATTCTTTATTCCTCTTTTCCTACCTTTGTTTTGGAAACTGTATTTTTAGTATTGTACCTTATAGTCACTGTAACTTTATTAGCTAATTTTGGGGGTTTTCTTTTCTTATTTCTAGTGTTTGCACACTCTGCATGTTATTTTAAATCTTTGTTGAGAATGAGAGAGAAAAGAAAAAGAGAGACTTCTCAAATACGTGCAATGGGTGGGGCTTAGTCCAGCCAAAGCCGGGAGCTGAAAACCCCAAATCCATATCTCCCAAGTGGGTGGCAAGGATGCAGCTATTTGAACCAACACTTGTTCCCTCCCAGGGCATACATTAACAAGAAGCTGCAGTTGGGAATGGAGCCAGGACTCAGGGCATCCTAACACGGTGAGCAGGTATCCCAGCTGGGGTTTTGACCTGTGTCCAGCACGCATCCACTCTGTGCAGTGTGATCTTCCACTTCCAGTATAATGTAACATGTACACAGGGCTGTCCCTTTGTCCTTTTTGCTCTTTGTCTCACTTTGTTCTTGCATCTGTTATAATTCTATAAGTGGCTATTTCACTGTAAATCCTCTTGATATACAAGAAATATCTTATAATTATACATATTTCTAATGCTGTTCATTCCTTTGTGTTGTATTTCTGTTTGATACCATTTTCCTGCATCCTGATTGCTTTGCTTCATATTTCTGGAAGTATAAAACTAATGGCAAGAGATTCTATCACCTGAACTCCAGCCCTAAGCAACCATTAGTCTACTTTTGGTTTTCTTTTTGACTAGGTGTTTTTCACCTGCCATGTTTTCAAGGCTATTCATGTTGTGGTACTCTTTTTTATTACTAGATAATATTTCATTACATGACCATGTCATACATTTTATGTAGTCATTCTTCAGTTGCTGCACATTTGAATTGTTTCCATGTTTTATTGATTATAAACAATACTGCTAGGAACATTCATGTGAAAATTGTTGAGTAGATATATATGCTCAGTTATCTTTTATTCATTCTTAAGAATAGAGCTTCTGGGCCCAGTGCGGTGGCCTAACAGCTCAAGTTCTTTCCTTGAATGCGCTGGGATCCCATATGGGGGCCAGTTCTAATCCTGGCAGAATCTCTGATATGGCTGCAGATATCCCAAGAAGCATGTTTACTGCTGTGCCAACTTCTCAGCCCTGCCCATCTCTAAACTGGGTCACTTATGCTTGAGTTATAAGAGCTCTTTATGGAGGCTATTGGGAGGAATCATTTCTCCCTCCCATCACCTAGAGGCTTTCCCCATTACACTCATGCTCCCCTCACCTGTCCCCAAAGTTTGTAACACTGCTTCTGTCCCAACAGCCCTCTGTTATCCCATGGTTTCCTCACCACAGCTGGGAAAGACTGACCACTTTGAAAGATGCATCTGATTAGACTGGATCTATCTTGATCACCCAGTAGTATCCCCAATAAAACCAGGATACTCCTCATTTCTCAAAGTCTCTCTCTCTTTTTTTGCCACGAAAATTAACATATCCATGAGTTTGGAATTAGAGTGCAGGCATCTTTGAGGGCCATTACTCTGCCTGCATTCTACCACCATACCTAATGCTTCAATGGACATTCTCCTATGTGTCCTTTCAGTGGATCCCTATACACATTTCCTGCCCATGGGACCTGTGTATAATTGGAACAGCTAATGTCATATTACACTCTAAAATGGCTACACCAAACTACTTACCAACAGTAGAATCTGAGGTCCCCTTATCTCCTTGTTTCTACTAGTATCTGGCAATATCCAACGTGTTCAATTGTGCTAGTCTTCTATGGGTATAAAGTGATGTCGCATGATCATTTAAATTTACATATTAGTAATAAGTTCTTTCTTGCTCTCATTCACAAAAAATTTTTTCTCTTACATTTTCTTTATCAACTTTACATTTTGCCCTTATATTTTGAGTTTATTAAGCATATAAAGCTTTGTATCTTGGTGAAGCTAGGCATACCTTTTAAATTAAAAAAAAAATTGTGTGAGAGGCACAGAGATTGTCCATTCATTTGCTCACTCTTCAAATGCTTGCAATAGCTGGGGCTCTGCTGTGCCAAAGCAAAGAGCCTAGAACTCCATCTGGGTTTCCCATTGGGATGGTGGGGGACCAGCTCAAGCACTTGGGTTGTCCTCCATTTCTTTCTCAGGCTGCATGAGCAAGAAACCAGATTGAAAGTGGGGCTGGCATTGTGGCACAACAGGTTAAACCACAGCAGTGCATTGAATTAAGCTACCGTCGGAGACACCAGCATCTCATTTTAGCACTAGCTGGACTCCTTGACTGCTTCACTTACCATCCAGCTCCTTACTAATGAGAAAATACTTGGGCCATCTTCTACCTGCATGGGAGATTGGGACAGAGTTCCAGGATCCTGAATCCAACCTGGCCTAGCTGTAGCGACTTGTGGAGTGAATCAGCAAACGGATGATTCTCTCTCTCTCTAACTCTGCTTATCAAATAAATAAATCTTAAGAGAGAGAGAGAGAGATGGAGCAGCAATCAGGACTTGCACCAATACTCCAGTATAACATAAGTATCACAAGTGGAGACTTAGCTGGTGTGACATAACATCAACCCTATGGATGAAATTTTGTTGTAATAGTGAACTGTCTTTGCATTCCTGGGATCAACACTACTCAACCGTGATTTATTATTTTTAATACACTACTGGCTTTCATAATCTGTACATAGAATTTTCACATCCTCTAGATTCTGCTTCTAGTTTCCTTTAACAAATTTATTTATCATTTTATTTGAAATGCAAAGACTGAGACAGAAATCTTCCATTCCTGGTTAATTGCCCAAATGCCCATAAGGGCCAAGGCTGTACCAGGCTGAAAACATGAGCTGGGAACTCATCTCCTCTGTGTGTGGCAGGAACCTACCCATCATCTGCTGCCTCTCAGGATGCAGATTACCAGGAATCTGGATCAGAAGTGGAAGAAGTGGTATTCAAGCCAATACCCTCCTATGGGATACATATATCCCAAGTGATGACTTAACTAGAGTGCCAAGTGTCTGCTTCCATTTCTCTTTTGTTGATATATTCCAGAGATTTTAGAGTGGACAATAGGGAAGACTCAAGCTCCTTACCTTCCTCAAGGGTATTCAGGGGCAGGCATTTGGCAGAGTGGTGAAGAGTCTGCTTGGACGATGACAGCATTATGTCACTCCAAGTTAAACTGTCACCTGTCATGCCAAAATCCCATATGGGCATAGAGTCCTGGCTGCTCCACTTTCAAACCAGTTAGGCACTAACACACCTGGGAAAGCAGCAAAATGCTTGGGATCCAAATGAAAGACTCAGATGGAGTTTTAGGCTCCTGGCTTTGATCTGACCCAACTCTGGCCATTATGGTCATTCGGGCAATGAATCAACAAGAGGAAAAAAAGTTTGGGCTGGTGCCATGCTGTAACAGGCACCTCCACTTGGAGCACCAGCATCCCTCATGGGTGCGAGTTGGTGTCTCAACTCCTTCGCTTCTGATCCAGCTTCCTGTTCATAGCCTAGGAAAGCAGCAGAGGATGGCTTAAGTCCTTGGACCCCTATAACCTTGGGGAAGGCCTGGAGAAAGCTTCTGGCTCCAAGCTTCAGACCGGCCCAGCTCTGGCCATTATGTCCATCATCTGGGGACATCATCAGCAATGAAAGTTTTCTCAATCTCTCTATTTTCCCTCTTTGTAACTCTGCCTTTCAAATAGAAATAGAATAAATCATGAAAAAGAGTGCTGTTTGGAAACACCCACGTGCTATGTTGAAATGTCTGGGTTTGTACTCCTCACTGGGGTGTTGAAGATTTCTCTGCACACCCCTCCTAAAAATGTTCTGCACCTAAACTGTTGACACATATCTTGTTAGAGTTATAAGCCCGTTCAGACCACCTGAAAAACAACCAGGCTCAGCAAAATCATTCTTCAATGCTATAAATTGCTAAATACCAAAATGAAAATAGACATGAGACAGCTGAATAGTAACCTATAGCCATTTTAAGGTGTATAGAACCTGGTTGTATATACACCAAAATTGATATGTCAACAAAGAAGTCACAGGATGAGGTTAAAAACCTGTATTTTTTGACATATTGATTACTCAATATCATGTCAATTAATTCTGTAACATAAATTGTTGCTGATGTTATGTTGGGGCTTTTAATTGATTGGGATGATACTCTGCCGGCTCTACCTTCAGACCAGAGATGGTCTCCCCAAGAAACCATTGAATTTATCTGGACAATAAGATGCTGGACTTTATGCTTGGTAGATACTTCCAATGAAAGAATCTCAACTGAATTTGAACTGTGGTAATGCAACAAGGTGGAGGAATCCAGCATGGTGGGGGGAATCCCAGTGCCTAAAAAACAGTGTCACATAATGCAATGTAATTAATAAAAAAGAAAGAAAGAAAGAAAAAGAAAGAAAGAAAGAAAGAAAGAATGAAAGAAAGAAAGAAAGAAAGAAAGAAAGAAAGAAAGAAAGAAAGAAAGAAAGAAAGAAAGAAAGAAAGAAAGAAAGAAAGAAAGAAAGAAAGAAAGAAAGAAATGTCTGGGTTTGAGTCCTGGTTTTACTCCCAGTTCTACCTTCCGGCTAATGTGTATCCTGGGAAGCAGTACATACTTAGTACCCAGCCCCCAATGTGGAAGATCCAAATTGAGTTCCTGACTCAATTATAGACAGTTAAGGACTAGATCAGCAAATCAAAGATGTTTGTATATCTCTATGCCTGACTTTCAAGTAAAATGAAAATAAATCAAAAGATGATAAGGGAGGGTCCGTGTGGTTGTAGGCAGTATGCTAAGTTGCCATATCATCCCAAATCAAAGTACTGGCTTCAGCCCCAGATGCTCTGGTTCCAATCTAACTCCCTGCAGTGTGCCTGGGAAAGCATCTAGGAGGACAGCTCAGAAAATTGGGCTTCTTCCATCCACACAGGAGACTGCATGGGATCCCTGGATCCTGGCTTCAGCCCGGTAAAGCCTGGGCTGTGGTGGTCATTTTGGGAGTGAAACAACATCTGGAATATCTCTGCACCTCACCTTCTTTCTGTGTCACTCAGATAAATAAAATCTGTAAGAAACAAAAAATGATGAAACTGTTTATTTTCCTTCTGCTTGATGAACTTTTTAGACGCCCCCTCCCTGTGGATCGCTGCTTTTATTGTTGCCCCTTTGTTTTCTTTTTTGGGAAAGATTTAAAAATATATTTATTTATTGTACTTGAAAGGCAGAGTTACAAAGAAAAAGAGAGGAAGAGAAGAAGAGAGGGAGAGAAAGAGGGCGGGAGAGAGAGAGAGGGAGAGAGAATGTCTCATCTGCTGGTTCACTTTCCAGATGCCCACATGGCTAGGACTGGGCCAGCCAAAGCCAGGAGCCAGGATCTTCATCCAGGTCTCCTATGGGGATGGTAGGGGCCCAGATGTGAATCAGAAGGAGCAGCTGGGACACAAATTGGTGTCCATGTGGAATGCCAGCTTTGCAAATGATGGCTTTACTTACTATTGCACAATGCTGACCTGGGAAAGAATTTTACTGATCAGAAACATAGAATTCCTCTATAAATGTATTATGTGGGAGTCAGAAAAGTGGAGTGAGAAGAAGAGGGGTAAGGAGAAACATGTTCCTGTCTGCCAGATTACTCCCCAAATGTCTAAAACAGCTGGGATTGGGCCAACCCAAAACCGGGAATCAGGAACTTAATTCAGATCTCCCTCATGACTGACAGAGTCCCAAGCACTCAAGTCTTCACCTGCTGCCTCCCAGGGTCTGCTTATATAGTGAGCTGGGGTCAGGAGCCAGAGCTGGGAAAATCCAGGCATTATGATGTGGCACATGGATATCTTAACCACTAGGCTGAATTCCCTCTCCACACAGGAGTTCTTAAAGCTTATAACAGAGTATGATGATACCTTAGGAGAGAGCTCAGAGGTAGAAAAAAAAGTTAAAAAGGGGGAGTCCTGGGGCATACCAGAGCTCACTTTGGCCTCATGAGTCTCCCCACAAAACATGGTGCCCATGGAAACTACAAAGCCAAGGGCCAAGGTCAAGGCAGTGGAGACCTCTTAGGGACAGATCCCAGCCCTTTCCCAAGCAAGCACGTGCTATGCCAATGCTACCCTGCTTCTATCCGCCTTCTGTGCTCCTTAGACCCTGGCCCCAGAGGACAGACAGTGGCTTTGCCTGGAAATGATTGAATGTGAACATATCTCTCATGCCTCCCTGAAGCAGGAAGGGCCCAGAGTGCTTCAAGTGCCAACATTTGATGTCGTTCATGTCAATGCTGTGCTTGCAGCTTCTAAGTGTGGCCGAAAGAAACAAGACTGACTTGGCCATGAGACTAAGCAGAGCTGCTGGACCATGTGCTCAGGAAGTGAGCAGCAGGTGGCAGTCACCTTAGCCCCAACATTCCTTCCCTTCCACCTGGGCATATCTTGCACAGTGGATGATTGGAGAGCCTATGATTGGGACCATGGCAGACAAAGCTTGGCAGCTGCTGGAGTAATCAGATTCCATGGCCTCAGTGCACTGATTTGACAATAGAGTTCCTCAGAGAGCTGTCAGAGGGCAAGGTCCTATTTGTTACACCTTGTTCCTTTTCAGATATATTTATGGGGGCCGTAGCAGGCTAATTCTCCACCTGCAGCACCAGCATCTCATATGGGCACTGGTTCCAGTCCTAGCTGCTCCACTTATAATCCAACTGTTGGTAGCTGGAGAAAACAGCAGAGGATGGCCCAAGAGGGCCCTTGCACCCATGCAAGATACCCAGAATCTTCTGGCTCCCAGCTTTGGGCCAACTCAGTTCTGGCCATTGTGGCCATTTGGGGAGTGAATCAGCAGACAGAATTCTCTCTCTCTCTCTCTCTGTCTGCCTCTCTCTTTCTCTCTATAAATCCAAGTAAAAAATAAATGAATCTCTCTATATCTATCTAGCTACAGATATAGATATATATATATAGAGAGAAACCGAGAGAGGAGGAAGAGGACGAGAGGAAAGAGAGAGATCTTCCTTTCATTGGTTCATTCCCCAGACAGCCTCAATGGCTAGGGCTGGGCCAGGCTAGAGTCAAGAACTTCACCCTATTCTTCCATGTGGGTGGCAGGGGCTCAAACCACACTTGGGCCATCCTCTGCTGCTTTCCCAGCCACATTAGTAGGGAGTTAGATTGGAAGCGGAGTAGCCAGGACTTGCACTTGGTATTCACATGAGAGGCCACGGGCAGCAACTTTACCCACCATGCCACAATGCCAGAACCATGTTTTGCCTTTTTTCCCATTGCCTCTCAGCCAAACCCTTCTCCTTTGGGTCACCTGTGTTCTCTTTCCCGGCCTAAGAACCCTCTGTAGAGAAGGAACCACATGGGATCATTTTCAAACTGACTTTAATTTTTTTTTTTTTTTTTGCTGCCCAAATACTGTACATGCAAAAGCCATGTGAAGAGTTTTCTCCTCAAGGGAATTGGCAAGAACAGTGTACAAAACAGCTGGCAGGCCCTCCCAGCTGTGCACCTGCCGCCCAGGACCCGCACAAAGATGCTGTGTGTAGAAAATGCAGAAAGCAGATAGAAAAAGCTAGTCGCTTCGTGTCTCAACAGTGTGCTTAACCGTCCCTCCCAGGATGTGCTGGAGAATGCTAAGAAGCAGCTCCTGCCTCCTATGGGCAGCTACACTAAGGAGTGGACAGAAGCAGCGGGCCCACTTGTCCTATGCAACAGCCACTCCCCTTCCAAGAGAGACAGCACTGGACAAATGCATGGTTTTGACTAGCAAAGTACTTGGCTGGGGCCTGAGCTCTCTCTCTCACCTACCATCTTCAGCCTGCCCATTGGAGCATTGAGATTTTCCAGGTAGGACCACACACTCGGGATGCAGCTGAGGTGTGACATCACATCAGCACCTGGGAAATTGTCCGCTGTACACATCCCTTGATTGCTTCTCATCACAACACAAGAATAAAGGAGGTGAACTAATCACAAAGAGGTGAAAGCTGAGTCTGTTTAGGGTTCCCAGAGTTCTCATCGGCGGCAGCAGCTGGGCAGGAGCAGTTGAGGACCTGTGCCCCGCTGGGACACTGGGGTGGGGTGCCCCTGGAGCCAGGTGCTGGCTACACCAGGCTCACAGCCTTGGCAGCCTCACGGCAAAGACTCCAGGGAGCAATGAGCTAATGATCTGGCTGTGAGAATGGGGAAGCCGAGGCCCAGCTAAGTGGGGGAGACTTGCACATACACAGTCCCAGGAGTCCCTATAGACAGCCATCAGGGTCTGTCAGTTCACGGGACAGAGGCTCTGTTGCCCCCGAAATTCTTGGGCCCCATTTCTGTGAGCCAAGCTGTCTGGAACCCGGTCCCAGGGACCCTTTCTAGCATTGATGTGAAATCAGGGGAAGCCCAAGGCCCTGTTTTTTTCTGGTTAAGTTCCCAGCCAGAGCCCAAGAAGGTTTAACCCAGAGCTGTGACCTCCACCTCAAACCAGTCCAGGTGCCCAAAAGAATACAAGCTTCTCTCACTGATACAGCTTCCCTCACAGGCACAGCTGCTGGGCCTGGAGGAGCCCAAGCTCAGGGTTGGGGTGTAGGGAGGTGCTTTGCTACATGGAAAGATTAAGCCCTTTGTCAGAGAACCAGGCTCTGCCACTGGCCATGCCAACGCGCAAGCCACTCACATGCAGCGCAGCTGGCAGAGCCGGTGCAGGGAGCCCGAGTTTCTCTCTTTGGCATCACTGACGTTGTGCTGAGATGCTCAGGCACTCTTTCAAAATAACCCTTTCCCAGGCCGACCAGGTCAAGCCAGCCCCCATCAGGCCATGCCTGATTGTGGGGCGGGGTACTCCCCCACCCCGTTCTCCAATCTGGATTGCTTTGCAAGCAACACACTGGAAGGAGAAAACATACGGTGGGGAGTGGTGGAGGGGGGCCGAGTCTCCATTTGCATCTCCCTCCCGATCACTCAGTGAAAGACAATTCAGTAGAGGAAGCAGCATGTTAAGGAACCTCTATGTACATCAGGACATCGAAGAGGAAGACCTGGAGGAGGGGAGAGCCAGGCGGGAGGAGACAGGGAGCAGGCCTTTTCTTTCCCAGCTCCCTGCAGCCAACCATAGAAATCTGCCAGCCAACCTCTGGGCCCTGAACATGGGCATGTCCCACTCCTCCTGCCCTGTTTCCCCCACCTGGGCGGACAGCAGCCCGTCAAACACATCGACAAAGGCAGCAGTTTCTTGCACAGGGTTTGCACAGTGTGGGAGCAATCGGAGACACACAGAAGAGCAGCCAAACCTTGCAGCCTTGCTGCCTTCTGGGCCCGGGACGCTGGGGAGTATGAGGTATCAGGAGCTCTGGAGCCCAGGGGAGGAGGGCTTAGCATCTCCTGGCAACAGGGCATGGAGTAAGGCCCCCCAGGCATGTGTCAGGGCTCCTGGTAACGCAGTCTGAGGTTGTGCTACATTTCATTTCCAAAGAAGTGCCTGTAGAGGACTCTAGTGTCTTTAAAAAAAAAAAAACAACAAAAAACAAAAAACAGAGGCTTCTGCTCTCCTCAGGGCTGGCAGTGGAGGAGAGTTCTGGATGCTTCCACTGGAGGGCTGCTGGGCAGCAGGACTGCTGGCTGGACCTCAGCCTCCACCTGGCAGCAGGTGCCTCGAAATCCAGTGAGTGGGGGAGCTCTCCTGGGTTCTGCTATGGCCCCGTGGATGCTGCTGGCTTTGGGGCTGGGATTTGCTGGGTCTCAAGAGCCTCCCTGGACAGTGGAAGAGAGTGCCTGGGGAGTCTTTCTGGAGATGGCGCTTCCCTGAAGGATCCATGCCCTGATTAGACCAGGGCTTGCCCCCATCTGCTGGAGCCTGCTTTCCACCAAAGGCCCACAGCCACTTCCCCGCAGCGAAAAAGTCTGCAACCCAGGTGGTGTAGGCCAAGCAGTGCAGAATAACAAAGCAGATACCTGAGTCCCTTGTCATCTCTGTCCCAGCCCCTAGTGGCTCCTGCCTGGCCAGAGAAGAGGATGCCAAAGAGTCCCCTCAGGCACTGCTGCCTGGGTTCATCCAGGATGGAGAGGCATTTCCAGGACACTGCACTTGCAGTGAGATGCCCCAGGGTAGGGAGAACCCTGGAGGATGGTCCCCCCAGCCCTTTCTCAAAGGGCAGCTTCCCTCTGCCTCCACCCCACCCTGACCTGCGGAAGGTCAGGAATCACATGTGTGCCTGCTCCTCTTCTGGGACAGGATAACACCCTGCATCTAAGATATTGAGACACACACCTGAGCTGCAGCCAGTCCCCAGAGCACATTCACAGCAGCCCCAAACAACTTCCCTCTCAGGGGAAACCCAAGTTAAAGACAAGTCATTCCCCCCAGGTCAATCAGGAAGAAGTGATCTTACAGGGACCTGCCCAACTTTGGGCATTTTGGGTAGCTGGGTTAACAGGCCAACAGTCCACGGCCTTCTTCTGGCCAAAACTCCCCCAGGAGGCCAGGAACTGCCTACCTCGTCCAGTCATTCCCCACCTTCTCCCATCACCTTCCTGGACCCCCACAGGAAGCAGGGGACCGGCATCCCCAAGTTCAGGGGCATCATTTGCACTTTCCTGTTATCACTACTAATCCCACCACTCCAAAGGAATCAAACGCACAGCATCCTGAGGGTAGCCACGTCCATCAGCATCTGGGACTAAACATGCCCTTTTGAAAAGTCCTTCCTGTTTCCCCACTAAGGATAAAGTACGCAGAACCCTCTGCCCCATTTCCAGGAACACCAGGAACACATACATGGTCCAAGTGACAGGTTACTGCTTTGAGAGGGAGCTCGTCCTGGCCCCGGCCTCCCATCCCCACTGCAGATGTAGAAAATGAGGCCCCTCTGGACTGCAGAGCTGAACTTCCCGGAGCTACCCCTACCATGTTCACCTCCACAAGTTCAAGGTTCACTTCCACAAGGAGTGCAAACAACGAGGCCCAGGACATCACCCCTGCTGTCCAGGTGGCTGTCCCTGCTTCGGGCACTTGGTGGTGGCATCTGCGAAGGAGGCCAAAAGTCTTCCCCGCAGCCCACCTCTCCCTGACCTCTCTCCTCTTTGCCACCCATCTCTGGGGGAACCTTTCACCCTTCACCCTTTACCCTAGAGCCGAGGTGGGGGGGTGGGGAGAGGGCACTCCTGAGCCACATTGCAGGAGTCCCAGCACACTGCTCACAGGATCCAGTCTAGGCACTGGGCCCCCCACCAACAGGGCTTCACGTTGGGGGTTCCAAGTGGCTGGGAGAAGTGTCCGTGGGAGAACGCAGAGGTGGGGAGGGCCTGGATCAGGCCATGCTGCAGCAAAAAGGCAGGGGGCTGGGAGCAGGAAGTATTGCTGTGCAGAGCTGGTGACGCGAGCCCAGAGCCAGGCTGCCTGTGGAGCAAGGAGTTGGCGTCTCATCAAGTCTGGGCCCCTCCACCCCTACAGGGACCCTGGTCTGGAAACAAGCAGAAAATAGGGCCCCTAAATGATCATGTTCATGCAGCGAGTGCTGGGAGGTTGAGGAGAACTGGCCACACTGCCCTCCTTCCTCCAGCAAACAGCTCCATGCCCAGCACTTTCAGGCAGGTGTAACCAACAGAAGGCTGCCCATGGTGGAGGTCACAGGTAACAGCCCAGATGGGGGCCATCTCCTGAGCCCACTGTAGAACTGCTTTGGCAATGCTGGCAGGGAGGGGGTGGGGAAGAGCAAATGCCCAGGGAAGCCCCCTGGTCCCTCCCTCGGAGGATCTGGCCGGCAACACTGGGAACCAAGACTCGGTGTGCTCTGCTTGGAGCAGGCACTGGTTCTGCCTTGGGGAGAGCCCAGTCCTGGCCAGGGTGCAGGAAGGGCATGCCGTATGTGCATGACGCTTTCAGGAGAGAGGGGAGAGCTGCCAAGCGGCCGGTGGGCAGGGGGGCGGCAGGTAAAGAGGAGCCCATAGGGTCTTGGGATAGCCAGCTGCAGTGGGTGCTACATTCCTCAAGAAAGAGCAGCAGTGCTGGGAGAGGCAACAGGTAGGACAACAGACAAGTCAGAAAATCGAGAGGAAGCGGCAGGCACGCGCCCAGGTAGGTTCAACCAGGAGCAGCGTTCCCCCACTTGACCCCAGCAGGTGCTTCAGGGTGACATGTCCTTACAACACTCTTTTGGGTTTCTTTGAGACAAGATACAAAGAGACAAGAATTTCAGACTGGGTACTCACCTGGACAGACTGTGTACCCAGATCAAAGAACAACAAAAAAGTCACATACACACAGACACACACATACACACAGACACACACACATACACACCACAGTGTCCACTGCCAGCTGGGGCGAGCCCAGGAGCCAAGAGGCATGCAGCAGGGCAAGGGTCCAGAGAGATATGAAGGTTATGCACAGGGGGGGAGGCAGGGCCAGTTGACACCACCCTTCCCCCACTGCCATCCCGGCCTCCTTTCCTGAGGTCCTTAAGAGCATGAGGGGCTGGTGGCACTCTCTAGGGAGGACTGGGACAGGCGCCGGGTGAGGGAGCCAAGTGTGGAGTCTGCCACCGAGGAGGTGGGGAAGAGTTTGTACCAGCCGGTGACCGCAGCACTCAGGTCCAGCTCATCCAGCATGATCTGGGCCATGCCCATGAAGCACTTGTGGTCCATGCGGCCGTAGTCGCCCCAGACGATCACCTGCCACGGGGGGGGGGGATGGGGAGGGAGGCAGAGTGAAGACCCAATCCACCTCCCTCCCTCCAGCCCTGGTGGGGCAGGCCCAAAAACCTGGTCTCGGAGGAGACAGAGAGACCCTGGGCGCAGACCCAACTGGAGCCTGTGAGTGTACTCTGCGTGTCTATTTCAGCTGGTACGACAGGCCATGGAGGTGGGGCTGCTGCGTGCACACAGAGGAACCTAGTGCTCAGAGAGGCAAGTCCGCCATCGCAAAGACACCTCGCATTTTGCAGCTGAGTCGGGGTCAGAACGTGAGTGCGGATGGCTGCCAAGCACGTTGCCCCAAAAAAAGAGCCTATTGCAATTCCACAACCTCGGGGCACAGCTCTAGCCCTGCCGCTGGCCCACCTGGGGCTCCCGTGGGTGCCTCGTTCTCCCTGGGCTGCTTTGTATTCTCCACCTGCTGGGAGACAAGAATACACTTCTCCATAGTTTTCCAACGTGTATTTTCCTTGCTGAAGCCTTTTCCGCTAAGCCTGGGTTCTAAAGTCCAAGTTTGCAGCTCAAAGGAGCCACCTGAGGAAGACCCTGGCTCTGGCTGCCTCTCTGCCACCCACTAATTCTTAGTACCTGTTTGCCAGGCACTTAGGCCAGGCTGTATACTAGCCACCTCCATTAATCCCCATAATACATTGCCCATTGCTAGTGAGTGTCAAGCAGGAACCAGGGATTTACTACTGTGTCTCAGGCTTCTGGTCCGTGAAATGGGCCCCATAATCCCTCCCCAGCCTCACCCCAACCTCCAGGACCATGGTGAAGTCAGCCCACGGCATGTGGAGGGACCACTGGAATGGCAATCACCTAGACCCTGCCGGCCACAAGCCCAAAGCTCAAGCAAATGGCTTGGTGAGTCAGACTTGCTCGATCAGGATCACATTTGAAAAGTACCTAACATAGAACCTGGTCCTGGGCTGATGTGCAATTAATGGTAGTACCAGGGAGGAGGAGAGGGCAGCTGTCAGAACCTGGCACTGCCTCTCAGCCATGCCACAGCGTCTGCCACCCTCTGAACCTTGAGTTCCTTGAGAGCCAGCTTGAAGCTGTAAAAATATGAGGGTACTGTGGCTTTGTGTGTTAAACTTGATCCCCTCAGTGGAAGGTGCTACAAGGGTGGAAATATAATTGACTGTCAGTTCAAGGTGAGGCTTTGAGGCAGAGGTAGGGGAAGGGTGAGTAGGGTTAGATGAGGTCAAGAGTGTGAACCCAGGAGGGCTGAATCCTGTTGGCTTTGTAAGAGGACCAAGAATGACCATAAGAGGGACACAGCATGGATGCTTCATACTGCCTTGGAACTCTGCCAGCAAGAAGGCCGTCACCTTGAACTTACAGAACTATGAGTGGGGTAAACCTCTTGTCCTTACAGTTATCCAGCCTCAAGCATTTTGTTATAGGAATGAGACCTGGACTAATACAATAGTGTGAATTAATGCATTTTGGTCTAGTACTTCACCCAGGGTAAATTCTAAGTCAGCCTGCTCCCCTGTCCCACTCACCTGCAGCACCTTGCCCTGGGGTCCTTCATCAAAGAGCAGAGCCTGCTGGTACAGGGGGTCACAGCTCTTCTTGGCCATCTTGGTCTTTTTCTTGGCCAAGCAGGCCCCATTCTCAAGCAGGTAGGCCTTGATATAGGTGGCTGTGGGGTGAGGGAGAGCAGGTTGGGAAGCGGTGTGGGAGGAGCTATCATGCCTTGCCCATCCCCTAAATTCTAGGTGACCCTGGCAGCGAGTGGAATAGGAGGAGCAAATGCTGCATCTTCCATCCTCACCTGCCCTACCCTACTCAGCAGCCTGATTTAAGCCATTGGGGAGATAAGAACTTGCTAGGCCCAGAACTCAGCTGTGTACCCCACCCGTTTCCAGTGCACTCCCTCCCATGTACTTGGTCCCACCTGGAAGGGATTTGGAGCCTGGTTTGGGGGTCAGACCCCGGGCTTCGATCACCTCCACCTCCAGCTGGCCACTCCGGTCCGTGATGGCAATGTGCACGTCTCCTGCAAGGGAGAGAAGGGATGGTCCAGGCAGAGCCAGGCTAAGGAGCAGGTCTGGTCCACAGAGGACACTACCACTTCCCCCTAACCCCCCAAGGGAAACAAGATAGAGCAAACTGCACATGCTAGAACTACTCCCAGGAGACCCCATTCACATGGCTGAAAAACACTCAGAGGGTCCCTTGGGGGGTGAGCTGGGGGGCATGACCTTTAAGGATGTGCAAAGGTTGCCATCAGTGGCTGCCCAACTTTCACAGACCACTGGTCACTGGCAGCCTCTACCTTGCTGGGAACAAGGAAGGTGCAGACCAGAGCTTCCCGCATTAGAGTCCGAGGGGTAGGAATGGGCTCTGCTGTCCCTAAACTGTCTCTGTCATTCCCCTAATTGTATGTGGAACAAATATTGACAGAATATCAGAGTGACAGGCACCAGGCAGTGAACTTGCCTAGGAAGGCCAGCAAAGGCCACCTGAGAGTGTGTCCCTACACACTAGACGTGCAAGCAAGGAAACACATTGGCTGTCTGATCTCTAGGTCATTCAAGTGCATGGGCCAGTTTCACATTTACCCAGGGGTCACTTGGACCATTCCTCGGTGTATGCAAGAATCACCAGCATAGCCAAAAGAGCTAGACTTGGGGCTCAGCCTCCCATGTTCGAGTCTCTGAGACATCATACAGTTTGTGTCTGTGTGCTGTGAGGGTTGGAGTTTGCCACATCCTGAAATTCCCCGCCCCCTCTCCAGCCTTGGGGCAGTGGGATCTAGCAACCAAATGACTCAAGTCTGTACTCCCCAGTTTTAGACACGAGGGGGCGCCACACACAAACGTTCAAAGCTGCAAAGGAGTCTGGTGCAGGCTGCTGACTCCTGTCTGTCTCCCATTCCAGTCTAAGGCTGGGAGAAGGAATCAGCCTCCCTGGGCACTTAAGAGCCTAAAAGCAAGAGTAGGAATTGGCCAAATTCAGCCCAGGAGCCAGATGAGCACCCTCACCTGGCTGCTGCTGTGGTTCCCGCACCCCCATCCCAGCCACAAAAGCCCAGGCAAGGTCTCCTTCCTGGGTCTCCCAGAGGCCCACAGCACCTTTTCTGCTGGGTGGCCCACCCCACCCACCCTGGCCCTGAACACTCACTCACCCATGGGTGGTGTCGCAAGCGTCTGCCGCCCCACAATCTGGGCTGGGCCCAACCCATCCAGGAAATCGCTGAACTGGCTCTCAGCCCCGAGCCGTGTGGTGGGGAAGATGAACCTGCAGGAGGCAGGGAACCATGGGACAGGGCCGGTGTCCAAACAGGAGGGATTGGGTGGGGGAAAAGTAGGGGATGCAGAAATTCTGACCCCTGTGCCTCAGTTTCCCTTTATGTGTTCTGAATGCACTCTTCTGGTCAGGGACAGACACAACTACTCATTCCTACACACAGAAGAAAATTATTTTGCTGGGCTAGTGCAATGACATAACAAGTTAATTCTCCACCCAGTGGCACTGACATCCCATTTGGGTGCCAATTTATGTCCTGGCTACTCCACCTCTGATTCAGCCCCCTGGGGAAGCAGTGGAGGATGGCTCAAGTCCTGACTGCAAAATAGAGATGACACCTGTTCTCTGGAGTGTAGTTTGGATAGGGGTGCAAGGAATGTTCTAGAAAGTCCAGCAACAGTAAATGGCAGTTGTTGTCACTGTTGCTGTCTCCCTCCGCAAGGAAAAGCACGCTGCTTTTTCACATCCTCCAGCCTAGAGGGTTTGGGTGTGGTCAGCAGAAGGGGGACACCAGACAGAGGTGAAGTTTAGATCTGCCCAGGGCTACCACGACCAGGCCAGATTCTAAGGTCTCCCAGCATGGTGCATGCTCCAGCTGGAGATAAAAGGCTGACAGGCATGTTGGACAGTTGGGCACAGAGGTTCTCTCGGCCAAGAACAGGCTGGGAGGGAAGAGCAGGTGGTATGTGTGCTTCCCAGAGAGAGCCTGGGACTCTCCCCAACCAGATTCTCCACTCCTGAAAGGGCCTCAAGTCCCAGCCACTCTTACTAGCCATGGTCAGCAATTGCCTAACATCAGAATCCTAAGAAGATGGGATCTGAGAAAATTCAAGAAACTTGGGCTCTTACAGTCATAGGCTCTTAGGAATCAGCACACAGTGTAGAGGTTGTGAACAAAGGCGCGGTCCTAGCAATTGTAGCCATTTGGGGAAGGGGTCTGCATGTGGAGGGTCTCTCTGTAAATCATGATCTCTACTTATGTCACTCTGCCTTTCAAATAAATCAGTCTCTTAAAAAACTGGGATCAAAGCTCACGGGGTAACGCACTCTGCCTTTGCAGGGGACATCCAAGCTTTCTGCTTCATTTGCTACTGCTGGTTTTCAGCCACTCTACCGGTCTTTACTTCCAGCCTGGGAGTTGCCATGCAGATTGGAAACAAAAAAAATCGCTTTATCTAGTCCAGTCTCCTTCTTCTCTAACCCCTTGCAAAACTGTTCATAAAAACTCCGTATCTGAATGCTCAGCCAGTAGGTTTGGACCTGAAAGGATGTGGTGGTTGCATTCTCCTGCCACCCTCCCCACCCAGAAAAGGGCTGTGTGTATGGGTGGTGGCAGGTGGGAGGCAGGGGATCCTCCAGCAGCATGCACACAGGAAGCTGTGGCTGTTTCCCGCTCTCTAGGATGCTCTGTTGGGCCCTGGGGCAGACAGAGATGCAGAGGACCCCAGACATCTCAGCTGCCAACCATGGCCAGGCCCAAGGCAAGGCGCGGCTGCACGCACGTGCCATCCGAGCTGTTGCTGTTGGTACTCCCATCCGTGGACTCGCGGCTGCCCTGGCGCGTGACCCGGCTGCGCATCTCCACGGCGATGCCGGTCTCGGTGCTTCGGCGGATGTTGCTGCGCAGCTTCTTGGTGGCCCCTTCTGTGACCCCAACATCAAACACAGAGAGGAAACAAGGTCAGGTCACAGAACAGACTTGCTGCCCACGTCACTGTCTCAGGAGGGACGCTGGCATGGCTGCAGGCGCAGGGAGCTGGTCTGCAGCCTCCCTACCTTTCCCAGGCCAGACACACAGAGCAGCGCAGGCAGGTGGCTGGCTACCAGGCTGGGATGCTGGGAGATGCCAGGCAGAGTCCCAGCCCTGCAGCCCTGCAGCCTCACTGTCCTCCTCTTGGGACTCCCCTGATGCCACCTTCCCTTTCCCTCTCATCAGCAGCCTAAAAACTCTTCTACCCTCTCCCTTCTGGAAAGTTTATCTTCTCTATGATTCTCAGATTTACCTTCCTTCCTCCATTTACTTGCCCACATCTCTAACACTTTCTTAGGTAAGCCCTGTTTGCACCTGACCACTCCCAGGCGTGGCTTCTTGAGGTGGGTCTGAACATGAGGGATGTGGAGGGCAGGTGTGTGGGATTTATTTGAGGGGAGATGTCATTAGGAAAGCTGGACTATGGAGAGGGTCAGCTAGCTTGAGGGCTAGCATCAGGGTTGAACCCCAGAAGCCATGCAGTCATCCCACCCTGTGTCCCTGCCCAGAGGCCCCCTCCCCAACCTTCCCAGGAATCTGGGGCCCTTCCCTCTCAGAGCATCACCATACAGCCTTGGTTTCCATGGCAATCTCCTCGACATTGCAATGCAGTCCCTCCAGACTGATTGGGAGGAGGCGGGGTGGGGGTGTATACAGGGTAAGGGTGGGTAGGGACTTCCCCTGCTGAAGCTTGGCTGGGGGACAGACGAGATGGAGAGGGCGGTGGTGCTTATACAGCAGCCACTGTAGGCACTGGTTAGAGACCCAAGCAAATGGAGTGGAGTTGTTTTCAGGGATGGGGAACAGCCAGGGGTGGGGCAGGCAGTACAGCCCCAGAGAGCAGTGGGCAAGGGGCTGGTTACCCTGGCAGTCTTCTCCCCACCCAGGACCAATGGTGAGCAGGGGAGGGAAAATCCAATCCCTCACCTGGAGAAGGAGAACCTCATGCCTCTACTTATCTCTCGGGAAGTTCCCCAGGGGAAAGGAGCTGAGAGGGCTGGACTCGCCAGTGGAGAGGATGTTGAGAGGTGGGGAAGAATATGAGTGGGGGTAGGAAGAGAGGTCTGCTCTAGAATCATCTCAGCCACTGACTTACTAGAGTAGTTTGCATATCCAGGAGTCCACAAAACTCTCTCTCTCTCTCTCTGTCTCTAACACACACACACACACACACACACACACACACACACACACACACACACACAGAGTCCCATTAAGGGCTGGCATTGTGGCATAATAGTTTAATGCCAGCATTCCAAATGGGCACCATTTCCAGTCCTGGCTGCTCCACTTCTGATCCAGATCTCTGCTAATACACCAGGGAAAGCAGTAAAGAATGGCCCAAGTCCTTGGGCCATACACCCATTTAAGAGTCCCAGAAGAAATGTGTGATTCCTGGCTTTGGGCTGGCCCAACTCTGTCTGTTTCAGCCATTTGGACAGTGAACCAGCAGATGGAAGATTCTATCTCTTCTTCACCCCTCTCTCTAACTCCTCCTTTCAAATAAATAAATATTTTTCTAAATAGAGTCACATTAATTTACACATATTTCTTTCACAGACATAAGCAGACACCTGAGTTTCAACAACCATAAGTACAAATAAGTCCAAGTTTAAGGTCACATGTATGTTTACATCGTCACCGATGGTCCTACCAGGTCTTAGTCACATGCAAATGTGATCTACTCTGTCACATGCAAGTGACCTTCACACTGTAGCAATCCAAGCTGAATCTACCCACTCAGTCACAAATGGTGTGTGACCCACCACACACAGAGCAGTGGGAGCCGTGGGGAGTGCTTCCTGTCCCTGGCTCCTAACTGCCACCTCTGCTCTAACCCAGTTAGAAATCAGATAAATCTGTGGGGGCTGCCAGTCACCTTCCCTCCCCCTCATATTTCCATTCTTTTAGAGCTTGGGAAAGTTTTGGCCCACTCGGAAGCACACTGATTTCTCAGATAAGACTTGCCCAACCCAGAGTGAGTCCTGGAGTTGGGGACTCATAGCATCCTGAAATAGCAAAGACCCTTCAGCTAGGACCCACTCTGCTTGCCAGAGGTCTGACCACTCCTAGAGTTGGGAGCAGCACCCCTGGCCTACAGTCTCCCAGTCTCAGATCTGTTGCTTCTCAGTGCCTTCCCACACCCCATCTATGTGAGATGTGACTCAGCAGAGATTGCTGTGTCTTTAGGGCAAAGAGAAAGGTCTTGTAAGCCTGGATAAAATTCCTCTGTTGACTTCATACTTATAGCCTCAACCTCTGTTGATCCAGGGAATAAATTTATGTAGCTTCTCTCTTGGGGAGCCTAGGTCAAGCTGCTTGCAGACATTCAGTAGTCCCCAGGGACTGAAAGACTCCAGAAACCGTTCTGTCTGCTCCTTCACAGACGGGCAGAGGCTGCGGTAGCAGTCACCGAGTCATCTTCTGGAATGATCCAGAACCCTCTCTCCAGCCTCTCTCCCTGGTACTGAAAAGATGAGCTGCACTTAGGCAAAGGATGGAGCCCCACTTAATGCCAGACCAGCATTCACATGGGTCCTGAGACCCTCCAACCTCTGACCTCACCCTCCCTGATGCCCCCACAACTTAGAGAATATTGGATCTGTGAGGAAACTGAGAAAGAACATTTTTAGCTCCATTTTACAGAAGTTGAAACTGAGGTCTAATGGGGGACACTGATTTTTCCTATGTGGAGTTACAGAGCCAGAACTTGGCCTCTAAAAGTATCAAGGACATTCACTTCGGGCAGCCCAAGGAATATACAGGAAGGAAGCAGGCATGGAGCAGGGAGATTAGAGAGGAAGCTAGTGCAGTAGCCCAGGCTGGATGATTGTGGGCATTGGCCTGGGACATAGGCTTTGCAACAAAGAAAGATGGCAGGGAGGATACAAGGAGACCAGGAGAAAAGAGACCCTTGTCCAAGGGCGAGCCGGGGCCAGAAGACCAGTCCATACTTCGCAGCTCTGCAAGGCACAGAGCAGTCCTGCCTGGGGGCAGCAGGAGGCACTCTTCTGAAATCTTCCCTGGGAATAGTTTCCTGGGGCGAGTCAGCCCTGCAACATCCCTCTGACACAAGACATCCCTCTGACACCAAAAGGAGCTCCTCCAAGGGGAAGGAACTCCAGATAGGGGAGGAGCATACTGCAGAGAAAGGGTAGGAGGCAGAGACCAGAGAACTCACTTCTCTTCAGGCCTGACCGTGACCAAGGGGAACAGTCATGGTACTGATGCTTAGCACCAATGTCGGTCATGGGCCAGGAGGCAGGGTGCCCCTGTGGTACCTGTCACTCAACCCTGGGCAGCTCTACAGGGCATGAATGTCACAGACACAGAAGCAGACTCAGAGGGGCCAGGTGACCCTCCTGAGTGCCCCTCCCATAGTAGAGGCCAGGCCAGGGCACATGGCATGGCTCTGGGGGCCGCTGTGAGATCATTTTCCGGTAAAGTGCTTTCTCTCCGGCCTTGGGAGGCATATTGATCAGCTGAGAATCTCGCACAGGGATCTCAAGGGGCACTTCCTGCCCGGACATTCAGCTCCGGGATGACTCACAGGTCTCTGGCCAAGTCCCCTACCCAGACCCCAGACCCGTAGCTGCACCGTTTCAGACCACAAACAGTCCAGAGTCCTGGCATCACCCATCTCCCTCTCGAGGCAAAAGATCTTTCAGGTGTCTCCTCCAGACCCTGTGTGCTGGCTGTGAAGTCTCAGCAGGTCACTGCAGCATCTCCCAGGGACTCAGTCCCTGACCTTGACTGTGGAAGCAAGGTGAGCACAAAGGCTCCGGGTCTCAATATGCATCACTTTGATTTCTCCGCTGGGTCTCCTGGAGCTAGACTCCTGTAGTCCAATACCTTCTTAGCCTCCTACTCTATCCCTGACCCCTCCTCACAGCCCTCCATGTCCAAGCCCAGCTTCTGGAGCCACACCCATACCCCCATCTACATCTTCACAGAGCTCATGCCCACCCAGGCATGCACTAAAGGACACCTACAGCTTTTCCCTGGAGTTACAAACCTCATCCTAGTTCGATTGTTGGAAAAGACCATCCCATGTGCCCTTGTCAAGGGTTTTGTGAAAATCGATTTAAGACCAGGAAAAATACACCTTCCTCCATGCCACCACCCCATGACCCCACTATCTCCCACTATCCTACCACTCCAAGCCTCAAGTGCAAATCTTGATGCACACTCTCCCTGGATCTCCTGGTGCCCAGTCCCTCACCCCACTCCAGCTGCCTCTCTGAAGGCTTCTTGGGGAAGTCGTTTCTCTGAGCAAAACATGCGGGCAGAGATTTGAACAACAACAAAAAAGAAGCATTGAGGAGCTCTTGGAGACACCAGGATCCTCTGTGATGTGAGGTCCAGTGTGATTGTGCGACAAGGAGGGTGGGTGTCCTGGTCTGCCTTTGGATTCTGTTGCTAGGTGTCTAAGAAGGTTCATGGTGGTTCTTAGGATGCGGCTGTGAAGGTGTGTGTGAATACATGTGTGTGCACTTGTGTGACAAGTCTCCCACCTAGGTGTACACTCTGGGACCTGTGTTCATGCAGCTAATGTGGCTGGCTTTCTCCTGCAACTGTGGGCAGTGTACACAACAGTTGTGCTTTCCTGGCACTGTTGAGTAGCCAGCATGAGTACTAGAATATTCTATGTGTGCTCCTGTGCAAGCCATGAGTCTTTACGGGACTTTTCTCACTGTAACCTTGGAATGTGCACATTCCATGGGGGGTGGTCACAGCATCTGTATGGCTACTGGTACTTAGAAGGCTGGAAGATCACCAGTAAGACAACTTTTAGAGGATGGTGTTGTGACACAGCAGGTCAAGCAGTCACCTGCCTCCTGCATGGGCACCAATTTGAGTTTCAGCTGCTCTGCTTCATATTCGACTTCCTACTCATGTGCCTTGAACAAGCAGTGGAAGACAGCCCAAGTTCTTGGGCTCCTGCACCCATACACTATACCTGGATTGAACTGCAGGCTCCTGGCTTTAGCCTGGTCCAGCTCTGGCCATTGTGACTTTTTGGGAAGTGAATCAGCAGGAGGAAGATCTGTCTTTCTCTCTTTAGCTCTACCTTTCAAATAAATTAATATATCTTTATAAGAAGGGAATACTTTGAGAAGGAAGAACTATGTATGTGGAAACTGCAGAGTGGCCTTGCACACTGCTGGGAACATCAGTGTGCGTGCAGCACAGTATAAAGGCTGACTTCCTACTGTATATTGCAGATCTGACTCCCAGAGCCCCAGAGGGTTCAGGGAGCTAGTGCTTGCCCCAGTCCAAGTGCAAGTCCAGACAATCCCTGCAGATTCTGTCCCGGCCAAGTATGCCCAGACCCAAGCCCCAGTGCCCCGTACCCTCACCAGGCTGGGGAAGCTGAAGGGTACTCTTGCTCCACTGAGTCAGGCCCACGATGGCCACCATCTTGGCGCCCAGGCTGCTGCGTCTCTTCTTGGCTGTGGTGGTCCCGGGTCCGCTCCCAGCCTGCTGGGATCCGATCTCGCCGCTGATGCTGGAACTCCGCACCACGTTCCTGGAAGTCCCAGCCGAGGCTGGACCTGGCTCCCCGTTGAACATGGTCCCCGGGGTGGCAGGGCCTCAGGCAACCCTGAAGGTTGGGAGGGAGACAAAAGGATCCCACATCAGACTGACAACTCTGCTGCAGCCCCTGGCCAGATGACCTTGGGTGAGTCACTCAGCTTCTCTGAGGTGGAAAAGATGCAAGGAATTCAGTTCAGTCAAGGGTGACACAGAGTCCCACTCAATGAGTAGGAGTACCCCTGTTAACACATGGCAGAAAGAGCCAAGCAGGTGACTGGGTTTTGCAGAGAAGAGCTTCTGTGGAGTCAGATGTCTGGGGTGAGTTCCCAGGACTTCCACCTGCTAGCTTTGTGCTTGGGACAGGGCACACTGGGGTGGCAGTGAACAGCTCAGAAAAAAAATGAGAACTCAAATCACTTCTTCCTCAAATGGTTGTAACAATAAAATTAATCAAATTAGGCAGAGTGTGACAAGTTCAGAGAACAACCTGGGTAGAGCATCCAATAAGTGCTGGGGGTGCTTTCATCATAGCCAGACACCAGAACGGCAAGGGGACAGTGCAGGGCCACAACAGACTAAGACACCTACAATGGTTCATGTCAGAGCAACGGCTCAAGCTCTGAGGCTTCTGATTCAGCTCCCTGCCAATGTACTTCAGGAAGGCGGTGGAAGGCAGCCCAAGAACTTGGATCCATGTTCCTCAAGTGGGAGACCAGGGTGGAGTTCCTGACTTCCAGTTTCAACCTGGTCCGGACCTGGCTGTTATGACCATGGGAGTGAACCAATGGGTGAAGAACCCTCTCTCTCCCATGCACTCTGTCATTCCGCCTTTCAAACAAACCTTAAGAAAAGAAAGAAAGAAAGAAAGAAAGAAAGAAAGAAAGAAAGAAAGAAAGAAAGAAAGAAAGAAAGAAAGAAAGAAAGAAAGAAAGATAGATGTAAGAAAGAAAGAGAAAAGAAAAGAAAGAAACAAAAGAAAGAAAAAGGAAAACCAGAAAGAAGGAAGGAGAAAGAGAGAGAGACAAAGTTGGCTCCAGCAGATTGTGGAAGGGGTCCTTCAATGGGATGGGGACAGTCCAGGAGAGCCACCCACCCTTCCCGGGGCCACCAAGACAGCCACATCACATGAACCTTTTAACACACACTCCCACAATCTTCCTCCTATACACAAAGTAACAATCATTTCATTCAAATAAAAACAAATGGACTGAAAACCAATGGTACAGCCTGGAATGTTCCATGTAATGCTGTGCCATTAGCATTTCCCAGGGTCATTAACGCTTTGCATCAATGATTTCAAGCACCCTAGGAGTTCATTGCCTAGAGGTACCATCCTTGACTCCAATATTTCAGGACAGCTAAATCTTGACTCAGTCATGAGTTTCTTTCCTCTCTCTCTTAAATAAACACATCAGGCCCAAAACAGTAGCCTGGTGGCTAAAATCCTCACCTTGCATGCACCAGGATCCCATATGAGCACCAGTTTGTATCCCGGCGGCTTCACTTCCCATCCAGCTCCCTGCTTGTGGCCTGGGAAAGCAGTCAAGGACAGCCCAAAGCCTTGGGACCCTGCACCCATGTGGGAGACCCGGAAGAGGCTCCAAGCTTCTGGCTTTGGATCAGTGCAGCTCTGGCCATTCTGGCCACTTGGGGAGTGAAGATTTTCCTCTCTATCTCTCCTTCTCTCTGTATATTTGAATTCTCAATTTTTTAAAAAAAGATTTAAATAAACACATCAGTAAACATTTTCCCACACTGGCATTGTCTGCTAATGTCTTTACGGTTGATTTCTGGAAATGGAGACTGTGGGTTGGAGGGTGTGGGTAATACTGGGAGCCTCCTCCAGTACATCCAGAGGCCCTCCCCACTTCCTGGCACAGCAATGGTTTGCCCAGGTCCTCCCTTGTTTTAGAAACCCATCCAAATGAGTTTTAAGGCAACCATCTGTATTTGGCAGTTCCCTGGGGTCCAAGGGTGGACAGATAATCAAGTTGGCTCAGGTAAATTTAAAGGGGCAGATTTGAATTCCATGCTTACATAGCAGGTGAGGGTCTTTTTCCTCCCCCTCCTTTTCTCTGTTGTCCCCCCAAAAGCCCTCTCCCAAGAGAGGATCCTCTTCTAGAATACTTTGAGCAAGGCAACTTAGCACCCTGACAAAAGGCACAGGAGGCCGTGCTTGGAGCCACCCTTTCTCCCCTCTTCAGTTTTATAAACTCACTTATTTTCCATGGCTTATGCCAGTTTGTACCAGAGTTTTCTATTACCTCCAAAAGCCTGGTACCAAGGGCTCAAATGTTCTTTGAACTCTTGGAACACAGAGCCAACTTCCTTTGCTTTCATACCATTAGCCTCGTCCACAAATACTTAAGCCCATGAAATTCCTAGGCTGATGCTGAATGCCAAGGCTACCAGGCCAGCTTGGTCCTGCCTTCAGAAGGCCTCTAGGCTGGGGAGGGTGCAGTAGACAGTAACTAACTAATTCTATGGTGAAAAACAATGGCAGTTCTGACAAGTACAGGAAGAGGAGGGCAGAGGGCTCTACAAAAATGCTCTGGAGCGGGATGGGCCACAGGTGCCTCTGGTTGATCTGTACTGCAGCAGGGTCTTCTGCTGCCTGCAGAGAGGAAAGCCAGCCTCACTGGCAGACTCCATGCCCAGGACCATGCAGGCTGCATCCCAGCCCACCAGTGCTGCTCCCAGGAAAGCTCCCAGGGCTCAGGGCACCTGGCCTGGCCCTCTGCCCTCAGGAGGGAGTCTTAACATTTCAAAGGACACAATGAGAAAGGAAAGCTGAGGGGAGAGGGCACCAGTCAGGCAGCCAGGAGCAGTCACCTGGCCTCCAGGTCGGAAAAGCTCCTGCCTGCCTCGCAAATTCGGGCTGACAGAGGATATGAGTCAAAGGCATCGGACTGTTCTTGCTCAGCCTGTGCCGTGTGCAGAGTCCCGGATTCTATTTCCCCAGCCCCCATCAGACTTGCCACGAATGGAAAGTGCCCCTGGATCTCGGCCTGTGATAATCTCTTCTCTTTTAGTTTCCAATTCGAGTGCCAGTCCGTGTGCCTTGTGTGGGTATCTGCCTGGCCCCTTGGACAGGGAGGGTCTGGAACTGTGCACCTGCTACAGTGTACATCCAGCTGGCTCCTCACGACATTTCTGTGGGACATCTAGTTATGAGACAACTGCCTCTCGGAGGAGCCAAGACCTGCCCATCCCACTCAGCGAAGAACAACAAAGGTTTGGACTCAGACCTAGGTCTCCTGTTTCCACAGAACAGCATATGGGTTCGGCAAGCCCTGCCCCTTACCCCAGGGCTTATCCAAAGGGCCCATTCCTGAAGCTCACACTCTGTGAGAAAGCCACAAGGAAAGTGTCTACCACCAGAAGCCCCTCAAGGCCCAGTTTCCCACCACTGTGGTAAGCATCCCATGATAGCAGACAGCCCACTCGGGTCACAGCTTCCCACACAGCCTCCACTCCCAGGGGCTGAACAGCTAAGGGACAAAATTCCCAGGGCTGCCAACCTAGGGGCTCACGTTTCCACATGAATAATGAATGCAGCTGATAAGCAGACAGCTTTGTCATCCGGGACTTTGTACCACCCAGTGCTGTTTGCTCATTTTCAAACACCCTGGGTGTCTGGAGGGCTGGAAATGCTTGATGGAGCCCAGCCTGTAGGATACCTCCTACGAGGACAGGAAGATCCAGTCCCAAAGTGCTGCTGCAGCCAATGTCCCAAGGCCCAACCCTGTGGTCCCAGAGCCTTGGGCAGGGCAGCCTGGGAGGGTTATGGGTCAGAAAGTGGGATCAGAAGGTGAACAAATCCCAGAGAAACCTTTATGGGTCTTAGTTGCCTCAACTGTGTTAAGTGAAAGAGCTGGGTAGGGTGAACTCCAAGTCCTTTTAGGCCAGGAGGGCTAAGCATGAACACGTGCTGTAATGGACAGCTCAGAATTGGGGCTCTGATACCTTCTCTGGCAGCCAGACAAGCCCAGGAAGGGCATGCCAGGAGTACCAAGTCTTGGAAGCCACTGAAAAGTCACCTCAAAGCCACAAGACTGTAGGGATGGGGAAGGCAAGAAGGCGGCAGTGGGGGGTGGAGGGTGACAGCGCAGCAGGCCAGAAAGTACAGCCTGGTGCTTGCTGGTAGTTCTAAGTCATTGCTCAGTGAACTCCCCAAACCTAACACACACACAGCCACCAACATTTTTAATAGGTAAGACCACAGACTCCATTCTAGAGTGATGTTCTGTTGGGCTGCAAGGGATGGCAAATAACTGGAGACTCCCACCTCCTCCTCATCTACCCACAGCAGACATCACAAATCCATTTCTGTCTTATCAAGATCAAAGTAACCCAGAAGTCTTCCAAGCACAGTGCCCCAAAAATCAGACGAGTGAAAACTGGGCTGCCATCTCGGTGTCAGCCTGAGCCTTTCACGATAAGGAGTGAAAAACCAAGGTGCAGAATGGAGAAGAGATACATCATTCAGGATTGCCTAGCAGAGTTGAGCTCCCCAGCTCCTAGGTCCCCACATCACATGTCTGGTGTTCCCTCCACACCCCTCACCTGGAAAACAGCCCAAACCCACCCAATTGTGGTGCTGCTCTACATCCCAGGGGCTGTGCCCCTCCCAATAGCACCACTAGGGCAACTAACTTCCACTTCAACAAGTGGAATAAAGGCTACGGGAAGGAGATGATATGATTTTAAAAAGGAGGGGGGTCTGAAAAGGAAGAGCAGAGTTTAGAGGCAGGTTAGGGAAGACATTTATCCTCAGGAGCTTCCAGCAGCTCATGGGGTAAAATAAGAGATCCTGGAGATAGCTGTGGAGCCCTGAGCCAATCGTTTAGATTTTCTGACTCTTTCTTTTCTGTTTATTAAGAGGAAGTGATCTTCTGGGGGGTCACCCAATCTGTATTTAGACTATTATTTTGTTCAAAAATGTATTGATTTGGAAGGGATGTATTACGGAAAGGGAGAGGGAAGGTGAAGGGGAGGGACAGAGAGAGGGACAGAACTCTTCCATCTGCTGGTTCACTCCCCAAATGGCCACATGGCTAGGGCTGGGCTGGGCTGATATGCCAGGAGCATGGAGCTCCATCCAGGTCTCCTACGAGAGTGACAGGAACCCACGTGCTTAGGTCATCTTCTGCTGCTTTAGCATTAGTAGGACGCGGATCAGAAGTGGGGCAGCTGGGACTCAAACCTGGTGGCACTCACATAGGATGCTGGCATCACAGTTGATGGCTAAACCTTGCTACATCATAGCACCGGCTCCCTTTAGACACTTTGGTGTCACACTGCTGAAGCCCCCGAGGAAGGACTCAGGACTAGTGTTAAGGAGCTGTAGACCCCATTATGCCTTCTTAATTCCCTCTGATTGATCTGGTCCTTGCTTCTCTCCTGTGACTCAACAATATGCCCAGCGCAGGCACAGGGGGTATTCCTGGCTCTGCCTCTGGTAAGTTCCCTAAACACCACTTGGAACTCAATATTTTGGGCCAGACTTGGGATCAGACGAGCCAGGGAGGGGCCTAGAGTGTGAGCACACACACTCTGGGGACAGACACCTGGGCTCATACACCTTCTTTTGGGCAGGCATTTGGCCTAGTCGTTAAGACACCAATCAGGCCTCCTGCACCCCATATCAGAATGCCAGAGTTTGATGCCCAGCTGCAGCTCCTAATTCCAGCTTACTGCTAAGGCAGAACCAGGGAGACAGCCATAACCCAAGTGACTGGGTTCCTGCCACCTAAGTGGAAAATCTGAATTAAGTTCCTGAGTGAAGTTGCTGGGTCATTGCACGCTCATGGAATCGAATTCTGGATGAGAATGTGGATGGGAACTTCGTCTCTCTGTCTTTCCCTGTCTCTTTCCTTCAGTTAGAAATAAAGAAAACCTAGATCTTCCTCCGACAAACCCGTGACAAAGGGCTTCTGTGACAACCCACCTGAACCTCCCCCTCAACCTTACAGCAGGGTAGAATACCACAGGCGCCAAGTTTAGGAGATTCAGCACTTCATAAGAGGACTAGTAATTATGTTATTACATTATTACTATGGGCAATTATATTATTACTACAAATCCTGTTACCTCTGTAAATCATAAAGGATGCATATATATTTTTTCAATAAAAAGTGAAACATCTTTTAAAAGATCAAGGAGTATCCAGTTGTTAGCTCGTATTGGTCTGGAGTCAGTACCAGGGGCAGCCACACTAAGGGAGTGTCCAGAGGCTAAAGGAAGCCCTGGTGCTGCTGTGGCAAGTGTGGGGCCAGGGTCCTGCTGCCCTGGGTTGAGGAGGAAAAGTGTGAAGTCAAATAGCCTCTCAGCTCTAGACCATCCCACTGGACTCTGGGTCTGACAGTTGAGACTCCAGCCCCAGGCTTACCTCCCACATCCCCTATGCCAGTCCCGGTTGTGTCAGAGGCCAGAGCCTGTATCCAAAGCAAGAGTACAGGGAACCTCCAGGGGCTCTACTCCTTTGTTCCCCCACCCAGTGAGAGCTGGAAGTAATGAGGCTTGGTATAGATGATGGGAAGAGCAGTTTGGGCCATACAAACATGCCCATAAGGAGAAGCACCAAGGGCACACTGTACAGAGCCACACAGATGCCACACAACATGTGACCATCATATATGTCCACAGATATGCCCCCCTCTCCCAGACACTCATTCACACAGGCGCACAGAGAAGCATCCAACCCACAGGTGTGCTCACACCTGCACACGCCCACATTCACCCCATGATGCCTGGCCCAAGAGGCTCCAATTCTGGGCAGGGTCCCTGGGCCTCTAGGGCAGGGCAGCAGGGCATATCTTACCCTGAGTGTGGGCTCCCTCGGCTGAGGCACAGGTTCCAGCTTGGAGCAGGCAACTGCACCAGCTCTCACGCTCACACACTCTGACACGCACCAGCCCCCAACCTCACCCCGCCGGCCCCATGTCTGCCACCCTGGACAAAGAAGCTCATCGATGAGGTCTGTGGTGAGGAGATGAGAAGGCTGGCAGGGAGCAGCTGCTGTCACCATGGCTACCAAGCTGACCCACTTCTCCTTCCCCTAGCCTGGCCCACCAAGCCCAAGCAAGGCAGGCCCAGGCAGCTTCAGGCAGGTGGGCCCCCTTCCATCCCAGGGTGCAGGTTAGAGATGCCTTGGATACACCCTTGAGGGGGTGCAGGTTGCTGAAGAAACAGCCTCTGTGTCTTCCTCCAGCACTAGGCCTTAGGGAGCCATGGGGCCCTGGATGCATCCCTAGGCATAATTCTCACAACATTTGGGGGTTGGGGTGGCTAGGTCCAGACCTGTGACACCAGGCTCCAAGGCCTCAGGACCCCCCAAGGATCAGGCAGATCTGTGTCAGGGTGAGCCCTGCCCCCTGTTCAAAACAAGGCTCCAGAAGGCAACGGTGATCCTTAAACTCTGACTACGGGGGTCACGGTCATGCTCCCTTCCCTAGACATGATGCCTCAAGCTTTCCTCAG
The DNA here is from genome assembly GCF_017591425.1 of Ochotona curzoniae. Taxonomy (NCBI): domain Eukaryota; kingdom Metazoa; phylum Chordata; class Mammalia; order Lagomorpha; family Ochotonidae; genus Ochotona; species Ochotona curzoniae. Next base: position 10,144,818 of record NW_024465451.1, read on the forward strand.
CCAGGGGGATCCTGAGGACTTGACCTTAGAGAGGAACAACACACCCTGGAGAGAAGCTTGCAAAACAGAATGAACCAGGGCCCAACACAATGGCTCAACTGGCTAATCCTCTACCTGTAAGCGCCAGCATCCCATATGGGTACCGATTTGTGTCCTAGCTGCTTCTCTTTCCATCCAGCTCCCTGACTGTGGCCTAAAAAAGCAGTGGAAGATGGCCCAAAGCCTTGGGACCCTGCACCTGTGTGGGAGACCTAGAAGAAGCTCTTGGATCCTGGCTTCAGATGAGCTCAGCTCCAGCCATTGTGGCCATTTGGGGAGTGAACTAGTAGATGAAAGATCTTTCTCTCTGTCTTTCCTTCTCTCTACAAATCTGCCTTTCCAATAAAAGTAAATAAATCTAAAACAATAAAAAAGGCAGAGTGAACCTCTGTTGTTCCCCAAAGCCTTTCCCCAACTCCTGCCAAGAAGTCTCCTTGTGAGGCCCACAAGTCCATAGCACCAAGGGCTGTCTTCCTCTCCTGGCAGCCCCACTTGCCCTGGGCCTCTTACACTCTGTATTCCAGTCACACTGGCCTCTTTTCTTTTCTAGAAGAGCCACTTTGCTGTCTGCCTGGGCAGTTTCCCTCCAGTCCACAAACACTCCCATGTCCTGCAGGCCCCACACTTGTCTGCCTTTGAACCTTCACCTAGCTAATCCAATCTGGGTTCTTCCCAGTTGGAGGATCACTTCCAAGGAGAGTTCTCCAGGTCAGTTAGTCTCCCTGCTATGCTGCCCCAACACTAAGCAGGAACTGGAAAGCCTCTGCCTGTTAGGGGTTGAGGTTGTGACCCCTGCACCTGGGATGGGGGTCTTGTTTGGGATCAGAGCTGTTGCAGCTGTGTTTAGCAGAGCTGAGCTAAGTACATGCTGAAGGACCACTGCCTTGGGGAGAGCGCCAGATGACAATGGATGATGTGCCTACAGCCCCAGAATGGCAGCTATCCCCAGTAGTGAGGGGGAGGTGGGGACTAGATCTGCTGTCAAAGACCTTGGCAGGAGCTGACTTTACCTTCACTTTGGTATCAGTCCCACAGGTTCTAGCAGGTTTGGAGAATAAAAAATTTCTGTTGTTTTAAGCCCAGTCTGGGAATGAAGTCTTGGTGGTCCCTCACCTGTTCCATGCCTACCTGAGGGCTCTGGGCTCCCTCAGCCCCCACAGTGACTGCCTCTGCCCCGACACTGTGTCCCCAGGCAGGCCTGCTGATGTTTGAGGGGCTGCAGACACCTCTGCTGAATGAATGAATGACAAATCTGAATCATGGTATTACCAGGATGCAAAGCTGGAGCGTAGAACCGCGAGTCACTGGTATTTTCTTCATGTGACATATTGTGTTTTCTAAAGTTACTGCTTGAGAAACTATATTAATGGCATAATGAAAAAAATACATATTTTTCTTTTCAAACATATTTTAGTTTACATTGAAATAGCAGACATTTCTACCAGTGTGTGTTTTATGAAGAGGAAAAAATTCTACTATCTGCTTAATAACAGCTTTTTTAATTGATGAATTGATTGCTTGTCGCATTGCTCGAGGAGTCAGAGTTATAGAGCTGCAGCTCTGGGGATGCTAAACTTGGCACTTGGGAATACCACCAGCCCCGGACAAAAGCCACCCTTAAACAATAGCAAGACCTTGCCTTCCAATGAATACACCACCCAGTACTCTTCAAACCTAGATGTTCTCATGCCAACCTGAGGGTCTTCCGGAAACACGGACTCTGATTTCGGAGTTCATAGGTGGAGCCTGAGTACCTGCAGTTCTAAACGGTTCCCAGTGATGCCCATACTGTGGGTCTGTGAACTGCATAAGGTACTGAGACGCAAAAAATACAAAATTCCATTCTGCAGAGTGAGCCAACATTTCAGCACACATGTGAGCAAAGAAGACCTCCCAAGGGCACATACTGCACAGTACCTCTAAGGGTGGTTTGGAGGGGGGCTGGCACTGTGGTACAGCAGATTAAGCTACCACCTGAGACACTCGCATCCTATATGAATGCTGATTCACACCCTCAGCTTCTCTGCTTCTGACCTAGCTCTCTGCTAATGTGCTTGGAAAGGCAGCAGAAGATGGTCCAAGTACTTGGGCTCTGCCATCCATGTGGGAGATCCAGATAGAGTTCTAGGTTGGCCTCAGGGAGTCAACTAATGGATAGACTCTCTCTCTCTCTCTTCCTCTACACCCCCATAATTCCACCTTTCAAACACACAAATCTTAAAAAAAAATGCAAGTGGGACTTGAAGAAGCAGAGGTATCTCTAAAGCAAAAAAGACAAGATCCACTGGAACAATACAGACAGAAAACATGCCTGAGGCAGAACAAGGTGGCGCAGCTGGAATAGGAGGTAGGTACAGTTATGGCAGAGGGGCCTGGAAAGTGAGGCTGGTTAGCAGTCAGTGAAGGGCTCTGGATGTGGAGCCAAGAAGCTTGGCTTTAATCCTGCAGGAGTGAAATCAGACATGATTTAGAAGTGTGCTTTCCGGAGCTCAATCTGACACTGAGTACCTCACCAGCAGAAAAGCCTGGCAGCCGGAAGAACAGTCATCAGGTCAAATGCAGCCCTGCAGGTGAGAGGGCTGCTCTGTTTCAAAGATGCAAGTGACTAGAGGAAAGGGGGGTGGTGGCCAGCAGTCATGGGTGGCGCCAGTGGTTGCCTATAGTTACTGAAGGGATAAAGTAAAAAGGGAAAAAAAGAATCCAAGGTCAGTTACAAGATGACTAGAGACTGAGCAAAACTTAACATTGCAGAGAAAACACCTGGCTTAGGGGAAGATGAATCCCCATGCTAGTCCCCGGAGTCTGAGATAACCATAGCATTCCCACACAGAAGTGCTGGGCAGGTCAGCAGAATCATTGGCACTCAGGTGAGCAGTGGAAGCAGGGCCTGGGTGCGTTTCCCAAAGGGCAAGTGGGATGTGGACAGGGTGGGTAATGCCCAAAGGAGAAGACAGGTGAGCAAAAGGTAAGCCACAATATCTACCATCAGAGGTAGGAGGAAATGGATGCATTCAAGGAGGGAGAAGCAGAAGTTAAAAGCTGGAAGAGATGTGGGCATTTAGCCCAATGATTACAACACTGGTAAGACATTTATGTGGCACACAGAGCACCTGGCTCTGGAGCCTGCCTCCAGCTTCCCCCTAGTGCACACCCTGGGAGGCAATGATGCTGGTCCAGATAAGTGGAATTTGGTCACTTACTCACATCGGAGACTCCGACTGAATCCCAGCTCCAGACTTGGCACTAATCCAATCTTGAGTACCGTGGGCAATTGGGAAGTGAACCAGCAAACAAATGGCAGTGTTGTGTATTTGTTTGACTCTAAAAAAGAAACGTATGCCAGAGAAGATGTCATAAGTGAACAGATGGCCAACTTGGCAATTCTACAACACCTTTATGCTGAGGCCAAGGAGAGGTCTTCCAGCCCAGGATGCAGGAGGGAGTCAAGGGGAGTTTCTAACTCTCCCTCTCTAGGGGCAAGGGAAGCCCAGGACTGAGAAGCAGCACAGCTTGAATGGCAAGCAGAATTGGGAGTTGGGGAGAAGGGGGCTGGAACCTCTGTGGAAGGTCTGGGCTGCAACAAGTTCCCCAGAGCCTCATTCCAGCTCAGCCCTAGCACAGTAAAGGCAAACTCCTCCAACACACGCACACGCACACGCGCACACACACACACACACCTCTGCACATTTGAATGGCTGTAAAACTCCCAGAGCAGAGCTGAGACAACAGGCAAAGACGCTGTGGATCCAACCCAGAGTGCTACTGAGTACACAATGTATCCTTCCACTAAGACCCACAGAGAGAGTGGGCAGGGTCACAGCTAACAATCATACCAGACCACTGTTATGCATTAGGACTGTCCCCGGCAAATCCAGCTAAACGCAATACTGGATCCCAATAAGACGCCGATCTGAATCCTTACTCCCCTTTTTGGATGAGGCAGGACAGGCCAGCTCTTTCAGAGAGGCAGGGGCTGGGCTGAGGGGGTGGGCTGGAGGGCCTGAGCGTGGAAGCCCAGCAGGCACAGCAGCACCACGGACAGCGGCTGCCTCGCTCCCTGCCGCCCAGCCTCCGCCCCAGTGGCGGAGGCCCTGATCAATATTTCATGAGGGAAAAGGCTCAGGTTACCAGCCCCGCGCCAGGCAGAGCGGAAGGCGCCGCCGCGCCCCTGACTCACCCTGGGGACCCTCCTCAGGAACCTAGCCCAGCCAGACCCCTCTCCTGCGCGTAAACTTGGCTTCCCATAGGCCCCTTCCAGCCTCAGACTCCTTTGGGGTATAAAGACAAGCATGACTGGAGCACATGTTCCTTGGGTCCCTGAGACACACCAGGGAGCCAGACATAGTGTGTACAAATGGCATACACAAATCAACAGACACACCCCACGCCCAAGCAAGCCAGCTACCTAGACAGGCAGCCAAACACATGCAGCCACATGAACATATACATACAGAGATGCAGACTCCTGAGGGCCACCCAAGCACATCGCCCACACACACCCAGGAGGCACCCTTCATGTGCAAACTCATGGAAACTCTGTCCCTGACACTCGACACACCTCATGTGACAATACTTGTGCCACACACACGTACACCCAACATGCTTGCACAGAGACTTCAGATACTCACCACGAATTCATAAGCACTCGCCTCTGGCTCTGCCCAGGCCCCATCCTCACTGTGGACATGGTACCCGGGAAGGGACAGATGGACTCTCTTCCTCCCATCCCTGCTCTGGCCCTCATCCCGGGTCCTATGGCTAAATCCATTGTGTCCACAGGGGCTCCTGGGATCTGTGCCCAGGGTCCAGGATCAGGTACGAACAGGTGGAGAAAGGCAGAGCCTGGAGCATGAAGCTCCAGGGACAGCCTGGCCCTAGGCTGTAACTCCCAGCCGGCATGCCCCAGCTCCCTGGGACACAAGTATCTAGGAAGCCCTGAGGCCTGGCTGTGCCTGGGGACCAGGAGGCTATGCAATCTGTAGCTCCAGCTACCCCAAGAGCTGTGGCCTGGCCATGCCATACACCAAACAACAATTGGCCTCAGAGGTAAGAGGTCACCTTACCCTCATTCAGACATCCAGCTCTATTTGAGAGAGAGAGAGAGAGATTGATTTTTAAATTTTTATTGGAAAGGAAGATTTTCAGAGACAGGGAGCAGGAAAGAGAAAGAAAGAGAGAGAGATAGAAATTTTCTGTCTGGTGGCTCACTCCCCAACTGACCACAATGGCTGGAGCTGACTTGTTCTGAAGCCAGGAGCCACTTCTGGTCTCCCACATGAGTGCAGGGTCCCAAGGCTTTGGGCCATCCTGTACTGCTTTCCTAGGCCACAAGCAGGGAGCTGGATGGGAAGTGGAGCAGCCAGGACATGAGCCGGTATATATTTGGGATCCTGATGCATGCAAGGTGAGGATTTACTGAGCCATTACGCCAGGTCCAACACCCCATCTCTAGTAGGAGCACCCCTCTCCAGCAGGTTTGAGCACAATGATGCAAATTCTCCTTCCCTTTAGACAGTCATGGCAACAGTTTCAAAAGAAACATGTGGGAGCAGAGGGGGAGCAGCCTGGTGCAGCAGGGAGAGACTCCCAGACTCATCTGGCAGATGGAAGGAATCTTCAAGATGGTCTACACTGACCAACAATCCACCTTTAACATCCCAAGACCAGTCTCACTCTTGCCTCAACCACAGGACGCTGTCACTCAACAGTTTCTGCCTCATCTACTATTCTCCCTTATGACTCTTATTTATTTTCTTCAAATGTATAGTTTTAACTTAAATTCATCTATTTTTCTTGTGTAAATTTTTTTTTGTAAATTTTTTAAATTCATCTATTTTTAATAGAAACAGTATTGCGACTGTAAGTCAACGGCCAATATCATTTAAAAAAAGAGAAAATAGTGGTAAAGTAAATGCAATGAAAAATAAAACCAGCCTATTAAACCTAAACTGTGTGGAACAGTCAGCCAAAGCTCTTTGCCTCATCAGAGTTACAAAGTGCAAAAAGAACGTGCTAGAAAGTTGCTCAAGACACACTATCAAGCACAGTGACGCTGTCTCCCTGGGACAATCTCGGACTTGATAGAGCTGAAAAGGAAGCAGCTTTCTCACCATGCAAGTCAGTGTCACTCATCAGAAGGTCTGTGAGTCACTGAGAGTCACCCTTGGTCCTGCTGAGGGAGCAGTGTATGCTCCAGAGAGCTGTGGGCCCTCCTGCATCGTGCTGGAGACCATGGCCAGCTAGCACCCACTTGCCAAGGCCCATCCTGGTAGTAACCATCCTTGAGAAATTTCCCAGTTCTTAGGTGTTCTTGCCCAGTTCGTGGCATCAGAGTCCTCAGCCAATAAGAGACTCCTGGCAGAAACTGTCATCCCCATTTCTGAATGAGAACAGAGACGCTTGAAGGTTAAGGGATGTGTCAGTATGTTACACTGCCATATAAGATAGATCCACAAGTAGGAGACCCTTTTACTCCCACTCACATGTCTTTTCTATCCATTTAAAAAAATACTTATTTATTTGAGAGGTAGAGTTACAGAGAGAGGTCTTCCACCTGCTAGCTCACTTGTGCCCCCAGAAGACTGCAATGGCCAAGGCTGAACCAGGCCAAAACCAGGATCCAGGATCTTTATCTGAGTTTCCCACATGAGTAGCAGGGGCCCAAGCACTTGGGCCATCCTCTGTTGCTTTTCCCAGGCACCTTAGCAGGAAGATGGGCTGGAAGTAGAGTATCTGGGGACTCAAACCAGCACTCAGAAGAGATGCTGACACTGCAGACAACAGCTTGATATACTATGCCATGGTATCCATCCCAAGTCTTTTCTACTCTACCCGCATTGCCATTAGCAGCCTTTGCTCTGGGCTGGCCCAGAGCTGAGCAGTGGGGCCAGAGGGAGGGCAGAAACCTGGGATGTGCCCATGAGGCCACCACACTCCCTAGGGCCAAGTGAATAGGTAGCTGAGGTTAAAATCGGTCAAGAGCTTTAATTCTAGAGTCATGCTGCTGTGTGGCCTGAGCCACAGTTTCCTTGGGGAGTTCCCATCTTACAGGCTGTGGGAACAGGCATGAACACAAAGTTTGGCACAGTTAGTGCTCAGGATGTACCAAGTCTGCATGGGTAAAGAATGACTGACAGGGAAGCTGGGGCAGGTGTAGCCTGTGTTCTCACTATTGAAAGAAAGTGAGTGAAGCCTTAGATGATGAATAAGTTTGGTAAGAAAAATTGTTCTGTTAAGAAAATTCAGGGTTCTCTCTCTCTGCTCAGGCCTTTGAGCTACACATGACAGCTTCTTGGGAGCCTGTCTTGAGCATTGCTGCCTCAGGAAAAGATTCCCATGGAGACACGATTCTAGGTCCTTTTGCTGCAGGTGCTGTCTAGATGAAAGACCAAGGCTCAGGCCGGAATGGCTACACCAAACTGGTACCTGAGCAAATCCAGCAGATACCTCAGAATTATTTTCCCAGCTAACAAAGACCCCCTCTCAAAGAGATGTGCATTTGTGGCCACATTTGTATGACTGACTGGGACCCATTCCAGCAGGTTGCAATCAATTGGATTGCTGTGGGTACCTGACCCACTCACAGCCAATCGCATCGTCTCCTGAGAGTTGGGGACCAAATCAGTCGTGCCCTGAGTTCTAGCTTTGAATTTGGCTAAAACCAAGGGACACAATACAGGAGCCATAGATGGCTTTGTGCTGGAGAGGCAGAACAATCTAGTCCACGCTGACAGAAAGGTAAGAGCGGCCAGGAGGGCTGCACTGAGGGTGGCTGCTTCAAGTTCTTGCCTTCCAGGTGAGAGTCTCCTCAGTCGCCAAGAATCTGTGTCCTCATTAAAATCAAACCAAGGCAAATCATGAATACCATCTTTATTATTGAAGCTGCTTTGACTGGATTTATGTACACAGGCAAAGAACTAAGGAGAGAAGCTGGGAGCCAGAAGCATCAAGATAAACAATCCCCAAAACAATGATCACTCCACTTGCCCTGGAGGAGCCTAGATGACTGGATGACAGATGCAGACCCAAAGGGACATGGCCAAGAGAGGGTGGGCTAACTCCATCCAGAGAGGCTAAGGCACTGTGTGGTCTTCATGGTGAAGCTAGTCATGGAGTCCGCCCTGTGGAGTACAGGGCATTCTCTAGGGAGACAAAGCAGGGGTGGGAGGCTCTGCACCAACACAGGGAGGAACAGCAAGTGCCCAGGCACAGAGGCACCAAGCAGCCCAGCATTTGGCGGAACTGCCAGAGTTCAAAGAGTGGCGGGGAAGCAGGGGCGATGAGACTGGGCACATCATAAAGAGCTTTGAATATCATGATAAGAAGCTGGGGCTTTTTCCTGGCAGCAATAGGGAGCTATTGAAGTATTTTAAGTAGCAGGAGGCGACAGGGTCAGTTCTGATTTAGAGAGATGGCTTTGGGTTGTGTGGAGAAAGGACTGGAAGAGGCAGGCCTGGAGGCCAAGAGCCTGCACAAGACACTGCACTGCCTCAATGGTCCATTTCTGCCTTTCATTTTCTGGACAGCTCACTGAGGATCTCTTATGTGCCCAGGTCAGGCAAAACAGCCTTCCCATCCCCACAGAGAGCACAGTCCAGAAAAGAAGCAATTCAAGGATGAGGTCCCATGGAGAGAACCAGGTCCGTTGCTGGTTTTTTTAGGCCTCTCTGCGGAAGCGACACACAAGCTGGTTCTGAGTCGGTATCTGTCTGAAGGATAAGTGGGAGTTGGCAAGGCCGAGGAGGGGGTGTGCATTCCAGGATTGGGGACAACATGTGTGGAGTCCAGCAGCTGAGCGAGAGAGAGAAGGGTCCAAGATGTTACAAAAAAAGGTAGGCAAGGACCAGATGACACGGAGCCTTGGAGGATACGTCAGTGAGTCTGGAGTTTATTCTAAGAAGTCTTGGATGTTTTAAGCAGGGATGTGACACAATCAAATATTTAGCTTCAGAAGATCATTTTGGTGACAGAGCGCAAATGCAATGCAGTAGGGCAAGAGAGAAAAAGACAGGTAGGAGGCTGCAGTGACAGGCCAGGTGAGAGCCCAGGTGGGCTTTGGCAGGAGGGCAGCAGGCAGGAGGAGAGTCCCCAGACTCAAAAAGATGTTCATAGGGTTGGCTGAGGATTGGCTGCAGGGTGTGGGAGTGAGGGAGAGGGAGCTGTCCAGGAGGACTTGAAGCTTTCCAGCCTAGGTGAGTGGGTGGACGATGGTGCCGGAGATGAGCTGGGGACCTGGAGGCACAGCACAGGTGGGCGAGGGGATCTGGGAACCTGGGCTTGGACCCAAGACCGACTGCCTATGAAATGCCTGAGTGTGGTCAAGGACGCAGGTCTTGAACCCAGAAGAGATCACTGAAGTCCAGAAAGTGAGATTATCTGGGGCTGGGGAAGAAAAAGGAGCAATACAGGGCAAAAGGGTGGAGGTGAGGTACGGATGATTCAGACAGCCCACAAGGAGTCCTGTGAGCCCTGCAGGCTGGGTGCCCAGGAGTTCTGAGTTTGGAAAATCCAAAGGTTAATACCACTCAGCCTCAGGAGGCACCTGGTTTCAGATCCTCTTCTCGTGGCCATGCCTCACACACCCACAGGGCAGACAACACCAGAGCATCAGACTTGTCTCTTCTTCCCTGCACCTTCTCCCCACAATCCTGGGGGTATGTGAACTCACCTGGTTCCCCAGGGCTCCCTCCCAGGGGAAGCCCTGGTCCAGACCAGCCCTCTGCAGCTGCCCAGTGGGCTTTGAAGCCCAACCTCTTGACCACTGTGTGACTGGCCGCATGACTTCCGTTTGCCCAGCTCTATAGCAGAGATGATGACCAGTCCTACCTCTTGGGGCTGTTTGAAGATGAGCATGCAAAGTGCTTAAAGCAGCACACAGTACGCACTAAATAAACGCTGCTATTATTAACATCCACCCACCTTGGGACAGTTAGTCATGCCCTCCATCTTCTGCAACCTCCCCACTTGGGAACTATTTGCAGGTCCGTGTCCCTCTGTGCCTTTGCCTTCCCCTCTCTGACTTGTGGGTTACATAACCCACAGGGCCCAGGGCAAAAGTAAAATGCAGGACCCTATGTTCCAAAGTAGAAATTTCAAGATGTAGGCAGCAGAACATTGCACCAAGTGTGAGGACTCTCTAAGCACACAACCCATATGACCATAGGTCCTAACCCATGCAGGGTTTGGCTACCAACAGGAACTTCATCTTGCCCAAAGAGCAAGCACATCAACACTGTGGTTATAGGGGAGGCCCGCTCAAGTTCAGCATGGTGCCTTGCCTTGCTCAGCCACCACATGTGCTATGGAACTGGGCTGTGAACACAGGCCAGCCAGGTGCCGAGGCCCTGTCTCCAGCCCATTGGTTCTTCTGGGAGTACAAGGAACCTGCTCCCCAGTGTTGTGCTCCAATCAACGCGGCTGAGCTGTCAGTCAGCCCCAGAAGAGGGAGCTGGAGGAACTGGGACTGGATGCTTCCTTCTGGAGTGAGCCACATAAATAGCCCTCCCCTGAGGGCCAGTGCTGCTGCCGCTGGGCAGGGCAGTGGGTGGGAGAGGCCACAGACCTGAACCACACGCTGGAAACCTGGCCTACCTCTTCCGCTTAAAACCCTTCAGGGTGTGGCCATTGGCTTCGGGACACATTCTCACTTGAGCACCCAGCTAGACTAGGCAGATCTGGCACAGCTATCCTTTCCCCACTTCTTTTCTTCCGCAACTCCAGGAACCCTTCCCAGACTCTAACGGGTGGGAAAGCACCTGCAGGGATCAGATCTGGGGCCTCCCTGAATCCTGTCTGTCAGCACTTGTCACAGGTGTCATTCATTATCCGCTCTTAGTAGTGCCCTCACTAGAGTGTCAGCTCCCTTGGGCATAGGAGACCTACTGACTGATGAGTCCTCCAGCAAGGGAGACAAAATGAGGGGGAGGGCCAGGCGCTCTTTGCCCCGCTCCTCTCCACTCCCACCCAGCTCACTTCTTGCCGGATATGAGGAGCCCAAACTCTCCATCTACCAGCCGTGGGCAAGGGCTATGTTGCCACTTCCTCCAAGGAGTTTCCTGACTTGCCCCGTCTCCCCAGGGTGGGGCCATACCCTGTCAATTACTTTTGAGTTTCAGAGGACAGTGGGGCTTTTGAGTTGAGGCCATTCATCGGAAGTGGTGACAGGTAAGACAAGGAAGACACAAGATTTGAACCCTGGTTTACCTGATGCCCAAGTGCCCGGTCTCTTCTCTGCCCTAGACTAGCCAGTCAGTCCCTGGGATTCAGCACTCCCAGGCAGCTCACATGCAGCCAAAGTACCCCTGTTTCTAAGCTCTTCTTGCTCCATCGATGCCCCAGCTCAGCATAGTCCCTGTTGGGTCAACAGTACTCCAACTGTTGCTGAAAGGCCAATAGTTCCTATCTTGGGTCAAGAAAATACCAGTGCAAGAGAACACCCCAAGTCAGCTAGACACCTATATGGGGACACCCCCATTGTGAGCAAAATGCCAGTCAAGGGAATGAACCCTGCATCCTTCCCCCACCACCACCCAGCCGCCAAGTCAGCACAATGCTAGCAAGTTAGATGCCACCACCGTCAGCAAAAAGCCAAGTGAGAGACGCTTCCCTACACTGACTGCTGCATGCATGGGCCCGTGGCAAGAGCTAGGGCTGCCCAGACAATCAACCCCAGTGCTCCAATGGGGGCATTCCTGGGTGGGAGGAGGCTCTGGGGCTGCAGTGGCCTGGGGAGTGGGGCAGACTCAGGTGAGAGTTCTGGCATGACGCTAATGAAATCAACCACCAGCCTGCCCCCTCCCCAGGGACCCTCCAGGCTCCAGCTGATGCAATGCCCGGGGCCAGCCAGGGAATTGTTTGCTTTCCCTTCTTAAAGGGCCAGTTGCACAAGTTAGCCAGACCCCTGAGAGACCCCCACAGAGCTCAGCACCTGAGCAGGCAGAGGGGCAGCCCAGAGAGTGGCAGCTTCGGGCCTGGGCTCCACTGCATACCTGGAGATCAGAAGTATCATAGTGAGCAAGGAAAGAGGCAGAGAGAATAATTAAGACTGTGACATAGACCACATGCCCAGAGGGAAGGGACCATGTTCTCTTCTGGGTCCTCAGTATCTGCCAGTGTGGCTCCCGAGTTCAGCAGTCACTAAGTTTCCTCAGTGCTAGGCCACAGACAACCTCAGCAGCTCAAATTCACCATTTCACTGACTGCTACCGGCAGACAGAGCAGGTGGATCTGTTTTACTAAGATTCAGAGAGGGGAGGTGACTTCCTGAATAGCACACAGCCGGAAAGTGGCGGAGCCTGCATTTGAAGCCAAGTGTAGCCAACACTGCACTTTGCAACCTGAAAAAAAGTCAAAGAGATGAAGAACCTCACCCAGGCAGCCCAGCGCAGAGGGCAGGGCAGGGTTCTCTGGGCCCTCAACAAACTCGGAAGAGTTAAGTGCAGGTTGTACCAGCCCCTTCCCCAGCAGGTCCCGGCCCCTCCCCACCCCCAACACAAGAACGCCCCATTAGGCTGCCCACATATCCCGAGGGACAGTTGGCAGCTGCCTGATTACAGACTAATTGGTAGCTGGCAGCAACTCTGAGGATGCCTGTTAACTACATGCTGGCCACGCCCAACACAGGGAGACCCTCTTCTCATCACTTGAGACCCTAAACCGAAGGCTCACCCAGGCTTTAGGACGTCATCCCAGTAAAGCATGGGACTCAGGGGGCTGTAGCCTTCCTCCTCAGGCTTTGCTAGGATCGCACACACGGACATTTAGCCAGGGCCTCAGGAGGCTCTGAAGGGCCACATTCAAACAGTTCCCAAGGGGCCACACCAGCCAGTGCCTCTTGCTCTCCAGCCTTGGGGATGGCATGGTCCACCTCATTCACGGCCATATGAATTAGGGGCCCTTCCTTCCCAGGCCCAGGACACAGTGGGGAAAATCCAGCGTTCGGCTGGTGACTTCTATGATGTAGACCCGCGGGCTGCCCAAGGTGGGAGACTCCCCAAGAGGATTAGCTCCCCTGACCCCACCGAGGCCTGCACCCTACACCCTTCTGTGGTCTAGGCAACCAGGAGGCCAGCCAGGGGAGCTGTGCTCCTGGGGAAGAGGGGGATGTCTCCCACCAGGGGTCCTGCTAAGCTTCCTGAGACCCCTGGCTCCCCCACTGCGCTGTTGACCAACTGTTCCCACCCTGCTGGGGCTGGTATGATACCACATCTCTTCTCTCCTGGGCTAAGGCGGTCCGCCGGGCACCCCAGCCGGGTCAGGTTTGGAGAGAGAAGTGGCTGCTTCCCAGCCAGGCACCCAGGCACACGCAGGACAGAGCTAGGCAGGCTGCCTTCCAGCTGCCTTTCCAGGAGGGATTTTAAGCACTTTCCAAAAAGGCCATGCGAGGCAATGCTGGTAGAGCCAGGGCCCCAGGTGTTCGGAGCATCAGCGAAGAACTCAAGACCTGGCAGGCCTCCTACCCCATTTTCCAGGCCTTCCCCAAGCACCCCCCCCCCCATGTCCCCTCTCTTATCTCAGCCCCCGCCCCTGATCCATCATCACACACACGCTGCCCGGCCCCGGCCCCTGCCCCCACCCTCCGCCCAGACCCCTGCACACTCGCATCCCTACGCGGCGCTTCACGGCACAAGTTCCCCTCCCCCCTGCGTGGCCCACCCCTCACCTCCCCAGACCTCTGCAGCCCCCTCCCCACGTCCACTCCCAGGCGGACAAGGCCTACTGACTTACCCGGAGGTGGGGCCGGGGTCCAACCAGGAAGAGGGGTTCGCAGAGGCCCCGAGAGGCTCCGCAAGGCGGGGCAGGTGCTGCCCCAGGACCCCGCCCCGCGGACCCGGCGGTAGGCGCGGCCCGGCCCCAGGCGGGCGCGGAGTCCAAAGAGGGTAGGGACGCGGGGCGGGGAGGGGCGGCGAGGGAGGCTCAAGGGGGCATCGCCCGCCACCGGGCCGGGCAGCTCCGCTCCGCCCGCCTGCGATGCCGGCTCCGCAGCCGCCACCGGTGTCAGTCGCCGCCGGGTGCAAAGCCCAAGCCCCGGGCTGGCGGGAGGCGAGGAGGGAGGCGGGGCCTGACGGGGCGGGGCCTCCGGCGGGGGCGGGGCGGGGCGGGGCCAAGGTGGTCCAGCCGGGTGGTGGGCGGGGCCTGGGAGAGCCGCAGGAGTTGGTTTTTGCGTGCTCGTTTGGGGCGACTTAGAGGAGCAGGCCTGGAAGGAGTGCACCTCGGAGAACCGGAGGCGGGGACGCCTGAATCCCCCGCTTGTCCCCCTTTCTCCTGCTTGCCTCCATCCCATCCCCATCTGGTCTTTCTCATTTCTTCCTTCCTTTGGGGACATCCCCAGGACAGCACAAGGCTCCCCCTCTCCTTACGGTACACCAGACCCTGGACGGAGCAAGGTGGTGGGGCGTAACTTAAGAACATCAAGTCCGTCCCGCAGAGGACCAGGCAAGCTGGAGGAAGGAAAGGCTTTTACCTGTCAGACCGAGGGCCAGGGCATGGACCGAGTCCTGGACCTCCTGGACCTCCGGGCAGGTGTGGTGTGGGTGGTGGTGGTGTGGGTTGGGGGTGGAGAGGGAAGTGGGTAGTCGATAACACACGCAGACATTTTTGGCTTTCTCAGCTGGGGGGAGGCGTGCTGCTCCTGGCGTGGGGGAGAGGTCTCTGGGTGTCACCGAGCATCCCGCAGCCAAGAATGATGAGGCCCCTCGCCATGATCAAGACTGAGAGAGTTTGTTCCAGTGTCCAGCATCTGCCGAAGTGCAGACTCCCCGCGCGAGACCTGCGTTCCTCTGCAGCTTGGAACGTCTGGGGAACACTGTAGGAGCATCAGGTCTCTCTTGGGTTCATGCCTGCCCCCGGCTTACTGCACTTCACCCCGCTCATTCAAGGAGAGAGCTGTCTTGGCAGCAACAGGTAACGCGTGAATGCAAAATGTCAAGTTGGAAGATGCAGTTACAATCTACTGGGAGCCCAAGTCTAGAACCAGAACCACTGCGGCAGATCCGCTGCTGCTGTGGCAGCAAGGAGGGTGTGAACAGGACAGAGTGACTCCAGCCTCCTGCTAATGCACCGAGGGAGTCGTCGCATACCTGCAATGAGTTCCAGGCAGCTGTTTTGGGGCTGACCCAGTACAAGCTGTAAAGGAAGGGTACATCTGGAGAGTGAGCCAGTGGGAGGGAGCGCTCTCTGAAATAAATAAAATTTTTAATTTTGCCGTTTAAAAAAATCTGTACAGAAAAAATGACCTTAACCAAATTTGAAAGGCAAATGACGAACTGGGGATGAATCCAAGTGCCCTTCCGCGTTTCCCTCCCCTCCTGTTGCCAGTCCCTCTACCAAGCCAAGAAGGGGAGGAATGGGAGGGATAGTCATCACTGTGACAGCTGAGACCAAGCACACCACACAGGCTCCGCCCACGGCGCCCTGGCCGGTGCCCACCTGTTCAGAGGCTGGGATGCCCGGGAAAGCCCGGCCAGGCCATCTGTGTCCACCGCGGGTGTCTTAGCACGTCGGAGCCAGAGCCCGCCAGAAGGCTGCTCACCACTTCCCTCGCGTGGCCATCTTGGAAACTGCAATTTTCGGTTCCAGTTCGTGCCCTGTCCTGCAGTGAAGTTGATTTTTTTTTTTTTCTTGAATTGAATAACGGCCAGTTTGGAGGAGGAACCAACTACGTTCCAGGCATCTCATCCGAGTCTTAACGCAGAGTTTTTATTTTGGCATTCAAGGCGACTCTTCCAGGTAGATCCACTGTTTTAGCACTTGCATTGTCAGCAAAAACAGAGCTTGAGAAAAAAATGACATCCTCTTTCTGAGTGATGGCACATGGACATAATATCCTCTTTCTGGCCGCAATTCCGAATATCACAAAACAAGTCATGGGGGGAGGAGTTGGGGTCGTTGAGAGAGAGACCTTGACCTCTGCATCCAGGGGGAAGATATGGATGAAGTTAGAGAAAGTGACCCAGGGCAGAGCTAAGAAAGGAGTTTGAGCACAAAGATTTTGGAGGAGCTTTCTGTGTTTCCATCGGCTTGGTTAAGGGCTCTCAGATGCCCCTGACTCCAGGAGGAGATGCCACAAACTAGGGGGTCGCTGCTGGTTCCTCCCTCATCTCCACCTGCTTAACCATCTTCCTGCTGAACACCTTGCAGGCTGACCTGTCTCCGGCCTCCTACCTAATCCCTCCACACATCAGCTGCTGTCAGGGGCTCTGCTTCACCAACCCAGACTTCCACAAGAAAGAACCCTGACCGCATCCCTTGTCATTGATTAGTGTCTGTGGGAGGATTGGTTCTAGGACACGCTAGGGCTCCAAAACTCCAAAACTCCATGGATGAGCAAGTCTTTTACAACATGGGCTAGTATGAGTGTTTCTCTATAACTGGTATTTTTTGTTTTTAATTTATTTATCTGAAAGACATGGAGAGGAACAGAGACGCTGATATCCCAACTGCTCATTCAATCTTCAAATGCCTGCAACAGTCAGGGCTGGGCTGAGCCCAAACCAGGCACCATTTGAGTCTCCTGAGTGGGTGGCAGGGACCCAAGCACTTGAGCCATCACCTGCTGGCCTCCCACAGTGCACAGAGGCAGGCAACTGAAACCAGGAGCGAAGCAAGGACTTGAACCTACGCACTCCAATGTGGAATGCAAGCATCCTTAGCAGTGTCTTAACCGCTGTATCAAACACCTACCTCCCTGTAAACTTCAAGTTGTCTCTGGATTCCTTATCCAGCTCTGGATTATGAAGACAGTATATTTGCAATGTAAATAACATTCTTAACATATTGTTCAGGGAATAATGACAAGAAAAACAAATCTGTACATGCTCAGTATAGGCCACATTTAAAAAAAAATGTATTTGAAGGAGTTGCAAGAGAAAGAGAGGAGAGATAGAGATCTTGCATCCACTGGTTCACTCCCCAAATGGCAGTAATGGCTAGGCTGCCACCAGAAGGCTGGAACTCCATCCGTCTCCCAAACACTTGGACCATCTTCCATGGCTTCCCAGATGCCTTAATAGGAAGCTGGATGGAATCAATACTCATTTGAGATGCTGGCATTGCAGGTGGCACCTTAAATTGCTACATCACAGCACCGGACCCAGGCCACAGTCTGTTACCTGCAGAAGTAGAATTTGTAGATACCAAGGATAGCTTTATTTCCTGTGTTGAGCACTGAGTAAAAAATTCGGAGTTTGAAGCCTACCAGGGTATAGAAATGAATAAATGACCCTGCTAGACGTTCATGTGATTAAAATCAGGATCCAGGGCCCAGAGCAGTGGCCAAGTGACTAACGTCCTCGCCTTGAACGCTCCGGGATCCCATATGGGTGCCGGTTCTAATCCCGGGAGCTCCACTTCCCATCCAGCTCCCTGCTTGTGGCCTGGGAAAGCAGTCAAGGATAGCCCAAAGCCTTGGGACCCTGCACCTGCGTGGGAGACCTGCATGAAGCTCCCGGCTTCAGATCGGTGCAGCACAGGTCGTTGCGGTCACTTGGGGAGTGAATCGTTGGACGGAAGATCTTCCTCTCTGTCTCTCCTCCTCTCTGTATATCTGACTTTGTAACGAAGATAAATAAATCTTTAAAAATAAAGAAATAAATAAAACCAGGATCCATACTATGGGAGGACCAGCCTGGCAAAGCAGATGCCAAGTGCTCCTCAAGGCATCCCATCAGACGTCACGAGCTCCGAGAGTCAAAGCAGGGTAAGAACTTGTGCAGACGCCCTGAGGTTGCTTCTCTGAGTTCAGCATGAAGTTCTTGGAATGGAGCCCAGGATGTAGTAAGTTCCCCATAAGTTTTAGCTCTGGTCATCATCACGATTTCAGTGGCAATCCACTTGAAGACATTCAACACAGCAACTGAGACAGTAGGGCTTTTGAAATGTCATGTCACACCAGCCTGGCTTGGCCCAAGGGCAGATTTGGGCTAAGTAATGAGAAGACGTACTCAGGGCCACATTAAGAACTGTGGGCCATAGGGCAGAGATGCAGAAAGGAGTTGGAGAGATCTTTAGGGTGTCAGTGGAAGACACAATAGGACTTGACATTTTAGTGCTCAGGGGGCAGGCATTAACAAAACCCTCTACTTAGAGGTTCTAACAGCAAGGCCAAGACAGGGCCTGGGAGGGACGCCCCAACCAACTTCAGACAAGACCAGATGTAGGGACTATGAACCCCCAATGAGGCTTTGTTTAACTCATTAAGTGTGAAGGCTAGAGGAGAAACTGAGGCTGGAGATGTGAAACTGGGGTTGTTGGCAAACAGGTGATGTGCTCTGTGAAATGGCAGGAGGGTGGTGATTGCTCCATGTTTTTGTTTTTCTAAATATGTATTTATTTCACTTAACACATAGAGTTACAGAGAGGAGGAGGGAGAGAGAGAGAGAGAGAGAGAGAGTCTTCTATCTGCTGGTTTACTCCCGAAATGACTGCAAAGGCCAGAGCAAGACTGATCTGAGAGCCAGGAGCTTCTTCTGGGCCTCCCATGTGGGTACAAAGCCTTGGTCCATCCTCTGCTGCTTTCTCAAGCCATAACCAGGGAGTTGGATTAGAAGTGGAACATTTGGGACATGAACTGGTGCCCATATGGATGACAGTGCTGCAGGCAAAGGATTAGCTTACTATTCCACCATGCTCACCCCTTCATGTTTTTTAAGGTTCCTCTTCAAGGGATAAGAGCCTGTGTCCCAAGAGCTGTAGCAGAATTCCTCAGCGGCTATGCGTTGCTGTCTCCTGTGTCCTTCACCAGCAGCTTCCAAGAGCCACACCTTGAATTGGGGCTAATAGTGAGGGTCTTATCCTCAAGGAATTCAACAGTCCGATGGGGAAAGAGAAATCGAAACACAGTTACAAAATAGTAGCCCATGCACCTTACAGCAGACTTCCCAAGGGATTAAGGAAGGCTTCCTAGATGAAGTGATGTCACGAACACAGCCTGAAAATCAGGCAGGAGATTGTGAGGCAAGTAAGACTGTGAAACACGCATGTTTTCAAGATCCATCTACCTCCTGGATTGTTCCCTTTGGACTCTATCCATGTATCCTGAATCTATTCCAGGAACTGCAGCCCAGTCAAAAGCAGCTGCATTTCTTGAGTTCTAATGCCTTCTCCTTCTCTTGGATCCTTCTCCTTGATGCTCTCTGAGGCCCTGCCAGGGGAGGGCATAGGGTGAGGCAAGCGAGGGACCTGGGGCACAAAGGCAGGGAGGCACACCCTCTTGGCGTGCACCCGCTCATGCCCCTCCTCCAGGCTGAGCCTGCACTTTGCACTGTCTTGCGTGGCACCCAAAGAGGCTCCTCTGCTCACCATGACGATGCCCTCCAACGCGTCCGATGCACGTGCACTCCTGCTTCCTCCAAGAAGCCTGCTGCTGCCCTGTCGTCATGGCCTGCTGTGATGGTGTGGCAAAGGCTGCCCTGTCCTGCCAGGGTTCAGGCTTTGGCATAGGAGCCCTGCTCTCCCACTGATGCCCTGGAATCGACTCTCTGAGCCTGTTTCCTTGCACACATGTGAACTCCACTTCACAGGTATTTGAAAAAGCTTCAATGAGAAAATGTGAGTACAGCAAGCAACATGGATGGGAAGTGGTAGCCACTGTTTTGGCTTTGCTTAGACTTCTTGCAAAGCACTCCTGAAGGCAGTTCTTTTCCTGCTTTTATCTTCACTCTGTCATATGCTTCTCAGGTGAGAGGAGGAGGAGGAAGATATTTGCGATGACATTTAGCAGGCGTTAGGCTATGCCAGCTCCTAAATAAAGGAAAGAGGCCAATTTTGCGGGGGGGTGGGGGGGGGTGGACGAAGAGGGAGTTCCAGGCAGGAAATATGCAACTCTGCATTCCAATCACACAATCCTGTTGAAGGTACAGTTTCTGCCCAGTTCACATCCACTTTGAGGGGAAGCCATGCAGGCCACAAACCCTGGTGGCCATGCCGTAGACCATGGGACCCCTGCCTGTCTCTACTGTGGAGCAGATGGGACCAGCTCCCAAGTCAAGGGTTGCCACTTGATAGGTTAGCTCTGATCAACAGCCTAGGACAGCAATCTGGCCTGGACTGAGTAGAGCCTTTTAGGAATGGAGGGACCAGAAACAAGAAGACCTAGGCCAGGAGAGCCAAGTGCAAGCCAGTGAGAGAGAACAGCGACTGGGGGAAAGCAGGAAACCTCCTTGGAGGTGAAGAAGGCAGAGCAAGCCTGAGCAGAGATGACCGGGATGCAGCAAGGAGAGAGGGAAGGACGAGAACACTAAGGCCTGGGCCTGCCTCCTTCCCCTTCCTTTCAATCCTGGTCCTCCCGAGAACCTCCTTGGTAGCTGAGCTACACTGAATAGGTTTTTGCTTCTGGCAGCTCAAAGGACCTGACTTTGCCCCGTTATGTGGGCCGGTCACTGCGTTTCTCTGGGCCTTAGTTCAACCAGACTATGCATATGTAAGGTCCTCTCCATAGCTGTGGCTTTGGGATCTTTCAGTAACATCGTGGAGGGAGAGTGTTTTTGTTTTGTTTACATTGTTGGAAGCTGCCTTTGGTATCAGTTTCACTGCACCCCTAGCTGACTGGGTCCCTTGGGAGCGGATTAGAAGAGCCTGTGACAGGGTCCAGCAGGCACCTGGCTTTGGACCTGAGCCTTGCTGGTATGATCTGCCTTCTCCTTCCAGAGAAGCTAATATGGGGCGGGTGTCCAGTGGGTTTGGACTGTGGGATGCCCTACCTGCCCCTTACC
Source organism: Ochotona curzoniae (assembly GCF_017591425.1). Taxonomy (NCBI): domain Eukaryota; kingdom Metazoa; phylum Chordata; class Mammalia; order Lagomorpha; family Ochotonidae; genus Ochotona; species Ochotona curzoniae. Next base: position 10,165,565 of record NW_024465451.1, read on the forward strand.
ATCTTCTGGGCCTGTTACAGAGGATTCTGTGCCCAGTTTTCTCCCCCCCCCCCCCAAAAGTGTCACTGCAGGAAGAATTTGAACAAAGATCTTCTCTTTCTTTGTTGTTAAGATGTCCTGCCTTCTAGCCGTTTGGCTCTTGGCCTACACCCCATCTTCACGCCTTTAAGTTGCCTCTTATTTTGTCACTTTGCAGAGCTTTTTTCTGCTTCGCATATTTTTGTTTTGTTTTGTCTTCTAATTACTAGGTCGCACTTTAATTCCTGAATCGAGCAGTTCAGTGTTAATATCACTGCAAGTGTGTAAAACAAGTCTGGGGGTATTTTTAATACAAAATAAACATCTGTTTTACAGAAAAACAGTAGCTCATACCTACAGAAAAGTCCATCTTTTGCAAACTTCAGCCAAAATTAAAATTAAGTATAAAAGTCTCCAAAACCTGGGAAATTGCTTCAGTTTAAGCTGTTGTAGGAAAAAATGGACCTAAAAACCATTACAAAGGTGACATAAAGACTGTAGCTAGGATTTCTACTTTTAGATTTTTTTTCCCCCAAATACATCGCACCCTGGGGACATTTTTCTCGTTTCAGCATGATCTTAAATCATAGTTGATTATTTAAAGATTTTTAACTTTCCCTGTGCTCCTTTTAAAAACATAGCATTATATAATTTCACTTGTTTATTTTCCTTTTTATTTTTTTTTATTTTTAAAAAAAGATTTATTTTTGTTCGAAAGGCAGAATTACAGAGAGAAAGAGAGAGAAAAAGAGATCGTCCATCTGTTGGTTCCCTCTCCAGATGGCTGCAATGGCTTGAGCTTAGCTGACGCAAAGTCAAGAGCGAGGAGCTTCCTTCAGGTCTCCCACATGGATGCTGGGGTGCAAGCACTTAGTCCATTCTCTGCTCCTTTCCCAGGCACATTAGCAGGCAGCTCAATGTGGATTGGAAGTGGAACAGTTAGGATATGAACTGGCATATATTGGGATGCTAGCACTGTAGGTAGAGAATTAACCCACTATGCCGTGGTGCCACCTGCCTCCATGCTCTTTTTATTTCTTTCTAAAAATTATTTTATTTTGATAATCTTTACATAGTTGCTTAGGGCACAAAGGGTCATTGGGCTACAGGAAAGTGGGTAAGACCATTGTTTCCACATTACTATTATTTTTTTTTTTTTTCTGTATCTGGTTAAGTGGGAAGACAAAGGGAGAAGCCCCACCCAGCCACACATCCCAGGTCCACAACATGGGCCATGATCCAAGGGTCCTTCTCAAGTGGTTTTGAGTGGCTTCAACAGTTCTGAATTGCTGCCAATCTTCATCATTCCATGCACGATGAATCTCTCCAGAATCCACTGGCTGACATAGTTCACCTTAGAGTCTCCGCTTGCCATCATATGACTGGGGTATTTGATTGATTTGTTCTATTCTCCATCCTCTGTTGTGGTACCAACTGTCCTCTGCAGGTTCCAATGGACTGCCATATCCTCCATGTGCATGGATATGCTGTCCACTGCTCCATCGGAGCCTCTGAAGAGGCTCAGCTTTGACACTTGCACTCCATGGTTAGATCATGGAACCTGCAATTCTCTTCACATTTGGGGTTCTGAGATCAGCAGTTCAGTTGGAGGGATCCCCAAAGAAACTTCATCTGAGGTGATCCCAAACCTGATTCTTGTGTGTGTATACCAGTGTATACAGTTTGTTGCCCCAGTCAGTTTATGCATATGCTGATGGTGACAATTGCTGGGTCAATTCTGTTTCCAACCCTGTTTTCCACACAAACCAATGAATGTTGCAGTCCAGACTGATTCTGCCCACTTCATACTGGGCCCTCACACAAACCAGTGGGAGCTACAGCCTAGTTGGAGTAACCCACAATAACTGCCCACCAGGCCTGCCCCCTGCCCTGGTTCCCATGCTTGCCAGTATATACAGCAAACTTGTCCTGTCTGTCCCACATCCTATTCACCTCTCATACATGTCAATGGGCATTGAAGCCTAGTTCAACCCAAAAAGCCCCACTATCCAGCCCACACACATACTGGCAGGTGCTGCTCTGTCTAGCCACTCCTGCCCCAGTCCTGGTTTTCATGCTCTCCAGTGGGAGTGATAACTTAAGAGGGAGGTGCCCACTATTTCCCTATTGGAACACTCTCACTCCCGGATCATGCACTTTCCAGGTGGTTCTGTGGTTTAACTTGACAGAATTAGCCCCCAGTGCCAGGATGTGTCAGCTGATGCTGCGGCAAAGCCCAAACAACCCTCCCCCACTCTAATTGTAGTTTGCACCAGTAGGAACAATCAGCCCAGCCTGGCTTTCCCCTGATCTAGCTCACATGAGGCCTACAGGTGTTGTAGCCCTGCCTGGTCTGGCCTGCCCCCATCCCTGCTCACTCTCTCCAGTGGGAGTGGCTGTCCAGCAGGGGAGCCCTCCACATTCCCCCTACCAGCTTTGCCCTCTCCCCACCTGATTCTCACGTGTGCTGGTTAGGTGCTGCAGCCCAGTCTGGCACGGCCCACCTCACCTTGGCATTTGCCAGTGGGTGCTGTAGCCTGGCCCAGCTTGGCCCATACCGAATTCCAGCTGACACTGATGGGGGTTACAGCCTAGCCCAGCAGGCACCCAATCCGAGCTGTAATGTGCACTGGTATGTGTTGCAACCGAACCTGGCCCAACCCACATTCTGTTCTGCTTGATTTGCCAGCAGGTGATGTGAACTGGTTCAGTCTGGTCTGCCCCTGATCTACGCCAAATGAATGCAGTAGGTGCCTTTCTCTGACCTTGTCTGGGCTGCTTCCTATTGTGGTTCTTGTGTTCACCTGCACAGACTATGTCCTGCCAGAGGAGGTGCCCAGTCTCCTCCATCAGAACCTCTTCCAATGCCAGATTTTGTGCATATCAGTGGGTCCATGGGCCAGCCCTACTTAATCCACCTCCTGTCCTGGCAGGAACAGTAGCTTTTCCTGACTAGCCTTCAACCCATTGCAGTTCTTACTGTTGGATGTTTCAGCCCAGCCAAGGCTCGTCCATACCCAGACACAGCTCACACCTGGCTCACTAGGGTCAGAGACCTAGCCTAGTCCATCCTACATCTACCTTGGTCCTCCAGAGCCCCAGATTGTGCTAAAGTCTAGCCCAGTGGGGTTCACTCATCCTCAGTTCACACTTTGCCAAGGGACACTACAGCCATGTTCAGACCAGAACGCAGCCCCCGACTCTGGCCCCCGCACTCACCAGTGGGAACCCCAACCCAGCCAAGGTGTCTTCTTAGCTCTTCAACCATGCCTGTTCCCAGCCATAGAGCATGCATGTGCCAGTGGTTGCTCTGACCCAGTTTGGCATAGCCCCTCACCTGTTTCAGCCTTTGACTTAGATGCTATAGACTAGCATCCCTGGCTCATGCAAGCTAGTCGGTATAAGAGCCTAGCTGGCATGACATGTGCTCCAGCCTGATTTCTGCTCTTGCTGGTGAGATAAGATTTGCTCAGCCCTGCCCAGTCTACCCCCTTCCATAACCAACCCACACATTAGCCAACAGTTGGAGTTACTTTGCGTAGCTTTTCCATCTCCATGCTCTTTTTAACATAGAAATATTGAGAATGAGCTTGTTAGGTCACTTTCCCAAGTTCACAGGATAACTTAATGGCTGTGTAGACTCAACAGGCTTCCAGTCACGGACTATATTTAAGGCCTAGTTCCATCCTGCAAAACACTTCTGGTCACAGCAATGGCCCTCTAAGAGTAACAGTGTTCTTGGCATTGATGCCCTTCTAGGGCCTGTAGGGGTCATTACAACTCAACTTATTTTTAAAGATATATTTAGTTTGAAATGTGGAGTGAGAGCATCTTCCATCTGCTATTTTACACCTCAATGCCTGCAACAGCTAGGGCTGAGTCAGTTTGAAGCTAGGAGTCAGAAACTCTGAGTCTCCCAAATGGATGGCAGGAACTCAGATAATCAAGCCATCATCTCTGCTCCCCGGGCACATTCACAAAGAGCTGAATAAGAAGTGGAGTAGCTGGGACTTGAGCTGGTACTCTATCATGAGAGGCAGGTACACTAACATGTCTTGAGCTATGGCAAAACCTGCTATGCCACATTCCCTGCTCTATCACAATTTTTTAAACCTTCTTTTCTCCATAGAGACTACTACCCCACCATGGCTTAATGTGCGCCAGGAGGCCACAGAAGCAAAACAGGTTGGATGTGAGGGTTTCCTAACAGTTTTTTAGCTATTGGCAATGATAGATGTTGGAAAGCTCAGTTTTCTTGTGTGGATTACAGACTACTCAGCAGCAGGTGGTTAAGCCAAAAAAGGTTGAGAAGCATCATTCCATCTCTTCCCACACACCACTGAAAGAGCAGGGCCATGCTGGTAACAGAGCAGTTAAGACTCTTGAGGTACCTGCATCCCATAACAGAGTGACTGGATTCAAATCTCAGCTCCAGTTCTAGCTTCCTGTTAATACTCACCTTGGGAGGCAACAGGTGATAGCTCAACCTCTCAGGTCCTGTTCCCATATGAGAGACACAGATAGAGTTCTTGGCTTCATCAATGATGCTGGCTATTGTAGGCATTTAGGGAGTGAACCAACAGACCTATCTCTCTATCTTTGTCTCTATTTCTCTCGACCTTTCAAATAAGCACAATACATAAATACTAAGCAGGTCAGTGCTATTTTTTAAGGAGCAGCAGTAGAGGTGACAGCCTCTGCTCCTCACCCTTCCCTAGACTCCACTATGTGATGAGGACACCCTTTGCTGGCTCTCCCGGATTGGGCCCTTGGCCAACCATGTTCATTGCTGCGCTCCACCTGATCCTGCCTGAGCCCACTCCTTCCAGCCACAACTCAGAGACAGGTTAGCTTGGGAGGCAAGCAGCAAGTTCCCCACAGCACAGTACTACCTGTTAGGTGTAGCTGAGGAGGAAGGAAAGAGCGGACAGCTTGCAGTTACTCTGGTCTCATTCTCTTCCCAAGGTCTTGTTGAGAGCTCCATGTCTGTTCTTGTGGCATCTCCCAGCCCAGCTGCTGTACAGAGCACTACCGAAGAATTATTGCACTCAGTCTATCTGATGGCCAGGGCAACTGTGGGTCAGTGAGCAGAAGCCAAGAGGAGGAAATGTGTGCTTAGCATTTCAAGTAGAGAAGACTCATTTCAGAGAACCGGTTTTGTAGCCTGAAGGAGCAAAGCAGGTAGTTACAGAGGAGTAACCAAGGCCTGGAGGCTCAAATGTGAAGGTGTTACTGACCCAGACGCATACCTGTTGCTCACACTATGGAACACAGAAATGCCAGAGATCACAGTAGCTATACCCTCCTGCTCCTATGCATCACCAGCTCTCCTGGAAGCCCTGGCTGTGGCCCATCCTTGCCATGGCTGGGATTACTGGAGGCCTTCAAGCCCATAGCCAGATGCTACTGCCAGAGACTCCAGCAGGAGACAGGCAAAACAAGGGCTTCACCATTCCTCCTGCCACATCTTCTCTAGTCAGTCAGGCTCCCACCTGTATTCTCATTAGCTGTACCTGACAGGAAGTAAATTGGAAAGAAAAGTCCAGGAAATGTAGTTTGCAGAGAGCAGTTCCTTCAACGCAAAGCATGGGGAGGCCGGGGAAGTGCACTGCACTGGGGAAGTGCAGTGAATATGCAGTCCAGTAGCAACATATTGCTGAAGATTTCAACCAATGTTGACACTATGATTAAAAGCCATATGTATTGGACACTCACTGACTGCCTTATTTCTCCATTTCTTCCTTTAAAAAAAGATTTATTTTTATTTGAAAGACAAAGTTACAGAGAGGGACACAGAAGGAGAGAGAGAGAGAGAGGAAGGGAGGGAGGGAGAGAGAAGAGAAAAAGAGATCTTCCCTAAATAGTTACAATGGCTGGAGCTAGGCCACTTCAAAACTAGGAGCCAGGAACTTCTTCCGGGTCTCTGATGTGGGTACAAGGGTCAAAACACTTAGGTCATCTTGTGCTGCTTTCCCAGGTGCATTAGTAGGGAACTGGATCTAAAGTGGAAGTGGAGTAGTTGGGACTCAAACTGACAACCATTATGGGATCACTGGCCCTGCCGGTGAAGGCTTAGCCCGATATGTCAAGAATACTTGTTCTTCCTCTTTTGTAATAGCCCCCGATTTCTGTTCCAGGACACACTTAGTTCCAAGAAGCTAACTTCCACAGAAAAAGAGTAGGGTGAAATCAATCAAGGCACTCAATCCCATTGGACAGAAGGATGGGACCAGGAGAAGTCAGCCAATTCAAGCACAGGAAATCTCAGACGTTTTGTGGGAAGGCCTGGCAAGGCCTGTTTCATTGCTAATCGTGAATATTGAAAGTCATCTTGGGACAATAAAGGAAGTGGAAACTGGAAAGAAAGAGTACCCCTGCTGATGAGGTTACTTTCTTGGCGTTAGGGATAGCCTCTCTCATGTAATCCCTGCTTAGGGAGTTCTGTCTTAATTGTTCAAGTTTATGCCCTTTATGGTGTATGGTACCTTTCACAAAGCAAGACCAACAAGACCAATTTATAAGCATCATGTAAAACTCTAGAACAGAAGGAACGTTCTAGAGATAAGTCATTTTCCCAATGGTCACATCCTAGATGGTAGCTTTTAAGTATTTTTACTTACTTTCAATAAGATTGTGCATATATACTCAATGATGTCTGCAGTTTATGATGAAATCGACATTTCTCAGAAATACTTCATTGTTAAGTGCGGTATGACCATATTCGACTGAAACAAGTTTCATAATAGTTTTCTTGGTGTGTATTCCTGGTATGAGCAAGTAATTCAATTTTTACATTATATTCTATCCATTTAAATCAAGAAATCTGGTTATACGCTTCTAAATGATAATGATGTTTTAATGGGTTATGACCTGCGATTTGAATGTTCTCCTCTCTCAGGCCATCATCAATTGCTGCAATAGTTAGCTCTTGATTTTTGTCCATCTTTTCCTTTACTAATGTTCCTGATTCTCACCCCCTATTCTCTGAATTCTGTGATTCTGAAAGAAAGCACAGGACTGCAGTTCCTAGCAGAAGCCAGCCTTCCTCTTGGCCTGTGCTCAGAACCCCAAGAGCTTCCCTCTGCAAATGTTCTGTCTTGTTTGCTTTGTCAGTTTCCTCTTGCCCACTGAAATATTTTGCTTGCTCACTTGCTCTAGAATTTCTCTTAAAACCAAAAGCAAATCAACAAAGCAAAAGCTTTCATTGACCCCATTTCAACTCCTGCTTCCCTGAGTCAAACCTGAAAATACATGGTTGAGTAAAAGCGGAAAGCAGAAGGGCTTTAACTGCAAGCTCAGTGGAAGGGATGAGGAGCTTGGCAAAAAGGCAAGTAGTGGGTAGGGAACAGAGAAGAAGGCACCAAGAAGAAGGAGGAAATCAGTGAATTCTGAGCCCAGAACTGTCTTCTGTAAGCTTCCCTTTCTGAGTCTCTCTTTGCTCCCAAACCTTCATTGCCAGAGCATGGATTCAGACATGCTGCTGGGGTCAGCACAGTGGTTTATCAGGCTAATCTTCTGCCGGCATCCCTTATGGAGGCCAGTTTGGGTTCAGCTGTTCCACTTCCCTTCTAGCTCCTGGATGATGTGCCTGGGAAAGGAGCAGAAGACAGACTAAGTGATTGGGCCTCTGCACTCATTTGGGAGATCCGGAAGAAATCTGGCTCCTGGCTTTAGATCAGCCCAGTTCTGGCTGTTGTGATCTTTTGGGGAGTGAACTCATGGATGGAAGATTCCCTGTGTGTCTCTCTCTCCCTCTTTGTATTCTTTCAAGTAAAATAAAAAAAAAATTTTTTTTAATGAATTCTGCTGTTTTGGAGTTGGGTGACTTCAGATAAATTGCATCTCCTCTTTAAATTTTCTCAACTGTAAAATTAGCATAATAAAATGTATCTCCCTGCATGGGCTCAAGGACTGAGTGATATCAGAGCATGCTAGCTCATAGTATTACCAAGGCCTTCCCAGCCTTATACAACATCTCTTCCTTTGAGCAAGCATAATTGCCAGACTGATCACCTGTTGACCAACCAGTTCCTCTGTGTTAGGCTCTACACTGTGGCCCTTTCAGAATTTTCAAGCCCAGAAGGATTCCTTGGCCTCTTCTCACCATAGTTTCCTCCCTCTGAGCACTTAGTACACCACATGGCGCTTACCATGCACCACAGAATAGACTGCTTACTTGCATTCATTCATCCATTTAACAGATGTACACTAAGTACCTACTCTGATGTCAAGCCCTTCCAAGTACTGGAGATACCAGCATGCAGATAGCCATGGATCTTGCAGAATGCACAGTCTAGCCACACTAGTGCTATGGGATGAGGGTGGGAGGGTGAAGTGGCTTCCTTGGTGAGATAATCCCACCTTGTTTCCAGATGACACAGCTAACAAAGTTGCTGGCTGTTTCCCCTGGCTTGATCTTGGAGCCCTTTTTTCAGGACCCACCTTTGAGTTCTCAGCTCCCTGTGTGCCTGCCAGGATTAAGAGATGAATTTCACATCCCTAATATCTCCCTACCTAGATTGCCTTCCCGAGGAAAGGAATTCAGCAGATGTCGAAAAGGTATAGGAGTAGTTGGTTTGGAGCTTACCCTGTCACACTTTTGCCACTTCTCTGTCTTCATTCATGCAGAGCGTCTCAGTTGCCAAGCCCCTTGGGCTTTTGCAGATGTTTAGAACCTTTTTCTTCGTGGTGTCACATGCCATTGCCTGCTCCTTGTACCTGACACTTCTCTGGAGAGGTTAAATAAGTGGAGTGGGAACCCCAACCCAGTTCAGGCTGACTCTAAAACACAAGATACAGCCAGGACTTCATGCTGCCTTCCAAAGCGGGGTTATAGTCCAGTTTCATGCTGTCTAATATGTAGCCATTAGCTACATGTAGCTGTGTATACTTAAAAATTTAATATAAAGGATATTTAAAATTCAGTTTCTCTGTCACAGGAACCATTTTCCAAGTTCTCAAGTTCTCAGTGTAGCTAGGGGCTACTATGCTGAACGATGTGAACAGAAAGCATTTCCATCTTTACAGAAAGTTGCATTGGTAATATTGGCTTTGAGGCTCTGTCTTCCGACTCCGAGTTTTCACCCTTTCTCCCAGTTACTCCCAGGGAATGGCTAGCCCTTTTTTAGTCTATCCAGTTGGAAAGAAAAATCTATTTCTAACCCTCTAGAACACCTTTATTCTTAGGGTTTCAGAGGACAGTTCATGGCGCTGTTCCCCATGTTCCACAGCAACATTGGTTTAATGGGTGGTTCCAGGATGGATGCTTGATCAAAGCCAGTCCAAAAAGGAATTCTCCCATTAAGTTGGAATTGAGTCTGAGAATCTAATCACATATACAACATTTTGAACAGAGGTGATGTGGGTTCCAGGGACGACTGTAGTTTTATATTACAGTAATTAGAAAAACTGTTTTTCAGGAACAGCAATGCATACTGGGAAAGGATGGATCTGGGTGTTGAAAGTACATCAGGGTCCTACCTCCCTCTTCTCTGAATCCTGTCTTCCTATGTGACATCTTCATGTTCATACCACCTCTCTCCATAAAGTGGTGGTCATCCATCACCCCTGTGACTTAAGACCCCCCCAGAGAAGAAATCCCCTGTTGCCAATGTTTATATTTAAAATCTCTCTCTCTCTCTTTCTCTCTTTTTAGGTAGGCTTTGCTTGACTTAGTTTCAGTAATGGGCAGATCTCTTTATAAATCATTACCTGTTTCAGCAAATTTTGCTAGAAAACAAAGCCAGAAGAGACACTGATCACTAACGCTTTCTATGGCCGACACACTCCTGGGGGCATGAGAATGAGGAAAGAGGGAAAGCAGGACAAAATGAAAAGTAATGCTAGTGACTGTGCACTGCTCTGTTGACAGTAGTCCCTCTCTGGCCATGCAGGTTATGTGGAGAAATCATACCTTAAAACAGAGGAAGGGAGCCTAGTGGCTGAAGTCCTTGCCTTGCATGCGCCAGGATTCCCTATGGGTGTTGGTTCATGTCTCGGCTGCTCTACTTCCCGTCCAGCTCCATGCTTGTGGCCTGGGACAGCAGTCGAGGATGGCCCAAACCTGTATGGGAGACCTGGAAGAAGCTCCTGGCTTTAGATTGGCTCACCTCTGGCCACTGCAGCTGCGTGGAGAGTGAATCAGCACACAGACCTTTCTCTGTCCCTCCTCCTCTCTGTATATCTGCCTTTACAATAAAAATAAACAAATCTTTTTTTTTTAAAGCAACAGAGAAAGGGGAGGACAGTGAATTGTCTTATCCTGTATTTTTCTGTTCCTTGTTTCCCATTAACAGCATGCCACAAAGTTTGCTAAGTCCCCTTGATTCACTTGTGTCTGCTTAGGAAGTCTGATCCTACAGTTTGAGAGGTGGAATGTCTGTTACCAGTTACATGATTGGTCAGACTTGATCATGTGCCTGCCCATGCCTGATGGGGCAAAAGAGAGGTATTCACATAGACACCAGAACAGGATAAAATGCAAGAAATATATTAAGAAAATAGATGAGAACCATAAGGCAGGTCTAAAGGAGACAGAAAAGGAGTTCTAGGTGGAAGCATTTTATATTGTAGTAAAGTTCTTTATAAAATACATTAGGGCCCACACCATAGTCTAGTGGTTAAAGTCCTTGCCTGGCACATGCCAGGATCCCACATGGGGACCAGTTTGTGTCCTGGCAGCCTGCTTCCCTGCCTGTGCCCTGGGAAAGCAGTCGAGGATGGCCCAAAGCCTTGGGAACCTGCAGTTACGTGGGAGATCCGGAAGAAGCTCCTGGCTCCTGGCTCCAGATCAGTTCAGCTCTGGCTGCTGTGGCCACTTGGTGAGTGAATCAGTGGATGGAAGATCTTGCTCTCTGTCTCACCCTCTCTGTATATCTCACTTTCCAATAAAAAATAAATCTTAAAAAATATATTTAAGAAATTTTATTTAATTTAGATGCAGAGATGACAGGGTGCTCCCATTCACTGATATGGTCCCCAGATCTCCACAACAGCCAGAGACTGAACTAGATTCAGTGCTTCCATGTGGGTGGCAGAAAGCTATTGCCATCATCTCCCAGTGCCTATAGCAGCAGTAGGCTGGAGTCAAGAGCTGCAATTAGGTAGCAAACCTAGGCACCCCAATGTGGCATCCCAACTGGCTTCCTAATAACAAGGTCAAGTGCCAAGTCCTGCAGTGAAGCTCTAGGGCTAGTGTGGCAAGGCTATGAGAAATCTTTGAGTCGAAGCTGTCCATCAGAAGACAAACACTGGGGCTTGTAATCTGGTGTGGTAAGTTGAACAACCACCAGCAACACTGGCATTCCAATTCCACTGGCATTGAATTGCTTCAATCTCAGCTGGTTCGCTTCCAATTTAGTTCCTTGCTTATGGCCTGGGAAGACAGCAGAGCATAGCCCAAAAGTTTAGGCCCTTGCCACCCCTGTAGGAGACCAAGACTAGACTCCTGGCCTCTACCTTGTGGTCACTCTGTAACTCCTACTTTCAAATAATAAATAGATCTTTAAGAAAAAAGAGAGAGAGAGAGAAACAGAGAGAGAGAGAGAGAGACACCCAAACAGGCCTGATCTAAAATTCCTGTTGTGTTCCATGTCATTGGCTAGGAGCAGCCTACAAGAAGTAAGACTCAGGCCCAGCGCGATAGCATAGTAGTTAAAGTCCTTGCCTTGCACACACCGGGATCCCATAGGGGTGCTGGTTCTAATCCTGGCATCTCCACTTCCCATCCAGCTTCCTGCTTGTGGCCTGGGAAAGCAGTGGAGGATGGCCCAAGGTCTTAGAACCCTGCACCCATGTGGGAGACCTGGAAGAGCTCCTGGCTCCTGGCTTTGGATTGACAGCTCTGCCCGTTGCAGTCACTTGGGGAGTGAATCATCAGATGGAAGATCTTCCTCTCTGTCTCTCCTGCTCTCTGCATATCTGACTTTGTAATGAAAAATAAATAAATCTTAAAAAAAAAAGAAGACTCAGGGTGAAGGGTAATGGATTTCATAGGTCAACAATTTGATTGTTGATGAGTTACAATTCCCTGAGTCAGAGATCTCGAAGGTACATTCTCATGGCCACACTCCTCCCAGTCTAGGGTTATACAGGGATGAAGAAGGATGATTCTATAATCTAAGAAAGAGAAAAGCAAAGGTAGAGAGCCATTACTATGAAAGGATAAGGAGTATTAATCAGGCAAAACAACAAATGTTGCTCCTTTTGGCCTGAAAGTTATACTGAACATGCACTTTTTTATTCTCTACCCTGTCAACAGCTTATCAATGACCAAGTCCTTTCAACTCCATGTTGGCTACATCACCTCGGCATTGGTATGCTCTTCCCTTTACCTCCTTGTGACTGATGCTATTGGTGCTCTCATCATGTCTTGCCTGAACTGTTGTGGAACTCCAGCTGGTCATTCTGTACCTTATTTCTGTCGTCCTCTCTTTTTCACATTGTCTCTGAATATAATTTTAATCATGTCACTCTCCTATGGAAACATTTTATACCACTGGTGGGATGTGAAATGGTGTAACTCCAATGGGGAGTTCTCCCAAATAATAACAAAAATAATAGTATAATAGTAAAAATAATAAATATAAAATTATAATATGGTTCAATAATTTCACTTCTAAGTATATACTTAGACAGCAGGGAGTCCAACATAAATTTGTGTATCAACTTATAGAAACAACTCAGAGTAGCCAAAGGTGGAAATATCTCAATTGCCCATTGACATTAGCAAGCAAAATGAGCTATCTATACAGTAGAATAGTATTTGGCCATAAAAGAAATGAAACTGTTGTTATGCCATAATCTTGATAAACCTCAAGATATTATACTCAGTGAAATAAGCTAGACACAAAAGAACACACATTGGGCCAGTGTTGTGGCATAACCAGTGAAGCTGTCATTTGTGACACCAGCATCCCACATGTGTGCCAGCTTGAGTCCCAGGTTCTTGGCATTTGGTTTGGCTTATTGCTAGTAGGTCCGAAGAAGGCAACAGAAAATGGCCCAAGTACTTCAACTCTTGCCATCCACAGGGGAGACCTGGATGTGGTCCTGGGTTCCTAGCTTCAGCATGGCTCTGCTCTCTGGTTGTTGCAGTCATATGGGGAGTTGAGCCTGTAAGTAGAGCTCCCTCTCTCTCACCCTCTTTCAAATAAATAAATCTTATCAAGTAAATTACATGATTTGTGTCGTTCTCCTACAAAGTAGCTAGAATAGTCAAACGCATAGATACAGAAGTAGAAAGGTGATTAGCAGAGGCAGGGCTGTGGGGAATGCAAAGTCAGTGTCCAATGCACCAAGAGTCTCACTAGGGAATGATGACAAATTCTGCTGTTGAATACACCTAATGGCACTGGACTGCAGACTTACAATGAATAAAATTGGAGTGGGTGCTGTGACACAGTGGGTTAAACTGCTGTTTGGGATGCTACTTCTCTCTTTTAATTAAGCTTCCTACTGCTAACGCATCCAGGATGCAGCTGTGAGGATATTGCTGATCCAACTGCCTGTGTTCTTGCCATCCACATGGAAAACCCGGAGGGAGTTCCTGGCTCCTGGTTTCAGTCTGGCCTGCGCTTAGCTATTGTGGACACTTGAGCAGTGAACCCAGTGGATTGAAGATTGTTTGCCTTTAAAGCAAACAAATCTCTCTAAAAATGATTAAAATTATTTAAAAACAAAAGCAAAGTAGCTTCCACAGCAGAAAACAAAACCCAGGAGGGTTAATTTGACCCTAACATATGTTGACCTAAGATTCTTTTGCCTTTCCCTCTAATTGTGATTTCCTTAACCTATTCCTTGTTTCCTCTGTTGGCTCTAGAGGCCACTTACATGGCATGCTCTTGCCTCTTTCCATTCATTTTTCAAGAATGAGTTGAACTGTCATGTCCTTGTAGATCTTTCCTTAACTCTACCTGTTATTTCATACCAAATGAAAATGATCTCTCTCTCTCTCTCTTTTTTTAACTCTAGCACCACATGAACTGTATCTGTCTTTGGCACCAACTGCTTTTATTTTAGATCAAAGAAGGAACACAGTGAGAGCAAGTGGTGTAGCTTAAGGAAGCCCAGCTGACCTTTTAAATCAGTTCCTCTACCATGCCATCAACTTAAGGAATTTATCATTCCAGAACCGATTATCAACCTCACAAATTCAGAATCCTGATTTTAACAGTGAACAGAAGTTATCTCTCAGGGCACTCTTACAATTGTTAAATTCACAGAAATTGAGTTGAAAGGCATAGTTATGGAGAGAGTAAGCCAGAAGCAGAGGCAGAGAACCGTCATTCTGTTGGCTACTTCCCAAATGACCACAATTACCACAGCTGGACCAGGCTGAGGCCAGGAACCAGGTATTTCTTTCTTTTTTTTTTTTTAAATTTTTAAATTTTTATTGGAAAGGCAGATATACAGAGAGGAGAGACAGAGAGGAAGATCTTCCGTCCGATGATTCATTCCCCAAGTGAGTGCAACGGCCGATGCTATGCCGGTCCGAAGCCAGGAGCCTCTTCCGGGTCTCCTGCGTGGGTGCAGGTTCCCAAAGCTTTTGGCCGTCCTCGACTGCTTTCCCAGGCCACAGGCAGGGAGCTGGAAGGGAAGCGGGGCTGCTGGGATTAGAACCGGCGCCCATACGGGATCCCAGGCGTGCAAGGCGAGGACTTTAACCACTTGTGCCACTGCGCCGGGCCCAGGAACCAGGTATTTCATCAGGATCTCTCATGTGGGTGCAGAGGCACAAGCACTTGGGTCGGCTTTGCTGCTTTCCAGGCACATTAGAGGGAGCCGGATAGGACATGGAACTCAAACCTGAACCCATATGGAATGTTGATGCCACAGGAAGCAGCTTTACACATTATGCCACGAGTCACTTACAATATGGACTTCTAATCTGCGTGATCAATGCTTGAGCACTATCTAGGCACTCCAACCTAGGCACTCTCATAGAGGATGCCTGGGTTGCCAGCAGTCTTAGCCACTGCATTTTTAAAAGATGTGTTTTTATTAGAAAGGCAGATTTACAGAGAAAAGGGGAGACAGAAAGATCTTCCAGCTATTGGCTGCACCAGCTAGAGATGAGCTGATCTGAAGCTAGGAACCTGGTCTTCCAACCAGGAGCAGGGTTCCAAGGCTTTGGGCCATTCTCCACGGCTTTCTCAAGGCACACACGAGAAGCTGAATAGGAAGTGGAGCACCTGGGACATGAACCAGCACCCATACGCGATGCTGATGTTTACAGGCAGAGGATTAGTTGAGACATAGTACCAGATACATTTTGAAAAATAATTAAAAATGTTCTTATATAAAAGAGAGGAGATACACATTTATGTTCCATCCACTGATTCAGTTCCTAAATGACCACAACATGCAAGGTTGGGCCAAGCCAAAGCCAGGAGCCAGGAACCTCAATCTGGTCTCACACTTGGGTGGCCCATCTTCCGTTGCTTTCCCAGGCACATCAGCGGGGAGCTGCATCTGAAGCAGAGCAGCCAGAACTAAAATGGTGGTATAAGGGATGCTGGCATCATCAGTGCTGGCTCATCCTGCTGAGCCACAACACTAGCCCCTCTGTTTTTACTGCGGAGAAGCCACGCAACACAACCCTGAAAAAGGTTCCAAGGTCATTTCTGACACTCAGGTTGACCATCACCTGGGGCAGTCCTAGTCCTAGGCTTGCTAGCTGATGTGCTTCCTATGGATAATTCCATTCAATACTCATTTGATAAACACAGCTACGGACTTCAAGGTTATATGGGCTTGGTTTTGTCACTCATGGGTTTTGATCAACCGACATGACCCTTTTGGGCTTCAGTTTTATCAACTGCAAAACAGAATTAACACGAAGGCTTTTTGGACTAAGTGGCTTGAGGAGATAAAAGACACAAATTGTGGATAAATGGATGTTCAGGATACTTGTAGCTGTGGTTTCCAATCATCCTTGATGAACACTCTTTTTTTAATCCTTGGCTCAAATGAGAAAACAACAAGGTACTGTCCTTTACTCTGGAGTGCATCACTTAACAGCTTGGCATTCAGCATCCTCATGTTATGAATTCTTGTTGCTGGTCGCTAACTTTTACGGCGTGCGGAATCCCAGCTGCCCTTCTCCTCAGATAACAACACCGGCCTACATTTTCCTTAAAATTCAAAGGTATGAGCACCACAGCAGAGACCCACAATTTCAGAACGCCACGGTCGCAAAGGCAGGATCCGTACACATCTCAGCTCCCATGCCGCTCCTCGCTGGCAGCCTTCCGAATTCTCGCGAGATTTGAGACAACTCAGCTTCTGCGCACTAGAAGCTACAGGGAACCCTGGCGCCAAGGGAGGGGGAAGGGAGGGGGAGACGGTACAAACGGCGTGGCCGCCATCTTGTTTGTGCCCCCGCTTCGCGCGCGCTCCGTTCTCCGTGACGCACGCTTCCCCCTCCCCTCCGCTCTGCCCGGGCCTCTGCACTGCCCGACGCCTCAGGAGCGCGGGGGCGGCTCCTGCTTCTTCCCGGGACTTGTGAACGAGAGGCGTGTGAGTGTGCGGGAGCTTTGGGTGGGCAGGCGGGAGGCGGGGGAGGCGGCCGCGGGGGGAGGGGCGGCGCCTCCCGCCTTGGGCGGAGGGCCTCCCTGCCCTCGCACTGCCACAGCGCGGCGGGCGTTCGGTCCGGCCCGCCCGCCGCCATGTTGTGTTGCCACCGGGCTCGCCGCCGTCGCCGCCGAGCTCGTGGAGTCCGTGCGGCTGGTCGGCCCGGCCCTCGGGCTTTCTCCCATTGGCGGAAGGCGACGGCGGGGGGGCTCGCTCGTGATTGGTCGGTGGCGGGCAGGCCGCGGACCTGGCACCTTATTGGTCGCGCCGGCTCCGGCCTCGGGGGTGATGGAGGAATCGGAGGCTGCAGGGCCGCGCGCCTCTCGGCCTTGGGAGCCGGGGGCGGTGACCCCCACTGTGGCGCAGGCGTGGGGTGGAGGCTGCGGGCGAGCATGGGGCCCTGTCAGGGGAGGGAGAGAGGAAGGCTGGGGGGGGGGTGTGTGGCATGACCTGGGATTGGCATGGGGCGGGAGGATCTCCTGATTTCAGAGGGGTCCTTCCGGCTGCAGGAGAACCCAGGATGGGGTGCGGGTAGAGCCCTTAAGGGACCCAGCCTTGGGACACCATAAACTCCCCGTGAGTGTCATTAAGATCCATGGGTTGTGGACTTGGAGTATAACCCAGTTTGAGAGTGACCTTGCGGTCCCTGGGACTGAGTTCATCATACTGGAAGGGCATCGGGGCTTGTAAACACATATTCAGTCGTTGGAATCCTATCATGGATCCTGCTGGAGAGAGTGTTTTTCGATTAAGGTCTGGAAGCCAAAGTTGCTGGGCCTGGGATGTATTGGGAGGAGCAGGTGGAGCTGTGTCCTGGATAAATGTGCCAGGTCTTGGAGGCATAGCCTAAGTAATGTCACATCTAAGATAGAGAAAAATACCGAAAGCATCTTTGGGAACGCGTTCAGATTTGCGAAGTATATTAAGAAAGCAATTATAGATTTCTGGATCCCAGACATGCAGCTGTTCGGAAATGATTGTGTATGAAATGATTTACTCTGATCCATACACTTCAAGGGCTGAGTTTTCGAGGTTACATTTCTGGCAGACATGAAAACTTGGCAGCTACATATTGAGTGGATGTTGTTGCATTGCCTTTTTTTTTTTTTAAAGATTTATTTTATTATTTTTATTGGAAAGGCGGATATACAGAGAGGAGAGACAGAGAGGAAGATCTTGTGTCCAATGATTCACTCCCCAAGTGAGCACAATGGCTGGTACTGTGCCGATCCAAAGCCAGGAGCCTCTTCCGGGTCTCCCACATGGGTGCAGGGTCCCAAAGCTTTGGGCCGTCCTCGACTGCTTTCCCGGGCCACAGGCAGGGAGCTGGATGGAAAGTGGAGCTGCCGGGATTAGAGCCGGCGCCCATATGGGATCCTGGGCGTGCAAGGTGAGGACCTTAAGCACTGCGCCACCACGCCGGTCCCTGCATTGTTTTTTAAGAGGAAAAGAGCTGACTAGAAATTCTGGAGTTTGACTCATTCATTTCCTTTTATCTGTGTCTTAAAAATTAACTTGGGGCCATGCCCTGGTGTAGTATGTTAAACCTCTACCTGCTGTACAGGTATCCCATAAGGATGCCATTTGGAGGAATGGCTTCCTGCACTTCCAGTCCAGCTCCCTGCTAATGTGTCTGGAAAAGCAGAGGAAGATGGCCCAAGTCCTTGAGCCCCGCACCTACGAGGGAGGCTCAGAAGAAGCTTTGGGCTCCTGATTTCAGATCAGCTCAGCTCTGGCTGTTGTAGTGTTTTGGGGAGTGAACCAGCAGATGGAAGAGTCTCTCTCTTGCTCTCAATAAATGTGCCTCTCAAATAAAAATAAATGTTACAAAAAACCCCAAAACTAAATATATTTTCGAAAATGCACTGATGTTAATATGTACCTTCCCCCCCAGTAAGCAGCTACAAATGAAACTAAATCAATGTGCAGCTTCTTGCCTCTCCTTAAGTAACAAGACTTACCAGCACTTTCTGGTTCATATTTCAAAAGGCTTTGGTCTAATGTGTAGTTATTAGAGTCTGCTTGAGGCAGGTGCATTCCAGTTCTCCTAGATGTAGTGACTTGTATTGCTTCCCATCTTGCTTCTTCCAGTTTGGGAACTTTGGAAACCCAAGTAGGTCATTTCTATATGTTAAGAACATCATGTGAGGCCTACCTTGTGGCACAGCACATTAAGCTGCTGCGACACTGACATTCTGTTTCGGGGTGCCACTTCAGTCTCAACCACTATGCTGCCTATCCAGCTTCCAGTTAATGGCCTGCAAGATGGCCCAAATACTTGTACTCTTGCTGTCCCTGTGGGAGACCGGGAAGGAGCTCCTGGCTCTTGGCTCCAGCCTGTCCTAAGCCCCATTCTCTCACTCGGTCACCCTCTTCTCATTGTTTCTCGGTCACTCTACATCTCAGGTAAATCTTTTCTAAAGGAAGTATATTAATGGGTGAATATGATTAATAAGAATTTGTTGTATTATTTCAGGGTTTTAGATCACCAAATTCTAATTATATACACTATTGATTCTTCAGGCAGGTATTTAAATCATACCCTCTTGGTTTCTGTTGTTGAGAGGGAAGATTTACAAAATAGAATGCTAAAGTTTTTCTGAATTCAGGAAGTAATGGGAAAATATGTACAGAAATATTGAGTGTACATTCTTCAGCATATTGCTGAGATAGTCTTTCAGTATGTATAAATAATTTAGGCTACACAGTGCATAACTAAGTATATAGTGTAAAGGCTGCACAATGAGAAACTCATAGTGTAAAGAGCTCATCCGGGGATTTCTTCAGGCGTCACCAGTTCCTTAGGATTTACCCAACAGTCTAGAAAACTGTGATACTGATTCTGGAATGTGTCTATACTCAATGATGTGTAGATGACAAAGTATTTGCAACTTCAGTTTTGCACGGACAACTCTAGAATTGTGGAGAGACAAGTGAATTGGAAGTCTTAATTATTTGTGTCTGGGTGTGATTAGATGAAGTCCCACACCCTCTTTATTTGCAATAACATTGCAGTGGGGAAGGTAGAGGCAAGGCTACAGGTGAAAAATAGGGCTTGCTCTATGTTTTGTACATTGATTAGACCAGATCCCTTGGGTTCAGTTGTAAACCAAATATAAAGAATGTTATAACACCTGTTGCTTAGTTTCTTTAAGCAGAGCACCTGAGTGCCTATGATGGCCAGGAGTGAAGCCAAAAAACCAAGCTACGGGAACTAGATCCGGTTCTCTTACCTGGGATTCAGGAACTCAATTACTTTTTTTTTTTTTTTAATAAATCCCTTTTTTTTAAAAGATTTATTTTTATTATTTTTTTCATTGGAGAGGCGGATATACAGAAAGGAGAGACAGAGAGGAAGATCTTCCGTCCGATGATTCACTCCCCAAGTGAGTGCAACGGCTGATGCTATGCCGATCCAAAGCCAAGAGCCTCTTCTGGGTCTCCTACGCGGGTGCTTTCCCAGGCCACAGGCAGGGAGCTGGAAGGGAAGCGGGGCTGCTGGGATTAGAACCAGCGCCCATATGGGATCCTGGGCGTGCAAGGCGAGGACCTTAACCACTTGCGCCACTGCGCCGGGCCCAGGGACTCAATTACTTGAGCCATCATCTGCTGCCTCCTAGGGCCTGCATTGTCAGGGAGTTGGAACTGGGAATTAGAGCAGCTGTCTTAACCCAGGTTCTTTTTTATTAAGTCCAGAAAAGGTCACAAAAACAAGCACATATGAATGTATACATGCTTTTTATTCACCAAATATTATTACTTGTGCAGCTTGCTCTTCAGCATCTGTGGCTACTTGTTATGTGTGTTGTGTCTTGATATTGCCCGGACTTGACCACCCTAGAAAGCCTGAGCTCTTTGGAAGTTTGGGTTTTTGTTAAAAACTTGTGAACTCCAACTTTGTTTTCTGAGCAGAAATTATACTAATTCTGTATGGGTATGTCCATGTCACCTTATTTTTAGACTTTTATATCAACTATTTCATTGAAGCTTACATATTTTTCGTGTGGTCAAAACTGATTCATAGAAGATTTGAAATACATTTATCCTCATTTTATTTGCAGAGAAGTGGAAGCAAAGTGAAAAGAAGGGCCATGCTAGATGTCATTTTAAACAATTTTGAAATTATGAATTTCTTTTGGCTTGGAGATCTTAAGCCACTAAGGATCAATGAATTCAACTTAGAGAAAAAATATAGTTACTGCCTTTTATTGGATGCTTACACTATACCAGCCAAGATGCAGATGTATTTCATATATTATCCTCACATGGCATGAGGTAGATATTATTGCCACCCTCAGTGTGAGAAAACCAAACAGTTAAGTAATTTCATGGAGCTCTCACAGGCAGAAAGTGAGAAGACCAAGATTTCATACACAGGTTTGTAGCTCTTTAATTCCTACATAATTTGTTGAGTCCTTGCTCTTAAACACTGTCTTATCTTGACAAAATGGAATATTGTGGAGAAAGGAAAATCCTTGCATCTTTGCTCAAGAAGTAACTTTCAGGTCTTTTAGGAACGTCCTTGAGAATGTCCTATAGCTGTACAAATACAGAGCCAAGTCTAGCAGATGCATTCACTGGACAGCTTTGTCTCTCGCGGAAACATGCATTTGATGCACTTTAAGTGACAAGTTTCCTTCATTCTCAGAAGGGAGAAGGCAGAGGACATTGTTAGGGTGAGAGATGACCTTCCAGTTTATTTCAGCCTCAGGCATACAACCTTTAGAGAACATTTCTTAGCCAGCAAGTTGTTCTTTTCCATTCCCTTTCTTGGAGGAAATTGATTGTGAATTGTCTGATGTCTTACAGTCTCTTTTTTCATTTTGTTTATTCAGTTTTTCATGCGGGTACTGTGACAAACTAGGAATGTTAGAGATCATTTTCATGTTTTTCCCACAGAGACTGAAAGCACCCCACATAATTTAAGGAGGAGGAAGTGGATTTTAAAAATTTTGACCAGAGATTGCCTTGGGTAGCAGGCAGTGTGATTGCTGGTTTTGGATTCAGACCCGTGAAAGAATTCCATTTCTGGGAGGAAACTGAGCGATGCCTATATGTGTGTCTTGGAGCAGGTTCTTAACATGTCTGAGACTTCATTTCTTCCTCTGGAAAGTGTCACTAACTTTTAGAGGTAACATTGAGAAACGAAATGTTGTAGCATAAGGTGCCTGTCACCTAATGGAACTTAATCAGTAAGAGAACACATCATTTTCTAAAACAGCATAAAATGTGCCTTGGCAGCCAGTTAGAGCGTCCCTGATGAAGAGGCCTTTTGTAATTATCTGCTCTGTTATGTACAATAAGAGTTCCATGTGGAGAGCAACCATGTGATAGGAAAGAAAGAACCTAATTTAGTTGTGCTGTGTGGCTTGGGAGCTGATTTTCAGTGGGCCACTGTGAGGTCAGTCCTAAAGTTTCATTTCAGTGAAAAATTGTCTCCTGGTCCATGTTAATCCCCAAGTGCTGAGTGCTAATGATCCTGATGAGATGGAAACTTCTTGTATTTGTCAAATTGCAGTGATTATTAAAATCAGAACAGTGAGTGGTGTTCTTTATGTGGAAGGACAGAATTGCATTATAGTGATTTTTTTTTCTAATTATAGAAATTGTCAGTTGAAGTAGGGTGGGTAGTTTGATTGGTAGTTATGGGGTGACATTTTTTTTGAGCAAGAAGGAAGACAACATTGTGGAATGGTTCAGGAAAAAACACCTCTGCGAGCAGAATTTTTTGCCAGGTTGCAAGATTCACTGTACCTTCCCACACTTTTCTGTGTTTTAGCAGAGATGTGCCTGATAACGAGGAGACAATATCTGTCCTTTTTAATATGAGGATTGTAGTTTTCATTTTGGTTTGTTTTCCCATCTGCACAGAGATTACTTATAAATCCTGTCTCTTTTCTTTTACATAGTAAAAACTTTCTAATACATAATTTTGGATGAAGTTTAGAGAGATGAATTGTAGTCTCATTTTGCATATGAATGCTTCCATTAGAATAGGTTTATTTTTTGGCCCCGGTGATGTGGCCTAGCCGCTAAAGCCCTCACCTTGAACGTGCCAGGATCCCATATGGGCGCCGGTTCTAATCCCGGCAGCTCCACTTCCCATCCAGCTCCCTGCTTGTGGCCTGGGAAAGCAGTCAAGGATGACCCAAAGCCTTGGGACTCTGCACCCGTGTGGGAGACCCGGAAGAAGTTCCTGGATCCTGATTCGGATCGGCATAGCACCAGCCGTTGCACTTACTTGGGGAGTGAACCATTGGACGAAAGATCTTCCTCTCTGTCTCTCCTCCTCTCTGTATATCTGACTTTCCAATAAATAAATAAATCTTAAAAAAAAAGAATAGGTTTCTTTTTTATTTAGAAAAGTTTTAATTTTTAGTTTTAACAGATTTATTTATTTATTTGAATGGTGATGTTACAAAAGGAGAGAGACAGACAGATCTTCCACCTGCTGGTTTACTGTGCAAATGGCCAAGCAGCTGGGGCTTGGCCAGGCCCGAGCCAGGATCCTGGAACTCCATGCAAGTCTCCCACATAGGTTTCAGGAGCCCAGGTATTTGGGTCATTTTCCACTGCCTTCTCTGGCACAGTATGGGAGTTGGATTGGAAGCAGAGCAACTGAAGCTCTAACATGTTAACATGAACGCCGATGTGCATCTTGATCTGTTATAGCGTAATACCAGCCCTAGTAGAATAAGTTTAAAGATTCAAAGTTCATGGTCAAGGAATATAAAGTGTCCTATTTAAATTTTATTTGGTCTTTCCAACTGGTGTCTTAGCCACTAGGTCAAATGCCCACTTACTTAGTATGTTCTATTTTTTTTGGAAAAGATTTGCGTATTTATTTGCTTATTTATTTATGTACTTTTATTTGAAAGACCAAGTTATAGAGAGAAAAGGAGAGATACAGAGAGATCTTCCATCCTTTAGTTTACTCCCCAATGGCTGGGCCTGTATGAAGCCTGGAGTTTGTTCTGGGTTTCTCACATGGGTGCAGGGACCAAGCACTTGGGTTGTTGTCTTCCACTGCTTTCCCAGATACATTGGCAGGGAGTGGGATCAGAATGGATCAGCCCTGCATCACACTGGCATCCCTTTTGGAAGAATCTAAGAATCTAAGCCTGTTATGCCATGGCACTGGTTCCAGTATGCACCATTTAAAGTCAGTAGTACTTGTATTTGTATATCCTTAAAAATTACATTCAAGATTACCCTATCCCTAAATATATTAATGGGTATGATCTTGAACAATGCTTCATAAAGAGTAAAGGAATAACTAAATAGGAAACAATGTTAGGGTATATTTTGTGTCATGAAATTGGTTTAAATCTCTGAGTTACTGAACATTTTAACAATTCCTAATTACTGTTATTCCTAGTCTCAAGAACTGCATAATATCCAGCAACTAGAAGAAGTGAGATTCTTTAGCTAGTGTTAAAAAAAAGTACATTTGTATCTCCTCAAAACTGGCATGACTTTGACTTTTCCTTTTTTTTTTTTTTCTTAAGGTTTATTGATTTTTATTGGAAAGGCAGAGTTAGAGAGAGAAGGAGAGACAGAAAGATCTTCCATCTGCTGATTCACTCCCCAAATCGTCACAGTAGCTGGAGCTGAACCATCTGATCTGAAGCCAGAAGCCAGGAGATTCTTCTGGGTCTCCTACATGGGTGCAAGGTCCCAAGATTTTTGGTCCATCCTCTGCTGCTTTTCCAGGCCACAAGCAGGGAAGTGAAGTAGCTGGGACATAAACTGAGACCATGTGGGATCCTAGCACTTGGAGGTGAAGGACTTTCCAATTGAACCATTGCACTGCACCTAATCTTTTCATTTTCAAATAGAAAAGAGAAAGGAGTAATTAAAGTAGCTTATACTAGCTGCCTGGTGAAACATCATTGTCATTTTTAAATGTCTTAAGAATTATTATTGTACCCTGAAGGTAAGTAGGACAGAATTTGCTTAAAATGGTAAAGTTGGGGCCTTTTTAAGAGGTCAAAGCATGTTTGGTTGGCAATAATTTAGGAGGCAGAGGATCGCTAATTACAGTGATAGTTGATGTCATTTTCATTAGTACTGAGTGTAAAAGGAAGACACGGTAAAGTGAGTGAAACTAACTGCATGGGAATGTTGTCGAGAGCAAAGTTGCCTGTAGTCTTCTTTCCAACTCACTAAAATGTGTAAGTTGACTTAGAGCAGTATTTCCCAAGCTATTCCATTGATCATTAGTTCTTTGTAATACTACAGAATGTGCTTTGGGGTTGAGTGAGGGATCCTTGATAAAGTAGTGTTCAAATTGAAATGGATTTCTTTATTGTAGAATTGTTGTTCAGAGTTTTTGCTCTTGTGGGTCTGTGCCCCATCAAGATGGAGTATGTGTTGTGCAGTGTTACTTGAACTGACTTGACCCTGGAACCCCTTTGGTGAGACCATCTGGTAAGCATTTTATATCATGGCTGTTATATAGCAGAACCCAGTCGAATAGTTCTAGTGTCATCCATTAGCAAAATGTGCATCATATTGTATAGAATAGCTTAGTCAGTAGTAAGAACTTTCCTAAGGGAAAGATATACCACCACCACCACCACCACCCTGCCAATTTTCTTCCTTTTAAAAAAAGAGTGATTTGTTTATTTGCTTATATATATAATTGAGAGAGAGAGAGAAAAAGAGGAAAAAAAAGAGAACGTCCATGTATTGGTTCAATCTCCAAATGGGTGAAACAGCTGGGCTTGGACGAGGCTCTCAAGCCAGGAGCCAGGAACCTCCATCTTGATTTACCACATAGATGGTAGGGGCCAAAGTATTTGGGCCATCCTCCATTGCCTTCCCTGGCACATTAGCAAGGAAGCTGAATGGGAAGCTGAGTAGCCAGGACATGACCTTGCACTGTGTTATGGAATGGGTGGTGGCTTAACCAACTGTGGCACAATGTCATCTTGAAAGCAACATAGACTCTTTCAAAGGTAATCTAGTCCGGTTGGATTAACAGCATAAGTCATAGTAGCTGTCATTTTTTTAAAAACTCTTAGCTGTATTTCAGGTCCAATATTCATTAATCTACATGTGTTATTAACTAATGGGTCTTATGCATTTTTATCTTAGGGTTTCCCATTATCTGTTGTTGTCCAACATAACTACTACATTTTCCAGCGACTAGACAAATACAGTGTCTTCTTTCCTTGTTATCAGTCTGGTGTGCAGCCATCCCACCTACCCGTTGCTCTCCTCCAGCTTAATTCTCCACACTGTACCCAAAATGATCTTCTAAAAGGGTAATTCTGGGCCGGGTGTGATGGCCTGGTGGCTAAAGTCCTTGCCTTGAATGTGCCAGGATCCCATATGGGCGCCGGTTCTAATCCCGGCAGCTCCACTTCCCATCCAGCTCCCTGCTTGTGGCCTGGGAAAGCAGTCAAGGATGGCCCAAAGCTTTGGGACCCTGCACCGTGTGGGAGACCTGGAAAAAGTTCCTGGCTCCTGGCTTTGGATTGGCACAGCACTGGCCATTGTGCTCACTTGGAGAGTTAATCATTGGACGGAAGATCTTCCCTTTCTGTCTCTCCTCTCTCTGTATATCTGACTTTGCAATAAAAATAAATAAATCTTAAAAAAAAAAAAGGTAATTCTGATTGTTCCCATGCTTAAACTGTCCAGTGCTGTGCTGCTATCCTCAGTGTCCATTTTTATTCACCTGTCTGACTTCTAGGCTCTGGGTTGCTGCCATATCAAGCTACAGTATGCTTCCTGTCAGTTCCAGACCTTTGCACATGGCAGTGGGCTTTGTCAATCTTAGCAGGCTCCGATAATTAGAATTTAAGTTTCCCCAGAAGCCTTTCTTAACTGGTCTGATACAGGTAAACTCTGGATTAGGTATAGTACTTAGTTCTCCTGTCAGGATAGGCATTTACCCCTATTTTAATTCTTAACACCTAGCATTATGATTGCCTATTTTAACCTTTTCTTAGAAAATACTTTAATTTTTTTTTAAAGATTTATTTATTTTTACTGGAAAGGCGGATGTACAGAGAGGAGGAGAGACAGAGAGGAAGGTCTTCTGTCCAATGATTCACTCCCCAAGTGAGTGCAACGGCCGGTACTGCGCCGATCCAAAGCCGGGAACCTCTTCCGGGTCTCCCACGCGGGTGCAGGGTCCCAGAGCATTGGGCCATCCTCCACTGCTTTCCCAGGCCACAAGCAGGGAGCTGGATGGGAAGGAGTTTAGCCGCTAGGCCACGCTGCCAGGCCTGACTTTCATTTTCTTGAGGATGAAGATTGTCTTGTTTAGTATCCAGAGCTTAATTAGTACAATGCTTGTGCTCATTAAGTATTGAATAAATAAAATTAAAATCCTTGCAAAATTTCCATTGTGGGAAACTTGGGTCGGTGTAGTTAAGTAACTTGTTATGAGGTTACTCAGGTAAAAAGTGGTGAGGAAGAATTAGAGTCTCTATCTAACTGTAATGACTAGGCTTTTTTTTAAAAAATATTTATTATGTATGTGAAAAGCAGGGTTATAGGGAGCACGGGCGAGGGAGAGATTTTCCATCCTTTGGTTTATTCCCAGATGGCTGCAGCAGCCAGGGCTGGGTCCAGCCAGAGCTAGCAGCCAGGAGTTGCTTCCAGGTCTCCCATGTGAGTAAAGCAAGTCAAGCACTGGGGCTGTCTCCTGCTGTTCTCCCATGTGCATTGACAGAGAGCTGAATCAGATATGGAACAGTCAGGAATTGAGCCCATACCTAGGCTGTCCATGGACTTTTCAACCTGTTTTTCCATTTTACATGTGGAAAAGTTAGGCCGGGGCCTGGTGCGATAGCGTAGTAGCTAAAGTCCTTGCCTTGCACGCCTGGGATCCAATATGGTCGCTGGTTCTAATCCTGGTGGCCCTGCTTCTCATCCAGCTCCCTGCTGTGGCCTGGGGAAGCAGTGGAGGATGACCCAAAGCCTTGAGACCCTGCACCCTTGTGGAAAACCCGGAAAGAGCTCCTGGCTCCTGGCTTTGGATTGGCGCAGCACTGGCTGTTGTGGTCGCTTGGGGAATGAATCATCGGGCGGAAGATCTTCCTCTCTGTCTCTTCTGCTCTCTGTACATC
The DNA here is from genome assembly GCF_017591425.1 of Ochotona curzoniae. NCBI lineage: Eukaryota > Metazoa > Chordata > Mammalia > Lagomorpha > Ochotonidae > Ochotona > Ochotona curzoniae. The sequence goes on from NW_024465451.1 coordinate 10,193,239, forward strand.
TGCCTTTCCAATAAAAATAAATCTTAAACAAAAAAAAAGAAAAAGAAAAAAAGAAAAGTTAGCCCTGAAATAAAGTAACTTGGTCAATTTCAGGCAGTTAGTAAGTAGGCAGGAGCTATGATTCAAAAGTCAGTCTTTTGACTAAGCTTCTTTCTGAGCTTTGAATCTCCAAACGTGTTGTCAGTCATCATTTTTGTCTCACAATGTTATCTCGGTGCGTTGAAGTGTGAAAAGATGCAGTTGTTTAATGTAGAGACTGCTGAGATCCAGGACCAGGGAAGAATGCAAGTTGGAATTCCAGAGATTCCCTGAAGCTGTTAGTCCACAACAGTGACAGGCTACAGAGAAAGTTCTATAGTAAGTGAATGGATCCGGCTGCCAAATGGAAATTCACAGATACTTTTGTGTTCTTTTTCCACTGTGACTTGTTTTATTAAGATGACTGTTGATGAGAAATTGGAGTTGTTTTTCTTGTAAACTACCAAGAACTAATAAAAATCTATGCGGAAGAGTATCAACAGACATTATTGGTTTAATCTGATATATCAAAAGAGTTGAAGAACAGGTTTTGGAATCATAGCCAGGGTTGGTGGTGGAAGCATGGATTTCTGGCGTAAAAACTGGAGAGTTTTAGTAGCAGCCAGCAGTCTTCTCACACTGCCCTTTATTGCTAAAGAACTGCTTGCTGTAAGGTTGAAAGATATGTTAGAGATAGGGAGAGAAACATTCCTTCAAATTAAAGAATTAAGGGAATTAAGACCCTGTTGGGACTGTCCCTCTTGGAGACTTAGGCACTCCTTAATGTAAGGAAGTTGGATTGAATATGGCATTTAACTCTTTCCATCGTTTCAAAGCTTCTTCAGACTGAGTGCAATCTGCTTTACCTTTATTAGATCACTTAATCCTGAGAGTGGCTCTGTGATACAGAGGGAGATAGCTCTGTTATAAAAAGGAAACTGAGGTCCAGGGCTAGTCCAGTGTCATTTTTTTTAAAAGGACTGCTCATTTTAGAAAAATTATTTTAATTTCAAAATCAGAATTACAACAGAGAGGAGAGAGAGCTTTTCCATCCACTAGTTCACTCCCCATATGGCTGCAATAGCCAGAGCTGGATTCGAAGCTAGGAGTCAGGAGCTTCATCCAGGTCTCCCATGTGGATGTAGGGACCTAAGTACTCAGGCTAACCCCTGTTGCTTTCCTAGGTCATTAGCAGGGAGTTGGATCAGAAGTGGAACAGCTGGTACCTGAACCAGTGCCCATATGGGATATATTGTAGGTGAAGATTTACTCTGCCTTGGTGTACTCCCCCAGTGTCATATTATTAATCAGTAAGAGGAGTCAGAACTTCAGACTAGCTCTGCTTGATTCCCATGTGCTTAGTTGTCTTGCTGTACTAACTTAAGTGCAAGTTATGAGTGTCTGTGTTCTTCCTAGTCTGTTGCCACCCTTCAGCTATGCTGCTTTGCCACCTGGTAGCAGATTTAGTGCTGCATGCTATGCTGTGAAGGGAGGCTCTGGTATGGATAAGATGCCCTGTTAGCTTTCTGCCTTCTTCTTCCAGGTTGAGAATAGCTATTCAGGATCCATGATGTAAACAATTGAGAAAAGAGTTACAGTAAGTGCAATGCTGCGTAGCTTTGGGAACTACCCTGTTAGCAAAACCAAATACTTAGAAGACTGATGGCCTCACAGTTCCTCATCATTTTAATGTATGCTGTTAGTGGTTTACTGATTACTTGGTTCAGTCCTAGCATTTTAGGAATATTTTTTTTTAACTTATAGGACATTGTTTTGGCAGATACTTGACTAAATCTGTAGCTTCTAGGTCAAATTTAATACTAGCTGCATTTCTAATTTTTGAATTAGTACGCATGGCTCATGGTTTATGCTTCCTATACATATATTAGGCATCTAAACATTCTTGGATATGTCCCTGAGAGGCGCCATCTCTGGGTCAGTAGTGTGGTACAATGGAATGAATACCATTCTAGGATGGACGTAGGTTTGCATCTAGATGTATGACTTAGGGATTAGTTATTTAACTTCTCTGAAACTCACTCATTCTCATTAAAAGTTGTGAAAATGAAAATGATATGGTCCATAACACAGCTACACAGAACTTGGCACTAATTGTTCAGATACTGCTTTGTTTCATTGGGGGAAGTGAATAGACTGCTTGTAGAATGGTTAATAAGGCGCAGTGGTAAACAGACCTACCTATTTTAGAGCTCTGCCAGATCTCTGCATATGCCAAGGATGAGTTTCCATGCAAAGTTTACTGAGGAATTTAGATATTGGTGCAGTGTTTCATTGTATGTCTTGTAAAAAAGAGAAAGATAGCTTCATTGATTTTCACCATACTAGGATCCTCCTCTTAAAACCTAGACAGTTGGTACCGAAACCCAGAAGCAAATCTGTGACTGTCACTGGTGAGCTTTCAGTCCCCCCTGGTGCCTTCAGGAACCACAGTAAGTCAAGAAAAGGGTATTTAACACTTTAAATGGTCCTGTTGTTATTCTTGAAAACATGATAGAAGCTTAGGGTCCCAGTGTGGCGTGGCCTGGTGGCTAAAGTCCTCTCTTTGAATGCACTAGGATCCCATATGGGTGCCGGTTCTAATCCCGGCAGCTCCACTTCCCATCTAGCTCCCTGCTTGTGGCCTGGGAAAGCAGTTGAAGATGGCCCGATGCTTTGGGACCCTGCACCTGCGTGGGAGACATGGAGAAAGTTCCTGGCTCCTGACTTTGGATTGGCACAGCACTGGCCATTGTGGTCACGTGGGGAGTGAATCATTGGACGGAAGATCTTCCCTTTCTGTCTCTCCTCCTCTCTGTATATCTGACTTTGCAATAAAAATAAAGAAATCTTAAAAAAGAAAAAAAATATGATAGAAGTTTAAAGCTTAACCATAAAAGCTAACCAGGGGCAAATGTGCATTTGGTGCATCTGCTGAGCTGTTGCTTAGCACACGTTGGAGTGCATTAGTCCTAGCCCTGCTCCTGATTCCAGCTCCCTACTAGTTAGCACCCTGGGAGGAGGCAGGTGGTATCCCAGGTCATAGAGTTCCTGGCCTTTGCAACTTTAGATTGGCTCGATCCTGGCTGTTGTAAGCCCTGGAAGTAAACCAGAGAATAGAAGATCTCTGTCTCTCGTTCTTTCAAAGTAAATAAAGAGAAAACAAAGAAAATTAAACAGCATTGTTTTATGACCACCCTGAAGGAATTAACCCATCAAACAAAAATGAATTTTATCAGTACATTCACTGACACTGTATATTTTTTGCTAATTCTTTCCCTCCTTTCCATTATAGTTCTCTCTTGGATTTCTGGTTGGCTGTTTGGAAATGCCATTGCCCCTGCTCCTAACTTCATACTTCATTCCCAGATTTTCCTATAGTTTGTGTTTTTAAAACGAAGTGTTTCTACCTGTACTAATGTGTGTTTTTAAAATTTTGTGGGACATTATGACCAATACTTTTCAGAAATCCTGCAGATTGTATGGACACTAGCCTCACTGTTTGCTGCTGTTAGAGCTACTGAGGTTTTTTTTGGGGGGTGGCAGTTAGTTCTTACCAGTTTTCTTTCTCCTCCCCTCCCGCATTTAAATGCGGGACAGAAAATTGAACATGGTTATAACTTTCTGACCTTGTGTATATTGCTTCTCTGATTTTCTGCCATAGGACACTGTAGCAATATCTTACAGACATCTTTGATAACCAATCAGAAGCAGTTAAATTACCTTAAATTTTTTAAATGGAACTCTGACAGCCAATAAGAAATCCCTTGGGTGGGAACTGCAACAACCTTTTCACTTGGTTCTCAGAACAGTTCTAAATTCGCTGTATCCTGTTTTAGAAGCACATGAGACTTAAGTGCATCTGCTATGTGCGTTTGCTGAGCGTTTGCAGCCCTTAAGTTCCCTGTAGTTTGAAGTCTGAATCTGACCCCTGTTCTGCTTCTCAAGGTAACTTTAAAACAGGAAGTGTACAAAGGAGGTAACTGATGACGTGAACAACCAATCCTGGCTTTGTGTTCTTAGCCGATAAAACAGCTCAGCCAATGGGACTACTCTGGAGGCAAGGTTTGGTGTCAAATAGCATGCTAGATTGAATGCCTTTGACTGTTAAAGTGGAAGGAGGCTGCAGGGCTTCATCGGATCCTCGGAGTTTTTCACTGAGGCAGGGGTCAGCTGAAAGACAAAGAAAAATGGCGAATAGTTTGCTGGGGGGTGGGGGGACAGCTGTTCGGGTTTTCACTGGAGTGGACATTCCAGACTCAGGTTTCTGCATCTCCTGCTGCCTTTTGTTTCCTCCGTCCTTTTGGGGGGGAGGGATAGGAGTGACTTAAATTCTCCCTGCCCGAGGAGATATAAATAACTACATGTAAAATTAATGCAGTTCCCGGTAAGTTTAATTTTTTGTTTTGTGTTGAAATTATAGAAACTGTGTGGCTTCAGAGAGTGTAGACAAGTTGCACTGTTTCAGAAAATGGCCACTTTACATTCCATGCATACCTTTTGGTGCACCTAGAATACCTTGCTCTGTTTAGATGTTGCATGCCCTTCAGCTAGGGTTTCTTTTCCTAGTTGAGTATCGACAAGATCAGGTACATGAAGAAAGGCTAATCATTTTCAGCGGCACACAGAAGCAAAGCACTTTTCTCTTTGGGGTAAACTTAACTGTTTTCCAAATAATTTTCCTTTGTTCAAGTGCACTGAACCTTTCCTACAGAATAAGCTAAGTTGTTGTCAGAGTTTTTCTATTTCCATGCACTTTGTTGACATCTGTTTTCAGAGTTGGAAGCCACACTATTGCTGTTCAAAATTTGTATGAAAATATGATTTGCTCTGATGCAGGTTCTAATGATGAAGGCCCACATGTTAATGTAAGATTCTCCCATAACTTTCTTGATTTACCTGTCTGCTTCTGATTACCAGTAATGATTTATTAACAGTCTTTGTTTAAAATGCACATTTTAGCTTGGAATGCTGGTTAGAAGCATACTTTTCCAGGTATATTGGCAGTGAGAATAGCAGATCTTTTTCTACCAGTTTCACACATTTTATCAGGTGTTGATTTGGTTTTTTAATGTTAATTAAATGCTTTTCATTTTCTGTGCAAAATGTTTAAAATTCTAATTTACTTGCATTTTGTGAATAGGGAAGTTAAGGGTGCCAGCTCCCTATCCTTTGCCCTTGATATTTTCCCCCCTGTTTAGAGATACGAGGCTAAAGTAGGCTGATAATCAGTAACTAGCCAGCTCCTTTGAAGAGTGAAATCTTCAATCTGTGTGTTAAGATCTGTATCGTGCCTGATTTTAAAAGGCAGCTCTTTGTTTTCTTTTTATTGGCAAATATGGAATGAAGGTCATTGGAACATGTCTGCAGCAGACTCAGGGTGAAGCAGTGAGCCAGCAGCACTCGATCTCTGGGTACAGAAAAGGAGCAGGCCCTGTTAAGAGAAGTTTGGAGGGTGTTAATTTGCCTTCCCTTGCCTCCCCTCAGGGGAAGGATTTACTGAGAGTATGGGGGGTGGGGGGACGTTAAATTTGGGCTCTGGGAGTTGGAATATGGTGTAAAGTCAAAGTTCCTGGATACAGGCCTTTGTCGTTGTCTGCAAAAGTGACCTTGAAAAACTGCGGAGGAGTTAAAAGATTGAAGCAGAAAGTTTGTCGAAATTTGGACCAAAAAGCTGTATTTAAGATGAGAAGAGACTACTTCTGATGATCAAGTGAGTGAGTAGCTAGCAGGAATATATTATACATTCAGATTAGGATTTTCTAAGGAATAGGACAATAAGGCTGCATTCATTTCCTCTCTCACTGTTTTCCTCTCCCTACATCCTTACAGAAAAAAATGTTAGAAACTTCTGAATCTTTTTGATATGATAGTTGAATCAACTGCCATGTTATTTTGTCTTTGTGATTTAGAGGGTGCTTAGTGAAGAACAGTATTTCAGGAGTTCACACAGTAATTGTGCTTATCAAAGTTCTTTTGGGAGATTGGAATGCTTATGGTTATAAAATGTTCGCTTTAGGAATTCCAGTTCTGAGAGAAGTATATGTTAAGGAATTATATTTTAAGTGTTTTAATTATCTTAAGTTAAGGTTATTTTTTTAAAAGTCCTTGATTTATATAAAATTATTTGTTTCAGGTCTTATATATGATTAAAGCCCATTGTAGACGCTGAGTGACCTTATTGGCTGTGGATTAGAAGGCGTGGAACCTAGAAAAAGTAGAAGTGGGGTGCGGCATGAGGCCTAGGTAAAAGTGTTGACTTTAGAACCTCATGGATTTAGCTTCTTGGAAAGCTGTTTAGCCTAGATTGTTTTACCTTTTCAGGGTCAGAAACTCTTTCAGAATCTGACCCACCATCTGGAGAAAAATGCTTGTAGGCATGCCTGTGCAAAACTGTTGGTGAGTAAGATATTTCTAGTGTGTGTTAAACGCATGTATGTGATAGCCTCGTTAGATATTTTATCAGGATAAGTGTTTTCTAGAGAAATGAAACTTTTACTTCCAGAAAGGTCAAAACTCTTCCAGAGTCAGCTGTAATTGTGACCTAGACCAAGGTGGGATGGGAGCTTCGATGGCGACTGAGATACTGGTATTTATTTACTTTGATTACAGTATTTGGAAGCAATACAACCCAAGCCATTTAAAGTCAGGAGATTGATATTCAGGTTCTCCCCAGGTGAGTTGCCAGCTTTGTGAGCTTGGACAAGTCAGCCATTTAGTGTCAGCTTCCTCTTGTGTAAAAATGTGTAAATGAGTGAAAATTGGACCCTAAAATAGTGCCTTCCACTTAATGGAATCTTAAATGAGATCATGTGTGTTTGTGCTTTGGAAATTGTAAAATACGATATAAATATTAGTTGTTACTCATACCAGACTGAATCCAAACTATTGGGGAATTAAATGTGTATGAAGATAAGTGTAACACCTCCCTCCCCGCTGAAAGCCAGCATATTCTATTTAAAAAGATGGTTCTTTTTAAGCCTGACACATTTCTTTTTAAACCAGTTCTACATGCATTTATCTGCATATTCCTGCCTATGCTAATATTACTGTATCTATTAAGTGCTTATGTAAAGACCATCAGCCCTTCATCCATCCAGATTCCTGTAAAAGAATTTTGATTCTTGTCAAAAGTGGATGCTGATTAGATTAGATGTAGAGGCCTCTCAGAGTGGGGAGTCTGTTCTGATGACATACTGAAATTTGCATTATAAGCCAATAAGTTGTAATGATTGCAGATGTTTACTAGGCAGGGTTACATTTTCAGTTTGTGCACCAAATATTTGTGAAGTAACCCAGAGCCCTGTTTTGTTTGCTTAGAAGTCATGTGACCTCCTTTCTGTCAGTCTTGAGCCTGCAGTGGCTTTCCAAGTAGGTGAGTGTTGAGATGAGGACTTGTTTTTTTTTTAACTTAAGTGGCCTCAATAAAAATCTTAATACTAGTATAAGTTTTATAGCATTAATACATAAACATAAGAAGCCTGTCTAACATAAATGATAGAAGCCCATAAGGATTTCTTTCATACCCATTTTCTGTGGCTTAGCATAGTCTATTTTAGGATTTCCTTCCCTTCCACACCAGGGGTGGGTTTGATATTTGTGATCTATTTAATATTCTGTCCTATTAAGTCACTTCCTCTCAGGCACGGACAGTCAGTGTTGATGTCAACCCCCTTTCTTTGCATTGAGTTACATTCTGACAGAAAGAGATTTAGCAAGATTGACATTGGCCTCTAAATAAAATTCCAGTTCCAGGGGAAGTGGGTTTGTTGTTTTAGCTTACTTGGCAGAGAAAGAAAGAGATCTGTTCACTGATTCATTCCCTAGATGTCCACCACTGTTCGGGCTGGAACAAACTGAGGCCAGAAGCTGAGACCTGAGTCTGCAACTCCCATGTGGGTGACAGGGACCCAATTGCTGGAGGCATCATCACTACCTTCCAGAGTCTACATTAGCAGGAAGCTGGGTTAGCAGTGAAGCTCAGAGTTAAACCCAAGTACTCTGATATGGGCCATAGCATATAACCACTGTCTTAACTGTCAGGTGTCTTCCCAGATATGTATTGCTGAAAATAATGGTCATTGTTACTGTGGGTTATTATGCCTAAAATAAGATGAGGTTTTCTCCTTAAAAAACTGTGTCGTGTTTTGGAGGTTTCATTATTTCAGAAGCATCCTTAAAGCTGATTATCCTTATCTGCAGCAATAAATGTGTACAGCTTCAATACTTCTGAATAAGGGAAATGAGGATCACATAAAGATCTAGTTTACGTCCATTAGCGGACAAGGGGGAGATTGGGGCCCAGAGAGATTAGGTCCCATAATCAAGGTCTTTCAGCTTAGTGACTGCCCTCTGCATGATCAGGGAATGGATTCCCAGCCAATTAATTGCATGTTCCTTTTATTCTTCTAGTTTGTTTTTACTTTGTATTTCTTGTGTTCCTCTTTTCTTGGATGCATCTGTACAGGTTATTTGGGAACAGAAGGAAAGTGGGCTGTGGAAGAGATTTTGGAAGTTTCCAGGTGGAATCTGTTGGTTAGGAAATCTGCTGTGACAGCAGACTTAGCATCCCTTTTGGGATCTGAAGATCTCTTGCTCAGCCAGTTATTCAGAAAACTGAGAATCAGCTAGGAAAGTAATGGTGTCCACCTGGCTGGGGTGTCCCAACAGGGCTGGATTACTTTTATGCATTACAAGGAAGCGTGAACTAAGGTGTGCCAACAACACCTGGGGGCCAGTTAGTGTGTTTTGTAAGAACAGTGTTTGGGTTTCATCCTTTAAGTGAGTCCTTAAGGTAACCTACACTTGATAGAGATGCTAGAATCACTTTTGTTTGACAAGACTAAAATAGGGATCATTATCCAAATCACATCATAACTGCTGACTTGCCTTCTTCCTTCCTATGAAGTGGGATTGTTGTGTGTGCCCATGTGGGTTTAGATTTAGATTAGTTTTAGATTTGGCTTTTGTTCTTGCTTTACATATGCTCTGACAGACTATAATGTAAATTGAAAAAAGATTTTTAAAAATTAATTTGTTTAATCGAAAGGCAGAGTTACAGAGAGGAGAGACAGAGATCTTTTGCACTGCTTGTTTGTTCCTCAGAAGACCATAAAAGCTGAGGCTGGGCTGAGTGGAAGCCAAAAGAACTCCATCTGGATACCAACCCATATGCTTATATATGCTCATAGGTAATGCCATTTGAACAGGTGGCAGATTAACCCACTATGCCATACTACTGCCCCCCTTTTTAAATTTTTCATGTCACATTCAAATATTTTAATGAAAGTTACACTTTATTGAAATAATGAGGACTTGAAAGATGTAATTTATATAATATTTAAGGATAGAATATACTTGATGTCTGTATTTTCCAGAAAGTTTTGTCTTTTTAAATCTTTTTTTTTTTCCTACAGTTTTATTATACCTAGTTTAGAATCTGGTCAAATTCTGTTTGTATTGTCACTCTTATTTTACTTTTGTGTCTTTCCCTTCCACATCTTAAAGATAGACCCTACTGTTCAATAATTGACCAAAAGATTTTTCTCGAAGTATTTGTTATAAATTAAATTATAGTTCAATACCCAGCAGTGAGAAAGGGCAACTGAAGGATAAGAAATAGAGGCAAATTACAGTGCAAAGGAAGAACTAGAAGGGGGAAAAAAAAAACCCTAGTAAATGTTTAACTTTTAAGTGCATAACATAGTTTGTGACCTTGTGTTCCTTTGTTGAAAGAAAGACTTAAAATAACCATAGCAAACAGCACTGCTGGCTCACGTGGTCATCCTTTTTCTTGAAAGTACTATTGTTTTGATCTGTCTCCATAGTTTCAGCTACATAGAAAACTAATGGGAAGACCTTACTTAACTGGAAATACCCATAAAATGAATTTTTGCTTTATCTGCTTAAGCTGTAGGAAATCCTGGTGCTGGATGCTTTATACTTTTTTTAAAAACTAATTTCCCATGCGTGCATGTGTGCACGTCTTTTCTGTGAAGGCTCTAAAAATGTGCAAATAAAATGTTACTTGGGCTGTGAGAATCTGGTAAGGGGAGACTGATGGAATCTCAGTGTTAGAACTGGAAGTGATAAGTGTGAGCAGAGCGCACAGAGTTCACAGCAGGCGGACCTTGATTCAGGAGTGAAGGCAGGTAGCTGGATCAGGTGTTGTGCTCAGGGAGGACGGGCAAGGGCATTCCAGGTGTAGAGAATAGCAGGACCAAGCTCCTCATTCAGAAAGGGCAGCTGGGCTACACTGATTTAGAGCATAAGGAGAGGAAAGGCCTGGAAGAATAAGTTGAAGGTGGATATTAAAGTTCCTTCACTGTCAGGCTGAGACATTTGAACATTCCCTCGCTTAACATTGGTGACCATAAGATTGTGGAGTAGCACACCAGTGTGACATTCTCAGAGCTGAGATTTTATGCAGTTTATATGTATCCTTATATAGAAAAAATTTTAACAGAAGGCACAAAATCATGCATAGTACAGTCGCATATCAGAATCACAACTCTTATGGATTTTGAGGAGAGTTAATACGAGCAGTAATATAAACAACTAAGAACTGTAAAATAATCAGAAATTGTGTGCTAGCTATTATCATCATCTACATCTTTATTATTATTACACAGAGGTCATGAGGACCTCAATAGACTATGGAGGAAGTCAGGAGGTGTATGCTGTTGCACATATTACTACGGAATTTAACAGTTGATTGCAATTGGGGAACAAAAGAGAAAGCAGATGACTAGGGCGACTCCCATTTCAAGCCTGAATAAATGTTGCATAGAAATGTTAGAGCACTTTTAGGAAGAGAAGATAGAGTTTGGGTGTGTGGAATTTTGATTTTGCTTAGTTTTACACTTGGAGATGTCCAGCAGATAATTTATGCACACAGAACTGGAACTTTGGAGAAATACTAAAATCAGTAATGTGTATTTGGTATTTAAGTTCTTAGAGATTACAGCTGAGTCCAGGAGTGGGATAAAAATATCAAAAGGGAGAATGATATCAAAAGGGTCAAACTTCATTTTAAAGATAGAAACATAAAAGGCCCATCTTGTAAAGTTGATAGAATTGGATATGAGCATGGTAGAATACTAGGTAAGAGTTTTGTGAGTTTTTTGATTATGTATACCTATTATCTTAGCATGAATCCATGCTCTTTATTCTAAAATGCTAATTGTTCATTTTTGTATTTAGTTTGAACACTAGAGAATAGAATCTCAGTGGTTTAAGCCTCTGCTCGTGATGCCAACAATCCATATGAGCTCTGATTCAAGTCCCAGCTTTTTTTTTTTTTTTTTTTTGGTTGAACATTTATTTTGTTTTATTGGGAACTTAGATATACAGAGAGGAGGAGAGACAGAGAGAATGATCTGTCCATTGATTCACTTCCCCTAGTGGCCAAAACAGCCAGAGCTGTGTGCCAATCCAAAGCCAGGAGGTAGGAGCTTCTGGGTCTCTGATGTGGGTGCAGGGTGCCAAGGCTTTGGGTCGTCCAGGACTGTTTTTCCAGGCTACAAGCAGAGAGCTGGATGGGAAGCAGGGCCACCATGATTAGAACCAGTGTCCATATGGGATCATAGTGCATGCAAGGTGAGAATATTAGCCGCTTCGCTACTGTGCCAGGCCCTCAAGTCCCGGCTTCTTCACACTGTCTTTTTCTTTTTTAAGATTTATCTATTTTTATTGGAAAGTCAGATTTTACAGAGAGGAGAGACAGAGAGAAGGATTTTCCATCTGCTGGTTCACTCCCCAAGTGGCTGCAATGGCCAGAGCTGAGCTGATCTGAAGCCAGGAGCCAGGAGCTTCTTATGGGTCCCCCATGTGGGTACAGGGTCCCAAGATTTTGTGGACATCCTCGACTACTTTCCCAGGTCGCAAGCAGGGGCTGGAAGGGAATTGGAGCAGCTATAATATGAAGTGGTACCTATATGTGATCCCGGCATGTACAGAGCAAGGACTTTAGCCACTAGGCTACTGTACTGGGCCTGGCTTCTTCACTTCTATTCTAGCTCCCTGCTACTGCACTGGGAAGGTAATGGAGGATGGCATAAGTGCTTGGGTCCCTGCCACCCCCCTGGGAGATTTGTATGGAGTTCCAGGCTTCTGACTTCAACCTGGGCAAACACTGACCCTTGTAGCCCTTTGGGGAGTAAAGCAACTAATGAAGTTATCTTTCTCTGTCTCTTTCAACTCTCATTTTCTCTTTAAATGTGCATTTCAAGTAAATAATATATAAACCTGATATTTAAAAAGCACTGGAGTTTATTATTCCCTGTCTACGCAAGCATCAGAAAATACAGATCTCACTGTTAGCCAACATATTTTGGATATCACGCATGTACCATACCTGTTCTTGTGACAAGTTGAGCGGAGTGAGGGCATCAATATCAGCTCATAGGTTAAATATTCAAAAAACTGTTTTTAGTGTTTTCTCTGTTTTCCGTAATATGTGAAAATTAGAAATACTGCAACAGCAGGTTAAAAAAATGCTTGGGACGCCTGCACCCCCTATCCAAGTTTCAGTCTGAACCTGGCTACTCTGCTTCCTACTAATGCATCCTGGAAGGCTGCAGGTGAATGCCCAAGTGCACGGTTCCCTGCCACCCACATGGGCGACTCACATGGAGTTCTGGGCTCCTGGCTTCCGCTTGATCCATTCCTCACTGTGGCAGACATTCAGTCAGGGTGTGAGCCACTGGATGGAAGGTATCTGTCTGTATATCTCTTCATGTACACATAACCTGTCTTCATTTGTGTAGAGACTAGCTTTTGTTCTCGGAGTTGCATTGGCCTTAACTCTTACTGGTGTTAGCTTTGTCAAGTTTCAGATGGCAGCATCTTATATGAAGCCAAGCAAAAATTCATATATAGGAGTTGGACACCATTTGTCTAGCCAGTAATTGATAGCTACATGATCATGATGCGTAACTAAGCAGCACATACAAATACCAGATGTGTAACTATTTAGCAGAATTTTTAGGGCAAAGCACTTTATAATTAGTTTCTAGGCTAAGCTTTATTGTAATCATCGTTAATCTAAAGCAAAGGCACTTCTTTTCATTAGAAAAATAGTGGTAAATTTCCAACTACCTTGTCTGTTTACTTTTCCATTTAAAATTAAAAAAAAAATTAATTTGAAAGATAGTTACACAGAGAGGAGAGACAGAGGGGGTGATCTTCCGTCAGTTCGTTCATTCCCAAAGTGACTGCCTTGGCTGGAGTTGGGTCTCCCATATAGGTGCAGGGGTCTAAGGACTTGACTCATCCTCCACTGTCCCAGTCCATCAGCAGTGGGCTGGATTGGAAGTGGAACAGCCAGGACATGAACTGGTGCCTGTGTGGGATGCCGGCACCAAAGGCCAAGGATTAACCAGTATGCTGTCCCAGTCTGTACTTGATTTTTGGTATTCTGAATTCTATGATTCGTTTCCTTGTGGTGATTAACTGGTGAGCTGCCCATGAAATTACTCTTTGAAGGTGGGTAAGCAATATAATGCAGTGTTTATATGAAGCATAGTATCTTACAATTAATGAATGATTTCACACTCATTCTCTTACTTGGTATTTGCCTATTGTAGGAAGGACAGAAGATCATTATTCCGTTTTGGGGATACAGAAACAGGAGGGAGGTCTAATGATATATTCCCTGTACTCATTGTCTTGTGCCTTGTTGTTGCGGATTTTAATACACAACATCTGAAGCTGTGTCCATCTTATTTATGGCACTAACCCCTCCTCCCACCTTCCCTTTTCCTGTACTTGCTCTTCCCCTAAAAGGCATACGTTAAACAAGATAGGGCTGGGCATTTGGCTTACATATTAAGACACCACTTGGTACACCTTCAGAGTTGCAGCTCTGCTTTTTTTTTTTTTTTTTTAAGTTTATTTATTTTTAGTAGAAAGGCAGGTTTACAGAGAGCAGGAGGGACAGAAAGATCTTCCATCCACTGGTTCACTCTCCAAATAGCCACAATGGCTGGAACTCATATGATCCAAAGCCAAAAACCTCTTCTGGGTCTCCCATGTGGGTGCAGTGTCCCAAGGCCTTTGGCTGTCCTCCACTTGATTTCCCAAGCCACAAGCAAGAAGCTGGATTGTAGGTGGAGCACCTGGGATATGAACCGGCATCCAGCCCTGCTTCTAATGCATTTTTTACTAATGTGCACCAAGGGAGGCTGTAGAAAATTGTTGAAGTACTTGTGTCCCTGTTAACATGGGAGATGTGGATGAGGTTCTGGCTTTGACTTGGCCCAGCCCTAGCCGTTGTGGACATTTGGGGAGAGAACCAGAAAATGCAAAGTACTCTCTGTGACTATTTCTTTCTCTGTTTTTCAAGTAAGTAAAACGGGAAAAAAAAAATTTAAGACTTATTTATTCAAAACAGTGATAGTGAAGGGCAAGAGGGAGGGCTCCCATCACCTGGTTTGTTTTCCAGATTCCTGCTACAGGGCAAGTTGGACACCTCATTTACTGCCTCCCAGGTTGTGTATTAAAAGTAAATTGAATCTGAATCTGAAGTGCACAGTGACCAAGTCAGAACAGGCACTCTGACATAGGGTGCAGCCATCATGAGTAATGGCTTACCCTCCTGCTGTGCCACCGTACTCATCCTAAAATAAGTTTTGAAAAAAGAAAATCAGTTTCCCCAGATTTTTCACAGAATGTTAGTACTCAACAGTTTAAACTGGAAAATAGATTGAATTATTTTTAAAGTTTTAATTTTAAAAAATGAAAAGCCTTTTTTTTAGGACAAAGTGCAATGAAAGTACATGTTACTGAATACTCTCTTGCTTTTGGAAATTGTTTTTCATGAATCTTAAATTCCCTAAAGTCAAGTGAGTTGAAGGATCTTTTGTGATACATATTAGATAATTCACAAGTTTGGGTTCTTGAGTTGAATCATGGAGGTTGGTACTTTTAATGGAGTCATGGTGTTCTTAAATAATCATTACTTTAGATTTTCTAGCTCGGATTTATGATCCTTAGAACAAAGGAATTCTGATTTTTTTGGAGTGATGATTTCCTGATTAGAGTAGCATTATTACCTTGATCACAGTGTAGCAACAGCTTTAGTTTTGACGTACCATGTAAAAATTAGCTTGATAATTGAAATTTAGCTTAATGTACCTCTAAGCATGTATCTCCAACAAAGGTAAGATTGCTCTTCTGAACTATAGTGAAAAGAGGAAAAAAGTAGTGACTTACCTGTTCGAAGGCGCACAATCATTGTCCGTTCCACACCACCGCTACACACAGTGAACTTGATTTACCAGGTCTTTCCATTTCCCTGTTGGTTGGTGACCGTGTGGTCTAGTCTTACTGCTTGCTGGCAACTGTAATTTAACAGGCCTTAACACTTTCTTGTTTATGCTTTCTGCTTTTGAAATGTGTGAGAATATGGCATTTTGACAGTTTCAAGCATGTTTTCAAGGGGAAGTACAGTAAAACTAAAGGTAAAAGCTTTGGTGGATTTATGTTCTAGGTTCTGAAAACCGATAGGTTCTCTGTGTGGTTACCAATTGTAAGGAAGAGAAAACATTTGATGAAAGGAATCCTTATCAGAAGATATGCTTTTAGTTCCAGCTGTGGCATGTACTTGCTTTGTGACCTTGGCTAGGTCCTTAGTGTCTATGGATAAAATATCTAACTGTAATATGTTTTCTTTTTTTCTCTCTGCCTGTCTTCTGCGTTCATAGCCAAAAACAAATGAGAAAATGGGAAGATACTTTAAAAAGTGTAAAGTGTGTACAAATGTAAGTGATTAGCATAACCATCTCATTTACATTACACCCTTTGAAGTGGTCTTTATATTTCCCATTCCTGATAGCTGTATACGTGGAAAGGGAAGATTTAAGGTTTAATTGGCTTGGAAGTTTTGTTTATTTTCATGCTCTTTTTCTTTCTTTTTGGAACATTTCAGTCAATGATAAGACACTAAGCATAGGGCAGGCAGAGTGTGTCTGTGAGTCAGCAGGATCCAGGACCAAATCAAGTCAGCCAAGCTCTTATTGACATTCTTGTGACACCCTCTGGGTTTTTAATTGAGAATTCTTTGCTCCCTGCTCTCCCGGGTTCTTAGACCAGCACAATATTCCATTTTTTTTTTTAGTGAAGTCTATGATTAGATAATTATCTGCATTTTCTAAAATAGAACAGCTCTCTCTCCAGCCTTGTTCTTTTCGATTTTTGCATTGGACTACTACACAGAGGTTATTACACAACTGAACCCAAATACTTGAGAAGGAATTTCTTCATATGTGAATTTGATAGGACCTACAGTGAACTCAAGGATATTTAGTTCTTATAAAAATAAATAAATGCTTTTTTAAAAAAAGAAAGATCTTGAGAAGCTTCTGAATTTGTTCTTTCAGTAAATGTGTATTGAATCCTCACTGTGTGCAAGGTGTGTTTACCTCCAGGATGTGCCAAAACAAAAAGTAAATTATGCAAGACCTGGGAGGGTGATAGGAATGTGGAAATGTTAGGCTTAAAAATAAAAACTTTGAGAATTCTAATTGTAGAAGTAGATTTGAGATATACTGAAATTTTTTCTGAGGAGAGAAGGAAAGCCATTCACTTACCACAGACTGGTGAGTGTTTATATTTAACTTACGTCTCCTTACCTTGAATTTTGGTTCAGTCTAGGAGTTGGCCTCAGAATTCCTGCCTTCCTGAAGATGTTTCCTTTACTCCAGGATCTTGGATAAAAATGAGTCAGCCAGAGCTAAAAATCATCTTTTTGTTGGGTGCTGAAACCAGGAAGGGTCAAGAGACATGGAGATTAAGGTTCCTCTCTCATCTAGCAGAGATAAAAGTCCTCCTGAGAGACAAACAGCTCCGCACTCCTAATTTATAGAAGTTCAGGGTATTCCTGTTTAAATGTTTCTGGATTAGTCTGAAGTGAAAGCCTGTATAGCTACTGGTCATTGACATTCCATGGGATTTAAATTTGAGGCATTTGTAGTCATTTTACTTTGAAACTGGTGCATTTGTTCTTAATTAATAATTTAAGTTTTAAAATCATTTATAAAAGAGATGAGGTAAGATCTTTCTCTGCTTTAATATATATTTGCATTTATATGAAAATCTTTTTTAAAAATGTTAAAAGCAAAGTAAGTAGTCCAAATTAGGAAGAGAAAGAAGCTAGCTAGTTGAGTCACTTACTACAGTACATAATGGGAATTGCTTTAGTCTCATTGCTGCATCTGGGACTATTGAGGCCAAGATGGGTTTCCTGCCTAGCTCTGACAGATGATGATATAATACCATCTGGCATTGGTATGGAGCTCGAATTTTTTAAGCTTTCTAACTTGTGTATTCCCATTTGTGTGTTGTAATCACCCTGTAAGGTGCTACTTACTGTAGACTAACAGGGTCCCCAAGAAGTTAAATGATTTTCCCAGGATTGTAAATGGATGGCAACTTAAGGTATCTAGAGAACCAGAACCCCCAGGTCTAGTACATTTTCTTTCAGTTTTACCTTGTGCTTTAGTGTCCCCACTGTTTGCAACTGGATATTCATTAGATACTTCTGACCTGCCTACAGGCTTGCGTAGGGAAAGGATAAAATGAAAGAAGAGTGACAGAGCATGGAAACAATGACAGAGAAAGAAGAAAAACGCTTATATGTTAGGAGATAAGCAATGCTGTCTACATCTGCCTTGTGACAGAGATCTGGGAACAAATGGTTAAAATTCTCCTGAGCTAAAAGTTTGAGTTAGTGTTCTGAGTCAGGTCTGCTCATTTTTCTGAATAGTCTGACTGTGTATAAATATACTGTATACACACACACACGCACATACATGTGCCATCTTAAAGCAATTTAAACACTGGAAATAAACTATAGTAAGTCAAGATTACAATTCATAATTTTGGAGCTTTAAAATTTTTTAAAGTTTATTTATTTAAATGACTTAGTGATAGGGAAGTGGGTAAGAAAAGAAAGGGGAAAAAGAAATACCAATCTGTCATCCCCTGGCTTACATCCCAAATAGTCATAACAACTGGGCAAAAGCCAGAGGCCTAGAATTCCACTCAGGTCTCTAATGTGGGTACAGGCTCATTAGTAGGGCTCTGGATTGGAAATGGAGCAGCAGGAAATTGAATTGGCCTCTTACGGGGCTGATGTCTCAGGTCGCAGTTTATCCCACTGTTTGAATTTAAGTTTTATTTGTTTATTTTGGAGTCAGAGAGACACACACACATACAAATTTCTCATCTACTAGGATGTTTCCCCAAAACCCCCAGTGGCTTAGATTGGGCCTGGGCCTGGGCATGGCCCTGGCCAAAACTAAGAGCTAAGAACTCATTTCCAGGTCTCCCACGTAGTTGGCAGAAACTCCATCCTTAGAGCCATCACCACTGTCTAGGATCTACTCATCAGGAATCTGAAGTCAGGAGCTGCTTATTGAACCCAGGGACTCTGATAAGGGATGTGGGTATCTTAACTAGGCCAAACACTTGACCCACTTTAACATTTCTGATTCCACCATCTCCTAAGGAAGCAACAGTTTAGGCTACCAAATTTTTCACTAAAATTTACCATTGTATAGTATATATATTAGTATGTAAAGAACTGGAAGAAGGCCCAGTGCCGTAGCCTAGTGGCTAAAGGCTCTGCCTAGTGTGTGCTGGGATCCCATATAGGTGCTGATTCGTATTCTGGCTACTCCACTTCCCTATGAAAGCAGTTGAAAATGGCCCAGAACCTTGGGACCCTGCACCCATGTGGGAGACCTGGAGGAAGCTCCTGGCTCCTGGCTTCAGATCAGCTCATTTCCTGGTTTCAGATCAGCTCAGCAGCAACTTAGGGAGTGAATCAGTGGGTGGAAGATCTTCTTCTTCTCTCTCTCTCCTTCTCTCTGTAGATCTGACTTTCCAATAAAAATAAATAAATCTTTTAAAAAAAAGATGAAAGAGATGGGTCAGTGCTATGGGTTAAACCACTGTAACCACTGTATACAGTGCTGGCATCCAATATGGATACTGGTTAGAGTCCTTCTGATCTAGGGTCCTGCACCCACTTCAGAGAACTGGATGAAACTCCTGGCTTCAGTCCAGCATGCTTCTAGCTGTTGCAGCCATTGGGGGAGTGAATTAATGCATATAAAACTTCTGTCTCTTTTTGTCTGCCTCTCTCTCCCGACCCCCTCACTCTCTGAACTGTGCTTTTCAAATACATAAATAAAAAAAACACAAGTGGAGAGAATTGAGTAGGCTCCAAACATACACACACTGAGTAAATAAGAGAAGCTAATTGCCTGGAGTAATGCATTGTGTTCCATAAAATTGTACAGGTATTGCACATTAATAAAAATTTTTGAATTAAAGATGCAGTCCTCAACATTATATATAAAATTGGATTAATATTGATAAATTTATCATTAGCTATGCTTAGGTCAAATGAAAGTAATGTATGTGGCAAATAGTTACCAAACTCTTTAAGTTGACGTATTTGATGCATTCTTAAAGAATCACATTTCTGGGCCCGGCGCGGTGGCGCAAGTGGTTAAGTCCTCGCCTTGCACGCCCGGGATCCCATATGGGCGCCGGTTCTAATCCCGGCAGCCCCGCTTCCCTTCCAGCTCCCTGCCTGTGGCCTGGGAAAGCAGTTGAGGACGGCCCAAGGCTTTGGGACCCTGCACCCGCGTGGGAGACCCGGAAGAGGCTCCTGGCTTCGGATCGGCATAGTATCGGCCCGTTGCGGCTCACTTGGGGAGTGAATCATCGGATGGAAGATCTTCCTCTCTGTCTCTCCTCTCTGTATATCCGCCTTTCCAATAAAAAATAATAAAAATAAATCTTTAAAAAAAAAAAAAAAAGAATCACATTTCTCCAGCAAGCACACTCACTCGCACTCAATATCTCTCTCTCTCTCTCTCTCACACACACACACACACACACACACACACACACACACACACACACACACGATCCTACCAGACATGAGCAGACAGTTGGGGTTGAATCTTAGATACCCAGTAAGCATAATGGCTCTTTGTTCTGGGATACAACTTAGCGTAGGCTGCAGGCAGTTCTTATTTTCAACTCATGTCAGAATTGGCTTTCAGGATGAGGCTTGAAAAACCAGTTAATCTCCATTCTTCTACAGGAATTTATTTACTCCCATTAAGGTAGAAGGTCAAGGATATTAACAAAATATCTCTGTGGGGCTGACAGGGGCTGGCTCTGCTCCCTCTGCATGGAGGCTGAAGAGGGGAGCCATGCAATAGGTAACAGTCTAGGACAGGCTTCTCAGCCTTTTCGTGCTCAGATTCTCTATCAGGAAGCAAGGGATAAATAAAGCGCCTAACAATGCCTTACAACTTTGCCCTGAATATTGTCTCTTTTTTTTAAATTAAAGGGCCAGGCTTTGGTTTCTGTTGTATAACTCTTCAACTGAGTATAAAAGTCGCCATGGACAACTTGAACTAATAAGGGTGCTGTCTTTCAGTGAGTGAAACTTTCCCTGCAGAAACAGGCTGCAGGTCAGCTTTGCCTGTGGCTGCCATTTTCAGACCTTTGCTTTAGAATACTTCACTGTTTGGTTCTTTTTCTCTGTAATACAAAATACTGGTAGTGCTTTATTGCTGAAATACATGCAAGAATGTTTTGCTTGAACATTAATGAAATAATGGGAATGTTTGTGAAGTGAGATGTTGCACACCTTTTTTTCCCCCAAAGATTTATTTATTTGTTTTTGAAAGGCAGGATTATAAAGAGATCTTTATTTGCTGCTTTACTCCACAAATGGCTGCAGTGGACAGAGCTGAGCTGGTTTTAAATCAGGAGGCAGCAGCTTCTTCTGGTTTTCTCAAGGATGTGAGCCATCTTCTGCTGCTTTCCCAGTCTATTAGCAGGGAACTGAATTGGAAATAGAGCAGCCAGTACTCAAACCAGCTCCTATTTGGGATGCTAAAGCCATAGGCAGAGGCTTAACCTGTTTTACCTCGGCACCAGTCCTTACACACCATTTTCTGTTCCACATTGCACATGTGAAAATATTTTGTTCCTGCCTTTGTATTACTTTAATTGCTGATACCAGTTACTGTGCTGCTTTTTTGTTGTTGTTGTTGGTAGTGGTGGGTTTTTTTTGCATGTTTACTACAACCATATTGTATGGGCCAACCCTTGTTTAAACATATGACAGCAGATAGAAAACAGAAGCAATATTTGTTGTTAAAGAGAAAGTGGTTCTGCTGCCATTTTGAAAATACTTTCTTGTAATGTGGTTACATATACGCCATGGAATACTACTAAGCCATAAAAAAGAATGAACTCTTGTCTTTTGCAACTAAATGGGTGCAATTGGAAATTGTTGTCTAGTGAAACAAGCCAGTCTCATAAAGACTGCTTTCCCAGGCCACAAGCAGGGAATTGGATGGGAAGTGGGCCACTGGGATATGAACGGTGCCCATATAGGAACTGGCATGTGCAAGGTAAGGACTTTAGCTACAAGGCTACTGTGCTGGGCCAACCCCTTACATATTTAATACATATTACTCCAGCAGTGGCTGAGTGAATAATCTAAGACTACTAGCAAATAGGCAGCAGGTCAGTGTACAGACATAGGCCTTTTCTTTTCCAGAGCAGTGCTGTTTTTCTCTTGAAATTGTCAATCAGAGATTGCCTTTGTTATGGAGAACATAAGCTTCCTTATGGTCTGACATGCTTTCTAGCCATTTTGATTGATGAAGGCATATGTTTTAAGGTCCATCTGTATAAACATTGTAGCCAAATTGTCTGTTGGCGGAATTGTTTTGTTTTAGAATTGCTTTGTTTTGAAAGATCTCAGTCCTTATATTTAGTTTTCACTTTTCTTTGTAGTTTGGAAGAATATCTAAAATAAGCACAGATTAGCTTAAGTCCTACCCCCTTTTATTCCACATCCATCTGTTTATTTCTATTTTCATTCCTCCTTTTTAAATCTTTCACATTTTAAAAGATTTATTTTATTTTTATTTGAAAGAGCTACAGAGAGAAGGAGAGGTGGAGAGAGAAATCTTTCATATGCTGGCTCACTCCCAAAATGATTGCAACTGCTAGAGCCGATCCAGTCTAAAGCTGGGAGCCGTGGGCTCCCTCCAGACCCCCAACGTGGGTGCAAGGGCCCAAGGACTTGGGCCATCCTCTGCTGCTTTCCCCGGATATAAGTAGGGAGCTGGATTGGAAGTGGAGCAGTCTAACACTCTCTAACCAACTGATTCAGATGAAGAAACCTGGAACTAATTTCAGTAAATACCTGAGCAGTGTTGGAACAAAATTCTGGTAATAGCACTGCATGTAGGGCAAAACAATAGCACATGATCTCATGATAAAGGAAGACATGATCAGAATGAAGGTCATAAAGGAGAGTGAAGAATGTATGTGCTTTGAACATTGGCAGGTACCTGTTGACATAACATGCTAGATATTGGAAGAACAGAAATGTTTAGGAACATTCATACCTAAAAGACCTTAAAAGAGGCAAGTGGGATTGGAGAACATTAAGGGAATGATAGTACCAATATTTAGGTTTGTTTTTCACAGTACTGAATTAAGATTTGACAGCAAAATCAACATGTCTAGGTAAAACTTGACTGCCCAGGGTGGGTCCTCTTAGTGCTTTAATAACAAGCAGCATTGGCTAAGACCTTTGCCTCACTTTAGGACAACTTGCTGTCATGTAGTCTTATTTTCTTTCTTCCTTTCTTCCTTTCTTCCTTCCTTCCTTCCTTCCTTCCTTCCTTCCTTCCTTCCTTCCTTCCTTCCTTCCTTCCTCTCTTTCTTTTTTTTCTTTTCTTTTCTCTTCTCTTCTCTTCTCTTCTCTTCTCTTCTCTTCTCTTCTCTTCTCTTCTCTTCTCTTCTCCTCTCTTCTTCTCTCCTCTCTCCTCTCCTCTCCTCTCCTCTCCTCTCCTCTCCTCTCCTCTCCTCTCCTCTCCTCTCCTCTCCTCTCCTCTCCTCTCCTCTCCTCTCCTCTCCTCTCCCCTCCCCTCCCCTCCCCTCCCCTCCCCTCTCCTCTCCTCTCCTCTTTTCTTCTCTTTTCTTCTCTTTTCTTTTCTTTTCTTTCACAAAGTCAGATATACAGAGAGGAGGAGAGACAGAGAGGAAGATCTCCCGTCCAATGATTCACAACCCAAGTGAGCGCAACGGCTGGTGCTGTGCCAATCCGAAGCCGGGAACCAGGAAACTCTTCTGGGTCTCCCACATGGGTGCAGGGTTCCAAAGCCTTGGGCCATCCTTAACTGCTTTCCCAGGCCACAAGCAGGGAGCTGGATGGGAAGTGGAGCTGCCGGGATTAGAACTGGCGCCCATATGGGATCCCGGGCGCGTTCAAGGAGAGGACTTTAGCCGCTAGGCCATGCCGCCGGGTCCATGTAGTCTTATTTTCTTGAACAGTTAAGATATTGGACACTTTGGTGTTGTCTCCAAGCTTTGGTTTTTTAAATTGCTGTGCAGAGCTGTATTGTGGTTTTAATCATATTATAAGACTTTGGTATAGAGAATGAAATAAATGCCAGAGAATAGAGAACTGAAGCCTAAAGATACAGACTTTTAGAAGCCAGGTAATGTAGTAAAGCCTTACGTTTCTTTGTATTTTATGAAGTTGGTAATTTTGATACATCCTGTTCCTTACCCAGGAAAAACACTAAGTGAAGATTTGGCAAGCATGGTGCTTGATCAGGAGCAAGAATTTGAAAGATTTCCAAGAAAATCTTAAAAGACAAGCACTGTGCTTTGGGGGGTGTTTTGAAATTTGTTTAGATCTAATTTTCTTTCCTCCAGAATGATGAGAGTAACTGGATATTAAAATGACAGCTTGGTTGCCTACCCTGAAGTAGTTGGTTTGAATCATCTCTCTTCATGGTTTTCTTCTTCTTTTTTTTTTTCTAAAGGATTTATTTGTTTATTTGAAAGGCAGAGTTGCAGAGAAAGAGGGGATAGACAGAGAACTCTTGCATCTGTTGGTTCACTTCCCAAAGTGCTGCAGCAGATTCAAGTTGTCCAGACTGAAGCCAGAAGCCAGAAGCTTCATCCACATCTCCCATATTGGTGCAGGTGCCTGGTACTCAGGGAGTCTTCTGCTGCTTTCCTAGATGTATTAGTGGGTAGCTGGGACACAAGCTGAGACGCTATGTGGTGCTGATGTGCAGGTGGTGGCTTAGTCCACTATGCCACAACACAAGCCCCCCTCTTTCTAATGGCTGACCAGATGAGGATATTTTTCCTCATCTACTCCAGCCTGTATTTCATTAACTTTTGCCTACTTTGCTCATGTGTATTGTTTATTTTTTTTAATAGGCTGTCACTTTGAAAAGATGTATACTTGTAACAGTGTGCACCCACATTTCTAGCTTCCTAGTTCCTTGCAGTTCCGAACACCGAAGACTTTTTTGGGTTTGTGCGTGCACACCCACGTACACACTTACCTTTTGCTCTTTCCCTTTCTCTCAAATCTTCAGTAAGTCAGCTTCAAGTAGACTTCTGGTTGTGGACTTAAAGACTCAGGGAAGCCTCGTGCTGAGTGCCCTGTAATAGCTTGTGCAGACACTTACTTTGGTTGTTCAAAAGATTCCATTCTGTATTCTGCAGGGTCAAGCTTTCCAAGATTCCCCTTTCTCAGAAAGGCCTTACGCAGCCACTCTCCCGCCCCTTCAGTCAGGAGCAATGAGTTAGCAGGCCGTGTGCTGGAGGCTCTGAGGGAAGCGTGTCCAAGAGGGAACTAAGACATGCATATGGAAATGATCGTACCAGGCACTGTTTGGAGAGCAGAAAGAGCAAGAAGACTGTGGAGAGAGGGCAGTTGAGTTGAGCATTGGAGAACCAACCATCTCATGATGAACTTGGATTCTTCCCTTTCCAGCTTTGGAAAGCAAACTGTTAAAAAATTATAATCAAATAAATTTAATGAACATTCAAGAGTTGAGATTATTTCCAGCTACCATGACTAATATTTCAACTTGTCCTAGCCCTTTATTAAATAGTCTTTTTTAAAAAGTATTTATAAAATAATTAATGAACAGAATAAACCCAAAATTAATTAAATCTGGAAAATATTATACTTTTCATAAATGATATAAGCTATTATAGCTTTTTCTTTTCTTTTTTTTTTTTTAAAGATTTATTTTTATTATTTTCTCATTGGAAAGGCGGATATACAGAGAGGAGAGACAGAGAGGAAGATCTTCCATCCGATGATTCACTCCCCAAGTGAGCACAACTGCCGATGCTATGCCGATCCGAAGCCAGGAGCCTCTTCCGGGTCTCCCACGCGGGTGCAGGTTCCCAGAGCTTTGGCCGTCCTCGACTGCTTTCCCGGGCCACAGGCAGGGAGCTGGAAGGGAAGCGGGGCTGCCGGGATTAGAACCGGTGCCCATATGGGATCCCGGGCGTGCAAGGCGAGGCCCTTAACCACTTGCGCCACCTCGCCGGGCCCTATAGCTTTTTCTTAAGACAAATTTTCTGTTAATTCAAGTAATTAGTTTTATCCTGTGATTGAGTTGACAGTTTTATGTGGAATGAAGAGAATCCTGGGATAAATTCTTCTTTAAATATATCCCTGTTCTCATCTCCCTAGAATATGGACTGATACATTTTCTGTGAGCAGTATATGTTAGAAATGAACTACTTTTGTAGCAAAATTGATTCAGATGCTGTTAATGTCTTAATCATTAAACTAAGAAGTGATGATTAACAGAAGTGTTTATATTGTTTAATTTATTGAGTTGTTTGACCAGTAAAAAATTGTTTTTGATTAATTCCTTTTACCTAATGCGTTAGTGAGAAAACACCAGGAATACTTAGTTTTTCACACACACACACACACACACACACACACACACACACACACACACACACACACAGTGTTGCTTGAGATTTGGTCTCATTTTTAAAACTTTGTGTGGAGAGTGGATGTGATTTAGGGAAAGCCTTTTGAATAAAAATTCTGCCCTTTTCAGGAATTTACACTGCGACTTATGTTCTTTCAAGAGATTCCACTAATTGTCTCTGCAAAGATGTTGGAAAACATATTCCAAACCTTTTTCTGTTTCTGCTCTCTTATGTCCTTGGTAAGGAAAGTACCTTTGTCTTCTGAAATCTGAAATTTATAAAATGAGGTTGCTGCATGGAAAAAAATCATAAAGGCCATAACTCTAAATCCAACGCCCAGATGGAACCCTGCTTGTAAATTAAACTTAATGTAAAGAAGAGCAGTCAGAGTTGTCCAAAGATGGAAAAGAATGCCTTCCCAGTAAGCCAGTTTCCCAGAACTGGAGAGGAGGCAGTCAGATTTGAGCTGGATGACCACTTACGGTAGGATTGCAGGGGCAGAGAGGAGCTGTGAGCATCATATGGAGGGGTGGGTCTGGGTGTCGCTTAGTGTCTTAGTCCTAAATTTCTGTGAAGCAGTCAGATGTAAAGGATGCTGTTATTGACTTATATTTTTTTTATTATTATCTGTTTTATTTTATAGTTTTACTAGGCTTCTCAAGTTAAAAATTTAATGTTAAGTACATTTGCAGTTACGAAAAGATTTGCTAATGTGTGTTTATACCCAACTATTACAACAGTTTTTGGCTGTGAGCCTGCCAAGGATTTACTCATTGTGTATTGACTCCACAGATGTTTGTGGCCTGCTCATTGCAGCATGTCCATGATTAGGGCAATTCCACACTAAAAGTAGCCTGTGCATTTAGTTGTAGATGTACTTCTGGAATTATCTTCTTATTGGAAGAGTCTTACTGCCTTGAGTACCTTATATGAAACTATTAATAAATGTAGATAATTTCTCTAGACTGCCTGGACTACCCCGAAATAGAAATTTGTAGAAGATCATTAAGTTTCTCGTGTTTTGGTATCTAATTAAACTGTTTCGTCCATTTAAGTGTTTGCCTGCTAACTACTTAAACCATCTGGAGTATACTGTTCCCCTGTAAATCTTTTGAGGCATTTTATTATCTGTAGTTACAACTGACATGGGGATCCTTGTTCATCTTCCCTCCTCCATCCCAAAGCAGTTGGTAAACCAAGTGCAGGTTCTGACCCTGTATTCTCTATCTTGATTTTAATTCCCCATTGTTTTCACCTGTCTTTAATGCCTCCAGTTGCTGGTATGCTATTTTGGCTTTGTGCCTGATAGCAGTGTTCAGGAAAGGAAAGTATTGGGGAGTATGTAATTTCAGCTCAGACTTCATGCCATCTATTCAATTATTGGCCTAGTCTCAAGCCCTTTTATTCCTTTGTGGCAGACTTTCCTGAGATTAGAAGGAGTAATCTGATAGCTCCAGAGAAGTGGGATCACAGTGTTTAAAACAAAAGAATAAACACAGCTGTTATTAAGTTTGGCTTTACCTGTCTGTGCAGTGTTATTCCCTGCAGCCCTTCGTGTGTCACAGCTGCAAGCTGCAAGCTGTGACATGGAGCATGAGAACCCTTGAATTTGAAAAAGCTTTAGAAGGAATCACATTGAAAACTCTAGACCAGACTAGGGCAACAGGGTGCCTTTCCCAACCCCGTAAATTGGGTTTGTAACAACTTTTGATTTTCTAGTAGGTACTCCTTGATAGTCTCCATGACATCAGCTAAGGAGAAGAGAAAGCTTTATTCCAAGTGTTGGTTCTGTACTGTGGTAAAAATTTCTTCAGCACAATTACGTACCTTGTCAAGTTAAATAAAATTAAACAAAACAAAGAGAGAAGTGTCTACCCTATACAGAATGTCTGGCTTTATTATTTCTCATATGTGTCATGTGTGTGTTTCTTTTCAGTTGTCGAAATGTCCACAGAAGGAGGATTTGGTGGTACTAGCAGCAGTGATGCCCAGCAAAGCCTGCAGTCCTTCTGGCCCCGTGTCATGGAAGAAATCCGGAATTTAACAGTGGTAAGGAGGCATGAAAAACTCAAGTGTGTAAAACGCCATAGGGTGATTAGCTAGAGCTCAAGACTAAGAAGTTTTCAGATTTAAGCACACTTATAAATTAGGCATAATTCATTTGTGACCTATAGTCAAGAGAGAAAAAATATGTAATTTAGCTTATGTGGTCATTGTAGGAATGTCCTTTATATCTTAGTGACTTTTCTTAGGTGTGTGGGTGCTAAAAATTAAGGTAGTTTAATGTGAGATGTGTTTTTGAAGGAATGCAGGAAAGTAGAGATTGCATCTTTCTTTACTAGCTTTAACTGTGTTCTTAGATATAATTTAGTGACCCTACTAAATTTCTAGAACTTGATGTAACCCACTGGGCAGTTTATTTCACAACAGGTTTGTTATGGGCAATGGACTGTTTCTGTGTGGTAAAAGTCACATTTGTACCAGGATTTTTCTCTGGCCAAGTCGTTGACATTTGGGGCCAGATGGTTGTGGCGAGGGCTCTCCTAGGGTGGGCTGTAGGGTGATCAGCAGCATCCTTGACCTCTGCCCACTCAGTGCCGAAAACAGTGCTTGCCCAGTTGTGATGATAAAAATGACTTTAGATGTGGGCACATGTCCTCTCTGGATAAAAATTTTCTATTGGGAACCACTAACGTAAAAGAATCACCCTGACCCTTGAGGAGCTTACCATATAGTAATTACAGCAGATTGAGTCAGTAGGTGTTGAATGACTTGCTAAGTCAGACACAACAGTGAGTGTGAAACAGCATACTTGTTGCTTTCTGAGCTGGAGATGCTTTAAGTAAAGGGAGTGTTTTGTTAGGACTTGAAACATGAGTCAGTATTCAGCAGATGGAAGGGGTGGGAAAATATATATTGGGTAGTGAGGAAGGCCTGCATAAAGGTATAGAAGCTTGGGGGTGGGGGGTGCCTTATATTTAGAGGAACAACAAGAAATTCAGTGGCTGGAGATTACAGTCTGGGTGGTAGAGGCTGGAGTACAAGTGATGTGTCAGGAAAGTGGAGTAGAATGTGAAGCTAGTTATAATTGGAATCTTTTCGGTGTGCAATATCTTGTCCTTAATGAAGAATGTTCTGTTTGGTATCAGTTAAGCAAGTGCTGCAAAAGCTCCCTGTGTTGTAGCTGTCATTCCTACCCTGGAGGCGTTAGCATAGTGACAGGACAGTCCTTTCTGATGGTGATTTAGTGTTACAGTTCCCTAGGGTTAGTGGCTTTTATCCTCTGATATGTCAGTCAGTCTACATTTTTATTACTTACCTTTAAAGATTTATTTATGTATTTGCTTGAAGGAAAAGAGTGATAGGGAAAGACGGATCTTCTATCCATTGGTTCACTCTCCAAATGACTGCATTGATCAGGCCAAAGCCAGGAGTCTGGAACTCTATCCAGGTCTTCCACATGGATGGCAGCAACCCAAGTACTTGAGCCATTATCCACTACTTTCCTAGGTATATCAGTAGGAGGTAAGTTCAGAAAGGTAGCAGCCAGGACTTGAACCAGTACTGCAGTATGGGATGCTGGCATTGCGAGCAGCCATGTGCCACAATTATAGCTTCCTGTTTATTTATTTTTCTTTTTAAGATTTATTTTTATTATTTTTTTTTTATTGGAAAGGCGGATATACAGAGAGGAGAGACAGAGAGGAAGATCTTCCGTCCGATGATTCACTCCCCAAGTGAGTGCAACGGCCGATGATATGCCGATCCAAAGCCAGGAGCCTCTTCTGGGTCTCCCACACGGGTGCAGGGTCCCAAAGCTTTGGGCCGTCCTCTGCTGCTTTCCTGCGCCACAGGCAGGGAGCTGGAAGGGAAGCAGGGCTGCCGGGATTAGAACCGGCGCCCATATGGGATCCCGGGCGTGCAAGGCGAGGCCCTTAACCACTTGCGCCACCGCGCCGGGCCCGCTTCCTGTTTATTTTTAAAGGCAGAGAGAAACAGAGGTATAAGGATCTCCCAGGTACTTGCAACAGCTGTTCCTTGACTAGGTTGGGAACTCAGTCAAGGTCTGTTAAATGACTAGCAGGGGTTGAGCCATGACCTGCTATCTCCTAAAGTATGCATTAGCAGCAAGCTAGAATCAGAAGCAGAGCGCAGACTTGAACCCAGTACTCTGATCTGGGATGTGTCTATTCCAAGTAGTATCTTTTTAAAAAGCTTTTATTTATTCTTTTATTGGAAAGGCAAATTTACAGAGAGAAGAAGAGACAGAGGGAGATCTTCCATCCAGTGGCTCATTCCCCAAATGGTTGCAACAGCCAGAGCTGAGGTAATCAACAGCAAGGAGCCAGGAACTTCTTCCAGATCTGCCATGAAGGTGAAGGTGCCTAAGAGTGTGGGCTCCTCCACTGTATTCCCAGGTCATAAGTAGGGAGCTGGATTAGAAATGGAACAGTTGGGACATGAACCAACACACTTATGGGATTCTGGCACTTGCAGGCAGAAGACTAGCTATTGCACTGGCCCATCCAAATTGCAGCTTTTTTTTTTTCAGTAATGAAAAAAATATATTTTCGGGATTGTTTACATAGTTGAGAGGGATGCATGCACAGGAGAGCCTCTGGTTAGCATAGAGAGGTTCAGGCATGGAGGAAAGTGGGTGGCACACGTTTCAGGTTTTGTTTTTGTTTTTGTTTTACCTGCATCCACCAGGGAGGATTGGGAGAGGACTGCTCCTTGTATCAAACTATGTCAGCACCTGGGAATGGGAGAAAGTCCTTTGATGATGCCTCAGAGGTCCCAATATGGGGAAGAGTATGTGGAGAGTGTTACTGGATAGCCCTGAGATGTCTTTGGTCTTGCTGCTCCAGGGTTAAGAAAATCTTTCCAAGGTCTGTTGGTTGACACAATCCACCTTACCCAGGAACATGCTGCAAAGCTTGGCCAGGAGAGTGGTTCAACTTGTTCTGCTTTGTATCCTCTGATTGGCAGAGGACGTCCCCTGCTGGCCTAGATGAGCTGGTCATCATATCCCCTGTGTGCATCTGGGCATGCTGTCAACTGCACAGACCTCCGCAATTTAGGAGGCCCCTCAGGACTGATGCATGCACTCCATGGTTGGACAATGTATTTTGTAATTTTTCCATGTGACCAGGGTCTGAGTCAACAATCCAATCAAGGAACCCCAAGATACCTCACCTGGGATGAACTCAGACTTAATTCATATGTGTGACAGTCAGTTCAGAGTCAGGTTTGTTCTGTCACCTGCATCAGCCAACACACATACTGGTAGATGCAGCTTGTTCAGTTCCGCCTCAGCCCCATACCTCTTGCAAACTGACTGGTGCTGTGGTCCAGTCCAACCAGTCCACCACAGACCTGGTCATCACACATACCAGCAGGTACCTCAGCTTGGTCAGGGTAACTTGTGGCCCAGCCCAGTCAGTTCACACAGAGACATGCTAGCAGGTGCCTCAGCCTAGTCGGGGCAACTTACTGTAACCTCCACCGGACCTGAATGCAGTCCCGGCTTTTGTGTGTGCCAGCCTCTGCTGCAGGTTAGCTCAGCCTGACCCGCCCCACAGAGCTGGGTCTCACGTATGCTGACAGTTGCCACCACTTTGTCCAGCCTGGCCTGTCTCCAGCCCTGGTTCTTGTCTCAAATATAAAGGAAACAGGAGGCAAAATGATATACCCAAAAGTGAGCTGTTTTGTTCATTCATATTTTAACATGATAAACTCAACTGTTTCACTTACCAAGTTTTCAGCATTAGAATGACCCTGGCGTGGTGGCTAGTGGCTTAAGTCCTTGCCTTGAACACACTGGGATCCCATGTGGGCACTGGTTCTAGTCCCGGCAGCTCCACTTCCCATCCAGCTCCCTGCTTGTGGCCTGGGAAAACAGTGAAGGACAGCCCAGAGCCTTGGGACCTTGCACTGGCATGGGAGACCTGAAATAGGTTTTTGGCTCCTGGCTTTGAATCACGCAGCACTGGCGGTTGCGCTCACTTGGGGAGTGAATCATCGGACAGGAGATCTTCCTTTCTGTCTCTCCTGCTCTCTATATATATGACTTTGCAATAAAAAATAACATAAATCTTAAAAAAAAAATAATGGGGAATCTTAAAAAAAAAAAAAAAAAAGAATGACTAGTCTACTGCTTGGTGTGGTTGAAGATGACCTGTCTGCATTGCAGCTTGTGCACAGAGAATTCATATAGGAGCAGATCTGCACCCACATGAACATCAGCTCTGGGGTTGTGCTCCGAATTAATGTACTGTGTTTTGTTGGGGTTTGTGTGAGTAAGTTGTGGTAGAATAATATGTAACAAAATTTAACCATTTGTAAATGTTCAGATTACTAGCCTTATTGTATTCATGCTGTGAAACATATCTCTAGAACTTTTCATTTTATGGAATAGCAAGTTCTGTCTCATCACCCTGGAAGCTGTTATTTTATTTTTTGTTTCTTTGGGTTTGGTTATTTTGGATACCATATGTAAGTGGGCTCATACAGTATATGTTTTTCTTACGACTGGCTTGGCGTAAGGTTCTTAGTATGGGTTAAAATTCTTTTTCTTTTTAAGGCTGAATACTGTCCCATTTTACACATGCACACTACATCTTGGTTGCTATCTGTCAATGGGCATTAGAATCACTTCTACCCTTTAGCTCTTTAACAGTGCACATGGGTATGCACAAAACCCTGGATTTTGATTAAAAAATATTTATTTGAAAGGCAGAGTTGGGAAGGGAAGGTGGGAGGGTAGGAGAGAGAGACTTTCCATCTACTTGTTCACTCCCCATATGCTCGCAACAGGTGGACTGAAGCCAGGGGCCCAGGTACTTGGGCCATTCTCTCCTGCTTCCCAGTCATATTAGCAAGAAACTAGATCGGAAGCAGAGGAGCTGGAACTTGATCTCAGGCATTCTGATAGGGACACAGGCATGCAGGCAGCAGCTTCACCTCTGTGCCTGCCCCCAAGCTTTGAGTGTTAGCTTACATGGTTTGCTTTTCAAGGTAGGTTGCCAATCAAGCAGAGCGTAGTGTTGACGAAATTTGGTACTGAGAAATCAGGCTCCAGATGTTAAAAGAGGATTCGTGTGAGATACTCAATTTTATTTCAGGTTTTGTGGATGAAGAGAAAGGGTAGTAAGTAGAAAGTTATTTTTAATTGTTGCTTTATTGATGACTATCTGAAATTTTGCTCATGCTTTCCCTTGAAGAAGACTTCTATACTTCTTCCATGCTGTATGTCTTAAATCATGTGCTTAGAATAATGTCTGTCATATAGTAGGTACAAAATAAATGTTTAAATGAGTCCAGTTCCTCCACTTTAGATTTAGTGCAGAGCAACATGGAATGTGACTACAAATGGAATCTGACCAGTAGAGTTGGGGTGAGTTTTCCATTTGTAAGATTCTTAATTTTCCTCTCTGCCCAGGACTCGACCTTCAGCACACGAAGGCAGCTGCTTTTCTGACTGTGCCCTCTGTGTGATGCGACCAGACATTCTAGCATTCATTGCCTCTTTAGAACCCATCTGTACTTACAACCAAACTTCCTCAGATATATCAGAGCCTCTTGGGTTGACGCTGCAATATGTCTAACAGATTTTTTTTAAAAATCCATTATGTTTAAGCTATCTAAACACAAGTAAAGCTTGTGAGAGTATTCATAAAATGTTGTGGTCTCTGAAAGACTGGGACAGGGATTGTTCCAAAAATAAGTAATTGATGTTTGCTAGGTGACTTATTTCATGATGTTTTGGAAACACCACTCCCAGTCATTTTTAAAAAAGATTTATTTATTTATTTTTATTGGAAAGGCAGATACACAGAGAGGAGGAGAGACAGAGAGCAAGATCTTCCGCCCCATGGTTTACTCCCCAAGCAGCTGCAATGGCTGAAGCTGAGCCAGTCCGGAGCCAGGAGATCTCAAGGCTTTGGGCAATCCTCCACTGCTTTCCCAGGCCACAAGCAGGGAGCTGCATGGGAAGTGGGGCCGCTGGGATTAAAACTGGCGACCACATGGAATCCCAGCGTGTGCAAGGCGAGAAATTTAACCACTGCACTTTCGCACCAACCCAGTCATTTTTTATCTAAATATTGTAGAAGTAGTTTATCTTCCATTTCCATCTTTCTCCTGCTTTCCTCTATGATAAAAGTTCTATTATTCCAAAACCCCAGGTGGGATTCAGCTGGGACTGAAGTTGTTTAAAAATCATGCCGGAATGATTGTGCAGCTGAGTAACTATGTAAAATCAAGTCTTTTTTTTTTCTTTTTTTCCCCCTTATTCTTTCGATTTTTTTTTCTTATGATTTAAAAGGCAGAATTACAGAGAGACAGTACTCTCCGGTCGGCTGGTTCACTTCCCAAGTGGCTGCAATGACCAGGGCTGGAGCAGGTCAAAGCTAGTAGTTAGGAGCTTCTTCAATGTCTCCCACAGGTGTCTTTGGCCCAAGCATTTGCACCATCTTCTGTTGCTTTTCCAGGCACATTAACAGGGAACTGGATCAGTTTGGAGCAGCCAGCACTCAAACATGCCCCTGTGTAGGGTGCTGACATAGTACAACACCACCCGAAAATACAAGACAAAAAATTCTTGCTGAGCCTAACAGGGTAGCCTAGTGGCTAAAGTCCTTGCCTTGCATGCACCAGAATCCTGTATGGGCACCATTTCGTATGCTGGCTGTGCCACTTCTTTTCCAGCTTCCCGCTTGTAGCCTGGGAAAGCAGTAACTCCGCCCAAAGCCTTGGGACTCTGCACCCACATGAAAGACCCGGAAGAAGCTCCTGGCTCCTGGCTTCAGATTAGCTCAGCTCCAACTGTTGCGGCCGCTTGGGGAGTGAACTGACGGATGGAAGATCTTTCTCTCTGTCTCTCCTTTTCTCTGTAAATCTGCCTTTCCAATTAGATAAATGAATCAATAAATAAATCTTTAAGAAAAAAATTCATGCTGTAGGTTTGTACCGTGGCATAATAGGTTAAGCCTTTGTAGCACTGGCATCACAAATGGGTGCTGATTCGAGTCTCAACTGCTGCACTCTGATCCCTCCCTACTAATGTGCCTGGGAAAGCAGCAGAAGATGGCCAGAGTTCTCGGTGTTTGCACTCACAAGGGAGACCTGGAAGAGGCTTTCTGGCTGCTGGCTTCAGAGTTACTTGCCTCTAGCTGTTGTGATCATTTTGGGAATGAACCAGCAGATTGAAGATCTCTGTCTCTCCTCTCTCTTTAAGTCTGACTCAAATAAAAATAAATAAATCTTTAAAAAAATACATATTATAAGAAACCTACCTTGCAGTGCGGTAGGTTAAGCTGCTGCTGCTCTTTGACACAATTATATCAGACTGCTGGTTGAGGGTCCCAGTTACTCTGCTTTGATTCCAGCTTCCCCTATGATACACCTGAAAGTACAGCAGGTACTTGGGCCTCTGAATCTGTATGGAAATCTCAGAGGAGACTCCTGGCTCCTGGCTTTGGATCAGCTCAACTCTGGCCATTACAGCGCTCTCTCTCTGTCGTTCTCTCCTTAACTCTGTCATTGAAATAAAAATAAAGCAAGTTAAAAAGGTGCATATAATGAGTAGGCTATAGATTTTGGGTTTTGAATTTTTTTCTTACTAAGATAAACTCATATTTTAATCTGTTTCCACATTTTTTAAAGCACCCTTGTGTCCAGCAGAGCTCTGAAAACAAAAGTAAAGGGCTTCCGAGCATTGAGTTTTACCCTTCAGACCTTTCCAAGTGGGGAAGAGAAAGCTACTTTGTCTTTTTGCAGGTTGGGAGGCAGGCAGTAAATATGCTGAATCTTTTAAAAAAATCTAATTCTTCCCTAACTTATTCCCTGCAACCAATTCATCCTTTAATTAGCTGTAATTTAATGCCTAAGTTACTTTTTGTTAATTGGCAGTTTCATCTCATTTCTTGGTGCCTCCAAATTGGATAATGGCATTTCTAACATTACAGTAAAATCAGATAACCATTTAAAAAGAACTTGGTGGCAAAAGTTGGTGGACTGTTAACATGTTCTGTGTGAGCTGTTCCTATAGCACAGTGACCTCAAACTGCAGTGTCTGTCTGAGCCACAGGAGGGAGAATCTTGTTAAAGTACTGAAGATAGGAGCCAACATTGTGGTGCCGTGAGTTAAGCCTCTGTTTCCAGTTCAGCTACCTGTTAATGTGCCTGGGAAGGCAGTGGTAGATGACCCCAGTACTTGGGCCACTGCACCCATATGAAAGACATGGATGGAGTTCCTGGCTCCTGGCTTTGATCTGGCCCATTCCTGGCTGTTGCATTCATTTGGGGAGTGAATCAAGGGATGGAATACTTCTTCATCTCTGTTAAAACACCATAATCTTTTTTTAAAATGAAGCAAATCGTTTTTAAGATGAATTAATGGTGATGAAGATTCAATAGGTTTGTAATGGAGCAGGAAACTGAATTTCTTTGAGTTCCTAGATAATGCTGTTACTGGTGTAAGGACTAGAGATCCTGGGCTGGTGCCATGGAGTAGTGGGCTAAGCCTCTTGCTGCAGCACTGGCATCCATGTGGATACCAGTTCTAGTCCTAGCTTTCCACTTCCAATCCAGTGCCCTACCTGTTGCCTGGGAAAGCAGTGGAAGATGACTTAAATCCTTGGGCCCCTACAGCCGTGTGGCTTCAGAGCAATCTGCTCCGCTTTGGCCATTGCAGGCATCTGGGGAGTGAATCAGTACATGGGAAGTTCTGCTCACTCTCTGTGAAATTGCCTTTAAAATAAAAAGAAATAAATCTTTTTTTTTTTTTTTTTAAAAAAAAAAGCAGTTGTCCTTAGTTCTCGTGATGGTTCAAAATCACCAGGGGACCCTGCTCCCTGGAGTTTGTGATTTAGTTGATCTGGGGGAGAGCAACAACCAAAAAAAGCATGCATCCGGGTGCTGAGAGTCCTTGCTTTCCAGAGGAATACATTATTGTTTGCCCTAGTGCCTGGCTAGGTAAGCTTGGAAAAGATTCTTTAACATGATTTGAAACTGGATGTTTTTTGGTGAAACCTGAGACCCATTGACTTTTCTTTGGCTCTGAACTCTGAATGAATTCAAAACTTCTTCAAAGTTGGCAGTTTCAGATGGCAACATTTTAAATGTAGTTCTTTAGTTGAGCTCAGGAGTATGAGAATATCTGCTCTTCTATGCTATCACTCTCCAAAGTAGGAAAAAAGTCAGTGTATGTCAGACGTTCCACTTAAATCAGCCATCAGGAGAGGTGTTAGTGAAACCCACATCAGTTGCATGGTTGCCAATGACCTAGGAACAGTTAATTGACAGTCAGCTTAGTGGATCTCAGGCGACTGATAGTAGGCGTGCTCCCCTCTTCAGCAAAATTTTCGTAAACCCTTATATGTGATGGAAAAGCTAGAATAAGACCATAGGAAACTGGATTATTCTTAGCAGTGATGAGCCCCAAACACACCACAAGATCCATTTTTCATACACTGACCCTTGAGATCACAGAGTTTGGGGATCATGAAAAAATGTTTCACAACAAAAGATTTTAGTAACGGGGGGTTTAAAGCAGAACTTTTTCTAAGTTTCTGACTCATTTTACAATTCTACAAGATTGTGTTTCTTTTTTTCTTTTTTTAAGATTTATTTATTCATTGGAAAGTCAGATATACAGAGAGGAGGAGAGACAGAGAGGAAGATCTCTCGTCTGATGATTCACTCCCCAAGTGGCGCAATGGCCGGTGCTAAGCCAATTCAAAGCCAGAATCCAGGAACCTCCTCGGGGTCTCCCACTTGGGTGCAGGGTCCCAAGGTTTTGGGCCATCCTCGACTGCTTTCCCAGGCCACAAGCAGGGAGCTGGATGAGAAGCAGGGCCTCCAGGATTAGAACCGGTGCCCATATGGGATCCCGGCACGTTCAAGGCAAGGACTATAGGCGCTAGGCCATGCCACCGGGCCCAAGGTTGTGTTTCTTTATCCTAGACACTGTTTTTGATAGAGTAGTCTCATAGTACTAACAATGCGTTACTCTTTCTGTGTGGGGAAAGATTTTTTTTTTTAATCAGCTTTGGGCTTTGGTTAAATAATCATTGTGCAATCTTGTGAAAACTATGTGAAACAATCAAGGCAAGAGAGCTAAATCTATGGTTATAATCTTGTGCTGTGCATCGTCCCGGGAGGCCTTCCAAAGGGATTATTCCTGCATGCTCTTTGGCATGTCTGTGTAGCATCATCATTGTATGTGATATGCCACACAAGAAGACCAGTGACTGATTCCTGTGATTAAACCTTTTGCTAAATCCTTTTAGGACCTGGCCCCATTCCAGTTTCCTGATTCCTGCTGTTTCCCTCTGCATTTGGGCCACGAGTCTAAAACTTGGTGTAGACCATGTGATTTTTTTTTTAAGATTTTTTTTTTAATTGGCAAGGCATATTTACAGAGAAGGAGAGACAAAGATCTTCCATCTGCTGGGTTTACTCCTTAGCGGCCGCAACAGTTGGAGCTGAGCTGATCTGAAGCCAGGAGCCAGGAGCTTTTTCTGGGTCTCCCATGTGAGTGCAGGGTCCCAAGGCTTTGGGCGGAGTTACTGCTTTCCCAGGCTACAAGCGGGAAGCTGGAAAGGAAGTGGCACAGCCAGCATACGAAATGGTGCCCATACGGGATTCTGGTGCATGCAAGGCAAGGACTTTAGCCACTAGGCTACTGCGCTGGGCCTGACCATGTGATTTGTATTTGTCCCTGAGCTTCTGTGCTCACTGTTCCTGTATCAGAATCATGGTTTCATAGTTTTTCAACAGATTCTCAGCATCCCTTAGACATAGTTCAGCTGTCCTGAGCTCCCCCTGTAAATACTTCTCTCTCTCAGGCCCAACACTACCTGCACTTGTGCCTTCTTTTTGTCCTTTCCTCTAGCATAGGTTGGGCACTGAAATGTTCTAAGAATAATTTATTTGAAAAGCAGAGAAATAAACCTTCCATCAAATGGAAGATTTCCTCAAATGGCCACAAAAGCCGTGGCTGAGCCATGCTGAAGTCAGGAGACTAGCTTGAAAGACTCAAGTGGCTGAGCCATCGTTTGCTGCTTCACAGGTGCATTAACAGGGAGCTAGGACTCCATCCTGGTCTCCCACATGGGTGGCAGGGACCCAGGTAGTCGAAGCCGTCTTCAGCTGCCTTCCTAGGAAAGGTACCAGGGAGTTGGACCCAAAACAGAGCAGCCAGGACTTGAACCAGCTCTCTAATAACAGGAAGCTAGCCTTGTAGGCGCCAGCTTAATATATTGTACCATGACTCTGGTCCCAGATTTGCATCTTTCACACAGTAGTAGATATCATACGTTCAATATTAGTTGAATTGTATGATGTTAATGAAACAGGAAGAGAAAAGTAAGAACAGAAAAAAATATGTCCTGCTGTCTTTTTTGGGGCTAGCGTGCCTCTGCCACTCCAGGATAATTTGGTAGAAGTTCATGAAAAATGTTAATACCTGTTTTGGAAAGGAAAAGATAAGAATTTGGTGTTTTAAGTTTGTAGAGCTGAGTAGTAGCCAAACCACTTGTTGAATTTATGTGGAAAAAAAATCAGATGTCTGAATGTACATTGATCCTAAATATTGTTCTTATCCAGATATTTTTCCAGAATGCCTTCTTTTGGCCTAGGGAAAAAGTTCACTTATTCTTATTAATTACATCCAGTCTGAAATAGTAGCCGCTCCTTCCATAATGTGATGGTGCAGGTTCCCAGGTGAGCGTGTGCAGTTTAGTGAGTGACGTCTCAGCCACCCGACAGAATCCTTCTGTGCTTGCCGATCATAGTCTTGTGTTTGTGCCTTTCTCTTCACTGCAGCTCTGAAACTCAAAATTGATTTTTGTTTCTAGAATTGCATCCATTACTGGGCATGTGTTTAAATACCAGTCATTGCAAAATAAAACAGAAAGGTCTTACGTCGTACATAATTAAGTAGTGAAGATCAAAAAAGCCCTTTGCTAAATCCCATCCATAGCGCAGTTTCATGTTTCCCCTCAATCCAGTCCTATTTGTTATGGAAAAAATAGCAGGACTTCCTAAAAGGCAGCTGAGAAATTCACCCTCATTTTTTTTTTCTTTTTTCCATCCCTTCCCCTCCCTGGTCCTGACACATGTCTTAGAGACCAGGACTTTGCAGCTGTAATGAGAAAGGGGCCGCTCCCAAGTTTCTGCTGTCAGGCCTGTGTGAAGGTCACACATGGCCAGAATCCCGCTAACTGAAGAAATTGTGGGCCACTGTGGTCAAGAGCTTGCTGCCCTTTGCCCTTCTAGCCTCTGAGGAGAACAAAGAACTGGCAGTAGAGAGGAATGCTTTTGAGGCAGAAATCTGACTTGAATTTGCATAGTGCAGACTGGCAGACTTGTGAGGAAGTGAAGTCCTTGCAGTAGGCTGCTCTATTGGCCTTAACGATAAACGGTTTGGGGCTGCCTTTCCTGACGGGTCCAGTGGAAACCATCCTTGGTTTTTCTTAAAACTCTTTCTGTAATTGTTTGAACTTTTGTATGGGTTAAGTAAAGAGGAGTTTTGCTCTAGAGCTTGCATTTTCTTTGTTGTATCCAAACCTCCTGGTGTGCTGTGTTTCCTGAAAGGAAGGTTTAAACCAGTCAGTGTCTCTCTGCTCTCAACTGTCCCACCATTCATGCAGCTCTTGTTGCTTGTTTCAGAAAGATTTCCGAGTGCAGGAACTCCCACTGGCTCGTATTAAGAAGATTATGAAGCTGGATGAAGATGTGAAGGTGAATTCACATTGATTTTTATTTTGCAAATTGAAGTGTTGAGTAGGTTGTTGCTCATTTCTCTAGAGTTCAAGCTTTAATTAAACAATAGCAAAGTTGCTGCTTTGTGTGTTGCTTTTTTATTTGGTTCCTGTCTAAAGTTCAAGGGCCAGAATTGAATGGTTTTGATTTATTATATGGTACTTATCTGAAAATTAGGGCTATCCTGATTGTTTCCAACTGTGGAAAAGATGTCGAGTGTTTCTGAAATCAGGTGCTACTGCCCAGTTCTTTTCATAGTGTGTAGACTTGTGTCTTCAGATCTGCAGGGCAGTGTCATCACCTTAGCACCTTGCTGCAGTCTAGTTCACTGATCAAAGTTGCAGAAAGGTTTTGATAATGATAGTGCACCTGTTTTAAACTTTTGCTTTGTGAATTTGTTCCTCATGAGTGAACTATGGTTGAGAGGGTTGGCTTAGGATTGACTGTTTCTGCATTCCTAGGATTCTCAGGGAAAGAACAGCCCTGTCTCTTTACCACTGAAAATTAACAATCACTTATATTTGTACCAAAGCTAATAGTTCATAACAATTTTCCCTTTTTTCAACTTCACAGAAACCTTGTGAGTGGGTATTTTAATTTATTTGAAAAGCAGAGAAAAACAAAGTGGGGGATCAAAGGCCAGAGCCAGGAATTTAGTCCTGGTCTCCCATATGGGTGTGAAGGCACCAGTTATTTGAACCATCACCTCTGCCTTCCTAGATGCGCATTGGAATGAGTTGGGAGCAGAGCCATGACTCAGACAGGTACTCTAATATAGGATACAGGCATCCCAAATGGTTTCTTAACCAGTAGGCCAAATTCCTGCTTGAATTGAGGAAGCTTAACATTGCTTGAGCACATACTACACGTGAGACACTGTGCTGGATGCATTTGATCCCCACAGTAACATGGTTGGGGGGTGTATGTCTGTTCATTTATTTATTTATTTACTTTCAATGTATGAGAAACAAAAGGTGGAAAGAGATTTTACCTAAAGGTCAATACCTTTCCCCTGTTTGTTTCTCCTTGGATTAGAACTTCAACCATGCCACTTACTGTCCCTGTGGCCATAGGCAAGTCACTTTATCCTTCCCATACCTTAGTGTCTTTGAAAGGCTATTCTGAGAGTAAGGAAACACCTTGCACAGCCTGGCATATGGTAGGTGCTAGGTAAGTAAGAATTCTTTCTTCCCTTTTGATTCTCTGTATTACTAACTCTGTCCCTACTCATTGGTTTGTTTTACCTTGGAATCTCTTGAGGCTACCACATCTGATTTTCTGATGTGGTCCCATGGTAGGCCATGAGGCAGGAGATACACTGCCTGCTTTGAGTGACTTGCTGGTGATTGACAGAGAGGGCCTGCATCTGTTGCAGATGATCAGTGCAGAAGCTCCTGTGCTGTTTGCCAAGGCAGCCCAAATCTTTATCACGGAGTTGACTCTGCGAGCCTGGATTCACACGGAGGACAACAAGCGCCGGACTCTACAGGTAATACTGCTGCCTCACTGGAAAAAGCTGAGGCAGCTTTGGCTGCTTGTTTTGCATGGCTCTGAGCAAAGTCTGTTCTTGCTTTGACCTCCATTGGGCTATTGTGTGATTGGCATCTTCCTCTGTTGCTGAAAGGCCAGCATACTTTATAGCTGTGGCTAAAGTGTTTCCCTACCAAGCATCTTCATTTCCCATTCTCTTAGGGTTTTCAGAGCTCAGTGACTGAGCTGTTTGCTTTGTGAATCCTGACTGTAAACTGAGGATTAGTGATAGAGAATTTATCTTTTTCCTGATCTAAACAGCCTTGAGAAACTCAGACGGGACAATGCCATGAAGAATCAACAGTCTTCTTAACATTATTAGCCTTTCTGTTCCTTGCCTGCCTTTCTGGGAATCCTGTCTGTTTTCTGTTTTAACTCAGCATTGCAAGATTCACATTTTATATAGAGCCCTTGGTGGTTGGCTTGAGGAGCCCTCCCCTCAGCATCCAGGCCTGAGCTGTTGGAGGAAAGGTCCTAGATAGAAGAAGAGGGATGCCATAGATACAAAACAGATATTTTAACAAGAAAGTAAATTAAGTTCTCCTCTAATTTCCTTTTACCTATGAAGTTGAAAGCACATGAGTTTACTAATTTATTCTGTAAATATTAATGAATATTGCCAAGCGCCAAGCACTGGTCTAAGCTCAGGTTAACAATGCACAGATGAAGTCCCACACCTGTGGGAAACCTTTAGTGTACTTAGGCATTATAACTGGTGCTTTACTATATCTGAAAGTTTTATGCATTAACAAAAGTAATAATAATGGGGCTGGTATTGTGGTTCAGTAAGTTAAGCTGCTGCCTCCAGTACCAACAGCCCATGTAGGAAC
This sequence comes from Ochotona curzoniae, assembly GCF_017591425.1. NCBI lineage: Eukaryota > Metazoa > Chordata > Mammalia > Lagomorpha > Ochotonidae > Ochotona > Ochotona curzoniae. Next base: position 10,236,201 of record NW_024465451.1, read on the forward strand.
TAGTTTAAGCTTAAATCCTGGATGCTCATGTACCTGGCCAAACTGTAGAAGATGGCCCAGGTACTTAGCCCTCCTGTGGGAAACTCCTTGCTTCAGCCTTGCCCAATGGTGGTTGTTGCAGCCATTTTGGGGAATGAAACAGCAGTTATAAGATTTCTCTCTCTCTCTCTCTCTCTCTCTCTCTCTCTCTCTCTCACACACACACACACGTACACACACACACGCACACATTGCCATCGAAATAAACTCTCTAAAATAATAATTGAACTCTAGTAAATGGATAGGCATTCTAAAGTGTTGAACTTATGCTGCTTTTAAGTAAATCTGTGGATATAGAATGATTAATTAATACTACCTTCAAGATCTGTTCAGCTTAAAATGTACAATGACTAAGACACTTGAATAGTTTTTCCAAAAAGAAGCTATCCAAATCTCCAGTAAGCATGTGAAAAGGTGTACAGTCTCATCAGTTATCTGGTTAGTACAAATTATCGTCACAATGATATATTTTTTTAAAGATTTTATTTATTTATTGTAAAGTCAGACATACAGAGAGGAGGAGAGACAGAGAGGAAGATCTTCCGTCTGATGATTCACTCCCCAAGTGAGCACAACGGCCGATGCTATGCCGATCTGAAGCCAGGATCCAGGAACCTCCTCGGGGTCTCCCACTTGGGTGCAGGGTCCCAAGGCTTTGGGCCGTCCTCGACTGCCTTCCCAGGCCACAAGCAGGGAGCTGGATAGGAAGTGGGGCCTCCAGGACTAAAACCGGTGCCCATATGGGATTCCGGGGCGTTCAAGGCGAGGACTTTAGCCGCCAGGCCACACTGCCGGGCCCCACAATGATATATTAATTTATACCTACTCTGTTTCAGAAATAAAGATGATGGATAATGCCAGGTGTTGAAGAGGAAGTGGGTTATTGAAATTTATATATTGCTGGTCAGAATGTAAAGTGGTGTAATAACTTTGAAAAACTGTTTGGCAATTTGTAATCAAAATAAGCATATACCTATGCACCAGTGTGTGACCCAGTGCAACCATCTGCTTCTAGGTGTACACCCAAAAGAAGTGTGGACATTCTTACATAATAATCTTCATATGAAGCTTATTTACAATAGCTAAAAGTGGAAGCAACTCAACCATCCATCAGTATAGAGATATGATATATTCATGAAATAGATTACTGCTTAATAGTAAATAGAAGCAAGTGATAGCTTCACACAGTATGGATGGTTCTCAAAAATATGTAACGCAAAAAAAAGCAGAGTGGAAAGTTATGTAATGCACAATACTGTATACTACCTGCCATCTGTGGTGAAAGAGGTCAGAGTTGTGGTTACTGCAAATTTAAGGGGATAAGGGACTTGAATATTGACTGGAAAAAGTTAAAATGGATCTTCCTGTATTCTTACCTGAGTGTTACACACCTGGGTGCTTGCAATTTTCAGCATTCATCAGACTGTGTACTTAAGATTTGTGTATTTTTTACTGAAGATGAGTTGTAACTTGGTAAAACATCAGCAGTGAAAAGACAAAAATTCTAGAATGAGCTGCTTATCTGTTTCTAGAATAGAGCATTTTGATGTATGGAGCTGATGACTGTTTTCTTCTTTCCCCTTCATTTAGATAGCTTGAGTAGGTGACGTCATCAAGAATGTAACACCATATTATACTCATCCTGAATGAGTCCTTGGCAGTCTTAATGTGTCCTGTTTTGGTTGGGAGGGTTTATTATCAAGCTGGTGGTTGGCAAGAAGGGTAGATTGGAGTTTTGTATTTCAGTGGCTTGGGGCCATTATAGATACAAAGGAAGGAAAAAACAGAAAATTTCCATCCCCTTCTGTTTGTCTGATGAGTCACTTTCTCTTAAGGTGTGGTATATAGGGCATAATAAAGATTTCTATTTGCTTATTTTCCCTTAAACATTGATTATGAAAAATTTCAAATTTAAGCAGACTTTACAGTGAATTTCTATATACTTAACCACCCAGATTCTACCAGTCGCATTTGCTAGATTGATCCTGTACCTACCTGTTCCTTTACCTGTCAAATCATCCATTTTTTTTTTAAGATTTATTTATTTTTATTGGAAAGGCGGATATACAGAAAGAAGAGATAGAGAGGAAGATCTTCTGTCTGATGATTCACTCCTCAAGCAGCCGCAGTGGCTGGAGCTGATCTAATCCGAAGCCAGGAGCCAGGAGCTCTTCCGGGTCTTTCATGTGGGTGCAGGGTCCCAAGGCTTTGGGCGGTGTTGGACTGCTTTCCCAGGCCACAAGCAGGGAGTTGGTTGAGAAGCGGGGCCACCATGATTAGCGCCGGTGCCCATATGGGATCCCAGGTGTGCAAGGCAAGGACTTTAGCCACTATGCTATTGAGCCGGGCCTAAGTCATCTATTTTTGAGTACACTTCAGATGCCTGTCATTCACTAGGAGTCATTGTTTTTTTCCTGTTCTTTTTTCTTTAAAAATTTCAGTAAAGTACACAAATCTTAAGTATACACAATAAGTTGATTTTTAACAAAAATCTTTTATTATTCACAGGGAGTATTCATGTCTCTAGAGTAAACTTCGTCAGCAAGTCTTAATTTCAGTGTCACTATTAAGGTGACTCTTTTGTTGTCTCCCTATCCCCCTGCCTGTATTCCAGCAACCTCAGACTTCAGTATTCATGTACATTTAACCAAATTCAGACTGGGAGTTTATTGCTGCAGTTTTTGTGTATAAAAAGCAAGACTCACACTCTTGTAGAAGCTAATAGACATCCAGTGACCAGATTACAAATGCCTGTGAACAGAGACCAAAATATTATTTAGATCCTATGAAAGACTGAATATATTTAAATAATAGCCCAACCTTGCTCTCCATGGAATGGCCAGATACTGCCAGTTGACATTACTGTATTTTACAGTGTAAGCTGCCTTAAGTATCTGTGTGTGTGTGTTTTGTTCTTGTCTGTCAAGTGATTCTGATTTCTTAAGTTTCTAAGAGTTTTGCTATGCTTAATTCAGCTAGACTTGGCCATAAGTATTTAATTTAACTTACAAGTTGTCTTATCTTGGAAGATAGGAAGGCAGCTGAACTTGTTTTTCCCCAGGCTTACTTTTCATTCCATTTTTCTTTGTTACAGAGGAATGATATTGCCATGGCAATCACCAAATTTGATCAGTTTGATTTTCTCATTGACATTGTTCCACGAGATGAACTGAAACCTCCAAAACGTCAGGTAAGCCAGAAAAGTGTTGCTGCTGCCGCTGCAAGAAGACCACCTTGCATTCTGTTTTTCACTTGTGGAGACTTTCAACTTGGTTCCTTTAAGGTGCTATTTCAGTGAAAACTAAAGTTAAATTATAGGTAGTATAATGAAGCTCATTTAAAAATCTCGAGAAATATGTCCAAGCTTTTAATCTAGAATAGAACATTTTCGGGGTGTTATAAGTTTCACATATTTAGGAAACAGTCTCTTGTAGTGTCTGGGGGTGGATAGACCTTGTGTTATCTTACTCTCTGTTGTGGGGTCTCTATGGAGTGTCCTGTTGCACATTAGAATCATCTGTTGCTGTTTGAAAATGCCAGTTCTACCCCATGTCCACTGAATTGATTCTGTGATCGGGGGCCCAGATGTTAGTGCTTCATAACACCCCCTAAATGTTTTTAATGTACAACCAAATTTGAAAACCTCTATTTGAACTGTTTTCTAAGCAATCACAAGAAAGAATGGGTCTGTCTTCCCCTCTTTTTTGCCTGTCCCTCTCCAAAATGTGTATCAGCTGGGTGTTGTATTTTTTCCCCCAGAACCTTAAATACACATAACTGTTCATTGTAATTACAATAGACCACTATCCTGTTGGCTGATTGTTTTAGGCACAAGGACTGTGTGACTCATTGAGTGTAGCAGAGACACTTGGAAAGTAGTGACACAGATCTCACAGGTGGAGAACTGTGTGTTGATTTCCCTAGCGAATTATTTTATGGTATATTATACTTAGAGTGATCTGTTGTCAGCCGCTCGCCCCATGCTATTTTATTTAATAATCAGGCAGAGAAAGAAAGAACTGGACATGGTCACTGACAGGTGCAATTGGGACCCTGCATGCGGGCCTTGGGATTAATAAGCCCTCTGTGATCTCCTGCTAGAGCACCTCCATTCTTTCTGGGCAGTCTTTGCTACTGTAAACATCCTTGACTGGAAGCTGTAAGGTGTTCAGAGGAGCTTTCAGTCGGATGTTTACAGCGGCAGGCTGCCACAGTCGTCCCCAGCTGCGCATCATCACCTTTGAATCATTGCAGGTTTGTGCCCATGGACTTGATTCCTTCTCTTGGGGTGCTTCCAGTCCCAACAATAAGAACTCAGACAAGTCTCTTTGTTCAAAGCAAATAACAACACACATCTGCTTCTATGATCAGAATTTTTCAGTCAGGTCTGTTGGAAGCCCTCTTTAAACTAGGCAACAAACTGTGATGAAATCAGGCCTTTCCCACTCAGTATGCCTAACTCTTTATTCTCCGTGGGCTGCCTGCTGGATAGATCGGCTAAAAAGAGGGACCCTTTCCTGTGCCTTCCTCCTGAGCCCCTAATACCTCTGGCTCTTGGGGTGTCAGACAGCTCCTTATTCCATCCTTCCTGCACGCAAACGACTGTTAGTTCCTTGGAAAAGGCATCTAGCTGAAGCAGCTCCTTGCCTGGATTTAGTTCTTTGTAGGTGTTCAAGCTATTGATTGGCATCCTATTCGGGGCAGTCACTGCCTGGCCTTTGAGAAGTTGAGAGTGCTGCAAGCTGGCATGAAATTCTAGGATAGCATTTTTTAATCCTCTGTGGACATCAAGTTTTCCCAAGCTCTAAATTGGCTGGCACCTCCCTAAAGTCCTTTAAAAGTGCCTACTCTCCAAAACTCACCCCTTCTAAAGGAGACAGCAGTTCATTCTTGGCTACTGAAATGAATGCACATTTTCAGTCTGGACTGGCTGCACCACATTGTAGCGATGGCCCTGAGATGTGATGCTGCTTATTGCCTGGCCCTGTGTCAGTCTGAGCTTTTGAGAAGACTTCAAGAGCAAGCCCTCTTTTGGGGGGATCACCACTGAGGCCGAGCAGATACACTCTTTTGGATTGATCCAGTCCTGCAGGGGTTGTTCTTACATTTGGTGTAATCTATTTCGGGGAAAGGAATTAGCCTGTATTACTGAGTTGTGGCTTTAAGGCCCTTCACTTTTCAAGAGTTATTTGTGAGGTATTTGTAAATTTCACTTGTTTTTTAGATTCTGTTTGACTATAGAATGGCCTGACTTCACTAAAGCTGAGTTGAAAGTTCCTACCCATTGTAGTGTCATTGTCTTTCACTCATTTCTTTAAATCAAGCATGATCATGCTCTTGCTTGCTCGAACTTTCCTGGCAGAATAGTGACTGTTCATGACACAGAAGGACTTCAGTATGTCTCTTTCTGTCATAGATTTCACAACAGTCATACTTGGTCCTCACAGCACATATCTAGGGACCTCTGCTTGGTAATCGGTGTTCCAGATGTGCCTGGTTTATTCACAAACTGAGGAGATACAGTAAGCAAAAAAGAGAAACTCTTCACCTACCCTCACAGCTTTTGCCAAGAGATACTTAAAAGGTTTGCTTTTAAAAAAATTAATTTTATTTAGAAGGCAGAATTACAGAGAGAGAGAATCTTCCATGTGTTGGTTCACTCCTCAAATGCCTAAAATGGCCAGAGCTAGGCTGATCCAAAGCCAGGAGCCAGGAGCTCCGATCTCTATCCAAGTTTACCACATAGATAATGGGCCCAAGAATTTAACCTGTCTTCTGCTGCTTTCCAAGGCCACAAACAGGGAACTGGATTGGAAGTAGATGCTAGCACTGTAGTTGGAGGCATAGCATGGCACTAACCATAGAACTTGCTTTTTGTCTGATAAAAAGGCTGCACCTGGGGCTAAATCAGCCATACTTAGAAATAACTGGAGACAGAAAAGTCACAGGTCAAGGCTGGGAAGTGCAGATATGTCCTACTCCCTAACTTCAGAGACGTGGATCTGGGGCTCTTGTTCCTCTGCACCTCTCATTACCCAAGGGCTTTTCTAAATTAGGATTGAACTGTAGCAGTCTGTGTTTTTTATAAAGTAGGGAGGGGGTTCTCAGTGGAAAATGTCTTCATTGGACCTGTTGAAGCAGATTTGAAAAGGACAGTTGCCCACCGCTCCTTGGTTGAAGAGGTTATCACTATTTTGTCCCTACTGCAGGCTGACCTTTATTTACATGGTAAGATGTTGTTGAGGGCCCGGTGGTGTGGTCTAGTGGCTTAAGTCCTCGCCTTGAACGCACTGGGATCCCATATGGGTGCTGGTTCTAATCCCTGCAGCCCCACTTCCCATCCAGCTCCCTGCTTGTGGCCTGGGAAAGCAGTTGAGGATGGTCCAAGGCTTTGGAACCCTGCACCCGCCTGGGAGACCTGGAAAGAAGTTCCTGGATCCTGGCTTTGGATCGGTGCAGCACCGGCCGTTGCGCTCACTTGCGGAGTGAATCATCAGACAGAAGATCTTCCTCTCTGCCTCTCCTCCTCTCTGTATATCTGACTTTGTAATAAAAATAAATAAATCTTAAAAAAAAAAAAAAGAACACGACTGGGTGGCTGAAATCCTGGCAACCCGCGTGAGAGACCTGGGGGGGCGAAGAAAAGGGGGTTGTTGAAATGGATCTGATACTGTTTAGTTGCTCTGGAAATTTTGAAACCTAAATAAAAATGAAGGGGAATATCCCTTTCTGATTCAGCAGTGTCAGGTAGAGGGTTAAAAACAATTTAGAAGTTTGTCTGTAAGCTGGCTAAGGCCCTCAGGAAACCCTGTCCTGCAGAGACCAAGGTGTTCCAGAAGCTAAAGAGCAGCAGTGCTAGTTTTAGTGTCTGAACCCTCCAGTTACCAGGCAAGCAAAAGAATACACACTCCCATTCCATTGGGAGCACCAGCTTAGGGTGCTCCCAACAGAAAGAGTTTAGGGGCTCTTTTCCCCTGGTGAAAGCTGTGGTTCAGGAGACTTTGTCCTGCCACCAACTTGGATTGAAAGTAGTATCTCTGTCTTTCTGCCTGTCTGTATAAATTCATTCATCACTTGGCAAGCACCCCCTGTACTCCTGGAGTGCCTTTGTGGGAATGGGAGAGGGGCAGTAGGGAACGAAGGAGCTGGGCTTATGTTGGCAGCAGCACAAGCAGTGAATTGGATGTGTGTGATAAGGGAAATGCTGTCCACATGGCAGCCAGCTCCTACAGGCCAGCAGCAGATGTTGAGTGCCTCATGAGAGGATGGACAGCAGAACAAGTTGGACAACTCTTCCGGCTAAGCTTTGCAACAAGTGTTTGGGTCTGTGGTTGCACCAAGGTGCACTTGGCCAGCCAGTAGACCTTGAAAAGATATTCTCAACCCTGATGCAGCAAAGCTGACATTGTCTCAGAACTGTCAGGACACTCAAGAAGTACCCTTGGAGCATTCTTCCCCACATCGGGGTCTCTCAGGTGTCATCATGATGACCATCCCCCATCCCCAGCTTTTGGACCCCTTCTCCCTCAGCAGACACAGGAGATAAAAAAGAAAAGAACTAAAAACATTTGTCCCACCCACTTTGCTCCATAGTTCAACCCTCCCCACCCTAACTAGAGGCCCACATGGGTATATATCCCTCTCAACTATGCAAACAATATTAAAAATAAAATAAAATTATTTTTAAAAAGGGAGCGGGAAGTGCTATGGAAACTTGGCCCAAGGCACCTAACCTAGTAAGGAGGTAGAGTCAGCAATATCTGGGAGCTAAACAGCAGGCAGCAGGGCCTCCGTACCTTGGAGAAGTATGCTTTGTTCTTTTATGGGACCTGACAAACAGCCCACAGCAAGGAAATGAGTAAAATGAGCTTATATTTTAACTTGGGCAGCCAAAGTGGTTGTATGTGTTTGCTTTTTTTGTTGTCTCAGGCAAAATCTGTTGTCCGTGGGTGACAGATCTCTCCGGATCAGACGCCGATCTCTGTCCATGGTCAGGGGCTGACCGACCCCAGACTGTTCAGCCTGTAACCATGCCGTAGTGTGTGTAAACATCCTACACTCTCAGCTGTGAGCTCAAGGTGGCTGGGAGAGGGTTGTTTACTCCTTCTGCCATGGAAAACGTCAACTGAAGAAGGAGCTGTCTCTTCGCTTGGCAAATCGAACAGCAGGTGGCTTCCCTAGTCAGCCAAGGCAGCACTCCAGCGGGGAGTTATCTGTCAGGGCCTCTGTGTTGTACTTTTGTGGCTAAGCACAGCCAGATCCACATATACCTCTGGAGGACAGGCTCTTCATGACCACAGAGCTCTCAGTGTGCTCTGAAAACCAGGGTACTTGTCTCCTGGGCCTGTGGGTTTTGGTTCTGACACTGGAACCCAGGAGAAGGACCATTTGCCTTCACCATGTTCCACACTCAGAAAGCAGTGGATTCGAAAAGAATGCTGCCTGTTGTGGGAGTTGGGGCCACCTGAGAAACGTAATGTCTGGGTGATGTCTTCTCAACGTCCAGAGTTATCACTGTTCTCAGAACATGGGCCCTCACAGCATTTTCTGATGAACACTGCTGGGGTGTGGTGTTTAGTTTCGGTAATTATTTGCCCATTTGCAGTTCACACAGTGGTCATTACTCAGTACTTCAAAAAATTGGCTGTATGTTTTGTGAAGCCTACAGAATCTGTTATTTTTAGTTTGATTTAGCACAACTGGTCTCTTCAAATTCCCCTTTCCTTTGGCTCAAATGTGAACTGCTCAGCATTCAGGAGGCTAGTGCACATAGCCTGTATGGGGGAAGAGTGGAAATTCACTGTGGCAGCTGCTGACTCAGTTCTTTTCCTTTTACCTGCCTCTCTTTCCACCCCACAGGAGGAGGTGCGCCAGTCTGTGACGCCTGCCGAGCCTGTCCAGTACTACTTCACGCTGGCTCAGCAGCCCACAGCCGTCCAGGTCCAGGGCCAGCAGCAAGGCCAGCAGACTACCAGCTCCACGACCACCATCCAGCCTGGGCAGATCATCATCGCACAACCTCAGCAGGGCCAGGTCTGTGAGCTAGCTGCTGAGGGCACCCAGCTAGTGAGCAGTGGCTCTGAAGTTTGGGTTGTGGAAAGCTTGGCATAGAGGGAACTTGATCGTTATAGGGCACTGGATAAAAATCAGGAAACCTGGGCTTTTCCTAGACTCAGCCCCTGAGCTGAAATGTCATCCTAATCTCACTGGACCCTGTTCTCATGATTCAATAGAGGAAGGTACATCGATCCAGATGTCCTCCCAGATCCCTGTAGGCTCAGAAATTTTAGAAGGAAAAAGATTCGCTTTATTACCCTCATGAAGAATGATGAAGTCTCTACGGAAGGCACTCGGAGTGGGCTCCTGTCCCATACTCTGTGTATCTTTTTAGAACTGAACTTTGTACCCTTGAAGGGAGAGGTGAGCAACAGTGCCTGCTTGCAAACGTCTCAGTCTTCTCATTATCTCTCTTTCCCACCATATTTACTTTACAGTGGTAACCAGAAGATTCTGTCTCCCCACTGGTACTGCTGGAAACAGTATTGTTCATATTTGTTGTCACGAAGCTGCAGAATCCAGATACTGTCAGTCAGCAATGTGTTTATTCATCAAACATCAACTGTTCTATGCTGTGAATTGGGCATGCAAGCATGAATAAAATTTCAAGGAATTCATAAACTAACTTAAAATGCTAACACCACCATGTGGGATGTGTAAAATTGTCTTAAATCTTAAAGATCAGGGGGTTAGAGGGAAACATATCAAAGGTAGTACCTTTGTACTGATGTAATGGAGATGGTAGAAGAGGAAGTGGCTAAAGAAGGTTCCTGAAGAGAATAATAGGGGTTTTAGTGGGCACAGTGGAAGTTAAGGTGAGAAACAGTGCTAGGGTGGTAGAAAGGCACAGTTAGCATCAGGAAGCATCCCAGGAGGTTAGAAAAAAATGGGCAGTGAAGCATCCTGGGTAGCCTTATATATTCCAGCAAGGCAGTAAATTTGCCCCAAAAACAAACAAAAAATTGGAGCGGAGACTCTTTATTTTAAAGATGTGTTTTGTTTGAAAGAGAGAGAGGGGAGCATTCGCTGGTTCCTTCCCCAATACCCCGTCTCCCACGTTGGTAGTGAAGGCCCAAAGACTTGGGCCATCTTCCTCTTCTTTCTCAGGTGCATTAGCAGGGAACTGGTTCAGAAATGGAGCAGCTGGAACTGAACTTGATGCCCACATTGGATGCTGGCATCACAGATGGTAGCTTATCTGGTTATCCCTCAACACTGGCTCCAAGGGGGTAGAGGATTTAAACATGATTTTAGGATTTAGTCTTTGTTTATTCTTTATCCATATAACAAAAGTTGATAGAGTACATGCTGTGTGCCATACACTGTGCAAGGTGAAGGGGCTCAAACATGATCACAACTTAGTCCCTGCTGTAAGGCATTCACCACACCATGATGCCTGGCGGTCTGTGCTTGGCTGATTCCTGTGTCTTTGCAGTGGTGAGAGTGTTGCCTGCCAAAGGTTTTATCCCTTTTCATAGTAAGCGTCAAGGGAATCTGACCAAGGGCTGGCTCTGATTGGCAGATCATCCTAAGAAATCCATGGCTGTTGTGTTCCAACAGCAGGGTACACCATACATGATTTGACAGCTGCCATGCTAACATAAGCCCTCATTTTCCTGGAATGATTTAGAAGTACCTTGGAAATCCTCTTGGGAAAGTTGGGTTGCTATAGAACCCAACTTGAGTTGGCAGCATGCATTATTCTTTTTTTTTTTTAAGGCAGAATTTCATCTCTTCTCTTCTGCCAACCCAGACCTGCTCAGCCTGGAGCTGATAAGGCTCGTGAGGATGGTGAAGTTGGTTTTCCTAGCATCTCCAAGCTGCTGTTGTTCTGTCCTGCTGCTTCAGAATGCTATGTCTTGCTTGCCTCAGCCTGTAGTGACGGCTAGTGCAAGCTGAGTGCACGTGTCCTTTGTAGTATGTAACACAAACCAAGCCAGAGTTGAAGGAATGCATATTTTACTAAAACACATCCTGTGTTTTAATGGCAAAGTTAGAAAATTACTTTTGGAGGTGGGGGATAGGCTGAGAACTGGTTTATGAATGGAAGAGAAGGACGATATGATAGCTCAATTGGCTAATCCTATCCCTTCAAGTGCCAGTATGCCATATGAGCATTGATTTATGTCCTGGCTGCTCCACTTCCCATCCACCTCCCTGCTTATGGCCTGGGAAAACAGTGACTGTCCCAAAGCCTTGGGACCCTACACCTCTGTGTGAGACAGGAAAAGAATCTCCTGGCTCCTGCCTTTGGATCAGTCAGGTCCAGTCATTTTGGCCATTTGGGAAGTGAACCAGCAGATGGAGGACCTTTCTGTCTCTCCTCTCTGTAAATCTACCTTTCCAATAATTTTTTTTTCAAGGAAGGAAAATTGCCTATTGTCCTATCCCATTACAAGAGCTTTTATTAAGGAATGTAACCTTTCTTCCTTACCCTAACCCAGTTTATATTCATTTCTACCAGTGGTTTCTTCTGGTGTAGATGGTAGAAGCTTAAACATTTGGCCAATCATGCACTGCTTTTCCCAAGCCATTAGCAGGTAGTTAAATCAGAAGTAGAGCAGCCAGGACACCACCTGGTTTTCCTATATGGGATGACAGTGTTTTAGACAACAGCTTTAGGCCACTGTGCCACAATACTAGCCCCTGTTGAGGTGATTCTGAATTTGTAGTTGAGAGACACCATGAACAATTGGAGCAGGATTTAGGTCCATCCCTACCATCAAGTCAGATATGGGGAACTCACTGTTCTACAGGTAAACTGTAAAGTTCCAACTAGATCAGAGTTGGGAGATTTGAAGGAATAATTGGTCCTTTTGGCAGTTCAGCTCTTCATCATCTCTGAAAAGAGTAAGCTTCTTAAAACTGCAATCTATGAAGTGTATGTGAGACACAGAATCTGCCAGTCAAATGCATTAGATGAAAATTTCTTTGGTTTGATGCAATCATTTATAGAAGGTTCAAGTTCTTGCTTTTTTTTTTTTAGATGTATTTTATGTATTATTTATTTTTACTGGAAAGTCACATATACAGAGAAGAGGAGAGACAGAGAGGAAGAGCTTCCATCCATTGATTCAATCCCCAAGTGTCCACAACGGCCAGAGCTGAGCTGATCTGAAACCAGGAGCCCAGAGTCTCTTCCGAGTCTCCTGCGTGGGTGCAGGGTCCCAAGACTTTAGGCCATCCTCGACTGCTTTCCTAGGCCACATACAGGGAGCTGAATGGGAAGCTAGGCCACCGGGTTAGAATTGGTACCCATGTAGGATCCTGCTGTATGGAAGGCAAAAACTAGTTGCTATGGTACCATGCCAGGCCCAAGTTCTTGCATTTTTAAATTCTGTTAATTAGAGGTAGGCTCACTTAGGTGTCCAGATGTTGGTAGTATCTAGTGTCTTAGTAGCATTCATGTCTGTATAGGAAGTCATGCTGTGGTCCAGGGTGGCTGTACGAATATGAGTCTCCGTGCTGCATGAACAGGGATGAAAGCTGGTGGACCCTCAACCCAGCCTCAGAGACAAGCCTGTATGCTGCTTTTCCTCCCAGGGTCTTGTGTGCCCAAGAAAATGCCTTCAGACCCTGAACTTAGTAAATTTATACTGATCTCACTTTCCAGTTAGTTTGCCCTTCAATTTCACCTGTTCCAGTCTTGGCTTTGGGCATCTCTCAAGTGAGCTATCGTGATTTTGTCTATACTATGTGTGTCTTACCATATAGAAGGGAGTATGAAAAATTGTAACAAAGGAAACATGATTTATAGAATTAAGCATAGAAATTGTGGGGTCCAGGGTGTATTGTGCACTAGGAGCCTAAAAATCAGGCTTATTTTTCCCATATTTCATTTTCAGGATTGTCTTTCACAGTGCTCTAAACCCAGAGGACTGCTAGTTGAGTCATATTATCAGTGTTAAGATGAAATGAATTTAGCTGTTGATGCAGGGGGTTTGCTTCTAGGTAACTGCTCATTGTTGGTCTCTTGGAAATCCTGAGGATTCAGAGCCAGAACTCAGGCCACTTTCTCTTGACTTTTCCTTCCAGACCACACCTGTGACAATGCAAGTTGGAGAAGGCCAACAAGTGCAGATTGTTCAGGCGCAACCCCAGGGTCAAGCCCAGCAGGCCCAGAGTGGCACCGGACAGACAATGCAAGTGATGCAGCAGATCATCACCAACACAGGAGAGATCCAGCAGATTCCGGTAAGCTCTGTGGTAGAGGTTTGTGGGGCTCTCTTCACTGCAATGGAACAAGAAGTCGTTAAAGCGCTCCTGTATACATGCATGTGTGTGTGTTTGGCCTATATTCCCACGAGCCACTCCCTCCCTGGACTGTCTCACTGAGTTTATTCTCTGCTTTCCTTTGATCCAGGTTCAGGTTCACCACTATGGGACAGCTCCTCTCAATGCCCATTTCCCATTTTTGCCCATGCAGAGAAATCATTGTAGCTGCTGTCCCATGCCAAGGCCTAAAAGGCCCAGTGAGGTAGTCCTGTCTTTGGATTAGCAGAGAATAAGAAGGAGGTGTGTAGGGAAGGCCATAAATATACTTGTTGCATATTCATGAGTGAGTCCCAGTGGAGCCTGCATTAAAGTTTTTTTTTGGCTTTCACTTACCCCTTCCTTCACTGTGGACTGCTACTTCCTGAGAGCCTGGAGGGATTTCATTTCATAGATTGTTGTCTCTTCTACATATTTTTTGTTAAGAATGTCCTAACACTTCTAATCTATACATTGGTCATTTTACCATCAAAAATTGGAAAGTAAATGACATGTAATCCTTTTGTCTGCCTCTTGCTCTTTCTGTTGACAATGAAATATAGACAGGTGTGAGAACTCACTTGAACCTCTTTATCACCTCTTCAGAAGCAAAAGCTCAAGAAGTATCCTCAAAGCTGAGGAAAGTGGTGTTGTGCTTCACTGTGTCTGTTTTTCTCTGGCTCACATGTGCATCCCTTCCAAGTGACTTAGTTTTACCTTGCCTTGTTGTTAGACTTACTAATCCTAATACCTCACTCTTAAATGTGAAGGTGCCAGGACACACTCTTGTAGCCAAGGAAGAGTTACCACCTTACAGTGACCATCTTTAACCCTCTGAGACTCAGAACCTCAGGCCGAGTTTGTTATGGAATTCATAATCTCAGCAACAGTGGTCTCTGAGACCTCCTGCAGAATGCTGTGTTTCTGGACTTCTCCAGCAGCTCCCCAAAAAGAGCACAGAGAGATGACCTCTAGGAAGGAAGCTGTCCTTCTGTTTGGAAGCTCCAGCAGTAGGCTTATTAGCTGTGATTAGCACAAGAAATGACAAGAATCCCCACCATGTCCCAAGTTAGGCAGTTGGGTTGTGGAACATTGCTGGATGCCTTTCCCTAAACCCAAAAGAATACCTTGCTGTTGTTCAAAAATGGCTGGGAACCATTTGGCTCACAGTTTCTCAATCGTATTTCTCTCCCCAGCTAGAAAATTCAAAATGCCCATGGCTGCCAGTATGTCTTTCCTTACTCATGTGATCATCCAGTGATCCTTGGCTGGAGTACTGGTAACTCTTGGTTCCAGCCACTGTCAGTCTCAGCAGATGAGGTTTCGTAGGTCACCACTCAGCTCTCTTCTTCCCCACCAGCAGCTTCATGTTGTACTTGGAAGCTGAGTTACAAGATTTAAACAGAGACTTGAAGCTTGGCCTCACAGATTCCCAGCAGCGCTACTTGGCATGTGCTCAGGAAAGAACTGACTGCAGATCACAGTACTCTTGCCCTGTCTGTTTTGGCTTTCATTATTATTTAGTATTATTCATTTTTATTTATTTGAAAGACAGAAATAGATGGACAGATCTTCCATCCCCTAAATACTCACCAACAGCTGGGGCTAGGCCAGGCCCAAGCCAGGAGCCAGAGTCTCATTCCAGGTTCCAATTTGGATGGCAAAGACCGGAACCAACACCTGCTACCTTAGGGTCACATTAGCAGGAAACCAGAGTTGATAGAACAGAGACTTAAACTTGGGACACTCCCTCAAGAGATGTGGGCATCCCAAGCAACATAGTAAGTACTATGCCAAACACACACCCTTGAATCAGGTTTTTGGGTTTTTTTTTTTTTTAAGAGTTGTTTCTTTGTATTTACAAAGGCAGATATTCAGAGAGAAGGAGAGACAGAGAGGAAGATCTTCCGTCTGATGATTCATTCCACAAGCAGCCACAATGGCCGGAGAGGAGCTAATCCAAAGCCAGGATTCTTTCTGGATCTCCCCCGTGGGTGCAGGGTCCCAAAGCTTTGGGCCATCTTCGACTGCTTTTCCAGGCCACAGGCAGGGAGCTGGATGGGAAGCAGGGCTGTCGGGATTAGAACCGGCACCCATATGGGATCTCGGTGTATGTAAGGAGAAGACTAGCTGTTGTGCTATCGCACTGAGCCCGAATCTGGTTTTTAAGAATTTAGCTTTTATACCTGTCTTTCTTGCTTCAAATAGGCATTCTGATATGATCTGTCAAGAACTCCAGGGTTTATTTTCTTAGTGGCTCACATCCTTTGAGGCTTGAAGTTTCAGAGAAATATTCAGAGTACCTTGCCTGCAAGAGAACAACCTCATCCCATCAGCATTAAGCTTCTGAAGGCCAGGGAAGTTGGCCTCAGGAATCACTGCCCCCTTAAAACAAAGGCTGGACAGCCAGGGAGGATGATTTCTGGGCCCTGCAGATATAGAATAAACCTGCCTGTGTTCCCCCTACACCCTCTGAATCCTGTGAATGTGTGCCATCTTCTTCCCTAGCTGCCCAGAGTCTGCCAAGCTGGTCCCTCTCCATTGTAAATGCATATCTTCTCATCGTGCCCTGGCTCAAGCACTAAGACTTTCATGGTATACTGGAGCGTTAAGAGCCTGAGTTAAGGCTTTTAGCACACAATTAAATGCAGCATGTGGTATTATTGTATTATCTGAGACTTAATCGTAAGCATGAGAGACTCTGAGGGCACTTCTGTAGCTTTGGTTTTCCATGATGGGGTTTTCTGTGAAAGGTTTATTGATTCTGCTTCCCCTTGGGAAATGTTTGGCCAGAAGCTAGTGCTGAACACTAAGGATCCAAGAAGTCCCACAGACCCCACTCAGTCCTGGCTCCTGGGAACAGCAATTTTAAGGCAGGCCACGCTTTCCCTCCAAGTGCCAGGACAATGGCGTGGAATAGTGGCCATCTGCTTTGGCTCTTGGTAGACACTAATGGCCCTTCTGCAGTACTGGGGAGTGTGGAGATGGAGGGAAAAGAGGCCTGTGCTGAAGGCATGAGCGTTCTGATCACGTCAGAAATCTAAAATGATCCCCTCCATAAGCTGTGGGAACACAGCCTGAGCCAGTGACTGAAGAGCCTGTGGCCATGCTGTGGCATGTGAGTCACCAGGTCTCCTGTGAGTAGATCCTCTTCACTGTTGTGTAACCTGCAGGGTATGGATGTTGTTGTCTTGCTTGTTTTCACTTGTGTTTCAAAGGGCTTTTTAAAAGTAGGCTCCTTTGGAGGACCCAGAGGATTGGGGGGCAGTCACCATCTGTTTCATGTGACACTTAGCCTCTTGTGGTCTCTTGGTCTCTGCCCTGCCTTAGGTGCAGCTGAATGCTGGCCAACTGCAGTATATCCGCTTAGCCCAGCCGGTCTCAGGCACCCAGGTCGTGCAGGGACAGATCCAGACACTTGCCACCAATGCCCAGCAGGTAGGTATTCTGGAGACCTGGGGCTGTAGCTGGCTTCTGCCTGGAGAGAGTACTAAGCACACAGTCCTCACCTCTATCCTGCCCCCTCTTGCTCTGATGTGTACCCCAGGGACAGATGGGAGCAGTTGAAAAGTGGAACTTAACGTGTGTCTTTCTGCTTCTTCTGGAGGAGCAGAGAATCATGAGAGGCAGAGGAGCCTCAGGAGTAGCGTGGAGAAGCCTGTGGTGTTTAAGCACGTCGCAGTGGAGGAAACATGTGGTACTGCCTTGGCAGCAGACTCAGTCTCTCTGAGTTTTGTTGTTGTTTTGTTTTGTTTTTAACATTCATTTATTTTCACTTGAAAGGCAGATTTACAGAGAAGGAGAAACTGGATCTTCCATCCATTTCTTCATTCCCAAATGGCTGCAACAGTCAGAGTTGGGCTGGTCCAGAGCCAGGTCCAGGAGCTTCTTTTGAGTGTCCCATGTGGGTGCAAGGATCTAAGGACTTGAGTCATCCTCTTGCCTTCCCAGGCCATAACCAAGGAGCTGGATCAAAAGTGGAGCAACTGGGTCTTAGACCTGTGCCCCACTGGGATGCCAGCATTGCAGGTGGACAATTAGCCTAGTACACATGGTGCAGGTCCCTTGAGGCTCCATCATTAAGCCCACACCTCCTCTGAGTCCCTAACCAGAACAGTTGTCCTCTCTGATGCTGAGGAGGCTGCTTCCCCGGACTCAAGGGGTGAGGGACATGGGAGACATTTGAAGAGGTTGCCAGTCTCTGGTCTAGGGGAGGCACTGTTAATGGATTCTTTTGCCTCAGACCCAAAAAAAGCAGCAATCGTTTAAGAGCTGGACCCGTCTGGCCCAGTTGCATTTCTGGTGATGTATCTATTGACAGGGGTGACAGAGCTGAGTTTGTAGAGCAGGTCTCCAAAGATCTCATTTGGGAAATATGAGGAGTGCACCATAAGCAGGGCTGCTCAGTTCCATGTAGCCTCTGGGGTCGTTAAAGGGCCCTTTTCCCGCCCACCCGTGGCTCTCCTAAGACTTGGGCTTTTGTGTGGGTTCCTGGGGAAACACACTGATTCCCTACGTAAGACTACCGACCCTCTTGGAGCCCGTCCTCCTGCCCCATTTTTTTAAACCTTGTAAGATTTCTTCTTGGGATTCAAAAATATATTTGTGACATAGGAGTAGGAGGAAATGAGAAGGAAGGGTTTTTGGTTTTGCAGAGGTCAGTTTTGAGAACAGAACTAAAGCCAGAAAGCAGGGGACAGGGGAGGAGAAGCAAGAAGGGGGTACTGGGAACAATTAAAACTCTAGCTAACAACTACATAATGGTGACAACCGGGCAGGCAGTAAGTGCTCAGAAAATGTATGTTGAATGAGTATTACAAACTTATGACAAGTTTGTGTGGAATTAAGAGATGAGTTCATTTTGGTGCAAAAAAATAATTTTTGAAAACTATGCTTAGTTTTTGCATAAATACACATCTTCCAAGAGCCTCCTAAAACTGTGGATGTAAGTGGATTTAATCTAAATGAAACTTGGCTCTTCTGAACCACAGTCCTATTTGGCCACAGGACATAGTTAGCCTTCCTGTCTTTAAGAAGCTCTTGCCATTGTCTCCAGTTCATTCATCTATTCTGCAGATATTTCTTCGTTACTGGAGAGTAGATTGTACTTGCGAGAAGGGTAAGAAAAGAATATAGTTCCTTCCTAACTTGTAGACTGGTAGAAAGGGAAGAAATGAAAATTAAGAATAAGAGTCTGGCTTTCATGAAGCCCCCTCACACCTGTCCCTTTCTTGTTCCTCATAGCCTTACAGGGAGGCCTGCAGGGGTTGCTTTTGACCTCATAAGGACATTTGAGGACAGTCCTTACCTTGCAGGCTGAGCGAATGATTCCAGGACACAGTACCCAGAAGACTTTGCTAGTCAGATGTTCCATAGATAGACCCTCCAGTCTTTCTGATTCTCCAAGCTGGGCGCCTGGCAGTTGTCATTAGATGGTGCCGCTCTGCATGTCAGTTGATGTATTTTACAATCCCCACATGGGATTTTAAATGCCTGTGATAATTGTTTTCCTTGTCTGTTCGCCACTCCCACTCCCTCCACTCCCCCTTCTTCCTCCCCTTGCTTGGCCCAGAGAACTGCCAGTTGCCTTTCGGAAAAAAGTGCTTCATAGCTCTCCATGAGGACTGCCAGGGCCAAGGCCGCTTCTCCGCCAGGGTGTTTCATATTCCCGTCAGATAATCTGGGTGATAAGAGTTTGGTTTGCAGCCCACCTTCCAAAAATGGAAGAGACAGCTCACCACTCTGCCCAGTGTATTGCACTTGACTGGCTCAAAGACAGACCCTAGGGCTTCTACCGAAACCAGAAATGATACACCTCCTCACGTTAGCGTCTAGGAGTGAGGTGTTTTCTCTGAACCTCAGGCCTGGAGGTGAGTGGGGGTGGTAAGCAGGGACCTGAAGAGAGGTGGGTGTGGGAGTCATCATTATGTACTGTATGGGGTTCTTGTGTACCTATGGGGGTGCCAGCTTCCTGTCCAGAGCGACACTTGCTTTCCTATTCCTTGTGGGGCAGCGATGCTGAGCCAGAGCCCACCGGGACACTGCATAGGCCTCGCCATCTCCTTGGACCTTTATGACCTCCAGGGTGCTGAACGGCTGGGCCAGATCCCGTGACTGACATGCTTGCCCTGCTGTCTTAATTCCTACAGATCACACAGACAGAGGTCCAGCAAGGACAGCAGCAGTTCAGTCAGTTCACTGATGGACAGGTAGGCGGGGCAGGGCTGGGGGCCAAGGGGCTCTGGGTTAGGGTGGTTATGGCAACTGCCCTATCCCTAACTAACAGTGAGTAGATGGAAGTGGTTAAAACAAAAAGCACTTTTTACATATCAATTTTCAGCTAATTTTTTAACATTCAGTATGATTTGTAGATACGGTCAAAAACTAGCATTTAATCATGGCACCTGTCCTTTAGGTGTATAGACTGGTAGGAGTGAAAAATCCTGGATGTTGTATGGTCCTGATTATCATTTTACAGATGGGTATACTGAGCCCTAAAGGAAAGTAGTGCCTTGTGCATGACACTCAGGGCAGGACTGAACACAAAGACTCCTGTTTCCTTCTTCAGCAAGATTTTTTTCCCGTAAGCACCGACACTTTTTAATGGCAGAGATTAGTGCAAATGCAAAGGAAACATGCCTCCTTAAGTTCACTTGGTGCCCAGACTCCAGCAGTCGGGATGGCACCCAAGGCAGGAATCTTCCTTCTTCTCCTCAGTGTCGTCCCAGTGACAGGATGACATTCCTAAACTTGCTCTCTGCCACCCAAAAGGGAGAAGAGCAGGTGTCAGAATCCTCCAGCACTGGGTGCTGGTCCTGCCTAACGAGCTCCTGTGGTGCGGTCTTGACTCTAGTTTAGAGCCGGGGGGTGGGCACCTGAAAAAGCAAGTGGCCAGGTTGCCCTGACCTTCGTGCGTGGCTCTGTGGGCGTCTTCTCCACTCCTTCTGGCCTGGGCTCTAGTACATTGCTGATACCAGGCCACCTTGTCATCAAGTGCCCAACGGGGAGAGGCCCGTTCACTTCAGAGGTTGGAGCCAGATACACTGAGGAATGGCGAGGAGCA
Organism: Ochotona curzoniae; assembly: GCF_017591425.1. NCBI lineage: Eukaryota > Metazoa > Chordata > Mammalia > Lagomorpha > Ochotonidae > Ochotona > Ochotona curzoniae. The sequence continues at coordinate 10,256,611 of NW_024465451.1, forward strand.
GTCCTCCTGCCCCCTCCCAGGGAGGCTCAACAAAGGTTCGGGAGCTCCTGGACTCCAAGCTGCCCCCTCAGTGCTTCAGGTTGCTTATGTTTGTCACAGAGGAGCAGCATGTAGGGAACTTGAGGCTGACCTGACATCAGAGGAGAGCTCACTTGGTGAAAGCTGCAGGAAATGCAGCTCCCTGCCCTGTGTCCCTGCCTGCCACAACACTCTCCTCCCGCCAGGTTGCTGCCCTGTTTTGTTTGCTACATAACCCCTCCTCCCTCTGATGCTGAGCAGTGGGGAGGAAAGTGGGGAGAACTTTGAGGTATCTGGGGACGGTGAACAGCTTGAGGCCCCCAGGAAGCTGCATGCCCCTCTTCCAGAGCAGACCTCACTCTTTTCCTTTCCACCCCTCACAGCAGCTCTACCAGATCCAGCAAGTCACCATGCCCGCAGGCCAGGACCTCGCCCAGCCCATGTTCATCCAGTCAGCCAACCAGCCTTCCGACGGGCAGGCCCCCCAGGTGACCGGCGACTGAGGGCCTGAGCTGGCAAAACCAAGGACACCTGACACCATTTTTGCCACCCAGCCCTGGGCCTTGGACACAGCCTCCCTCCCCAGAGGACCAGCAGACCTCAGCGCCTCCTGCAGGCTTAGGGCACTGGTGCACTACGCCCCACGCCTGGGGGCAGAAATCCTCCAACAGAGAAATGCAATATTTTTTATTTCCTGTTTTTTCCATTGTTTTCTCCAAGGAATCAGTATTTCATTACGTTGAGCTGTGTGTCCAATGCTATGAAATGAAAATATTAAATAACATATTTATGGCATTTCTTGAAGACATATTTCTCCTTGGTTTCTTTTTTTGGTTCTTACTGCCACTTCTTTGTGAGAGCAAATCTGGGGGTGGAAGCATTTCCTCACTCCTGGAACAGCCTCTGCTCCCCAGGGTTTGCCACCTGCTTGCCCTCAGTTTGAATTAGGTGGACGCGGGAAGCGTCTCTGGTGAGCGTTGCTATCCCTGAGCTCTGGGCATTCGCATCTGGAGGCCAGGGAAGCAGGCTTGCATTTGAGAGGTGAACTCATTCCCCATGGAGAGTGGGTGGATTCATTCCCACATGTTTCTCCACCAAGGACCCGAGGAGACTAGAACTCGGTGCACTTGCTGCCCCCTCCCTTTATTTTATATTTTAACCTGCAATAAAAATTGTGCCAGTCTCTGCTGCATGGACTTCAAACTGCATGAAATGCAATAAACCTCATTTTAGATAACATAGAGTCTGGGTTTCTGTGTCCAGAGGCATTCCTGGGTACACTTGTTGGAGAAAAGCTCAAAGGGCGCTGTTAGTTATCCTCAGGGTGGGGGTCCTGAGCTAAGGGAGCTTACATTACATGTGTGATCCACACTGAGTCCTCAGCTGGGTTTTCATAAAAGTGAACCCCATTAAAATACTGGCACCCTGACTGCACAGAGGTGCCTGCCAACCTGACTGAACTGGGCTGAGCTGTGTCCTGCTTGGCTGAGGCCAAGGGGGCATCTGTCAAGGAGAAATCTGGCCCTGAACTGCAAAGGAGCAGCCGAGAAATCCCCTCAAGTCTTGCCTGGCACTCCGGGTACCTGTAGTGGCCATGCCCATCACTGTGACATCTCTCAGAGAGGGCAGCCCAGGCCAGCAAGTAAAAGTCTTCAACAGCCAGGCCTGCTTCCTGTTCTGTGAAATGGGAAAAGTAGAGATGCCACTTCTTTCTGTACCCTAAAGGCCAGGGCTGAGCCAACCTTGTGACAGGGAAAACAGTGAACCTGGTGCCAAGGAGAGGAGGTATTCATTTGCCATATAACCTGGACAGCTGCCCTGTCTTGGGGATCGTGGAGGGGGCTAGGCGGGGTCAGTAGCCCATGACATCAGGTCTGAACCTGAGGCTTTTCATGGTTCCCTCACCATGTGTCCTTCCACTAGAAACCACGGGGTAGAGCAGGAGCAATGAGTAACACTCCTACCTGTGTTCTTTGTTCCTGCCAGGAGACGCCACATAGCTTGGATCTGTGTGCATGGCTTATCTAGATTCAGGTGTGGCCAGTTGTGCCCTTTTTTTCCCCAAATTGTTGGGGTGAGATGGTCCTCAATGCTGGCAGCTTCTAGAAGTACGTAGACATGACTTAAGTGTACCTTCATTGCTGTAAGAAAATCGACATGGTCTGGAATTAAAACAGCATAATGAAACAATACTTTAAAATGAGGAAAAATGTAATGGAGTAGAAAATCAGAATTACAGAAAACAAATCACAAATATGGCCCCAGAGATCTCCATAGATACTGGAATTATTTGACCTTGAGCTTCCTGGCAACTAAAGCAAGAGTAGTAAGATAAGGGCATGGATACACACTAAAGGAGGAAAAATTAACCAAATGTATGATACCCCTCCAGTATCACCAGGGTGGGTGAAGCAGGCGACACAGCGTGAGACCTCATAAAGTCTCTTTGCTCTAACAGTGAGTCTGGTGCAGCCCCATGTGCTTGGAAATCCATGCATAGCTTGTTTTCTTGATATATACAAGCACTGTAAAGTTATTACTGATAGCTGTGTGCCCGTCCCCATGCACAGGGAATGCAGGAGAGAAGACGTGTAAACGGGGGACAGGGGTATGCTGGGAGGAGAGGGGCAGAAACCAGGCTGTGTCTTTCCAGCCCCGTTTGTTGCACTTTGCTGCTTCTCTGGGCATGCCTGGGATTGCAAGACTCTCAATGAGTCCCTGTTTCTTGTTTTTGGAGTGATTGCCATGGGTTGTGATTGGTACGCCAACTGCCCAGCTGAGCACGTTCCCTTTAAATTGCCCTGCCAACAAGGCCCATCCCAGTGTAAACAAACCCTTTGGTGCAGCCCAAGACAGCCCCTATCTAATACCCAGCAAGATCCCCTTACATCCGGAGCGCTCTTTAAACGTTTTTTTCTAGCATTTGCAGCATCCGACCTCCTAATGATCTTCAGTGACCCTGCAGAGGAGACAGGAAGTTGGATCATGATACCTGTGTTACAGACAGAGGCATGGGAGGCCCAAGGTCACACTACAAATTAGGAAACACAAATGCTGGTCTCCTGACCCCATGCACATACATCGTGGCTCAGTGGCCATATGTGGTGTGTTTGTGTGTTTCAGAAAAAAATGTCTCCGTGTACTCAGCCACCCTGAACCACTGGACCAGCCTTGTGTATATGTGGAATAAATAAAGCAGTTGGTTCGCATCTGGGCACAACTAAGGGCTGGAATAATTTTCCAGGAGGCTGGGATGTTTGGAGATTGGAGACCCCTGCTTGGCTTCTGGCTTCTTTGATGCTCAGATTTGCCAGGACCACAAGGGGGCAGCAGGCAGCTCTCTCCTGAGAATCTGGGAGGGGCCCTATCCCACTGGTCCTGACTTGAGACAGTTCTAGGAGCCAACAGGAGTATGTGAACCCCTTTCTCAATGGGTACCAATTCCTTAGCCCCCTTCCTGCAAAGACCTTCCTTTGAAAGCAGGAGCTCCCCAGTATGAGAGGAATGGAAACGCCACCCTCTCCACTTTCCAGACATCCAAGTTCATTCAAGGTCCTACAGATCTGTCCAGTCTGCCTTCCACCCCCTGCACTCTGCTCCTGTCACACCCAATTACTCACTGGTTTCTGAACTCACCTCCATGTTTTCCGAATGTGCTGGCCCCAATTCCTGGAACACCCTTTTACTCCCTTTCTCACTTATTGATCTCCTATATATCCATCAAGGGCCAATTTAAATGGCCCTCGCTGAGAAATTTCCGATTCCTGAGGCAGAGTCAGGAAAGACTCTTTCATCCTCCCAGGCAACTTCTACAACCTCTGTTAGAGCTCACACCCACAGTCGGGTCCCACCTCATGCATGGTGGAGCCTTTGGACATGGTGACTAACTTTAAGAAGCCCAGACGGGGGCCCGGCACGGTGGCGCAAGTGGTTAAGGTCCTCACCTTGCACGCCTGGGATCCCATATGGGCGCTGGTTCTAATTCCAGCAGCCCCGCTTCCTATCCAGCTCCCTGCCTGTGGCCCGGGAAAGCAGTCAAGGATGACCCAAAGCTTTGGGACCCTGCACCCATGTGGGAGACCCGGAAGAGGCTCCTGGCTTCGGATCGGCATAGCATCGGCAGTTGCGCTCACTTGGGGAGTGAATCATCGGATGGAAGATCTTCCTCTCTGTATATCCGCCTTTCCAATAAAAATAAAATAAATCTTTAAAAAAAAAAAAGAAGAAGAAGGCGGCCAGACGGGCTGTAAGCTCGTGGACAACTGGGCTGGGGGTGTGAACGGGCGAGAGAAGAAACACAATCCCAAGTCAGGCTTTGAAGAAACCCCCTGGACCTCAGAATTTCCTGGTTTGAGTGGTCTTCCTCACAGGTGGGCCTCCATTGGGGTTGTCACCACATGTTTAGTGCCCCAGCACTGTGCCTGGCACCAAGAGGGTAACAGTTACTGAAGAGAGACGAAATGGCCCATGCCCTCCTTGCAGTGTATCCCACACATGTGCCATCCGTGCCCATCAGCACACTCACACTTCTTCTGATCACAGTTTTGAGATCTAACAATGTGCTAGGCAGGGCTGTTAGATGGAGATTGCTCTTTTAAGGAAGTTCTGGGTTGGAAAGTATATTTTTTGAAGGATTGTTTTTATTAGAATGGTAGATTACAGAGAGGAGACACAGATCTTTCTGCTGGTTCACTCCCCAAGTGGCTACAGTGGCCAGAATTAAACCAATCTCAAGCCAGGAGCTTCTTCCAGGTCTTCCATGTGTGTACAGGCTGTGGCCATCCTCCACTGCTTTCCTAGGTCATAACCAGGGAGCCGAATGGGAAGTGAAGTAGCCAGGACATGAACAAGTGCCCTTATGGGATGCCACGCTTGGAGGTTGAGGATTGTCCAGTTGAACCAATGTGCTGCTCGTCCCCCCAAAAGTATATTCTTAAGCATGGTACCTCAGTGGATTCTCATGTTATCTCCACACCCTCATTAAGTAGGTATTATCCCTATTTTATAGGCAGACAGAGAGGTAAGGGTGCTGCCTGGCAGTGGTGGGGTGGGGGATGGTTGGACCAGATGCTCCCAGCAGCCTTTCATCCCCAGTGGCCCACCCAATGCAGTGCACACTTGGCTCTACGATTCTTTCCCTCCAGGGAATGTAAGCCCCCTTTCCCACCAACTCCTAGGCAGGAATCTTTGTCCCACAGTTCCAGCTGCCCACAAGCCTCTACAAGATCCCCTCTGACCTTCCAAAAGGATGGAAATCAAGAACCTATTCAAATAAGCAACTTGGACATCCCTCCTGCCCCAAGACCAACAGGTGCCACTACCACATTTCAGGAGGGGAAGGACCATAGCATGGCTAGCACTCAGGAGGGAAGAACCTGAGCCAGGGCCCAGCTGGACCAGACTGGGTTCCCCTATCGTCTGCTGCTGAGGTCAGCCCGGAAACACCCCAGCCTCCCACATACCCGTGAGCCTCTGCCCTCCTTAGAGGGCCTCCCCATCCCCTTCAAGCTCCTGTTTCTCTCTCTTAGCAAAGGTCTATGGGACAGGAGCTTTCCAAGATCTTGTATGTGTCAAATGTCATTATTTTTCCCTTTCATTTAAATGACAATTTGGCAAGATATAGGATTGTAGGCTCGCAATTATTTGCCCTCAGCACTCTGACGATACAGTTCCATTGTCTTTTGGCATCTATTGTTGCTGATGAGAAGTTTACTGTCAGTTCAATTATTGGAACTTGGTAGATAAGCTCTCTTTTCTCTCTGGTGGCTTTTAGAATTTCTTCTTTACTCTCGACGTTCTTCACTTTTGACTACGAGGTGTCTAGATGTAATTTTGATTTTCTTTTGAAAGATGTCACCTAGGCAGTTTTTGGGCCTCTTAAATCTAGAAATTCATGCCTTATTTCTGGAATAAGCTTAGTCACTCTTTCCAGTGTCTCTTTTTGAAACTAATAATAAGTTGGGTGGAGTGTCTCAATCATCTATATCTCTTTTCTCTCATATGCTTAATTCCTTTATTCTGTGCTTCACCATGGGGCTTTAATTCATTAATTCTTTCTTTCGCTGTGCTTACTGTAATAACCCATCTGTTGATTTTTAACCCAATGTTAATGCCTTTAACTTTCATTTCCAAAAGTTCTAGATAGTTCTGTTCACTTTGGATGAATATCTCCCTCTGATATCTGTTCTTTTTATATAGTTACTATTTCTCCCTTTATCTCCTTGAAAGTTTTAACCACATTAAAGTTCCTTTCAGAGTGTTCCATTATCTCTAGTTCTTCAGGTATGAGTTCCCACCAGAGTTCTGCCACACGGAATCATCCTTGTATTACCTGGTGAGTCTATCCTGAGATGACCCTCAGCGCACTTGCTTGTGTCCTGGAGGCTGGTGGCCACTCAGAATGAGTGACTTCTGTTGTAGCTGCCCACGTTGTGCAGCTCCTGGGTGGGTGACTTGACCTGGCAGTTTTGAGGGCCTGGCTGTCAGACCCTGAGCCCACACCCTATCAGGACAGGCTGAGGTGTCATTCTCACACAGGGACTCTTCCTGTTACAAGCCAGAGCCAACTGCTACAGAGCATCCAGAGCTAGCTTAACCCTCTGAGAGCAGGTAGCACAGTCCAGGCCCGGCTCTTGGCAGGGAGCTGACATCCTGTGCTGGAACACCAAGCATTCTTCTCCCCTCAAAGGGGCAGCTTTAATTCTTGCTGCCCTTTATGACTAAGGTTTCTCATGCTTCCATTCAAGCTTGGATATGTTTTTTTTGTTTTTGTTTTTGTTTTTTATTTGAAAGGTAGAATTATAAAAAGAGGATAGACACAGAGAGTCTTCCATCTGCTGGTTTACTCCCCAAATGGCCGCAATGGCTAGAGCTGAGCCAATTCGTTGCCAGGAGCTTCCCCCAGGTCTTCACTTGGGTGCAGGATCCCAAGGACTTTAGCCATCCTTTGCTGCTTTCCCAGGTCATAATCAGGAGCTGGGGCAGAAGTGGAGCAGCCAAGACATGAACCAGTACCTGTATAGGATGCCAGCACCACAGGCAGAGGTGCTGCCTCTGCACCAGCCCTATTATTGTTGTGTTTAATTACACTGAGGCAAGCATTTGCCCTAGTAGTTAAGATGCCCACATTTCCCATATCATAGTACCTCTGACTGCTGACATCAGCTTCTCTGCCAATGGACACCCTGGGAGACAGTAGTGATGATTTAAGGGATTGGGTCCCTGCCATCCATGTGGGAGACCTGGATTGGGTTCCTGACTCCTGGCTTCAGTCTCAACCCGGCTCTGGCTATCATGGACATTTGGAGAAGTAACCAGCAGATGGCTTCGTGTATCTAGTGATCTGCTTATCAAATAAACAGCATTTATCTTGCAATGCCCTATGTCTCAAAGAGGAGGGACTTCAGTGGACTTTTGAGATATAAGACAAGGGGGTCTCAGAAAGCTTGAAAGCTGGCAGGCTCACTCTCGAACCTCCCTTACCCATCACTGCTTCTCAGCTGAGCCCCCACATTCTTCCTGAGTCCCCATCTCCCTTTTCCAAGCCTCCCTCCCCTGCCATTCCTGCTCACAGCTTTCCCACCAGGAGATCATGGAGGTTCTCTCCCACCACACACTCAGCGAAGTTCCTCCTCTTCATTTTCCAACCAGTTCCACCGTTCCTGTTGAGAGCCTCCCAGCAGGGCCACCCTACTGTCAGCTGTGCACACTCTCCCAGAGGCGGAGTCAAGGGGAAAGAACCCTAAAGGCAAAGAAGTGACCACACCAGGAGGGATGGCTTTGACCTTCATTGCCTTGCCCCTTCTCCTCCCAGGGGCCTCCCCCTCCAGTCCTTGTGACCAATGGGGATTTACTTTCATTGAGTTCAGCAATGCTCCCTGCCTACTTCCTGCAGCTCTGTCTAGGCTGGGGAGGGGCCATGGAAGGAAGGGGACCAGTCAGTGGCTTGCCCAGATGCCAGGGAAGGGACAATGTCTATGCCCCTCTAGACCCTGGGTGACGTACATGTCCTGTTCTTTCTGGGGAGTGGCAGGAGCAGTGGCAAAGGGAAAAGAGGGGGTAGAGCTGGATCCTCAGAGAGAAATGTGATGCCATCACTCCAGAAGCACCCCTGTACTCCAGTCCTCTCCTAAGCAGCCGCGAGGGACAGGAACTTCTCCTGGCCTCTCCTCATGCGCCCTGAGCACACATCTCAAGATGGATGATTCATGCTTGCACAGCTCCCTGCATGAATTGTGACTTCTTTGTGCATGATTGTAACCCTGGCAATCACAGAAGGTGGGGAAGGGGTTGCATGGGGTCACCAGCTGGCCCAAGGCAGAGCCAGGATTGGAAGCTCAGCCATGACTCCTAGTTCAGTGCTCCTTCTGCCTCTGGCACTGCTTACCACTGAGGGTCTAAGCCTTCTTGCACTGCTCAATCTGGGCTTTCTCTTTTGTGGCCCTGGCCAGGATCCCTGTGTCCTAGCAAATCTTGTCGTCCTTCCACCTGGCATTGAAGGTCTCCTCTTGCCGTGTGTTCCCTCAGACTCTGTGCCTTCCCCCGATCCCAGCACCTGGCACACACAAACTGCATGCAGCACAGGGGCTAAGAGCCATCTTCGCTGAGCCTCACTGTTTTGACTCTCAAAGGGAGCTGTGAACAGTTGGGTTGCTGGGATGCTGAGACAGCCCATGCAGGTGCAGGTTAAAGCATCTGCCAGGCCTTGTTGAGGGTAGCTGCAGGCTTTACCATGTCTGTACCTCTCTAAGTCCTCCCCATTCATGCACTCTGACAGACTTGGCTCTGCCATTGTCTGTGCAGACCTAGTCAGACCTCCAGCAACCTTCACAGGTTTCTGGGATGCAGACAAGGAGGCAGGTAGGTGGAACCCCAATTCCTTGGACTCCACCAGATCACCTGTGCTCCATCTCTTTTTTTCTACATCACAGACTCCTAAAAGGATTCTAAGAACCACTGACTTCCTCCACCCTCTCCTCAAATTCTCTTGTTGGAAATCTTGGTTGACCACAGATCATAGTGGAAGCCACTGAGGGGCCTGAGTCCCAGTCATTTCCAGACCTCAGTTTCTTCTAACCTGTAAGACTCCAGCTCTGGCCACAATGAGTCCAACGGAACAAGGGCTGGCCTCGAGTTGGCCCTGATCCCAGTACCTGGTGGGGAGAGTTTCAGCTCTGAGAGGGTTTGGGGGTCCCCAGCTGGCTGTGCATCTTGCTCCTTTTTGGCCTCAGCTTCCCCACATGCCCAGGGCTGCTCTTTGCCCACCAGCCCCAGGGACACAGCCTGGCATCCAGTTGGCACTCTACATAGGAGCACTCCCCCCAACCCCAGATCAATATGGCTCCAGTGATGGATGGTGGGCCGGTGATGAATTACAGGAGGTCCTGGAATCTTGCCCCCTTCTTCTCAGGCAGACAGATGGTGAGGCCGAAGCTCTGAGTAGTGCCAGGGACTTGGGCAGGTGGGATATGACTGCGTCTGGGCAGGGCAGGGAGAAAGATGTGACCTGGGGTGGGAAGGAAGCTGTGGAGGGTGAGGTTTAGAGAACAGATAGGAGGGAAGGAAGAAGGACAGAGTAGTGGGGGGAGCTACAGCATAGACACCCCCCCTGAAAAGAAGGACTCATGGAAGGAGCCTGAGACAGCTGTCTGCTCAGAAAAGTGTCTTAGTCATTAAAGGCGGTGGCAGGGAAAGTCCGTCCTCCGTCATGTCCTGGGAATCCGGATGGGGGCCGGAAGGCGCCGGGTGACCCTGAGAGTGGCCACCTGTCTCCTTTGAACTGGACTTTCTCTTTCAACATCCCATGTATGCACACACACCAACTAACTGTCCCAAAGCTTCCTTCTAGAAGTGTCTCCTGGCTCCTTCCAGCTCTTAGGAGTTCTGCATATTCCTTTCCAGCACCAGTGCACCTGTCCTTCCATGACACCTACTCCTTCAAGTAAAACAGTCCTCTCTGTCCTGGGGAAGTCCTGCCTGAGCTCTAACTGCCACCCTTCTCGCTGCCACCATGGTCTCTGCTGCTGCTTTGAGGAGATTGCGCTGAGTGGTATGAGACACACAGAGAGGGTTGCTCCTGGGAAAGGGGCAGGAGGCCCAGGGCCCAGAGGTGCAGCAGGGCTCCAGGTCCCAAGTCCCAGCACAGCCCCAACTACAGGATTCTAAACACTGATAAAGGCAGCTGGAATTCACTCTCCATTTTAACCCAAAGACCCCAGACCCCTTGCACGTGCTTTTTTTTTTTTTTTTTTTTTTTGCACCAATAATGTCTCAGGCCGTTGTCTTCTCCACTGGCAGGACCCTGGATTGAGGAGGTCCAGGTAGGCAGTTCCACCACCAAGAAGGACACTGCCACATGTTTAGGTGGTGCTGGCTTGGGTTCACAGGGAAGAAAGGGGATAGCCTAGCCTGGGCTTTGCATGCATGGTAGTGGAGGGGGACCCTGGGTACAGAACCTTCCCCAGCTACCAGTGGAAGATGGGGGCAATCCCTTGCCCAGAGGCTTCAGGCATACCTGGAGCCAGCAATAGCTGGAGAGATTCAGGTCTGACAGAGCCCAGAAGGCACTCCTCCCCCCAGCCCCTCCCCCCGGCAAGAGAAAGGGTCTCTGTGCAGAAAGGTGTGCCCCAGCTTGGGGACCCCCCCATCCCCAGGTTCCCTGCACGCCTCCAACAGCCAGGCCGCCCTCCCTCTCTTCCCCAGAAACGCTCAGCAGATCAATGCTGCCTTTGCTGACAGCTGAGAATCGAGCTCGCCTGGCCGCCCCTCCCGCCCGCCGCGCGCTGTCCCCCGAGACCCTCCCGGAGGAACCGGGAGTTTGCTGCGGAAGCGCTTCACCCTGGAGCAGGGCCGGCGAAGGGAGCGGCTGCAGCTCGAACGGCTGGGGAAGGAGGAGAAGGATGGCAAAACCCAAATTACTACCCTGCCCGGGGCTGGCACGGCCAAGGGCGGGGGCGTGGGCGGAGGGGGAAGGGCGTCCCCTCCCTCTCGCAGTGGGCGGGCGGGCGGAGGGCAGGCACTTCTGCAACTTTTCCGCCCAAGAGGGGCTGCTGCAGCGGAAGCCTCCCGCGGTGGGACTGTGCCAGCCTCTGGGTGGGGGGAAGTCTCCGGACCCCACTAAGCCGGCTCCCCACACCCCCTGTGCCGAGAAGCCTGAGCTGGGCGGGAGGCAGGGGAAGACAGTCCCAGGCCAGCGGAGGTCCCTCTGGAGAGCAAGGGCGACTTCGAGGGATGGCGATAGGTTGGGGGTGGTGGGTCGTATTCAAGGGACGCCCAGGAATAGATCCGGCTGCGGGAAGAGCGAACACACCTGAGGTCCGCCCAGGGCAGCGTCCGTGCCCTGGTGCAGCCTGGTCGCCCAAGAGCACACCTGAAGCCAGGGGCAGCAAGCGGGACCGCGGCCACCCGCATCGCCCACGCTCCTTGCCCCACGCACTTCTGCGAGCCCGGGCCCTGCGCCTCCCTCTTCACACTCGGCCGCACGGGGGCCACTTGGCGTGCCCACAGGTGGACACTCCACCCAGCCACACCTCGGCTCCCCAGGGCTCCGAATCTCGTCCACGACCGGCCACCCCTGCGCGCGCCACGCCTCGCTCGGCCCAGCCGCCCCCTGGGCGCGTCCCACCCCCAGGGCCTTCGGGGCCACCCTTGCCCACGCACTCGTGCATGCCGCTTTTCTCGCGCCCAGCCTCCCGCGTCTTGCGCCCGCCCTGACATTCGCTCCGGACCGCCCGGCTAGCAGCCAGCCCGGCCCCTGTACCCCTGCCCCGCCGCCTTCAGGCGCGCTCCCGCCCTCCCTGCGCCTCGCTCGCCGGCTCGCTCGCTCGCTCGCTCCCTCCCGATTTGGGAAGGCGGCCGCGGGGCGGGCGGGGGCGGCGGGGCGGGCGGGCGGGGCGGGGGAGGGTGACATGTGAGCGGCGCCCGGCGGCAGGTGGAAAGGCGAGCGGCATGGAGCGCGTAATAAGAGAGTTGGAGTCGGAAAGAGCCGCCCCAGTCGCCGGGGAAGCGGGCGGTCAGTGCGGGCTCCGGCGGCCCCCAGGCTCCGAGCACCCGCCCCCGACCCCGGCGCGGCCCCAGCCAGGCCCCTAGCCCCTCGCCGCCCGCGCCCATCCCGGGTCGCTCCGCCGGCCCTGGGTCCGAGCCATGAGCCGCTGAGCGCCCCGAGCGCGCCCCCGCCCCGGACTGTGCCCGGGCCCCGGCCGCCCCTCCGCCCGGCGCCGCCCATGGCCGAGGCCCCCCCGCGTCGCCTCGGCCTGGGCCCCCCGCCCGGGGACGCCCCCCGCGCCGAGCTGGTGGCGCTCACGGCGGTGCAGAGCGAGCAGGGCGAGGCGGGCGGGGGCGGCTCCCCGCGCCGCCTGGGCCTTCTGGGCAGCCCCCTGCCGCCGGGCGCGCCCCTCCCTGGGCCGGGCTCGGGCTCGGGCTCCGCCTGCGGCCAGCGCTCCTCCGCTGCACACAAGCGCTACCGCCGCCTGCAGAACTGGGTCTACAACGTGCTGGAGCGACCCCGCGGCTGGGCCTTCGTCTACCACGTCTTCATGTGAGTTCGCGCCCCGCGCCCTTTCTTCTTGCCCCGGTGCCCTCGTAGGCTCCAGGACGGCTGCCCCGCCCTGACTCCGCCTCCTGCCCCCCCAACCCACCTCGGGCCGACCCTCGTATCTCTTCCCACACTCCGGCCTGACTCTCCTTTCTGATGATCAGTAGCCTGACCTCCGACCTTCCTGTCTCACCCCTGCTTGCCCTGGCTCCAGATCGCTGCCATCTCTACTTATTTCCCTGACCGCCAAGTGCGGTTCCTCCATCCCAGGTACTCCCTTACTTCCAGTTTCCTACACCCAGGCACTCTGCCAATACTTGAACTTATAAATTGGGGTGCCTTTTCCTGTCCCTCACCTCTGCCCTAGCCAGAACATCCCATGGTCTTATATTTTCTATATCCTCTTCGCCAGTTGTGTAGCTTATGATGAACTTACACCTGCCCCCTTTGGACGTGGTCCTCTCCAGGGATGTGCCTGACCCCGGTCCAGGATTGGCTGTGATGGAAAATCTTTGGGAGGGTCGCAGGCCCTGTGAACTGTGTCTGACTTTATCAGTCTTTCCCTGGCTTTCTCTACCATCCTCAACTTTCCAGCGGTTGTGGCAGAGGCAGTAGCAGCAGCGGCCCAGCTCGCCCTGCCCTGCTTGGGCAGCGAGGCCCAGCTTGCCTGCCTGCTGGCCGGCAGCACAGGCCTGGCTCTGGGCGCCAGGGGAAAAAGAAAGAAGAGAGGGGTAGGTTTGGAAACACTGCCGCCGTGGGCACCCCGCCTCCCCCTGGCTGGGCTCCTGTAACTTTTAGAAGCACTGACCCTTCTTGGAGAGCAAAGAGTGAATTTTGGCAGCTCAGAGCTCTGTCTTGGGGGATGGCCTGGCCCCGGCCGGGAACATGAGAGGCCCGGCGGATATCAGTTGAAGGGCTGAGCCTTGTGCTGGGACGCTCGCAGGTGCTTGAAAGAGACCTCTGGTCTCTGGGAAATGTGTCTCTGTTAGTCCCTTCTCTGGACAGCCCTCTGGTCTTGGGGTCTCCAGGGTGGCCAGCTTGCCTATCCCTGGGCCTGACCAATTGCTACCTCTCTGTCCCATGGAGAGGTGTGCCCATCCCTCCACCTGCCCATATTGCCTGTGTCCACCCCTCTGTCGGTCTGTCCCATGAACTTCGTGTGTCTCTCCATCTGTGTATCCACCTGTGCCCCCTTCTCCCCTGTGTCCTCCTGTGCCTGCCTTTTAGTCTGATGCCTGCCTGCCCCTGTCCCTCTGAACTTGGGGCACAGCAGTGTGAGGGGAGGGGAAGGAAGCTGCCATGGGGAGGGTTAGAGAATGAGAAGTGTCCCAGTCGTGACGTACCTGGGAGTGGCAGTTTTGACTGCACCCCGAGAACCCTGGCCAAGTCTGGGGCAGACTTGAGATTGCTCAGGATGTGAGGTTGGGCTTTGGGTCAGGGTCAGTGGTAAGCGGTAGCCAATCCCCAGTACCCATTGAGAGGTCTGGGATCAATTCCTGTCACTACAGAGAGGCTCAATGGAATGCTAGGGCTTCTGTGCTGGTGGGCCTGAGGTGACAGACTGTGGGACCCCCTGACTGTTCCTGCAAGGTGAGATGCTCTGCAGGTGGCAGCTGTGCACACCAGTGGCAGCTATTGAAACATGACTTTGTCTAGGCATGGCTGGGGCTGGAATAGCCAATCTGCATCCAGGATGGGGGTCCTTACCCCCAGACCTGGCCACACAAGGCCCCGCAAGGGTCACAGGGGGTGAAGGAGCTGCTGTCTGTCCCCTGGCCGGCCACTGCTGTCACCTCTTCTGGAAAGGCCTCCCTTTCCTTCCCCAGGAGCTAAATCCGCTGACACCTTTGCCCTACATCCGGCCCTTTTCTGATGCCAGGAATGCCCTGGCCAGGGGCATGCTTGTCCCCAGGAGCCCAGGGGCCGAGGCACTTCTTGGGAGCTCCGAGGGAGGACAGGTGGTGTGATGACATCTGGGTGGTTAGGGATCTCAGGGAGCTGGGCATGCGTCTGAGAGGTGGTTACAGGATTGGGGTAGGGGCAGGGAGGGAAGGACCCACCTTCTGCACACCCAGGGCATGGGGAAGAAGGGGCTTGTGTCCTGACTGGGTCTCTCCAAGCCTCTGTCTCTAGGTTGTCCATGTAGCTGAGAAGCCCAGCCTGCCTGCCCGCCTCTGAGATGAGGTCATGGGTGGGAAGGCGCTTGGTAAGCTGGGGCCTGTTGGGGCCTGAGGCTTGGTGGTTGGTACTGGGGCTGGGGGAGCCTATGCCGCGGGGCAGGGGGGTTGTCCTGGTGCTCACTGCTGTGTATGTGTGTCCTCACAGGGACCTGCTTCTACAGCTGGGCTCCTCCCCCTCCCACTGTACATGGGGTTCTACCCCCTGCCCACTCCCAGTCTTTCCTAGAAACAAACCAAGGGAATAATAGTGAGTAAGGATCCCCTTGGCGGTGCCGCAGGTGGCTGCAAGAGGAGGCTAACTGGCAGGACAGCCTGGGAGAGGAGGAAGGGAAGAAGGGCTCCTGGGGCAGGGCATTGGGGAGACTGGCTCGCTCTTTGTACCTGCCAGCTGGCCACAGGCAGCACCTGCACCTTGTCTGGCATCCAGAGCCAGTTGCCAGGTTGGAGGGCATGCCTCTCCTGGCAGCCAAAAGCTTTGGGCCCTGGCTTCTTGCTGCTTCTGGAACCAGGGCATGTTTGGCATCACCCCCCCCTGTCTTTAGGCCTCTGGTCCTGTCTCCAAGCCTCACTCTCAAACTTTGCCCCTCCCCCCACACACACTCCTGCTGTCACCCAAGCTTACCCACCACCTCTAGCCTCTGCAGGCTCTGTTCTCTGGGAGACCATGGCACAACCCACCTCTGGTGGTTTTTAGGGTCCTTCTGCTCAGCCCCTCACTGCCCCTCTCTGAGGCAGAGGGCTGGACTTGAAGGGGCTGGGCATGGTCGCACAATCCTCTGACCCTCCATGGCCTGCTGCTCCCAGCCTCTAGCTGCAGCGGCCACCCTACTCTAAGTGAAACTTTATGAATTTGTAAACATCCTCCCCCAGCCTGGCCCAGGGTCAGAAGCTGTGGGAATTGGGAGGGAGGGAGGTGGCTGCCACTGCTGGGCCCTTGCTCTCTTAGCCCTGATCCCCCCAGCCTCTGGCCTGCAGCATGCCAAGGTTACCCAGAGCCCTCAGGCCTCCCCATCAGGGTAGGTGGGCACAGTCCTCATATCATGATGGCCCCAATGTGTCTCTGAGCAAACTAAGGCTTTGGAAGCCCATGTCACGTGGCACATCGCTAGTGGCAGATGAGAGGATCCGATCCCGATTTTTCTAAGTTGTGGCTCCCAGTGGCCACTTGCTTTGGCTGCTCGAGTTGAAGTTGGAATCTATGTGCCCATAATATGCAAGGCTGCACTGTGCCAGGGCTGCGCTGTGCCAGGGCTCTCTGTAAGGAGCCCTCACTGTGTCCCTCTGATGGGGAAATCAAGACTCCAAGGTTGTCACCCGGTTAACAGGTTAGGGCCAGGGTCCAAAGCCAAGCTGCACCCAGACCCTACACTGACTACTCAGAGCAGACCCCCACCACCTGGCTCTCATCAGCAGCAAACAGGGAGTTCTTTTTTTTTAAGATTTATTTTATTTTTATTACAAAGTTGGAATACAGAGAGGAGGAGAGATAGAGAGAGGAAGATCTTCCATCCGATGTTCACTCCCCAAGTGACCAAAATGGTCAGTGCTGTGCCGATCCGAAACCAGGAACTAGGAATTTCTTTCCAGGTCTCCCATATGGATGCAGGGTCCCAAGGCTTTGGGCCATCCTCGACTGCTTTCCTAGGCCACAAGCAGGGAGCTGGATGGGAAGTGGAGCTGCCGGGATTAGAACTGGTGCCCATATGGGATCATGGCACGTTCAAGGCAAAAACTTTAGCCACTAGATCACCGTGCCGGGCCCTCCCAGGGAGTTCTGAGGGGTCAGAGGACATTGCCTAGCACCTCCCCCCAACTCCAAACCATCATGCCTTGTGTGTGCAAGTGTGTCCCTACTAGCACGCCTGTTGGAATGTTGCATGCACCTGGATGTTACATGTCTCTCTCTTCTCTCTCTCTCTCTCTCTTTCTCTCTCCCTCTCACACACACACACACCACACACACCCAGTGGCATGCACCTTGCCAGAAAAAGCTGCCTCAGCCATTTCATGGATGTTCCAGAAATGTGGCCAGCACAGACTCAAAGGTTGGGGCAGAGCTGGCTCCTTGAGTTCTGCCCTGGAGAGGCCCTCCAAGGTCTTTCAGTCCCTCAGTCTAGTTTATGCCAGGGTCACTAAAGCACAGAAAGGGGACAGGTCCTCCTGCCAGGCTCCCCACCTCTCCGTCCAGTGGGGTAGGAGGAACTGCCCCGGAACCCCAGAACTTGCACATCCTGGAGCAAGCCTGCAGGAGACACTTGTTCTTGCCCCTGCTGGAGGCGGTTCACAGCCAAGAGCTTTGCCTTGTGCTTGGGAAGGCCTTGGAGTGCAGTCTGCATTTCTCATGCTGCTCATGTCCTGCCCACTCCTGGTGCAGGGTCTCTGTCCAGCGGATGTGGAGAGTTCCTCCTCCTCACCCTCTTGCACATCTCACTACCTGCACTCCTGCTCACCTAGGCCCTCCTTGGGGGTCACCGGAGCAGGTTGGGGCTCTCCTGTTCACCTGTCCCACCCCATTCCTGCAGTCTACTCCTCCCCAGGAGGAATGCCTGAGGGAGGTCTTTCTCCAGTGCTCTTTGCTGCACGAGCTGGGAATGTTCTGGGAGAAAATTATTCCCATGCTGGTGGCCACACTGGAGTGGGTGATTAATCTGAGACTCTGCAAGCCACTTGAAGGAGCTGAGAGCGCCTGTGAGGGGGTTCTCAGGCAGAGTTGGGGCAGCTCTGCAGAAGGGGCCTGGCCCCGTAGGAGGCCATGAATCTGTACCTATGTAGACAGAGGCAGAACAAAGGGAAGGGGCTATAGAGACGACAGGTTCATGGTCACTTCCAGGTCAACTCTTAGAAGTCATGAGTCTGTACCAGTGACTCCCTGTTTCCAGGTGTCAGTTTGTTCATCTGAGAAGTAGGAGTGATCACACTGGCCCAGACCCAATGAGACAGGCTCAGAACAGCGCTGGGCACTCAAGGGTCAGCTGCTGTCACTGTCACTGTGATGGTGGCCTTGTAATCAAATTCTTCACTTCCCCTTTTCTGGGCAGAGGCAGACAGATGGCTTTGATTCTCAATGAGTGTGTGTGTGTGTGTGTGTGTGTGTGTGTGTGTGTGTGACAGCTGCAGTGCCCTGCACAAGGAGCCCAAGGCTGTGCCGCCAGTCTCCATGCAGCATTCCCCAGGCCACCTTTGCCTTCTGCCCCACCCACCCTCTCACTTAGCATCCTCTCACTCAGCCCTTGAGCCACCCCACTGGGTGGCTCTTGTCATCCTCACTTCCCAGCTGAGGAAGTGAGGCAAGGAGAGGGAATGCCACCCACCTGCCCTCTTCACAGTGTGAAGAGACATTCCCCCCCCCATTAGATCCGCCCTAAGGTACCCATTGGCTTATTCCTTCCTTCTCATGGGGTCCTGGAGGCGGCTGCTGCAGCTGCTGAACCAGTGATCTCTGTTGCTGCTCTCCCTGAGATCTGGAGCCATGTGTAGGTGTGAGCGGGAAGTGGGCATAGCCACATGTGTTCCTTGCAGCCAGGCCTCTTGGTAAGACCTCAGCAACTAGACTGGCACAGGAAATGGAGGTTGACTCATGGAACAGAGATGGCCAGTGACCCCTGGCAAAGGGGTCAATCTCCCACTCTGAGCCAAAGGTCTTGGCCAAGGAGAGCCAGGAATTTCAAGGGGGATTTAGGTCTTGGGCCAGCACTTCCAGCCAGATTCCTGGGCCTAGCTGTCCTCCTCTATAAAATGGGCCACTGAGGGGTGCCTGGCACACAGTCCTGCTGGCTTGATCAGAAGTGCTGGCTCAGGCCCTTGAGACAGGGCAGAGAGCTTGGCTCCCAGCATCTTCCCCTGGAGCCCAGCGGAAGACAGGGCAGCAACCTCCTGAGCACCAGGAAGCTGCCGACCCCAGGACTCTAGGCTGGTTGGGCCACTCTGTCTCTAGGGCACCCCTGCCCTGGGGGTTGAGTCAGGGAGGGGTGAGGAGCAGAAGGGGCAGCTCCAGGCAGCAGGCTCATTTTGCTGGGAATTCATGAACAGTGCGGCCGCAGGGGGCCAGTAGCTCAGTGAGCCCTTCCCCTCTGGAGATGCGGGGAGCCCTGTGGAGAGCAGGGGTCTCAGGCCCAAGGACCAGAGGCAATTATGCGCCCCCTCTCCTGTGACCCTCTCAGATGCCTAGTCCGAGCCAGAGACATGGGGTAGGGGGGCCAGTGGTCAGGCAGTGGATGACAACCTGCTGAAGACAAATGCAGTATAGGTCCCACTGAAGCTGAAGGGATGGAGGATAGATAGTAGGAAGGACTGCCTGTGCCCTGGAGGTGGAGCGAGGCTCCTTGGAGTACTCTCCCAAACCTGGAGACCATGTCTGGCTTGGTAAGAATAACCCTAACTGTGCCTTGGGAGCTCAGGAACGGCCCTCCTCACATGGTGCAAAGGGTGGTAGTCAGTGCCTGCTCCATTTTTTGAGCTCACCTTTGGGGTGGAGGAGGGAGAGCAGGTGCCCATGGACTTTGGGGCAGAAGGGGATCATGGGCTGCCTGCCTCCCCCTTTCCCTCCCTGGAAGCCTCAGTTCAGGTCACTGTCTTTGGGTTTATTTTTTGCCGGGCTCGGCTGTCCCCCGGGAGGGGTGGGGGTAGGGAAGAGAGGAGGGAGAAAAGGAATGGCTTGGTCAGCACAATCCCTGGCGCCTCTGCTCCTGCCCCTCTTGGCCCAGCTGCCACCCTCTGCTGGAGGGACCAGCCACTGGGCACGAGGGGGACGACGCAGCCCCCACGGCACCTGCCTCCATGGTGGGGGGTGGCATGGTCAGAGGTTGGGAGCTGGCCTCCACACCCTCATCCCCTCTCCGTCTGGCTCTGCTGTGAAACCTCAGAGGCACAGGTCTCTGACCTGTGTACATCTATGGCTCCATTCCACAGATGGAGATACTGAGGCTGGGGGTGCTGATTGCCTGGGGACACAGCCTGTCTGGGGACCTTTCCTACTACCCCTCCTCAATAGATGGGTGTACATTGGTGTCGTGGGGGATGCTGCTTCCCACTGCTTCCATCCTTCCAGGCACAGGAACAGTCCCAAATTCATTCACTCATTGCTTTTCGGAAGCTCCAGGGAATGTGAAAGAAAATGTGAGCAACAGCCCAGCAGAGGGAAGGCGGGCCAACTGAGGATGCAAGAAGGCCAAGACGAGTTGCTGGTTCTTTTTAAGGCCATTTATTTATTTATTTGAAAGGCAGAGCGTTGGTGGAGGGTGGGTAGAGAAAGATCCCTTATCCAGTGGTTTATTCCCCAGATGGCTGCAACAGCTGGAGCTGAGATGATCCAAAACCAGGAGTCAGAAGTTTCTTCTGAATCTCCCACATTGGTGCAGTGTCTCAAGGATTTGGGCCACCTTCTCTGCTTTTCCAGGCACACTAGTATGGAGCTGTTGGAAGCAGAGTGGCCAGAACTCAAACCAGTGCCCATATGGGATGCCAGTATCACAGACAGTGGTCTAACAACACGTGCCCTTCACTCATGCTGCTTTTTCTTTCAAAAACACCTGTATGAAGCCCATTTTAAGGAGGATTAAGGAGAGCCTAAGGAAATTAAGTGAGGGTAGTTGAGAAGCAGTAGCCACAGGCTCCCTGTGGCCCACATCCTCCCGGGCTCCTCCTCACCTCTGGCTTTCTGGCCTCTCCTCACTCCTCCCACTCTCTGTTGTCAGCAGCTCTACCTCAGGTCCTCCTGCACATGCACAGTTTAGGGGTGGTCTCACACACTTGTGCATCAAGGTCACCTCCAGGATAGGAGATACCTTCTCCTCCTCCTCCCATTCATGTATGAGCTTCCTGTGCAGCAGAGTCCCCAGCCCAGTGCACTTCAAACCTAGCCCTGGGTCCACCTGGCGGAGGCTCCCCACCCCCAGTGCCCTGGCAAAGGCTCTCTCCAGCATCCCTAGCTCCCTGTCTGAGGAAAGCCCTTAGAGATTTCTCGGGGTTTAGACCTGCCAACAGGCCCCGAGATCACCGAGGGTGGGGCAGGCGGTGGCCTTTGGCCACAAGAACCACCAGACATAAGCTGGTGAGGAATGTCCGCTTTATTACGCACAGGTTACAGGTTTTTAAAGGGTAAGGAAGGTGGGGGGCAGGAGGGAGTCTTCCAGCCGACCCTACGCCCACCAAAGACGCTGTAATTGGCTGTATGACACATCTATCTCCCTAGACCTTCCGGTGATGTCAGAGGTCATGTTCAGGTGTACTTCCCTTGACCTTCTAGCCATGTTGGAGGTCACACTCCACTATAGGCCTGAAGGCTAAGGGGAGGGTTAGGCTTAAGCCACTCCCTCCAGGCAGCAGGGCAGGGGCCTGGGTGATATTACCACAGGGATTTGCTTGTTTAGGTTCTGTGTGCCTCTCCAGCTGCTGCCACGCCCTCTCTCCCACCCACGGTCTGGCTAACTCCTATTTGTACTTCCAGTTGCACAGGTAGCAGCATCCCTCCTGGAGAACCCATTTCCAACCCAGGCTCAGCTGGTGGCCTTCCTGTTCAGGAAGAGCTGGGTTCACCCCACCTGCCTGTTCTTGACTCCCCAGTACTGGACTAGGGTGGGAAGTTGGGCTGTGCTTTGGGAGGTGGTGCTGAGACTGGGTTGTGCAGAGGAGAAGGGTGTGCCAGCCAAGCGGGGAAGGCCGTTGAGTAGGAACTGGGGCTGCAAGGATGTCCCCCAAGCAAGCACTCTGTAGCTGCCTGGGCCCTGGCAGGTGGCAGGCCTTGCATTTCTCACACTGCAGCTGGGAAGCTGAGGCTCAGAGGGAACCAACACCCACCAGATGACATGAAGCTGGGACTTGAACACGTGTCTCTATGACTCCTAAGTCCACCTTTCGGAAGGCTCTCAGATGTGTCAGCAGACCCAGGTGGCTTTCAGTGGCCTCAGGCAAAAGCGAGAATAAGGACAGCGTGCTGACTTTTTCACAAAGCCAGACGTATTCCATTTAAAGGGCTGTCTTTTAGTCTGAGATTATGTCCTTTCTTTTATGAAATAGATGATGGTCTGGGATTTTTTTAAATGTCCTTAGTTGGCGAAAAAAATAAATGCAGACAACCTTATGTAGTCCCTGAAGTCCTGACTCCAACTCCTGGCCCCTCCTCCTGAGTCCTGTGGCCAGAAAGGGGTACCTTAGGCCCTGCCTCTCCAGGCACTGGAAGGCCACAGGGCAGGACTAGGGGGAAGGGAGAGTCAGGGCCAGCTGGCATCTGGAGCACTGGACCAGGAGTTATAGGCTGGCAGTTGTAGGCTGCCTTTACTTCCCAGAGGACATATGATGGCAGAGTGGTGCCCCAGCCTCTCTGAGATGCCAGCTTCCTTCCACATAGAATGGTAACTCCCTGAGAAAAAGACAAGAGGGATGCACATGGGTCCTGTAGGAGCAGAGTGGTCCTGCGGGAGCAGGGTGGAGATGTGGCCATGCTGGAGGCCTCTGGGATAAAGGAGGCAGTGGTGGTGGTGCATCTACTAGGAGCTGGGTTTAGCTTCTTTTCTTCTTTCATATATATGTATATATGAAAGGTAGATTTCACAGAGAAAGGAGGAGCAAGAGACAGAGACCTTCTATCTGCTGGTTCATTCCCTAAATGGCTGCGATGACCGGAACTGAGCTGATGTGAAGCCAGGAGTCTCTTCTAAGTCTCTCACATGGGTGTAGAGTCCCAAGCACTTGGGCCACCCTCCGCTGCTTTCCCAGGTGCATTTGCAGTGAGCAGAAAGGCAATTGGAGCAGCTGGGACGTGTAACATGCTATGCCACAACGCTGACCTGCAGGCCCAGATTCTGAGCGCAGAGTTTGTCATTCAGTACAATGATTCATAATCTCTCGTCTATACCTGGAATTGTGCTGCATATTTTTCACATCTGACTCAGTTGAATCCTCCTCGTGAGCTAGCTAAGGCGCTCTGCTTATCCCCACCGTGGGGATGAGGACGCTAGAGCTGGAGAGTGGCACGCGCCCCTGTCACATAGCCAGTGAGTGGTGACTGTCCAGGAGGACGGGAATTTCCTGGGCTCAGGCCAGACAGCTGAGTGCCCAGAAGGGCTAAACGCGGGTGGGAGGGGCTTGCAGGGCTGCCCAGGGAGTGGGTGGGAAGCAAAGGCATTCCTGCCTGGTGGCTTCTGGCAGTCCTGGCTGCGACTCAGCCTCTCCCTCAGCTCTCTCCCTCTGGCTCCCCTCTGGCTAGCAAATGGCTATGGAGCCCTTAGTGGAGTGCCAGCCACTGCTCTGAGTGCACTTTTCATTCTACACTACCCTTGGGAGGGGGGTGTTCTGTTGTTATGCCCATTTCTTAGATGGGAAGATCAAGACACAAAGAGATCAAATGGCTCCCTTCAGGGTCCACAGCCGGGATTCCGACCCCAACAGCCCCGTTCTGGAGGCTGATTTGTACCCACTGAGGGGCTGGCCTGAGGACCAATGGAGCTTTGCAGTTCATGGACCTACTCCCATCCCTGTTCCACACTGGGGACTTGTTTCTTCCCTCTGACTCTCTCACTTGGGAAGCCCTGCAGTCCCTGGGGGCCAGGCCCTAGGCCAGATGCTGGGGACAAAGCAATGAATCTGACCCTCCCCTGCTCCCTGGGGGAGAAAAACTGGAGGCAGGTGGTTACCAGGCAGGCTGTTAAGTGTCAGTGTTCCCAGGCAGCACAGAGGCTGGCACGGAGAGGCCAGGCCCAGCCCCAAACTGGGCCTGGAGAAGAAGGCTTCTTAGAGGGAAAAGCTTTGGTAGAAATCTGAAAGCTGACTAGGAGTGGTGGGCCAGAGGGACTAGCACCTGCAGAGACCCAGAGCCAAGGCCCCAAATGGCATTTGCAGAGAATAGCAAGAGGCTAGATGGGTCCCCGAGAGGAGGCTGAGGAATGATCAGGGCAGGGCCAGGCTAGAGAGCCAGCACCAGGCTGAGAAGTAGCAGCAAGTACCTGGAGAAGGAGAGGGGCAAAGTGCAGGCAGGCGGACACAGACCCATTTGTATTTTAGATATTCCTCTTTGAGACTAGCCAGGAGGAGGGCAGAGGAAAAAGAACTCTAGCAGGGAGCCCTGGGGATGCCACCCAGGCTGGCCCCTGCCTTTCCCTCCTCCACCCCACCCCTGACCTGCCCGACAGTGCCAGAGAGCCCCGGACTTTGCCTGTGGGAAAGCTCAGCTGCATCTGCACACCTTGACCTGGGGGAGGTGTGCACCTGAGTTGGGGGTGCTATAGAAGCAGAGAGGATGGCACAGGTCCCAGGTCTGGAAGGGGAGCCTGGTGGCTTTGGGTTCCACGGGACTCGCTCCAGTAGTTCCATGAACACACCCAAGGATTAGCTCAGGTGGTGAGGATGGGGTGCACTGGGGAAGGGAACAGAGCCTAGGTAGCTCCAGAGTCCAATTCCACAGGGGAACTCAGCTTGACAGGGTGGGGACTGAACTCAGGTTAGCAGCTGGAGTCCAGAGCAGACACCAGGCTCCGTGCAAGAGCTTGGTTGTCCCCAGTTGCACCAACTGGCCACCTTTCTGCAGAGCCTCACTCGGGTTGGCCTGGCTGCAGGTCCTCAGCTGCTGGTGTTGGGCAGGTTTCTTTGCTTTTTAGAACCCCAACCTCTGGCTCCACCCCAGGAAGGAGGTCCCCTCTCTGACTTGACGGTCCACTGAGTTCTCACGGTCACCCTTGGGGGAAGCTATACTTATACCAGTTGACACAGATGCTGGGAAGGGAGAAGTGACTTGCCCAAGGATAGGCAGCTAAGAAGCAGCTGAAAGACAGGGTTGGAGCCCCATAGTCTGGGTGCTTATTGGGGACCCTCTGAAAGACAGCCTCAACTCTGCACCTGTGCTGCCAGTACAGATCAGCCCCATGACTCAAGGAAGATGCATGTGTCAGCTGGGCAGGGTGTGTGTGCATGGGTGTAGCAGTCTGGGCTGGTCTGTGGGCTGGAACTTGGCTCATGCCAAGCCTGGTGCCCCCATGCTTGGGTCTGACAGCAGCTGCTGGCCCAGGGCAGGGAACTTCTACTTGCCCTCCTACATCAAAGGTTCTTCCTCATGGTGTGCTGGGCTGGAGAGAGAGCTGCTGGGGGTGGGGGCATGACCACCAAGGGTACCTGCCAGCCCCTGCCCTTCACATGACAGGCATGGGCTGGGCTCTGGGCTAGGGATTTGTGCAGTGCTAATCCAGGGGCTGCGCCCCCTCCCCCCATCTTGGCCAGGGCCGTGGGAGAGGTTTGTCCTTGCCCCATGCCCAGTGGCCCCATTGCAGATCCCTGGCACACACCCAGCTCTGCTTGGGGCCTTTGCCTGCCCTGCTCCTGTTCCCCTCCTCCCCTGACTATTACAGCCAAAGTAACACTCTCAGGGCAAATGCAGAAATGTCTGAAGCTGCAGGGATGGCTTCACTGTGCAGGATGGGGGCCAGGTCAGGGAGGTTTGGGGCCCAGGTTGAGGAAAAGTTGGTGGAGGATGAATTAGGGCTCAGAGCTGGAGTGTTTGGGGCTAATCATGGGCCACCTCTTCCTGGAGCAATTTGGCTACAAGTCAGGGAGGCAAATGTGTGGGCCGTGCCCCCCCTCTGTGGGCAGTAAACATGGCCGTCGCCAGGGAGACAGGCCCAAACATCCCGGCCCCCCACGGTTATTTATACCAGGACTCCCTCTCCTTCTCCTGCCTGCTCTAGCTTCTCAATCCACTGAGACCTGAGCCGAAGGTCCAGTCAGGAGGGCCCCAGCAGTAGGGACTGGGCACCGGCCACCGGCCACCTCCCAATGGCCTGGCCCATTGGAGGGTCCAGCGGCCGAGGCTGCGAGGGAGGGAGGGAGGAAGGTAAACACCTTGGGAAGGTGCCTGGGTGCATTGGCTAGGGGTACAGGCACCCTGGAACCTCAGCTTCTCCCCTACACACACACCCCGTGTCCAGGATGGAGGAGGTATCTATGACAGCTTTTCAAACTGCCTGAAGCAGTAAATCTGGTTCTTTAAGTGAAATCTGACACAGTGGGACCGCACACACCAGACACCACAAAGAGCACAGCAGAAGTGGTGTGTGTGTGTGTGTGTGTGTGTGTGTGTGTGTGTGTGTGTGTGTGGAGTCGGGGTGGTGGGGGCAGTCTAGCCCACGCAGCCCACAGTGCCCCGAATAGCAACCAGCAACTCCAGGGGGCCCACTTGGTTCCAGAATACATTCCAGGTACCCTGGAATTCCCTAGCCAAATATTTATGCCTGCTCCCAGGCAGGGCCAGACCTGTTCCCCTCGCTCAGCCTCCCAAGGGCTGCTGCAGGGTGACCAGGTGCCACAGGTGCTTATGCAGCTGGGAACTAGAGGCTGAGGCAGCCAAAGGGGTGCACCCACGGCCCCTCGTGCTTAGAAAGGGGTCCTGGGGAGAAGAGAAGGAGGACCAAAGAGGGTGACAGGAACTGTCTGTCCAATCTCTGTGGGATTCTAGCAGGGGACTGAGAATTTACATTCAAACTTGGCCTCTGGGATCATTAGCAGATGCATTAGGAAGTATAGAACCCAGTGTATTGAATTTGACTCAAATTTGTAACTATTTTGTGACCCAGCTCCTTATTTGTATTCTTGGCAGTTTGAGGGGTGGGCGAACCTGCCTGCGCCCTCCCTCCCTCCTGTGCAGCATCCCAGACACCCCACACACACCCTTTCAGGAGCGTATAGGCTTCCAGGGCCCACAGCACCCACGGCCCTGGCAACTCAGGGTGCCCAGTTCACTCCCCAGAGACTGTGTGGGTGGCCTGAGGGTGTGGGGGAGCCAAGCTGGTCCTGCTCTACCCTCTGTGTGTGTGTGTGTGTGTGTGTGTGTGTGTGTGTGTGTGCGCGCGCGCGCGCGTGCTCGGGACGGAGGTGGGGACAGTTGGGGGCGGAGGGTCAGGAACAGCTTTGGCACAGAGACTGTGTCATGGGACAGTGACAATGGGGTCCTGATGGAGGGCTGCAGGAGTGCTTCCCCCAAAGCAGGAGAGGATCC
Source organism: Ochotona curzoniae (assembly GCF_017591425.1). Lineage (NCBI taxonomy): Eukaryota > Metazoa > Chordata > Mammalia > Lagomorpha > Ochotonidae > Ochotona > Ochotona curzoniae. The sequence goes on from NW_024465451.1 coordinate 10,283,318, forward strand.
TTGAGGTCAAATGGGGCATCCCAAGGAGAGGATGTCATCTAGCGCTACAGGGATGGAGAGCTGGCGGTACCCAGGGAAAGGCCTTGGCTTCAGACGTCACAAAACCCTGGTGGCATCACAAGTGGGGGAGGAGGGAGCACACACTGGGAGGTGAATGCCTGGGGGCGGTGTCAGTGAGGAGGCCAGCTGAGAGGGGGTGGGTCTGGCCAGGAATGGGAAGCAGGAAGCCCAGAGGAAAGCGGTGATCTCAACTGCCCTCTGGGGCCACATCTCCCACCCCCATCTTCCTCCTCCATTCTCTCAGTCTCTTCATCTCTCTCCTTGGCCCTGACCTGGGTGGGGAGAGGGACATGTCCCCCTAAGCCCACCCTCCTCAGAGGAGGTTGAGCTGCATCGCTGCATCGTTGGCTGACATCATTCATTCACTCAGGGTTTCTTAAGAACCCCCAGGGCACCAAGCTGAGTCCCAGGTAGGGCAGCGAGCAAAGTGAAGTCCCTGCATCCCCCGGAGGTACATGTTAGGGAGAGCAGAACCACCAAGCACCATGTCCACGCTTGGACTCTCTGCCCATGCTCTTGGAATGGGACCCCTGTTAGCCACTCACTTATTACAGCCTGCCCTTGGCCAGCATCCAACTCTCATATAGAGAGGGGGAACAGGCCCCCAAAACTCAACCGCTCTGTAGGAAGAGCACCGAGAGGCTGGCTGTTGGGAACTGGGCTCGGGCCTGGGGTCTGCCCATTTTGAACCCCCTGTAGGGATGTTGGGGCTTGGGTTTGTTAAGTCCCTCTCTCGGAGAAGGACCCCAGGCCTTGGTGGGAGGCTGAGGGTGCTCAGGCTCAGTGGTGACAGCATCACTGGTTACACAAGATAACAGTTGCTACCTGTTGGATTGGTCTCAGCTACTTCCTGGCCTGCAGCTCTGTCCCGGCTGTGCCTTCCCTCCCTTTTGCCCGTTGGGGGAAGAGTCTCTGTAGGATGAGATGACTCTCATGAAGTCACACGTGACACGATCTGACACTGGGAGACCTGAAGCTCCGTGCTAGGCGGGTGCTGCCTGGCACCTGCCCCTCCTGGGCGCTCAGCCTTGAGAGTGGAAACCCAGCCATGGCACGCCCCCGCCCTCGGAGGCTGGCGCCACCCCGAGCCTGGGCACTGGGTCCTGCGACCCGGGCCAGGCAGGGGCCAGGGGCCCAACCAGGTCACAACTCTATCTAAGGACCTGGGTACCACGACGTCCTGGGGCGCTCAGTCCCGCCCCATGGCGAGTTCCCGGGCGGTCGGGGTGTCGCGTCCCAGGTCTGCAGCCCGGACCTCGGGGACGCGGCGGCACCTTCACACTTTCCGCTTGGCCCGCTGCTCGCCTTTCAGGCCGCTGCATTTTCAATTGTTAATTTGGAAACGGAAAAAGAAGCCGGCAGGGCGGGGAAGTAACCCGAACCGTGGCTGCTCAGGCCCCGCGCGCGCGCGCGCGCTCCGCACACGGCCGCGCCCCACCCAGGCCGAGGCAGGGTCAACTGCAGCCCCGAGCCCGGCCTCCACGGGTCCCGCCGGAGGAGATGCAAAAGGCCCCGGCTGGGGAAAGCCAGGTCCAGAGCCCCTCAGGAGGCCTCCTGCAGGACCGCTTCAGTCCGAGGAGCCCCGCGCGGCGTCAGCGCGGTGTCCCGAGGTGAACCCGAAGCTTTCTGCAGTCAGACCCCTTGTCCCCAGACGGCCACCAGGGGTCACAGGCCAGGAAGCTGAGTCCAGAGAGGGACAGTTGACCTGCTGAAGAACACGCAGCAGAAGCAGGTGCTGAGTTCAATTCCTGTTGTTTAGACTGCGAGGCATGGAAGATCTGTCAACTTATTCTCAGCAAGAGAGCCTTAGGATCAAGAGACCCAAGCTGTTCCTTGCCAGTGTTTAGGCATGTCTCTGTTGTAAATGACGGGTGCACCTGCTCCTGGGCCCACACTGGCTCCTGCTTGCTGTTGTGGTTCAGCCTGGGGTTCCTGGAGATTCCCACGAAATGAAACGTAAAATATGCTCCTTTTGGAAGACGCTAGGACAGTGAAGGCCTTGACCTTCCTTTGGAGAAGCTGACGCTGGAAGCTGCTAGTAAAGCTGTGGAATGCTCCAAAACCTTACCTGATCCCTTCTTTTTCTTTTTTCTTTTTTTAAAAAGATTAATTTTGCTTATTTGAAAGGTGAAGTTACAAGGTGAGACAGAGGGATACAGAGGGAAAGATCTTCCATCCGCTGGTTCACTCCAAATGGCTGCAACAGCTAAGGTTGGTCAAAGCCAGGAGCCAGGAGTTTTATCCAGGTCTCCCAAGTGAGTGCAGGGTCCCAAGTGCTTGAGGCAGTGTCTGCTGCTCTCCAAGGCACATTAGCAGGGATCTGGATCTGGAGTAGAGCAGCTAGGACTCAATTTGACGTCCATATGAGACCCAGGGCTTGCAGGCAACATCTTTATCCGTTCATGCCACAAGGCCACCTCCCCATACTCATCCCTTCCTTGATGAATTGAGTCTGGGAAGTAACTTCCCAGCTCTTCAGTTGTCTGGGGACCATGTGCAGCTGGAAGCCCAAGTCCCTGACCTTTCCTCTATGCTGTCCCCCATCCTGACCCTTCCCTGACAAGTTCCCACCTTTCAGGCAACCGGGCATCTGTAGGAATGCCAGCTGGGCACTCTGTCTTTATACAGACACTGGAACTTGGAGGGTGGAAGCTTAAGATCCTCCTGATCACACTCCTCCTGAACTGTGGGGTAGGGCCGGAGAAGCCCAGATCCTGACTCAGGGTCACACGGCAGCCCCTTCCCATTCCTAGGACTTCCCTGGATTCAGCCTGGCTGGTCCTGGATTGGGGGTTCCCGCTGGGAACCAGGCTGTCAGTGCAGCTGGGAGCAGCTGCAGAAGTGTGGCCTGGTGAGTTTGCATGTTGTTTTGCTTACTAGTAGCAGCCTGGGACCAAGGGCATTGAAACTCCCCAATGCCCTTGAACCTCCCACTGGGTGGGGTCCCTCAGTGGCTGAGTCTGCAAAACCTGCTGCCAGGGCTTAGTCTTGGCACTTGAGCTCCCCAGAGGGTTCTGTCCTTCCCACAGCTCCTGTTCTACCCTGTCAGCTCTTGTTGGTGCTGGCCCCACTCTGGAGAACCAAGCAGTGGGAACTGAGCCTTTGCCATTGTTTGGCAATCTTCCCTCCTTACACCCCCTCCCCTTCCTGCTTAGCACAGGTACTGCTGATTCAGATGACAGAAGGCTCCTTGGAAGTGACCCTGGCCCCTGCCAGGCTCCAGTTAGTTGCTGGGGGAAATCTGCAATGCTTCAAGCCAATGTCACACTCTTTCACATGCAGCAGGGGCCAGGTTCCATCCTGGCCCCAGGAATAAGGGGAGCGAGGAGCAGGTGCTTGGGACCTTCTATAGAGCAGAGGAGAAATCAGAACATAACTTGGGGAATTAGCAAAGCTGGGTACCAGACCCAGCTCTGTTTCCAACTTTCTATATGGCCACACAAGTAGGCAAGGTCCCTTCTGGGACTCTAAAGGAGGTGTGTAAGGCATCCTTCAATATCTGATCACATCTTGCCACCTCTGTTTCCCCTTGTGAAGCAGAGGCTGTCCTCCGCTCCACACCTTGTGTCATCTTTTGCAAATGCTATTCAGCTCATGGTGCTCCCTGACCTGCTTCCCTGTCTTGCCTAGAGGAAAGACACAAATCCTCGTAGCAGCCAGCGAAGGGCCTGCTTGCTTTCCCCCACTGACCCCTAGCTAATCCTTTTCAGATGACTCTGGGACATGCCTGGGCCCCTTCTAGATCATATCTTGTTTTGTTTTTAATATTGATTTATCTCGAAGGAGTTACAGAAAGAGATGAAGAGGGAGAGAGAAATCTTCCATCCACACTGGCCCACTCCTCAGATAGCTACAACTGCCAGGGCTGGGCCAGGCTGAAGCCAGGAACCAGATCTCTCACATGGGTGGCAGAAGCCCAAAGCACTTGGAATATCTTTTGTTGTTTTTTTCCCCAGTCTATCAGCAGCAAGTCGGATTAGAAGTGAAGCAACCAGGACTCAAATTATGGCCCACAGGGGCTGTGGCTTTGCCTGCTGCACCACAGCAGGAGCCCGAGGCTCTGGTCTTCTGTGCTTGTCTTTCCCTCTGCCCAGACCACTGGTCTCCCAGATGCTCACATGGGTCCTTTCTGCATTGATCTTTTCTTGAAGTTCCCTGCTCAGAGCTGTTGACCCTGAGCACTCTATCAAAGTAGTTCCCCTGGCTCTGAAACTGGTGTTGCCTGTCTCTTTGCTCTTTTAATTTTCTCCATCATTATCTGACAGTTGAGGTTTTATTTGTTTACTCATCTTATTTATTTGAAAGAGAGAGATCTTTCTTCTGATGGTTCATTCACTTAATAAGCTGGGCAGGCTGGGGCCAGGAGCCTGGAAGTTAACCTGGATCTCCCCAAAGAGTGGCAGGAACTGGGAGATCTGAGACTCTGAACCCAGACTCTGTGGTATGGGGAATAGTTGCCCAGGTGATGTCTGAACTGCTACTACAAATGCCTGCCTCTACTTGCTTTTTTATGAAACTCCTCTCCCCTTCCCCTAAGCATGTATGCGCCCTGAAGGAGAGGACGTTGTCTGCTTTTGTGCATGTCCCGTGCTGTGTGCCCAGCTCAGTGTTACTGAGTGTGTGGTTCCTGGACTGCACCCCTGCACTCTTCCCGCTTACTTCAGTACTTGGGAGAGCTCACAGAGCCTGGCTGGGGAAGTCAGCACTGCCTGGCTGGCCCCCAGCAGGTGAATGGCTCCCACTTCCTGCTTGTTCTACCCTGGCTCCGGCTGGCATGCTGCTCAGCTGCCTACACTGGTGCGGTCGGCAGTCCGAGGGCTTGGGGCTGGTCCAGTGGCAGAGGATGAAGCTATTACTCATCGTAGTAGTCTTTTCCATTACGATAATGAAACACCTGAGGCTGGATACTTTATAAAGAAAGAAGGCTTATTTAGGTCGCAGTTCCGGAGGTTCAAGGGCATGGCACTGGCTTGGTGAAGGCTTCCTGCCGGATGGTATCATGATAGTGAGAGTTTACGTTAAGTGAGAAATCCCAGGGAGAAGCAGGAAGCCAGAGAGAGGCTAGGTTCCCACAGGAACTGAGTATTCATTTTGTTTGAGATACTGACACATAGAGAGAAAGAGAGTCTCCCATCAACCGCCCTCAACGGCAGTAGCTGAGCAGGCCATAGTCAAGAGCCGGGAACTCGGTCTCAGTCTCCCATGTGAATGACAGGGATATAGGAATTCCAGCCCCTGTGCTGTCACCTGCATCTCCCAGGGTCTGCATTAGCAGCAAACAAGCAGCAAACAGACCATGACTCATCCAAACCCCCGTATCTGCCCCCCACCAGGGGACTTGACATGGGACACTGTCCACTAGGCCTATCTCCACCAAGAGCTAAGTTAACCCATGCCCTTCTGAGACTGCCCAGTAACCTCCCACGAGGGTCCCTGCACCTCCTAACTGCCCTGGGCTGCAGGCTTCCAGCATGGGAATGGCTGGGAGCAAACCATATGCAGACCATAGCATCTGTGAATGCCTTTTCCAGGGAACACCACCTTACCCATGCTAGTGAGACTGAGAGCTTTCAAGCCTACTCAAAAACAACAGGTGTTCCCTGTGGGCCAGCACTGTGGCATAGCAGGCTAAGTCTCCACCAGTGGCACTGGCATCCCATATGAGCATCGGGTCATATCGCTGTAACTCGACTTTCAATTCCAGCTCTCTGCTAATTTCTGGAAAGGCCATAGAGGAAGGCTCAGGTGCCACACAGGAAACCTGGAAGAAGCTACCTGGGTTCAGACTGACCCATTGTGGCTTTTTGAGGAGTAAGCCAACTGATGGAAGCTCTCTCTTTCTGTCTATCTCTCTGTAACTCTGCCTTTCCAATAAAAACCTTAAAAAAAATTGGCATGTGCAGGTGAAGTTTGCCAGTGAGGGGGAAAGAGAAGGATTCTGTGGAGGTTCCATGGTGGGAAACGTGCCTAACACTCACAGATAAAGAGGGTGAAACTCCAGGGCAGGATGGCTGCTGCCTCTTCTTTTTGCAAGTCTGTCAATGTTCCTCCATCATCCTTGGTTCTAAGCTCAGGTGGGTACTTCTTGGGTCAACCTCCCAATTCAGACAGGCTGGCAGTGGCCGGAGAAAGGCACGAAACATCCCTAGGATGGCCGTGCTTCAGGGCCCGAGGAACCCAGAGGAAAGGGATGTCTGTTTCTAACGGGGTCACTCGAGGGACCGGGTGTTTGTAACTTGTCAGGCTGGGGCACTGCTGTTTTCTAATGGGCCTCCCAAGAGGGGACATTTTTTTCATAGTTTGTACTGTGTGCTGGCAACTGCTGTCCCTCTGGGAACAAACTCAGAGGAACTAGAGCTGAGCGGAAGGCCAAGTCTTGCCTTCCCAGCCCTACTGCTGGAGAGACACAGGCAGAAGCGATTCAAGCCACTCTCCAGTTGTCCCCAGTCTTGAGGCTGTGGCCAGAGGAACCAACGCCCCAATGCTGAGCATCAGCACAGGCCTCTGGCCTGGAGAAGCAGCCACGAAGGTGGCAGTGCTGACGTGGGGGCCCTGGATCATGTGTCTGGCTCCCTTTGCCATATTTAGAATTGCTGAATCCTCCTAGCCCCTGAGAATTCTTGGAAAGAGCCTTACCCTGAGGCCTGGCTCTCTGCCTGTCCCTTGGTCCCCCTAAAGAGAGAGAGTAGGAGCCTGCTCTGCCTGGAGGAGGCTGGGGGTCCCCCCCACCCAGATCCTGTGGGACCCCACCCTAGCCAGGTAAGGCCTGACCAGTCCCACTGAAAGCTGTCTCCAGCTTTGGCCCCATGGTCATGCTGGAAGAAGTAGGGTCGTGACACCTACCCCTTGGGAGTCTTGGCTAAATGGGGTCCAACTGGGCCCAAGCGTCCCCAGAAAGGGGGAAGACCGACCCCCTCCATTGAGGCCTTGGTCTGATGGTCTGAGGAGCTGAGCAGTTATACCTCTTGCAGGCCAGCTATGCAAAGCTAGGTGCCACAGGAACAGGGCTTGGAGAGAGGGAGAGGCTGGGTCCCGAAGTGCCTTGCCTGTGACCTGGGGAAGGCCGGTGTACACTTTGACCCTATGCAGGCATCAGCACTAAGCAGATTTGAAAAGACTTGTGTTGAGGTTATGGGGCGGCTGCTTCTTAAGCCTGTCTACACTGTTGGGAGGAATGGGCATATGGACATTAGAGAGGGTCCCCAAGGGAGCTCCAGCAGCAAAGCCAGCTGCAGGAAGACAAGAGCCCTACCTCTCAACCCAGGAAGGAGCAAGGGAACCGTACTCAGCACCTGGTCAACCCCTCTCCCAGCCTGGGCTGGGCTGGGCTATTTCACATCCCCACGCTTCAGTCCTACCAGAGCTGGAGCAGGTGTGGGTGTGTGTGTGGTGGGGGAGCTTCCGCTCCCAGCTCCATCCCTTCTCCTCCCCTTCCTGTGGATTATAGAGAAGCCACAGGATCTGGCCCTGCTTCCCAGGACTCTGTCTTCACTCCACTGATCCATCCTGCATCTTCAGCTTTCTCCCCTGCCCTCTCCACTTCTTCCACTCTGGCTTTTAAAATTTTTATTTTTTTAAAGATTTGCTTATTATTTGACAGGCAGAGTTACAGAGAAAGAGGGAGAGATAGAGATTTTCCATCTGCTGGTTCACTCCTCAAATGGCTGCACCAGCTGGAGCTCTGCCAATTGGAAGCCAGGAGTCGGGAGCTTCTTCCAAGTCTCTCATGTTGGGCCATCCTCCGTGGCTTTCTCGGGCCATTAGCAGAGAGCTGGATTGGAAGTGGAGCAGCTGGGACCTGAATCGATCCATATGGGATGCTGATGCTGCACACAGCAGCTTTACTTGCTATGCCTCAGTGCTGCTTCCTGACTCTCTCACCTTCACACCAAATGCACCCCCTGCCAGGAGTTCTGTCTGCGCTTCCCACCCTCACCCTTTCTCACTCCTTCTGGGCCTGCTCTGATTGCCTTCCCTCAGAGGCTCCCTGACCAAGGGACCAGTGTGTTCTCCAATCCAGTGACCGTTTGCAGGCTCATCCCCTTGACCTCTCACAGCATTGGGCAGTGATGCCCAAGCTCCCTGACAACTTCCCTCAGCCTCTCTTCCGGAACTTCCCCCCTTCTCTCTGTCTGGGGTGGCCTCTGCTTGCTGCAGCTCCCTCTGGCCCTTCATTCTGTCTCAGTTACCATCTCCACCCAGGTGCCCCCCAGCTCTGCGTTTCCTACCATCTCTCTCCCTTCCTCCCCACTGTGTATCTGCCCAGTGCCGCACAGCCCGTTCCCTCCCAGCGAGTCTGAAAGCGAAATCAAGCCTGTTCACCCTGCTTCACCGGGTCTCCTCTCTCCCATGCCCAGCCAGCAGCACAGGCAGTACCTCCCTCGTTGTTCACAGGTGTCCTCGAGGCGACTTCCTCCAGCTTTCTCCAGTCTTCCCACGTCCCTGCTGCCTGCAGCCCGGTCTGCGCTATCTCACCCTTCTGCTGTTTAATCCATGTGTTTCAATGCCCCTGGCAGGTGGCCCTGAAACACAAATCAGTCTTTGCCACTCCTGCTCTTCCAACTGCCCCAAGCTCTCCATTGCGTTTTCACTGACCCTCAAAGGCCAGAGGCTGCTGCTCAGCAGTCTGGCTTCTCTGGCTTCTCCACTGTCCCCTTTCATTGTAGGCCCACTCCTCCTTGCTCCCCACCCCCCACCGAAATCCAGAACTACTGCCCATCTTGGGGTTCCCCCAAGACTCCCACATCCTGCTTCCTCAGCCTGAGTGCCTCATTCCTGCCTAGACATTCCCTTCAAGAAATTCTCACTGATCTCTCTGCTTTGGTTGTGCTGAAAACCTTTTGGAGCTCTCCCAGTCCCCTGGCACATCTTGTCTCAGTACATCACCTCATCTAGCATGTCAGATCTGTTACCCTTGCTCAGGTCTGGGGATCTGGAGCATTCATTTCTAGCTTTACAACAAACTTGGTTGAGTGGGATGGTGATGAATGCTTCCAAAAGTGCATGGGGCAGGCCCGACATGGTAGCCTAGCAACTAAAGTCCTCGCCTTGCACGCACCAGGATCCCATATAGGCACCGATTCTAATCCCAGCAGCCTCCCTTCCCATCCTCCATGTTTGTGGCCTGGGAAAGCAGTTGAGGCCGGGCCAAAACCTTGGGATCATGCACCTCCGTGGGAGACCCAGAAGAGCTCCTGGCTCCTAGCTTTGTATCGTAATAGCTTTGGCCATTTTTGTGTGACCATTTGGGGAGTGGATCAGTGGATCCACTGAGTCCATCAGTGGATGGAAGATCTTCTCTGTCTCTCCTCCCTCTGTATATCTGACTTTCCAATAAAAAAATATATATATATATATATATATATATATATTTTAAAAAGTGCACAGGACTCAAAGAGGCAGGATGGCAGCCCCTTCTCTCCTGTGAGCTTCCTGACACGCCTCACTTCATGTGTGGCCAGGGAAATTGAGTCCTAGAGAAATCATGAGATCTGAACCCAGTGGTCTTGGGTTTAGGTCCTGACTTACGACTTTGGACAAGTTAATAGATCTGGAGCAAATGTTGTGGATTTGGGCTGGAATCGCACTTTTGCTTCTGGTCCAGTTTCCTGCTGATGGGCACCCTAGGAAGCTGCAGTTCTTAGGTCAAGTTCTTGGGTCTCTCCCAGCCAAGTGAGAGTCCTGGATGCAGTTCCAGGCTCCTGGCTTTGGTCTGACCCAGCTCTAGTTGTTGCAGGCATTTGGTGAGTGAATCAGTGGATAGAACATCTCTTTTCCGCCCTGCCGTTCAAATAAATAAATAATAAACAAATAAACATTTAAGAACATGTCTGTGGGATTTTGACAAAGTTGATGTACCTTTCTCTTGTATCTTTAAAAAAAAAGATTTATTTATTTTTGTTGTAAAGCAGATTTACAGAGAGAAGGAGAGACAGAGAGAAAGATCTTTCATCTGCTAGTCAGCTCTCCACATTGCTACAATGACCAGAGCTGAGCTTATTTGAAGCCAGGAGCTAGGAGCTTTTTCCTAGTGTCCCATGTGGATGCAGAGTCCCAAGGCCTTAATACAATCCAGTGGTTTCCAATGTATTCCCAGAGTTTGCCTTATTGAAAAGGCTTGGAACTGAAAGGTCCTGATTTCTGAATGCTGTATATTTGGGAAAATCTCGGTAGAAGTCCCCTAATTGGGCATCTCTGATTTGAAAATCCAAAAGTCTAAAATTCTCCTAAATCTGGATCTTTTTGAGCTGTGGGAGCCCCTTTGTTCTCATCTGTGAGCCTTGGGGACTGTGCCGCTGTTGCTGTGGCATTGCCACTGCCCCTCAGGCTGTTCTGAGAGGAGCAAGGTGCAAGTGTGCGGAGGACTCAGCTCACGCCTCACTGATGGGAAGCTTGTGGTCGCAGGAGTGATTGTAGTTGTCTCATAGGGTGGTAACACTTTGAGTAGGGGAAGGACCCTCTTTCCTAGCAGGGTGTCACCCCTCCCCTGCTCCTCTGGGTGAGGTCTGGAGAAGAGGAAGACCGGGAGAAGACAATGACTGCTGTTGGTCATTTGGGAAAGCCCTGAGTTGGCCAGTCGTGGACAGTCAGCCACAGCCACTGTCATCAGCTAATCCAATGACTCCTAAACTGCAGTCGCTGGAACAGCAGCGTTAGGATTATCAGGGGACTTTGCTCAGAGCCTACCTCCCACTTCCTAGGTCTGATGCTCTAGGAGTGGAATCAGTGTACTAACAGCTGATTCTGACACCCTCACGAATCAGAGCCAGAGATCAAGGCAAACCCTGCACTTGGTCATCCCTAATTGTCTCGCTGCCCTCTCGGGCAAATGACATAGTCACAGAATGGGGTGGGGGTGGAAAGTGGAAGATTATGATAAGCCTCATGATACACTCCAGCCAGCAGAGCGAGCCAGGCAGCAGGCATCTGTCGCAGCTCTGCCTCCAGGCCTGAGCCAGGGAGAGTGAGGGTCCCCAGCTGCAGTTGCACAACTCGGGCAGAAGTGCTTTCAGCTGGAAATGGTGGGGGTGCAGACCAGCCAGCTCTTGGGTGTCACAGAGACGACATGTCTAGTGGGAGAAATGAAGCCCCACCCTTACTTGTTGTGTGAATGAAGCTACGTGCTGGTCCTACAGACACATGCAGACCTCAGTCGCCAAGCTCCTTCCCCTGGTTTCCTGCCTCCCCAAGTTCCAGGCAGTTCTCGGTGGCCGAGGACTTCTCAGGAAGGCCAAGGCTACTTCTGGGTCACCTGCTCTGGAATTCTGGCCCTAGTCTTGCTGTTGATTTACTGGTCGTGGTCTCAAGTCTGTCTCTCCCTGGGCTCTGATGCTTTGCCAAGAAGAGTGAATGTGGGGTGTTCTCTGACAGGTCAAGTGTGAAAGTACCCTCTCTATTCTTTTTTTAGATTTAATTGTTTATTTGAAAGCTAGTGTTACAGAAAGTGAGATCTTACATCTGCTGGTTCACTCCCCAAATGGCCACAAGGACTGGGCCAGACCAAAGCCAGGAGCTTCTTCCAGGTCTCCACAGAAGTGAAGGGGCCCAAGCATTTGCACCCTCCTCTGCTGCTTTCCTGGGTGCATTAGCAGGGAGCTGGATGGGACGTAAAACATTGAGGACATGAACCAGTGCCCATGTGGCATGCCCACAGTGTAGCTGTCACAACCAAGGTCTCAACCCAGCCAAAACAGTCCATAAACTCCCCACCAGGGGGCGGTGAGGTTCAGGGGGCTTATAAGCAACCTTCGCCAAGGGGAGCCCCAGAAAGCTGAGATACATCTGGTTAGAGCTGGGGAACCTCTTCTGTGGATGCAAACCAGTAACCAATAACTTAGTTTTGGTGATCTGGTGTTTGGATATTGGTGGGCAGGAGTGAGGACTTTTTCCTGCCAGGCTATTTGAATGTTTATACCATCACTTGTTATCAACTTAAACATGAGTCTACTTTAGCTGTATTAAATTTCTAGCCCTATCTGTGCTTTTGCCTTGGTAGGGCCAGACTACATGACTTCATGCCTCCTCTCATCTGCCAGCTCACTCCCTGCATGTCTAGGAACAGATTTAGCCCAGGACTCCCACATGGGTGCTAGAGACTCAGCCACTGAAGCAGTCACCCACCTGTGGCCTCCTAGGTGCAGTACCATCAGGGAGCTGGGCTGGAAGTCAAACTGAAGCCCTCCAACCTGGTGTCTAAACCACTGAGCCAAGCACCTACCTATGGGGCATTAGTTTAGAGACAGAATGGCTGGGGATGCCTCTCCAAGGAAGTGGATATTAGACCAAAGACCTGGATGAGCAAGGGAGCAGCAGGCAGTGGAAACATCAAAAGCCAAGAGATGGGAAGGTGGGAGGACCAGGATGTCGCAGGGGCAGAAGTGCAGGGAGTTATGGGTAGAAGGGGGTGGAGAGGATCAAGTTCAAGTGGTGGAGGAGAAGAGCAGACCTCGAGGGCCTGGCTGGACCTTCTCCAAGCGGGCTGGGAGGGAAGTGGAGAGTTCTGAAGGGAGCTGCACAGCGCACTTAGGACAGAGAGTGGGTTCCTTGAAGGCAAGGGTGATTGGTGGCCAGGAGGTCAGCTGGGGTCAGGTGCTGGTGGCTTGAACAGGATAGTGAGATCTGGTCTCCATAGGGATATATTCTGAAGGTGGAGATGCTGGAATGTGCTGTGGGATGGAACATGAAGGATGAGAGAAGGGAAGAATCAGGATAAGACTGATCCTCAGGCCAGGTCCCTGGAGCAGTGGTGGAGTCCTTACGAGATGGGCAGAGTGGAGGTGAACTGAATTTGTTTCTGAACACTGAGTAGCTGTGTGGACAGTTGAGCTGCTCTACCCCAAAGAGGCTGCAGCATGCTCATGCCTGCTGTGTTGGGCCCGGTGGCGTGGCCTAGTGGCTCATGCCTGCTGTGGTTGTCGTTAGGGCCAGGCCAGGAGTAAAAGTCACTGTTTGTAGTATTAAGGGAACACATTTCAGACTGTAAGTGCTCACCCTGGTGGCACAGAGACTGAAATTGGAGCCATACAGAGTGTGGCCTGGGCCAGAAGCACACTCAGTGTGAGGAATCCACTGCTCTGAGCCGTGTGCCAACCAGACATGTGACCCTGACTTGGGTGTGACACATATACACATGGACCTTAGCATCATGGGACATCCTATACAGATTTTTTTTTTAAATTTATTTTGTTTCTTTGAAAGGTTGTTACACACAGAGATATCTTTCATCATCTGGTTCACTTCTCAAATGGTCACAACAGCCAGGGCTGGACCAGGCCAAAGTCAGGCACTTCATCAGGGTCTCCCATGTGGGTGCAGGGGTCAAGCACTCAGGGCATTTTCTGCTGCTTTTCCTAGGTACATTAGCAGGGATTTGGGTTGGAAGTGGAGCAGCCAGGACCTAAACCAGTATCCGTATGAGATGCTGGTGTCAAAATCTGTGGCTTAACCTGCTATACCACAATGCTAGTCCTGTACATAGTGTTTTTAGTGTGTCTATTTGAGGAAAAAAAATCAGTAAGTAGGTAAATAAATACTTGCATTAGTTTTTAAATAGCCAATCAATCCACATTTATTCTGAAAAGCATCATGAACACTGATCTGTGAAAATCGAGGCCGAAGCTGATGGCTCCATCTTGTCTCCCAGAGCTCGAACAGCCCCCGTTCCCACTCCAGGGTCCCAGTGCCCTTCCCAGTGTCTTCTGCTGCCGTTTCCTGATTCCCGAAGCACCAGGTGGCAGCTCAGCAATGGGGCTGAAGGATTGCTGTTAAGGATTTCTCTGTGGGCTCCGGTGGGCGGGGTGTCTGGCAACAGCCATTCCTGGAGAAGGGGGCTGGCGATGACCTCAGGTAGAGCCCTGCTGTCAGAGGTCCATTTATGAAGTGGAATTGCTGGAACTCTGCTCCTGCCCCTCCATTCCTTGAGTTTGCTGACTCAGCTCTTGGGTGAACCTGGCCAAGGAGGCCTCCTGCTAACTCATCAATCCACACCTTGGGCTGACTGACACCTGCTACTTTCCTCCTCCTCTATACAGGACCATTTGCTGGTCTGCAGCCCCAGGTCCTGCCCTCTGAGAAGGAGTAGGAGGGCTCAGGCAAGCTGGGTCCTACACCCCATTTTATACACAAGGAGATTGATCTGGAGAATGGGGTGGGAGGGGGCTTCCCCAGGACCATAGAAACAGGCGGGCCTGGGATGTAAACCCAGCCCAGTTGGACCTTGAGTCTGTGCTCTCAGCATTGAGAAACACATGTAGATAGTGACTTGAACCTAATCCAGAGTCAGCCATCAGACCAGAAAGGTGCAGGTGAATGACAGGCTTGACGGTGAGGCGCCATGCGGCATCAGCAGTGGTGCAGGAGTAGAGAGCCTTGGCACAGGTGCATGTGTTCCCAGGGAAGCTCCTTCCTTCTGCAGTGTCTGCCAGGCTACATGCATACTCTATCCCACAGAGCTGTCCTTCCTGGGATCCAGTGCCACTCCTGGGGCTGCAGGTGCATCCTGTGTCCTCAACCTGCCCTTTCACCTCTGCACATTCTCTCCAAGGCACCAGCTCTTCCTCCTCCCCTCTTGTCATCCACTGGGAAATTAGAGACCCTGACCTTCCTCTTAGCTCTGTCCCCTCCCCCAAGCTGAGTGAACCAATTCCTTCTCTGGGCTTTGCTGTCTTCATGTTCACAACTGGAAATGAGGGATGTGTTGGATGGCTATAGTTTGAGGTTCTTTCCATGGAACGTCTGACTTGGGGTACGTTGGCGGCTTTCTTGGGCGCTCCAGGCCTAAGGCCAGCTCCATGCTGCTTGCGTCAGCCCCCTGCACCCTTCCCTTTCTGCCTAGGAGAGGGCGCCTACCCTCACTCATTCTGCTAAAGTCTCATTACTTAATTCTAGAAGAATCCCTGAAGGTGGCAAACAGTAGTTGTCCTTCCACCACGCTGCAGTGTGTTGGGAAGATGGTCCCTCCTTCAGCCGCTGACCTTCTCTGTGCCTGCAGTGAGGATCCTGCAGGTCTTCTGAGCCCGCCTGTACCTCCCACTCACAGTTGCACCTGTAGGTGGGGACCATTGCGAGGGTTGTGAGGTTTCTATGAGCTCAGCACCCCACAATGGGCCAGCACAGGACCAAGGACCCTGCACAGGAACTTGGACCCTGATTCTCCTTGGGAAAGAAGCCTCCCAGATAATGTGTCCTTCCTCCCCCAGACACTCTAACCCCTGGCAGCGGCTCTTGGGATACCCTGTGCCTCCAGCAATTTAATCCTCTCCTTCTTGTTGCAATTGCAGATTTTTGCTGGTCTTCAGCTGCCTGGTGCTGTCTGTGCTGTCCACTATTCAGGAACACCAGGAACTTGCCAACGAGTGTCTCCTCATCTTGGTGAGGGCAGGGGTCCAGGTCTGGGATCAGGGCTAAGACGGGCTATGTGAGGCAGCACCTCTGGGCTAAGGGCTGAAGTCACTCATTGTGGCTCAGAGAATGACTTGCTGGTCCCTGAGAGGGGGGCTGCATCTGTCTGGGCATCATCCTCAATGCCATAACAGGTGGTAGGGTTCTCCTGCCACTCTGTGAAGCTTAGGGTGGACCCAGATGGAGGAGGTTAGAAGAGGGCTCTGTCTCAGGACAAAAACTGCTAAGCCCCCTCTGACCTGATGAGACTTATTTATTTTTTTTTAAAAAAAGATCTATTTATTTATTTGAAAGCATGGTAGAGACAGGGAGAGGCAGTCAGAGACAGGGAGGGAGAGAGAATCTTCCACTCATTCCCCTAATGTCTGTAATAGCACCAACTGAGCTCGGCTGAAGCCAGGAGCCATAACTCCATCCTGGTCTCCCACGTGGGTGGCAGGAACCCAAGTACTTGGGTCATCTTCCACTCTTTTCCCAGGCACATTAGCAGGGAGTTGGGTCAGAAGTGGAGCAGCTGAGACTTGAACTGCAGTCCCATCATTTGATGACTGCCTACTGTGGCTTGGTCCACTGCACCACAGTGCTGGCTCCTGGGGTGGTGGTGATGATTATTTTTTGTTTTGATTGCTTTTTTTTTTTTTGCCTTAAACAATAACCGAACATTATGGAATAGAAGCTTCTTGGTGGGGCAACGGCCGTTAGGCCACCTGGTCAGGGTTAAGGAGTATGGGATGGTGGCAAGGGGGGGTGCAGGATGAGGAATTGAAATCCAGATGGTTCCAGATGGGGGCAGGAAAGGGAGGACAGACTTGGGCTTGGAGGGTAAAGGGCTACCTGCCTTCTGGAATCCTCTGCAGCTCTAATTACAATTAATGGAAACCTGGGGGTTGGGTCTGAAGAGGTCCTGGTACTCCTAGTCCAGGGTCTCTGGAGGGGGGGTGTGCCCCGAACCCTGGACCCCTGGCTGGTCGTGGGGACCACACTTGGGTGCTGTCCTGCAGGAATTCGTGATGATCGTGGTCTTTGGCTTGGAGTATATCGTGCGCGTGTGGTCAGCAGGATGCTGTTGCCGCTACCGAGGATGGCAGGGCCGCTTGCGCTTTGCCAGGAAACCCTTCTGCGTCATCGGTAACAAGCGGGACACTCCCGACCTGAGCCCAGTTACTGATACCCCTTTAACCGACGTGCCCGAACCGTCCCGATTCCTAGTCCCGGTCCAGACGCGGGATGCCCCAGGGTTCCAGGTGCCAGTTGAGCTCTCTCTCCCCGCCCCGCCCCTGCAGACTTCATCGTGTTCGTGGCCTCGGTGGCCGTCATCGCCGCGGGCACCCAGGGCAACATCTTTGCCACATCAGCCCTGCGCAGCATGCGCTTCCTGCAGATTCTGCGCATGGTGCGCATGGACCGCCGCGGCGGCACCTGGAAGCTGCTGGGCTCGGTGGTCTACGCGCACAGCAAGGTGAGAGCGTGTAGCTTGAAGGATCCGCTGGGCAGGGTCAGGGGCACAGGGCCGTGGGAATCGGGATGGGGCCTGGGGATAGGGCTGGGGGGCGGAGGGACTAGGTGTAGGGCAGGGTTCGCAACCTGGGAGTTAGGAACTCCAGGCAGGCTAGGGCACATCTGGGGTCCTGCGCAGGATCTCCTGGAAAGGAGAAGCTGAAACAGCCAGGCGGGCGGAGACATGGTGTCCTGGAGCCCCAGGGTAGAGGGTGGGCCTTGGGGTTACCCTCCAGGGCGCGCGGGTGCCCCATGCCTCTCCCAGGTGAGCCAGGCATCCCTCACGCAGCCAAGGCCTATCCCCGCAGGAGCTGATCACCGCCTGGTACATTGGGTTCCTGGTGCTCATCTTTGCCTCCTTCCTGGTCTACCTGGCCGAAAAGGATGCCAACTCTGACTTCTCCTCTTACGCCGACTCGCTCTGGTGGGGGACGGTGCGTGAGGGCCCAGGCAGGGTCCCCCTTCTCCCTGGGCCCCTCCCCGGGAATTCTGGCTCCCAACTCAGAGCCGGTCTGTCCCTGTCCCTCCCACTAGGGTTTGGACCCTTTCACCAGGTGCCTGTGATCATCCCCTACAACCTGCTGGAAGAGGCTTCCTTGTCCTATTCCCTGTAGCCCCCATTCAAGCCTTGGGCCCACAATCGAGGAATTCATTCATTTCCCTGCACCAGCCCTGGGACCGGCCCTGGTGACCAAGGGTGCCCCTCCTGTCTCTGTCCTCAATGTGTGACTGGTCCTGTGTAATCAATCCTGCTGTAAAGCCGATTGTGCCCCCAGATCACGCTGACGACCATCGGCTATGGTGACAAGACCCCGCACACGTGGCTGGGTAGGGTCCTGGCTGCAGGCTTCGCCTTACTGGGCATCTCCTTCTTCGCCCTGCCCGCTGTGAGTGTCTTCTGCCAGGTTGGAGGGAGGCAATGCTGGGGACACCCTGGCAGACTCTTGTTCCTTGCCCCCATGGCCCCAACCATGCCCTGTTGCCCTAGGGCATCCTAGGCTCAGGCTTCGCCCTGAAGGTTCAGGAGCAGCACCGGCAGAAGCACTTTGAGAAGCGGAGGATGCCCGCGGCCAACCTCATCCAGGTGCGCCCAGGAGTGGGCCATGGTGTACCCCCCAGGAGTCGCTGTTTTGCAATTCCCGGAGCCCCAGACAGAGCTGAACTGCTGGCCGAGACCATCAGGAACCTTCCCCTGCACTTCTTGCTCAGAAGAGGGCAAGGCTGAGCTGCCCGGTTGTGCCAATTCCAGCCGCAGCTTTGCAATGACATGGGTCACAGGGGAGCCTGGACAGGAAGCACCAGGCTGAGGGGTCAACTCCCTCTGCCGGGGCCACTCCTAGAGCCTTAAGCCATCAGTTAATGCCACCAGCACCAGAGGAAGTGGTCCAGACCTGTCTGGGAAGACACTAGGAGACAGAGGACAAGCAGCTGGAAGAGGTGGTTGGAGGGCCAGGAGCCCCCTCAGTGGTCTCTGTTTACCTAGGGCATTCTGACTGGAGCACCAGGGCTTTGGTTTTCTGTGACGGGAAATAATTCCAGGACAGGAGTTGGGTGAGATGACGACAGTCCACCTCTGCCTGCTCCCCAGCATACCACCTTGTGACTCCCCAAATCCAAGCCAGATTCCACACTTTCTTATCTCCCCTCCCCAGGATGGGACTCCCCTCAACCCTGGCTATCTCTAGCCACCAGCCTGGCCTTTTCTTCTGCGTGTCCCTTGGGGCACAATGGGCACTGTCCCTTGGGAGCCAGCCTTAGAAGGGGCATTGAAGGGGCAGGCGTCTGGCACCGTCCATGCCGAAAGACAGCTGGCATTGTGGTGCCCATAATTAATGAGACAGCTCTGGCAGTTGCTCCCAGCCCATGCCAGGGGCCTAGGCAAGCAGGAAATAAAAATACTCTTGTCTTTAGCAGGCACCCGGCCGGTGAGGTCAGCAGTGGCAGCCCCATAAGAAGAAGGGGTGCCCAGTAAGAGGGTGTACCCGGAGCCTAGTTCCACTATGACCTATCTGCCTAGCAGCTTCCATGGCTCCCTGCCTTTCCAATCGCCCCACTCCCAGTCTCTCCCCAGATCTTCTCCTTACCTGGAAGGAGAGGACCGGTCCTTCCTCTTATCTGACCTTCTTCCATCCTGCTGCAAAAGGTGGCCCAGGGCCCTGCTCTTTCCTTCCTTCCTCAGCCCACGGCAGTGGCTGGAAAGATGGACTGGAGTTCTTATTAGTGATAATCATTCCTTCAGTCACCACTCATTCCCCAGCCACTGTGCAAGCTGAGACAGAAACCAAGGCGATGCTCACCATTAGAGGGGAAAGACATCCATCAGACATGCAGGTGTGAGAAGAGAGTTGTTGAGTGGAGGATTCTGGCGTAAATGTGCCAGGCACATAGTTTAGCTTTTGATTTACATATATCTGCACTGTTAGGTGAGTGATATTAGGCCCATTTTAGAAGCTGAGGTGCTGAAGTTCTACTTGCCTGCCTGAGTAAGGGGCAGAGCTGGGATCAGAATCCCATGCCTGCCTGCCAGTTTGTACCCCTCTAAGGGCCCTGATGTTGGTCTGCTGGGGAAGTCATTTCTCCTTGGGCTTCAATTGCCAGGCTGGCTCTGCTGGTGGCTGTAGAATTAGACCTGGCCTCTGGCTCTGGAGAACCCTCCAGCAGGCCCAGGGGCTGGGTCCTTTCAGGGCAGGGTACTGGGGTGGAGGAGCTGGGGGGGTTGCCTCATGGGAGCCCATTCCTTCCCTGCCCTGCAGGCTGCGTGGCGCCTATACTCCACAGACACGAGCCGGGCCTACCTGACGGCCACCTGGTACTACTACGACAGCCTCCTGCCGTCCTTCAGGTAGGTCCTGGTGGGCATGGACATGAGTGGGGAGCTGGCAGTCATGTCCTGTAAGGACAAGGGATTCAGCCCTGTAGAGTGGGGAGGGGGTGACAGCCCCATGAAGCCTCTGGGATTGGCTGTGCTGGTGCCACAAGGGGCCGGAGTGTGCCCTCCTGGCTGTGTAGTCCCTGGGAGCAGCCCTGCCCCACTTCAAAGCCCTGGACTCACAGGGAGCTTGCAGTTTCCTCGCCTACCACTAGGTGATGCCCCCAGGGCAGGGGCACAGCCAGCGCCTCTCTGCAGACAGTATTGGTACTGACCAACCCGGGTGGAGAGAGTGTGGTTTGGGCAGGAATGTGTGTGCCAGGCTGGGATGCCTAGGACCACCCCCTAACCCCCGTGCACGAGTTTGTGCGCGTTTTTGCTGGACGGGGCCAGGCTGTGACCGCATGGGGGTGGCTGCATGCAGGGGTTATTAATAGCCTGGGAGGTGTGTGTGGCCAGGTGCCTGTCCTGGCCCTCAGGCGGGAATGAAGATGCAGAGCTTGGCTCAGTCCCACAGGCGGGCGCTGCTGGGCCAGGCTGCTGTACTCAGCGCTTCTGCGGGAGTCTTTGCCTCATTAGTTCTCCAAGAGCAGGTGTTGGGTGATCCTGTTTGCCCCCGCACCTGGCTCTCCTCCCCAGGCTCTCTCAGCCCCTGGGGGCTCTCCAGGGGTCAGAGCAGGAGGGAAGGGGCACGCTCAGGATCAGGCACACCCCCATCACTCCACCTGGCAGAGGCAAGCTCCCTGCCCACACACAGGCAGAGGTGATGTTAGCTTGGAGGAAGCCTGCTTTTCTAGAAGCAGCAGTTGTGGTGTCTGGGCTCGGGAAGTGGAGCCTGAGCTGATTTGTTAGCAATAGGATAGGGGCGAAGGAGGGGAAATGTCGGAGTGGGCATGGGGGTGGTCTGGGCCCCCATGAGAGGGACAGAGCCTGGTTTGGAGACTCTGGGGCCCTAGTATCTCCTGCCTCCTGGACCTCAGTTTCCTCATCTGTACAACGGGAAATCAAGCAGGAGAAGAGAGGCTGTGCTCGCAACAATGGGAAGTGGCCCGGAGAGTTAGAAAGAGGCCAATAGCAACAGATAGGGTCTCAAAGGGGCAGTGAATGGCACAGGGGAAGGGAGCTGGGCCAGCTACCCCTTTGGCTTCCTTGCCTCAGCCGGAGTCTCTACCTCAGCAGCAGAGCCACATTAGAGGGAAGGTCTCGGGGCTGCTGGCTGAGCACAGAGCAGGCCTGATGCAAGCTCCCATAGGGAGCCTTGGGCAGCTGCCCTTGAATTGTGCTCAGCCTGCACAACCATTCCTGGTATCCCTGGGGAGTTCCCAGGATCGCACAGGAGAGAGGGCAGTTTTCTGTTCCCCTGTCCCTCACACTACCTGCCCGGGCCTGGGGGTGTTTGTGAACACCTGTAGGGAAGCAGAGCCTGGAAGGATTTGACCTGTAGAACTCAGTGCCCACTGGGTGAAGGGGTGGTGCCAGGGCCCTGCCTCCTGCTGATGGCGCCCTCCCCTGCAGAGAGCTGGCCCTCTTGTTTGAGCACGTGCAACGGGCCCGCAATGGGGGCCTCCGGCCCCTGGAGGTACGGCGGGCGCCGGTCCCCGATGGAGCGCCCTCCCGTTACCCACCCGTTGCCACCTGCCACCGGCCAGGCAGCACCTCCTTCTGCCCTGGGGAAAGGTAGGGGCCCTCGGGGGCCGCCACCTGCTCGTGCGTCTCTTCTTCTTCCATTCTTTGTCTCATTCTTTCTCAGACTTGCCTTCAGCCACTATGTGGGTGTCTAGGCCTTTTGGGGGGACATTCAGGCCTTGTCATGAGGCCCGGGCAGGTGTCATCAGTTGCACAGACAGGTACAGGCTGAGAGGGTCTCTCTGGAGAGGCCAGGCTGGGCTCTGAGGGTCTACGTGGGGAGAGGCTCACTCCATTCTTTCCCACCACCTCTTCCGTTCATGCCATTGTCTTTCTTTCTCTGTTTCCACGTCCCCCTCACTCTTCCATCCCTGCATCCCCATCCCTCTGGGAAGCTGGAGAGAGGAGGAGGCCGCTGGCCACAGGTGCTTACGGCTCAGGTAATCGTGGGCACCATCCTGGGATGTGAGGGCCGGGGACCCCCTCCCCTGGCATGTTGCTCTGGAAAGGCCTTGGTCCCTGAGCAGGAGACCAGCTGGGAGGAGAGCGCCGTGGGCCCCACAGGCACTCACCTGGGGACCAGTGCTCTTGGCTCCACCGACAAGGGGCCTTCTGGGAGGTTCACCCCTGCACACAATCTCTTTCCCCCTGAGCCTGCTTCACATTTTGAAAGAAGGACAAAGAAGGATCAGTGCTTCCTCCCACCTAGCCTGGGGACTCTTCAGGCACACACAGAGCAGGAAAGGCAAGTCCGCTCCTCGCTGACCCAGGGGCTGTGCTTGGCAAAGTTTAGCTTTGAGGTCAAAGATCAAGGTCTCCTGCCTTCCCCACCACCCCACATCCTCTCCATCCTTCACTCACTTCATTTTCACACCCCATCCCTGAACCATCAGGGGGTACCTGGCCTGGAGTCTCAAGTGCCATTCTCTGTCCCAGGCCCCCACCCAGGGAGGAGGGGCGAGGAAGAGATGAGCAGGCAGTGCAATTCTGCCATCTGAGACTGTGTGGCCTTGAGAACCTCATCAAGGTTCCCTGGACCTCCATGTCCTGGCAGAAAAAGAGTGTGTGCAGCCAGTCAGGGGCTCTGTCTGGGTCCTCTAGGTTTCTGGGTTGAAGAGACCTGCCAGCTGGGGATCCCCCCAGGGCAGGTAAATTTCGATGCAGAGAGCATCACTGCTTCCTGGTGATGCTGAACAGGAAGTGGGTGGAGAAGCTTGGGGCTGGAAGGAGGGGATGCATGGCCTACCTGGCTAGGCTGGGAGACTTTCAGAGCCATCCTGACCCTCCCAGATGGCGGTGCTCAGCTCCAGTTCCGTGCCTTTGGCATCTCAGCCTGAGCCAGGTCTCTTAGAGCTTCTGGTTTGCTCCAGTTCCTCCCACCCTCCTCGCCTGGCCAGGAAGCAATGGTTGAGAATTGCAGTGACAGTGGTGGTGAATTGCCAGGCTCAAGCCAAACAGCCACATCCTTCATCTTGGCTGCCTGGGCCCTGTGGGGATGAATGCCCCATCCAGAATGCCACCCTGAGCGTGTGCATACACACACACACACACACACACACACACACACACACACACACACACACGTGCGCCCACACACCTGGCTGGCCAGGCCTTCAGTGGGGCTTGGCTGTGGAACCAGGTTGAGCGTGTTTCCCGGAAGCAGAGTGACAATCTAAGGCATCCTGGGGGCTGCCCCTGCCAGGCCTGGTGCCAATCTTCTTAAGAGATTTGCAATAGTTTCTCCAAGTGTGGTTTTCTGGCTTCCTGCAGCAGCCCCCAGGTCTCTTCCTGAGCAGACAGGAGGCTGTCCGGAGAAGAAGGCTCAGGAAGCCACATGGTTATGCTCCCAGGGGAGCCCTCCACAGAGCACCAGGCCTCCTGCCTTCTGGAGACAAGGCAACAGGCCTGGGGTGAAGGTCCACAGGGAGCTCGGCCCCCTTCTGCCAGCTGCCCACACTCTGCCCACCAGCCCCTTCCCCACTAACCTTGTTCGTGTCTTGTTCTCAACCTTCCAGCCAGATGTTTAGTAATAAACGGAGTTTCTTTCGGATCCACGCCAGCTGGAGACCGAGGTACCCCCTCGCCTGCTTCTCCTGTCCCCACTCATCCTTGCCCCATCCCATTTCTGGGGCCGGAGAGGGGGACAGGATGGGCCAAGGCCAAGGTGCATGTGCCTGCCGCCTGCCGTTTGCCTTGGGGCCCTGGCAAACCCCTCCCCACATTTCTGGGGATGCCTCCGCCAAGCCTAGGCATGGGTCCACTGGGCCTCGAGGGTCACTTGCAGGAGCCTTGGGGATGTGTGCTGGCTCAGCCATGACTCCCCATATAATCCCAGCCAAGCTGTTTCCCTTCTCTGGGCCTCAGTTCCTCATCTGGGGAATGGGCAGATTTTACTAGAGACTCTCTGAGGGGTCCTTCCTACTCTGACTTTGCTGGACCTTGGGTGTAGCTTCCAGTTTCCCCCACTGCCCACCTGGGAGCCTCACGGAGGCTTTGGGGCACTGGCATGGGTATCCTTGCGTGAGCGCTGGAGCCCTGGCTCTTTTAGCTGTATCACCAGCATTTCCTTGGTTCCTGCCCTTAGCTAGGCCCTGCTCTCTGCACCTGGGACATGGATGAATGAAGGAAACCTGGGGCCTGGGGAGCTGCAGAGAATGACCACAGCTCCATGGGAGGTAGAAAAGGGGCTGTGGGGCTTAGGGAAGACACTGAGCCCGGGGGCACCCTGGCCGAGGAGGCTGCCCAGATCCAGGCCCAGGCAAGGAGATCCAGGCCCAGGCAAGGAGGTGAGGACACAGGCCAGGGCTACGATGGGAAACAAGATTGGGTCACAGAGAACCCAGACTCCCAGTGGGAACCTTAACCTGCAGTTACTGCCTGGCAACCTGGGGTCAGGGAGCCCTGTGCCCTCCTGAGCTTTGCGGGTTGGGAGCCCATAGGTAGGAGCTGAGGGGTGGGGCTCCTGGCCGTCTCTCCAGGCTTCCACCAAGAGGTGGCCTTGCTCGGTGATGTGCATTCTGGGTAACTGCCTGGCCACCACTCCCCACCACAGCTTCTCGAGAAAACTTCCGGAAAGCCCTGCTGTGCCTCGATTTGCTTAACTGTCCAACGCAGATAATGGGCTCTGTGCTTGCTGACACTGAGCCTGATGCTATGGCTGGGGTCTGGCATGCTGGGATGCTGGGCACTGAAGAGAAACCTCCAGGGAGCCAACCCTGGTTGTAAGAATGGGAAGTAACCGAAGACATGGGTCAGGTCTGCTCTTCCAGGGTGGGCTGTGGTGAGCAGGAGGGCCAGCAAGGGCCAGGTTAGCACAAGGAGGCCTGCGGTGCCCTTGTTGTTTGTGCAGATTCTGGCACCGGGGTCCAGAGTAAGGCGACTTCGCTTCTCTGCCTAGCCTGGCAGGCAGAGGATGCATCTCTGGAGGTGGTCCCAGGGTAGGGAGCAACAGGGCAGTCTGTCCCTGTCCCTCCCCCGACCCCTGCACCCCGGCAAATGTAGCCTCCATCAGGCTGACGCTGGCCTCCCAGACACCTCTTAGACCAGGTTCTCAGCCTCAGCCCTGCTGCCTGTCGTCCCACAGAGTGTGGATCATTATAGATCTTGCAGGGCAGTGAACGGCATCCTTGCCTCTGCCTATGTGACGTCAGGAGCACCAACCCACGGTGACAAGTGAAAGCCCAAGACCTTGTCAAACATCCCCTGGGGGGCAAAGTCACCCTTAGTTTGAGACCCAATATCTTCATCCTCATCATAGTTGCTCTGCCCAGCAGGGGGAAAAAAAGCTGACTCTGAGGTCAGAAAAAGACTGCTTCTGGGTCCTTTCTCATCCTGTGGGAGCGCTGTGACCTCAGGCAAGCCAGCTCTTTCCATATCAGTAGAGTTGAACAGCAAAACCAGAGCCTGCCACCCTGGGCCCCAGCGTGCATGAAGAGCTGGGGAGGGAGCAAGCTCTTTGCTGCTCATTGAGTACCAGCTTTCTTCCGTTTTCTCTGAGCTTTTAGGCTCCACAGAGGCTGGGCTGAGCCATTTTCTGGGTCCTGCCCAGGGAGCTGGAATCCCTTGTAATAATGAGGAGCCTGGAGCCCAGCCAGTGTCAGCTGCTAAGTCACAGCACCGGAAGCAGGCCCAGCCAGTGCTGAATCAGAGCCGGAAAGGGACCTTTCAAGGCCTCTAGTGCAAGCCTCCCGAGCCTCTTCCTGCCTGATGTCCTGCTGAGCACAGACTCAGCCTTGCTTGCACACTCCCCAGGATGGGGAGGTCACCCCTGCCTACCACCCTCACTCCTCCCAGAAGGCCACTGGAGTCTGGTGTGCTGGGAACACAGCAATCCGGAGTTCAGGCCCCTGGCTACCCTCTCTTCCTCCTGCCCATGGAGGAGCAATGGCAAGGGACTGGGTTGCATGGCCCCAGGTGGGGAGGGGTGCCTGCCAGCATGAGGCAAGCCCACAGGAATGGCTGTGGAGGAAGGTCTGGGAAGCCATCCTTCAACTTTGGGTAGAACCTTGGGACTATGTCGAGAGGGGCCTGACCAGCAATGAGCATGCTATTTTGTGGGAGCCATCCCCTACCTTCCCTGTCCTCAGGGCCCCCAAGTCCTTGACGTGGAGCCTCTCTCTTCTGGGCAGAGGCCCTCACTGAGGATGGCCCTGCATCCTGGCCATCTTTGCGAAGGTGCCTCTGGTTTCGTGACAGGCTTCACATCAGCACCATGCCTCTACCCCATGCCCTGGGCATGGGAGACCCTGGCTCCCACCCAACCCCGAAACCAGAACTTTCCTCGGCTTACCCCTTGATCTGAAAGTCCCGAAAGTAAGTGACACAGTCTTCTCTTCTGGCCCCTGCCGCACCTTAGGCCTTCTCTGAGACTGGCTGGTGCTCTCCTGAGCCAGGACCCCAGACACGTGGAGTGGGGACATCATCTAAGCCTGTGGAAGACCCCAGCAGGGGAGACCACGGGGCTATGCCCTTGCCTAGGTGCCCCACCCACTACCAGCGATAACATGGTCCCACGTGTTGGCTGACCGGAGCCTCCTTTGGGGAGAGGGAATACCTGAGCCAGCCCCCCAGTCTGTCTGTAGCTGGGATTTGGGAACTGTGGTGGGGAACTAAGTTGAAAAGAAAAGTCTGAACATACACACAGACATGCATATGTGTGTTCACAGGCATACAGTCAGGCTGTTAAACCGGGAACCCAGTGAGCAGGAATGGGAACATTTTTAAGTGGGGACCCAGGGCCACAAGGGCAGGGCATTGGTACAGGTGAACAGAGCTCAAGCAGAGGAGGCCATGGCACCAGTGATGAGCTGACGACTGGCACTGGCGCGGCAGGCACCAGGCATGCAGTGGCTCACCTGTGTGTCCTGCAGTAGAGCCATCAGCAGCTATCACCCCGCACAGTGCCAGGGTGTCTGTGGGGTAGAGACTTATTTTGTAGTGTGCCACCTGCACAGCCATACCAGGTACTAGAGCCCTGACCTCACCAGTATGGGACCAGAGAGCTCCAGCAGTAGGGAAAGGAAGAAAATAAAAATAAACATATATATACACAGTAGAGTCCATGTGCACACAGGTACCTATATACCACACTGTCACAGGCATGCGCACCACACTCTCCACTCCACACTGCCTGCCCTTGTGTGCAGTGGGAGCTGGAACTGACCTCAGTGTGCATGGCCAGAGGAGCTTCTCTGTCCCTGTCTGTGCCCAAAGGGGTCACCCCCTCCACCCGTCCACCTGGGTCAAGCCCAGATCCCCTGTCTTCCTGTCTCTCTGTCTGACCCCCTTCTTGGGTTTCTCTTACTCCTTCCACCCTGACATGTCTCCTATGCACCTCTTATCTGTCTGGGCAACCAGGGCTGGGAAGTGGGTGTGGGGGAGGGAGTGTGTTCCAAGTGACCCCAAAGCAGCTTCTTATAGGAATTAGCTCCCTGCCCCGACCCTGGTCCTGTCCCAGGGAGTCTTCTTGGTAAATGATGAAGACCAATAGCTCCCCCCAGTTGTAAGTCAGCTCTGTCCCCCTACCACCACCGCCAGCCCCACCTGCCCCCAGCTCCTTATAACTTGGCTCTCTCCCCTCACCTGCCATACCCTGCCAGCAGCCGGATGGGCATCAAAGACCGCATCCGCATGGGCAGCTCCCAGCGGCGGATGGGTCCTTCCAAGCACCACCTGGCACCTCCACCGACACCCACCTCCCCGGGCGCCGAACAGGCGGGCGAGGGCAGCAGCCCCACCAAGGTGCAGAAAAGCTGGAGCTTCAATGACCGCACCCGCTTCCGAGCCTCCCTGAGACTCAAACCCCGCACCTCTGCCGAGGGTGAGCCTCCATGGGTTTGGGGCCCCGGGGACAGCTGGGGTGGCAGGGATGAGGACACTGTGGGCTCAGGGCACAGAGGCCTGGCTTTGTAGCTGGTTGATGAGCCTTGAGTACTAAGGGGTCTTCCATCCTGTAGAATGGAAAGCATCACCTCGCTCTGCTGTAAGACAGGCACTGGGGTTTTTCAGAACCCAGGGAGGGTGGCGCTGGTAGCAGTTAAGGGTATAGGCTTTGGACTGGAATCTTGGCTCTGAGACTTGGTTTGGGCCAGTGACCTAATGTTGCCAGATCTCCTTCTCCTTATCTGTAAACTGGGAACCGTATTTGCATCTGCCTTAGAGGATGATTGTGAGGATGGGGGGATAATGTAAAGCAAACGGACAGGAGAGGTTTGGGGACTCGCTAAACCTTGCGGATGACCCTGTGCTTCAGAAGGGCGGATGCTCGCGTGAGGAGCCAGGGCACTGGATTATTTCATTGACTTCTCCAGCGATGCTGGCAAGCAGGATCTGCTTTTATCCCTGCTTTGCAGGCATGGAAACAGATCACTGATCTCACAAGTGGCAGAGCTGGTATTCAACAGTGCACGCTATGTGTCCTCACTGCTTACCAAGCCCAACCACCCCAACATGAGGTTGGAGGGCGGGTGGGTCTTGCCAGGGGGCGTGGCAGTGCTGAGCTGTTAGACATCACTTCTTTGAGTTCTAGCTCTGCTTGTTTCTTGCTCGGGGACTTAGGCCAGGTACTGCCCTGGTCTGTGTTTCACTATTTTCATCTATAAAATGAGAAAATTTTGTGTCAGGTCTGGGGAAGACTTTTCCTAGCTTGGACATGCTTCAGGTCCTTGAATGGGGAAAGTGGGGGTGCCAGGCTGAGGATAGGGGATGGGAATAGGTAGCCCCTTTGTCTCTGGGAGGAGGGGACCAGCCACACTGCTGCCTCTGTGCCATGCCAGCCTCCGTGACAGTACTGGTGCAGCACAGACTCCTGCAGATCAGACTCTGCAAGGTGCTGGCCCACAGGATCCTGGGCATGGCTGGGGCCTGGGATCTCTCTTTCCTATCACGGAAGTAGCCTGATATGTTGTCTCCTCCTGCCCCCAGCTCCCATGGGGCAAGCAGAGCACCTGCCTCACAAGTTATTGCTGGTGTCTGGGGAGGAACCACTTGTAGAGGGAGCCGCTGCCTGGAGTTTAAGGGGAGACTACCCATGATGGTGGGCAGAGCGCCCAGCAGCCTTCCTCAGGGGTCCTGGGGCCTCTATGTACAAAGCATTTGCCCCAGGACAAACCAGATGTGCCCTGTCATGCAGCTCCTGCACACCTGGCCCCAGGCAGCTCTGTGCCCTGCTGGGCTCAGGGACAGGTAGGTACAGGTATGCAACACACTCTAGGGTGTTCTGTCCCAGAGAGGGTGGCAAGTGGCAGTGAGGCAGGAGCCTGGTCTGCGTGCAAAACCCCCAACCACCACCATTGCCAGGGGTCTTGGTTTTCCTGCTGGTAACTCCAACAGCCATGGGCCTTGGGAGTAGCCCTTAGGCTTCCACTCATGGGACATCCTTTTCTTCCCAGAGGGCCCTTCAGAGGAGGTGGCGGAAGAGAAGGGCTACCAGTGTGAGCTCACGGTGGACGATGTCATGCCTGCAGTGAAGACAGTCATCCGCTCCGTCAGGTGAGCCTCCCCCTCTCTGTGTCCCCCAGCTGCTCCCCTGCAAGGTGTGCTCTGGGAACTGGGCCACCCCAGGGTGCAGGTGGGACAAGGGACTGCCCCAACCCCAACCACGTCTCCTTGCTCGCGCACTCCCGCCCTCCCACAGCAGCCGTGGGTCAGCATCTGCCTGTCTCGCCTGTGTCTCTGGGTTTCCAAGCTCTCCTCCTGTCACTCCTGGCTGTCTCATCCTGTCTCCCTCCTTGGGTTTCTTGGCTTCCTTTTGTCCGATTCCCCCAGGGCTGTCCCCAGAGCGAGATTTGAAGTCAGCGTAGTGTAGTCAATGGAACAAGCATGGTCAGCACCATGCATGGGCTGGCAAAGCCATGCTAGCAAGTATTTGGGGAGGGGATACAGGCCTTGCTCCCCGCA
Organism: Ochotona curzoniae; assembly: GCF_017591425.1. Taxonomy (NCBI): domain Eukaryota; kingdom Metazoa; phylum Chordata; class Mammalia; order Lagomorpha; family Ochotonidae; genus Ochotona; species Ochotona curzoniae. The sequence goes on from NW_024465451.1 coordinate 10,313,166, forward strand.
GCTGTCATTGTCGGCAGTCAGAGCTCCCAGCCCCTGCTCTCTCAGGCTAATTAATGCTACTGCATCTGCAGGTGCCTCAAACCCAGGCAGCTCTCTCTGGGGGCATGGTGGGGAGGGAGGGAGGCTATTTGTGTGGCCCAAGTAGGAGGCTCCCTGGCAGCAAAAGTGCTGAGAAGGGCTGGTAAATGGTTTCCTGAGGGCATAGGACCATTCCTTCCTGGCAGGATCCTAAAGTTTCTGGTGGCCAAACGGAAATTCAAAGAGACCCTGCGACCGTATGATGTGAAAGACGTCATTGAGCAATACTCGGCAGGGCACCTGGACATGCTGGGCCGGATCAAGAGTCTGCAGGCTCGGTGGGTATGCTGGCACTGGACAGGGAAGGGGAAGGAAGGCAGTAGGCCTAGCCCTGTTGGTGAGGTCAGAGTCCCAGGTGCATCCTCAGAGCCACTATGGGAACCCTGGCTTTCCACCTGGACAGGTCTCAGTCTTTGGTCTCTTGTGAGGCCAGAGCTAGCTCCTGTCTTGAGATTGATCCACCGCCCAGCTTGGGTCCTCTGTGCTAGTCCTGTGGGTGGCATGCCTGGGGGGCTTTCTTTAGAATGTCTGTGTCCTGGTCCTGAAATTGTCCACCTTCCCAGTTCCCAAGCAAGCTGCCCTCAATGTCCAGCTCTTGTCTCGGGAATCCTGCATCTCTTCCTTAGAGCCAGCAGTAAGGAAGAATGCTCACCCCACACCTCACACTCCTCTGCAGGCTTGCATCTTTATACCCCATTCATGTCCTCCAGAAAATGAATCACTGAGCACGCAGCATTTGCCAGATGGCAGGGCTGTGGTGGGCAGGGACACAGAGCTGCTGGCCTGAGGGGTCACACAGGTGTCCCCTAGTCAATGATCAAAGCTAGAGAACAGTAAAGGTTAGCAACGAGGGTTCGCTGAGGAGGCAACCCTGTACCTGGAGGAGTTTCCAGAGGGCACCGCAGGTGCAGAGGAGTTGAGAGGGGCAAGTGGCTGGAGTATACTTTTAGGAATGGTAGGATAGCCCAGTGTGGAATGTGGAGACAGACAGAGAGAGGTAATTGATGAGGTCAGAGAGCTGGCACTGGAGTAAGAGCACCAGAGGTTGTGGGGCAGGGCCCCTGGCGCACCTCCAAGATGAGATGCAAGCTTTGGAAGGCTTTGTGCAAAGGACTGATTAAGGTTTGAGCTTTGTTTTAAAAAGGACTGTCTGGGTGCTGCAGTAAGCAAGCACCGATTGTGGGGGAGTGAGGGAGGCGTGAGGGTAGATGCAGGCTGATCCAGGAGGAGCCTGGAAGGTGGGGCAGTGGGCAGATTCTAGCGGCATTTTCACGGTGGAGTCCACAGTGTTTCCTGATGGGCTGTAAGAGAGTCAAGGATGAAGTCTGGGAATCTTTAGCTTGAGCAAGAGGGAAAAGTAAGTTGCCACATGTGGGCAGGGAGAAGGTGGTGAGTAGGTCTCCCTCAGGAGCGTCTGCCCACGCTGGGTTGCGATGCCTCTCGGCTGTTCAATTGGAGTGCTGATCCAACAGACTGGAGTGTGGAGTTCGGAGGAGAGGCACGGGAGAGAGAAAGATTTCTCAGCTATATGTAGGGGAACTGAGAATTGTGGGATTAAAGACACGTGAGCCCCAGTTCTGGGTGTTCAGAGGATGTGCAGAAAGAGAAGAGGAATCAGCCAGGGTGACTTGGATGAAGGGGAGCTGGGGGAGTGGGGCTTGGCATCCATGTGGAGTTAAGGGGTGATCGGATGTGTCAAGTGGTCGTCACACTCAGCGGCATGTAGCTCATCTGGGGGTCTGGCAGTGGTGGCTTTAGGAGCTTGGGGCTGGGAAAGCCCCAGTGGAGAAGATTAGAGGTCAGAGGAACTGGAGGTAGCTGGCAGATAGAGCGCTGGAAGAAGAGCAGAAAAGCCAGGTGGGATCAGGTCAAGGCATGCTCACCTTGCAGCCCCATCTCCCACTCCTCTGTCAGGTGTGTGTCCTGCCTTTGCTCGGCTGGGTAGGGGCCCCTTCCCCTGCCCCCAGAGCAGCCCCTAGCCTGTACCCTTTCCACCAGTGCAGGCTCTGGCCGCTCTCAGCGGGTACCCCAGAGTTCTTGTGCGAGGCAGGGGCACAGATAACGCGCAGGTTCCCTCTGCCCAAAGGGTGGACCAGATTGTGGGCCGGGGGTCCGCTGACCGGAAGGCCCGGGAGAAGGGCGACAAGGGACATACTGAAGCTGAGGCGGTGGATGAAATCAGCATGATGGGGCGCGTGGTCAAGGTGGAGAAGCAGGTGAGTGCATTTGGCATACTGGCTGCCGAGGAGAAGCTGGGGATTCCTGCGGGGCCGCAGGCGCCATGCGAGGCGAGGCTGTGCTTCTCGGAGCCGCAGCACCCAGTGTCCTCACCCGTGAAGCCCCTGTGGCGCCCGCGAGGCCCAGGCCCCGCCCAGCCCCACACGAAGACCCGCCCCAAGGCTGCCAAGCCCCGCCCACAGGGAAGACCCGCCCCAGGCCAGGCCCCGCCTCACACTAAGACTCATCCCAAGGCTGTCAAGCCCCGCCCACGGGGAAGAGCCGCTCAGGCCAGGCCCCGCCCCACACAAAGCCCCGCCCCGTTTCTGCCAAAGTCCCGCCCACAGGGAAGATCGGCCCCCAGGTTCTGCCAAAGCCCCGCCCACAGAGAAGCCCCGCCCCCGGAGGGCTGCTCCTCCCTCAGTCCCGCCCCCAGGAGGCCCAGGTCTCTGCCAAGTACTCACATCCCCGGTTCCGCCTTAACCCCACCGTACTCCACTCAATTGCGTCTCTCAGTGATCTCTTTATCGCCTGGACTGTCCTAACCAATCACAAGTCAAAGTCGTCCCGGGACTTTGCCCCGGCTTCCTCGGACTAAGCTCCGCCCTTCCTGGAGCGGCGCGCGTCTCCCTGGGAGCTCCGCCCCCGGCCAAGTCCCGCCTCCCGGCCTCGCCCCGCCCCTCCAGGTGCAGTCCATCGAGCACAAGCTGGACCTGCTGCTGGGCTTCTATTCGCGCTGCCTGCGCTCCGGCACCTCGGCCAGCCTGGGGACCGTGCAAGTGCCGCTCTTTGACCCCGACATCACCTCGGACTACCACAGCCCTGTGGACCACGAGGACATCTCCGTCTCGGCACAGACGCTCAGCATCTCCCGCTCGGTCAGCACCAACATGGACTGAGGGGCTACTCGGAAGGACGGGATGGCTTCTAGGTCCCCGCCCTTCAAGGCCTCGGACTCCTCTCTTACTTGAACTTGCTCCCCGACCTCGGGGAGAGGCCACACGCAGTATTGAGCTGCCTGGGTGGGCGACATGCCAGCCCCAGGAGCGCGAGATGCCAGGCTGCACGGAGGGCACGCCCTGGGTGGGGGGTACCTTCCCTCCCTCCGTGCTCTGCACGCTCACTCCATCAAGGCCCAACCGCAGCTCGACTGGCCGGGGCAGCACCGTCCCTGGAGTGGAGCAGAGCGCTGGGGCCCTGGGCCCTGACCCAGCTTCCAGCTATGCAAGGTGAGGTCTCCGGCCTGCCCTCTGGATAGAGCAGGGAAGCCCTCCCGCCAAGACCCCACCCCACTGGGGTGGGCCCAAGGTGCCCCCACAGCACCCACAAAGCACAGGACCCTGCCGCGTGGCAGGTGGGCACCATATATGCAACTCTGTTAAATATGCAATTTTGTGGACCCCCATGGGGTCCCTTGCCCCTCCCACTGGGAGATGGCCCCCAGCAGTAGCTGGTCTCAGGCTGCTTGGCCAGGTCCCTATCCCCTTTGGCTTGTCACCCTGTCCCCACGCAGCATGGGGCCTGTTTCTCCCCTGCCCACTCCCACCCCAGGCAGTGCCTGGGCTGTTCTCCTTTGCAGCCGTCACCTCCCAGAAACTCCTTCCTGCCACTGGGTGGCCCCTGCTTTGGGCTCTCCAGACTCCACTGACAGCACAAATGTCTGCTGCCCTAGAGTCCCCCACCATGCTCCGGGTGTTGGGGGCGGGGATTGGTGCAGGCACAGCCCATCAACACTGATGCACAAGTCACACACTTGGCCCCCTGGGCCCGGAGCCTCTCCCAGCCTCTGTAGCTGATGTCAGGCCTCCCAGGTGGCATCTGCTGAGAAGAAGACCTGCCACCAATTTGGGCAGGAGAGTGAGCCTGGAGGTGACCCCACGTCCCTCCAGGTCCAACCCCAGAGCTTTCCCAGTGTCCTTTCTTTAAGCAGGTCAGGAGCCCTGGCTGCTGCCTCTACTTTCCCTTCCCTTCCAGGGCCCTCCTGGGCAGCTCCCACAGCACAACTCAGGCCTAGGCCGCCTTGGTCGGCCTGCCCCTGCAGACTCGAGTTGGCCTCCAGCTTCCACCGTGGCAGACTCTGTAGCTCCCAGAAAGAACAGTACTGTGTGGAGCAGCCGTACCAGCAGGCACATTGACTCCCTCCTTCACCCCCACTTCTCTTCTGCTGGCTGCCCCTCATTTCCCAATCTGCTCCAGGGTTCCAGCACCATTCTCGTATCCCTACCCCCTTTGCTCCTCTTCTGCAGAGCCATTGCAGGTGACAGGAGGGGAAGTGGCTGATGATAAGCCTCTTGGGGGGTGCCAGGGAACAAGGGGCTGAGGCCAAATTGCCTGCATCTCATACTGGAGACTGGCATGCACCAGTGCCAGGGCTTCAGTGGGCTCAGGCTTGGCCCCATGGTGCCCAGCCTCTGCCCCTACATGCCCTTTGCATGTGACCATCATGCCCTGGACGAAGCTTGTCCTGGCTCTCGGCATCTGCCTTGCCCTGCCCCTGTAGAGCCACCCCTGGACCCCCTCAGAGACAGAGAATGAGATTCCCCTGTGACCAAAGGAGACGCGGGAAGAGCCCTCCCTCCTTTCATGATCAAGGTTCCTCCACCCCCACCCCGTTCTTGGATATGCAAGTACCTCACTTTGTTAACTTATTAACTTATTGGTTTCATTAAAGTTTTCAGTAGGAGTCCCTTCTTAAATGAGTTATCCATTTGTAAACTGTGGATGGACTTTGGAACGTGGTCCCCATAATTCTTCATAAAGCATCGGCAAGTTCCGCTTCTTCCACCCGAGCTTCATGGAAATGTGATGTTTCTGTGTCAGAGTGGGCAGCATTCATGTAGCACATGCTGCTTTTGAACAGGGGTCTTGCCCTTCCAAGTACTCAGACTAGATTCTGTTCCATTACAAGGCAGAATGAGTTTATTTTAATGCAAAAATTAAAGTTATGCCTATTTATTTTTCAGAATAGGAAAGAGACTGGGGTTATTCTACTCACTGCTTGTGATGGAGGAAGCCTCTGGTGTCGAGACCCAGAGATCCAGAAAGGCGGCTTCTTGGCTGGCACTGGGACCTCTGAGGGGGGTTAGGAAGAGGTTTGGGAGTGCAGAGAAGTTGAAGCTGGGAACCACGGATGTCACTTGGCTGTTACTGATAAGGAAGTCCTCACTTCCTGCCTCCCAGCCTTCCCCCAGGGACTTGGTGTCCAAGCCAGCTAAGAAAGCAATAATGGGGTTTATAGAGCTGCATCTCCAGTTTCACTTGGAACTAAAAGAAAGTAGCTTAATATGGAACACAGACAGGGTCCATATCCTCCCAGCCACACACACTTGAACTTGTATGTAACAACGGCAGCCTCCAGCCGAATGGACCAAAACATCCTTCGTATATTGGTGATGTTCTCACCCTCTCCCCACAATGAAGACACCAGGTCTCCATTGTCTAACAGGTGTATCCAACTCCCACAGTTAGTCCCTGAATCTATGTTTGGTTTTTTTTTTTTTCTTTTTATTATATTTTTGACAATCTTTACATAGTTAATTAGGGTAAAAAGGTGTAAAGGCTATAGGAAAGTGGGTAAGACTGTTATTTCCATATTGTTTCCTTCACGTTCAAAGGGGGGTTTTAAGGGAGAAGGCCTACTCAGTTTCCCACCCACCCCAGGTCCCGCATGTGGGGCATGCTCCGAGGGTCTTGCTCAAGTGGTTTTGATGGTTCACCAGTTATGAATTACTGCCAATCTTGCCGCTCCAAGCACAATGAGGTCTTTGAAGAATCCACTAAATGACAGCAGTACTTTGCTGCCAACATATAGCTGAGACAGTTGATTGACCTTTTCTGTCTTCTCTCTTTTCTTGGTTAGGGTTCTGAGTCCAGCATTTCGATTAGGGAGATCTCCAAAGAAACTTTGAGGTGTTCCCAGACCAGATTCTTGTATGTACTAGCAAGTACGGGGCCCGGCACAGTCCGTCACCCCGATCAGCTGGTGGTTGCAATTGCTGGGTTGGTTCTGTTTTCAGCCCCGACTTCTGGAACCAATGGGTGTTGCAGTCCAGCTTGGTTCTGCCAAGCACATACTCGGCCCTCACATAAACCAGTGGGAGCTGCAGCCTGGTTGGAGTGACCCACACTAACCCCCACCAGGCCCGCCCCCTACCCTGGTTTGCCAGTAAGTGTAGCAGAGCAGTCCAGTCTGTCCCACACCCCATTTGACTCTCGAATATGTCAATGGGTATTAAAGCTTAGTTCCATCTAACCAGCTCCACTATGCAGCCCACACAGATGCTGTTGGGTGTCTGTCTAGCCACTCCAGCCCCTGTCCTGGTTTTGGTGCCCTCCGTTAGTGTGGTAACCCAAGAGGGATGAGCCCACTATTTCCCTCCCAGGCCTCTCCCACTCCTGGATTATGCATTCTCCAGGTAGTTCCGTGGTTTGACTTGACAGAATTAGATCCCAGTGCCAGCTTCTGCCAGCTTCTGCCAGTGTGGCTAAGCCCAAACAACCCTCACCCACTCTAATTTTGTTTGCACCAGTAGGGTTAATCAGCCCAGCCTGGCTTTTCCCTGATCTAGTCCACATGAAGCCCACAGGTATTGTAGCCCTGCTTAATCTGGTCTGCCCCCATTCCAGCTCACGCTTTCCAGTGGGAGTAGCTATCCAGCAATGGAACCCCCCTTATTCCTCTTGCCAGCTCCACCCCCTCCCTTCCTGGTTCTCAAGTGTGCTGGTTGGGCGCTGTGGTCACATCTGGTACAGGCAACCTCACCTTCGCATTCCCTATTGTGCACTGGTTTTTGTCGCGACTGAATCTGGCTTGACCCACACTTTTCTGGTGCTCGGATTTGCCAGTTGGATGACATGAACTGATTCAGCCTGGTCTGCTCCTGACCCATGCCAAATGTATGCCAGTGGGAAACTTTCTGTGGCCTGTTCTGGGCTGTTTCCTGTCATGTTTCTTGTGGTTACCTGCCAGGTCTGTGTCCTGCCAGAGGAGTTGCCCAGGCTCCTCCATCAGAACCTCTCCCAATGCCAGATTCTGCACGTACTGGGGGGTCCATGAGCCAGCCCTACTCAGTTCACCTCCTGCCTTAGCAGGAACAGTGGCTTTTCCTGACTGGCCTTCAACCCAAACTGGTCCTTGCTATTGGATGTTTCAGCCCAGCCATGGCTCGTCCATACCCACATATGGCTCACACATGGCTCAGTAGGGGTTGAGACCTTGCCTAGTCCATCCCACATCTACCCTGGTCCTCCAGGACACCAGAGGGTGTTGGAGTCTGGCCCGGCTCAGTGTATCCAATCCCAGTCCACACTTGTGCCAAGGGAGACTACAACCGTATTCTAATCAGAATGCAGCCCCCATTCCAGCCCACGTGCTCCTTAGTGGGAACCTCAACCCAGCTAGGGTGTCCCTTAGCTCCCCAACTGAGCCAGTTCCCAGCCATAGATCATGCTCATGCCAGTGGTTGCTCTGACTCAGCTTGGCTCAGCCCCTCACCTGTCCCGACCTCTGCCTTAGACACTGTAGCTTAGCGTTCCTGGCTCACGCAGACCAGTAGGTAGCTCGGCATGACCCGTCCTCCGTCCTGGTGGCTTTGGGTCCATCACAATGGCTCAGTGAACTAATCCTCTACCTCCAAATGCCAGAATCCTAGATGGGTGCCAGTTTTTGGTCCTGGCTGCTCTACTTCCCTCCCAGCTTCCTGCATGTAACATGGCAAGCAGCAGAAGACAGCCCAAAGACTTGGGACCTTGGACCCATATGGGAGACCTGGAAGAAGCTCCTGGCCTTGGATCGGCTCAGCTCTGGCTGAGTGGCCATTTGGGAAATGAAGCAGTGGATGGAAGATGTTTCTCTCTCCTTCTCTTTGTAAATCTGCTTTTCCAATAAAAATAAAAACTTTAAAAAATTTTTTATTTTGAATTTTATGGTACAATTCCATAGAGTCTGGGATTTCCCCTCACCCCATTCCCATCCCCTGACTGATTTTCCCCATATTATTACAATAGTATAGTCCTTCATAAGGAGTTATAATTCTATCAGTCTGTTATTTAAGTGTGTCCTGGCATAGCTGAAACAGACAATATCAGACAGTCCAGCATCCCATTGTCTAGATATGTCCAACAGTTTCACTGGGGGTCTATCTTTGTAAAATCTTTTTTAAGTGGTGGTTTTACCTTCTATGCCACAACAGCCAATGTTATTAGTGAAAGGCATTGGTCAGGGCCACACCGGGACTGCTTGACACTTTAGGAAATGTTCTTCCTAGGATGGAAGATGGATTGGAGTGAGCCACCTGGCTGTGGGGGGCCAGCTAGGAGACTGCTGCAGTAAGACGCTGCCGGAGCCTTGGTAGCGTGAATGGGTCCCCTGGCATTTCACTGATTGAGCAAGTGTCTGCAGAGCACCTGCTATATGCCAGTCCCTGGCTCAGCACAAAACGCAAGATGAACAGACACAGGAGAACAAGTTAAGGTCCTGGGGTCATCCAGTCACTGGGAAAGACAGTTAACCAGTACACAAGCCACAGTTGCCCTTGGACATTGGTCTGACTCAGCCAGGAGGGCTTACAGGTGGCTATCATCAGATAGGGCCTCAGGAGCAAATACACTTTTAGCTTGGTGGGTTGTTTGTCTATTGCCATGTAGACACTCACTCTAAACTTAATGGCTTAAAGCAACCACCATTTTATGCCTTATGCCTTCTTAATTCTGTGGATCAGCAGCGTGGGCAGGACTTGGCTGAGCAATTCTGCTGACCTCATCTGGGATCACTAATGTGGGTGCAGTCATCTGGCATTTTGACGGGGCTGTGCCATCTCAGCCTGCTGTCCTCACGGATGAGGTGTTCAATATAAGCGGGCAGGATTCCCCTCTTGGTTCCATGGAGAATCTCATCCTCTGATGCACTAGGCAGGGCTTCCTTGCATGGCAAGCACAGGAGCTGGAAGGCTTCTAGAGCCCAGGCCAGAGGCTGCGTCCAGGACCTGCGAGGCAGCGTGGCCTCTCCTCGCTCGGGTGTGTGCTCTCCACACACTGCGATGCTTACATGTTGTGGAGCCAACCGAAGCCCAGGCCCCGTGTTTCATGATTTAGGTAACGTCCTCCATGTCCTTTGGATGGTCTGAGTGTTCTCCTTGTGAGAACTGAAGATGTGACTTCCTTTAGCACAGCAGCACCGTGGCAGCGGTTGCCTGGTGTCTTGGTCACGCTCACTGCCACAGTATAGACTGCAGACCAGAGGGGCTTATGCAACATACATTCATTTCCTCCCAATCCTGGTGGCTGGAAATTCAAGGCCGCAGTCTCATTCTCCCCACCCTAATTGGAGGCCCCCATGGATGTGCATCCCTGTCAACTAGGTGAACAATACTAAAGAATAAAATAAAAATTTAAAAAATATCCTTAAAAAGAGAGACCACAGTCTCAGCAGGGCTCACTTCATCCTGCGGCCTCTGTCTTCTGGTGTCTTTGCTAATTATTTCTCCCTGCACACATGTCATGGTTCTCTATGACCTAGTCTCCCCATCTCACAAGGACACCAGCCACATTGGATTAGGGCTCATCTTAGCAACCTCATTTTCACTTAATTAAAGGGAATATTTTATTAATTTATGCAATAACACCCACACACAGAAGAACTTACATATTTAATACAGTGTCATCTCTGTACAAGTGGACAAAACTCAATTTCTTCTTTAAAGTCCCTACCTCCAAACAAGTCACATTTTGAAGTATTTGGGGTTAGAGATCCAATATCCAAATTTTAGGATACAGTTCAACCCATAGTGCTTTTTTAAAAAGATTTATTTATTTATATTAGAAAGGCAGATTTATAGAGAGAAGGAAAGACAGAGAAAGAGCTTCTATCCACTGGTTCAGTCCTCAAGTAGCCAAAACGGCCAGAGCTTATCTAAAGCCAGGAGGCTCTTCCTGGTCTCCCATGTGAATACAGGGTTCCAAAGACTTGGGAACGACAGCCCCTGCTTTCCTAGGCCATAGCAGGGAACTAGATCAGAAGTGGAGCAGCCAGGACTCAAATCAAAGCTACCCAGGGATGCCGGCTCTACAGAGACTTAGCCTACTATGCTATGGTCCTGGCCTCAGGTTCAATTCTGCATATATACCAATCATATGCCCAGCATTTTGCTGTAGCCGAAATATGTAAGTTCTGCTCCTATTAGATCTTTTAAAATATTTATTTATTTATTTGAAAGACAAAGAGACACACAAGCTCCCACCCATGGTTCACTTCCCAGAGCTGGGCCAGGCCACAGGCAGGAGCTGGGAGCTCAATGCAGGTCTCCCACGTGAGAAGCAGTAAATTGAGCCTTCACTGCCATCTCCCAATGTCTGCATTAGCAGGAAATTAGAGTCAGGGGCTGGAGCTGGGAATCCAGTTCAGGTAATCATGTTCAGTGCAACATGGGGCAGGCACTGCAGCATGGGACAGGCACGGTTACGATGCATGCCCACGCCCTTGTGATGTGTTTTTATCTACCTCTGGCAGTAGATCATATTCTTTGTCTGAAAGTCTGTCTTCTTACCCCGGTCATGGCTACCCTTGTCTTAGTGAGGGTTTCCGGGAAGCTGATGCCCAGACAGAGTGGTATGCAGAAGGTCCTTGGGGCAGTTGGCGTGTGAGATTCAGCCACGGGAAGGCAGGAGGCAGGACTGGCCAGAGGGCGCTGTTGGTTCCCTGGCAGTGCCAGTGTGAGACTGCAGCGAGGAGGTGCCGGACTGAAGGAAAGGTGCTGGTCTTTGTTGCTACACATCAGTCTGCCATTAGCCATGACCTTTATTTTTATTTTTTTTTATTAATTCTATTTATTTTTGATAATAGTTGATTAGGAATATAAGGGCTACAGGAAGAGGGTGAGATCACCATTTCCACATTCTCTTTTTTCCCTTCTTTTATCTGGGGAGGGAAGGAGGGAGAAGATAAGGGGAGAAGTCACACCTAGCCTCTCAAATGCCTCTGTGCCCTGGGATGGAGGAGAGTCACCCGACACCACTCCAGGGTCCCCGACATGAGGCATGCTGGGGGGCGGGTTCTGCTCAAGAGGTCTCAGTAGTTCAATAGTTTTGATTTACTGTAATCTCGCCATTCCAAACACAATGAAATCACTCTAGATTCCACTGGTTGACATAGTCCACCCTAGAGTCTCTGTTTGGCCATGACCTTTAGATGCCTTATGGGCAAGGGCAACTTCCAGTGAGAGACCCTGTCATGAGCCAGCAGCAGATTTCCAGGTGCTGGGGAATGGCGTGGAAGGCAGGGTGGGATGGTTTTGGGTGGAGCACCATGGTAGCCACTGCATCATCCCATTGTCATTGGTCTTGCGCTGGGGATCAGTCTCATGCAGGTGGAAAGGACCATGTGTGACTGTTCCAAAGTGAGGCCAGAACAATCATGGCATATTCTTCCTACCCATGCTGCTTCCTTCTGCCACACAGAGGCTCGGCTGGCTGTCTCTGCTTCCGCCTGGGGCCACAATGCAGACCTGTCCCAGCCTGGGACTCAGCATCTGGTCTGACCTGGCCACTGTCAGCCGAGGCACACTCATTGGGGTTTTAGAGCCACTGAGACTTGGGATGTGTTTGTGTCACAGCATCACAAGACCTGACACAGCTGGCGAGGCAGATTTCACTAACGGGGGATCGATACTGCACATCACAAGGGGTTTTTAAAAAGTCCTCCATAAACGTTTTAGTTTTTGTCCCAAATGGTGTCCGGGCACCTCTCTTGCCATTTCTCTCTTCTTCTCACCAAAGCCTCCACACTAGGTGGTGACAAAGGATTTCTGGAAGGAGATAGGGAAGGTGTGTGAAAACACAACCCAGCAGGCGCCAGAGCCAGCCACCCCAGCTGCCTGCCTACTCAGAACTGGGATGGGGGTCTGCCATACCTCCCCCTCTCCTCTGCCAGAGTTCTCCTTAGCTCCTCTCCTGGACTCCCTGCTTGGCTGCAGGGGTGGGAGAGAAATACTTGCTTCTTGTCTGTGGGCATCACTGTCTCCCAGCAAATGCTGATTGGAAGGGAGGGAAGCACCCCCGCCACCATGTGACTAGTCAGCTCCATCTGACAATCCTCCGGATCCCTGTTTTGTGACCCCACAAAGCATTGGTGAAGACCCTGGCAGCTGGACACAGACTGGGCGTTGGAGGCCTGTCACTACACCAGGAAGACCTTTAGCCAGGCCCCGCGTGTCAGGGGTGGGGGACAAGGCACAGCTGAGCACAGGCTGAGAAATGGGGAGTTGATAACTTGGTTCAGACAACCCTCTGCTCTGCCTTCATTCATTAGACTCGTTTGGTCATCTCTGTCCTGTGCTGCATGCCCCTTGAGGAGGTAAGATTGTAACGGCTCTCCCAAAGTCCTTGCTGACATGGTGTAGACTATAGACTACTGTCTAGACAGGAAGTAAACGAAAAGCAAGATAATTTCAGAGGGTGATAAGTGTGGTGAAGAAAATGAAATAGACATGAGATAATGATCGTTGCTTTGGGAGTGGGCTCTTAGGAGGAATGGCCAGGGAAGGTCAAGGTGAGGCAAAAGCTTTCCTTAAAAGTCAGTGCCCGTTTGGGGAAACTGAGCTCGAGCAGGCCAGGGCAGAGCTGGAGTTGAGCCCAGGCATCCAGTCCTGGGTCCCCCTGCTATGTTCTCGAGCCTGCTCTGTCTTATCTTGGAGGGAAGAGGTCAGAGGGTGCTATGCTCAGAATGTGGGTGCTAAGTGGGGACCTGGGAAGAAAAAAACTTCAGACATGTTAAGTGCAGAAAACACTGCCAAGTCACATGGAAGTTCCACAGGGGCTGGAGTGTAGCCTAGACATAAGACAGTCAATCCCATATGGCGTTGCATGGATTGGATTATCCACCCTGGCTTCTGACTATAGCTTCCTGCTGATTGGCACCCTAGGATTTAGCAAGAGACGACTCAGGTAGTTCGGTCCCTGACCCTACATGGGAGACCTGCATTGAGCTGAGTTCCTGGTTCCCAGATTCTAATTGACCCTGCTGTTATCACTGTGCTCATTTTGGAAGTAATGGGAACTCTTGTCTGTATTTCCCAAATAAATAAAAATTAGGGTTGGCACAATAGCTCAACTGACTAATTGTTTACCTCAAAGCACCAGTATCCCATATGGGCACCAGTTTGTATTATGGCTGCTCCAGTTCTGATCCAGTTCCTTGCTTATGTCCTGGGAAAGTAGTAGAGGTTGGTTCAATGCCTTGAAACCCTGTACCTGCATGGGAGACCCAGAGGAAGCTCCTAGCTTTGGATCAGCTCAACTCTGATGGTTATGGTCATTTAGGAGTAAACTAGTGGATGGAGGATCTCTCTGCCTCTCCTTCTCTCTGTAAATCTGTCTTTGCAATAATAATTAATGAATTAATAAACCCACATAAATCAAATAAATAAAAATTAAAATAGATGAGGCCAGTGTCATGATACAGTGGGTTAGGCCACTGTCTATGATGCTGGCATCCCATTTCTTTCTTTTTTTCTTTCTTCTTCTTCTTCTTCTTCTTTTTTTTTTTTTTAATTGACAGTCAGATATACAGAGAGGAGGAGAGACAGAGAGGAAGATCTTCCATCTGATGATTCACTCCCCAGATGACCGCAACAGCCGGTGCTGTGCCGATCTGAAGTCAGGAGCCAGGAACTTGTTCCAGGTCTCCACCCTTTCCCAGGCCACAAGCAGGGAGCTGGATGGGAAGTGGAGCTGCCAGGTTTAGAACTGGCGCCATGCGGCTGGGCCCAGCTGCTCCATTTCTAATCCAGTTCCCTACAACTGCACCTGGGAAAGCAGAGGAAGATGGCCCCTGCCATCCAGGTAGGAAACTCGAATGAAATTCCAATTTTCTAACTTTAGCCTTACTGCAGCCCCCGTCTTTACAACGATTTGAGGAATGAACCACTGAATAGAAAACCTTTGTCCTTTTCTGTCTCTGTAACTTTGCCTTTCAAATACATCAATAAATCTTTTTAAAATGAATAGGAAAATATTTCTCTTTGTCTCTCCTCTCTATATATGTGTGACTTTGCAATAAAAATAAATAAATCTTTAGAAAAAAAATCAACAGGAAAAAAAAGAAGTCTCCATAGTTCTAATTTCTCCTATGATGCAACTTGATCTGGGCCTCTGGGTTGCTTTTCAGAGGGGCAGGACCTGGGGAAAGCCATTTCCTCTTGCCTGTGAGCCTCATGAGCAAGGCCTGAACCCAGCTTTTTTGACGCCAAAGACACACAACCTTGTCCAGTCCTGCTGAGACGCTGGGCACACCCTGGACCCCTCCTCCTGCTCCCAAGTCTGCATTGCATAGCCAGCCCAGCCCAGCCCCGAGTGCGCTGGTGAAAACTTCAGACACAGCTACTTTTTCTACACTGTCAGGGTGGCTGGAGGAGGGGTTGGAACTCTTGACTGGAATTGGCCCACCTGGAAGCAAGCACAGGTTGTCAGTGCCGAAACCAGGACTTGAACCATAAATTCCCTTCCTCTTCCTCCACTCCTGGTTCCCGACCCAGCCAATTTCAGAACTAACCTTCCTTCCTCCCCACCACTCATCCCGACCTCCCACAACAGTCCTCTGTGCAGCTGGTCCAGGTGAGTCGTTTGATGTGGTGCTGCCACCTGCAGACGGAAGGAGGTATTCCATCTACTTCAAGCAGGCGCCTGGGTTAAAACGAAGGTTTCCCAGTCCAGCGCAAAACTCGGCAAAGGAGCCCAAGCCTGGCTCACTCCACCAGTGGAAGTAACGAGGGGCGGAAAGAGTCCTTCAACAAGCCATGTACCTCTGCCTACAGCAGCTCCTCCTCTCCCACATCCTGTTGAGCGCCAGCTGCTGACTCCTGATCCCAGCTCTGTTCTGGCAGTTTCTGACTTCCTGGTTGCCTGTGCGACCTTCTTCCAGCCAGCACTCTGCCTCACCTGCCAGGCATCAGGCACTGCTGTCCACACCCTCCTCTGGGAACACCCCCAACCCCCCAGCTCTACTCCCACCTCCCTGATGCTTCTCCTCTCATTTGCCTGTCTGCGCCTTCCCAATCTCCATCTTCTATCCTGGGTCACCTTCATGCATCATGCTGCATTCTTGTTACCATGACAACCATGGATGTACTAACTCCAAATACTGTGCCTTCTCCATTCAGACCTCACTCTGGAGCCCTGGACCCTTGTGCCTGGCTGGCCTCCTCCTAGACACCAATGTTGATGCCCAATACACCATTTTCTTTCTGTTAGGTCCCATCTGAGAACAGAGTTTTCCTTTTCCAGAAGCCATTCCTCCAACCACGTTTGGCCCTCCCCTTCCTGCTGCCCCCTGACACTGTTGCTTCCATTTCTGTCTCCTTCTACAGTGGGCCCTCCACATTCTTGTCCCACATGTGACCACCCAGCATAAAGATATGTCAGCACTCCTCGTACCTCACAGTGTGTGTCCCTTTCAGCAGGTGCTCTAGTCTTTTCTCCCTGTCCCTGCCTGGAATGCTGATACAGTCGCTGACACAGCCTTTCTGCATCATGAGGTCTGACCCATGAATGGCAGGAAGTGAGGTGGAGGGACCTGGATGTTAACATTATGGACAGCCCCTCCAGTGCTGGGTCACCTACCTGACTCCTTTGGTTTCAGCTACTGTGGTTTTGTCTCTCAAAGCCACACACTGAATGCTAAGCAATTCTGTTACAGTCATTCACTCAGCAAGAATACCTGCTTATGTCAGAACTTGGGATCTGGTGTTTCCAAACCAGCAATCGCTTCAGGCTCGTTCTTTCAGTCTCCTGTTTCTTCCTCACCATCACTTGTCCTGGGGCCTTCACTACTGCTTGAATCAGTGTGGCTACCTTACCAGGGCCCTCCGTTCCTCCATGGAGCTCCTATGAGGGCCATGCTATTCATAGCACAGACTGATCTTTCCCTAACCCAGACCTAAGCCTCTCTATGTGCCTCCTGATCCCCACGGCTTCGTAATGCCATCACGGCCATGTTGGAACTCCCCAGCCTGCCACTCCAGGGGCACTTCTCTTTGACTGTTGCCTACTGTAAGCACCCTCTCCTTGTCCTCTGACCATCCCCCTGACAGGCTGAGCACTCTGGACAAGCCTATGCTTGTGTGCCACTTGGACCTGGCACATGTTGTCCTTCTCTTGGAATCTCCTTCTCTGTGCTCAAGTCCAAATTCTACCTCATCCGGTCCGTTAGCTGGGGATCTGCTGTAGTAAGTGCTTTCAGAAAAGCCACCCAGGGGTTAAGTATCCCCATTATTCCATTTTTTACAGACAAGGAAACTGAGACCCAAAAGAAGGAAGGTGAACTGCCCAGGGAGGGTACCAAGCCTGTGACATTCCAGCAGTTCTCTCTGAGTTGACCCAGGCCTCTGGCGTCTTCCCCACCCATGCCAATTAAGATGGCATATACACCATTTGAATTCTCAGCCAAGATTACCATTGGTTATAGTACAGGCTGCTGGTTATCCACCCAATCCATCCATCTCCTCTTGTATAGTAGCTGAGTTATTGATGAACACATGGTTGCCAGTTTAAAACCCCTTTTCCCATCACCCCTTGCAGCTAAGTGTGGCCACGTGATTATATTCTTACAGGTGTCCTTGGCCAAGATAAAAAAGAAGATGAAATGCAAACTTGGACTTAAAGTAGCCATCTTAGAGCAAGAGGTGGGGGTCATAAATAGCAGAGGAATAGGAAGGAAGCAATGTCAGTTTAAAGGAATGGGTGGAAGTAGAAACATTTTCTACTCCATGAGCCACTTTTTAAATTTGGTGGTTCCTTTTGTTACAGTGGCTGTGCCAACACTTAAACACCCCCATGTGCAAAGCACTGCCCTAAGTCTGGTAACTCAGCAAATAGCCACTTGTACGGTGGTGGGCAATGGTCTTACCTCCTTGAGCCCCAGCTCCTTCCTCACCATCCACTCCTCTGGAATCGTGGTGTCACGAACAAGAGTTCTGTGAGTCAGGTGGCACAGGGTGAGTCAGCGCCAGATGACCTAAGAACAGACGGCTCTCAGTTCTCATGCTTGCACTAGGTGTGAAATTGACTTTAATGGGAAGAGGAGGAGGAGAAAAAATAAAGGATTGCTCTTTCACAACAGCCGTGGGAAAATAAATGTTTTGGACTTTCTTACAGTTAGTCTTATCTTATTTTGAACTGCACATAAGGGAACAGGCACTCTTATTCTAACCACATAACCTCTGTGCAAGGGAGAAGTGGTTCCCAAAGGTAGTTTGGGGTAACAACAGATCAGGAGAAGGGTGACTGACTCCCGGAAGATGCAGCCAGTATCTGCCCAGCCTGACCCCGGGCCTTCCTCTGCAGGCCGAAGAGCCCTGACTGACCTTCAGCCACATTTGGGGGACACTGTTGGAGGCCACTCCTTCTGTAGATGGGTCAGCAGCTACTGCTTCTTTGGCACATGTCACACTGAAAGGGAGATGTTTGCCCCTTTCCAGGGCATGGCCAGCATGCTCGGCACTGGGCAAAACCCATGCCAACCACGAGCTCCTTTAGCCCCATCAGTTTGGGTTAGAAACGAAAGAATGATGATAAAATAGGCTTACCAGAGGTCCTGTTCTGGGAGTTCAAGTCAGAATTTAAATCCAGGTTCACTTGTAGTGCCAAGACCTGGGCTGTCTCTCACTGCTTGCAGTTCATCTAGCCTGGTGGCTCTCAGAGCAGGGCCTGCCCCACAGGAGTCTCTAACTGTGCCCTCCCAAGGCTACGACCCATTTCTGTCCTGAGTCTAAACCCAAAAACTCTTAAGGGAAAAATAGACTTGATGACACACAAAAAAATCACAACTTCTAAAAGGCAAAGACACTATATGTTAAATAATCAGCAGCAGATGGGGAGAGAGTATTTGAACATTGACAAAAGCCAGAAGTATACTATACCCAATATGTAAAGAGCTCTTGCAAACTGTTAAGATGACAAACCTCCACGGAGACACGGGGAGAGATGTGAATGCATCCTCACAGAAGAAATCCAGGCAGATATTATCAATGACTTTTTTTTTCCATTTAGAGAGGCCACAGTTCTAATAACATTGCCCTTTGTGGTGTTGTCAGGGAGTGAGCCAGCAGGTTCTGGCTCCCAGTGCGGGGAGGAAGGTTAATGGGGTCAGTTAGGGAACTTGTTGGTCGTGGCTATCTCGTTTTGTTGACTCATATTTTCAGATCCAGTCATTCCTGTTCTAGGAATCCATTCACAGAGATGTTCCTATAAGCCTTCCAGGTAAATACATAAGGACACTCAGTACAGTATTATTTACAGCAATAGCATTTGGGGAAACCCGGTTTCCACCAACAAGGAATGTCAGGTAGATTATAACTAATGCAGTGTATCAGAATGAAGACTAGCGTGTACTAACATAGGATAATTTCTAAAATCTATTAAGAGGAGGAATCCAATGTTATGAGATGTTAGGATCATCCTTATATATATAAAAAAGAAATGAGTGTCAGGTACCTGCATATAGTACATATGCAATAAATTATATACATTGTATGTTTGTAAGAAAAAATTGGGGGTCCTTGTTACTGTTGATTTTGTATTTTCTGAAGTATTTACCCCCAGGCATATATGAGCTTTGATTAAAAACATGTCTGTGTAAACAAAAATCATCTCTAGCTGTGACTGGCTCAGATGCTCTGCTGGACCAGTGGCAGCCTGAGGGGGTACAAAGGGCAGGCCCTGCTGCCTGCATGAGCCTCAGGAAGAGACACAGGAACAAGCCCCTGGGGTGGAGGGACTTCTAGCAGGAGCTTTCTCTCTGGTCACAGTTCTGCTCCCGGAGAAGTCCCACTATTCCAACACCACATGAGAATGGCTGACCCCCCAGGAGCCCTTACCATTCACCATGTCCCTTTGTGCTGGCTGTGTGGTGTTGAATAAATGACTCAACCTTTCTGAGCCTCGGCTGCCTAGAATAAGGACGATAACTGCAGCTAGCTTGTGGAGTGACTGTGAGCCCAGCACAGAAACTTTAAAAAAATATTTATTTTGAGGGCTGTCCCCCGATAACCTAGTGATTAAATCCTCTCCTTGCATATGCCAGGATCCCCTATGGACACATTTCATGTCCTGGTCGCGCCACTTCCCATCCAGTTCCCTCCTTGTGGCCTGGGAAAGAGGTAGAGGACGGCCCAAAGCTTTGGGACCCCGCACCTGTGTGGGAGACCCAGAAGAAGCTCCTGGCTCCTGGCTTTGGATTGGCTCAGCTCTGGCTGTTGCAGCCACTTGGAGAGTGAAGCAGTAGATGGAAGATGTTTCTCTCTGTCTCTCCTTCTCTTTGCATATCTGCTCTTCCAATAAAAATAAATAAATCTGAAAAAAAAAATTTATTCAGAAGGACAGATTTACAGAGAAAAAGATCTTCTGTCTGCTGGTTCACTCCCCAAATGGCCACAAGGAATGGAGCCCATCTGTAGTCAGGAGCCTCTCCTGAGTCTCCTGTACGGGAGCAGAATTCCAAGAACTTAGGTCATCCACTACTGCTTTCCCAGGCCATAAGAAGGGAGCTGGATGGGAAATAGAGCAGCTTGGACTTGAACTGGTGTCCATATGGGATCCTGGTACTACATGTGGAGGATTAGTCTGATACACCACCATGCAGGCCCCATGGAAGGAGCATTTTACAGGGCTGAGTGGTGAGGAAAGGAGAGGCTGGAAGAGAAAAATTACCTGCTGGGTACTATCTGTGAGTTCCCACCATGCTTGCACACAGAAAGCACTCAGCCAGTACCGACTTGGCCTTGTGGTCAGACCTAAGCCTGACCCAGCACTTCCAACAACAGCAGGATGGCGCCAGGAGTCAGGCAGGAGCGGGTGAAGGAATTTGCCAGGATTACTCAGTAATCGGCTAAACCTCTTAAGCTGCCTGGGAAAAGAGGATGAGCAGAAGGCTCATTAGTTTCCTCAACGAATGATGGCTGAGCTGGCGTGACTGTGACACTGGGGACAGCAGCATTCGGTCACTGAGAATCTCCCGTGGGCTGGGTGCAGTCAAACTCTAGGGCTGATGACCCTTGCCAGACTGTAGGGAAGGTGCTGCTAGGGCCAGAGGCTGGCAGGCAAGTAACCCCTACCTCCCGACCCGACTCTCCCACCACCGGAGCATGAATGGTAGGAGGTACCTACTGCCATGACTCAGATGACAGCATTTACTCTTGTCCTCACCCCGGGATGGGGGTGACACTACCATGGGTCACCCAGAGGTCTCCCGCCTTCCAGGGGTCTCTGTGAGCAGAAGCCTTCCTTGTAGTGTTTCTGGAACAGGCTCAGCTGCGAGAGCTGCTAGGCCCTAGCAGCCCATATCCTGTGACTGAAGGAGCAGGTGTGTAAATGTGTACAATGGCCAGACTCAGGATGCTCTACATGGGGGTAGGCCAAAGTATTCACTGGGTTTGGCTTGTGAATTCTGATTCTTTGTCCTCCCTTTCAAGGGTGTGGTTCCTGAGAGTTACCGGGAGGCCTCCTATAAGCTGGACACATTTCAGAGTACCATTTTTGTGGGGTTATTTATTTATTTATTTGAAAGGCAGAGTTAGAAGAGAAAGTTGTTCCTATACTGGTTTACTCTGCAAATACCCACAACATCCAGGACTGATCCATACTCAACCCAGAAGTTTGCAATTCCATCCAGGTCTTCCATGTGGGTACTGGGGCCCAAGCACTTGGACCATCTTCCATTGCTTTCCCAGGTGCATTATTAAGGAGCTGTATGGGAAGTGGAGCGGCCAGGACTTGAACCAGTGCTTATATAGGATGGTGATGTCATAGATAGTGGCTGAACCTGGAATGCCACAATGCCAGTCCACAGGGTCACCTTGGAGTGGCCCCTTTCTAGTGGGTTAAGACACTGCCTCCCCTGGGAGTGGGCGTTTGGCCTCACAGTTAAGACATCAGATAGAACACTGGTGTCCCATGTTAGAGGGCCCAACTTCCACCCCCACCTCCTAATTCCAGATCTAAAAAGGTGGCAGTGATGGCTCGAGCAGATGACTCCCTGGGTCCCTGCCTTCCACACCTGACTTCAGCCATTGCAGCTTTGTTGGTCTTTTGGCCTTTCAAACTCAAAACCAACCAAAAATCTGGGGCCTTCCTGAAGACGCTAGTGCACTGTGTCCCCTAAATCCCAGGGCTTGAGGACAGCAGCTCCAACTATAAATCACACACTTCTAAACCTGTCCCCGGCTCTGTCTTATTTCTCTGTACAGCAGCTCTGTGGGGGAGAGGGGATACCATCAGCACCCTCCACTGCATAGACAAGTCTAACAGAAGTTACTTTTCTTGGGAAAAAAAAAATCCAAGTCAGTGATCAAACCCAGCAACCAAAAAGCAATTCAAGATGAAACACATCAGCCTAAGGCGATTTCCATAGAAATAGGACAAAATGAAAGGGTGAAGTGTCTTGTGTGTGCAGTGACTCAGTTCCCAACCCTGAGGGCACCTGCCTCCCAGCCCTACCAGTCCTAGCCCAAGGATGAGAGTAAAAACCATAGGCCCAAAGGGGACAACAGGTGGCCTTAGGAGGTGGCTGGGGAGAGGTGAGAGAGCCCCCCTGTTGGAACCACAGGAAGCTGCTGTGTTTACCACAGGGGCAGGGGACTCACCTCAAGTTCACTTCTGAAACTGGACTCTGTGCCTGAGGCTTCAGCGAGCAGCCTCCTCCTCCTCCAGCAGTTTGGGGGAGTTGGAATCTTATAGAATGGCAGAGATCTGGAGGTCAGATGGTGGCTTGCTTTACCTTATGTTCTTTGGCCACCTGTCTGCTACCCGGTTCAGCAGCTGTGTCTTCTCCAACCCGGGAAGTGGTAAGTGATGGGTATTAGTTGGAATCCATTCCAGAAGCCATTCCATGCCTTCCAGAGTATATCAACTGCTCAGTAACCCGCTCTGACTTGGCTCCTCAATGGCTCCTCACTATGATGAACCTCATTGCTTTGTAAAGTAGGAGGGTGGGATATTAGTCTGATTTTACTGATGGGAAAACTGAGGTCCATAGACAATTGCTTCCTATTCCAACCCCACCTTTTGGTTTCTGTCTCTGACCTTGGGTTCTGGGCTAAACTGGAGCAAACACTGACCTTTCTGAACCCCCAACTCAGGCCAATCCATCTCAGGAGGTTTAACTTTTTTTACTCCCTCCAGGCTGTCCCAGAAGCCCCACAGATTAGGGTAGTTCTTTATTCACTTGTGTGTCCTGGTGGCACCAGGGCTGTATCATGCACCAACAAAGCCAGGGCCGGAACACAGCCTAGCCGGGGAGGTTGGACAGTTTGAGCAGTGGCTCCTCTCCCATGTCTTGAATCCACTGTTGCTTAGTGAGTGCTTGCTGCCCATCCCGATGGAGTTAACAGTACGGTGGACCCAGCTTCCTTTCTGCTTCCCATCTCCTTTCTGGTCTTTCTCCCCAACTCCCCGGAAGGCTCTTCCAGGCTGAGGGTCAACAGCAGAGGATGACCAGGAACTCAGGCTGATGAGGATTCCTTGTGAGGCTGAGGTCCCCCTCCCCCTGGCCTCGTCAATGATGTGATGTCCACGCTTGTCTCACAATGTTGCTGCAAGGCCACAGCTTTGCTCTGCCCTTTCCAGACCCACAGGCCTCCCCCATGGGTCACCCCCTGGGTTTGTATGTTCCCCCTCCCCTGACTTTAAACAGACTCTTCCTCCAGCTTCCCCAAACATGCTCATCCCTCAAGGCTCTGTCCTTCCCATCAAATGTCACCACCTTCCCCAAGCCTGCTGTGGTGCCCACCCGGTCAGCCTAAACAGCTCCCTCCTCTGGGTTTGCTGGGTAGCCTCTCCCACCTCCTTTATTTTTAAATATTTATTTGTACTGAAAAGGCAGATTTACATAGAGAAGAGAGAGAGAAAGATCTTTCATCTGCTGGTTCTCTCCCCAAGTGGTTGCAACAGTGGGAACTGAGCTGATCCAAAGCCAGGAGCCAGGAGCTTCTTCGGGATCTCCCATGTGAATGTGGGTTCCCAAGGCCTTGACCTTCCTCCACAAGCAGGGAGCTGGATGGGAAATGGAACAGCTGGGACATAAGCCGGTGCCCATATGGGATTCTGGTGGCTGATGGGGGAGGCTTAGCTAACTGAACCGTTGTAGCAGGCCCTTTCTATTTTTATCTTTTAGTGGTTTGTTTTTATTGGAAAGGCAGATTTACAAAGAGACGAGACAGAGAGAAACATCTCCCACTTCTTTTCTAGACCTCTTCATTTTCTTGCTTGGATCGAGGTTAATTCATTCTCAAGTCTGTTGTCCACCTGCTCCCACCTCGTTGGTACAGGGCCAGGCAGAAAGCCAGCACTCACTTGTAGACCTCACATGGTCATTTAGGGTGGCAGTCTAGGCAGTCTGGCATCAGTACCACCCCAGGAAGTAACAGCAGCAGCCTCAGGAGCTGGAATGTGGAGCCAGGGTCCCACCTGGGAGCAGCTGTGTGAACCTCCGCTGCTCCACTTCCCATTCAGCTCCCTCCCTGCTAATGTGCCTGGGGAGGTGGTAAACATGGCCCAGTGCTTGGGCCCCTTGCCACCGGCTTGGGAGACTCAGAGTTCTGGGTTCCTGATTTCAGCCTAACGCTCCCCTCCCAGGATTGCTGCAGACATGTGCAACCAACAGGTGGAAAAATCTCTTCATCCTTATCACTTTACCTCTCAAACAAGTAAATCTTAGAAAGAGGAAGGAAGGAACTGGAATGCATGGTGTCTAAGACAGGGATGAGAGCCGGGATGTACACTTCGGGTGCCCCCAACTCCCTGCTGGCACTGGAATCCCTGGCCCACCCTGGGGGCCCAGCAGTTCAGTTGTGTGGCCACCTGCTCTGCCACAGCTGCCTGTCCCAGGGCAGGATATCACTACTGCGAAACTCAGAACATATTTTCCAAACCAGCTGTTGATTTCCTGGCCTGGGCACTGCAGGGGGCCGCTGCCTCCAGACACTCAGGCTGCTCCACAACCTCGGAGCTCTGGAGATTAAACGAGTGATGGGGAAAGGAAAACGCGAAGCTGAAAAGTGACCTAGTTTATTTAGGTTTCGCAGGCCGGGCCGGGCGTTGTTTCCCTCTTGCGGGGCTGCGTCCTACCCCGGCGGCGAGGGCGGGCGCTTTCTGGAAGGGGGCTCCGGACCCGATCCCGCAGTGGGGGGACGTCAGGCAGAGGCCCGGAGTGGCTCAGATTGGGGAGTTGGGGTGAGGAGACGGCGGGCACGCCAAGTTCCGGGGCTGGTCCAGACGCCTTCACGGAGTGGCGGCAAAAGGTGCGCCTGGACCGCCACCCGCGGGAGGCACCCTCACGGAGGGTGCGCCGGAGCCCGCCGCGGCTCCCCAGGCCTGTCCCGCCTCCCGGGCGGCGCGGCCCCGCTCAGCAGCTCACCGGGCCGGCGGGCGGTGCCACCCCCAAGTCAGAGAAGCAGTCGAACTCGCTCTGGCCCAGGAAGAGCTCGGGCAGCTCCCGCACGCGGTGCAGCCCGAGCTCCAGCTCCAGCGACGTCAGCGCCTCCTCGTCGATGAGCTCGGCGTCCATGCCTCCCAGGCCATGAGCGGGCGGCTGCGGGGCCCCTGCTCCGGGCGCCGGCTGCAGCCCCGGGGCGGCTCCCGCGGCACCCGAGGGCGCGGGGCCACGGCCTGGGTACAGCGCCGTGCCCGGCTGCAGGTGCGGGCTGCCAGCGGCAGGAGGCGGCACGGCCGGGAAGGGCTGGAGGGAGTGCGGCGGCCCGAAGGCCCCATATGCCACGGCTCCGGGTTGGGGTGGCGGTGGTCCCAGTGGAGTCCCCCGCGGCCGCAGCCCGCTGTCCAGGCAAGGGCCGGCGTACGGCTGCAGAGTCCGGAGCGCATGGGCGGACGCGACGGGGGGTGGCCTCGGCATCAGGCGGTAGCCCTCGGAGAGCATCAGGTGGTCGGCCATGGCGACTGGTGGAGGGTCAGCGCGGGCCGCGCCCTGGCCTCGGCCAGCTGGTCCTCTGCAGCGGGAGGGTCGGACCCTGTGCCGTCCCTCAGTTCAGCCGCGCAAAGGAAAACGAAACCCGATCCGTCCTCCTGCCCTGCGCAGGACGCACCGAGCCCCGCGGACCTGCGAAACCCACCGCCGCAGCTCTGGGCAGTAAGCGCGTCCACCCGCCACGAATCGGGTCCCTACCCAACGCGCCGCGACGAGGGGCTTGGCGAGTTTTTATATCTGGGAGGCGGAGCCACCCCACGCCCTACCGCTTATTGGCTGACAGAGATTTCTGGGCGGGCCACCTAAGTCTCGGCCCCTCCCCCGGCAGGAGCTCCGCCCCCTAGGCTCCAGGCCCCGCCTGGGCGATGGGTGCTGCTTGGGGGTGGGGCACAAGGCACCTGCCGAGGGGCTGGACACCAGGCCAGGTACCTGACGGCCTTGCACTGACCTGAAGGTGGGGTGGTGCCTTGTAATTTTCCAGACACTGAGCGAGGCTCAGAGGCATAAAAGCTATCTTGGAAGCATGTAGTACAACCGTGGTGGAGTTAAAGACGGGAACCCAGAGCTTGGTGCCCACTGCGGGGGCGAGGCTTGGGCACCTTCGCATCACCCCGAGGGCACCAGTCAGACCTCTTCTGACTCCGCTGCGCTCGGGCTGTCGAAGCATGTAGGGAGCTGTGATTAAAGTAATTTACGGGCATGTCTCCTGAAGGACTTGCTCATCTTCTTATCGTCAGTGCATGGCCCAGAGCCTGGCCCCAAACTGGCACAGCTGTGGGAGCAAACAGACCTGAACCCCTGGGAGGAAATGCAGCCCATTCACCGACCTTCACAGGATCTTTAGCTTCTTCGTCCGTAAATGGGAGGGGAGGCCGTAGCAGCACCCACCCACCCTGGGATGCTGTGAGGTTAGGTGAGGGGCACACGGTAGGTGCATTAAAATGTTTTCCCAATGTAAGATGGGGTTTAGTTCTGTCCTCAAGGCCAGACATTTCACATTTCCTTTATTTGGGGGGGAAGATTTATTTATTTATTTATTTATTTTTATTTAAAAGGCAGATTTACACACACACTCTCTCACACACACACAGGCAGAGAGAAGATTTTCTATCTGCTGGTTCACTCTCCACGTGGCCGCAATGGCTAGAGTTGACTCAGTTTGAAACCAGGAATTTCTTCCCTGTCTCCCACATGGATGTAGGGTCCCAAGGACGTGGGCAATCTTCTGCTATTTTCCCAGGCACATTAGCAGGAAGCACAATTAGAAATGTTCTATTAGAAACAGAACGTCCAGGAGATGATTGGCACCCATATGGGATGCTGGCATTCTAAGCAGAGGATTAACCAGTTGAGCTACCACGCCAGCCCCTACACTTTCCTTTAATAACAACAAAACCCTGGATTTGTTGAGTGCTTTCTCTTCTACAAGCCTCTTGTTAGGACCAGAGCATGAATTTCCAGCCCATTTCACAGCTAAAGACACTAAGGCCCACCAAGAAAAGGGTGCTGTGTGGGGGTCACATGCAGTGAGTTCACATGTGAATATGATGTGTTTTCCTAATCTGGGCCCCAGGCCTCCCTGAACTTTGCCCTTCACCACGGGCCACTTTTTCTCTTCCCCTGTAGTGGCCTTGGAACTTCCTGGAACTGGGGCTTATCTGTTTGGTGGAGAGGTGAGAACACCGTGAGAGTCCAGGGGCCCAAGTTGCAATGTTATCTCTTTCACGGCAGGCATGTGACTATTGGATGTGGGGTGCTGATCTGTGCCCAGCCAGCCTGAGAGTTAGGGGGTGGGGTGGTCACGGATGACTGCCCGTGGGAAAGCCACAAATGCCTACGGGCAGGATCACATGTTTCTGCCCAGTGTGAAAGTGAGAGCTGCACGCTGGGGTTGATTTCCGTGCATGTGCCTCTGAATGAAGGCTTCACACTAAAATTTCTAATCCTGGCTGTGCATCAGGTAAACCTGCACTGGGGATTTAAAAAAAAAAAATACAGAATGCTCACTCAGACTCTCTGGGGGTATTTTTTTGAATCATAAAAATCTGCATTTTGGGGCCTGGTGTGTTGGCTCAAAGACTAAATCCTCACCTTACAAGCACTGAGATCCCATATGGGCACTGATTCTTGTCCTGGTTACTCCATTTCCCTTTCAGCTCCTTGCTTGTGGCCTGGGAAAGAAGCAGAGGATGATCCAAAACCTTGGGACCCTGCACCCTCGTGGGATACCCAGAAGAAGCTCCTGGCTTCAGATTGGCCCAGCTCCCGGCCATTGAGGCCACTTACGGAATGAACCAGCGAATGGAAGATCTTTCTCTTTGTATTTTCTTCTCTTTGTATATCGGCCTTCCCAATAATAAAATAAATATTTGAAAAATTGTATTTTGGGCTGGGTGTGATTGTTCAAAGGCTAAATTCTTACTTGTAAGTACTGGGATCCAATATGGGTGCTGTTTTGGGTCCTGGCTGCCCCACTTCCCCTCCAGCTCCCTGCTTGTAGCCTGAGAAGCAGCAGAGGAGGGCCCAAAGCCTCAGGACCCTCCACATGGCAGACATGGAAGAAGCTCTTGGCTTCAGATCAGCTCAGCTCTGGCTGTTGCAGTCATTTCGGGAGTGAACCAGTGGACGGAAGATCTCTCTCTCTGTCTCTCTTCCTCTCCATAAATCTGATCTGATTTCCCAATTAAAATAAATACATCTTTTAAAAATATTTATTTATTTTTATTGGAAGGTCAGATATACAGAGAGAAGGAGAAACAGAGAGGAAGATCTTCCATCCACTG
Source organism: Ochotona curzoniae (assembly GCF_017591425.1). NCBI lineage: Eukaryota > Metazoa > Chordata > Mammalia > Lagomorpha > Ochotonidae > Ochotona > Ochotona curzoniae. Next base: position 10,341,207 of record NW_024465451.1, read on the forward strand.
ATTCACTTCACAAGTAGCCACCTGGCCAGAACTGAGCCGATCTGAAGCCAGGAGCCAGGAGCCCAGAACACAGCACAGGTCTCCCATGTGGGTGGCAGGGAACCAAGCAGTTGAGTCATCACTTGCCGCCTCCCAGAATGTTCATTAGCAAGAAATTGGAGTCAGGAACAGAGCTGGGATTTGAACCCAGGCACTACTCTGATATGGGATTGGGCAAACCACATGGCATCCTAAAGTCTATACCAAATCATACCCCAAATCTGAATTTACTTGTACTTTTTCAAAGATTTATTTATTTTTATTTTCAAGGCAGATTGAAAAGGGAGGGAGAGAGAGAGAGGTCCTTTATCCACTGGTTCACTCCCCAAATGACCACAATCACTGGAGCTGAAATAATATGAAGCCAGGAGCCCTGTGCTGCTCCTGGGTCTCCATGTGGCAAGGACCCAAGGCCTTAGACTTTCTGCTGCTTTCCCAAACTGCAAGCTGGGTTGGAAGTGGAGAAGTCAGGCTTTGAGCTAATGCCCGTATAGGATGCTGGCAATGCAGGTGGAAGATTATGCCACCTCATTGACCTCCCAAATCTGAGTTTTTAGAAGTCATTCCGCCATGCTGACCTAAGTTGATCCAAAGATACAAGCATTGGCGGATTGTTACACCATCAGATTTCTTTTAAAAATGTTTGGAAAGTTCTTTTTAGTCAGTAATTACTTATTAAGAACCTACCCTATGCTAGGCATTGATTTACTTGTTGTTTTTGAACTTTCAATGCATGAACTTCTGTTGGAGTCTATTAAACATCACAGGCACCAATGTCACAAACTGTAGGTTGAATATCCCTCGCCTGGTAAGCTTGGGGCCATATGTGTTTTTGATTTTGGACTTGGGACTATCTGCATCTTCACAATGAGATATCTTGGGACTGAGACCAAAGTGGAATTACAGAATTCATTTATGATCCACATACACCTTACACAATACCCTGAAGGTTATCGTATAATTTTGTGAATGAAGCAGTTTCATGGTGTGTACTTTTCCACTCATGGCATCTCAGTGGTGCTCAAAAAGTTTCCAATGCAGGAACATTTCATCCATATCAAGGATGCTCAAGCTGAGTTCTAGAGAAATGTAGTGAGATGACAGACCTGCCAGGGGGAAAGTGCTTTATGGAAGCTCTAGGCGTCTGGCAGGTTCTTGAGGGGCACACAGTAAATAACCAACTAGGATGTCCCTCTTGTAAAGTGAGTGGAGCCACAGGAAGAAAATGGAGTAGGGAGGGACAGAGCATGTAGGGGAGGAGAGGGCAGGTTGTAGAATTACATTGAATGATCTGAGTAAAGTGCATGAAGACCTTAAGCATGGAGCAGAGAGGGTGATGGCCACGTGGTGTCCCAGGGCCAGAGTATCCAAGCAGACAGAGACTGGAGCAGCACCTGTGAAATTATAGAAAGAAGAATGAGGGCCCTCATTAGAAATACACATGGTGCTGAGGGTAGGGGTGAGGAGGCGCAATGCCCTGGTTTAATAAGTTAAGCCTCTGCCTATGATGCCAGCATCCCATACAGGTACCAGTTCAAGTCTTGGCTGCTCCATTTTTGATCCAGCTCCCTGCTAATGTGGCTGGAAAAGCAGCAGAGGATAGTCCAAGTGCTTGGGTCCTTGTATCCACGTGGCAAACATGGAAGAAGCTTATGTTTCCTGGCTTCCGATCAACCCAGCTCTCAACTCTGGCCGTTGTGGTCATTTGGGGAATAACCAACAGATGGAAGATTTCTTGGTCTCTCCTCTTTGTAAATCTCTGCAAATCTGCCTTTCCAATAAAAATAAATCAATCTTTTAAAAATAGAAATGCACATTCTGGGGCTCCCCCAAGACCTGAATCATTTCTGTATCAGAGATTGGGCTGAGTTCAGCTGCCTGCATTTTCATAAGCCACCTTGTAGGGGATTCTGACCAAGGTCTCCTGGTTAGGGTCCAGCCCTGGAGCAGAGGGAATAGGGCCTTGTGCAAATGCTGGCCAAGTAGTAACCTACCCACCTCCTTCCAGGGGCTTCCTGGAGGCTCAGCTGTGCTGCGAGCTCACCTGTCTCAAGCCTCTCTGAGAGCTGCTTCCTCGCTGGGCCTTGTTGCCCATCCCCACCAGGGCACATTGGTTTCCCAGGGTTGTTCTTTTCCTCTGCCTGGAACCTCCTTGTCTCAGTCCTGTAGCTCACTCCTTCACATTATTCTGATCTTCATAGAAAAGTCACACATTGGGACTATCCTTGATGCTACCTGACTGCCCCCTCCCATGCTAGGCCTCTCCTCTCAACTCCCAGCTCAACCGGCCCTGATTTTTAACAGCTCAGCTCCCATATGACAAGACCTTGAATGTCCTGCTCTATACAATATTACATATATATATACATATATATATATATACATATATATATATATGACCAGGTGAGATGGCTCAATTGGCTAATCTTCCTCTTGCAAGCACCGGGATGCCATATGGGCACACCAGTTTGTGTGTCAGTTGCTTCACTGCCCATCCAGATCCCTACTTGTGGCCTGGGCAAGCAGCAGAGGATAGCCCAAAGGCTTGGAACCCTGAACCTGAGTGGGAGATCCAGAAGAAGCTCCCTGGCTCCTGGCTTCGGATCATTTGGCCATTGTGACCACTTAGGAAGTGAACCAGTGGATGGAATATCTTTCTCTCTGTCTCTTCTTCTCTCTGTAAATCTGCCTTTCCAATAAAAATAAATAAATCTTTTAAAATTTGACACATTGGGCCCGGCAGCTAAAGTCCTCACCTTGAACACGCCGGGATCCCATACAAGCACTAGTTCTAAACCCGGCAGATCCACTTCCCATCCAGCTTCCTGTTTGTAGCCTGGGAAAGCAGTCGAGGACGGCCCAAAGACTTGGGACCCTGCACCTGTGTGGGAGACCCAGAGAAGTTCCTGGATCCTGGCTTCGGATCGGCATAGCATCGGCCGTTGTGCTCACTTGGGGAGTGAATCATCAGATGGAAGATCTTCCTCTCTGTCTCTCCCCATCTCTGTATATCTGACTTTCGAATAAATAAATAAATCTTTTTTAAAAATCAACACATTTATGGTATGCAAATTTCACCTCAATTGCAAAAAAGCCAGATGGATTTGGCCAGCACTCATTGCTGTGCTCTATCTTTCCTCGGTTCCAGCCAGGCATGAGGAAGAGTTGCTAACAGAGGCAGCAGCCACGTTTCCAGCATGAATACAGAAATAGTAACATTATAATAATGGTAGTTAATAATAATAATAACAGCTAACACATATTGAGCATTCAGTATGAGTTCCAGCTCTTGACACACATCAACTCAATTAACATTAACAACCACCTTATGTGGAAGGGACTATGAGTCCCATTTCTATAAAGAAAACTTGTGCATGGGGCCTGGTTTGACGGCTCAATTGGCTAATCTTCCACCTCCAAATGCAGGCATCTCATTATGGGCACCATTTATAATCCAGCTCCCTGCTTATGGCCTGGAAAAGCAGCAAAGGACGACCCAAAGCCTTTGGATCTTGCACTCATGTGGAAGACCTGAAAGAAGCTCCTGGCTCTTGGTTTTAGATCAGTTCAATTCTAGCCATTGCAGTCACTTGGAGGGAGTGAATAGTAAATGGAATATCTCTCTTTCTCTCTCCCTGAAAATATGCTTTTCCAACAAAAATAAATTTTAAAGAAAAGAAAAGTGGTGCAGAGGAGGCACTTGTGGCCCATGCTAAGGGTGAGGCCTGCCTTTGGCTAATGCTGCCCATCTAGCCTCAGCAAGAACAGAGTGTGAACTTGCCTATCCAGCTCTGGCTTACATGTGCCTACTCAAGCATGGTCCTGTGGTCAGCAGGTGTTACATCAGGGTTCTGAGCAGAGAGGGCTGCTCCTCCTGGGGCCAGTGAAAGGAGAAAGTGACCATCTGGGTCAGACAACAGGCTCATATCTTTTGTATAGAACTTACTCCATCTATGTGTTGGGTGATCAATACTTACAATGATATTTGTATGCATCCTATGCAGAAATATACAGTACACAAAAAAGTATAACTATATAAAAAGCATATATAAAAGGCAAACTAAGTTAATATCACTTTTAAATACTGGATAGAGATAGACGAATATCCTGGCTTGGGGAGATCTCAGAGTGGGGTGATAACTCTTAACCAGATCTTTCTAAGAAAGAACCACTCCTTCCCCCACTTTACCCCAGAGGTTGACAGTTTTGTCCTGTTGGGTCTGTTTGTCCAGGCCCTCTGGATTATAGCTGATCAGACCAGAGTGGACCCCAAGCCAAGCTGCGTCAAATTCTTCCTCCCAGGAATTTGGAATGGGAACTGGGAGAGTAGCCAGACTAAGTGACGCTGGGGTTGATGATGACAGCCAGATTTCACTACAGGTACTTGATGAACAGGAATGGGGGAAGTTTTTTGCGGGGCGTGGGAAGAAGGATGAAAGAAGCAGAGGGAGAAGGAGAAAAGAGGAGGACCTGCCAGAAGCCCAGATGGCTCTGTAGGTATACGCTGTCCCTCACCTGGCTTCTGCCCAGGAGCTTGGTGGTGACTCATCTCTTCCTGCGACTGTCCCGGTTTGTTTTAGCTGCACAGAAAGTGTTGGCTGAAAGGGGACGTGTTGCAGGTGTTGAAGGGGCTGTTTGTGCAGGTTTAACACACATTGTGGGAGCGACCAGAGAGTGACGGAGTCAGAACTTACAGTGGGGCTCATCCTCAGGTCAGAGCTGCCAGTGCTCAGGCCTGGTCCCTGGGGATGGTGGTCCAAGGTAGAAAGATGCTGGCTCTCTGAGCACCCAGCTCTGGACTAACACAAACTGCGCTTTCAGAATTCCTGAGCTGCCTCAGAGGATGGTAAGGATCCCACCTCCCCTGGGAGCTGCTACTTCCAGCCTGGCATCTGTAGATGTCCTCTGAGTAGATGCCCATGCCCAACCTTGTAGTCGTCTCTGGGTTGACCATCCCCTTGGTGATGTCCTTGGCCTTTGATTGCTGGGTAATGGCACTCAAAGACTTGCACATCTGCAGAAAGAGAAGCTTGCTCTGAACTGTGTTTCCTCATCGGCATCACCCAACCCTTGGGAGTCAGCCTGGGAAACGAGTCCATGATGAACCTGAATGAGGTTGCATTAATCATTTCCTCCTCCAGCGCTGCTGCCGCATGCTGGGTTTGAGTCATTTCCCATCCTAGTGCCTATCATGGTGCCTTGCACAAAACAGGTGTGTTATAGAAGAACATTTGTCAAATGAATGCAATTGAATCTTATTCTGGTGGGCATGTGTCCTCTCAACCCCTTCTGGAACACTTTAACAGCATGAGGATGTAGCCATTTTTTTACTTACATGTGGGAAAGGTGAAGATGGGGCGGGGCAAGAGCAAGGGCTCTGCAGACAGTCAGGAGTCCTGGCCTTGAATTTCAGCTCTGAGTCTTTTTTTTTTTTTTAAGGCTTATTTATTTTAATTGGAAAGGCAGATCTTATTTGCAGAGAGAAGGAGAGACAGGGAAATATCTTTATATCTGCTGGTTTGCTCCCCAAATGGCTGCAATGGCAAGAGCTGAACCAATCAGAACCCAGGTGCCAGGAGCTTCTTCTAGGTTTCCCATGTAGGTGTAGAGTCCCAAGGCTGTGGGCCGTCCTTTGCTGCTTTCCCAGGCCACAAGCAAGGAAGTTGGATGGGAAGTGGAGCAGCTGGGACATGAACCAACGATGAGCCATTATTCAGGGAAACCCTCTGGGTCTTGAAGTCTTAGGCCAATTATTCCTCATTTTTGAGCCTTGGTTTCCATGTCTATAAATAGTCTGATCAGACCATTAGGATAACTAACTGAGATATCACATCTAACATTTCTATCACTGGCATAAAGCAAGGACAATCAGTATATTTAAATTTTCTGCATTCGAGAATTTTCCATAGTTAATGCTACCTGGCAGATATTCAGCAGGTGCTAGTTCACCTTCAGGCCATCCCAGACCATCCATCCCCACTAGTTCACCTTCAGGCCATCCCAGACCATCCATCCCCAGTTAAGATATCAGCTTGACTGCAACTGCATGCACAAGAGCAGGAGGTACTGACAGAAGAGCCACTCAGCTAATCCCAACCAAACTACCACATAGAGAATCAAGAGCTCATAAAGGATGCCTGCTTTAAGCCATATGTTTTGAGGTTATTGATACCCAGCAGAAGACAACTGATGGAAATAACCAATATACAGGACGGATGGTGGAGCTGGAACCAGGACTAGCACTCTGATGCTCATCTCTGCATTTTTATTTTATTTTATTTTACTTTTAGTTTCTTTTTCTTTCATGATATAGGGACCACAACAGATTTTTACCTGGCACTTCAGATAATAGAGGAAAACTGGCTCCTTTTTTCTACACGCCAGGCATTTAAAATTAAAGTGGGCGAGGGTTGTTTGGGCTTAGACGCAGCATCAGCTGGAATCTGGGAGTGGGAGAGGCCTGGGAGGGAAATAGTGGGCTCATCCCTCTTGGGTTACCACTTCCACAGGAGGACATAAAACTAAGATAGCGGCTTGGGTGGAATGGGGTGTGAGACAGACTGGTCTACTGCTACACATACTGGCAAACCAGGGTAGGGGGTGGGCCTGGTGGTGGTTATTGTGGCTCACTCCAACTAGGCTGCAGCTCCCACTGGTTTATGTGAGGGCCGAGTATGTGCTGGGCAGAACCAGGCTGGACTGCAATACCCATTGGTTCCAGTGGAAGTCGGGAGTGAAAACAGAACCAACCCAGCAATTGCAACCACCAGCTGATTGGAGCGATGGACGGTGCCAGGCCCTGTACTTGTTAGCACATACAAGAAGTTTCTTTGGAGATCTTCCTAATCTAAATGCTGGACACAGAACCCTAACCAAGAAAAGAGAGAAGACAGAACAGGTCAACCAACCATCTCAGCTATGATGGACTATGTCAATTGGATTTTTCAAAGACCTCATAGTGCTTGGAGTGGCAAGATTGACAGCAATTCATAACTGTTGCAATATCAAAACCACTTGAGCAAGAACCTCAGAGCATGCCCTACATCCGGGACCTGGGGAGGGTTGGAAAATGGGTGGGCCTTCTCCCTTAATACCCCCCTTTAAACATGAAGGTAATAATATGGAAAACATACTAGTCTTATCCACTTTCCTGTAGCCCTTGAACCTTCTTACCCTAATTAACTATGTAAAGAATGTCAAAATAAAATTTTATTAAAAACTAAAAAAAAAAAAAATCTGCAAAAAAGAGTCATTGATTCAGTGTGGATGAAGCATCCCCTTGGGACCAGTGACTGGTGCCCCCAGCGTGACTCTGGCTGGAGCTGTAAGTCAGCCTGGGGAGTACACCTTTGGGTTTTGTTTTCCTTGGGGAGGGAGACTAGCCCTGGAAGGTCACCTGTGCTCTTCACATTCCAGCAACCTGCTGCTCAAGGGAGAAGAGGAGATTGGGCTGCCTCTGTTTGCTTTGCGGGGAGAAGTGGAACTTTCTCACAGAGCATCCTGGAGTGAGAGTAAAGCTGGATAGCCTAGAGCTAATGATGGCCTCTCAGGGTCTTTGTTAGGAGGAAGCTGGTAGAAGAGGGAACTAAGCTGGCACTAGAACCCAGCTCTCTGATCTGATATGGCCATTCCAAATGCCTGCTCTGATCACAGTCTTAGGATCAAATTTTATTTCACTTAATATATACAAGCTAGCACAATTGCAATCAGTATGAAAATGATTCATGAGTCACATCATGCTTTTGTGCTCTTTGCAATGTGATGTACATTTTACACTCAGACTAGAGTTTTGACTGTAGCCATTGTGTGGTCATCGGCTACCATACTGAACAGAGCAATTTTAGACCAGGGATTTCGAATTTGAAGAGTTTCAGAATTTCTGTTCCTAAGAGTGCCTGTGGAAGGATTTCATCAGCTGGCGAAGTCACAAACAAGGAAATCTTTCCTTAAGGTCATCACAGCACCTGTGTGTCCCAGTGACTTCCATACCCCAGCAGCCCCCTGCCAGCTGGCATTACGGTGCAGCTAGAACAAGAGGACAGGTGGTAGGACCCTCCCTAGCAGACATCCCCTGCCCCATCTCCCTGTCTCCTTTCCTGGAAGGACTCTCACAGTCTTGACACAGAGTGGATCTTGTTGGGGCTCCCAAAACTGAATGCGAGTGAACTTGGGCAGCCCCTCTCTCTGATTCCCACAGTCAAAGAAACCCTACAGCTGGCTGCTGTGAGCTACAAAGCTAGAAGAGCCTGGAAGAGCCTGGGGAAGGCAGAGGAGTTGACTTTCTGTGTGAACAGAGATAGAACATGGGGTGGCAACAGTGGTGGTGGTGGGGAAGGATGGGGATGGGTGTCCAGACAGGAGATAGTCTGAGAAAGAGGCAGGAGGGAATGGGTCTCCCTTTTTCCTATGGGCCATGACATCTGCTGCTCTTTCTCCTTCCCGCCCTACCCAGGGGAGTCCCAGGAGGCCCTAATGGTTTCCTACGAAAGAAGGGAGGTTCCATTTTTGTAATCTGTCTGCCACACCTGACCTGTAAGTCTCAGCCCATGGTGGGAAGCCCATGAGAGGAGTGAGGGAAGCAAATACAGAGCACAGGGGATGAGTCGGGCTGGCTGGGAGACATGGTGAACTATGTCCTGGCCATTGGCTTGTCTCCTCCTCTGGGGAACCTCATTCACTCCCCACTAGCAGGAGGTGGATGGCACTGCCCCTTTTGTACAGTTGGGGAAAATAAGATGTATGGATGTGTTGACACCTGTTGAGGTTAAGGCTCACATTATCTGATTTCAGAGGTCGATCTTTCTAGACGCTTCTTGGCGTGTCCTCACATGGCTACTGCCAAGCATCCAGCAGTGACCACATTCTTGGCATGCACCCTGGGCTTTGGAAATTCCTGGCCAAGCTGAGGTTCCTGGAAAGTTCTTAGAATAGGAGGGCAACTACACCCCTCAACAAGCCCAGGAACCCCATGCCCAGGAGGAGCTCAGGGTCACAGGGAGTGGGTGGCTGGAGGTGAATGAGATTCACCATTGTGGCCCTCGACGTTGACTCACAGCAGCTGCTGTGGGAAAATCACTGCCAGTTCTTCTGCCCTTTCTCATATGGGCAATGGGTAGGACTGCTTTGGCATATCCATCTGGGCCTGAAGGCGAACCAACACATCACCAGCGTATCTCATACCCTTCCTGCTCCCAGTGCCAACAACTGGAAGAAGCCTTGCCAGTGTCCAGAGGGGCCAGACAAGCCTCAGATGGGACTCAGATCCCCAGCATCCATCACAGGCAGGGCACCCAGCTGACCTGGTTCGCTCTGGACTATCTCAGCTTTAGTACAGCCAGTCTTGCCTCCTGGGAGCCTGGTTCTTTGTCTCATACCTTTCCTTGTCACTAAATCTCCTCAATACTGTCCCCTGCGTGTTTGGGTCACTTGGGTGAGGAGCCACTGCGCAAAGAGATGACCTTTGGTGGATCTTTGTTTAATCCTAAATATGACACTGCAGAGGATGCTGGGAAAGAGGGTGAAGGGAAGAGAGACTATTGCATTTACCCAGGGTGGGGGAAATGAAGACCCTCCCTGACCTTACTGCTTTGGATTTCCAACTTCCCTGCAGCCACTGCCAGCATGTGGTCTGGAACAATTCATGCTCCCAGCCTGTTTCCTCATCTATGAAATGGGACTGCTGTGGGAATGCCCAGCTCTTGAGGCCATGGCCAAACGCACCAGACACATTGTGTGCGGAGCTGGCTTTGCCAAGGTGCTGCTGTCATTTCTCTTGGCTAGTGTCACAGAGTGCCTGCTACCCGTGGTGTGGCAGGAGCTGTCCTAGAGGATGAAAGTCTGTCCTCTCCCCTACCCCACCATGGAACCTGGGCAGGCCCGTGGCTTCTCTGGTCTGAACGCCTGGATCCCACATGGGCACCGGTTCTAATCCCGGTGGCCCCACTTCCCATCCAGCTCCCTGCTTGTGGCCTGGGAAAGCAGCAGAGGATGGCTCAAAGCCTTGAGATCCTGCACCTGCATGGGAGATCAGAAGGAAGCTCCTGGCTTCTGACCTCTAGCTTCGGATCGGCTCAGCTCCTGCTATTGAAGCCATTTGGGGAGTGAACCAGCAGTGGAGGTTGTTTCTTTGTTGCTCCTTCTCCGTGTAAATCTGATTTGCCTTTCCAATAACAATAAATACATCTTTAAAAGGAAGGAAGGGATTGGTTCGTGAGTGAATGAATGACTGGGAACGAAGGTGCGTGAATGAATGGATGAATGTACAATCAGGCGAGTGTGTCCACACTCAGCCCAGCCTACCGGGCGCCTAGTGCCTCTCTTCTCCGCACCCCAGGTGTGTGGGAACCTCCTGGAACGCTCGGTCCCTCGGCCTCCCCCCTCCCCTGGCAGCAGCCTGGGCGCTGCTCCCCACCCAGCCGTGGGGACGGGAGTCTCTGGGCGGCCGCGGGGAGATCAGCAGATGAAAGGGGCCGCGAGCGCGCCCCGCCGCCCAGTAATTAGCGACCGCCGTGCGCGGCGGGGCGGGCTTATCGCCGGCCCTGGCCTCGCGGGCGGGGTCCCGGACGCGGCCACCGCCGCCCGGAGCAGAGGGCACGGCGGTTCCCACGCTCCGGCCCGGGGCCGGGGGCGATTTCGGGGCGGCGTGGCTGCGCTCACCACCGCCGCCTAGGCCGGGCTGTAATTAGGGTAATTGCGCTGCACGCTGCCTGGGGCAGCTCAGGACCCCGACTTAGGTGGGGGACCGGGTCAGGAGCAGGGGGCGGCAGCCTGCAGCTCCAGACAGGTGGTGAGTCAGCACACCTGGGCTGCCCCAACCAAGAAGGGGCTACCGGATAGAGCAGGCTGGGGGTCAAGAGAACCTGCGTTGGGCGCTCTGCGCACCTGCTGGGTGCTGGAAGCTAATGGGTGGGTCGGACTGTTCTCTTCCAGGCGGAGTAGAAATTTCTATGCTGCCCGTGACGCCTGGCCCAACAGAAGGGCTTCAAACCACAGATAGCCAGAGCACTTCATGAAGCTCCTACAAAAAAAAAAAAAAGGGAAATTTATTTTGGGGAAAACTCTTCAAGAAGTTTGTGTGGGGTGTGTCTTGAACAATCTCTACAGGCACTGGAGACTGCACAGCTGCTACCTTCCTGCTTCAGAAGAACTTGGAGCCCAGCAGCTCTTGGAGTTGCTCCTTTCAGTATCCACATTGTGCTGCCCCTTGAATCCCAACCCTCAAAACCCATTCCTGATCCTGGTCTAACCCTAATCCTGGGTCTCTAATCACAACCCACGTGGAGTGAATGAATTGTTGCAAGAATCGCTGAAAACGTGTTGTGAGCCCAAATTCTTAAGCTCTCTCTGGATTCCTTTCCAAGTAGAGCAGCGGGAGGACCAAGGGACCCTTCCTGCCTCCCTTCCCCTTGTTAGTTCCCTGTGTGAGTGTGTGTGTGTGTGTGTGTGTGTGTGTGTGTGTGTGTGTGTGTGTGTGTGATCATAGTTGAGTGACCCGGGCAAGTCCCCTCACCTCTCTGTGAACTACAACAGCATACCCAATCGGAGTTACCTTCCCCAGCGCCTCACTGGGCAGGCTCTCCCGCTGAGCCACCCCTGCGGTGTTGAGAGGCAGGGCTGTGGGGAACAGGCACAGCCCCTGGCTGTGAAGAGAGACTTCTCAGAAGATGTGAGAATCACTTGGGGTTTGCTTCTGGACAAGTCAAGGCAGAGGCACCCCTAAGTTCAAAGACACCAAGCTGTGAACAAAGGATTCCTTGTTATTGCTGGAGGAGAAAGTGGGAGGTGGACAAAGTGGGCGGTGGGGGGGGGTGCGTAGAGGTTGGGACCTCTGAAGGTGACCATGACTGCATCAGGCAAGGCTCTAGGGGCTGGCTGTGAAGAGTGCACTTCACTTTGTAGGTCACAGGAGTTGGGGTGTGAGCAGGGAAGAATAGTCTGAGCTTTAGCAAGATTGCTCTGGGGAGCAAAACCATGGCTCAATTGGCTAATCCTCTGCCTGCAAGTGCCGGGATCCCATATAGGCACCAGTTCATGTCCCAGCTGTTCCACTTCCAATCCAGCTGCCTACTTCTGTTCTGGGAAAGCAACAGAAGCTGGCCCAAAGCCTTGGCACCCTGCATATGTGTGGGAGATGTAGAAGTTCCTGGCTCCTGTCTTCAGATCAGCTCAGTACCAGCCTATGTGACCATTTGGGGAGTGAACCAGCATATGGATGATCTTTCTTTTTCTGTGTCTCTTTATCTCTATAAATCTGCTTTTTCAATAATACAGTTTATTTCCCAAGTGGCCACAATGGCCAGTGCTGAGCCGATCTGAAGCCAGGAGCTTCTTTCGGTCTCCCACGTGGGTACAGAGTCCCAACGCTTTGAGCCATCCTCCACTGCTTTCCCAGGCCACAAGCAGGAAGCTGGAAGGAAAATGGAGCAGCAGGGTTATGAACCAGTGCCCATATGGGATCCTGGTGCATTCAAAGCAAGGACTTAAGCCACTAGGCTACTATGCCAGGCCCCAAAATAAATTTTTTTTAAAAAAGAAAAATCATTCTGGCCAGTCATTGAAGAATGTAGTAAAGTTGGCCATGGTGGGAAACTGTGGGGCCTGCCCAAGTGACAGAGACGAGGATGCTGAGTGCTAACTTTGGCTGAGTGCTGCTATCTGTACCTGCAAGCTTGGACCTTTTGGTCTGCAAATACACCTGCAAAGCAAGGGCACTTGTGGTATTCTTCTACTTGTTTATTTAAAATCGTTATTTGCTTCATTTGAAAGGCAGACAGAGAGAAATCCCTCTTCTGTTTGGGTAACTCCTTAAATGCCCGCAATAGCCAGGACTGGGTCAGGCTGAAGCCAGGAGCCTGGAACTCAGTCCAGGTCTTTCACATGAGTGGCAGAGACCCCCATACTTGAGCCGTCACCTGCTCTTTTCCAGGGTGTGCATTAGCAGGGAGCTGTATCACAAGCTGGGTAGCTGGGATTTGTATCAGGCACTCTGTCACGGAATGTGGGTGTCTGAAGCACTAGATTTGCCACTGCACCAAAGCCCTGTCCCCATGATCTCCTTCTAGAAATTCCACCTAGGAGGTAAGATATTTAGCTTAGGGTAAAGATAACCACATCCTTGTTCAGGTGTTTGTTCTGGCATGTGAGCCATCCATTGGGACACCAGCATCCCATTTTTAATGGTGCCTGGTTTTAAGTCCTAAAATGGTTTCCCTTTTTTTTTAAGATTTATTTATTTTTATTACAAAATCAGATATACAGAGAGGAAGATCTTCCATCCAATGATCAACTCCTCAAGTGAGCACAACGGCCGGTACTGCGCCAATCCGAAGCCAGCATCCAGGAACTACCTCCCACACAGGTGCAGGGTATCCCACACTGGTGCAGGGTCCCAAAGCTTTGGGCCATCCTGGACTGCTTTCCCAGGTAACAAGCAGGGAGCTGGATGGGAAGTGGAGCTGCTGGGATTAGAACTGGCGCCCATATGGGATCCCGCTGCGTTCAAGGTGAGGACTTTAGCCACTAGGCCATGCCACCGGTCCACCTAAATCAGTTTCCACTTCCAGGCTCATGTAGACCCTGGGAGACAGTGGGAGGTAGCCAAGGAATTGGGCTTTTGCCACCCACATGGACTACCTGGACTGCAGCTGTGGATGGAGAGTGAACTAGCAGGTGGAAACGTTCTCTGTTTACCTCGTGTCTGTAACCCTTTCAAAGAAAGAAAGAAAAGTCATTGATACGCTGAAGTTCCCCATTTCTGTCTCTTGCCATCCTAACGCCAGACCTCTGTGTCCATCAGCTAATTGACATCTTGCTAGATGTCCACAGGACACCTCCATCTAGCTGTAAATGAGCTCCCCAAACCCTGCCTCTTCCTCTTCCCCAGATCTGTCAATGGCAGTTTCTCTCAATTGCTCAAGCTGGATACTGTGATGTCACTCCTGTCCACCTTCCCACCTACCTCTGCTTGCCCCTCTTCCCCATATCCTGTCCCTCCCTCCGCACATCCAGGCCACCTGCACTCTTGCTGGCTCTACTTTCATCCCTAATATGGATGGGCTCTTATTCCTACTCTCACTCCCTCTTCTGCTGTCCCTGCTGGGCCAGGCTCCCTGTATTCTCCAGGTGTCTACGTGGCCCCTTTCTGCCTGACACCTGTCATGCCTCTGTCCGTTTAGTCCATTGTTCACACAGCAATAAGTTTGACATCTCTCCAGGACTCTTCTGCTTAGACTCTCCAGGACCTGGCCACAGCAGGTGCATCCCCTGGTTATCTCAGCTCTCTGCGTTATCTCTGCCTCCCTGCCCTCTGCCAGTGCCTGGCAGCCTCAGAAATCTGGCACTTGCCCTTTTTCTTGCCTGGAGGGCCACCTCCCCAGCTCCATGTCATTTTTTCCTTCAAAGCTCTTAACCGTGTCGCCTTTGTGGCAGGACCCTCCTCAGCCACGGCATTTGAGGAACCACTCTTCTTCACCCCCTGGCAAATCTAGTGCCAGGGTTCTCTACCTCTTTGCCCAGTTTCCTGGTTATTTAAAATCCATTTTTAAAAATTTATATGGAAGGGAAATTAATACAGAAACAAATATACACACATACACACATACACACCCACACACATAAATCTTCCCTCTGCTGGTTCACTCCCTAAACAACTGTGTGTGTTAGGGATCAGCCCAAGCCAGCAGCTGGGAGCTCAGTCAGTGTTTCCCAGGTGGGTGGCAGTGACTCAAGTGCAGGAGTACCCAGGCACTGTAGTTTAGGGGGAGGATGTCCGGAGCAGTGGCTTAACCTACCACAGTGAATGTGGCCTTTACTCCCCAAAGCTCCTTTCTGCTCCTTCCCTCCAGCTTCTCCCACTCTCCAGCCCCCCTGGCAACTACTGATTTTATGAGTTTAAATTTTTGCACCAACATAAACCTAACTTTTAATTTTACTTTTCCACAAACATTTCTTTTTTTAATTTGCAAGGCAGAGAAGTAGAACTGAGGGGCATAGGGCAAGTCAGAAAGAAGCTGTGAGCCAACACCTTGGCTTCCCAGAGTGTGCCTCGTCAGGAAGCTGAAATCAGAAGAAGCGGAGCCACGACCCAGATGCTGAGTTCCAAGCAGCATCTTGGCCAACACACCAGCATGTGTGTCCTGTGTGGGACACACCCACTGCCTCCAAGTAGCTCCTGCCGTGTGGGAATGTGGGCTGGGCTGCCGGTCTTTCTCCCCACCCCACCAGAGCCCCTGGGGGCAGGAAATTTGCTTTATTTGCTTTTCTACCAAATCCCTGGGATCTAGGTATATGGCAGGTGCCCAATAAGTGCATGTGAACATTGAATGTGGACTCTGCTTCAACAAAGTCAGCTGAGGCACAAGGAGATGAAGTTGACTTGGCGAATGAGCCACATTGGGCTGGGGCTGTGGGTTGGGGAATGGGGCAGTGACAGCAGGGAGGTTGCAGTAGGCAGGGACTGGGGCGTGAAGGGAAATGAGAGACCACCCCCCCCCCCAAGCTGGGCTCAGGTGACTGGATTGGGAGTCCATGGGTTTACAGCTGCCCCAGGCAGCGAACTTGATACTACAGGACCTCTCAGGGTGGCTGAACACTGAAAACACATGTACATATAATGGAAAAAGTCTTTTGAAAAAACCACCCAGAGTGTTGACCCACCAACGCTTTCCTGGCCTTCCCTACCCTAGATGCGAGGCCCAGCCCAGGGACCACTGTTGCTTCTCTGGGCAGCAGTTCCTGCCCAGCTCCCACTCCCGCATTTCACATTTATGACCATAGCAGCAAGGCCACTGCCAGAATCCAGGATTTCAGCTGTCAAGGGTGAGGCACATGAGGGGAAGAAAATGTTTTTCTAAATTCTCAAATGTCCCTTTATTTCTATTTGTTTATTTCAAATGCAGAGGTACAGAGATCATGCATTTGCTAGTTCACTTCTCAAATGGTCACAATGCCTGGGGCTGGACCAGGCTGAAGCCAGGAGCCTGGAACTCCATCAGGGTCTCCCAGACAGGTGGCAGGGGTCCCAGTACTTGGGTCATCTTCTGAAGTTATCCAGCTTGATCATGTTGGATGGGGTATATCTTACCACAAACTCTAAAGAGGGGAGCTGTGAGCTAAACGGTGGTTCTGGAATCTGAGTGTGTATCAGGATTACACTGGAGGTGGGGAGAGAGGCATAGAGTGAGGGGAGCATGCAAATCTTCCCACTCAGGGGCTGTAGTGAATGGGAGGCCTGCAAACCCACATCAGACATCAACTGAGAGTGCTCGGGGAGACCCAATTCTCCCCGGGTGTGGAGTCAAAGCAGCTCTCCATCCCTTGCTGGGACTCGGGCATGTTCAACGGTAACGGGGGAGTAGTCACAGCTCCTGCCAGGGTAACCGTGGTGCGGGGGAGACATAGTGTCCACAGAATTATTAGGGTAGTGCTGGCTCAGGGACCGGCTCTGTGGAGGGTGCCTCCTTTTTCCTGTCCCCAGACTTGAGAGGTTAGAGTCTGGGACTTTCCTGATTAAAGCCAAAAAGAGACTCAATATTAGCGATCAACTCCCTTCTCCTCCCAACTCTGCCTGCCTGAGTTCTTTTCCTATTTCACCTTCACCCATCTCCTACAGTTTGGTGGCTTTTGGGGACTTTGGTCTCTCCTCCTCTTGGGGCCTGGCTCTGCTGGTGAGAGGTTCCAACTGCTGTTTGCTGAGGGCTCCCTAGCATGGTGCAATGTGATGGACTTTCCCTCTGCAAACTTGATGCCCAAGCTCCACCTGGTCACAGCCTGGCCTGTCCCGTTGAAGCACACTGACCTGAGCTGGTAATCCCTTCTCTTCTGGAATAGCCCATGCCATGCTGTTCTAGTTCATTCCATTTCTTCATCTGTGGATTACCCAAGGATGACATTTATTTTTATTAGAAAGGCAGATTTACAGAGAGAAGGAGAGACAAATAGAAAGATCTTTCATCTGCTTGCTCACTCCCCAAATGACTGCAATGACGGAAGCTGGAGCTGATCCGATGCCAGGAGTCAGAAGCCAGGAGCTTCTTCTGGTCTCTTGTGCAAGTGCATGGTCCGGACCATTCTCCATTGCTTTCCCAGTCCACAAGCAGGGAGCTGGATAGGAAGTGGAGCAGCTGGCACATGATCTGCTGCTTATACAGGATCCTGACACTTGCAGGGGGAGAATTAGCCAACTGAGCCATCATGCTGCCTCCCTTCCCTCAAAGCACTATATGAAGCTTAAATGAACTGGGGGATATAACACACTTAGAATTAAATCAATCCCAAAGTGTGTTAGTGTTCCATATTGCATTAACACAATGAAATACAGAAGACAAGCTACTTATAAACAAAGGAAGTTTCTGTTGATTTAAGGTTTTGGAAGCTTGTAGCCATTCCCGCAGGGAAAACATTTCACAGGAAATCCAAAATTTTCACTCTTTTTAACATTTTTTATTACTGAGAACACATTGTTTTAACATTTTTATTGGAAAGTCAGATCTGCAGAAAGAAGGAGACAGAAACTCTTTCATCCGTTGATTGACTCCCCAAGCGGCCAGAGCTGTGCTGATCCAAAGCCAGGAAACCGGAGCCTCTTCCAGGTCTCCCACATGGGTGCAGGGTCCCAAGGCTTTGGGAGGTTCTCAACTGCTTTCCCAGGCCACAGACAGGGAGCTGGATGGGAAGCAGGACCTCCGGGATTAGAACCAGTGCCCATATGGGATCCCGGTGCATTCAAGGCAAGGACTTTAGCCACTAGGCCACAAGTGCACATTTTTAGGTCTGCAATCATATTTCATCTTCTAATGTTCTTGATTTACAATATTAAACAATCCTAAGTAAGAGTATGCCAAATTTAACATTGTATTTGAAATAGACCCAAGAAGTCTTTTACCTTTGTCTAATTTATACTGATTAAATGTACCAAGATGACTTAGGAAGCATACAGCAGTCAAGCAGATTTACCCCTTTAATGCTAACAATTTTGAAATTTTTTGAAAACAACTCTAGTTGGAAAAGAGTGACATAAAACAAAGATTTATTACCAGCCTATTTCTGATTCAATCTTAAGCAGTGCTGAAGCCAAGCAATGCTACTATAAAACAAAAGCTTTTATTTTGCAAAATGCACATACATCCTAGGTAACCATTGGAATAGAACTCTAACTGGCACTTGTTAGCTCTATACCAGACCTGTTGGATTGAACAGTTTTAACAAAAAGACAGATATCAAGACAGACACATGGCCACCACACCCTCACAATTCAAAAACCTATTGGGAGGCCTGGCGCGATGATGCAGTGGTTAAGGTCCTTGCCTTGCATGCCCGGGATCCCATATGGGCGCCAGTTCCAATCCCAGCGGCCCTGCTTCCCATCCAGCTCCCTGCCTGTGGCCTGGGAAAGCAGTCAAGGACAGCCCAAGGCTTTGGGACCCTGCACCCGTGTGGGAGACCCAGAAGAGGTTCCTGGCTTTGGATCAGCATAGCATCGGCCGTTGTGCTCACTTGGGGAGTGAATCATCGGACGGAAGATCTTCCTCTCTGTCTCTCCTCTCTCTGTATATCCGCCTTTCCAATAAAAATGAAGTAAATCTTTAAAAAAAAAAAAAAACAACCTATTGGGAACCCAAAAACCCAACAAGCTATACTTTGACTCTGTCCCATGTTCATATCTCAGAAGGAGACAAAACAAACTCAGAACAAAATAAAAAATTAAAAATTCCACAGGCACCAGATAGACACACTCTAACACACAACATAAAATTTCTACACACTGTTGATAGACAATCACAGAACCAAACCAAAAACCAGAGTCTCAGGTAGACAGCTCACCCTAGACTTGGGTTGCAGAACCCATGGCTGCCTACAGCCTTCTGACAACCCCAAATGGGTTGACCTGCAGACAGATGAAATTAGCAAGAACATTTCCACTTGCTGGTTTGGTTCCCAGATGACTCGAAGTGCGATATTAGAATTTGGTCGGTCCCAAGGGCCTGGTGTGGACACTGGTCTCAGCCCAGGGCTAAGGAACAACTCTCAATGGCCACCCCCTAGGCTGGACCCTGTGTTCCATGGGTTGGCCCAGAGATCCAGTGGCCACCAGATGGCCTGAAGGGGACAATCTCGCCAGGGCCTCCAAATATTATGGGTGCATTGTATAAAAGGCCACTGAAGCCAATTTAGAATTTGGGGAATCTTTGTTAGCCAGCTGGTGACTGCCCCCACTCAGAAGAACAGAACTGATAGAGACAGCCCCAAGTTGTCATTATAGAGAACTTTTTTTTTAAAGATTTATTTTTTTATTGGAAAGGCGGATATACAGAGAGAGGAGAGACAGAGAGGAAGATCTTCCGTCCGATGATTCACTCCCCAAGTGAGCACAACGGCCGATGCTATGCCAATCCGAAGCCAGGAGCCTCTTCTGGGTCTCCCACATGCGGGTGCAGGGTCCCAAAGCTTTGGGCCGTCCTCAACTGCTTTCCCGGGCCACAGGCAGGGAGCTGGATGGGAAGCGGGGCTGCCGGGATTAGAACCGGCACCCATATAGGATCCTGGGCATGCAAAGCGAGGACCTTAACCACTGCGCCACCGCGCCGGGCCCTATAGAGAACTTTTAAACGAAAAAACCCACATGCTGATGGTCCTTACGCTGGCAGGCAAGCATGAGTATAGAAGCTTATAAGAAGCAAGTTAGAGCCAAGATGAGCAATTCTATAGTGAGAGTTACAATTTAACTTCTTGGAAATTGGTTTTATTTTTCTTGGGGCTCAGTTCCCAGGACCTGGTTTCCCCGTAGGGAAGGAGGGTCAATCTAACCTGACTGGTGACAATAGGATACACTCACTCCACAAGTTGTTACCCCATCACACTCCAAGGGTGTGACCAGCAGGAAGCTCTATCCGAAGTGAAGGTGGGACTCCATTCCAGGCATCCTGATATAGCGTAAGGGCATCCAGAGCAGCAGTGTAACCTGCCATGCCAGAATGCCTGGCCACCTGTTTTTCTTTTCTAATACAAGAATATTTTGAGACATTATATTATCATATAATAAACAATGTGTTTTTAAGGATGTGTGTGTGTGTTTGTAAAACCATTGCCATAGGGCCCAGTACTGTGACTCAGTGGCTAAATCCCATGTAGGTGTTAGTTCAATTCTGGCTATTCCACTTCTCTTTCAGCTCCCTGTTTGTGGCCTGGGAAAGCAGTCGAGGA
The DNA here is from genome assembly GCF_017591425.1 of Ochotona curzoniae. Lineage (NCBI taxonomy): Eukaryota > Metazoa > Chordata > Mammalia > Lagomorpha > Ochotonidae > Ochotona > Ochotona curzoniae. Next base: position 10,361,445 of record NW_024465451.1, read on the forward strand.
CGGCCCAAGGCCTTGGGACCCTGCAGCCACATGGGAGACCTGGAAGAAGCTCCTGGCTCCTGGCTTTGGACTAGCTCAGCTCTGGCTGTTGAAGCCACTTGGAGGAGTGAACCAGTAGACAGATCTTTCTCTTTGTCTCTGCTTCTCTCTATAAACTATGGCTTTTCAATAAAAATAAATAAATCTTTAAGAAAAGTATTGCCATGATTAGGACAATGAATTTAATCTTCACTCCCCAAAGCTGCTTTGTGATTCTTGGTGATTCTTCCCACCAGCTTTTCCCCCCAGCCCCAGGCAACCACTAATCTAGTTTCCATATTTAAGATTTTTTTTAAACAAATAGAATCATACCGTCCTTCCAGACATGTAAGTATATGTGATTTCAAGTGTTTGTACCTAGAAAAGTATCTCTTTTTAAAGTCTTATTTTTTAAAAAAGGATTTATTTATTTTTTTGGAAAGGCAGATAAAGAGAGGAGGAGAGACAGAGAGAAAGATCTCCTGTCTGATGATTCACTCCCCAAGTGACCACAATGGTCGGACCTGCGCTGATCCAAAGCCAGGACCCAGGAGCTCTTCCGGATCTCCCACACAGGTGCAGGGTCCCAAAGCTTTGGACCGTCCTCAATTGCTTTCCCAGGCCACAAGTAGGGAACCATCGAGATTAGAACTGGTGCCCATATGGGATCCCAGGCGTGTGCAAGGTGAGGACTTTAACCACTACGCCATTGCGCTGGGCCCAGTCTTATTGTTCTTTTCTGTCGCTGTCCCGCAGCGATGGACTTGGTGCACAGAGCTGATAATAACATACGTGGACCCTGACTGATGGTCAAAGCCGAAGTTTATTAGTGGCATCAGACTTTATACACTGAGGGTCATATGGGTTAAGGGAAAAAGTATTGAGCTCATCAACAAAGCCCAGTAACTGTTTCTTTGCTTTGCAAACAGAACTCCTTTTGTCTTGTGTATTCCACCCAGTGTTCTCACACACATGCTGTCCATCCAATTGTTCTCATACAAATGATATCCAATCAGGTATACAAAAGGTAGCCATTCGGTTGTTCTCATGCAAATGTTATCCAATCAACTGTAAACCTGTGCTCGCTGACCCTCTAGGGTCACAATGTCCTCCTACACTTTTTGTTGAAAAAGTGGAGTTAGAGAGAGAAGAGATAGAGAGGGAAGCAGAGACCCTCCATCTTCTAGTTCATTCCTCAAATGGCTGCAGTGGTTGCAGTAGCTGGTGCTAGACCCATCTCATGCCAGGAGCCAGGAGCCAGAAGTTTCTTCCAGATCTTCCACTTGGGTACAGGGGCGCAATGAGTTGGGCCATTCTCTGCTGCTTTCCCAGGGCATAAACAGGAAGCTGGGTGGGAAGTAGAGCAGCTGGGACTCAAACCAGATGCCCATTTAGGATGTCAACCCTGCAGGAGGAGGCTTAGCTTGCTATGCCACCACACTGGCCCCAAACTTATGTTTTAATTTTACTTTGCATAAACTTTTTTTGTTTTAATATGAAAGGCAGAGAAATAGAGGTTGGGGAGGGGAGACACACGCAGAGCGAAAGAGAGATTTCTGTTGGTTCATTACCCAAATGCTCTCAATAGCCAGGACTAGGTCAGGTCCACAGCCAGGAGCTGGAAATGCATTATAGGTGTCTCATATTGGTGGCAAAGAACCCAATTGCTAGAGACATTATGCTTGGCCCTATGGTCTGCACCAACAGGAAGCTGGAATCAGAAGTCAGAGCTGTGTGCCCAGAGGTACCTGGGTGTGGGATGCACTGTCTTAACCAGGTTAAACACCCCTACCACTCCCACCACGAAATTCTGTAGCACCTTCATATGCTTTTCTGATGTGTATAACATATAATACATAACATATAATACATATAAAAGATTTATTTTTATTTTTATTGGAAAGTCAGATATACAGAGAGGAGGAGAGACAATCTTCCATCCACTGATTCACTCCCCCAGAGGCTGCAACGGCTAGAGCTGAGCCAATCTGAAGCCAGGAGCCAGGAGACTCTTCTGAGTCTCCCACATGGATGCAGCGTCCCAAAGCTTTGGGCCATCCTTGACTGCTTTCCCAGGCCACAAGCAGGGTGCCGGATGGGAACTGGAGCAGCTGGGACAGGAATTGGTACCCGTATGGGATCCCGGTGCGTTCAAAGCAAGGACTTTAGCCGCTAGGCCACCACACTGGGTCCTATGATATGTTCTTTTTAATTGTACATAATTATTGAGATTTATCTATTTTTAAAAATTAAAATATATTCAAACAACGAAGAAGTCACAGATGCAGTTGGGTCATGTTCAGGGATAGAGTGGACTGAAGATGGAAAGTGAGAGAAAGAGAAATGTTCCCACCTTGCATCCTGTGTTTCTGGGAAGAGAAAGAACTGCTCCCCACTGGCAGGCTGCTAGGAGCCTACATGATCCTACCCTCAACACCCAGGTCCGGGCAAGTACACCCTAGGGTGGGGGTCATTCAATTGACAGTAAGTGGATAGGATTACATAGGGCAGTGGAGGCCTGGCTTCCAACTCATGACCCCAAGCCTCACACCTAACTGTCCTTTTTCATTCCGCCCGCCGCCCCCATGGAGATTTCTGATCCTTAATCGTAGGAGTTGCTGAAGAATGCAGATTCACTACATTTTCTGTAGTTGCTTCCTGCTGATTAGGGTCATAGGGCTTGTCTCTCCCAGGCTCAGAAATCTCTCCGTTACATCTAACGAGTCCATCTCATGAGCCAGAGAATTTTCACTCGGTGCCAATGTCTGTGCCACCCACATTGTCATCATTGCTCCGAGAAGTTGTTGGATTCCGAAACAGGCAGGTTTATCAATCAGCCTGAGTCAGATTGGAAGGAGACAAATTGTAGGTGGAGTGTTCTTTAAGAGGGGAAGATTGTATTTTCTTATTCCCAAAATACTGATGATGATAGAGTGCCCCGGTACGGGTTGTAAAACCACCTGGCTTAAGGGTAAAGACTTTTAATGTCTCTTTCAATGAACATACTACTGTTAGAGTAGAGGTGACAGGCTCCATTAATCACCGCACAAGCTCCTCCTTGTTCTCTAAGTGTATGTTCTGACACCTGTCGTTTATCCCTGACTGCTTAAGACAGAATGTGCACTTGCTATAGACATTGGCCTGATGATGAGTCAAATTGCTTAAAGTGAAAATCTGTTTTGGAAAAATTAGCTTCTTACGAAATGTCAATATCTCCTAATATTGTATTACTCTCTAAGGAGTTCTCCTATCAATGGCAGCTTCCAGAGAGCATCAAAGGAACAAGGAAAAAAGAATATGTCTGACTTAAAGTTCAGCAACCTTGATACGGTAAGAGTAAAGACTTTACTTACCTTTTTGCCCTTTGAAGAGGTTATTTGAGTGGTTGGTCCACAGGAGTAGGCAGACTTTTATTTCATGTGCACCTGGGTGTATTTCTCTTCTTGGTACAGAAGTCAGCAGTGGAGGTGTACTAACATGCAATGTGTGTGCCAGCGCCAGGCCACATACCCATGGTCTCTTGTCCCTGAGATTAGAGATCCTGATGTATCTGAGGCCATCGGCGAGCATGGGCTGCTTGCCCAGTGTCAAAAACCATCAGTGGGACCTGGCCTAACCCCAGCGCATGTGCCGTGGGTGCTGGCCTAGATTTATTCATCTTGTTACATCTATCAACAGTCACTTTCTCTTATTGTTGAGTTATTACACTTTGTATGAGTATACCACAAGCTGTACAGGAATTCATCTGTTGATGGAAAATTAAGCTTCCAGTTTTTACCATTACAAATAAAGCTGCAGAAAATATTCCTGTACAAGTCATCCTATGAACATATGCTTTCTTTTCTTTTGAGTAAATTCCTAGGGTTGCAATGACCAGGTCATGTGATAGATACTATTGGAGTTTTTTTTTTATAAACTGCTATTTTTTCCAAAGAGGTTGTGGCATTTTGCATCCCTCCCAGCAGCATGAGAGTTCCAGTGCCTCTACATTCTCACCAGCAGTTAGTACGGTCTGTCTTTTTAACTTGAACCACTCTAATGAATAGCTAGTGCCAGCCCGTTGTGACTTGAACTTGCATTTACCTGATGATTAATGATGCTGAGAACATTTTAATGTGCTTCCTCCTCATCCATAAATCTTCTCTGGTTAAATGTCTATTCAGATATTTCACTGATTTTTAAGTTGAGTTGTTTTTAAATGATTATAAGTTATTTGTATATTTTAGATACACATCTTTTCCAGATATATTTTTTTACAAATATTTTCTTCCCAAATACATGCTGTCTTTTTAATCTCACCACAATTTTTCAAAGAGCAGATATTTTATTTTTTTTAAAAAAAGATTTATTTGAAAACTAGAGTTTCAAAGAGTGACAGAGACAGAAAGGGAGCTCTTTTATCCATTGGTTAACTCCACAAATGGCTTCAACGTATAGGGTTATCCCAGGCCGAAACTGGAAGCCCGGAACTCCATCCAGGTCTCTCAATGGATAGCAGAGTTCTAAGCATTCCATTCATCTTCTGCAGCTTCCCTAGGTTTATAAGCAAGGAGCTGGATTGGAAGCAGAGCAGCCAGGACTTGAACTAGAACCTATTATAGGATGCCAACATTGCAGATGGTGGCTTAATCCATTGTGCCACAATGTTCCCCTTAAAATTTTTATAGGGCCCGGCGCGATGGCGCAGTGGTTAAGGTCCTCACCTTGCACTCCCGGGATCCCATATGGGCGCCGGTTCTATCCCGGCAGCCCTGCTTCCCTTCCAGCTCCCTGCTTGTGGCCCGGGAAAGCAATCGAGGACTGCCCAAAGCTTTGGGACCCTGCACCTGCGTGGGAGTCCCGGAAGAGGCTCCTGGCTTCGGATTGGCATAGCATTGGCTGTTGTGCTCACTTGGGGAGTGAATCGTCAGATGGAAGATCTTTCTCCCTGACTCTCCTCTCTGTATATCTGCCTTTCCAATAAAAATAAAATAAATCTTTAAAAAAATTTTTATAAAGGCCGCTTTATTTTTTTTAAAGGATCATACTTTCAGTGTTATGGTTAAAAAACCTTTGTTTAACTCAAGTGCACAAATATTTTTTCTCTAAGCTTTAGATTTACATTTAGAGTCCAGAGTGCCAACCATTATACTATAGAGCCCAATGTTAGGTTTTGCTTTTAGATTGACGAATCCAAGTTCATTTTTATACATGAGTGCTTCAAAAATACATGGAAGTGAATGACAGGTTTATTTTGATACAAAAAGCGTAGAAATTCATACATTTGGCATTAGGCCATGAGTAGATGGGCCTTTGGTTTTTGCTTTTATTGTTGATTCAGATTTTTACTGTACAGATAACCACCATTTGTTGAAAACACTGTCCTTTCTCCACTGACACAGTTTTGCATCTTCGTCAAGACACTTGTAGATATGCTTTATTCGATATATGTCTAGACTGTTCCGCTCCGTTGTTGCAATTCTCTGTCCTGCCAATGCGTCTTGATAACTGCAGCCTTTTCTACTCCAAGACAAATACATCACCAATGCAGAGGGAAAAGAGACATCTGGACCTGGATATGGTTTTCTTCTCAAGTAAGCACACTCATTAAGAAATGCTATTTTCACTGGAGAGCTGTTACCAGGTCCCACCCCCTCCCCACTTCTCAGGGGTGTCTGCGTAACACTGAGAGGAATCACACGCACACCTTCCACATTCTAGAGATAACGTTTTTCTTAGCATGACCTGAGACTATGTTAGTGGCTATTGCTGGCTCATTTAAAGCTTGAAATCAACTAAGACTCCTCTGTGCATTTTACAGGCAATCCTGCTGAACCAGGTACAGTTAAACCCTTCTGAACTGGCCCGTGTACACTTCATAATACATTATTTTTGATTAGTAATTATGTGTCTAGCCTCACACTGGGCACTTTACATAATGAATTACTGTTCTGGCTGCCACACACAGAGCTCTTTTACTATGTGCCACGTACTGTCCCAAGCTCTTTGCATATTTCCTTTAAGCTCTGCCACAACCACTAAAACAGACTTCATTAGCCCCAATTTATTATGGAAAACACCCAGGCATTTAAGAGTCACGTTGTCTCCCCAAACCATTAGCTAGTTGGCAGAGCCACAAGATGACTTCAGGAGCCATACTGTTCTGCTGTCCAAATTGAAGAAATTAGAAACAAATGCGGCTTAGTGAGGTTAACCCATTTTCCAAGGACCTACAGGTGGTGAGCAACAGATATGTGTGGATGTGGACCCAGATCCATCGGCCTCCAAGTTAAGGCCTTCCTCCTTTGCTCTTGCGGGAGGGAAGGTTTGCAAGTGATCTTGAGCACGCACAGCTCTGGGGCAAGTCATCCCTGGCCAAAGTGCTGGGTCCCTAGGCTCTTAGAAATTATACATCACTCATCAGACGTCAAGCAGGGGTCCTTGCTGTCATGACCGTTACCTTGGCTTTGCCAAGTCTGCTTCAGGGGAATTTGAAGGAAGGGCTTCACTGTGTCAGTCATGATCGATTTGGATCTGTTCCATCCAGCTTACGCACAAAGGGAATTCAATATAAGGAGTCAGGGCTAACGTCACAGACTTCAAGGACACGCAAGACACACAAAGACATTGCTTGCAGAACTGGCCAAGTGCTCAGGGGATGGAAGGCTCTGGAAACACCCACCTCTTCCCATGCTTCTCTCACTACCCTGCTTTTCCTCTCTTTCCTCCAAGTAGGTGTCCCAAGCAGATGTGCTTGGTGAATCTACACCCTGAACCTGCAGCTGGCTGTCTGGGCTCTCTTTGTTCCACTTCCAAGGTTGTGGAATCAGATTGACCCATCCTGGCCTCCTCTCCAACTCAGGTGCCCTCCTCTGACTCTGATGGATGAATGAGGAGGCTCTGGCTGCAGAGAACACACAAGGGTCTGAAAGTCCAGCAGGCAGGAACAGGAAAGGGCCTTGGAGGACCCAAGCAGGAACCTACTTCAGTTTGCCCTGGAAAATAGGAGGAGGCCAGGTGAGTGCTCTTTCTGTCCAATGATTTCTCAGGGCTGTGTTGCTTGATCTGGCTGCTGAGTGCCTAGTATCCTCAGAAACTCTAGAAGATTCCAGGAGTTTCTGGTGAATGTGTGCAGCTCATGCTTTGGGGGGGGGTGTGTTTGAGGCTCTTGGGGGGACTTGCCCACTTGTTTTGCTCAGTCCCTAAAGGGAGGTTCATAGACAAACCCTGAGGGATTTCCTGTCTTGCCTTCCTGAGTCACTGCTCACAGCCTTGGAAGCATGACAGACACACATGTGGCTCTCAACCAGCCACCTCGCCTCCCGTTCCAGCTTAGCACTGTGTTTGCCTCTGCAGGGTGTAACACTGACTCACAGACTTCTAGGAGGTGAGAAATGGAAGGGCACAGCATCCAAATGCCTTCCTCTTGTCTGAAGCAGAAGCCAAGATGCAGAGAGCAGAGCTGTGCCCGGGGTACAGGAGAGGGTCCAAGGTGGCATTTGGGAAAACATGCCATCACAAGCATGAAACAAGCTGAGGCACTACTGAGGTAGAGGCTAAGTTCATTTAAATGAACCCACCAAATGGAGAAAACCAAGCAAAAAAGTATTAATGCCATGTGATGAGAGCAATAGCAGTGACATGGGGAGCATCACCATGCTGATGAATGCGTGGATGAGTGAAAGGAAGTCGAGGAAATGAACAGTTCATGGTTGACAACGGCATGGGGTGTGGGTTACATCTTTATAGCCCCCAGGTTGTTTCCCAGTCCTTGTCTTTTGAGCTGGAAGGTTTCTGGCCCCATCACACGCCTTCCTCACCCTCTGCAGGCACTGTAGGAGTAGGGGATGAAGATCCTTAGCCATGATGCTCTCTTTAGTTCAGGTCAGCGAATTCTAGCCTCAGGGTAGTCTGGCTTTTCAGGTGAACTTCCTGGTGTTGGTTCTCCTGTCTCTTTGCCTTGATCTGAACCTGACCCTGACCCTGACGCTGAGCTTGCAGAGAGGAGAACCTTGGGGGCCCATATGGTGTCTTCCATTGCCCACAGGGATTCCCCCAATATAGCTCTCCTTCTTGGCACAACTCTGGGCTTGAGCCAAGAGTGAGTCATGGGAGAGGAGAAGCAGTCTGGGTTGAAATTGGGGAAGTCCCTTCTCCCCGAGAATTCAGAGCTTGCTTTGATCAACAAGAGGATTTAACCCCGCCTCACCAGTGTGTTCATTCAGTAAATACCCGCTGTGTCCCTACCACCTTCCTGGTATTTGCTCGGTGTGTGGGCAGTTGGAGGAATTGGACGTGGTGCCTGGAATGAGCCCCAGTCAGGTGGGGTGGGTGGGGATAGTCCCTGTCAGCTCTGGGATCCCCAGTGTATGTCAGACCAGGGAGAGGAGGAAGTGAATGACTTGGCAGGGTCACCAGGCAGCACTTGGGAAAACATTGGTCCTGGAAGGTAAGGACAGCCTGGCCCTGGCTCCAAATCCTGTCCGTTACTACACAGAAACCAGTAGGTGCAGGCTTCGGTGCCAAGCAAGACACCCAATAGAGCCAGAAGCTTTCATCTCTGGGCTTTGGTTTTTTCCGTTATCAAGACAAGTGAGGGCTCCCAGGACTTAAGAAGTTTTGGAAGATGAATATAATGTCCAGAGCATGTTGGAGGTTTGGTGTATCCAATACGGTGTTTAGAGGGCAACACAGTGGCTGACTGGCATTTTGCCACCTCGTGAAGGTCCCAGGGGGCTTTGCTCCTCCCCATCACAGCCCTCTCCAACACGCACAACAGCCCTGCTGGTCTGACGGTGAACTTGGGACGTGCCTAGGACAGGGAGGAGCTCGCTGGGGCTGGAGCCTGGCTGAGACTCCTCTGGGTGGGTCTTCCCTGGATTCCAAGCAGTCAGCCAGCTCCTGCTGCCCTTGCTTTCCCAACAACTTGCCTGCAACATGGTGATGTGGTGATGCCCTTCATTCCTTTTGGAATAGAGGGAATGGGTCAAACAGAGCAGAGTGGGCACACCCAGGGAGGGGAGGAACCTGGCAGGGCGAGGAAAGCTCTGGTACTCAGCCTGGGCAGGAACAGGTTGGTCTACATTCTTGGCAGCTCCAGGATTCCAAGGCATGTTTTGTTGTTTTGTTTCTGTCACTGTCCTGTCAGTCACACACTCTGCCAAGGACAAAATGCACCAAAACGCAGGCTCATTTTTTAAAAAAGATTTATTCATTTTTATTGGAAGGACAGATCCGTGGAGAGGAGAGGCAGAAAGATCTTTCATCCCATCTGCTGGTTCACTCCCCAAGTGGCTGCAACAGCAGGAGCTGAGCCAATCTGAAGTCAGGAACTTCCTCTGGGTCCCCCATGTGGGTGCAGGGTCCCAAGGCTTTGGGTCATCTTCCACTGCTTTCCCAGGCCACAAGCAGAGAGCTGGAAGGGAAGTGGAGCAGCTGGGACACAAACTGGTGCCCATATGGGATCCCAGCACATGAGGGTGAAGGATTAGCCAATTGAGCCATAGCACCCGGCCTTCTTCCTTTTTCTTTTTTTAAATTATTTTTTAAGATTTATTTATTTGAAAGGCAGAGTTACAGAGAGGGAGTGAGAGACAGAGAGAGAGAGAGCTCTTCAATCCATGGGTTCACTCAGATGGCTGCAGCAGCCAGGCCTGGGCCATGCCAAAGCCAGGAGTCTAGAACCAAATCCAAGTCTCTCATTTCTCATGTGGTGGCAGGGACCAAGGCACTCAGTCCCTTTTTCACTGCTCTTTCCAGGTGCATTAGCAAGGAGCTGGATGAAAAGTGGGGCAACTGGGACTTGCACTGGTTCTTGTTTGGGATGCTGGTGTTTCGGGTAGCAGTTTAACCCCTTTGCCACAACACTTCAGTCAGCAACCAAGTTAGTTTCCAATTGGGGTCTGTCTGATTCCAAGTCTGCCTTTCCCACCTGCTACATTGTCTCAACCAAAGCCATGTCTAGCCATGTCCGTGGGGGAACTGGTTGACACTGACCAGCTTACACCTGTGTCTCAAAGGTAAAGACGAGGATAAAGGGCTCTTGAATAACATTGCTATTAGTCTTAATATTGTCATCAGTTGCTAATTTAGCAGTCAGCATTTACACTGGATGATTGGATTTCTGGAAAGAAAACTTTTCTTCTATGAACCCACTTGGATCACAACTCCCCTTCTCCTGGCTTCTTCCTGGGTTGGTGTGTATAAACTCTTTATGGCAATTGAATGTAGTGGGCAATACTGCATTTTTCTTTGGTTATGGGTGACGGGGACTATTGGCAATGTCTGAAGTAAGGCTGTATAGTAGAAGATAGTATGGGATGATGCTATTTCTCCAATTTTGGTTTCAGTAACCATGGTTGTACAGGGATGTATCCTGGTTTTTAGGCACTGCAGTATTTAGGGATGAAGGCAGCAGAGCGGGGGTCATGTTGACCACTTCTAAACATTCTGAGAGAAAATACACATTTGTGCTTTTCCCACATGCAGCACAAAACAAACGCTGCAAAATGTTAACACTGGGAGAGTTGGATGAAAGACATCTTGAGTTTCTCTGTACCATGCTCATAACTTTGCTGTAAATCTGAATAGGTCAATGAGTATTTTTGTGTGGGAAAATAGCCAACTCTGAATCTGAGCTTTCTGTCTTGGTGGAGCCACCCCCAGCCCAAGAGTGACCCAGGAAACAGAGAAACCTGACATAGCTGTGAGTTTGGGCCTAAGCTTTGGGGCTGGACTGCTCTGCAGGCTGCCTCACCCTCACAGTGCTTCAGGGGTGATGGCTCTCTCCTTACCCCTCCGCTCATGTGATTGTCCAGCCAGACTTTGGGCCTCGCTTCTGAAGTCTGCAGCCACTGTGTTTGCTGTCAAGACCTTCTTCCCCTGACCACTGCTTCTCTCCAGAAATGTCTTTTCAATCTTGAGATTGCTGGAAACTTCTGATGCTTAGCCATGACTACAAAAGCCTTGGGGGGTCAGGCACCTGCATACATCACTCCCACTAGGAAAAAAGATTAATGAAAATTAATTTTACTTACTTGAAAGGCATAGTGACAGGGTGAGGGAGAGAAAGAAGGAAAAAGACATCTTCCATCCACTGGTTCACGCCTCAAATGGTCACAATAGCCAGTGTTGGGCCAAGCTAAAGCTGGGAGCTGGGAACTCTGTCTGTCTCCCATGTAGGTACAGGGACCCAAATACTGGGCCCATCCTCTGTTGCTTTCATAGGTGCATTTGCTGAAAGCTGATCAAAAGTGGAGCAGCTGGGACTTGAATCTGTACTCTGAGTCACAGGTGTTGGTTGACCCCCGTGCCACAGTGCCAATCCCGTATTGCTTACTTTAAGAGAAACAGTTTAATAGTAATAATAATAATAAGTGGTTAGACACTGATAAGTGGAGGAGCAAGCAGTGAGAATCAGAGGTAGGAACTGCAGGAAACAGACCTCATCCCTTGGGATAGGAGGATGAGGGGAGAAGCTGAGTTAGTGGAACTTGCAGCCGGGGTTGAGAGGAAGGCAAACCCATGGCTGGTGCTGGGATGGTCGGGGAGGTGGGGAATCCTGCAAACCGGAACCAACTGCTGCTGCTGTGATGAAGGCCCTTGCTAGAAGAAACAACAAACCAAAAAGCTAAGTCCTTGATTCCTGGGAACTATTATCCACTCTCTAGTGCCCCCTGTTGGCAAAGCCTACTGCAGAAACAGCTGGCAAAACACATGGGTGGCCCAGTGGGAAGCCTCTGATTAGGATGTCCCTACTGCACACCCCAGGGCCTGGGTTGGAATCCTGACTCCACCTCTGGTTCTAGCTTCCTGCTAGCGCAAATCCCAGGAGGCAGCAGGTGATGGTCCAAGTCCTTGAGTCCCTGCCATGTGGGAGATTCAGATTAAGTTCCTGGCTTTGGCCTGGGCCAGTCCTGACTATTCTAGGGTTTTAGAGAGTGAAGTGCAAGGGAAATCCGTTTCTTTGTCTCTCAAGTAAATTAAAAACCTGTTTAACCCTTCCAAAATAAAACAATTTTACTTTGGACTCTGTCTCTCTTCTGGCTTGACCCCTAGGGCTGAACAGGGACTCTCCTTCTAGCTTCCCTGTGCTGGCCCCTCAGGCAGTGAGAGGAGGGCCACTCAACAACAGGATAAACTCTGATGAGGAAATACTCTTTAAGTTAAAAACTCCAAACCCCCTCCTGCCCTGTTGTCCTGGCTGAGTGCTAACTATGTGTTTGGTTCAGACTAAGTCTCAACTTCCCTGCAAGAGGGTGTTTATTCTCAAAGTCTGAGCTTTCCCTCCAGTGCTACAGAACTTTTGTGGGTTCTGTTTTAGCCTTTTTTGGGGGGGGGCACTGAATCCATTAAGAAGCTAGGTAGAGCCAACATTGTGGCATAGCAGGTAAAGTTAATGACTACAATACCCATGTCCCATATGGGTACTGGTTCAAATCTCAGATGCTCTACTTCCAATCTAGCTACTTGCTAATGTGCCCGGGAAATACCAAGTATTTGGGGTCACTGTCACCCAAGGGAGAGACCTAGAGGAAACTCCTAGATCCTGGCTTTGGACCAGCTTAGCCGGGGAATGAACCAGTGAAAGGATGATCATTTTGTGTCTCCCCTCTACCCATCTCTCTCTCTTTTTTAAAGATCCACTTTTTTTTTTAAGATTTATATATTTTTATTGCAGTCAGATATATATAGAGGAGAAGAGACAGAGAGAAAATCTTCCATCCATTGATTCATTTCCCAAGTGGTTGCAATGGTCAGAGCTGTGCCGATCTGAAGCCAAGAACCAGGAGCTTTTTCCAGGTGCCCCATTCGGGTGCAGGGTCCCAAGGCTTTGGGTCATCCTTGACTGCTTTCCCAGGCCACAAGCAGGGAGCTGAATGGGAAGTGGGGCTGCTGGGATTAGAATTGGCACCCATATGGGATCCTGGCACATGCAAGGCAAGAACTTTAGCCACTAGGCTATCGTGCTAGGCCCTCATTTATTTTTATTTGAAAGGCAGAGTTACATACAGAGATAGAGAGAGAGAGAAAGAAAGAGAGGTTTGCCATTCATTGGTTCATTCCCTCAGTGGCTGAAGCAGTCAGAGCTGGGCCAGTTTAAAACCAGGAACCTGAAGCTTCTTCTGTGTCTTCTATATGGGTGCAGGGGCCCAAAAACTTGAACCATCCTCTGTTGCTTTCCTAGGCACATTATCAGGGAGCTGGATCATGGAGCAGCTGCTGATACAGGTGAAAGACTAAACTGGACCCTCTAATGGCTGACACATGCAAGAATCAGATCTGGAGTCACCCCAGGTGAGGTTTCTTGGGGGGGATTCCCTAACTGGACCAACAGGGATAATCATAAAACTCCAGGGATAATCAGGATTTGCAGTCCAACCTTGGACTTCATGTATCAGAACGGACCTCCTTGATTGCTGATGCCTATGCAGCGTGCGGCACCCCAGGTGTATATGAGGGACAAGACAGACAACTCATTTGGACCTGCAGAGGATGTTGAGTGCCATGTGAGAAGACAGAGAACAGAACAAGTTGGACAACTCTCCTTGCCAAGCAAGTGTCTGTGTGAGTGGATGCGCTAGGGTGAACTTCGTCAGCCAATGGACTTTGGAAGGATTTTTCTCCACTGGGGAGCAGTGAAACCAACAGCATCCCAGAACTGACAAAACCACTCAAGCAATACCCTCAAGACATTCTTCTCCACATTGGGGTTTTTAAGATTACATCAAGTGGACATCTCCAAGGACTGATGTAGTTTGGCAGCTGGGGCAGCCTCCTCATCCTCCCTCACCAATCTTTTTCTATAGAAGAGAAAAAGGAAGAAAAGGAAAATTGGAAGCATTTATCTACCTTCCCCCATACCTCGACCCTCCCCACCCTATTTAGTGGTCCTCATGGACCTGCATTCTTGTCAACTTTGTAAACATCAAAAATGAAATGAAAGTAAAAAGGAAGTAGAGCAGCCAGGACTTGAACCAACACCCATGCAGGAAACCGGCACTGAAGGCAGAGGCTTCACTTACTATGATATGGAGCCAGGTGCACTGACTTTCAAATGAATAAATCTTCAAAACAAAAGCAAAAACAAGTAAGAAGGACCTATGCAGATCAGTATGGAATACAAGCTCTGGAATAGTCCGGCATGGGACAAGTCACTGACATTGTGAGGATTTGAAATAATGGATGGGAGGTTTTGGGCACGGTGCCTGGAAAATCATAGCTCTTTGATAAGTGGAACTGCTACTTCTGCTAAGCATAATGAATGTTTCTTGACTGGTTGCTGCGTCAGGCACCGGGCTAAGCTTTCCGTGGGTTCTACGTTAATCGCTTTGATCTCACAGTCTCCCTCCAAGCTTGCTGGAACAGAGGCCTGCTCCTGTTTTCCACCTATCCCCAGGCTGCCCTCCCCCCCAGTATAGGTGACAACTCTGAGGGTGAACCATGCCCGTCCCATGGAAGATACTCGATTCTCCAGACTCTGACTTGGTTGGAATGGCTGGAAACATTTGTGTGCCATACTGATTTTGGTTAGCACTGGTGGTGTGCTTTCCTTCACCCAGTTATTTGGGTATTTTTAAAAAGATTTTTTTTTTAAAAAAATTTGAAACCTAGATTTACAAAGAGAAGGAAAGATACAGATCTTCCACCTGCTGATTTACTCTCCAAATGGTCACAATAGCCAGAGTTGAGCTGACTTGAAGCCAGGAGCCAGGAGCTTCTTCTAGGTCTCCCACGTGGGTCCCAAGGCCTTGGGCCAACCTCTGTTGCTTCCCCAGGCCATAAGTGGGGAGCTGGATGGGAAGTGGAGCAGCCAAGACCAGAAATGGCACCCACATGGGATACTGGTGCTACAGGTAAAGATTAGCCTGTTGAGCCACTTCACTGGCCCCTGTTTGGGTAACAGGACTGCTTTTGGCTGGCATGATCATGCAGTGTGTAATGTGTTGCCTGGAATGCCTGCTTCTCAAGTCAGAGCGCTGGTTTGGCTCTCATCTATGCCAGTTCCCCTTTAGCTCTCTGCTAAAATGCTTGGGAAGCCACAAATGATGGCTTAAGTACTTGGAGCTCCTGCCACCCACATGGGAGACTTGGATGGATTTCCTGGCTTCACAGCCATTTCTATCACTCTGCCTTTCTTTTTTAAAATTATTTTTGTTATTTTTCCTGTACAGTTTTGCAGGTATAGGGATTCGACCTTTTCCCTCCCCTTTTTCCACTTTCACCATTCCCCCATATTATTACAGTAATATGATCCTTTAGTAACAGTTGCAAATTTGACATTCTGTTATTTACATCCATCATGGCAATCATTCTGCCTTTCAAATGAACAATTTCTTTTTAAAAAAGAGAGTACTTTGGGCCTGGCGGCGTGGCCTAGAGGCTAAAGCCCTCACCTTGAATACACCGGGATCCCATATGGGTGCAGGTTCTAATCCCGGCGGTTCCACTTCCCATCCAGCTCCCTGCTTGTGGCCTGGGAAGGCAGTCGAGGACGGCCCAAAGCTTTGGGACCCTGGACCATGGGAGACCCAGAAGAAGTTCCTGGTTCCCGGCTTCGAATCGGCACAGCACCGGCCGTTGCAGCTCACTTGGGGTGTTCATCATTGGATGGAAGATCTTCCTCTCTGTCTCTCCTCCTCTCTGTATTTCTGACTTTGTAATAAAAATGAATAAATCTTTAAAAAAAAAGAGAGAGAGTACTTTGCTTAATAGATAATTGTTTTTAAGAAAGGTGTCCATTTTCACTTTGTTTGAAAAGCAGAGAGACAGAGAAACAGTTTAGCACCCACTGATTCATTCTCCAAAAGGCTGCAACAGTCAGGACCAGCCAGGAGCCAAGGGCGTCATGGGTAACAGGGGCTCAAGTACTTGAGTCAGCACCTGCCATCTCCCAGGGTGTGCACCAACAGGAAACGCAGTCTGGAACCAGGCTCTCTGATAGCAGATTTGGTGGTTTTTAAACTACCTATCTGCCCCTAATTGAGAATTTTTAAAAAGATGTATTTCTTTTTACTTGGAAGGAAGATTTACAAAGAGGAGTAAAAAAAAGAGAGAGAGAGAGATCTTTCATTCATTGGCTCACTCCCTAAGTGGCTGCAACAGCTGGAGCTGAGCCGATCCAAAGGAACTTCTTCAGGGTCTCCCACATGGATGCAGAGTCCCAAGGCTTTGGGCCATCAGCCACTGTCTTCCCAGGCCACAAGTAGGGAGTTGGAGGGGAAGTGGAGCAACCAGGACACGAACCGGAGCCCATGTGAGATTCCTACAGGTGGCAAACTAGCCTGTGGAACCACAGAGTCATCTTCCAAATGGCATCTTAACTGCCTATCTGCCCTTAAATGAAAAATTTTGAGAGCCTGATGGTTTTATTATTATCTGCCATGGCACATGGGTCAAAGCTAAGAAAGTGATGCCAGGACACACTATGAAGTAAGCTTCTGGCTATGTTTTCATTTTACTGGCTTGTGCACATGTGTATTTTTCCTGTTCCGGGATTCCACACAGGGTACTGTGCTGCATTGCATCATCATGTCTCATTCTCTCCCAAACTATGATGATTTCTTGGCCTTGTTTTTTCATGACTCCATCAGTTTTGAGAGTACAGGTTGGGTGTTGTATAGAGGATTTGTCTCGTGGGTCTTGCGACTAGACAGGGGTTATGGCTTTGGGAAGAAGACCACAGAGGCAAAGGGCCCTGTCCTCAAGTCATGTCAGGGGATAAATGACCTCAGTATGACTGGCTGCTGTTTACCTTCCTCACCTGGCTAAGATCATGTCTGCAGGCTTCTTCATTGCAACGCTGCCATTTTCCTTCATCCCACCTCCTAGAAGTGAGTCACTGACTCCAGCGCCTTTCTGGTGAAGAGAATTAAACTCTACCTCGCAAAGGAGGAGTGGCAAAGAATTCATGGGCATCTGCTAACATCCATGTGGGAATTAGTCACTCAAGAAGCTGCTTCAAGGCTGTCCAAATATTGTGTTATTGTGTTTCTTTTTAACATCTTGCCTGTTCTTCCAATATTCGTTTGTGCATCTTGCCTGCAGCAATTACTAATGTTGTATAGAAGAGCTTTTTTTTTTTTTTTGACAATTTAAAGGTTGTGTTTACTCAAGTGGCAGTGGGGAGACAGAGAAAGCGCAAGTGAGTGATGGAGAACTCCCATCTGCTGGCTCAATCCCCAGATGCCTGCCATGGTGGTATTGACAGTGTCGGGGATCAAGCTGGGAACTGGGATTTTCATCCAGGCCTGTCTTATTTGTGAGTGGCAGGGACACAACTACTTGAGCCATTACCGTTGCCTCTGAGGATGTGAGTGAGCAGAAAGTTAGAATCGGGAACCTCGCTGGGCATTCATCCCAAGTACTCCAATATGACACAGCGTGTCCTGACACCTTAGCTACAAGGTCAAAGGGCCAGCCCAGCCGAGCATTTATTAACACCATAAATAGTCACATTGCCCATTGTTGGAGAAAGTACATCATGTCATCTGGACAGAACCCTCAGAGCGTGCACCACATTGTGAACCTGGGCTGATATCAGGTGGCCTTTCTCCAACTTCCGGTACTGGGATGATTGGGAGGTTGGGCATCCCTTATCTCCCCACTCCCCCGGAGATGGGAAGAAGAAATAGAAAGTTTGGAGACAATGATCACACCCACTTGTCCCTAACCCTATATCCTTCCCACGCTGATCAAATATGTAGCACATCATGTCAATAAGCTATCATGGAATTCTCTTCATGCTATTAACCACAACAAAACCTACATGAATCCAATGAATTTGAAATGTATTCAGAGTTGGGATTAATTTCTGGGCCCATATTGACTATAAATTATTGAAACGAGAATACCTCAAACATTTGCTGGAGGGTCTGGCGTGATAGCTAAACAGGCTAATCCGCCACCATTAAGTGCCGGGATCCCAAGTGGGTGCTGGTTATGTGCTGGCTGCTCCACTTTCATCCATTCTCTGTTTGTGGCAATCGAGGACGGCCCAAAGCCTTGGGACTCTGCACCCGTGTAGAAAACTCGGAAGAATCTTTCAGCTCCTGGCCTTTAATTGGCTCAGTTGCTGCTGTTGCAGCCATTCGGGGAGTGAAGAAGTAAGTGCAAGATCTTTCTGTCTCTTTTTCTCTCCGTAAATCTGCCTTTCTGATACAAATAAATAAATCTTTAGAAAAAAAAAAGTTGGTGGAACTGCTCAATAAAACATAAGCTTATTTTGAAAAAAAAAAAAAGATTTCAAACTCCACGCATAGCTTTTCACAGTACACATTTTCATGAGCTTTTGGAAGACCCCCTTCTAGGCATGGATTTCAAACATTTTGCATAAAGATAAACTTACTTTTTAACTCTATTTCCTGTGAAATTGGGAGTGCTTCCCACTTTCCCCTGGCTGGGAAATAGTTCCTGCCTCTATGCTTCCTGGAGTCCTAGTCTTCCCCGAGGCTTTGGAGATCTCTCCCAGATTCTTATTTCTCTTTTAAAAAATACATGATTTTTTTAAAATTAGAAAGTCAGATTTACAAAGAGAAAAGAGAGACAGGGAGAAAGATCTTCTGTCTACTGGTTCACTCCTCAAGTGGCTGCAATGGCCAGTGCTGAGCCGATCTGAAGCCAGGAGCCAGAAACCTCCTCAGAGTCTCCCACGCGGGTACAGGGTCCCAAGGCTTTGGGCCATCCTTGATTGCTTTCCCAGGCCACAAGCAGGGAGCTGGATGGGAAGTAGAGCAGCCTGGACATGAACTGGCACCCAAGTTGGATCCTGCTGCATGCAAGGCAAAGATTTAGCTACTAGGCTAATGCGCCGGCACCCAATCTCTCCCTACTTCTACACACACACACACACACACACACACACACACACACACACACACACCTTTCTAGACATTTCTATTGTGAGAACATTAACAAAACTTCTTTCTGGTCTTATTGCTAGGAGAAACATTTCCAGCAACCAACTCCAGAATTATTGATGGGAGGGACATTTTACAGGGAAAAAAAGACTAGATTATTTATGATTAGATTCACAAGAAAAAAAAAATGCCTGGTGAGAGGAGGACCTGTGCTTTGGAAATGGGCTTTGGCAGGTTCTGTTCACTCTCCACCATCCGGCAGCCGACTCAGTGTGAGGAGTGACTCGAACATTGGCCCTGGAGGCCCTGCCGTTTGGATGCTGTTTAGGACTCAGTGCTATTTTAAATATCTGCTTCCCCTACGTCAGCTCCCTTAAGATTCACATGCCCTTCAGGTTCAAACGCTGTTGTCTGCTAATCCACTGCAACTTCGTAACCCTGTTCCCACCAATCCGCTGCTTCCTGGTGCCGCACCTGACAGTCCTCTCCACCAATCCCTCGTGGACGCTCCCCTAAGCCCCGCCCACAGATCATCCCCTGCACCTCTGACAATCCTTTTTTCTTTTTAAGATTTATTTTTTTTTATTGGAAAGTCAGATTTACAAAGAGAAGGAGAGACAGAGAAAGATCTTCCATCTGCTGACTCACTCCCAAAGTCAGGAACCAGGAGCTTCTTCTGGGTCTCCCACATAGGTGCAGGGTTCCAAGGCTTTGGGCTGTCCTCTGCTGCTTGCCTGGACCACAGGCAGGGAGCTGGATGGGAAGTGGAGCAACCAGGACATGAACCAGCGCCCGTATGGGATCCTGGCACTTGCAAGGCAAGGACTTTAGCCACTAGGCTACTGCACTGGGCCCAGCTGTGACAATCCTATCCACCAATCCCTCTCAGCCCTGTGGAGCCTGCCCCCAGGCAGCAAAAAGACACACTCGGACATGTGTCTCTCCTCCCTTGGTGTGCTTTCCTTTCCCCCGCCTGGCCCTTCCCTTCCTCCTTCATCTTGCCCTCTCACCCCCACCCCACTCTGCTCCCTCGCAGGACCTTCCTGCCACTGTGGCGGGAGACACCCCCCTCCCTCTCTCCCTCTGGTCCCTCTGGTCCCTACCCTGCTTGAACAGTATCCAGATCTGCAGTGTGATTCGGGGGCGATTGGATTTGGTTCCAAGAAAATGGGCTCAAAAGCCAGAAGGAGCTAGATTTAAAAACTAGCATTGACTACTAGTTCTGGAACACTCTGGAATCAGGCAGGCCACCTACGCCCACTTTATACAAAATAGAGATACTGTGAGGATTTGAGATAATAATAGGTGCAAAGCTTTTGAGACAGTGCCTGGAAAGTAACAGGTATTTGATAAATGGGTATGCTATTAATAGCAGCAACACTAAACATTTATTGACCCGTTACTATGTCAGGCGCACAGCTAATTACTTTAACCTTCCTATTGACTCTGTGAGACAGGCTCCTTAAGTGTCACCTCTATTCTGATGACCTTGAGGTTAACATGTTTTAAGATCACACAGAGGATGGCTGCTGGGGCTGAGATTCCAACGCGGACAGCCCGACCTCAAGCCTGGGTGATAAACACAGGGCATGCGCGTGTGCTCGCTTACGCCTTGCCATGATCCTTGCCTCAATGCTACAGCCGCAGGTAGAGGCTCTTTAGCACAGATCAGGAGGACTTCTGGCTACTTTGTGAAAAGCTGCTGGCATCAGCAGGATGGGAGAGTCCAGTTTTCTTAACCTGAAACAGGTCAGAGGAGACAGCTTCACAGGGTTACCGAGAAACAAGCACTGACCATCTAAGACTCGGCTGACACCGACAGCCCAAATAAACAAGTAAGAAATGCACCAAGCAGTGAACAGAGGGTGAGGAGTACGTCCACGGGAAGCCAGAGAGCAGTTATGCGCTGGGGAGGTCAAGAGTTGGCGTGTGAGAGTGACGGAAGGACGCGACCAAGAGCTTGAGCCCCTGCTCATCGTGGGCCTTCATGCTGGCGGGGCGGCGGGGGTGGGGACTTGTGAAGGAAGTGTTTATATAACAATGCGATGCTGCCCCCTCTCAGGTTCCAGGTGAGGATGGGTGGGCAGAAAGGACCACGTAGGTGGAGAAGGTATGGCTTTCAAGCTCATGACCCTGAACTAGCTGCCTAAGACCATAACAAACCAGTGCTCAGCCGGGGCTGGGGGATGATGCTCACAAACTCGCTGCTGGGAGCAGAGGCTGGAGCACCCACAAGAGGGAGACGTGCCACGCTTGGGGGCAGTGGTCCTGGCAGAGGAGGTGGCATTAGACGGCTGCCTGACGAGCCTTCAGAGTCTTTTCCTATCTTGGGTGTGAAAGTCAAGCAGGTCTACTCCTCTTGAATGTTTAGATATGTATTGATTTGTTTCTAAGAGCAAGAGAGAGAGAGAGAGAAAGGAAAGGTTGGAGGAGAGGGCAGAAAGAGAAAACGCTCCCATTTGCTGGCTTGTTCCCCCGAAGGCCCACACCAAATTCCAAGCCAGGAACCAAATCCAGGGACCCAGTTAATCCAGCTGTAACTGCTTCCTCCCAGGGTCCGTATTAGCAGCAAGGAGTCAGGAGAGGAGCCAGGGATCAAAACCCCAAATTCCAATACGAGGCTAAAGGCCTGTCCCCACCCCGCCACCAAAGCCTCATGAATGCCCCAAACGGTCAGAGCTGGCAGGGTGGTAGTAGGCGGAGGAAGGCACTGCCAGTACAGGGTGATCCTGGACATGGTGTTCATGACAATTCAAACTTAATCTGGAATAAAACATTTCAAAACAGCCTGAGAGTTCTTTCCCAGTTCCAGAACTAACTTTGGCCCCTTGCTGATACGGTCTAGGCAGGGAGCTAGTTCAGGGAGTTTAGTAGCCACACCTCCTCTGCCTGTATAATCCTTCTGCCCACTTGTGAGTCAAATGATGCGTACCTATCATTACCTGGAACTGGGCGGGGAGGGAGACTGCGGTGTTGCATTGTAATGTAACCCCTCCCAAGCCCCCTTGGAGCCTGCATGGGAGAGAGGGGCCTTGCTTTCTCTGTCGCATTCGTCACATTTGTCACGAGCCTCCTTCCATGGGTCATTGCCTCATTGCTGGGGCACACACTTCTCTCTTGCTTCCTGGGGCCAGAGGTAGCAATCTTTGTCCCTTACTCTTGCACTTTCTGGCCCACTCTCCTTGAACAAGGCCCATGTAGGTCTGTATTGCTCACCCTCTGAGTAAACTTTGCCATTTGCTTAGGCTGTGTTGTGCCCGTGCTTAGAATGCTTAAGTAGGAGGCAAGAACCTGGAAGATAAATACTTGGCCCAAACTTAGATGATAACGCTGTCACCAACCAACCCCTCCAGGGGACTTGGCAAGACCCAGTGCACCAGATCCCCAAGTTTTTCTCAGCCCCATCACCCCTCCTTGCTTAATCCCCTGGAACCACAAAGCCCCTTTGTATGTCAAGCCAGGGTACCTGGACAGTGGAAAGGGTCCAGGCCAATGTAGTCATCAGAGCCAGCAGAGAGCATCAAAAGAGAGGCCTCTACTGATGAGGCAGGAGCCAGGACAAACAGCGCAAGTAGGAAAAACACCCTGCTAGCACAAAGCTCTGGTCTTGTGGAAAAGGAGGCTCAGGCTTGCGGCTTGCCCGGGCGACATGAGGGCACTGCCATTATTCATTGTGTTCTGAGACAAAGGTGCTTTCTGTTCCATTGTGGGCAGAACCATTTTCATGTTCCTTGGAGACAGAAAGCAGTCCCAAGAGCCTCAGGAATCGCCTCTGCTGGCATCCTGCACCCAACCTCCAGGACCCCAAGAGCCGATCCTTGGCTGGCAGCAAATAAGCGCCATGTCACAGAAGATTTGGGGTGTGGGTGAGGGAGGAAGCCAGGGTTATACTGCACACTGCACAGCAGAACTTGGTAAAATTGCTCATTTGACTTCTTTGTTTCCTCCTCCTGCTTCAAAATTTCTTTTTTGGCTACTCTCCTCTTGCTCTACTTCCTGTCTTCACCTCTGTCCTGTGCATGATTCCTACTGCCCCCTCCTCCCTAGGACAGAGCAATGTTGGGACTGTCTGACTCCTCCCACCTGGTGCCCACCACCCCTCTCTTTCTCCAAAATCTAAGATTTCTTTGAAAGTCTTAGCATCTACTCCGTTTGGGTTTGCTTGTAAAAGATGGAAAGAAATAATGTTTTACAGTCATATAGACATTTTTTGAAAAGATTCATACATTCAAGGCTCGGCATGATAGCCTAGTGGCTAAAGTCCTCACTTTGCATACGCTGGGATCCCATATGAGTGTCAGTTTGTGTTCCAGGTTCTCCATTTCCTATCCAGCTCCCCCATTTCCTATCCAGCTCCCTGTTTGTGACCTGGGAAAGCAGTCAAGGACAACCCAAAACCTAAAGCCTTGGGACCCTGCACCCATGTAGGAGACCTGGAAGAGCCTCCTGGCTTTAGCTCAGCTCAGCTCCAGCCATTGCAGTCAGTTGGAGAGTGCATCAGTGGATGGAAGATCTTCCTCTCTGTCTCTCCTCCTCTCTGGATCTGCCTTTCCAATAAAAATAAAACAAATCTTTTTTAAAAATGTTATATTTATTTGAAAATCTAAGTTATACACAGAAAAAGTGAGATCTCCCATTGATCGGCTCACTCCCTAAGTGGTTGCAATAGCTAGGCTCGGGCCAGGCCGAAAACAGGAGCTTCATCTGGGTCTTCCACTTGGGCCATCTTCCACTGCCTTCCCACATGCGTTAGCAGGGAGCTGGATCCGAAATGGAACAGCCGGGACTTGGTGCTCATATAGGATGCTGATGTTGTAGGCAGTAGCTCAACCTGAGGTGTCACAACTCCAGCCCCAACGAAGACTTTTTCAATCCTACTTCCCAAAATGTGAGACATAAATGTATGAAGTATCTGAAACTTGAAGGTTGAAGAGGTCATTGTCTCCCTGTGGAACCTGGAAAGGAGATCGGGTTCTCTGGCCTGGGGCAGGGCCTGTGGAGGGTAGGCTATGGTCTGGTGACCTGGGCTACACTTCCGGCTGTGTGGTTTAGGGTTGGTGATTAATCAAGTGTTGGTAAACATCAGAAAAGGAAAGGCTCTTTTTTTTTTTCAAAATTTATTAATTTTTATTGGAAAAGCAGATTTACAGGAGAGACAGAGAGAAACATCCCCCATCTACTGATCCACTCCCTAAGTGGCTGCAGTGGCTAGAGCTGAACTGAGCTGATTTGAAGCCAGAAGCCAGGTGCCTCCTCTGGGTCTCTCACATGGGTACAGGGTCCCAAGGCTTTGAGCCGTCCTCTACTGCTTTCCCAGGCTACAAGTAGGGAGCTGGATGGGAAGTAGACCAGCTGGGACACAAACTGGTACCCATATGGGATGTCTGCACTTGCATGGTGAGGATTTAGCTACTGAGCCAACATACCAGGCCCAAGGGAAAGCTCAGCCAAGCTTCCTACCTGTGGCTTCTCCATCTCAGTTGCCTCATTAATAAAATGGCGACTGTAAGCTATGTCCTCTCCACGTAAAAGCGTTGCCATGAGGATTCAGTAAGTTGGTGCACAAAAGTATGAAGACACCAAGGAAATACAAGAAAGAACAACTCATACCTGAGTCTTCAGCACTGCTGCCCTTGGCAAAAGGTAGGGAAAAAAGTTAACCTTGGGACATGACTCTCTGAGCCCCTCTTCTGCTTGCACTCATTTTGGCCCTAGATTCTTCCAGCTCCATCTCCTTCCTATCCGACCCCAAGATCCCCAACAAGATCCTGTCTATATGAATAGTCAGCTTGTGGTCATGCCCACCGCTGCCCTCCATCTGGCCTCAGGCCGTCCACGATCTCTGCTAGTGGTGGGGAAGCCTTTAGGATGGCTGTGCTCACACTTCAGGGGCTCCAGGTATGCCAAGATACACCCATAAGCCATCCTCCAGGACTCCAATTGCCCTTTCTGGGCAGCATGGCTGACAGTGAGATTCTGTTCACCAAATCTGTACTAGTGTCTCCTAGCCCAGTAATGGATGCAGAGCGGGCCAGGTCCTAAGCACTTCACAATGGACCACTCGGAGTCCTCTGCAGGAAAGGAACAGTCCTCCTGCAGTGCGGGGCTCTGAGCCGGTGAAGGGCACACACACACACACACACACACACACACACACACACACACACACTACACTGACACGGAGGGAGAAAACAAGGAGGCAGAGGAAGGCGAGCACTGAGGATTGACTCCTGGACTTGGTCACTCAGAGGATAGTGTGAACAAGCCAAGGGATGTATCAGAGGTATGATTTGGATGCAGAAGTATTGAGAGAGGGCTTCTGGGGAGACGCGACCAGGCAGACAGCCTGGACCACTTTTTTTTAATTAGCATTTTTATTGAAAGGTAGATAAGATTTATGGAGACAATGAGAGATAGAAGTTTTCTGTCTGGTGGCTCACTCCCCTAGTAGGCACAACAGCCAGAGCTGAGCTGATGTGAAGTTAGGAGCCAGGAGTTTCTTCTGGGTCTCCTACATGGGTGCAGGGTCCCAAGGCTTTGGGTTGTCTTTGACTTGCTTTCCCAGGCCACAATCAGGGAGCTGAATGGGAAGTGGAACAGCCAGGACATGAACTGGTACCCATATGGTATCCTGACACTTGTAATATCATCACGCTGGGCCAGCCCTGAAATGCTTTTGTCATGGTGAAAATCATAAAAACAACGGGGGCAACTGGGCCTGTTGCTGGTTTGTTCTATGTTAAAGAGGAGAGGAGTCATAGCGTCTTTGCATGTTTCCAGGAATGGCTGTCAAGGAGGAATCAGCAGTGACCCCAGAGAGTGCAGGAGAATCCTGGGAGGGATGACTCCGTCTTTGAAGGTGGGAGGATGAAATTGGAGGCCCCCATAGGGAGGAGCTGGCTGGCATGGATGGGTTCTTCCACTCATCAGCTGTGTTCACCGCAGCCCAGGAGTCCTGGAAGGCTGGGCAGGGGCAGGAAGTTGGCAACACTGGTTGGGAGGGAGAATGGGCATCGGCGAAGTGGCACTGCCCAGCCTGCTGGGGTGGGTGTGCAGGACAGAGAGTAGGATCTGCCAGTGTGTGAGTGCTGGACTTCCCCAGGAGGGACAGACAAAGGAGGATAATACCCAACAGGTGCCTCTGTGGCAAGCAAAGGGCTAGAGAAAGGGCAGTTCATGCTCCTGACTCCAGGGCTCCCGTAAGTGTGTGCTGCTGCTCCCCTTTCTGCTTCTTGGCCCATCCTTCACCATAAGGATGAGAGAAATGCACCTTTAAAAACATCTTTTATTGGGCCCAGCATGGTAGCCTAGTGGCTAAAGTCCGCGCCTTGCACGCGCCAGGATCTTGTATGGGTGTTGGTTTGTGTCCCAGCTGCTCTACTTCCCATCCAGCTCCCTGCTTGTGGCTTGGGAAGGCAATTGAGGACAGCTCAAAGCCTTGGGACCCTGCACCCACGTGAGAGACCTGGAAGAGGATCCTCGATCCTGATTTCAGACTGACTCAGCTCTGGCTATGGTGGCCATTTAGGGAGTGAATCAGTGGATGAAAGATGTTTCTCTCTGTCTCTCCTTTTCTCTGTAAATCTGTCTTTCCAATAAAAATAAATAAATCTTTAAAAAATCTGTAATTTATCTCAGAGATAGATATGAGATTCCTACCACTGAGTTGCTTCTTTTAAAAAAAAAATCTTCATCGGAGAGATGAGATTTCCATCCACTAATTCACTCTCCAAACGCCTGCAACACCTAGGGCTGGGAAAGACTGAAGTCAGAAGCCTAGAACTCAGTTCAGCTTTTCCACATGGGTGGCAGGGACTTAAATACTTGAGCCATCACCTGCCGTCTCCCAGGATGTACATTAGCAGGAAGCCAGAATTGGAAGAAGAGCTGGGACTCAAAGCCAGGCACTCAGATTTGGGCTGTGAGTGTTATGAGTAGCATCTTAACCATGGGACCAAACATTTGTCCCCAGACCTACTTCCAAGAGGATGATTTCAGCTCCAGATAAGAAAGCGTTAAAGCAAATTGTCCAGATTGTAGCCTGCTGCTCATCCCAGACATGGGTACCTGAAACTCAAAGATGTTGGGTACAAAAGCATAGATATTGGGTCGAGGGAAAGCTGCCTGAGTTGACTTTGGAGTCTGCACTCTTGTGTTTGGCTCCAAGCTCAGACATCGGTTTCCCCATCTGTAAAATGGAGATGTTGCACGGCCCTTATCCCAAAGGCTGCCGGGGCCCTCGGTGGGTACTCATTCCTCAAGTGCCCTTCATAGCAAGCCCTCAAGGGCTTGACTGTTACCAGCTCTACAACTGTGTAGAATTTCAGAGCAGAACAAGGGGCCAGCAGGGAAGGCCAGATCAGAGACGGCTTGCTGAGCCAATGGACTCAGCAGAGGACTTCTGCCTCTAAAGTCCTGGACTCTCGGCAGGGGTCAGTTCCACAGAAGTCCAGTTGGCCACTTGGCAGCCTTCCTCCTTGCCTGCTTACTCGAGGGAGATAAGTCACCTTCTCGGCAGAGTTCTGCTGGGGGACCGTTTTCCCATAATCTTTCACGTGTGTGAGCATTCCACATTTTCCAGAGCAGCCTGCACACAGGGCCTCCTTGGGTCCACCCAATGCTTATCAGTGAGATGAGAGTAACACGATCTCCATCTCCTGCTGAGGAAACAGACTCAGAAAGGTCTTGGAGCCTGGGCTTGCACCTTCTGGTCTAATGAGAGCTCTGTGCAGAGCCAGGCTATTGCCAGTCCTGGGGAAACTCACCAACTCTGTCCCTGAGCCGCGCACGCCCCATGTGATGAGAATGGACCTGGTGCCCACTGGGAGAACACTTACCCCACCCTCAACACACACACATCTTGTCTGTCAGATTCAGGGCTGGCATTCTGTGGCATCCCATTCCTTACACAGGTGTAGCCACAGACAGGGCTGGTTGGGAAGCCAGGAGGGCTGTCAGTTTCCTCTCCAGGCAGCTTCCACCCAGCTGTGGACCTGAGTGCTTGGAGCTATGGTATATAAACAATGCTGCAGGCTGGCCCAGCTCAGGACTCAAGGTCTCCTGACCAATACTCCAGGCACTCCCCAGGGAGCAGAGCAAACAAGCCTGCACTGATCCCTGAGGGTGGCTGAAGAATGTCCCTTTGTTGAGCATGCCACCTTCCTCCTCCTGGCATCCATGCCCACAGGAGAGGCATTCAGGCAGGAGTGAGCCACAGGTCCTTCCCCAGGGACCCGGGGAGAGTCAGCAGGGGACAGGATAGCACAGCAATACCAAAAAGACACCTCCACGTGTGTCTTCTCTCTCCTCTGTGGTGTCTAGAACATTCTTCAGTCTTGCCCATCAACTGGTCCCATCCTATCCCAGGTCTCCCCACATCTCCAGGTCCTAGAATGGGAGTTGGACAGGTAAGGAAGTGTGGCTGGCTCACTTCTGTCCCCTGTGGAACCAGGAAGGTGCAGGACATTGCAAAGATACTGGTCTTGGGGTCACACTGTTGGTGTGGCCTCTGCCTACAAAACTGACATCTCTTGTGGGTGTCAGTTCATGTTCTGGCTGTTCCACTTGCTATCCAGTTTTTTGTTAATGGGCTTGAAAAGGCAGTGGAGAATGGCTTAAGTGTTTGGGCCCCTGCCACTAACATGGGAGAGACCTGGATGAAGCTCCTGACTCCTGGCTTTGGACAGGTTCCTGCCTGGCCATTATGGCAATCTGAGCAGTTAAAATAAAAACAGAAGATGGAGCATCTCTTTCTCTCCTCTCCCTCCATTAGCTTTGACTTTCAAATAAATAAATAGATCTTTAAAAAAAAAAAGATATGTGTCTTGGTGCCAGGAACTGGGTGAGTCGTCTTGGCTCTGCTCTGGGGGTGTGAGCCTACTCCTGGGGTGGCTCTTTACACCTTCATCTCCTGTGAGGCACGATGAAGAACAACCCCTCTTCCCAGCCTGCTGGGAGAAGGAACCAGACAATGTTTGCATCTGTGCTTTGTTTGAACTCTGGCCAGGAGCCACCATGTGATATAATCCAGACCCTGCAACAGTGGCGAGGCAGGAAGCACATTGGGGGAGGAGAAGGAGAGGGGTAGACCCTACTCTGTTTGGAGAGGCAAGTGGCTGTCTTGCTCAGCCTACCTCACATGACGGTTGGAACCTGCTAACTAGGTCACCTTGCAGCAGGCATGAGTTATTCCAGGATCTTTTCTTGCTCACGGAGCAGGAGCTAGGGAGCTGCACTGGGCTATTTCAGGGATGGCTCAGAAAGCTCACCCAGAAGCTCCGTCTTGGATCCTGGCCCTGCTTTGGTGTCGTGGGCCTTGAACAGACAAGAGTTCTCAGTGGGCACTAGCCCAGTGCCCTCCTGTGCTGCTCTGGGGCAGGGCATGATGATCCAGGACCCTTACAGTACCCCTTCTCTGCCTCCCTCATCCCCTGGGAACCACCATCCTTGCCCGCAGCAGAGGGTGTGGTGGGGGATGGAGCAGGGGTGGAATGAGGACAGTAAAACGCTATACTTGCATTTCTCAGCTGAACTGGGAAGCCTGGAATGCCACACCATTCACTTGCCTCCCTGGACCTGGATTTCCTCTTCCACAAAGCAGGGGGAAGGTGCTCAAGTTCCAGAATTGTTTGGGGATTAAGTAAGATAATGATGTGAAGCACCAGGAGCAGGATTGGGCCAAGAGAAGTGTTTGATAAACGGTTATTGTTCCTATCTGTGCTTCTGGGACATTCCATGCTGCAATGCGGGTGGTGGGAGGCTTGGAAGAAAGGCAGTGTGCTGTGGGATGGGAGCGGGGGGTGGAAGGAGATTATGCTGGGGGTAGGAGGAGGCTCTTCTGTCTCCAGCTTGTATCTGAGGAAAACATTCAGCCTGGGGCCTGGGATCAGGCTGAACCCTCCTTGCCACTAGTCAGGTATGTCTTTGTGTTCTGAGCTGTAGGAAATACAGACAACCGTTTCAGCTGGTGCAAAATGGGATTAGAAGATAAGCTAGGGGGCCCAGTGCAGTAACCTAGTAGCTAAAGTCCTTGCCTTGCACATGCCGGGATCCCATATGGTTCTAATCCTAGTGGCTCCACTTCCTATCCAGCTCCCTGCTTGTGGCCTAGGAAAACAGTCAAGGGTGGCCCAATGTCTTGGGTCCCTGCATCCACATTGGAGACCGACCCGGATGAAGCTCCAGTTTCCTGGCTTCAGATCAGCACAGCTCCAGCCATTGTGAACGCTTAGGGAGTGAATCAACAGACAGAAGATCTTCTCTGTCCCCATCTAGCTCCTTGATTGTGGCCTAGGAAAACAATAGAGGATGGCTCAAATCCTTGGGACCCCACACCACGTAGGAGACTTGGAAAAAGCTTCAGGCTCCTGGCTTTGAATCGAATTAGCTCCGGCTATTGTTAGTGGAAGATCTTTCCCTTTGTCTTTCTTTTTCTCTGGAAATCTGCCTTTCCAATAAAAAATAAACACATCTTTAAAAAAAGTTAACGGAGTTGGCATTGGGCTACCAGTTAAATGACTTATTGGAATGACTATATACCGTATTAGAGTATTTGGTTTCAAGTCCCAGCTCTGTTCCTATTCTAGTTTCTTGCTCATGCGTACCCTGGGAGGCAGCAGGTCTAAAGTATTTGGGTCCTCATCACCCACCTTGGAGACCTGAACTGAGTTCCAAGCTCCTGTGCCTTCATCCTGGAATAAATAAATAAATACTATTTAAAGGTAAGTATGCTAGGGCCAGCATGATGTTTCAATTAGCTAATCCTCTAACTATAAGCACCAGCATCCCGTATGGACTTCAGTTCATGTTTTAGCCACTCTACTTCCCATCTAGCTTCCTGCTTGTGGCCTGGGAAAGCAGTGGAGGATGACACAAAATCTTGGGACCTTGCACCTGTGTGAGAGATCCAGAAGAAGCTCCTGCATCATGGCTTTGAACTGGATCAGTTCTCTCTGGCCATTGAAGCTTTTTGGGGAGTGGATCCACAGATGGAAGATGTTTCTCTCTGTCTCTCTTTTCTGTAAATATGCCTTTTTAATAATAAAAATAAATAAAATCTTTTTTTTAAAGTTCCAAAACAATTAAACAAAGATAAGTTTATTTGGTACAAAAATTCTGAGGTTCCATAGCTTTCTCATAATGTATAGTTTTCTATAAACATTTTTTTAAAAAAAAAAGACTTATCCACTTATTTGAAAAATAGAAGTGCAGAGAGAGAGAGAAGCACAGAGAGTTCTTCCATCTAGTGTTTCACTCCTCAGATGACAGTAATCGCCAGGGCTGGACCAGATCAGAGACAGGAGTCAGGAGCTTGGTTCAGGTCTCCCAGGTGGATGGCAGGGGCCCGACAGTTGAGCCATCTTCTGCTGCTTTTCCCAAGCCATTTGCCAAGAACCAGATCAGAGGTAGAGTAGCTGGGAGTTGAACTGGCACCCATATGAGATTCTGTTGCCACAGGCAGCGGCTATATCCATCACATCACAACACTGGCCCCCCAACGAGCATTTTGAAAAATGCTTGGAGGGGGACAGCAATGTGGCTCAGCGTGTTAAGCCACTGCCTACCTTGTCAGCATCCTACCAGGGTGCTTGTTCAAGTCCCAGCTGCTCTACTTCCAATCCAGGTCCCTACTAATGCTCCTGAGACAGCAGTGGAGGATGGCTCAACTGCTTAGTCCCCCTGCACCCATGTGGGGATACGTGAAAGAAGTTCCTGGCTTCTGGTCTCAGCCTGGCCCAACCCTAGCTGTTAGAGCCATTTAAGGAGTGAACCAGTGAATGGAAAAATGCTTGGGCCTAGTACAATAGCTCAACTGGCTAATCTTCATCTCCTAATGCCAGGATCCTATGTTGTCACAAGTTTGTGTCCTTGATGCTCCACTTCTCTTCCAGCTCCGTGCTTGTATCCTGGGAAAGTAGTAGAGAGTGGCCCATAAACCTAGGAACCCTGTGCCTGCTTGGAAGACACAGAAGAAACTCCTGGCTTCTGGCTTAAGATAAACTCAGCTTCAGTTGTTGTGGCCATTTGGGAAGTGAACCAGTGGGTAGAAGATCTTTCTCTCTCTTTCCTCCATAAAATCTGCCTTTCCAATAAAAATAAATAAATCTTTTTAAAAAATGCTCATATTCATTTTTTTGCATGAAAACCTGCTCCTTTTACTTCTGTTTTCCCATTAAATTTTTGAAGTTCCCTTATAGGGGGATCATTACTGTAAAACCAATGAGAACAGTGCTTGGCACCCACCATGTGATCAGGAGATGCCACTTGGTACTTTGCTCACTTCTCCCTGCAACTCTATAAAACATGTGGTATCCCCATTTCTGAGATAAGGTAGGAGAGGCACAGCGAGGTGAAGTAATTGATCCAAATGTCATAGTGAAGAGATGGTTTCACTGAAATTTGATTCCTATCTGACTCTACAATCTATGCTTTCAACTACCACTCAGTGACATTCAGTGTGTGTGAGAGAGCAAGAGAACATGTGTGTGCATGTGTGTGAATATGATAAAGTATATGGAGATTTACAGATGCATGTCAAGGGCTTAGCATGGCCTGACTACAGCCAGGGATCAGTAAGGGACTGAGAATTACTGTCATTACTGAATTCCAAGTATCACACTGGAAATTATAGAACTTCAGAGGAGCTGGTGAAGGCCAAAGGATCTGAAGAGATGAGAAAAGTGGTAGTCCAATGTCATGACGTGGTCGGGGATGAGGCAAAGCACCAGGGCCCTGAGCGACCTGCTTGCAGCATTCTCTGTGATTCCCAAAGAATGGGAGAAGCCCTTCGAGCCAGCAGAAAGGAAGTGGCTGTGTACATGGCGGATGATCTATTCAGTGGAAAATCCCACAGCCCTTTAAAACGATGATCATCCAATTTAACATGGAAAAATGTCCTTATATAATTACTGCTACAAGAAAAATGCTGGATATAAAACCTCATTTTTTGCTCCACTTGTCCTTCTATTAAAAAAAAAAAAAAAAACACTTCATGGGCCCGGCGCCATGACCTAGTGGCTAAAGTCCTCGTCTTGAAAGCGCCAGGATCCCATATGGGCACCGGTTCTAATCCCAACAGCTCCACTTCCCATCCAGCTCCCTGCTTGTGGCCTGGGAAAGCAGGCGAGGACGGCCCAAAGCCTTGGGACCCTGGACCCGTATGGAAGACCTGGAAGAAGATCTGGGCTCCTGGCTTCAGATCGGCGTAGCACTGGCTGTTGCAGTCACTTGGGGAGTGAATCATCGGACAGAAGATCTTCCTCTTTGTTTCTCCTCCTCTCTGTATATCTGGCTTTGTAATAAGAATAAGTAAATCTTAAAAAAAAAAAAAACCAACCAAACAAACAAACAAACAAAAAAACACTTCATGCCGGGTAGACCAGAGTGTGCAAAGAGTCTATGTATCAAGGGTTTCTCTTTATGTAGCTGGTTTATTGCTGATTCAAGTATAGTTTATGGAGCACTTACGTGCCAGTCATCGTGGTAGACAGGGTTATCAATGTGGATGATACCAGGCTGCAAGGAAGACTCAAAGAGAAAATAGCGTATGTGGCCTCCCAGACCATTGCAAGGACCGACAGTGCAAAGCTAATGAGGTTAATGAGCTAATGAAGTTTCAGGGGGCATAAGGACCCCAGTTATTTGCCCGGTGCTGTGCCACTCCTAGGGGTTGGTCCTTTTCCATGGTCTGACAAGGCAGCCAAGCAGGATGGGACACAAAAACGAGGGCATGCCTTTCTCCAGGAAAGTTGCTCACTCTGCTTCCATTCATGTGCATCTGTCAGGGTGTGGCCACCTTTTCACTTCCAGCCACAAGGCACACTGGCCCATGTCATCCCTGTGGGAGGCCATGAGCTGTTAGTGTAGAAGGGGCAACAATAACAGGAAAGTGGCCAAGGAAGTAAGTTGAGGCCACAGTCCTCGAAGAGCCCACTGTTTAGGGGCCGGTGTCCAAGAGTAAATATGAGATAGTCCGAGTGCTAGTACCCTGGGGACAGCGCGGCCTTAGTAGCTCCAGCTCTCATGCAGTTTACTGCCATCAGGCGTGAGCACCTGCAACCCTGGGTGCTGCATGTGGCACAGGGACTACCTTGACACCTGATTGATATCAGTGGGGACCTGGAGTACTATTGCCCTAATCTGAGACCTTCTAGTGCCTTCAGTTTCCGTGGACCCTACATGGAGGGTGCGGAATGCGCCATTCCAGGACAATGGATCTGCCCTAGGTTATTCAGCTCCTTCGTTTACACATTTCCAAACCACAGTGGCAACCATGTCTTCTTTTTTTTTTTTCCTTTTTTCCATATCATGTCAAGTAGCTACTTGAGACCGAAATCAATCGATTGATTGATCAATCGATGTTGTCGGGAGAGGGTCATATACACTTCAGCTGAGATTCACTTCCAAGCAGGTTCCCTCTGCAGGTGCAGTGAAAAGCCAGAGGGGTTTCAGGAGGCCAGAGAGAGAGAGAGAGCTTTCCAGGAAGGGCAGCAGCAGTGCATAAATCTGGAAGCCTTTCATTTCTGTTAGTGGTTTATTGATCATACAACAGCATGACCACCAAGAAGAGGAATACTTCAGGAGACATGGGAGTGGCAGCTGATGCTGACCTCTGAGTAAAGAGCTCCAGGCCTGCCACCCTGCATGGGCCCAGAGGTATATCAGACCCTGGGTATACCAGGCAACCTCTCTGGACCTACTTCTTCAATTCTAAGAAAACATTAGGAAAGTTTAGGTGAATTAAAACCCACAGCAGTATCTACGGAAACGTTGAGACCCTCAAGCTCTCCAGACTGGGTTCAACCCTAGTGAGGCAAGATGGATCCTTTCTGTACTTGACCTTCTCCTTAACTTCCCACCCTAATCCCCCTGCAGCCCAGGAACAGCTTCCCAAAGCCTGGCCCCTGCCAGTGCATCTTGCGTCTCTCCGCACACCCCTCCACACCAGTGTGACCAGCCCCTCCACTGAGCTCCAGACCGCAGCCACCCTGCTGTTCTTTTTTTACCCTCTCCACCATCTTCTCCACCAGAACAAATCACACCCAGTCAGGAAAGTTCTCAAACCATAGGCTTCCCACGGGGATGCAACGTGATGCTTTAGAAAAGGTAAAAGTTCAGTGATGGCCCAGCTGCTTAGGGTGGAGGAGTAAGGGGCGGACCTCACAGGGGGTGCCAGGGCAGGAATGCTCTTCTGACTGATATGCAGTGGAGGCTGTGTGGTGTGCATCGGTCATGGATGATGCCAGGAGTGACCCCAACTATAAACCACACACTTCAGTGAATAATACTTCTAACAAGTGCACCACAAGAACACAAGGTTCTAATAATAGGGGAGTGTGTGTGTGTGTGTTTAGCTGCTTGGGTGATAGGGTCAGAGGTAACTCATTGTATTTTCCACTAAAATTTTCTGTAAATCTAAAACTATTTCCCATTGCACCTTGGGAAGAAGCTCCTGGCTTTGGATCAGCCTAGCTCCAGCCATTGCAGCTACTTGGGGAGTGACCAGCGGATGGAAGATCTTTCTGTTTCTCCTTCATTCTGTACATCTGACTTTCCAATACAAATAAATCTTAAAAAATAAAATAATGATCTTGCCCAAATTTCCTATGATCCTCAACCCTTCCCACCCTAGTCAACTATGTAAACATCATCAAAAATAAAGTTTAAAAGATTTATTTTTATTGAAAGGCAGATTTACAGAGAGAAGGAGAGACAGAAAAAGATCTTCCATCAGCTGGAGCTGAGTCAATTCAAAGTTAGAAGCCAGAAGCTTTTTCCAGGTCTTCCAGATGGGTACAAGAACCTGTTATCAGAAAAGCTTTGTGGGTTCTTTGCTCAGCTTAGCACAGAAATAAAAAGCTGGCAATCAGTTGCAGACAGAGAAACTTTGTTTGTAAAGTGACCAGGTGAACTTGGAAAGAAGGGAAGGGAGAGCACTTCCCTGGGGAAGGCTAGGAGATGGGATGCCTCCTGAAAGGAGAGAGGTAGAGACAGCACAGATTTTCTTTTCTTTTTTTTTATTTTTATATCAAATTTTTAAAAGCATTCAAAAAAATTCACATTTTCTAGTTGTCAACATATCTGTGTGGTAGAAGATACAATATATTTTACAAAAAAAAAAATCAAATTATTGCAACTTTTACAATCAAACAAAAGCAATTTACAAATTCAGTGATTAATGCTGTTGCTTGGATATGCCTTACTCTTACTCTACAATTTACTAAACTGCTTGAAATACAATTTAATACTTTGCAAAGACTGTAGCTGAATTATGAAAAAATATTTAAAGAGCATTACTTCTCTGGGTAGACATATTTCCTACCAGTATGCAATTAATACTAAAAAGAAATCACTTCATAGTTTTTTTTATCATAATTTATGACTGATTCATAAACTACAATGTTTAGCAATTTAGATGGCATAATGACCAATGAAAGGAATAATCTGCTCATTGCACAATTCGGTCCAATAGTAATACTAAATAAGAGCTGGATACATATTCCACTTAGTTGGGTTACATGTTTTCATCTGTGGGACTGAGTAACAAAGAAGAGGCACCAAGTACCAAGCTTTGACTTGTCCTGTTTGTTTTTAAGAGCAGCTGGATGATTTGAAGATGGGTATAATACAGAGGACAAAGAGAAAACACACAAAATGGCACTTACCACCAACGCCAGTACTCAGCTCATTACGTTTATATCTAAGGATATTAGTACTTTTTGTGTTACTTGCTTTCTTTAGCACATAAACCAAAGCCATTAACTTGAGGTATATATACAATACATACACAAACTTACACAAAAATACTTTTCATAAGTAATGTTACATTTTAAAATATTGGAAACCAAGTTTCTGTGCTGATTTGTATTTTGACTTAAATGGAACAAGAAGATAACAACATTCAAAGAGGGAGGGTTATACTGATACCAAAGCTCTTAAATGTTCACAATGCATTCCGCTCCCTTTATACTTACCACAGACTACACACTGTCCTGAGAGGATTCATTATGAGAAAAATGTCAATCACAGCTTTAATAACTTACTTTGGAAGGAATAACAGGAAGTAAATTGGGAGGTGAGACTTCATCTTTGTTTTCAAATAAATGGTCTTAATTTTTCTTCTTACAGAAAAAGTTTAAATCAGTTTATTATAAATAAACCATTTATTATAACCAGTTTATTATAGCTAAACCATTAATTTTTGCAGCTTTCCGGTAAAGTCCAGCACATTTACACAAAGTCTATCAGAAGGAGATCAGTAGAGATCATCTAATCTTAAGTCGTGACATCATCCACTCAAGTCCTTGACATAATCCTTCTCCAGAGCACAGCATGCCTGGATATGCCACTGGTGATCTTTGATAGATGTTAGTTTCAGAAACTGAGAGATTTCTGCTACAGTCATGCATTCTTTGACATCTTGTTTATTAGCAAAAATCAGCAATCCAGTTTTCCTTAGGTCCTCATGGGCTAATATTTTATAGAGTTCTTCTCTAGTTACAGATACCCTCTCTCTGTCTGTACTGTCCACAACAACTATTACAAACTCTGTGTTAGTGTAGTAGGTGTTCCAGGAAGAACGAGGAGACTCTTGGCCACCAACATCCCACATTAGGAAACGCGTATTATTCATCACTATCTCTTCTACATTGCTTCCTATTGTAGGGAATGTGTGTACAACTTCATTCATAGAAAATTGATAAAGGATGGTAGTTTTCCCTGCATTATCCAGCCCAACAATCATAACTTTGTGCTCCTGGTGATTGAACAGTCTCCATATCCTGGTGAAGAGAATTCCCATTCTCAGGCAGCGGACCCTCTCCAGCCGCACCAGGGCCGCCTGGCCTCCCCGGGTTCAGGCTGAGAGGCAGAGAGAAGCACCAGAGCCTCCGCCTCTCCTGCTGCTGCTGCCGCGGCACTCGCCTGGCTCGCAGACATCGCCGCCGCGTGAGACACCACAGATTTTCAGAAGCATAATGTGACCCCTTTTTGTCTCAGCACGACCATGTAGAGAAGACATTCCCCATTGGTGGTTTCTCAAACAGTTAGAAAATGTCTTGGTAATTTTTGTGCCACCCACTTGAAGATGTGACCAAGATTTTAACAGACTTGGATGCTCTCAGAACCCAAGGATTTAAGCCATCCTCTGCTATTTTCCCAGGCCACAAGCAAGGAGCTGAATAGGAAATGGAGCAGCCTAAACTACAGTAGGTGCCTTTGTGGTATGCCAGTGCCATCGATGGAGGATCGGCATGATAGATCACCACTCTGCTTCCCTCTTACTGTAAGGAATCAGATGGGCTAATAGGTAGTAAGGGATTCTGGTCCCTGGTGGAATTTCTCTTTGAAAATGCAGCCTTGGGCCTGGTGGCATGGCCTAGCAGCTAAAGTCCTTACCTTGAACACACCGGGATCCCATATGGGCGCCGGTTCTAATCCCAGCAGCTCCACTTCCCATCCAGCTCCCTGCTTGTGGCCTGGGAGAACAGTCCAGGATGGCCCAGGATGGCTCCGGATTGGCACAGCACTGGCCGTTGCGCTCACTTTGGGAGTGAATCATCAGATGGAAGATCTTCCTCTATCTCTCCTCCTCTCTGTATTTCTGACTTTGTAATAAAAATAAATAAACCTTTAAAAAAGAAAATGCAGCCTTGGGCCTGACACTGTGGCCCAGTAGCTAAATCTTCACCTTGAATGTGCTGGGATCCTATATGGGCACCAGTTTGTGTCCTGGCTGCACTACTTCCCATCCAGCTTCTTGCTTATGGCCTAGGAAAGCAGTAGGGGATGGTCCAAGGCCTTGGAATCCTGTACTCATGTGAAACTTGGAAGAAGCTCTTGGTTTTGGATAAACTCATCTCTGGCCAAAGAAAATCCACTGGGCATTGGGTAGAACCTTATCAGAATATGACTTCCACTTCTCTGAATTCTAGTTATTGTAAGAATGGGAGGAGATGGTTGCCAGTCAC
Organism: Ochotona curzoniae; assembly: GCF_017591425.1. Taxonomy (NCBI): domain Eukaryota; kingdom Metazoa; phylum Chordata; class Mammalia; order Lagomorpha; family Ochotonidae; genus Ochotona; species Ochotona curzoniae. The sequence continues at coordinate 10,400,266 of NW_024465451.1, forward strand.
ACCCTTCCTAATGTTTTTTTTTTTTATTTAGCTAGAACAAGCTAGAAAGGATTACAATTGTGGCCTTCTACTGGGCACGTCCCTGCGCTTTTGTTGATTGTTAGCCATTGCTTGGCTCACCTAAATTCTGCTTAAAGATACTGCTTCCACCATTTTGTTGGGTCTTTCCTCCATTGGGATGACTTCCTATCACTATGGTAGGAGAAATTATACACGTGAGATTCTTCTTTTGTGTGTGATGAGCATCGAGGTTGCTGCTATATTTTGCACTGAATTCTCTACAACATTAGGACCAGTCTGTACCAGATTCTGGATCCTTGGTCCTGGGTGAGCCGTAATTTGTGGCCCTTGGGATTTCATTTGTCAAATACGGAGAAGTTTATACTGACCCTCCAGAACATGGTTAAGAGTATGAGTTAAAAGGTCAGATTGCCTGAAAATTCCATCTGGGTCTGCCATGTGAGTAGTAAGGGTCCGAGCAATTGGATCATCCTCTACTGCTTTTACAGGTGCGTTAGCAGAAAGCTGGATCAAAAGTGGAGCAGCCAGGACTTGAACAAATGCTCCATATAGGATGCAGGCATTGCAAACTGTGCCATGATGCCAGCCCTACATTTGTGTCCTAAAATGATCATTCCAAGGATAGATGGAAGACATCAGTGGGAGATTTGTGCAAGGGAGAGAAGATGGAGGCTTGGTCCAGAGCTGAGCTGTGGCAAGGGAAAAAGGTATGCATATGAGGAACAGTTAGAAGACCAAAGAAGCTGCAGGGAGGAGTGTCCAGGGCAATGGGTGATGACAGGAAGTAGGGAGTACTGAAGACAAGCCTGCTCCCGTGGTCTGCACTGCTGAGACCTTGAAGATGAAGTTACAGTCATGCAACGGGGTAGAAGCACTTGGTTTGGCTTGTGCTGAGTTTGAGATTTGCTGATGGGGTTAATGCTTTGGGTGTCGTGAAAATAATACCTTTAGTCAAATCATGCTATATTAAGACACAGAAGTAGGTGAAGTAATTATAGACTCAAGGGAGACTTGCAATTGGCAAGAGCTGCCTTGTTCATTATGCCTACAGAATCTGGTTCCATTCCTTTTTGTTATGGGGTTACAACCATAAGGTTTTTGTACAGAGGAGGCATGACTGAAGGGTCTAGCAGGAGTAGGGAAAGGTTAAACCACAGCCTAACTTTCCCTAGTCTTGGAAACAAGTGGTGCATCTGGGCAGAAATCACAGGGCAGACATTCATTCACTCAACAAATACTTGTCTATAGATACTGGTGTTTCTCTCTCTCTCTCTCTCTCTCTCTCTCTCTCTGTGTGTGTGTGTGTACAAGCACACACATGCGTGTGTTCTGGGGCTTGGGAATACACAGTGATTTAAAAATTCCTTACTGTTTCATTGAGGGGACAGACAACAGACACATCGGCATATAATTTACCATCCCATGATCTGAGGGGCAAGAAAGTAAATCAAGGACTGGAAAATGGTGTGGCCACGCCTCTCCGAAGGAGAAAACTTTACACTTCAATAAAGCCACAAAGACAAGCCAGACCCCTGACCTGGAAATGCATGTAAATCACCTTCCCATTTTTTGTTATTTTTAGATTGTAGATTAGAGTGAAATTCCATTTTAGAGTGCGTGAATTTGATACCCGGCTCTGGCTCCTGCTCAGCTTCAGGTTAATGCAGATCCTGGGAGGAGGCCGTGAGGGATCAGCTAATCAGGTCTCTGTCCCCAACTCGGGGGATCTGGGTTGCATTCTCAACTCCCAACTCTGACCCTAAGCCACCCCTGGATTTTGTGAACATTTGAGGAGTGACCAAGCAGATGGGAGCTTGCTCGCTCTCTGTCTCACCCTCTGGCTCTGAAATAAACCTAAACTTTGCATGAAATGACTGACACAAAATAGTTAAAACCCAACAGAGGATGAAAGAAAAGCCATAAAAAATGCAAAATGAAATCAATACAAATCAATAGAAAATCAATAGACGCAAATGGCAATAAAATCACTTCAAATTATTCCAAAAGCAGTGACTCACGAGGTCAAATGGATACACATGAAAAACACACTTGAAGAGACTCCTGGAGGAGTCGTTGGTAGATGATTAATGAAGAGTAGATCACAAAGACACACTAAGAAAAAGATTCAAATTTTTTGCTGATTGGACGCAAGTCGCCGAAATAAGAAAGCTTAAATTTATAACGTGCTACTTCAAAAGCACATTGCTGACTAAGTGGATAATGAGTAGCAATTAAAAAGGATTTAGGATTAGTCATTGCACAAGAAAACTTAAAATGTCCTGAAAGAAAGGGAGGTTTCCACAAGTTCGACAACAATCCTAATAACACAGGCAAGACCAAGAGCAAGTGTGAAGCTGGAAGAAGCTTCTTTTTTGTTGTTGTTGCTATTGTTTTAAGATGTATTCATTCATTCATTTATTTGAAGCAGAAAGGGAGAGATCTTTCACCCACTGGAATACTCTGCAAATGGCCTCAATGACTAAGACCAGGAGCCAGGAGCTTCTTCCAGGTCTCCCATATGGGTGTAACAACTCAAACACTTGGGCCATCCTCTGCAGCTTTCCCAGGTCCATTAGCAGGGAGCTGTATAGGAAGTGGAACAGTTGGAACTCGAATCCACATTGGATGCTGGCACTGCAGACAGAGGCTTGACTTGCAGTGACAACCCTGGAAGAAACTTCTAAATGATCAAAAAAAAAAAAAGTAACATCGGGCACCCCTTTGAAGGGCTGCATTTCCCACCGGTGAACATGAGAACTAGGGCTGGGGGTGGGCCTGGCTGAACAGGCAATGATGCAGGCTGGATGGTGGGGTTGATCTGGCTGAGCTAACCTACAACATTCACTGATGTGTATGAAAGTCAAATGGGATGCGGGACAGACCAGATCAGTCTGCTGCACACACTGGTACACACAAGAACCAGGACGGGGGGCAGACCTGTGGGGGCTATCGGGGGTCACCCACACTGGATTGCAGTTCCCACTGGTGTGAGTGAGGGCCAAGGGTGTGGTGGGCAGGGTTAGGCTGGGCCACAGCATCCATTGGTTTGAGTCTGAAATGGGGCTAGGGACAGACTGTAACCACCAAGGTGTGTGTAGGCAAGCACGAATAACTAACTGAGCCAGACCCTGTAATGGCTGTCACACAGATCCAGTCACAGGGAAAATCACAGGTTCTGTGGTCTGAGCATGGAGTGCATGTGTCGGAACAGGGTCTCCTCAGATGCTGAAACCTGTGCAGTGGACGGCATGCCCAGATACACATGAGGGACATGACAGATTGTTGAGGACTGAAGGCACGTCTAATACCATGGAGGGCAGAACAAAATGAACAACACTCCTGGCCGAGCTTTGAAAGCAGGTATCAAGGTGATACCACCGATCTTGGGGTGGACTATGTCAGCCAATGGAATTTGGAGGGATTTGGAGAAACGAAATCAATAGCATCTCAGAACTACAAACAATACCCTTGGGAAAATGGTCCACATCAAGGACCTTAGGATAACATCAAGTGGCCATCCTATACTCTTGAGTACTGATGGTAGTTAGGCTTCTGGGAGCAGCCCTTTCCCTTTCTCCCCATTCCCCCTAGATGTAGGAAAAAAAGAAAAGATTGGAAACAATTGTTTCATCCACTTCCCCCATTCCTTGACTCTTCCCCTAATCAATGGTCCACATGTGCATGCATCCTTCTCAACTATGTAAATGTTATCAAAAATAAAATAAATCTATCATGAAAAAAAAAGTGTTTCTCAATAATCTAGGCCAGGGGGAAGGCTGTGGGGCTTCTTTGTTCATCCTATTGAAACACAAAATTACAAACCTATTACCATGGGTGTAAAGGCAACCAACGACAGCACAGGAAAAAATGTCAACCATTATAGAGCTGCTGCACAGGAGACCATTCATCCAAGGGTTATGCGTGTTTCTGGAGTCTATGACATGCGAGCTATTTTTTGTCTGCTGCTGAAGTTTTATAATCTGTTGTGACTTACTCTCCCCCTGCAAGTCAACCTTCCTGTTGATACCTGCATTGCTTAGCAACTGCTGCCATCCCTCCCACAGGGTAAAACACCATCTCAAACGCAGTGACTTCCTCCCACGATTAGGATTCACACAGATGTGTGGAACAGCTGCCGCGTGGGTGCTTTCAGCTGTGGCAGTTGGCTGTCAGGTTATCTGGTATAGCCAAAGGATTATCCAATGGGTGGCTCTTCCTCTGCTACCGGTGTGCTGGGATGTGGCAATGGCCTCCTCTGGGTGATGGCAAGACTCAGAAACGACATGTTGCCAGTTCCATCCAAGCAAGTCACATGGCTGAGCCCAGAGTCACCAAGGTGAAAATATACTGTGTGCCCTTTTAGTAAGCGGAAGCAGAACTACCAAATCATAAACACAAAAAGGGCCCCAGTAAGGCCAACTCCTGAAGGCTCTTGCACGATGTTGCGATGTGCTTGTGTCCTCTTAAGGGGGAAGTGTGTGTTACCCAGAGGCTATGGTAAGGTGCTAGTGTTGGTTTGGAATGACAGGGACAAGATGAGAAGTAACAAAAACATAGTGTAGTTTACTATTATATGTATTTATTTATTTGAAAAGCAGAGTTACGGAGAGAAAGAGAGAGAGACAGAGAAATCCTCCATCTGCTGGTTCACTCCCCAAATGGTCACAGTGACCAAAGCTGAGCCAATACAAAGCAGGAGCCAACAGATCCTTCCTAGTCTCCCAAGTGAGTGAGTACAAGGGCTCAAGCTGCTTTCTCAGACCATAATCAGAGAGCTGGATCAGAAACGAAACAGCCAGCACTCAAACCAGCACCCAAATGGGATGCTGGCACCAAAGGCAGAAGCTTAGTCCACTATGCCGCAGTGCTGGCACCCACAGTACAGATTACAGCAGCCAATGTTACAAGCAACAGCTTTGAAATGGCTACATGAGATTCCTGCTTGAAGTTTTACAATGATTTCCTCTACGCATTTCTGATCGTCACCATTTTGCCAGCACTGAAACACAGCAATGGAAATTGTGTAGAGACACTGACAATACTTTCCTTTCCATCACGAATGAATGGTATGACTTAACACGACTTTAAAGAAATTCAAATATCACTACAGGCTTTGTGATCCTGGATACTGTGTCATTGCCCCACACACATGTTCCCTAAAACAGCATACTTCCTGCCCACAATTTTTCACTTAACAAAGAGCTCTTGTAGTATATATGATCTGTAATCTACTTTCGGAATTCACAAGATGAGTTCCTCTTTGCACTCATTCATTCTGATTGCTGTCTCAGAAGAGTGCACGTCACGTGAGCCTGTCACTGTCCATTGATCTCTCTCCATGCTCGGTTACCACAGATGTGTGTCCTCCTTTCCTGCAGGAAAAAAGCAGCCCCACGCTGCAGTGGCTCAGAGACCACATATCCAATCCTCACTCCCAGCCCGGGACTTGACCTCAGTGCCGGCTGTGGAAGAGCCTTTGTTGGCAGAGGTCTGACAAGGTCCACGAGAGTTTCATGGTGAGTTTCATGGATGCTCAGCTTTTGAAGGCAGTGCCAGACTGTCACACCATGGTTTCACCAATTGATGCCACCCCTGACCAGGGACAGAAGATCCTGGGGACCACATCTGCCACACGCCTGCCGGTGCTGGCCAGATGTCAATGTGGCCTGAGGCCTCCTGATTGACAGTTCTCCTGCTGATTGACTGAACGTGTTGCTCCTCAGACACTTGTTTAGATCCTTCATTTTTCTTATTAGTTTTTCAAGTTTTATGTATTTGGAAGGCAACAGAAGCCATCCTTTCTGGTTCACTCCCCAAGTGCTCACAGTAGACAGAGATGGGTCAGACCAAAGCCAGGAGCCTACAGTCTCAATCTGGGTCTCTCATGCAGATAATAACTACTGAGGTCTACTACCTGGCTACAGCACCTGTTGGTACAAGTAAGAGCTGGGTCTGGAGGCAGGGCAGGAAGGGGTACACAGACTCACTGACTTGGCCACAGCATCTGCTAGTACATAGGAGCCAGGTATGGGGATGGGTCAGCACCCACTGGCACATGCAAAAGCCAGATCTGGATGCAGACCTAGTTGGGGTTCTTGGGGGTCATCCTGACCAGGCTGCAGTACACCCCCAATCCCAGAACATGCAAGGCTGGATCTGGGGACAGGCCTAGAAGGGATCCTCAGAGGTCTCCCTGACCAGGCTGCAGGGCCAGGCAGTACCAGTGAGGGTTGGATCTGGGGGCAGGGCAGGTCAGGCCACAGCATCCACTGGCTCATGTGGGAGCCGTGTTTGGACAGAGGCCTGGTTGGGGTTCTTTGAGATTACCCTAACCAGGCTGCAGCACCTGCCAGCACACATAAGAGCTGTGCCCAGGGACCAACTCAGTAGGAGATCTTAGGAATCAGATCAATGGATCCTCTCCATCCAATTCTCACCCTCACAGAATACCACATGAACATCTGGTCTGGCCTTAGATCACATGTTATAGGACTGGGTTGTCCCCATCACTAACTCCCTATAAGGAAAGACACATATTGGAATGCGTACAAAAGACAGGAGAGCCAGCCTCTCTGATTCAAGAAGACCCTGAACACCTCATTGAAAGATGAAAAGAAGAGTAGGTCGAACAGACCAAATTCTCCACACAGTATCTAAGGCCATGAACATACCAAACCAGGCACAGACAGCTGGCAGGTGTGGGAAGTGGTATCTCACACCCGGCACCATGCCCAACAAGAACAATCCAGACTACTCAAGTAACATCATCAGGACATTCTTGCCCCCAGTCAGGGTCCCTGGGACAAAACCAGGGGATCACCTCTGTCCCTAGGCACTGCTGTGACCTGGCAGCAAGGAGCGATGCAGCATCTCCCCCTTCTGAAGGAGAGAGTGGGGTCTTTTTCCCTCCTTCACTTTCCCTCAACCCTACCATCTCTTCTACCCAGAGACCTACATGGGTCTGTAATCGCATCATCTATGTAACAAACATTTAGAAATCAATAAAATTATTTCTCTTTTATATTTATTTATTTTTATTGGAAAGTCAGATATATAGGAAGGAAGAGAGACAAAGAGGAAGATCTTCTGTCCAATGATTCACTCCCTAAGTGGCCACAATGGCTGGAGCTGAACTGATCCAAAGCTGGGAACCAGGAGCTTTTCTGGATCTCCTACGTGGGTGCAGGGTCCCAAGGCTTTGGGCCCTCCTCGACTGCTTTCTCAGGCCACAAGTAGGGAGCTGGATGGGAATCAGGGCTGCCGGGACATGTGCAGGCCCATTTTTTTTCTTTTTTAAAGATAAATAATTTTAAAGAAGATATTTATAGTCTATTGAATTTAAATTTTATCATTTTTATTAATTTTTTATTTTTTATTGTAAAGGCAGACCAGATTTTCAGAGAGATACAGATACAGAGAGAAAGATTCTCCATCTATTGGTTCATTTCCCAAGTGGCTGCAACAACCAGAGCTGAACCAATCTGAAGCTAGGTACCAGGACCTTCCTTCGGGTTTCCCACACAGGTGCAAGGACCTAAGGCTTTGGGCCATCCTCTACTGCTTTCCCAGGTCACAAGCAGGGAGCTGGAAAGGAAGAGGAGCAGCTAGGATATGAACGGGTGCCCATATGAGATCCCAGCACATGCAAGATGAGAATTTAACCACTTGAGCCGCTGTGCTAGGCCATAAGTTACAGAGAGAAAAGGACACAGAGAGAGAGAGAAAAAGAGAGAGATCTGCTGGTTGCTGGTCCACATCTCAAATGACTATAAGGGCTGGAGCTGGGCCTGGGCCATACTGAAGCCAGGAGCCAGGACCTGCTTCCAAGCCTTCCACATGAGTGCAGGGGTCCAAGCACTTGAGCCATTCTCCACTGCTTTCCCAGCCATTAGCAGGGAGCTGGATTAGAAGTAGAGCAGTCAGCACTTGAACTGGTGCCTACATGGGATGCCAGTGTCACAGGAGGCAGCCTTACTCACTATACCACAGTGCTGGCTCCTAAGTTTTATTGTTGAAACAGAAGTCCTCCTTCAACTGTGCTAAGGGCCCCTTTGTTGAGGTTGTGAATGAGGGCTTTCCAATGCTGCTCATGAGTGCCTCCCTCCCTTCTTCGTTAGGGTGTGCAGTCTTGGCCTTCACACCTGAGGGTTCCAGTCCTCACCTGTGAATCTGTCCCTACAGAGATATCAGAGTCTGTTACTGTAGCTTCATGCCGAGTCCTGCTTTCTGCCCTGGGTGGGTAGTCCCCAGAGCAGGCAAGAGGCCTGAGTAGCTGACCCAGGGTTGGGTGGGGTTTGAGGTGGGGGAGAGGGAGGTTGGGCGGGTGCTGGTACACAAATGAACCCCCGGTGGTGAGGCAGAAGGGGAGAGGGTTGTGCAGACAGAATTCTGGCTCTGTCCCTTCTGAGTTAGTGGCCTCAGGCCCAGCCCTCTCCCTTTCTAAGTTTATGTTCTCCTGTATGCAACCAGGAGGGACAAGGTTGTCTTGAGAGGGTATGCTGAGAAGAAAAGGGTGCAAAACGGGGAAGGCCCCGCGTGGCACTTGCTGAGCCGGAGTGGAGCCAAGAGGAGCTAGGTGACATGTTCCAGGTCATGACTCGGAGGATTCCCCACTGCCTCCTCATGGATGGATTCATAGAGAAATTCTAGAGAAGTTAAGCTTCTCTGTTTCTTTTATTTCCTTCCCTTCCCCTTCTTTGTTTCTTTTGTTTTCTTCTCTTCTCCCTCCAAGCAGTGTTGGAAGGAAGGTCAAACTTACCTAAAATGTAACTGATTTTGGCCTTGGCTGAGCCACAGCATCCAGAAACCACAGCTGCTTTAGGGGTGACTTCCGGAAGAGTCTCTGGGATCAAAGCAAGGTGCCTCCAAACCCTAGAATCAGTAGTCACAGAGGGTGATGGTTAAAACTAGGGGTCCAGTGATGTGACACAGCAGGCAATGCCACTACTGCCTGTGATGCCAGCATCCCATATGGATACCAATTCATATCCCAGCTGCTCTATTTCCAATCCCAACTCCTTGCTGATGTGCCTGGGAAAGCAGCAGGACACAGCTCAAGTGCTTGAGTGCCTACCAGCCATATGGGAGACCCGGGTGGATTTCTAGGCTCCTGACTTGGCCCTGGCCCAGGATGGCCAATGTGGCCATTTGAGGAGTGAACCAGCAGGTGGAAGACTGATCGTGCTCTCTCTGTGTGTCTCTCCTTTCTCTAACTATTTTGAATTAAAAAAATAGTTCTTTAGAAGTGCTAAAAGCAGTGTGAGAGGCAGAGCCCAGGTCTGTAGGATTCCTCTCCACGTCTCGTGACACCTCACATGGTCTCCAGTGCAGGCTTAGTGCTCTGAAAGCATTTGTTAATGAATTGGTGGGTGTGGGCAGACATGTCATCATCTTGAGACAGCACTAACACAGGCAGAGAAGGGGGTTCCCAGCTGTCTGGAAGATTCAGTGTCCTTACAGCAGAAGCTTCAGAAAAAAATAGAAATGTATTAAAAGTTCCAGCCGAGGGTAGAGATAAACAGGACAGGGCAGAAGCAACCAGGAGACTGGGGCACATGAGAGCCTCTGCTGCATGGCCCAGGGTGACTTCACACATGCGAGGGCAAAACCCCTGTTAGAGTCATTGATGAGCCATCCAGACAAATGGCACACGGTGTCTCCAACTCAAGATATGCGTGCAAATCAATCCCAGGTGGAGCAAATACATATACACCAAAATCCAAACCATAACCCACTAGAAGAAAATATCAGAGACAAATGCTGTGATTGTGGAGTGGAGGAAAAATACGCCCAACACATTACCCAAATTCCAGAAGCTATCAGGAAGAAGTCGGACAGCTTCTGGGTAACAAAGCAAACCACTGGCACCGAGCTGGAGAGGAGGTCGATTTGCTTCCTCTGTGATAAAAGCAGAGTGCTAACACCCTGAAACACACAAAACTCCCACAAACCCACAGCGAAAGAACTGCAAGGAGGGCCTGCTGTGACGGCTCAATGGCTAAATCCTCACCTTGCAAGTGCCGGGATCCCATATGGGCTCCAGTTCAAGTCCTGGCTGCTCCACATCCCATCCATCTCCCTGCTTATGATCTGGGAAAGCAGTACAGCATGGCCCAAAGCTTTGGGACTCTGCACGTGGCTGATGCAGTCACTTGGAGAAGTGAACTGTGGATGAAAGATCTGTCTCTCCACTCTCTGTAAATCTTTCTAATAAAAATAAAGTAAATCTTAAAAAAGTTAAAAAAAAAAAAACCAAAAAGAAAGAAAAAAATTAGTTAACTGAAGACGACATTCATATGGTCAGAAAGAGATTCAAATGAAACCACCAATTTTTAAATATATGTCAGACGGTAAGAATTGGCACAGTGGCTTAACAAGCTAATCTTCCACCTTGCACTGTAGACGTTCTGTAAGGGCTTCCAGTTCAAGTCCCGGTTGCTCTCCTTCTGACCCAGCTCCCAGCTTAGCATGACACTTTCTCAGAAAGGCAGGCAGCAGCCAGCGCCACCTAGAGGGCTGTTGGGACCTGCGTGGAGTTGGCCCCATGGGGCAGGGCTTCGTGTTTTGTCATGCAAAGCCAGGAGGCTCTCAGCACCTGAGGGGGTCCAGCTCTTCCCCTGGACCTGGGACTTCTTCACAGCTGGAATGACACAGGGCAGCACTGTATGCTGAGACACGGTGGAGAGCTGCACACCTGAGCAGAGGTGATGAGCTCCGAGGGGAAGGGGAGGGAGTCAGAGTCCTCCGGAACTGAGGGGACAGGAAGGCACAGACCCACACTCGGGGCTCCTGGTGGCCAGTGAATGAACAACTCAGTGTAAAATGCTTGGCCGGGAGCCTGGCCCAGCCTTTGCTAGTGGTGAGTCAGTTACTGGGATGATTAATTCAGAAGAGGGAGTCTGGACAGCCCATGCTAATCAGAAATTCTGATTGGAGTTCCATATCTGTGAATCAACAGACAGTAGGAGCTGAATGAATTATTCACCACACACAGCAACTTGTTGCAAAGGCTGGAGTCCCCTAGAGAGGTTGGAGGAGCACCTGGAGGGCCTGGGCTCTGAGCTGGGCTCAGTCCTCGGCCGGCCAGCACTCACCCCAGCTGGGCGGGGCTTTCTCAGAGCACCAGAAGTACTCCTGAGAGCAGAGACTGCAGGTTACAGCCGGTCCCGAGATTCTGCATTTTGCAGGTGTTCCTGGGACAAGTGGAGGCTCCAGGTCCCTGAAATCCCGCCCTGGGCATGTTTGCTTAAGCCTTATGCTCCAGGCCCGCAGGGGTCCTACTTGCCTGTTCTCTGCCGCTTATCCCAGGTTCAGCTGTGACCACTCAGAAACGAAACGCCCACCAAGAGGCAATAAGAAAGCTTTCCCAAGGTGGGTGCACTGGCAGTAGGGGTTGCCATCAGCGGCAAGTGAGGACTGACTGGGTGAGCTGCGGGTGAGGAGCCCAGCCAAGTGATCTTGGATGCAAGAGGACCAATGTCCTGGGTCATAGCGCCCTCTGCTGCTAAGAGCGCAGCTCTGCACCTTCACTGCCAGAGGACCCACCTGCCTTCCCAGCCCCAGGCTCCTCCCTCTCGGCCATGTGGTTTCCTGGGGTACCTTGCTGAAATCAGGCTGGGAACCGAGCCGGTCTTTGTCTATCACCCAATGTAAACCCCACCTAGGGGTCCCCACTGCCCCTGACAGTTCTCAGCTTTCCAGGTCTTGTGCTATTGCGGGGTGCGAGCAGATCACGCCAGGTAAGTCTAGGGTTTATTGAGGGGTTTTTATTAACCAAGCTTGGTGATAACAGGGCCCACTAGAAATAGCAAATCACAAACCCATATGGCAATCCAATCTGACCCCCAAAAGGAACAAATGGTCATTACCCTGAAGTCCATCTATTAAACTGAAACTTTATGTAACAGCTTCCCCAGCAATAGAAGTTATCCTAAGAGATACACAGTGAACAACCTGGGTACATTTATAAAGTTGTAAACATTCACCTTTCCCTGGCTTCTCTACCCACATTCCATTACCGCTAGGCCTCACCTGTCCTGGAACTCTTGAAAGTACACAAATTAGCATCTTAGCATTGCTTTCTTTACTGTGCCACCCAAGCAGTGAACAGGGGCCATGCTCAGGGGCTGCCTGTCCTCAGAGTCTGTACACAGGAAGCCAGAGAACAAATATGTACAGGAGAGGTCAAGAGTTGGAGTGCCAGGGTCCCGCGCAGTAGCCTAGTGGCTAAAGTCCTTGTATTGCATGTATTGGGATCCCATACGGGCACCAACTTGTGTCCCGGCTGCTCCGCTTCCCTTCTAGTTCCCTGCTTGTACCCTAGAAGAGCAGTCGAGGACAACCCAAAGCCTTGGGACCTTGCACCCTCGGGGGTCGGGGTGGCAAAAGAAGCTCCTGGCTCCTGACTTCGGATTGACTCAGCCCCTGCCATTGCAGCCACTTGGGGAGTGAATCATTGGATGGAAGATCTTCCTCTCTGTCTTTCCTCCTTTCTGTATATCTGACTTTCCAATGAAAATAAATCTTTAGGAAACAAAAAAGAGCCAAAGTGCCAGAGTGACGGAAGCACACAACCAAGAGTGTGAGCCTGTCCCTGTCATGGGCCTTTATGGGGGGCGAGTGAGGGGAGCGGTTACACAACAACACAGTACCGCCCCCCTGAGGTTCCAGGTGAGGATAGGGAGCGAGCGTCACAGGTGGGCAGAAGGGAACACCTAGTGATGGTGGGAGAGTGGCTTCCAAGCTTGACTCTGAACTAGCTACCTACCCCACAACAGTGCTGAGCTGCGTGGCCTGGGGTCCTTGATCTCCTGTCACTCTCTGGGGACACTTTCTGTTTGGCTCTCCCTGGCAGGCCACGGCCTTCGCTGTCCCAGGTGCCCCAGGGTGCTACTTCTCCTAACAGAACACAACCTGCCTTCTCCCCCAGCATAACTCCTTCATTACTTCATGTGACTTCTTCCACGGAGTCTTCCTGGACACTCCCACTCAGCCATCATTGCTTCTTTCCTGTGTGGCTGTTAAGCCCCATTACACAGACCACTATGAAGACCCCACAGTGCTGTTTGTGGGGCTGGGGTCCTCCTGAAGACTCTCTAGGGGCTCCTAACTCAATGTTGATGTCTCAATAAATGCTTTTGGAATCTGAAAAGTATTTTCAAGATTGATTGATTTTACTTGAAAGTCGCAGTTAAAGAGAGAAAGAGAGATTTTCATCTACTGGCTCACCCCCTAATGGTCACAGCAGTTAGAGCTGGGCCAGTCCGAAGCCAGGAGCCAGGAGTTTCTTCTGGGTCTCCCACAGGGCTACAGGGTCTCAAGGCTTTGGGCTGTCCTCAACTGCTTTCCCAGGCCAGAAGCAGGGAGTTGGAAGGAAAAGAGAGCAGCTGGGACTCGAACTGGCACCTCCATCTGTCGGCAACACCCGCGTCACCGTGTACCCCGGGCCGAGTGGAGGGACTAGAGTTAGAAAAAAAGACAACACACAGTGGGTCATTCTTGTAAAGAGAATGCCATTTATTTGAGGTTAGCCTGCCTCTTTTATAGTCTGCCTAGTTCCTCCCAGTATTTTCCCAATGCTCAAGCAACTGCTAAACTCCCCCAAAGCATCTTATAAAAGGGGAAGCAGGGAAATGGGAACTAGTGGTCAAGCCAGGGGCTAAATGTATCAGGCCAAGATTGCCCATCCTATTACACCTTGAGAAACAAGCTAAGCTGTGGAGTTAACCGTTGGGAGATGGGGCCTACACTCTGTAAGATGCCAGTGCCAGGGCTAGCCTGCTACGCTGCTGTACTGAAATAACAGGCTGTACATGAGGAACTCCATGTTGATCTGGGCTCCACCTTAGGTGAGGTAAGCCCCACCTGAGGGACTGCAGCCCACCCAAGAAAAGCACATCCTGCTTGGCAAAAAACACGTGAGCTAAGTTGCTCAAGCACGACCAGGAGAAAAAAGGAGTCTCGTTGGGTTTAGCAACGGAAGCTTTGAAGTTAGCAATTACGCACGCCTGAGGAGGTTCTGCATTCGCTCAGTGCCCCTGAACGCCTCCTGGTTTGCGATTTTAGCCATTATAAACCCTGCTGTTCTGTGGTTCTGGGCTGAGGGCTTTTAGAGCATGAGCCCTCGCTCCCCTTCATCACCTGCAATAAAAGACTTTCAAATCCTATCAGTGTGTGGCGTCCCTCTGTAATGGCTCACTTGGGTACAACTGTCAGCTCCAAGGTATTTTCCCCTAAAAAGCAAAAGCCTGCAGTGCTCTGTATAGTCCCTCATTCAAAGCTAAGCATCACTGTCTGCAACGGAAGACCTAGTGGGTCCTTGGTGTCAGCCACTCACCTACTCAACCAGCAAATATATTTGAGGCATTCCTTCTGGCAGGCCTGAATTCCAGTAGAGGAGATAAGGGAAAGATGAGTCAAAGCAACAATTCTTGGCCTTTGGATTACATTCCAAATGGGAGAGAAAGACAAATAAACAGCATGTATCAAATACTATAGAGCAGTAACAAGTGGCATTAAAAAAAAAATTAAGCTGGGCACAGGACAGAAATTGATGACGGGATTCTGTTTGGAGCACTGTTCTTAAGGAAATCCTCATTGGTGATCTTTGAATAAATTCTTGACCACAGGAAAGCTATGAACCATGCATTTAGCTGGGGAAAGGTCTTCCTGGTCATGTGCAAACGCCCGGTGGTGGAAACCTGCTTAGCAACACCCTAGGAATCCAAAAGCAGAGGCGGAGACAGCATTGCTGTGGGAGAGGTTTGAGCGGGGGATAGATACTAATGAGTAAGGCCTGGAGGACAAGCTGGGAAGGCAGGAGGAGGAAGCCTGCAGAGGGCAGCCTTAGCCGGACCCCAGAGTGCACAGGGGGGCAGGCTTTGCCACCCAGATTGCCTCAGCCCAATCAAGGCCAGCTGACTGGCACTTAAAAAACAAAGTTTTAATTATTGTTTACTGGAAAGGCAGATTTACAGAGAGAAGGAGAGATAAAGAGAAAGATCTTCCATCCAATCCAATGATTCACTCCACATATGGCCACAATAGCCAAAACTGAGTGGACTTAAAGCCTGGAGCCAGGAGCTTCTTCCCGGTCTCCCATGCAGATGCAGGGGCCAAGGACTTCTTTCTCCTTTTATTAATTTTTATTTTAATATTATCTGCATAGTTGAGAGGGAAGCACTCCCACGAGGGTCTCTGATGAGGGTGGGAAGATTTAGTTACAGAAGATGGTGAGTGAGACAAATGTTTGATTTTTTTTCTCCTGTATTCTCAGGGAAGAAGGAAAAAGCATCTCATTGTCGAAATACATCAGCACCACAGGATGGGGGATGGTCATTTTTTAAAGATTTATTTATTTTTATTGGAAAGTTAGATCTGCAGAGAGAGATACATAAAGAAAGATCTTCCATCTGCCTGTTCACTCCCCCAAGTGGCTGCAAAGGTCAGAGCTGAGCTAATTTGAGTCCAGGAGCTTCCTCTGGGTCTCCTACGGGGGGCAGAGTCCCAAGGCTTTGGGCTGTCCTCTACTGCTTTCCCACACCACAAGCAGGGAACTGGATGGGAAGTGGAGCTGCCGGGATTAGAACCGGTGCCCATATGGGACCATGGCGTTTGCAAGGTGAGGACTTTAGCCATTAGGCTACTGCGCCGGGCCCCCAGAGGATGGTCATTTAATCACATCTTAGAGACTCTGAAGTGAGAGTGTTCTGAGAAAGGGTGTGACTTGAGTGGTCTCGATAACCCTGAGATATTGTTGGTTTCGTCGTTCCAAGGTTGAGAAAATCTTTCCAAGATCTCTTGGTTGACTAAGTCCACCTTAGTGCATTCACAGATGCAGGGATATGCTGCAAAGCTTGACTAGGAGAATTGTCCAATTTGTTCTCATCAGTGTCTCTGATGAGGCAGTGCCCTGCTGGCCTCCATGAGCTGGTTGTCATGTCCCCCTGTGTGCACCTGGGCATGCTATCCACACACAGGCATCAGCAATAGAAGAGGCCCATTCCCAATATATGTACTCCGAGGTCATGTCCCGTCCAGCAGGACAGCCAACAGAGGTCACAACCAACCTAGGAGAGAATGAAGGGACAAGAGACACGAAGAATGGACAGCAAGACAGGATGTCTGATCAAGTTGTCATTTTATTGATTTCAACTGAGGGTTTTATATTTTTCAGTAACTAAGGCTCTGGGAAGGAAGGAGAAACTGGGACACAAGTCATGGTCTCAAGACCGATTGTTCTTGAGCAGCCGCCATGTCAACAATAGTGTAGGTAATCAGTAACAGGATGTCGGCAGATACAGCATAAATCACATTCTGAAACAGTTGCTAGAAACAATTGAAGCTAATCGTGTGATTAGTTTCATAACCTCTTTCCCAAGCATCTAGCCAGCCGGGGGTTTTCCACTGGCCCGTAGTTCTATATTCAAAATGGCTTCAGTGTGGCTACAGTAAACAGCTCCTGACAAGGTCCCTGTGGCTGGGGTCTGAGTCCAGTAATCTAGCTGGGGAGTCCTCCAAGAAACCTCACCCAGGGTGACCTCATGCTTGATTCTTGTGTATGCCAGCCAGTGCAGGATCAGGCTCTATTTGCCACCTGAATCAGCCAACATACATACTAGAGGATGCAGTTGCTTGGTCAGCTCTGCCCTAGCCCCATATCTCATGCAAATCAAAAATGCTGTGGTCCAGTCCAGACAGCCCACCACAGAACTGGTCCTTACAAATACTAGTAGATGTGGTTTTTGGGGTGACCCCAAAAACCTTCACCAAGCCTGCCCCTAGCCCTAGTTTTTGCCAGCTTTTGCTATGGTCTAGATTGTCCCGGTCCATATCCATCTCTTATATACACTCATGGATGTAGTTTAACTTAGCCTGCTCTGTCCTCAGACCTGGCCCTTATATGTGCTGACAGGTGCCACTGCCTTGTCCAACCTGGCCCACCTCCAGCCCTGGCACTTGTACTTAACAGTGATAGGTATAGCCCAGCAGGGGAGTGCCCACAGTTCCCCTGCCAGGCTTGTTCTCACCATGGAACTTGTACCTGCCAGGGAGTACCACACTCCAGGCTGACATGACTCGCACCCAGTCCTGGTAGTTGCCAGCTAGTACTAAGCTTAACAGCCTGGCCTGTCCCCAGTTCAAATTCTCATGCTCATCAGTGGAAGCAGCGGCCCAGCGAGGGAATCCCTAAAGTTTCCCTACCAGGCCTGCTCCCAGCCTTGGATCTTGCATGTGCCAGCAGGGGCTGTGGCCTAGTGTGAACTGACCCATCCATTATCTTTTTTTTTTTTTTAACATTTATTTATTTTTTTTGGAAAGGCAGATTTACAGAGAAAGATCTTTGGTCTGCAGATTCACTCTCCAAGTGGCTGCAACAGCTGGAGCTGAGCCGATCTGAAGCCAGGAGCCAGGAACTTCTTCCTGGTCTCCTGTGTAGGTTCAGGGTCTCAAGGCTTATGGGCCATCCTCTATTGCTTTCCCAGGCCACAAGCAGGGAGTTGGATGGGGAGTGGCGCCACCGGGACATGAACCGGTACCCATATGGGGTCCTGGTGCATGCAAAGTGAGGATTTAGCCACTAAGCCATTGTGCTGGACCTCCAACAGGTGCTTCATCCTGGCTCAGCCTGGCCTATCCCTCAATCCCAGCTCTTACTGGCATGTGTAGCAACCTAGCCCAGCCTGACCCATCCCCAGCTTTCATATGAACTGGTGGGTGTTGCTGTCCAACCAGGCTTGATCTGAACCCTGTCTTGGCTCTTGCTCATGCCAATGTGCGCCTAGACTGTGCCTGCCTGACCCCCTGAGACCCTGCTCAAATGTATGTCAATGGATGCTATAATCCATCCTCACAAACCTGGCTCTCATGTTCAACAGTGAGAACTGTAGCTTAGCAGGGGAGTTTCCAAAATTCCTCCATTTGGCCCGCTTCCAGCAATGGATCTCATGTGTGCTGGCAGGTACTGCTATCCAGACTGACATAGCCAGCCTCGCTGGTGAGTACTGCAGCCTAGCCCAAATGGCTCACACCCATTCTGGCTCTCACCTATGAGTGCTACAGCCTAGCCCAGCCTGACCTACTCCCAGATCCAGCTTTCATGTGACCCAGTGGTGCCACAGCACAGCCTGGCTTGTCCCGCATCCATTCTGACTCTGGTGATCTGGCCTGCCCCCAGACTGGTGATGGATGCTGCAGCCTTGTTCAGCTTGGTCCATTCACATCCCTAACTTTGCATTTACCAGTGGAAGATCAAGTCCAGCTTGGGAGTCTTCAGAGTTCTCCCACCAGCCTGGATCTTGCATGTACTGGCAGATAATTTGACCCAGCCTGGCATGATTTGCCTGCAGCCTTGGTTTTCACTGGTAGGTGTTGCAGCCTAGCCCAGCTTGGCATGGTCCATACCATGTCCTGGCTCTCCTGTGTGCCAGCAGCTGCAGCCTGGCCCAGCCTGCCCCTGTCCCAGATCCTGCCCACATAAATGCTGACAAATGCTGAAGGCTTGCCTGGCCTGGCTCACACATGCAGGGCTCTTGTGCTCCCCGGGGATAAGCTACAGCCTAGTAGGAGAGTTCTCCAAGTTCCTTGACCATGCCTGCTCCCCAGCCCTGGATTTTAGGCATGCCAGCAGGGGCAGCAACTCTGCTTGGCATGGTCTGTCCTTAATCCCAACCTTTGCATGTCCTGGTGGGTGCTATAACCTGTCCCCACTAGGCTTCCTCCAAGTCCCAGCTCCCACTAGGATCTAGGGGGTGGGGTTCCTGTCAGGTAAGTTTTGTAGTCCAGCCTGGCTTGGCCCATTATCACCCCAGTTCTCTGCACAAACTGGCAGGTGCTGTAGTCCTATAGAGGTGAGCCCACAAATCTCCTATAAAATCTGCCCCCCTGATTTGCTTGTTTCACATTCTGGTGGATGTTGTGGCCCAGCCTGACATAGCCCACCTCTTGCTCTGACACTTACAGGCAGGTACTGTGGCCTAGCCCAACCAAACATGCCTCTCCCCGCCCCCGTCCCAACTTTTGCATGTGCCAGCAGGGTGATGTTTTTTATTCCAGGGCAAGTCTCCAACGTGGGTGGGTACCTTGGCCTGACCCAGACATACCCTCCATTTCCCTCCCCTAAACCATTCCATCTCTGGCCCCTCGCCTACCTGCAAGAGCAGTGGCCCAGTTCATTAAAGACCCCAAAAGTCATTCCTTCCCTGCTGGGGTCCGTGTGATGGATATGGAAGACAGAAAGATGTGAAGAGAACTGTTCCATTGCAGGCAGGGCTGTAAGGAATTTCCCGCTGTATGGCAGGGCCCCTCGGATGTCTCTACAACCACCCTAATGCAGCTCCACCTCCCTTTGCATGGACACTGGACAACCCCGCTAAGATTTCTATAATTTATTTAGGCATTGTCTGCCTCTGTGAAGTTAATGTGAGCTTGGAAGTTGATGTTGCTGATACCGTTTTAGCAAAAGGGCCTTTTATTATTGCTGCCCCCATTGACCATATACTAATCAAGGGTGTTAAGTCCCCATGTGTAGAGGAAATCTATTCTTTCCCCCTTTCTTTGATCTTTAGGTCCTTCCTTTTGTGATGCATTTCCTCCCTTAACTGATTCAAGAATGAGGATTGTAATAGGAATGTGTTACTGATTGTTATGCACCATCTATTGAGAGCTTCCTGACCACAGGGTCAGGATGGATAACGTCCTGCTTTAAGGTGAAACAAATGGCAGAACTATCCTTAGAAAAACCCTCTTGACCATGACGTGAAACGTCTGAGCCAGAGTCTGACTGCTTCTGTATGATAAAGTAGACAGCGTTCATGCATTGTCCACGATGATCGTGGAATTGTAGTGGTCCGGCTCTCTCTTTGTGACTCATCCACGCACCCTTCGCGAGTTCTGAACTCCTCTGGAGCTGGACTCCGGCACTTCCCTATCAATCACACCTCCAGCCACTCCCATTCTAATATGTTTTCATACCCCTTTCCCTGAACAGTCTGCAGCCCCTCTGCCAGTGGGCCAGGGTGGCATGTCCCAGGCCAGAGTTCCCTACCTTTCCCACTTATTTTGAAACAAAACAAAACAAAAAAGCAATTTGGGGCCTGGTTAAATAGCCTAGTAGCTAAAGTCCTCACCTTGTGTGTGCCAGGATCCAATATGGGCGCCAATTTGCATCCCGGCTGCTCCGTTTTCCTTTCTTGCTCCCTACGTGTGGCCTAGGAAAGCAGTTGAGGACAGCCCAAGGCCTTGGGACCCTGCACCCATGTGGGAGACCTGGAAGAATGTCTTAGCTGCTGGCTTCAGATCAGCACAGCTCAGCTCTGGCTGTTGCAGCCACTTGGGGAGTGAAACAATGGATGGAAGATCTTTCTTCTTCTTTCACTTTCCAATTAAAAAAAAAAATCTCAAGGAAAAAAAAAGAATAAGCAACTATGGTGGTATGGTTAACACAAATTCGGCACTAGCCAAGTCCAGAATGCCTGCCAGCTACTGGCTGTATTTCTTGCCGCAGTGTTTGTTACCAGAAATGCCCGGTGGGTTCTTTCCTCAGCTTAGTATAAATAAAAAGCCAGGAATCTGTTGCAAACAGAAAAGTTTATTTGCGAAGGGACCAGGGAGCAGGGAAGGGAGGGAAAGGGAAGCACTTCTGGAAAAGAAGCCGGGAGGTGGGGTGCCTCTCGAAAGAGAAGGGAGAGAGAGACACCAAAGGTTTGAGGAAGGGTCTTAGGATTTTAAGCATTTCCTGACCCCTTCTTGGTGGGCGGGAGCCTACAGGTAAGATGTTTCCCATTGGTGGTCTCCTAATTAGTTAAGAAATGGGTGGGCAATGCTAGTGCCACCCACCTGAAGGTGTGGCCAAGACCTCAGAAGACCTGGATGGTCTCAGTGTTGACACTTTTTTCTATACAAATCAGCCTAGGCGATGGCCTATAGCTGAAGACATCCTTCCTGTTCTCCCTGCCTAGACAGACTGGGGTATTTTCAATCATGATTCTGCTATGGTTCAAGTGAGGTTTCGTGAGAAGCAGAATTCAACGTCTGCTCAGTCTCCTCTCTCAGCTGTTCTAATGGAATGAGCCTCCTGCTGTTGCCCAGCCGGACCAAGATTGCCACCTCTGTGCCTGAGCACATGGCTATGCCTTCCTGGCCCACACCATCTCCCTGGCCTCCCTCTGTCTCTGTGTTGACACCTGTCCAACCATAGAGATTCTGCTCTGAGAACCTTTGTTAGACTTGTGGCCAGGTTAAGTACCCTTACTGTGGATGCCAAGGTATCTATCACTTGCCCTTGCTACTATCCAGTGTTGCACCTTAGCACCTACATCAGGGCCACTGATACTCACAGGCAGGGACACTTGTTCTAACAAGCAAGAAAAGCTAATGACTATTCAGAGTGAGTGGATGAAAGAGACCTATCAGTGGCTTCTCTGCCTTGCTTGCATTATGAGACTCAGAGGAAGTATTGTTTATTGACAAGAGGAAGAGGGTCTAAGGGAGTGTTGGGTGCTCTACCAGGACTCCCACATTCCCTTATCAGAGTGACTGGGTTCAGGTCCTGACTGTTTCCAATCCAGCATCCTGTTATTGCACATTCTGGTGGCAGATGATAGTTCAAGGGGGTGGTGCCCTGCATCCATATGAGAGACCTGGATTGAGTTTCCACCTCCCAGCTTTGCCTGGCCCGACCCTATGGAATGAACTGGTAGATGGAAGAAATCTCTCTTTCCTTCTCAACAAAATAAAATTGGAGAGAGAGATCCAATGGAAGAGGGAGAGAGGTGACAGGAACTTCCTCGAGGAACCAAATAAAATATGGTCACTGGAATGCACTTAAAAATCGCCCTTAGAACTTTAGTAGATGATTGCAGTCCTCTAAGTTTAAGTTTGAGAAGAGCCCCCAAGGCACTGCTGTGCGGTGTTGGGCTGTACTTGTGTCAGAGGATGGGGATGGGGTGGGAGCAGTAGCTGGCAGGGAAAGCAGCAGGGGGCACTGCTGGGATGCTGGTGATGTTTTGCCTCTCTAGTGCTCTGTGTGGTCAAATACACAAAAGCTCATCCAGTTGCTTCCTGGATGTTTACCCTCTTCTGTATGTCTCTGTTACACTGCCAAAGTGGTTATAAAGCTAGATAATTGTTTTGTTTTGTTTTGTTTGAGAGTCAATGAGAGAAAGCCAGACATAGATTGTGTTCCCATATGCTGGTTTATTCCTCAAATGTCCACAGGAGCAGGAGCTAGCCAGGCTGAAGCCAGGAGCTGGAAACTCAATCCAGGGCTGCTGTGCAAGGGGCAGGGACCCAAGTGCTTGAGCCATCACTGCCTGCCTTAGCAAGAAGCTGATTCCTGGCTTTGGATTGGCTCAGCTTTGGCTATTGTAGCCATTAAGGGAGTGAACTAGAGGCTGGAAGACTTTCCCTGCCTCTCATTTTCCTTCTCTCTGTAATTCTGCCTTTTCAATGAAAATAAATAAATCTATCTTCAAGAATATTTTAAAAGATTCTATTTATTTTCATTGAAAAGACAGATTTATAGAAAGAGAGAGATCCTCCATCCACGGATTCACTCCCCAAATGGCTGTAGCAGCCAGAACTGAGCAGATTCAAAACCAGAAGCCAGGAGCTTCTTCCAGATCGGGTTCAGGGTCCCAAAGCATTCGGGCCATCTGCTGCTCTCCCAGGGCACAAACAGGGAGCTGGATGGGAAGTAGAGCTGCTGGGACATGAACAGGCACCCATATTGGATGCCTGCACTTGGAGGTGGAGGTGGAGTCAATGCACTGCCCCTCCCTCCCCCAACTGCCCCAAATAGATAAATCTTTAAAAAGAAGCAGCAGCAGCTAGAATTAGGAGCTGGAACCAGCACTCAGCTGCAGTAAGGACTCAACTGTGCTAAGGAGCATGAGCATCCTAACTGGTGGCTGAATTGCTAGGCCAAATGTTTGCCACAAGGTGTTGTTGTTTTTTTTAAATTAGAAATCTGCAAAACAACAACAAAAAACATAGGCACACATCTTTTTCTCTAGCACAATATCACCTCTGCACCTAATTTTTGTTGATCTTTCCAGTTATTTAAATTCACAAACAGGGGCTGGCATTGTTTTAGAGCGGGTAAAGCCAGTCCTGTGATGCTGACATCCCATATGGGGACTGCAGAATTTGGATTGGAAATGAAACAGCCACGGTACAAACCAGCGCCCATACGGAATGCCGGCACTTCAGACAAATAATTAGTCTGCTATCATGCTGCCCTTTTTTTCCATTTTGGATCCATCTGTCTGCCTGCCACGTGCCTGGGAAAGCAGTGGAAGACGGTCCCAGGGGAGATCTTGAAGAAGCTCCTGTTCCTGGTGTTAGCCTGGCCCAGTCCTGGCCACTGAGACTATCTAGAGAGTGAATCCAGCAAATAGAAAATCTCCCTCTTGTTTTAAATCTCATTCTGTAACTCTGGCTTTCAAATAAATAAAGTTTAAAAACAAATCAATATAAAAAACAATTCCAGAAATAAATGAGTATTTTTCCTATATCCCCTTGAGCTGAGGTTGGTTAAATATGTGTTGAATGCAGTGGTTTTCAAAGGCTGAGTCATGGAAAAAGCTTTCATCACGTGCGTCATGAATCAGAGTGCTAATTATGCAGACTTAGAAGTTACAGGTGCCCTGTTCTCCCCTCGGTTTCAAAGGTGCCTTGCAAATAAGCACTGTGTTAACAACAGGGGTCTATGGCCCTGCTCTTGGAGACAGACTGTATCTCTTAGAGAGATCTTGGATTCAGATGTCCAAAGCCTGGCACAGAATTCAAAATGCCATAGTTCAATTTGCCTTTTTTTATTGGAAAGGTAGATTTAAAGAAAGAAGGAAAGACAGAAAGATGTTCTACTGGTTCATTCTCTAAGTGGCTGCAGTGGCCAGAGCTGAGCTGATGCAAAGCCAGGAGCCAGGAGCCTTCTTCAGGTTTCCCACGTGGGTGCAGGGTCCCAAGGCCTTGGGTCACCCTCACTGCTTTCCCAGGCCACACATAGGGAACTGGATGGGAAGTGGAGCAGCCAGAATACAAACCGATGTCCATATGGCATCCTGCCAGATGCAAGGCTAGGATTTAGCTACTAGGTTATGGCACCAGGTTCAGTGACTGGGTTTTATACACATACCATGACTCTCCTGGGTGCTAGTGAGTCGAGAATCTGCTAGTCTCTCAGTCTCAGGCTGTCCATTTACTTGGTGTGGTGTGCTTGGGTCGGGTCACTTGACTCTGGCTTCTGGACGAAGGCTAGAGGCACAGTGAGCAACCAAAAAATGCCAGGACGCTGACCCCTTAGTGATCCTCTGTCCACAAGTCACCTTGGGGACACATTGCCTGGAAACCTTTCAGACCTCAGATTCTTCACCACTGCTTGCATGGTATGTCGCTTACCGCCCCCAAACTGAAATACAATCATTGCTTTTCTTGTAAGAATGTTCATTTATCTGACTAGATGGCTAGAGAAAAGCCAGGCCACAAGCAAGCTAATAGTCACAAGGTAATTTCATGGTTATAATCCAATTCATCAAATATTTACTGAAGGCTCACTGTGTCCCCTTCTCTGGGGTAGGCACTGTGGCCCCAGTGTTCCGCTTTTAGTGGTAGAAGTACACAGGGACCACAGTTTGGGTGGAAACAAGTTAGGTGCTTGTGTGAAGCTGTGTTGGTATGATGAGGGCAGTTTTTATGCACATCGTGCCTATTGGAGGGTTTATAGAAGTTTCGAGAAGGCATTGTTACCTCCCTCTTCTAGCTGGTAGAGCTGGGAAGAGGCAGACTTTTTAACTTAGAACGTAGCAAACACAAACAATCTTAACAGGGTGCAGTGAAGGCTGGCAGAGCAGGATAAAAAGAAGTTTTAAGATCAGAGCGGGGAGGGGCTCCCTACCTAGTCTGAGGGGTCTGGGGGTCCCCTGAAAGGAGACCTGTTGCCATGGTTTGGGACCCTGAAAGTTAGAGCAAACGATCTGGAAAGTGTTTTCTTATTTACCCATTTATTTCCATTACAAGTCTCATAGAGCTACTACATCAAAATCCCATTTAAACATCAAAATCCCATTTAGTAGCACATGAAACTTATATGAAAAGTAATGTAATTCCAGAAAAACCAAACTGATGCTGAGCTAGGATACGCGATGATATTAGCCATGTGACTTTTCTTGACATAATTCATATTTGTGTTTGAGAACTTCTTATAAAGCAGCTGTGTATTTTTCTCTTCTATCTCATGTTGTTGCCATGGTTTTATTATATGATAAGGTCGCACAGAATAGCAACACATTATTACATGCCCTGGCTGGGACAGATGTCTACTCCAGATTGCTCTGATGGTCCAGCATGTTTTCTGTAAAGGATAGTAGTTAATCCACAGGTGGATACAGAGTTTGACCCCCAAGGCCAAGTGCATGTTGGAAGCCTCTGACTAGCTTTACATTCGGGGTAGCTTCTCTTCGTGAGTCTCTCAGGGAGGAG
The DNA here is from genome assembly GCF_017591425.1 of Ochotona curzoniae. NCBI lineage: Eukaryota > Metazoa > Chordata > Mammalia > Lagomorpha > Ochotonidae > Ochotona > Ochotona curzoniae. The sequence goes on from NW_024465451.1 coordinate 10,425,766, forward strand.
ATGGACCTCGCTGACCCAGGTGAGGCAGCAGACTTTATAAGAGGTGCAGCAGAAGATGTTTTGTGATGTAGCCTGCCTGGCTGGGTCTGCAGAGCCTCCTGTGGAAATCTCCTGACTCTTTGCAGAAGTACCTGTCTGAATTGAACTGTGAAGCACTATCACCTGTCCCGTGACCCTTGCTCATGGTCAGCCATACTGGTGTAACTGAAACCATTTGTCTTCACTTTGTATGTCCTGTGTCCACTCCAGAAAGACTCAGAACAGGTGTATGATTCAGCAGCAGGAACAAAGGGCCTTTCAGTACATTTCCAAACAACTACTGAGCATGTGCTGTATTTGACTGGTGGGGGAGGTGCTGGGACGCAGGCGAGTGATGTACAAGCTGGAGTCTGGGGGTGGTTAGACTTCAATAAACCAGTCATTTCCTCATTGATCATAGCTTTGATAAACATCACCCAGAAAAACAGAGGTGACTTACGTAAGGGGTGTCATAAAGGGAATCAGGGAGGAGTGGTTTGAAGATGTGATCTTTCTCTTGAGTACTGGCTATGTTCCACATAATCATAGTAATCCACTTCACTTTGGCTGCTAAGAAGTTAAAAGTCAAGTGTGTGACTCATCTCTTGAAAGGGCATGGGAATTGTAATCTACTCACCTCTTACGTTGCTCCATTTGTAGAATAAATACTCACCAACACCTACTGTGTGCTGGGAGTAGGGATTGGCTGTACCCCAGGAAGTGACAAGCAGGGGTCTGACCTCAAAAGTTTTAGAGACAACCAGAAGACTTTCACAAGGAAAGGGGTCCCCGAAAAGAAATTTGGAAAGGGCTCCATTCAGGGATGTCCAGACAGCTAAAGGAGAATGGGAGAGGAGTGCCCAACCCAACCTGGGTGGGGAAGGCTGTCCAGAATACTCGCTCTGAGGAAAAGAAACTCGAGCTGAGAGGTGACATGAGTGAGACCCCGGAGATAACTATGCCAAAAGAGCCCCATGCGGGACTGAAACGGAGTGCTGCATTCAGAGCCCAGGGCAGCCGACTCACCCCGGGAGAGAACCAATACCCCCTGTGCATGGCCTTGGCAGCCATAGGGTGGCTTTGAGCTCATCCTGAAGGCAGCAGAGTGTTACAGAAGGGAAGAAGGCCCTGTCTGTGGTTTCCCCTAGTCATGTGGTTTCTCTCATTTCATGCAGGCACACATCTTTACATCTTTTTTCAAACAAAGGAAGGGGTAACCAACTGTTTCACTAAATAACATCATCAAGGAAGCACATTTCAGTGAGGAGACTATTTTTTTTCTTTTATTGTAAATGAGAAAAGATAGTTTTGACTCTTTTTTTTTAGAAGATTTATTTTGATGGCGAAATAGGGCAGAGCACATTTAAGCAGACGGAGAAACATTAACCAGTATGAAGCAGAAAGGACACATTCTAGGAAATAGGAGAGGACAGAGCAACAGCAGAGGGATACGTGGAGACCAACAGACACAAGAAAGCAGTGGACACAACAGTGTGGTGTTGCAGTGACTGATACCCCAGTGGCATTTGACGAATGGCGATCTGAACTCCACCTGCAGCCAGAACTTCACCAGCAACCAGGTGAGAAGAGACTTTCACTGACAAGGTGAATCCAACCAAAGAACTGCCCATCCTGCTGATCTGTTTGATTTGACCAGGAGTGGAGATAGAGCAGCAGATCCCAGGCTACCACCTAGAGCTGAATCGGGTGCCATTTCATTTAAGGAGGCAAAGGCTATGGGACAGGACTGCACATGCACTGAGCTGAGAGTGAACTCATTTCGGGCTCAGTGAACTGAGCCCAAGCTTCCACCCAAGGTAGGTCCAGGTAGCCCCTTGACTGACAGCCAGCAGAGCAAGAACTCTAAAGTGGCACATCAGGCACCATTTTGTACAGTGTGGAAAAAGTTTTAGGACTGCAGGGGACAACAGTGAGCTGTGCATGTGCTGAGCTCACGAGAACTCACTGAGCTCATTGCATTGCACTGATCCCATAGGAAAATAATAATGACTATGGTATCATACAGGTCAAAATAGGTCCATATGGCCCTCAGACCTAACACCCAACAGGTTTCTAGAAGTATACCATCAACAACAACCTAACTATATAGAACTCCTGGTGTCTCCCTAATCCTGGGACCTGCTATAACCAGAAGTGGGAGAAAGGTTATAGAGAAAACGGTGCAGCTTCAGCACGGTATTACAGGAGGTGGAGAGTGGTGAGCCACAAGCTGGGAGTACGGAGACAATGGTGGAAATCTAACATAAGAACCCAGACCTGGAACTCGCTGGAGGAAGTGGCACAACTGACTGCAAACAAAGAGCCGTGTGCCAACTGCAATACGTAAAATCAAACTGTAGACCTACGGGTGACTCAGCTTAGAAACCTGCCCCAAGGAGAAGATTCTGCAAACCAGAAGTACAAAGGCCAAGAGCAAAAGAAGATACAAAGGCACAATGAATATTACTGAAGACTCCCCTGCAAAGGAGCAAAACCCTTTGCCAAACTCAGAGTTCACTGAGGAAGACATCGAGAAAATGAGCGATACCGAATTCAAAACACATGTTATAAAGCTTCTGATCTACAACAAGAAGCATGTAAAGCATGCATTAAAGGAATTTAAGGAACATGTCACACTGGAAATGAATCAAATGAAAGCTGATCTATCAGAAATAAAGAATACAGTGCAGCAAATTAAATGTACAGTGGAGAGTCTCCAAAATAGAATAAAGCAAGCAGATAAAAGAATCTCAGAATTGGAACATATTTCCTGTCACCAGGGAGAAACAAACAAAAAGCTGGAAGCAGAGCTGTGTCTAGCTAAAAAAAAGTATTCAAGAACTTAAAGACACTATTGAATGGCCAAATATAAGAGTTCTGGGAGTCTCAGAAAGTGCAGAAAGAGAATCTGAGCTTAAAGATGTATTCAATGAAATAATAAGAGAAAACTTCCCTAATCTGGAGAAAAAATTGGGAAACAACATCCAGGAGGGGCACAGAACTCCAAAAAATGGTTGACCAAAAGTGATCTTCACCACGACACATGATCATCAAGCTCTCTTCAAGCGAACATAAGGAAAGTATCCTTAAATGTGCCTGTGAAAAAAACCAACTGACACATAAAGGAATGCCAATTAAACTCACAGGAGACCTCTCACAGGAATCTCTACAGGCCAGAAGAGAATGGAGCGACATATTCTAGATTCTAAAAGCAAAAAAAAAAAAAAAATTGTCAGTCCAGGATAATATATCCAGCAAAGCTTTCTTTTGTCTTTGAAAATGAAATAAAATTCTTCCACAGTAAAGAAAATTTAAAAGAATATGCCTCTTTCAAACCAGCCCTACAAAGTATACTTAAAGATGTTCTCTTGAAGAGAAGCGGAATAGCGCCCACCAAAACCAAAGGTAAGTATAAAGAACATCTCAGTAAAATGAAAACAGAAGACTAAATCAATGAACAACCCATTGCTAAAATGACAGGACCAAAGTACCACCCATACACATTAACCCTGAATGTAAATATCTTAAGCTCCATCAAATGTCATAGATTATTAGACTGGAATAAAGAAACAATGCCCATCTATTTGTTGCCTACAGGAGACACATTTCACCAACAAAAACCAGCAGAAACTATATCTCATGGATTTTGATGTTTTTGTTTTTCTAAGTTTCATCTCTTCAAAAAACCTTCTGATTAAATTCTTCACTGACTCATAGATCATATATTAGCATAATTTCTTCAAGAAGGTTCCTGATTTTCTTTTTCATGTCTTCAGCGACACTTTAGTCATTCAGTAGCATGTTATTTAACTTCATGGTGTTGTTAATTTCTTTTTTCTTCCTGTTGATTTTGTTTTGTGGTTTTTCACTTAAGGGGATGTATAGTAGCTGTGTAATGGAGACTCTCATATCTTGTAACATGTGATTTAACTTCATGGCATTGTAAATTTCTATTTTACTTCCTATTGTTGATTTTGTACTTTAGCTTTTCAATTAAGGTTATGTACAGTAACTGTGAAATGGAGACTAACATATCCAGATGTGAGGATGCAATGCAGTATGCATCTCTACTTCCAGACTAAAGATGGACTCTCAATGAAACTGTTTACTATATGACAATAGGATGATGGACTCTCTGCCATTGTCCACAATAATGGACATATGATTGTGCATGATATTTTAGTGATGATATAAGGGAACTTGGGGAGGTTTGAGGAGGGGATAAGGGAAATCCCAGGGGTCTATGGAACTGTATCATAAAACGATAATAATATGAAGTATAACCTATCAGGAACATAACAGGTAACTTATGGACAACAGACTCGAATCAGCATTAGACAATAGCAAAACTACAAAGATATACAGGTGGAATCAAGAGCAATCCTGACAACCTCTTAACAGGAGGTCATATGCATAAAGTAGGGGTTGATCCCAGGGTGGAGCAGGTGGGCAGGATGAGGCTTGTATCCCAACCCTGGGGACTCCTGGATCCTCACCAAGGACTATCAGTATGGGCACCAAGGACTACATCCCAACTGCCAAGCAGACCATGGGGAACTGGAATGCCTTTGGAGGCCAAGAACTCTGAGGTCAGCCACCCCCCTTTGGATCTACCACATGGGATGGAAGAAGCCCAAACCCTTCCTTGCAGGCTCCTAGGTCATCGGAACAGTAGGCTTCCTTCAGGACTAGGGAGAGAGCTTTCTCTGGTCCTCACTTAGTTCCAACTTTGGATCCCCACCCTATATTGCAATGACCATCAGGGTCGCTCCGGAGCCCCCCACCCCAAAGCGCACACACACACACACACACACACGTGTGTACACCCGCACGCACACACACACAAATTGGAATAGACAGAGAACAACAAGAAAAACTTGGAACCAGACAGGAAATGGTCAGCGTGGACTCACACATGCCTTACTAGGTAGGACACAAAGATTAGTTACTCCTCACTAAGGTATTGAAATTTCTCTGCACACCCCTGCTAAAACTATTCTGCACTTCAACTGTTGACATATGCCTTGTTAGAGTTATAAGCCAGTTTAGACTATCCCAAAATCTGCCAAGTTCAGAAAAATTAAGCTTCGACACTATAAACTGCTGAATGCTAAAATGAAAATAGTCACGAGACAGCTGAATAGTACCCTATAGCCATTTTAAGGTGTGTAGCAGCTGGTTCTGTGTATAAACCAAAATTGAAATGTCAATGAAGTAGTCAGAGGAAGCGGTTAAAAATTTACATTTTTAAAAACATATTTGTTACTCAATACCATGTCAATTAATTCCATAATGTTGTAAATTGATGTTGATGTTATGTTGTGGCTTTTAATTGATCGGGATGATATTCTACCAGCTCTGCTTTCAGGCCAGAGATGATTTCCCCAAGAAACCGTTGAATTTATCTGGACAATAAGATGCTGGAAGATCTTCCTCTCTACCTTTCCTCTTCTCTATATATCAAACTTTCCCATAAAAATAAAATAAAATAAATCTTTCAAAAGATCTATTATTATTATCTTTTTTGATATATTATTTTTTATTGATTACATTGCATTATAGGACACTGTCTCATAGGCTCTGGGATTCCCCCAACCCTTCCCCATACCCTCCCCCATGGTGGATTCCTCCACCTTGTTGCAGTATTACAGTTCAAGTTCAGTTAAGATTCTTTCATTGCAAGCACAGAGTCCAGCTTCAAAATGCCTGTGGCAAAATCGAATTAAGAGACTCATGCAGGGCCTGGCGAGGTGGCCTAGCGGCTAAAGTCCTTGCCTTGAACATGCTGGGATCCCAACTGGCGCCCGCCAGTTCTAATCCCATCCAGCTCCAATTCCCATCCAGCTCCCTGCTTGTGGCCTGGAAAAGCAGTCAATGATGGCTTAAAGCCTTGGGACCCTGCACCCACGTGGGAGACCTAGAGGAAGTTCCTGGATTCTGACTTCAGATTGACTCAGCGCCAGCCATTGCGGTCACTTGGGGAGTGATTCATTGGACAGAAGACCTTCCTCTCTTCATATCTGACTTTGCAATAAAAAAAAAAATCTTAAAAAAGGGGATTCATGCATAATTTTTAAAAATGATACACCTTTCCCTCTACTTTTTGAACCTCTTCATATGCTGGATTTTAAATTGTTTTGCCCCCAAAGAAGCATCTTTTAATTCCCCTTTCCTGGGAACTTCATGAAGTGCCAACATACAAGCAATAAGAAAGGATATACACAGAGAATATGGATGGCTGGAAGCAGGTGTGATAGGGAGGTTTTTTTTTTTTAATACACATTCCATTTCACCTTTTGAACATCATATGTTTTATATATGTATTAAAAATGAAATAAATGTAATTTTAGGTTTAATAGTTCCAATCAGGGAAAAAAAAACTATCAATGTCTGCTTCTGTCCCATTTCACATCCAGATTATCTCTGAATATCAGAGTTCATTGAGAGCAAACTGATGTGAAAGAAGTAACTCAGGAAAGTGTTGGCACAGAGACCTTTGTGAGGATTTGGTGGTGGTGGTAAGGAGAGAGCAGAACAGAAGAGGGATTCGGTTCTCTGTGTATGCGTTTTCACTTCACATCTGCAGTTTAACAGCAATGCCAGTATTTGCACCCTAGGCTAGCTGAGGGAATTATTAGGTTAGATCCTAGTAATTAAAAGGTGAACAAGACTACCTGATAAGGAAGACTACCTTACCTGATAAGGAAACTGAGGCACAAGAAAAATCAGCTAACCTTAAAGAGATAGCCTGGTGCCAAGGAGGCAGATAGGTAAATAGTTAGTCGCAGTCCTTTGTGGTGAATGCCTCAGGCAAGCCCCAGGTATGACATCAGACAGGTGTACCATGGGAGCTGGTGGAGGGATGCTATTTCAGATGTCTTCCCTGGGCACAGAGCTCGAGATTTTGAGTAAAGGGTGGTGCAAGAATGCTCTCGGTGAGGGAGGCAGTCCAGGGTCCAGAAGTAGCTGCATGAGATGGGGGTGTAAGCTCAAGGGCTGGTGAATTTTGGGCTTCAGATCAATCTGCATTTCCACGAATTAGAACTTCTTTAGAAGACAGTTACAATCTTTTTTTTTAAATGTCTTTTTAGTGGGCACATAGTAATTGTACATCTTCACAGGGTAGAATGTGGTGCTCAGTAGCTGACTACAATCAGCCAATCAGGGTAACTGGTAGATCTTTCACTCAAGACATATATAATCACTTTGTGTTGGGAACATTCAAGATGGCCCCTACTAGCTGCTTTAAAATATTTAGTTATCCTATTGTGCTATAGAACATTAGGAGCTATTCTTCCTTTTCGACCACAACCACACCCATATACTGGTGAACTATCCAATCTGTACCCCCAATCTAATTTAGCCTAGAAGCCACTGTTTTATTCTTAAGTTCTGTGACATCAACCTTTTAGGCATCTACATATGAGGATACCTCAAAAAGTTTAGGGGAAAATGTAGTTAAAATATTATTTTAGTGCAAAAAAAAAAAAAACAAACCTTCAAAATCCTTGCATAAGAGGACCTCTCACAATTTCATTAAAATGTATATTATGAAAAAGCCTAAATACGCAATTCAATTTTTTTGTACAGAATTTATCTTTGAATCCCATTTTCCACAAGTGTCCTGAAGTACCTTGGTATGTGAATCTGCATTATTTGTCTTTGTTTGCCTGACTTATTTCACTTAATATAATGTCTTTCAGTTTTACTTACGTATTTATATTGGAAAGGCTGACTTACAGAGAGCAGTGGAGACAGACAGATCTTCCCTCTGCTGGTTCACTCCCCAAGTAGCTGCAATGGCCAGAACTGAGCTGATCTGAAGCCAGAAGCCAGCAGCCTCTTTGCATGTGAGTTCACAGGCCCAAGGTTTTGGGTTATCCTCAATCGCTTTCCAAGGCCACTTGTAGGGACTGGATGGGAAGCAGAGCAGCTGAGACATGAACTGGTGCCCATTTGGAATCCTGGCATTTGTAGGAGGAAGATTAGCCAATTGAGCTATCATGTCAGGCCCAATGTCCTCTCATTCTATTGAAGTTGCTACAAATAGTGGAATTCCATGCTTTTTAAATGTACAGCCATAGATTTTTTGGGATAAGCCATGCTTACTTTATAAAATATCTACTGCTATCTTTAATTACTTTCATGCTATAAAGGCAGAGTGGAGCAGTGGCAACCAAGATCAGTCCCACATTGCCATTCTGATTACCTGGCTCTTTTCAGAAAGGTTGCACTAGCTGGATCCCACAGGTAGATCCACCACCTGAATTGCTCTTGCTGAGCTGTCCTATCTAAAGATGAAAGACCTGGCTGGTGTCAGGGCTTGTGCATGGAGAGCAGTCCTGGGTGGGAATTCAGATCCTGGAATGGTCAGAACACCGATGGTAGTTCAAGTGTAGTAGTACAGTGATGAGATCAGAGGACTAGGCCTGAGACCTGGGGAAGACTACATCTACAAGTTAGGAAGAGGACGAGTTTAGGAAGGAAGACCCAGAAAGAAAGATCTGCAAACTAGGAAGACACTCAATGTGTCTTCTCAGAGGTCAAGCAAAGAATGGGTTTTACCAAGGGAGCAGCCTGTTGATAAATGCTGCTGTGGAAACAGCCCGTTAGGTGACAGGTTCTGGGCACTGAGTGCCTGCACCCACGGTCACACAGGAAGACTGAGCCTACGATGAGAGAGTAGCTTACATATGCAAATACTGCACACACATACATGGGTGCACATTCACTCACACCACTATCTGGCATTTGTAAGCAGACGTGAGATTAGAGTCTAGGTTCACGTACAGAGCCGAGGAGTTTAATCTTTGACAAGTGTTTTTTCAGTGGAATCATGTGAGTCTGACTGTAAGGAATTCAAGAGAGTGGGAAGGAACTGGAGAAAGCCAGTAGAAACAGCTTGTTTCAGGACTTGCAATGAAAAGTGAAAGCTAGGGAGGGATAGCCAGGGAATGAAGGAGGAGTTCTAGAAGGGTTTTATTGGTAAGGTGGGACACCTGTACCAGTGAAACAATCTTGCAGAGAGCAAGAAACCAGCGATGCAGGAGGGGAGAGCTATGGACATTCTAGCATTGGCTCACCTCCAGGAGGGTGGGCAATTCGTGCACTGCAAGGGGAAAAAGGCACGGTTTGTGGGCACATAGAAAAGTGGGCTAGCAGATACAGAAGTGGTCTTGGTGGCTTTTTTTTTTTTTCTCAGTGAAAGTAGCAGCAAGACCAGCAGCTGAGAAAGAATTCAGGGAGGTGACAGGAGAGGATTGAGGGCAGAGAAGCAAGTGTGACACGATCTTTGTTCCTAGTGCAAGTACTTTCTTACAGTCAGACATTACAGGCATTACTTTTTTTTTTTAATATCGTAAAGGCAAATTTACAGAGAAAAGGAGAGACAAAGATTCTTCCTTCTACTGGTTCAGGGCGCAAGTGGCTGCAATGGGCAGAGTTGAGCCAATCAGAAGGCAGGAGCCTGGAGCTTCCTCAGGGTCTCCCATGTGGGTGCAGGGTCCCCAAGCTTTGGGCCATCCTCTACTGCTTTCCCAGCCTACAGAGGCAGGGAGCTGGAGGGGAAGTAGAGCAGCCAAGACACGAACCAGTGCCCATATGATATCCCAGTGGATGCAAGGTGAGGATTTAGCAACTGAGCCATTGCGCCAGGCCCTGTTAGTGTTGTAGGATGGTGGACACAAAAACACAGCAGCAACCTCAATCCTTGTCTAGCAGGGAAGGAAAATTTTCATATGGACAAACTCTAGTTTCAAAGCAAGATTTATCTGAGAAGAGAGAAGTGACTCATGTCCCGACAACGGGGAGGGGCTCTAAGGGAAGAAAGATCTGTGTGTAGGGGGTACTTGTATCTTTTAAAACCTCATTTCAAAGGAGTTTCTCCAACAACAAAGGAAAAATTTTGGTTTCCATAGTACCTGGCTCTGAGACAAAAATCTCAGAAAGGTGTTATTGGTTAACTTCCTCAGTCCCTTTTTAACGATAAATTGATCACTCAGATCCCTCCTTGACAATGTGGCCGGGAGATAGAGTTAGTCGGGCCACTTTAGGTGGTGGGTTGATATGTTAATTCTGCCCATCTCTTGGAAGAAACTGCTCTGGTAAATTTAAGACATGGAGTAGAAATATAATTTTTATATTTTAGAAAAAAAATAACTGGGGGGCCAGGAAAATCCTAACGGCCTACTATCCCATCTGACTCCTCACACATCAGCGGCATTTTAACTAACCTCAACTGCTTCCTCCAAGAACGTGTGCCGGTGAGAACACCTTCCATTGCATCTCATAGTTAAATCCCGAGCTGAATGCACTTGGGGCAGGTCCGCAGGGTAGCATCAGTGAGATTCAGATTTGGGAGGAGGTTTAAGTACCCTAGCACTCAGCTATTGAATACATTTTCTGAAACACAAATCTGCACGTCACACCTTTTCCCAGAGGAGAAGACTGTAAGTACCTTGGCATAGTATTTGAGAAAAAACATCAACCAGGCCCAAGAATTCATCCGCTACTCAAACAAAAAGCCGCCTGCCTTAAAGCTCCACTATCCATGGAAGAAAACAAAGTCCTTGGCTAGGTTTTGTGCTGGGGCCCTGGCAGCCTTCTCAGCACATTCCCTGACTTGGCTACACTGGTCTCCCACGTCAGCTCGTCAGCGCCCTCTTTCTTGTCCCTAATCTCTTCCGTCGGCATCGCAGCCAGTAAACTCGGGTCTCAGGGTCAAAGGCAGTGTTTCGGAGGCGCCGCGGAGGAAGGGTGGACCGGCGTGCCCGTCCGAAGCCGTCCCCTTTAGCCTCAACTGGCCGCGCGCTCCCCGGGCCCAGGCACCTCAGCATCCGGCGCCGGGGACTTGTGAGCAAAGGCCGCGTTCCAGCCAAGGTAGAGCCCCCCACCGGTGGGGTACACGGGAGGCAGACGAGGGGTGAGGGCCCAGAAGCCCCCTCCAACCCTGGACAACCGAGGTGACCCTGCCGGCGTCCCTCGGCCCACACACCCGGTGGGAGGAAAAGGGCGGCTCCAAAGGAATTCGCACATTCGCAGTTAAAGAGATCATCAGGTGGGCCTGGCCGGCAGTTCCAAGGGGGGAGGCGTGAGTGTCACTGACAGGAGTATTCCCCCTCTACCCGCCCCACAAAAGATACTTGGACTACCCGCGGGGACAAACGCAGCGAGGTAGAAAGACCCTAGAGTGGTGGCCTTGCGGGTCTCGAACAGCTAAAGCCTAGGGCCGCTGCGTTCGCCCGGCGCCTGCGCGCTCGGGCTCCGCCCCGTGATGTTAAGACCCGCCCCACTCCCGCCCTCTGCGTGCGCAGCCCCGAGAGCCCGCCTCTGAGGTAGACGGCCGGACGCGGGGTCAGTCACTGGCTGGCTCAACTCGTCGCAAGCGTCTTCGGCCTCACTCCGTGCTGACGGGAGGTTCGGAAGCCGGTCCCAGGTAGGCTCTGCCTGCTGGACCCCAGGGGAACTGTTCTCGAATGCAGAAGTCGGCTGCGCGAGCCGAGCTCCGGCGGGGGATGGCCCTGAGTCCGGGTGATAGACGGTGCTTCCCACCAATCAGGGGCGAGGTGGCCCGGCATCTTGGCCAATGGCTTGCGCCCCTAACGGGCGTGGGGCGGGCAACCCTGGCCGGCGAGGTGCGGGCTCCCGCGCGCGGGCCGCGTGGCCAGACGCCGCGGGGCAAAGAGGGGGCGGCCGGGTTCGAGGCTGGAGGAGCCGCGTGGCGGCGCCTGGCAGCCCCGGGGCCTCCAGGTCTGGCCTACAGGAGGGATGGAGCCCTGTGGAGCCCCCTTTCGCTCAGTCGAGCCTGAGGAAGCCCGCGCCCCTGTTCCCGTCCGCAGCTGAGGTCCCGCGGGCGTGGCCTCCCCGGGCTGGGGGGCCAGTGGGGGGGTCCGTGGCCGAGGCCTCCTGCCTTGCCACGGGGTGGGCCTCTGGCCGCCACCTCGTCGGTCCTCTGGGCACGCGTGAGGGAAAGGGGCCTGTGTCCTCGCAGGGCGGCCTGGCGCAGCACGGCCATGCTCGTTGTCACTGAGGCCTCGACAGCCCCGCGCGGCGGTACCGAGTCTGACCCCGTTTTACCGGGGCGAGCTTAAGGGCTCCAGCGGCCCGGCTGGGCTGTGACGTGACTCAGGTCTCCCACTGCCGATCTGGGGCTAGGATTCGACCTCACAACTTGAGCAGGGTGGGGAGGAAATACCAAAGCAGCTTCACTCTGCCGCCTCCACCCTATCGTGGAATTTCGGTTGCCCCTTGATGTGTGTTGCTTTGGTACTTGAAAACGGGTCCGTCCCTTCTGGAAGAAAGTTCACATGGGCCATGCAGGCTTGGTCGCCTGGCGCACGCCCTTCCCCTCGTGCTTGTCTCGGCCCCGCCTGTGTTGCCTGTCCATTCTGTCCCCTTGGCACAGGCCGGCTGGCAGGGCCCGTGGCAGAGCAGGTGTGCAGATGGGAGCCTCCCCTGTGCCCTGTACCTCCTCTGACCCGGGCTTGCCTTGGTCTTGGCACTGAGGCTCCCCGTTCACCCTGATTCCCCTTGTATCGCCTCCGGATGCTGTCTCTCTGCTTCCTGCCATCACTAGTTTCCCGTTATTTGTCCATATTTATTCTTGGCGGCTGGACTGGCAACAATTTGAGAGAGCGACTCCGAGCTGAAAAAGTGTTTGTGATCCCCAGAAGTGAGGGGCGCAGCACCCTGTGTGTGTGGGGGGCTCCCACCGGGTCACTGGCCTGCAGTATTCAATGCCCTTGCTGTGGGAGATCTGAAAGAGGGAGGTGCACTTGGGGCAGATGGCCTGCAGATGGGTGAGACAGGATTCTGTAGAAGGAATCCATGTTGTGACTAACCGGCTCTGGGAGGAGGAGGAGGAATTTCTAGGAATTTAGGAAATGTGGCAGAGTAAGAGTGTAGTCTCAGTAGGGAGTATGGCTAAGGCAGATCCAGAAAGTAGCCAAGTCTGAGATTCAAGTGTCAGGAAGGATGGGTTAGCTGTCATTTGAACTCGTGTGTTACCCCCAAATAGTAGGGACTTGGTCAGGGGATTTGTGGGGTGGGGTAATCTGTGTACTGTGGAATCCTGAAGGCAAAGCCCAGTGCGGATTATTGAAAATGCTCCAGCGTTTTTGTATGAAGGAACCAAATGCCTGGGCTTACACCCTGCATTTTGGTTCATCTTTTTATAAAACCTGTTTTGAGAATCTTATGTGTGCTTTGTAGAAACTTTGGAAAGGGCTGTAGCAGAGGCCGGAGGGGCTGCGTGGTAACTTCCCTGGGTCTTACTCTCCCTCTCTCTGTGGGGGGAGCCGTCCTGTGCATTCTCACTTTTGTACCAAGTGTGCTCATTCCTGCTGGGAGGGGGTACTTCGCACAGAACCCCCATTTCCCCTGCTCAGGTCTTGGGCTTTGTTTTTTTTTTTTTTTTTTTTTTTTTGCTCAAACTTGGCTTCTCATGGGTTGCCAGAGGGGAAAACGTTCTGAGAAGCCAAAGCAAGCAAGCATTCTCCGCTGCCCGGTGGTTGTGCTGCTTGTTTTCCCATGTGGAATTGCCAGCTGCATGGTGTTTCTAGGTCTCTGAGTTGGGGGCTGGGGAAAAGTCCTCAGCGTCTCCTTCCAGAACGTGCTGTGTTCCTGCTCGTACTCACTCTGCTCTCGTGGCATCCGCCTGTCATCTCCAAGTCTGTTCAACCACAGCCCTGCTGTTTGGATTTAATCCAGGCAGTCCTCTCCGCTAGTCTCCTGCCTGTTCTGTGGGGTGGGCTGATGTGCCACATTGTTTCTTTTGGGAAGATATGGCATGCATGTCCAAGTCTGAAAAAATTTTTCCCATGTAGGGGAAGTAATGAGGCACCTGCTTGCTCTCCCAATATCTGGCAGTGATCTCAGCCTGGATTTGGGGCATGGCGTTTTATCAACCAGCTGTGAGCTGCTCTTGTGCTAAAATTTGATTCTCAAGGTTTTTTCAAAGCTGTGTTGTTTGAATAGCAGTTTTTTGGCATATGTGTACTATTCAGATGACCTAAGAAACATTTGTTAGGATGTTGTTTAAACCCGACCAGTCTTTCAGAGCCAAGTGACAGGAAAGGAAGGGTGAGGTTTGCCGAGGAGGAGTGGAGGTTTGTGGCAGGGTCGGCATTTGAACCAGGCAGGTTGGTTTGATTTGTTAACATATTTCCTTTGTAATTTGTCCTTGCAGGTCACAAACTAAAATGAAATACATTCTAGTTACTGGCGGGGTGATATCAGGGATTGGGAAAGGAGTCATTGCCAGCAGTGTGGGCACAATACTGAAGTCGTGCGGTCTACACGTGACGTCCATCAAGATTGACCCCTACATAAACATCGATGCGGGAACCTTTTCTCCTTATGAGCATGGTAAGCAAAATACATTTCTTTCTCAAAAAGTAAAAATAAATAAATAATGCTGAAAAGAGATGTAGGATGGCATTATAACTTTGTTCAGTGCTTGAGAAGAGGGAGAATGCTCATCTTTAAAAACAGGATGAGTGGATAGAGTTCTAAGGAAATGGATCTAGCTCAGTGTAAGAAAGATCTTCCTGAATGTGAAGGCAGGTACCCTGCAAGAGTGGTGTCCATGGTGTTGCCCATGATGTTGCCACCCAGGTATCATGAGTCAAGTCCAAAAAGCTGCTGTTTGCAACATGCCTCAAGAAGATGGGGCTGGTGCTGTGGCATAGCAAGTAAAGCTGCTGCCTGCAATGCTGGCATCCTAGTGGCTACTACCTACCTAAATACCTTTCTCTCCTTCTTCTCTTTTCTTTTCCCTTCCTCCCTCTCTTCCTCTCTCCCTTCCTTCCTTATCTTTCTCTTTGTTTTTTCTCTTTGTCTGTCTGTCTTTCTTTCTTTCTTTCTCTCTCTTTTTCTTTTTCTTTTTAGTAGAAAGTCAGATATACAGAGAGGAAGATCTTCTGTTTGCTGATTTACTCCCCAAGTGGCTGCTATGGCTGGAGCTGAGCCAATCCAAAGCCAGGAGCCAGGAGCTCTTCTGGGTCTCCCACACAGGCACAGGGTCCCAAACAAAGCTTTGGGCCGTCCTCAACTGCTTTCCCAGGCCACAAACAGGGAGCTAGATGGGAAGCAGGACCTCTGGGACATGAACCAGTGCCCATATAGGATCCCAGCTTGTGCAAGGCGAGGACTTTGGCTGTTAGGCTGTAGCACCGGGCCCTGCTACATTTCTGATCCAGGTCCCTAGTGTACCTGGGAAAGCACCAGAAGATGACACAAGCCCTTGGGCCTTGCATTCATGAGGTTGATCTGGCTTTGATCTGGCTCAGTCCTGGCTATTACAACCCTTTGGGCAGTGAATCATTGAATGGAAGCCTCTGCTTCTGTTACTCCATCTATCTCTGTGACTCTAATTTAAAAAAATATATATATATATATATAAACATTTAAATCATGGGTCTCCTGTCATGGAGGTATCCACACAGAGGCTAACAGACCTCTGTGTGGAATTATATAGCGGAGGGGTGCTGGGTTTGGAAGATCTGTGAATTTGGCATGCTGTTTTGCTAGCATAGCTTGGAAAATTCAAACAAGGACTTCTGATGTGAGTGAGAAATAAGTGAGAAATGGAAACTTGCAAGGGAGGGTTGGAAAACAGTACTTTATTTCTTCGTCATTACTGAGTACCATCAATTGTGTGTGACTGAGTGACTTCAGAGATTTATTGTTTGAAACTGGAGCGTGACAAACCAGTGAAACCTCCTGGTAACGTTTAACATGCTGTGGCCTTAACACTTCTCTCTAGTGTTGAGGTGGGATCTTTAGGAATTGGAGTGGCTGACGCAGAACTCCTTGTGACTGGTCTGCTGGGCTGCCTGGGAGTTCTCCTGTGGGAATGGAGAAGATGCTATTGCTTCCTTGCCGGGCTCTGAGTTGTGTACCATTGTGATGTTAGGCCTGGGCCATTCTATAGTGAAGCTACAGGGCATCATTGTGAAGTGAGTGGGATAAACTTTGGGACACAGTGTAGTCTGGGAGCTGATTTTTATGATAGACACACAGTACCCTTCCTATGCATATGTCTTATTAGGGCACTCCAAAAAGTTTGTTTAAAAAAATAGGATTAAAAGATAAGTTTGACTTGGTGCAAAAAAAGCTTGAATTGTGAGCACATCAGGAGTCTTCAAAAAGTTTCTGGAAATGTGTCATGAACCTGATTCTGCTCAGGAGATTTCCACAAGTTCTGTTTCCCCAACAGCAGATGCCTTCTTTTGTTTGTTTGTTTGTTTTTATCCCCACATCTAGCCCCTTGGGCTGTATTTCTCCCATCCTGTGCCTTTTTATAGCTTCCTGTAGGTTTGCTGACTTGCTGAAAGGAGCGATCACCTTTATACTCCAGAAGGCCTGTTGTGCCCTTGGTACATGTGTTTCTCTCTTACCTAAATATGCTCCTGTTTCCTGCAGGTGAGGTTTTTGTGCTGGATGATGGTGGGGAAGTAGACCTGGACTTGGGTAACTATGAACGCTTCCTCGACATCCGCCTCACCAAGGACAACAACCTGACCACTGGCAAGATCTACCAGTATGTCATCAACAAGGAGCGCAAAGGGGACTACTTGGGGAAGACCGTCCAAGGTAACATTGCCTTACTTTGATTATTTAAGTAAAATACTAGCCAGCTTAATTTCTCTTAAGTAAAGATTTTGCTTTTTGTATGATTTCAGCATGAAACTGTCGAGGTATTGCTTCAGAAATATACTTTCTATTAGAAATTTAGTGATCACACAGGTGGTTTTCGCAGGGCAGGGCTCATCCATTGCATTCGGGATGTGTTGTCCCGTGTGATTTCCAGAAATGTGGGGAACTTGACTGCATGTTTTGTGGTAGGGAGGGACTGGAATTCATGCTCCGCCCCCCCCCCACCTGAGGGGAAAAAAAAGAAAAGAAAAAAGTAAAAAAAAAAAAAAAATTAGAATCGTGTGGCCTTTTACCACAGAGTGAATTTGACAAGACCATTACTGCTTGGAAAGTGACATGGAAGCTTGTCAGTGCAGTGAGGAATTACAGGGGAGAGGCACCTTGAGTGGGGCAGCTGGGAGCTGTACAGCTGGGACTGTGCAGCCATGACAAGGAAATGAGCAGTTGGGTGCATTGGTTTTGAGACTGCTGGTTGGTGTCATAAATGGGACAGGGAGTCTGAGAAGTGGGTTTCTGGGTCCTCCCAAGCATTCACCAGTGCAGCTTCATTTATGGCTGTTTGCTGTTTGGGGGTTTTACATAAGCATATGTTTGAGGAAAGTTTTCTGCTATTTTATCTACTTTTTTTTTTAAGATTTATTTATTTTTGTTGGAAAGTCAGTTTACAGATAGAAGGAGAGGCAGAAAGATCTTCCATCCACTAGCTTACAGCCCAAGGGGCTGCAAAGGCTGGAGCTGAGCTGATCCAAAGCCAGGAGCCAGGAGCTTCTATCAGGTTTCGCACATGGGTGCAGGATCCCAAGACTTTGGGCCGTCCTCTGCTGCTTTTCCAGGATACAAGCAAGGAGGTAGATGGGAAGTGGAGCATCTGGGATATAAACTAGTGCCCATATGGGATCCCGGGCGTGCAAGGCGAGGACTTTAGCCACTAGGCTACTGTGCCAGGCCCATCTGCTACTTAAAATATTTTTTAAAAGTAGCCGATACAACTTCTCAGGGTACAAGTTAGTAGGAAGCTGGGTGGGAAGCGGCATGTGAGTTGAACCCTGGCACTGCAGTCTGGGATGCAGGCGTCAGATGACTGTTCCCTGGGGCGGGTATAGCCAACAGGTTGAAGCACTGCTGGACATGTGCATCCTGTATTGGAAAGCCTGGGGGTGAGTCCTGCCCTGCTTCTGTTTCAGCTTCCTGCTAAAACTTACCCCAGGAATGCTTAGTGCCTTCCCACCTAGGTGGAGTTCCTGAGGCATTTAGGGGAATGAACCAGTAGATAGAGGATCTCCTGTTTCTGCTTGGTGAATACATAAAAATGAGTAAATAGCAGTTGAAGTCATGCTGTTAGCAAGTCCCTGGTTTCTTATGCTGGCTGTGGCTCGGGTTTGGGGATTGCCGTAAAGTGGCTTCGTCTGAGTTATGAGAACAAATCTGTTCTTGGCTTCAGACTTGCACAGCCTGGGATCTAGAGTCACACTGACAGCTGGCTGGGGTAGTCCTGGCTGACCCGGGGCTGATTGGATCATGATTAGGTGTTAGCTCTGTCACTTGCCAGCTCTGACTGTGAGCACTTTACGTAGAGTGTCTTGGTGGTCTGGTTCCCTTTTCTGTGAAATGGGGAGGCAAATAGCTGGGCTTCCAGGTCATTGGGGAGCTTAAGGACCTGTGTCAGTAAGTAGTTCCCTGAGATCCTGACACAGACCAGCTTGGAGCTGACAGGATTTGATCCAGGTTTGCTGTTCTCAGCTCCAAATGCATTCCTCATCTGCTTATCATTCGTCAGATATCTGTTGGCTGCTCACTGTTGGTCAGGCGATTCCTGGTGCCTGGCATTTATGAGGAACAAGGTCTGTGAGGCCATTGTCCTCAGGGAAGTGATCTGTAGCAGAGACAAAACCAACAGGTGACACAGAGGCCTTCCCAGAGCTGTGAAGGAAATGGAATGAGGAGGAGGAGCGGGACTGGGGAAAGGCACATTGGAGAGGTGGGCAGGGTGGCCCCCAAGGAGAGGGGCAGGTCCTCAGAAGGAGGTTTCCAGGCCTAGGAAGAGTTGGGTGGAGAGGCTTCTGTGGCTCAGGCATGGTCCAGGGGGCAGTTGGAGGTGGGTGAGATGAGCCACGGTGGGGTACAGATAGTCTTCCTGATTACAGCAAAGGGCCTGGGTTTCACTAGTAGTGGGAAGCCAGTGGAAAGTTCAGATATAGGGATGATGAATTCAGATTGGCCTTTTGGGGAGATCCCTTTGGCCTCTGTGGAATGGATTGACTATCCTTGCGCTCAGGGTACTGCCCATTAACTTAGCAGTCTGGAGTTGAGCGGAAGTCTCCACTCCCAGGAGCTGGCAGCCTAGTGTGGCACCGTGCGAAAGTTAGTGCTGCATTGTTGCTGGTGTTCCTGGTGCACTGGTTCGCCAGGCACTCTGATGTGCATTTTACAGATGTTTCTCAAAAGCCGCACAACTTCAGGAGGCAGATGGGGAAATCAAGCCTCAGAATGGGTCTTTGTTGCATGGGGGAGCTGAGCTTCAAACTGGATGCTCTCGTGCCTCATGCAGTGCCCTGTGTTGCTATGCAGCGTCTGGATAGTCATACTTTTTACAAACTGCAGGTGGCACAGCAGGGTCCTGGGGCCTCTGCTGGAAAAGCCTTTGGTTGTGGTGTGCCTGCTTGCAGCCTTGGCCGTCAGTGATGTGGGTGACCGTGTTATCCTTTGTGTTGGTGTGTGGCTCTGCACGAAGGGGCCTGTGCTCCAAGGTAGCACAGGACCCCACTGTTGGGCTTGCTCCTTTCTCGTACAACTTGGAAATCAGAAGTCTGAGAAGGAGTGGGAGCCCAGAAATGTATTGAAGCTGTTCACTGGGGGCTGCAAAATGTGTTTATGCACTCATCACCGCTGTGTCCCTGCCAAGGGAGAAGCAGTTCATTTGAACAGTAAATGTGTTTGCTTCAGGAAAGTGGAGCAGTGTGAATTGTGGATTTCTTTTTCTTTTCCCAGTTGTGCCTCACATCACAGATGCGATCCAGGAGTGGGTAATGAGGCAAGCACTAATACCTGTGGACGAAGATGGCCTTGAACCTCAAGTTTGTGTCATTGAGGTTTGTATGATGTATGCTCATGTCTGTGGGTGTGCTCTTGCATCTCTAGAGCCAGCAGCCAGTGAGACCATTCCCAGGAAGCCTTGGCCCTTGCTGCCTCAGACTGTGCCCTATGTTGCAGGGCAGCAGGTGTGGGCCCTGTGATGGTGGTGCGGAATGGCCATGCATGGAGGACACGTGACTAACATACTGGGGAAAGTGGCATGGCACATTCTCACCTGTCTTTTGAGGAAGTAGCTGTGCTTTCTGGGCACTGCCATAGTGTTTCTCTCTGATCACCCTTTGGTTTTGGTTTTTGTGCTCCTGCTGTGCTGTTCCCTGTACTGGGAGCCTAGCATTCCATCAGAAACGGGAGATAGCTGCTGTGGCTGGGATACTCACACGGCCAAAGTTACACTGGTCCAGGTCCCTTTTGCTTCTGACCTTGTTGAAATGGGTGGAAAGATCATGATCTCGGGTACTGCTGAGCCCGTGGTGACCTTTTAACACAAAGGAACCTCTCACTGTTGTTAACTGATGGTGTACAGGGCTGGGGTGTTGGCCAGGCTCTTGCGGTTGCTGAACTGAGATGTCTGAGCAGCCGAGGGAAGCTGAACTGCCAGAGACAGGTTCAGAGCTGAGCCTCTGCGACGACTTTCTCCTTGTAGCTTGGCGGAACAGTGGGGGATATAGAAAGCATGCCATTTATCGAGGCCTTCCGCCAGTTCCAGTTCAAGGTCAAGAGGGAGAACTTTTGTAACATCCACGTCAGTCTAGTTCCTCAGGTAAGGCATCTGTAAGTGTTCCCTTGGGGAAGAAGTAGAGGAGGGAGGAAAGGCTGGTTGTCGCTTGTTTCCTGATAGCTGTCCATCCTGGACATGCAGGAAGCAGAGGATAAATTTTGTGAATTTAAATCTCTTGGAAGATACCTGAGAAATAAGAGCAATGGTAGTTACAGATGATGGATTGATGATATGTACTTTTCTTTACTGCTCATACATGAGAAAACCAGAGTAAAGGAGTTTGTTTTAAAATAAACTCAGAAATACTGTGGAGGGAAATCCATAGTAACAAGAGAGCAGCAGCAGAAGAGCAGACAGCACACGGGAGGCCCCATGGTGTCCCATGCAATCTCCTGAGACTGGGGTCAGGGTGCTTGGGGAGCCTTGCAACTGCTGTGTATGAAGAGGTAGCCCCTGTACCCCTCCCCAGTGAGCGCAGATGGGGCTCGCCGATTCTGGCAGAGAACGGCATTCTTTGGAGCGGGTATGTCTTTGCAGGGGCAGGAGCACATGCTGAGGAGATGCAGGTCAACCTCTGCCACTCACCTCCTGGGACTGTCACAACTGGGCTGGGCCTCTCCGTGGCAGGGTGGGTGACTAGTCCATGAGAGTGACTAGTGAGACAGCAGAGAGACCTCTCTAGTGGTGGTCTGTCCACTCATGCGCAACTTCTGGGTGGCTATGAAGTGTGCTGTGGTCAAATAGGGAAATGAGGCTTAGTGGGCAGTGAGAAACAACCAAAGCCCCAGAAGGCAAGGGTTTTTTTTTAGGGATTTATTTATTTGTTTTTTTTTTTTTTTTTAAAGATTTATTTTTATTATTTTTTCATTGGAAAGGCGGATATACAGAGAGGAGAGACAGAGAGGAAGATCTTCCGTCCGATGATTCACTCCCCAAGTGAGCACAACGGGCCGATACTATGCTGATCCGAAGCCAGGAGACTGTTCCGGGTCTCCCACGCGGGTGCAGGGTCCCAGAGCTTTGGGCCGTCCTCGACTGCTTTCCCAGGCCACAGGCAGGGAGCTGGAAGGGAAGCGGGGCTGCCGGGGTTAGAACCGGCGCCCATATGGGATCCCGGGCGTGCAAGGCGAGGACCTTTAACCACTTGTGCCACCGCGCCGGGCCCTATTTATTTGTTTTTTATTTGTTAGGTAGATTTACAGAGAAAAGGATAGACAGAAACATATTCCATTTGCTGGTTCACTCCCTGAATGGCTGCAATGGCTGAAATTGAGCCACTCTGAAGCCAGAAGCCAGGAGCTTTTTCCAGGTCACCTTCATGGGTGCAGGGTCCCAAAGCTTATGGGCCATCCTCTCCTGCTTTTCCAGGCCACCAGCAGGGAGCTGGGTGGGAAGTGGAGCAGCCAGGACTTGACTGGCACCCATATGGTATCCTGGCACATGTAAGGCAAGGATTTAGCCATTGATCCACCGCACCAGGCCTGAAAAGGATTTTCGACCTGGAGTTCCATCCTGGCAATCTGTCCATCAAGTGAGCAGGAATGAAAATAGTTAATTGCAGAAAGGAAAGCTATGTCACATGGCATAACTGGTCAATATTTGAATACTCTTAAGTGTGTACACTCCAGGGTGCCTGCAAGCGCAGGAAGGGGGATAGCCTCATTCACGGAGAAATCAGTAGAAAACGCCTCAAACTGAATGTCGAGAAGTAGTAGTGAAGCATCCTGGCAGGACCATTTAGAGGAGTGGGTTTGGGAAGTGGGAGTGGGCAGATGAGGTCGGGGGCTCTGGCTGTTGAAGAGAAGTGTTGGACAGAACTAGCACTTGTGATTAAATTATTTTCCCACTAAAAAAGGTCTAGGGAAAAGTTTTACTTGGAAATTCGTTATCAAAGAGAAATGGACTTTCGTCTTATTTTGTCAAACAGCCCAGTTCAACAGGCGAACAGAAGACTAAACCAACCCAAAATAGTGTTCGGGAACTGAGAGGACTTGGTCTTTCACCTGACCTGGTAAGCTTCCCTGCCATCCTGCCTTCCAGCTGACCTGTGTCCGGTTGAAATCATTCCTCTGGGCCAGTAAGAGCTTTGGCTTTCTGGCCCGCTCTGATGGTAACAGCTAGAGAAAGGCCAGCTAAGCTTTGCAGGATATCTCGGGCTCCCAGTCTATCCTTCATTCCTTCCCTAGTTTCCTCCCTGTCAAGAGCATTAATTAGGGAGGAAAGCCACAGGTTATTCTGGCTCATTGATCTGCCTACTTATTCTGCCGATCCCAGGTGTTTTCAGTATAGGAGTTTGGAATTTCCATTGGAAAATGGAGCAGTGTTTACATTCACTTGTGGTATGTCTTGTCCAGGGTGAAAACCAGGGGGAAAAAAATTTCACCCAACCTGGTGACCGTGTCCTCCTTTCCTACCAGGTTGTGTGCAGGTGCTCAAATCCTCTGGACACGTCAGTGAAGGAGAAAATATCCATGTTCTGCCACGTGGAACCTGAACAAGTAGGTAGAACGTCCATCTCCGTGTAAGTTGTGCTTATGCCTGATTGTCCTAGAGCCTCCACGTGAGGGTGACAAGATTTGTAGTCATTTCAGAGTAAAGGTTGACTTGCCTGGACTGTTGGCAGCCAGTGTCCTGCTTGCTCGGCGAGGCAGTCCCCTGGTCGTGGTACCCTCAGGCTCTAGCGAGAAGCTTCACCTGCCGCACTAGCTTGCCCATAACCCTCAGAATAGTGTTTCTTTCTGGGCTGAGTGTGCCCCACACAAGTCGGGGTGGGCCTGTTTGTGCCCCTAGGGGATGTGTTTGCCACATGTGTGCTTCTATGTTTGCCTCAGATCATGAGTTGCTGGGGTTACAAGGGTCACTTCACATGCCTTGTGGTTCTGTTCCTTGGGGTCCAGGGTGTCATGGGTGCCCACATATGTTACTGTGCCAGTGGAGCATACCTGTGGTGCAGGATATGCACCATTTTGGAACCTGCAGTGTATGTGATTGTGGTACCTGGTACAGAATTTCTAGTGGTGTGGAATTGGGATTGTGGATTTGTTTGTCTGAAGGATAGGAGTAGGGAGTTGGGGTTAAGGACTTGCCAGATTATGGGGTTGTGGAGTCTATTACTAAATTCTTCTGACCAGGAGAGCTCTGTTGGCCTGGAGATGGGGAGAAAGCACCCTAGATTAAAGTAGGAGCCATCCTCCTAACAATTAGGAGGGCTTGGTGGACTATGAGGTGTTCAGAATGTGGCATCCATTTACTTGCTGTTAGAGGAACAGGGGCCTATTGGTTAGTTTCTTTGACAGTTTGACCTTCCTGTTGATAGATAGCCACAGACATGAATATAAGGTAAGTCACTGACCTGAATTCAGAGGAAGCCTTTGCCCATTGTGGAGGTAGCCATCCCATGTGCCAGGGCTCAAGCTCCAAAGTGCGAATTCCCCTGGGGCGTGGGATCAGCTCTCCTGTGTGTGAATCTTGAACTGGGAGATCCAGCCTAGGGATTTGGCTTCATACTGACTACATGGAACACAGTGTTCCAAGCAGCCTTTATCATGCACTTATTTTAGATATTTCTGTCCTATCGGATAAAAGGAATTGAATTCTGTAGCAGGATGGGCTGTGATCAAAATTACATATACGGTTGGGGAAGGTGTTAGAGCTTTGTCCCACATCAGAGGCCCTGGGGTTGATAGCAGGATCTGGCTTCAGAGTTAGAGAGATCTTCCATCTGCTGGGTTACTCCCCTAAAATGGTTGCAGTGGCTGGAACTGGACCAATCCAAAGTAAGGAGCGTCTTCTGAGTCTCCCCTTTGGGTGCAGGGCCCAAAGACTTGGACTGTCCTCTGGTGCTTTTTTAGACAATACCAGCAAGTGGAATTGGAAGTTGAGTAGCTGGTACTTGAACAAGTGCCCATGTGGGGTGCCAGCACTGCAGGTGGTTACTTCACGTGTAAGACCATTGGTTTTTTTATTCCTTTAATAAGGCTTTTTTTTTTTTTTATGGAATTCTGTGGTGAATTCCACCGCTAGGTTTCTAGTGCAGTGGTTCTTAGATGGGCTGCAGAGTGCAGTCAGTAAGCAGGAGCACTGATGCCTCTCTTCCCCAACCTGGCCCCTCAGAATTTCTATCTTAGGTGCTGTGGGTGTGGTGTGGTTTTTGGTTTTACAAAGCTCCCCTGGATAATCCAGTGTGCGTCCAAGTTTGAGAGCCACCATTCCTGGCTGGGCCATTGTGGATTCCTGGGAGAGGTCCTCCTAGGACATGCTTTTAAGAATGCTCTTTTCCCATCCATGTTCAGAATGAACTAGCCACTAATTTTCTGTTCTTGATACGGTTTTGGTAATTTGTTTCACTTTAGAAAATTGTCCTTTTGTCTATTTCAAATCCAGAATAGTTAGTTTCTCAAGGTCATATAGTTTGTAGGAGGCTGGAAGCAGAGTTTTGTTTTTATTAAATGACTTTCTTTTTAAAAACAGGTGATTTGTGTTCATGACGTCTCCTCCATTTACCGAGTCCCCTTGCTGTTAGAGGAGCAGGGGGTTGTTGATTATTTTCTTCGAAGACTTGACCTTCCTATTGAGAGGCAGTCGCGCAAGATGCTGATGAAGTGGAAGGAGATGGCTGACAGGTTGGCCTTGTGCAAGGGGCTGGGAGTGCTGGCACCTTTCTGTTTGGTCTGGGCCTAGAATTTAACTCCCATTTGTGGCACATCAACACTTTCATTGTCGCTTACATTAGAAAAGAAGTTACTGGAAAGAAACATTGGGATTGTGAAGAAGGGAACCCAGCTGTTGTGTAGTTAGTGACACAGAAGAGGTCTGGGAGAGCTGAGCCAGGTCCCAGGTCTCCGGGCAGCGAGTTCAGATTGAGTGCTGTCCAGCCTGTGTGCTGTCCACTGCACAGACACAAAAACAGGTGTCCTTGTGGTGGCAGTCTGTGTGGAGTCACAGCGCCACCACCAGCCTGGGACCTGCCACTTGAACTATACTAGGGCCTCTTGGGGCTTTGAGGACTGTTGAGCTCCTCCCCGTGGCTCAATGCTGTCCTAACACCACCTGTAAGATCTTTTTGTGTGTCCTGGAGCATTGGTTGTGCCTGATGGCTCTCACCTTTTGTGAGGCTTGGGGAGGAAGCTCTGCTGTTAGGGTTTCGTGATGCTTTCTTTTTGGCATTTTCTCTTTTAATCTCTGTCATTAAAGATGTGTGTCTTACGTGTTTGTTTATTTAGTTACTGAAATTTCTCAATGTTTTAGAATTTTTTTTAAACAAAACAAATGGTTTGTTCTGTTACTAATCTTTACAATGAGAATTCTCAATGAGTGTACACTTTTCTATTGTGAATATTCCGTAGTTTTATTTTAAAAATATTTGTATTGAAAGAGTTAGAGAGAGTAGAGAGACAGAGCGATCTTCTGTTTGCTGATTTACTGCCCAGATGGTCACTAAGGCTATTGCTGGGCCAGGCTGAAGCATGGAGCTAGGAGCTTCTTCCAGGTCTCCAACCTGGGTGGCAGGGGCCCAAAACACTTGGGCCATCTTCTGCTCCTTTTCTCAAGGTATATTAGTAAGGATCTAGATCAGAAGTATAGCAGCCAGGAGGACATGAAGCAGTGCTCAGGTGGGATGCCTGAATCACAGCCGGTAACTTTACCTGCAGTACTACAACACCAACCCCTGAATGTCCCATCACTGTCTGTGGGTGGGAGTGAATTGGCTTTTTTTTTTCCTACCCCCCTTTGGGACTTGATTTTTTTTTTTGAGAAATAAGTTGTGAGATTTTAAAACTCACCATAATAGCTTCTAAAGTGCTATTTTTTTTGCTATTGCCTATCTTGTTGATGTGAAAACTGCTTCCTCTTTATTGGCCTTGAAAGACCTCAGGTAATAGTCGTTCCCATTAGACTCTTCCTGGACAGTGTTTTTCTTCTCTTGCAGAAACTGATGTCATGATGGTGTGTGCTTGCTATGTGACCAGGTGTTTCTTGGCCTCTGTTTTATAGATATGACCGCTTATTGGAGACTTGCTCCATTGCCCTTGTGGGCAAGTACACCAAGTTCTCTGACTCTTATGCCTCTGTCATCAAGGCACTGGAGCATTCGGCGCTGGCCATCAACCACAAGCTGGAGATCAAGGTAGGTGGGACCAAGCAGGCACCCAGGCTGTGCTGTCATAGGTGCCTCAGGCTTTGTACATCTTCTTTTTGTGCTTGTTGCTCTGAGTTTTCTTTTAGACTTCTGGCCTTGAGGAAACAGTGTATTCAGGAAGCAATGAAGGACAAAGAAGAATAGAGGTTGGGAAAGACTGAATGCTTGGAGCTGACTATGACATGCCCTGTGGAAATGGTGGGCTCTGATGGGCCAGAGATTCACCGTGTAGTTGATGGCACTGCTATTCTAGACACTTTGGCTGGCACGTGGGCTGCCTTTGCTGATCTTTCTAGGATGTGAGAGTGATCACAAGCCAACCACAGAGCTGTGAAGTATGTCTACTTGCCCAGCTGATGCCCAGGACACCCATAGCTTTTGGTAAAGGCCAGCTCCTGTTTGCTGGCCTGTGTCATGATGGGCCGAGGCAGGGCTGTTGGGACATCCTAACACAGTCCTGCCTGTATTTCCAAGCAGCAGTGGGGGCTGGGGTTAAGAGCACAGGTTCCAGAACCAGATGGCCAGGCTCCACTCTGGGTTTATCACCTGTGGACTGTGTGGCTGTTCACACCTGACTGCTCAGTTTTCTCATCTTTACTACCAGAATTGTTATAACTCTTTGGTGATTTCTAAAAAGTAACATTAAATTTGATTATACAAGAGACTTAAAAAATACTTATGAAAGAGCTGGTGCTATGGCATTATAGGCTAAGTGTCCACCTGAGATGTTGGCATCCCTTGTGTGCACTGGTTTGTGTCCTGTCTGTCGCACTTCTTATTCAGCTTCCTGCTTTTGGCTGGGGAGGGCAGCAGAGGATGTCTCAGATCCTTAGGCCTCTGCTCCTATGTGGGAGATCTGGAAGAAGCTTCTGGCTCCTGACTTTGGATTGGCTCAGCTCCAGCAGTTGCAGCCACTTGGGGAGTGAAGCAGTGATGGATGCTCTCTTCATCTCATTTCTGTAACTCTGTCTTTCAAATAAATCTTTAAAAATTATGAATAAATGAAAAGGTAAGTTTTTCAAGTCAAAACAATTTTAACATCCATGCCTACTTTTCCTAATGCTTTCTTTGAACATTTGGACATCCCTTCATGCATGAATTTAAAAGTTTCATTGGCACCAAAATAAGCAATCTTTTAATTCCATTTTCTGCAAACTTTTTAAAGGAGCCTATTATAATTGTTCCTTTTTTGTAAATCACTTTTATTTATTTGAAAAGCAAAATACAGAGAGAAATGGAGAGGGGGAGAGAGATTGAGACTCTTCCATGTACTTATTCTCCCCTGTAATAATCTGGGCCAGGAAAATGCAGGGGCCAAGCTCTTGTTCTGGGTCTCAAACAGGTGCAGGGGTTCAGGTAGTTGCGCCATCTTTCACAGCTTTGCAAGGCGTATTAACAAGGAGCTGAATTGAAGGTAGAGCAGCAGGGACTCAAACTGGTGCCCAAATGCGATGCTAGTGCTGCAGGTGGCAGCTTTACCCACCATGCCATGGTGCCAAACCCCAACATTATACCTTTGAAACCAAAATTAAGAAATATGAAATATCAATAATACTGTGTTATATCATGAAAGAGGGGTGTGTGTCAAGGCTAGTGCCTTACATACAATCTTGGCTCTGTTGACCCTTCTCTTCCCAGCTTCTGGCTAATAATCTTCCTTGGAGGTACTGTTCTCTATCACCATGTGGCAGGATTAAATTCCTTCCCTGACTGTTGTAGGCATTCGGAGTGAGCCAGTGGGTGGGGGAGATCTCTGTCTCTCTGCCTTTCAAATACCATGTTCAGGTTTATAGTCTGAGCCTGCTCTTCCGTGTCTGAATAATCCCCAGTACATAGACTCCACGGACCTGGAGCCCAGCACCTTGCAGGAGGAGCCAGTGCGTTACCATGAGGCGTGGCAGAAGCTCTGCAGTGCCCAGTGAGTATGCGTGCATGCACGGGATCCTGGGCTTTCCTGCCAGTTAGGTCATCACTAAGTGTCTTTTTACTGAAAAGACCACGTGTTATATGATGTAAACCTTAGAAAAATAAAACTTAACAGTGTAAGTTGGAGCTGAAGAAAAGCCTGTTCTGACTTGGTCCATCCTGTTGCTGTTTGCAGCTGCAGTTGAAGCTTTTCCTCCTAGACACCTCATGAGTACTCGTCAGCTACTGATCACTTTGGACAGTTTCTGTGTAGAACAGGCTCAAGTTTAGCAAGTTTCCTGCCTACCAGAGAAGTGACTGGGGGTAGTGTGGGTGCTCTGAGTGACCTGGAAGGCCCCCTCTTTTGCTCAGGGGAGTGCCTAAGCCTAGAGGGAAGGCTGGTCACATTTCTGTTGGGTTCCTGGGTGTTAAACATGGCAGGGACTCCATGCCTGGCACAGCGCAGTACAGTCTGCATTTTCCATGTAATATTCATTGAGGTCACACACAGCCCAGTGACCATCTGGGGCATTATACAGTTCAGCGAGATGGATAGTGTGTGGCTATGGTGGGTGCTTGGGCCATCCCTAGCTGGAGTGTGTTCTCTTGTGCAGTGGTGTGCTGGTTCCAGGAGGATTTGGTGTTCGGGGAACAGAAGGAAAGATCCAGGCCATTTCCTGGGCTCGGAAACAGAGGAAGCCTTTTTTGGGTAAGGAGCTATGTAGTATGCTGGAAGGGGTAAGGGGGTACAGTGTGCGGGCCCATGCATACCGCAGGGGTCATTAGGCCTGTGCTGGGGCCATGTTGCCCCCGCTGTGCAGTAGAGGGTATCCTCTGTTGCCCCTTGAAGAGCCTCAGGCTGTCTTCAGTGTTAGTGTGGCACCTGTAGGCTGCATGCAGACCAGACAAGTTATTGATTAGGATGTCAGGTGGCATGGTGAGCCCAGCTGTCCACAGCTCACATGTGATGCGCATACCAGCCGGCTGTAATCAGATGCCTTCTGGTGTCATTTCAGCTTGATCAGTTGTAAATAAGCACTTAAGGAGGGAGAGTAAGAAATGACTGTGGATCCTGGGTTCCTGCTGTAGCCTTAGTCCTCGGGTGTGAGCCCCTGATCTGCATGAGGCATGCCAGTGAGGCACTGGCTAAGAGTGGGACATGTCAAGAACATCATTGTACTTCTGTGGCCTGAGCAGCAGAGTCTTTGGCAGACTGGTGAGAAACCCTGGAGCTGCTTTCTCCATGGAGCTTTGTTTGTTCTTCCTTCACCTTAGGTGTGTGCCTAGGAATGCAATTGGCAGTGGTTGAGTTCTCAAGGAACGTGCTGGGATGGCAAGGTAAGTATTCTGCGCATTTCCTGGATAGGCTGGTACCTGGGGCACTAGCAAGGCACAGGCCTGGTTTCGTGGTACCTACCTGGTGGGTGCAGCAAGGGCCTCCTCCACACACAAGGGAAGAGGGGGACACGGTTCAGCAAGCAACAGTTGCTTTCCACCCCCTCATTTCCTGTTCCTGAAATTCTCACTTTGATCATAGCCACCTCCCAGCTGGTGTGCCATGCAGGTTTGCTGTCCTGTTGACCAAAGCTAATCAGGGAGCATGCCACAGTGGGGTGGGGAAGCACACAGGCATGAATCCCAGGAGTGTGGGGTACAAGCCCACGATGGAATATTCACGATGAAATAGCTTGTTTGTTCTTCCTAGTCAGCTGACACGACTAGATTTGCAGACACAGCAGACAGCCCCAAGGAAGCTGAAGCCCGGAACCAGCTGGCTGTGTGCGGTGCAGTGGTGTCTCGGTGGCCAGCTCTGGTCTGACTGGGTTTTGTTGCTCCTTTCATTTGAGTGGTTGCTTCAGTTTGGTAGGCAGCATGCCCCTCAATTCTTGCGTGTGTGTCCGGGCAGGGCTAACTTAGGAGGCTTTTGGTGGGTGACTTGGGGATGGAGCTTACCCATCCTCTGTGGCCCTGGTTCCGCCCAGTGAGGGCCTTGCTTTCCCATGCAGAAGCTTGGTTCTTTGCTGTTTAGTCCAAGTTTGTTTTTCCTGTGATTAGAGGAGAGACAGGGTCTGGGAGTTGCAGGTGATTAATTTTTGGTTTAGCTTTAGAGTGAGGCAGTTGGTGCTGAGGAGGAAACGCAGGGCCAGTGCTTACCCCACTTGGACAGAACATGTAACACCAAATGGGAAGAAACTAAGATAATCTAAGAAACTAAATGAAGATTCATTTTCTTTTCTTTTTTTTTTTTTAAGATTTATTTATTTTTATTACAAAGTCAGATATACGATCTTCCATCTGATGATTCACTCCCCAAGTGAGCGCAACGGCCGGTGCTATGCCGATCCGAAGCCAGGATCCAGGAACTTCTTCCGGGTCTCCCACAAGGGTGCAGGGTCCCAAAGCTTTGGGCCGTCCTCGACTGCTTTCCTGGGCCACAAGCAGGGAGCTGGGTGGGAAGTAGAGCTGCCGGGATTAGAACCGGCTCCCATATGGGATTCCAGTGCGTTCAAGGCGAGGACTTTAGGCGCTAGGCCATGCTGCCAGGCCCAAGATTCATTTTCTAAAGACAGACTGAAATAATGGCATTGCTTTGCTTTCTTTTTGTGTGTGTGTGCAGCTGGGCTTCCTGGAGAGTTAGATTCGTGGGAAAAACTCACCTGTGTTTCTGTGTTCATGTCTGAAAAATACTCTTTTGTCATTGCTCTAATCATTGAATGATTTCAGACTGTGAAGGGAAATTGTGACTTAGCCCTCTACAGTGTACCTTTCTTTTGTAATCTTTTGAATCACTTTTCTTCTGTAACTGTTTTTACAACACAAGTGTTTGAATTTTTTAGATGCCAATTCCACGGAGTTCGATCCTAAGACCAGTCATCCTGTGGTGAGTTGTGCTTGAACGGTTCACTCCACTGGGCTCTGAAGGATGCAGGGAGGGGCCATCCAAATGTGACAGATGGCTTGGGCAGAAAGTGGGGCCCCCTGGCTCCATTCCTGAGAACCTTGAAGTCTTGCGCTTTCAGGCTTCACAGATGGGACAGTTTCCTTTTTCATTATGACATTTCTCACTCATGTTGCTAGTTTTCCAAATAGAGAGCATTTCCCATTAAGCCAATTTTTCATTCCTAGTTGCCTAGCTCATAGGAGCACTTGATAAATAACTCTAATGTCACATACATACACAGGATTAATGTGTCAGCCACTGTTCTCTGTGTTGTGGTGACAGACACATACACAGGGATCATTAAATTCATGGAGAAATAGGTATTATAAATAAATGGTGCATGGATTTCCCACAGTTTTGCATCAGAATTAACTTTGGAGTCCCTGTGTTAATTTATGTAAACCTCAGCAGCAGTCTTGGGAGATAGGGGTGTTGTTCAAGAACTGCTCAGAGACCAGACCAAGTGGCTTCAGGGTGGCCGAGACTTGCTGGTTGCCGCCTCTTGTGTTTCCTGCAGGGCATGGAGCACTGCTCAGCCCACTGAGCCATTAGGGTTCCAGGAGGAGGGACAGGATTTTACCCATCACTGAGTCTCCAGCCCCTTAGTGAGATGCACGTGGAAGGCATTTCTCTTATTTCTAGCATTCTGCCATGTGGGATCCCTATTCTCTAAGTGACTATACAAACTTGATGGGTAAGGTTCTAGTTCATGCACTTAGCGTTAGCCTGTGTTTGACCTACGGTTGAACATAAATAGTCATATTAAGACCTCAGGAAGAAAAAGGAAAGGTTTGGGTACATGGGACTTCAGGGTGGGGAGAGCAGAGTACAAAGAGGCCCGGGAGGTCAGATGATGCTCAGGATCCCAGGGCTGTCTGGTAGGTCCATGGTCACTTGCCCCGTACACCTGCTAAGATGCCTCCTTGGTGTTTATCAGCCTCTCTGGCTGGTTGAGCAGTATGGTGGGTCTGTCCTTAGAACATGCTGCAGCCCAGTAGCACTTGCCTAGTAGCAGGGATGAGCACTGTACAGCATGGTGATCACAGGGGTGAGCTGAAGAGTTGGGACCTGGCCCAAGAGCTTTCAGTGGGTGTCGGGAGATATTTCCTTTGGTGACAGAACATGTGTCAGTAGGCAGGCTGGAACGGCGGAGGTATGTCTCCTACCAGATGCAGCATTTGGTAGCTCACGTTTGTTTTCCAACATCTCCAGGTTATAGACATGCCTGAACACAACCCTGGACAGATGGGCGGCACCATGAGGCTGGGCAAGAGGAGAACCCTGTTCCAGACCAAGAACTCCGTCATGAGTAAGAGCTGTTGGGTGCTGGCCAACTCCTGGCCCAGTTTGGGCAGGACCCATAGTAGGGGGCGGACCGTGGGTCCACTGATGTGTTTTGGGTTTTGTTCTTGCTTTTGAGTTGGGTTAAGTCCAGTGTAAGCTATTATGTTCTTGTACTAGTTAGCCAAGGTGTAGGGAATTGCTGGTAGTTGATTTTGGTCCTATAAAAATAGCAGTTCTATAAGGTTCACCAATAGGTGCTAAAGATTTATGGAAAGTTTGGAAGGAAACTATTTAAGAAAGTAGCTTCTTGCTGTGGTCAGAAGGAGCCCGAGTGTGAATCCAGCTGCGCACTGAGGCATAGGGGCCGGGATGCTGGCTTTGGCTGGAGGCGAGGTTCCTGACCTGAGGTCTGCTCTATTCTACAGGGAAGCTCTATGGAGACGCAGACTACCTGGAGGAGAGGCATCGCCACAGATTTGAGGTGAGACTCCAGCTCCTTTGGCACATGCTGCAGCTGAGCCCACAGGTGGTGAGGCCAGCATTGTGACTTCTTATGATTAACCAGGTAAACCCAGTGCTCAAGAAGTGTCTGGAAGAGCAAGGCTTGAAGTTCGTTGGCCAAGATGTTGAAGGAGAGAGAATGGAGATTGTGGAGTTGGAAGGTGATTCCCTGGGCGGGTAGTATATGGGAAAATGTGTGTTGTGTCCTTGCCTGATGGAGTTGGGAAGCAGCGCTGTGTTGGGAGGGCTGTTCGTGTCTGCATGTGGTCTTCCAGTTACCTTGCCCACGTTCCACTCTCAAGGGGGAGGTTAGCCTTGGGACTGTACCCCTTCCAGCACTCACATGAGCTGCATGACAGCTGTTTAGGGTGGCAAGAGAGACCCTAAAGAGAAGCCCCTTTAGTCTGGGGGGCTCTTCAGTCCTCATGCAGGGTTCCAGTATTAGTACCCCTTTTGCTGATGGAAGTGGGAAAGACTTACACTGTTCTGTTGCCTTTGCCATCTCATGGCTTGTGCATGTCATGGCTTTGTTTCAGATCATCCTTTCTTCGTTGGCGTTCAGTACCATCCCGAGTTCCTGTCCCGGCCCATCAAGCCTTCTCCGCCATACTTTGGCCTGCTGCTGGCCTCCGTGGGCCGGCTCCCGCATTACCTCCAGAAGGGCTGCAGGCTCTCACCCAGGTGGGGCTCCTTGCCACTGTTGACTCCCCCTGGCTGCCAATGGGAAGTGTCAGAAGGCACTGTGCCAGGGCTGCTGTGCTCACAGGGGGTCTTGTCACTGTATCGGCCTGTATGGTCCCTTCCCACAGTCCCTGACGCTGCCAGCACAGTATGTTGGACCCCATGGCTCATGCTAATGGGTGCTGTTGTATTCCCAGGAACAAGGACACACCCTGGGGTGGGAGGCCTCTTGCTGCCTTTGTTCCCACTTGGAGTGGCTGGGCTGGGTCTCATGCCTGGTACCTGGGAGCGCCCCTGCTTGTAGTCCCGTGCTGCAGGTGGCATGAGGCGTCCCTGTTGTGATGGTGGTCACAGAGATAGGGAAGGACACCAAGTTCTAGATCGTAAGTAATGAGTAAACGATGTGAATTCTGCAGGGACACTTACAGTGACCGAAGTGGAAGCAGCTCCCCCGACTCTGAAATCACTGAATTGAAGTTCCCATCAATAAATCATGACTGAGTTGGGAACGTAAGTGGTTTTTTTCTTTTTTCTTTTTTTTCTCTTTCTTTCTTTCTTTTTTTGGTGAAAGAGTTACAGGCAGAAGAAGAGAGATCTTCCTTACACTGGTTCATTGTCCAAATGACCACAGTGGTCATGGCTGGACCACGCCAAAGCCAGGAGCTTCTTCTGGGTCTTCCACACAAGTGCAGGTCCTGAAGCCTTGGGGCATCCTTCCACTGTTTTCCCAGTTTTTTTAGCAGGGAGCTGGGTCAGAAGTGGATCAGCCAGGCCTCAAACTGGCACCCATGTAGGATGCTTGTGTTACAGGCCAAGGCTGTCCCTGTAAATGTTTCTAATTGAGGAAAAACTTAAGCAGATGGGAAGATGCTAGTAATGGAAGGATACTGAGCGTTTAGTGCTGAGTAGGGGTCGCAATGTGTGTGACCTCAGTCATGGTGCAGGTGTGCTGATGTCATTGCTGACAGCCACAGGCAGGAGCTATTGTACTGGATCTGGGGCCTGGAGTCTACGGCCCTGTTGCTTCTTGTGGCTGTAGACTGTGGAGGTGGCAGTGGGTTTGACAATGTGGCACTCTCTGAAGTCTAAGCTCTATGATATGAGCTCACAACTGTTTAGTGTGGATTGCTGCATACCCTGACAGTCCCTCCCAGCCACTCTGCACTCCTGGAATGGCTGACCTCCTGGACCCAGCTGGGTTCTTAGTATATAGTGTGCAGGGGCCACAGTTGCTGCTGGTCCTTTAGGTCTAGAGTGGTCTATGTTGGCAGGGTCTGCTTGTGAGGGTGCCCAAAAGGCTGAGGGCTGGAGTCCAGGCTGCTGGAGCAATACTGGTGCCAGCATGAGATAGGTGACCCTGGCTGATGGGCACACGCAGAGGCAAGGAACAGGAGCAGGGCCTTGGTGCATCCAGGTGTGCTCACAGCATTTCACGGAGGGACTACCCAGCCCTGACCGCTGTGGCTGTGGGGCAGTGTCTGAAACTGACAGGGGACCCGAACGGGAGTGTGGGGAACTCTGGCCACCAGGAAGGTGGCTCCCTGGTCTGTGCAGGAGGTATCCCCTTTGGCTGCCTTGTGGTGGACTATGAGTCTTTAACTTCTGTAATAGCCTACTAATTGCTCTTTTTTTTTCTTTTTAACAGGGATGATGGAAAGCCTCTGGACTTTGGTAGAGTTTACAGCTTTGACTTGACACTTGGCTTTTGACACTTCCTTTAAATTATGTTTTTATTAAGATTATTTTGTTATGGGGGAAAGGTATGTGGAAACCTTTGTCACTTGCATGTCCATCATGTGTGCTCAGCGCACAGCCTCTTGGAAAAGCACGCCTCTTCTGTGGTCCTCGGGGGTCTCTGATGAGCTGCAGCCATCTGACACGCAGTACTGAGGATGGAGGTGCGGGCAGAGGCTCGCAAAGTGCCATGTGTCTCCATAACCTCACGTCTCCATGGATCTGAGGCCACTGGGAGGTGTTGTGTGGATGGCTCCAGGCCCCAGGCCCTGCCTGTGGGGACCTGGGGCGCTTGGTGCTGGGAACCTAAGGGTACTGCTTGACACCAGGAGCTGGGACATTTCAGACCTGCCCGGGGCTGGGGAGACCTAGGGACAACCGTGGCTGGTCCTCATTCAGTGGTCAGGTCAGTTTGGTGTCCCATGAAGCTGAGTCTGTCCCTCTTCAGTCTGCTTCCTGAGCTGGGGACACTCCTTGCATCAAGGGGTCACTTATCGCGGCCCTTGGCAATGGCTGGGACACAAAGGCGTGGCTTGCTGTTGGGATGGAGATGCACCATGAAAGCTATTTTATTAACATGGTGGCCCTGAGAGTCCTGCCACGTTGCCTGCCTGCTGCTGAATTTGGTGTATGCTCTAACTTAAATAAATCATGCAAGCAGGAGGTGGTGTGGTGAAGCCTCTTTAGTTTGCTGCCTAGGGTCAGGGGAAAGAGGCCTGGATGGCCCCATGCTATCTGTTCCAGTCTGTGCTGTAGGGAGCCTTCCTACAAGATGGCTCCAGCATTGTCCACACAGGTTGAGCAGAGAGGCTGAGGTTTATAAAGCAGTGCCGGTTCTGAAGGCTGCCCATGAGGCTGGAAGAGGGAAGTGGCTGCCCATGGGGCTGGGGGAGGTTTGGGGACCCCTCCCTGGGCTCCTTGCACGGCAGGGAGCAGCAGCTCTTCCTCACACGCTGGCTTCTGAGTTCATGCCCAGAAGCTGAAGATCCAAGTTGTAGCCTGCAGAAGGTTGGTGCCCTTGGCGCCAGGTACTGGCTGGAAAGGGTAGTGCAGAACAGGCCTTGGGTGGAGGTGGGGTGGAGCAGTCATTTGGTTCTCTGTAGCCCCAGATCCGGTACCCGAGAGGTACAGGAGAGACCCAGTTCCACTCCCTGACCCACTGCCTGCCAGAACCTTGTGGCCCCTTGGAGTGAGCCCCAGGTCCTTAATTGCTGAGGCCATAACACTGCTCTTGGTGCTTAGTCACACTCCCACTTGCCAGTGGTCCCACCATCCCCTGCATCACAGTGCAGCAGGCTTATTGGTGACAGCGGCATCATTGACAACAGCAAGGACTTAACTTAAGTTCCTGCCCATAAAAGATAGTCCCAGCAGAGCCAGGTGCTGTGGTATAGCAGACAAACCATTACCTGAGATGTCAGCATCCCAAATGGGTGATGATTTGAGTCCTGGCTGCTCCACTTCTGATCCAGTTCTCTGCTAATGTACCTGCCTGGCGAAGCAATGGAGAATGACTCAAGTGCTTTGCACTTGCACCCATGTGGGAGACCGTAAAGGAGCTCCCGACTCCCCGCTTTGGCCTGGCCTGGTCCTGACCTTTGTGGCCATTTGGGAGATGAAGCAGCAGGTGGAAGATCCCCATTTCCCTTTCTGTAACTTTTCCAGATAAATACATCTTAACAAAGACAAGGAGATGGCCACAGCTGACCAGTGGATAGGTGCTGACCATCTGCATAATGCTCTAGAGAAAAGGGACACCGGCCAGCTCCCCAGAGCTTGTTAAAAAAAAAAAAGACAAGGACTGGAGCTGGGATTCTTGCTGTGCCCTGCCCTGCCATGCATACATGCCCTGAGAACTGCTGCCTGCACTCACACTGAGCACTGAGCCTACCCGTGGGTGCTGCTGCCCTGACACACTGGGCCAGCCTGGCCAGAGTCAGGGGGTGTGGAAGTGTCAGGGTGCACATGTCTGTGCTTAAGTTAGAGCCTTGGACCCACCCTGGGTTGTGTCCTTGTGGGTAAGAGGGAGCAGCCCAGGGAGGACGCCTGGGTGCCCACAGAAGGGTTATGGTGCCAGAGTTCATCTGTGATGTCTGTTCCATGGGGGTGACCAAGGGCCTTTAATCTATGAAGTGGAAGGGGATCAAGTGCAGTGTGGTTCCCCAAGTCCCTTTTCTACAAAACTCTTAACAAGATTTCTGGAATTGCTATTGGCTCAGATTCCCGATTCAGGAGTATCCTTTATTAAGGAAAACCAAGTGGGTGACTGCCACGTCCTAGTGTTGGTTCTGAGCACACTGCAGGGGTCAGCACAGTTGACCCCTGACTACTGTGCATGTATGTGTCTTGGTGTGGCGAGAATGAAAAGTCCCTCAAGGGCACAGGCCATCGAGTGCAGACATGTTGGAAGGAGCCGTGGTTGACAAGACTGGATAACAGGCGAGCACAAACCTGACAATGGTGAGGCCTGCAATGGTCTGGAGAGCTATTTCTGGTGGGGGGAGAGGGACAGCCAGGGTGGTGCTAAGGCACTGGGGCAGGAGGGCATGACTGGGTCAGAGGAGCTGGGGCAGGCAGGGCAGAATGTGAGCCATCTAAAACTGGCCTTACTCTTGAAATGGTAATCTCAGAGGGCTCTGAGTACTGGTGAGACTGTTTCTGCTGATGGAGAAAGTGGAGGAAATGGACAGAGCAGGAGTCCTCTCCAGGGGCCAGAGGAGGTTTGGAGTGGAAGCTGGGCCTTGCTGGCACAGGTGCTGCCCTTAGGGTACTGGCCCCAACCACTGCCCTACATAGGGGTGATGCTGAAGCAAGCGACAGTACCTAGTTGCAGTCCCCTGGAGAGCCTGCCTAGCCGGCTGGGCTCTCACCCACAGCTCTGGTAGCAGCCCACCGCAGGCTGTGGCTTTTGGCCAGTAGGAGTCAGGGGGTCACTGGTTGCCATGGGACACACAACCCAGCAAACATCTGACCTGCCATCCAAGAGTCTTGGGAAGAACCACTTTGCCCCTGGTGTGTGCAATTTATTAGGGAGCTTGGGTAGCCTCACGTCCCCACAAGTGGGACCCAGAAGCCATATGTTAGCATCAGTCACAGGCCTCACCCCCTTGTAGGGCTCGCCTGAAGGGACCATCCCTTTCTCACATGGTCCAGTGCAGACCCCGGGCTGGGGCAAGATGAGTGCTTCATGGAGGCTGGTACTGTTGTAGCTTGGCCCTGGGATGCCTGGCCTCATCTTCATAAGCTCCGTGGGGATCATGTGGAGAGCAATGTCAGCTTGGGGCCTGTTTGGGGCTGGAGTCACATGGGGACCATCCCATGTGTAGTGGTGAGGGATCCAGGATGTGGGGTCTCCGCCCACCTCCAGGCGGCTCACTGGGGTGGCATTCAAAGGACTCAGACCCGAACAGGAGCTCCTTGGCTCTCCCTGCCAAGTGTGGCACCTGCCAGCTGCCCCAAGGCCTCACAGGACACAACAGGTGCAGGAGACAGGCCAGAGCCGCCGCTGCTGTTGCCGCTGCTGGAGCTGCTCCTTCTCCACCGTCAGCACCTTCACCTTCTCCTCCAATCTGCCCAGCTCCGCCATCCACTTCTGAGGGGACAGTGCGGGAGCAGATGGCCAAGCTGCCAAGGTCTCAGGCCTGCCCACCAACCACCTGTGATAGAACCTGAGCCCTGGTTGGGTTGGGGGGTTGGGGTTTCTCAGCTGGGGGGAGCCAGACCTGTTGGCCATGCTTACTGTTTCTAGTTTGCCAAGGGGTCCCAAAGGAAGACACCCACGTGTGGGACTTCATGGTGAGGCCATCCTCCTTGGCACCCCTGTTCCTTCCTTCCCTCCCTCCTTGCTCCCTGCTTTCCCCATCTCCTTCCTCCCTCTTAAAAATGTTCTGCTTGTGGCTGTGCTCCTGTCCGCTACAAGGTGAAACTGGGTCCTCGGGGGCTTGGTACCCACTCCCCACCACTCGATACCTGAGTGCACCAAAAACCCGAGCTGGGCTTTGGGTGCTGGAAGAAGAATGGGTACAGATTTTTAAAAGGAGGGTGCCTGGGTCTCTTTGCCTCCCACCATTGAGCAGTGGGGTACAGAATGAGCTGGTGTTATTTTAATATGAACCATGCTGTGTGGTAACACAGGACCAGGGCCACATGGGAGCTGCCTTGGGGCCTGGGATCAGCTTGGGCCCCTGCTCACCTGCCGGCACCACTGCTGGATGGCACTGACAGACAGTGGGCCCTGGATGCTCCCATCGCGGCGCAGGAACACCTCGCCCTGGTCTGTCTCGTAGAGCTGCGGCTCACCCTGGGCCTTGGGGGCGTGCACAGTCAGGCGCAGTACCTGGGTAGGGCAACCATGGTAGACTGCGTGTCGCCCCATGCTGTGGGCAGTCTCCCACTCTCAGGTGGCCCCTCATTCATTGCTCTGCAGCCCCAGAGAGACCATTCCCCCAACCTCCTTGGCTGTGGTTGTCCTGAGTGAAGAAGGATGACAGGGCGGACCACAGGCTCACCTTGAGGGGGGTGTTGGTGGCAGCGGTGCTGATGACAGGAATGAAGGTGAGGGTGTAGGCATCAGGGAAGACCTGAGGTCTGAAGCCCTGCAGGATGGAGTCCACTAGCAGGCGTGCCCGGTCCTCTTCACGGTGGCTGCAGCGGATGCCCTGGACACGGCCACTGTCTTCCACACCCACAAGCAGGCTGCCACCCTCACTGTTGAGGAAGGCGCATGTGTAGCGCCTCACATGGTGCTTGAAGGCCAGGCTCAGGTACTCGCCACTACCCCGCTTGAACTCCATGTTACGTGTCTCACTGCCCAGGAGGGTGCCCTGGAAGAGCCGCTCCTGTCCCAGGATCTCCTGGTGGACAATGGCGCTGTCGGAACGTACACCACTGGGCCGGTGCTGGGGGCTGTGCTGCTGCCAGGCCCGGGGCCTGCTAGGAGAGAGGCCTGTAGGCCGAGCAGGTGGCTGGAACCCAGAGCCAGGGCTGGGGCTGCAGTCCTGCCGGGCATGGTGGGGTAGGAAGAGATCAAGAGCAGG
This sequence comes from Ochotona curzoniae, assembly GCF_017591425.1. NCBI lineage: Eukaryota > Metazoa > Chordata > Mammalia > Lagomorpha > Ochotonidae > Ochotona > Ochotona curzoniae. The sequence goes on from NW_024465451.1 coordinate 10,466,472, forward strand.
GTGTTTGGACTGAGGCCACATCAGAGCTCCTCCAGCCCTCAAGAGACTGCCAGAACCCTGGCCCATGCCTACCACAGGCATCCTGATGTACCCTTCCGGGGCTTCAGGTCCAGTGATGCCCTCACTAATAAGGGAAGTGCATGGGAGAGCCCCCACCTGTGCTTGAAGGCCTGGTTCATGTGCTTACTGCTGCCCTGCTTGAATGCCATGTTTTCCACCCTTTTGGAGCCAGCAAGGGGCATTGCTGCCAGACCCAAGGCTCAAGCCACCTGCTGCTTGGCCTGCTGGGCTGGGCTGTAAGTGGGCTGTGGTGCCCAGAGGGTGGGGTCAGGGGAAGAGATTTCTCCTTCCTGGGGTTGGAAGCTGGGACACCTGTTGGCTGAACTTTCCCATGTGGACTGCAGATCAGCTTCTGATGCCCAGAACCAGGTTCTTCCAACACTTCTGTGATGGCTGCAGGTCCCTGAACTGTTGGGTGACCTGAGACCCCCACCTATCTCAACCCCTGAAACTTTTGCAGACCACTGTGCCTGCCCCACCCCCTCCGTCCCTCCTGAGGTCTCTTTCGTCTGGTTCCTGTTCTGTCTGGGGCGTAGGCATCATGTTCTGGCCACTTTGCAGGTTGGATGCCCATTCAGGTCAGTCCCTCACAGGTCTCCATGACTCTGGGCACTCTCCATCATGCCCTGCTCACTGACCCTAAATGCCAGTCTGATAGTTGCTTCTACAAACATTGCTGGCTTCCTGCTGCTTCCAGTTCACCAAGCTTCTAGGACTGGGCGCTTGGCCTGGGCTGAGGCAGAGAGTGAGAGGCATACTCCTGGTCCTGCAGCCATCCAGTCTGAGAATCTGGTAAAGCTGTCATACAAACATGCAATCAGCACACATGTGTTGAATGGTAAGTCATTGAGCTGTTCTGTTAACAGTTCAGACACCACAGGTGTCTCCAAAAGAAGTCAGCCCAGGTGTCCTGGGGGTGACCTGCCACTGCCCTCCTGCTCCTGTGCCCTGACTGGGCCATGCTCTCTATCCTACAAGCGCTAGGCCTGCAGATTCCTTCCTAGCTCCATCCTAGCTAACTACAGCTGTGGTCCGAGCCCCAGGGACTTGCTGATGTCTACATAATGCTCCCTCCCTTCTGCACAAAGTGTACTCAACACCTCTCTTTGCAGGTGCCCCCTATTTGCCATGACCTTCTGCCTGCCCACCTAGCTCTCTACAAGCAAGCCTGGTTCCCACTTTATTTAGCAGCTCTGTACTTTTGAACATGTGAGGGAGACTGAGAAAGGTCCAGACCTCTGTGGGCCTGAGGGCACCCAGGCTGCAAGGCTGTGAAGTCCACAGGGCCTGGTGAGGGCCCCCATGTGGCTGCCCAGCTGGGGGCAAACGGTGAAGGCCAGCTTTGTTCTCTGAGGCAACCCACTCTGCAGGCCACTGGCAGCCAGGCCTGCCCTTGAAGTGGGACCTTGGCAGCCTGTTGTGGAGTTCACTCACCTCCCTGCGGCTCGTGGGTCCCCGGCCCTCCGTCAGCACCAGCTCCTTGCCACGCACTGCCAGCTCCTTTAGAATCCGGTGCTCCTGCCAGGCCACCTGCAGGCGCCAGGGGAGCGAGGCCAGAGTGGCCTTGGGGGTGGTCACCTGCACCAGTGCGTAGGCCTTCCCGGGCCGCCGCACCACCTCAATGTCCTCCCGGGCTACGGGCAGCTGCAGACGCTCCAGAGTGTCCCGTAGCAGGCAGGCAAGCACGGGCACGGAAAACTGGGGGTTCAGGTGGCCCACATAGAGAGTGTGTGTGCTGGGCCCCACCTCCAGGCTGCAGTCCTCAGGCGGGGGCTCTTCTGGGGGTATGGCTGGCAGGCACTGCTTGCTTGGGGGCTCCGTGGGATGTCCCACATCTAGGTGCATGCTGATCTCTTTTGGGGGGTCATGGGAAGGGTCTGCCTCCGGAGGGTTCAGAAGGTCCTTACTGCTGGCTGTTCCATCCTGGACCCTGGGCTCTGCAATTAGCCCAGGGCCTCCTGGGGGACTTGGGGCTGCCAAGGCTCCTGGGGGGCTCCCACCTTGGCAGAGGCTGGGTAGGGCCAGAGAGAGAAAGAGGGAGGGAGGGCCTGGCATCTGCCCTTGGCCTAGCATGAAAGTGTCAGGCAGGATGGAGCCAGCCTATACCCCGTGGGAAGACTGAGGGGCAGAAAGGATCAGAAGCCAGGTCCTATAGGGCCCCGTCATATCCTTTCACTGCCTCCCCTTCCTATTCTACAGGCGTGCGGGTTTCCTGCCCGCCAAAAGAGAATCTGCACCTCTGGACATCCAAAACACCTCTCAAAGAAGGCGCTCTGGAGAAGAGGGCACAGCCCAGCACTTTGCAGGCTGGCCAGACGCCCCATGGCTGCTCTCCCTGCTTGGCTTATACCCTGCTCTGAACCCCTAGCATAGCTTGGACCCTCTTTTTGGTTCAGTGAGCAGGAGGGGGCTCTTGTGCCTCCTACTCACAGCCCAGGACCCCCCCCCCCCCAAGCCAGGTGTGTCTACACCCGTAGTACTCCTGCAACTCACCCCCACACCAATCTCTGCTTTGCATGGGAGCTGCCACTGGTCTGTAGCTTTTCAGATTGTATCCTGGGAGCTGCCATGGCTGGGTTGGGGGCAGTCAGGGTAATCAGATGCGCAGAAAGAGGAGGCCCATGAGCTTTGGGTCCTGCCAGCTTCTGGAGGGGTAAGGGGCGTGAGGGGTGCTGGCCCTGTACTCCCACAGCTCCCACGGGGACACTTGGGAGGTTGGCACTGGAGCAGTGAGACCCAAGGTTATAGGAAGTGGGTGGGGCCTACACAACCACCTCTGTGATCTCACTAGCAACAATGGCTTCCCAGGCAGCCTCAGATAGGCAGGCCTGTGGAGGTCAGGTGGCAGGAGTGCTCCTGTGCTCCCAGTGGATTCTGCCCTGGGAGCAGACAGAGTGCCTGCCCACCAGAGCTTTGTTAGATGCTGGGCAGCTTCCGGAACCCCAGGGCTGAAGATGTACCTGCCCTCTTGTAAAGCCTCCGCAGGCCTGGTACCCACGCAGTGTGCCAGCTGCCACTTCTAGGGCTCTGCTGCCCGAAGCCTCTGCTCCTACTTCCAGTCCCAGGCTCTACTGAGCACTGACTTCTTTTGAGATGGATCAAGATGAAAAGTGGGCTCCAGGGCATCCCCCTTACCAGGCCCTTCTCTATGCCCCAGAGGTTAGGGCAGCGAAAGTACAAGGTTAACAAATCCTTCTCCTTGCCTGCTGAATTTGACCTTTGATTACTTTTCTAGTTCTGTTCCCTAGGAAACCAGATAAATGCGGAATGTCAACTGTTTCAAGACAACATTACTTAGGGTAAAAAATGCCCTCTAATGTGCACACTCTGTTCTTGGTGCTCCAGGGGTCAACTACAGATGCTGGAGAGAAGCCATGGCCTTGGGCACAGCCCTCGCAGAAACCCTGGACACTAACTGGGCCTGCTGAGCTGCTCAGGACTCTGCATCCTGGGAGCAGGCAGCGTCTGAAGCGACATCAGCCTTCGTCCTGCTCCTTCCAGCTCAGAGCTCAGTACCTGAGCTGCCCCCGGATAACTGAGAAGTGCTCCCAATGACGATGGCTCTGTAAGGACTGCTCTGCTGGCTTGGGGCAGCATTGTCCCTGTCTAGGCAACCTTTATGGGGAATGCCACATGAGTGCAGCCTGTCAACACTAAAAGGTCAGCCAAAGCTGAGAAAGCTAAGGTTCCTCGTGGGAGTAGCAGGCAGAAACATGGATTGCATCCCTTAGTAGCTAGTGCGTGCTGGGCAAATCACTTAACCTTTCCCAGCTTTAGCTTCCCCATCTGTGGAGGTGGAGGGTGAGGAACACAATAGCTAACTTTTGCAGTGGTTGTGAGGTTTAATGAGGCAATACACACAATTAACACTGCACTCTAAGCCTTCAAAAAAAAAAAAAAAAACTTGTCTGTAAAGTTGTACTACTCTTGGTGATAAAGGGGTTGGGTGATGTGGGGCCATTGTGTCCCATCAGGCCCAGCTTTGACATCTGTCTGGCCTGTCTACCTATGCCAGTGTTACTACCTTAGTCCTTGTGTCTCTTGGGTGGGGCCAATCCCTGCAGTTCACTGCCAGGTTCAGTGAAGTTCTCTTTGGGAATATCCTGAATGAGTGGCTCCTTCTGGGCCCCAGTGCCTGGGACTTTATGGAACACAGAAGCTATTCTGGTTAACAGCCTTGACCCTAATGGCTTCCTGACAACCATGTTAGAACCTCACAGTGGCTAAGTGGGAAAAGTCACAACTTGTCACTGGTGATAGCTACCCTCTCACAGCGAAAAGGGCCTAAAGAAGGAAAGTGGCAGATACAAAGCTTTACAGGCAGTGCTGGAATCTCTGTAAGGCGAGAACCCCTGCCTTGGAGTCAGGTTACTTGGCTCCAAACTCCATCTTGGCACTGCCTGCTGTGGAGACTGAGAGAATTCTAATTCACATAAACCAGGCTATGTGGCCCATAGTAAGGAATGCAGAAGTGCTAGTATTGGGTTAGATCTGGTAGTTGGGCTGCTGCCTCCTCCTGAGGGCTCTGTACCCTCCACAGGGCTGTGTCCCCAGGCTCTGGACTTGTACTCAGCCCCGAGTCAGTGCATGGGGCAAGGCACAGACCTGCCCTGCATTCCTCCTTAGGCCTCCGAGGGTAACAACAGACATGGGCACCGAGGCTTCCTCCTGCTCAGCCTTGTGTGGCTGCTACGCACACCACAGCCAAGCCCCCTGCCAGCACAGGCCTTTTAGGGCAGGGTGTGCATGTATGCGTGTGTGTGTGTGCCCTCCGGGACACTGGGACCTATGTGTGCCTCTGGAAGATGGTCTGATCTTGAGGGATTGCTGGACTCAGCAGAGCTCTTGGGGAATCACTGTGTCTGAACTCCCCACTTTATAGATGGGAAAACCAAGACCAGGAGAAGGGGAGAGAGCTGCCCTGTGAATGCACGGCAGTTTGGCTGTCGGCTGACTAAGAAGACGCTGGGAACCATTTTTTTCTTTTATTTATAAACAAACTGGCATCAAGTCAGTCCAGATGGCAGCGGGAGTAGCTATGCTGTGGACCTGCTCACGGAAAGCATGTGGCTAGTGCAGTGGAAAGAGTCACTCAGCCCGAGACCTTCCCTCCTGCTCCACAGGTGTTAGGGTCATCGAGCCCAATCTTCTTCACCAGCATTTCTGGCCAGGGCGGGGAGCTGTGGTAAGGAACATGAAGCAAGCGGCTCCTCCCATGCCTACAGATGAGGCTTGGCACCGCAAGGGACTGCTGGGGAGAGAGAAGGGAAGGTTGACAGGGACCCTTCCTTCTCCAATGCTAACTGCTATGGTCAAGGCCTTATGGGGTCATCCATTTCAAAAACAAAGTGCCCTTGGGCAGTGCCCTCTGAAAGGACATGACCATCTGGAGAGGCCTCTGGACCCAGCAGGGCAGTCTTCCTCCCACTGAGACCCAGTGACTGGTATAAGAGGATTAACCAGAGGGTTTGCCAGAAATAATAAATTAGCAATAGAAGATTTTTTTTTAAAGGTAGAGATCTGCACCATGAGTTCAGAGTCAGGGAGTTTGGTAAGAAGGGAGAAGCCATGGGGCAACAGGGTGCCCCACCAAACCAGCAGGTGGTGAGGACATGGGCACAGGTGCCAACCCAGGGCCTATCTTCCTAGGCCCCAGGGCTGGCTTCTTCCTCTAACACTTAGAAGGGCTCAGTCTAAATTCCTGATGAGAGGCTAGGCTTGAAAAATAAATAGAGACCTCAGAGCGGTGACAGGGCTGAGGAGAGAGCCCTAGAGCCCGAGTGTTCTCCTCCTCAGTCCTTCATGGAAGGACGTGTCATGGTGGGAGGGGGCAGCAAGGGGCACCACACAGCCTGCTGGTGAGCTGAGGTGGCTGGAAGCCCACTGGGTGTGGGGTGAGCTGATGACCCTTCTTCCTGGGAGGCAGACTCTCCCTCTGCTCTCAGAACTTGCCCTGCTTCAGCCGATCGATGTGGTAGGAGAGCTTGAGGGCAGGCCCCAGTTTCAGACCCATGTACTTCATCATCATGTCGCTGCGCAGTAGAAGCAGGGCCTTGCCATCAATCTCCTGGGGGAAGAGGGGCAGTGCCATCACACACCTGCGTGATCTGACCACCCCAGATTCTGAATAAAGGTCACCCACGAAGGGCCAACCTACTGTGAGTGACATCGGCGCCTGCTGTTCTTCTTACCTTTCATCTTGAAGAATGTTCCGCCCCAGATATCCACCACAGACCCCACCCAGTTAGACTCTTCACACATTCCCATCCTTCTCCTTTCTCCACAGCCCAAGAAGAAGTTTCTTTGCCCTCCCACCGTTACTTGGCTCAACCCCACATCTTCCCAGAAGCCTCCACTGGTAGTGCACCTGTTTCATCCTGACCCTCCACTGCTCCTCTATGGGTCCTCATCTCTCCTGAGTGGTAGGGTCCCCCTCTGTGGGCTGGCAGTGAACAGCCACTCACTGAGCAGTTGAGAGGCCTGTGGGTTCAGCCCTTTCACCTGGCTGGTGTGGGCAATGTCAATAATCAGTGAAAAGATCAGAGATTGGAGGGCCCTTAGCAGAAGAGCACTGGGCTAGAAGGGAGTGAGCTGGAGCCCCAGATCATGAAGATGGATCCAGAGCAATCCCCAGCTGTGGAGCTAAAGGGCTGCTTGCAGAGCTGGGCGGGTAGAGGACCGGATGCTGACAACACTAGACAATGGGGGGCTGCTTTGTGAGAGACTCGTTAAGTTGGGCTGAGGCTCCTGAGTCAAGGGGAGGCAGATGGAGAAGCAAATACACCAAGCAAAAGACAGATTGCTATCCCTGGAACCAAATCCTTAGGCCAAAAACACTAAGAATGTGGCTGAGTCTAATTCTATAACAGTAGAGTCTGTCTGTTTATGGTGCCTCCTATGTAAGTCCCAAAGAACCTGAATCAAATATACTTCCCATACCCTTTAAGAAACTAAAAGCTGCAGAAGCAAATCTCCAAGCAAACATGGCAGAGGTCAGACAGGGCACCTACGTGTTTACGAAAGAGGTCAGCGTGGGGTCCAAGCTGAGGGTCAACTTCCCGGACAAACTGCATCACGTCCTCGACTGTCCAGGAGGAGGGGTCTCGGCCGCTCAGTCGAGAGGCATCCCGGCTTTCCAAGTAGCATTCCGACCCTGTGGGACAGGACGGCACCTACTATAATGAGTGGGGACTGCTCTTGAAACCCCTTGCCCACACACTCTTGGCACATCTCAGTGAACTCCCAGGTGATGGGAGTGCAAAGGCATAAGCAGGGGAAATGAAGCAGCTAATAAGAAAGTCTGATCTTTGTTTTCAGAGGCTAGATTTGATAATCAGAAATGATCTTGAGTTTTGCTATGATTCAGTCTGGGGTACCAATGAAGGTAAGGTAGGGGGCTGGCATAGAAGCTGACTTTACTTTGGCTCTCGGGACCACTTCTAGAGACCCTGGCAGACAGGCAAGAGAGAGATTCTTGGGACTTTGGGAAAAATAAAGTGATGGCTAATAGCCTGGGTCCTCTTCCATGGCCTGGAGAATAGGTGACATCACTATAATCAGATGCATTAAAGGTAGCAAAGAATTTTTGCCTTGGTTGCTAGGAATCACAATGCTAACTACACTGCTCAAATTTTTATCTTAATCTTACCTCAAACAAAACTCCTCCTACTTCTCTTTGGGCCCTGGGCCCTCTGTATTTTGACCATCACCTATATTTTGACCACTTGTAGGTATGTGCCCTCTGCCTGGAATGTGCCCCTTGTATCCCTGCAGTTTTTTCTTTCTTTTTCTTTCTTAGTGAGTCCAACCTCACTAAGCCAATCTTGCCTTCAAAGACAAACTCTTTTATGAAACATTTCCGGTCTCACCTGAATCTCCCAAAGCACAGAGTGTTATCTCTTGCTTATAGCACATTTGGTAGATTTTCCCGAGTAATCAATTCTTCATAAAGCAGTCAATGGGACCTTTCTAAACTATTTAATTGACTCAGGTCACTATTCGCTGAAACCCTCACTGTGATGGACTCCCCTGGATCAAGAAATGCACCCTGAGCTCCTTGGCAGGTTCTCCGAGGCACCCCTATCACCCTGCCCTTCCCATCTTTGCTGTTACTACATTCCATACACATGTCTACCTGCAGCTCACCCAACTCACCTACACTCAGGCACACTGACTGCCTCTCTGATCCTTGACTTCTCTGGGATGGTCTTTCTCCACCTTGAGCTCCTTTCAGATTCTGGAGCTCATCACAAACACTGGTTCCTGAGGGAGGCCTTCCCTGATCACCTCATTGAGGCAGGCAATTCCTCAACAATCACTCTTAAAGCAGGTACCCTAGTTTTTGCCCCTTAGAGATATCACTACCTAGAGTAATTTTATGCATTATTTAATTTGTGCTTATTACCTACTTTCTCCTTACCAAAGATAAGCTATTTTGCTCTCTGCTATGTGTCCAGCACGATTAGAAACAGAACCTTGGAGAAGATGACAGTATTAATAACTTCCCTCATACCTGGGGGATGGTTTAACTTTCAAAATGCTTCTATATTCCTACCTTCATCTGATTGTGGCATAGTTAATGCTCCTGTGGAAAAATCAGGTTGGCATTCCCATCTCTGTTTTGCCTATGACAATGACTTGGGGGGTGAGATGAACTTCCTCAGATGTCAAGACAGGAGGCTGAGGCTAGAATCAGCTTTCCCTTCTATGTCTACTTGAGAGACTTTTGTATTTCATTTGCCACCTTTCTGGGTTAGGGTTGAAGGAGGGAAACTATGAACTCCAGTCTTCATGAAAGCTTTTACTTTTCATTGTGAGCTTTGCTAATGGAATTTTCTTATTCTTTCATATACCCCCAACCCTGGGCTAGGGAGGAGAAACAGGGTATGGAGGTAGCATTCCCCTGGCTCCCTGTTGCTTTTTTTTAGACCATCCTCTTAGAAAGCTCATGATTTTTAGATGCCAAACAGGTACCAACCATCTGTTCTTCCTGGTTATTGTTTAGAGATCTCTATCCCTTGTTAAAAGAAGACTTGTTGATGGTTAGCTCACTATCTTTTGCACCATCTCAGTTCCTGCCATAACTCTTGGAAGCAATCCACAGGTCTACAATGCGACCAATGATTTTCACCTCCACCTGACTTCAGTTATCTACTGCCAAGGTCACTGTCTGGTTCCTGTCATCATTTGGAACACATTCACTTTAGAGTTGGAAATATTCTAATATCTGACTCACAACAACCTGTCTTTTCAATTCTCTTGGGACTTAGATCTGTACAACTCTTACATCACCAAGTTCTTTGGCATATCAAACTTTCAATTTCCCCCTCCTTTTTCTCCTCCCATCTGGCTTGGATCCCGTGACTCATGATTTAAATTCTCCCCCCAGCTCAACTGATGTCTTTACATACTCTCTTCACATTCCTCCCTGCTGGGGTTTGTGTGGTGGGTGTGGAAGACAGGAAGATGTGAAGAGAACTGTTCCATTGCAGGCAGGGCCCCACGGAATTTGCCGCTGCACAGCAGGGCCTCTCTGATGTCTCTATATCCACCTGAAGGCATTTCCACATCCCTATGCATGGACACCTGGACAATCCCACTGGCATTTCTGTAATCTATTTAGACATTGTTTGCCTCTGCGGAGTTGGTCTTTACTATCAATGTGAGCTTGGAAGTTGATGTTGCTGATACCTTTTTGGCAAAAGGGCCTTTTATTATTGCTGCCCCCCCTTGACCATATACTAATCAAGGGTGTTAAGTCCCCAGGTGTAGTGGGAATCTATTCTTCCTTCTTTTCTTGATCTTTAACTCCCTCCTGTGATGCATTTCCTTCCTTAACTGATTCAAGACAAAGGATTATAGTAGGAATGTGTTACTGATTGATATGTACCATCTATTGAGAACTTCCTGACCACAGGGTCAAGATGGATAACATCCTGCTTTAAGGTGAAACAATTGCCAGAATTATCCTTGAACACCCACTTTACCATGACATAAAAAGCCTGAGCCAGAGTTTGATTGCTTGTGTATAAATAAAGCAGACAGCTTTCCCGCATTGTTCATTATGATCCTGGAATTGTAGTGGTCCATTTTTCGTTCCTCTTTACACCTCATCCACGCACCCTTCTTGAGTTCCGAACTTGGCTGGAGCTGGACTCCGGCACCTCCCATCTTCTCTATCTAACTTACCAAAACCTTTACTTCTCAAGCTGTCTTTTCTTACCTCGTATCTAAGTTACTAAGAACAAAAGAAGAAAACTAGAGTTCTTATAAAGTAAAAAACTTGTCTATAAGCATAGCTGGATCTGTAATGTTTCCTGTAAACTATTCCCTTCTCTCTGGTCCACTTTCTTTCATCTTCTTTATGCCTAATCCAATATTTCTGCACTCCTAAGTCCTGTCCTTTTCAGTCCTCTATTTACCAAAGGACACAATCTTCCTTCCCTTCAGCCTTTGGAGTTTTGGGTGCGGCTTGGCACATTTGCGCTCCTTCAGCTAGGTCTGATTTTCCGCTTTTGGAAGACCAGTTCTGTAAACCCCGGCGGGGTGCCGTGTCTCTTGCCATTGGGCCGGAAGTCCCCCACCACTGGGCTGCAGGGGCGGGGGCCCCCTGTACCTCTGAGTCTGGCTGCTGGGCTGTTAACGACTTCGGATACAGGCAGTGTTTTGAGACCTGGCTTGTCCCTTACATAGGGGGGACGACCTTCTATGAGAGCCAATTTTTCTGATCACTGGGTCACCATGGACCACTGGGTCCACTGTGCTAATCAGTCCTGAGTTTTAAGCATGGGAGCTATTTTTTCATCACCTGTTCCTCCCAACACCCCCTTTAGGCTGTCTTCTAGCAAATTTAGAAACCCTTCAATTGGTTTGTTCTCTAAAATGTAAAAGTTTAAGACGCCTCTGTGATGTGGATTAGCCCCAATATCCCCTAGCTAACTCTTCCAAGTGGCCAGTTAATGCCATTTTGGGTCCAGACATCTTTCGGAACCTAGCTGATTGCTGCATGCATTCGGAAAAATGGGGGGGGGGGGTCTCATTCCCTCTTCACTCTCAGTTTTCTGTCTTTTCCATAGTTTTCTAGCCATGAAGTAGGAAACCCTAGTGCTCTCTTCCAGTGCTCTGGCGCCATGTGCTTTCCTCATCTCTTTTGTCATCTTTCTAAGAAACCCTCATCTTAGCCTCCATCTGCAGTCAGCCCCCACCCTATCCCTCTGTCCGCCATCTTGCCTTTTCTCTCCCTTCCATCCCCCTCTGTCTGAAGGTCTCCTTTGCTCTCCTCACTGGGTAGCAAAGATTTCCTGTTTAAAACTTTTTTCTGTTTTAACCCTTGGCCTAACTTGCTCTCCCAGTTTCTTTTGACTTGACCACACCCAGCCACCCTAAGGGCCTAAATTTCTCTAGCTTTCCCTTCCACTCCCACCCCTTAGCTGAGAGGGGTGGGGTAAGAGATAAGTGATTTAGCCTTTCTTTAAAAAAAAAAGAGGAAAAGAGGAAAAAAGAAGAAAAAAAATGCAACTTGTTCTGTAACTTAATGTAATGTAACAAATACTTTGGTATAAAGTTGTCCTAACCCACTGTTAAATTACTCCAAAGCATAGACAAACCTATGTGCTTGCTTTACAAGATATTTCTAGGTCAAAGTATGTCGAAGAAGGTGTGGACAGGTTCCAATTAAAAGCATCTTTAATTCAGGTTGCTAAGAGATTTTTCAAAAAGCTGTTACAAAACCTGTTTTGTTTTATAATGTATGTTACCTGGTATGCATGTACATGTTTACATGGCAAGCTATGTAACCTATTCTAATTGACTTATAGATGAAAATGTTCATAGATGAGAATTGCTAAGCTAAATCTCTTAATTTTGATATAAACAAATCCTTGAGATTAGGGCCACAGAGAAATTCTCCAACTTCTTAGAATGCTTGAGGAATGAATTTGAGTATATTCCATTAGATTCTATGTAGAGAATAGGTGCTGTATAGATGCTAGATTCTTAAGTACCCTGGACATTAGGACAGAGCTTTAGAAACTTACAAATGGGACCTGAAAGTACCCTGATATCCTCTTAAAGGGGTCACTATGGTCTTTTACCTTAAAGACCAGGAGGGGATCCCATGGCAAAGCAGGATGAGAGAAGTGTGTGCTCCTGGTTCCAGTGAGACCCCCGGAGGCCTTCCAAGTGCTCTTAGTTGCAGAAGCAATGAACACTTTGCCAAGGATCATCAGAAAAGACACCCAGGGCCGTGTCCCAACTACCAAGGGGGTCATTGGAGATATGACTGCCCCTGAAGGCCAAGCACTTCAGGTCAGTCATTTCCCATTGGATCTCCCACATGGGACAGAAGCAGGCTGGGAACCTGCACACGGGCTCAAGGCCATCCACGGACTTCGGTGACACCACAGAACAGCACCCAAGAGCCCCGGGTAATTCTCACAGTGGAAGAGAAAACTGTAAGTTTCCATCTGGACACTGCCTTCTCTGTCCTAGCTAGCTTTGGCTTCTTCCCTCTCTTACAGTGACCATCAGGGTCTCTCAGGAGCCCCAAATTAGTTTAGGTGACAGACTAATCCAGAAGCTCAGAAAAGAAGCTTTTCTAGGGAAAACTTGGTTAACCTGTAACTGCTCAGCCCGCATCACTGACCAGGCTCCCGACAGGGCCTGCTTGCCATCTCACTCTTCAGTTTTACTAGACTTCACTGAGGTAGGACCCCTGAACTGTCATAAGGTAGACTTCATGTCTTCCTTATCTGCCAAGTTATTTTGGATTTCTCAGCTCATCTACTTAAGATTCTTGTGTTCTTCATGATTTGTTAGCCTATAAGTTAGTAGATTGCTTGCCTCTGCCTTAAAGTGTATAAAGTTCTGTAAAATCTTGTTGGAATACTATAAACTGCTGGGTTATTATAAATGAAAACTAGTTTAACTCTTGTGCCATCTACAGTGTGACTAGTAAGTCTTGTAACAGAATGTTGTAAGTGCTGTGTGTTATGTTCTAGCTAAATGTCTTCCTGAGACTCTGAGGGCTTACAACGATTGGTAAAGTATAATTGTTTAGAAAAATTGAACACTTGCCTGTTCCCTAGCTAGATGCAAAACTACTATAGCATTTCCAAACGGAAGTTGGCTTGCATTTACCTGTCCTGTGATGAGTTATATTCTGATGCCAATACTAATCCTTTCATTGTTTCAGACAACAATTTCATACAACCGAAAAGGTTTCATGTGTTCCATTGTATTCATTGGGCATGTTTCAAAATTTGGGACGTAAAATAGTTAAGTTAAACTGATATAAATCTAGTCCATCATTTTAATCTAAAGTAATGTTTATTCTGACAAAAGTTTGAAACCTGACAATTCTTTTATATCTAAGCTTGAAAGCCCAAGCAGTCCAACTGGGTTTCTAACTGAACTCATGACCTGCTAGGTTGGGAAAGATTATAATTATAATATGTTTTGTTATCTAGACTTCACCAAAGAGAAACGTTCAAGTGCCAGGCAGTACTTCAGACATCTGATGACTTCTACCTTCTACCAGGAACCTCTAGAACCCCCTACTGCTGCAGTTACTCAACAACGCCCCCTTTCAGCTCGAAGAAGCTAGAGCGGTCGTCGTCCCTTTATCCCTGTTCACTCCTCTGTTTTGAAACGTAAGGAGTTAGATAGGATGATAGACAGTCAGGGCCTCTGGTTCCTGGTGAAGCTACCCTGTCTACTTTGACCATTCAGGAATAATGAAGAAGCCAGTACAAGAAGGCCTGGCTAAGAGAAAATGAACTCAAGCCACCTTTTCAAAAGGACTCTTAATAACCCTTCCCTACATTCCCATCCACTGAAATACAAAATTTTTTTTCTAATCAAACCATTAACTAGTTTCTTTTGCAGGACTAGAAGCGTTCCTCCATCTCCCATTCCTCCCACCAGGCTGCAACCACTGCCAAGAAAAAACAGCTCTTAGAAGCCATAGAGAACAATACCCCTCTTTCTTTATATATAACAAAAGGGAGGAATGTAAGGAGCTATTAGAATATCCCACCCTGGACCTGGTGTCATTCTTTCTTCCTCACAGCTCACGAAATTCGCACCAGTCCAGCCATCCACCAATCAGATGTAACCTAGCATTCCACCTGAGAATCTCACCCCCAATCTTGCAGCCCCTTCCCCAACCCTGCCCACTCACCAATCATCCCTAGGCATTCACCTGCAGGCACCAATCCCCTGGGGCTGCTCTCAATCCCTCCCAATCCCTACCCCCAACACCTGGCAGACAAGGCCCCCAGGTGCTGCTCTCTCTCTTCTTTGCTCTTTCTCTTCTCTTCTCTCTTCTTCTGGCCTCCCTTCCCCTCCTCCCCTTTCCCTTCCCCTTTTCTGATCTCCACTACTTCCACCCTCTTCCTGCCCCGCTGGAATAAATCTCCTAAGATAGCTCATTGCGTCTGGTGTTTTCAGCTCACGGTAAAGAACCAGGTTGTGGGAATTGGCTGTGCGTAAAATATCCTAAGAACTGGAACTTAAACTGTTTTAAATAACTAACATTTGGTCCCAAGGCTTTGTGCTGTCCTCAAGTGCTTTCCCAGGCCTAAGCAGGAAGCTGGATGGGAAACAGGAATCCGGCACCCATATGGGATCCCAGCACGTGCAAGACGAGGATTTTAACCACGATGCTGTTGTGCCGGGCCCAAAACTGGCATTTCTAAAATCACCACATCCAACAGGTATTTCCTAGCCCCTATTTAAAAAAAATATTTATTAATTTTTATTGAAACTTAAAGCAACAGAGAGAAGGAGAAACAGAAAATCTTCTATTTGCTGGTTCACTTCCCAGGTAGTTGCAACAGCTGGAGCTGAGCCAATCTGATGCCAGGAGTCAGGACTTCTTCTGGGTCTCCCACATGGGTGTAGGGTCCTAAGGCTTTGGGCTGTCCTCAACTGCTTTCCCAGGCCACAAGCAGGGAGCTGGAAGGGATGTGGAGCTGCTGGGATACAAACCGGTACCCATATGGGATCTTGGTGCATGCAAGGTGAGGACTTTAACTGCTAAATTACTTTGCTGGGCCCTATCAGCCCTTATTTCACTGAAAATTTGTTGTACTATGCTGGGTACCATAGTATCAAATTTTCTGCTTTCTTTGAATGTGCCCTGGTTTCTTGGTAGGCAGTTCTTCCTAGTCCTACTTTTGGAACTTTGCTGATCCTCAGAACTCCATCTCTGGTCAACTTTTCATTTCACGTTATCTTCTGGAAAATGAGTGTCACTCACCTTATCATGTTCTGCTATATTTAATTTTGGTGCAATAATCCCCCCTAAGAATTGGACCTGCTGATCCTAGGTGACCCAGGAGCTCCTTCCCTTTCCTCTTGTCTAAGCGTGGCTGTCCCTGTCAATGAAAGGCACACAATCTACTCAGCAACTACATCTGGAAACTTCTCCCTCAGAATCCTTAACTGACTAAATTTACTTTTTGAAGTTTCCAATAGATTCTCCAGTCTTCAGTTCTTCTGTCATTCCTCTAATCCAGGTCTAGTATGGTAAACTCCTAATTGGTCTTTTATTCTTACTCCTCCTCAAATTCATGCTCAACACACTAGTCCGTGACCTAATCAAAGCACATTAAAAGCCTTTACTAGCTTCACACTGCCTCTAAGACTACTGTCAGACTCTTCAGCATGGCATTTAAGGTCTTCTCTAAGTCCTGTTAGCTTATATATATTTATATTTTACATTTTATGTTTATATGCAATTCCTCATATCATCTGTATCACAAGAGTACTTCAACAAGTTTGTTAAAAATTGAATTTTCTTAGACAAGTTTATTCTGTTTCAAAAAAGTTAAAATCCATGCATACAAGGGGTCTTCAAAGTTAACAAAAATACATATTATAAAGAGAAGCTATGTACAGCTTTAAAATTTTTTGGCACCATAGTAAACTTCCCTTTAATCCCACCTTTTATTAACTTTCTGAAGGGCCCTCATGCATGTTGCCTTTGCTCATGTTAATCCTCTTCTTGGAAAATTCTCCATCCTCTAAAACCCCTGGGGGCCATCCATGGAAGCTTTGTCTGAACACCAAGCTGCTTCATTCTTACAGTTTTCATATCATCCACAGTGCAACTTTGTCACTGCACTTAAGACATACTCTCGCAATGACTGGTTTAAGTGTTTTGTTTGCTCCACTAGACTCAGGACAGTGATCAGTTTTTGCCTCACGCCTTGGGACTCTGCACCCATGTGGGAGAACTGGAAGAGGTTCCAGCCTCCTGGCTTCAGATTGGCTCAGCTCCAGCCGTTGTGGCCACTTGGGGAGTGAATCAATTGGTGGAAGACCTTTCTGTCTTTCATCCTCTCTATATATCTGCCTTTCCAATAAATTTTTTTTCCCTCACCATGCTAACTACAGATGGTGTTCATATAAATGGCTAAGGGATAAAGAAATGAGTCCTTTTCCTGTCCCCATTGACCTTAGGTCTTTCAGCTTTTAGTTTCTGTCATTCTCAAACCAATCTCAGAGCTCCAGTTACTTCTTAGGTATGCGACCCAGCACAACAATAATGCCACCCCCAGTGCCACCCCTAGGCAAGAGAAAAAGTGGCACTTTCTGGCTTCCCAGAGCACAAGCAACAAGGAAAGGAAAGCCTAAGCGGGGTGACAAGAACCCTAATCAGCTTACCCCGGGAGCACAGCCTGTGCATGGCTAAGGCAGTACTGGATGGAAGGCCACAGGAGGGAAGTAAGGGCCGGAACCCAGGAGTTCGCAGAGTTTGGGAGGTGCTGACAAGGCTGGTGGGATTCAAAGCAGAGTCCATTGAGTCTGAGTGTGGCTCCAAGGACCTGGCCAGATTGTTCCCTAGAACAAAGGTTCCACCTGGAAAACAGTAAACCAGGGTTAGAATAGAAACTAATTTGGAAGGACTGCCTCGTGTTAGCTCCCAGCTATCTGCCTGAGAAGAGCAAGTAGTAACACAACAAACAAGCCTGGCTGGGGATTGGGAGGCCTGTGTACTGGGCATGTCTCTGGCTCTCAATTGGTGACCATCATTAAGTTTAATGTCTTTATCTACACTTGCGTTTCCTTAGAGTCTGTTCCTTAGACTAGATGGTCTTTAATGAGTTTTTTTTTTTTTTCTTTCCTGGTCTGCAAGTCCTGTTCTTTTCTGAACAAGAAGAATTTAAGAAAAAGAAAGAAATTAGGCTACTTTAGGATGGAAGAGACTACCTTGTATCTAAGATACTAGGGCAAGGAACTGCAGCAAGTGCTGTAGCAAGAACACACTTGTTCAGATGAAGGTCCTTTACAAGCCAACCGTCTGGTAAGCCAGCAGGTCAACTCGGGTATACTTCTTGATTCCTGGCTAAAGGTATTTCTGCAAAAGATCCGCTCTTACTTTCATTTCCTTCTTTTGTATTTTCCTGTTTTACAGAAGCATTCCAAGGAAGATGGGGGTATACAGTGGTGAGAGGTTGGGATACTAGAATCAAGCTTAGAATTTGGCTCTATAACCCAGCAGTGTCTCAGTCTGATCATCTGTAACATGGCTGGTCCACTTCTTCCAAGGAGCCTATGAACACCAGAAGACAATGTTTATAAATGTTACGAAGGGAATTGCCCCTTGGTGCCTCTGTGCCCAGCCCGTGGCAGCAGGCAGCAGTGTACCATTATTGCATTCCCTTTCAGGATTGGCCTCAGCCTAAACCAAGGCAGCTCCTCAGGCACAGCATGCCCTGATTCTGAGGGGGTGTCTTGTCACTGGCCCCTTCACCCTCTTTATGGTCTTCCTCAGAGATCAGATACTTAATCTTTGGCATTTACTTGAGTCTCCAATGAACACTGGTTCAAGCACATAGTTTGGCACACAGTAAGACTTCAGTGGCAACACAGTCTGGGATTGCAAGGCTGCTTCCTCACACGTGCATGGGCTCCAGATCAACTCTGGCTATCAATCCTTCTCCCAGGAGGTGATTCACTGAGCCCATTCCTAGAGGCAGTTCTGAAAAGAGAAATCCTGGAGACTCTAGAATACCTGAAGCACATCCCACTGCCTTCCTATTGAGGGAGTTCTTATTCATCCTTTCTAGCAGAGATGAGGGTAGTAGTGTCCACTTGGAGACATGGATGGAAACTCAACGCCTAGAGCAGGGGACCTCAGTTCAGAACATGGACTCATTCACTAACCAGGTGATTGTTGACAAGCAACTTGGCTTCTGTGAGCACCGGTTTCCTTATACAAAAAACAGGGAAAAAAATCATCCTCTGTCAGGCTAGGAGCATCAGGTAAGGAGACTGAATGGATGGAAACAAGTACTGCCTGCTTCATGTAAAGAACAGTGATGGTAGGAAAGCCAGGGGCTTACTAGATGCTGATGTAAACAACTGGGCATTTTTCTTACCAGCAATTTCAAGAATGCTGACTGAGATCTGGATCCTGAGGTGTGGACTGTGAAAACTGGAACTGACAGCACCTGGCCTATAAAGGATCACTATATCTTACTCTAATGAGACATACTGAATGCTCTGGGAGGACCTAGAGCTCTCCAGGTTGACCAAGTGACACCCTGAGTATATCTCGCAGGACAATGCAAGGGTGGAGATTCATCTTTAGAGCACATTCTACTTCTGATATTCACAGATTCCATGTTGACAACCAAGCTTTCCCTTGCATGGGGGGTGAACTCAGTGAGTACCTAACTACAGCTGTTGACCTACAAAACTTCTTATATCAACACAGGATTCATATACCAGTACAATCCTCCTGAATGTTTAAGTCACGCGCATATAAAAAAAATCCCTCTGAACTACATGTTCTACATCCTCCACTACCTGTTTATTCACCAAATATTAACGAATCCTGGGGCGAAGCACACTAATCCTCTGCCTGAAGTGCTGGCATCCCATGTGGGTGGCAGTTGGAGTCCTAGCTGCTCCAGTTCTGATCCAGCTCCCTGTTTGTGGCCTAGGAAAGCAGTGGAGGATGGCCCAAAGTCTTGGCCGCTTGCACCCATGTGGAAGACCTGGATGAAGCTCTTGACTCCTGGCTCTGGGCTTTGGACTGGCCTAATTCTGGCTGTTGCAGCCATTTGGGGACTGAAATAGTGAATGGTAGGTCTCTCCCTCTCTATCTGTAACTCTGATTTTCAAATTAATATTTTACGAATTTTTTTCTTAAAATATTTATTATTATTGAAGATTTACTTATTTTTCTTGGAAAGGCACATTTACAGACAGAAGGAGAGACAGATCTTCTGTCCACTGGTTCACTCCTCAAGTGGCCACAATGGCCAGAACTGAGCTGATCTGAATCCACGAGCTTTTACTGGGACTCCCATACGGGTACAAGGTCCCAAGGCTTTGGGCCATTCTCTATTGCTTTCCCAGGCCACAAGCAGGGAGCTCTAAGAGAGGTGGAGCAGCTGGGATATGAATTGGCACTTACATGGGATCACAGGCATGCAAGATGAGTACTTGGCCACAAGGTTATCGTGCTGGGCCCAATATAAAAATTATTATTATTATTTTTTATTTTAAAGAACTTAGCATGCAGCAGTCAAGGTGACAAGTAATGGAGAAAGATATTGTTCCTCCCTTCATAAAACATTTACTCTACTGGGGAAGATGACTATTTAGGAAGAAAATTAGAAACTATGATAAATATTACAAAGGAAAGGAATGCAGTCTTCGGATCTCTTGGTTATGCAGACTTATTCTCCCTGACAGCTGGATGCTTAAGCTGTGCTCGGGAGGATGGTATGACTACCTGAGAGTGTAGGTGTCCCCAGTGGTGGGATCCAAATCATCATGAACACATCTGAAAATATGACAACACAATGAAGAACCCTATATGAGGATAAAAGGGTATCCCATCAGGTCCCACAGTTCTCACTTGGCTTTAACCATGGTAAATCTTTGGATCTGGGCAGGAATTATTTTAACTAATGCTGAATATCTGGATGGAAGCTTAGAAATAGAATGCACAAAGAACTTGTCATAGGACTAATGAACTACTTTCTCCAGCAGTAAGGAACCTGTAAAATTCTAAAATGGAAGACCCAGCTAATTTATTGAGTAGATTTCAATAACAATGGAATTAATACCATCTCCTGCCTAACACTGTTAACTTTCTAAGGGCAATAGCACCCATCTATCCTCACAAGCTTTTCACTACATCCAGCTGCAAGGGTAGTTCTAAAGAGGGACTCTGCTGTAACACTGTGGCTGGACAGCAATTCTCCCCTCAACTTCTTTCACTTTATTTTTTGCTTCTCACACATGGCTGGGCCAGAGTTAACTGTGTCGTGCTCTTAACACATACATGTTCATCTCTCTTAAGTGAATTCAATTTGTTTCATATATGTCTCCCCAGAATTCAGTACAGAATCTGACATATGGCAAGTATTTAGCAAATGTCTAATGACTTAAACCAAATCAGCTGACTGGATTTTTAAAAATGCCAATGTTAGTGTCAGATCTGTGGCACAGTGTTTTAAGCTGCCACTTGAGATGTTTGCATCTCATACTGGAGTACCATAATATGGTTGCTTTGCTTCCACTCTAAATTCCTGGTAATGTACCTGGGAAAGCAGCAGAGGCTAGTTCAAGTACTGCTTGGACTCCTGCTACACATGTGAGAGACCAGGATGGAGTTCCTGACTTCTGACTTTGGGCTGACCTTGTTGCTGTGCCACTTGGGTAGTAAACCAGCAGATGGAAGATCTTTCTTTCTGTCACTCTTTCAAATAAACAAGCAAAATTTTTTTTTCTAAAAAAGATTTTTTTAATTAAAAATACAGCTTTGGGCCCGGTGCGGTGGCGCAAGTGGTTAAAGGTCCTCACCTTGCACGCCCGGGATCCCATATGGGCGCCAGTTCTAATCCCGGCAGCCCCGCTTCCCTTCCAGCTCCCTGCCTGTGGCCTGGGAAAGCAGTCGAGGACGGCCCAAAGCTTTGGGAACCTGCACCCACGTGGGAGACCCGGAAGAGGCTCCTGGCTTCGGATCGGCATAGTATCGACCCGTTGTGCTCACTTGGGGAGTGAATCATCGGACGGAAGATCTTCCTCTCTGTCTCTCCTCTCTGTATATCTGCCTTTCCAATAAAAAAAATAATAATAAAAATAAATCTTTAAAAAAAAAATACAGCTTTACAGAGAGAAGGAGAGACAGAGAGAAAGATCTGTCTGTCAGTTCACTCTCCAAGTAGCCACAACAGCCAGAGCTGAGCCCATCCAAAGTCAGAAGCCAGGAGCTTCTTTCAGCTCTCCCATGTAGGTGCAGGGTCCCAAGGCTTTGGGCCATCCTCTACTGCTTTCCCAGACCACAAGCAGGGAGCTGGATGGAAAGTGGAGCAGCAGGAAAACAAACTGGTGCCCATGTAACCCATACAGGATCCTTGTGGTGCAAGGCAAAGATTTAATCACTGAACCATTGTGCAGGCCCGGCAAATAAAAAATGTGAAATGATTTTATTTCAAAGTCAGCATTAGAGAGAGAGAGAGAGAGAGAGAGAGAGAGAGAATCTTTAATCCCTACCTGGCTACTACAGCAGAGCTGGACCAGTACAAAATTAAGAGCCAGGAGCTTCCTCTGGGTCTTCCATGTGGGTAAAAGAGCTTAAGGATCTTTCTGCGCTGCTTACCCAGGCCACTAGCAGGAAGCTGGATTAGAAGTGGAGCAGCTGGGCCATGAACTGGCACTCATATGGGATGCTAGCACCAAAGGCTGAGAATTAGCCTGTATGCCACCAAGCTGGCCCGAAAAATGAATCTTTAATTAAAAAATGCCAGTGACATGTCATGGAAGCTGGAAAAAGTAGTTGGAGAAATTTTATAGATAAGCAAACTAAAAAGATAAGACTATTGAAATGCAGTGAATGGATAACCCATTATTGGGCCTAGGAGTAAGACAAAGCCAAAGAGGAGCAGGTATTTGATATAGTGGTTAAGAAGTCTGTGCTCCACATCAGAGTGCCTCAGTTTCACGCCAGATCTATTCCCAATCTCAGCTACCTGCTAATGGGAAGCCCTGAAAGGTAGCAGGTGATGGTTCAAGTGACTGGATTCCTTCCTTGGCTTCCAGTTTTAGCTGTAGCTAAGGGTCACTGGAAGCATACGGAGGTAAACCAGAGGATGGGAATTTACTTTCTGTAGATGTTCTGTTTCTCAACTATCTAGACAAAAAGATTTTAAAAAGTAAAAGAGGGGGAAAAATCTATAAAGGATACTGCAGGAGCAACTGAGGGAAAATTCTACTAAGGACTATATATTTCTTGAACATAATAATACTGCTTTCTTTATTCTCAGGAGATACATAAAAATGAATTTAAAATAAAATCTCATCTGCAGTTAGTTCTAGTTCTCAAATAGTCCAGTAAATTAAACATATGTAAATTAAAATTTGAAAAATATTTATTTGGGTCCAATGTGATAGCCTAGTGGCTAAATCCTTGCCTTGAATGTGCTGCGATCCCGTATGTGTGTTGATTCATGTCCCAGATGCTCCACTTCCCATCCAGTTCCCTGCTTGTGGCCTGGGAAAGCAGTAGAGGATGGCCCAAAGCCTTGGGACCCTGCATCCATATGTGAGATCCTGAAGAAGCTCCTGGCGCCTGTCTTCAGATCAGCTCAACTCTGGCCATTATGGCCATTTGGGGAGTAAATCAGAGGATGGAAGATCTTTCTTTCTGTCTTTCCTTTTCTCTGTAAAGCTGCCTTTTCAATAAAAATTAAATAAATCTTTCTAAAAATATTTGAGAAGAAGAGAAACACAGAGAAGGAGAGAAGCAAGGAGATTGACAGCTCTCATTAGTCTGCAGTTCTAGGGATGGGCCAAGCTGGGAACTGGAAACTCAATCCACACAGTGGCCCAACTAACTGCACAAATACCTGCTGTCTCCCAGGGTGTGCACCGGCAGGAAGTTAGAATGGAAGCAGAGTTTGCACTTGAATCTTGGTACTCAATCGGTAGTTGAATGGTTGTCCATATAGCTACATTTTGTAGGTTTAAGTTTTTAAAAAATAAAACACTAGAGAAAAAAATTTAACAGTCTCATTTGAAGTAAGGAAGCTTAGTGAGATGTAAAATTTAACCTGTGGTGCCAACTTAGTGCCACAGCAGGCTGGACCATCCCCAATGGGCATGCTGATTCAAGTTCCAGATCCTCCACTTCCAATCCAATTCCCTACTAATGCTCTTGGAAAAGCAACAGAGGATGACCCAAATGCTTGGGCCCCTGCTGTCCATGTAGCAGACCTGGATGGAATTCTGGGCTCCTGGCTTTAGCTTGGCCTGGTCTTGGGAGCTGTGGTTATTTGGGGGAGGGAACCAGTGAATGGAAGGTCTATCTCCTAATCTCCTTTCTGTAACTCTGCCTTTCAAATAAATGAATCTTAAAAATAATTGACCTAAGTTTTTGGTGAGTATGAGATACAATGGAAGTGCATGGTCAGCTGGGCCAAGACTATTAGTAGAAGGGTAGTGTGAAGACAAGCTGCAAGGGAAGTGATATCCGTTTGGGTCAAAATGGAAGTGTGTACCCAGGTAAAGGATAGGAATCACCCATAGGATAAAGCAAAACAGTGTTGTCTGGACTAAGCTCTTGAGGAGAGGTTTGAGTCAGTTATTAGAAAAACCACTAGAAATGATAAAGAAATGATCAAAAGTGGTACAGTAGGACCGAGGGGGTAAGAAGTCTAGGCAAGGTTCTGGCTTATTGGAACACTGTTAAAACTCTCATCTTGGAAATAAACAGAAACAAGAGAGCAGACAAGATGCTGCTCAGCCATGATGAGGGCACAGAAAGTTGGTTCTGTTCGTTTGACAAGGAGGAAGGAAGGGTGGTGGTCAATAAAGCAGAATGTAATATTTATGGCTTTAACTCTCTCTCTCTCTCTCTTTTAAAAAGACTTATTTTTCTTTTAAAGATTTATTTATTTTTATTTGGAAAGCAGATTTACAGAGTGAAGGAGAGAAAGAGAGAAAAAAATCTTCTACTGGCTGGTTCATTCCCCAATTGGCTACAATGGCTGTAGCTGGGCCAGTCCGCATTCAGGAGCCAGGAGCTTCTTCCAGGTCTTTCACATGGGTGCAGGAGTCCATGGACTTAAGCCATGTTCCACTACTTTCCCAGGATAACAGAGAGCTGAATCAGAGGTAGTGCAGTTGGGACATGAAATGGTGACCATGTGGATTTTGATGCCAAAGATGGGGGATTAGCCTGCTTGATATGCTACTGTGCTCTATACCTGTGCCCCCTTTTTAATTTGAAAGGTAACGTTAGAGAGAGAGAGAGAGAGAATGAATCTAGTCACTAATTCACATTCCCCAAATGGCCATAACAGACAGGGACGGCCAGGCTAAAACCAGGAGCCAGGAACTCCATCCAGGTCTCCCAGTGAGTGGAGGGGTCCAAGCACTTGGGTCATGTTCTGTTGCTTTCCCAAACACATTAGCAGGGAGCTAGAGACACGCGTATGGGACAGAAGTATCACAGGCAGTGGCTTAGTTTGCTGGGCATGTCGGATGGGCATTTTTAGCAGCAGCAGAAATACTGGATGCAATGCCTACAACCTGTTTTGGAGTGCCCAAGTTTGAAGTTTGGTTTTATATCTGACTGCAGATTTTTGCTAGTGTGCAGCCGGGCTATTTTGGGTGTTTGAGAAGTGAACCAATGAATGGAAGACCTCTGCTTTTATCTCTCTCTGCTTTTCAAATACAATGAAAACAAATAAAAAATTTTAAGAAAGATTTACTTGTTTATTTAAAAGGCAGAGTTACACAGAAGGAAAGACAGAGAGAAGAGAGAAGAGAGAACTCTCTTCTGCAGGTTTACTCCCCAAATTGCTGCGATGGTTATGGCTGGGCCAGTCTAAAGCCTGGAGCCAGAAGAATTCTTTCAGATTTCTTAAGTGGATGCATGGGCCCTGAGCACTTGGGCTATCCTCTGTTGCTTTCCCGGGTGCTTTAGCAGGAAGCTGGATTGAAAGAGGAATCAGTTTTTAGTAGCTATAGTCATGGACCTGTTGCATCTTCTTGCATACCCATTCTTTATGAATCCCAAGCAGGCCTAACTTTCATTACTGAAATGAAGATGAATGTTTCTGTATGCTAGCAGTTGGAAATACTAAAAAACTTGCTTTTGCATTGAATCAACCATACTCAGACTACACAGACTCTACTGTAAAATTCTAACTGCAAGTAAGAATATCATTTTCTGTTCTCAGAAACTCTGATGTTGAAAGAACACCATCCAGAGCGAGTTAGGTGAGCAGAAATAACCTCTGGGTCCCACAAGGAATATCTGGAATCAGATGCCTGCCCTCTCTGCAGTCATACAAGCAATACTCACTAGCATGTGGAAGTATAGATGGGGACAGGAGAGGACCGGTCAAGTAGTTACTTCCCTGAGCACAACCCCCAAAAGTGGCACTACTATTGGAAGTGATTCTGCTGATGAAAAGCCAATAGGGAAGGTAGTGTGGGCATACCTTTCTGTCCCTGCCTCCTCCCCATCTCTTGTATCCTGTCTTCTCTGACCTCAGCTGCTCTGCACAGGACATAGCTCACAGGACTCTTAAAAAGGGCCTTTCTTTCCTCTTTCAACAGTGACCCACCTTGTTACATTCTGGCCTGAACTTTCCTCTCTGCTTCTAATTCTGTGTGGTGAGCTCTAGATTAGAGATGTGGAGTTCTGTTCACTCTTTAATCTCTCTTAAAAGTACTCAACCACTGTTCTGAGCCACACGGCATCACTTTTGCAATGTGGGTTTGGTATGTTAACCAAGAAAGTTATTTTCCAGCCTGGTTAGAAACAGCAGGAACTTGAATGGACTTGCTAGACTGGCAGTGCTGCAAAAGTTAGGGCAATGTGCCAAAGGAAAGAATGAATGGCCAATCACCAGGGAGCTCATTTCTCAATCAGTAGCCTGAAACTAAACCTTTCTGTTGGCAAAGGCCATCTATGTTTGGCTTTTGCTGCCAGGTTCACACTGAGAGATGTACTGACTTCACTCTGTCTCCACATGCAGTCTGGAGCTCAGAAGGAGCATGGGAACCATCTTTGCAAGGATTCAAGATCCAGAGTAAAGAAAGATACTTCCAGAATTAGAAGACAAAATTCAGAACAGAAAGTAAAGATAAATGGAGACTGAAGAAGTCCCTGATATGGTCTGGGGTAAGAAACCAAACTGCTGAGTTCTGAAAGGAAGGGCCAGACCCGGCTCTGAACGCTCACAGCCACCACTGCTAGCTCTGCACCTCCCACACTGGAACCCCCTTTCTCATCTCCCATCCCCAAAAGCTCAGGCCCCATCCCAACTCCTACCTGGTAGGTACCTGTCGTGGCTGTGGCTGTTCTCTATGGCAGTGAGTGACAAGTGAGTCTTCTGTGTAAAGGGCTGGTTGCCGAACAGATTGTCACTCCGAAGGTTGTGGCAGAGTTTCTCCAAGAAGC
Organism: Ochotona curzoniae; assembly: GCF_017591425.1. Taxonomy (NCBI): domain Eukaryota; kingdom Metazoa; phylum Chordata; class Mammalia; order Lagomorpha; family Ochotonidae; genus Ochotona; species Ochotona curzoniae. Next base: position 10,492,969 of record NW_024465451.1, read on the forward strand.
GGAGGACGTAGGTGATGCTGTTGACTGCTGGAAGGTTGAGAGTATGCTGTTCTCGGTCAAACACGGCTGTGGAGGTGAGTAAACAGGGCCAGGCACGTCAGTGCGGCAGTGCAGTGCAGTGTGCAGCAGGGGCGGGAGAAGCCCAGCCCACTGCCTGCCTCAGGCTCACCTGGTTACACAGAGGTAATCTGGGCCTGGCTTCCTCCCTGACACCCTGACCTCCCTTCCTCCAGGGCTTTGATTTTTACCTGCAACTCCAAAGAGCTTGCAAAATGGGAGTGGCCAAGCCAGGCCTATTGCACCCTGGGGCTCTGGAAAGATTTCATTCACCCTGTAAAAACAACTGTGAACATAATTCTATTGGCTCCATCACTTGGCTGGGCCTCCTCCAGGAAATCTGTTCACTTAGGGTGATGTTTTCACAAGAACTGCCACAAAACTGCTAAGTTGGATAGAAAGGAGACAAGAACTGTTGCCAGAGATGGTTCCAGTATATAAATTTTAATCTCTTTTAGAGCTGGAGAATTTTGGAAACATCTGGAACTGTTTCAGGCTTGATTTTATTTTTCTTTCTTTTTCTGATTGAAAAATCAGTACAATTTTCCTTAAATTTTTAACTGAGGGACAAGTATTTGGCACAGTGGTTGGGGCCTCTATTCAATATGTCTGCATCTCATATGTGGGCATGAGGATTTAAGTCCTGGGCCTGCTTCAGGTTCCAGATTCCTGCCAATGCACACACTGGTAAGGCAGCAGGTGTTAGCTCCAGGTAGTTAGGTCCTAGCCACCACATCAGAGGCTGGGCTGATGTTCCAGTTCTTGGTTTCAGCCCAGCCAGTTTCACTTACAAGCATTTGAGGAGTGAAGAAGCAGTTCGAGGATATATGTGTATCTGTCTCTCTGCTTTTCAAATAAATAAGAAATTTTTTAAAAAGTGACCCATAATGCTTGTAAACATTTATGGGCTATCATAGAGTATGATTTTGGTATATATACAATTTATAATGTATAAAATTATAAATAATCAGAGTAATTATCAATTCAATCTCATTCATTTTTCCTTTTTTTTGACTTCTGGTTATTTGGAAATGTATCACAAATTATTGTAGACTATAGTTAACTTAATCTGATAACATAATTCTCAGAATACAAAAGGCAGGCCTGAGTCAGCATCATTAAAAAGGGATTTGGGAGCTGGGTCACTCTAAGTAGCTAATTTGGGGGCAGAGAAGAAACACTAGAAAAGGAATATGTAATAGAGCAGAACAGAAAGGAAAGAAGGAATCCCCTGCAGACTGCTGTGCAGCAGCCTACCAGAGGACAAGGAGGAACCCGGACCTCAGAAAGAGGGCTTCCAGAGGGCTGAGAGCCTTTCTCTCCCAGGCACTACCTACTCTTCTATAATGATTTCCTTGCTTTTTGCCCCATTTTCCCTATAGCTGATCACTCCCTTGTCACGCTCCCACACATTCCTCTATTATAGTACTTCTTATAGCTAGACATTTCTGCTTTCTTTTCCACAGTGCAGACTTTGGTTTGTCATCTTCTACCAGGGTCTTTCAAAAGTTCATGGAAAATGAAATTTATTTTGGTACAGAAAAGTTCAAAATCCATACATATGGGAAAATTTGTGACAAGCGAGTGTTTTGAAAAATCTGTGCAGACATCTAAATTTATTTTGGCACCCAAACAAATTTCTCTTTTCATTTCAGTTTTGCACCAACTGTGTGAAGCAGCTTTGTACTCTCTCTACTCCCAGCCAGTGTCTGGCAATAGCTACTAACATGTGCAAAGGGCTTAAGCAATGTTGGTTACTGAAACTCACTCAGGAAATGGTGGAGAATCCTGGGATGGCATTACTGAAAGGTTCTAGATTGCTTTCATAAGCTTCATGAGTAAGAAACAGGGGTCTGGACTTAGGAAAACTGAACCAGATGCAAGGCTCTGCAGAACAAGTACACATCTTCAGGAAGAACAAAAAACAGCATGGTGTTGGATCAAACTCTCCCAGTGGGGAAGAGGAGGCACTGACTCTTCCTATTCTGTACTGGGACTCCATTCCCTGTATTAGGCCTGGCAGACGACTGAACAGCCAAGGAGTCCAAGGAATGATAGGAGAATTTAGTATCACAGAAGCCAGGCGAGGAGCCATGGCAGGATGGAAAAGTTTGTCTTTTGCCACAACACAGCTCCTCTGGATTATTTCTTCTGGAAAGCCTTTTAAATCAATATACTCATTTATTTTCTGTTTGGAAGAAGGTCAGCAAGATAACAGGAGAGAGGATTCTGTTTCCAGGCTTAGTTAAACAGAGTCTGGTTTATTCTTCTTGAGTATTCTTGGTAGAGCATCTTGTGGAGGAATGGAATACCACTACATTATCCAACACTTAAGGTTTCATGTAGGAATCAGAATACCCTGTCAGAAATCCAGTGGAGAAGGCTTGGCAGTCTGGCTAAGAGACCAAACCAGTGCAAGGGTGCTTACCTGAGATAACCTCACCACCGTGGCCTTGCTTCAGGAAGCTGAAGACAGTTTTCTGATGATAAGCACAGTCAATGCAAGCCTGGACAGCCTGCTGCAATACCACAGATGCACGGGCTGGCCCAAAATGGTCAGGGAGCTGCTGGACCTTCTTCTTATCTAAGTGGGGGCCTGTGCTGCCATTCTTGTTCAAGTAGATACAAACTACAGAAACAAGAAATCAAAGAAAATTTAAAAGTCTCCAGTGTGCTCTTCCATCTTTCATATCCTGGGCTCTGGTCCCCAGCAACATTTCCAGCAGCTGAGCTAATGAGACACTGTGATCCACAGAGGGGTTGGGGATGTCAAAAAAGGCTGTGTAGCAGCTGTTGCCAGCCCAAAGCGCATGACTGGCCAAAGGCTTTGGGAACCCAGCCTGCTGGGAGAATAGCCCAGACCAAAGGCCAAGACAGAATTTGCACTTTGTCTTGTATGCACTGAGAAGAAAATCTAAACAATTTCCCAGATGTTTGTACTTGAATGTTCTGTACTTGATTACCTCATATATACTTCATGTCAGTTTATATGTTTAAGGAGCTGTAGAACCATGATAATATAAGTTAAGTGTATATGCATATGTTACTAGAATGGCTGGTCACCTGCCTTGCTTTCTGTTCTGAGCCTTAAAAGCCACTTGCTTATCTTCTAAGCCAGCAGTCAGGTTCAAAGAAAATATTAAAAGTAAAAATAAATAAATAAATAAAAAAAATAAAAAACCAGAAAAAGCCTGGAAGTTCCCATCTAGGTATTTACTTGCTTTGTTAGCTTCGCATCTCAAGAAGCTGGGCATTTACTTGCTTGCACCTCTGCACCTGGCGTTGTGGAGAGGGAGGAGTAGAGTGGGCACACCCTGACCATTTGTTCCCTTGGTCTGGTCAGCAATGACATTTCATCTCATTATCTGCCATCTAGGCTCCCACTTGCAGAGGCCAGAGTCTTTTTCTGTTAAGAACAAACCAGATAAAAGCAGTAGCTATGGATGGGTGGCAGTTCTCTCTGGTCTCAGGGTCACCTTCTGTGAACTGAGCAGTCTGAATTACAGGCTCTATGAGGACTTTCCAGTTTTGTAATTCTGAGAAGCCACATGGAGAGAAGGAAAGGGAAAACAGCAGGAAGTAGGAAGTGAAAGGTTACAGTAGAAAAAGAAGGAGAGAAAAAAATAGATGGGTAAGTGACAAAGTGACTATATGCATTTAGCCTTGTTCTTTCTTAGAATTCACAAAGATGAGCCAAGTAAGATAGCACACAATGATAAAATTTTAGAAGCTAGAAATCAGACTGGAAAAATACAACTGACTCAGTGTAAACAAAAAAGCAATCCACAAAAGCTGTAAGCACTGCAGACTGTTTCTGACAGTTGGCGTGAAGGTACATCTAATAAAAGTATTGCTTCATGGGGAAGGGAAGTCCGTGACTGTGGTTCCCTGAAATAAAGGTCATCTAAATTCTTTTCATATATTTGGCTGAATTATTCTTTCCCTAGTGGTCAGCGAATCTAACATTTTGGCCAGAAGTGAATCTAACAGACTCTAGTGATTGACTCTGACCATTAAAATATGTTCGAATTGATGCTATGCTAAGTTCGGGGCTCAGGTCTTCAGAAACAGTAGTCCCCACTTCCTGCTTCCTGGGTCACTTACTCTTGGAATCCAGTAGCCTTGATATAAAGGAACCCAAGACACCTTTCACAGAGGGTTGTTTGTGATGAAATGATATCCAGTACGTTTTGTTAGCTATGAGAATGAAGAATACTTAGCCCCAACGGAGCCACATCAATTGACAGGAGCAGAGATGAGTTATCTTAATTTAAGGCAGCAGCATACAATGATTTATAATTTGTTTATCATCTTGTTTCAAAAAACTTGCCAATGACAAAGTCATAAAGACATTTTTGTATATTGCCATGCTTTGTTTTTCTCTTGCATTCCTGCAATCAGAATTGGGAACTGTTAAAAAAAAATTTAGAGAAGAGTCTGCAACATACTTTACAAGTAGCCACTTCATTCTTAACAAATAAAGGCTGAAAAACCTTAAAAAAAAAAACACAACAATTCTTAGATATGAAAGAATGAGGATAATAGACAAACTACTGCCCTAAGCTCTGGAGAAACAGAACAGAGAATCACAGCTTAGAGGAGCAGAGACCTGTATAGGAGTAGGAAAATCTACAATCATACTTGATGAATTATTAGAGGTTTGTTAGCAACACTAGTACAGGACTCCCCATATTTTCCTGAGTTTTACCTCCAAAAACTCAGCTAGGTTCTCACAACAGAGATCAAGGAAAAATTTCCTGGAGTTTTTTTTTTTTTTTGGGCAGGGGTGAGGTTGGAGAGGTGGGGAGAAAAGGTGGTAGTGTGTATGTGTGTGTAGGGAGGAGAGTGAAGGTGGAAGGAATAACTATGAAATGTGCCACAGCACTATGTCCTAGGCAAAAGCCTTCTTTCCTCAAGAAAATGGCATAATAGAGCCTAACTGCTGGAAATTTTTCAAAGTCTACTCACGAGGGGAAGCCTCCCACGTAGGAGGGAAGCATGTCACTACTGTGACTGTCCTGTCCAAACTGAGAAGCACTAAACAGCCCAAAGACAGAGGCTCACTAAAGGACTGAAATCTTATTTTAGAACTATAGAATGGTTTTCCTTCCACATGTCTTATCACTACACCACTTAAGGCCTATGTAACCCAGTCCTTGTATCCCATATATCATGTCCAGTTATCAAAGAAAAAAAGTACACAATACAAGTGTATTTAAAGACAAAAAGCACAGGGCAACGATTCAGGGTTGGGCTCAGAGGCAGATTCAGGTATGGCAGGGAGGTTATGATTAGAGGCCAAAAACCAACAGACTGAAACAATGCCTTGGACTGACGCAATAGAAGAGGGAACAAATGGCTAAGCAAAGAAATTACTGAGCCTTGGATAGAAAAAAAGATGAAAAGAGAAAGCTGAGCAGAATATTCAAGAACTGTGGAACAACTATAAAAGATGCAAAATATGAAAAATGGTAATAATGACAAAAACAAAGAGAAAGGAACAGACACAACTAGTTGAGAAAATTAGTGACAGATTACAAACTACAGATCTAGACGTTCAGAGCACCTAAGACAGGAAAAATATCAAGACCCCAAGCCTAGGTGTACTATTTTAATAAAAGAAAACCAAAAATAAAGAAAAAAATCTTGAAAGAAGCCAGAATAAAAAACCTATCTCACTTAAAGAAGAAAAACCAAAAATAAGACTCACACCTAATGTCTCCTAAGAAATCTTGCAAGCAATAATACCAATACATTGTAACATTATTGCAACCTCTGACAACATGTATCCAATGCAATAAGACAATGCATTGTAACCTATAATACAACAATCAATGTGAGTCAGAATGCTTAAGATCTACATCAAAGAACTGTAAAACCTAAAACACTCTTAATACCTTATGTTACTCCATAATGGGGAGGGAATGCAGAGAAAGCCCTGAAAGTCTCTAAATAGGAGGTCATGTGTATGGGGCAGGGGGGAGACTCCAGAGTGGAGTGGGGGGTCAGGAGGAGGCTCGCATCCCAACCCTGAAGACTCCCAGATCCTCACCAAGGACCATCAACACGGATACCAAGGACTACATCCCAACCACTAAGGAGACCATGAGGAATAGGATTGTCTTCGGAGGCCGAGAACTCTGAGGTCACCCACCCCCATCTGGAGCCTCCACAGGGGATGGAAGAAGTCCAAACTCTGCAGTGCAGAAACCAGCACCATCCGAACGACGGCCAGGAGCCCTGAGCGATCTGCAGAAACAGAAGAATAATAAACTCCCTCTGGGAGTAAGGAGGAGAGCTCTCTCTGGTCCTAGCCTGGCTCTGGCTCTGGGTCCCCACCCTCCCTCACGGTGACTATTAGGATCGCTCCAGTAACCCCTCAAAACAAACAAACAAATATACATACAAACAAAAAATCTAGAATGGACAGGCAACAACATGGAAAGCTTAGAATCAGACAGGAGACGGCCAGCATGGACCCAAACAGGCCTCACTAGGTGGGAGACAAAGATTAGTAACACCTCACTGGGGTATTGGGGATTTCTCTGCACACCCATCCTAAATTAAAAAAAAAAAAATGTATTGTACCTAAACTGATAACTGTATGGAAACAGGTTGAATACAAACCAAAATTGAAATGTCTATGAAGAAGTCACAGGATGTAGTTAAGAAACCACATCTTCCCCATCAACATACTATTAATCAATGTCATGTCAATTGATGCCATGAGGTTGTAAATGGCTGTTGAGGGCATGTCCGGGCCTTTAATCGTTTGGGATGAAGCTTAGCTGGACTTACCTTCAGACCAGAGATGGTCTCACCAAGAAATCGTGAACCCACTGGGATAATAAGACACTGGACTTTATGCCTGGTAAATATTTCCAATGAAAGAACCACAACTGAATTTGAACTGTGGTAATGCAACATGGGGCGAGGGATCGAGGAGGGGTGGGGGGAATCCCAGTGCCCATAACACTGTGTTACATAATGCAATACAATTAAAAAAAAAAAAAGAGAAATCTTGCAAGCAAAGAGGTAGAGAGAAGCACTTAAAATACTGAGGGAAAATTCCATTATCTAGAATTCTTTGCTCTGAGAAATTAACCTTCAAATAATAAAGAGAAATTCATAGAGTTTATTGGTCTTGCAAGAAATATTTGAAGTTCTTTACAGAGAAGGAAAATTATACTAATTTGAAACTTGCATCTAAAAGAAGAATACTAGGGTAAGTGAGGGTAGAGTAAAACTTTTATTTTTCATATTTTTAATTGGAGTAATTTGTAAAATTTTTGCTCAAAATAATAATGGCAACAACATATCTTATGTGCTTATGTGTGTATGCTTATATATAAGTGAAATGATTACTAATATAAGAAATAAAAAAGGAATTAGCATTGTAAGGCATCAAACTACCTGTGAAGCAACACAGTGGTATTTGAAAATGAACCTGGATAGAGTTTTAAGTGTATATTTTTAAAGACTAGAATAATCACCAGGTAAAGCAAAAGAAATACAAATTATATTAAGAAAACAGAGAAAATGAAACATAAATACTCAGTTGAAACCACTTTACAAAATAAAAGGGCGAAACAGGAGGCTGGTGTTGTGGCAATATGGGTCAAGCCACCGCCTGCAGTGAAAGCCTCCCATGTGGGCATCAGTTTGAGATCCAGTGGGTCTATTTCCCATCCAGCTCCCTGCTGGTGCATGTGGGAAAGCAACAGAAGATGGCCCAAGTATTTGGGCCCCTGCACCCATGTAGGAGACCCAGATGAAACTTCTGGCTTCTGGCTGGCTCAGTGCTGGCTGCTGCAGCTATATAGGGAATGAACCAGAAGATGGAAGATTCTCTTTTTCTCTCTCTGCCTCTTCCTCTCCTTCTCTCCATAACTCTACCTTTCAAATAAATAAATACATTTTTTTTAAAGAAGAAATGAAAACAGAAATAGGAATAGGCGACAGTAACAAATATGGTAGACATTAATGTAATTATATCAATCACTCTGTCAGTGGTTTAAAATAACAATTAAAATAGAGAAAGAATTTCAAAAGGTATAAAGAAAGCAAGTCAAAGTTATATTTGTCTACAAAACAGATTCATTAATATAAAAAATAGATAGGTATAGAAATATATAGCATACCAACACTAATTCAAACAAGGCAGGAATATTAATCTCAGAGCAGAATTCAGTGTAAGGAAAAATATCAGGAGAAGCGAGAGATTTACACATTGATAAAGAGATTGATTCTTCTGGAAGACATATCAGTCCTTACCATGTTTAAACTTGACAAACCAGTACCAAAATGTGAAGGCAAACAGAGGTTTGGCTCAGAGTTCGAGAGGTTAGTGCTGGGGATGCCCACATCCTACCTGGGTAGTACCTGGGTTTACTTCAGTTTCTGGCCCTGGCTCCTGTCTCCAGTTCTCTGGCAATGCAGATGCCTGGAGACCACAGTGAGAGCTGCTTATTGGGTTTCTGCTCTCCACATGGGAGACATGGACTATGTTCCAATTTCCTGGCTTTAGTCTTGGCCAAGACCCAGTTGCTGGTATTTGGGTTGTGAGTGGTGGATGGCAGCTCATTCCCTGTGTCTATATCCCTTTCCAATAAATAAATGATGGACAGGACAAATATTAACAAAAATCCAAGAAGAAACAGTTGAATCCATTATCACAGTTCATTTCTATCAGAAATGAACACATCTAGCAGACAGAAAATCACTGAAGACATAAATAACAGCATCATCAAACACTGGGATATAACTGATACATCAACCACTTTGCTCTACAAGATCAGAATACAAATTCTTCCCTTGTTCATATTTGCTAAAAAATCATTTGGAGAAATAAAAAATGCAGTCAAATTTAAAATAATAGAAATCACAATCTTTTCTCAGGCTATCATGGAATTAAACCAAAAAACCAGTAATAGAAAGATATGTGGTTAAATAAGACACACTTCTTTTTTTAAAAAAGATTTATTTATTTTTATTGGAAAGGAACTAAAAGGTATACATATTGGGAAGAAAGAAATAGAAATCTCTTTGCCCAGAAGACAAAATTGTTTATGCAAAAAATCTGAAAGAAATCAGGGGGAAAAATACTCATTTCTGGAACTAGTAATTTATTATAATAAGGTTGCAGAGTACAAGGTTAACATTGAAATGAAGTTGCTATATATACTTATAATAAATAAATGAAATTAAAATGAACACCATCTGAGGAGCAGGCATTTGATGCAGTGTATCCCACATCAGAGTCCCATATCAGAGTCCTGTTTCTAATCTAGCTTCCCACTAATACCCCGTGGGAGTAGGTGACTGCCCAGGTACTCGGGTCTCTGCCTCACACATGGGGACACTTAGAATGATATCTAGGCCCCTGGCTTCAGCTGGCCCAACCCTGGCTGTAAGAAAAGATTTGGGGAGGTAACTAGCAGATAAAAGATTTCTCTCTCTGTGTGTCTCTTTCAAAAAAATAAACAAACAAATAAATAAAATACACAAGCACCTCCAAAACCAGAAATATTTAGGTATAAATCTAACAAAATATGTAGGGAACTTACATAAAGAAAACTATACAAACTCTAATGAAAGAGATCAAAGAGCAAAGTAAATGAAAAATATTTATGAATGAGGACAGTAAAACTCAAAATATCAGTTCTTCCCAACTTGAAGAGATTCAAAATCCTAGGAAATTATTTTAAAGTGAAAGAGTCAGAGTCAACAAAAATCCAACACCAGGGCCCGGCGCAGTGGCGCAGTGGTTAAGGTCCTCGCCTTGCACGCCTGGGATCCCATATGGGCGCCAGTTCTAATCCCGGCAGCCCCGCTTCCCTTCCAGCTCCCTGCTTGTGGCCTGGGAAAGCAGTCGAGGACAGCCCAAAGCTTTGGGACCCTGCACCTGCGTGGGAGACCCGGAAGAGGCTCCTGGCTTCGGACCGGCATAGTATCGACCGTTGTGCTCACTTGGGGAGTGAATCATCAGATGGAAGATCTTCCTCTCTGTCTCTCTTCTCTGTATATCTGCCTTTCCAATAAAAAAATAATAAAAATAAATCTTCAAAACCTCCAGCTGCCTCCTGGCAGCTGGTGGGTCTCAGGACGGGGCGTCTCATGCCTGGATCCCGGACGGCCGCCATGGGCACATGGTGAGCCGTCCTCCCCGGGCCTGCTGGGTTTCGGGGGCCGCTTCCTTCGGGGTGAGTAGACCGAGGGGGGGAGGCCTCCGGGACTGGGCAGGTCCGGGGCCCACCCGCCGCCTTCATGGGGCGGTGAATGGGATTTGGGAGGGGCGCGACCTTGGGCCTGGGTTATTTAAACCTCCAGCTGCCTCCTGGCAGCTGGTGGGTCTCAGGACGGGGCGTCTCATGCCTGGATCCCGGACGGCCGCCATGGGCACATGGTGAGCCGTCCTCCCCGGGCCTGCTGGGTTTCGGGGGCCGCTTCCTTCGGGGTGAGTAGACCGAGGGGGGGAGGCCTCCGGGACTGGGCAGGTCCGGGGCCCACCCGCCGCCTTCATGGGGCGGTGAATGGGATTTGGGAGGGGCGCGACCTTGGGCCTGGGTTATTTAAACCTCCAGCTGCCTCCTGGCAGCTGGTGGGTCTCAGGACGGGGCGTCTCATGCCTGGATCCCGGACGGCCGCCATGGGCACATGGTGAGCCGTCCTCCCCGGGCGGCCAGTGCGCCATTGGTGCCAGGCTCCGCCTGCTGGCCGCCCGGCTGGGGAGCTCTGGGGATTTGGTTCTTTGAGTTGCTGCTTAATTAGCTCCAGGTTGAACCCATTGTGCTTCTTGGACCTGAAAGAGGCAGTAACTCTTCCTTAGCAAAACTTGTAATCACTAATAATTCTGAGCACCAAATACCAGTCATGCAGAAGCTATGGCTTGGGGCTTGCCCTGCACAAGTAGCTCCAACAGTTGGCCAATGTGTCAACTGGTAATGGAACAGAGTAGATTAGGCACGACTGAGCAAACCTTAGCCCACAAGTAAAACTAGAAACCAGGAGGGAGCAGAGGTCATGCCGAGCTAGGCTCTTGTACCTGCTGGTCTGTGGGAGCCTGGGACGCTAAGCCACAGTGTCTAAGGCAGAGTTCGGGACAGGGGAGGGGTTGTGCCAAGCTGAGTCAGAGCATCCATTGGCAGGCATGTGATCTATGCCTGGGAACGGACCCGGTTGGGGAGCAAAGGGGACAACCCTAGCTGGGCTGAGGTTCCCACCAAGAGGCGCGTGGCCTGGAAAGGGGCTGCGTTCTGATCTGGAAACAGTTGTAGTCTCCCTTGGCACAAGTGTGGACTGGGATTGAATGCACCGAACTGGGCCGGACCCCGACTCCCCCTGGTGTTCTGGAGGACCAGGGCAGATGTGGGATGGACTAGGCAGGGTCTCAAACCCCTACTGAGCCATGTGTGAGCCATACGTGGGTATGGACAAACCATGGCTGGGCTGGAACATCCAACAGCAAGAACCAGATTGGGTTGAAGGCCAGTCAGGAAAAGCCACAGTTCCTGCTATGACAGGAGGTGGACTGAGTAGGGTTGGCTCATGGACCCACTGGTAAGCGTGAAACCTGGCATTGGGAGAGGTTCTGATGGAGGAGCCTGGGCAACTCCTCTGGCAGGACACAGACCCAGCAGGTAAACGCAAGAAACATGATAGGAAACAGCCCAGAAAAGGCCATGGAAACCTACCCACTGGCATACAGTTGGCAGACGTGGGGGCAAGACCAGGCTGAATCTGTCCACATCATCCACTGGCAAATCCAGGCACCAGTGTGGGTCGACCCAGGGTCGGTCGCAACAAAGACTAGTGCACATTATGGAATGCCGAGGTGAGGTTGCCTGTACCAGTAGGGACCGCAGCGCCCAACCAGCCTGAGAACAAGCAAGGAAGTGGGCAGAGCTGGCAGGGGAATAAGGGAGGGTTCCTTTGCTGGACAGCTACTTCCGCAGGAGAGCATGGGCTGGGATGGGGGCAGACCAGACTAGGCAGAGCTACCACACCTGTGCGCCTCATGTGGACTAGATCAGGGAAAAGCCAGGCTGGGCGGATTATTCCTACTGGTGCAAACAAAATTAAAGTGGGCGAGGTTTGTTTGGGCAGCATCAACTGGAATCTGGGAGTGGGAGAGGCCTGGGAGGGAAATAGTGGGCTCATCCCTCTTGGGTTACCACTTCCACGGGAGGACATAAAACTAAGACAGCGGCTGGGGTGGAATGGGATGTGGGACAGACTGGATTACTGCTACACTTACTGGCAAATCAGGGTAGGGGGTGGGCCTGGTTGGGGTTATTGTGGGTCGCTCCAACCTAGGCTACAGCTCCCGCTGGTTTATGTGAGGGCCAAGTATGTGCTGGGCAGAACCAGGCTGGACTGCAACACCCATTGGCTCCAGTGGAAGACGGGAGTGAAAACAGAACCAACCCAGGAATTGCAACCACCAGCTGATTGGAGCGATGGACGGTGCCAGGCCCTGTACTTGTTAGCACATACAAGAAGTTTCTTTGGAGATCTTCCTAATCTAAATGCTGGACTCAGAACCATAGCAAAGAAAAGAGAGAAGACAGAACGGGTCAACCAACCATCTAAGCTATGATGGACTATGTCAATCAGTGGATGTTTCAAAGACCTCATAGTGCTTGGAGCGGCAAGATTGACAGCGATTCATAACTGTTGCAATATCAAAACCACTTGAGCAAGAACCTCAGAGCATGCCCTACACCCGGGACTTGGGGAGGGTGGGAAATTGGGTGGGCCTTCTCCCTTAATACCCCCCTTTTAAACATGAAGGTAACAATATGGAAAACATATTAGTATTATCCACTTTCCTGTAGCCCTTGAACCTTCTTACCCTAATTAACTATGTAAAGAATGTCAAAATAAAATTTATTAATAAAAAAAAATAAATAAATCTTAAAAAAATGATAGGGAAATACACAGGGAGAAGTATATTTTAAAAGACATTTTTTTCTTTTTCTTTAAAAGACATTTAATAAAGGGTTATTACCCAAAATATACAGAGAATTTTAAAATTCAACTCTATTAGGGGGCTGGCATTATGGTGCAGCATGTAAAGCTATCACTGGCTTTGCCAGTATCCCACATGGGAGCTGGGTTATATCCCAGCTGCTCTACTTTCAGGTCAGCTTCCTGCTGATGACCTAGGAAAAGCAGTGGAAAATGGCTCAAGTATTTGAGCCCTTGACACCCACGTGGGAGCTCTGGATAAACCTCCTGGCTCCTAGCTTTGTCCTGGTCCAGTGCTGACCATTGTAGCATCTGGGGAATGAATCAGTGAGTAGAATATTCATTTCATCCTCTATAACTGACTTTCAAAAGCAACTGCTACATTTTTTTTTCAAATATTCAATTTTGTATTTGAAGAATACAATTGAAAAATGGACCAACAGTCTTAGCAGACACCTCACCAAAGATATACAGGAGGTAAGTAAATCAAGTGTGATATATCATTACAGAAACCTAGAAAAATAAAATGCCTTTATCCATCTATTGAAATGGCCAAAATCTAGAACATGGACAACACTAAATACTAATAAGAATGGGGAACAACATAAATCCCTTTATTGCTGTTGGAAATACAAACTGGTACAATCACTTTTTTTTTTTATCTGCAAAGCAGAGTCACATAGAGAAGGAGGGAAGATAAGGAGAGAGATCTTCCGTCTGTTGGTTTAATTCCCCAAATGAAGGATCAGGGAAAAACCCTAACATATACTGTGGACTTTGGGTTATGATGATAAATCAATGTAAATTCATTGATTGCAATGAATTGCCTTCAGCTGGGAGATAATGGTGAATGGCAAGACTGCATGAATAGGGATATAAACATGGTAAATCTTCGTATCTCCCATTCAATTTGTGAACATGAAATTGCCATAAGAAATGAAGTCTATTAAAAAAATCTGGACAACAAAAAGAGCTTTCAATATTAGATGTAAAATTCCAAACATGGGGAAATAGAGTACCAAATACTTCCTAAATGTGTGTGTCTAAATTTTCAAAGCATAATTTATGCAAAGCATTTGTTACCAAGCACGCTTTGGAAAATGCCACTGGAATAATGTAATTTAAAAATAAAATGGAAGGAATGCAAAACTATAGGTTAGAAGGTGGAGTTGAGAAAAGCTTGAATTAAGTTGAAAAGACAAAGAGAGGGCAGGCATTTAATGCACTTGGGACACTGGCATCCTATATGGGAGTGCCTGGCTTTGAGTCCTGGATCAGTTCCCAATTCCAGTTTCCTTATGATCCACACCCTCAGAGGCAGCAGACACTGGCTCAGGTTGTTGAACTTCTGCCACCCACATGGGAGATGTGGATTAATCTACTGCTCTGGGCCCAGCTCCAAATGCTGCCATGAACGGAGGAAATCAGCTGATGGGCGGTCGTTTTATCTTCCTTTCTTTCTCTGCTTTTCAAGTTAAATAAACGAATACTTTATTTAACAAAACAGACCATGGATAAGGACAAAGGGGGATATGAAGACAAAAGGACTAGTTCAAGAGGTTCAACAGCTGAATAATAGCTTTGTCAGAAGGAGTAGAAAAAAAAAAGGAAGAATGAGAGAAAATCACTGATGAAGAAATTTAGGAAAAGTTTCAAAAGTTAAAGTTTCTAGTATGGTGGGTGAAAATACACGCATACACGCAAAATAAAATTTCAGAATGTTAGGGATAAGGAGAAATGTCAAAGCAAATAGAACTGTAGATATAAAACCTAAAACACTTACAGGAGAAAGCAAGTGTGGGAAAGAGTAAACTGGGAACCTAATCTAACAGATGAAGAGAACCCAAAGACACTCAGAAGGCTCCAGGGCAGGTTTCTTCTAGGTATGATATGGGCAAAATATACAATCTGCTCATAAAGAAAAATGAATATATCACAAAGAGATAAAATATTTCCTCTGAAATCAAAATGCTGCAAAGGAAAAGTAATCATTGCACATTATATGGCTCAATTGAGAATTGCATTTATTTACCTATTCTACAAGATTTTTAATCATTTATTTGCAAGTCATTACAAAGAAACAGGGAAAGATGGATAGATAGATGAGGGGTGGGGAGAGAGAGAGAGAAAGTATGTATCTTTCATCTGCTGGGTCATTCTCCAGATGGCTGTAAGGGTCGGCACTGGGCCAGTATGAAGCCAGTAACCAGGAGTTTCATATGGGTCTCCTACATGGGTGGCAGGGGCTCAAGGACTCAAGCCATCTTCTTTTCCTAGGCACATTACCAGGGAACTGGATCACAAGCAAAGTATCAAAGACATGGAATGATGCCCACATGGGATTCTGGTGTTTCAGGCAACAGCTTTAGTTGCTAACCTACAATACCAGCCCCAAGAATGGTACTTAGCTAGCTATAACAAAACACTGGATTTTTATTTATGCAATATTATAATATCACAGAATTTCATTTGGGTGGTGTGTATATGTGGGCAAGGGGCAAGGAGCATGTTCTAAAGTGTACAGTTAATATAAAAATATCTTTTAATAAAAAATAAGAAAGTAAAAAAAAAAGCAACATGAGGAGTCTTCTAAAAACCGATTGCACGGGAGAACTATGTAAAGATTTCACATTTTTGGAAGCAAAATAAATTTATCATTTAACTTCAACTTTCCATAGCTTTTCAAAAATATATGTGTACAAATATGTTATTTAGATATGAGGAGGTAAAGAAAATTGAAAATGATTGAATCAGCTGAATTGAAAATGATTGCCTCTGGGAAGAAATAACTGACACGACCTGGCAGGGTCCGCTGGTTTTGTTTTTGTTGTAAGTTTCTTATATGCTTTAATTTCTTGAAACTATGAGCGTGTATCACTTTTTTTTTAATTCTTTATTTTATGACACAGTTTAATAGGCTTTGGGGTTCCCCTCCCCCAAGCATGTATCACTTTAACTAATATCTAAATAACTTTAAACAATTATTAGAGATGTACATATGGGCTACTAGATGAAAGGTCTCATTTCTTTTTCTCTGTCACACCAAGCCCTCTATTACTCTGACTTTGAAGTAAACAGCAAATCTTTTTAAAAATCAAAGGCATTATAGCAGCAGTTGTATTACTGCATGCTGCTAGGATTTTAGACATTGGGACAGATCACTATGAAGCAAGCCCTCCTAACTGGGAATGATAACTATTATTCTGACTTGGGTCAGGGAACTTTTGGCATTACACACTCCAACTGCTCACCTCTGAGTTTATAGAATGCTTACCTACGTTTCTCAGTTTTCACAGAATGGAAATAATTCTGAGACTATTTCCAATGTCAAAGAATGCATTTTTAAAAGATTTTAGCTAGGTTTAAAAATGGACAAGCTAGTTATCAGTCCAAGACAAGAGAAATTGCAGACAATGGCGCCAGGGACTTTGTTCAGTTAATCTCTTCCTCTGCTCTTACCTGTGGGGGCCTGCATGGCTGAGCTGGGGATGGTGGCAGCATCTTGGGGTACAGTGCTGGTATCCGGTTCAGGGGTGCTGGTTGTAGGTGAGCTGGGTGGTGGGTTCAGCCAAGTCCGAGATTTTCTCTGTCAAAATGGATGGGTAAAAGTTTGCTACCCATGACAGGTAACTTGTCTTCTTCTTTCTTTAATTCTAGCACTTAGTTACCCATGAAACAAAATTGTATTTGAGGATAGAATTGTTTAACTTTTGTTTTTCTCAAGACATTTGGCCCAAAGTTGCGCATTACCTACAGTATATGTCTAGAAAGAATTTCTGATTCAGTGTATAAAGATCTGATCTTCTGTGGAGTCAGAGTTAAATGCAGTATCTTGCACTTGATTCCAAATTTTTGCAAGAATTTCACGATCCTTTATTAGTTTACAGAGAAAAGCAAAAAGAGGGGCTTTTTTTTTTCTTTTGTAGCTTAAGTCTACTCTGACATTATTTTCTTTTTTTCTCTTTACTTCCTATTACTTTACAAATTGCTTTCCTCTGCCTTCTTCCTCTTAGATTATTTCTGTTTATCTAGGAAAAATTCCTAGTATTTCTCCAGTTATTCTTTTATGCTACCTCTGTATTTGTTATATTGGTCAGTGTGTCATCATTATATGTTTATATATTGGTGTCCCCTATTAGTCTAGAGGGCCGCTCCTAGCATGTTTTTCATGAAGTGTACAGTATTGGGTCAAGCAATATAGATTATCTGAAACAAATCTAAGTATCTTCTCTGTGCTTTTCAGGGCAATCAATAGTGGCAAAGGATCTCAGAAGGTTCTTTCTAAGACATACCTTTCTCTAAAAGCCATTCTAAATGAAAGAAAAACATAATAATCACACTGAGATCCAGAAATCTTCTTTACTAAATGCCTCACATAGGACCACTGCTGGAAGCTCTGTAAGTCTGTCTGCCTTCTAGGTGTGTACTACCTGAAGAGACTACGTTAATGACAGTGGGCATTCATTTGATGGCCTTCCCTGTGAAAGCAATTGTGAAACTTTCATGAAGTGTTTAAAAAAAAAAAAACACTGGACATGGACATCTGCTTATACTGTCTAATACTACCGAAAGTGAAAATTCAAATAAGTGGTGAGTCAGGGAGGAAGGGGAAATACCAGATCAACTTTAAGGAGTTTTTAGGAATTTGTAGTCTTTCTAAGGAAGCAAGGCTGTGAATTAGGTGCCACGATATTGTGGAAGCAGAAAGATGAAAGGCATTTCTATTTTAAATAGGTGCATTGGTGCATGGTCCATCTATTCATATATTATTTCACCTCCATTATGTAGGTGAGGAAGGTTAAGACACAGAGTCTCACCAAAGAAGTGCTCCCCAAATCACACAGGCAGTAACAAATAGAGATGAGCTCTATACCTAAGTCTGGCTTTGAAGCCCTTGTTGTAGCCCTATGACCATTCCAAAGCTCATGGACAAACTGGAAAGCATATATATATTTGCAGGGGTAAGAAAAAGAACAGTAAGGAAAAGGAGGGAGTCAAATATTAGGGGATAAAATATAGGATAGCATAAGAATGATTGTTTTCAAGAAGTCTGGAAAACAAAGAAGACTATATTCAACTTCCTGAGGGAGCAGAGTAGAGGCAATCGTTGCATCACAGGTCTTGGATTTTGAAGGCTCATTAATTTGATCCAACCTTTTATCTAATACTTCAATTTCCCTGAAAATACCCCTCCTTCAGAGTCACTGAGTTCCTTATAAACTTATTCTAGTGACATCGACTCCACTGCTTTCATTTTGGGTTAGTTAACTGTTCCTTTTAGGTCAACAAAAAGCCTGTCTGGTTCTGTCTTTAGGGACTACCAAGATAAGTTTTCTCCCTCTTTTGACTAGCCTCAAAATGCTTCCACATCATCAAAAGCTTCTTCTACTTCGGCACCCTTTAAGCTTTCAGTCTTTTCCTTACAATAACAGACAGAAATGAACCAGGGTCTGGGTTAGGGATTAGTGATCACAGATCAGGAGTATTACATGTTACACAGGAAGATTAGAAAGTAATATTGAGAATTCAAAGCCAAAACCAAGAGACAATTGAGATTGATACAACCACCAAATTTCTCCATCCACTCATCCATCCAGCCACCAACCCATCCTCCCTCCCTCCTTCTTACTCATCTTGCATATACTTAATATCTCTCAAGAGACTAGAATACAAGGCAGTGCAGGAGAAAGACTAGGTTTCTGATCTTAAAAATATGTTCTATAGGGACTGAAGATACCTGGAGCTAACAAACAAATCAACCAACCAATCAACCATAGGAAGAACTTATGAGACTGGGATGGAATGTTGAAGGAGAACCAGGTATTTGCACACTGACACTTAGCAACTGTAGCTCAGAGGCGTGTTCAGGGAACTCCCCTGATGGTTAGGAAATAAGTGGAAGAGGTAGTACTAAACTAAAATGGGCTTTTAGAGAAACTAATGAGAAGCCTAGGGAAGATATTCATGAAAAACTGGCTGTGACTAAGAAGTAGTGCTTTCAGTAGTACTACTCAGTGAACCCTCAACAACCTCTTCCAACACGGGAGATAAGTATCATGTTTCTCAAGAAATGTGTAGAATGAGTATGTGGTAGGGCACCAGGCATCTTGGAACTAGAGCAGCTGAGGATCGATCAATGCATCCTTTAACACTTGCTAGCTATGTTACCTCAGGGAGATAATTTCAATCTCTAAATAATGTTAACTGTGCTTATCTTCTTGATTCTTATACAATAGTGCCATCTGACACTTAGTAGGCATTCAATAATTTTCTTTAAAAGAAGGAATAGGAGAAAGAGTAATATATTTCTTCTGCTATTATCTACATGTTGGGTATACATTGTGGTTAGTTCAACAAGGAATAGGGCCTTCCATCTATGTAAAACATCAGATTAGAATTTCTTTGAAGTGAGCAGTTTTCAAAGTCAAAATTTATTTCCTAATCTAACTATGATAGCTCTAATATAAACAACTCCAGGATAAGTAGCTACATAGGGATGATCATCCATGAGATTCCTGGTAAAAGCATATGCAAGTACAGAATTGGGCTACATATGCTCCTTTCCAAGATAGATGTATACGGATGAATCACCCACTTCTAACCCCTTATCCCTGGGAGACCCGTGAGTGTGTGTGTGTGTGTGTTTTACCTACCTTACTGCCAGGTTTGGGACCCCTCTTCTTTGGGAATTTCAAAGGTTCAGCTGACTTGGATGGGGTAGAGATGAGATGGGGAATTAGGGTCTTGGGTGTCCGGCCTCGCTTCTTTCCTGGTTTACGCCCCCTCTGTCCTGATTGATGGTCCAAGACAATTTTGGTGCTGCTGTGGATGCTGGGCTTCTCAGTGTTCACATCAGATGCAGGGTAGGGATTCTTTGGAATCACAACTGAAAGAAAAAGACTCATTCTATCACTCCCTTTCTTCCCCCCCCCCCCCCCCCCCCCCCGCATTCCCATCCCTGCCAGAGGTTTTTTGTATGTTTGTTTAAAAAAAAAATTGTTGCTCCTGTTCAGGTAGTTTTGTCCCAAGAAGCTACCTTCCTAGAATTTGACTTGTGTTCAGAAAATTACAGATAAAAATAGAATTTTGGCTAGAATTAGACATTGCAAATTATTTCTGCTAATTTCTCCCCTAAAGTATTTTAGAGAAATACTGACACCTAAGTGAAAGCTGAAGCATACAATATAACCACAGGCTCAGAGCTGGAGCAACTCCTAGGAGTCTACAATCCTCTCCTGCTAAGGATGATGTCTGAGGCTCAGAAGAGGAAATGACACCTTCACTTGGTTCACTTGGTTGAATGGCAACTTGGAATATGAACTTCCATATTGCACAGGGTACAGATTTTCTACATCAATCTACTTCAAACTTTTAGCCACGATTATTGCAGTGAGGAGCAGTGAAGCACAAAAATGTAAGTCAGACAGCACCTCTTCTTACCTTAAAACTCTTTGCTCCTTGTTACCTTTAAGGTAAATAATAAATTCTTTACTCTGATATCCAAGGATTTTGTGACTCGTCCATCTTTGCTTTCTAATTATTTCTGATGTCATTTCATATCAACAACCCTCATATTCTAGTGATCATATGTTGAATTCTCTATTATTTTTGACCGTGTGTGTGTGTGTGTGTGTGTGTACATACATACAAACACTCAATTTTCAACAATCAATCTGGGGCCACCTCCTTACTGAGGATTTCTCTGACCATGCCCAAACTTATCTAGTGCGCTCCCCTCACTTCCAAAGCATTGTGTAGATACCTATGCTACAGTACTTCTCAACTTTCCTCCAACTTATCTTCTCCTAAAATTGACAGTTTTTCAAAGTAAAAGATATGTGATTTACTTCATAAGTAGTTTTTGAGCAGTTACTAGGGGTTATGCAGTATTGTAAATTCTGGGGATAGAACAGTGAACAAAACAGACATGATTTACACTATTACGGAGCTTACCTCCTAGTGGGGATGGCAAAAAAGAAACACAAATATAATATAAGGTCAGGTGATGGCATGTGTTAATGATCAAAACCAATGCAAGGAAAGAAGGTAGAACTGTAAGGAAGTCTTCTTTGAAAAGGTGATATTTATCCAGAGCTCACAAATGAAGTAAAGGCAGGACCTTATGAAAATGTAAGGAAAGAACCTTAAAAGCAGAGATAAAATAAGTGCAGATTCTGTGACGGGAAAACACTGGTGTGGTTGAGGAATGAAAAGAAGGTCAGTATAGCTGGGATTTAGTAAGCAAAGGGGAGAACGGGAGTTAGGCTAGAAATGGAGAAGCAGTAAGACTGTAAAGGACTTCATAGACTGAAAATGAATGGAAACCTCTAGAGAGTTGACACAAGAATGACAAGATGTACTGAAAAGGACTTTTCTGCTCTGTGAGGACTGCTAGACCAGACTAGTTAATAAGGGGACCAGTGAATAAGTCAGTGGCCAAGCAGAAGACAACAATTTTTACACTTCTAGGTAGGATGTGACAGATTATGTTGGTGCAGTGTTGACAATACACAACCAAACAAAATTAGATAACTATTTTCATGAGGATTAGATGTTTTCTTTCCTGAGTACATTTTCCAGTGAACTCAGGAACATACTCAGCCCATAAAGAGATGCTGTCTTTGGGGAAAGTGAAGGCTGCTGTGATAGATGGGAACTAGAGGTGGGCCCTGTACAAAGAGGACATTTGCTGAATTTTGGGCCCAAACATTAGAGCTACTTGGCTGAGCTGAGAGCTCTAAAAGGCAGAATGAATTTCTCATAATCTTGAAGTTTTAGGAGATTAAAGGCCTGATAGTAGATGGCTTATGTTAAACCCATGTTCCTATCTTCAAGATGTATATCATATTTTGAAACTGTAAGGGGTTAGAGGTGAAAAGAACTAAACACCAAATCTTTCAAGGGCAGGGAAATCTCCTGCAGTGTCTGAGGACTAAAGAGACAGAGTCCCGTTAAGTTCTCAGTCAGGATCCCCAAAGGATCCATATAAAAGAAACAGAAGTGAACTTCAAAAGAATCCAGACCAGGTCTAGCTCAATCTATAATTAGATAGAGGTTATCAGGCCCTTATCCTATTAGCTTACAAGAAAGATAGGAGCTATCAACTGAAATCTCAAGGTTCTTTATGTTAAATGTTCAGCACAACAAATAAAATCAGGCAAAATTATGTGATCAATGATCAAGAGAAAATAAAGGCAATAGATGGAGACTCACATATCAACCAAATAATAGAGTAAATATGTAGATTTTAAAATAAGTGCAATTAATTCTTAAAGAAAGTAGAGAGAACTGAAAAAAATGTAAAGAAAAATATCAACAGGAAATTTAAATTTACAAAATAAATCACATGGACATCTAAAAAATAAAAATTACAATATTAGAAATAATGACACACTGGATGAGGTTAAGGGCAAATAAGATCTAGCAGAAAAAAAGATTGCAGCTGATAGAAACCATCCGAAATAAAGCATAGTGAGAAAATACGGAAAAGCATATTAGAAACATGTAGTCATATCAATAGATCCAAAATACAATTTTCTCAAAGCCAATTAAATGTCAACCCTTGTAGTTTAGAAACTGAGCAATAAAAAGCAGTGAAAAATACAAATAAATAATACCAAGGCATCATTGTCATACTGCTGAAAATAGGAAAAAATGTAAATGAAATGAAAGAGATGAAAGACAAAGGTATATTTTTAAAAGCAGTCAAAGAAGAAATAGGTACTACCCTCACAGGAGCAAAAATAAGACTGAAGGTTGAGTTTTAAACAAGATTACATAAGCCAGAAATAACAGAATAACATCCTTAAAGGGATAAAAGAAATAAACTGAGTTCTACACCAGTGGGGGCAAAAAAAAAAAAAAAAGATTCCTTCAGAAATGAAGGTGAAATGACATTTCCAGGCAAATCAAAGCTGAGAGAATTTGTCACCAGCAGACCTGTTTCCAGCAGGAAATAAAGAGGAAATTCCTCAGTCCAAAGTAAGTAATCCCAGATGGAAGCACGGAACTGCAGGAAGGAAAGAAGAGCACAAGAGAGAGTAAATGTATAAGTAGATACAAAATAACATTATTTACAACATCAACAAAATAATGACTTGTACATGTTATTAAATGTTATTAAATATGCACAGAGGATGGAAGTAGGGAGTAAATAGTCAAACTTTAGTAAGATTTTTCCATTATTTGGGAAACAAAATATTCAGTGTAGATTTAGGATGCTATTTGCATACAGCAATTAATTACAGAATTATGAGCATATTATTGGAAAGCTAGGAGAGAAATTCAATAATAAAACACACATAAGGGGGTAAGTGTTAGTCTAGTGATTAAGATGCCTGCATTTCATAAGAATGTCAGGTCTGATGTCCAGTTCTGGCTCTTGACTCCAGCTTTATGCAAGTGTAGATATTGGGAGGCAGAAATTATGGCTCAAGTGACTGGGTTTCTGATAGCCACATGGGAGAACTGGACTGAACTCCCAGCTCCAGTGTTAGCCTGGGCCAGTCCCAATTATTGCAGGCATGTGAGATATAAAACAGGGATGGGAGCTTTGCTCTCTGTCATTAAAACAAGTAAATGAAAATGAAAAACAAAGCAAAAAAAGTACATTTGATTAATAGTAAAAAAACGCAATAAAGGAGAAATAGAGATGCAAAGAGCTTAAACAGAAAGTAAAGCAAAATGTGAAAGAGCAGACTGAAACCCAAATATTTAGCTATTTTAAGATTCTTACATTTTTAAAAAAGACTTTATTATTTGAAAAGCAGAATTAAGAGAGGTTGAGAGATACAAAGAGAGAGAAAGATAAGATCTTCCATCTACTGGTGGACTCCTTAGATGGCCACAACAGCTAAGGCTGAGCCAGGCTGAGTCCAGGAGCTTGAACTCCAATCAGCTCTCCTGCAGGTGTGGCGAGGCATGAGAATTTGGGCTACCTTTTGTTGCCTTCCCAGGCCATCAGCAGGGAGCTGAATCAGAAATGGAGCAGCTAACACTTGAACTGGTGCTCTAATAAGATGCTGGCACTATAGGTGGTGGCTTATTTAGCTGGTCATAATGTCAGCCCCAATGATTAAAATAAATATGGATGCATTTAGTAAAACAATATGAACAAATAGACTAGTCTAAAAAAACTCCAATTATATTTACTTAGAGGAGATCATCACTGAACTATAAGGACACAGAAGATAAAAATAAACAGCTGAAAATATATATATATATGCTGCAAATAGTAATGAAAAGAAAATTTGTGTGACTTTATCAATATCAAAGTAGTTTCAAAGGGAGGAAGTTTAACTATATTATACAGCAAATTTCATTAAGATAAAATCATCAATTCAAAAGGAAGATAAAATAACTTTAAATGTTATAAACTTAATAAGACAAAAGTTACAAAATATTAGTTTAAAGAAGCCAAAGGAGAGACAGATAAGTTTACAATTATTGGTTGGTAATTTTAACATATACCTTTCAGTAATTTATAGATCAAGAAGATGAAAACCATCAAGAAATACAGGAAAGATCTAAGTAACACAATTAGCAGAAATAACTAGTGAGCCAACCTAATGGATACATATAGAGCATTATACTCAATGAATTTAAAATACACATTTTTTTTCTTTAAGATTTATTTATTTTACTTGAAAGTCAGTTATAGAGCAAGAGTGGAAAACAGAAGGATCTTCCATGCACTGGTTCACACCTCAAAGGGCCACAGCAGCCAGAGCTAGGCTGGTCTTAAGCTGGGAGCCAGGAGCTTCTTGTGGTTCTCCTACATGGGTGCAGGGTTCAAAGGCTTGCACCATCCTTCACTGCTTTCCCAGGTCATTAGCAGCAAGCAGGACTGGAAATGGAGCAGCTGGGATTGTAACTAGCACCAATATGGGATGGTGGTGCCATAGCTAGAAGACTAGCTTGCTATGTCACATGCTGGCCCCCAAATACACATTCTTTAAAGTTACATTCTTATGTAATATGCTGAGTGAGAAAAAGATTTTTTTTTTAAACAGGAAGAAAAATAGAAATTTACAATGCCATGAAATAACATGCTACTATGTATGACAGTCTCCATTACATAGTTACTATATATTCCCTTAAATGAAAAGCCACAAAACAAAATCACTGACAGGAAGAAAAAAGAAACAAATAACTCCATAAAGTTAAATAACATGCTACTGAATCACTAATCTGTTACTGAAAAAATGAAAAAGAAAATTAAGAACCTTCTTGAATAAAATGATGCTACCGTATGATCTATGAGTCATTGAAGAATTTAATCAGAAGAAAGAGATGAAACTAAAAAAAAAAAATCAAAATCCATGAGGTATTTCCATCTATTTTTGTTGGTAGGATATGTCTCCTGTAGGAAACAAATAGATTTTTTTAAACCAGTATACTAATCTATGACATTTGATTGATGAGTTTAAATTATTTACATTCAGAGGTAACATGAATGGGTGGTAATTGGGTCCTGTCATTTTAGCAATGGGTTGTTCATTCAGTATTTTGTTGTTATCTGGATGTTCTTCACATTTGCCTTTGGTTTTGGTGGGTGCTATTCCTCTTCTCTGTCATTTGTAGGGCAGGTTTGGAAGAAGCGTATTCTTTGAACTTTACTGTGGAAGAATTTTATTTCATTTTCAAAGACAAAAGAAAGATTTATTGGGTATGTTATCCTAGGCCGACAATTTTTTGCTTTTAGAATCTAGAATATGTCGCTCCATTCTCTTCTGGCCTGTAGAGATTCCTGTGAGAGGTCTCCTGTGAGTTGAACTGGCATTCCTTTATATGTCAGTTGGTTTTAATCACGTGCACATTTAAGGATACTTTCCTTATGTTCGCTTGAAGAGAGCTCGATGATCATGTGTCATGGTGAAGATCACTTTTGGTCAACCATTTTTTGGAGTTCTGTGCCACTCCTGGATGTTGTTTCCCAATTCTTTCTCCAGATTAGGGAAATTTTCTCTTATTATTTCACTGACTATACCTTTAATCAGTTTCTCTTTCTGCACCTTCTGGGACTCCCAATACTCTTATATTTGGCCTCTTAATAGTGTCTTTCAATTCTAGAATACTTTTTTTTAGCTAGACACAGCTCTGCCTCCAGCTTTTTGTTTGTTTCTCCCTGGTGACAGGAAATATGTTCCAATTCTGAGATTCTTTTATCTGTTTGCTTCATTCTATTTTGGAGACTCTCCACTGTACATTTAATTTGCTGCACTGTATTCTTCATTTCTGATAGATCAGCTTTCATTTGATTCATTTCCAGTGTGACATGTTCCTTAAATTCCTTTGATGCATGCTTTACATGCTTCTTGTTGTTGATCAGAAGCTTTATAACACGTGTTTTGAATTCGGTATCGCTCATTTTCTCGATGTCATCCTCAGTGAACTCTGAGTTTGGCAAAGGGTTTTGCTCCTTTGCAGGGGAGTCTTCAGTAATATTCATTGTGCCTTTGTATCTTCTTTTGCTCTTGGTCATTGTACTTCTGGTTTGCAGAATCTTCTCCTTGGGGCAGGTTTCTAAGCTGTGTTACCTACAGGTCTACAGTTCGATTTTACTTATTGTAGTTGGTACACGGCTCTGTTTGCAGCCAGTTGTGCCACTTCCTCCAGTGAGTTCCAGGTCTGGGTTCCTATGTTAGATTTCTATCATGGTCTCCGTAGTCCCAACTCCTGGCTCACTACTCTTCACGTCCTGTGATACCATGCCAAGGCTGCACCATTTTCTCTACAACCTTTCTCCCACCTCTGGTTGGAGTAGGTCCCAGGATTAAGGAAGATACCAGGAGTTTTATATGGTTAGGTTGTTGTTGATGGTATACTTCTAGAAACCTGTTGGGTGTTAGGTCTGAGGGACACACAGACCTATTTTGATCCATATGATGTCAAGTTCGGTTTTATTTTCCATTTGGGACTAGTGCAATGCAATGAGCTCCGTGAGTTCACTCCCAATGCAGCGCATGCACAGCTCACTGTCGTCCCTGCCGTCTTAAAGCCTTTTCCACATTGTAGTGCCTGGTGTGCCACTTAAGAGTTCTTAATCTGCTGGCTGTAAGGTCATGGGGCTACCTGGACCTATCTTGGCTGGAACTTGGGCTGCCATGTTGTTGCAGTTCACTGAGCCAGAAATGAGTTCACTCTTAGCTCAGTGTATGTGCAGTCCTGGCCCCATAGCCTTTGCCTCCTTAAACAAAGTGGCACCCAATTCAGGTCTAGGGGTAGCCTGGGTTGTAAAATCCACCCTGTTGCTACACTGCCAGTCTGGGACCAACTGCTTTGTCTCTGCTCCTGGTCAAATCAAACACACCAGCAGGATGTGGGTTCTTTGGGTTCACCTCTGGAGCTCCCGGTCGTCTGTTCCCACATGTTTGCTGGTGGAGTTCCAGCTGCAGCTGCAATTCAGATGGCCACTCACTAAATGCTGCTGGGGTATGGGTCACTGCAACACTGCAACATTGTGTCCATTGCTTTCCTGTGTCTGTCAGTCTCCAGATACCCCTTTGCTATTGTTCTGTCCTCTCCTGTTTCCTGGAATGTGCCCTCTCTGCTTCAAACTAATGTTTCCCTGTCTATTTAAAAGTGTCTTTACCCTATTCCACCAGTTTGATTCTCTGAGAACCTCCTCTTTTAAGGCTTGGGTATTTCTGTTTTTAAAAAGGTTCAAAGTTCTAATTTTTAATATGATGATATAACCCACATTAATAAAAGATTTTGAGGTCTTGAAGGATGTAAAAAATTTTTTTGAGACAAAAAGATTGGAGAGGCATTGATTCATAATTATAATCACGGCCTTGCTGTTTTCTTTTTCCAAATACTTACTAATAAATAAATCCAACTTTCATTAAACTCAACACTCTGTCTACACTACATCTAAGCCAGAGGAACTGCACAAGCCAAATGATCTCTCTTTAAACTATTATGAATTCTAAGACTTTCCTGTTTCTCAAGTAATAGACCATGAAACCTAAGGTAATCATCTAATCTAGGTGAGGTATTTGATTCATTAATTCCTGCCATCACATGATAAGGTACTGAGTTCTTACTTATACCCAATATATGTTTGCAGAAGAAAAAAGAAAAGCACAGACCAGGGCATAACATCATAACATGGCTCTTTTCTTTTCTTTTTCTTGCCTCGTCTTGCCTTGCAAACCTGTCTTTCTTTCTTCCTTCCCTCCTTCCTTCCTTTCTTTCTTCCTCTCTCTCTTTTTTGTTCTCTTTTTCAAGATTTCTTTATTTGAGAGAGGAAGAGAGGGAGGAAGAGAGAGAGTGCTAATCTTCTATATACCAATTCATTATTCAAATGGCTGCTATACTCAGGCTGGCCCACACTGAAGTCAGGAGGAAGTTACTCCATTTTGATACTCCATACAAGTGGCTAGAAGCCAAGGACTTTGAGCATCCTTCATTCCCTTCTCAGGCACAATAGAGAGAAAATAGATTGGAAGTGGAACGTCCAGAATTGGAATTGGAATTCTGGTATGTGCCCCAGGTATTACAAGCAGTAGTTTAAATAAGTGTAACATCAAACCCTTGGCTCTTGCAATGCCAATTTTTTTTGACCTTCCCTTTAAGGCCAGACATAAAAGTCAGGATAATTTGCAAACAAGATTTCCTCTCTAAAAAAAATCTAGATAGAAGAAACCAAGCAGTTAGTTTTTTATGTGAATAATTAACACCAAGATCAGGCTTCATGCTAATTTAACAGCTTTTTTAAAAAGTGGACTTTTTAAGCTATACTGAAGTAGTTCAGGACGTGAAAACTTCTGCTTATCAGGATTCCCTGAGCTACCATACCACATTTTAATTATCCTAGTTAGAAAAAACATCAGAGTGGTATTAGGGGGCCAGGGATCTAATTTTATTTGTGTCCCATATGATATAACCTTAAGCATGTCATTCAACCACAATATTTTATTTTTTTCAAATATAATATTAAAAAAAAAGTATTTTACTTGAAAGTCAATTACAGAGAGAGCAGGAGATAGATATCCATCTCCTTGTTGACTGCCCAAATGGCTGCAACAGCTGTAACTGAGCTATCTGAAGCCAGGGGCCAGGAGGTTCTTCTGGGTCTCCCATGTGGGTACAAGGGCCCAATGACTTGAATCATCTTCCACTGCTTCCCAGGCCATAAGCAGGGATCTGGATCAGAAGTGGAGCAGCTGAGAGTTGAATTGGCACTCATATGGGATGCTGGCAACTCAGGAAAAGGCTTAGTTACTGTGCCACAATGCTGGACCCATATATAGATAATTTAGTAATGTAAACATATATTTCTATTTTTGTTGGAAAGTCAGATATACAGAGAGCAGGAGAGACAGAGAGGAAGATCTTCTGTCTGATGGTTCATTCCCCAAGCCACCACAATGGTTGGAGCTGAGCCAATCTGAAGCCAGGAGCCAGGAGTTTCTTCTAGGCCTCCCAAGTGGGTGCATGGTTGCAAGACTTTGGGCTGGCCTGGACTGCCTTCCCAGGCCACAAGCAGGGATCTGGATGGGAAGCAGGGCTAGTGAGATTAGAACTGGCGCCCATATGGGATCTGGTGTGTGCAATGTGAGCACTTTAGCTGCTAAACTACCATGCTGATCCCATAATTTAGTAATTTAACGACTGCTGTATTTCTGAGAATGCTGAAAGGCAACAATATTGTTCAACATATTGATACTGCAGAAGTTGACAGAATTAGACACTTAACAATACAACAATACTTGGATAAAGCTGGACATTTATCATCTCCTTTGCCAAATGAGGAAACTGAATGTTAAGAATGAAAGTGGCAGACTAAGCCAGGATTCTGTCTTTGGTGTACTTGCTGCACACCCTATCATTTAACCTAGAAAGAAGGCATTGGTACTTCTGGTTTGGCAGGAGCCCAGGAAGTGGCAACTGACGTTCTTACTAAATGTGTATGTTCATGAATTTGACATTAATCGAAAATTTGGTAAATATTCAAAGTTGGCCACATGTTTAAGGTGACCAAAACTCAAAATGATTTTTCTTGTCCTATAGGAGGATAACCTGAGAAGACTAAACACAGACCTTCCATACAATGAATCAATTCAATGGATGTGGAAGGTACAAAGTGAACCTGGTATACCTTGATCAGAAGGTAATGAGGGCACCAGAGAACATGGAACCATGTAAAAAACACACAGGGATCAGCTTCAAGGGGCTTCCACTTGGCAAAAATTGGGACAATTTGAGCACCAAAGCAAGTTACCAACACAAATATCAAACTATAACTCACCAAATAAAGTAACAACCCATGAGTCCATACTGATGTAACTTGATGAACAAATAAATAGGGGATAAGGGAAAGCTTTTGCCTATAGTAGAATCCCAATTAATAATCACGTAAAGAAGAGAACAGCAGGGCATAATTAGCAATAACTGATACAGGCAAGACTTAAAAATGGATAAAACCACTAGATGAAAAGTTGATGAGGACAGCACATTGGCTCAACTGGTTAATCCTCCACCTCCAAGTGTGGCATACCATATGGGCATCAATTTATGTTGCAACTGCTTCACTTCCCATCCAGCTTCCTGCTTGCGTCCCAAGAAAGCAGTAGAGGATGGCTCAAATCCTTGGAACTCTACACCCACATGGAAGACCTGGAGGAAGATCCTGGATCCTGGCTTCGGATCAGTTCAGCTTTGGCCATCACATCAATTTGGGGAGTGGACCACCAGATGGAAGATGTTTCTTTCTGTCTCCTCTCTGTAAATTAGTGTTTCCAACAAAGAATAAAAAAAAAAAATCTTTAAAAAATAAAGGTTTTCATAAACCAGGCATTTATAGCCTCAATGTACTTACATGTGACAGAAATCAGTGACAAATGGAAAAAAAGTAACTCTAGTGTGAAGACCTGGAACACAGAGCATGAATCAGTTATTACCACAGTACAAGACAGATACCATGTGCTTCCAAATGTGAGGCTTTTTGAGAAGAACATCATAAACAGAACCTGAATTAATCCTGAGGTAGTAGAATGAGAGTCAACCTCTGATATCACTTGACAAATATTTATAAAAATACATCAAAGACAAGCAAGATGAAGAATCGTACCGGATTAAAGGATACTAAAGAGAGATGACAATGAAGTTTGGTTACATTACACCCTTAATTACCTCTGCTATCCAGGAATGCTGAGTAGGTAGTTAAATAGAAGAGTTAGGAGTTTCAAAGACCAGGAAGGAATACAGGTATAATGCTGGTAGCTTTAGCATACAACACTACATAAAATCACTTAAGGAGAGGCAGTGTGTAGAACAGAATAGAAAGCACTTAAGACTAAATCTTAGAGCACTGCAACAACCAAAACTTGGGAAGTGAAGACCTCAGCCAAAGGATACAGAGGAAGTTGAATCAGTGACACAGGAACCGAATAACTGGAGAACATAACCCGACAGAAGCCACAAGGTAATCTCAAGGAAAGAGTAATCAATCATGCTGAAAGTGACAGACTGAGCAGGATGAGGGCAGAGGGAAGTTAAGGTGTTCTTGGCAATAGCAGCTCTGCTAGAAGAGGGATACTGGAGAAGGACAGAAATAGACACAATGACTGCAGGACTTTTTTTTTAAATTAAAGTGTTATGTGTAGTTGGCAGGATTTAGAGATAGGTAGGTAGGTAGGTAGGTAGATAGATAGCTAGATAGATAGATAGACAGACAGATAAGTAAAGAGAGAGAGAGAGAGAGACATAAATCCCCAAAGATATCCACAACTAATCTATGGAATTCGCAAATATATTGCATCAGGTGGCAAGAGGGATTTTGCTGACATAATTAAGGTTAAAACTTAACCACCAGATTTCAAGTAATGTGTACAGCAGCAATAGGAAATTCATACACTGAGAACAAGGTGTATTATTCGATGGAAGGAAGACATAATGTCAAGGAAGTGTATTGGACGATGAGAGTTGCTAGAGAATGTTAATGTGCTGATGAGCAGTTTCAGAATGGAGAATTCAGCGAATGGTATGGAGGAGAGAGGGGCAGGGAAAGATATAATCAAGCCAACAAGTGTTGTGGGGAGATAGGCCTCTGAGAGGAGCAGCATGACAGCTGCCACAACTTTATATTTACCTTTGGTTTTGGTAGAGGTGCTATTCCTTTTCTTTGTCAAGAGAACATTGTTAAGTATTGTTTGTAGCCAGGTTTGGAAAAGGTGTTTCTGAACTTTTTCTTACTGTGGAAAAAAATTATTTCATTTTCAAAGACAAGGGAAAGCTTTGCTAGCTATGCTATTTTGGGCTGACAATTTTTCCTTTTAGAATCTGGAATATGTCATTCCATTCTCTTTTGCCCTGTAGCCTCCTCTGATAAATCAGCTGCATTACTGGGGTTCCTCTATTCATCAATTGGTTTATTTCATGTGCACATTTAAGGATCTTTTCCTTTCAGCTGAACAGCGCTTGACTGTCATGTGTCATGGTGAAGATCGCTTTTGGTCAATCCTAACGGGAGTTCTATGCCCTTCCCGGATGTGGTTTCCAAATTCTTTCTCCAGATTAGGGAAGTTTTTATTATTTCACTGAATACACCTTTAATCCCAGCATGTTGGGCCTTTAAATCGTATCCTTTAATTCTTGGATACTTTTTTTTTAGCTTGGCCCAGCTGTGCTTCCAGCTTTTTGATTGTTTTCCCATTGTGGCAAGAAATAACTTCCAATTCTGAGATTCTTTCTTTTGCCTCACTTTTTTCTATTGTTGAGGCTTTCCACTGAATTTTAAATCTGTTCCATGCATCCTTCATTTCTAATAATTTGGCTTGATTTCGTTCCAGTGTTGTTATTTTCTGTGTGACACATTTCTCAAATTCCTGCATGTGCCTGTTGTTTTTTATAAGAAGCTTTGTAACAAGTTTTTAAAGTTCTTTAACCCCCATTTTCTTGATGCATTCTTCAGTGAACTCTGATATTCAAAAGGCTTTTGCTCCTTTGCAGGGGAATCTTCAGTAATAATCATTGTGCCTCTGTCTCTTATTTGATCTTGATTAATGCACGTCTGTTAGCAGATTCTTCTTCTTAGGGCAGGTTTCTAAGCTGTGTCACCCATAGGTCTACAGATCGATTTTACGATGGTGTTTAGTACCCAGTTTTTCTTTTGAGCCTCTCCCTCCAGCGGGTTTCAGGCCTAGGCTCTTGCGTAAGGCTTTGACCACAATCCCCATAGCTTCAGCTCCTGGCTTACCACTCCACCTCTGTGATCCCATGTTGTGGCTGCACTGCTGCATGTACAACTTTTCTCCCACTTCAGTTTGAGCAGTTCCCAGGATTATGGAGACAACATGTACCCTAAATAATTGGATTGTTGGTGACCTTGCCAAAACCTGCCGACCATTAGATCTGAGGGCCACTTGGACTTGTTTTGGGTGGGATCTGTAGGATGCCAAACTAGGTATTATTCTCCCTGTGGAACCAGTGCAATACACCGTTCTGGACGTGAATTTGCTCCCAGTTTAGCACAAGTGAAGCTCACTGTTGTTCCTCCAGCCCCGCAGCCTTTGTCACACTGTACAAAATGGCACCTGACATGGCACTGTTGGGGTTCTGGAGTTGCTGGTCATTAGGTCTGGAAGCTATTTAGGGTGGAACCTGTAGGATTCCATGTCAGTACTGTTTTCCCTGTGGGACTGGTGCAATGTACTGAGCAGGAAACAAGTTCACTCCCAGCTTAGCACATGTTCAGCTTGCTGTTGTCCTTCAGGTCTTACAGCCTTTGCCTCACTACACAAAATGGTGCCCAATATGGTGCTGGTGGGCATCTGGATTGTGAAATCCACCCTATTCCTTCACTGCCTAGCTGCTAGGGGTCTGCTGCTCTGTCTCTGCTACTGGTCAGATCAAACAAATCAGCAGGATGGGCAGTTCTTTGCCTGGATTTACCTCCTGAGCTCCCAGTGAATTTCTCTTTCCACCTTGTTGCTGGTGGAGTGCAGATTCCCACTCGTTGACTGCCACTGGGTATCTGGTCACTGCAACACCACTCCATTGTCTCTGCTGTTTCACTGTGTCCGTTGGTGTCCAGGTGCCCCTCTGCCATGGAGCTGCGTTCTCCTATTTTCTGAAGTCTGCCCTCTCTGCTTCACCCTGGCTAATGATTCTTAATCTGTTTAAATGTGTCTTTACTCTATTTCTCCATCTTGATTCTCTACTGCTTATATTTTTTTAACCATCCAGTTATGTTTCTAAATTTAGCGTTATTTGCACGATTACCTCAATTCCCTAATAGTATTTAGACTACATATTACACGAACATATCTTTCTGTCTTGTGGAAATTGGAGGGAAGACATTCAATCCCTAATTAATACTTTCAGTATAGAAGTATTGTTTACCAACTAGCATGTATTTTCTTAGTGCTATTCCAAACCTCTAACTAATAAAGCATTTTCTGGGGAACATCATTTGAACTTCTTCTGTATAGCTCATTTATTTCTTAAAATTTGACATTAGCGATTGATGGTTCTCATCTCTGACTGACCCTTGAGCTGTAGGCCTTTCTGATCTTTGCTTTATGAACTACGCTCACTCTATTATTTGGTTTTAGTGATCAGTACAGGACTCTCAGGATTTGATTTTGGCTTGCATTTTGCTTTCAGTCATACTAATTCCTTGTGTATGTTGAGTTCCCAAAGGGCTCTTATGCTCAGAGTTACATGGTATATATCCAAGTAACCTAACAATCACCAAGCAAATATTCACTAAAATGTATCACATTGGGGACAAGAGTTAGAGTCCTGCCACTCACATGAGACCCACCTGAATGCAGTTCTAGGCTCTTGGCTTTGGTCTCTATTTCTCTCTGTAACTCTGCCTTGCAAATATGTAAATAAATAAATCCTCCTTCTAAAAAGTCATGTAAAAAGGAAATGAAAACAGGAATTACAGAATTAAAAAAAAAAACAGTGAAAACTGGGGCCCGGTGGCGTGGTCTAAAGTCCTCGCCTTGAATGCGCCAGGATCCCATATGGGTGCCAGTTCTAATCCCAGCAGCTCCACTTCCCATCCAGCTCCCTGCTTGTGGCCTGGGAAAGCAGTCGAGGACGGCCCAAAGCTTTGGGACCCTGCACCCGTGTGGGATATCCAGAAGAAGTTCCTGGATCCTGGCTTCAGATCGGCATAGCACCAGCTGTTGCGCTCACTTGGGGAGTGAATCATAGGACGGAAGATCTTCCTCTCTGTCTCTCCTCCTCTATGTACATCTGACTTTCCAATAAATAAATAAATAAATCTTTAAAAAAAAAACAGTGAAAACTGTATATCAACCTATAAGATACCTTTAAATTAGTAACCAAAGAAAAATTCATAACCTTAAGATTAAACGAATTGAAAGAGAATAATGGAATTAAATAAGTAAAATTATATAATAATGAATATGTATGAATTATAGTTTCAACTCAGAAATAGTAGGAAAAAAGAAATGAAATAAAGCATAAGAAAACAAAGGGGATCCAGCATTCTGATACAGCATCCCAGATGAGTAATGGTCCATGCCTCAGCTGTGGTGCTTTGGATCCAGTTCCCTGTTAATTGCCCTGGAAAACAGTGGAGGATTTTTCTAGTGCTTTGGTTTCAAAAACCTATGTGGGAAACTACTATTAAGCTCTTGGCTCCTGGTTTTGGTCTAGCTTAGTCCTAACTGTTGCAGCCATCTGGGAGAGTGAATTAGCCAGATAGAAGATTTATTTGTTTTTCCCTCCTGAACTCTTTCAAATAAGTAAGTCAGTCTTTAAAAAAAATGGCAAAAATCATAAAAAATAAAATAATTTAATAGAAAGTAGGAAAATACTAGGTCCATTTACTAAATGAAAACTTAGGATCCTTGAAAAAACCCCAACACAGCCCAATAATCATTTAAATTAATCAGCAATAAAAAGAAAAAACATAAGTATTAAAACAGGAAATTACAAGAGGCAAAAATGCTAAGTCAAAGACAAACAAAAATCCTAAGAGAACCATTTTATACTTTTAAATGTCAAGATCTAGAAGAGTAGATAATATCTCTGGGGGGAAAAATGGTTACTGAAATTGACCATTAAAAAAGTAGGCAGAAAGCTTAAAGAGAACAACTTTGACAGAAAAAGTAGTGTAAAGTTTATCAACGAGCTACTTCCATAAAAAGTAGCAGACCTTGGGCCCAGCACAATAGTGTAGCAGTTAAAGTCCTCATCTTGAACACTCCAGGATCCCACATGGGCGCCAGTTCTAATCCCGGCAGCCCCACTTCCCATTCAGTTCCCTGCCTGTGGACTGGGAATGCAGTTGAGACGAACCAAAGCTCTGGGACCCTAAACCCATGTGGGAGACCTGAAAGTGGTTCCTGGCTTCGGATTGGTACAGCACTGGCTGATGCAGTCTCTTAGGGAATGAATCATCAGACGGAAGATCTTCCTCTCTGTATATCCTCCTTTCCAATAAAAATAAATCTTTAAAAAAAAAAAAGTAGCAGGCCTATGTAGATTCACAGGGAATTTGAGCTCATATAGACCAAATCTAATGCAAAATGTACATAACATTATCAAGAAACTGCCCCACAAAGAACAGTTCCCCACCCCCGCCAACAAAAAAAAAAAAAAAAGAAAAACCTCACAGGAGAATTTTATCAAGATCTCAGAGACCAATCTCAATACTAACCACATTGTTTCAGAGCATAGAAAATGAAGGGAAACGTTTAAGCGGGTTTTTTTTATGAAGCCAAAATAACACTGATATCTATATCTGAAAAAGCATAAGAGAAAATTACAAAGATGAATACTGTTGGCAAAATTCTAAATATTGGATTCCCAAGTGAAATTAAGAAAACATTATACATGATTGGATAAATTGACAAGATCAGAACATAGATAAATAACATTGCAAAAATGTTGAAAAAGTACATGGAACAGAAGAAATGATAGACAAACCAGGGGGAAATACTGGTAGCTGGTGAAACTGGGTAAAGGAATTTTTTTATTTTGAATTTTTGAATTTTGTGGCATAATTTCGTGTAGACTTGGATTGCCTCCCAAACTCCCACCTCCTGACAAGGAGTTTTTATTTTGAATTTTATGGTACATTTATGTAGGGTCTGGGATCCCCTCCCCCCAAATTCCCATCTCCTGACTGATTTTCTCCCATATTGTTACAATAGTACAGTCCTTCATAACAAGTTAT
The DNA here is from genome assembly GCF_017591425.1 of Ochotona curzoniae. Taxonomy (NCBI): domain Eukaryota; kingdom Metazoa; phylum Chordata; class Mammalia; order Lagomorpha; family Ochotonidae; genus Ochotona; species Ochotona curzoniae. The sequence goes on from NW_024465451.1 coordinate 10,530,161, forward strand.
TTCAGTCTGTTACTTAAGTGTGCCCTGATATTGCCGGCACAAACAATCCCAGATAGTCCAGCCTCCCATTGTCTAGATATGTCCAACAGTTTTATTGGGAATCCATCTTTGATTTGGAAGTGGGGATGCATATTGCATTATATCTTCACAGCTGGATATAGCAGTCCCTATTACTCAGTCACTATACATTCCCTTAAATGAGAAGCAATGAAATAAGGTCAACAACAGACATAAAGCTAAAAGAAAAGCAAAACAAAACAAAAAATACAGCACCATCGATTTGAAAACACATGCCACTGAATACTCAGAACATGGGTGATGAAAACACAAAAGACTGATTTGCATGATGGTTTCCTTATATTAGAAAGAACATAAGATATTTGTCCTTTTGGGACTGACTTATTTCACTGAGCATAATGATCTCCAGTTGCGACCATTCTGGTTGCAAATGATATGATCTCATTCTTTTTAATGGCTGAGAAATATTCCATAGAATAGATGTACCACAGTTTCTTTAATCACTTCTTTTTGGATGGGCATCTGGATTGTTTCCATGTCTTTGCCATTGGAGATCATGCTGCTGTAAATATAGGATTACAGCTTCTTTTCTCATATGAAGTTTTTAAAATTTCCTTTGAGTATATTCCTAGGAGTGGGATAGCTGGGATATATGGCAGGTTTATTTGTAATTCTCTAAGCACTCTCCCTATTGACTTCCATAGAGGTTGTAGTAGCCTACACTCCCACTAACAGTGAATGGGGGTACCTTTCTCCCCACATCCACACCAGCAGATGTTGCTTATACAGTTCTGAATGTAGGCCAATCTCACTGGAGTTTGGTGGAACCTCAATGTGATTTTTGTTTGTATCTTCCTGATAGATAGGGAGCCTGGGCATCTTTTCTTATGTCTGTTAGCCATTTGAATCTCTTCTTTTGAAAAATGTCCGTTCATTTCCATTGCACATTTTCTCACAGCTTTTTAAAACTGTCCCTGGGTTTCTGAAGCTCTTTGTAAATCCTACATATTATTCCCCTATTACCTGTGTAGTGTGCAAAAATTTTCTTCCATTCTGTTGGTTGCCCTTTTACTTCGCTAATTGTTTCCTTTGCTGTATAGAAGCTTTTTAGTTTGATGCAGTCTCATTTGTTCATTTTGGCTTTGACTGCCTGTGCTTTTGGCATCTTTCTCTCATCCAAGTACTAACCAGGCCTGACCCTGCTTAGCTTCTGAGATCAGACAAGATCAGGGGTGTTCAGGGTGGTATGGCCGTAGACACTTTAGGTGTCTTTTCTAAGAAGTCTTTCCCTGTTCCTATTTATTGGAGAGTGCTTCCTATGTTTTCCTCTAATAATTTGATAGTTTCTGGGTGTGGATTTAGGTCCTTGAACCACTTAGAGCTGATTTTATTTCTGGATAATGTGATAGGTGCAGGTCTGGCTCTTAATTCTGCAGGCTGCTATCCAGTTGTCCCAACAGCATTTGTTGAAGAGACTAGGCTTTTTGCCTGGATTATTTTCAGTTTTCTTATTAAAGATTAGCTGGCTATACATGTGTGGGCTCACTTCTGGGGTTTATATTCTGTTTCATTGATCTTCTCTGTTTCTGTACCGGTACCAGGTTGTTTTGAGGGCCACCGCTTTGTAATATATCTTGAGGTCTGGAATTGTGATTCCTCCAGCTTGATTCTTATTCTTCAGGAAAGCGTTAGCTGTTCATGGTCTCTTGTGTTTCCAGATGAGCTTTTGTATCTTATTTTCTGTTTCTTAGAAGAATGTTGTTGGGATTTTCTTGGGATTGCAATTTATCTGTATATTACTTTCAGCAATATGGACATTTTGATGATGTTGATTCTGCCAATCCAGGCACATGGTAAGTTTCTCCATTTTTCAAAGTCTTCTTTTATTTCTATTTAAAAACATTTTGTAGTTTTCATCATAGAGGTCTTTTACATCTTTGATTAGGTTATTGCCAAGGTTGTTAAGATTCTGCTCTGCTATTTTAAAGGGGACTGTACTTACAATTTCTTTCTCAGCCATGGCATTATTTGTGTAGATTAGAGCCACTGATTTGTGGTCATTAATTTTGTATCCTGCTACCCTGCCAACGTCTCTTATGAGTTCCAACATTTTTTTTTTTTTTTTTTTTTTTTTTTTTTTTTTTTTATTGTTGCTTACATTGTATTATGTAGTACAGTTTTATAGGCGCTGGGGATTCCCCCCACCCCTCCCATAACCCTCCCCCCATGGTGGATTCCTCCACCTTGTTGCATAACCATAGTTCAAGTTCAGTTGAGATTCATTGCTTGCAAACACATGCCTAGCATAAAGTTCAGCGTCTTATTGTCCAGATAAGTTCAGTGGCCTCTTGGGGAGACCTTCTATGGTCTGAAGATAGGTCTAACAGAGTAGAGATCCGGTCAGTTAAAAGCCCCAACAAGGCCTCAGTGTCAATATACAACATTATGGAATTAATTGACATAGTAATGGGTAGACAATATGTTAAAAATAATGCAAGTTCCATTCTTCGAAACATCTGGGTTGAGACAGTATCAATGACAGGTTCAGAAAATAACCAACAACCAAACAAAAAATTACAGGTTAAATCAAGGCAAACATGTGGTATCTAATCTTTTGGGATTCACTCATTTCCCTTAGCATTATAGTTTCCAGTTGTGCCCATTTAGCCACAAAGAACTGCATTTTGTTTTTTTTAATAGCTGAGTAGTATTCCATGGAGTAGATGAACCAAAGCTTTCTTATCCAATCTTCTGCTGATGGGCATTTCGGTTGCTTCCATGTTTTTGCAATTACTGATTGTGCTGCAATGAACATAGGGATGCATGTTGGTTTGTCGTAAAACAGGTGTTTTGGATATATTCCTAGGAGTGCTATTGCTGGGTCATATGGTATGCAGATTTTGAGTTGTTTGAGTGTTCTCCAGACTGATTTCCATAAAGGCTGTACCAATTTGCAGCTCCACCAGCAGTGGAGTAGGGTTCCCTTTTCCCCGCATCCTCGCCAGCAAGCGTCGTTGGTGTTCTTGTTTATGTGGGCCAATCTTACTGGTGTTAGGTGGTACCTCATCGATGTTTTAATTTGGATTTCCCTTATTGCTAGGGAGCTGGAACATTTTTTCATATGTTTGTTTGCCATTTGGACTTGTTCCTTTGTGAAATGTTTGCCCATTTCCCGTGCCCATTTCTTGAGTGGTTTGTTTGTTTTGGTTTTTTGGTTGTTTTGAAGTTCTTTGTATATCCTGGAAATTAGCCCCCTATCGCCTATATCGTGTGCAAAGATCTTCTCCCAATCTGTGGGTTGCTTTTTTACTTTGTTGATTGTTTCCCTTGCTGTACAGAAGCTTCTTAGTTTGATGAGGTCCCATTTGTTTATTCTGTTCTCAACTGCTATTGCTTTTGGTGTCCTTCTTAGAAAGTCGGAACCTACTCCTAGGTCTTGCAGGGTATTTCCTACATTTTCCTGCAAGAGTTTGAAGGTTTCTGGATGTAGGTTTAGGTCTTTTATCCATGTAGATTGGATCTTAGTGTATGGTGATAGATGTGGGTCTATCTTTTTGTTTCTACAGGCTATCAGCCAGTTGTCCCAACAACATTTACTAAAGAGGCCTTCCCACTTGCTTGAGTTGTCATTGGTCTTTTTGTCAAAGATTAATTGGCTGTATTTGTGTGGGTTCCCTTTTGGTGCTTCTATTCTATTCCATTGATCTTCCTTTCTGTCTTTGTGCCAGTACCAGGCTGTTTTGATAACCACTGCTCTATAGTATGTCCAGAGGTCCGGGATTGTGATTCCCCCTGCTAACTTCTTATTTTTCAGGATGGTTCTAGCTATTCGTGGTTTTTTGTGTTTCCAGATGAACTCTTGAATCATTGTATCCAGTTCCGTGAAGAATGTTTTGGGCAATTTGATTGGAATTGCGTTGAAAATGTATATTGCTTGTGGTAGTATAGACATTTTAATGATATTGATTTTGCCTATCCAGGAGCACGGGATGTTATTCCATCTTTTGAGGTTTTGTTCAATTTCCTTTTTAAATAGTTTGTAGTTTTCTTCGAATAGGTCTCCTACGCTTTTGGTTAAATTTATTCCCAAATACTTCATACTTCTCTCTGCTATTTTGAATGGTATCCTGTTGGTTAGATCTTCTTCCATCTTGGTGTTATTTGCGTACACTATGGCTGTTGATTTTCGTTCGTTAATTTTGTACCCCGCCACTCTGCCAAACTCTCGTATAAGTTCTAGCAGTTTCTGTATTGAGTCTCCTGGTTTTTCTATGTACAGGATTATGTCATCTGCATATAGTGAAAGCTTGACTTCTTCGTTTCCTATACGTATGCCTTTGATTTCTTTTTCTTGTCTTATGGCCTCTGCAAGTACCTCTAGGACTATGTTGAATAGCAGTGGTGATAGCGGGCACCCTTGTCTTGTTCCAGATCGCAGTGGGAAGGGTTCTAGCTTTTCTCCATTCAGTATGATACTGGCATTGGGTTTTTCATAAATTGCTTTGATTATGTTGTGGATTTTCCCATCTATGCCTACTTTGGCTAGAGTTTTTAGCATGAAGAGGTGTTGGATTTTGTCGAAAGCTTTTTCTGCATCTATTGAAACTATTATGTGGTTCTTGTTTTGCAGTTTTTGGATGTGGTTTATAACATTTATGGATTTCCGAATGTTGAACCATCCCTGCATTCCAGGGATGAATCCTACTTGATCCGGATGAATGATCTGTCTGATGATTTTTTGAATTCTATTGGCTAGGATTTTGTTGAGAATTTTAGCATCAATGTTCATCAGAGAAATAGGTCTGTAGTTTTCCTTCTCTGATGGTTCTCTGTCCGGTTTTGGGATTAAGGTGATGTTAGCTTCATAGAATGAGTTTGGGAGGGTTGCTTCCTCCTCTATTGTTTTGAAGAGCTTGTAGAGGATTGGGGTTAGTTCTGTTCGGAATGTTTTGTAGAATTCTGTAGTGAAGCCGTCTGGGCCTGGGCTTTTTTTCGTTGGGAGATCTTTGATGACTGTTTCAATCTCTGCCTCGGTTATGGGTTTATTTAATTCTGCAGTTGCCTCCGGACTGAGTTTTGGTAAGTGGTGGGAGTCCAAGAACTTTTCTATTTCTTGGTGGTCCTCAAATTTGTGGGAGTACAGTTCTTTGTAGTAATTTCTAATTATTTTCTTAATGATTGCAGTGTCTGTTGTTATGTTGCCTTTTTCATCTTTAATGCTATTGATTCTCACTTTCTCTTGTTTTTTTTTGGTCAATCGGGCCAGTGGAGTGTCTATTTTGTTTATTTTCTCAAAAAACCAACTTTTTGATTTGTTGATTTTATGTATAGTTTTTTTGATTTCTATTTGGTTTATCTCCTCCCTTGTTTTGATGATTTCTTGTTTCCTATTGTGTGTGGGACTCTTCTGCTGCTGTTTTTCCAGATCCTGGAGGTGTGAGGTTAGTTCCTGTATTTGGCGTCTTTCTTGGGCCTTGACATGGGCTCCGATTGCGATGAATCTACCTCGTAGCACTGCTTTGGCGGTGTCCCACAAGTTTTGGAATGTTGTATCAGAGTTTTCATTGGTTTCCATAAATTTTTTGATCTCATCTTTAATTTCTTCTCTGACCCATTGTTCGTTTAATAGCATGTTGTTCAATTTCCAAGAGTGCCTATACTTCCTGGGGAGTTTTGAGTTGTTGATTTCCAGTTTCATCCCATGGTGGTCTGAGAGGGTACATGGTATGATACTAATGTTTTGGAAGTTGTTTAGATTCGCTTTATGTCCTATCATGTGGTCGATTCTGGAGAAGGTGCCATGCACCGCTGAGAAGAAGGTATAGTCTGTGGACTTAGGATAAAAAGTTCTATATATGTCTACTAAGTCCAGTTGTTCTATTGTTTGTGTGAGCTCTGTTGTTTCTTTGTTGAGTTTTTGTTTCGTAGACCGGTCCATTGTTGTTAGAGGTGTGTTGAGATCGCCTACAAGAATTGTGCGGGTGTCTATGTCTTCCCTTAAGTCTGTAAGTAATTGCTTTACGTAAGTAGGTGCATTAAGATTCGGTGCATAAACATTAATGATGGTGATTGCTTCTTGATGGATCATTCCTTTCACCAGTATAAAATGGCCTTCCCTGTCTCTTTTGATGTTGGTTAGAATGAAATCTATCTCGTCTGAAATTAGGATAGCTACCCCAGCTTTTTTTTCTCGTCTATTGGCGTGAAATATCTTTTTCCATCCCTTCACTTTCAGTTTCTTTGCATCCTTTCTGGTTAGATGCGTTTCTTGTAGGCAACAGATGGTTGGGTCTTGTTTGATGATCCATTCTATTAATCTCTGTCTTTTGATTGGTGAATTTAGACCATTTGTGTTGAGAGTTAAAATTGAGAGGTTGCAATTTTGCCCTGCCATGTGATTGTGTTGTGTGTGTGTTGTTGCCTATGTAATTGTCTTGTTGGTGCGGCCTTTAGTTTGGAGACCTTCTTATTTGCCAACTTTGTTTGTGATTTGCCTCCTTTTTGTCCGGGACTAGCGCATTTCTAAGGAGACTTTGCAGAGCTGGTTTTGTGTAGACATATTCTTCTAGTTTTTCTTTGCTATTGAAGTATCTGATTTCGTTCTCATATACAAATGAGATCTTTGCTGGGTAGATTATTTTTGGTTGACAGTTGTTTTGTTTCAGGACTTGGAAGATCTTTGTCCATTCTCTCCTTGCTTGTAGTGTCTCTTCGGAGAAGTCAGCAGTGATTCTGATGGGTTTTCCCCTGTATGTGATCTTTTCTCTACTTCGTACTTGTCTCAGGATTCCTTCTTTGTCTTCATTGGAGTAGAACTTGAGCACCGTGTGTCTGGGTGAAGATCTCTTTGGATCATGTCTGTTGGGAGTTCTCTGTCCATCCTGTATGCGGGGTGGATTCGTGTTCCAAGTGTTTTGGAAGTTTTCCTGTATAATTTCATCGAGCACTGCTTGCATCCCAGATTCTCTTTCTACTCCCTCGGGGAGGCCGATGATCCGAATATTCAATTTTCTAAGGTAATCCTTCATCTCTTGCATCATTTTATTAGTTTTGCTGAGGTTTGTCTCCAGCTGTTTAATTCGCTGGGCACTTTCATTTTGTGTGTCTTCTGTTTCAGAGATCCTTTCCTCTGCCGCATTTATTCTGTTGATGAGGCTTTCAATCTTATTATCTTGGGCATCCAGTTTGGTTTTGATTTGTTGTATTTCGGTGATTATGCGGTTCTGGAAGTCTTCCAGCTTTGTGTCCACGTCTCTGAGAGATTTTAGCATTATTTTCATCAATTCCTTTGTTGGTAACACTTCCATGTCTTCATCTCGTATCGTCGATATTGATAATGGCTTTTGGCCCTTGTTTGGTGGGGTGCTGGCTCTTTCATCTGGAGCACAACTCTTTCTGGTGGTTTTTCCCATTGCGTTGGTGTATTCTGGTGAGGCAAATGGACCCGTGTGTTGAGGGGCTGTCAGGTGCTTTCCTGTAGAGATTGGAGCCTGTAGGCGTGGTGTTGCCGGGCGTGGTAATTTTCAAGGCACCGTTGGTGCGTTCTCAGGGCCCGGGGCTGTAGAGCACCACCTTGGGGGCCCAGTGGATTCCAGGCACACTCTGGGCACCTCTTCTACAGGTGTGACACCCCAGGGCGTGGCGGGATGGAGGCGCTCTCTGGGTGTGCTCCCTTCACGGGAATCCGCAGTGCGTAGAAGGTTTTATGTGCTTTCTCCCTGCGTTCTCCGTGTCAGGGACTGCAGGGTTTTTCAGAGCCCACCTGGTGCGTCTCCCACACACGGGACTGTGGGTGAGGCACTTTGCAGGCGTGGCTCTTGTGCAGTGAATCCACCACTCGTGGTGTGTGGGTGTTCAGAGCCCCTGCTCCCGTGTGGCTCCCCCACTCAGGCCCTTAGCGGAGGAGTGGCCCAGGCGCCCTGTTATAATGACTTCACGGCGGCAGGTTCGCACCGTGTCAGTTTGTTGCAGGAGTTCCCCTGACACCTGACACCTGCGCTACGGAGGTGCTGCTGCTGCAGGCGGGGCGCCCAGCCCGCTCGGTGCGGCAGAGTCCTGGTGGTTTCAAGCACTCACCAGGCAGGATGTGGGGGACTCCAGACCCTCGCCAGCTACCTCTGCGCACCGAGCCGCACTGGTCCCCTCAGCGCAGGGACATCCGATGCGCCTTCCCGGGGCCCCCTCAGCCACCAACACAACACCACTGTGCCTAGTTCCACACAGACCCAACAGTTTCGGCCGTCTGCTCCGCGTTCTGAGGCTGGGGCCTCAGCGGGGGGCAAGAAATGCGGAGGCTGCCACGTCAACCCCCAGCTCACCAAACGTCCGGCCGCTGCAGTCTGCCTCCACCGCTGCCGAAGGCCTCCCGCCGGTGACGATCCCCCTGATCTCCCCGCCTCCGAGCTGGCCGCGTCTCCCGTCCGGCCGTTTTCAAAAGTGACTCAGCAGGTCTGGAGTGGGATGTCGGTTTCTCTGCCTTTGCCCTGCTCCGTTCTCGTTGTTCTTCCGAGTTGTGTGGATCTTTTTGGCTCCACACTGTCCCAGGGAGCTTCACGGACCTCTCCCTGCAGTTCCCTGCTGTTCCTCTTTGCTGCTTCTGTAGCTTTCTATCCCTCTCTCACTAGACTCTCCCTCACAGCCCTCCTCCTACGTCGGCCATCTTCGCTCCCCTCCAACAGTTTCTTGACTGAATCTTTTGGTTCTCCTACATAGAGAATCATGTCATCTACAAATAGAGGTAATTTCAGTACTGTATTTCTAATTTGTATTCCTTTAGTTCCTTTTTCTTGCCTAATAGCTCTGGGAAGGACTTCCAACACTATATTGAAGAGTAGCGGTAATAGTGGACACTCCTGTCCAGTTCCAGATTTTAGTGGAAAGGCTTCTAATCTTTCCCCATTTAGTATGATGCTGGCATTTGATCTTTCATAAATTACTTTGTGATGTAAAATGTTCCTTTATGCCTATCTTGCTTAGGGTTTTCAGCATGAAGTGGTGTTGGGTTTTATTAAATGCCTTCTCTGCATCTATTGATATGATCATATAGTTTTCATTTTTCAATTTGCTGATGTGGTGTACTACATTCATTGACTTGTGAATGTTGAACCATCCCTGCATGCATGGGATGAAACCCATCTGGTCCGGGTGAACGATCTGCCTGATGTGCTGTTGAATCCTGTTAGCTAGTATTTTGTTGAGGATCTTTGCATTTATGTTCATCAAGGATATCGGGCTGCAATTCTTTTTCTGTTTGTTTCTCTATCTAGCTTTGGCATTAAGGTGATATTGGCTTCACAGTTTGGAAGGATTGCCTCCCTTTGTTTTGTTTGGAAAAGCTTGTGGGGGATTAGAGTAAGTTCCTCTTGAAATATTTGGTAGATTTCAGCAGAGAAGCCATCTGGTCCAGGACTTTTCTTGGTTGGGAGGACTTTAATTACCAATGCTATCTCATTCCGTGTTATAGGTCTATTTAGATTGATGCTTGGTTCAGTTTTGGTGGATTGTACGTGTCCAAAAATCTATCCATTTCTTCTGGGTCTTCTGATTTGTTTGCTTGTAATAGTTCCTAATAGTTCTCTGTATGTCCACGGGATCTGTTGATATATTTCCTTTCTTGTCTCTGATGCTATTGATGTGTATCTTCTCCCTCCTTTTTTTTTTTTTGATTAGTTGGGCTAGTGGGGAGTCTATTTTTCTAAAAGAACCAGCTCTTTGATTCATTGGTCTTATGCATAGTTCTTTTGTTCTCTGGTTTATTTCATTTCTTATTTTAATTATTTCTTTTTTCCTACTAATCTTGGGATTGTTTTGCTATTGCTTTTCTAGTTCCTTCAACCATAAGGCTAGCTCATTTACTTGGTGTTTTTTTAGTTTCTTAACATAAGCATTGATTGAGATGAACTTTCCTCTTAAAACTGCCTTGAATGTGTCCCATAGGTTTTGATAAGTTGTGTTTATGTCTTCATTTGTTTCAAGCAATTTTTTAAAGACTTATTTATTTATTGGAAAGTCAGATATATAGAGAGGAGACACAGAGAGGAAGATCTTCCATCCGATGATTCATTCCCCAAGTGAGCGCAACAGCCGATGCTATGCCGATCCGAAGCCAGGATCCAGGAACTTCTGGATATCCTGCACAGGTGCAGGTCCCAAAGCCTAGAGCCATCCTCAACTGCTTTCCCAGGCCACAGGCAGGGAGCTGGATGGGAAGTGGAGCAGCCGGGATTAGAACCGGCGTCCATATGGGATCCCGGGGCATCAAGGCGAGGGACTTTAGCCGCTAGGCCATGCCACCGGACCCTGAAGCAATGTTTTAATTTCTCCTTTTCTTTCCTCTCTAACCCACTGTTCATTTAGTAACATGTTATTCAGTCTCCATATGTTTGCAAGTCTTCCTCAGTGATTTGACTACTTGGTCTCAAGCTTTACTGCATGATGGCCTGAGAAAAATGCATGGTATGCTTTTTATTTTTTTGATAAGGCTTGTTTTGTGGCCTATAACATGGTCAATTCTGAAGAAGGTTCCATGTACTGATGAAAAAAATGTGTATTCTCTGTAGAATGAAAGGTTTGATGTCAACTAAGTCCATTTGCTCTAGTGTTTGGGCGAGTTCTGTTGCTTCTTTGCTGAGTGGAAGTTGATCTTGTTGATCTGCCCATTGATGTTAATGAGGTATTATAATTCCCCAGTATTAGTGTATTAGAGTCTATTTCTCCCTTTAAATCCATTAATATTTGCTTTATGTAGTTAGATGCCTTGGCATTTCGTGCATATACACTTAATATGGTGATCTTTTCTTGCTCAATGGATCCTTTGTTCATTGTGGTGTCCTTCTTCATCTTCTTCAATGTTTTTCACATCAAAGACTGTATCATCTGATATATGGCTACACCCACATTTTTCCTTACCACATTTGCTTGAAATATCTTTTTCTATCCTTTCATTTTCAGTTTCTTAGTGAGATGTGCCTCCTATAAGCAGCAGGTGGACCTTTTTTTTTCATCCAGTCCTTCAATCTATGGTGTTTGATTGATGAGTTTAAGCCATTTACATTGTTAATATGGATAGGTGGCATTTTGGTCCTGTCATTTTAGCAATGGGTTGTTCTTTGATTTAGTCTTCTGCTGGCATTTTAGTGGGATGTTCTCCATATCTACCTTTGGTTTTGATAGCTGCTACTCCTTTGTTTCATGAGAACATCTCTGAGTATCATTTGTATAGCAGGTTTGGAGAATGCAAATTCTTCAAGTTTTTCTTTAGTGCAGAAAATTTTATTTCATTTTCAAAGACAAAGGAGACCTTTTGAGGGCCAAAGCGTTTTCCTTTTTAAAATCTGGAATATATCACTCAATTTTCTTCTGGCCTGTAGTTTTCTATGAGAGGTCAGCTGTAAGTTTTATTGGAGTTCCTGTATAGGTCACTTGATTTTTTTCACGTGCACATTTAAGGATTTTTCCTTATGTTCAACTGAAGAGAGCTTGATGATCATGTGTAGTGGTGAAATTCACTTTTGATCAACCCTGTTGGGAGTTCTGTGACTCTCGTGTGTATTGTTTCCCAACTTTTTGTCTAGATTAGGGAAGTTTTCATTTATTATTTCATTGAATACACCTTTAATCCTGGCTTTTTTTTCCCTGTACCTTCTGGAACTCCCATAATTCATGTTGGGTCTTTTAATTGTATCTTTTAATTCTGGGTATTTTTTTTAGCTTGGCCTAGTTCTGCTTCTACCTTTTTGTTTGTTTCCCCCTGGTGACAGGAAATATCTTTCAAATCTGAAATTCTTCTTTCTGCTTTTTCATTCTATTTTTGAGATTCTCCACTGTACTTTTAATTTGCTCCATTGTATTCTCAACTTCTGAAATATCAGCTTTCATCTGACTCATTTCCTGTGTGATGTATTCCTTAAATTCCTTGAAATCCTGTGTTATGTGTTTCTCACTGTTGGTCAGAAACTTTATAATTAGTTTTCTGAATTCTGTATCCCCCATTTTCTCAATGTATTCCTCAGTTAACTCTGGTGATAGTAGAACCTTTTGCTCCTCTGCCAGAGAGTCTTCAGTAACATTCATAGTGCCTGTGCCTCTTCTTTTACCTTTTGTCATTGCAATTCTGGTTGGTGGATTCTTCTTTTAGTACACATTTCTAGGATATATTATCTACAGGTGTACAAGTCAATTTTTACATTCAATCAGTGTCCTGGATTAGGAAGATGCCAGCTGTCCTCAATAACTGGTTTATCAGTAGCGCTGATCTTGTTAATATGTGCTGGCCATTAAGTCTGAGTGCCACCTGGAGTTATTTTGGGTGTAATTTGTAGGGTACCATGATGGGATTATTTTTTCTGAGTAGCTGCAAGTGATTTTGTTCCCAGCTTAGCTCTTGTGCGGCTCAGCTGTCCTCCCTTCAGTCTAACAGTACCTGATCCCATGAAAATGGCATCTGAATGCCACAGATTTAGTGCATGCACAGTTTACCACTGCTCCTTTGAACCCTTGCCCCTCTGTGCAAGATGGCGCCTGGCAGGGCACCGATATAGATCTGGGGCTGTTGCTGGTAAGATCCAGGGAACTACACAGACCCTACAGGATGCAAGGCTGGCACTACTTTCCTTGTGGGCTCAGCTCAGTGAGATCAGCTAGAAACGAGCCCACTCCAGGCTGTCCCTTGACATCTGCACTCTCTGCCCCACTGTATAAGACGGTGCCCGTAGGGCATTCCTGGAGTTACAGGGGCTGCTATTTTTCAGAACCGTGGACCACACAGATCCTGCAGGACGCAAAGCTGGCACTGCCCTCCCCATGGGATTATCTCAGTGTGATCAGCCTACTCTGGGCTGCTCTCTCAGCTCTGCATTCTCTGCCTCACCACACAAGACAGCAAACGATTGTGCTGTGAGTTTTGTCCTACCACTGTTATGCCCCCTGGAGTCTCTGGCTCTTTCTCCACTTGTTTTTGGGCCAAACTATTCAGCAAGATTGGCAGGTCTCAGTCTGCATTTGCCTCCCGAGCTCCCCATGTGAACCTCAGCTCCCACCTGGTTGCCACAAGAGCCAAGTTGTGGCTGCTGCTGGATCCATGACTGTCTTTTTTGGTAATTCTCACAACTTTCCATAAACTTAAAAAAATTACTTGTTAGTAAAAGGTTAAGAGTCTATACCATAACCAAGCAACGTGTATATACCAGGGTTGCAAAAACAGTTTAATATTAGAAATCTGTCAATAGAGCATATTAATAGGTCTAGAGAGACAAATTATAATTCAAAATATACAGGAAAGTCTTTGACAAAGTTTATTATTCAAATACCATAAGAAAAGTTGGCTGCTTCTCAACATGATACAAGTTAACATCAACCCTAAAGATAACATACTTTCAGTCTTTTCAAAAAGGAATTTTCATTTACAAAATAAAGTTTCAGAAGGCAACAGGAATGAGATTTAAACTGGCCCACTTCACTGAATGGCTCATTGCTGGCCAGTCAAGGAGCTTTTCTAGTTTGGCTTCTTTATGTGCAGATGGCCATCAGCTCCTAAAAGGGTTTTGTCTCAGGAGTTGGAAGGCTAAATGAATAAATTCATGTTTTTGTTTCTTTCAAACCGTGACAAAGGTGTTTAAAATTAGATAATATGTTACATTTATAAAGGAAGACTGTTTTTCCACAGTTATCACATTTTCTTTTCTCTTCTTTTGTAGTAGTTCAGCAGCTATTTCAACTGAAGCAGTTTATCCTGAATTCCAATTAAATGTTGCCTTTTCTTTTCTATACCTGAAATAATTTGAGTGTCACTTCTTTTCAGACTTTTCAACATCTGAATTTCTTTAATCTTTTTAAAAGTTCTTTAATATTAAATAAAATTTGTTTTTGCCTTTCTTATAAATTTTAGATTCTATTCTAGGTTTATTCTCTAGGATGTTTTCTCAATCACAACAAAACAACAACTCCACAGTGTAATTAGTTTTCCTTGAAATGCTAAATATACACAATGCCAGAAGCATCTCAGCCTATGGCTTCATTTCTTGACTTCTGCCTTTCAAGCTTTAAGACATCTTCCCTTTCTTCTGGCTGTTAGGTACATGGAAGTTTCACAAATATGTGACTCTGATAGAAACATCTTTCTGAGCAAATAAGCAGTATTCCCACTAAAGTTATGAATAAAGCAATGATGCCTACTATCCCACTAATACTCAGCATTTTAATGGAGGATTAATCAATGTACTTAGAAAAAGTAATCAAAAGCCTAAGAATTGAGGAGTTGGGGAAGTAAAAAAATCTCTATGTGTAATACACCTATAGAACTCTATACAGGCACATCTAATACTGAAAGCAGACACTTCTGGTTACTGAATAAATTGCAATGTGACTAGTTCAAATCCATAGGAATATAGACATATATATATACATATACGTACACATATGCATATATGTATATATATATATACTTTCAGGATTAAATATACACTTTTGAAAATTTATTAAACATATAAAATGTAAAATGTTATTAATTATGTTTTATAATTATTACATATTGATAATATTTTGGATTAAGAAGAATATATTGTTAAAATTAACTTTACCTGTTTCTTTTTACTTTTAAAATATATTTTAAAAACTTTATTTTACTTTTAAAAACTTATTTATTTGAAAGGCAGAGGGATAAAGAGATAGAGAAAAGGAGAAGTAGATCGTTCATGAGCTGGATCACTTCACAAACAGTTGAAATAGCTAAAGGAAGCTGGACTGGAAGCAGAGGAACCAAGACTGGAACCAGCTTTATGACAGGGAATATCTTAGTTTGCTGCATCACAATGCTTGAACCTCAATTTTCAAATATGACTAATAGAAAATTCTGAATTACGTATGTGGTTCAAATTATATTTCTAGTAGCACTGTCCAGTGACAAAACTAGCTCAAACAGTGAAAGAAATCGGCAAGGTAACAATATATGATGCACATGCAAATGATTCAATAGTTCTCATATATACAAATACTAGCCAGCTGGAAGATGTAATGGGAAACACTTTGCAACAGTATCAAGAAAAGATGAAATAGTTAGAAATAAAGTTAACAGAACTATAATCAGAAGATGCAAATATTTGTCTACTTCTCCAAAACAAAACATTGGAAAGACAAACCAGAAAATCATTGAATGATCATTTACAAAGGATGGTGGTAGAGAACGGACTATGGTAGAAGGAAAGGAGCAAAGAAGATATTACTTCCTTTTTTCCCATAATTTTGACTTTTGGAAACAAGTTATCTATTCAAATTTTTTAAGAATTTATTTTACTTATTTGAAATGCAGAAGTAGAGAGAAAAAGAACAAAAAGACACAGGTCTCCCATCTGCTGTTTTACTCTCCAAATGGCCACAATGGCAGGGGCTGGACCTGGCTGAAAGAAGGAGTCAGGAGACTCTTGCCAGTCTCCCACACAGGGGGAGGGACCCAGCCAACAGGGCCATCTTCCATTGCCTTCCCTTCATTAGTGTCAGAAGTGGAGCAGCTAGGACTCTAACTGGCACCCATACAGGATGTCATGAATGCAAGCAGCAGTTAAGGGACTAAGCTGCAACATGGACCCCACACATTTAAATTTGAATCAATAAAGATTGGGGGGGCAACATAAAGCAATTAATATGAAAACATGAACCCAACTATGTTCTAAATTAATAACACAATAAAACAGAAGAGAAAAACTAATCTAAATAACTTACCAAGCACTTTACATATTTCTCATCTGGGGAAAAAAAGAAAGTACAAACATGGAACTCTTGTGAGCTTTTACTCTTCCATAGTAGCATCGAGGTAGCAAAAACCATTTGTATGTATGTTAGGACTGATGTCAATGGAAGACAAGGATTTCGCCATACAAAATGGCAGATCCAAAATATCTTAGCAATTTTCAAACGTTGGGAATGTTCCAGCATTATTGCCAGACAGCTTCTCTTTTCCATCTCATAATCCTTAGATCAGGGTTCTTAAACTTCAGTCTGTTTCAGAATCATCTGCAGGGCTTGTAAATTTTCAGAATGCTAAGTCTTGGCCTCTCAGTTTCTGTTTCTGCATGTCTGGAAATTTAATTTTCAAAACAAGGCTCCAAGTGATATTGATGCTGCCAGTTGAGAGGTCACATTTGCAGAATACAACTCCAGAAGTTTCTAGCCTCATAACTTTGTTCTACCTACAATTAGAACTTCAAAATTCATATTACCAATTTAGAAATTACCTTTAAACTATAGACTCTTATTTCAATAAAATTTCCCAACTGAAAATCTATTAGATGTTCTAATATGTACACTACAGAATTCCTGATTACCAACTTCTCTCCCAGACTTGTTCCTTCCAGTCTTTTCTATCTCATGCTCTCACATTATTCTAACTAAACAACTCAGAATCATCCTTAAATCTTCTTTTTGTCATATTTTATGTCCCAAGAACAACCATTAGCTGTAACTTCAAAATGCTTCCAAATCAGACCACTTTTTCACCATTCCCTCTTCTACTTCTGTGGGGCTGTCATCATCTGTAACTTGGACTTGTACAACAGCCTTTTAAATGGTTTGTTCCTGCCCCTTTTATATATTTTCAACAGTTACTTTTCAAATATGCCTCAAACCTCATCATTCCTCTACTCAAAACCTCCAATAACTTCCCCTCTGACCCAGAGATAAAGCCAAAGTCCTAGTGCAGTTCCACAGAGCTCCACATAACCACCTCACTGCTTTCTGACCCACTTTCTTAGCCCTCTCTCTTCATTACTCAACACTCCTCTACTCAAAATGGAGCTCTTTCTCTCTGTCTCCAAGGCTTTGCATCATCCTCTCGTGCTTTTCCAGGTCACCAGTAGGGAGCTGGGAGGGAAGTGGGGTAGCTGGGACAGCCCAAAGCCTTGGGACCCTGCACCCACATAGGAAACTGGAAGAAGTTCCTGGCTTCGGATCAGCTCAGCTGTGGCCATTGTAACCACTTGGGGACTGAACCAGTGAACAGAAGATCTCTCTCTCTCTGTGTCTTTCCCTCTCTCTGTAAAATGTGCCTTCCTGATAAAAAGTAAAAAAAAAAAACCCAAAAAACATAAAAATAATATGAAAACTATCATTAAACATATGGTGTAGTAGAGCAGGAAGAGGAGGGAGGGAGGGAGGGAAGGAGAGAGAGAGAGAGAGAGATTTTCCATTTACTGGTTTACTTTCCAAATGGCCTCAGGGGCCAGAGCTGGGTTGTTCAAAGCCAGGAACCAGAAGATTCTTCTGGGTTTCCCACATGGGTAGCAGGGGCCCAAACATGTGAGTCATCCTCTGCTGCTTTCTGAGACCATTAGAAGGGAGCTAGGCTGGAAGTAGAGCAACCAAGACTCAAACTGGCACTACATGGGATGCTGGCTCTACGGGTGAGTGCTTAACTTGCTAAGCCATGGCCCTGGCCTCAGCAATGTACTAATTAAAAAAAAATCATTTTCAAAGAATAAAAATGATAATAAAATACACAAAATTCTAACAATGGCTTAATAGACTAGATCTAATCACATAAACAACTACATGGGCAGACACTAACCTCTTATGCCTGAATCCAATTACTAACTGGATGATTTCCCCACATAAAATACTGAAGAGTTGGAAGCGATATTATATATTATCTAGTTTAACCTTTTTAAAAAGTAAACAAATGGAGAAACTAGAGAGTATAGAAGAAAAATGCTTAAGCTATTCCAAGAAACACTGGCAAGTGGAACCATGGGCATTTGAATATGATACACAATTTTGTAGAAGTTATTTCATTTCCCTGAATTGAAGTTTCTTCATTTGTAAAACAAATTACGCTACCTGCCTTTAGAATTATTGTCAAGACAATATTAAATAACATACATGAGACCACTACAATGCTGGTTCCATATTAGCCTCCTTCTCTTTTGATTCTAGAAAACTTTCTGCTACCACATTGCTACATGGGAGGTGAAAAAGCAGAGTGGCCTGGAGAGGAAAAGAGACATAGCTATGTGGCACTTATGGCAGAGCAACACTTGTGTCCCTGGAGGTCTGGGGACTCTGAATCTCTGTTCTGGTAGAAGATGTGGCCAAACAAGTATCCTGTTCTATGGCTACAGTAAGCAAACTTGTAACTCTGCGCAGTGCAGGCCATCTACTATCCCATATTCCCTTCCGTATTTCCCTTTCTGCTCATTCTTCCTAGGCTAATAATTAGCATTAAACAACCTTAATGCTTTCCAGTAATTGGGACCAGATGCTACGGGGATTGTATGAAATTTATCAAAGAAATGACATTTTCTTATGTGCTAGTTTTCAATCACTCAGAGAATCTTTAACTTTGCTCCAACTTTGGCAAGGTGTAATTCAGTGTATAAACAGCCAAGTGTAGCTTACCTAACATAATGATCATATGGCATTTACTTTAGTATCTTTGAAAGAAAAGATATATCCAGAAGTTGCACTAGCCTACCAGAAGCTGGTTCAGAGCATTTTGCTTTTAAGGTTGGAAGAAATTTTATCTCTTACCACAGTTTATCTGGATAATTGGTCTTCCTGATTTGTAACATTGCTGACTGATATTAGCTTACTGGTTTTTGTAGATGCTCATGCTTAGATTTGGCATATTCTGCTGATAAAACATTCTATTTCCAAGTCGGCACTTACACTATTTGCTTGGTTTAGCATCAAGTTCATGATTTCCCCAGTATTTTATCTTAGCTTGTTTGTTCTCTAATACTTAAAGTTTAAAGGGAAGAAATTCAAAAGAGAACATGCTTTTGCCAGACAAAGTCTCGTAAAGATTTTGACTGTTCTGGAAAGCGCACTTCTCTTGTCAATGTGTATAGTTACTTGTTGCTGGTGCTTTGAAGGATCTGTCTTCCACTCCTGATCTGTTCCATTCTCTTGATAATAACTTAGACAGTGAACAGTTAGTGTCCTGCCTCTAGCTGTGATCACCATTATCACCTCTACCCTTTAGTTAACAGATGATAAAGGTAGGTCTAAATCACAAACATGATCATGTCACTCCTTTGGTTACAACTCTTCAATTTTGTTTCTACTTTCTCAGGAAGGTCCCTCTGAACAATCCCTGCTTATTCTCTTATCTAACTTCAGTTTTCTGATATATAACACTTCAACCTTCAGACTATTCTTAGAGCATTTTCTTAACTTGTACTTTCATATGTTTATTCCCCTGA
Source organism: Ochotona curzoniae (assembly GCF_017591425.1). Lineage (NCBI taxonomy): Eukaryota > Metazoa > Chordata > Mammalia > Lagomorpha > Ochotonidae > Ochotona > Ochotona curzoniae. The sequence continues at coordinate 10,549,366 of NW_024465451.1, forward strand.
AATTGGCTTTCCATCTGGTAAATGACACAAATTCTGTCCTCTCTGATCTTCCTTTTTTTTTTTTTAACTGATTTAATTTGTACAGTTCTATTTTGGACTTTATATATTGCTTTACTTTTTACTTAAAAAATGTTTATTTGTTTATTTGATGGGCAGAGAGAGAGAGAGAGAGAAAGAGGGTATTTTTCATTTGCTGATTCACTCCCCAAACAGCTGCAAAGGCCAGGTCTTGGCCAGGCCAAAGTGAGGAGCCAGGAACTGCAGGTCACCAACATCTGCTGCCTTTCAGGCACCTGGGCTGCAAGCAGAGCAACTGAAACTAGAACTAATGCTTACATCATGTTCATTCAAATAAAACTTCAGGAAGTGACTTGCTGTGCCTCAATTTCCTTATTTATAAAATAAAAGTATTAGAGTAGAAAATGACAGATTTAAGAAAATCTATGTGCTAGTAATTTCAATACTCATGGAACTCCTTACAATACTACGAAGAGGTACTGCTACTGCTTTAAATTATAGACGAAGAAATTAAGATTAAATTAAGGTAAGTAATTTGCTTAAAAACTAGCATAGTTATTAACAAACTGCTAAAAATGTTCTCCTATTCTAAAAGAATTACATGAAGTCTGTGGTTCTAAAAAATACAGCAAATTTAAAAAGGATGCAGAAGAAAGTCAAAATAGCAACTCTCTTATATATATGTATCTCATCTCTAATAAATTACATTTCCTGCTATACTTAGCATACTGGCCTATACACAGGAGGAATTCAATAAACATGCATGTTTGAATTAATTGCATTTTGTATTTTAACATCATACATATATTTTATATTTTAACATCATACATATATTACACTGAAATCCAGGTATAGGTCAATGGACATTATTCAGAAAGACCAGATAACTTCCTAATGTGGGAAATATGATTAACACATTTTTAAGAAAACAAGATTGGAGTTAGCTATAAACTTAGTCAAAATAAGAACATCATTTTGAGATTATTAACATAAACCTGAAAAAACACACACATATACAATCATAAAGAAAAAGAAGAAGAACTGAAATATCCATCTAGGGACACCAGGAAGGACTCCATTTGGGTATCTTGAGCACATGTGTTTCTTGTTTTCCAACCTCTTGGTACAGTTGCTAGTAGTTTGCTGGTATAGCCACTAGTAGTCTGTTTCTCTGCTTTGTACGACCTACACGCTTCTCTGGATCAAGGTTTAAGGTGTCTCCCTAGCCACTTCTGCTTTTCAGTGGTAATGTACCACTTTTAACTGTTTTATTTTTATGTTTGTTTGTATATGTATGTTGTATCCTGGAAATACCCCAATTGACATGGTCACACAATCATGTCTACAGGTAGCTCTATTCAATGCTTAGGCCCCTGCCTTGTGAGAGCCAATTGCATTTTGTCTTCTATAGCTGGACAGCTGGCACTGACTGGCCCAGAAAGTGCACTTCTCTTGTCAAATGTGTATAGTAACTTCTTACTGGTGCTTTGAAGGATCTGTCTTCTCTTCCTGATCCTTCCCATTTTACTCCCAACATTTCAAACGCATCCCAAACACTAGGAGCTGACTGAACAGCTCTGGGATTTGCAGTAGGTCTCATTTACACAGTTCCAACATCATCTCTGCAAAGTGTTTCTATGAGAAAAAAATTTACAATTCTAAAATTACTTTAATATTCATAAATCGGTCTACATTTACACTTATCTCAGCCTTATCTACACAATGTTCACCTATAAACATTTATTTGAGGAACAGAAAAGTAAACTGTGGTATAGCTGAAATACAGATTTCAAAGTCACAAATACATGGAATCTATGGCACTAGATTCAAGTCCTTCCAAATAACCTCTTTGAATTATGACATTTAATCAAGACAAAGGTCAAGGGTATAGATATGGTAAGCATTGTGTCCGACATGACCTGGAAATTCAAAAAAGTTCAATTCTTATCCCTCCCCTCCTAACATTTTTGAAATTCCAGTTATATTTGAAAAAGGCACAATTGATTCCACAGGGAAAGGTTTGTGCAGTTGACTGAGATAATGTATAAGTTATCTTTGAGACTTTTTACGGCTTGCTAAATATTAACTTCCTTTCTTATTAAGACAGTGTTCATTAAACACTTCTAGGCATACTTCTAGGCAACACTGGAAAAACTAGTAAGTTAAATCTAGCAGTAAATAGGAGATAAAGAAGGGTTAAACATATTTTTGTGGTCTAGCTTGGTGCTCCTCATTCTCTTTCACAGAAAGTTTCAAACACACAAACTAAAAAGTTCTAAACACACAAATGTAGGTGAACTCAACTCTAAGGTAGACTTCCATGTGTCTAAAGAGAAAAACTACTGATTTGAAAGAAGAAAAGTTACTACGGGAAGAAGGGTTGGAATGTTATTTTTACTAGAGAAAATATTCAGTTTATTACAATCTAGGTATTATGATAAAAGATACTTTTAAAACATATTACAAATCTTACAAGTTACTAACTTTGAACCTGAGTTCCAAAAACCAAAACCACAACAAAAACAATCAGAAACAAACAACAAAAGCAATCAGAACCCCTCCTTGCCTTTATGGCCTGAAGTTAGGATCAATTTGTACTGAGACTAGACAAGAAGTAATAGTAAGTATCTACTGTGACAAAGATTTAAAAATGCTTAAAAGTGCATTCTTTAACAAGTTAGGTCATAGAATGGTCCCTTTAAAAGAAACCTGAGAGTGTTCAGAAAGAGTTGAAGGGGAAAACAACTATAACCAGCACCACAACAAACAACTTGACAAAACAAGAGTACTAAGAGCTGGATAAAAAGCTCACTGAAACAAAAAATAAGTGAGGGCCAGAGGGGGAAGGTATGTTTTAACTCAAATTTATATATATATATATGTATTTATATGTGATTGTAAAGGGATATTTACAGAGAGAAGGAGAGACAGAAAGATCCTCTACTGGTTTACTCCCCAAATGGACAGAATTGAGGTGATCTGAAGCCAGGAGCCAGGAACTTCTTCTGGGTCTCCCACGCAGGTGCAGATTCTCAAGGCTTTGGGCCATCCTCCTCTGCTTTCCCAACCCAGAAGTATGGAGCTGGAAGGGAAGTGGAGCAGCCGGGACATGAATCAATGCCCATATAAGATCCCAGCACATGCAAGGCGAGGACTTTAGCCACTAGGTTACCGCACTGGACCTGGCAACTAACTAAACATTAATCAAGCAACTTCTAAGTGAAAGAGAATATGGTAAATAATCATTCCTAGAGCTTGTGTTGGTAATATTAACTTATCCAAAATTCTTATTTTCACTTGAAAGCATACATTTATCACTGACAGTAACATCTGTAGGCTGTACTTAGCACATCATTTGATTTTGGAAAAAAATGTCAAGATGTGATGCTAGATTTTCTACCATTTCAATATCTACAATGCCACGGTACACTTAAATAGCAGAATGTTGGAGTTGAGACTATACTATTATAATACTATGGGGGAAAGTGGTGTGTGTGGGGAGCATGAAGAGAGAGGAGAGGAAGGGTAAGGGGGGAATACCTATACCTACTGTGATTAGCATAATAATAAAATTTGTTAAAAAAAAAAGCAGCCCAGTATAGCCTGTGGATGTGTGAGTATATATTCCATAGGAGAACATGAACAACATAAAAGAAAAATGGACAGGGAGAAACCCATTTGGTTTATCAGTTTTTTTAGATGAAAATCTTATTTTTCATTCATCAAAGTACATTATTATCCTTAGCATAATCATTTAGAGGATGTGTAATTTATTAGCTTTGCCCAACTTAGCTGGGCTCAGTTATGTACTGCCAGCTGGGCTGATGCCAAGGTTATGACTCTACCCTAAACTCCAGTTTATTTAATAAAGCACAGGTTGCCTCCTATTTCTATCAGTTCAAGTTAACACTTTTTGTACTCTATATCAAGCTTTCCCTTCCTAAAGTGTGAGTAGAGGACCTCTGCAATAGAAAGGAAAACAGAAGGATAACTAAAAGCATGCAACACCACAAGTCAGCTTCAAAGCCTCATTACTGAAACTCAAGAGGTGTGTTTAGCTTTCTGAGAAACCAGATAAGAACAGCAATTTCAGCAAGTGGAGAGCTGTACCTTTCTAGAGATAATCTGCTAATACATCAGGTCAAGCCTAGGCCACTCAGGGGAACAGATGCCCACTGTGATGAATCACCTGCTTGTCAGTCACAAGGTCAAATAAACATGCGCTAGCTCCCTTCAGCATGAAACAATACATTTTAAAAATTACAATTAAACTCTTGGGGCTGAAAGTGGGTCTGGTAGGGGAACCTCAGGGACTTCCTGCTGGGTCATTGCTTCTACTGATGAGGTGAGAGCTAGAACTAGGGGTGGACTGTCTAGGCAGGGCTGTAGCACCCATTAGCCAGCATTTGGCCTGGGTCTGGGAGCAGGTTTCCAGGCTGGGCTGGGATGCCACACTCGCTGGTGCAAAAGAGAGCCAGAATGGGTGTAGGCCAGGAGGCTGGGCCGCAGTACCCACTAGCAAGTGCTGAGGCTGGCTGCAAGTCATGCATGCTAGGCTGGACTGCAGTATCCCCTGGCAAGCACAAGATCTGGGGCTGGGAGTGGGCCAGGTTGGGCAACTGCGAACACACATCCTGCTATGTTACAGCTCCTGCTGGTTAGCATATGAGACAGGGCTGGGGGCTGGGCCAGGTGACAAGGTGACAGTATCTGCTGGCATATGGGGATGGGCCAGACTGAGCTAAGCTGTAGCATTCATGAGTGTATATGAGAGCTAGATGGGATGCAGGCTGGGCCAGCCTAGGCCACTTCAGAGGCTGGTATTAACAAAAACCATTTCTGCGGGCAGGTCTGGTGGGGTTCTTTGTGGTTACCCTGACTAGGACACAGCACCTGCTGGTGTGTATGAGGACTGGGCCTGTGATGGCTGGCTGAGCCAGGCCACAGCACCTGTTGGGCATCTCATGAGAAATGAGGCTAGGGGAGAACTGACCAGGTAGTTACATTTACTGGTATGTGCACTAACTGGTGCCAGTGACAGACAACCTGATCCTGCACTAGCTGGTTCACACGAGTCAAGTCTGAGGTCGCCTTGACCCTCTGCATCCTAACCCGAGACCCACATGGGCATTCATCCCTCCCAACTATGTAAATATTAATAAAATTCAGAAAAATGATATAGGCAGCTAAATTACAATATGAAACTGTAATTTCATATTCCAGCATATGAATTAAGATAGGTTAGCATTATAGACATGCTATATTCACTGAATCTTTAATTTTCTTTCTTGGTTTTTAAAACTATAAAGCAACTTTGATTCAGTTCTCTCTCTCTCTCTCACACACACACCCACACACATGCTAAGATAAAAAAGAAAAAGCTCCTGCCTTTGTATAAGTGAACACTCCACATTGGCTAGAAGCTGTAGCTTCTGTCATCAGATTTGGCTTTGAGAGACAGGATTTATTAATCAATCCCCTTTAGACCTGACACAAATCCATCCGGCTCTAACTCCAAAGCAATCAGGAACAAAGAATACCCAGACCTTAACTGCAAAATGGACCCCACTGGCCTGAGGGATTTCCCTAGCTTGCATGCATGCACAGAAGAGTCAAAACTGATGTTTCTGAGGTGGCAAGAGTGAGCAACACTGACGTGTTGAGTATGTTAAATGTAAGAAATAAACAAAAATCAACAAATACCAAACTGAGTGAAAACTCAACTTTTATGTGCAGAGATGAATCAGAATTCTAGGCTATGTGCAGGTCAAACTGCTGTGTGCCAAGGGGCACCACCCCCATGCCATAAACACACTTGTTCATTTCCTGTCTACGAGTTAGTTTGCAGAATCTCTTCTCACTAGTGGTCTTCCTTTTTTTGAACATAAACTACTAGTCTGGATTGTATGATAGTTTGTCAATTTTTAAAAGATTTATTTATTTGAAGGGCAAAGTTAGAAAGGAAAAGAGGGAGAGAGAGAAAGAAACAGAGATTTTCCGTGAGCTAATTCACTTCCCAGATGGCCACAACCCCTGGAGCTGAGCCAGTTCAAAGCCAAGAGTCAGAAGCCACCTTCAGGTTTCCCATGGGGATGCAGGGGCCCAAGCACTTGGACCATCCTTCACTGCTTTCCTAGGCTACAAGTAGGGAGGCAGATCAGAAGTGGAGCAGCCAAGACTCAAACTGGCACCCATATGGGATACCAGTGCTGCAGGCAGCCCCAGGTTCTTACCAATTTCTATTTGGAAGTGAACTAAAGAATTTGGGGTCAGTAACAGATTGATTCCAAAGGTTTAGGGACTAAATGGCTTAGCAAAGAAAGAAAGGAGAGACACTAAACAGCTAGCACACACACTTAATCTCCTCAGAGGGGTGAAGCTATAGTGGTGGAAAGTAGGCTCATTGATCTGTGTGTAAACATGAGAAAAAGTCAAAGAAGCTATTTGCTGCCTAATACCAAGATATGAAACTTCAAGGATTACTTTAGTTTGCTTTCTCACTTATAAAATGTTTGTGGTTCAGTTGGAATTTGAGCCCAGTTAAATCCTCTGATATCATGCCATATTCCTTTTTCCCTACCAAAATCTGAAAGCCAATGTTTAGTATCTTAAATGAAACTCTGAGAGAGACCCAAGGGAAACAGAGATAGCACATAAATGTACATGAGGACAACAGGCACAAAGTCATCCTGGTTCTCACAGTTTGCTTTCCTTAAAAGATCTCCAGAGTGTTTCCCTCTTAAATCATATGTAGCTAAGCCATTGCACTGTCTGCATGTCTGATTCCTAATAAAAATAAGTATGCCTAGGCCAGAGCTATCAGGAAGGTAAAACAATGTGTGTAAAAGAACATTAAGTGAATTGTGGTATTCTTCCCTATTTCCCACTACCAGGAAATAGTCTCATGTTACTGTTAATGTTTAAATATTTGCTAAGTAATGTTCAGAAGTTAGAAAGAGGCCATATGACTAAAAAGAGAACAAGCTTGTATACAGATAATGTCTTATTTCAGGAAATTAATTGTGTAATAGCATATTTTGACATGGTATCACTTGTTCCTAAGCCAAGACGCTGACACGGCTGAACCGCTGTCATTATGGAAAGCTCTGCTCTAGGACTTCCTGAGAGGAAACCACTCTTCTACAGGAGTGATAAATGAAGGACCTGTCTGAAACACCATGTAAAAGAAAATCTCTCCTCTATCTTCTGAGCACCGATCTTATGGCCATCTTCTTTCAAGAATCTAAGGTCTTGGGGTGAATCAAGATGGCAGAATAGGGTAAGGACACGTACAAATGGATGGAGAAACATTTAATCAGGCTGGAGCAGAGAGGACACATTCCAGGAAATAGGAGAGGACAGAACAACAGCAGAGGGGTATCTGGAGACTGTCAGACACAGGAAAGCAGTGAAAACAATGGTGTGGTGTTGCAGTGACTGGTAATCAAGTGGCATTTAGCAAAGAGCGATCTGAATTCCAACAGCAGCCAGAAATCCACAAGCACCAAGGGGGGAAGGGACTTTCACTGGGAGCTTGGGAAGTAAACCAAGAACTGTCCGTCCTGCTGGTCTGTTTGATTTGACTAGGAGAAGAGACAGAGCAGCAGATCCCAGATGGGTAGTGTGAGAACAGGGTGGATTTCACAGCACAGTCAGTTGCCTAGAGCCAAAGAGGGAGCCAAAGGCAAGGGAAAGGACTGAGCATATGCTGAGCTGGGAGTGAACTCATTTTTGACTCAATGAACTGCAACAGCATGGCATCCTACAGGTTCCACCCAAGACAGGACCGGGTAGCCCTCAGACCTGACAGCTAGCAGATCAAGAACTCTAGTAGCAACATGTCAGGTGCCATTTTGTATAGAGTGGAAAAATTTTAGGACTATAGGGGACAACAGTGAACTGCACATGTGCTAAGCTCATGAGAACTCACTGAGTTCAGTGCACTACAATAGTTCCACAGGAAAATAACACTGACTGTAGCATTGTACGGGTCAAAATACGACCCATACAGACCTAACACCCAACAGGTTTTGGCAAGATCAGCGCCACCAACAACCTAGCTATATAGAACTCCTGTTATCTCCCTAATCCTGGGACCTACTGCAACATTCTCCCACAATGAAGTGGGAGAAAGGTTGTACAGATAATGGCACAGCCTCAGCACGAAAGCACAGGAGATAGAGAGTGGTCAGCCAGGAGTGGGGGCTATGGAGACCATGATAGATATCTAACATAAGAACCCAGACCTGGAACTCGCTGAAGGGAGTGGCACAACTGACTGCAAACAGAGCCGTATACCAACCACAATAAGTAAAATCAAACTGTAGACCCGTGGGTGACACAATTTAGAAACCTGCCCCAAGGAGAAGATTCTGATAGCTAGAGGTACAATAATCAAGAGCAAAAGAAGAGACAAAGGCAAAATGAATATTGCTGACAACTCCCCTGCAAAGGAGCAAAACCCTATGCCAAACTCAGAGTTCACTGAGGAAGATATCGAAAAAATGGAGGATACAGTTCAGAAAACTCATTATAAAGCTTCTGATCAACAATCAGAAGCACATACAAAAGTTCAACGAATTTAAGGAATATATGACACAAGAAATTGCAGTAATAAAGCAAAACAAGGTTGACATATCAGAAATTAAGAACACAGTAGAGCAAATTAAAAGTACAGTGGAGAGTCTCCAAATAGAATGAAGCAAGTAGAAAAAAGAATCTCAGAATTGGAAGATATTTCCTGTCACCAGGGGGAAGCAAACAAAAAGCTGGAAGCAGAGCTGTGTCTAGCTAAAAAAAAAAAAAAAAGTATTTAAGTACTAAAAGACACTATTAAATGGCCATATGTAAGAGTTTTTGGAGTCCCAGAAGGTGCAGAAAGAGAAATTGGATTAAAGGTGTATTCAATGAAATAATAAGGGAAAGTTGAAAGGATATGCCTCTTCCAAACCTGCCCTACAAATGATACTTAGAGATGTTCTCTTGACAGAGGACAGAAATAACACCCAAAAAACCAGAGGTAAATGTGCAGAACATCCCAGTAAATGACAACAGAAGACTAAACCAATGAATAACCCATTGCTAAAATGACAGGACCAAATTACCACCCATACACATTAACCCTGAAAGTAACTGGCTGAAGCTCCTCAATCAAACGTCATAGATTAGTAGTCTAGATTAAAAAACAAAACTCTTCTATTTGCTGTCTAGAAGAGACACGTTTCACCAACAAATATAAGCACAAGCTATATCTCATGGATTTTGATGTTTTGTTTTTCTAGGCTTCATCTCTTCAAAACACTTTCTTCTGATTAAATTATTCAATGACTCATAGATCATACAGTAGCATCATTTTCTTCAAGAAGGTTTTTGATTTTCATTTCTTCAGTGACACATTAATCATTCAGTAGCATGTTATTTAACTTCATGTTGTTAATTTCTTTTTTCTTCCTGTTCTTGATTTTGTTTTGTGGCTTTTCATTTAAGAGGGTGTATAATAGCTGTGTAATGGAGACTGTCATGTGTAGTAACATGCTATTTAACTTCATGGCATTATAAATTTCTATTTTTCCTCCTATTATTGATTTTGTATTGTGACTTTTCATTTAAGGGGATGTATAGTAACTTTGAAATGGAGACTAACATATCCAGGTATAATGTAGCATGCATCTCTACTTCTATAGCAAAGATGGACTCCCAACAAAACTGTTTACTATATCTTGACAATAGGATTCTGGACTCTCTGCCATTATCTATGCCCACAATGATGGACATATGACTGTGTATGAAGAACTATACTTTAGTAATGATATACAGGAACTAGGCGGGGGGGGGGTGGGGAGGGAATTGGGGAGGGGATAAGGGAAATCCCAGGAGCCTATGGAACTATATCATAAGATGATAATAATAAATAATTCAATAAATAAGAAAAAAAGAAGAATCTAAAGTCTCTAGAGAGAGACACAGAAGAGAACATTCAGTAAACTGCTCTGGAAACATTAGTTGCACAGTCAGTGAGTCCAGTTTCTTATCAGCATGGTGCACAAGTCAAAGAAATCCATACCAAGCAACTCCTGTGCCCAAAGGCTTTTCTGGTTCTAGAGCTGTCCAACTTCTCTAAGAGATACATCAGTCATACAGACAGAATTCTCTAGGCAAGAAAGTGAGACAACCAATCCACTGTCTGAATAAATCCTAGTGCACTGAGGCTTATCTTGTTTTAGCTTCAAGTGAACAAAAATGATTTCAACACCAGATCCAAGGCATCTATCTTGTGGCTTCCACAAAGCTCTTACCTCACCAAGCATGCAGAAGCACGGCTAAGGGTTTCTTTACTACGTACAGAAGACTGATACTTTTGTGAGCTAAGCAGTATATTTCCTCCTCACCCTGCCCCAAGTTCCCTTTGTCTCAGCTTTCATTCCTTCATTGTCCACAACTACTGCCATAAAACTCATTTTCCATGAAGCAGTCTGAGATATATTTTTATATAACAAATTTGTTGATATATAGTTAACATGCCATAAAATTCACTCCTACAATTCATTTTTTAAATCTACCTAACAGAGTTGGGCAAACAGGATTATTACCTAATTTGAGAATGTTTTCATTATCTTGAAAGGAAGCCCCATACATATTAGGAGTTACTTTTATTTCCCCTTACCCTTCAGCTCTTGTTAATAATTAATCTACTTCTGTAGTTTTCCCCATTTCTGCATATTTTGAATACTTTACACACGTGCAAATATACAATGCCCAGTCTTTTAAAGTGCATTTTTCACTTAAACTTATCTCTGCATCTATCCAATGCTTTGTACCTTTGTAAAATTGTCAAATATTTTATTTATATACATCCCACATTTTATTTTCTATTCATGAATTGAATATTCGCTCTGTTTCAATTTCGCAGCTATTTTAAGTAATGATGTTAGCATTCATGAAACATTTTGGTGTGGACATATTTTTGGGGATAAGTCTATGATTAGAACTTCTAGGTCATATACTAACTCTGTATTTAACATTTTGTATAACTTCCAAACAGTTAAAATGGCTGCAGCCTTTTACCACCTTATCAGCCAGCATTAATTATTCCACATTCTGAATGGCATTTGTTGTTGTCTGTCTTTGGAGTATTGCCATACCCATGAAAGGGAAATGGTATCCTCACTGCGATTTTTGATTTGATTTTCTCTAATGATTAATGATGTTGAGCATCTCTTTAAAGTGCTTACTAATCATTTGCATACACAGCTTTTGAGAAATATCTATCCAAATCTCTAGCATATGTTAAAATTAGTTATTTGTCTTTTTTATTCCTGAATTATGTTATTCATAGTCTGGATGCATGCAGAAGTAATTTTCAGAAAGGGAAATCAAATATCGTCACTCCCCTGTTTAGTACCCTTTAATGATTTCCAAATATGTTTACAATGAAACCCAGGATTCTGAGTCTTAGCTTGCAAAATCCTATATGATTTGCCTCCACCCACTTCTCCAACGTCATTTGGTACCCCTTTCCTGTTCAGGCAGTACAGTGTAGTCAGAGTGGGATGCTTTCTACCCCAGAAACAAACCACACTCATTCACGTCTCAGCACCACAGAATTAACTGTCTCTCCTAGATGCCTGGAATTCTTTTTCCTTGGATGGTCCTTACCTCATTATTCAGGTGTTGAAATTCCAACTCTTTAGATAAAATTTCCTGAAAATAAGTATCTCAAGAAGTTCTTCCACAAAGAAGCTTTTTGTGATGACTGATGATTGGTAGGTTTGCTATCTTTACTGTGAAAATGTTTCAGGGTTATACAGATATGCATGTCAAATTATACTTCAGTGCATCCCCAATCTCGCTGGGTGGGACACAAAGATTAGTTACTCCTCACTGGGGTACTGAAGATTTCTCTGCACACCCCTCCTAAAACTGATCACCTAAACTGTTGACATATGTTTTGTTAGAGTTAGACTACCTGAAAAACAGCCAGGTTCAGCAAAATCATGCTTCAACGCTATAAACTGCTAAACACTAAAATTAAAATAGACATGAGACAGCTGAATAGTATTCTATAGCCATTTTAAGGTGTATAGAACCCGGTTGTATATAAACTAATAATTCGAGTGTCAATGTAGAAGTCACAGGATGTGGTTCAGATCTTGCAATCTTTTTTTTTTCTCTCTTTCAACATATTGGTTACTCAATACCATGTCAACTAATTCTATAATGTTATAAATTGTTACTGATGTAATGTCGGGGCTTTTAATTGATTGGGATGATACTCTGCTGGCTCTACCTTCAGACCAGAGATGGTCTCTCCAAGAAACCGTTGAACTTATTTGGACAATAAGATGCTGGACTTTATGCTTGGTAGATGCTTGCAATGAAAGAATCTCAACTGAATCTGAACTGTGGTAATGCAACAAGGTGGAGGAATCCACAATGGGGGGGGGGAGTTTGGGAGAGGTGGAGGGAATCTCAGTGCTATAAAACTATCACATAATGTAATGTAATAAAAAAAAAAGAATTACAAAAGCAGGCAGTAGACCAAAAACTACAAAAAAAATTATACTTCAGAAGCTACCAAGGACAATGCTCCCTTCATGATCACACCTTCAATGTCATTATCTTATCATTCTTTATTTCCTCTTAGGATAAATTATTTGTACCTATAGAAATTATGTATCTGAAATGATCTTATTTCTTGACTTAAATCTTTACCTTCTTTCTCACCTCTCTAGAATAGAAGTACAGTAATGGTGAAATAATTATCATCTTTGTGACTACTGTATCCTCATCATGGCTTACAATCAGGTATTCAGCAAATATTTGGTTAAATCAATAAATTAATTGAAAAAAATTTAGAAGAGATTCAGACAACAGGAGGGTGACTTACCAGCTCTCAAATTTTCAGCCTTAAGAGAATAAAATGATGACTTATTTCTTTACTAAGGGCAGTTAGTAAACCCCCATCCTGGATGGTCTCCAATTTCCACCATCATCACAAATATCATATGTCATTCATTCAGTCTGTGATAGGATCCCATGCCCAACTGATAGTGGTTTGTTTTTTAAAAAATAATAATGATATTATAATAATGATATTATTGCATATAATAATAATCACATATTACAAGAATATTGTGCTGTAATCAATACAATATAGCAGATTAAATATAATGGCAGTCATACAATAAAAATTACTTAGCACTTGCCATTTGTCAGACACAAACATTTTATTCATATAATCTCATGTATTTCTTGTAATAACTTTATGAAATAGGTACAGAATGTCAAATTTGAGGTTAAGAAAGCTGAATTAACTGCTCAAAGTCACACACAGGTAGAGCCAGAACTCAAACACATATCTTTCTAATTTCACCCAGCTACAATCGTTTTTCAGACTTTTACAATATAATGTTACTTCAGCTCAACTACAAATACCTACTATCTAAGAAAGATGCTTTCTTTGAGAATAATCTTATTTCAAATTCTGAAATGTTTGATGGAAAAAGAAAGAGGTGAAGTTAGATGCCTGGGAATAAGCCCAGATATTTTAAGCAAGGAATTTTTTTACTTTATCCCAAATTCTATGTCTAGCTTTGCTATACTAACAATTGTCAGTATTTCAGATTATTCTCTGGAAATCCTTGTCCCTCCCTGCCTACTGGCTAAGTTCACCAATGAAAAGTTGCTGAATGTGACAGAACTGACCATGACAGACAAAAACTTATTATCGGGGTCCTGGTTTAGGGCCCGCAGGTGGGTGTTTACCTTTGGTACCAGGAGGCTGCAGGTTGTCTCCAGTCAAGGAACACCAGCCCACCGGGAAGATGTCTCGGGAGTCGAAACGGCACCAGTAGTCAAAGGCTCCTCGCCATCCATCAAAAGTAACAAGCACCTCTGAACCCCGAACTTCCCCAATAGTGGCTGGACAGATGAAATGAGGGTTCTTCCTGTCCACAGCTTCTAGCTTCATGCCCATTTTGAAGAAGTTGTGGGAAGGCGATGGCGGCTCCTAGATGAGAAACAGAAATACACATACCTAGCCGTAAAGCAGAGGCTGTGTATGCTAACAGAATATCTCCTTTGGATGAGCAAAGAGAACTGCTACATGAAATTTATAATGGAGATTTAGTCATATTTTAAATTTCAAAGTATGCCAAAATATTACTTCATTAATGTGAACATTTTTAAACCTTTGTTAAATAAATAAATTTGCAATTAAAGTCAAAATTGCCTTTGAGCCTTTTCCCTCTCCTATTCCCTTTTATTTACACCAGAGAAACAACTACATTTTTATACTTTATATATGTACAAATTGATTTATATGCTTTTCAGTTTTACAAAAGGTATTATACTGTGCACATTTGATAACTTTTAAACATTTCTGTAATTGTCCATGTTTATAAATATAGCTTGTTAATTACTAATAATATTTCATTATAAGCATACACAAAAATTTACTCACTCTCACTGTTCCCAATTATTTAATACTTCAAAAGAGTTCTGGGTTCAGTGTGACAGCTTAGTGACTAAAGTCCTCGCCTTCAATGTGTATCCCATGTGGGTGCCAGTACTAATCCCACTGGACCTGCTTCCCATCCAGCTCCCTGCTTGTGGCCTGGGAAAGCAGTCCAGGCCAGCCCAAATCTTGGGACTCTGCACCTGCATTGGAGACACAGAAAAAGCTTCTGTCTCATGGCTTCAGATCATCCCAGCTCTGGCCATTGTGGCCACTTAGGAGTGAACCAGTGGACAGATCTTCCTCTCTGTCTCTTCTCCTCTCTGTATATCTGACTTTCCAATAAAAAGAAATAAATCTTTTTAAAAACTGCAAATGTTTAACAGACAACATAGAACAAATAACCTTCGCTGTGTGTGATAATGAACTTTTGAAATTAAAGACTCATTTAAGACATCTCTAATGCAGATTTATTCTTAAATATAGATTTTTAATTCCCTATAGAAATGACTAATTTTTTTACTAAAAAATCACATAATTTTAATGTCATCATCAATGACATTTAAAATTTATTTTCAAGTCATTTGCTGTTGCTAGGCAGAAATAAACTGGTATTTAAAAACTGACCAACCAGGGCCCGGCACAATGGCCTAGTGGCTAAAGTCCTTGTCCTGAACATGCTAGGATCCCATATGGGCACCGGTTCTAATCCCAGCAGCTCCACTTCCCATCCAGCTCCCCGCTTGTGGCCTGGGAAAGCAGTCAAGGATGGCCCAAGGCCTTGGGACCCTGCACCAGCGTGGGAGTACTAGAGGAGGTTCCTGGCTCCTGTCTTCAGATCAGCTCAGCACCAGCTGTTACAGCTACTTGGGGAGTAAATCATCGGATAGAAGACCTTCCTCTCTGTCTCTCCTCCTATCTGTATATCTCACTTTCCAATACAAATAAATAAATCTTAAAAAACAAAAACAAAAACTGATCAACCAGCATTGTAGTATTAGCACCACATGAGTACCACCAGTTCAAGACCTTCCAGTTTCTCCACTTCTGAATCAGCTGAGCTTCAGAAAAGCAGCAGAAGATGGTTTATGTGCCTCTACACTTATACAGGAGACCCAGAGGAAGTTCCTGGCTTCAGCTTGGCCCAACCCCGGCTGTTAAGACCAGCAAACAGAAGACTTCTGTCTTCTCTCTGTAATTCTGCCTTTTAAATAAATTAAAAATAAATCTAAGGGGACAAAACATGATTAACTGATTTGACCCTGAACAGTTTTACTGATTGATACACCAAGCTCTGTATGCTAAATTATTATTTTTAAAAAGATTTATCTATATCTAGCTAGCTAGCTAGCTATAGAAAGAGACAGAGACAGAAACAGAGAGAGTGTCTTCTACCTGCTATTTCACTCCTCAAATGGCTTTGAAGCAGGGAGCTAGGAATTTCTTCGGAGTCACCAAGTAGGGCCAATGGCCCAAAGACTCAGGCCATCCTTGGCTGCTTTCCCAGGCCATAAGAGGGGAGCTGGATCAGAAGTGGAGCAGCTGGGACTGGAACCATTGCCCATAAAAGATTTTGATGCCACAGGTGGAGGATTAGCCTTCTTTACCAGTGTACACCCTTTTGATTTACCAATTATTGAGAAATATGTATTTATAATCCTTTGGTGTTTTCTCAATTTTGTCATGTTTTGCTTTATGTACTTGGAGGCTATATTTTCAGGATTACATAATTTTACAATTGCTTTAATCATTTTTTTGTGAATTATACTTTTGTTTTCCACATGGGTTCATAGACCGAAGCACTTGGGCCATCCTCTGTTGTCTTCCAAGGGGGCTAGATCAGAAGTGGAGTGGCTGTGGCTTGAATTGGTGCCCATATGCAATGCTGGTGTCTACTTGGCAGCCCAACTTAACATGCCACAATGTTGGCCCACTGTAATTTTTTTTTAAATCACTAGGTAGTTATCTCTCATGCTTTTTAACATCAACCTCTCTTTCCTCTGATATCAACTTCATTTGGCAAAAGATTGCCTAATATATCTTATTTTTAGTATTTTTATGTCATTATACCTAAGGAATGTCTACTTTAAATAGCATATATTTAGTTAGATATAAAACCTAATCTATATTAATTGATGAGTTCAAGCTTATTTCTTGTGGTAATCGATATATCATAATTTTTTTATAATCACATTCTATTTAACTTCATTGTCAATGTTCCTTTTTCTCCTTTACAATCAGCTCAATCTTTTCTTTTTTTCCCCTCTACTGATTTAGAAGTTAAACATTTTATTATCTTTTGGTGAATCCCTTTAAGATTTTGATTGACTGGTTGATACAACAAAGTCTAACATCTTAATTTCTAGTCCCAAACAATAAAACAACTTTAGAATATTTTAAGTACACATGTGTTAAGAGATGTAGGTAACTTGGTTCTACATTGTTACCCTATAAATTAGTCACTTTCGTTCTTATAATTGGTGGATACAGTAATAGGCAGTGCTTGATTCGTTTTACTCAGACTTTAACCAATCTTTCTTCACCACTGTAGCATTCTATTTTTACTTTCTGCTTAATTTTTCTTCTTTTGAAATGCATTTTCAGTTCTTAGTTGATGTGTTAGTATCCACTTGCAATCTTTTCTGAAATGTTTAATTTCACCTTTCTTCTGAAATAATACTACAATCAGATACAGAATTTCAGGTAAATGACTATTTTCTCTTAGTTTGTTTCAAATATTTCTTTATTTTTGACTTGTACTGGTGCTACCAAGAAATGTGCTGTCAGCTAACTGTAATTCCTTCAAAGATGGCTTGACCATATCTTCTGACTTAAGTTTCCATGATGTTTTAAGATGTGTATTTGTCTTCATCATACATGCAAGAAAAAGCTTGATTACTACATTTTCTTTTTTTATTTCTTATTTTCCATTATACAATTCTGTAGCTATAGGGCTTCCCCTCATTCCCTCCCTTTCTTCTTCTCCCTTCCCCAGTGTCCCCTGTATTTTGTAGTAATATAGTCCTTCAGCTGCAATCATGACTCCAACGTTCTGTTCCTTATGTGGTCATGACACTAGGTGTAGGAAAGGGTAGAGAATCTAGAATCAAAGTATATTAACAGTTTTACTGGAGGTCTTCTTTTCTTTGTTTCCTGGTACTCTAATCTCTATCACACTGTTTATTTTTGAGACTATAAATATTACATTTTTAAATACTGTCTCACTCTTTCCTAATTTATTTTTTCAGATTTCTTATTTATCATTTATTGAGCCTTACAATATATTATTTTCCTTGTTTCTTTTTCTAATATTTCAATTTTTCACTCTATGCTACAATATAGGAAAATTCCTTACAGATGTCTTTCATTTATTTTTTTATGTTTAGCTACATATATATATATTAATTTTTAATCTTAACGACTTAAAGTTTAAGCTCAATTTCTAAATGCCTAATTTAATAGTTTATCAGATTTTTTTAAAAATAAGTGTTTTGTACTTTTTCTACTTTTTATTCCTTTGTACAGATCTTTATGTTATTTTCCTTTTTTTAAAAGAATTGTTTATTTTTATTGTAAAGTCAGATATACAGAGAGCAGGAGAGAGAGAGAGGAAGGTCTTCCGTCCGATGACTCACTCCCCAAGTAGCTGCAATGGCCAGAGATGTGCCGATCCAAAGATAGGAGCCAGGAGCTTCTTCTGGGTCCCCTACTTGGTTGCAGGGTCCCAAGGCCTTTGAGCTGTCCTCGGCTGCTTTCCAGGCCACAAGCAGGGAGCTGGATGGGAAGCATGGCCACTGGGATTAGAAATGGCATCCATATATGATTCCAGCGTGTAAGAGGGGAGGAGTTTCGCCATTGGGCTACCGCACTGGGCCCCTTTTATTTTCAATCTATAACCATTATCTGAGATCTCTATCATCTGAAAGTCTTGGGATTACACCTACAGATTTTCTATCAAGTTAGGTTTGCTGTAAACACATCTGAGGGCTATCTAGATCTGGACCACAGGTTCACCTGCAATGGAACTTCACTTTGATGCCTCCCATGATACCAAACACTCTTGAGTTTTTGAGACATCTCTATACCATTCTGGAGTCCTAGGCAGCACAGGAGTTATATTTGAACACCATTCTTACGCTTGCCCAGTGTCCAGAACAAATTATCAATGTCAATCTTGTCACTAACAGATAAACATTTGAAGGAGCGATCTAGTTTTATGCGCAGTTTTAGGCTCACATCCTGACAGTGCATGGGCCCAAGAGCTCATCTATCTTACTGATGCTGCAGAAAGACAAGATTCCCAGAAAGAAAGGCTAGTAAAGTCCCTTTGGCAAAAGTAGGGTCAGTGGCTCCATTTGATGCTCTTGTTCAGACTTCAATTTGGCCCTTCAAGATTTTCCTAACTTAATAAAACATTGAAAATGTTATTTTGGAAGTTGGAGAGTTTATAATTAGCTGAAAGCTTAGGCAAACCACATTCTCTCCTCTTTACAATAACTCTCACCTCATCAAAGAATTTAATTAATAGCAGACTAATATATTTGCTTAACTATTAAACACCAATAAAAGTTATTTGTTCATAAAGTTGCCTGTGGGTACTAAATGAGCTAGTCTCCTTTCTCTTGTTAAAAAAAATTAGCCTCATACCAGGCACGGTGGCCTAGTGGCTAAAGTCCTCGCCTTGAACGCACTGGGATCCCATATGGGTGCTGGTTCTAATCCCAGCAGCTCCACTTCCCATGCAGCTCCCTGCTTGTGGCCTGGGAAAGCAGTTGAGGACGGCCCAAAGCCTTGGGGCCTTGCACCCATGTGGGAGACCTGGAAGAGCTCCTGGCTCCTGGCTTTAGATCGGCACAGCACCGGCCACTTAAGTCACTTGGGGGGTGAATCACCAGATGGAAGATATTTCTCTGTCTCTCCTATTCTCTATATATATCTGACTTTGCAATAAAAATAAATCTTTTTAAAAAATTAGCCTCTACCAGCCTCCAACATATATATATATGTGTGTGTGTGTGTATATATATATTATATATATATATATATATATTTATTCTCTTAGGTTGTATAACGTTTTATGGTTCTAATAAACACATTTTGATTTCTCAGCAACCCTGTGAGGTACAGTCTCATGTTATGGTATAAGGTCAAAAGGATCTTAATTTACATTATTATTGACAGCTGAGACCCTTAAAACCAAGAATCCTAACTTATATCCCAACTTATTCCTTTTGGGATACTTGTTACTTGATGAAGTACTAAACAGTTCTAATAAAGTAGCTTCTCAGAAGGCATCTTCTATCTATAAATATAAGGTAGATGTCAGAAGGTTTGTAACTGACAGAATTTAATTTTATCTGAGTTCATGTAGCTTGGAGTTGGTGATATTGAAGGGAGAGCATACCTTATGGAAAATCCTGACGGGAGCCATTTCTGCTCCATTTAGTGTCTTCAAAAGGAACATGGGCCAAGAGGAAGCATTCAATCGAAATCCTACAGCAAATATAATGGGCAAAAAAATACAAAAATGTTTCAAAAGAAAATGGTGACAACAAATTCTCCTTTTGAAATTCAGTAACTCATGTAACAACTTATGCTGTGAGTCATAGTATCAGATGTTGTTAGCAAAAGGCTTAAATATTTAACTGAAGAAATGCCTCACTAGATACATGAGAAAAATGAGACATACAAGAGGAATTGTAACTTGTCTGAGATAATACTGCTAAAAGTATATCGTCTCCAAACCACGTTCCCTGTCTCCAATACATGTGTTAGAGGATATGTCAAAATGTCTGGAAAACTTTCATGGCAAATCTGAAAAGTAAATGAAATATTACTAACAAATGCTTAGAAATGACCTAGACAGTGGAGTGTGAAAGGGGTTTGAATCTCCTAAGAAGTCAAACATGTGAACTGAAAAACTCAATATACTCATTTTGGTTTATCTTCAGATAAACTCAATATGCTCATATAAGTAAATCATTTTATTTCAGTATAAACAAACTCATTATTTTTGTCTTTCTCACACATCACACACACACATATACAAAGCACAAAATATTTTCTGATATACTTGTTTACTGATATTCTTTGTTCACTCAAACAACTAATGCTCAAGCAATGATGGTATCAGATAGGATCATCCTATTAAAAAAAATCTTCACATTCCAAAAGTGAAAAATAAGCCCAGAGAGATTAACTTGTCATCCATCCAGTCAATTAGAATGTGCTGTTGAAATAATGCATCATAAGAATAGGATCATTATTGTAGGTGGGTATTCTACTGAAGAGCTCCAAGTACTGCTCTGAACTTGCCTTTATGCCAGTCTTCTCATTTCATTAAAAAAAAACCACGTAGGCCACACCAAAGCTGCAGAGCTGGAAATGACAACAGCAACAGATTCTGATATTACTGAGCACATTGTTGTGTGCTAGGCACTGTGCCAATCACTTTGCATTGACCATCTAATTTAGTTACCAAGATAGCTCTAGCAAACAGATATGATTTTCACTTAAAAAAAATTTTATTGGAAAGGCAGGCTTTAAAAAAATTTTTTTAAATTTTTATTGGAAAGGCGGATATACAGAGAGGAGAGACAGAGAAGAAGATCTTCCGTCCGATGATTCACTCCCCAAGTGAGCGCAACGGCCAATGCTATGCTGATCCGAAGCCAGGAGCCTCTTCAGGGTCTCTCGCGCATGGGTGCAGGGTCCCAAAGCTCTGGGCTGTCCTCGACTGCTTTCCCAGGTCACAAGCAGGGAGCTGGATGGGAAGCAGGGCTGCTGGGATTAGAACCGGTGCCCATACAGGATCCCGGGCATGAAAGGTGAGGACCGTAACCACTGCACCATCGCACCAGGCCCGGAAAGACAGATTTTACAGAGAAGGAGAGACACAAAGATCTTTCATTCACTGGTTCGTTTCCCAAATGGCTGCAATGGCCAGAGTCAGGAGCCAGGAACTTCTTCCAGGTCTCCCATGTGGGTGCAGGACCCCAAGGCTTTGGCCCATTCTCTATTGTTGCCCTAGGCCATAAGCAGAGGGATGGTGGAAAATGGCATGAACTGGCACTCATGGGATCCTGGTGCTTGCAAGTGGAGGAGTAGCCATTCAGCTATTGCACCAGGCCCATAGTCTATATTTTGGAGATGATGAAATACATACAAAGTTGGGCCTGGCAGCGTGGTCTAGCAGCTAAAGACCTCACCTTGAACATGCCGGAATCCCATATGGGTGCTGGTTCTAATCCTGGCAGCTCTACTTTCCATCCAGCTCCCTGCTTGTGGCCTGGGAAAGCAGTTGAGGACGGCCCAAAGCCTTGGGACCCTGCACCTGTGTGGGATACCTGGAAGAAGTTCCTGGATCCTGGCTTCGGATCAGCATAGCATTGGCCGTTGCGCTCACTTGGGGAGTGAATTATCAGACGGAAGACCTTCCTTTCTCTCTGTCTCTCCTCCTCTCTGTATATCTGACTTTCCAATAAAAATAAATAAATCTTAAAGAAAAAAAAGAAATACATACAAAGTTAATCAGGCTGCTTATGATTCAAAATGACAAGGACAGGATTGACTCCAGAGCCTGTTTTGTTGTTGTTGTTTTTTAAGATTATTTATGTGAAAGAATTACACAAAGGGGAGAGATCTTCCATGGTTCACTCCCCAGATGCTGTACTGTCAGCATTGGGCCAGGGTGAAGCCAGGTGGCAGAAGTCAAGAGCTTCCAATCTCTCACATGGGTGGTAGGGGTCCAAACACTTGGCCCATCCTTTGCTGTTTTCCCATGGCATTAGCAAGGAGCTTGATGGTAAGTGGAGCAGCCAGGATTTGAACTGGCACTCATGTGAGATACCAGCATCATAGGCTGCAGCTTTACCAGCAATAGTAAAAAACTGGCCTCAGGAGTCTCACTCTTTAACCACTGTGTTGAGGTGTATTTAATTAAAATGAAAAACAAAGTCAGTTTTTGGACTAAATACTGACAACTATAATTGAATTCAAAGACATGAAGGTGAGAAGGGAAAAAATGAAAATAAAAAGCCTCCATCCCATATGATTTAAGATTTTTGCTCCAATATTTGCAAAGCTAAGCTAACCTTCCAGATTGAAAGATTTCCTGGACAGCTCATCCCTATCAACAATGATGACAGTGAAGTGGATATTCTTGTCACTTAATAAAACTGCCATTACTTATGTTCCTGCCTGCTTAGCTTTTTTTTACTTTTGGAAAACAAGACACTTCTAACTCCATGTGATCTGGTGGGGATATTAATCGCATGGTCCCACTACCTGGTCACGGGGGTGGAAAACAATGTCATCGGGTTTCCCTAGACAACAGGAGTGTGTTTGTGTGTGTCTATATTTATCTTCCAAGTTGGACAATTATTTTCCTGGATGTTGAAGGGGAGAGTCATTTTCTTCTTAGTCTGGTTTCCACATAGAAGTCAGAGTAATATGTGTAGGGGTTTTTAAAATATGTATTTGTGTGTGTGAATAAAATAAAATAAAATAAAATAAAATACGTATTTCGTGTGTGTATGTAGATCTCCCATCCAATGGTTCATTCCCCAAATGCCGACCATAGCCAGAGCTTGGCCAAGCTGAAGTTGGGAACCAGGAACTCTACCCAGATTCTCTAAGTACTTGAGCCATTACTTTCTGCCTCCCAGGGTGTGCATTAGTAGCAAGCTGGAATCTGAAGTGAAACAAGGTCTTGAATTCAAATACTACAATATAAGATACAGGTATCCCACACAATAGCTTAATGATGAGGCTAACTGTCCATTTGGAATCTATGTGTATTTTTTTTAAAGAGGTCAGATCATTTCACTCTTATGCCTACATTCAACAACACAAAACTATCTAAAGGAAAGGTGTATGGGATAAATATTTTGTTTTTCCTCCTGTATCTGTGGAATGTCTGGAAGGGGAGAGAAAGTATGCCGCTGCTTCTTGTTGTCACACTGTATCAGCCCTCAGGGGTGCAGATCATCCTTTGAAGCACCAGTGTGGGGAAGGGTATTCCAAAGATGTCACTTCAGTGGTCTTGATAGTTCTGAGGTTGACTTTGTTACCCTACAGGTTCGAAAATCTTTCTAAGGCATGCTGGATGTCCTTGTGTGCCGTAGACCTAGCTATCTGTTGTAAAGCCTGGCTGGGAGTGTTGTTTGCCATCTTTTACAACTATTCTTCACATCTTTGATGAGGTACTCTAAGTCTTCCATTGCCTTAGGTGAGCTGGCCGTCTTTTGTTTCATGTTCATCTGGGTGTGCTTTCCATTTCCCATTTTGCATGAGGGTCAGCAACAGAGGTGGCCCAGTCTTGCAACACGGGCTCCAAGATCGAACCGTATGTCTATTCTATTTTGCCTGAGGTCAGGGATTGAGCATAGCAGTCTGGTTGGGGAACCCATAACAAACCTCAACTGGGAGGTCTTCAGATCTTACTCTTACATGTAGCAGCTAGTGCAGTGTCAAGTTCAGTATACCCCCTTTCCCAGCCAACATATGTACAGTGGGTGTAGCTGCCTGGTCAGTCCTTTCAGTCCTGGCAAGCGCTCTGGCCCAACCCAGCTTGGCCCACCCCAGTCCCTATGCTTGTGGGTAGGTGCTGCAGCCTACTTGCGGCAACCCCAAAGAATCTCAACTAGCCCACCCCAGCCCATTTTTTTGCTTATGCCAGTGGGTTCTACAGCCTGGTCTGACCCAGATAGCTCCCATACCCAGTTTTTGTGTGCTTCAGCAGGTGCTAAGTTTTATAACCACCTACTATGTCTATCCCCAGCTACAGTTCTCACAAGTGCAGGAAGGTGCTGCAGTCTGGCCTGGAGAAACCAACTCACAGCCCTAGTCCTCAAGTGTACAATGGGCACTGTGACCTGCCAGGGTGTCTCCAAAGACCTCCCTGGTAGGCCCACTCTCTGCTCTGGTTCTCACATGTTCTAGTGGGTGCTGTTGTAGTCCAGCTTAGTGTAGCCTGCCCCCACCCCCAACAGTCACCAGCAGATGATCTCAAAGAATCCTTATTTGTCCCTAACCTTGTCTGGTCTGCCCTCAATCTTGTTTTTTGTGCATGTGGGCAGGGCTTTTTCCTGACCCAGGGAGGTCCTCAGGAGTTCCCCTTCTGAACCATTCCATCTCAGTTAGGTTGATTAACTGAGGGTGCAGTGGCCTGGTTCATGGAAGCCACCATAAATCATTTTATTCATGCCAAACAAGTCCTCAGTGGCCCCCATTCCAACCCATCCCCAGGCCCCCAACCCCTAGTAACACGTGGCACATGTGCTTATGGCAGTGATGGTGCTGGGGAGTGGACACAGTGACACTGCGGGTGCACTACTCCCTCTTCCCTAGATCTTTAAAATAAAAAAGGCAACTTTGCTGGCACACCAGCATAGTTAACAGAGAATTGGCATTTACCAGGCTCATAATGTCCACCAGCTACTGGTACGTTACTTCCAGCAGTGTAACTCCTGGCTGGCTTTGGTCTGGCTCACCTCCAACTGCTGAGAGCTTTTGGGAGAGAACCAGCAGGTGTAAGCTGCCTTTCAAATAAATCAAAAATTTAAAGACACTTTTTCAGATTTATTTATTTTTATGGGAAAAGCCAGATCAGATTTATGGAGAGGAGAGAGATTTTTCATTCACTGGTCCACTTCGCAAATGGCTGCGACAGCTGGAGTTGAGGTGATCAGAAGCCAGGAACTTCTTTTGGGTCTCCCCCACATGTTCATGGTTCCCAGGCTGTTGAGCATGGCGCTGAATGGAGAATGGAATAGCTGGGACATGAATGGGCACCCATATGGGATCCTAGTAATTGCAAGGTGAATATTTAGTCATTGATCCTTTGCACTGGCCCTAAAACACTTCTTATAGCAACAATATGCTGGTGATTTTCTAAGCTTAGTATGATCACAAATGTGTATTCAGTTTTTATTTAATTATTTGAAAGTCAGAGTTATAGAAAAGAGAGACAGAGAACTTCCATCCAATGGTTCACTCTGCAGATGGCTATTCAGGGTTTGGCCAGGCTGAAGCCAGCAAGGAACTGGACTGGAAATGCATAAGCCAGGACTCAACCACTGCAGCTAGAATGGTAGGCTGTGGCTTTACCTATTATGCCACAACACTGGGCCCCATTTTTATTTCTGAAAAACAGTTTTGTTCGGCATAGAATACTAACTTCATTTTCTTTTTGCTTTCAGAACTTAATGTCTTCTCTTCAGAATTTGCATTCTGGCTTGCAATCTTTCTGATAACCTGACACCATTCCTTTTTCTTTTGCACATTGTGTGTATTTTTCTCTGGCTGCTCTTAATATTTTTCTCTTTACAAGTTTTCAGCAATTTGTTAATGCTGTCATTAGTGTGTTTTGTTTCCTTTTTCTTTGCTTGGGGTTCAATGAACTTCTTCTGTCTGTGAAGTCAGAATTTTCATTGTATTTGGAAAATGTTCAAATAACTTATTTTCAATGTCACAGCTCTCCTGCAGGAATCCAATTATGCATGTTGGTGTGCTTGAGACTGTCCCGTGGCTCACTGATGCTTTGCTTCCTTTACAGTCCTTTCTCTCGGAAGTCTTAAGCTATTCCAGTTTTTCATTTGATACACTGCACTTTCTATATTTAGAGATCTTTTTGTTTCTTATGCTCATGATTTCCTCTACCTCCTTTAATATATGTTGTGCAATTAACTGCTTCAATGTCCTTTTCCACTAATTCCATTAACTGTGGCATTTCTGGATTCTAATTGTAATGGTAGATCTTTTTCTTGCTTGTTTGTATACATGTCAGTTTTTATTGTGATATAAAAATTACCATTACAACCATTCTATGTGTGATACAAAAAACATTTATATTGTAGTGTAACTATCACCACTAAGCATTTCAGAACTTTCTCATTTTGTATAATTCAAACTGTAACTATTACAAAAAAGTCTTTTTTTTCCTGATTCCTGGAAACTACTATTATATTTTGTCTGTATGATTCTGATTTTCCAGTTTTCTCATATATAAGTTGAAGTATACAATAACTATCATTTTGTGAGCAGTTTCAACAAGCTTCCATTTTGTAGAATGTACCAGAATTCATTAAGGTTGAATTTTTCCATTGTGTGTGCATATACATACATACATTTCACATTTTATCCATTTTCCTAGCAATGGACACCTAAATGGCTTCCACTTCTTGACTACTGTGATGGTGTTTTTAAATAAAGGTATAAAAATATCTATGTGTGTCTCTGCTTTCTGTTCTGTGAATGCACACAGAAAATGGAATATTAGATAATATGTTATTCTCTTTAATTTACTGAAGAACAGTCATGCTATTCTCATAAAGGCAGCACATTCCACATTTCCATGAGTAATGCACAAGGGTTACAATTTCTCTATGCTTTCATAAATACTGTTTTTTTAAAAAATTAATTGACCACTTTTAATTTTATCTGAAAGGCAGAGAGAAAGAGATCTACCATCATTTGTACGCTATCCCAAGTATTCACAATAGCCAGGGCTGTCAGTCCAAGGCTGGGAGGCTAGAACTCAATCTGAGAGTCCCATATGTTTGGTAATGACCCAAACACCTGAGTAACCACTTGCTGCTTCCCTAGCTACTTATTAACAGGAAAGCAGAATTGGAGGCAGAATAAGACTCAGACCAGGTACTTTGATATGTGATATGGGTGTTTCAAGCTGTGGCAAACACTCATCTTTTCTTTTCCCCCTCCAAAAGGATTCCAACAGGTATGAATGGTCTCTTATGGTCTTGATCTGCATTAGTGATACTGAACATCTTTCCATTTACTGTGAACCTAAAGATTCCACCATGTGGCAGATCCAAAGGAAGTTCTTGGCTCCTGGCTTGTTATAGCCATTTGGGTAGGGAACCAGCAGGTAGATGTTGTCTTTCTATAACTCTTTTAACAAATAAATCTTTTGAAAAAAATTCTAATCAAGACCTTCAGTCTTTCTGGATTATTTAATTATGGTTGAGGTATAGACTTTTAAAAAATATATACTTTGGATATTAACCACTTAAGAAGATATGATTTGTAAGTATATGCTGCTGTATGCAAATTAAATGTTATGAATTTTTTTCCCTGTATATTTTATTCTAGGAATTTTATCTTTTACCTCATACATTTATGCCTTTGACACTATCTGAGTTAATTACTGCTTAGGGTATATATAGTAATTTTAAATGTGAATATCTGGTGCCCCCGATACTACTAAATCAGATAATGCAGGGTTTTTTTTAAAAGATTTATTGAAATATAATTCATATACCATAAAATTTACTCTCTGAATTCTATTAACAGAGTTGTATAAACATCACATTATCTAATGTTAAAACATTTGCCATCATTACTCTAATAAGAAATCCCATACCTGCAGCAGGCGCTGGTGCAGATGTTAAGTCACTTGGGATAGCTTCACCTCATGCTGGAGCGCCTGGGTTTGATTCAGAGCTCTGCTTCTGACTCCAGCTTCGTGCTACTGCACATTCTGGGAGAAAGCAGCTGATGGCTCAATTGCTTGAGTCCCTGCCATCTATATGAGAGATCCAGATTCAGTTCTGAGTTTCTGCTTCAGGTTGCAGCTATTTGGGGAACGGATCTTTCAGCAGATGAAAGATCTCTGTCCTTTTATGCCTTTCAAATAAAAATAAACAAAAACTAAAAAGAAATTCTGTATCTACTAGCAGTTATTCCCCATCCCAATTTTCATCCACTATCAGTTCTATAATCTACTTTCTGCTTCTAGGCATGTCTACTTTCTCCACTGCATGGCTATCTTTTCATTGTTTTGACAGTGTCCTTAGAAACACAAAAGTTTTTGATAAAGTGAAAGTTACATCTATATTTTCTTTCTCTTTAGCTTGTGTTTTTGATGGTGCATGTAAGAAACCATTACCAAATCCAAATTCATGACAAATGACTTGTTTTCTTCTATTGATCTCCTGGTTTTCAGGCAGCAGTCAATTAAATTCTTTTGCATATGGATATCTAGGTCTCATGTCCATCTTCTCCAAGGTTGATTTTCTGTAATGTATGGCAGTCAGTGACAACCAGAGGCCTGCAGAAGCAGCACCCTACACCAATTACCTTGGGTAATTCCATAGAATTCCTCCAGAGATACCTTTCAACAAACAGCTTTCACCACACTAGAGAGAAAATTTTCTAGCCAACTTTTGCCAACATGGTACTACAGTAATTTCCCTGTAATGGCTTCCTCTCCAACGAAGTCTACACCTCAGTTTTCGGGGAAAAGACGTTATTTTATCTTCTTAGCTCCTGGATAGCGGTTTTTCTGTCTGCTATTCCTCTAGAATTCTTTTTCCTTTTTACTAGATAATCCCTCATCACTCCAATACTTTGTTATAATTAATAGTTATATCAAATTTTCTGTGTTGGAATTACTGTATTTTCTCTCTTCAAAAAACATATCCTTCTTTCTACCTTCTTTTTGTCTTAGACGAATCATCATTTGGTTAAATGAAGCTCTTCGATTCCTCAGGAAATACTTGGCAATGCAGTATTCCCTTAGTTCTTACACGTTGAAAACCATTTCAGTATAAACTCAACAGAAGAACAGTTTGATTAGATATGAAATTTTCCCCCATTTTACCTTCTTGAATCTCTTCAAAGCGCTGCTCCATTTTTTCATGCATACTTTTCTGGTAAGAAATCTAATGCAAACCAGACTTTCTTTTCACAATGTAAGACTTGACTTTTTTCCTGGAAGCTTCAAAGAATCTTTCTTAGAATAATTTTACTAGAATATATCTTGGAGTTGTTTGACCTGAATTAATTTTTCAAGGAACAAGGTAGATTCTTTCAATATACAGGTTTAGGTCTTTAACATGTTAAGTTCTTTCTTGGTTCAGTGTTAATTCTGCTCTTTTTATTTTCTTGACTCTTTTTCTTCTTTTCTCAATGTTCCTGATTATATTGTCAGTTGAGTCTATTTTCTGTTGATTATCTTAGAATTCAGACTCTGACTGCAATGACTTTTTTTTTCTTCAAATGTTTTTACTTAAGGTTGGACAATCAGATTTTCACATCTTTTTATCTATTGTTCAACCAGACTTGTAATTTATAATTCAAGGCATTTTTTTTTCCTATCTCTCAGGACTCATTTAACTCAACTTGCAGTTTTCTTATGATTAGTAATTGATTTTGGCAGTAGAATTTTCAGTCCTTGAAGTCATGTTATCCTCATCTGGAATTTTTTTTTAAAGGATACTGAGTGCTATTTCCTGATCAATTTGAAATGTCTTACATTTTCCTGGGATAGCTATAGGTTCCAAGGAATTTAGGTCATAAATTGCTAGAGTGAAACATAGTTTCTTCAAGAAATTAGCCTGTTTTGGATAGAATGAAAGCATTGGCATAGCTTTTAATTTGATTACACTGTTTGGTACTTTAACGTTAGATTCCGTCACTTACTCTCTTTCTCTCTTTAATAGTAGCCTTCCTTCTCCCTCAAAGGTAGTGTTCTTCCTAAAACTGGTAGTCCTAGTCCCTCAGACTATCCCTTCTGATTCCTCAGTATCACACATACATTCTAATACCCTAGGTTTTACCTCTATTCCCAGTAATTCCAATTCTGAATGGGATTATTTCTCTTTTGAGGGAGATTTTTGCTTTGCAAGTCCCCACAAGCTCTTCATTCTGATATTAATCAGGTCCTGGCTCTACTGCTTTTAGATCCTACATTTTTTTTTATATATCCACTAGCATGCTAAATTACATTTGTGGTTTTCTTAATTCATATACTTAAGCATGAAATATGAATGGTTTGATCTGCTTCCTTTTATAATTTACATGTTTCAGGAGAATTTTTGTGAAAATTTTTATTTACATAGTTACTATTATTCCCGAGAACTTATATTTTAACTATATTCTAAAGATGATTTTAAATAATCAATAAGGGGAAGGAACATGGCACAACAATTAAAGACACCACTTGGGAGGCCTGCATCCCTTATAGAGGAGTCCTGGCTCCTCTACTTCTAATCCAGCTTCCTGCTATTGTATATTTGAAGAGGCAGCAGATGATGGCTCCAGTACTTGGGTCCCTACTACCCTGTGGGATATACAGATTGAATTCCCAGCTTCTGGCATTAGCAAGTCCCAGTCTCAGCTGCTGTAGGCACCTGGAGAGTGAACCAGTAGATGGAGCATCTTTGTTTCTGTCTCTTTACCTTTCAAATAAATAAAAACCAATTAACTAAAAGATGAAAGAGGGGCTGGTATTGTAGTGTAATGAATAAAACCACTACCTATGATGGATACCACCTCCGATGATGGGTACTGGCTGCCTCACTTCTGATCCAGCTTCCTGCTATTGGCCTAGGAAAAGAAGTAGAAAGTGGCTCAAGCACAGGAAATCTAGAAGAAGCCTCTGGCTTCAACCTGACTCAGCCCTGGCTATTATGATCAACTAAGGAGTGAATCAGTGGAATGAAGATCTTACTGTCTCTAGTTCTCTCTTTGTAACTCTGACTTTGAAATAAATATACATTTTTTTTTTTAAAGAAAACTCAGGGTGGGAAATTTAAAAAATTAGTGATTAATAAAGAAGCATAAGACTAGTATTGTTCCATGCAGGTATAAAAAGGAATAAGGAAGGACTGGTCTTGTTGTATAGTTAGTTCAAGCTATCGCCTGCAATGCTGGCATTCAATATGGACACCAGTTCAAACCTCAGTTGCTCCATTTCCAATGCAGCTCTCTGCAAACGTACCAAGGAAAGCTGTATAAGATGGGCCAAGTACTTAGAACCCTTTCACTCACATGGGAGACCAGGCTGAAACTCCTGGCTCCTGACTTCAGTCAGGTCTAGCCCGGGTGGCTGCAGCCATTTGGAAAGTGAACAAGAAGATGGAAGATCTCTATCTCTGTAGTTTTCCTTCCCTCTCTATAATCTGGCCTTTCAAATAAATTAATTAAATAAATCTTTGAAACAGAATGGGGAATGTATGCATAGTACTGTGAAGTCATCATTAGAACATATCATTAAAAGAAAAAAGCAAGGCTGAAAAAACTGCATATATGCTATCACTTATATAAGCATATATGGGTCAATATACATATAGATACACAATATATATTTGCCAATACTTTAAAAACAGAATAATAGGGCCCGGCACGGTGGCCTAGCGGCTAAACTCCTTCCCTTGAATGCGCCAGGATCCCATATGCAGCTGGCTGCTCCACTTTCCATCCATCTCCCTGCCTGTGGCCTGGGAAAGCAGTCGAGGATGGCCAAAAGCCTTGGGACCCTGCATCCTTGTGGGAGACCTGGAGGAGGTTCTAGGCTTCTGTCTTCATTCCTGGCTCTTGGCTCCAGATCGGCGCAGCACTGGCTGTTGCGCTCTCTTAGGGAGTGAATCAACAGATGGAAGATCTCTCTCTGTTTCTCCTCCTCTCTGTATATCTGACTTTGTAAAAAATAAATACATATTTTAAAAAAAACAGAATAATAAACTAAAGATTTAAAAGAAAATGGCTACAGAAGGAAAGAACAGGGTGAGATTTTTCTGAATATGCTTTGTTTTGTAAATTTGACTTTTAAAATGTATATATGTCCTGTGCTTTTATAGAGCAAAATAATATTTTAAAAAGCAATCCTCCAAAATAAATGATAAATGTAACAAATTAACCCTTAGTTATCAATTTGGTGATATAACAAAGTAGAAATAAATGACCAAATGACCTTGTAAAACATTTGTATTTCCCCTGAGGGTAAGGAAAAAACGCATATAACCCCACACCGGCAGCAATTATAATCATGGTAGTATTGATACTGTTATTCTGAGACTACTGCATGCTAAAAATATGATGAAGCAAATTAATTTCTTGATCTGGAGAACAAGTTTTGTTGTGGTAAAGAGAATACACGAATTTGAGGTACTAGAAATAAAGTAGGCAATTATCCTGAAATTTAGTGGGAAATATCTACATGAATCAAGGATATATTTACCTTAATAATAAAAAAAGTTTAAATGTAGTTTCTGATTCTATATACCAAAAACATGTATAAGGAATAACTAATAGAGATGTGTTATATATTTTAGCTCTTCATTTATGTTTTCTTTTTGCTTTATGGTCCTATTTTACCCCTAAAATGAACCCAGGCTCCTAGAAGCTGACTTCATACGTGGAACAGGAAATGCAGAAGATGTATCTGGAACATTTTCACACTTCAAAAATACAAGAGAGTTATTTTAAAAAGTCAGGATACTGGCAAACACGAGACAATTCAATCACCAGTATGGATAATCAGTCCAATGGAGTAAAACACAGCAAATAATGTACAAATCCTTGAGTTTCTGGTACTAAACTCAAAGACACAAACACAAACTCAACAACAAAAATCCTTCCTGAAACACATTTGTGGGATGCTAGTAAGCTAATTAATCATTTTGAAAACTGGCAGATAAAGAAGGGGTAAACAACTAAAACTTTCTACCTTACACAAACTATATTTCAGATTAACTAAATAGTTGGTTTAATAGTCAGATTCTACTTAGTTTATGTAGATGGAATGGCAGAATCAATATTTCCTATTTTACAACTATAATAAACACATATTTAAATCATAAGCCAACCAACCACAGCTAGCAGGGCTTGGGTACCTTTGCACTGTTAAAGTTTTAATAGAATACAACCTTTCCTACTTGTTTATATACTATCTATGCACTCTATTTATATTACAAAAACAAAACAGAGTCATAATGAGATTATATATCATATAATTCATTAAGAAAATCTGTCAATTCCTTTTTATCATAAATATGAACAATTTTCATACTATAAAATAAGAGACAACCATACCACATATTTACTAATAGAAATAAATACTCTATGTGAAATATTCTTACAAAAATAATGAATCTACATCTTACAAAGTCTCTAGCTCCAACTATCAAATTCTAGGAAACGGGTGACAGAGAAACACGTTAAATGATACCATAAGGATAAATAAGCAAAACACAATTGTATGAAATTTCAAAGATAAATGACTCAGGCTTCCCAAAAAATAAACCGCAAGCCGGAAAAAAAAAACAGATTAAATGGGACTTAAGGGATATATTAACGGTAATACGTGTATCTTATTTGGGTCTTGATTCAAAGACATTGTTGAAAGACTGAGAGAGAGAGACAGCGAGCAAGAGAAAGAGAAGAGGGAAAGGAAGGGAAGGGAAAGAAGGGGATAGGAGGGAAAAGGAGAGAAGAGGAGACGAAGGAGAAGGAAGGAAAGGGGAGGAAAGAGGAGGGAGAGACTAGCAGAGTAGAAAAATAAAAAAAAGCATGTCAGGAATTGAAAAAAACTTATCAAATATTTATTGACACTAAGAAATCATCATTATATTTAAAAAGTATTGCAGGAAAAACAAATACCACCTGTTCTTAAGATTTGGGAAAGCTAAAAATTTATCTCATAAAAGTAAAGCATAGAAGAATGGCTTGGCTGCCAGAGGTCAAGAAAAGTATACAGAAGAAGTGTGGCATAGAGAGAGGATGGTTAATGGGTACAAGGTACAGTTTGGTTCGAATAATATCTTGTAATGTTCTACAGCAAGTAAGATAACCATGATGGACAAAAATAGTTCTATATTTCAAAAAGCTGGCTGAAAGAATTTGAATGTTCCCAAGACAAAGAAATGATAAATGTTTGAGGTGATGCTTATGCTAATTACCTTGACATATCATTACATATTTTATGTATGTACCAAAATATCATATGTATCCTATAGTTGTATAATTACTGTGTACCAATTTAAAAAATAATTCTCATCTGTAACAGATACAAATTTCATTTAAAAATGACACTAAGTTGGCACATCTGAGAAGAAACTATATATAAGTACACATAAAGTAAGATGCCATTTGTTGATAATTATTAACAATGAAGGAGATACACTTGTTTGTGTATGTTGAAACTTTATATTGTAATTTTCTTGAAATGGCAGAATATGTTAAACAAGCACTTGAGGAGTTCTTTCAAATACTATATGGTCCCTAACTGTCAATTTGATGCAGCTTCTTGAGGGTTGCATGGCTGGCCCTAAGTCTGTAACCCATGCCTAGCTGTCCTTCCCTGGATTCACTATAATGGTAACTGAGTAACTGGTGAGGTACACTGAAGCTGAAAAAACAGTGACTCTGATATAGAAAAGCCTACTGGGATTTTAGATTTAAGTAAATACTTAGATTTTACTTAACAGTAAAAATGGAACTGAGAAGCATGCAAGGACCAAGCAAAAATTTGGGAGAGAAGAAATAAACCCTGATAATAACTATCTGTCCTACACAGAGATTTGCCCATCCTTTGTCATCATTAGAATTTGATGAAAACTTTACTTTTTTTGAGGTGGACTAAATAGGAAAACTTTCCATTCTCAGGACAACGGAGTACAGGCAAAAAAGGAAGAATAATGTATCATGTTAGAGAAAGTAACATTTTAATAGAAGTCTGAATATTGTAAGTCAATAAAGAGAAGGAGATGTCCACATACTGCAGTTCACTGCAGTTTGGGTGGAATTTTTATAAGGAACCATATGAAAAACAAGGTACAAGAGTCCCTAGTGTAATAAATATATATATATATTTAAAAAGATGGTGTTGGTAAAAGGTGACTTATATACATTAAAAAAAAATGGTTCCATCAAGGAATGTGAGTGCCTGTCCTTGGGTGGTGGATTGGCACTCTGCCCAGGACCAAGCAAGAGTCTTCTTTGTTCAGCCTCCTGTTATTTAGAGCACAGGCTTGGGAATGTGAACCAGACCAGAGCATTTTCAGATGCTAGCCAAATCCGAGGTCACGCTAATCTAGGACACACAAACGTGAGCTGTTTTAGGCTTAAGAAATAGGGAAAAAACAAGAAATTGTCCTGTCTTTCCAGCAAGAGGAGTTCAGCTGCTAGTTCCCCATGACTGACTGCTGTGGGATGTGTCACTTGGGTGATGTGGTAGTGTGTGTGTGTGTGTGTGTAATTATGTACATATGTGGCTATATACATGGTAATGTATATATCTATATGCATATGGATATACACCTTTAACATACGGTTTTTCCGCTTTAATAGACTTTTTAACATCTGTCTGGTATGGAATCCTTCATTCTCTGTGACTCAAGTCAGAATAAAATAAGTTTGTGCACAGCATAACAGGGAATAACTTACTTGTAAATTCACCTGGGATTTCCCAGATAGTATGCATGATTCTTGGAAGCTAACTGACTAGGGAGGACCTAGTTACTTACCCAGAGGGGGCTGCAGCATGCCCCCATTCTTCTCACAGTTCCCAACAGGCTGGATTTCAGCTGAGTCAACCAGCCGCCAGAAATCATTCTTGTTGTCACTGCCATCAAGGCGCAGACGAAGGCGGGCACCTGTCAGTCCAACCACTGTGGCAATACAGGTGGATGTGGTGTTCCTGGGGTCCTGTGCTTCCAATTTCATGCTGATCTTGAATTCATTGCTTGGAGGTGTGTAAGACTGAGGAGAATAAACCACGGGGATTAGACAGGCTAACAGTAAAATGCATTTTCTGAAAGAAACCTGAAAATCTAGGATTTGAACTCAAATAGCTGGCCTAGGGACAGCAGCTCTGAATTAGTTAGCAAAAATTTCATGCAAAAGAAAAACTGGAAGGTAAGAAGGAAAAAAAATTGCTTTCCATGGAAGCATCAAATATTGACTAATACTAACTTTGAAAAAGCATCACTAATTCACATAGTTCAGTCACATGCTTTTTAATGCTGTGCTTTTCAACTCCCTAGGCATACAGGTGTAACATTTTCTTCTGAGGATCACTGT
The DNA here is from genome assembly GCF_017591425.1 of Ochotona curzoniae. Lineage (NCBI taxonomy): Eukaryota > Metazoa > Chordata > Mammalia > Lagomorpha > Ochotonidae > Ochotona > Ochotona curzoniae. The sequence goes on from NW_024465451.1 coordinate 10,585,664, forward strand.
ATTACATTTGACTATGATTTCCATAGTGTTTCTTCAACATTTTTAAATACTGGTCTGTATATCTGTCACACAAACTACTGAAGGTATAGCTGACTTTGTAATGAAAATAAAAAATAATTCTTTAAAAAAATAAATTCTACATATTGTCCATGCCTACAATATTAGGAAACACTTCAATAGCGGAATGATGGACTTATGACTGTTCATCAAGGATTATCATTGTAATATTAGAGGGAAAATCGGTGCGGGGAGGGGGAGGATTTAGAAAGCGGGAGGGGCCTTCCTAAATCCAGAGCAAATGGTACTATGTCATAAAATAATAATAAATAAAATAAATTCTACAGTTTATACAGAATTTACACATTTTTCTTAAATATTTGAAATAATCCATCACTTATATAAGACAGGTCTAGAATATTTATTTGTGGGAAAGTTTCTGTAACAGGAGTGTAATATTCAGTTTCTATCTTCTTGAATGAGTTGGGGGTAATTCATACCACCCGGAAGTTGTTTTCAGTATCTTAGTTGCCAAATTTAAAGGTATGGATTTGCTTATAATACTTCATTATTACTTCACTACTATAGTTCTTTGTTACAATACTCCCTTTATTATTCTCTGGGGGTACTAGTAATATCTTACTATCAGTTTGGGTACTGATTATGAGTGCAGTAAGAGGATAAAAACCCTATCTGTCTGTATAGTCATGTGCATTTCTTTGTATGTATGCTGTATCTTAATGTTGAAAGATATAGAACTACATTCTCTATCCCAGTAATAGTCTTTACTGTGAAATATATTTTGATACATTTTTAAAGATTTATTTATTTTTATTGGAAAGTCAGATATACATAGAGGAAGACAGAAAGACAGAAAGATCTTCCATCCAATGATTCACTCCCCAAGTGAGTGCAACAGCTGATGCTGTGCCGATCTGAAGACAGGAGCCTAGAACCTCCTCCAGGTCTCCCACAAGGGTGCAGGGTCCCAAGGCTTTGGGCTGTCCTCAACTGCTTTCCCAGGCCACAGGCAGGGAGCTGCATGGAAAGTAGAGCTGCTGGGATTAGAACCAGCACCCATATGGGATTCCGGCATGTTCAAGGCGAGGTCTTTAGCTGCTAGGTCACGCCACTGGGCCCTCTTTGATACGTTTTAAAAGAATTATTTATTTATCTGAAAGTCAGAGTTGCATAGATGGAGGTGTTCCACCCACTGGTTCTCTCCCCAAGAGGCTGAAATGGCCAGAGCCAAGACAGGCCAAAGCCTGGAGCCAGGTGCTTCATCTGAGTCTCCCACATGGATGACAGGGGCTGAAGCACTTGGACCAACTTCTGCTACTTCTGTCAGATACATCGCCAGGGAGTTGTGTCAGAAGTGAAGAGCCAGGACATGAATCAACCAGCACCTCTATAGAATGGCAGTGTTGCAGAAGGCAGCCTTACCCACTATGCATCATGCCAGTCCCACGCTCTGATATTAATATAGTAATTTCAAAGGTATTATGGCTAATATCAGCATATTTCAAATGCCATTCTTTTATTTTTAACCTACTATATTTTTATAATGAGCAGGTACTGGTATAGTGGTTAGGATGACACCCAACATTCCACCTATATCAGAGTGCTTGGGCTAGAATACCAGTTCTGCTTTCAGTTCCAGCTTCTTGCTAATGTGCATCCTGGAAGGCGGCAAGTGGGTCCCTTTCACTCACACTGGAGGCCCAGACTGAGTTCTGGGCTCCCAAATCTGGCCTGGTCTAGCTTTAGCTGTTGTGGATATTTGGAGAACAAATCAGCAAATTAAGTCTGTCTCTGTCTCTCTGCATTTGAAGTAAAATTTTAAAAACAAATGTAAATGTAACTTTTTCCCCAGAAGTATATAATTAAGTCTTTTGTAAAAATCCAATATGTTAATCTCAGTTTTCTAGTTGGAATATTTACACCATTTAGATTTTATTTGATTACTGATGTAACTGAGCTTAAATCCATATTATTTCCATTTGTTTTCAATTACTTTAGTGTTGACTTAAGGGCTCTACTGTTTTTCTTTACATTTATTTTAAAGGCAGATAACTGAGAAAGAGAGAGAGAGCAAGACAGGAAGTGAACTAGTGAATGGAAGATCTTTCTTTTTGTTTCTCCTTTCTCTATATGTTTGATTGGCCTTTCCAATAAAAATAATTAAAACTTAAAAAGGAAAAAAAACACTTTACAATAGTATATTTAGGTTTCTACAAACTTGCTTTTTAACTGTTGTTACACATTTTACTTACATATGTTATCCCCATAACATATTATTACTATTCTTAAGAACTATCTTTTACAGAGACCTAATAACAAAAACACCTTATGTATGTACTCTTACAATTACTGGAAATTCTTATAATCCTACAAAACAGATTTTCTTATTTTTTTATTCCTAGTTGCAGTTACTACAAACAGCTTGATCCTTTGAGTCTTTTTTTTTTCTTTATTGATTACACTGTATTATGAGACATAGTTCTATAGGTCCTGGGATTCCCCCCACCCCTCCCCAAACCCTCCCCCTATAGTGGATTCCTCCACCTTGTTGTGTGACCACAGTTCAAGTTCAGTTGAGATTCCTTCATTGTAAGCATATACCAAGCATAGAATTCAGCATATTATTGTCCAGATAAGTTCAATGGCTTCTTGGGGAGACCTTCTCTGGTTCCAAAGGAAGGCAGCCTATGGGGCTCCGGTAGGCCCTGGGGCAGCTCCCCATGTGGGCGTGGGAGCTGATGTGGTAGTTACCAGGCATGAAACGGCACGTCCCGGGGGGCCCCCCAGCTGCCATGCGGTGGCTGGAGGACCAGCCCCTCCTTTGAGTCTTTTACAGCAGTCCTCACTGGTAGTTATTCCCTGCTACTAAGTAAGATCTTCATGAGGATTTTATTGTAACACCCAATGAATTATGAGATTTTTCTAACCAATCTGATAAATTCATGAACTATTTTATCCTTGTGTCAATATCAGGATCTGTTCCTTCTAATCCTTTTTGATGGGCTTTTCTTTGGTCTGAGGTGTATTTTGTTTCATACATGTCCTGAACAGCAGCACTTACCTAAATACATCAAGGGAATGGTCTGTAAACTTCTATTTTTCTCTCTGTCCAGTTCTTTCATTTCTAGTACTTTGTCCTGTATTTTCTAGTTAGTTTTGGTATCTCTGAACTATATGACCCTTCTCCATGAATTGGGTAATCCGCAAACTTATACTGAACTCCCCTTTCCTGGGCCATGATTAAAAAACTCTTCAAGGCATCAGGGACTGTAGGGAAATTCATTTGTTTCCCATCTTTCAGAAATCACTGGGTTGCTCCTTAATTTGCAGTGGCTTTGCCTAATTTGCATGGTCTATTGTACCTTTTGTCTTTCAAAAACCATTTTAGGTAGAAGTATGAATTTACTTACAAATGGGCATAATTTTTAAACATATATGTTTAATTAGAACATAGATCAGATTTAAACTTGAAGTGAAACATGGAAAAAGATAGCCATTATTTAATTAAGGAAGAGATACAGGATTAGTTTCCTGGTACTGTGTCTAGTACCAGCGGACTTCTTATCAGTCTTATCATATACTGATACAATCAACATCTATAGTGCTTGAGTCTACATGGAAGGTTCTAGGTGATCTCTGAAAAACAATCAAAATGTTTCACAATGTGATCCAGTGTTAACATTCTTACAGAAAGACTGCATAGAAATATGGCTCTAATTCCAAAAACTAAGAAGTACAGAACTCTATCCTATCTCTCTGAATTAAGAGTTACAGTAACACAAAATATCCTCAAGAAGTAAAGAAGAAAAGAGTGTTACCTGGGATGAAGATTGCTGCCCAAAGCTACAATCTCCAAATTTTACCTCTTGAGTAACATTCCTCCTACAGAGCTTTCCACCAGAGTTCTGTGGTGAAAAGGCCAAGGGCTACCACTTTAATGTAAGAACCAGGAAAAAAAACCTACTTGTTTCCCACCTACTAGAAGATGTTGAGAATCATTACCTGCTTGAAGCAATGGATAGGAGCTGGGACTGAACACGTTTCTTTCAGGTATTTGTCCCAGGTAAAATGACCTGTAAAGGAAATAGAAATCTCTATCACAGTCAACTCACTAAAAAAAATGCTCCTGGGACATAATCTACACTAAACATTACACATTTTTGAGCATGAGAAAATGCCTTTTCCCTATTTGGGCCCAAATGAGTATTAGGGGAAGAACCTAGGTGATCTGAGTGGATCTCTCAGATTAATGTTTTAAAGTCACAATCTAAAGATAACCTGAGATATTTTTCATGTTGACCACTGTAGAGATCCCATATCAATATTTCAAAGAAGTGTTCAGGAAATTCATGAAAAAACAGAAGTGATATAAAGGGAATGTGGAGATTCCTTTTGAGCAATCTGACTCTTGGGAGAGGTCCCTTGTTGCTGTCAAATGACAGTTTTAGCATCCAGAATGGCTGACTCCCATCCCATCCACAGCTGTATTGCTCTGAGGCGCAAAATAATAATGATCTGGTAATTTGGAGACAAGTGGGACACAGGAAGTTTTTTCTAATGACACTAAATAAGAACAGGTTGGGGAATCTACAGTCTCTCTTAACCTGAGAGGCCGACTAAGAGTCTCTCGAAGTTTAAAGAACACATAACACTAGAGATATAACAGTCAAGGTGATACTATCTGGGGTACAGGAAAACAGTTTAAGGACAAATTCTTCATTCAAAGGTTAGACCAATTACCAATATTTCCCTAATACCCACCTGGAGGTGACTCCATGATAATAGAGTCAAGAAGATCCCAGAGAGTCTCACCGGCTAAAACACTGTAGCAAACCAGCATTTCTTGAAGTTTCCTCTGTGGTGGAGCAGCACAGAATCCTTTTGGGCAATGCAAAAAGCACTAGATGCTGTAACAAAAATGAATCACTGAATGATGAAATCTAAATCACTCCAAACACAACCCCAAGACCCAGAGAACAACAAGGAAAGCTTGGAACCAGACAGGAAACGGTCAGCATGGATTCACATATACCTTACTAGGTAGGACACAGAGATTAATTACACCTCACTGGGGAATGGAAGATTTCTCTGCATGCCCCTCCTAAAACTGTTCACCTAAACTGTATGCCTCGCTAAAGTTATAAGCCAGTTTAGACTATCCTAAAATTTGCCAAGTTCAGTAGAATCATGCTTCAATGCTATAGACTGCTAAACATAAAATGAGGATAGACACAAGACAGCTGAATAGTACCCTACAGCCATTTTAAGGTGTATAGAAACTGGTTGGTATATAAACTAAAATCGAAATGTCAATGAAGTAGTCACAGGATGTGGTTCAGAATTTGCATTTTGTAACATATTGGCAATTTAATAATGTTGTAAATTGTTGTTGATGTTATGTTGGGGCTTTTAATTGATCAGGATGATATTCTGCCAGCTCTACCTTCAGACTAGAAATGGTCTCCCCAAGAAATCGCTGAATGTATCTGGACAATTAGATGCTGGACTCTTTGCTTGGTATATGCTTGCAATGAAAGAATCTCAACTGAATTTGATCTGTAATACTGTAACAAGGTGGAGGAATCCACCATGGGGGAAGGGTATGGGGAGAAGTTAGGGGAATCCCAGAGCCTTTGAAACTGTCACATAATGCAATGTAATTAATAATAATAATAATAATAAAACTAGTCCCTTCCCCACTATCCTTAACTAAGCCAAGCAGATGTGGCAAACATCATTTTCAGTTCTGAACAGTTTCTGAATTGGTCAATGATTAATCATCATGGCCAGACAGTTCATACGGTAAATGAGATGGATATTTACTCAAATAAAGATTTTAAAAGGTTACCAGGATTTATGAAGAATTTTCTCTTAGCTTAAAAGGCCCTCAAGCAAGGACTAAACACAATTCATCACTATTTGCTATGAAAAAAAAAACATTTCTGTAAACTGTTATTTCATCTTACACATGAAAGAGTAGATCAAATAGTATGTCTTAGATTTTGTCTACGGCCATACCACCTTGAACACACCCAATCTCGTCTGATCTCGGAAGCTAAGCAGGGTCAGGCCTGGATAGTACTTTGATGGGAGATTCCACTGGACTCAGACTTCACCTCCAGTTAGTATCTGTGCTGATACAATGTTCTGTGTCTGCACTGACCAATGAGGTGGCCACTTGTAACTACTTAACACCTGAAAAGCAGCTACTGTGAATAAAGAATGGGATATTAGTATAGAACATCACTGATTGCCACACACTAGCCCACACCAAAGCTATGGATGGGGGCCTCTTTGGCAGTGTTGAGTACCATTACCCAACTGAGTGTTGCAGTTGTAGAGTGGTCACATTTGGTAGGATCAAGACACTATCCAGCATGCAAGAGAACTTGGGCTGGGGGTAGACTCTGTGGGGTTGTGTGGGCCCAACCTTTTGGAATACAATTCCCCCAGGTTTGCTCGCAAGCTGGGGTTGCAATGGTCTAAGCTAGGTGTGAACATGCCACCTGCCATCACTCATGGGTAAAGGAATCCACAACAGTCAGGGTAGGTCAAGGCAGCAGCACCCAAATGTGCATCTTTAAACAGGATGTGGGGTCGGCCGGGCTGCCACTGGAAGGGGGCAGAATGGGCAGGGCTGAAAAAACCTTAACTCACAGGAAACATCAGAAATCAGGTTGGAGCACAGCTCATGCCATGTAGGTCCTTGCATATACTTAGCTGTGTGAGGCAGAGGCACTAAGCCACAGCATCCAAGGGGCCAGGACAAGTGAGGGCCTCTGCCAAGCGGAGACAGAACAACCACCGGCCTGCACCTGATCTAAGGCAGGGAAGAGGCCCGGTTAGAGAAATAACGGGACACCCTTGCTGGGTTGAGTTCCCCACCAAGGAGCGCATGGGCTGGAACTGAGGCTGCAATCTGATCAGGATACGATTGTAATCTCACTTGGCACAAGTGGGGACTGGGACGGGAAGCACCAAGCCAGGCCAGATTCCGACACCATCTGGTGTTCTGGAGGACCGGGGAGAGATGTGTGACAGACTAGGCTAGGTCTCAGCCCTCACTGAACCATGTGTGAGCTGTGTGGGGGTATGGAAGAGCCGTGGCTGGGTTGAAATATGCAACAACAAGAACCAGCTTGGGTCGAAGGCCAGTCAGGAAAAGCCGCTGTTCCTCTTAGGACAGGAGGTAAACTGAGTAGTGCTGGCCCAGGGACCCACTGGTATGCACAAAAACTGGCAGTGGGAGAGGTTCTGGTGGAGGAGCCTGGGCAACTTCTCTGGCAGGACACAGTCCCCTGCTTGCAGGCAAGCGCAAGAAGCACAATAGAGAACAACCCAGAACAGGCAATGGAAATTATCCCACTGGCATACACATGGCATGGGTTCGGGGCAGACCAGACTGAACCTGTTCACATTACCTTCTGGTGAATTCGAGCACCAGAACAGAGTGCGGGTTGAGCCAGGTTCGGTTGCAACACATACCAGTACACAACAAGTAGTGCCAAGGTGAGATGAGCCGTACCAGATGTGGTTGCAGCGCACAAACAGCACATGTGACAATCAGGGAGGAGGCAAAGCCGACAGGGGAATGTGGGCACCCCTGCTGGATAACTACTTCCATTGGAAAGCGTGAATTGGGATGGGGGAAGTTCAGACTAGGCAGGGCTATAGCACCTGTGGGCCTCACGGTAAGCTGACTGTTCTGACTTGTGCAAGTAAAATTAGAGTGGGTTGAGGGGTGTTTGGGCTTAGCCACAGCATTAGCTGGCAGAGGCTGGTACTGGGAGCTAATTCTGTCAAGTCAAATGCCAGAACCATCTGGAGACTGCATAATCTGGGAATGGGTGTGGCCTAGTAGGGAAATAGTGGGCACCTCCCTCAGGGTTACCACCCCCACTGGACAGCACAAAAACCAGGATAGGGGCAGGGGTGGCTAGACAGAAAGGCACCTGCCAGTAGGTGTATGGGCTGGATAATAGGTTGGTTGGGTTGAACTAGGCTTCAATGTCCATTGACGTGTGCGAGAGCTAAATGGGATGTGGGACAGACTGGACAAGCCTGCGCTATATACTGGCAAGCATGGGAACCAGGGTAGGGGACAGATCTGGTAGGGGTTCTGGGGAGTCACGCCAACTAGGCTGCAGCTCCAACTGGTTTGCATGAAGACCGAGTATGAAGTGGGTAGGATCGAGCTGGACTACAACACCCATTGGTTCACGAGGAAGACGGGGCTGGAAACCGAACGGACCCAGCAATTGCAACGACCAGCATGTGCATAAGCTGATTGGTGTAACGAACGGTGCTGGAGCCTGTACTAGCAAACTCACATACAAGAATCAGATTTGGGATCAACTCAGATGAAGTTTCTTTGGATATCTCTCCAACTGAACTGCTGATCTTGGACCCCAACCATCAAGAGAGTGTCAGCCAGTGGACTCTGAATAGGTTTCATTGTGGTTGGGACGGTGAGATTGGCAGCAATCCAGCACTGATGAACTATCAAAACTGTTTAAGCAGGATCCTTGGAGCGCGCCTCATGTTGGGGATGTGGGATGGGTGGGAAGTTGGGTGGGGCTTTTCCCTTTGCTACTCCCCTAGCCCCAGATACAGGGAAAAATGATTGTATTAGTGTGGAAACAATGATATTACCCACTTTCACCCTGTAGCCCTTGACCCTTTGTACCCTAATCAACTAAGATTAATATAAAAAAAATTGTATTAAAAAATAAAAAACAATCCCTCCCCAAAAATGGTAAATATTATTTATTTTTAATTAATGTAAGTTTAGATACCTGCATGTGGTTAAGAGTTACTGTTTTAGGCAGCACTGGTCTAGAGGTTTGATCAGTCTAACATAATTGCTTATAGTGAGTTGTATCCAAAAACACCCAGGAGATTTTGGTTTTAAGAACATAGCAGGGGCCAATGAGGTGGCATAGCAAGTATTTCATTTTGGATCTGACTTTATTCCTGGCTGCTCCACTTCTGATCTAGACCCATGCTTATGACCTAGGAAAGCAGAGGAGGATGGCTCAAGTCCTTGGGCCCCTATACCCACATGGGAGACCCAGAAGTTGTTCCTGGCTCCTGAATTCACACTGGCTCAGCCCTAGCTGTTGAAACCATTTGGGGAGTGAACCAATGGATAGCAGATCTCTCTCTCTGTGTCTGTCTCTCCTTGTCTCTGCAAATCCACCTTTCAAATAGAAATATTTTTTAAAAAGAATATAGCAACACGAGGGGTGCCACAATTATTAGAGTATTAATAACAGTTCTCTATTATGCACATAAGCTTTAGTAATCAATCCTGTGTTGCAAAATAGAGAGAACAAAAACCTCAGACTTTTCACAAAACATCCTATTACAAACTAAATGAGAAGAAATCACTTTGCTCTAATTAATCCACTCCACTGTGATGGTTGACTGGCCTGAGCCATACCTAAATTAGTATTTCTCTTATATTTGGCAGTTTGGACTATCTAAGACTTAGTTCCTTAATATCAGGTAAATTAGAAAATAAGATAACTTTTATTGACTCAATAAGAATATTTGCATATCTACTATCATATCTATCATGAAGCCAGACATTCAAATATTAAGGATTTGGAATATTGTAGATATAGGGTTACCATATCTGTTAAGTATTAGAGTAACAAACGAAACAGGACATGGAGCTGGTGTTGTGGTGTAGCTAGCTTACAACCTTGGCATCCAGTGTTAACTGTGCTTTTGACTCAGATTTCTGCTAATGAACCTGGGAAGGTGGAGTGCGATGGCCAAAGCACACAGGCCCCTTCCATCCATGTGGGAGCCATGGATGGAAATCTGGGCTCCTGGCTTCTGCCTGACCTACCTGTGGTGATTGTGGCCATTTGTGGAGTGAATCAGTAGACAAAAGATCTCTCTGTGTGTCATTCTGTGTTTTAAATAAATTACAGAAAAAAGAAAGAGAAAAACAGAGAAATGCCACCACTTGCAACACTAGCATCACATATGGACAATGTTTCCTGCTTTGGCTTCTCTTCTGACCGAATTCCCTGCTAATGGCCAGAGAAACACAGCCCAAATGCTTGGAACCCTCTACTCATGTGGAAGACTCAAATGAAGGTCATGGATCCTGGATGCCAGGTTTATTTGGCCCAGTCCTGGATGTTGCAGCCATCTAGGGAGTGAAGCAGGGGATGGAAGAATTCTCTCTCTGAAACATGAAATTTTATCAGTTTGCATTCTTTCTTTTTTAATAATCCTATTAGGGTACAAAGGGCCAAGGGCTACAGGAAAGTGAGTAATACATCAGTTTGCATCCTATAAACCTAATAGCAGAATGATGAACTTATAACTGTTACTGAAGGACCATAGCATTGTAAATATATGGAGGAAAACAGTAGGGGGAAGGGATAATGAAGGGAGTGGAGGGGGAAATCCCTGAGCTTATGGGACTGTATTATGAAAAAAAAATAAACAAACAAATGATATTTTAAAGGAAAAAGGATGGAAACAGGATGGGCAGCAAATTACAGAGCAGGAGCCCACAAACTTTCTGTAACAGACAAGAGACTAAGAATTCTATGCTTTGTAGGTCTATGTTCATTGTTACAACTATTCAACTCTGCCACTGTAAGTATGAAAGCATCTATAGATAGTACACAGATGAATAAATGGTTTGTACTAAAGCAGGCAGGAAACCAGATTTGTCTCCCCAGCAGCAGTTTGCCATCTCCTGGCATTAAGCACTAATCCCAAAACAAAACCTTCAAAAGCTCTCACTAGGCAGCATTTTGAAGGTTTCTTAGGTAATTCTGATTAAAAAGTTATATATAAAAACTATCGGTGTGGTTGAAAGAATGTGATAAGTAGGTGTCAAATTAAGTTTTTCTATAGGGAAGTTACTTACTTCTTTTAAGCCTCAGTTTATTCATCTGAAACCTGGAGATAATATTTATCTCAGAAGGTTGCACACATAGCCATAATCCAGTAAACAGACATCTCCAAATGCAAATAATTACATTAAATGCTGGGAGAACAAGAGACACATGAATTCTAAATTCACAGTTTTCAGTCAAGATAAGCACAGATCTTAGATAAACAGGATACAATTACAACGGTGATACATTTATATTAATGAGGTGTAGTATCAGAATAGCATCCATGAGAAGGCACAATTGAGAAATTTAGTCCAAACTTGGGGTCAGGATTACTTTGACTATAGTATTATTAACTAACAACATGGGCACAATATTTTATAATTAACTTATGTAATTTGATGATTTTGAATTATTTATTTGACAGATGTTAATTGAGTCTCCTTTATGTGCATAAAACGGTTCTGGCCCTCACTATATTTACATTTTGGTGTATGATAAGAAACAATTAATGCATAATCAAGTGACAAGGCAGATACTAAGTGACAAGCACTTTAAGAGAATAAAAACAAGTAATGGACTGGGGTTTCTGTTAAAGTTATAGACAGATTCTCTACAAGGAAATACTTTAGCACCTAACAAATGAGAAAAAAAACCAGACATCTAATTTATATCATTCAACAATACTGAAGAACATGTTTTGTAAATTCTGTTGTATACAATATAATAGATATAAACATTAAGTGAATAAGATCCCTGCCCTGAAGAGATTTACAAATAACATAAAAGTATCTGGAAAATTAATAGACCCCAAAATTCATCTACTTAGATACATGACTTTCCTTCTCCAATATCTATCAAACGGCACGCATTGAATGAATGTCTATTATGTCAAGTATGGATCAAGAATCTGGTGCTACATGGTGAATAAATGTAGCCAAAATCTCTGCCTAAATGGAGCTCACAATTTGAGGATATAATAAACAAATAAATATGTCAGTCCAGGGGAAAAAATGATGATTCTATCATTCCTGGTTCTTTTCAAAAAGGAAAAAAAAAATCATGGCAAGAAGGAGAGAAAATGTGTGCTATTATAGACAGGACAGCCAAGAAAGGCATATGGGTCACATGACAAAAAAAAAGTTGAATCTGAATGTTCCCTCCAGCCTCTGTGGTATAACTCCAATCATGGGTCACTCCTTGTTTTTTGGCCATTATTTTTTGTTGTTTTTTGTTAAAGAGTGCAAATGAGCAACTTTTTACAGTTAATACCTGGCTCTGCTAGTCCTGGACCTATTCTATTTCTTAGTACTAGACATACTTCTTTCTCTAAGTATGTCCAATATTTTTCAACTGCTCCTACCCTGCCATACTGGTCACTCTTACTGGCTATTTTGTCACAATCCTGTGTAAGAGTTCTTCCTTGTTCCATCTAATTGTAAAATTCAAATTCCTTACAGCAATAAGAGTAATCAAAGCCTTTAGCTCAGAAAACCCACTCCAAGATTACTGTCTATTGTTCTGTTATCTATATGTACCATGGTTTATTTAACTTATACACCATAATTAATGTAATAAGAATATTTATTAAATGCAACCTTTGGTCATAAAATGTCTAATTTTTTAATAAGTATGAGTGCATATACCTTTGAATTTTTTTAAGAAGTTCTCTTTGGTACATATTCCAAAGAACATGCTTAATGGACAAATAATGCATGCACAGTTCAGATTTTAACATAGTGCATATGCTAAAATATTCCCTTGAAAGTTTATGCCTGTAGGTCTCAGGATGGGGAGTCTCATGCCTGGATCCCAGACGCCAACCACCATGTGCACGTGGTGAGCCGTCCCTGGGCGGTCAGTGTGCCATTTGGCACCAGGCTCCGCTTGCTGGGCGCCCGGCAAAGACCTCTGGGATTTTGGTTCTTTGAATCGCTGCTTAGGTAGCTCCAGGTTGAACCCACTGTGCTTCTGGGATGTGAATCAATCCTAAAGATTCCCAATGACAGTAATTCTTCCTTTGCAGAACTTGTAATCACTAAACAATGCTGACCACCAAATACCAGACCATGCAAAAGCTGTGGCTTAGGGCTTGTCCAGCAGAATCATATCCTGTTACCTGACATGATGATGGATCAGGAGAAGGGTCACATTAAGCAGGGCCATTACATTAACTAGCACTTGAGAACCATATCCGGGGGTAGATTCTGTGGGGGATGTGTAGGCCAAACCCTGTGGAAATTTTAACCCCACTGGTTAGCTCAAGAGTTGGGGTAGTGATGGACTAAGCTAGGTGTGACCAAGGAGCCTGCCATCAATCACAGGTAAAGGAACTGACAACAGTCTGGACTGGTCAATAGTCAAGGCAGCAACACTCAAATGTGCATCCTGAATAGGGTGTGGGGTAGGCTGGGCTGCAATGTTCACAAGCTCATATAAGGCCAAATGGAAGGCCAGACTTCACCGGAACCTGGCCTAAAACCCAATGGCATGAATGAGAACTGGGTCTGGGAGTGGATTAAGTGGAGGATCTTGGGAAACTTCCGTGGCGAGTCATAGATCCCGCTGGTGAACATGTGGTCCTGATTTGGGGGTTGGACAAGCTGGGCATAGTAGCTCCAACGGCTGGCTAATGTGTCAACTGGTAATGGAACAGGGTGGACCGGGCAGGACTGAGCAAACCTTAGCCCACAAGCAAAACTAGAGACCAGGATGGAGCACAGGTCATGCCGAGCTAGGCTCTTGAAACTACTGGTCTGCATGAGCCAGGAATGCTAAGCCACAGTGTCTAAGGCAGAGGTTGGGACAGGTAAGGGGCTGAGTCAGAGCAACCATTGGCATGCACATCATCTACAACTGGGAACAGACCCGGTTGGAGAGCTAAGGGGACAAGCCTAGCTGGGTTGAGGTTCCCACCAAGGGGCATGTGGGCTGGAATGGGGGCTGCGTTCTGATCAGGATACAGTTGTTGTCTCCCTTGGCACAAGTGTGGACTGGGATTGGATGCACGGGCCAGACTCCAACACCCTCTGGTGTCCTGGAGGACCAGGGTAGATATGGGATGGACTAGGCAAGGTCTCAACCCCTACTTAGCTATGTGTGAGCTGTATGTGGGTATGGACAAGTCGTGGCTGGGCTGAAATATCCAACAGCAAGGACAAGTTAGGGTTGAAGGCCAGTCAGGAAAAGCCACTGTTCCTGCTAGGACAGGAGGTAAACTGAGTAGGGCTGGCTCATGGACCCCCTGGTATGTGCAAAATCTGGCATTAGGAGAAGTTCTTTTTTATTATTATTATTTTTAATTGATTACATTGCATTATGTGACACAGTTTTATAGGCACTGGGATTTCTCCCACCCCTCCCCAGCCCCGCCCCCCCCATTGTGGATTCCTCCACCTTGTTGCATTACCACAGTTCAAATTCAGTTGAGATTCTTTCATTGCAAGCATCTACCAAGCATAAAGTCCAGCATCTTATTGTCCAGATAAGTTTAACGGTTTCTTGGAGAGACCATCTCTGGTCTGAAGGTAGAGCCAGCAGAGTATCATCCCAATCAATTAAAAGCCCCGACATTACATCAGTAACAATTTATAACGTTATAGAATTAGTTGACATGGTATTGAGTAACCAATATGTTGAAAGAGAGAAAAAAAAAAGATTGCAAGATCTGAACCACATCCTGTGACTTCTACATTGACACTCGAATTATTAGTTTATATACAACCGGGTTCTATACACCTTAAAATGGCTATAGAATACTATTCAGCTGTCTCATGTCTATTTTAATTTTAGTATTTAGCAGTTTATAGTGTTGAAGCATGATTTTGCTGAATCTGGCTGTTTTTCAGGTAGTCTAACTCTGTAACTTTAACAAAACATATGTCAACAGTTTAGGTGAACAGTTTTAGGAGGGGTGTGCAGAGAAATCTTCAATACCCCAGTGAGGAGTAACTAATCTCTGTGTCTCACCCAGTGAGTTATAAGTGCATCCCCACTGACCGCTTCCTGTCCGTTTCCAAGCTTTCCTTGCTGTTCTCTGTCTATCTATTCTAGTTTTCTTGTTTATCTGTTTATTTATTTGTTTGTTTTAAGGGGTTTCTGGAGCGATCCTGATGGTCATTATGAGAGAGGGTGTGGACCCAAAGTCAGCACCAGGCAAGAACCAGAGAAAGCTCCTCTCCCTAGTCCCGAAAGAAGTTTACTGTTCTTCTGTTTCTGTGGACCACTCAGTGCTCCCGGTTGTCGTTCCAATGACCTTGGATCTTGCAAGGCAGGATTTGGGCTTCTTCCATCCCATGTGGGTAGATTCAAATGGAGGTTGGTGACCTCAGAGTTCTCAGCCTCTGAAGGCACTCCAATTCTCCGTGGTCTCCTTGGCAGTTGGGATGTAGTCCTCAGTGCTCATACTGATAGTCCTTGGTGAGGATCTGGGAGTCTTCAGGGTTGGCATACAAGCCTCCTCCTGTCCACTTGCTCCACTCTGGGGTCCCCCCCTGCTCTGTGCATATGACCTCCTGTTAAGAGGTTGTTAGGATTGCTCCTGATTCCCCCCATATGCCTTTGTAGTTTTGCTATTGTCTCATGCTGATGTGAGTCTGTTGTCTATGGGTTACCAGTTATGATCCTGATAGGTTATACTTCCCGTCTTCCTCACACCTTCTAGGGTGATGTAAGATTTCTCTGCTCTTTCTCACCATTTCTGAGCAGCATAGGGCCTTACAAGTAAATTAGGCTTTATAATTCTTTGATGTAGATCAGAAGCAGTCTGACTCATATCGATTGTTGGTTCATTGGTTACTTCACAATATCTTATTCCATGAGATATAGGCTGTTTGGGGTTGAAATAATATTACTGTTTTTCGGATTGACATCATTTCATAACAGCCCTAAGTGACACCTTTGACTGTAATACCTGAAATAGTGCTTCAAGTAACCTGAAATTTTTAGACAACAGTAGTTTAAGAGGTTATTAATAATAATGAACTGGTGTTAGTTATAGGATAATATAGGAAAATATAGTTTTGTAAGAATTTTGTCTTAAAAGATGATTTGTTTTTAACATTGTTCAGATAAGTGGTTTTTTTTTTTTTGAGAAACAAAGTTTCATGTAAGTGCCTTTGTATTGAAAGATTTTTTTTTATTTAAAAACTTTCATGGCTTATAACATGCTGTTTGTTAAGATTTAGAAGAATTTATTTGCCCAGATCAGCTTAAACTTCTAAAAATAAATATGCTGAACAGCAGGAATGGGATTCCTTAAAAACTTATGGCAGGTTTAGCATTTGAAATAGCGTTTTATTAACATTTGTACATACTTGTCCATTGTGGAATGTGTATTTGACTAAAACCATGTGTGACAATGGAAACCCCTTTTGTAGTTCAGAACATACCAATTTTGTGTTTCACTTATTGTATCAAATTACTGCTTTTAGCTTGAAATAAGGGTTAAAATTACATTTAAGGAGATTATTGAATGTTATTCTGTGAAGCCGAACTTTTTGTGCTGATTATCAGTGTTCTCTATACTTGGGGGACAATTTTACTTTCTTAATCTATTTGAATGAGTAATGAAAAAATAAACAGATTAATGCTTGAAAAAAATTAACCTGTATTTTCTTCTAGGATTTTTTCAGATTTATTTTTCTTACACTTAAATATCTGATCTACTTAATTTATTTTGTGAAACAAATGAAGGTTTTAGTTTTCCTCTTTCACATCCATTCAAGCAAAGAATGTGTTCCAACATCCTCTACTGAATAATCTTTTCTCTATGATTTTAAATGTCACCTTGATGTTCTATTTAAATACTTTTATATCAATTTCTAGAGCTCATAATCTGGCTCCTCATTATTCTATTCCAACACTAGCAATATTCTTTCACATAATTTTACAATCAATTAAAACATCTGGTAGAGCAAGTGTTCTTCATAAGTTATATCTTCAATTCTATTTTTCTTGGCTCTTTATTGACACTTAATAAATTGTGGCATGGTACTTACTAAGCCCATTATAAAATGTTTAAAGCTAAATTATAGGGCCCGGCGCGGTGGCGCAAGTGGTTAAGGTCCTCACCTTGCACACCCGGGAACCCATATGGGCGCTAGTTCTAATCCCGGCAGCCCCACTTCCCTTACAGCTCCCTGCCTGTGGCCTGGGAAAGCAGCAGAGGACGGCCCAAAGCCTTGGGACCCTGCACCCGCGTGGGAGACCCTGAAGAGGCTCCTGGCTTTGGATCGGCATAGCATCGGCCGTTGTGCTTACTTGGGGAGTGAATCATTGGATGGAAGATCTTCCTCTCTGTCTCTCTTCTCTGTATATCTGCCTTTCCAATAAAAAAATAATAAAAATAAATCTTTAAAAAAAAAGCTAAATTATAAAACACAATATTCCCTCCTGAATAACTTGATATTTTAGTAAGTCATATGAAAATAAATTATTAAGCAAAAAAGAATTTTTGAAAAGAAATGTCTGTAACTGAATTATTTCTTCAGTGTCTTTCTAAAATAAACCATGAGTCTCAAGAACTCATCATTCACTGTGGTTCAAGAAGGGAGGTTTTAAGTAACAGCCCAGCTTCCAGCATCAATGCAATGACTCAATGCCTTAATTACTATACATTCCTACTCCTGGGCTGGTTTGGAAGATGCAGTAAAGTTAAAAGTGAGTGATATAATACTTAGGTACAGCCTTTCATTAAATGCTTCAATGTTGGAGCAGACAGTTGTATTAAAAAAAAGTTTCAATTGTAATATTGTTTCAGTAACAGTTTAACACAATTTTCTCTTTTAAAAAATTAAATCCACTCTAAGTGGTTTTAATAGAATAAAGCTTCCAGGGCGCATGTATTGTTTTTGTTTGTTTGTTTGTTTTTTCAGACAACAGAAAGTGTTTCAGGGTGAATAAACCATAGGCTTTCTGGAGGACCCAGGCAGGTATCTTGCAATAATAAAAGTCTGGATTTTGAAGGCCTCACAAATACGCCAGAAAGGACCACAGAGTCTCCTAACACAAACTTTTGCTGTTCTGGGCGTCATATCCACTCACAGTACTTCCACACAGTGAACAAAATGCAGCAAAAGCGCTTTCTCGGCAAAGCATTTTGATTTTTCCTGTTCTACCATTTTGCAATTGCCTCCAACACTGTTAACATCTTTGTTTTCACACTTATCACATCATAGTATTATAGATGATTTACTTGGCAAATCCTTTATGGATACAAACTATTTTTTATTTGTATTTGATCTTCCCTAATTGCCAGAATGTCTGAAACTTAACAGAAGCTTAATAAATTTTTGAGTGATACAAAAGCAGAGCAAAGAAACACATAAGTAACAGTCCCATTCTTTTCCAGATTAATAAAATCATATGTTGGATATTACATTTTGTTTTGGGCATTGTACTTCAAAAGAGATCCAGCAAATCAAAATCAGTTTACCACTACCCCTAAACCATGTCATCTGAAAACTAGTTTAAATACAATTCATTTCATGACTAATTACTTTTCGAAAATTTCCACCCAAGTCTGACTTACGGATGGTGAAGGTTTACTTCTGGGATCAGCAAAGTAAGAGCTATTACTTCCAGTTTGGTTTAGTTTCCATTCCTCCCTATAGTCTATGTAATTAGCCACATTTGTGGGTGCCTTTTGTGGGTACCTGATTAAACGGGAACTGATGTGACAGCTGAGATGGACTACATGCTATATTAGGCAGAAAGGAGTGCAGGACTTCACAGCTGTATGACACAGACACATGGAATTTTCTTTTTTGATTAAAACTGACTCCAATTCAACCTTTGCTTAGTGATCTCCCTTACTTAAAATAAACACAGCAAAATATCTCACCTAACTCCAGGATATCAGTGACTTCTATTAAAGAAAAATTCAAGTCAACACAACAAACATATCAAAATGATAGGAAGGTGAAATTCTGCAGTAATTACCCAGTCCAATTCTCTTATTTTAAAAGTACTGAGTTCAACATTGGTAGTCGTAGAGTATAATACCCAATTTTGCATTATTCCAAAATCTGAGCCTATAAACGCTATTGAAATCAAGAGGGGCTAAACAACTATGTCTAAAGCTGTGAAGTCAACTTGAGACAATCTAGCTTCCAGTTTTCAGTTTACCAAAGTATACTATCCTTGACACATACCTGTACAAATGAAAGTATCTGATTTTGTTTTATTGTACAAGTTATGTATAAACTCAGATCTATAAGAACAAAGTTTACTTATGGTAAGAAATTTCAAATAAAAATTTTTCACACTGAAGATTTTAGTCTTACCTTGATATTGGGATGGAGATTCTGATAGGTGACCATATTTATGTTTTCTGATATCACTCCAGTCTACTGCTGCAGGAAGAAAGAAAATAATCATGTGAAATGAAAAACAAGATTCAATGTTATTCCAGTATGGCAGGATGTACTAATGGCTTCTAGTAAAAACAATTCACTTCTGAAATTCTATTTTAAGAAAATAATTCAAAACATTGAATAAATAGTTATTTTCAAAGCTTTAACACTATTTATAACAATAGAAAAAAGATAGAATGAGCACCTCAATGTTTGCAACAGAAAACTAATTAAAGATTGATAATATGATCACTTGGAAAATTATAATGCTTAGCAAATACTGACAAGAGCATAAAAACAGATCCATCGACCAACAGAACAGAAACAAGGCATTAGAAGTTAACTCACATATCTACAGAAAACTGTCTTTGACAAAAGTCCTAAATTACACATTGGAAAAGAATAGTCTTTTAAAGAAATGGTACTGTGAAAAACTGGATGTCCACATATAAAAAATATACAAAAATCAATTCAAGAAAATCAATATGGCGGAATAGGGTAAGGACACGTTTAAACAAACAGAAATGTAAGCCAGTGTGAAGCAGAGAGAGCACATTCCAGGAAATAAGAGAGACAGAACAACAACAGAGGGGTGCCTAGAGACTGACAGACACAGGAAAGCAGGAGAAACAATGGTGTGGTGTTGCAGTGACTGATACGCCAGCAGCATTCAGTGAGCGGCAATCTGAATTGCAGCTGCGGCTGGAACTCCACTAGGAACAAGGTGGGAAAGGACTTTCACCAGGAGCTAAGGAGGCACACTGAGACAAAGAATTGCCCATCCTCCTGGTCTGTTTGGTTTGACCAGGAGTAGAGACAGAGCAGCAGGTCCCAGATGGGCAGTGCAGGAACAGGGTGCATTTCATAGCCTAGGCTACCCATAGATTTGAATCAGGTGCCATTTTGTTTAAGGAGGAAAAGGCAAGGGAAAGGACTGAGCATTCACTCAGCTGGGAGTGGACTCATTTCTAGCTCAGTGAATTGCAACAGAGTGGCATCCTACAGGTTCCACCCAAGACTGATCCAGGTAGCCCCTAGACCTGACAGCCAGCAGATCAAGAACTCTAAAGTTGCTCACATCAGGTGACATTTCATACAGCGTGGCAAAGAAGTTAAGACTGCAGGGTAAACAGTGAGCTAAGCTATGCATGCACTGAGCTGGGAGCAAACTCAATGAGCTCAATGCATTACACTAGTCCCACATGGAAAATAATAATGACTTTGGCATTGTACGGGTCAAAATAGGTCTGTGTGGCCCTCAGACCTAACAGCCAACAGGTTTTGGCAAGATCAGTACCACCAAAAATCTAGCTATAAAGGACACCTGGTGTTTCCCTAAACCTGGGACCTACTCCAACCAGAAGTGGGAGAAAGGTTGTACAGACAATGGTGCAGCCTCAGCACGAAAGCACAGGAGATGGAGAGTGGTCAGCCAGGAGTGGGGGCTATGGAGACCATGATAGATATCTAACATAAGAACCCAGACCTGGAGCTTGCTGGAGGGAGTGGCACAACTGACTGCAAACAGAGCCATATACCAACCACAACAAGTAAAATCGAACTGTAGACCTGTGGGTGACACAACTTAGAAACCTGCCCCAAGGAGAAGATTCTGATAACCAGAAGTACAATGACCAAGAGCAAAAGAAGATACAAAGGCACAATGAATATTACTGAAAACTCCCCTGCAAAGGAACAAAACCCTTTGCCAACTTCAGAGTTCACTGAGGAAGACATCGAGAAAATGAGCGATACAGAATTCAAAACACTTGTTATACAACTTTTTCTCAACAACAAGAAGCACGTAAAGCAGGATTTTAAGGAATGCAAGGAATATATTACATGGAAATGAATCAAATGAAAGCTGATCTATCAGAAATGAAGAATACAATGGAACAAATTAAAAGTACAGTGGAGAGTCTCCAAATTAGAATCAAGGAGGCAGAAGAAAGAATCTCAATTTTAGAAGATATTTCCTGTCACCAGGGAGAAACAAACAAAAAGCTGGAACAGAGCTGGGTCAGGCCAAAAAAAGTATTCAAGAATTAAAAGACACTATTAAAAGGTCAAATGTAAGAGTTCTGGGAGTCTCAGAAGGTGCAGAAAGAGAAACTGGGTTTGAAGATGTATTCAATTAAAGAATGAGCGAAAATTTCCCTAATCTAGAGAAAGAATTGGGAAACAGCATCATGCAGGAGGGGCACCGAATTCCCAAGGGGGTTGACCAAAAGCAATCTTTACCACGACACATGATCATCAAGTGAACATAAGGAAAATATCCTCAAATGTGCACGTGAAAAAACAACTGACATATAAAAGAATGCCAATTAAACACACAGTAGACCTCTCACAGGAATCTCTACAGGCCAGAAGAGAATGGAGTGACATATTCTCGATTCTAAAAGAAAAGAATTGTTGGCCCAGGATAACATACCCAGCAAAAGTTTTGTTTGTTTTTGAAAATGAAATAAAATTCTTCCACAATAAAGAAAAGTTCAAAGCATATACCTCTTCCAAAACCAGCCGTACAAATGATACTTACAGATGTTCTCTTGACAGAGAAAAGAAATAATAATCCAGATTCAAAAATACATGGCACATCTAAAGCTCATTTCTTAAAAGATGAAATACAAAAAAATTTTAAAAAATTAAATACGACATACAAATGACCAACGACTGCAAAGTCTGGAACTTCTTCCAGAACACCCACATAGATGAAAGGGCCCAAGCATTTGGGTCATCCATTGCAGCTTTCCCAATCTATTAGCAGAGAGGTATGTTGGAAATGGAACATCCAGGACCAAAACCAACAGCCACATGCCATTCTGGCATTGCAGAAAGGAGCTTAACTCAGTATGGCACAACACCAGCTCTTCAACCCTCTGTTTATTTCACACATCCATCTTCTAACTTTTCTCAAGTTATTTTTTCCTCATCCCCAGATAGTATCCTCATTCATGTAGGGTTTTTCTGTCCAACCTCTACTGAGATTATTCCCAAGTTGTCATTTCTAACACTGACTTCCTAGAATTCTACAGTTACATATACATTTACCTACAGGCCATTTCTAATATGGTTATGAATCAGATGTTTCAAACTAGTAACCTGTTACCATCTTTGTCTTCACTAATTCCGTACATGGCATCTCCTCCACCTAGATTCACAGATTATATGCACGGGCACACAAAACAGTTAAAATGCCTTTGTTCCAAACTCAGAAACTGTTATACAATGAGAAGGGTACATATCAAGATGATAGTATTTCAATGCATCAAAATTAACAGTTGAATAATGCTTAAGATAGCAGAAGAAACTATGGTTAGTATCTTACACATGGTGGCAGGAACTCAATTACTTGAGCCATCACCACTGTCCCCCTCTACCCTAGATCTGTACTAATAGGAAGCTGTAGTCAGGAGTCAGGAATTGAAGCCAGGCAGGTACTTTACATGGGATGTGAACACTTTAAACCGCATGGCTTGTATTATGTTTCTACTGGACAGTGTCAAATTGGACAACTGCAATTCAGTATAGCCACAGCATAAGGCATATGCCAGAAGGATGGGGTAAGACAGGAGAAGTAAAAGGAGGTCCGGAAAATCGGCCCTATATTTCATTTTAAAGGAGAAAGCAGATAGACCTTAGCTAGAAAAGGCCAGTGGGCAGGGAGGAGCATATGTGAGGGCTGGAAGACAGAATGTATTAATGATTTTTGGGACTTTGGTTCTGGAGGTCCAAATTAAATCCCTTGTTTTCATACGGCTTGGCTGTTCCCCGGTAATGAAAGGAATCCTATTTCAGATAGTATGATTTCACCATCAAGCAGAAGAGCAAAACTGACTTAATCCCATATAAAAGACTTAAGTAAGTCTCTAGCAAGAGATACATTATAAGGTATAGCTAGAAAAATATTCTTTAAAATAGACTTTTGGGGGTCCTGTGGGGCCCAGGTTGCCTGGCCTGGGTCCTTTTGGCCTGCCTGTGTGGTGGGTGCTGGTTCCATAAGCCTAAAGGTGGCGGGGCGGGGGATCCAGCTGGGCCCAGGCCACTTGGAACAGGTTCACGGGCCCACCTGTGAGAAATGGTCCTCCTCAGTGTAAAGGATGAAGTGGTGGATGGCAAGCCTTGGTGCACATACAGGATGTTGTAGCCCACTGGAGCCTGCAGAAGACAGCTGGTACCACAGCAGAGAATGGAGAACAGAACATACTGGACAACTACCTCAGCCAAGTGATGACAACAAATATATTAGTGAATGGAGACACTAAGGTCGACAGTGTCAGCCAATGGACACTGGAAAGGTTTCCTCATCCATAGACTGGAGAAATGGACAGCACTCAGAACTATCACCTGGGTGGTTGGGAGGCTGGATATAGCTTCTCCCCTTGCCTCTCCCCTACCCCAGAAATGGGAAGAAATAGAAAATTTGGGAACAATGATCACATCCACTTTTCCCCAACCCTGGATCCTTCCCACCCTGATCAACTATAGTAAACATCATCTAAAACACACAAACAAATAAGTAAAAAAAAAAATACTTTGATAAGGTTCTTAGTTTCCATAAAACCAAAATATAATTAGGATCAAAATCCTAAAATGCATGCAATATTTTCTAATAAATATAGTAACACTAAAGTCACCATAAAAATAAACAAGAATGGGCCCAATACAATAGCCTAGTGGCTGAATCTTTGTCTTGCATGAGCCAGAATCCCATTCCCAAGTTTGTGTTGCAGATGCTCCAGTTCCCATCAGCTCCCTGCCTGTGGCATGGGAATGCAGTGGAGGATTGCCCAAAACTATGGGCCCCTGCACCAACATGTGAGACCTAGAGGAGGCTCCTGGCTCCTAGCTTTGGATTAGCTGAGCTGTAGCGATTGCAGCCACTTGGGGAGTGAACCAACAGATGGAAGATCTTTCTGTATATCTTCCTTTTCAATAAAAAATAAACTAAATTTTTAAAAAAATTTGACAAGAATGCATACCTTCCAGAAATGGCTATAAGTCTTTATTATTATTATTATTTTTTTTTTTATTGGAAAGGCGGATATACAGAGAGGAGAGACAGAGAGGAAGATCTTCCATCCGATGATTCACTCCCCAAGTGAGCGCAATGGTCGATGCTTTGCTGATCCGAAGCCAGGAGACTCCTCGGGGTCTCCCACGTGGGTGCAGGGTCCCAAGGCTTTGGGCCGTCCTCAACTGCTTTCCCAGGCCACAGGCAGGGAGCTGGAAGGGAAGCAGGGCTGCCGGGATTAGAACCGGCGCCCATATGGGATCCCGGGCGTGCAAGGCGAGGACCTTAACCACTTGCGCCACCGCGCCGGGCCCACAGAAATGGCTATAAGTCTTAATGATGCTTCTGTAAGACAATATAATGAATCTAGAATATTACCTAGCACAGAGAATAAGTCCATTAAATGGTGAGTTTTCTTCCTCTCTTGATAATAGTTTGTAATATAGTCAAACTGTTATCAAATCATTTTAGATATTTAAAAATCGAGACTTTCAAATTCTTCCTGTAACTTGGAAAATTCATGATAATAACGGATGACAGTACAACTACATATAATAATAGTAGATAATGAATGGTTTAGTAATGAGTGATTCTTTAAATTGAGTTCTTGCTAGATCTCTTACACCTCTCTCATCTCTAGAAAAGAGTAAAAAGATACCTACCACCGGGCTGCATGGTCAATGGAGTAACAGCTAATCAAGCAGTTAAGAAGTCTGGGATTTACTCCTGGATCTACAAATACTTTGCTCTGTCCTCTCATAAGTTAGGTTTTCTGTAGGTTGTTTCTTCCATCTGTAAAACAGAGGAGAGAGGAAGTGTGACTGTTTAGGTAAAGTACTGAAATATTTAAGTGTTAACAAATTATGCTACATTATAAAAAATTTAGGATTGTTATGGGGTGCAGCCAGTGATAGCCAGCACGCATTGACAGTGGGCAAATGAAATTTGGTTGTGTCCCCTACCCTCTGTCCTGATAATTCCATCCTCAACCACTCCCCCCACATACTAATTTAGCCAGGATGTTGGATGCAGATAAGTCCAATTAGTCTGGGTGTTTTTAGCTGTAAGCCCTGTTCCTGTTCCTGCCCATCCCAACGAGCACTATTCAACTCCTTAGCCCATAACATTTAGGTATTCGCTCCTGCCTACCTGTAACTCACCTATCAACTGAGAGGGGATGGTACTGCATTGCTGCGTAACCACTCCCTTCACAAGCCCCTTTAAAAGGCCCATGAAGCGGGGGTTCTCGCTCTCTTTGTGGTCAGGTGCTTCCATTGCTCTGGCACCTCATCTCTACTCTTGGCTAACCCAGGACAGGTAATTCCCTAAGCATGGTCCCTGTGTACTACTTAGATGGGACAATGGATATAATAATATTGTTTCTGGTTTGTGCGCTGCCACGAGTTCCAGGAGAGGTGAGGCCTAGCAGGATTGGAATGTGGGCAGAGAAGCAAGGGAAAGGCAAAGGTCTGCAGCTTTGTAAGTGTGTCCAGGTTATTCGTTGCATGTCTCTTAGGATAAATTATATTATTGGGGAAGCTGGGACATAGGTCTTCAGCTTAATGGATGGACTTAATGGAAGGACTTAATGGATTTGTTCCTTTTGGGATTATGTTTGGATTATGACTGGTTGGATTGCCGTATGGACTTGTGATTTGCTATTGTGCTCTAGTATCACCAAGCCTGGTTAATAAAGACTCCTTAATAAACCTTAGACACGTCTGGTGTGATCTCACTCGCACCCCGCAACAAGAATATTTAATTTTTTTTTTTTTTTTTTGGAAAAGCAGATTTACAGAGAGAAGGAGACAGAAAGAAAGATCTTCCATCTGCTGGTTCTTTCTCCAAATGGCCACAATGGCTGGAGGTGAGTTGATCTCAAGCCAGGAACTAGAACTTCTTCTGGGTCTACCAAATGGGCACAGACTCCCACAGCTTTGGGCCGTCCTCTACTGTCTTCCCATGCCATAAGCAGGCTGTTGAATAGAAAGTGGAGCAGCTGGGACACGAACCAGCACCAATTTTGGATCCCAGCACTTGCAAGGAGAGGGTTATCTCAATGAGCCATTGTACTAGGCACTAAATATAGGATATTTAGATCAAATTTCTCATTATCGACCTTAAGGTTGGATGGTACTTTATAGCAAGCACTACTGATTTAACCTAATTAAAGCTCTGTACTTTCAGAAATACACATAGTTGCTCTGTTTGGGTCTATATTGAATATAATTTTCATTAATATAGCACACGAAGCTGCCACCTGAAATGCCAACATCCTGTATGTGCACCAGCC
Source organism: Ochotona curzoniae (assembly GCF_017591425.1). Lineage (NCBI taxonomy): Eukaryota > Metazoa > Chordata > Mammalia > Lagomorpha > Ochotonidae > Ochotona > Ochotona curzoniae. The sequence goes on from NW_024465451.1 coordinate 10,612,211, forward strand.
CAAGTTCCTGTTTTGCTCCTCTTCCAATCCAGCTCCCTGCTAATGTGCCTTGGAGAGCAATGGAAGATGGCCCATGTGTTTGGGCCTCTCCAGCCATGTGGGATATCCAAATGATTCCTAGATCCAGATGGCTCCTTGCTTTAGCCTGGCCCAGCCCCATGCAGCTTTTTAGACTAGACTGGGTACATTCAGGGTGGTATGGCTGTAGACTATGGCAGCTTTTAGGAAGTGAACCAGTAGATGGAAGGTCTTTGTCTTTTCCTCTTGCTATGACTCTGCCTTTTAAATAAAACAAACAAATCTCTTTTGTAAAATAAAAAAGTCCATTAACATGGTAATATGTGTACTGAATTGTGTCTCCTTCATCCTGTTCCTCCTCCTTGCTTAGTGCCACAATTCATACAAAGAAACCCTAACCCCAAGTGTAATGATGGTATGTGGAGATGAGGGTTTAAAGGAAGGTAACTAAGGTTTAATGAAACAATAAGAGTGGGGCCATAATGTTACCACACTAGTGTCCTTAAAAGAGGAGGAAGAGACATAGAACTTTTTTTTATCACTTACAGAGGAAAAATGCCACGTGAGGACACAGAGAGAAGACACCATGTGCAAGCAAACGAGAGAGACTGCAACAGAAACTGTTCCTTCTGGCATCTGGGTCCTGGACTTCTAGCTTCCAGACTGTGATAACATAAACTTCTGTTGTTTAAGTCACTTAGTCTATGGTATTTTGTCATGGCAGCCTGAGGACATGGTCACAGGATAAATGAGCCTATAGAAGTCTTAAAAGTATCTCAGTTCCCTCAAGAATTTTTATTCTGTCCTTTATCACAGTCTGAGTAGTAGTAAAATAGAGCCTAAAAAAAACCAATATACAAAATTTAAAAAGCTGAATTTGAAATTAAATTTTTATGCTTGTTTAAATCTGTTTTCCCTTTAAGACTGTCTTCCCTTTATAACTCTTGTTTAGCAACACTAGGGTAGCACGGAACCTCAGTTTTCTTACTAATGAAATGGGAATAATCTCCTACCCAATCCCCCAATGGTATTTGCTTCACTGGACCATTACAAAGAACAAACTTTTAACAAATGGCTTTACAAGCTGACAATGCTAATAATAAAGATGAAGGAAAAAATTTCTCATAGGAAAACTTAGACACAAATATAATACAATGTACTTACAAGAAAGACATTACTACCCACTATAAGTTAGCTGTGAGTCACAAATTAAGTAACTATTCTATGGAATATCTTACTCATACTTTGTTTATCCTTACTTTTACTGTTGCTTGGGATCTTTGAAAATTCTAGCAATAGAATCTTCTTGAAGTAAAAGCACCCAAAAGATAGCAATGATGCTAAGGGACTGGAATAAGAAGTGTTATTATGGATCCTCAAAAGGAGTTTCAGAGCCAAAAAGTAGTAAGGTAATAATCTCTGGGCCTGGCATTTGTGGTGTGGTGTATGAGGTAACGACTTGCAACACTGGCTTCTCACATGACCACACTAACTCAAGTTCTAGCTGTTCCACTTCTGATCTGGTTCTCTGCTAATGTCCTGGTAAAGCAGCAAAGGACAGCCCAAGTTCCTAGGCCCCTGCACCCATGGACAGACCCACAAGATGCTCCTAGCTTTATCTTGGCCCAAACCCAGTCATTGCAGCCATATGGGGAATTAGTTAGTAGATGGGAGATGGCTCACTCTTTCTCTCCAACTCTGACTTTCAGATAAATAAAATCTCTTAAAAATAGAGTGATTTCTGGAATATTGTAGAAATTATGCCCTTTTTGATTTCAGAGAAAAAGATACAAGAAATAGACTACTACTAATATCTGAAATAGAGCTATCCAGAATAGCATAGAAATGTAATGAAATGTTCTATATCCATGTTGCCAAAAGAGTAGCCAATAGTCAATCACAGGTCATTATTCGGGCTTTGAAATGTAGCTATCATGATAGAGTAGTTGGATTTTCAGTTACATTTAATTAAAAAAAATTTTTTTTAATTTATTTTTATTGGAAACTCAGATTTACACATTTCCGTCTGCTAGTTCACTCCCCAAGTAGCCACAACAGAGCTAAGCTGATCAAAAGCCAGGTGCCTAGAGCTTCTTCTGGGTCTCCCACATACATGCAGGCCCCCAAGGCTCTTGGCCATCCTCAGGTGCTTTCCCAGACCACTAGCGGGAGCTGATGGGAAGTGGAGCATCTGGGATACAAACCAGCACCCATATAGGATGCTGGCACATGCAAGGCAAGGACTTTAGTCACTAGGCTGCTCCGACCAACAGAGCCAGTAACGTGGACACGGAGAGGGTCTGGGGATGAAGCACCGACAGGAGCCCAGTGATGGTGGAAGTCTCTGCTAAGTCTCGCTTTATTGCTCCTTCACCTCTCCTTGTATGCTCTCCCCCTCTCCACCACGTCCTAATTTAGCCAGGATATTGGATACAGATGAGTCCAATTAGTCTAGGTGTTTTCAGCCGCAAGCCCACTTCCTGTTCCTGTTCCTGCCCATTCCAAGGAGCACTAATCAACTCCTTAGCTCACAACAGGTCTCCCTTTTTTATTTTAAAGCAGACTTGAATGCACCTGTCTTAGGTTGTGGACTCTCAGGTTATCAGCCTTACCCATCATCGGGAATCTCCACAGCATGATGGAGCCCCTGTCTTAGGTTGGTCAGTGCCCGGTCCATCTTACCCGTCACTGGCTGCCATTTAATGCACTGCCTGCTGCAGCTGCACAAACCATACTTGGGGAGGCTGGTAACCCTGTTCCATGGCTAGGAGTATCTTTAGCTTGGTAGCAATAAGCAGATAGCAGTTCCTGGGCTTGGGAAACATTTTGCACTTGCACAGGTGTTATATACATAAAGACATATGATGGGGAACAAGTGGCCCTGACCACATCCCACAGTATCCACTGCTCCTCTGCCAACAAATCAACCTGCTGTTACAACATAAGCATGCCCACCGGCACGTGTTCATCTACAGTTCTGTTGTTCTATAGCTCAGGCAGTCAGTTCTGCAAGCTTATTCATGGTCTCAGCGGTAGCTGTAGGGTGTCCTAGGGTCACCACTGCTGTGGTGGTGGCTGCCGACACTAGGGCTGGCTACATTAGCCGATGTTATGCCAAAGTCTCTTTTACACCTTATCAGGCCAACAGAGGCCTCTCCGTTAGCCCCGAAAGGCACAGGCAGGATTCCAGGCAGCCGCATGGCAATAGCAGTATCACCATTGCCATTCCAACATGCTGTTAGGGTGTAATTCACTTCAGAGACATTTTCTGTATGTAAGAGAGAAAAATGGGGCGATAACACAGGCAGACACGGGTTTAAAATTCAAGGAGCTAAGGTTCCCCAATGTGAGCGAGTCCTCAAATCCAGAGGAATAGTTGAACTAACAATTTCCATAAGAATAATTGCCTCCCTTAATAAGGGAAAGGGGAGGCATGCAGTGCATGTCCATATGCCACAAAGTTGTCACTTAGAAAAGGTGGGAAATATCAGGACCTCAGTGCTCATAGGAGGAAGATAAAAGGGAGGTGCTTAACAATATACTAACTTACTTATGTATTACATAAATGCCTAATATACTTGCTTGTCGCATCGATCTTCCGACTCAAATGCCTTTACCATGGCCAGTACCCAAGCTTTCACAAGACTCAGCAGGAGGAGCCTGTCGGACATACCTCTCAGGAATCCACCGTGAGCCATTTTCATTTTCTGAAAAAACACAAACTGATCTTCACCCCCATATGAGGACGAGATCTAGGCCTTGCCACTGACCAGTCAAGGGGTCCTTCCTTCCACATCATGTAACTCTTCGGCTTCTCAGATGGATTTTAATGACGATCTGCAGTAGAGTGTCCCTCAGTATCCAATGTTAGAAAATTTAAGATAAATAATACAAGGTTCAAATGATCTCAGGGAGTGCTATACTTCCCCTTTTTGTTTCAACAAGGTAATTCTTAATAGTACGGTTGGCGCTTTCCACGATACCTTGTCCTTGAGGATTATAAGGAATGCCTTATAAGGAATGCATTGCAATGGGGCAGAGCGTGCCTGACTCATTTCCCTGAGGAGTAGCTAGAATAAATCCAGAGCAAGTATTAATAGTAAAATGCACATAATTTAGTGTCCCAAACTCTGGGATGTGTGTTACGTCCATTTGCAAATAATCTTAATATAATTCAATCAACCTGATTAACTGTTTCCACAAAACGAGAGATTAATCCATTGGCATTCTTGAGGCCTCATAAGAATACCAAGGGAAACCCTAGAATTTGAAACTTTTGAATTTTTGGATGCCTTTTTAAAGATGGCCAAAAACATCTGGGCTATGGAAATTTGGAGGTAGGGGTTTAATACAATTCTGAAAAAGTTGAAATTCCAAATAATTAAACAGAGAAACAAGTTGTATTTATCTGGGAATAGCTAATCTTGTCTCAACTGAAGGGAGACACGCTAAAGTTGCTCCTGTAAGTAAATCTTTCACCGCTGCACCCAGATTTAATGGCGCTAATGGCACATGTAGCACAGAGGATGCCGTGACTGTCCGAAAGGGATTTGTACTCGCACACACACTATGGGCACAAGCTCTATGGGTGGAAGATCCTCAGCAAACTCACTTCTATCCTCTTTCCCTTCCTCCTCCTCAGAAGACCACAAATCTTCACACAGTTTCTCCAGACTTTATCTGGTCTGGGATTCCTTTTCTTTTTTTTAACCCTGGTTTGGAGTTCCCTTTGTCTTCCTACTCTGGTTTGGGGTTCCTTCTGTCTTCTTACTCTGGCTTGCAGCTCCTTCTTTCTTACCCTGGTTTGGGGTGCCTTCTGTCTAGTTACTCTGGTTTGCGGCTCTCTCCCCCCTCCCCCTTCTTATAGATAATTTTTTTTTAAAGATTTTATTTTTTAATTTTTTTAAATTTTTTTTAAAAGATTTATTTTATTTTTTATTGGAAAGGTGGATATACAGAGAGGAGAGACAGAGAGGAAGATCTTCCGTCCGATGATTCACTCCCCAAGTGAGCGCAACGGGCCGATACTATGCCAATCCGAAGCCAGGAGCCTCTTCTGGGTCTCCCACGCGGGTGCAGGGTCCCAAAGCTTTGGGCCGTCCTCGACTGCTTTCCCGGGCCACAGGCAGGGAGCTGGAAGGGCAGCGGGGCTGCCGGGATTAGAACCGGCGCCCATATGGGATCCCAGGCGTGCAAGGCGAGGACCTTTAACCACTTGCGCCACCGCGCCGGGCCCAAAGATTTTATTTTTTTATCGGAAAGGTGGATATACAGAGAGGAGACAGAGAGGAAGATCTTCCGTCCGATGATTCACTCCCCAAGTGAGCGCAATAGCCGATGCTATGCCGATCCGAAGCCAGGAGCCTCTTCAGGGTCTCCCACCTGGGTGCAGGGTCCCAAAGCTTTGGGCTGTCCTCGACTGCTTTCCCAGGCCACAGGCAGGGAGCTGGAAGGGAAGCAGGGCTGCCGGGATTAGAACTGGTGCCCATATGGGATCCCGGGAATGCAAGGCGAGGACCTTTAACCACTTGCGCCACCGTGCCGGGCCTAGATAATTTTTGAAAGAAGAGTTGCACCACCACTTGAGGGGATGACAAAATATTTTTTTACCAAGCGCCAGAGAAAAAAAAGGTGGTTACAAAGAGAGCACACCATGGGAATACGTTGCAGACAGTTTCAACAAAGTTCTGCGAGGCCTTAAGCTTAATGTCAGTGCCTTGTGACTGGAGCAGATCTCGGATTCCCTTAATCATCTACACTTTAGCAAGTTCTTGCCCCATGATAAATTTTACTTATGTCCCTGTAAAATATTTAATTCTAAGCTTACCTCTGGATTTCTGGGGTCCCTCAGATTATCCCTCGTGCCTGAGGATGGGGAGAGGTCTGGGGATGAACTCACTTATGCCCTTACAAAACTTTTAATTCTAAACTTACCTTTGTAGGTCCAGGGGTCCCTCAGACTGTCCCTCGTGCCAAGTCCCACATTAGGCGCCATTTGCTCCAAGCGGCAGAGCCAGTAACGTGGACGGGGAAGAGGTTCTGGGCTACCATGCCGGGGCCTAATTATATTTAATTTTTATTAAGTTTACAGAGTGATATAAGTCAGATGTAGAAAGACAATACCATGCATGCTCTCTTACATGTGGGAGCTAAACAAAAGACAATATGAATGTAGACTAGTGATTAAAGGGACAGCAAAGACTATGGGGAAGCATGGGTAATGCAGAAGAAGGCAGAATAATGAATATTAAAAGAGTTAGATGAAGATATGACATTCTAATGTTCGATAGCACAGTTCACAAAAAACTAAAATAAATCTTATTAATGGCTGGAAGGAAAGAAATCAAAGGCTCCAAACATGTAATGATGATGGAGAGATGTTGATTATCCTACTTTGGTCAGCATACATATATAATCATATATGTACTGGGATATTAATTTGTACCCTGGAAGCATGTGCAACATCATGTGTCAACTAAATTTTTTTAAGTTTATGGAAATGAAAATGCCAACCTTCATCTGATCATTACACAATGCAGACATGCCACAAAGGAACACACCATATCCCATAGAAATGTGCAATAAAATGCTTTTACATAGACACATATGAGTAGTGACTACTGTAATAACACAGACCTAGAGACTGGAAAGCTGTGGTATTTCTGAAAATATTTCAAAGAAGGATAATGTATAGTAAAAAAAACTTGTACATCTGTGAAAGCACTCTCTGAAAATGTTATAAAATAACCATAATAGGTCACTCTTGAAGCAAGGAAAAGCAGAAATAATTTTATATTACAAAAATTCAGCTGTAAGTTATCACTTGCATGTGAATAATTAATATTATATAGCCATTATTTGAAGTATTTATTGTGCTAAGTATTCAATGGCATCATCTTGTTGAATTTTCACCACTTAACATGGTATTATTGCTCCCTATTTACTAATAAGGGAATTATATCCAGAAAGGCTGAGTTTCTGAGAGGACACAGTCAGTAGAAAAGTCAGAATTTGAACCCACCCATGTTGCCTACTGCTACTCTCAGGAAAAACACAAAAAGCAATCATGAAAATGCTTCTACCACAAAATAGTCCAGTTTGGGAAGAACTTATAACCATGTAAGACTATGATTGCTCTACTACTCATTTTGCTACAGTAAAAACTGAAGCACTAATGCTCCTTAGTTTGTTTTGCACACTGAATTAAGCATAATGTGGGATTACAACATTTAAAGGTAAAATTACATAGAATAGAAGATATCCACAGGTTTTAAACACAGAATTTGGAAAACATAAGAAAAATAATATAGGAGATATCTATATCTATGTATATATATCTATATATCTATATAGATACAGATATACAAATGAGGAGATGGAGGAAGGAAAGGGGGGACTAGGGAGGGTGTGATTTTTCCACCAGAAATATAAAGTGATACACCAAATGTGTTTTTTTTTAAGATTTATTTATTTTTATTACAAAGTCAGATATACAGAGATGAGGAGACAGAGAGAAAGAGCTTCCGTCCTATGATTCACTCCCCAAGTGAGCACAACAGCCAGTGCTGTGCTGATCCAGAGTCAGGAGCCTGGAACTTCCTCCAGGTCTATCACGTGTGTGCAGGGTCCCAAGGCTTTGGGCCATCCTCAATTGCTTTCCCAGGCCACAAGCAGGGAGCTGGATGGGAAGTGGAGCTGCGGGGATTAGAACCGGCGCCCATACAGGATTCTGGTGCATTCAAGGCGAGGACTTAAGCAGCTAGGCCACCGCACCGGGCCCACCAAATGTGTTTCTGAAAATTCATTAAGAAATTCTTTCAGTGTTAGCTAAACCACAATCTTATGCCAGTATGCATCAAGATGAAAAGAAAAACTGGAAGTAGAATAGCAGCTCTTTGTGATCATGAAAGATAAGCTAAAAGTAAGCACGAGACAGATGGGACTGTTTGGTGATGTGCCACCAAGTAACCACTCTTTGGGCAAGCATTCTTGGTGCCTCTCAGCTGATTTCATCTCCTGTTCTGTTTTGTTGCCAGCCACATCTGTATGTACTGGCTACATGCCGTACCCAAAATGGCGCCGGCCGGAAAAGCCACACCTTGGTTCCTGGTGACGTAGCTTTCGTGGTACTGCGCAGGCGCCTAGCGCATGCGCAGTGAGCTGAGGCGTGGCCGGCGCATGAACACTGGGACTGACGAATCCAGTCGCCCAGGACCCTGCGTAATCATGACGCCGACCTATCATCGGCGGAGGCGGGGCCAGTCAGCACATAAGAGCAGACAGCCTGCCGGGGTCGGAGCCTTTTCCCTCCTCATCTTTGTGCGCGCAATAAAGATACCGCAGAAGACTTCACTCGCGTCTGCCTCTTATCGCCGGACGATAAGAAACGTGGGCGCGACACTGTTTTACCGACTTTGACTTCATTTAGGATCATCCTCCAGAAGACAGGAGAAGAAAGGTAAACTGGACAAACTCCTCTTCAAACAAAGCAATAAATCCAGGCCCCTTCCTGAATCAGATGTGAACAAAGAAGATAAAAACGATCTCTCCTGCCTGACTCTTGTCCCTCCCTCTACTTACTCTGTGACAATTACATACTTCTGTGTGGGAACGCAGAGGGAAGAACCCCAGAGACTATCAACATTTCCTTTAATAAGTAGGGCAGCTAGTTTCAAATAGTTACTAAAAATACAAAGAAGCTCTGATTCCCTTTGTCCTACTGACAGTCCTTGTAGATCTCTATGTATAATTGTGTTTTGCCCTCTGCAGATGCTAACGCAGGTATAATTCAGAGCACAGAAGCTGATGTTTTTAGAATGATTCTGGCTCACACTTCTTGAAGAAATTTAGTAGTACATATTATACTTTCTAGAAGATAGTTTTATGGATCTGATATCACAAAATGATTAATCCCACATGCTACTGTCATCATTAGCATCACCACGCCAGTCAACATTTGCAATAAAGGAAATCACAGTTCCAAGTGCTTTACTTTCTGCCAGTCAGAACACGTAGAAGGTAGAGGGGTGTTAGGATTTTGTGCTTGAGAGAGAAGGAGGAGGACTAAGGATAAGAGGGATAACTCCAAACTGCTGGCTCACTCCCCAAACATCTATAACAGCTACAGGACTGGGAACTTTGGGACTGAGAACTAGAAACTACAAGATTGGAAACTAGTAAGTCAGCTCTTCTATGTGGGTAGCTACAGGCAGTCTACAAAAAATAACAGTATGACTTGATAAAGAAGAACAGGACAGACTGTGTCTGGAATCTAGTTTACAGACTGCTGGTGCTGGAGATAGAGGTCAAACTCCACAGGCAGCAGTCCAGGAGTGGACAAAAGTCCAAGACCAAGGTTGAGGCCTATGGGCAAATGTCCAGGGCTGGACAATGGTCCAGGACCACAGAACTGTGTTCTTTAAGATATCCTTGAGATAGTCATTGCACTGACTTCTGCACATGGGTCCCACTGTGGCTTCCTGATCATCAAGCATTGGCTGGTTAACATCAATATGGGACATAGTGATCAACATCTGTGCCACATCAACTGCTGTAATTCAATCCCTCAAACATTTCAATAAAAAAAATGGGGGCAGCAGTGCCTTCTATGTCGACCTCCTTCCCCAGAGTGTCTCAAATCCTGGTCATGTCATGCTGATCACAGTATGAGTGGTAGGAATTCAAAGTTTTGGGACATTATTATCACCTTCCAGTCTGTATTAGCAAGAAGCCAGAATTAGGAATTAAGAGCTTCAAATAGCAAGCAATTGGAGGGAGCCAGATCTGGGCCTCAAACCCAGGCACTCCTATGTGGAGAATGGGCACCCTAACCACAAGGCCAAAGGGTCTATCCCAGAAGTAGAATTCTAGGTTCAAACCCAGATCCTAATATCCTGAAAGATATATAAGCACACAATATTATTTAAAAGAAAGCAATAAGGAGAAGACTTTCAAAACTAAGGAAGTTTAATCGGGAGAAGAAAATACTCAGGGGAATCACAGGAGTAATTTGCAAGTGTTTGGAGAGTTCTCATACAAGGGAGCAATGACTTTTATTCTACTTGTTCAATCTTACATCAGCGGAAAAAACTAGGACTAAGTGGTGGAAGCTAATGTTAGGTTCAGCACATGATCAGAAAGAATCTTCTCTCAGTCTGAAGTTTCAAAAAGGAAGTAAAAGTAATATCATTAACAGTATGGAAGAAGATATCTCTTCATAAAGATTAAACTAGGGGCTAGGCACTCTGGCTTTATGAGCTAAGCCTCTGCCTGTGGAGATGGTATCCCATATGGGCACGAGTTCATGTCCCACCTGGCCTACTTACAATCCAGCTCCCAGGATATTTAACACTTTATTGTAAAGCAGTTTTCTATCAGCTTCTTGGGCCTAACTAGAAACTAAAGTAAATGTTCAGAATACTTTTAAGATAGATGTTTATGGCACAGTGCAATAGTTAAATGGCTAAATCCTCACCTTTGAAACACCAAAATACCAAATGGGTGCTGAATCATGTCTCGGGTACTCTACTTCCCTTCCAGTTCTCTGCTCATGGCCTTAATGGGAAAGCAAGTATATATGTCAGATTTTGAACTTACTAAGAGTATTTTCATTTATGATGTTTATAAATGCTTGCTGAGCCAATCTAAAGCCAGGCTCCAGGAGCTCTTCTGGGTCTCCCATGCGGGTGCAGGATCCCAAGGCTTTAGGTTGTCCTTGACTGCTTTCCCAGGCCACAAGCAGGGAGCTGGATGGGAAGCGGGGCCGCCAAGATTAGAACTGGCGCCCATGTGGGATCCAGGTGCATTCAAAGCAAGGACTTTTAACTGCTACGCTATCGCACCAGGCCCAATGATCACTTTATGTAATCACTTTATTTAAGATATCCAACAACCTGGCATTATTCTCAATTATATATTTTATATTTTTTAAATAAAAACTTAGGTTCTGGAGCTGGTACAGTGGCATAGTGAGCTGATCTTCTATCTGCAGCACTGGTTCCATAATTCATGCCCTGGCTTGTTCTACTTGAAATCCAGCTCCCTGTTTGTGGCCTGGGAAAGCACTGAGGGGCAGCCAAAAGCTTAGCTGAAAGTCAAAAAAAGGAAAAAACAAAACAAAACAAAAAACACAAAAAAACAAGCTTGAACCCACATATGGGAGGCTCAGAAAAAGCTCCAGGCTCCTGGATTCAGACTGACACTGGAAGTGAACAGGGGACCCAAGATTGATCAATCTCTCTCTGTCTCTCTGTCTCTCCCTTCTCTCTGTAAAGCTATCTTTAAAATAAACAAACAGGCAAAGAATAAACTCTAAATGGTATTTAGCCAAGGAATAGCACTAATTTCAAAAAAATTAATTTGGGGGGAGGTGGTATTTGATCTCATGATACCCTACTGGTTAGGATGCCTATATCTTATAGTATTCTTATTTTATTTCCCAACTCCAGTTTCCAACTACCTTCTAATGTGCACTATGGGAGAAACTGGTAAAGGCTTAAATAGTTGCATTCAACCAGTCATTTGGAAGCCTGAATTGGGGTCATGGCTCCTAGATTCAGTGTGGCCCAATCTTGGCATCTGTGGAGTAAATCAGTGGTTGGGAGCTCTTTTTCTGTCTCTTGAATAAATAAATCAATCAAGATTAAACAAATTTGGAGGTGATATATAGTTATCTTTTCCTAAGAGTATTTACCAGTAACCACTATGTTAACTACTGAGAAGTGTCTCTAATCAAGCCTAAAAACCTTCCTGTAGAACCATAGAACCAGCAGAAAACAAGCAGCAAAAGAAAAAAAAACCTGTCCAGTTATCTGTGTTTTTTATTTTAAATTCTACTAATATTATTATTATTACTATTATCATTTTATGATACAGTTCCATAGGTCCTAGGATTTCCCTTACTGCCTCTCAAATCCCCTCCCCTCTCACTAAATTCCCCTATCTTATTACTATAGTATAGTTCTTCATTAACAGTCATATGTCCATGATTGTAGGCATGGACAATGACAGAGAGTCCAGGATCCTATTGTCAAGATATATAGTAAACAGTTTTATTGGGAGTCCATCTTTGCTCTGGAAGTAGAGACGCATACTTCATTGTATCCTCACATATGGATATGAGAGTCTCCATTACACAATTACTATACATCCCCATAAATGAAAAGTCACAAAACAAAATCAACAACAGGAAGAAAAAAATTAATAACACCATGAAGTTAAATAACATGCTACTGAATGACTAATCTGTCACTGAAGAAATGAAAAATGAAAATCAAGAACCTTCTTGAAGAAAATGATGCTAATGTATGACCTATGAGTTGTTGAATAATTTAATCAGAAGAAAGTGTTTTGAAGAGATAAAACTAACTAAAAATCAAAATCCATGAGATACGGTTTCTGCTGATCTTTGTTGGCGAAATGTGTCTCCTGACAACACTATGAAGTTAAATAACATGCTATTAAATGACTAATCTGTCCCTGAAGAAATGAAAAATGAAAATCAAGATCTTCCTGAAGAAAATAATGCTAATGTATGATCTAAGAGTCACTGAAGTACTTAATGAGAAAGTTTTGAAGAGAGATAACTAAAAAAAAATCAATATTCATGAGATATGGTTTCTGCTGATCTTTGTGGTGAAATGTATCTCCTACAGGTAACAAATAGATGGGTTTTGTTATTTTAATCAAATCTAATAATCTATGATATTTGCTTCATGAGTTTCAGCCATTTACATTCAGGGCAATATGAATGAGTGGTAATTTGGTCCTGTCATTTTAGCAATGGGTTGTTCATGGATTCAGTCTTTCGTTGTCATTTACTGGGATGTTCTTCCCATTTGCCTTTGGTTTTGGTAGGCGCCATTACTTATCTATGTAGGGCAGGTTTGGAAGAGGTATATGTTTTGAACTTTTCTTTATTATAGAAGAATTTTATTTCATTTTCAAAAACAAACAAAATTTTTGCTGGGTATGTTATCCTGGGCCAACAATTCTTTTCTTTTAGAATCGAGAATATGTCACTCCATTCTCTTCTGGCCTGTAGAGATTCCTGTGAAAGGTCTACTGTGTGTTTAATTGGCATTCTTTTATATGTCACGTGCACATTTGAGGATATTTTCCTTATGTTCACTTGATGATCATGTGTCGTGGTAAAGATTGCTTTTGGTCAACCCCCTTGGGAATTCGGTGCCCCTCCTGCATGATGCTGTTTCCCAATTCTTTCTCTAGATTAGGGAAATTTTCGCTCATTCTTTAATTGAATACATCTTCAAACCCAGTTTCTCTTTCTGCACCTTCTGAGACTCCCAGAACTCTTACATTTGACCTTTTAATAGTGTCTTTTAATTCTTGAATACTTTTTTTGGCCTGACCCAGCTCTGTTCCAGCTTTTTGTTTGTTTCTCCCTGGTGACAGGAAATATCTTCTAAAATTGAGATTCTTTCTTCTGCCTCCTTGATTCTAATTTGGAGACTCTCCACTGTACTTTTAATTTGTTCCATTGTATTCTTCATTTCTGATAGATCAGCTTTCATTTGATTCATTTCCATGTAATATATTCCTTGCATTCCTTAAAATCCTGCTTTACGTGCTTCTTGTTGTTGAGAAAAAGTTGTATAACAAGTGTTTTGAATTCTGTATCGCTCATTTTCTCGATGTCTTCCTCAGTGAACTCTGAAGTTGGCAAAGGGTTTTGTTCCTTTGCAGGGGAGTTTTCAGTAATATTCATTGTGCCTTTGTATCTTCTTTTGCTCTTGGTCATTGTACTTCTGGTTATCAGAATCTTCTCCTTGGGGCAGGTTTCTAAGTTGTGTCACCCACAGGTCTACAGATTTTACTTATTGTGGTTGGTACACGGCTCTGTTTGCAGTCAGTTGTGCCACTCCCTCCAGCAAGCTCCAGGTCTGGGTTCTTATGTTAGATATCTATCATGGTCTCCATAGCCCCCACTCCTGGCTGACCACTCTCCATCTCCTGTGCTTTCGTGCTAAGGCTGCACCATTATCTGTACAACCTTTCTCCCACTTCTGGTTGGAGTAGGTCCCAGGTTTAGGGAAACACCAGGTGTCCTTTATAGCTAGATTTTTGGTGGTACTGATCTTGCCAAAACCTGTTGGCTGTTAGGTCTGAGGGCCACACAGACCTATTTTGACCCGTACAATGCCAAAGTCATTATTATTTTCCATGTGGGACTAGTGTAATGCATTGAGCTCATTGAGTTTGCTCCCAGCTCAGTGCATGCATAGCTTAGCTCACTGTTTACCCTGCAGTCTTAATTTCTTTGCCACGCTGTATGAAATGTCACCTGATGTGAGCAACTTTAGAGTTCTTGATCTGCTGGCTGTCAGGTCTAGGGGCTACCTGGACCGGTCTTGGGTGGAACCTATAGGATGCCACTCTGTTGCAATTCACTGAGCTAGAAATGAGTTCACTCCCAGTGTTTGTACCCACATGGGAGACCTCGGCTGGGTTAAGCAGCATCATTTGCTACCTCCCAGAGCTATACATGAAAGCTGGTGTTGGGGCAATGGCTGGCTGGACTAGGCCACATTTCCTGCCCGGAAGTGGCAGGGCAATGGGTGGGCCACATCAGGCTGTGCCCCAGCACCTACTTAACACTGTGTCTCTGTACTAGGGCCATATCTGTTATTTATGTAGTATTCATTTTTTGAAACGATTTTTATATTTTTGTTGGAAAGGGGAACATACAGAGAGAAGAGAAAGAGGAAGATCTCCCACTTTCCATCCACTAGTTCATTCCACAAGTGGCTAGACCTGTTCTGATCTGAAGCCTGGAGCCAGTAGCTTCTCCCATGTCTCCCATGGGTGCAGGGTTCCAAGTAGGACATCCTCTACTGCCCTCCCAGGCTACAAGCAGGGAGTTGGATGGGAAGCGGGGCTACTGGGACACACACGGGTGCCTATATGGGATCCCAGGGCATGCAAGGTGAGAACTTTAGCCACTAGGCTACTTCACTGTGCCCTTCTGTAGCATTCTTGCCCAGCAGATCTGGAATAGTACCTGTTACAGAAGAGGTACTAAGTACCTAGAAATAAAATGTATGAGTGTTAGTCATTAAGAAAGAAAGGTAAAAAACACAAAAATTATATGATCGGGCCACTGTGACATCTGAATTTTTAAAGTGCCATTATGGATATGTTTTGTAATTAGAACCTATAAGTTGATGTCTGACCAAAAAGTTTAGAAAATTCTCTTAAAATGAACCAAAAATAAGTAGGGTGCTTTGGTTTGTGTAAATCATACTAAAATTTGACAGGATAATTACATAAAGGAAATGGGAAGATAAAAAGTGTTGATAAACATAATCCTGAACATAATTTAGCTTTTCACAGACTTTTGAATACCCAACTTATTAAGAAAATCCATGTAACACAAAGGCATAGTTTCTCTGATTAAAAGCCATTTAAAATGCATAAACTAAATGACAAGTGAAGATTTATAAAATACTCATATATTGCTACTTCGCAGCATTGATAAAAATGGAAGAATCTCTATAAAGAGCCAGAAACATGGAAGAATTTCTGTAACCTATAATCCTAGAATAACTTTATAATGGAGAAAATCAACAAAATCTGAGGGGCTCAAACCAAACACAGATCAAAGATCATATATAAAATAGTCCAATTTTCCAAAATCAGTGGATTAAAAAGCTTAGACATAAAAAATGGGGAGCTAATGGAAAGTTCTGAAATGTACAAGATTTGAAGACCTGTGCTGGGACCCTGCTCTACACATTCAAAACTTTTAGCTGTAGCATTTGCCACCAACCCACAAGGCTTAAAATGTATTAGTTGTATTCATTAAAAATTTCTAAATTTAACTAGACAATGACTTGTATAAAACACCCATTCTAAATGCGACATTGAAAAAGGATTCACTGATGGTATTCTCCAGATTGATTTATATGTTAGCAAATGAACCAAGGCTACAAATGATAGTGAGGCAAAAGACAGTAAGAAGAGGGCGTGGCGCGACAGCCTAGCAGTTAAAAGTCCTGGGTGCCAGTTCTAATCTCGGCGGCCCTGCTTCCCATCCACCTCCCTGCTTGTGGCCTGGGAAAGCAGTTCAGGACAGCCCAAAGCTCTGCACCCACATGGGAGACCCGAAATAGGCTTCTGCCTTTGGATTGGCTCAGCTCCAGCCGTTGTGGTCACTTGGGGAGTGAATCATCAGACGGAAGATCTTCCTTTCTGTCTCTCCTCATCTCTGTATATCTGCCTTTCCAATAAAAATAAACTTAAAAAAAAAAAAGACAATAGAAAGAGATCCAAATAGTAAGTAATCTGGTTAATGAAATTCAGCACAGGTACAAAGCAAAGAGAGTATGAAAAGAGTAATTAAATTACAAATATTTGAAATGTATAACAGTCTCCAAGAAACCTAATCGAAGATGTATACTATAAAAAACTATGCATAGATTTCAGAAAAATTTGGCACCAAAATAAACTCATCTCTTAATGTAGTTTTTCCACAAACATTCTGAGGTACTCATTTGCATCTTTGGCCTCCAAATTAGTTACGAACCTCTTGCAAAAAAGTCTCAAAGAATCAGCAAAGAAGTTTTAACACAGCTGGTGGTTAGAGAAAAGATACATACAGAAATATGACATTTTAAAGTAACAGTAAAATTTAAGTGGTGGAAATAATAAGGATTTTCACTTATAAAAATTTGGAACAGGCATTGTGGTTTAATGGGTTAAGCTGCCACTAGGGACCTGTGCATTTCACACTGGAGTGGCCTGCTGACTAATATACACTTTGAGTCCAGCTTTCTGCAAATGCACCTGCTAGGCAGCACAAATGAGACCCAAACACGTAGGCCTCTGCCACTTATGTGAGAGGCCCAAATGGGAGTTCCCCCTTCAGCTTCGCCTAGCCACAAAATGTTGCAGGCATTGATCTCTCCTTATCTGTCACTCAGATAAATAAACATCTTAAAAAGAAAACCCTTTCACTTTTGGAGTATGCTTCTGATGGGGTTCAAAACACACTACAAATATTTTAAGTTGAAGGAATCTGGTGAAACACTAGAATCAAGTTCACTTTCACCTTCCCTCCCCCAATACTACTTCTCCTCTGAATTAGGTCACAAAACCTACAAAGGATTTTCTGAACTTCCCCTACAGCAAAGAAATCATAAGCTGTGACAGCTTCCCTCTCTATACTTAGAGAACAAAAGCCTCAGACACAGAAGCCCCCAGAGAATCTGAACAAACAGGCCTTGCTACTGGGAAGATTGTTATTTTTATTGAAAAGGTAGATTTTACAGAGAGAGGAGAGGCAGAAAGACGTTCCATCTGCTAGTTCACTCCCCAAATGACCACAATGGACAGAACTGAGCTAATCCAAAGCCAGGAATTCTTCTGGGTCTTCCACATGGATGCAGGGTCACAACGACTTGAACCATGCTCTGGTGCTTTCCCAGACCACAAGCAGGGAGCTAGATCGGAGGTGGATCATCCAGGACACAAACCAGCACCCATTTTAGATGCTAGTACTTAAACTGAGGATTAGTCAGTTGAACCAACTCACTAGCCCCAAATTATACCGATTTTCCCAATCCCAATTTTATCACTCCATGACTTTCTTTATTGTAAGGATTTATTCATTTGAATGGCAGAGTGACAGAGAGGAGAAACAAGACAGAAATTGAGATCTTCCACCCATTACTTCACTCCCCAAATGTCTGCAACAGTTGGAGCTGAACTGATCCAAAGTCACGAGGCAAGAGCTTTCTTTCAGGTTTCTCATGTGGGTGTAGGGGTCCAGAACTTGAGCCATCCTCCATTGCCTTATCAAGTCATACGCAAGGAGCTGGACCAAACGTAGAGCAGCTGGGACTCAAGAACCAGTGCCCACATGGAATGCTGGCATCAAAGGTGGATGCTTAGCCTACTATACATCATGGTTCTAGCCTCCGCACAATTCAATCTTTTTTTTTTAAAGATTTATTTTTTTTTTTTATTGGAAAGGCGGATATACAGAGAGGAGAGACAGAGAGGAAGATCTTCCGTCCAATGATTCACTCCCCAAGTGAGCACAAGGGCCAATACTATGCCGATCCAAAGCCAGGAGCCTCTTCCGGGTCTCCCACGCGGGTGCAGGGTCCCAAAGCTTTGGGCCGTCCTCGACTGCTTTCCCGGGCCATAGGCAGGGAGCTGGAAGGGAAGCGGGCTGCAGGGATAGAACCGGCGCCCATAAGGGATCCTGGGCGTGCAAGGCGAGGACCTTAACCACTGCACCACTGCACCATGCCAGGCACAATTCAATCTTAAAAAGGTGGCAGCAAGCGCTGAGGTATCGCCAAACAAATGCCTACAATTCATGCTGGAGTGCCAGTTTGAATTCTGGCCACTCCATCTCCAAAAGCTCCCTGCTAATGTACCTGGGAAAAGTAGAAAAGGACAATCAAGTACTTGGGCCCCTGCCACTCACATGGCAGACTCAGATGGGATTCCAGATTCCAGGTTCAAATGGCCCAGTTTCAATCCAGCCACTACAGTAAAAAGAGAAGTAAGTTAGCATATTTAAGATTTCTTTCTGTCTTATCCTCTCTCCGATTCTGCTTTCCAAATAAATAAATTTTTAAAAAATCACCTGAAATCTAAATCTTATTTATCTTTCATTTTGTAAAGGTATATAAGAAGCAACTATCTCTTTTGCTTGTAGAAGCACTTTAATAAAATTAATGTGAAATATATTTATAAAACACAACAATATGTATCATACAAAAAACTTTAAAACTCCAGTTTCAAAGCAGATGACAATTTTCAGTTATCTGACTCATATATTATGCTATTTGTATTAATTACAAAAAAAATCTTTTTAAGATTTCACATTTTCTTTTTTCTTTAAAGATTTATTTTTATTTTTATTTTTTTATTACAAAGTCAGATACACAGAGAAGAGGAGAGACAGAGAGGAAGATCTTCTGTCCGATGATTCACTCCCCAAGTGACCACATTGGCCAGTGCTGTGCCAATCCAAAGCCAGGAGCCTACAACCTCCTCCAGGTCTCCCGTGCAGGTGCAGGGTCCCAAGGCTTTGGGCCGTCCTGCTTTCCCAGGCCACAAGCAGGGAGCTGAATAGCCATAAGCAGGGAGCCGTCAGGATTAGAACTGGTGCCCATATGGGATCCCAACACATTCAAAGCAAGGACTTTAGCCATTAGGTCACTGCGCCATTTCCCCAAAAATGATTTAACTCAGATATCAACAAATCCTGTTTTCCTCTTAACTCCTTTTTCTATAGAACTATTTTCTCTCCTAAACTTCATCTATTTCTGGTTAATGTGTATAGAATTTCCAAATACCTTCAAATTACATTTTTTAAAAATTATTTTTATTTTCATCTTATAAGGCAGAGACAGAAATCTTCTAGTCATTGGTTCACTCCCCAAATGCCCACAATAGTTGGGGGTGGACCAAAACCCAATACAGGTCAATAGTGTCAGCAATTGAAATATGTGAGCCATCTATCATCTGCCACCTCCTAGGATGAGTACTGAAGCTGGCCTGCCAGTGAAGCATTCCAACATGGAATGTGGGTACCACAGGTGACATTTTAACCAGAGTCAACCAACCACTCCACAAATTGCTAAAACAAAAACAAAACCAACAAAAAAACTACTTGAGAAGACAGGGAAACTCTTCCATCTACCAGTTCACTCGCTCAAATACTTGCAATGATTATGGCCAGACTAGTGCTGAATTCAGGACCCAGGAATGTAACCCAGCTCTCCTACTTCGATGGCAGAAGATCAACCACCTAGAGTCATCATTAAATCAACAGGAATCTCGAGTCTGAAACCAAAATCAGGTACTATGATATGGGACATGGGACACCGGCATCTTAATTGCTAGGATAATGCCCACAGCCTACTTAAAGAATGTAAGCATTATATTTAATTATTTGCTTATATTCCTCTCTTCCTCAAGGTGAAGCCTTGAAGGATATCATAATCATCATTACATGCTGAATGGCCTGACAGTAGCTTACATCAGATGCATGTTTAGTGAGTTGCTTTATCTATACTCACTTAAAAATACACAAATACTAAAAAGGAGTTAAATTTTATAAATCATAAATGTTTCACAAAGGGGTTAAAAGGCCAGAAACCCTTTAACTAAACTTTGTACAATGCCAGTTTCCCTGAAGGCCCCTGATAGCATTCTGTGTCCCAGCTGAGTCTCCAGGAAGTTCATTACTTTGATATTATCACTGTGGTAATTTATTAAGGGGTTCAGCACAAGCAATACAAATTGAAATGACAGTGCTGGCAACCCCAAATTCTGATTTATCAGTACAGCTGGTCTCTCATCAGCATAATCATGGCTAAGTCTTTTTAACTGAAGAACAATATAGAGTATTTTGCATAATTGGTACTAAGGAGAATTTTTAAAAGTATGTGTGGTCATTAAGATAGGAAAAGGATGTGTTCTTTAAAAAAAAAAAATAACCCCAAACTGCACAGTTGTGGTAAAGGACTCATTGCATAATTCATCCTTTATGAGTCAACTGCCTGTCCAATGGCTCACTGAAGTGGCACTAAAGCTTCTAACATCCAGGAGAGAGCAGACATTATAGGAACATTCAGGAGGAGAAAACCAAAAGCAGTACTAGGCATTATGACAGAAGAAAGGCCTTTAAAATTAAAGTTCTTACTCCTCCAAGGTTTGAAGACTTCTTTGCAGAAGGGCATCTCTACTTAAAATCCCCTCAGATCAAATAAAATGACAAGCTGTTAAAATAAGTAAACTTGATGTGGTGTAACTGATGCAAATATGATTAGGAAGAGAGAGAGTGGAGGGAGAGATGTGATAGGAAACTTTGTACTTACTACCTTTCACTAGTGACTATAGTAGCTGCATGTAATATTCCCAATTTCTCTTTTCATGATAGCAAGAACAAAGTACTCTGAAATGGATGGCTTAAACAGAAATGTCTGCTTTCTCAGTTTTAGAGACTAGAAGTCTGAAGTCAAGGTGTTGGTAGGGTCATGTTCTTCCTGAAGCTTCTTTTCTCTCCTTTGTTTCTCACAGTTTTTGGGAGCAGAAAACTAATTCAAATTTTGGTACTGAGATCAGAGTGCTTCTTTAAGAAACACTTTAAAACTGTTCTGAAGTGACTTTAAAACTGGATAGTGAGTGGGGATTGAAAGAATTTTGAGATGCCTATCAAAGGATATTACCAAAGTTTATTGTTATGAGTAGATAATTTATTTTAAGGAATTAATGAACATATTATTGGACACCTGAGGAAAGGCAATCCTATTAGAACAAAATGATCAAAATTATCTGGATATGTTCAGCTATTAGGTAAAATACACCTTAAAAAAAGTAATAAGCTTGAATATTTAGCTAAGACGTTATCTAAGCAATGTTTTAAAATGCAATCTGATTTCTTGTTAGTGTTTATAGTCAAATACAAATGAAAAGTGAAATGGAGGAATAACTATGATGCAAAAAAAAAGGAAATAGTGCTTGATGATTGGGAAAATTCTCTGCTTATCCAGATAGTGTGTTCCGAGAACAGGGCCATTGGTGTGACCAGGCAATCACTTATTTTTGACTCAGGGATCCAAGGAACCTACTTAGCAGAAGCCAGGCAGAGAAAAAATTATATAGGAAAATTTGTGGAGGACCCTCTTATCAGATGTTTGGGCAACATGCACTGCATGAGAACACTGACAAGGTTTTTGAGAATGTTATAGCAGAACTGTAGCCAGGCTCTGGTGCTGTGGCAGGTTAAGCCACACCTTGTGATGCCATGAGTCCCAGTTGTTCTGCTTCCAATCTGGTCATAATTATAGAGAAAGGAAGAAAAGAGAGAGATCTTCCATCTGGTTCACTACCCCAGATGTCTACAATTGCCAGGACCAGAGCAGGTCCAAATCCCCAACATCAGTGGCAGGAGCTCAAGCATTTGAGCCACCTTCTATGCTTTTCCCAACCCATTTGCAGGGAGCTGTAATTTAAGTGGAGTATCAGGGACACAATCCAGTACCCACATGGAATGCAGCATTGCAAGCAACAGCTTGACTTGTTTCACTATAGTGTTGGTCCCTGCATTGAATATATTTAAACATGGAAGGAAAAGCATTTGGGAGGGCCAAATTTATGAACTGTACCTACTGGAATTATGTAACCCTGATAGCTGTGAATACAACCTTGGAGATAAAGGTCATCACAGAAATCAACAAGAAACAATGAGGAATGGTCGCTAAGCCCAATATGACTTAGTGTGCTTAAAAAACAAGTTAAATGCCAGGTGGCAAAAGAAAACACAGGGAGAACACCCTGTTTTGATAAAGGCCAAGATTAGAGAAATGCAGCTGCAAGGCAAGGAACAATAATCAACAGCCATCACCAACTACTAGGCAAAGGCATGAAAGAATTCTAGAGTCTCAAAGAGCAAACATCAACCAATACTTTGACTTTAGATTTTTGGCTGTTAACCTGAAAGCAAACACATTTGTTTTTCTAAGCTATCCAATTAGTGAAACTAAAAAAACTAAACATGGCCCTAGAAAATGAAACCACCCCTTTTATGTTAGTTACTTAATATTAGTATAGTCCAGATTTGCTATGTACCTGGCTTGGTTCTAAATGCTCTTAACCATTGCATCATTTTTTTTCTAATGCATTATGTGTTATACAATAAAAAACTTGGTCTATGGCTAAGGCATGTAGCACACAATTACTAAAACCCTCAAAATTTGCAAGTGAACAGAGAATCTGTTACTAGTAAGTATCTGAATTCATACCTAATCATGTCACTAGAGCATGGGGACTTCAAGCTAGCCCAACCTTTTGGGAACAAGGAAATATCAATAAAAGCTGTGGATACTGAAGCCTAAAGCCCATTCCTAGAGGTGAACACACTGATGTACTAAGAGCGTGATGTGACTTGACTCTACAGAAAAGAGGGCACAGGCTCTCCTAAATTTGTGGAGTCTGTACTAACTCTAGGTGGTTTAGTGTCAGAATAGCTGGGATTAAAACAGAATGGAAGAATTGAATTCTACTGTAGCTAAGTGAAAAAGCAACCAGTGAGAGTAAACAGAAAAAAGTGCTATCAAAGATACAGATCAGGGCTCAGTGTGATAGTCTAGTGTCCTCGCCTTGCATGTGCTGGGATCTCATATGGGTGCAAGTTTGTGTCCTGGTGGACCTGCTTCCCATCCAGCTCCCTGTTTGTGGACTGGGAAAGCAGTTGAAGACATCACAAAGCCTTGTATCCCACACCTATGTGGAAACCCAAAAGAAGCTCTGGGCTCCTGGCTTTTGATCAACTCAGCTCCAGCCGTTGCAGCCACTTGGGGAGTGAACCAGCAGATGGAGGATCTCCTCTCTGTCTCTCCTCCTCTTTGTATACCTGATTTTCCAATTAAAAAATAAATCTTGGGCCCGGCGCGGTGGCGCAGTGGTTAAGGTCCTCACCTTGCACACCCGGGAACCCATATGGGCGCCGGTTCTATCCCTGCAGCCTCGCTTCCCTTCCAGCTCCCTGCCTGTGGCCCGGGAAAGCAGTCAAGGACGGCCCAAAGCTTTGGGACCCTGTACCCACGTGGGAGACCCTGAAGAGGCTCCTGGCTTTGGATCGGCATAGTATTGGCCCTTGTGCTTACTTGGGGAGTGAATCATCAGACGGAAGATCTTCCTCTCTGTCTCCTCTCTGTATATCCGCCTTTCCAATAAAAAAAATAAAAATAAATCTTTAAAAATAATAATAAATCTTTTTTAAAAAAAGATACAGATCACTTGGTCTTTCATGTATTTGACTTTCATATTATTCTTCAATACACTAACACATTGAGCTTTTCATTGTTAAATTATTTTACTAGGAAGTGAGTTTGTGCTGATACATGGTGACATATTTATCAGTGAAGAATTGGAGTTTTTGTCAAGTATTTGGGGATTGGGTTTATTTGTTCATACAAAGAAAGTCCATGAACCACAGCGGGAGCACAGTGCCTGATCCAATCACTCTTCACATAAGTTCAAGAGTGGCAAGCACCAACGGGGTGCTGGGCAAACAATAATTGATTGAATCCCGTGAGGTTATATGTACATATTTTTAGATGCACTACTTTCAACCCACTGACACAGACCAGTAATAGCTAATTCCCCGCAAAACGTTCCTCATGTGAACCAAGCCCTATAAATGACTGAAACGCAATATCACATTTTTAAAAAATGGGTCATTTAATGTCAATATGTTTGGAACAGTAACAGATTCAAATAGGAATTGATTTTGATGAGGAGGATTTTTCCTTTAAATATCATATCCAACTGGACTTTAAGTTCCTTAAAAGTAGGAACTAAATTTACAGCTGTGTCACAAAAACCAGTTTAACTGAACAGCAAAGAAAGAGCAGATTCAGAGAAATATGTTTGGTGACTTCTAATTGTCAGACTGATATTATGGATCTAAGAATGAAGGATAATGAACCTTGTTTTGATAAAATCTTAAAATCTAAAGGAAAGTAAAAATTCAAATCTTAACATGAAAATAAAGCTTAACTATTTTTACTGAATTTTTTCTTGAACTATTTTTTTTTGAAACAAGATAATCAGACATGTAAAAGGACAGGAAACTATTCAATACCTTTCCAATGCTCTTTTGACATGGGTTAGAGACTACTATCCCATTTTGGCATAATAAACATAGCAAGAGCCTTTTAAGACGAAACACTGAACAAATTTTGCATCTGTTGCTTCACATACCACAATTATGGATGAATTATTTATTTAAAGAGCTAAGGTTATTTCTAAAATTTCACTTGGATGGTTTTGATAGCTTACTGATTACTTCATTGTCTTTTCATTATGTAAATTTTAAGATTTATTCATTTTTTATTGGAAAGCCAGATTCATAGAAAGGAGAGACAGAGAAAGATCTTCCATCTTCTGGTTCACTCCCCAAGTGTCTGCAACGGCCAGAGATGAGCTGATCCAAAGCCAGGAACCAAGAGCTTCTTTTGGGTTTCAACATGGGTGCAGGATCCCAAGGCTTTGGGCCATCCTCTACTGCTTTTGCAGGCCATAAATAAGGGATTAGATGGGAAGCAGGTCCACCAGGGATACAAACCAGCACCCATATGTAATCCCAGTGCGTGCAAGGCAAGGACTTTAGCCACTAGGCCACCAGGCTAAGCTCTGTAAATTTTATTTTAAAAATATATTTTACTTGTAATTGACACCTACTAAATGTACATATTTATGGGATCACAGTGTGACATTTAAAGATCTATATATGTATATGACCAGATCAGCATAACTGCCATATTTATTACCTTAGACATTTATCATTTTTCATTGGAAACAAACAAAATCTTCTATCAGTTATTTCAAAATAGCCAATTAACTGTTGTCAATTATAGTGACCCTGCTGAGCTACTGAACATTGGATAAACCATTCAATTTCCTTAGTTTCACTTTCTTTTATTATCAAATGATGGATAAAGTCATTTATTGGCATAGATCATGTTCAAGATTTAAAAAAAAAAAACCCTGACCTCCCCTTAAAAAACCCACTAAATAAACTGTAATCATTATGAAGAGCACTACCATAATCACCAATATCACATTTGAAAATTCAACGAGGCTTGCAGTCAAAAAATCGCAAATATTGCTAAGATTTTTCTTAGATGAGGTCCCCAGACAAATTTAGAGATAGAAAATACAATAGGAGCTGCCAAGATCTTGAGGAAGGGAGAACAGGGATTATTATTTAGTAGGTACAGAGTTTCACTGGGGGAAGAGAAAACAGTTCTGGAGGGAAAACTTCTGGTGGCAGCAAGTGCACCAGGCATAAAATGGTTACAATGCAAAATTTTACATCTTGTATATCACAATTTAAAATAATTATAAAACAGTATAACCTGTATTAAAAACAAAAAGTACAGGAACAATATAAAGAGAGAAATATAATACGACAAAATTTTTCCAAAGATAACTCTACAACCAACAGAGAAAATAAAAGGCATCAAAAGTAGTTGAAGCAGAGTAGCTACAATACATCTGAGTAATTCAGGTGAAATGATAGAAACTTGAATCACAAAGATGATCAGTCACAGTTACTAACAGCTATTCACTCAACAACTATTTAATGAATGCTGGTGTTTTAAAAGTTTTGTATGTATTAGACATGAAAAAGAGTGCAAAGAGCCCTGCCCTCATGAAACTTGTAAACAAAAATAACACATATTTACATCATGTGATTAAGGGGTAAAACAAAAACAGTAACTGTGGAAGAGCAGTCAGGCCTCTAAGGAGAAGTGATTTTTGAACTGAAAATGACCCAATCAAGAGTTAGGGGAAGGCCTTCCCAGGCAGAGCCAACAGAATCTACAAAGTCCAAAAGGCAAAAAGCTGCTTCACACAGTCAAGAAGCAAAAAGAGAAACCAATGTGACTGGAATTTATCTAGAGGATAATAGCAGCACCTAAGACTAAGAATGTTGGTTTCATATTATATATCTAAAATGGAAAATATCTTTCATATATTCAGTATAATAGCACAATGACCTGGTATAACCTGTGGCAACAGTATTGGTAGGGGATGAGTACAGATACAGAAGCATGAAAACCATTTAGGAATTGGTACAATGGTCCAAAAGACGAGCCATGGTGGCCTGCGTTAAAGTAAAGGAAATAAATGGAGAGTGGTATAAAGATTTACTAGGACTATTTATAGACCTAATGGATATCAACAATGAAGTAAAAATAAAGGTAATTTCAGAAATAACTCCCAGTTTTGTGGCCTGACCAAAGAGATGAATTAGGTCCTTCTCTGAAATGGGCAACAATTAGCAAGTATCAGAATCACTTTGAGAGCTTTTTAAAAATACCAGTTCCCATATTCTACCTCCTTGAGGTCCTAATTCAATTATACGGTGTGTAGAAGGGTATGGGGACTTTTTAATTTTAAAAAATCTACACATATTGGGGCTACTGGTGTGGTACAGTAACACTATGACACTGGCATCACATATCAGAGTGCCAGTTTAAATCCCAGATGCTCCACTTCCAATTCGGCTTCCTGTTAATGAACCTGGGAAAAGCAGCTGATGACTGTCTGTACCATAGCCCCTTCCAACCCACATGGGAGACCCAGATGGAGTTCTAGGCTCCTGGCTTTGGCCTGGCTCAAATATAACTGCTGAATTTATTTGCAACATGCTGAAAAGTTGCCCATTCTTAAAATGTGGCATGAGACTGTTGGCCAAACTTCTTCTGTACTTCTGTACTATGACTCACAATTACTGCAGTACATTACCACAAAAAAAAAAGACATAAAAGAAATCTAAAATATATATGGCCATACATGTGACCTTCAATTAGGTCCCATCAAAAAAGAAACTACTTGGGCCCGGCGCAGTGGCGCAGTGGTTAAGGTCCTCACCTTGCACACCCGGGAACCCATATGGGCGCCGGTTCTATCCCTGCAGCCTCGCTTCCCTTCCAGCTCCCTGCCTGTGGCCCGGGAAAGCAGTCGAGGACGGCCCAAAGCTTTGGGACCCTGTACCCGCATGGGAGACCCTGAAGAGGCTCCTGGCTTTGGATCGGCATAGCATTGGCCGTTGTGCTTACTTGGGGAGTGAATTATCGGACGGAAGATCTTCCTCTCTGTCTCTCCTCTCTGTATATCTGCCTTTCCAATAAAAAAAAATAAAAATAAATCTTTAAAAAAATTAAAAAAAAGAAACTACTTAATATGAAATTGGGAAGGAATGGT
This sequence comes from Ochotona curzoniae, assembly GCF_017591425.1. NCBI lineage: Eukaryota > Metazoa > Chordata > Mammalia > Lagomorpha > Ochotonidae > Ochotona > Ochotona curzoniae. Next base: position 10,639,988 of record NW_024465451.1, read on the forward strand.
GTTGTGGTACAACTGATTAAGATACTGCTTACAAACCTGGCATCCAATATCAAAAAGCCAGTTTGAGTTTCACCTGCTCTACTTCTGACCCAAGCCCTGCTAATGTGCCTGGGAAAGCCGCAGATGGCAGAAGAACCTGGGCCAGAGTTTCTGGCTCCTGACTTAGGCCTGGCCCAGCCCTAGCCCTCACAAAAATTTGGTAAGTGAACCAGTGGACAGAAGTTCTTCACCCACTAACCCACAACCTGAGTTAACCTGAATGTACTGGAAATATGTCTTTCCCAAAGAAGTTCAATTTGCCTAACACTCGCACAGGAGCATTGCTGAGTTGGAAAATTCTATCCAGGGCCATAAACAGTAAGCATGAGAGAGAGAGAGAAAGAAGGAGAAAGAGAGAGAGAGAGAGAGAGAGAGTAAGCAGGATCTACCACTGTAGGAATAACAGGTCCTCCTAGACACTTTTTTGCCTGATAGCACTAAGGTAGAATCCAGAAGCCACGTGAAGATTATTAACTCTCCTTTCCCTGAGCCCTAAGTAAACAATCCATTTAGGTTAGATTTCTGCCTTATGCAATTAAAGTGTTAATACACTACCAATATTTTAAAACCAGAACATTGCTTCCCCCATCCACCAAAAAGAATTACCAGAGGAAATATCCCAAACCTACTGAAACAAACCCCCTAGATCAGATATGCTATTTTTTCTTTTACGCTTATTTTTTTTTTCATCTCTTTGATAGGGAAGGAGGGGTAGAGCGAGGGAGGGAGGGAGGGAGGGAGGGAGGGAGGGAGGGAGGGAGAAAGAGAAAAAAACTCATGCACTTCTGTCTGCTGGTTCATTCTCCAAATGGTTCCAAGAGCTGGGATCCTATATGGGTGTCACTTCATATTCCAGCTGCTCCACTTCCCATCCGGCTCCTTGTTGTGCCCTGGGAAAGCAATAGGGGATGCCCCAAGGCCTTGGGACCCCTACCCATTTGGGAGACTAGGAACAAGCTCCTGGCTCCTGGCTCCTGTCTTTGGATTGGCTCAGCTCTGGCCGTTGTAGCCACTTGGGGAGTGAACTAATGGATGGAAGATCTTTATTTCTCCTCTTTGTATATCTTTCTTTCCAATAAAAAAAATAAAAAATAAATACAATTTAAGACAATGTGTGTTCTGCCCCATATTCTTCCTGGGCTTTTCCCCTCAGCCTACCATTCAGAGACACCACTATGGGGATTTGGCATTGTGGCCTAGTAAGGTAAGCCACTGCATAGTGAGTTAAGCCACTGCACACTAAGTAAGTCACTGCATGGTGAGTTGAGCCACTGCATGGGTATTGGCTTGTGTCTCAGCTGCTCCATTTTTAATCTTGCTCACTACTGGTGTGATGCGAAAGCAGTGAAAGAAGGCCCAAGTACTTGAGCCCGGGCACCCATGTGAAAGACCCAGATGAAGTTTTTAGCTTTGGTCTAGTCTAGCCTTGGCTGTGGTAGTCATTTGGGGAGTGAACCAGTGGATAGAAGATTCTCTCACTAACTGTGCCTTTCAAAAAATGACAGATCCTAAAAAAAAAAAAAAAAGAAGAAGAATTAGAAAGAAAAACTACTGGAAACAGACACTGAATACTCTGAATACTCTTTATTTTGATACTGCCATGTATTTAAACAAGCATTACATCTTCCAAAATAACATGTATATTAAGTGTATTCTGCATATAAGTGTATTCTGCAATTTTCTTTACTCACTCAACCTTTCAGCAATTTACTTATTATACAGATCTAATACACTAATTTTCAGTATTATATGGAATTCTACCAGGCAAATATGCCATGATATTGTCATTGCTTCACTGACCAGACACTTGGAATGTTTTGTTAAAATGTTTTGTTATAACAATGTTGCATGAATACTGTCACACATAGTGGAGAATTTCTGAAGGGTATACATCCAAGAGTGGGAATGCTAGATTTTAGCTTATACACATTTAATTTTTAATAGATATGTCAAATTGCTCTGTCATGTTTGGGCAATGTCTATTCCCATTCATATTGTCTAAGAGGGGCCCACATTGTGGAGGAGTGGGTTAACCTGCTGCCTGCAATACAACATCCCATGATAAGTGCCAGTTTGAGTTCCACATGTTGCATTTGTGCTCCAGCTCCCTGCTAATGCACCAGGGGAAGCAGCAGCAGATGGCCCAACTACTTGGATCTTTGTAACCCATGTGTGGCAGACCTGGATGTAATTTTAGGTTCCTGGCTTTGGGCTACCTGGTCATTACAGCCACTTATGGAGTGAACTGGCAGATGGAAGCTCTCTCACTTGTCTCTCCCTTTCTCTTTGCAACTCTGCCTTTCAAACAACTAAGTGGGTTAAGCTGCTGCCTGCAAGGCTAAGATCCCATATGCATCTAGGGTCAAGTCCTGGCTGTTCTACTTCCAGTCCAACTCCCTGCTAATGTGACTGAGAAGGCAGCAGAAGGCCCAAGTATTCAGGCTCCTGCATTCACACGTGCGATCCATATGGAGTTCCACGCTCCTGACTTTTGCGCCTGGCCTAGCACAAGCTGTTGTGCCCATTTGGGAAGTGAACCAGCAAATGACTAATGAATCAATCAATCAATCAATTTCTCTCTTTCTCTTCACCCCCAAATATAAAATAAACAAACACACATATATATTCTCTCTTATTTTGTAACTGTGCCTTTCAAATAAAATTTTTAAAAAATTTTTAAGCAAAACTGCCAAGTGGAGGCAGTGCTGTGACAGAGTCGGTTGGACTGCCACTTGCAGAGCCAGCATCAAATATGGGTGCTGGTTCAAGTCCAAACTGCTCTACTTCCTATCCAGCTCCATAGGAATGTGCCTGAGAAAGTAGTGGAGGAAGGCCCAAGTATCTGGGTCTCTGCACATACTTGGGAGACCCAGATGCTTGGCCCTAGCCTAGCTGCTGCAGCCATTTAGAGAGAGAACCAGGGAATGAAAGATTTCTCTTTGTAACTCTACCTTTCAAGTAAATAAATCTTTATATAAACAAAAAGTTCAAAAGAGTCCCATTAATTCCACATCTCCACCAATATTTGCCATTATATGACTTCTTATCTACTGCCAATTTGATAGATGTCACAGTATCTCATTAGAATTTAAATTTGCTTTCAATTTACTCATTAGAACTTTGATTTTTTAATTTGCTAATTACTGATGAATGTTTAATAAACACTTGAAATGTCTTATTTATGCCACATAATTTTTATATTGAGCTATCTCTAATCCATTTGTGGAAATCCTTTATTGCTATGGATGGTAATGTTTGGTTGTTAAACATACTACAACTATGTTGTTAAACCTTGATTTTCTTTTCTAAATTATGGTAGTCATCTTTGCCACAGCACATGGCACAAAGTCTGGCAGTTACTAGATACTATTGTTTGCTGAATGAATAGACAAATTAAAAATCAAATAAGCATACACAAATAAACTAGACAATGCTTCTAAGCTTTTTTAGTCTCTTAATTTGGAAGTATAACTGCCAAGGCATGTCAGGTTTTAGAAATTTCTATACTCACAAATTCCTTTTTTAAAGAAATGAGAAAATCTGGTTTACAGAATTCCTGGTAGACCCTGAAGGCAACAGAGACATTGCAGGGGACTAAAAAAAAAAAAATCCTACTGGAAGTCTAAAATTCTTTAACTGCTAGGCAACGCCACCGGGCCCAGAAGTCTAAAATTCTAAATTATTTAACACAAGTTGTTGTTCTCAAATGTCTTCAAGAATAAGTATGTTAATTCTCATGTTTTCTATTATATTTAACAGAACATAATAGCCATCATGTTTAAATGTCCCAGAGCAAAGTCTACATAAGCATGAGTGTAAAACAATTATAATATGCAAATACTTGGAAATGTGCCTATAAAAAACATTGAGCAATAGCCATAATTGTTAAAATGAATATATCCTATGTATAAGCTTTTTAATTTTAAAGCAAACAACTGTAACATTTACAGTAAACACATAAGGGAAAAATAATGTAGTAGCCTTCATCTGCTTTAAAATTTAGTTAATGATAGTAAATGATGACTTGCAGTAGAACCAGCAAGAAGCTCGAATAGCATAGTATTTTTAAAAGGTAACCAAAGGAAGCAATGAGTCGCTGTGGACAAGCACACAACCTGCAGTAAGAATGGTCTTGTGAACTCATTCTGACATTCACTAGCTGTTTACAATGTGGTACAGCACTTCCTCTATCCACTCATCAGTGCTTTATCACAGTTACTGGGGTTTATAATAAATGACCTGGCATCTTGCCTTACAGTATTAAGAAATTCAAATTAAACAGGAAATAGGCACGTGACAATACCCCCTTCCTACTTATTTTGCTTTTCAAACAAGAAGTGGGGCCATAAACTGAGAGTGAGAGGAGAAAACGTGTTGGCAAGAAGCCTGAAAACAGAATAGGTTTGACATAAGACATCAGAGAAAACAGGGCCAAAAAATAATAGGCAATGAAGGCCTACTGGTAATAATCCACATAATTGTGCGATTTTTCTCCAGCAAAACTCAGCAGAGCTGATACAGGCAAGGAGAAAAAGATTAATTTGATTCAACAAGCTATGGGACTCTGCCCAGACAAGATGAGGCAATGTAACACTGAAGTAAAGGATAAAGACAAAAGAGTCAATGAAACAGTAGCGGATTAGAGAAATTATGCAGGATAAGGGAGAAAATAAAGACAGGTTTTGATAGTGTCAAGTAGCAGATAAAATGGCAACAACTGAAGTTCAGATAGAGAAATTTCAAACAAGGCCACATAGCCTCATTTATAATTTTAGAGATAGACCACATCTGGGTGATACAAGGTTTGTAGTATGAATGTGGGAGTTAATTAGCTAGAGATGATAGCCTGAGTTGAAGAAATCACTGTAATGAGAGAAATAAGTCTTCCACATGAGTAATAGTGTCACCCATGTTGAGGGCAGTAACTGAAGAACAAGGGGAAACTGTGTGTCAGGTCCCAAGGGAAAGAGAAGACCTATATGCCAGAAATAAGGGGAGAGTGTTTTTTTAAGAAGATGGAGAAGCAATGGTCTAGAAATAGTTATCCTCACTTCTTTCTTTTGAGATTGGAGGGATGTGAAAGAATGAGCTACACCCACTTAAGAGGACTACAAAGCAAGAAATGTGCTTTCCATGACTCAGGAAGGAGCCTTTAGTTTCCAGTAAAGGCCAGTTCACAAAAAACACATCCAATAAAATAATTAACAGGGTAGGAAACAGGAATTTGGACAGGTTTAAGGAGAAAAAATGAGGTTGGAATAAGTGAAAATAAGATCAGCACAAGAATGATAAGATAGAAGACTTGTGATGAGAGGCTGAGACAAAGAGAACAGATAATCAGCTGGATTTATCTGGCCATAAAGTTACCCAAATAATTAGTTCCAGCACTTCCCTGATGCCCACAGATGGACAAATTAGCACAAATTAGCACAAAGTCTTGACAAAGGATCATTTAGTGATGGTAAGGGAAGGACCCAACATTTGAGGTCTAGTATGTGACTAACCTTATATAGTTTACCTTACCTAAACTTAGTGTACCTACACTGTGCCTTATTTTATAAATGAAGGAAGTGAGGATCAGAGAGTAAAAGTGACCTGGCTAAAGCTATACAGTTAATTTTCGGTTGTACTGAGGAACTCAGACTTCTTTGCAAATCTAAGTAGGTTCAGTAAAATGAAAAGGAATTATTTGCAATTGGTCATTTTCACTGGTGAGATTTTGTATGTTTCTCAACTTCACAAAGCCTATCTGCCAAAGAAGGTTATTATAAAGATCAACACTACAAATCTTAGTGATTCTTTTTGTAACCTAAAATTGGCTTATATAGGAACTTATTTTCAAATACAGATTTTTTTCACCCCATGGTTCCCTAGGATATCTAGAATCAACTCCAAACTTAAATTTTCAAGTTTTCAGTACTATGACCTTAGCCCATCTCTCTAGTCACATAAACCACTATCAACAAATACAAATCTGATACTCAGTACAAATCTGATACTCAAAATGTCTGGTAACTATTAACACGTACACTCTAAAATTCCTCTAATTTGTATCTCTACCTAAATTAGTATTAAAATTTTTTTCTCTAAGACTCCTATGAAATTCCTCCTGAATGTGAAGCTTAGTGTTGTCTCCAAAGGTTGAAAAATGATGCTCCCTCCTCTAAACGGCTGTGTCATTTTGCTTTTACCTCCCTTAGAAGGGATTTAAGTCTCTGAGGAAGTTTCATTTCTGCTAGAACATAAGCTACTTAAAAAGGATGGAAGACACTTAACATATTTTCCATCTATGACATGCCATTTGTTTTTTTTTCCAGTGATACTCTGTCAATATATCTAATTTAATCTAATTTAATCTCCTATGTGACACCCTGTGAGGTAAGAATTTTTCAGATAAGACACTGAAGTCTGCAAAAGCTATTTACATGTAGTCACAACACTAGTGAGTGACGGAGTTCAGAGCTCAATCTTGGTTTAACTCTAGTGTCCAGACTCTTTTCTATTATACCCTGCTCAGAAACCATGACTATATCCTCACTGCTCTCATTATCTCCTATCCACCCACTAGTCTCAGAGGAAAAAAAAAAATCTGCTTCACTGCCTTTCATCATTAAGAATTAACAGAAAGACTTTAACACGAGGTATCTGGTCTCCCACGTTCCAACAAGAGACTTCAGAGAAAACAGAATGATTAATACGAGCCCTGAATGTAGAAGAGAGCAGAACACTGCTTCCAGGAGGGAAAAGTTAAAACACAATACTCTTCCCTCTAGCGTTTGAAAACTCCTCCTCCTCTGAGGTTCTCGCCATCTGGCTCTATCACTTGACCCCACCACCTTATCTGCCATCTACCACTCTCCTGATTAATCACCCATCTTTACTGCACCTGGGTCACAACCTTCCTCTTCTCTATATCCTATCATCTTAAATCACTTCGCTATCCCCACAGATGATTCACTCACAATTCCTTATCATACCCAGCTTCACTCTCCCTCATCTCAGCTACCCTCACAGAACACCTAGCTGTCACTGGGAACCATCCTACATCAGACACTTGAACTACACATTAAGGATCATTAGTAACATCCCACTTTCTGGTCACAATATCTTTTTTCCCAGCTTACATCTACTACATTTGCTCCTTTTAACTCAAGAAACTGTAGGTTTAACTCAAGAAATCGTAACATCTTCACATCTGAAAGTACCACTGAGCTTCCTTTCTCAGTGAATGTTATCACCATTCCCTTAGTCATCCAAGCCAAAAGCTTGCATATCACACCAGACTCCTTATTCTTTCACCTATGCATTCGATCAGTCATAAAGTCTCACAGCTTTTCTCCAATTCATTCCTACAAAAACATTTTTGAAACGTTGCTTCAACCATTTGATAAAAAATCCTTCAAATTTCAGTATACAATTATCTTCATTCTTAGCACTCCCAAACTGTCTGTGGTTCTCAATGCAAGCAATTCCTTTTCTCACATGGATGCTTTGCTCGAGTTATTTATGGTTTGAAGCATACTCTCTACTCATTGTTGCCTAACTCCTTATTTGCCATTTAAGATTTGGGTCAGGCATCATCTAGTCCCCAAAGCCTTGATTCCTATCCTGGTCTAAGAGCTTTCCCCACTTTATTCTGAGATGACCTATTTAAGCACCCAGCTTGGCAGCTCCACAAGGACTAGAACTCTTACTCATCCTGGGGTTATGCACATTACATAATGACTGACACATAGTAGGTACATATGTATAGAGGCTAGAACATGAGAACTGTATGTTTTCAGTAGAATAGTCATTTAGCACTTTCCTACCATTTAGAGTTTCATATCTTTGATGCCAAATATTTTGAAGGCAAGAGCCACAGCCTTTTCTGCATCTCTATAGTTCCAAGACAAAATAGAATAGTGCTACACAAAATTTCACTCACATAAATGGGAAAGAGCATTTTCACAAACATTTGGAATCAGAACTTGACATATACGCTCCAAACTCTGAAACCACTGAGCAACTTTTAAACGAAGGTATGAGAAAAAAGATAAAGAACCAGTTCTGACTGCTGGTATGTGCTTGCCTTTGTTATAAAAACAGTGAAAGTTCACTTAGAATTTCAACAGGGTCCCACATACAAGAGCTTAGTACTTTATCTATAAAATATCACATCTCTGCTGAACTTAAAAAAATTACTAACCATACAGGGTGGTTTGGGCAAGGGGTTAGGAAGTTAGCAAAAGACTCTTCTCGAAACAACTCTATCTACCACAAAGGCTAAGTGATGTAAAAAAAAAAAACAAAATAAAAATAGTGTCAGCGAGAGAAAGTGTGTAAACATATAAATATACTTAAGGAACTTTGGCTTTCTATTTGCTGTTAGAAATAAAGTAAGGAGTTTGATGCAACAAGGCATTTCCCTTTGCAATCGAATATTAAACTGCAGTTCGGCACCAAACCAGATCCCAATCCTTTTCAGATTAAAAACAGTATGCTTTTCTGTTTGCATGACACACGACACCTGAAAATCCTTTGATACACATTAGTTTACTTGATAACATGCTTACTGACATTTTTTTAAGGGGAAAAACATAAAAACTTCCGCAAAATAAAACCTCATGTAGTTTGTTTCAACACCGACTTTTTTAATTTTTAGAAAGTTCAAAACACAAAGAGGAGAGATTGAGGAAGGGATTACGTTTTTTAACCTAAGCAGGTGAGTGTTCTCGGAGTTACTAGCCATTGACCGCTTCCTTGCTCCCAGTTGGAAGCTCTCCTTTCAAGGGAATTTGCGCAACCTGCAGTTCATCCAGAAAACAAATCAGAGAATCTCAACAGGAGAAATTCCAGAAGCAACGGGAATTAGTGAAGAACGGGGTGGGAGCGGAGGGGTCTTGACGTGTGGCAGCTGCAGAGAAACTAGAAAGGACCGGGGGCAGCTGTTTGTGTCTCCATGACCTGTGCTGGGGGGCCGGGGGGAGCAGAACGGGCTTCCTTGGGAACAGCGGTCCACACGGGCTTGTCCAATTAATTAGCGTACAAACGGAGGGTTCTCACTGGCACTCCGGCACGGGACGCTGGAGCAACCCTTTCAGGACTTACAGGTCCGTTGTGGGGCTCACCCGACTCCTCGCCCACAGCGGCGGTCGCGTCCAGGCCACGAGCCGCTCCCGCCCCCGGAGGAGGTTTACAAACCGGCTCTTCTTCGCCCCCTTTTCCAGCGGAGCCCCGGGCAGGTGGCGGCTGTGAGTTGTCCCAGCGCGGCGCTCGGCGCTGCTGACAGCTCGCGGCCCCCGGTGCCCCAGCCCCGCGACCCGCAGCCCTTGCCTCCCCGCAGCCCCCAACTCGAGCCCCGCATCACTTACTCTGGGTCTGGGCTGGTGCCCACCACCCCGACCTCCCCCGGCCCACCGCAGCCGCGCCCCGCCCCGGCACCCCCCGGTGCGCCCGGCGCGTCAAGGGCGCGGCGGGGGGCACTGGGCCCCGCGGCCCCACGCCAACGCCGAGCAGGCCGACCGCCCGGACTCGGGCCAGCCGCCACAGCCGGGGAAGGGCGGCGGCACGGCGGATCCCCAAAGAGGCCAGCGGACCTACAGACAGACTGCCCGACGCTCGGAGAGGGGGGCGGGCGCACCTCCCGCCGCCACCTCAGCCCCCCGGCAGCCGGGCCCGTCCGGACGGCCGTGACGCGCTTACCTGCGCCTGCGGCCGAGCGGGACGCGGGGGGGCTCACTCCTCTCCCGCCGCCATGTTTCCGCGGTGAAGGCGAAGGACGCGGGGCTGCGGGTAGGGGCAGGCGGGCGGCCGGGGGCTCCACGGAGGCGGCGGCGGCTGACGGGAGGACAGCGGGCAGCGCGGACCCGCCCCGCGCCCCTCCCGCCGCGAGGTGGCGCGCGCCGGGCCGTTGGGCTCGCGCGCGCGGGGGGCGGGGCTGGCGGCCCGGCGCGCCGGGGGGTGGGGGGGTGGAGCGGGGGACTGCGACGGCCGTCCGGAGGAGCGACCCCGCCGCCTCCGCGACCCCCGCCCTCCCAGGGGCTGGCCGTGAGACGGCCTTGGGAGCGCTGCTCCGCACCTCCACGCGGCGGCGGCGACGCGGTAGGGCCGTGGAGCAGGAAGGCTGGTGCGACACCAGCACTTTAGTGCTTGGCAGAAACCAGGGAGCCGTGCCGGGACCGAGTGGATCCCGGGCGTCGGCGGTGGCTTGGCCGGCGCGTCCCGTCAGCTGGAACGCGGTGGGCCCCGGTGTAGCGGAGGTTCTGTGGTTTCCTCACCCCGCCTCGGGCTCGTGGCTGCACAGTTCTGGCGAGCCGCCAATGCGAGTTAGCAGTGACTTGCCTCTCGGGTCAGCCAGCTGGTAGATGGCCATGTGGGGGGTTCCTGGCCCGCCTGGCTGTCCTCCGCAGGGAAGGATGACCCTGCCGGGGTAGGTCAGGGGAGCCTCCCCGCCTCTCCGGACCGTCCAGTCCAACTTGGCTCCCGAAGCAGTCCTTTTGGCGCGGGCGCGCTGGCCGGCTTGCAGAGGCTGGGGTGAGGACCGGCTGGTTGCCGGTGCTGTGCGAGTCCAGGGAAGGAATTATCCAGGCAGAGGTAGCCCTGCCTGTTTAGGTTAAGAGCTTCGGGTGTGCTTTGTAGATCAGTGGTTTCCAAAAGTCCTAGGACCCTGGGTGTTCCTGAGATTTGGACCGGTGAACTCAATTATTTTCATTATAACTCTAAGTATTATTTTTTACTCATTTCTCTCTGGCGAGTGCGCTGTAAGGACACGATAGCGCCGGGCAGATGTAATACACAAGCAGGTTTAGAATCCAGCTGTCTTCTTTTAAACCAGTCGTGAAAAGCAGATTTGCACAAATGTGAAACATCAGTCTTCTCATTAATTTTTTTAATTTAGAAAATGTTTTCTGTGAACAAAATTATGAACGCATGATAGCTCTGTGGCTGTCACTTAAAACGGGTCTTTTTAAGTTCTCAATGTTAATTTCTAATATGATAAATGTCTATGGAAGTGACTTAACTGTGGATAGAAAAGTTCTTCAAGGTCCTCGATAATAGTAGAGGCATAAAGAGACTCAAAGGCTTGGGAATGCTTTGCTATAAGCCATGAGAAGCTTTTGAAGAGTTTTAAGTAGGGAAATGATATAGTCAGGTTTGCATTTCAGAAAGCTTTCAAGACCCAAGCTGAGTCCAGAGGGTGAATTCAGAGGGCGAAGGGATAGAAACTTGAAAGCATGAGGACTGGGAGCCAGGTGGCTGTCCCTGTTCTCCATCCAGCGCTGCTTCTTGACCACCATGCCACCTCAGCAGGTCGGCGCCAGGACAGGTGTCCTGGTTTAGTCCACTTTGCTCCGTGTAGTGAGGACTCTGCTGCTGCTGTCTGCGGGTGCAGCGGCTGTTCCTGACCCATTGGCACATCCTGACCTGTTCTCATTGCCTGTTTTGCTGAGAAGCAGTGGAGTCAGAGAGCCAGCTGGGAGGAAAGGTGCTGGTTGCCAAAGGCACCACAAAATGGTTGTGAACATCCCAGCAGAGGGCCTCAGTGAGAAGACCCAGTAGTACCAAACCTCTTCTCCCCAGAAAGCTTTCTTCGAAGATTCCTCCTCCAGCCCCCTCCACTAAGTACTGAGAAGTGTGCACAGCAGATAAATGCATTTGGGAAAAATTCAATATTTTCTTAACTCATTATAAATACAAACCAGTAACAATATCAGGCTTTCTTACTGTTAAATCTTGGGATACTGAGAAGAGAAGGGCTATGACCCACCTTAAATGACCCCAGAATGCTATGTTTTTGGAGTTCTAGTGATGACTTTGTAAAGTTACTGTCAGCTGCCCTTGTGCTGTCTTTGTACCTGCCCCTGCTGCTAAAGTCAAGGAAGTGCATAATGCAGATTTGCTGGCATTGCCAACCACCTCCAAGCCAGGGTCTGAGGGACTGTCTCCAGGTAAAGCCCTGAGAAGGTCTCCTGCTGGTGGATTGTGAGTTGTGAAGTTGAGGAGTTGAGGCTAACTCCTCTAGTTTGAGGTTCTTCCTCTTTAAAACAGGGATAATCACAAACTCATGGAGGTGTTGACAGGACTCCAAGCACATAGCCCAGGTTGCCAGCCCTCTCTCCAGGCTTGCTTGTTCTTAGCTCCAGTTCCATTAGCCTACTCCACATGGAAGCTTCAGACATCATCCCAGACCTTCTTTATGTGTACTTCCCATTCCAGGTCACCATACTCCCAGCTACACAAGCCAAAAACTTTACTGTTTTTTTTTTTTTTTGTAATGCCTTTGTGCTCTCTTCCTGAGCTTCTAAATCACACAGACCTTGCCCTCTGAAATGTCATTGCCCAAACTATAGGAATTAGAACCTCTTGACTCTTCTCTCCAGTTTACCTCCCACACCTGCCATATCCCAGGAGCATCATGTGTTCTGAGGCCAGGAGACGTGACAAGGCCTCCTTCCTTTTAGGACAAACTTCAAACTTCTTAGCCTTAGCCTTGCATTCAAGGCCCTCTGTGATGTGGCCACAATTGTTCCTTCTGAATGTTGATCCTTTCTGTTCCCCTTTGCTTAGCTTTTGATTCACTTTAGTTTTCTGTATTTGTCCTCTGCTGCTCTTTGTTTTTCCATATATGATCTGCCTTCCCCTCCATTGCTGTATGTTTGAATCCTGCTTGGGATTTTTTTTAAAGTCCTAGTATGCATTCATGAAGCCTTCCATGATACCCCAGTTTGAACAATGAAAATTAGCACTGATTTGAGTGCAATGCCTACTATGAACCAGACCGTCTTCCAGATGCTATATGTATTTTGCCTTATTTAGTGCTTCTGATTATTTTCGCAGCAAACCTATACAGTAGGTATTGTCATTATTACCTAAATTTTAGAGAAGAAAACCTAGGCATAGGTATGTAAAGGAATTTGTCCAATGTCACACATTTAATCAGTGGTGAAATGAGAAGAGGAATCTAAGTTGCCCCTAGAACCCATTTTCTCAACTACTATATCAATGTGAACAGGGTGCTCTTGCTCCTGTTCCTGTGAATTCTTATGTGCAAATCTCCTGGGGCCTTCATCATTTCCCACCTCATTGTTGGCTAGTATGTCTGATCAGTGTCTGATCTATAACAGTATCTATTTGAAGCTTAGTAAATATATTTTGAGCAAATGAATGAATACATACACAATAGAAAACTCTATAAAGACAACAATGAATGATCCGGAACAGGATCAACTCTGTCCCCTCTCCTATTTGTGTTTGGCCCAGGAGTTAAATTTGTTTTTACATGTTCAAGTGTTTGAAAAAAAAAAAAAAAACACAGAAGCAGCAGCGTAATTTCATGACATGAACATGAATAAGTTTTATTATCATACAGCCATACTTCCTGTAGCTACCTTTGTGCTGAAATGGACCTTAATGGTCTGCAAAGCCTTAAGTGTTTGTACTCTGGTTGTTTACAGAAAAAGTTGCCAACATCCAATCTCTAGCTCCATATAATAACATGAAAATACCTAGAAACAAGATTGAGCTGAAATGAATAAGCTGTTTGGTGCCACTTATATAAATTGTCTTATTTTTTTTTAACTTTAATTATATTTGAAAGAGAGCTTCTATCCACTGGTACAGCCCCCAAAACAGTTGGCATTAGGCCAGATCGAGGCCAGGAACCCTGAATTCAAGCTGTGTTTTGTGGGTGGCAGGGACCCAAATACTTGAGCTATCACCTGTTGCCTGCCAGGACATACCTTAGTGGAAGTTTGATCTGAAGCAGACTAGCCAAGACTTGAAACAGCTACTCTGATGTGGGATGCTAGTGTCCTACAGGGCAAGTTAAACTGCTATGCCAAACACTCATCCTATGTTTGCAAAATAAACACAACAATATCAATTTTATTAAGGAACTCAGATAAAATTACAAAGACATGTATGAAAACAAACCTCCTTTTGTTCAGTCCATGGTCTTTGTGTCAGTCTGCTTGCTTTGGGGAAAAGGAAATGGGGAGAGTACCATCCAAGTACTTACTGATCAGGTCCTTGTGTCTCAAACTTGGACTCCGTGGGATTTTCATGAGTACTTGTATACTAACTATATTATAAGGATCATTAGATACAACCTGAGTCTGAAGAGCCCATAATTGGAAAAATAATTACATCTATGAGAGCACTGTGCTATAAAGAGCTTATATTTTCTTTTAGAAATATTAACTTACATGAACATAATTAATAGATCTTAACACTTGAAACTTGACAGTATTTACCTAAGAGACATGGAAAAATGGATACAATGGGGTGTAAGAAGGCTTTTATTTGCTGGTTTCCAAATATCTGCAAATGGTGAGAGTGCCAGAACTGGGCTGAGACAATCAGGCCTGCTATGTAGTAGCAAAATTACTTGCTTTACTTGAACCATCCCTGCTGTCTTTCAATGTCTGTATTAAATGAAAGCTGGAATCAGCCAGAGCTGGATTAGCAAGAGCAGAATCCATCATAGATGCTATTCTGGATCCGGAGGCATTGTACACCAAGGACCCAGAATTGTAAGGATATCTTCTACTTCTGCCACTATACAGCTTGTGAGAAAAATTCTCTTTAACATTTCTCTGCCCAGCTCCCCTGGTGGTTCTGTAACTCTCTCCATGACACCATAGACACTGTATTCCCATTATTGGGGTACACTTTTAAACTCTTTTTCTAGGCTGAAAGCTTTTTTTCTTTTTAAAGATTTACGTTTTTTTTTTTTTGGAAAGTCATATATGCATAGAGGAGGAGAGAAAGAGAGGAAGATCTTCCGTCTGCAGATTCACTACCCAAATGACCGCAATGGCTGGAGCTGAACCAGGTGCCAGGAGCCAGGAAGTTCTTTCCCGTCTCCCATGTGGGTACAGGGTTCCAAGACTTTGGGCCATCCTAGAAAGCTTTTTGGAATCATGAACTTCATTCACACAATATCTCCAGCAAGGCTAGACGTGAAGGAGAGAATGCTACAAGTTTGCTACACATTGTCTGTGTATCTACTTACTATACTGTTCCTCATGAATATGTGCTACTATGTGTCAAAGACTTAAAATAAGTAAATAAAACACAAATGAAGCATGTGTGTGTGTATGTATATATAAATATATATATATATATATATATAAAACATCTGAGGGATTCCTGTTTCTGTTTCTAGATCCAGCTCAAAGCTTTTCTGTGATGTTTCAGGAAAGCCATTTGCGCCCTTCTCCCTGCCAGGAACTGGTGAGTGTCTGCATGTCACAAGATAAATCCCATCATTGTATTTCAAGTTAGATTGCAGTTTCTTTGTATGTTTTTTTTTTAATTTTAATGAAAAAATGTAACTAAGATAACAATAAAATATTTCACAGTGTAAGTGCCATGAAGTTCAAGGTAATTTAACTAACACCGTTTAGTCCATCCTGAACCTATGGTTTGTTTTAAATCCACTTTTCATAGCTGAAGGAGCAGAATATCCTATATGTCATTAACTGCTTAATGTTTGATTTTTAAAAAGGAAATGGAAAAGGCCAAGAGCAGATGGGTATTTGGGATATCAAAGATATCAATGAGGTTGCATGCATCCCATATTGAAGTCCTTGGTTCAAGTCCCAGAACCACTTCAGTTCCAGCTTCCTGCTGATACATACCTTGAGAGGCAGCAGGTGTTGTCACGAACACTTGGGTGCCTATCACCCAGGTGGAAGACCCAGATTGAATTCTGGGATCCTGGCTTCAGCTTGGCTCAACCTCAGTTTTTGCAGACATTTGCAGAGCAAGCCATCACATGGGAGATTTTTGCTTCTCTGCCTTTCAAATAAATAAGAATTAGCCAAGAGACACATGGAAGATAGAATTTGGTTTGGAAAGGATCATACATGGAAGAAAGCAGGAAGTACAGAGGCAATGGGGAATAGGCAACTTAATCAGGATCTTTTTTTGTTTGTTTGTTTGTTTTTAACCTCCAGGCCTGCTATTTCATATAATGCATCATGGGTTAAACCTGACAGAGCCCTGTAATAGTGACAGCAAAAAAGGAGCATGCATTCTACCACGTTGAGGGATTTTGACTGTGTTGTCAGAGACCCAGCCTTGGGGAGCTAAGTGCACAAAATGGAAGTGAAGGCTTCTGGTACTTCAAGAACGTGTGTGGGGTAGGGACTAGGACTGGGAGTACTGAGACACATTAGTACTGTCATGGTCAGTAGATTTTGTTGTTTTCCGTTCACACCTTCTGACTGTTGGCCATTTGCAATTTTTTCAAGGCTTCCTGAGATCAATGAGTGATTTAAGCAGCTGCCATGTTTGTACTAAATTTAAGATCAGTTGAAGGGTTGAAAATGCTTCAGTTTAACTCCCCCAAGAAAGTCTGGGTACTTTGTTCCTTCCTGGGTAACTATCCTGTTGAGTGGCAAAGAGGATACAGCGGAGAATACATCAGACCTGACATGTTTTGATTCTACCACATACCCCGTAGCCCTGAATAAGCATCTTCAGCTCTCTGAGCCCTGAGCTCTCCCTGATTTTGCTCCTCTATGAAGAAGGGACAGTGTGCCTGTGTCACAGAGTGATACATTCCAGCCACATGCTTGTTCTCTAACACTCATCTCACCCTCTGGAATGGGCTTCCTTTGAATCAATCAGCTAGTCTTAACACTTGCTCTATATTTTCCCTTTCCACCATAGCTTTGTCTTCTGGCTCATATGACTGAAACAATTAGGGAATGGAATTAGCTAGCCAAAGTCCTCTGTTCATAGAGAGGGAGAGGTGGGCTCCATTCCACATGAGTTCAACATAACAATAGCTGCAATGGCCAGAGGATGACTGAGAACAATTCCAGCTTTCCTTAAGTGGTGGTCAAACAGCGGATTCATTAAGACTCTATCATTAGACCACTTTCTCATTAAGGTCTCTGTGCTCACAGTCCACGTGATTGCTGGGGAGATGGCCATCTGGCCAGTTGTTGAGTGCTACAAGGTATAAAGCCCTGGGGAGAGATCAACATGACCTAGCATGCTTCCTTGGGGACCTACAGTCTAATGAGGACATGTATTATAACATAAAGCAGAAAATTCCAAGTGCTGCAAAAGAAACGTAATCCAAATTTTCTAAGATCTAGAAAACATTCAGAAAGGACTACATAGAAAATGCCATTTTATGTTTAAATAGTTTTTTTTTAATTTTATTATTCTATTTTCCATCTGCTGCTTGAGATTCCAAATGTTCTCAGTGGCCAGGGCAAGGCTCGTCCAAAGCTATGAGTCTGGAATTCAATCTGAGTTTCCCACATGGATGGCAAAAAGCCAAGTACATCACCTGCTATCTTCCAAAGTGTACATTAGTAGGAAGCTGGATCAAGGACAAAGGGGCCAGGACCTGAACCAGGCACTCCAATATGGGATGCAGGTGCCCCGGCAGTATCTCAACTGCTGTGCCAGACATCAGTCCCAAGAAGATGGCATTTTAGGGGTTGGTGTAATGGCTGAGCTGGCTAATCCTCTGTCTACAAGTGCCAACATTCATCTGGGAACCAGTTCATGCCCTGGCTGCTCTACTTCCCTTCTAGATCCTTGCTTGTGTCCTGAAGAAGTAGTGAAGGGTGGCCCAAACCCTTGGGACCCTGCACCCACGTGGGAGACCCAAAAGAAGCTCCTGGCTCCTGGCTTGGTTCAGCTCAGCTCTGGCCATTGCAGCCACAAAGGGAGTGAACTAACAGATAGAAGATCTTTCTCTCTGTGTCTCTCTTTCTCTCTGTAAATCTAACTTTCCAGTGGAAATAAATATATTTTTTAAGATGGCATTTTAGAAGGCATTGAGAAATGGATGGACAAGCTGCAATCATAGTAGGGTAGTGGAGGACTATACTGAGAGGAATCAGGAGGGACAAAAACCTGAGTACACATATAAGATATGGTAAGTGGTTTTGTGTGGTTTCAGCAGAGTGCGTGTAGGGAACAGAGGGAGCAGGCTGAATTTTTTTCACTATCAGCAAAGAACCCTGAGCATTAAGTGGGAGGAGCTAAGGATGTGCAGAAGTGAGGGGGCAAATAAACGAGGTTGATCCTGTGGGACTCTTGCTGTCTCCATTGTTCACAGTGACTCCTTCACTCAGCCTTCCTTAACAGTTGTGCACCTGTGCCCATCACAAACACCATCTAAAGGCAGCTCCCTCTATCTCCAGGATCTTTTGCACTCTGATCTCCCACAGTTCATGATCCCACCCTTTCCAATGACAGCAATCATTATTTCAATATGCCTCTTAAGCTTGGTCAGTATTTTTTCTTAAGATTTTTAAAAAATTTATTGAAAAGTCAGATTCACAGAGAGAAGGAGAGACAGAGCTTCCATCTGCTGGTTCACTCCCCAATTGACTACAATAGCCAGAGCTGAGCCAATCTGAAGCCAGGACCAGGAGCTTCTTCCAGGTCTCCCACATGGATGCAGGGTCCCAAGGCTTTGAGTCATCATGCACTGCTTTCCCAGGCCACAAGCAGGGAGCTGGATTGGAAGTGGAGCAGCCAGGATGTGAACCGGCGCCCGTATGGGATCCAGGTGAATGCAAGGCGAGGACTTTAACCACTAGGTTACTGTACCGGGCCATTGGTCAATGTTTTTAAGGTTAGCATAATCTTCTCGGGTGCTTTGCTTGTCACCTGGATGCTTGATCATGCTCACCTGCACTTCTGTAAGTATGGTAGAAAGGATGCAGATTCGAATGTTTTTCTACTCAGTTATATTACAGGTTGAGATTAGAAGGGAGCTTAGAATTCATTGAGTTCTCAATTTACTAGTAAGGCCCAGAGAGGTGTAATAAATTCTTCAAAGTCATATAGTGAGTTGAGGATCTGAAATAGTGTTTGTGAAGGGCTTATCACAGTTCCTTGCTTACAGCAGATGCTTAGTAATAAGCTATTCACCTCCCCAGCGCCATGTATTTGAGTTCAAGTCTAAACTTTATAATTCTCCTCGCATTTTATGGGAACTTTAGGCAAAGGCTCTGCTATAACTAGAACTTCGGTTTCTCTCTCCTCCACCAGGTTAACTCTTATTCCTCAATTAATATTACCTCCTGGGGAGCAGGTGTTTGACATAATGGTTAAGACACAACTTATAACAACCACACCCCACATCAGAGTACCTAGGTTCGCTTCCCAGCTCCCCTTCTGATTCCAGCTTCCTGCTTATGTGCACCCTGGGAGACAGCAGGCGATAGCTCAAGCATTTGGATCCCTACAAGATAGGTGAGAGACACAGACTGAGTTCCTAGTTCCTGACTTCAACCTGGCTCAGCCCCAGCCCTGATTGTTGTAGGCATTTGAGGAGTGAACCATGGGGTAGGAGATTATTATATGTCTATTTATTTGCCTTTCAAATAAGTAAATACACTTTTTATTAAAGATTACCTTTCTTAGGCACTTCCTCTGATGTTTTGTCTTCTCTCCTCACCCCAGGATGGATGAAATGTTCCCTAACTTGTTCCTGGGCCTATACTTTGATTATTGTACTTAAATAGTCTCCTGGGGCCCAATGTGGTAGCCTAATGGCTATAAGTCCTTGCCTTCAATGCACCAGAATCACGTATGAGTGCCAATTCTAATCCCAGTGGCCCTCCTTCCCATCCAGCTTCCTCTTGTGGCCTGAAAAAGCAGTAGAAGACGGTATAAAGCCTTGGGACCCTGCACCTGCATGGGAGACCCAGAGGAGAGACTTCTGGTTCCCAGCTTCGGATCGACTCTGATCCTGCCTTTGTAGCCATTTGGGGAGTGAATCAGTGGACGGAAGATTTTCCTCTCTATTTTCCTCCTCTCTGTATGTCTGACTTTCCATAAAAATAAGTAAAATCTTTAAAAATAAAATAAAATAGTCTTCTGTTTATTCCCAAGTCTGTCTCCTGTCTAGCTATATGTTCCAAAAGATGGACTTCTCTCTCTCTTCTCTCTCTCTCATTCATTCATTACATCCCCAGCTCCTCTCACCTTGTCTGTAACACAGTTGGTGCTCAGTCAATATTTGTGGGATAAGTTTGCACAGAGGGACCCCCCTCAGACCCAGGCCACAGACCAGCAGCAGCTTCCTTGTGGTTTACCCTGTGACCCAAGATCCAGCCAGTAACTCAGATTCTATTGGTGTGAGTGTTTTTGCAGACATATTGAGCCCAAGCCTCATTGTTTATCTAAGATACTTCTCCTCTTGCTCCTCTTGTAAAAAACCAAATAAAAGTAGTTCCAGGAAGCTGTGTGGTTGAGAAATTCCAGGCTCTGTCTGAGCCACCAGAGAAAGGCTGTTATTGTTAGAGAAGTTGGTCATTAATCCAACATGCCTTTCCTCTGTTCTTTAGTTTCACACCCTTCTAAAGGCACAGATTCTTTTTGTCCTCCATTGCCCTTAAGCTTGTCACTAGCTGGTAATGGGAAACAATAATACTAACGTGACAGTAGTTGATAGAAACATGATCCAGAGGTACTAGTTGACCACAAGTTCACTTTGTTTTCTGGACTTGTGGCTTTGTTAACTCACTCTCAATGTACCTGGCTACATGGCCAATATCCTCATCAATGAAGTATAAATAACACCTACCTCACCAGATTGTTGTAAGAGGAAAGAGGATAATGTGGGCCCGACCCCCAGGTACACATTGATGTTCCTTTTATTTCTTGACTGTAACCCCTTGGCGTTGTCCTGCTGCAGCCAGACTTTGCCTGGGTTATTAGGTTTTGTCCTTTACACCATGTTTTACAACATAGACTTCCAAAGTAAATGGTCAGATAAGGAATCTGGAAATCAGACTTCATGAGACAGCTGAAAGGGGATTAATATATATGTATATATTCTTTTTTATTATTTAATTTTTATTTTTGATGATGATTACATATTACATGGTTGATCAGAGTAGGAAGGTTCGAGGGTTTAGGAAAAGTGGATGTAATCATCATTTCCAAATTTCCTATTTCTTCTTGTCTCTGGGAGAAGGGGAGAGTTAAAGGGGGAAACCACACCCAGCCTCCCAAATGTCCCAGTACCCAGGAATGGTACTGCTATCAACCCTGCTATCAACCCAGGGTCCCAATGTAGTACATGTTCTGAGGGTTATGATTAAGTAGTTTGGATAGTTCTGAAATGCTGTCAGTTTTGCCAATCCAAGGGTGAGGCAGCCCTCCCAATGTCCATTGGCTGACATAGTCGACTTCAAGTCTCCATTCACCCAGATTTTTGCTGTCATCCTTTGCTGGAGTAGTTGTCCAGTTTGTTCTGTTCTGCTTCCTCTGTTATAGTACCAAATGGGCTGCTATATTCCCCATGTGCAGGGTCTGCATCCACTGTTCTACTTTTTTCACTTGCAGACAGATGCAAGGACCAGGGCCAGGTGATCTGAGCCTCACTGGATTCCCCTGCCTCCGGGAGCTCACAAACCCAGCATCTACCATGTAAGCGGGCCTCAGGACCAAGGCCAGGCACCCCAAGCCCTGCTGGATCCCCCCCCCCCTCACAGGGGGCCAAGAGACCAGGACCAGGTGACCTGAGCCCAACTGGGTCCCCCACTCCCGGGGCTCATGAACCTGGCACATACCTCACAGGAAAGCCAAGAGACTAGGCCCAGGTGATCTGAGCCCAGCCAGGTCCCCTGCCCCTGTTGCTCACGAACCTGGCACCCACCTCACAAGCAGGCCAAGAGACCTAAGTCCCACCAGATCCCTTGCCCCCAGAGCTCACGAATCAAGCACCCATCACACAGATAAGCCTCAGAACCAGGGTCAGGTGATCTGAGCCCCATTGGATTCCCCACCACTGGGGCTCACAAACTCAGCACCCACTGTTCCAATGGTTTGACTCACCTTAGCATCCACTATTGCATTGCGCAGCCTGGCTCAGTGCATCCTGACCCAGTCCCCAGTTACAGCTCACGATGTGGTTGAGATGTTCCTTGCCTTGGCTTTTTTTTTTTTTAAGATTTATTTTATTTTTATTGCAAAGTCAGTTATATAGAGAGGGGAGATTTTCCGTCCTATAATTTACTCTCTAAGAGACCGCAACAGCCACAGCTTTGCCGATCTGAAGCCAGGAACCAGGAGCTGTTCTGGGTCTTCCACACACCTGCAGGGTCCCAAGGATTTGGGCAGTCCTCAATTGCTTTCCCAGGCCAGAAGTAGGGAGCTGGATAGGAAACAGAGCCGCTGGAAATACAACTGGCACCCATATGGGATTCTGGCACATTGAAGAGGGGCTATAGCCACTAGGCCACTGCGCTGGTCCCATTGCCTTGGTTCTGGTGCTCACCTGCAGGGACTGTGTCCTGATGAAGGAGTTTCCCAAGCTCTTTTGTTGGGTCTCCTCCCATTGGTAGATTTTTTATTTAAGTTTACTCTTGTATTACTATCATTTTATAATACAGTTCCATAGACCCTGGGACTTCCCCATACCTTCCACAATTCCCTCCCCTCTCACTAAATTCCCCTATATTATTACTACAGTATAGTTCTTCATTAACAGTCATATGTCCATGATTGTGGGCATGGACAACAACAGAGAGTCCAGGATCCTATTGTCAAGATATATAGTAAACAGTTTTATTGGGAGTCCATCTTTGCTTTGGAAGTAGAGACACATACTTCATTGTATCCTCACATATGGATATGAGAGTCTCCATTACACAATTACTATACATCCCCATAAATGAAAAGTCACAAAACAAAATCAACAACAGAAAGAAAAAAAATAACACCATGAAGTTAAATAACATGCTACTGAATGACTAATCTGTCACTGAAGAAATGAAAATCAAGAACCTTCTTGAAGAAAATGATGCTAATGTATTATCTATGAGTTGTTGAATAATTTAATCAGAAGAAAGTGTTTTGAAGAAATAGAACTAACAAGAAAAATCAAGATCCATGAGATATAGTTTCTGCTGATCTTTGTTGGTGAAATGTGTCTCCTGTAGGTAACAAATAGATGGATTTTGTTATTTTAATCCAGTCTATTAATCAATGATGTTTGCTTCATGAGTTTCAGCCATTTACATTCAGGGTTAATATGAATGGGTGGTAATTTGGTCCTGTCATTTTAGGAATGGGTTGTTCATTCATTTAGTCCTCTGTTGTTATTTTACTGGGATGTTCTTTGCATTTGCGTTTGGTTTTGGTGGGCGCTATTCCTCTTCTCTGTCAAGAGAACATCCCCAAGTATCACTTGTAGGGCAGGTTTGGAAGAGGTATTTTCTTTCAATTTTTCTTTACTGTGGAAGAATTTTTATTTCATTTTCAAAAACAAACGAAAACTACTGGGTATGTTATCCTGGGCCAACAATTTTTTTTTTTTTTTTAGAATCGAGAATATGTCACTCTTCTGACCTGTAGAGTATCCTGTGAGAGGTCTACTGTGTGTTTAATTGGCATTCTTTTATATGTCAGTTGGTTTTTTTCACGTGCACATTTAAGGATCTCTTCCTTATGTTCGCTTGAAGAGAGTTTGATGATCATGTGTAGTGGTGAAGATTGCTTTTGGTCAACCCTCTTGGGAATTCAGTGCCCTCCTGCATGATGTTGTTTCCCAATTCTTTCTCTAGAGTAGGGAAATTTTCTCTTATCATTTCATTGAATATACCTTTAATCCAGTTTCTCTTTCTGCACCTTCTGAGACTCCCAGAACTCTTACATTTGGCCTTTTAATAGTGTCTTTTAGTTCTTGAATACTTTTTTTGGCCTGACCTAGCTCTGTTCCAGCTTTTTGCTTGCTTTCTCCCGGTGACAGGAAATATCTTCTAATTATAAGGTTCTTTCTTCTGCCTCCTTCATTCTATTTTGGAGACTCTCCACTGTACTTTTAATTTGTTCCACTGTATTCTTCATTTCTGATAGATCAGCTTTCATTTGATTCATTTCCAGTGTAATATATTCCTTGAATTCCTTAAAATACTGCTTTACTGAATCATCGGACGGAAGATCTTCCTTTCTGTCTCTCCTCTCTGTATATCTGCCTATCCAATAAAAAAATAATAAAAAAATATATATATAAAATACTGCTTTACATGCTTCTTGTTGTTGATAAGAAATTTTACAAAAAGTGCTTTGAATTCTGTATCGCTCATTTTCTTGATGTCATCCTCAGTGAACTCTGAAGTTGGCAAAGAGTTTTGTTCCTTTGCAGGGGAGTTTTCAGTAATATTCATTGTGCCTTTGTATCTTCTTTTGCTCTTGATCATTGTGCTTTTGGTTATCAGATTCTTTTCCTTGGGTCAGGTTTCTAAGTTGTGTCACCCACAGGTCTACAGTTCGATTTTACTTCTTGAAATTGGTACATGGCTCTTTGTTTGCTTCTGGGTCTGGGTTCTTATGTTAGATCTCCACCATCTGGCTCACCACTCTCCATCTCCTGTAATACTGTGCTGAGGCTGCACCATTGTCTGTACAACCTTTCTCCCACTTCTGGTTGGAGTAGGTCCCAGGATTAGGGAGACACCAGGTGTCCTATATAGCTAGGTTGTTGGTGGTACTGATCTTGCCAGAACCTGTTGACTGTTAGGTCTGAGGGCCACACAGACCTATTTTGACCCATACAATGTCAAAGTCATTATTATTTTCCTGTGGGTCCAGTGCAATGCACTGAGCTCAGTACATGCACAGCTTACTTTTGTCCCTGCAGTCTTAACTTCTTTGCCACGCTGTACGAAATGTCACCTGATGTGCTACTTTAGAGTTCTTGATCTGCTGGCTATCAAGTCTGAGGGCTACTTGGACCTATCTGGGTGGAACCTGTACGATGCTGTGCTGCTACAGTTCACTAAGCCACAAATGAGTGCACTTCCAGTTCAGTACATGCACAGTACTATTAGCCCTTGCATGCTTAAACAAAATGGTGCCTGATATAGCTTTAGGGGGTAGATGGGGTTGTGAAATCCATCCTGTTCCTGTACTGTCTGTCTCAGATCTGCCGCTCTGTCTCTGCTCCTGGTCAAACCAAACAGACCAGCAGGACAGGCAGTTCTTCGTCTGGGTTCACCTCCTGAGTTCTTGGTGAAAGTCCCTTTCCACCTTGTTCCTGGTATAATTCTGGCTGCCGGTACAATTTGGGAAGCCACTCACTGAATGCCGCTGGAGTATCAGTCACTACAACACCACACTGTTGTGTCCGCTGCTTTCCTGTGTCTGTCAGTCTCCAGTCACCCCTCTGTGGTTGTTCTGTCCTTGTTCTGTCCTCTCTTATTTCCTGGAATGTGCCCTCTATGCTTCACACTGGCTAATATTTCTGCATCTGTTTAAACATGTCCTTACCCTATTCCACCATCTTGATTCTCCCCATTGGCAGATCTTGGTGACACAAGTAGGTCCTTGGCCCAGGTTGACTTTATCTACCTCTTGTCCTGGCAGGAACAGTATCCTTGCACAACTGTTTCACACACATTCTGGTTTTTACTGTTGGGTGATGCAGCTCAGCCATGCTTTACACCCAGATACAGCTTTTGTGTGGTTCAGTGGTAGTCAAGACCTAGCTCAGCTCATTCTACACCCGCTCTGGCTCTCACAAGTACCAGTGGGTGCTGGAGTGTAGCCCAGCCTGTCACTCCCCAGACCCAGTTCACACCTGCACCAAGGGAGACTCTATCCATGTCACAAGCCCAGCCTGTTGTCCTCAATCTGGCTCTCATGCTCACCAGTGGGTACCCCAACCCAGCTGGAGCATCCTGAAAGGGGATTTTTTTCAAAAGATTGGTATATTGAAAGAGTTGCAAAAGAGAGAGAATGGGGGAAGACACACACACACACAAAATAGGGGAGACACAGAGAAATCTTCCATCTATAGGTTCATTCTCCATATAGCTGTTAACTGCCAGGGATAGGTTAAATGGAAGCCAGGAGTTTCTTCCTAATCACTCATGTGGGTGCATGGACCCAAGCACTTGTGCCATCCTCTAATCCTCTTTAGAAGGGAGCTGGATTGGAAGAACAGCCAGAACTCAAATCAGTGCCTATACGGTATGCTGGTACCACAGACAGACACTTTACCCACTATGTCACAATACCAGTTGCCAGAGTTGGGATCCTTAGCCTGTAGAAGAAACAACCAGTAATAGAATGAGATAAGGCAAGAGCTTGGCAAGGCCCCCAAATCCAAGAGCTATTATGGGAAAGGGTTAAGATTCAGTTCTGTTCCCCAAACAGCTATGGAGTGTAAAGAAAAGTAAAATATGGCTCCCATGTCATTGAAGATCTTGAACCACAGGTCATGACAATGCAAAGGAGGCTGTTACAAAGGGGTCAACAAGGTAATAGAGAAAGCCAAGGAAAATTCATTTTATCTGGATTATCTGGAGAAACCTTCACCAAGGAGGCAGCACTTGAATGGATCTTGAAGGAAAACTGTGAGTTCTTCAAGCATAAAAAGAGGGAAAGAGGTGTGGAGGCATCAAGAACATCCAGTGCAACAAGAAAGGCATGCGTGTGGAAAACTGAGGTGCCTTGGAAGAACAGGGGAAAGTGAGCTGGCAACATCTGCCTGGAGCCAGATTGTCAAGGGTCTTGATTATTAAGCTAGAGAGTTTGGACTGTTTACTTGGAGTGGCACTGAAGAGCCATCAAAGGCATTGAAGTAGGAGATTTTTATTTTCAAAGGAAAATTTCAGGGCAGTGTACTCAAAAGGCTGTACTGAAGAGAGATGGGAGGTAGGAGGCCGCCGTGTGTTTTGAAGAGAGCCTGTGTATCATGCCTTTCACCAGTCACAGATGAACTTGTGCACATTATTTCAACTCAGAATTTTTTTACTTCTCAGTCTGTGAATTGGAATACAGATAGATTGAGCATCTCTAACATAAAAATCCAAAATCTAAGGTCTGAAATGCTCCCAAGCCTGAGCATTTTTGAGCACCATCGTTATTCCAGAAGTTTTTTGGGAGAATTTCAGATTTTGGATTAGGAAAAACTCACCCAATAAAGTCAATACAGCTCATCCCAAACCCGAAAACTCTGAGATCTAAAACACTGGTCACAAGCATTTTGGATAAGGGACACTTAGCCAGTAATCACAGTACATTACACAAATTTTTTAAAAGATTTATTTATTTATATTTGAAAGGCAGATTTTTGCAGAGAAAGAAGAGAGAAAGGTCTTCCATGCAGAGGTTCACTCCTCAAATGACTACAACAGCTGGAAGTGAGCCAGTCCGAAGTTGCGAGCCAAGAACTTCTTTTGGGTCTCCCACATGGGTGCAGGGATAAAAGGACTTGAACGATCTTCCACCATTTTCTCAGGCCATAAGTGGGGAGCTGGATTTCAGAAGTGGAGCAGCTGGGACACAAACCAGTACCCAAAGGGATTCCAGTGCTACAGACAGAAGATTAGCATGCTATACCACCATGCTGGACTTAAAGAAAAACATTCTGTTTTTAATTTAATGTCCTGACTCCTACGCTCTTCCCATCCTGTTCCCTGCTATAGCCTGGGAAAGCAGTAGAGGATAGCCCAAAGCCTTGGGACCTTGCACCCATGTGGGAGACCTGGAAGCAGCTCTGGCTCCTGGCTCTGGCCATTGTGGCCATTTAGGAAGTGAACCAGTAGATGGAAAATCTTTCTTCTTCTGTCTCTCCTCTCTATAATCCTGCATTTCCAATAAAAAAAAGTAAATCTTTAAAAAGTTTATTTTAATATTTAAAAAGATAAGGGGGTTACAGACACATGTAGGCCTCCGATTCTGATTAGGATGGAGAAGATCAGTGGGGTGGAGAGAAGCTAGTGAGATGTTTCTGTTTTCCCCCCCTACACAATGGGCCTCTGGCGGGGGAAGAAAGTATGCTGCTCCTTGCTACCACATTATATCAGCCCCCTGGGAAGAGACAGTCATTTGAGGCCCCACTGTGGGGAAGAATGTTCTAATGGTATCATTTGAGTGGTCTAGATGGTTCTGAGAGGTTGTCGGGTTTGTTACACCAGAGGTGTAAAATTCTTTCTAAGGCTTGCTGAATGTTCTAGTCTACCTCAGTGTACCAATAGACCTAGGAATCTGTTGTAGAGCCTGGCCTAGAGTGTTGTTCAAACTGCTCTTCTTTCCATCTTTTGATGAAGTACTTGCAGTTTTCTCTTGGCTTAGATATGCTGACTATCATGTTCATCTGCATTTGTTCTCCATTCTTGCATGAGGGTTAGCAACTAAAGTGACCTAGTCCTGCAACATGTGCTCGAGGGTTGGGCCACATACAGTTTTCCCTGAGGTTAGGGATGGAGCACAGTGGTCTAGTTGGAGCCTCTAAGAAACCTCACCTGGGAGATCATTAGGCCTTGCTCTTGTATGTGCCAGATGGTACAGAGTTGGGCTCAGTCTGCTCCCTGCACCAGCCAATGCACATGTCAGTGGGTGCAGCTGCCTGGTCAGTCTCACCCCAGCTCTGGTCCTAACATGAACTAGTAAGTACCTTAGCATAGTTCAGCCTACCCTACCTCTAGGGCCAGCTCTTATATGCACTGGTGGATGCTGCAGCCTTGTTGGGGTGATCCTGAAGGACCCTTACCTGGCCCAGCCCCAGCCCATTTTACTGCATACCTACAGGTGCTGCAGCCTTCATTCGTGTGCAAATCAGGCCTAACTGGGCCTGGTGTGCCTCTAGCTCTGGCTTTTACATGTGTCAGTGCGTGTTACAGCCTAGCATAGCCCAACCACTTCCAGCACTAGCTCTTGTACATGTTGGTTGATGCTGCAGCCTAGCAGGGGTGACCCCAAATATTTCCTGCCAAGTCCACCCCCAGCTCCAGTTCTCATGTATTCTGGAAGGTGCTTCAGTCCAAACTAATGTGAACTGCCTGCAACTCTAGCACTTGCTGACACGGGCGCTATGATTTAGCCAAGCCTGGCCCGTCCCCAGATCTGGTTATCCTGTACACCAGCAGGTGTTGTAGCCTAGCAGGGGTGACCACAAAGATCCCCTACCAGACTTCCCCAACCCTGGTTCTCACACACGCTGGTGGGTGCTGGAGCCTAGCCTGGCCCAGCATGCCCCCAACCCTGGCTTTTTCATGTACTGACTGATGCTGCATTCTAACCCAGCCTGGCCCACTCCAAGCTCTGGCTTTCACATACACTGGCAGGTGCTACAGTCTAGCAAGGGTGTCCCCAAACATCCCCCACCGGACCTAACCCAAGTCCCAGATCTTGTATGCATAAGGAGGTATTTTGGCGTTACCCATAAAGGTACTCTGTATTCCCCCATCTGACCCATCCTATCTCAGCTCCCTCAATTACCTGTGACTACAGTGGCCCAGTTTTTGGAAGACCCCAGAAATCATTTCATGTATGTCAAGCCCTCAGTTGCCCCCAAACTATCGTGTCCCCAGTTCCCTGGTGTCTAGCAGTGCACATTCACCCCCCTCTTCAGCAGCAATGGGGTAGGCCCAGCTGGAGAGCACCTGCGGTAGTGTGGCAGGCACTCTGCCCCTTTTCCCTCATGTCTTTAAAGAAAGAAAAAATAGAATAAGCAACTATGCTGACACACTGATATATTTAACACAGAGTTGGCATTAACCAGGCCCAGAGTACGTGCCAGCTATTGGCTGCCTTCCTCCCAGCAGTGTAACACTTGCCTAGGTACAAGGCAACATAGGCGATTGCTAGAGCTGGGGTAAAGGGATGTTTTAAGAGTCAAACGAGATCATACTTGCGTTTCTAAATCCTTCACATGTGCCTGGTATCCAAATGGTGCTTAATAGGGAATGGCTAGCCCCTCCTCTTTCTGTTAACACTGATGAGACAGAGACACAGAGTTCTGCCCAACGAAGCTGGAAGCAGCGATCGAACAGTGCTTAAACTCTCTTGGGAGAAATGAGTAAATCACTGGACATGTTCAGAAATAATATTCTTTGGTAGAAGGAGAATTGAACCAGATAAACTTATAAAATCCCTTTCTTGTCCAAACATTTTGTTATTTAATTGCCATTAGGACCTTATTATGGAGATGGTCAAGAACTTAAGGTGTGTTAGTCATTTAGTATTTATCTTGCTAAAAAGTGATCAATGAGTCTCAAAGGAAATTACTTTTCTTCAAAATGACCGTCTGCCACTAAAATGTCTGGGTTGAAAAGACCAAAGATAGTATCCTAAAATTATACCAGTCTTTTATTTATTTTTTTTAAAGATTTATTTTTATTATTTTTTCATTGGAAAGGCAGATATACAGAGAGGAGAGACAGAGAGGAAGATCTTCCGTCCGATGATTCACTCCCCAAGTGAGCACAACGGGCCGATACTATGCCGGTCCGAAGCCAGGAGCCTCTTCCAGGTCTCCCACGCGGGCGCAGGTTCCCAAAGCTTTGGGCCATCCTCGACTGCTTTCCCAGGCCACAGGCAGGGAGCTGGAAGGGAAGCGGGGCTGCCGGGATTAGAACCGGCGCCCATATGGGATCCCGGGCGTGTAAGGCGAGGACCTTTAACCACTTGCGCCACTGCGCCGGGCCCTATATCAGTCTTTTATACCAGTCTTTTAACTATATGTGAGGATGAGCACTGGGTTTTCAAGAGCTATAGTCCATCATCAGACACCTTGCATTCTGTCATACTTTCTTGGAGAAGTCATTCCCTGTACATGGGCCCTGTACATCAGCCACTAGGCCATCGCACCAGGCCCAACAGATGTTGTTTTAAGCCTTTAAATTTGTGCTGTTGTGTTAGGCAGCCACAGATATGACTTCCCCACCTCCAACACTTAAAACTCTAGTTCTAGCATTCCAGGAATTCTAGTCCCTGAGGTTGTGAAATTATGGAAGTAAAAATGTTTGGAGATTCCAAATATTCTCTCAGCAACTAATTCACGCTCGTGTACATATGTCTTCATTTAACAGCATTAAACTCCATCTCAAATAGATTACAAAATGTGTCACATGCATTGGGAGGTGAGATTCGTTTGACATTCTTCTTAGAATCAGAACTTTGGAATTCAATGCATTTCAATTCTCAGCGTTAATTTAGCTGCAAATTAAATTATTTCATATTTTTGGTTGAGAGAAAAGGCATTTTTTTTTCCCAGCGCAGCCAAGAAATAAAAAAAAAAAGTCAGTTATTTATTGCAGAAGGAAGAGATTGTTTTGTCTCTAAGTGAACTTCGGGACCTGGAGGCTGCCTCATCTAGAAGTAGACATGTAGTGGAGTCCTGTGTTTGGGTGTGCTTTTCCTTCTGACCAATGGCTCCCCAGCAATGCCTGCTCACCTCTGTTAGAGGCTCTCCTTACCCATCTCTCTTGGGCAGAACAAGTGTGTGCATTCATTGTGCTTCCTTGGCCCTTCGTATCTGGGAAAGCACTGATCATTATTGCCTGTGAGACTGATTGTTTACAAATGGATGAGGATCATAATACTTGTTGGTGTTATGGATCAGGTTTGTACATCATCTTAGGTAGCCCACACAGCAACTTGTATAGAATTGGTATTATTATCTCCTGCTTGTCTGCCTAAAACTGAGGACAGAGAAGTTCAATAACTCATCAGGATCAGAGAGCTAGTAAGTAACTGTGGCTAGCTTTGAATCAAGCACCTTTTTCTAAATTTCCAAGCCCATGTGTTTTTTGTTGTGCCTTTTCTACCTATGTTGAATGATTAATTCTGTTCAATCCAATAGGACAGATTTACTGAATGGAGCAAAATGCCAAGATGGGCTGTAGAGGAGAGTGTAATTGGGTGGGGGTCAAGCTAGCCTTTCCTTGACTTGAAGTGAGCTTCTAGAGATATTTGCTTTGAAATAAATACTCTCATTAGCCTTGCTGGTTTCTCAGCTCTGCAGGAGGCCTTAGTGGTCTCTTGGCAGGGCCAGCTGGCATGTTAGACTTGTTTAAGCCACATTCGTTTCACATCTTTCTAACAACCCTGTTTTAAGATCCTAGTGTCATAGCAGAAACAGAATTCAGAAAGAACTGTCATGTGTGTGACAAGGGCTATGCTCATCAGCATGCGATTCTAAGAGCAGTTGGAGGCCGTGATGATTTCTGTTTATAAGAATTGAGGGACGTGTCACAGAGAAAGTGTCTGAAGGATAAGTAATTTTATTTATTTTTCTATTCATTTTGTTTACTTAATTTCTAGGCATAGGAAATACAGAACACTACTGGTAGAGAATATGTGAAGAGAGAAGAGAGAGGCACCAGCAAGAAGTACCAAATAGTTCCTTATGATGGAACATTAGGTACCAGAGGAAATGGCGGGAGGCAAGACACACAAAAAAACTTGGTGGGACCAGCTAGTCAAAGAGTCTCGGTTGTCATGAGGATATAAAGATTGTCATCATAAGGACTTAGGTTTGCTTTAGATATTCTAAGGAATGTCAATAACCACTGAGTGGCAATTTCCAAGTGCTCCTAAGTGTGTAACTTCTGGCCCAGAAGACAGTAAACAGAAACAGAGACAGCAGTGTGTTGCGGTCAGAGGGTCTGGGTTCTAGGCTGACGCCACTGTACACTCACAGATGCACTACTTTCTCCAGGTTTCAGCTTTATCCCAGGAAATGGTCCATTTAGCCTGGGAGATAGCAAACAGATGTTGCTTTTTTGTTTTTGTTTTTTAAAGATTTATTTTATTTTTATTGCAAAGTCAGATACACAGAGAGAAGGAGAGACAGAAGTATCTTCTGTCGGATGATTCACTCCCCAAGTGGCCGCAATGGCTGGAGCTGAGCCAATCTGAAGCCAGGAGCTCTTCCGGTCTCCCACGTGGGTGCAGGGTCCCAAGGCTTTGGGTCATCCTCAACTGCCTTCCCAGGCCACAAGCAGAGAGCTGAATGGGGCCGCCAAGATTAGAACCAGCACCGATATGGGATCATGGCACATTCAAGGCAAGGACATCAGCCACTAGGCCATCGCACCAGGCCCAACAGATGTTGTTTTAAGCCTTTAAATTTGTGCTGTTGTGTTAGGCAGCCACAGATATGACTTCCCCACCTCCAACACTTAAAACTCTAAACTTAGGCCTTTCATTTGCCACTCTATGCCTCCTTCCTTGTGAATAATCCGTGGCAATATTCATGTGAGGGTGGGTTTGTCTGTCTGTGGGTCAGAGTACTTGTGATAGTTCATTCAATACATCAACTTGGTCATGGGGAAGAGTGTCCAGACAGGTCCTGCCCCATTTTATTTCTAGGTATTTCTAGAACAGAATGGCATTTTAACTGTTGTACTGAGTGAAACAAATTATCCTCCCATGTGGGTAACCTTCACCCAACTTTTGAAGGCCTGAATGGAACAAAAACCCAACCCAACCCAACCCAAACCAAACTAAACCAAACCAAACCAAGGCCAAAGTGCTGAGGAAGGTGTATGTTGCCTTTCAGCTGCCTGAGCTGAGCTGGAACACTGAAGCTCTCCTGCCCTTTGGGTTCTTGGTTCTCCAGTCTTCAGACCTGAAAGCTCCCTCTGACTTTCCTGGTTATTCAGCTCACAAATAACAAATTGTGGATTTGTGGATGTTTACAGCCCCTAGAATCATGTAAGCCAACACATCTATGTATCTGTGTGTCTGTCTATCCATTAATTCATTGATCCCACTGACATTTACCTATACAACATAGCTATCCACTAATCAATCCACTCATCACCACATCTATCTATCTATCTATCTATCTATCTATCTATCTATCTATCTATCTATCATCTATTTATCTATCATCTATCTCCCAGTCTATTTTATCTATGTGTCTATATCTATCTACCATTCCATCCCCCCTCTACAACAATTTATCTAACTTCATCATCATCACCATCATTTATCATCTCCTGTCAGCTTTGTTTTCTTGGGGACCCTAACCACTACAATTACTATTCAATCACAGACTTTTAGAAAATTCTTAATATGTACCAGGAAAATGCAGATATGAATAAGCCCAGGGCCTCACTGAGTTGTTTTCAGCTTGGTGAGCAGTCCTGTGACCCTGGAGTGGAGAAGGGCCCACACACCAGGATGAGATAGCCAAGGAAATGAGTGTGTATTGAGCTTTGGATAAGTGAGTTTGCTTTCCCTGTATTATCTCATTGGATTCCTACAAACCACTAAGGCAGATCCTATGCAGACGAGGCTGCTGAGCCCAGAGAGGCTGACAGACCTGCATTGGATCATATGCTTCACGTGGATCAAAGCCAGGACTCCAACTCAGTTTTTCTGGCTTCAAATCATTTTGACAATTAAGACCCGGGCATGCATTTCCTCTGTGTTAACAGATTCTCCTAGAACTTCCAGCAGGCAGACTGTCTGGGAGGCGACACGGTGGAATTCTGCCTGATTCTAATGCTCAAACACCCATACTTTGTCAACCATCACCTCATAGGTGGGAAAAGAGATGGAAGGAAACCTGGGCCAGGACATGCTTTCAACAAGATCCTCAGATGTTTCTGAGCTGGGAAATCACAGATCACTTGGACATTTGCTATATAATCGTGGCCAAGGCAAGCTGAAGTTCAGTTTGCTTGTATTCTGACAGGCGTTGTTCTTGAACATTCCCATTACTGTTTACACTCAAAATTCCATTTCCTTGTAGAAGACAGGAAGCCAGTAGTGTGCTGGCAAATGGAAAATGACCATTTCTAAACACACACACACACACACACACACACACACACACACGCTCCCTCATCGGAACTACTTCTCAATATCTCTGGTCGCACAGCAAATGACCAAGGGAGTCTATCAGCTGTTGACACTGCTGTTGGGGAGAGATGCACACTTTTGCAAGGTGGTCAGGGCCAGCTCTAACCACCAGGAGAAGAGGCCCAGGAAGGAGAGGTGATTTACTTCCTTGGACCTCAGCTTCTCCACTTACCAAGTCAGAATTCATGAAGATTTTCTGGTCTCTGATGAATGACGCTTTACTGGGGGCTAATAGTGAGCTCAGCCCTGAGGTTGTGGGGTTGATGGAGGTTGCCTGGAAGTCTATAGCCATAACACCCCAAACACACCCGATCTCGTAAACTAACCAGGATTGGGCCTGGTTAGTACTTGGATGGGAGGAGGCTGCGTGGAAGTGACCAGAAGGCCAGGGCACTTGAAGACAAGGGGATAAGATGGAACAGGCACCCTTCTTCCTGCGAGGTCACAGGCTGGGTTTAGGAACCAGTCTTTTTCAAATATTGACCCAAGCACTTAATAAATTTCTTTGAACTTCAGTGTCCTTATTTTTAACCTGAGGGAAATGAGAATACCCCTAACCTGCAAGCTGTTACAAGAATTAAGTAATGTGGGTGATTGCGCCTGGATCTCTGCCTGCTTAGCCTATGTGGAGATCATAGGCATGTGATCCATGTCCCTGGGAGAACTCCCTGACAATGGTTTCAGGTAACTCAGACCTCAGCCTGGCCTGCTCACTGGTCATATAGGTGAGGGCAGTGGATTGCACCCCAGTCTCTCTTCTTTGTCCTTGGATGAACTATTTTGGAACTTTCTTGATTGTAGATGTGGCTCATGTTACCTGCCAGCCTACTTGGTGTATGTGACCCAGAGCCTACCTGCCAATTGTGTATTGTAGTGACCTGTGACATAACTGGAAGGTCTAGCGAGACGTGCCTTCTACCCAATGACAATGCCATTGTTGGGTGGGAGTACTGTTAGGAGGTGCCCCCTACCTCTGCCTTCCCCTTTCTTAGTCTATATAAGCTTGTGCTTGCTTTATAATAAATAAACATACTTTACCAGACTATCTCTGGTGGTTTGTGATGCTGAATACTGTTGTCTCACTCCCTCAGTGGTTTGGTGGGGTGGGTGCTGCTGGTCAGGAAACCCCTAAGAGAGTAAAATAAAATCTGACTTGTGATCAAGATTCTATGGATTCTAATCTCATTCCTTGCCACTGTTTCTTCCCCCTGCCCAGGACAATGATTTCCACAACTTTCTCCAGAGCCTGTTTAGGCCCACAAAGCATAGTAATAAGTTTCCTATATTCTGCAATTTGAAGCAAAGACCATTTTGAAAAGAAGAAGGAGGAGGAAGAGGAGAAGAAGAAATCCATGCAGTCTTTTTCATAATACACATTTCCAAGAACTTGTTGAAGATCCCTTTTACATGCAATTGCTAATTTTTTGAACCAAAAAATTGACTTGCCTTTAAACTTTGTCTTTTTTCCAGGAACTCTTTGAAGTGCCTTCATGTAGATCTGTGTATGTACTCAGGTGCCCGTGCCTGTGTATATGTGCGTATTCCTCGACTATCTCATCATGGCAGTCTAAACTTCTGTCATGTTAATCTTTGTCCATGTTCCCCCACAAGCAAAGGGCCACCAGAACACACTTGCAGTTAAACCCACCGTGCGGAGGCAGGGCACGCCCCAGGGAACTGTGGACATCACACGATTGGGAGTCAGTAAGAGCTTATTATCAACAGGGGTCAGTGTCAGAGAGTAGAGGCTCTCCCAGGACCAGGAGGCACATCGTTTTATCCAAGACAGGCAAGAGAGCAGGACCAAGCTATCGCCACCCAGAAATCATGACACTTGTGTAAGGTGAATGTTTGTTCCTTCCCACCTGGTTCTGGTTGGTGCCTGTATTCAGACATGGCTGTAGTGTGCTGTTCTTCTTGCCTTGCGATATCACACCTATAGCCACCTGACTGGTACTGGTGTGCTGTGGCCTTGCTGGTGTTCAGTGCCACACTGTGGCCTCAGTGCAATAGCCAGGCCAGCAGGCCACTGAGATGCTGCTGTTGGCTTTTTCATTGTGAAATGCTCACTGAGGCTGTCTGCTAGACACCATTACTGTATTGTCTCATTTAACCTCACGTGGTTCTCTGAGGAGTCCTTATCTCCATCCTTCAGACAAGAACGGAATTCTGAAAGGTGAGCTGGATAAGAGGCGGAGCAGCCAGGTTTTGAACTTTCAGCCACGTGGGATGCTGGTGTGGCAGGCAGCAGCTTAGCCTGATTAGCCACAGCGCTGGCCCCTGGAACTACTTCACTCTAGAAGGGCAAGAGGCCATTGCAGAGTGTTGTGGAAGACTCTGGGCTGGCAGCGGGCATGCGGAAAGAGGAGGACTTGGGTTGTGGCTTCTGTTCTGTCGCTGAAGGCCTTAGGTAGATCACTTGATCTCACTGTGTATCAGTCTTCTCCCCATCTCTCCCAGAGGGAGCCTGCTGGCCTGAAAGCTCTGGAGATACTCGATCCATTATCACAGCCGCTTGCCACGAGGGGCTATTTCAGCTTAATGAATGGCAAATAGATACATTTAAAAGTCGGGTCCCCTGTGGCATGGGCCCCATTTCATGTGTTCAAAAACTCCTGGTGGGAAGTGGACATTTGGCACAGCAGTGAAGGAAAGTCTGCATCCCATCTAGGAGTTTCCTGGGGAGGCAGCAGGCGATAACCTTGAGCTCCTGCCACCCAGGTGGATTTCCTGACTCCTAGCTTCAATGTGTTCCACCTTGGGAATTTGCAGGCTGTTGGGGAATGGACCAGTGTAGAAAATCCCTCTCTCTCTCTCTCTCTCCCTCACACACACACACACACAGACACACACACACACACACACTCTCTCTCTCTCTCTCTCTCTCTCATTTTGCTTTTCAAAAAAATCTTTTTCTTTTTGTAAATATATTTTTATTGTAAAGGCAGATATATAGAGAAGAGGAGACACAGATCTTCTGTCTGATGGTTCATTCCCAAAGCAGCCCAAATGGCTGCAGCTGAGCCAATCCAAAGCCCGGAGCCAGGAGCCTCTTCTGGGTCTCCTACACAGGTGAAGGGTCCCAAGGTTCCCAAGGCTGTCCTCAACCACTCTCTCAGGCACAATCAGGGAGATGGATGGGAAGCAGAGCCGCCAGGATCAGAAGCAACACACATATAGGATCCCAGGTGAGGATTTTAGCTGCTAGGTTATTGTGCCAGGCCCAAATAATTTTTTTTTTTTTTTACAAATGAACACACATATGCCACACAGTTATAAAATGGGTCTCATAAATAACAACCTTATGGAGTAGGGAGGTGAGTCATCTCATGAACCTTGCTTTAGACACAAGGACATGAACTTAGATAACATGCCCCAGGTTCACAGCCATAGGGGCTCACCCAGGCAGGGGCCTCAGCCCACCTCTCACCCTCAACTAGGATCCTCTCAACTCCACTGCTGTGGGACTTCAAGGGCTTGAAGGAGCCTTTGCAAGCACGTGGTCCAGTCCCGTGTTGTATTCATAGGGGGCATTGAACCACTAATGGTTACTTAGACTTTTTTTTTATGAGGGACCTTGAACCTGACTGTTTCCTACTAGTGTTCTTTTTGGTGCCCAGATTTAAAGAAGCAGATGGATACAGGGTGTGCACGTCTCCACAGTGCTCAGGTTGTTCTGGATGCTTTTATAGGAAGAGCAGGCAGAGAGAAGCCCTGGAATCGAATCTTACCCAGTGACCTTAAGGGAGTTCCCTTCTGGGTCTTGATGCCATTTCTTCAACTGACAAATAAGGACATATGTGCTTTAAGGATAAAACCAGAATGCCCAGCTCAAAGTGATCACTCAGGAAAACAGCGTGGGTGTTGAAGACATGGGTATGGCCTTCTATACCTGGAGGAGAGACCAATTGGCCAAGCAGGGGAGGAGTGGGCACTGTCGGAGGCAGGTTCCATGATAAATATGAAGACAGCTTATGTGTTCTCGGTTTCAACTGGAAGCAAAGTCTTTAACTGTGGGCTGATTGCAGGATTAAGGATTCATGCAGGGAGTGGCAGGTGTTAGGTGCAAGGCTCTGCTTGGCAACACCTGCATCCTATATCAGAGTGCCTATGTTTAATCCTGGCCCCACTTTCCATTGCAGCCTGCCCGGGAGGCAGTGGTGATCATTCAAGTACTTGGATCTCTGGCACCCATATGAGAGACCTGGGATAAGTTCTGGTCTCTTGGCTTAGGCAGCCCCTGCTATTGCAGGCATTTGGAAAGTGCCCGTAGATGAAAGATCTCTGTCTCCGAATCTCTCTCTGCCCTTCAGATAAATGTTAAAAGGGAGAGTCGTGATGGGAAGAGAAGGGGAGGGGAGAGAAGAGGAGGAAGAGAAAGGGAAGGGAAGGAGAGGAGAGGGAAAGGAAGGGAAGAAAATCTTTCAGAGAAAGGTTGGCCTGCAGGAACCCATAATAGTCAGCAGGTGGCGGTGATGGCCCATGTGGGAACAGGGTGAAACCAGCTTGGGTCTGGAGACTTGGTGACCAGCAATTTCCCTCTTGCATCTTGCAGGATAGGAACCCACACTGGGAGGAACTCTGGGGACTGAGGAGTAGACACTCTGCCCCAGGAAAGGAAGATAAATGGGATGTTACACCCCTTGCCAGTCTTCACAGCCACCCTCGCAGGGGTTTAGCTCAGTTTTTGCACATAGGGCAGTGATGCAGAGATCAGTTACTTTCTCAGAGGGCTACTGTTGCAAAGTGGCCTCAGGCCCATGCTGTTTCCATGGAAATGTGCTCCTTCCAGCCAGTGCGATCATTGCCACCTGTGGCTCACCAGGACTTGAGTGCAGCAGAACGGGGAAAGGAAGCAGAGTGTGGAGCTCAAGCTGCCTCCTTCCTAAAAGCGCCGGAGACCATCTCCCACCTCTCCCCTTAGGTGGCACCACAGCCTCCGGTCTTGTCCTCTGCTGCAGTCTGGCTGGGGTGGGATGAGCAGCGCAGACCACATGTTTTCTTCCCCCTTCAGAACTTACCTGTCTGCCTTGGCTTCCTGTTCCAGTTAGAAAAGTTGTCCAAGTTCTCCCAGCACCTGCAAGCTATGATGCGCTGGAGACTGCTTGAGAGTCTGCTCTCTGAGTTAGGGTTTGCCGAACGTGGCGACCACACTTGCCTTGGCAGGGTTCGAGCACAGCTGGGACTCATTGGCTTTCTGGAGAAAATCAGTTGGAATTGGCACCAGGGGGCCCCTGTTGCCCATATGCCACACGGAGGTTCCGGCTCCAGGCTGTTTTCGCAAACAAATGGCAGAACCCCTCAGCTTGCTCAGGAGTCTGGGTTGCTGACCCCTAGCTGCTTCCTGACTTCAAAGCACCTTTGTGTCATAGGGCTCTGGCCCTGGCTGTTCTCCATGCTTGAGATGGCTCTTCCATGTATGCACTGCCATATCACTGGATTCTGGTCTCTGCTCAGATGGCACAGAGAGGCTTCGCTGAACGAATTAGCTAAGGTGCACTACCTCCCGGCTTCCAGTGCCTTTGCATTTATGCTTCTCCAAGGGTCTGAATGTCTTGACACTTCTTGGTCATCACTGTATTGGCACCCCAAGGACAGGCATAGTTCACAGAAGATACTCAGCAAATGCCCATTGGACTCTCAGCATGAACACCTTCTCCGGCAGCAGCTTCTAATGGGTTCTGCTGTCCTTGACATGTTCTAGTTCACCACCAGGCACCTAGGTGCAAGTTTGCTTTTCTTGCTCTGACACTGAGCTTGCATTTGCAATTGAAGCTATTAGGTTTTCCCTTCCCTCCCTCCCTTCCTTCTTTTCTTTCTTTCTTTTTCTTTCTTTCTTTCTTTCTCTCTTTCTTTCCTTTCTTCCCTTCCTTCCTTCCTTCTTCCTTTAAAAAATATATTTATGAAAGGCAGCATCACAGAATGAAAGGAGAGACACAGAGAGGAGAGCTCTTTCTTGTACTGATTTCACTCCTCAAATGGATGCAATGGCCAGAGTTGGCTTGTCTGAAACCAAGAACTAAGAGCTTTTGCTGGCTGTCTGACGTGGGTACAGGATCCCAAGCACTTAGATTATCCTCTGCTGCTTTCCCAGGCACATTAACAGGGAGCTGGCTCAGAAGTGGAGCAGAGGGATTTGAACCAGTACCCATATGGGATACCGGCACTGTAGATAGTGGTTTTACTGCCATTCCACAGCATTGGTGCCCGTTCTTATTTCTTTAAGTTGGCTACTTTTGAATCCCCTCCGTCCTCCTGGAGCTCCTACATAACAGCCTGTCAATCTATACTACATGTCACTCACCTCCTTTAGGTAGGGAATACCTGTTTTTTCTCCAGTATTTATTCCCCCTTTTTCTTAGTAATGGAATTTCTCACTTTTCCCCAGGTGTGTGGCCTCTTGGGTTAAAGGCTATACTTTTGAGTCTCTATTTAGCTATCTATGGATGTATAACCAAGTCTCAGACAGTAGATTGAAGGACAAGTCTTGCAGAATCTCCTTGAAATGTTTTAAAAGCAAAGGCATGCTCAACCTATCTCTCCTGGGGCATCCTGAACCATAGCACAGACGTCAGAAGAAGCGTGGATCTTGGTGACTCTATGAAGTTGCCCTTCCTTGGAAAAACTCCTTGGGAAAGAGACAGATTTCTGTATTATTTAAGTAGTGGTTGTACACATGCATGTGTTTATTTTGGGTTTCTCAAAATCAGACTCTGAGATTAGGATTTGGGTGCAAGGAGTTTATTTGGGAGGTGCTCCCAGGAATTCAGCAAAGGAGTGGGGATGTGAGACAGTAAAACAAATGAGATTCTGATCTGTAAGCTGTGGCCTGGGCAGGGCAGGTGGTGGGTGTCAGAGAGCTGAAGCCGCCACCTTGCTGAGAGGCCCCTGGTGGTCTGTGGGAAGCAGGCTACATGGTCCTCTCATCAAGGGGAAAGGCAGCTGCAGGCTTTGTCCATGAGCTAATGTCCCCTACTGGGCGAGGGTCTTTTCTGGATCAACTGCTGCAGGGCCCTGCCTGCCCCTTGTGCAAGCTGAGAAAGCTTCTGCGGTCAGCAAATGCCATCCTGGACAGAGCTGTCTCCAAGCCATGGCTGGAGTCAGCCAAGGGCACGTGGGCCGGGCACTGACTGTCTGCAAGCTATCACCCTAGAACATTCCCTGACATCTACCATGCTCTCTCCCATGGCCTATCTCTATCTCTTATCGTACTCTGTGTAAAATCCCCAGCTCTGTTTCTCTGATTTGTTACTCTTTATCTCCCTCCATGTCTAATCTAGGCATATTGTGTCTCTGGTACATTTCATTAATCCATATAATAAGAATACTTCTTGTTCCCTAGTGTTTCTAGATGGTTCTGCTGTGTTCTGTTTTCCATGTACACTTTACTATTCTATTTTTTATGGATGGACATTATTCCTGAACTTATTCGTACAGCCTAAGCGTTCACTTAATTCCATTGGTCCTCTTTTGACCACAGTGGCTTCACTCTGTGGATGGCTGACGTCCTTGGCTGCTCTCCTCAGCTGTTGTTTTCCTCCTGTGCTTTGTAGTGTGTGCTTGCAGGCCTCTGGAAAGCGGGACGCATGATTCCCGCACATACCCTCACCCCACCCGGCATTTGGATGGTTCTTTCCTGCTGGGGCCCCATCCAGAGCTGCTGCCTGTGATGATGATGATGATAGGCATGTCACATGTCCTGCCACTGAGCCCTGGCCTCCTGGGGGGCTCCCTGCCAGTCAAACTCCCGGTTGCTCCCCGCCTCTGTGTCTGCAGCCAGACCCCTGGCTGCCACATCGTCGTCACCCGTCGTGTTTCTGCCACATCCCTGGCCTACGGAGGCACTGATCCTTTGATCCTCTGCTTGGTCTCAATCTCTTCCTAGCCCTGCCGTGAGTTTTGTGCAAGAGGGTTGGACTAAAGACACAAATTTACAGTGCCTTCTTGACCAGAAGTTTCTGGACCCTTTGTGTCTCCACAGAGAAAATGTTCACGCTGGACAGGATCGTTTCCAGCTGCCAGGCTTGCAGACACAGGAATATACCCTTCTGGATGCTTCTCTTACTCCCTGGGAAGACAGTGGCCCTGGAGGACCCCCAGGCCATGTGTTTGGTCCTCTGGCATCTTCCAGACTGGGGTTGACTGATCCCCCAACTTCCCCCAGTCATTCAGCTGCACGCCTCTCTGCCAACCCTT
Organism: Ochotona curzoniae; assembly: GCF_017591425.1. Taxonomy (NCBI): domain Eukaryota; kingdom Metazoa; phylum Chordata; class Mammalia; order Lagomorpha; family Ochotonidae; genus Ochotona; species Ochotona curzoniae. The sequence continues at coordinate 10,682,798 of NW_024465451.1, forward strand.
CCGCCCACCCCTCTTTCCCCCCACCCAATGGTCCTGACCCACGCCAGCTTTAGGTGTCTCAGCAGCCATATTTGCATTTCAACAAGGGACTCATAAAGATGTTTTCATCTTCAAAATGCACAGCAATGGAATTCAAATGGCAGAGTGACAGGCCATGTGTGGGGTTGACTGGCTGGGTCACAGACATCGCACCTGGCTGGCGGGAAGAACGAGCTGACGACAGGAGCTGTCCAAAGTGGAGTGGGCTGCTGTGATGGCAGGAGCTCAAGCAGAGAACAAGCAACCTCTGCCGGGCACCCAGGTGAGGCCCTGGAGCAGGGGAAGCCTAAGAGCACTGTGCATGCCGACAAGGGGCACCACTCTTGTCCTAGGAAGCTGCAGTGCTGCTCTGTGAGCCAGCCTCACCCTCCATGCCCAGAGCGGGTTTCTGAGTACTTGGGACACTTGGGACCCCTGGCTCCCTTCCCAGGTGGGACTTCCACACATTGATTCTGAGTATCCACCAGCAGACTCCAGGCACAACAGGACTATGCAGTCTATTTGCTCCTTGGAGTCCCCTCCTGTGCCACGGGCTCCCAGCAGATGACCCCACTTTGCCACGATCTCTGTACTCTTCAGTACCATCCACATCTCCAATTTCAAAATGGTAACAGAATGACTGGGATGTATAGGAAGTTACAGAAATGGCACACAGGGTCTGGCTGTCCTTCACTCTCTTCAGTGACACCAGGGAGCTGACATTGCCACCGCGTGTGAGTCATTCTGGGTTGTCAGTGACATGGGTTTATATTACCAGCAGCACAGCCAAGCTAAAGAACCTTCTATCACCACAGAGTCCTGCCTCATGCTACCCATTAGTCAGAGCTTTCCCCTTTCCTCCGGCTGTCCTAAGGCTGGCAATCACCTGTCTGCTACTCTTGGCCACAGGGCAGTCATTCCTGGAATGTCCCAGGGACGGAAGCCTTAGAGAGTTTGTGCCATGGACTTGTGACCCTGTCCAGGTATTGTTTGTGTCAATGGCCCATTTCCTTTTATTCCGTGGATTAAAAACTTCAGTGACTGAAAAACTTGGGAACACAGAACAGAAGAGAGAAAAGACGGCCAAGCCCCACAGTTGGAGGGGGATCGTCTCTTGGTCTCCTTGCTGTCTCAGTTGGGGTCAGGTCTCACCCTGGACCCTGCTGGGCTGACCCTCTGCAGGCCCTGGTGCAGACAGAAGGACGAAGCCAGGAAGGCAGCGATGCCCTTGCTCCAGAGCCCACCATGCCTCTCCTCCATGGGACTCCATCTGGCCGCAGCTGACTCTCTCTGCATCTGTCTCCTTCCCTTTTCTCCTCTCTTTCTCTTCACCCTGTGTGTCTCCATCTGTCTCTCTGAGTCAGTCTCTTTCTTTTTTCTCCAACCACAAAACATGGCTAAATGCAGTTTCCATTGAGTGCAAAATCTCGTGTCTGTGCTTCATTATTCTGTCTGGATGGGTACATGTTTTTCAATTGCATAATTCTCCTCCTTTCTAATTTTCTCCCCAAGACTTTCTCCCACATAATATGAGCATTTGGGGGCCAGCTTTTGACAGTTCTGCTTTTGAATGCTGTGAAAAGTAGAGCGAGTGCCTCTTTCAGTCCCACCCCTCCAGGGAGGCTGTACTGGTGAGTTCTCCTGGGGAGTTTTTGCCAAGTTTTGTCCCTAAGGCCAATCCTGGGCACAGTGGGAGTGACCCCTTACCAGCACTCCTCAAAGCCAGGGCTAACTGTAGCACCTGCCTTGGGAGGGTTTGAAGAATCTCTGATGGCCACAGCCATCCTCCTTGAGTCCCAGCTCCCTTTGCTGGTTGTTCAGACCCTCACAGCTGATCCCACCCTATTTATTCTTTCACATTTTTCTTTCACCCACATCCAAATGGGCAGTGTTGCTTATTGCTCCTAAGGGTTCATAGAAAATAATCTCAGTTTTCGTCTCCAACAGGAAGAGCATGGTGAGAATTCCCATGGGAGCAGGTGGCACAATATCACAACGAATTGTGGTTTGGAAAGGTTTCAGAGTGGGGAGACAGCCATGACCTGCAGGTAGAGTTCCAGCAGTGTAAACACACTCGGGGCTTGGACACAGGGCTGTGAGAAAAGGCAGCGTGCAGAGTCCTTGTTTCAGGGTGGAGGGGATGATAGGTGGCTTCAAGCATTGGTCTCAATGTTCATAATAAGCAGGTTTTAGCTTTGCACTCAAACAAATTTGCATTATTAAAAGTAAATGAATTCTGCTGGATTAAAAAAGTCGCATCCTCAGTGCTCTACTCAAGTGGCATTCCATGGGCTTGGCCTCTCTCCTGCCCCAGTGGACTCATGGGATAGCGTAGGGCATGACAGCCCAGGCACATTTTTTGTCCTGTTCCTGGCGGAGTGTTCAAATCATTTGCAGAGTGGACACAGCCTGCTGGATGTGAGTTTTGCACAGCATTCTTTTTCTTTAAGCTCATTTAAATGGAGAGAGAGAGAGAGAGAAAGCTCTTCTCTGCTGGTTCACAGCCCCAAATGGCTGCAATAGCTGCAACAGATGGAAGCCAGAAGCCAGGAACTTGGCCTACTTTCCCACATGGGTAACAGGTACCTGTTGCTTCTCAGGTTGAGAATTCTCAGGTAGCTGGATTGGAGGCAGAGGAGCTGGGGCATGAACCATGAATTCTGCTATGGGCTGAGGATCTCCCAGTCATTGTCCTAACGCTGTTACACATGGCTGCTCTCCTTGTAGTACGTAACAGAGAGCAGGCATTGCCCACCCCCTCAGTGTCCTTGGCCTTCTGCACCAGCCTCAAAATAGATCAGTTGACCCCATGCCACTTGCATTCCCAGCACACACAGTGCCATGTACTCCGACCCTCTACTGGGAGCTAACAGGGACACTTCTGGGTCCAGCCCAATGCAAGAATTCTAGAATGTTCCACTTTGCCATTCACTCTTGCCCGAGAGAACAGGGCCAACCCTTCCATTTTCCATATGGAAAGTCACAGATGCATGTGGAGCACAATATTTTTTTTTATAAAGGGATTTCTGAGCCATCTCTGAGAGCATGCAGCAGACTGCGGTTTGGCTGCCTGGGTGGCAGTTTACAGCTGAGCTTTGGAGCCGATTGCCTTGTTTGAATCCCACCCTGTCACTTAGGGCATGCTCCCTATCCACTCTGTGCCTCAGTTTTCTCTTCCGAGAAACCTGGGAAAAATAACCCAAATGACCTGATAGGACTTTGATATGAATTAGGTGAGTGGATTGGCAGCAAGTTTTGAGAGCAGTGCGAGTCTTGCCAAGGCATACGGAGGGTGGGCTGCTCTGCCTGTCCTTCTGAGATGCTCTCATGAGAGTGAGAAGGCAGTGGGGGCTGATGTTGGGACTCTCCCTGGGATAGATACCAGGTAAAGGTTGCCAGTTAAGGGTCTGCCTCTAACCTGCCCCCAAGAGAGATGCAGTGGATGTGGACTGGGGAGGGGAGGTCAGCAGAGCTGCTTAGAGGACCCTCCCCGTGACAAGCAGATCCCAGGGCGCAGAGAGCAGGGGTGTGGCTGTGAGCAGCAGGTATGAGGAGGCTTCCCCAGGGTCTGAGGCGGGAGGGGTGGTTCATGGGTAAGATTGCAACAAGGGACATTTCTGAATCTGTACCCATGAGGTGTGACTTCTCAAAGTCACTCTTCAGGGTTGGCTCAGAATCAAGGGGCTCACGAAAGCTCCTACTGGGCCGTAATTTGCTCAGGACTCTGTCTGTATCAGGGAGGGCAACATTCTGAGCCTTAGCTCCCACCTTTCCTCAGAGCCATGTAAGCTGGTATTCTAGGGGCCAGGCTGGGGTAGGGTGGAGCCTCAGAGCAGCCACCTGTCTGCAGGAAAGACAGAAGCCTGACCAAGTGTGCCAGAGACCTGGGTTGGGGCTGAGGTGGGGTGGTGGTATGGAACTAACAGGTCAGTTAAGCAGGAGCCAGTGTGAGAAATGAATGAGCACACAGAGTTGGGTCAGCTACTGTCCAGAAGGGTCAGGGAGGGAACCGTGTCCCTCGCATCCCTTGGGAAGAGCTGGTAGGGGCTGAGTTATTGTTATCTCATCTCCCTACACTGGGGAGTGGTGGCAGGAGTGAGCAGAGGGCGTGGAATTTGCAAGAGAGACCCTCGGCTACAAACTCCATGAAGGCAGGGGCTTTGTTTGTGTTGTCCATGTCCACTCAGCCTTGCTGTCTAGGGCTGTGCCTGGCTCATTGCTGGGGGCATGAGATGAGTCCATGAGAGATGGCTCCGCTACGCACATTACTGTGTGAGCTGGGGAATGTGGCCTTGATCCTTGTTTGTACTGAGGGCCCTCAACTGAAGTCACTAACACTGGCTGAGCACCTGCAGCATGCTAGCAGACCTGATGGAACTCTTCTCCCAGGAAGCTCCTGGTCTAAGTGTAAGGCAGGCGTGCAGGTGGCCAGAGCATCAAGTACAAAGCCCAGAAATGGGTTTGCCACGGAGGAGGAGAAGGGGCAGGCGTGCAGGTTCAGCTAGCACTCCATCAAGGGATGGAGCGGGCTATAGGAGGGAGGCCAGGGGACAGTCATGAGTTTCTTTTATCTTAGGCCTTTGCCTTTGCGTGCCCACACATGTGTGAGCACATACCCCACACACAGTGAATATTTGTGACTTCCTTATCCTAAACACAAATGTTTTGCCACTACAAATTAAAGAATGCTTTCTGTAGCCTACCTATTGTTTCATTTTTTACTTTTGATTCTTAGCACAAATTCAAACAAGTTCATGGGCTCCTGAAAGGGCAGGGGTCTGAAGCACTAGCCTGTACAAGGTGCCAAATGAGCGAATTTGGGCTGAAAGGATGTTTCTAAGCTGGTAAGAAGGGGACAGACAGTCCCAGGTAGAGCGAGAGTGGCATGAGCAAAGTGTGAGGTGCCAGAATGTTCCAGGAAGGGCAGGTTGTTTTGTAAGATGGAACAGGGGGGTGTTTGAAGGGATTTGAAGGAAATGGAATAGAAACATCCAACTGAGGCCTGTGGCCTTGAGTGCCCTATTCAGTGCATCGTTGGGGTTTAGTCGCAGGATGGAGGTAATTTCAGAGGTTCTAGCTGGAGGAGGGCAAGCTTCAGAAAGCCTGCCAGGAGAAGTGGGGGTTGGGGGTAGGTGTGCTGAGTCTTCCCCTGCTTGTGGGGTAGCTCCCTGGCTAGAAGACCCGGATGGAGTGTGGAAAAGTGAGAGTCCTGGTTGTTTCTCCTGCTTTCAGGAGAGTTGCTTCTGAGAGCTGCAGAGAGGGTCTGTGGGGTGGGCCAATCGGGAGGACTGCAGATTCAACTCCCTGGATGTCACCTTCCCCAGCTCCAGGTCCCCTGTTGCCATGGCTGCTCCCTGAAGGACTGTTGGAGGGATTGAGTGTGAATGTTATACTTTGACAAGCCATAGACACATGGGAGTGCCAGCAGAAGTCAGAGACGGCAAAGCTTATGATGGGCTGTTGGTGGCTACCAAAACCCTGCCTAGGGTGAAAGTGAGCATCCAGGATGTGCCAGTGCAGAGGTAGCCCTGACCTCTGGGGAGCGCTCTATACCAGCAGGGCCACCCCTCCCCAGTAGGAATGTGGGGGCTAGTCATCTGTCCACTCAAGCTGGGAGATAAGCAGGGTTCCTCTGGGAGGCTGTCTTTGCCCAGCCAGGCCCTGGAAATCAGAGCTCCCTGGAATGGGTCAGTGGACCAGCCAACCTTGAGCAGTGAGGTCTAATCCAGCTCTTCACATGAATTCAGAGCCCCCAGGGGCAGCTATGAGTACCTGTTCTGATTTGCAAGGGCAAGGAGATGTGCCTGAGGGTACACAGTGGACTGGAACTAACCTGGGCCTGATTCCAGGACCCAGCACTGCTTCCAAGCATAGGGGTGAGTGGAGTGAAGCTGGGCGAAATGTGATAACGCAGGCAAAAGTGACCCAATGCTCCTGCTCCTGGGGGCTGCCCCCTCACCTCCAGCCTTGTCAGAGTCAACGAGTTAGGGAGAGGCTCCCTGGTCCAATCTGTGCCCCATCAGCCGACACTCAGGGATGTGTTCACAAGTGCATGTGGAGGCCAAACAATGCAGAGAAGACCCTGTGCCTTCCTCCCTGTCCATAGCCGACTCCTCTACCTTAGCCCATGGACACTGAGGGCCAAGGGGGTGATTCTTGGGGTCCCTGCAAACTATGGGCTATGTAGCAGCACTTTCTAGGTGCCACAGGCCCCCCGTAAATGACAGCCAGAGATATCTCCAACAATGTCCAGTTTCTCCTGGGATAAAACTTGGCCTGGCTTCAGCAGAGGGGGAGGATGGAACATTAGTATTGTGTGTGCAGTGCTAGGTGGGCTCGGGAGGATATGGGAGGGAAGTGTAGCGACAGACCAGGGGCTCTGGGACACTGGGGTTGTCATGGTTTTGGGATTCAATTCCGGGCTCCCTCAGCTATATCCCTACCAGACAGCCGCTGGGCTCCAGTACCCTCTGCTGCCTGTGGCTCCCCCACACTGTGGCCCCCACCCTGCCTTCAGCAGGCTGGCTCCCCCCACCAATGCTGGTTGTCGGGACGCGTGTTCTTGCCTGCTAGGAGAGGCTCTGCTCATCCCTAGAGATAGCTCTCTGGAAGCTGACTGGGTGGCCACTTAAGTACTGTGCTTATGCTAAGAACAATCCTTCAACCAAGCGCTTCAGCCCAAGTACTTCCAGGTCCCCACTCTGCCAGAGCCGCCGCGTGGGAAGGAGAAAGCCACATGGCGCCAAGCTTGGAGCCTGAGCTTTCTCCATTCTGCCCTGCCGGCAGATGACCCAACCCACCGGCACAGCCGGCCTCCCCCTCTGTATTCACCAAATAGGCACGCCCTTTCCTCCCCATCTCCTCTTTGTATCCTGGAGGAAACCCTGAATATTTCATAGGAAAGGATTTCATCATTGAAAACAGAATCTCCACATTCATTTCTTTCTGGGTTTCCAAGTGGTACTGAGGATTTGCCTTTCTTTCTTTTTTTCCCTTTCTTTCTTTCTTTCCCTTTCTTTCTTTCTTTCTCTCTTTCTCTCTTTCTCTCTTTCTCTCTTTCTTTCTTTCTTTCTTTCTTTCTTTCTTTCTTTCTTTCTTTCTTTCTTTCTTTCTTTCTTTCTTTCTGACTCAATGATTTGAGCAGCTGTCTTTATAGGCAATCTGTGTGTGCTGGGACCCTTTTCTAGACAACTCAGGGTATGAGACAAATGTTAAGCAAGAGAGGGTGTCAAGTGGCAGCAAATGCTGCACGAGGAGAAGGCGACCATGGGAAGGCAGGGTGTTGGGATTTCAGGAAGGAAAGAACCCTCTAGAAGAAGTGAGATCCCAGAGTCAGGGGGGCAATCCCAGATGCCACATACCTGGCGTGTTTAGGAACTGCGGGAAGGCCAGTGGGGAGTGGGTGGGGAGGAGGTGAAGGTCAAGAAGGAGAGGGAGGATTCCCAGGAGCCTTGAGGCCACTATGGGGTTGGTGGCTGATGGATAAAGGCCTGGGGGGCTCTGCTGTCAACTGTTTGACACACTTTGTGTTGATCCTCCCAAGAGCCCTGGGGGAGCCTGACTCTTCCACTCTGCAGTGGAGGCCAGCTGCCTCTAGATGGTGCAGTTTCCCCAGGCTGAGTCCCGGACACCTGCTGTCCTTCCACAGTGGGTTGGAAGATTTGGGGGAGACGGAGGGGCAATGGTGAGATTACAGGATGAGTAAGGTGGGAGTTTGTGGTCAAAATGTGCAGCCATTACCCGGCTCCTCCTCCAAAGGGCAGCACTGTGGGAGTTAGTGATGCAGGGCATCCCGACCACTTTGGCCGTCAGATTCTGTAGCCCTTGGGGCTGTAGCGTGAAGAGCTGGGGGGTGTGAATAGTACAGTGTCCCATGCTCTTTCACAGATGAGAAAGCTGGAGGCCAGACAAGAGAGATTTGCCAGGGAGCCAGCAGTGGTGTAACTGGACACTGCTGGTGGCATGTTATCTTGGCAAAATGCTGCAAGCTTGGAATGCCACCCCTCCCCTTGACTGTCATCTCCTTTTACTAGCTGGGGACCTGACCTGCTCCAGCATTTCCTCCTGGGCTTGCCCTTACTCTTCTACCACTGTGGCAGAAGCTGGGAGAGCAGTCATTTGTTCCTTAGACAGAATGCTGGGACTCAGGATGGTAGAAGTTCGTTGGGCAAGGTACGGTAGACTCAGCTGTTGATGTGGATAGTTCTGCCATTTCTGTGGGCACATGGCTCTTCTCTTCTTGGCCTTTCAGTTTTGTATCTGTGAAGTGAGCTGGGGGAGAAAGTGAGAGTTGGGCTGGATATCACCAAGGTCGCTTGGGGACCCCCTGAGTTGCACTTGAAGCATGTCTCCTGCCCATCAGGAAATAGGTGGGGGAGGGAAAGGTTTCAGGTATATTATTCATCAAACCTGGAGGAGGAGACTGGGTGATGTGTCATTCTGGCTCTGACATTTGGCTTGGCAAGAATGAGAGGCTGTCACCAAAGCCAGAGCCATCCATTGGAGCTGCTAACACAGGGCCACCCTGTCTGAGAAGGGACATGGTTGCTAAGAGGCTATACACGGAGCGCACCCTCCTCCCCTTGCCGGAGCTGAAGCCCATTGGCACACCCCAAGGATGTACTTTTTGGCTTGGTGAGTGTCACCTCCCTGATCAGAGGAGCCTCTCAGTGACCTTGGGCTCTTTCCAAAATCAAATCATCTTTCATGGGAAGTGGGAGATGAGTCACAACTGAAGAAATTTAGAGAATGATAACTGGAGTCAAGATAGGAGGGGAAGGAGGACAATGTCACTGGCTGTCAGCCAGCCATGATCTGTGTCTGTGGAATCCCTTTCCCATGCAATAAGTCATTCGGTTCTGCCCATGAAGGATTATGAGGACCCATTTTCAGGTGGCAAACCATGGAGGATGGGAGTTAGTCTGCTCATATAGCTACACAGCTGTGAGTGGTTAAGCCAAGGTTGGAGCCAAGCCTCAGACTCTGCAGTCTGCCCTTGTCCCCTCCCATCTATTACAGAAGAGCAGAGGGACAGACTGCAGAATGGGAGCCTGGTGGCTGGCCCCTAATTCTTCAGAAGGGCTATGTGGGAGCTGCCACCTGATGATATTTTTTAAAAGGTTGATTTTTTATTTGTTTGAAAGGCAGACTTATAGAGAGAAGGAGAGACAGAGATCTTCTATCTGCTTGTTCATTTCACATCCTCCCCCAACCCCACCAAATCACCACAATAGCCAGGACTGCACCAGGCCAAAACCAAGAGCTAGGAGCTTTGTCCAGGTCACCTACAGGGGCTCAAGCACCTGGGCCATCCTCTATTACTTTCCCAGGCTCATTTGCAAGGAGCTTGATTGGAAGTGGAGCAGACAGGACTTGAACTGGGAGCCCCGGGCACTGCAGTGCTATTTGATAGCATTTTATAGTTCCAAAGTGACAACCATGCAATGTCTCAGAATAGCCCATCCTTCAGATGGGGAAACAGGCTCACCCAGGTCTAGTGACTTTGTCCAGTTGTCACAAAGGAGCTGGCTGGCTTTAAGCCGCTGCCTCTTTGGGACTTGCAACAAAGTTTATGCACCTCACAAATGAAGCAGATTCTCTGATGAATAGAACTTCTCTCCCTGGACCCCATGTTTCCAGTCTGGGAGAATAAAAGGCCAGATTAGATCCATAGGCAACCACTCATTTCCAGTCTTTGATCTTCACAGGGAGAGCAGGGGATCAGGAGGATTACAAATCTGGTGAATCCTTAAACTTTGGTCAAGTAAGAACATCAAGTTTATAAAGACCTTTGCCCTCAAAGCTCTGGGAGGCTGTAATCTCAGTATGGTATGGCAGCAGGGAAGGGGACAGTGTTCAAGAACAGTGATCTCTGCAGGATAAGCAGAATATCTGGACGAGCCCTTGTCAGTGACCAAGCAGTTCCTGGGCCTGGCTGGAGTGGACTAAAAGGGAAGTGGAACTAGAACAACTCTCTGCACGAAGTTTGAATTGCACTTGGGGTTTGGAAGGCTTGGGATGTGAAAAAGGAGTGGCTGCAAGGATTTGTCCAGATGCAGAGCCACGGGTCCTGCAGGCTACCCTTGAAAGTTCCTCGAGTGGAGAACAGCCCCAGGAGCCTGGGAGAAGCATGTCTAGTACTTCAGGTAGCTGCAGATAGCTGCTGTCCCAGTGTATCACTCCAGCTACGGGTGCTCCCCCAACTCCAGTCCAAGTGGCTCCCATAGTGCAGGAGCTCAACTGAATGACAACGTGGCAGTGTGAGGGAGGGGGCTCTGGCCAGGAATGGCCAGGCTCTTGCAGATGTGCAACTGGGGCCCAGCTGCATCACTTGGAAGTCAAGGACTCATCTGGGTCCCAATGTCTGTCTCTGTGCATCGCCTGGGACATTTCCTACCTGGGAGGTTGACAGAAGATAGAAATGAGCCTGCCCTGGCACGCAAGTCCTCAGTAAATAGCTACTTAGCGCCTATTATTGTGAACCCTGGTTATTTGGATATTCACAATTTTACCGACTGTGGCAAGCTTGTAGGAGGCTTTTGTCTGCTTGGGATGGGGAGGGGCAGCTTTGGCTGCTGTGAAATGCAACACTGGATTAGGCAAGAGTGTCTTCTGCAAGGGGAAGGAAGGGCGTCAAGCTCAGTGCTCCTCCTCCTCCAGCCACTTGTCCTGTCCAGGCTGAGCCCTGCCTGTGTCTGAGAAGCTGCTCCTTTGGCAATGACAGTGTTTCATTCCGGGGCTGATCCCAGGGGGCAGGGCTCCCACCAAGGACAGGCTGAAGGCAGGGATGGCGGGGGTGGGTCACAGTGCTTATGAAGGGGAAGACTTCCCAGTCACTGACCCTCATGGCAGAAGCACAGTGTATGTGTGTGCACGCACGCGTGTGCACGTGCTTGATTGCATGTGCATGGGACTCTTGTAACCACGTGTGTGCAGCAGGTAGCAGGTGCATGAGGTGTAGGCGTATGGGTGTGACTGTGTATGAATGAGTGTGCGAACCTGTCACCGTTTGAGCAGATGAGCGCGTGACTCTGCATGTAAGCAGTGGGTTGTGTGTGTGTGTGTGTGCATGCATGTGTGCAAGAAGTTCCGGTGCACGTGTGCCTTGGGGAAGCTTGAGCGTGCTGGACTGGAGTGTAGGGCTGACTGTATAACTGAGTGCCAGTGAGATGGGGCTTGTGCCCCGTGGGGGTGATGTGTGGGGTGTGTAGAAGGAGAATCCCCCAAAGACTACCACCCCCACCCCTTCACCATCCACACCATATCCATCAACGATGCTCCTGCTTGCAGCTGGTTTCAACAGTAGGTTGGGAGGGGAGGACACAGAAGAGGTCGGAGGAGGGGGAAGAATGACCGGCCCCCTAGCCCCAGCACTTGGTGCTGCCAGGGAAGCGTCCTCCTCCTACCCCCACCCCCAATCACTGTGATTCCTGCTGTGAGGGAGAGAGGAACCCTCCGTTTCCATGGCAACATACCAGCCCTGCTTCTCAGCCTGAGCCCAGGCTCCTCTGAGCCCCACAACGAGTGGGAAGAAAGCCCCTCCTCAGCTTTTGAGCCCCCCAATCCGTATCCCCCCAGGACTCTCACCCTTGCACCCTCCACTTAGTTACTCCTCACGCCCCTCTACTGCTCATTATCCTACTGGAAGCCCCAGAGCTGTGCACACCCAGGGTCTGGGGACCTGTCTTCTCAGCCCAGGAAGAGCTGATCTGAGCAGGAGCCCCAAAGGGCGGCAGGCTGGGGTGAAATGCCAGTCTTTTACCAGGGTGAGGGCACTGTACCTCTCAGGCCATAGTGCCATGCCACGGGGCTCGGGCAGTGCCCTATAACTTGTGTCCATATAGGGCCTGTGTGCCCTTCCCACAGTGGGTTGCCACCTGTCCCAGCCTCTTGGCAGCAGCACCTTCCCCTGGGATGCTGCTGCTCCTTCTCAGCCCCAACAAGGCACTCACAGATCCTGGTGGCGGGGTGTTCTGGAAACAGCCCTGACGTCCCTCTGTGGGGAGTTGCTTGAACACATCATGGTGCCACACCAGCCTGACAGTAAAGTGACAAAAAGCAAGAGGGAGCCTAGGTGTGAGAGCTCTGCAACTGAGCTCCATGCTGGGTGTGTGAGCGTGTGGGTGGGCAGAGGCCTTGAGAGGGGCCACGGACGGACACTCCAAGGGGGTGGGATTGTACGGGGAGGCAGGGCATGGGGAACTTTGTTATTTACTTGCTTAGATGCATTTAAAACACAGGGGGAAAGAGAGAAGACATGGGCAGACAGAGATTTTCCATTTGCTGGTTCACTCCCCAGGTGCCTTGGGCTGGGCCAAGTCAAAGTCAGAAACCAGGAATTTGATTTGGATATCCTGTGTGGGTGCCAGGGACTCAAGGACCTTCACCTGCTGAGTCATCAGCTGCTGCCTCCCAGGATAAGCATTAGCAGGAAGCTGGGTGGAGAGCCGAGTCATTCCAAGTAGCATCTTTTTTTTTTTCCTAAAAATTTATTTATTTGAAAGACAGTATTATAGAGGAAGGTGGATCGAGGGGTAGGGGGAAAGAGAAAGAGCTATCTTTTATTCACTGGTTTACTGCTAAATGGCCACTGTAGCCTGGTTGAGCTAGGCCAAAGCTAGAAGCCTAGAACTCCATCCAGATGTTCCACATGGATAGCAGGGGCCTAATGACTTGAACCACTTTTTGCTGCTTTCTTGGTTGAGTTAGCAGGAAGCTCGAGTGGAAGCAAGCTTCCCTGACTCAGATATGGGATGCTGGTGCCATAAGTTGCAGCTTAACCCACTGGGCTGCAATGCCAGCCCCCAAGTAACATCTTAACTACTGTACCAAATCCTAGCCTACGAAGGGAACTTTATTTTTTTCCTTCTGTATTCTCTAATCTGCTTGCCTCTAGGGTAAATATAATTTAAAGGTGGTATGTCACTACTGTCACTGTTCTTAGGAGGAACACATAGCAGCCAGAGAACAGGGCTACATCAGAGAGACATGGAAGAGAGACAGCCAGGAGGACTTCCAAGAGGAGGAGGAAGGTGAGCTGCATCTCAGCATGTAAGTAGAACTGGGGAGGGCAAGCTGGCACAGGTGCATGCTGGGAAGCAAGTTGGGGTGTGCCACAGGAAGATATCTAAAGCAAGAGATGTGCAGCTGCAGCTGCAGATGTGTGGGACTCCTTGCCACCTGGGCCACACCCTGAGGCCAGGAGCTGGGTCAGTCTCATCCATGGCCATGCCCTTGGCTTGAAGAGACACAAGGGAATGTGGCCATGGGATTTGTCTGTGGTTACTGCAGGGGACTCTGTAAAGTGTGGCTGCCAAGCCCTGTCATTTCTGCCCAGGGGACAGTGAGACAATAGATCTGCTGATGGGCTGTTAGCTAACCTTGGGCAGACCTTAGGTGACCCTTGACAGGCAGCCCAGACCAAAGTCACACTCAAGCTGGTTGGAGACACGGAAGCAACAGGGACTCTTTAAAAAAAAATTTTTTTTTTAATTTATTTGAAGGGCAAAACAACAGAGAGGGCGGGGGGGGGGGGCGGAATACAAACAAGAGACAGAGATCTTTCACCTGTGGTTTCATTTCCCAAATGACTATAATGGCTAGGGCTAGACCAAAACCAAGAGCCAGAAGCTTCTTCAGAGTCTTTCACGTAGGTGCAGGAGCCCAAGCATTCAGGCCAGCCTCCATTGCTTTCCCAGGCCATTAGTAGGGAACTAGATCAGATGTGGAGCATCCAAAACTCAAACCAGCACCAGTATAAGATGCTGCTGTTGTAGGTGGCTGCTTAACTGGTTGTGCCACAACACTGGCCCCAACATGGACTCTTTGGCAATGGAAGGAAGGAAAGTATGAGCTAAAAATGACAAAAGCCTTTATTTCAGGTCCACATTATTGCCAATCACAAGTGAAGTGTTTGAACTCATTGATCCCGTCTTCACAGGACCATGAAAACATCCAGCTTATTTTCACAGGTAAGCAAACAAGTTTCTAGACATCCACTCATTCATTCATCAGCAGACACTGATGGAGCAGTGACTATGGGAGACACCGTTCTAGCTGTGGAGTGATTGAAATCCTGGAGCCTGCAAGCCGGCAGGGGAGACAGGCAGCAAACCTAATCAGCGTGTGATCTAACAGCAGGTGACAGGGAGATCTCAGCGGAACCCAAGGCTGAACAGAGAAACAGGGAGCAGGGAGCGTCAGGAGGCAGTGGGGTGGAGGGGGACAGTTCCCTCTGACTTTTAAGTGGAGAACTGCAGGAAGCCATTGTGTGACAGTTCTGAGCTGAGACCATGGCCATGCAAAGGCCCTGGGGTAGGAGCATGCTTGCTTCAATTAGGGGAGCAGGAAGGCACTTAGGGGTGTGGTGTGACTGGCAAGTATGGGGAGAGCAGATGAGGTTGGAAAGCCAAGAGGACAGTAGGGATGTAGATTGTGAGGGACCAAAGACTGAATTCTTTTCTGCAGGTGTGAGGGAGCTGCTACTAGTGGGGTTTTCACCAGGAGGTTGACATGACCTCAGATTCAGGTTTTCAAAAGATCCCCATGACCTCAGAGTGCAGATGAAGCTGTATGGAGGAGCGAGAGCTGAAGGGTTAAACAGAAAGCTGCTGTGCATGTCCAGGTGAGAGGAGAAAGACAGTTCAGAGCACAGCAACAGCCGTGGAGGTGGTAAACAGCTGCGATGGATTTCAAAAATAGCAGCCATGGGGTTCCTGTTGGGCTGCATGGGGAACAAAAGATAGAGAGTGGCTGAGGGTGACTGCAGACTTGGGGCCCGATGCCTCACCACCTGCCGAGATGGGGAAGACATGGGAAGAGGAGGCAGAAGCACAAACAGACTCTTTTTTATTTTGAGATGGCTTCAGACACGGCAGCTGCAGTGTCAGGCGGCAGCTGGATGTGGGAGACGCTGAGTTTGTGGGAGATGTCAGGACTAGGAAGCTGTCAACGTGGGAGCAACGGGTGATGTCACTCGAGAACACACGAGAGAGTAGGGCAAGGAGAGCAGGGGCCTTGGCATGGTGACGGCACCTGCAAATCCCCGGAAGAGGGGTCCTGGAAGACATGTCTGGCAACACTGGGTACCTTCATTGTCACCCAAGAGGAGAAAGCCCTGAATGGCTCCCTCTAGGCTCAATAAAACCTAGATCACCCAGTCCAACCCCTTTAGGTGTGTGCAGGAACCAGGAACCGCACTTGTTGCAGGTTCTGGCTGCAGCTGGTGTGGAGACCATGTTGTGGCAGCTGCTGGTCCAGGAGATGAGGACTTGGGCAGTCGAGCACAGGCTTTGAAGCAGGTGGACGTGGCCTCAGATCCGAGTTCTCACACCCTCTTGCCATGGATCTTGGGGCAAGTGGGTGTCTGTCCCTGATTCTCAATCTCCTTGCCCACAGTATGAGAATGATGGCACTGGTCACTCAGAGTCCTCGAGAAGATTCCAGGAGATAGCACCTCTTTAGCTTCTGATGTCACACCTAGGTGGGCTGTGGTTCAGAATTCATCGTTACCCCCGGAAGGCATGGGACAGATGGGAGGAAGTCGGTGGCTCTGGTCTGGAACCAGGGAGAAGCTTCTGGGCAGACAGAGGGACGTTTCCACTTTGGAGCCCACCACCTGGTCCCCTCGCAGAGAGGCCCCTTCACCTGGGCTCCTGCCTGCCCCCAACTCTTCTGCTATCTGTTCCCTCTCTGCCTGCTCATTACCTCCCAGGAGCCCCTCTCTCCCTGGCTCATGGACAGCTCCCCTTCCCCTGACTCCAGCCACCTGCAACAATGTCTCCTCTCCTTTCTTCCTCCTCCCAAAGCCTCATCACTCAGCTTCCCCTGAGAGAGAAGGAGTGTGCCCTGACAGCAGGAACGTGATTTGGCACTAGGTAGATAGGACACAAGGGCCAGGGACTGGAGGTAAGCTGTCACCTGCCTTGACAAAATGGAGATGATGAGGCCATTCCACCTAAGACTGAGTGGGGACTGGAGGGAGAAGACAGCGGGCCACTTGTGTTCCCCTTTCTGTCTGCCTCCTTCTCTCCACTCTATGCCAGGAGCCTCCCTCTTGAAGTGGGGCTGAGGTTGGCAGTTTTGGGGGCTGCAGAGCCTGCTCAGGCCTGGATGCATGAGAGGAGAGAGGAGGCTGCTTCCCCCTCCCCCCTGTTGCTATTTAATGCCACTAACAATGGATTCATTAACTGGGATTAATCTCATATACCAGCTCTCTATCCCCTTGGCTATTAATCACTCACTTCATTAACAGGACAGCATTAGCCAACCTGGGAGCCAAGGCATGGCGCCCATACCAAGTACCTGTGTCTGGGCCTTCTCAGATCTCCCTTCACCAGCCCCTCTTCTCTGGGCCTTCTGCCTCCTTGGCCATCAGGCACACACATCCCTCCGAGTCTCTCTCTCTCTCTCTCTCCTTCAGTGCCCTCACAGCCTCATCTCCACCCCTGCTGCCTTCCAGGCCACTGTGGTTTTCTTGAATCTCACGCACCATAGATTCTCCTTAGAGGGGGCTGAACAAAGCACAGACACATCCAAGCCAAGAGGTGCTTTCCCCCCCCCTTCTTCTTCTTCTTCTTTTTTTTTTTTTTTTTGGTACAATCGCCTTTGCTGTTTACTAAAATAATATATGCTCACCGCATGCCATGCAAACTGCACAAGCAAGCCAGGAAGAAGAAAAGACAATCCTCTGAACTCTCCCCGTCTCCAAATAATAACCTTTAGCGTGGTGGTGTGCATCCCCCAGCTCCTGCGTGATATATATATAATTTTACCTAAATGGGATCGTACTAGGCATGCTGTTTTGCAACCTGCTTTTCCATTCAACAATATGTTGTCGAAATCTTTCCATATCAGTGAATATAAATACACATCGCGCTTGTTAATGGTTGCACAGCATTCTGTTTGTGTAAGTCCTGCCACTGAGCCCATGGACTTCCTATTGGCAGGCATGGAGATGGTCCCCATGTTTTCACTTGACCATGATTGTCACAGAGATGACAATCTGGCATGTGTATTTCTGTGTTTGTCTAAGGAACTCTTTGAGATGAATTCCCAGAGGTGAAATGTCTAGGACAAAATATTTGCAAATTACCACTTTGGAATAGAAACCTGGAATTCAACACCAGTTTCACTATTTCCCAGAAAGGGGATCTTGACCAAATTACTTATCCTCTCTGAGTGTCAGTTTCCTCATCTGTGAAATGGGGATAATAGGTTTTATGTTACAAAATTCCTTTTGGTTTAAATCTGCTAATCCATGCAAAACACTGAGAACTTAATAAGGGCTGTGGGTGTGGCCTCTGCTGGGGAAGGGGGTCCACTGGCTGCCAGAAGCACTGGCCCTATTCACATTCCTCCTGCCTACAACATGGGAGAACACCTTGCCTTACCCTGTTGCTAATGGAAAATCCCTCTGCCAGTTTTTACAACTTTTGCCACATGACAGGTACTGGTTAAGACCTATTTCCCATTTGCGTTTCTTGGATCAATGTCATACAGGCACATACATACTTGTTGCTTAGTGGACAATTCGTTGTTTGGTCATCAGTTGTCTGGCTGTGCTCTTACCCCATTTCTTTTTTTTTTTTTTTTTTTAAATGCATCTGTTAGAGAGAGGAGAAACTATCTCATCCCATCTACTGCCTGCAATGGCTGGGGCTGTGCTGGAGCTGAAGCCAAAAGTTGGGGACTTCATCTGGGTCTCCTACGTGGGTGGAAGAGGCCCACCTACTTGAGCTCTCATCTGCTGCCTTGCAAGATGGGCTGTGTAATCGCGGGAAGCTGGACTTGAATCCAGGCACAGGTGTCCTAAACAGTGTCTTAACTGCTGGGTGAAGCTCCTGCTGTGCTTGCCTGCCTCTCAGCTGGAGCATCTGTCTTGTTCCTTACTTGGAGGCACTCCTTTGTGTGGCAGAGAGAGCATCCCTGCTCTTTTACTTCACCCTGACATTCAGTCTTATTAGGGATTTTTCCAATTTTTGGTTGTTTGTTTGTTTATTTTTTTGATCCTTCATAAGTACTTGATTTTGATATGGCTAAAGTCTACCTGGCTTTTTCTTTTGTGACTTTTTAATTTCCTGGTGTGCTTAGTGAGGCCCCTTTTCCTTTAGTCTTGAGCAGTTTCACTTTCTATGCTCAATGTTTTCATCCTAACAAACTCATTTTTTTTTCACATGAAGAGGGACATGTGACTCCAGCATTAGGGCTTTTCCAACAGCGGTCGGCTATCCCAACATAACATAGGCCTCTTCCTTCCTTCTCCCTGCCCCCCATCCTCCCCACTCGCTCCAGGGTGAGGACCAGTCAGGGAAAGGGATAAACCAGTACTGTTCTAAAAGGGGTGCCTACAACCTTGCAGACATGCTCTGGGCTCAACTCCCTGGGATATGTTCTCAACTGGCAAGTCCCTTTTCCTCTTGGTTCTGTTCGCCCTTGAATGGGCAGAGGCCAGGATACTGGAGGGACTGTACCAGCCCTGGAGTTATTACTAAAGCCCTTTCTAGCAGATTCTACATGTACTAAGCAACCTTGTTCTTAACTCTCAACAATCAAGAAGTCGATTTACCCTCCTCCTTTGGGAATTAGTAGCAAGTTGGCCTATAGCTTTGGGTCTTTGTCCTTTGTAGTCCCCCTACAGCCTTGTTTTTCCTGGCCAACAGGCTCCTCTTGTGACATTTGGTCCCCATTGCCATGCTCAACTCATAGACCCTCCCTGGGCTGTGGGGCCAGAAGGACAGGTGCGGGCAATGCAAGAGTCTGAGTCAGGCACAATGCCAAGCAGAGCAGTCATCCTCTGGGCACTGAGGGTGAATGATGGCCCCAGGGCCCTGCAGGGAGCAGGCACAAATCATGGAACTGTCGAGCAGGGGAAAGGCAATGACTGCCCTCCCCGTCCAGCAGGATTGATGGACTCAGGTCCAGGGTCTGTGTTCAGGACGTTTGGACTTCACAATGTTTCATTTCCCTGGAGTGCTCCCGAGAAAAGCTTGTCGTCACCCAAGACTGCGGACGTGTAAGCGTATGTGTGGATTTATCATTGCATGTGACCGGCTGCCATGAAGTGGCGGGGGGTGAACTTTTGGATCACTCTATGTGGTTCTAGTTTGGTTTTTGTGGAATTGAACAGGCCTCTGAATTCTGCATGGGCCTCCAAGGAGTAGAGCTGTGGAATCTGAATTAAAAAAAAATACATATGTATGTATTTTATATATTATATATATTATTTTATATAATATTTATAAAGGCAGAGTTAGAGAGAGAGAGAGAGGCAAAGAGAGTTCATCCATCTGCTGGTTCACTCTATAGATGTCCACAATAGCCAGTGCTGGACAGGCCGACAGGAGCCAGGAGCTCCATCTGGATGTCAGGGCCTAAGCACTCGGAACAGCCAGGACACAAACCACATAAGATACTAGAATTGTAGGCAGCAGGATTACATACTGCATCACAACACCAGCCCCAGATTGTGCGTTTCATGGACAATAGTGTGTGGGGGGCACACACGTGCATCTATGCCGGAGAATGAAGTGGGGTTCTTGAGTGAATCTATGAGAGCCCTAAGCCAGAGTGGAGAAGAGCAGGAAGAACAATTAGTGTGGCAAAGTTTTGGATTTGCTGGGTTTGGTATCTGGGCTGAACTTTAAGGGAAACTTCTGGAAAAGCGGGACAGGAATGAGCATGGTGGCACAGTGGGTTAAGCTGCCATGTAGAATACCCACCTTCCATATCAGAGTGCTGAGTTGGGTTCCTGCACCTCCACTTTAATCCAGTTTCGGCAGCAGATGGTGATGTAAGTACTTGTTCAGTTCAACTTCTGGCTTCAACCTGGCCCACCCTTTGGGCATTGCAAGCATTCGGGGAGTGAGCTAGTGGATGAAAGCACTCTCTCCTTTTCAAGTAACCAGAAATGAATAAATAAACATTAAAGATAAGAGTGATGGGATTTGAGAAAACAAACGGCAGGGACATCTTCGCTCAATCTGCTTTCTGCATGTGTACAGATGAACACATGTAGGAGGAAACAGTGCATGGTTGGAATGCTTGCTCACATGCATGTATGCGCACACACACACACACACACACACACACACACACACACAGGTCTCTGTCCCAGCTGGACAGAGATGCTGAGAGATGCACCCAGTGGGGAATTCAGGAATTTCCTGGCAGAGGTGGATCCTCCTGGGAATCTTAGCAAAGAAATTGTTCTGGTCCCCAGTAGCTGGGCAGAGACAAATGCTGCTGCTCTGAAGTATAGACCTTGGGCAGGCAGGACCATACCCAAACACAGTCAGACTCCTGTTGGGAGAGAAGGGCAGACATCCGGTAGGCAGTGGATTATCTCCATTCTATTAGACCATCATCAGCACCAGAGCGTAATGGGTGAAGACAATTGCAAGTCTGTTATCAAGGTGGGAGCTAACATTAGGAGGCCAAATCTAGGGTCCAGCCATTTAAGATGCACCCTGGATCCCAGTAAAATCAGCAGACAGGTTGGACTACAAACAAGCAACTCATCACCATCCATGTCTCAGCAGATGTGCCCCCATTTTAAACCTCTTCCAGGGGCCTTGCCTCTCCTTGTCTATGAAGCACTCCTTCCTGCCTCAGGGCTTTTGCAGAAGTAGCTGCTGTTCAACTGTTCCTTTTGTAACCTTTCCTCCTTCATCTCATTCTGTGGTATATTTCCATGGCTCTCTAAATTTTGTTGGTGCCCTACTTGCTACATACATCCCCTGCCAGTTCTCAGGCTCCTTGAAATTAGGAAGATGCGCTGTATACTGTGCTGTTCTCCCTCGACAGTGCTGGGCATTTGGTAAATGTTTGTTGATGAATTAATGAAATCCTGTTCCCAGGGACAAGTCTGAATCTAAGCTGTGGGCAGGGCGGGAGGGTTAAGAATTAAGAAGATCATGTCTGTTGAAGACACCTGATAGATTCTGAGCACAGAAATGGTATGGGCTTGAGGCTCTAGACTCCATGGCAGGAAGGATGCCAGTGGCCATAGAGGAGCCAGGAAGCCAACCCAGGCCCTGTGTCCTCTTTATTCCCTAGGATCAAGCCTAAGAATCAGTGTCCAGAGAGTCAGTACTACCATTATAAAGATGGGAAGGGTGGAGTGGTGAATGTTGGGGGTAGCAGCTCCAAATGGTGCAAGAGATTTGGCACAAAATGTGGTGGTAATGGCATCTATTACATGGCCTTAGGAAGCACAAATGAAACAAGGTGCACAAAGAACTTTACTCTAGTGTTACGGAATGCTCAGTAAATAATTAGGTCTTGGTTCCACCTTCAGCAACTTCTTTTACAAGCTGAGGCATTGCCCCATCCCCTGCCCCTAGCCAATTATGAGTTGGTCCCAATTTTCTTTCCCAACCCAGCAAGACCTTCCAGTGTATAATGCATGGTGGTTTTTCTCCCCACCAACTTTTGATCTCCTTGGGCCTTTGCTTCTTCTCCTGGTTACATGGCAGTAACAATACCCTCTTATTTCACCAGTATGAGACAGCATAGTTCAGGGCGCTTTAGATCCTGCAAAGGACTGTGGGTGCATCAAGAATTATGGTTCTGATTATTTTGCTGCAGTTAGGCTTCTTCCTGGGCCTGGCATCTGCCTGACTTTTCCAGATCTTGTTTCTTGCCAGTCTCCATTTGCTTGGAGCCACCCACGATTCTGGCACTGACTGTGGAAGGGTGGGGAGTCTGAATGTAGATGGAGACGGAAAAAACGTGAGAACACCTGGCAGCCCTCTCTCTTGTTCCCGAATCCAGAAATGACCCCATTACCTTTCTGAGCCAATGGACATTGCCCGCGTTCTACTCACATCGAACCACTCCAAAATGCCATTCCCCATGACCTGTCGTGGTATGGAGGGTTGGGTTCAAAAGGCTGTTCTACCTTGTGGGTTCTGGGATCATGGCAGTCAAGGGTGGCTGGGCTGGAGCCACCTGAAGGTGTGACTGGATTAGAAATTTGAGATGGCCTCCTTCACCCTGTGCCTGGTGCCTGGTGCCTGGTGCCTGGTGCCTGGTGCCTGGGTTGGAATGGTTGCAACAGCCTGAGACTGGTTTCTCTACATGATTTTCTTGGACTCTCCCCTTGTATAGCATGGATGGGCTCTCTGTAGGACAGCTGGCTTCTCCAGATCAAGTTTTTGGTGGGCACAAGGCAGATACTTTGTGGCTCCTTCTGACCTAGCTTTGGCAATCAGTAGCTATTACTTCCCTTGCACTTTCTTGGTTACAGGGGTCAGCCCTGATCCCACATGACAGGGGACTGGACAAGGGCAGGTGCACTGGGAAGCATGGCCCTTGGAGTCATCTTTTTGACTGTGCAACAAGAGTCTCCTCTGGTGACTGGGGGGGTGCTTAGTGGAGCCCTCTGGAAGGCCGGGGCTTGGGAGAACAAGGCAGGCAACACTGGAGGACTAGAACTCCCAGCCCCTGACTTTATCTCATTCGCTGTGTACCAACTAGTTATTATTTAGTATTTGAGGGTTTTACAAATAATTTAATGTAAATTAAGTCCTGAGGCTCATTTTGCTAAAGAAGCAATACAGATGGCAAAGAAACACATGAAAATATGCTCAACAACATTAGTCACTAGGGGAAATGCTAACTAAAACCCCAATGAAATATTCCCACATGCCTATTGGAATGGTTAAAGTCATCACAATTTTAAAATGCTAGTAATACCAACTGCTGGCAAGAACAAGGACAGCTGGAATTTGTGCACGCTGCTGGTAGGAAGGCGGGCGAGACAGCTACTTTGGAAAACAGTTTGGCAGTGTCCTGTGAAGTTACACACACAGCAGTCCTAGCCATGTGCTGTGGGAATGTGAACACGGGAAGCATAGCCACACAAATTCCTTAGCAGCTTTTTCATGATCATCCCACACTGGAAAAAGCCAGCCAACACCCATGTGCATCAGCTGTGATGGAATGGGCCATCATGGTGCCTCTGTGCTAGGGTGCACTTCCTGGTAGCAAGGCAGAATGACTCCTGGTACACGTTTGCACGGACACTCTCAAGAGCAGTAGAAGAAAGTAGACACTGGCCATTGCCTGTGGGAGTGGCCGTCTCTGCACGAGGTCAAGTTGTTATCTCAGGAAGCATATCAGTGGTTGCTGAGGCTGGTGGCAGGAAAGGAACCTGAGACTCAGGGAAGCTCTGGGAGGTGGTGGAAATGTGCTAAAAGTTGAGTGTGGTGATGATTTCAAGACTGTACACATTTGTCAAAATGCATTGAACCGTCCACCAAATACCGAGGAATTTTCATGAATATAAGTCATGTGGTCCTGAAGCTGACACAGTTGGCCCATACAGAGAGTCCTGTCTCCTATAGGTCCCCTTCATTTAATGAATCTTCCAGTCCTTCTCAGGCCTGTTTCTGGCTTCTGGTAGACCTGTGCACGCACATCTGCTATCCTCGCCTCTCTCCAGCTTTCTCAACACTGGACTATCCTTTTCCCACCAGTCGTATTTATCCTTCCAGTTTCATCTAACTAGCGCTGTCCCAAAGAGGATCTTGTTTCTCCAATTTAGATGCGAAATCCCCTTCTTGCAAGGAATATACTTACTTTCCTGCTCTAACATAAGGCATGCTCTAGCAGACAGGGGCCACCTTTGGCATGCAATTGGCACTTAGTTTGCTCATGAATTAACAAATATGAGACAGATCTCCACATCCACACAGTTTGGCAATGCATTCACATGTTTCTCCATAAACATTCACTGCTATTTTCACTGACTTTTACTTGTTTATGTAGAAGGGAGATAATTCAAATGTACACAAAGTAAAAAGTGAGTCAAACACTTTTTTTAAAATAAAAATAAAGGTCTAACTTTACCTGTTCTTACACAGAAATATCACTGATTCTTTTTAGCAGCTGTGTAATGTTCTAGAGTGTGGTGGTACCACTTTAGATATTTTTGATTCACTAATGGGAATTTTGGGCTTTCCTTCCACCAATGTTTCCCTATTTAAAATATTGCATTATATGACGATATATTCTGTGTGGATCTTATGTAAAAGATGAGCTCCTAGACAATTGAAGTGTTAGGTAAGAGGATGTGTCTATTTTTAGATGGGCAGCGTAACTACCCTGTTCCAGAAGATGTGTGCAGACACCTGAAACTTATCATTGCAGGGCACGAGGAAGCCCAAATGGCTGCAGCCTTGACACTGCACCCTCACCACACAGGTTCAAATGCTCTTGTGTCATTTTTATTCCCATTCCCTGCATCAATACTGGGTTTGTGCACATGTTCATATGATCATAAGCTATTTGTATATCTTGTAGTGTGGATTCCTATAACCAAGAATTCCAGAATCAGAATCCCATGCCTATATATGTGTGTGTGTATAATATAGTTGCATATTATTATATTATAATTCCATGACATAACTATATTATTAATGTAATTAATTATATATAATATAATTATATTATATAAATATTTATTTTATTTATTTGAAAGAATGACAGAACCACAGAGAGAAATAGAGATCTTCCACCGTCTGGTTCACTTCCACAATGGCCAGGGCTGAACCAGGTCTAAACCAGGAGCCAGGAACTTCATCTGGATTTCCCACATGGGTGGCAGGAACCCAAGTACTTGGATCATCGGCTGCTGCTTTCCCAGGGAGCTGGATCTGAAGCAGAATAGCAGTGATTCAAACCATTGCTTGAGCATTGGAAGTGGTGGCCTAACCCACTGTACCTCAAATCTGCTCCTTCATTTTCATGCTTTTGCCTTATTGGTTTATAGAGACTCTTTAGGTATGTATGATATGGAAATCGTCAGTTGGAAAGTTATAAATAACTTTTCGGGGTGATGGATATGTTCATTCTTGATTGTGGTGATTTCACAGGTGTATACTTATGTCAAAACTCATCAGATTGTACACCTCAAATAAGTTTATTGTATGTCAATCATATCTCAGTAAAGCTGTTTAAAAAGTAGAGTTACACAATCTATAATGAATATTTCCTGTGTCTTTATTCATTTTTTTATATTTAATCTACTTTTGGAGGCCCTGTAGAAGTTTGTGTACTACTCTGGCTGGGACCCAGGGAGCTTGTGTGGCAGGAGCTGGAGGCTCAGAGCAGAGGCTAGTGGTCCTCTTGAGCCATAAAAAGGTGGCAGGAGGACCTGGGCATGGCCTACTTCTAGCACTAGACTCTGTCATGCTGCCCTATTATGCCATGGCACCAGCCCCAAACATATGGAAATCTAAGGACCCTCAATAATTAAAAAATTTAGAGATGAAAAATACTACATGAGGTATGAAAGTAAATATTTGAAATGGCAACAGAAATCACAGCACATTATACATTTTTAAAACATAGACATGCAGTGATGTGATGGCTCAGCTGGCTAATCCTCCACATCCAAACGCCGACATTCCATATGGGTATCGGTTCATATCCCAGCCACTCTACCTTCCAATCCAGCTCCATGATTGTAGCCTGGGATAGCAGTGGAGGATAACCCAAAGTCTTGGAACCCTCCACCCACATGGGAGACCCGAAGGAAGCTCCTGGCTCCTGGCTTTGGATTAGCTTAGCTCTAACTGTTTGTTGTAGCCATTTAGGGAGTGAACCAGCAGATGGAAGATCTTTCTGTCTCTCCTCTCTGTAAATCAGCCTTTCAAATAAAAATAATTAAATAAGAATTAATTTTACAAATCTCACTTTTGCTACTTGAACAAAACCAAAGGCTGAGTGAGTGTATGGTTGGGTTCTTGGAAGGGGATCCTGCAAAGGTAGGGGTCTGACACATTACCTTTAGAGTCACTTCTTTCTGTGGCTGTAACCAATTAGTATGCATTTGGTGGCTTGAAACAACACTGATTTAGGATCTGAGCCTTGTGGGATCAGATGGCTGAAACTGATGTCAGAACTGTATTCCTCCTGGTGGATCCAGGGAGGTTGTGGTTTTTAGTTTCCAATAGCCACCTTCCTTCTTTGGTCCATGGCCACACCACTTACCTCTTCTCTGCCTGACATGTCTGCTGCTTTTCCGTCTTAGGACCCCAGTGTGGCATTGGGACCATCTGCACAGGCCATGACCATCTCTCCTGGCAAGATTCTTAACCACAGAGCAGTCTCTTTTGCCACATAAGAAAGCACATTCTTGAGTCGTGGGTGTGTCATTCTTCAGGCCACTGCATCTTCCCAGGACCCACCCACTTCCCTTTAGCTTGCTAACATCTTGCTTCCTCCTTGTCTCAGAAGGAATGCTCCCTGGGTGCTGCAGGATCTCTGCGGACAGGTGTGGTTGCTGCAGCTAAAGGCTTACATCAGTCAGGGTCCTCTCAGAAAGACAGAACTATGGGCGCTAAATAGGTGAGATCTGCTTCAGGTTTTGCGTTCTGTGATCACGCAGAGAGCCTCAACCTGGCCACACCATGCACAGGGCAGGCTGCTGGGAGGGGCCTGGGCTGAAGCAGAGTTGACAGGTGGAGTTTGTTCCTCTGGAAGTCTCAGTTCTGCTGGCAAAGCCTTTTGGCTGATTGAGTCAGGCCCACCTAGATTATGTAGGATTATCCCAGCTACAAAATGCGCCCTTGGCAACACCTAGATGACTGTTTGATTGAATAACTGGGGCTAAAGCTTAGCAAGGGAGAGGCATGAAACCTACCATCGCAGGGCCTTTTTTTTTTTTTTCCGTTAAGGAAGCTTAGTGTGAATTTTTTATCATCTATGGAGATAATTTAGTTTTCTTTCTTTACTGCATCATGGCAGTAAATTAAAAAATAAAATTAAATTGATAGTTTTAAAACCCATGCTGATTCTTGGGATAAAAATCGACTTGGTCATGACTTAATAATCTTATAGGAAACAGCCAGATGAAGTTGGCTGCCACTTCATGTATGGGTCATTCCATTATGTAATTGTGATGAGGCTGCACTTTGATGTGTCTGTTCTCTTTGTTTAGCTTTGAGATATCTGGGCTAGTTACTTTATTTGAAAATGACTGCCTGGGCCTGCCATTGGTGGTTCGACTGGCTAATCCTCCTCCTGCAGGTGCTGGGATCCTACGTGGGCACCAATTCACGTGCTTGCTGTATTACTTCCCATCCAGCTTCCTGCTTGTGGTCTGGGAAAGCAGTGGAAGATGATCCAGAACCTTGGGACTCTGTACCCGTGTAAGAGACCCAGAGGATGCTCCTGGCTCCTGGCTCCTGTCTTTGCATTGGCTAGCCTCTGGCCATTGCAGTCATTTGGGAAGTAAACCAGCAGATGAAAGATCTTGCTCTCTGTCTCTCCTTCATTTTATGAATCTGTCTTTTCAACAAAAATGAATAAATTTTTTTTTAAAAAAAAAAAAGTAAGAAGGGCTGGTGGCATGGCCCAGCAGCTAAGGTGCTCACCTTGAATGCCCCGGGATCCCATATGGGCGCCAGTTCTAACCCCTGCAGCTCCACTTCCCATCCAGCTCCCTGCTTGTGGCCTGGGAAATCAACAGAAGATATTCCGCATACTTGTGGGAGTATTCATGGGGGAAACCTGGATGGAGTCCTTGGCTCCTACCTTTGACCAGGCCAGCCCCACTCATTGTGGCCGTTGGGGTGGGGAGTGATGGGAGATCCTCATTCTCTCCCCTCATCTTAGCTAATTTAAACCCTGATTTAGTGAGCTACAGGGTGTAGGAACAGGGCATCTTCTGACATGGCTGCAGCCAGGTCTGTCCCCAATACTCATTTCCTCCTCTGCCTTGTGGTTCTAGTTTCCCCTTGTGTCAGCTTTGGTCTCAGACTCCACATGGCAGGCAAATGGCCACTCCAGGATCTGAGAGCCTTCGTCTGAAGAGCAACTTTCCAGAAGTCACCAAAAAATCTCCTGTGTCTTATTGTATTTGGCTGATTCATACACCCATCCCCAAGTTATTTGTAGTAGCTGAGGAAAAGCAAAGCTTGATGAGGCATGTGGACCCAGTCTTAGAACTGGAGATGGCATGAGCCTCTTGAGAAGTTGACAGATGTAGAGTGGGGTGGAGAGAGTTCCCTACAAGGAAGATCAGGCTGTGGCTACTAAATGGACAAAGGAACAAATGTGACAGTTGCCTACTGGGGTTGCACCAGCTCACATAGTGGATGGGAAAGTTTTTGGTCTTTATATCCTATGACAATCTACATATCAGAAGTTATTCTTTGAAGGCTTGATGTAACTTCCCTTTAATGCACTCTTGCCTGATGTCATTTTCGGAAGTAGATTTTTGATGATCTGATGTCTTCTTTGGATATTAGCATTTTCATTTATATTTGAACCACTAAGGGAATAAATAAATGAACTAACCAGCATTTGGTATTATTTTTCAAGTCTACATTTGATTCCCATTTCATTAATTTCTACTTTTATCTCTATTAATTCCTTATTTCCACAGAGTATATATCCTTCTAATTTTCTCTTCTCCAACTATTTAGATCAGACCTTCTTTCTTTGCTCTAATGTGCACTCAAGGCCATACTTTTTTCTATAAATTTTTCATTGGCCTTGACAATGGGTTTCACTATGTGATGCCTCCAGGGTCATTCATTTATTAAAAAATATGATGACTCAATTATGAGTTTTTCTTTAACCTGGCAGTTATATAGAATAGTATTTTGAAATGTCTAACTGCTGGGGTTTTGTTGTATGACTGTTACTATTCCACTGTTGGTTCTTGTTTCTTGTGCTACAGTCAGAAAATGAGGTCTGTATGGTTTCTGCTTTCTGGAATTGAGGTGTTATTTGCAGTCTGTTTTGATGAATGGTCAATGTTGGTAAGTGAACTGTAGACAGGAGAGATGTGTGAATGTGCATCTTCTGCCTTGTGTGCTGCTGAAGCAGAGCACTGCAGGCTGGGTAATGTATGAAAAACAGAAGGGCCTCATAAGGGCCTGCATGTGGTGAGGGCCATCTTGTTCCACCATGGAGTGATGGCAGGCATCTCATGGGTGAGAGGGGAGTGTTGGCTAGGAATCCAAACTCATCCTTTTATCAGAAAACCACTACCCAGACAACTAGCCCACTCATGAGTTAACAGCATTAATCCCACTTTTTAAGTGAAATTCCCTCTCAACACTGTTACACTGAGAATTAGACTTCCAAACCAGGAACTTTGGACATCTTCAAACCATGGTAATAAGTAGTCTTGGTTCAGAAAACTTAAAAAAAAAAAAAAAAGATTTATTTATCTGAAAGACAAAGTTACAGACACACACACACACACACACACACACAGATCTTCCATCTGCTGGCTCACTCCCCAGATGACCTGGGCCAGGAAGACACAAGGAGCCTGGCACTGCATCTGGATAGCCCATGTGAAAGGTAAGGACCCAAGTATTTGAATCACCTTCTGTTTCTTTCCCAGATGTTATCAGGGAAGTGGGTCAGAAATGGAACAGAGGCCCAGCATAATGACTCAATGGCTAAATCTCCTTGCATGTGCTGAGATCCCATATAGGCACCAATTCACATCCTGACCGCTCCACTTCCTATCCAGCTCCCTGCTAATGGCTTAGGAAAGCAGTTGAGGACAGCCCAAAGCCTTGAGACCTTGAACCCCCATGGGAGACCTTGAGGAAGCTCCTGGCTTCCAGCTTTGGATCGACTCAGCTCCAGCTGTTGCAGCTGCTTGAGAGAGTGAACCAACAGATGAAAGATCTTTCTGTCTCTCTTTCTCTCTGTGAATTTGCCTTTCCAATAGAAATGAATAAATCTTTGAAAAAAAAAAAGTGGAACAACAGCGAGATGGTGCTGTGGTGTGGGTAAAATTGCTGCCTGTGACGCCACTGTCATGTCTTGGTGGCTCCATTTCTGACCCACTCCCTGCCAATGTCCTGGGAAAGGCAGTGGGAGATGACTCAGTGGTTCGACCCCTGTGACCCACAAGAGATCCCGATGAAGCTCCTGACTTCAGCCTCATCCAGCCCTGGCCCTGGCAGCAATCTGAAGAGCAAACCAGAAAGTGGAAGCTTTCTCTCTCTCTCATTCTGAATTTCAAATAAAATAAACAAATCTTCTTTAAAAAAAACTGCAGAGTAACTTAAACTAATTCTCAGATGGGGTACATGCATTACAATTGGCAGCTTAGCCTGAAACACCACAACCCCAACATTAGTTCAGGAAATTTTTAATATAGATCTCACATCAAACTTTTAAATCACAGTATTCAAGTTCTATAGATTTTATTATGTTTAATATAATATAATATAATATAATATAATATAATATAATATAATATAATATAATATAATGTAATATAATGTAATATATATTTGTATTCTCTTAACCATGAAGTAAAAATGAAACAATTGAATGTTGTGTAAAAAAAAAAGATTTTATTATATTTTAGTTGATCATTTTTGGAGAGACATGTAAGAATCAAGTATCATTGGAAATTTGATTTTTTTTTTGTAATTCTAATAATTTTTCCCTTATTTAATCTGTTAATACAAAATTCACTTCATCATCATATCTTCTTGATTAACTTTTTATAAACTATCTGTTATACCTCATGCTTTTATTTTGAATGTATTTAATATGCTAGTAATATTCCTATGCCTTCATTTTTTATTTTATAAGCATACATTCATTTTAAATTCCTGTTGGTTTTTTTTTTTTGCATTATATTGTTTTATGTGTGACTTTTAGAAAGGCATTTTTTTTAAAAAATATATTTATTGGAAAATCAGATATACAGAGAGGAGGAGAGACAGAGAGGAAGGTCCTCCATCCTATGATTCACTCCCCAAGTGAGCATAACGGCCGATGCTATGCCAATCTGAAGCCAGGATCCAGGAACTTCTTCTGGGTATCCCACACGGGTGCAGGGACCCAAAGCAAAGCTTTGGGCCGTTCTCAACTGCCTTCCCAGGCCACAAGCAGGGAGCTGGATGGGAAGTGGAGCTGCGGGGATTAGAACTGGCGCCCATATGGGATCCCGGGGTGTTCAAGGCGAGGACTTTAGCCGTTAGGCCATGCCACCGGGTCCGAAAAGGCATATTTTAATGAGAGGAGAGACAGTGTGGTCCTCCATTTGCTGGTTCACTCCCTAAATGGCCACAATGACCAGAGCTGGGTCAATCCTAAGCCAAGAACTTCTTCTTGATCTACCACAAGAAAGCAGGGATCAAAGACTTCAACTGTCCTCTGCTGCTTTCCTGGACCATAAGCAGGGAGCTGGATTGAAGTGGAGCAGCTAGAACTTAAACCAACAGGCAGATGGAATGCTGGCATTGCAGGAGGACTATTTGCTGTGTCATTGTGACTTTAAAACATAACTGCATTGTGTGTGAACATGATTATATACACCTGTGATTTCAGTCATTCTGGAAATATCTGTAGTTTAATAGGAGAGTTTAACCCATTCATAGTTATTGTGATTCCTGATTATGTTTAAACTTTTCCTTTGCTTTTTCTTTTATTGATAAAGGGTTTTATTTCTTTTTTGTTGTTGTTGTTACTATTTTTGCAAGTTATTTGTACTATTTTAACTTTCTAATTCCTTAAATTTGAAGTAAAGTTATATAAGCACTTTTTTTTCAAGAGCATCTTAAACCTCCTCCTAACTCTTGTATTTTGTTACAGTTTCAATTCTAAATGTTATTATTTTACTTTATTGTTATGTTTTAAATAATTGCTAAGCTGTATGACATTTCATAGAGACTTAGTTTTGTTTATTACTCAGACTCTTAAATGCCCACTAATTTATTTTTTTAAATGTATAAGTCTATGACATTCTCTTAAATTGCCTTTATGGTTTTCTGTTGTCTTGAGGCAGTTAATGGACAGTAAATTTTCTTTGTGATTTTTTTTTTTTTACCTTGAAACATCTTGAATTTGCTGTTATGCTTGATGGTTTGGCTGATATAGATTGGTAGGTTCAAAATAAACCAAAAGCATTGAGATTTTTGTTTTTATTTTGTGATTTAGAAATGCCACCAGGATGTGTGCCTTTTCAGTGTTTTCTGCTTAGCATTTGGTGAGTCTTTTTATAGTTTGAGAACTCAGTTCTTTCTCTAGGTTTGGAAAAATTTTTTTAAATTATATTTGAATGATTTTATTGCCTCTCATCTTTCCATTATCTCCATGTAGAACCCCCAGGAGATCCATAGTAGATCTTGTCTTTTCTCACATTTTATATTTCTTTGTATTTTCTCTACCTTTTAGGGAACGTCCTTGACTTTATCTCCAGTTTTTTCATTTGTAAGGATGATTTTTTTTTCACTTTTTTGGTAGTAAATTCTTTCTATTTTATGGCAGCAAATTTCCTTTGGATCTCTAGATTTCTTTTGGATTCTAGACTAAAATCTAGAATTATTTTATCCTGTTTTTAATTTTAAGACTTTGGTTTCTTTCTTTTTTTTTTTTTTTTTTGAGAGGCAGAAGCAGAGAAGCAGAGAGAGAGAGAGACAAAGAGAGGTTTCCCACCTGTTGGTTCAGGTTCACTCCCCAAGACTGGCTAAGAATGAACCAGGCTGAAGTTGGAAGCCAGGAGTCCAACCCAAGCCCCACCCCACCCTGCGTTGGTGGCAGGTAGCCACCATCTGCTGGTTCCTAGGTTCACATGTGTAGGAAACCAGCATCAGGAGTGGAGCCAGGACTCAAATCCAGTCCAAATGTCTGCCTCTAGAATTCTCCTAAAGGTTTTCTCATGTCTTATATTGTCTCCATTTCTTCTAGGATGAACCTTTTTTTTTTTTAAATCTTGTTTATACAGCTTCCTTTCTCTTGATTCGCCTCAAATTTGATGATCTGTTTCAGATTTGCATATTAAAACTTAGGTTGATGAATCTAGGAGAGATGAGGGGTGAGTTCTTTCATGGTTGAGGGAACCTGCCTTTCCTGGGAAGGAGGCTATTGGCAGCTTTGTGTGACTGAGAGAGGAGGAACTTGCGTACCTGAAGCTTCTCTTTGAGAAGTGTGAGGAGTCTGCACTCCCCAGATGACCACAATGGCCAAAGCTGAGCCGATGCAAAGCCAGGAGCCTGGAGCTTCTTCTGGGTCTCCCGTGTGGGCCCAAGGACTTGGGCCATCCTCCTTTGCATCTCCATTAAGCAGAGAGCTGGAAGGGAAGTAGAACAGCCAGGACATGAACCTGTACCCATATGGGATGCTGATGGCTTCTTTATTGAGGTTCTAGACTTGGGCATCTCTTCTTCAGGGTAGGGACCAACCAGCTCCACTTGTTTTGCTGTGGGCTCCCATTAGCTCAGCTGCATGGAAGGTTCAGGAAGACTTTGCATTCTGCTTAGAATCTTGGTGCTGGAATGCTGCCAGGGCTCCTAGTTTCTTCATCGGGTGGCCTCTGTATCCTCCAGCATTCTTTCACCCCAGAGGCTAAGTTGGGTGCAGTCTCTTCCAGAAGGTTGGCCTAGTGCCATGAACATAAGCCCCAGCCTGCAAGTGCTTACCCTGCACCTTCTTGCACCACCGCGGGATGTCCCTTTGGCCAAAGCAGGTAAATTTCTCCCCATGCAAAGTCAGGGTGCAAGGGGAACTCCACAAGGATGTGAGTCCTGGGAGATATGGCTCATTGCCCCCAAGCCACGGCTGACCACACCTCCTAAGGTAACTTTCATGTAATCGAGAGGGCTTCAGGATCAACCAGGCTTCAGGATCAGCGACAACAGACACAGAGAGCCAATCTGTCTGCTGGGAGAGGAAGGAGCTAGCTGGCCCATTTGTTCACCAATAGCTCTTCACCTGGTGGTTGTGCCACAGTCTGCTCCAGGCTCCCTGTACTTGGAGTTTCTCCAAGGTTCTGTTGGAAAGAACAGTTTACATCTCATTAGCCAATTTCTTCTGTGCTGATTGAACCACTCTGGTTTGCTTCATAAATCTGAGCCTCTTTACGCTGTTTCTAGAATGTTCTCAGTTTTTCTGGTCAGCTAATGTCAAACTTGCTCTTCTCTAGGGTTGATAGATATGTGTTCATGTTTTATCTCTTTGTGTTGTTTCCATGAAATTTCTTTTACGAAAAAGAGAGGGCAGCGAGATCCCTGTGTCCTCACCTGCTAGGGATGCTGAAGATGGCGGTGGCTAGAGAATCTATCATGTGCTTTCTCTTGGTACCGAGATGTAGATGCCTGGTGCTTCAACCCAGGAGGCCCAGCCCCTGGAGCCACACCATGGAGGTGGTGGTGCATACACCTGTCTCTGAACTCTGCTTTTTTCTTCACCCAGGCCTGGCTCCTCATTAAGAGCTAAAAGACGAGGCTCAGAGATGGGCACAAGAGTCACTCAGCAAACCGAAAACAGAGGCCCTGGCCTGCTAAGCCTGTGGACTTTCCACACTTTCCCCTGGGTTTTGCCCCAGCTTGCACTTCTGGGCAAGAGAAGCCCAAGTTTGTACTGGCCTGAATGGGTCCTGGCAATCTCCACCCTAGGATGCCCAGAAATGGACTGGAGGCTAGAGTTGACTCCCCATGCAAGACAGATGTCTGTCTGTCCCCTCCTCCCAAAAGGCGATTATTTGAGTTAAAGATGACAGCAGGTTTGGATCATGTATTCTCACTCTCCCTCCAGCGCCCTCTTCCTCCTAGCCAGTTATCTATTTACCTATCTATTTACAGGAGCCCCCACCTCCTCTACCCCCAACAATGAATTACGTCTGCAAGGCAGTAAAATGTTATGTATTTGCAAGGCCCATAATCTTTAAAAGCCCAGTGATGCTAGCTCCAGACAGCAGCGCGCTCCCTTCAGTATGTTAATAGATAGTATTAGGGCAATAATGAAAACACTTGAGACAAGTAAGCTCCTATCAAAAGCTGAGTAATAGGGCTTCGCCGAGTGAATCACAATGCAGAAGAGATTAAGACGTCTGCCGTTGTGCAGTGTCTATTCAGACGAACAGCTGCTCTGTTTCTGATTAAAATGGGGTTGGGGAGACCTTTCTGAGCAAGTCCCTTTTTTGTTCTGCACCGTCCTCACCCTTCCCACCTCTACCTCCACACACAGGCACCTTTGTTCGCTTTTGGCCGTGAGCATTCATGCACACACACACACACGCACATACACACGAGTGGGGTCCCCATTACTCACTGCATGTCACACACACACACACCTGTCACACACACAGCCATGCTGATGCTTCCAAGCACACACACACACACAACCACATACTCACACGCAGGCACACACCTCACATGGAAACAATCTCTCACACACTCACAGCCTCAGACAGTCTCTCACACACATTAAATTACAATCTGTCACAAGCACAGTCTCACATAAGCATTAAATTACAATCTGTCACACATGATCTTCACACAGAGTCACAACCACTGAGACAAACTAACAACCAGTCACCTGGCTGGCCGTGTCCAGATACCTTCTTGATGAACCCTTTGTGGGGAAAATCACATTTGCACACTCGCGCTTGTAATCCCATCTTGTCTGTCACGTGCACACAGACCTGGGATATAGCTATGAACCCTCCCACCCATACCCAGGCACCATCATACATGCACCAACCACTACCCAGGCGTGTTCACAATCAAGCTGCATGCCCACAGACACAGAGCAGCACACAGACCTGAAAGGCCTCAGGCAGGCACATGGTGCAAGCCACAGACACATCTTGGCTCCCATGTGGGACCCGGCTCTGCAAGGCTTTCCTGGTGGTGACCCAAGATGTAATACTTGATTCCATACCCAAGACACAGGCCAGAGCTAGGATTAGCTGTCTCAAAATCCTCAGGGTGGGAGTGGGGGCCAGGGTTAAGGGCTGTAGCATGCGGTGAGGTGGGTGCAGGGGTAGGGGAAGGCTGGAATTATGTTTACTCGCCTAGGGTCCTGAGCCCTGGCCAGGAGTGCACTGCAGATTCAGACTGAGGGGACCCCAGAGCTGTTGGAGAGCAGTGCTAGCCCCTTGGGGAAGTGTGTAAGTGGAGCCAGAACTACCTCTTGGCAAGGCGGAGGAGGGGGAATCCTGGATCGTGCAGGACTGACCTTGAGGCCTTACAAACCGGTCCTCATCCCGAGGTTCAAAGCTCTGTGTGCCCTTTCTTCCAGCTCCTGGCTTGCTCCTCCATGTCTCCTCTCTTCCAGCGCGGCACTCCAGGCATCCCACCCTTCTGCTTTCTTTATAGGGCTTCTCTTCCAAGATCATTTTGGAGCTGACGCTTCCAATTTCTTTTTCTAAATCTCGGAGAAGCTGGCTCCAGGCTCACAGGGAGAAGCGAGCTGCAGGAGGCTGGGGGAATTATTCAGAGCTTAGTCTCCATCTTCATCCACAATACTTAGCGGGCCTTTGGGAGACTGCCTTAGGTGTGTTCCGATGGAAGGTGCTGGGTCGCTGAGAGAGTGACACCACACCCGGGCAGTTGGGAGGTCTCTGTTTGGCAGCTGCTATGACAGTGGCAGGAGTTGGGGATTTAGTGACCACAGTCACCTTTAGCAATCTCCCAGCCGCCATGGTCTGTGGCTGCAGCCCTCTAGCTTCCTCTGCCTGGGCATCCACCTCCATCCTGTAGGGCATCTTGCTGCTCCTTTCCCAAAAAGATTCCTGCTTCCCTCACGCCCTGTCCTCTGCCATGCCCTCCTCTTCCCTCCACACTCATGACTGCACTCGCCCCTCCCCGACCCAGCTGAAATGCACCTTGCTCAGGAAGCAGGCTCAGAGCCCCTGGGCTGGAACAAAGTCCCCTCCTCCTGTACTTCCTTGCTTTTCTTGGTTAGCACACAGTCCAGCTGTCTTCCACTCAAGGGGTTTGCTCCACACAGTAGCCATGCTGTTCGAGTGCATGGGTGCTTCTAGTAGGGAAGATCCAAAGCCGTAACTGAGCCAATTACGGCGCCAATCTGGCTGGCTGGGGTTTGGCTGCAGGGTATGCATTGGCCCAAGTCGCTTGGATGGCAGGAGCTGGTTCTGCAGCGTTGAGGGTCAGGCTCTTGAATGATCGTACACACAGGGAGCAGGAGTAGGACTGGCGCAAGAGCAGCTTCTGATAAAGCAGGAAATGCTGCTGGGGTTTTAGCCATTTCTGGGGGCCTTGACGGATGGATGCCTAAAGCATCTGAGCTTCAGGGGCTCCCAAGAGGATCAAGTCAGAAAGAGGTGAAGTTGGAAACCAGACTTAAATCTAGGTGGCCAGAAGGGCCCTTGGAAAGCGTGGTGAGATTCTCTTGGGACCCATTGGAATCCAGCTTCTTGGAACTTGACTGGACACTTACAGGAGCTGCATGAACTGGCACTTACTACTGCCTGTCAAGTATAAGGGTTACATGCCCATGTTGGTCTTTAGCCCAGGAGGTAAGGACTCTCTTTTGCAAGACTGTTTCATACCTTTGGGTTCTCCCCACTAGTGCCAGCCTGCATAATGCCTGGCACTTAACAGCTCAGTAGGTTCCTGTGGCATTTGCATTCTGCCTTCACCTCCAAACCTGGAACCCAAGCTCTCCTTAGCCTCTGAAGCCAACTCCTCCCAGAGCAGCTATCACTAATTCACCTGCGGGGAGCCATCCTGCCTGACCTGAGGTGGAAGGCTGGAAGCTCCAACCTGGCCTCTGGACGTTTGGGCTCAAGGCTCCTTGACTGCCAATGGGAAGCACCTTGGTCTCTCCACCCATAAGCTCAGGTCCTGTCAGATCCCAAGCAACATCCCAGCACTACTGATGGGATTTCACTTTATTCTATTTGTTCTTTCAACAAAATACAAGGGTGACTTCCAAAAGCTGGTAGAAATGGGAGCAAGAGGTAAGTTTCTTTTGGTGCAAAAATTTTGAAATCTGAACTTATGAAGGTCTTAAGAAAGTTCATGAACAATGTGTATGATGAGAAAAACCATATATGAATCTCAATCACTTGATTGTATTTTCCATAAACTTTTTGAAGTAACCTTGTACTTATTGCAAATCACAACCCTCCAGTTTTCAGTCTTCATCGCCTGAGAACTAACTGCCTTAATACAGACTGCTGCTTCCTCTGACTTGAAATACCCTCCTCTTTCAATGAGAATCACTCACTGGCTTTCCCTTCTCAGCCCCTGCCATGGCTTCTCATTCCCCCATCCTCTCAGTGTTGCAGGCACAGACCTTGCCCTGAACTCCAGAGATGTACATGCACCTGTTTGCTCAATACCTTAGTCTGGTTGTCTATCGGGCTTCTAATCACAGGTCTGCTCAAAATTGGCAAATGATAGCTCCATAAAAAGCACCTCTTCCAGTCAGCCAAGACTCCCATTTGGCACCCAAATGGGATTTTGGTCTCACAAGCAGAGACTTAGGCTGCTATACCACATTGCCATCCTCAAGACTGACAAGATTCCTCTCAGTATTTGTCCTGTGTTACCCCTGTCTCTTTATTCCTATGGTGAATGGTCCTATGGTGCTCTCTTCTGAGAAGCGGCACACATAACTCCTCTGTTTGCCTCTATCCACCTCTTCACCTCTCCCATATGCCCTGTCACTACCGTTGCAGCATTTTTGTGTCCACATTAAGGAACACCTGGCCTGAATCCAGATCCTTAATTAATACCTTGCATCCAAGAATCAAGGGCATGGGAATGGGAGGAGGGGAGCAGCGAAAGGTTGAGACTGTTTGTGTCAGCCCCTTACATTCCTCATCTATTTTCATTGTCTCGGAAATCCCATGAGACTTGAATCATTTCCCTTTCCTCAAGACAAGGGGAAGGAGAGAGGAGAAGGTGGCCACATACACTGCTGGGCAGGATGTGAACCTAAAGTACCTGTGCCAGACCTGCAGCTTGCACCTCTGGGGCCCTTAGAGAGCCAGACAGCTCCGGCCATCTTGAACACCCAGTTCCCAGTCACACGAGCTGGCATAGAAACTCAGAGCTGCACTATCTCTTCCCCAAGGTCACAGTGACAAGTTCAAGGGGTCCCCAAGTGGCCCAGCTCTATTGTTTGCCCAGCCAACATAGGATAGGAGATGTACCCCCTCCAAGGCCAGCTTTCCCCCACCACGGCCCAACTCCTCCCAGACCGAGGTCCAGAGCCCTAAATAGAACAAGCATCACCATCTCCCTTCTTGGGGAGGGGCTGGCAGCTGTGGCAGTTGTGACGGGCGGAGAGAAATTTCCCCTTTCTGTAGATTGGATCAGTCACTCTCAGAATTGATGGCAACGGCTTCATCACGAAGATCTAATGCTTTAATTATGTTGTGACATGACCTGACATGGGGGTGGCATTTGATGGATTCTCTGGTGTCATCTGCATGGCCCTGACATAGGAAGATGGCAGAAGGCAGGGGTGGGGGAAGAGAAGGCTCCTGGTGGGAGATGTGTCCTCCTAGGGCCCCCTCCACCACTCCCAGCTCCCTGTCTTCCAGGGCAGTTCTTGAAGCCTTGGGGACAAGGACAAGAGGAAACAACTCCTGTGCAGGAAGTGGAGTGCACCCTCCCAGGCTGTACAGGCTCCTGGGACCTGGACTGTGTGTGCATGTATGTGTCTGCACATGTGCGTGTGCAATAATGTGTGTGTAGATACGTGTGCACACAGAAAAGAAAGATGCATGGGGCTGTCTCTAAACAGGTGAGGAGATTCAGGTCAACAGTTGTGTGGTTGTCTGCCCTTGTCCTTGAAGGAGGTGAAGGACAGGGGTGGAGCCCCTGCTGAAATGCAAGTCCTGGGGCTGTCAGGAGCAGAAGGAGCAGGTGCATCCAGGCGGGCTAGGAGGGGAGGGCTGGGACTGACACTAATGCCTCCAGGGAGCTGGCTGGGCTCTGCACAGTAAGGGCTGCCTGGCCATGCACTGGGCAGCTCTGTGACCTGGGAGGAAGTGAGCAGCCTGTCTCTGGAGGGAGCCGTTGGGCTGATTCAGATTGGGGGTCCTTTCTCACTAATAATGTCTGGGATTAAAGAGATTGATGTGTCTGTGGCCAAGTGGATATGAGTGGGTTTTTCTCTTTCTTTCCATCCCACTGCCTGTGTAGAGATTTGGGATCTGTGAAGCAAGTTGCCTCCAGCAGCCCAAGCTGTCCAATCTTCCTGTTCCCCTCCTCTCCATGCAGAAGTGCAGGCAGCGGAGATGTCTGGAGTGGGGTTCCCACAGAGCCAGGTGCTGCGCGAGTTTCTTCTCATACAGTGTCTCAATGATGCTCACAATCGCCTGTACCTAGGGGCCAGCCATTCTTTCCTGCCTAGTGCGGAGGACAGGGATGCCTGGAAACTAGGAGCTACCTGTCCAGGTCTGCATGGTGAGGAAGCAGTGAGCAGGACTGGGTCTACTGAGGATGTGGGCAACTCCTGCAGGCCAAGTCCCCACAGAAGAAGCTGCAGGTCCTGAGAGTGCAATCCTTGCCCTCCACAGCTCTGATTCTAAGGCAGCTGCTCCCCTCTGCCTGTGCCAGTAAAGTATGCAGTTGACACCACAGAGCAAGGGAGGAGCCCTCAAAGAGGTACCTACCAGGCTGGGACCTGGTCCTGGCTGCTTCCATCACTAGTCTCGTCCTTGGAGAAAGCACAGCCTGAGAGATATGTGCCCGGGGAGGGCAGTCTCTGAAGTCCTACTCAATGCTCTCCTCACCCCACCACACTCTACCCCATCCCACCCCAATAGGGCTGAAGGGAAAACTGAGGCCAGAAAGAGGGGTAACTCACAGTGTTAAAGTTGGAGCCAGAATTGCAGCCCTGGCCTGTTAACTCTAGGGCCCAGGGTGCTTCCCCAGGGCCCAGTGCTGATGGATCTGGTCATGAAAGGCTTCGATACCCTTGAGAGACTGCTGGAAAGCTGAACTAGAAAATGGCCATCCAGAACGGGAACTCCCAAGGCCCGTGAGGACTTTCACAGCTTGGAGGAACCTCTGTAAGTCAATTCCCAGCCCCAAACCCAGCCCAGATACTCAAAAGTTGGCCTGGTGAGGTCTGAGGCTGCTTGCTCCCTGGTCTGGGTCTCTGAGGTGGCCAGATTGGGAGAGGATGGGGGCTAACCTGAGCTGTTCTCTGCACTTGTCTGCAAGGCTTGTTGTTCAGCAGCAGTCCTGAGCTAGACAAGAGAACAAGAAGGGCCTCCATCAGCAGGAGTATGTGTCAGGATGTGCCTAGAAGCTGGTGCTCACGTGAAAAGAAAGCCAGAGTAACAGAGGGTAAAGGAGAGATAGATGTTCTGTCCACTGGTTCACTCCCCAGGTGGCACAATGGCTGGGGATGGACCAAGCTGAAGCCAGGAACCAAGAGCTTTATTTAGGTCTTCCATGTGAATTGCAGGGGCCCAGGTATTTGGGTCATCTTTTGCTGCTTTTTCCCAGGGCATTAGCAGCGAACTGGATTGAAAATGGTGCAGCAGGGACACAGACCAGTGCCCATATGAGATACCAGTGCTTCAGGGAGTAACTTTACTGGCTACATCACAAGGCTAGCCCTGTGATAAAATGTTTTCATAGCCCTGTGAATGTAGATTTGGTGATCTGCATAGGTGAGAGTGAGTAAGAACTGGGTCCAAGAGGAGCACCTATTCCCCTAGAGGGATCTACGTTTGTGTGTGACTGGGCATGTCCCTTTTGAGACTGTGGCAATGAGAATGTGGCATGTCCCTGTTGAGTTACCACCACCCAGGACTTAATCGTGGCCAGTTGCTTTTGGGTGGTCCTATGTCAAACGGTCTCTAGGTGTAGCTATACCTGGACAGACTCATGTGGACACCTGATCCTGTCTGTGTGTCGCATGGATGTAGCTGTGCATGCCAACCTGAGTGCAATCTGGTCATGGCTGTGCTTTAATAATGATAGCCTTAGGCACATCTGTACTCCCCAAAAGAGCTCTGTGTATGTCTGAGTAGAATTGGGTGACTTTGTATGAGACGCCCTGTGGCTTGGGCTCTGGGCTGCTGATCTCTGTAACAGGTGGTCCCCATCACAAGGGGGCACTGTGTGTCTTCCTAATCCATCGCCATCAGCTGGTTTCCTGTGTGTGGGCAGGGTAGGCTGGGAGCTGGCACCAAGCCCTCTTGGTCAGGTCCAGGAGCTTCTGTCTGAGTCCCTGGAGAGTTTCAGGTGTCCTCCCTGGGGAAAGAAAAAAAAATGTGAACATCCTACCTCTCAGCCCCCTGAAGAGGTCCATGCAGGTATATTTTCCAATTGGCTGTTTGGATGAATGGAGAAGCCATAATTCCAAGTGGAATAACCTAGCCTCGGCCCAAGCCCAGGATCACAGCCCAACCCCAAGTTGCCCCAGCAACTGACCTGGAGTATTGAGAGTACATCTTGGGGTTGCCCTAACTAGATTCTAGTTCTGATTCCACCATTCACCTGATGGGTGACTGAGTCAGGTGTCTGTAAGCTGTGAGAGCTCTGTGTTCTTCACGTCTCCCTCTCACAGCATGGGCCTCTAACTCCCATGGTTCACAGGTCTGTGCAGTCTGGGCACGATGATGGTGAGGACACCTGCTGGGTGATCAGCCCAAGACTGGGTTGCAGCTGTACACACTGTGCCATAATGTCAGCTCCATGGCTACTCTTGTAAACACGTACCTATGAGAGGGAGAGAGAGAGAGAGATCTCCCATCTGCTGGTTCAGTCCCTAAATGACCAAAAAAGCAGGGCTTGGGCAGGCCAGAACTAAAAGGTCTGGCACTCAATCCAGGTCTTCTACATGGTTGGCAGGACAGTAGCTATTTGAGCTCACACCTGTCACACCCAGCTGGAATCAGGCATAACTGGAACTTGAACACAGACACTCTGATGAGGAATGTGGGTGCCTCACGTGGTGTCTCAAACACTGCTCAACCATTTTGCCTGATGCAACACCAAGCCCCCACTGGACACTCACTGAGTGGAACTGAGGGTGACTAGACCAGCCTCCAAACTGTGCCCCCATGGGTGCCCAGCCCTGCGCGGGATCTGCGAGCCTGATTTAGACAGCAATTTGCATACAATTTACTCAGAAAGCTGCACTGTGAAAAATATAATTACTTTTTTAATATTCTCACTCTGGTGCAAGTGCTCACAGCCCGGTAATGAATTACTGGCTTAATGAAGATAAACCTGAATTGGAGATGCACTCGGAGGGCTGCTGGGGCGGCCGGTTTGATGCCATCATGCGCAGCTGTTAATCTCTGAAATTGATGCCCTCTCTGGTGGGATCACAGATCAAGGGGGAAACCTTGGAGCTGCGGCGCCCATAGT
Organism: Ochotona curzoniae; assembly: GCF_017591425.1. NCBI lineage: Eukaryota > Metazoa > Chordata > Mammalia > Lagomorpha > Ochotonidae > Ochotona > Ochotona curzoniae. The sequence goes on from NW_024465451.1 coordinate 10,725,898, forward strand.
TACTTGCTCTGTGGCATGAAGGGAGCCACTTGGCTTCTCTGTGCCTCAGTTTCCTTATCTGTCACAAGGGTACCAGGGTATGTGGCCAGCGCTTCAGGTGGCAGCCCTGGAATGATGTGGCCAGGCCCACAGGTGGCAGCCAGAGAGCAGAAGTGGCTTTGTTTAAAGATGCACATGGACCCCCCAGGGGCTCCAGAGACCTTGAAGCTGCTGGTGACAGAAGGAGCCAGGCCTGAGTGAGACCCTGGTAGCTACAAAATGAAACAAAATGAAACAAAACAAGCCATGGTTTAGCTGGGCCCTCTGGAATGGTTTAGCTATTCCTCAAGGTTATTCCCTGGGACCAAGCAGAGTATGCCCAGACCAGGGCTGGGAAAGGCTGGAGTGGCCAGTCAACACATCAGTGCAGTGAATAGATTCTTAGAGATTTATTTATTTTTATTGGAAAATTTTACAGAGAGAAGGAGACTGAGAGCAACATCTCCCATCTGCTGGTTCACGCCCCAAGTACTCACATGGTCAGAACTAAGCCAATCTGAAACCAGGAGCCAGCAGCTTTTTCCAGGTCTCCTGTGCAGGTGCAGGGTCCTAAGACTTTGGGCCATCCTTTACTGCTTTCCCAGGCTATAAGCAAGGAGCTGATGGGAAGTTGGAGCAGCCGGGACATGAACCAGGGCCCATATAGGATCTTGGCACATGCAAGGCAAGGATTTAGCCACTAGGCTGTTGTGCTGGGCCCAGTAAATAGGTTCTTGCTACCTGCTAGGACCATGTGTTTAGACCCCAGGGACACAGCTATAAGACCAACAGGCTCCCTGCTACCCAGATCTAAAATTCTGGAAGTTGTGATGGACCATGCAGAAACAGTAAGGAAGCTAACAGAAAAAAGTAGTGTCTGGGAATGATCAATAGTACGAACTTTTAAAAATTGGTAACAAGAGAGAGAGCAGTTGAGGGGAGCATTTTGACTTGTGGGACAAGAAGGGTTTCCCAAGGAGGTGACACCTGGGCTGAAACCTACATGCCACTCTGGAGTCAGCCTGGAAAAAGCAGGAAGTCAGCACTGGGGCAGATCGGAAAGTGAGGTAGATCCTACAGCATGCAGGGCCTCGCCGGCTGTGGGAGAGACTGGTTTTAGCTTCAGTGCAAGGGGAAGCCATTGAAGGTTTCCCTAAGAAGTGGTGTACAATTTCTTGATATTTAAAAAAATTATTATAGGGGTCAGCATTGTGGTGTAGTAGATAAAGCAATCACCTATGATGGAAGCATTCCAAATGGGTGTTGGTTCAAGTTCCAGCTGTTCCACTTCTTTTTTTCCCTCTTTTTAAGTACTACAGAGTAAGTCGCTAAATTAGGATAAAGTATCATGATTATATCACGTTATTTTAATTTTTAAAATGTGTTTATGTTTATTGGAAAGGCAGATATACAGAAAGAAGAAGATACAGAAAGATCATCCATATGCTGGTTCGCTCCCCAAATGGCCACATCAATCAGAGCTGACCCAATCTGAAGCCAGGAACGAAAAACTTTCCAGATCTCCCATGAGGGCACAGGGTCCCAAAGGCTTTGGCCATCCTTTACTGCCCCCTGCCCCAGATCCCAAGCAGGGAGATGGATGGGAAGTAGAGCAGCCAGGACATGAATTAGCGCCCATATAGGATCCTGGTGGATGCAAGGCTAGGACTTTGATCCAGCTCCCTTCTAATGCACCTAGGACAGCACCAGAAAATGGCTCAAGTGCCCCTTACCCATGTGGAAGATCTGGAAGAAGCTCCTGGCTCTTGACTTTGGATCAACTAAGCTCTGCTTGTTGTTACCATTTGCGGAGTGAAGCAGCTGATAGAAGACATTTTTCTTTCTCTGTAACTCTGACTTTCAAATAAATACATACATCTTTGAAAAAAAAAAAGGTCTTTCTATAAGAAAATCTTGTCAGCTCCATATCTATTAAAGAAACTGAATTTATAATATAAAAATTTCACACACTAATGGTTTCACTGGTAAATCCTATCAAATATTTAAGGACTAAATCATACACATCTTACATAAGTTTTTAGAAAATGTAGGGAAAGAATATATTCCAAATCATTTCTTTGAAATATTGGTTTACTAATTTGAAAGACTAAATGATAGGGACAGATTGAGAGAGGTGGTGGTGTGGAAAGATAATCTTCTGTGCTCTGGTTTATTGCCCAAATGCCCATTCCAGGTAGGGCTGAACTAGGCCTACACCAGGGGCTAAGAACTCCATCCTGGACTCCTAAATGAGTGGCGTGGGATCAAGTGCCTGAGCCATCATCCACTGCCTTCCCGGGAACAATAGCAGGGACCTGGGCAAGTAGAGCAACCAGGACTGGAACTAACACTCGGTATGAGATGGCCCCACAAAACAGCTTAACCCTCTGCGCCACAATGCTAGTTCCACTCAGATTTTTTTTTTTTTTTTTTGTGAGTCAAGCATAATCTTTCTGGCTGTTTGTGAGGGATCTTTAAAAAGTTCATGGAAAATCCAAACTATGAAAAAACTGTGCATGGATTTCCATTTTTACACAACAATAAATTGATCTTTTGCTCTCATTTTCCATGAATTTGTAAAGTATCCTGTATTTTTCACACAATGGTTCTGAAAGCACTAGCTGAAAACAATCCTTTGTAACTATATTTGATGACTAGGGGTCAGGAATTTGCACAGACCACAGGAGATGATTCCATGAATGATCCATAGTCCGGGTGTGCAGCACTCAGAGTCTGGCCGGGCATCGTTGTCTCCTCTCCACTTGTCCTTTGGGGTTCGCTTAGGTTCCCTCCCAGCAGGGTGGGCTCAGGGAGTTGGATTTCATTTATGGCAGCCCAGGGCTGAGTGCCATCCAACAAGCCTGGGAAGCAGCTGCTCTGGAAACCTGTGTCCTCCAAGCAGCCCAAACTCCAGGAAAAGGGAGCTAGTCTGCCTTACCTAGGTAGCAGGGCAATTTGAAGAATTTGCAAAGAATTTTGCAGAAATCTTTAAAGCACTCTGGTGCAAAACCTGACAAAGATGTTACAAAAAAAGAAAGAGCTCAGTAACAGTCAGAACAAAGATGCAAATATCCTTAAGAAAAATATTACCAAATCATGTCTATCAATACATAAAACATAGTGCTTTATTACTGAGTAGGGTATATGCAAGAAATGCAAAGTTTAACATTTTTAAAGGTAGCTAATTGAACTCACCACATTCACAGAATAAAGGAGAAAAACTCTAAGAACAGAACAAGAGTATTTGATAAAATTCAACACCCATTCATGATTTTAAAGATAGAACAACTAAAAGCTAATGGCAACGTGGCTGCATGTGCAGACTGCTACCGTGTCCTGTGGGCAGTGACACCACTGCTGGCTGCAGTGATGTGTGGTTAAGCTTGCAAGCACGTGGGGTTAGGCTGCTGTGAAAGAATAATTCAGTGGTTGCCAACATTGGTATTTTTTTTAAGATTTATTTATTTTTATTGGAAAGCCAGATATACAAAGAGGAGGAGAAACAGAGAGGAAGATCTTTGGTCCATTAATTTACTCCCCAAGCAGCTCCAACGGCTGGAGCTGTGCCAATCTGAAGCCAGGAACCTGGAGCCTCTTCCAGGTTTCCCATGTGGGCACAGGATCCCAAGGCTTTGGGCTGTCCTCGACTGCTTTCCCAGGCCACAAGCAGGGAGGTGGATGGGAAGTGAGGCTGTCGGGATTAAAACCGGTGCTCATTAGAACTGGGATCCCAGCACATGTAAAGTGAGGACTTTAACTGTTAGGCTATCACACTGTGCCCCAACATTTGTCTTTAACGAAGTTTCCAGTGGCTCATGGAGCAGGTGAGAGGAAGGACAATGCAATGGGCTTCAGCCAAAGCTAAGTGTTCCGTGTAAAAGGTTCCACTTTATCCTGGGGTTGTATCCTTCCCATTTGGTTGGTATTGCAGTGTCATTTTAAAAAAGAATCATAGAAGGAGGATGCTCAGCATATTTTAAACTCCCAAACAACATGAAAACTTGGCATCTGCTGTCATTTCCAATATTTCTTTCGAAGTTTGTAACTGATCCCTGAGTTTCAGCCATCTGAGAACTACTGGCAGCTGGATGAGGGTGTTCTGGGTGGAGACTGAGTGCAAAGGCACAGGAGGGGCAGAATGTTCTGAAATGAGTGAAAGACTCCAGGGGGCCAGGTCCTGGAGTGGAAGTGGTCATGCTGCTGAAGTCCCTGCCCTTTAGCTTCCAGAGGGCAGGGAACATCCCTGGGTGTTAAGACTATTGTACAGGGCTTCTCCATGACCATGTGCTCTGTCTACGACTTCCTGGTTGGGAAAGATGCCTGGAAGGGAGAAGCATTAGGGCTGACAGGTTCTGGCCTAATACATCTTGAGAGATACCTAGGATGGAAATATTACTTGGGAAAGGCCATGGGAAGGAAGTAAAGCAAAGCCAGGACTCTGAACGAAGGACAACCATGGCTGCATACCTGGCACATATGAGCGCATGCCTAGGTAATGCGTGTCCGTGGGGAGGAAATGGACTCTTGCGTGCTGAGTGATGTGCACCTGTTACTAGGGACATCAGAGTGATCAGAGACAGGATCCTTGCTGGCCGTGGCATAGCTGTGTGTCTAATGCACCTGGTGAGGTTGGGTGCTGTCACGGTGAGTGTGAGGCTGCTAGTGTGTCCACTGTGCACCTGCAGGTGAAAGGCGTCTGCACACCTGGGGCCATGCCTGCAGGGCTGGGTTGACCTCTGTGCTGTGTGCATCTACCTTGGGAGGAGGGCTGCTGCTGAGAGGAGTATGTACCCTGGGTGCCTGTTGGTCTGGGTCCTGCAGACGTGTCAGGCTGCTTTGGGGCTATGCTGGCTAGAACCCTCCTTCTCCTTGCCTGAGTCCCCAGCTGCAATTGGTATTCATGGGTAAACTTGGAGCCAGGATCAATGCTCCTGTGCATGACTCCTGTGAGTGGAGACTAGGACAGGCCAAGTCCTTGACCCTATCCCCAACCTCTACCACCCCCGACTCTCAGCTTCCCAGTCCAGTCAGCTGCTGGCTGCTCCAGGATCTGGATTCTGATCCCAGATAGCTTGGGGCACACCCAACTCCCCATTTACTCTGATCTTGGGGTGGGGGATCTGAGGGTGCCTCCCACCAACCTGCATTTCCCAGAACCTGCTGAGGCTCTCCCCTGGAAGTTTGTCCAAGGCTACAGCCTTCTCACTCCTGTGAGTGGGGCATCAAATAGTCCCCATATTCCTCCAGTCTCTTCAGTGTGAACAGCTGGCTCATGGGGAGCTGGTACCTACCGATAGCCCAGTCTGCCCATCTGGCCTCTTGTTCCAGGCTCAGGAACCTGCTGAGAGGGCAGGCTCAGCCAACTGCCTGCCTATTCACACCACAGTGAGTGAGTGTGCAAGTCAGTAGCTGAGAGGCATGGCAGGGAAAGGGACAGCTAGTCACATCAGAGTGTATGGTGTGTGTGTGGCCAGTGCGAGGGTGGGAGCCTGTGTGCATTGTCAGGGGTGGGCACAGCAAGCTCATATTTACCTGGTGCTCTCTGGGAGCTGGCCCTGAGCTCATTCACTGTGGTGAGAGGCGAGAGATGGGTGGAGAAGAGGTGTGGTCAGTGAGAAGCCCCAGCAGAAGGTTCTGTCACCCTCATCACCACTAGCCCCTGCTGTAGGGTCTGTACCAGGCCTCAAGGTAGGGACCTGAGGACCTGGAAGAGTAGGGAGCAGGCTGTGCCTGGAGTTTCTGGCTCACCTCCCTGCTCTTCCCTCAGTTACCAGGCTCAAGTCCGTCCATTCCGAAGACTGCCCAGTCTTCTCGCTTGGCACGGCACCCAGCATACAGCAGGGGCTTGGCCAGTCCACAACCTTTACAGAGGTGGGGCAGACCATATGAGATAGGTATATGGTGTCTTGATCTGTTCTTTCTTGTGCAGAGTCCAGGGGGAAGGAGTGAGGAGTTTTAGGGCTCTGGCACCAGCACCGTAAGTGAGGGCTGCAAGGTTGCAGGGGTCTGATCCAAGGAAGAGAGGGCTGATGTGGCCCTTGGACCTCATCCGAAGTGGCAGGGGTCCAGGTCCAACCCATCATTGCTCCCCTTGCTCCAACTGATCACTGAGTTTTAGCTGAGTTGCTGTTTGGACCCAAGCAGCTTGGAAGTGCAGACTGGGACTCCTATCACACAGGCAGTCATGTTGCAGGCATCTGATGCTGTGGGTTAAAGAGAACAGTGCGGCACATGGATGGAAGGGAGGTTCAGACTTGGACATGAACTGCATCCCTGCTGTGCACACTGCCTCATAGGGCAGAACAGCTGCTTGGAGACATAAAGATGTGTCCGAGGACTCTGGGCAGCCTCAGCAGGTAAGGCCCCCAGGAGGAGGTAGATTTGGTCCTGACTGCTGTCATATGAATAAGACTTGAAGAGGGGGTCCAGGAAGAGATATGCTTGGAGGTCAAATGCCACACACATCCCCTCTAGCCCACCCTGCAACTGTGATGATAACAGAAGCTGTGCTGACTGAATCTTTCAGGCAGCTACTGTACACTATCCTTCATCGAGCATTGTCATTCCATGAATCTGTGGCATCACCAAGCACCGAGGTGAAGCATCAGTCACTGCCCGTCTGCCTCTCCATCACCCACCTGCACTCATTTCCTGGCATTGGACTTATCCAAGCTTCCTTCTTCTTTCATCCTGGAATTAGACAGAATTTGAGTCTGATTTGGCTCCACCTCCCTGGGCCTCTGTTGTCTTACTGTCTGGGAGAGATCATCACAGCCCCCACAGGCTGATGGGAGAATTCAGCAAGTAAGTGACCCCTAAATGACTAAAAGGGAAGGGACTTTACTCAATGGCTACTAAGAGAGACACATTGGAAACATGAGCTGCTTTAATTTCCACCTAATTCCATGCTACCCCAGATCAAAGCTGGGTTGTGACTGGCCTGATCAAGAACCTGGTGGGTCAGCTTGCACCTTGAAGCTCAGCGAGGAGGAATGGCCAGGCCTCTTCTGGAAGCATGCTTGGGTAAGCCTCCCAGAGCTCACCCAAGCTGGACTGGGTGAAGCCACACAGCTGGACTGGGTTTTCTCCTAGCTCTGTAAGAGTGAGGCCAAGGTCAAGCTGTTGGCAGGTGTAGTTCCTTCCGAGGTTTCTCTTTCTTACTTAGCAAATGCCGCCTTCTGAGCATGAACTCACTAGTCGTTCCCTCTGTGCACCCCTCCCCTCCAGTGCCTCTCTGTGGGTTTATCTGTCTCTCAGATTACAGCCTAGCCAAGGGCCTAATTTCAACTGAACCATCTCTTCAAAGGCTCAGGCTCCTAATAGAAGCACATTTGGTGGTAACTACCAATATCCACCACTCTGCCTACATGGTCAGCTTTTTGTTTTTAAATTCTCTGTTTGAGGAAAGTAATGGCCTCAGAGTTTGTCCATGTGGAAACCTATGTTAGAATTTCCTGCTTTTTGAAGGTTGAGTAATATTCCATAGAATGAATATACGGTACTTGGCTGATCCGTTTGTCCATCTAAGGGCACCGGCATGGCTTCCATGTCTTAATTATTGTGAATAATGCTGCTATGAAAGTGGGTATATCAAGCGGAGAATATTCCAGAAAGGTTTGCGGAAAAGGAAATCAAAAGTTAAATTTGTTTTGATGTAAGCAATATTTGGAATCTACTCATTTCTTTCTATCATGTGCATTTTTCATGATATTTTTGAAGATCTATCCGTATGTTCTTATGAGAGCACCAGCCCTGTCAAACTAAGGTCCCACATAAATGATCCCAAGTAACCCGATAGATCCTATCTCCACATATGAGATACATTCCCCATAGGGCCTAGCTCTTAGGTCATATCACTTTCCCATAGGTCCTATCTCCAAATACGAGACACATTCCCACGTTGCTTACAATCACATAGGAATTTTGGAAGGGCACAAATGTTCAGACTGCAACAATTGGTGAGACTGTGGAGAAAATGGAGCCCTAATACATTCCTATTGGGAGCGCAATGGTGGAGCCACTGTGGAAAACATTTGGCAAATTCTTTTGAAAGGTAAACCTGAGTTATCAGCTGACTTGGTATGCCTGAAAACATGTCCCCATACAAATGTGTCCACAAAAGCTCACAGTGTCATTGTTCATATTAGCCAATAAAACCCCTAAGTGTCCTCAGCTGTGGAGTGGCTAAATGTGCTAGAATCATATTAACAGGAATATTATAGAACAACACAAAACAAGGAAGTACTGATTCAGGCTACAACATCGTTGAACCTTGGAATCATTTTGCTTAACCCAGTCATAAAGGAGCCAATGTTGTGTGATTCCATTTATATAAAATGTCCTGGATAGGCAAAGCTCTGCAAAGAAAACATGCATGAGAGCTTGCCTTGGGCTGGAGAATTGGCAGGGAATGAGAGTGACTCCTAAGGGGCGTGGAATTTATTGGTAAAAGTTGTACAGCTCTCAGAAGAAACTAAAAGTCAATAAATAGCCACTTAAATGGGGGTGAATTATGTAGTGTGGAAATTGTACCTTAAAAGAGTTAAGAAAAAAAGAGTGTCCTATAGGATAAACTTCCTAAACTGATTGTTGGGTCAAAGCAAAAATGTGATTAATATTTTGATAAATACTGACAAATTTGTCTCCATAAAGGGTTTTCACACCAGTAAGGTATGAAAGTGCAAAACAAGCTCTATTATCGTCAATCCACACATGAGGAAACTGAGGCACAGAAAATCCAAGACCTCAAAGCTGATAATGTCTAAGCTGTAGCTAAAATCTTGACCACCACATCCTAACTGTTTGCTATTCCACCTCATCCCACTCATTCAGCATTTGATCTTAAAACACAGCTGTTGATTGCCTTGGGTTTGTTGTTTGTTGGATGGTTTTCTATTTCATTGTCTAAGTTTTTATACACTTGTCTGAAAGACAAAGAAACAGAGAAACAGAGACAGACAGCAAGAGGGATCTTTCACTCAGGGTTCACTCCATAAATGCCTCCAACAGCCAGGACTGAACTAGGCTGAAGAACTCAATCAAGCTATCCCACATGGTTGACAGGGACCCACCTACTTGAACTATCAATTGCTGTATCCCAGAGTAATCAGGACGCTGGCATTACAAGTGAAGACTAAATTTAAACCCAAGCACTCCAGTGTGGGATGTGGACCTCTTCCTTATATCAAATTCCCAGTCCTGTTTAATTTAATTTGATCTTTATTATTTTCTTGATCTTTATTATTTTCTTGATCTTTATTATTTTCTTTGGGATAATTAACTCTTCTTTACCTATTTCTTGAAGTAGAAGCTGATGATATCATGTGAGACCATTCTTTTCTAAGTCCTCTAAGTTTCCTCCTAGATATTGCTTTAGTGGCCAATTATAATTTCAAGAAGTTCAAGATACTTCTTAGTGCCCTTTTTAATTTCTCTTTTTAAATTTGAGATGGAGGGAAAGCGGGAGGAAAGGAGGGAGGAGGGTAGGACACAGAAAGAGAGCCAGTGAGAAGGAGAGGTAGAAGGGGAGATGGAAAGACAAGACAGTGCCACCGTCTGTTTCACTCCTTGGTCTCCCCAGTTTCTTGCAGTGGGTAGAGCTGGGCTGGGCTGAAACTGCAAATGTGCAACCCAATCTAGCGTTTCCGTTTGGGTGTCAGAAGTCCAATCACTTGAGATATTACCTGCTGCCTCCTAGGGTCTCCGGGAGCTAGAACCTGATCCTAGGCACTCTGAGATGGGAACAATTGTCTTGGTTGGCATCTTAATTTCTGGGCCAAATACTCACTCCTTGATTTCTTTTTTGACCCATTGATTATTTAAAAGTGTCTTATTCAGCTTCTAAATATTTGGAAGTCTTCCAGACATCTTTTTGCTGTTGATTTATAATTCAATTCAATTGCATTGTGGTTAGAGAACATGCTTTCATGAATTTTAAATTTATTGAAATTCGTTTTATGGTCAGAATACAGTCTATCTTGGTAAATTGCTTACATATGCTTAAAAATCTGCATTATACTGTTGTTAGGTGAAGTGTTTGTGAATGTGAACTCAAGTTGGCTGATAGGGTTATTAAAGTTTATTACATGGCCTTGCTGACTTTTACCTGCTTATTCTGTTTATTGTTGAGAACTATTATACCAAAATATCTCTAACTCTAGATTTGTCCACTTATCCTTACAATTCTACCAGTTTTTCCCTATTTTGAAGCTTCAATTAGATATATAAGTGTCTCGACAAATTGACCTCTTTGTCATTTAGAAATGTTTATCTCATTTTTGTCATTTAAAAATATTCTTTACTTGAAATCTATTTTGTCCTATATTAAGTAGCCATTTCAATGAATACCTGAATTCATCACTTTACTTTTAACTTAACTTCTATCTATTGTTACATTTCAAACAGATTTCTTTCAGGCAATATATAGTTGGTCTTATTTTGCATAAATGATTTGTTATGTTGACTTTTTAATTGTGTTATTTAGACCATTTACATTTAATGGGATTGTTGGCATGACTGGATATAAATCTAACTTCCAGTTATTTGATTTTTATTTGTTCCATATGTTATTTGCTGTCTTTTTCCCTCTCTTCTGGATTATTTTTGTAATTTCATTTTCTGTTTTTTACTGACTTAGGTAGTAATAACATATTCAGTGGTTACTTTTGGGTTTATAACATGCATTTTTAGCTTATCCCAGTACACCTTCAAGTAATATTATACCACTTCACATACAAAATAGCCTTACAACAGTATGTTTCTATTTCTTCCCTCTTGACCCAGACATGTCATTGCCTTTTATACTGTCATCATAGAAATTCTATACATGTTATAAGCCCGAAATACTTATTTTCTTAGTTAGCAAATTATTTTTAAAAAGATTTCTTTTTTAATAATGGAAAAAAACATTTGCTATTTTCCCACATGACTACGTTTCCAGAAGCCTTCCCTCTTTAGTATAGAAACAGAATTCCACCTGGTACTGTTTTTCCTCCTGTCTCCTGGACTTTAACATTTATGGTAAGCAGGTCTGCTAGTGATGAATTCTTTCAGCTCTTATTTTTGGAAAACGTCTCCATTTCACACCTGCTTTAAATTTATTTTCCCTGAGTGTAGAATTGTAGGTTGACAAGGTTTTTGTTTGTGTTTTTACGTTCTGTACTTTAAATATGTTATTCCACTATCTCCTGAATTGTAATATTACCAATTAGAAGTCTATTGACATTCTTCGTTCCTTTATATGCCATGTAATTCTTCTGCTACTTTTCAGTGTCTCTGTTTATCGCTTGTCTTAAGCAATTTTTAAATCACGGACCTTGGTGGCATTTTATCTATGCTTCTTATGCTTGGTGTTCACTTAGATTTCTGTCAAACTTGGAAAATTTAAATTTGTGTTTCTTTAAATAAAGGCTCAAATTACATATATGTTAGTGTTCTTTAAATAAACACTAATTACACATATGTGAGTATTTCTTTAACTAAAGGCTCTAATTACATATATGTTAGTATTTCTTTAAATAGACACTCTAATTACACATATGTTAGAAGTTGTGCCACCTCTCAATGATTTGCTGTTTGAAAAAAAAAATGTTCACCGTCTCTGTTTTATTTTGGATTTCTGTTGCTGTGTCTTCTGGTTTACTAATTCTTTCTCCAGTGTTGTCAGTTTGCAGCTAATTCCATTCAGCGTATCGTTTTTTGCCCCATTTGTTGTACCTTTTAATATCTCGAGTTCGACTTGGGTTCTGTTTTCCTATTTAACGTGATCAATCATTACTCTGGCTTCCTAAGCCTATGGACTGTAGTTAGTGTAATTGCTTCAATATCCTGTGTACTAATTCCATCCTCAGTGCTATTGTTTCAGTCTATTTCTACTGATTCCTGCTTCGCCTAACCGTGACTTGTGTGTTCTGTGTCTTTGCGTGTCCCGGTGTGTTTCGGGTGGATGTGGCACAGTGTGTTTTCCCTTGTGAGGCGATCATCTTGGTATGTCTGTACATATTCTCGAGCTTTGTTCTAGGACAGTTCAGTTGGTTGAAAGGAGTTTTTGCTCCTTTGGGGCCTGTTTGGCAGCTCTGCAGGAAGAATCTCTACTTTCCCCCCTCTCCACCCAATACCGAAGCCAGGTTCTGCTAAGGAGTCTGTTTTGGTGGCCTAGGATGTATGAGGTATTCCACTGTGCTTGGCAGGGACACAAACCACCCCAGGTGTGTGTGAACTCCAGAGATCATTTTTCTCTGCTCCTTTGGGATGTTCTTTCCTTAGACGCAGGTGGCTTCCTCATGTGCAAATGCTATTGGGTATTCAGCTAACAGGGGACTCCCCGCGGGTCTCCCACACTCTCTTCCTGGTTTTCTGTTCTGTGAGTGGCAGCTCCTTTGGCCTCTTGGACTGCCTGCTCTGTGTCCTCTGCTCAACTTGCAGCTGGGAACCTGCTTCCTGAGCCGCAGCCTGGAAACCTCCCAGGTGGAAGCCGGCCATGGCAGTGCTCACTCCTTTGGTTTCTCCTCCTTTTCTGTGTTGCTGGTGCTCAGGGTCTGGGAACTGCTGCCTCACGTCTCTTGGCGAGGTTTTCAGCTGCTTTAGGATAGAGGACACACCTACTCCCAATCACTTCTTCCCAGGAGGCCTATCACCACATTTTCACTTTTAATGGTCACCATAAATGTGGTTATCAAGCAGGATTGTCCCCATTTTACAGACCAGGAAACTGAGGCTTAAAGCTGCAGTAGAGTTGGGAGGTAGAGAAACATAACAGATGACAAGATGGACTGAGCAACCAGACAATCCAGAGTTGACTTTCAGATTCAAGGACACAGTTAAGTTATGTGACCTTGAATAAATTACCTAACCTGTCTGAGCCTCAGTTTCCTTGCCTGTAAGAACTGGACTGGTAATAATACAAATGATCTGTATATTATTGACAGTGGGGGGTGAAGGGAACAAAGCAAGTCAATTTATAGCTGATGTATAATTATGATGGAACTAGTAGTTCTTATTATCAGAATAGCTTTTAGAAATCTAGGATCAGGTAACAGGTAAAACTATTTTGAATCCCATCCCTGTTGCTGACTTACTACAGAAGTTTTGTTTTGTGTTCAGTGTTCAATTAGAGAAACAAAGCTACTAGGAGATACTCACCCGAAACAGACAGGAGGGGGGAAGTTTGGGGAGATGCTCTGTGCAGCCTCACTGGTGTGTTACAGAACCCGGCCCTGAGTATACTGACAGCCAGTTTGCTCATTTCATCAACAGGATAATACCTGGTACTGGGGTAAGCGTGACAGGGTACAGAAAGCTCATGGCGCATTGTCTGGCACAAGGTCACGTTCATTGAGCAGGTCTTAGCAATAGCTGCCAGCGTTGATAACTGCTGAAGGAGAACTCTGAGCTCACAGCTGCTGGCCCCAAAGCCAGTTGCTCTGCCTACTGCACCACACTGCCTCTCTGCATGGCCTAAGGATGTGGCATGAGGACAGTGGCTAGCCACCAGATCCTGCAGTCCAGTAGTGAGTAAGCCAGGAGCACACATAAATAGAACCCAGGAAGGGGAAGAGGTAGTGGTCACTGTTAGGAGTGTTGTAGGCACACTGGGAGCTGGCTGCTCCAGGCTAGGTAGTGGGAGGAAGGGACACATAACTGACGGCTATTGCTTGGTCCTCTGTGCCAGGCACTGTGGTGATCACACGCAAAGAATGAGCAAGGATACTACTGCTGTCCCTGCAACAGAGACAGGAACTGAGCATCAGAGACCAGTCACTCGACCTACATCAGAGCCACCAAAGGACACAGACCCCCAGGCCCAGGAGACATCTGGGAGGTCCCTGGAGGCCACAGCTTGGGGTCAGGCTGTCTCTGAAGTCCTCTCCCCAGCCTGCGCCTGCGTCTGGCTGTGCCCATGTGTGGTGGGCACTGTGGTGGTGGCTGCGGGGGTGGGAGGTTGTGGGTGAGGCCACGTTGGTGGTGGCTGGTGGCTGCGGGGTGGCAGCCCGGAGGCAGTCACACCTCGCTGTTTTGTCAACTGTTTCTCACAGCTTGTTTGTTCCGGGTTAGGGCTGGAGCGGCACCGTATGGAAGTGTGACTCATTGTTTAATGTGGCAGCTCATTAGCAGTGCTTGTTGCCGCCTCTGATTTCTCTGCTCTTGCTAATTGGAGAGCCCTGTGGGGCCCTGGCTTCCCCGGGAAGAACCAGCCCAGTTTCCCCCCAGGGCTCCAGCTGGCCCTTGGCCTTCTCCCCAAGGAGGCCGCTCCTCATCCCTGCCACTGGGGTCCTCTAGACCCAGGCCAGTTCCAAGCCCCATTCCTTCTGGCTGAGTGAGCCTGGACAACTCCCCTTCCACTCCCAGTCTGTTTTCTTATCTTGCTGATGGGAGAGCTAATGACCCACATATCAGGTGGGTGAAAGGCACAGTAGTGCTGTGTGCAGAGTCCCCTGGTGCCTAGTAGATGCTCAGTAAGTATGTTATTATTACATTCCAACCTCTTGCAGCCCTGCGGCCTGAGGTGCCTCGAGCGGCCCGAAAGGACACTTCCAGCATCAGGAATCTAACATTTCTTCCTTCCGAGCTTAACTCCTTATGAGGCAAACCCACCTAGAGACCCTGGACTCCATTCTCCCCCACACTGCCCTAGCAGAGGCAGTGCAGCCTGGTGGGGGCCAGCCCTGGGCTTCAGGCAGCTGGAGTCTGTTTCCCAGGGAACTTCCCTCAAATCCCAGTTCCTCTTTTTGCAGTCACAGAAGCCATCTGCCCCGGCCCCTGGTGCCCTGTGGCTGCCCTTGGACCACATCCCTCTCCACTTCTGTCCTGGTGGAACATGTCCAGTTTCTCCGCTGGCTGGCCCTCAGATGACCTGGAGTCACTGCATGCAGCCCCTGAACCACAGCGTCAGCTGTACCATTGCAGCTGTGGCATACAGCGGTCTCCTTCTGAGAGGTTACCCTGCCCACCTCCTTTTTGGGGTGTGCCCCTCTGTGCCTCAGCCTCCTGACATGTGAATCTAGAGTTCAAGCCAATTCTCTGCATACAGCAGGGCAGCTCTGTCTCTCCTACAGGCAGTAATCATGTGGGCTACATGGCAATTTATAATATTCTAGTAGTCGCTGTAACAGAAGTCAAAACAGTTGAGGAATAGTAACTTTAAATATCACTATTTAATACATCCGAGATATCACTGTTGCAGCATCTAATCAATATCCAAAATCATTAATGAGATACTTTAGACTTTCTTTGCATACAAAAATCTCAACTCTGATATGATTTTAAACTTACAGCTCATCCCATTTGGGGCAATATGTGTATTCAAAGTGCTCCACAGCCACTTGTGCCCAGTACTGTGGGTGCTGAGCAGTGCAAAGTTCAGCCACTATTGCCACCTCTAGGCTAACGTGGGGCTGATCTATGGCTCTGGGATTGAGGGACAAAAACTGCAGTTTCTGTCTGGAGATC
Source organism: Ochotona curzoniae (assembly GCF_017591425.1). NCBI lineage: Eukaryota > Metazoa > Chordata > Mammalia > Lagomorpha > Ochotonidae > Ochotona > Ochotona curzoniae. The sequence goes on from NW_024465451.1 coordinate 10,741,363, forward strand.
TGGACCCCAGTCTCAGTTCCAGTGTGACCTTGTTATACACGTAACTTTGTTATCCATGTGACAAGTCACTGTTCCTGTCTGGGCTCCATCCCCTCATCTGACAAGTAGAGGTAAGAGGCAGAGAGAAGCACCTGCTGCTTACCAGTCACTCATTCTAACTCTCTGATGCATTCATCAGGAAGGCTCCAGGTGGGAGGGCTCTCTTGATTCTCTCTTTTAGAAGCAAGGCAAGACGTGTCCTAAAGGCTATGCATTCATTCCTGCCAAGTCCTTTCCTGCCCATCACTAATACCAACTAAGCTCATCCTGTCCCCTTCCTTGTATGACTCCTTCCCTAAATGACAGGCAGGGGACAAGTGAGGGAGAGGTTGGAAGTGTCCATCCACTCAGGTATTTATCACTACAGGGCTGGCCAGCCCTCAGCCCTTCTCTGTACCTGTGGTAGTTCCACTCAGACCTGTAGAAAAAAAAAATCTCTAGATGTTACACTGTCAGAGGCTCCCTCCCCTGGGACCTCACCATTGACCACACACTCCTGCCCCAAAGAATCCTCTCCATTCCCCCAGGGGCTGAGGGCCAATCTCTTGCCTTGTGGAATTACCTGAGATGAGGGAGTCTGGATCCTACCCTCCATCTGGGGGTGACCATCATCCTGGAATATCTATAAAGGCATCTGAAGAACAGAGGCACATCCCTCTTCTAAGCCTGGCCCTATAGCACTGGTCAGTTGGAAGGCTCATTTGCATAGGACCACTTTTGATTAGAAAGAGGACTGGAATGACAGGGTTGGAGGGGAGCTTGAAGCTTGGGACCTGTCTGGGGTACTCATCTCCAAGCCTGACCATCTTCAAAAATAAGCCTGAGAGTCTCCTAGTGTGAGGCTCCCTATGGTGACTTCCTCCTTTCCTGTGTTTCCAAAAGGAGTCTAAGTGTGCTCGTCTAACATTTCTTTGGTGCTTTGGGGTAGATTGTCCATTACGGCCAAGATGAAGAGCAATAAAACCCTAGTGGGGTTGCCCATGCTGAACCAGTGCGTTAAATATGCCTGCATCTCCTTTCACCACACCAGCTGGAGCTTAAATAGCGTCCCCTATTCCAGAGGACTCTGGGCCTCAGAGCTGCTTGAAGATTTGCCAGGATCCCCTGCAACGAGTTCCAGGTGCCCTCTCTCCATGTGGCCTCTTAAGATTCTGCAGGCTCCGAGAACTCCTGGATGAGAACAGCAATTCCTATATATATTCTGCTGGGTGGCTCGGCCCTGGCTTGGGCTGCTCTGTTTGGGCTAGCACTGATCTGAGAAAGCATGGGTTGCAATACATGGTTCAAAACTTTCGCTTTGTAGGCCTGTCTGTGACATTTGCATGCCTTATCAGGGCTTTCATCATCAACCATTCTCTTCTCTTGCCTTTCATGAGTTATTCCTTTCCTACCTAGGACACTAGCTGCCCCTTCCTACAATCCTGAACTGTCCACCAATGCTCCTTGGTGAACTGCTCTTCTCCAACATCCTCCTTGGCTCTCTGCTCTTTCCCTTCTGGCTCTCCCATCACCTCCAGAACCTTAGCTTCCCACTGTAGCATTACACCTCAGTGCCCAGGACTCCTTGGTTCACACCTACTGGCCAGACATCTTCCCAGAGCTCCAGATTCAGTATCAGCTGCCCATGGCTATCTTGGCTGGCCAGCCTGCTGGTGTGTGATACTCAGCTCCCCAAACTAAATCCATCATTTTCATCTGAAGCTTCAACCTATTCTTCTATCTCTGCCTCAGCTGCCCCTAAGGGCTCTGAGAGGGGAGCTTCCAGGCTAGGAGACTCCAGGGGCTCTCACAATGCTTAACCCAGGTAGGGTAGCATCATGCTTATTTCACAGATAAAAACAGAAGTTCCTGGCATGTAGTAGGCTTTGGACAAGACTTTATGCTGCAAACAAGACAGCCTAGTCACAGCTATTTACACCCAAGATGGGACAGCAGCAGGTGTCTAGCCTGTTCTGTGACTCCAGCTTGGCAAACTGACCTCCCAAACTGGCTCCTTGTTCCAGGACAAGGCAGCTTCAGATCTCTCCTTATGGAACTTCAGACCCTGTCAGTGAAGAGCCCCCAGGCCTGCCTCTTCCTCACTGTAATTCTTCTCCCTCGAGTGACAGAAGACAGGCCAGGGCAGTGTCTGGAGTGTGTTAGCAGGTGGCAGTGGGCTGCAAGGAAATGCTGCCACCTGCCCAGGTAGTGACCTGTCTCTCTAGGGCTGTCCCACAGGCAGCAGGTGGCTGTGAGCATATTGTCCCTGTCCTTGCCATCAGCATCTTTGCACCCTGTTAAGTGGGTGCTGTTAATACCACCTTCTAGTTAAGAAAATCAGGACTCCAAGAGACACAGTGACTTGCCCAAGACCACAGAGCTCAAGCTAGCATCTCCACCAAATCCACAAATTAAAAAATGAAGACTTGTTGTGAAGAGTCAGCCAACAAGAAACACATAATAGAAGACCAGCCCTTGCATTTGCCTTGGTTGCTACTCCCATCCACCAGAGAGCCAGTGTGAGTGAACTTGGGAGGGTCTTCCCCTGTCCTTAAGACAGAAACGGAGAGGATGTCAAGGACACTGTTGCAAGCAAAGTCCCAGAGGTGACAGATGAGGTCACTTCTTTACAAGGAGGTGATGCCAGCATTTGGCTCCGTGCTCTCAGCTCCCAGACCCTGCTCACTGTGCCAGTCCACACTGATCTCCTTCAAACCTTACCTCGAGGTCCACCAGGAGCTCTGGACCCTTGGCTCTCAGGGAGAGTCGGGTAGGGAAGTAGGGAGTGGGAAGCTTGCGTTGCTCGGCTTTGCAACTCCTAGTACTGCCAGGTGCTACACCTGGCATCATTTCATGCAATTCTTATATAGTCCTATGAAATAGGAAGCACTACAAGGAAGGGTGTGATGCCCAGAGATGTGGAGAGCTGGGATGTTCAGCTGGGGCTGCCTCCAGGCCTTTGCCCTGAAGGCTGTGTTCTTGTCCTTGTTTTTGTATGACTAGCTATGGGTTTTACTTTCTGAGATACGCTGTGTCATCCTCACTGCTTTGCCAGGCATGTTAGCAGGGAGCTGGATTGGAAGTGGAGCAGCCAGGACTCAAACCAGCACCCTTAACCTGCTGTACCACAAAGGCAGACTCAGAACTACCTGTTTTAACAGTTTCAGAGAAGATCAGCAGGCTAATCTTCCACCACCAAGTGCTAGCATCACATTAGGGTGCCAGTTCATGCCCCAGCTGCTCCACATCCAATCCAGCTCTATGCTTACAGAAAGCAGTGGAGGATGGACCAAGTCCTTGGGTCTCTGTATCAATGTGGGAAATCCTGCGAGGTTCCTGGCTCCTGGCTTTGAATCAGCTCAGCTCCAGCTATTGCAGCCATTTGAAGAGTGAACCAGTGATGGAAGATTCTCTCTTTCTTTCTCGCTACTGTAAATCTGCCTTTTAAATAAAGATAACTAAATAAATGTTAAAACGAAACAGTTTCCAGAAAATCCTTTCACACAGTTTTAATATGAGGAGTATTCAAAAAGGAGACAACATGGTAGCACAGTGAGTGAAGCCATTGCTTGGGATGCCTAGTTGCTGCTCCCCTCCACCAGAGAGCCAGTGTGCCATATCAGAGTGCTGGTTCCAGCCCCACTGTTCCACTCCTGATCTAGTTTTCTGCTAATGCATTCTGGGGTGCAGCAGATGATGGCTCAGTTACTTGGACTTCTGCTGCCCAAGTGGGAGACCCAGATTGAATTCTGCATAGCTGACTTTAGTGTGGCCAAGCCTTGGTTACAGCATGGAATTTGAGAAAATGAACCAGTAGATGAATAGAAGATAACTTTCTTTCTCTGTTTCTCTTTCTCTTTTGCTCTTCCTTTCAAGTAGATGCAAATAATATTTTTAAAGCTCATGGAGAATATTCTTTATCATTAGTTCCATCTGCTCATGAATGTTTTGAAGCCCTTGCTTGTGTATGTACCTATATTCACATATGACACACACCTGCAGATATTGCAGAGATGGAACACATGACACACAGCACAATATAAGCCATACTACTTCTCCACTTTTTCCTTGCTTAATGCTGCCTTGCAACCATCTTTTTGTGTCTGCAAACATGAGTCGACCTCACTGTTGGGAGCTGTGTGGTGCTGCTCCCTGGGCGACCTTTCCTGCTCTCCTTTGCCATGGTGGCTGTCACTTGTCAAGTGCTCACTGTATGCCTGTCACTGTTGGAAGCCCTTCACATCCACACCTGCATGGCTGTGTCATTCTTATTCTTGGGTGCCTTGTACACTTGGCCTATAGCAAGTGCTTGGAAGATGGTGGGAAGATCCAGCACAAACCCTTCAGTTCTGTGAAGCTTTTCATACTCCCTTCTCCTCCCAGGCTGGGCTTGAAAGAGCTAGGAGTGAGGTGGAGCCCTCTGCTTGAGGAGTTCCCAGAGCGATGAACCCAGCTGGCAGCAGGTAATTACAGACAGCAGGGAGGGAGGAGCGCCAGGCCACTCAGAGGAGCAGAGGGGCAATGCCAGGTCCACGTATGACAGTGCAGTCCAGGTGTTAACTCCATTGGGACCAAGGCAGGTTCCTGTTACACCTTCTTTCTGGATGTGACGGTGAAGTGGTTTTGGGCGAGATCCATGTCTGAACTGGGGGACTTGATATAGAGGGTCGTGCTCCCTGGTCCCATCCCCTGCAGGCCAGAATAGCATACAAGATGCAGGAAAGGAGAAATCAGTGTCCCTTGCCACCTGCTGCAGCCCTGTCCTCAGGCAGGCTCACATCACCACCTGGGCTGGAATGCCCTCTGGTTCCCCAGACTCCTGCTAGTAGAGACAGACTATGGCACCGCTCAGCTGCTGTACTCGCAGGAGGCAGCTCCTTGGTATGTGTGGATCAACTGTCTATCTGCCAGTCACCAATCACCTGTCTATACCCAATGATACCCAATGATCATCTATAACCCATCCTTATCTATTGATGCTTGATTTCTCTACCTGTCTATTACCCTCACTCTCTCGTGTTGGTTCTGAACCTCTGGAGACCAGGGTATCCTAGGGAGGCTCCCTGGAGGGATCACCAGCTCAGCCGAGTCTCCAAGGACACGAGGCACCCACCAGGCATGTGTGGGAGACATTGTGGTGCTGTCTTTTCCCCATGCAGGCCTTACTTTCTGCATCCGGGCTCTTCTTCCTTATTCATCATTGATGCCAAGTCTGCTTTCAAACAGAGGATTTGGAGTAGATTCTAATCTTTATAAAATGACACATCCAGTAACAATAGCACTATTAAGTGAGGAAAAGGAGAGAGACTTTATAATAAATGGGAGAAGAGAATGAGCCATAAACCCAACAGGTCACAGTGATGTGTATAAGATTTCACTCCTATCTTCCCAGCGGGTGGGAAGGTAGTATTGCCGCATCTACTGTACCATGAAGACAAAGGCTGTCCAGGGCACCACAAGAACCCATGCCCCCTCACTGTTGACCCTTGCAGTGGGCAGGGATGGGCAGTGTTTTGCATTGATTTTTTAAAAAGATTTATTTATTCATTTGAAAGATTTTCAGAAAGAGAGACAGATCTTCCATCTGCTGGTTCACTCCCAAATGGCTACAATGTCTGGGACTGGAACAGGCTGATGATAGGAATCAGGAATTTTTTCCAGGTCTCCTACATGGGTGCAGGGACCCAAGTACTTGTGCCATCTTGTGATGCTTTCCCAGGCCATTAACAGGGCACTAAAGCAAAAACAGAGCAGCCAGGACTTGAGTGGGTGCCCATATGGGATGCTGACATTGCAGGTGTTGGCTTTGCCTACTGTACCACAATGCTGGCCCCTTGAATTGATCTTCCATATAAGGAAAGTGGATGGAGAGATTGCTGGGGACCCCACAGTTTAGAACAGTTCAGAGCACCTTCCCAGCTACCTTAGTCTGCAATATGAATTGAGAAGAAACCCAGGCTTCTACAGGGAAGTCAAACATTGGCTAGGTCCTACATCTCTGAACCCCCCAGTGTCCACACAAGACCAGCAGAGAGAGGTCTGAGTTGAGATGTCTTAGACCAAGAGACCAGCCTGAGGGATCTATTTTCAAGACTGGAGGTACACAGGAAGCAGACGCTGGCCAGTGCCCCAGCCCAAAGGGAGAAATATTGCATATTCTGGTGTGACCTGAGAAGAGTTAAATCCTCTCTCTTTCTCTCTCTCTCGTTCCCCCTCTATCTCTCTTACACTTACTTAGGAGATACACACACACACAGCTCCCACTTGCTTTGTTCACTCCCCAAATTCCTGCAACAGCCAGAACTAGAACACGCCAAAAAAAAAAAAAAAAAAAAAAAAAGCCAGGAACTAGAAACCCAATCCACACCTCCCATGTAGGGGGCAGGGACCAAATCATTTGAGCTATCAGTTGCTGTCTCCCACAAGATACATTAGAAGGCAGTTGGGATTGGGAGTAGAATGAAGACTTGAATTGAGTATAGGATGTGAGCATCTTAACTGCTTAGGCCAAATGCCTGCCCTGAGCATAGTCAATTTGAACTCATTTAACTTATACTGTTAAAAAGCCAAAGTTATGGAAAGAACCAGTGCTGTCAACTGCTTACTGCATGCCAGAAGCTTCCGTGATCCCATTTTCACCTGTAAAATGGGATGACAGAGATCACTAATTTCTCTGGCCTGATTCAGGATCCAGATGGAACCTGGATTCTCCCAGCACTCAGCTGCCCTATAAAAGCCCTTGTGGAATATTGCTTTCACTCATCTCGTTATTGTGCTCAGCCTCCCAACAGCTCTGTGAATAGGCAGTGCCAATGCTGCCTCACAGCTGAGGAACAGGAAGCTGGGGACAGTGACATGCTCAAGGTCACCAAGTTGGAGCCAGGATTCTAACCCAGGCCTGCTGGACTCAATTCCTACACTGTTTCCACATTCATGGACAGGGGCCTGGAGATCAAAAGAAGGCTGAGGACAAGTGTGCGGAAGTCAGCCAGGCCTGGCCTGAATGTGTGCAACATTCCACTAGGAACCTCCACTGGGTACAGGGCCTTCAAACGGCAGGTGCAGAGAAAATTTGGGCACAAAGAGTTGGCTGGAGTAGTGGTCCTTATGACAAACACAGGCTTGGGTCATGCACAGCACCAAGAGAAAAAAAGCAGATTGGTGCTGGACTCAGGGCCTATGACCCCAGGCAGGGGGAAGCCAGATGAGGGACTATCTTCTTCCACGTAGGAGATGAGAGTTTAGAAAGGATAGGATAACAACAGTGGCATGCACCCTTCTCTTGGCTTGTCCTCCTCACTCAGAGTATCACATGGCAATTATTTTAAAAGCCAAAATTAGGAGTGTGGGACAAGTATATTTAGTAAAACTTGCAGGGCAGAAGCTGGCATGTCTCATCTCTGCCACCCTGACAGCCTAACCTGTCCTGGACAGTCTGTGTCACCTGGACTTGGGAGTACCCATCTGTGCAGGCAGCAATCAGGGGAGAGCAGGCACTGGCAGTGCCTAAAACACCAGCTTTGGGTGGAAAGGTTCCCAACTCCTTGACCTAGGGTGAGCTATTTCACATCCCAGAATCTCAGTGGCCCCTTGGAAAGAAAGCCATCCTCTCAGGATTCAGGATCCAGCGAATCCTGTGGAGTTCTTGGCCCAGGGCTATGTGTAGCAAGTGCCTGATAAACATGGTTACTGTCTTTGTCTTGGTCCACTTGAGCTGCTGCAGCCAAAGCCATCAAGTGGATGGCCTGTGGAGCACAGAAAATGACTTCTCATAGTTCCCAAGGCTGGAAGTCTGAGGTCAAGGTACTGGCAGATTTGGTGTCTGTACTACTTTCCAGTTCATAGAGCTTTAAAAAAATCATGTTTTTATTTGAGGCAAAGTGACAGGGAGCAGGGGGATGAGGATCAGGAAGGGGTAAGAAGAGAAAGACTGTCCTTGTAATCCATTGGTTCACTCCCAGATAAACTCCAAGCTGAAGCCAGGAGCTAGAAACTCCATGTGGATTTCCTGTGTGAGTGGCAGAGGCCCAAACATGGCCCATGTTCCCTTGCCTTCCCAGGCACATTGGCGGGAAGCTGGATCACAGGCAGAGTAGCTGGGACTCAAATGGACACTCCAGTACAGGACCAACCCACTGAACAACTCCAGCCCCCTAGTTCCTGGACTCTGCTACCACCTCCACACTGGGCAAGGTGGAAGGAGTGAGCCATGTGGTGGGGACCACTCAGGATTGCTTGTCCCGGTGGCTTTATCACCTCCCAGGGGCCCTACCTTCTACTGCCTTCCCCTTGAGGCCAGGACGTCAGCCAGAATACCCAGCAGGCTCACACATCCAGGCCATTACAAGCATTCCGTGAAGTGTCAGTTTCTCACTCTGCAAGTGAGAACAGGGCTGACAACCCTGGTGCAACCTTCAGGATCAGATGTGAATGAGTGCACAGCTCAGAGACTGGCACAAGACTGGGCTTCTCTTCCTCCTCAGCTCATCCTTCCACTGGCTGACTCCTCTGACCTGGCCAGTTCTTTGTGCTGTGAGATCCTGAGAGCAAGCCAGGCTGAGCAGGTAGTGAAGTTTGTTGTACACTTAGGGGACCCAGGACAGGGTCAAGCTGTCAGCTAGAGAGTCTTAGAGTTCTTTGGAGATAGCACAGTGCCTGCCCCACCACACTCTCCCTTCTCCTTCCTATACCCACTCCATGCAGGGGTGCAATGCTCTCTAGCAAGCAGCCAGGGAAACGGGAGCTCATCTGGCCAAGGTCACACCGTGGGCCCTTGATGGAACTGGTACTTGCTGCCTCCCTCCATGGTCACCTACTGCCCAGCACTGGGTGCCTGGTGGCTGCCAAGGGGCAGAGAGGTTAACCCTGGGCTCTGGGGGCTCCTCCTGGGCTGGTGAAAGTCCACTACCTCCACGACTGGTGGACCTGGGCACCTAAGAAGGGGCGGCTGGCAGAGGTATCTGAGCCATCCCACTCCCCTCCCAGTGACTCCTGCTGATGGTTCCACACAAGTGCTGTGCAAGGACGTCTCAGGGCTTTGAGAACATCAGTCTGATGTAGAAGCTTCGAGATTCTCTGTCCCATGTCTACCCTCTCCCCAACTTGAGTGAGCCCTTCAGAGGAGCTATGCCGTAATCAAGAGCAGGGTCATATCTTTCTGCCTCATGGCTGTCCTCAGTTCCTCAGCTGACCTTTCCTGGTGGCCACTGGGAAGTTTCTCCGGTTGTTCTCTTTTTACAGGGTAGGAATTTATACTCAGAGAAGTTCAGAGTTCAACAGCTTCTTAATGAAGAGTTTAAACCTGGATTTACCTGTCTTCAAATCCTACACCTTGGGGCTCGCTTTGTGGCCAAACGAGCTAATCTTCCACCGTCAAGCTTCAGCATTCCATATGATCGTCAGTTCGTGTCCCAGCTGTTCCACTTCCTAGTCCAGCTCCCTGCTTATGGCCTGGGAAAGCAGTAGAAGATGGCTCAAGTCTTTGGGACCCTGAACCTATGTGGGAGTCCTGAAAGAAGCTCCTGGCTCTTGGCTTCAAATCAGCTCAGCTCCAGCCATTTGGGGAATGAACTATAACATATGGAAGATCTTTGTCTTTGCTTCCTCTCTGTAAATCTACCTTTCCAACAAAAATAAATAAAATAATATAAATAATATAAATAAAATCCTACACCTTTTCCATGGAAATTCTTTATACTGGTTTCAAAATCCTGCCCACCCCCGGACATCCCAAATTTGCATCTTTCCAGCATCCTCAGAATATGACTCTTCCTTGGAAATAAAGTCTTTGCTGATGTAAGTAGCTAATTTAAAAAGAGATTGCACTTGCACAGAATGAGCCCTAAATCCAATATGGCTGGTGTCATTCTAAGCAGAGGAGAAATACAATGGGGAGCATGGGAAGACCCATGCACAGAGGATGGCTGGTCAGGTGGAAGTAGAGATCTGGTGGAGGCAGTGAGGTATCCAGATGACAAGGGCTGCTGGTACCCAGCAGAGGCTCAGCGCTAGAGCAGCACCAGACTTCAGAGGAGCACATCGCTGCCAGCATCTGGTTGCACTCCTAGTGAATTCTACACTCGTAAAGCCGACCCAGTGCTGTTCTGGCAACCTCAGCAAGCCCTTCCCTCTTCCCTGGGCACAGGAAAGGCCTGACCTACAGGCTCAAGGATTCCAGGGGTGGTTCTGCCGAGATTTGGACTTGGGGTAGAGTCATAGCTGAGGAGAGATGAAAGGAATGTATCTTGGTCTGACGTTGATTCTGGGCATGTCACAAGCCGAGAACTTGATTGTCCTCTTCCCCCAAGGTAAGCATCACCATTTCCATTTCATGGATGGTGAAACTGAGGCAGTCAGCGAAGGAAAATTGTCAGCCCCTATGTTCATGTTCTGCTTGCTTCCTGGTATGAAGCTGGGAAGAAACCAAACTCCCAGGGCAGGAAGGGCAGGTTGTTCACTTTCTGTCTCTGCACCTCCTTTTCTTAATCCAGAAAGTGGGAATAAAAGTGTTCTAAGTTACTTACTGGTGATAGGAGTCATGAGAATGAAGTGAATTCATTTCTTCATTCAGTAAATCCTTCTTGAAGGTCACCCCGTGCCTCTCCTGCTGTAGGCTCTGTAGACACAGAAGGCAAGAAGACAGACAGGCTGAGATCTTGCCCCTCCAGGGGCCAGATTCTTCGGAGTCATACCTGTCAGGTGCTCCACAGGGACCACCACTTAACAGGTGGTCTGTGCAATGTATAGGGGAAAGGACATTGGCTGGGCAGGTTTGGCTTGCAGGAGGAGCTTATTCTGGCCCTCACTACTCCCTGGGGTGGGAGTGGGGGAGGTTCTATTTCTGGGGATGGTGGTACAGCACCCTGGACAAGGAAGACTCAAGGTCCTTTGAACATGGGCCCTATGTCCTTGGGCACCCAGCAGTGGCTGTTCCTAGCTGCCTCCCGAAGGCCTGCAGAACTCCATGCCAGGCATCGCCTGCAGAGGCTCTGTAAGGAGCCTGTGTCTTCCGGTGGCACCCTGCTCACTCTCCTGGTCCCTCCACCCAGCCCCACCCACTTCCTGACACTGGCACTATCCTGGCCAGGCCTGAGCCTGCCCTGGAGGTACTCCCAGCTGTCCTGATGTCCCCTCTGGCTCCCGCAGTCTTTCCTCTTTCCAGCACCCCAGGAGGCCTCTCTGGACACCAGCCCTAACCCCTCTTTCCAGAGGTGTCCCCAGACATCACCCCGTGCTATTCTTTTTTTTGCTGACAACTGTGGCATCAAATGTCAGCCAGGCTGTGTTCATCATAGGCCCCAAGTGGGAACTTGTGAGAACTGTGTCGCTTGGGCAAGGGTCTTCCCCAGCTCTTCTTGGAGGGTGAGGGGAGCTTGGTTAGGGGGCTGCAGGCTGACTCTGCTCCTAACTTGCCCTGCTGCCTCCACTGGGCCTCTCACTGCCTAAATCTTTCCCAGGTCGAAGGAGGGGGAAGGCCAGGCCCAGTCTACTGTTGTGAGGGTTGGCAGGGAAGGTATGAGGATCAGGGGACATGGACACATCCTGTGCCAGAGGCAGGCGCCAATCCTGGGAGCTGTTTTCCAGATGGGCTCTGGATTGGGCATATGGGGGTGCAATGCAGCTTGAGCCATCAGATCTCAGTGAGAATTTGTTCTCCTGTCCTCACTTGCCCGTATTGAGCCCGAGAACTGGCACTGAGTGCTGGGGACTTGGGGCGCTGCAGGCCCTGACAGCTCAGCAGTGGCCACAGCCGGCCGCAGTGGTGGCAGGATTTATTCTGAGAGCAGGGAGGGGCTGCAGCTCAGCCTGGAGGAGGAAGAGCAGGGTGAAGGTGGATCGCTGTGGCTCTCTTAGAGGGTGTCTGCCAATAGCAGCGCATGTGGGAGGGCTGAGTGATGTGTGCTGCCCTTGGGAGGCAGTGGGCCAGCTGAGTAAAGGAGGTCTATGCAGGATTAGGGTTCTGTGCTCCCAAGGAGGAGCTGAGTGGGAGAAGCACAGCCCCCAAGTCTGTGATCCAGCAAGTGAGTGACAGCGCTGAGTCCTCAGGTCTGTGTGAGTGGACCCGGAGTGGAAGGAGGAGGAGTGCAAGGGTGAGGCAGGCAGGGCCTGCTGATGCACTGGGGTGAAGGTGGGAGTGGTAGGGAGGGAGCATGGGAGGGGCGGGCCCCAGGTGGGGAGAACAGGTAGTCAAGGGGACCTTGGGGGCGTGTGGGTCTGCGTGCTTGGGATTCAAGTAAAAGGCACATGGTTATGTGCACGTGAGCTAGTCTGTGTTCCCGTGGGTGCTCATGCACGCAGGACGATAATGGGTAGAGCTGTGTGCACAGGAGGGAGAGAGACCCAGGACAGAGGAGCCGTGAGCGTTTCCTGAGCACTCCTTCTTGGCCTGGTGCTGCCTTTGGGAGTTGCATTTAATTCTTTCATTATCCTCCCAGGGCGGCATTACTGCCATACCCACTTGTAGAGCCGCAAACAGTGACTTTGAGCACTTAAGAAACTTGCCCCCATTCTCAATCACTGTTCTGCTGCTTTGTAATGAATGTGTGAGCTGGGACGGAGCTGTAAGGCAAAGAATGATTGTTGGGGTCCATGCAGTAGATGTGGGGGACATGAGGGGGTGAAGAGTGTTCCATTGCAGGCAGGGCTGCAAGGAATTTCCCGCTGTTCGGCAGGGCCCACCCAGCGGATGTCTCTACAACCACCTGAATGCAGCTCCACCTTCTTTTGCATGGACACTGGACCACCCTGCAGAAGAATTTTAATCCATCCTGGCATTTGCTACTGCGAGGTTAACTTTTTGCTCAGCCTGAGCTTGGAGGTCAATGTCTTGCAAAAAGGGCCCTTTATCATTCCTACTGTCTTGGCTGTCCCCATTGAACCTATGCTAATCAAGGGACCTGTATTTAGGCTTTCATTCTTTCCTTGATCTTTAAGTTCTCCTTTTCTTTGTGATACAAGATTGAATTGTAGGATAAGAATCCTAGCAGGAAATTCTAGGTAATATTAGCAGGAACTTCTATTGTTTTTAGGTAAAACAAATGGCAGAATTATTCTTAGAAACACCCACTTGGTCATGACGTAAAAAGTCTGAGCCAGAATTTGACTGATTTTGTATAAATAAAGTGGACAGCTTTTGTGCGTCGTCCATTATGATCATAAAGTCCTAGTGGTCTGTCTCTTTCTTTCCTCTTTGCGCCTCATCCATGCACCCTTCGCGAGTTCCGAACTCAGCTGGAGCTGGACTCCGGCAAATGATAGAGTGCACTAGGGAGTGTGTGGGTGTGGTAGTAGTGTGGGGGAAGCTGGAGTGCCAGCCACGGGCCCCAGAGGAGAGCCCAGCAGCAGCTGTGAACGTTGGGCGGGGCAGAGCGCTGGGCAGAGCCTGAGTCAGCCTCTAGGCCCTCTCTGCCAGCCTGGTTTCACAGCCCTGCAGTGGCAGCCTGAGCCAGCACCTCCTCCCCTGCCCTTGCCCTGCTGAAAGATCTTCCCAGCTCCAGTATGGTCCCCAGCATGCCTCCTCTCACAGCTCAGAGGGAGGCCAGGGCTGACCACTACAGAAGGGTCACTCAGGCTCCAGGGTACCTAGAGAGGCAGCCAGCCCCCGGTGTGGGTGCCCCTTGCAGGCAGCGCCCACCAGAGCTGTGGGAGGGGGTCTTGTGGCTCTAAGCAGAACCACCTGGAAGGCGTGTGTGTAAGGGAAGGAGTGCAGCCAACAGTTCCCATGCCCACCCTGGCCTCCCGGATGTGACTCAGGCAGATGTCGTGCCAGGCATCTGTAAGTTGGGCACATTCCCACTCGGGCGGCGGGCCAGAAGGGACCCTCCAGCCCTCCCGACACTCCCTTTCTCTCTTCCCCACACCCACCCTGTCCCAGCACTGCTCCTCTATCCTAGGCTAGAAGGCAGGAACTCTGGGAGAGAAGGTCCCACTCCCAAGCTTTGGGCCCACTTCCCTCACTGAACTCCCAGTTCCTTCAGGAACAAAGCACTGACTGGCCAGGTAGTTAGGAGATAGGCATCCTAGACCTGCCCCTTCCATCTGGGCAAGTCACTCCCCACCACTGCCCCCCACCCCCCAACTCTGGGCCTTGGCTGGCTGAATGGCCAAATAGGAATTCCGTGCTAACAGGGCCCTGGGTACTGCTGGCAGCCTCCCCCACTCCCCTACTGTGGTCTGCCGATGGAGTGGTGTACTGGGGGTTGGGATTAGAGAAGGCCACAGGCTTGGGTTGGCGTCTCTGATGAGTTTGAAAGAATGAGAATCTCCCACAGTGCCTTGAGGAAGGGAATGGGACCACCTGAAGTCCAGCTTGGCAGGCACTCTAGGGGTGGGCACCTGGCCTCCCACCCTTTGGGCTCTCAGGGGTCACCTGAGGATTCTGATTCATCTGTGCAGCAAGGCTCTGCTTCCTCTCAGCCCTGTGCCTGGACAGCGCCTGGTGTAAGGAGGTGATCACCAAGTCTCCTATAAAAGGAACAAGAAGCCCCCTCCCGACACCGGGAGCTTCGGGACCAACAGACCCCCTACCTAACCTTCCAGACTCCAACACTCTACACCTGTGCTCCTGGACTCCGCACCCTGGAGGTTGCCCGAATGCAACGGCGGTCCCCGGCTCAGCCCCCGCAGCCCGTTCTCATGCTTTCTACAACGATTCCGTGGTGTGGTCAACTATGAGTGCCGCAGGTGCCCGGCCATGCCCACGGGCACCGTAAGGGCCCAGGAAGATCCCACTTGCAGGTGGAAAACCTAGAATTGTGGACAAGTTCGGCCCAGAACCCAGGTCTTCTCGATCCACTGCTTTTCCCCGGCTCGGTGCGGGGCACAAAGAGGAGTGCGCTCCATCACCGGTCAAGTTCCAGGAATCCAGACAGGGAAACGTCAGGGGTCTTAGAAGCAAAAGCAGGGGCACGCATCCCCGGGGACGGAGGGCGGGGCCAGAGTTCGGAGCCCCGCCCCTCCCGTTGCCCCGGGAAACCCCGGGTTGTAACAATAACCCGCTGACGCTCTTCTGGGCGGAGCTTCAGCGAGTCCGTGGGCGGGGCATTCCCGCCGCGGACCAATGGAAGCACGCAGGTCCCGCCTCCGCGCCCCCCTCCCCTTGTGCCGAGCAGGGGCGGGGTCGTCCTTGCCGCTCCGGCCCTGCTCTGTAGGCGGCGCTGTTGCGCGCAGGGGCTACGGCTGGGTGTCCGGGAGCTCGGAGCTGCGCGCCCCCACGCCTAACCCGCAGGAGGGGCACCGGGCGGGCAGAGGATCCCGCGGCCGCCGGCGAGCACGCCCCGCCCCCGCGCGCCTGGCCCCGCCCCCTCGCGCCTGGGCCCGCCCCCTCGCGCCTGGGCCCGCCCCCTCGCCGTCCCCCGCCCAGCCCGAGGTGCAGCCGGCGCTGAGCGCGGCAGGCGCGGGAGCTGGCGCTGGAGCCGGAGCGGCGGCGGCGTTCACGGGGCGGCGGCGGCGGCGGCGCGGGCTCCGGCACGGGCACGGGCGCGGGCTCCGGCATGGTGCAATCCGGCTCCGTCCCGGGAGAGCGGGGCCCGCGCGCGGGACCGGCGCCCGGGGAGCGGCGGCAGCGGAGGTGGCGGTGGTGGCTGCAGGCGCAGGCGAGCGGCAGGTGCTAGAAGCGGGGCTGGGCGAGGTGTGTGCCCGCTGGGTTCCCGGGCCACCGCCCCCTCACTGCCCGGGTCTTTCCCTCGCTTCGTGCTCGCCAGCGCGTCCAGCCCCCTGCCACGGCGCCCCGGCCCATGGCACCCCGCGGTTGAGCCGGCGCCGCCAGGGACCCCTCCCGCGGGCCTCCCCGGGGCGCGCATATCCCGGAGCCGCCCGCCCACCTTCCGCGGAGCCTCCCTCCCCTCCTCGCCCGAGCCGGGCGGGACCATGGCTGCGAAGCTGCGAGCGCATCAGGTGGACGTGGACCCGGACTTCGCGCCGCAGAGCCGGCCGCGCTCCTGTACCTGGCCCCTGCCGCAGCCCGACTTGGCGGGCGACGAGGACGGAGCGCTGGGCGCAGGGGTGGCCGAGGGCGCCGAGGACTGCGGGCCGGAGCGCCGGGCCACGGCGCCGACGATGGCCCCAGCGCCGCCGCTGGGCGCGGAGGTCGGACCGCTGCGGAAAGCCAAGAGCTCCCGGCGGAACGCGTGGGGGAACCTGTCCTACGCCGACCTCATCACCAAAGCCATCGAGAGCGCCCCGGACAAGCGGCTCACGCTCTCTCAGATCTACGACTGGATGGTCCGCTACGTGCCCTACTTCAAGGATAAAGGCGACAGCAACAGCTCGGCCGGCTGGAAGGTGGGGGGCGTGCGGCTGCGGAGGGGGCCTCGGGCCCGCTGCTAGCTGTTTTTGGGCCCCGGGCGGGCGGGCCAGGACGCTCTGGGGGGCACCCTCGGGGGTCACGAAGTGTGCGCCCTGGGCGTGGGGCTGGCGACGGACAGACGAGGGAGTGCTGGCAGCGGCTGGTGCGTGCCCCCTTGCGGGGAAGGATGCCTGCGGGAGAGCTAGCGGGGGTGACAGGGGGCTCTGCCGCTCTGAGGTCCTGGTGGGCATCCCCACCCTGATCTTGAGGGGCCGAGAGGAACGGCTGTGGGCACTGGGGAGCCCACCGGTCCCCCGAGTTGCTTCGTGGTCTTCCTGTTTTACGCTGTCCGCAGGGATTGCTCTCCCTTCAAGAGCTGGCATTGGTGACTTGGGGCCAGGTGCTGTTCTCCCGCCCAGATCTCTCACCGGCCCTTCTGGAGCTGGCTCCAGGGTGAGGAGTGCTTGCAACCATAGACTCACACACAGTTCTGTGAGCGCCAGGAGTTCACTCGGGGGCTCCCAGCCCCTGAGGGGTTGGAACTCAGCAGGTGACCTGAGTTCTCCGGGGAACAGCTGCCAGGCACCCCTTCACCTGGATCAGCACTGGGGGGGCTGGTGATGCCTTCTGATGGCTGGAGGCCAGGGTACTAAGGGCTAGGGACCTTTCTTCCACTACTCTGGCTTCCTGACCCCAGTTTGCATTTACGGTTTAGGGTAGGAGCAGGGGGTATTTCGGGGAGGCCTCCTGCCAGCCAGGGGTTTGAGGGAGCCATTTTGGGCAAGGACAGGGGTCTTGGGACCCAGCTCCCCCTCTGGTTGTGTTGTTGGAATGTGGGCAGAGGAGGAGGTTGAGGGGCCTCTGAGAGAGGCGTGTCTGCCTTCAGGGAGGGGCCATGCCCGGTTCTGGTTGCAGGCTAGTGGGGGGGGAGGAACTTGAGGGGCGGGGGAGCCTTTTGGACTGGGGCAACTCTGGAAGCCCACAGCAGCCTCATGGGGGGGGGCAGCTGGGGTACCTGACCTGGGAGCCCATAGCTCTAGGGCTTTGTGCTGGTGGCCTCTGTCTCTTGGCCCCTGTGGGGCAGGGATAGTAGCTGGAGGAGCAGGTTCCTTCCCCTGTCTCTTCTCCAGTCCCTTTGGGCTTGGCCCCCACCAGACATCTCCTAGCCTGGATTCTGCTCCTGACTTCTTCCTTGCACTCTGTGCCCTGACCTGCCCTTCCACTCTTTTTCTGTAGAGACATTTACTGTCCTAAAGGGTACCACATTCAGATGCCACCTCCAGGAAGCCTGCCATAATTCTTTTCACTAGCTTAGGACTTCCCCCTTCTCTGGCCCTCCCCTTGCCTGTGGTGTCTCAGTGGTTTGGGTCTGGTCTCATTTGCCCTCCCCACCCTGTGCCCACAGAACTCAGCATACAGCCTAGCACTGAGAAGCCGCAAACACCTGTCTGGTGAAAGAGTGAAGTGAGTGGCTGGTACAGAGGGCGTGAGGCCAGGGAAGACTGCCTTGAACCAGAATAGGCCAGGAGGGCTTCCTGCAGGAGGCAGACCTCCAGCTGGGCTTGGTGGATTACGGAGGATGGCGCTTGAGGCTGCAGACCCCTAGAGAAGTGTGGCTCATGGAGGGTCCTGGTGCTGAGCCATGTGCCGAGCACCTCCCATTGGTTCTGCGTTCTCAGGGATCCCGGGTTGATTTCACCGTGCTGCTTTCAGACAAGGCCACTGAGGCCCAATGTGGAGGCACGGACTGCCGCAGGTCACCCTTGGTGGATGCTCACCTGGGTGGGTGTGTTTCCCTCTCTGGAGCAGTGTCAGGCTGGCAGGTGCAAACACAGGGGGCACTGAAGGCCTGAGATCGGTGGATGTGGATGGTGGTGTGCTCGGGAAGGATCCAGTGCCATCCTAAGCCTGAGGCCCTTCTCAGGGTGTCTGCGGGCCTTGGACAGGGCCCAGGTCTCCAGCCTGCCCTTCTGCATGTAGTTCCCACATGCTGGTCCTCCCTGGGCCTGGACTCCTTGGTTTCAGGCCAAGAAGATTGCAGACTTAGCTTCCTGACCCGGTCCTTGCTGAGACCACCCAAGCCCTGGCCTGTCAGGGGCTGTCCTCTGTCTACCCCAGCCCCCTCCCAGCTTCCCAGAGACACTTCTGGCTGGAGCTTCACACTCCTGTGCCTCTCCTGACATTCCCCTTCAGTTCCTCCAGAGACCTGTGGGAGGAGCCCTCCCTAACTCCCAGCTAGTGTCAGGTGGCCAAGGACCGCAGGACACCTCAGGGGCCAGGCCTAGGGCCAGTGCGTACACCTTCTCCTTCAAAAGTGTTACACGTGAATTCCTGGGTTATGGAGTACGCTCTGCTAGTCAGGGTGGAAGGACTAGTGGGGAAAGACGTTGCACCTGCCTCAGCACTCAGCCAGGCCCACTCCCAATGGGAGCTGCTGGCAAGGTGGATGAGATGCCCTGGAAGGACTGGGTGGGGCTCATCCCAAAGGGGCTGGCGCTTGCTCTGAACTGCCTTCACTGGGGTGGGGAGAGTTGGGGAGGTGTTTTTCAGAGAAGGGTGCTGACTGCACACGTGCAGGCAGGGAGGTAGGACTGTGCACATTGGATTTGGGGAATGGTTTGGGCGTGCCAAGGTAGAAGTGATGGCTCCCAGGTCTGGAGAAAGGTGGAATAGGCCCAATCAGAAACATCTAGCACGCTGTACCCTGTGGTCTCATCTACCATGAGGTGAGGTCACACAGCCAGGCCAGGGAGGAGGCAAGACGAGCAGAAGGCTCAAAGCAACCAAAATAGGCTAAGGCCCAGAGAGAGGCTGGGCACCCTGCCACAGGGCTCTGTCCTGTTATCTGGGGAAAGAGGGTCTGCAGGCAAGGGGGCTCAGGACCTGGATGGAGAGTTCCCCCCCCCCTTGCTCTCTGCAGCATCCCAGGAGTGTGACCATCTGAGTCAGGCCTCCTGCTTCCTGGCAGATGCTCCAGCCTCACTCTTCCCTAGCCCTGGACTCCTGGAAGCCTTCTGTGCCCTCCAGTGCAGTGACCCTGGAGTTGTTCTGCCCGCTTTTGTGTTTCCTGGTTGCCAGCTCCATTGGGAGCCCCAGGGCCTGGCCCAGGTGCTCCTGGTTCCTGTCCCCAGGCTAGGTGGGGAGGAGCAGGGTGTATGGGGACTTCCCTTCTCCCTTAGGCCCTGGCACAGCTTGGCTGTTGAGGGGCAGGGGTGGAGGGGTGGTGCTACCCCCATCTGGCCCAGGCTCTGGCCCAGTTAAGTTCCAGGTGGATGGGGGCTGGATGGCAAGTTGATGTGCAGGGGTGGGAGTGGGGGCAGGTCCCACTGCAGCAGGGCTGGGGGTGGGGAGAATTAGTGCAGGCACCCCCAGCAGCTCCAGCTGGGCTCCATCCTTCTCCTTTGTCCTCTGGGGATCCCCAGCCCCAAGGGTTGATGAGGGTGCTGGAGGAGGCTGTGTGAGCTCTGCTGAGGGGGGTGTCTTCACCCCCCTCTGCAGAGCGGGGTGTGTGTGGGGGGCTGGCAGCTGCCCGCCTCCTGGGCACGAGCCCGTGCCAGCCGCTCCTGGCACAGTTGCTGGCACGCCCGGCAGACTCCCACGGCCACCTGCTCACACCCACCCACGGGCGCTGGCGCGCTGTGGGCCCTTCCGGCTTCCCGGGCCTCCCGCGCCCCTCCCCCGCCGCCTGCCTCAGGGCCCCCTCCCTGTTCCTCCGCCCGCAGGCTCCTCCAGCCCTCCCGCGCCCGCCCCGCCCCAGCGCCAGTAACTTGGGGCGCTGGGAGGGTGGGGGCGGGGCTGTCCAGATGCCCCCCTCCTCTCCCGCCCTGGGCTGGGCATTCTGCGGGGAGGAAGGGGGGGAAGACCTGGAGGGAGGGTAGCCGACAGACGGACAGACCGACAGACAGGCAGGGTGAGGCCCCGCCTGCCACCTGGCGCCGCTCCAGCGGGACGATGGCGGGCAGCGCCGTGCCAGGCGGTAATTGCAGACAGACTAATTTAAAGAGATGAGACGGTTATTTTTAACTCGCGTTAAGGTAATGAACGGCGCGGGGGGTTTGCGGGTTCGAAAGTTCAGCGCCCCCCAGCCCCCTCTTTCTGAGGGTTGGGTGCCCCCTCCCCACACACCCCAAGGGCTCCCACCTCGGCCCTCTGACTGTGGTGGTGGGGTGCGGGAGAGAGTGTGGGTGCTGAGGAGCAGCCGAGACCCTGCCAGCCTGGCGCCAGGGCTGGGAGCCAGCCGCACCAATCCTCACCCCAGCCGGCCAGGTGGCTGAGTGTCCCTGGCTTCCAGGCGGCCAACTGTCTTGCCCTGAGGTCACCAACCTAGGAAGTGACACTCCTGGGACTTGAACTCCCACCAGCTTCCAAACTCAGCCTTTTCTGTGCCGCTGGGTGTGTGGACTTTCAAAGGATCTGTCCTTGCAGCTCACTTTTCCCTGCCTTTGAGTGGCAACTGGTGCTGACCACTCTGTAGGCTGTTGTGTCTGGTCGTGGTCAGAGGGATGCCATGGGCTGCAGGTGTGGGTATGAACCTTGGGAATGTGGGTATGGCAGCTCCTGTTCCCCTTACCTGCCCTGCTGTCAGTCCGGGGCCTGCCTTGCATCTCAAGCATGGGTACTTGGGAAACAGAAGAGAGTGAGGCTGGGTGTACCTCCACCTTGGTGTCCACACTCCACCCCCAGATGGGACCTTGGGTCTTTGAAGAGGTAAGGAGTCATCAAGTCCAGTGCCCTTTCTGTGCCTCCTCCCCCATCTCTGTCCCACAACTTAGTAACTGGCACTCACCATTTCCTCTGGCCGTGCCCAGGGGGTTGCCAGCGAAGGCTTAAGGCACTAGGACTTACTTCTGGCTCTTGGATTGCTACTTGGGGTGTCTAGGCTTAGTCCTTTGGGGCTACTTGTATTCAGAGTAGAGAGGGGTGATGAGAGGCTGGATGGGGCACCTGGAGGGGCATTCAGTCTGGTGTGTGTGGAGTGGAGCAGAGTTTTCACCAGGGTTCCAGAGGCTGTATCTCCATTGCTGTTCTGAGTGCTGTGACTTCCAAACCCCTCAAGTTCGAGAAACCCTGAGGGCTCCCAGTGCCGAGAGGACTTCTGGCAGTTGGACATATGGAAGTATAGGTGTGAATGGACTTGAACTTGGGACTCACAGATGCCTATGGCAGCATCCAGGTGGCAGGCATTCTCTAGGCACAGCGAAGGGAGTGTTCCTGGCAGCCTCAGCTGGCCCCCAGAACAGGCAGATGGGGAGTTCAGGGTGTTGGGTGAGCATTAGCTCAAGCTCTAGGGCCCAGGTGGGGTGCTCAGGGCAGACAGCTGGATCTGCAGCGCCCCCCTCTCCTGGCACCCTGGTTACTATGGAAACCAACTCCTGTTTGGAGGGTTTGGCTGTTGGCTGCTTCTCCTCACCCCCCAACCCATATGTGGAGGTGGGAGGGGGGCCAGGTGGTGTGTGGGGGAGGGGCATCCCACAGCTCCCTCTAGGACCTCCCCCTTTGCAGAGAGAAGCCTTTCTGGTCTCCAAGGGGAGGTGCCTGCTCCTGGAAGGGGGAAGGGAAGGGAGTTCACCTCTGAGTGCAGGTGGTCTGTGAGGCACCTCACATTTTCTTTTTACATCCTGCCTGGGTCCTGCCAGGGGTTCACAAATAGCCCCATTTTGCAGTTGGAGAAGTGGAGGCCCAGAAAGATGAAGTCCTTTGGCTAAGGCAGCATAGCTGGGACAAGGCAGAGCCTAGATAGAGATGAGACCTGTTTCTACCACATTTGTGTCGCTCTCAATGCCAGCGCTGTCTCAGCCAGGCATACCAGCCAGCCCAACTGTGTCGCCAGGCTCTGTTCTGCCACAGCACCCTCTGGGGCTTCTCCGTGCTCCTGGATGCCAGCCAAGCCTACGTGACTCTGTGTTGGGACTCCTGGGTCACTCTGCCAGCCCTGCATTGCCTCCCACTTTCCCTAAAGCTTCTGGTCTCAGGCCATTCACTTGCTCTCTGCATACTTGACACTCCCATTCTCAGACCTTTGTGCTGCCCTTGTCATTGCTCGCCGAGACAGCTATGGGCTCTGCCTGGCTGATCTCTGGGGACACCTCTGGAAAGCTAGGTGGGGTGTTTGAACAAAGACGCAACTTGTGCCTTCCCAGTGATTCTGGAACCCAGCGTGCCTCCTGGGAATTCCCGCCTTACAGTCTTACTTGTTCACAGGCATGGCTGAGAAAAATGCTTGAAGCGTTTTTTTGTTGTTGTTATTTTTTTTTTTTAGACATTTTAAAACTTTCGCTTACTTAATCGATTTGAAAGGCAGAGAGAAACAGGGAGAGAACCATCTGTTATTTCTTGCGTCCAAAAGGCCTCCACAACCAGGGCTGGGCCAGGCTGAAGCCCGGAACCCCACTGGGGTCTCCCACATGGGTGACAAGAGTCTGAAGTGCTTGAGCAGCTATTACCTAACGCCTCCCAGGGTACAAGTAACAGGAGCTGCAAACAGGAGCAGATCTGGGATTTGAACCCTGGGTACTACAGTATGCAGGCTTCCCGAGCGAGGGCATAACCAGATGCCCACTCCAGCTGGGAGTTTTGTAAAGCCACAGGTCTCCAGGCCCCACCCCAGACCTTCTGCAGCAGACTGTCAGCAGGTGGGCTCTGCATCTCTCTTTGAACAGGTGTGTTTAGTGAATGCCTTAGATGGAGGTAGGAGCTTTCCTGCCTCCTGCTTGTTACTCCCTCCCCAACACACACACACACACACACACACACACACGTGTGGTGGGGGCCAACATCTCCATTCAGGCTGTTCAGATGACACTCCTTTCCTCCTTATTCCTTTTGGGTCCCACCAAAGGCATGAGAGGCCCCATGCAGTCCGTCAGCTCCAAGGGGCTGAGCACAAACTGGCACATGTGCCCAGCCTTGTCTCAGGAATCTTGCCCTGTGACACAAGGCTGGAGAAGATGGCCCCTAGCAGGGCTGTATGCCTGCTCCGGAGCCTCTGGCTGCAGGAAGGAGAAGCCTCAGCTGACAGTCCTCAGCAAGCCTGTCTGGAACTGGAGACACTGACAGTCACAGCCTCTGCTCTCCGATGTCCCTGGCTAGCCACCAAGACAGGAGCTTGTGCTCAGCCCAGAGCCATTTGGTTCAGTCCTGGCCCCTTAGTGTGACAGGCCCTGCCAACCCTTGTGGCCAGCCTCCTGTCTCTCCTGACTCTTGCTTTAGTCCCACTGAGCGATTCCAACTCAGGATTCAACCTGCCACTGCTGTCGCATACATTCTTCCCTTTAATCTTCACAGCTGTGCTGTGGGGGTGGTGTTGCTCCTGTCCCATTCTGCAGACAGGGAGGCAAAAGAGAATGAGAGAACTCCAGAGGTGGGGGCTGCCACTGTCAGTGGCAGCAAGGAGACTCCTAGGACTCACTCCACCAGAACTGTTAGCCCTGTCCCTTGAGGGTGTCTAGCCTGACAAGTAACCCTGGGATCCCTCTCTCCCATTCCCCATCCCATCCCCTAGTTCCTTGAAGGTGGGGGGCAGATCAACCTGATTGGAGTGTCCTCCATTCACAAGCATGCAGGTGCTCTCAGAGGGGAGCTGGACCCTGATCTTGAGGTGCCCAAGGGTCCAGGTGGCAAGATAAAAGGTGGGCACCCAATTCTGATACTGGGTGAAACCGCTTAGGGTCAGGATGGAAGCTGAGCTGAGGGCTTGGGGACGGCAGGGCATGGAGGTGAAGGAGGGGAACCAATGAAGCAAAGCCCTCAGGACTCTGGGAGTCCCCCACCGACTCTCTGCATGGGAGCCGAGGCTGGGGAAACAGGGAAGGCTGGCCCAGGAGCTGGTACTCCAAGCTGCGGGGCCTCACATCCTGTGAGATGGAATCCAAACGGGACTGTGCCCAGCCTTTGTGGTGGGCATTGCAGACACCTGCAAAGCTTGGTCAGTGGCAAGTTTGGCCTGTGACGTCATTATTGTGGGGTAGGGGTGGAGGGGAAGAACCCCCAAGACACTGAACTCTGTGGGTGTTGAGGAGTGGGGATGGGGTCTTCTTCAGTCTCCCTTTCCTGTCTTGGAGCCCAGGATGTCCAGGCTCTCTCCTGCCTGTAGGTTGACCTGCTCCTTTCTGTCTGCCTTCCCACGGCCTTGGGTGGGCAAACCTGACAGATTCTGGCTCCCTGTTTTGGCAAGTGAAGAAAGTGGCCTTGCGTGGTGACGCCCTTGACCCCAGCTGTCTGGCCTCTGGCTCCTTTTTGGCCCACTGGCAGATCCTGTGACCTTGGGCACGGCCTGTAGCTGTCTGGCTCCAAGAGTTCCCCTCCCCCAGTCCTCTGGGAAGCTTTGAGACCTCCTCCTTCTCCCTCCTGCCCCTCCCCCTGTCCTCAGCTGGCCCTGCCACCTCCTCCTCCTGTAACTTGAGCTGGGGCCTGGGGGAAGGGGCTTGCCCTCTGCCAGAGGCACCTGCCAGCTGAGCAGATGTGCGGGGAGGGTGGCCTCTGGGCGGGAGAAGGCTGGAGGCTCTCAGCAGGCTAGGCTTAGCGCACCCGGCCCTGGCCTCTGGCCTGTGCCCCCGGCGCTTGCCCCAGCACTTATTCACTTCTCTGTGGGCACTTGTGGCTCTCTGTGTCCTGCGAGGACCTCTCAGTCTCCTGGAAAAGCCAGGTGGCAGAGGAAGACTGGTGCCCTGCTGATCTGGGAATTTGCCCTGCACTCCTGGAGCTCCTTGGCATGGGGACAGAGGGCCAGGGGTGGTAGCTTCTGGTGGGGGCAAGGCCAGTGTCTGTGCGGGTGGCCATGCCCCTGGGAGAGCAGATGGTTCTCTTGGCCCCATGCCTGCTCCCATCCCTTCCCCCCACTGGAGCCAGCTTGCAAGGCTGGGGCACAGCTGCTGGGGCCTCCCCAGAGCTGGGCCCAGGGCAGGGCTGGGTGAGGTCGCTGTAGCTGTGCCCAGGGCCTGGGTAGAGGAGTGGGGAGGTACTGCCTACAGGGAAAAGGGCTCAAACTGAGAAGAGCGCCTGGAGGGAGAGGTGGGCATGGCTGTACATTGAGGGTTTCTGTTTAACCCTGGATGAAGGAGGACCAGAGTGTGAAGAGGATGCTAAACCTCTGTGGACAGTGCCCACCCCTACCCCAGGCCCACCCTGGCCTCTGCTCCTTCTAGAGCAGGAGGAAGTGCAAGGGCTCTGGGTACCAGTACCCACATGACCACTGACACTGCTTCATCTCCTGGAGCCTCAGTTTCTTGTCTATACAATGGGATAGTAAAGCAACCCCTGAATCCCTGTGCCTGGCACATGAGCACCTTTCACTGGGTGGTGATAGCAGTGTTTTTCCTCCTCACTTGGCTACATTCTGTGTAGTTGGCAAATGCAGTAGTAAGCAGGAACTGCAGAGGAAACTTAGAGGGAGGGGCCTCAGGCAGGACCCTGGGAACAGGAGCAGGAATGTTTGTGGGTGCCGAAGGCTGCGTTCCACCTGTTGACCACGGTAAACCGAAGGATTGTTTCAGGAGGGAAGCAGATTGCTGCTGTAGCCTTGAGATGGGAGCAAGGACTTTGGGAACTAGGGAAAAGGGCTAGGGAGGACCACTCAGCTGGCCTTGATAGGGGAACCGAAGAGAGAGAAAGAAAGAACAGGGGAACAAAGTGTAGGCCACTGGAGTGGCTGGAGGTCCAGGGGCCTTAAGCAATGGGGCTGGAGAACTCTTTGGTGCCCTTGTAGTGGTGTGTTCATGGCCACCACCAACAAGCAGCCAGAAACTCTTGAGCCAGGGTGAGCTTGGCCTTCTGATACTGGGTTTTTTGCTGCCTAGACTGGGTGTGGGGATCTGCTCTTTTGGGGAGGGGGGAATGCCATGGCTTGACCCTGGACTTTTGGCCTTGCTTTGCACATGTGATTCCTCTTGGGCCCTGACTGCCCACTTCTGTCCTACTCATACATGAGCACCTGTGGCCCTGTGCCCCCCTCTGTTCCGTCTCCCCTTTCAGGTTACCCCTTCTTCCTTGAAGGCCTTCTGGATTGGGCAACCTAGTTTCATCCTGGGTGTCAGGGCAGGAGATCTCCAGGGAGTTTGTGACTCAGTCTACTACAGTGTTTCTGGGGCCAGAGTAGGCTGGAGGGCAGGGGTAGGGCAGGGTTCCTCCTGTGGCTCTGAGACAGAGGGGCATGCAATTCTTGACATGTAAGGTCTCATCCAGGTCCCTTCGCTCCCTGTGTTATCACCTTTACAGGGAAGCCCAGTCACGTGGAAGAAGTTTGAGATTCCAACCCCTACCCTTGATCTTTCTTCAGATAGGGGAAGGTGGAAGGAAGGAAGGTAAGGATAGAAGAAATGGGAGTCTGAGGATGAAAGGTTTTATTATAGCCCCACAGGGTGATCTCCCTTCTGAGAAGGTGGCAAAGACAGAAGCAGGGTACTCTATCAGTGGGTAGGGCCAGTCTCCTGAAAGTGGGGCTGGGACAAGCCAATCATCATGAAGGAAGTTGAAGAGGCATCACATCTGGCCTTGACTTTAGGCTTGGATGGGCAGACTCAAGACCCAGAACTGAACTGGCTTTGGAATCCAAGAACCCTGAGATCCATAGTTGGCCTCATCATTCCCAACTGAACTGATTCCTCCCCTAAGTTACCTTCTCACAGGATGGTTGTCAAGGATGAAGAGAACCCAGCCTGTGTCTGACCTTGCAATATCTTCTCTTGCCTCCATGCTTGCACCAGCTCATGAGAGTTGATTACGCATGCCCATCTTCCCAGTTCGTCATGCGGTGAGGACCTGCCAGGGAAATTTCCTATTGACCTTGCTGTGGTAGGCAGAGCTGGAGGCGGCAGGGGAGTGGGTATCCCTACTATGTAAGCCAGCAAGAGCTAAGCATGGAGTCCACTGGATTTTCATTCAGGAGAGCTGGTGGTTAAACGTTGACCACAACACTGAAGGGGCCCCAGAAAGGGTTACTTTCCCTCACCGTGGTTGTGGGGGGGTTCACAGAGCCCACACCTCAGAATGCATCCCATGGGCCCTCCTTAGCCCTGGTGGAGATAGGTGGGAGATGGGAAAAGAGTGGGACTCTGGCTAAGACCAGGCAACCTAGAACTCCAAGACATTACCCTCCTGGGGCCTGGGGAGAAGGGATGGAGCATCAGTCAGCCCCTCTGTGGGCAGCAGGCAGCAAAGGGCGGGTTCCTCCTTCTCACCAGTTCCTCTGTGAGCTGGCAAGCCCTGGTTAGAGAAGTAAGATTGGATGAGGTTGCACTATCAGCGAATGAAGCTGTGCTAGGAGGAGAAATGAGGTGGTACTGGAAGATGAACGAGGTTGTACAGCCGGGGATGGAGGTGGTACTTGGCGGCATTGTAGATAAATGAGGTCGCACTGGCAGGGGATGAAGTGTACTTTCAGGGGAGCAGACGTCCTGCCCGGCCAGTCGGGTGGCACAGCAGCACACTGTGGCAGAGAGGGAGAGAGTCCCAGCTAGAGGATGAATGAGAGTGTCCCTCTGGAGAAATGAAGGGGCCCGACAGGTGAACGGAGTGCTGTTAGCAGACAAGGTTGTACGGGTGGGATAAATGGGCCGGGTGTGTTGGATGGATGGGGCTGTGCTGTCAGCCGAATGCATTACTGCTTGCGGGCGAAGGGTGTCCTGGGAATGGATGAGGGTGTCCCACAGGATGGATGAGCTGCCGCCACTGCGTGGATCAGGCCCCCAGCCACGAGGGAGGGGATTTTGCTCTGGGGATGGGGAGGGAGGGTGCTGGCAGGGTCCTCCAGTCCAGCCAGGTGACACGGGCTGTGTGTGAGCAAGCTCCTGGGTTCCTGGGGTGCAGGGTGGGGGCTGAGCCCTTCCTCACCGTGATCTCAGGGAAGTCCTGCCCTCTGCCTGTCCCTTCCAGGCGTGGCACTGCTCCTGACTTGGCCACTGCCACCACCTTCTTGTTTCCCATCCTGACCTGTATTCTCTTGATTCAGCTCTCCTGTGTGCTAGTCGCTTGTGTCATTCGTTCATCCATCAATCACACCCTGAAGTATGCACCCAACGTGTGACGTACAGTAAAAGGAAAAATAGACCTGTATCACTGCCCTCATGAGACTTACACTCCCATAACGCAAGGTGGCCCGATAATAAATAATTAAAGGATGCATATGTCATTTTGATTTACAAAGTGACTATTGCTTTAGAAAAAAATGGGGAGTAAGGTGAAGGGGGCCTAAAAATGGCTGGGAGGAAAAGTAGTTTTTTGAGGCATGGCTGACAGAGGTCTTGTTGCAAGAGGTGACACTTGAGACTTGAAGGGGAAGAGATGGCCCTGTGGGTGGCTGGGGACAAGCGGAACATTGCCTGGAAGGTTGGAGGAACAGGAGGGAGGGGTGGGAGCAGGGAAGGTCTTGTTGAAGAGAAGCTGAAATGGGGATACAGATCCAACACTCAGACCCATGCCCTTTGGGAGGCGGTGTGATGGGGCTGCTCTCCTGCCTCACGAGCTGATGGAATGGGTGGGCATGGGACCTTTCCCCTCAGCCCCCCAGATGGCCTCCCTGGGGCCCTGAATCAGGGAGGTCTCATCTTCCCTAGGAATACGCTCCAGGCCTGGTGGAGATGTGGGAGGCTTGAGGTTCCAGATGCTGGGCCCAGCTCTGGGCACCAGGGGAGCCTGGGCATGCCAGGGCCAAGACTGTGTAGTATGTTGCTAGGCGACTCCAAGAGCAAGCCCTGGTTACTGCTGCCTGGCAGAGGCATCTTCCTCCTCCGCCTGCCTCACCTTCTCTATGGCCTATAGCCTCCCAGGAGGCCTTGCAGGTGAGCCAGAGTGGTGATCAGCACTTGCTACTTGGTGGGGAGCTCTGATTGGTTGTGAGCTGTGGGGCCTGCACTTCTCTCTTGGGGCATGGCCTTGGCACAGAAATGAGTGTAGCAGTCAGGCTGTATGTCCTCACCCAGCTCTGAGCCCCCTCCTTGTGTGGCACTGGCCTCCCCACAGGCCTTATTTTCTGTGAGGGTGCCAAGTAGGCAGAGTTCCAGATCCTCCCACTTCCGCCCCAATGGCTTGAATGTGTACCACTTAAATTTTGTGTTAGATTGCTTTTACAGAGTTCTATCTCATCTGGACTGGATACTTCTGGAATTTTTTCAGTCTCAAATTGAAAAGGTTCTCATTATACAACTGGCTCAGCTTATCGGTATACAGGTGGGGAAGCTGAGGCCCAGAAGAGACATAGGCTTTGCTCTGGGGTCAAGTTTGATAGAGTGGAGAGAGCACTAGGCTAGAACCAGGAGCCCTGAACTAATGTCACTTGCTCAGCCACCAGGCCGGGGTGACCTTAGGCTAGTCCTATGATTTTAGGCTGGGGCTTGAACTAGCCGGCACCTAGCAATAGTTTACATGGGATGTTGGAGGAGCACTGGAGGTGTGGCTTCTGAAGATTCTTCAGGAATTCTCTGGCCTGTTTCCCTCTCCCATGGTAGAATGTCATATCTGTGGAATCAGAGGCAGCTCTACCTGCAATGCACATGTGGCTCGGGGCCTAGCAAGTCAAGTGGCAACTCCACGTCCCATCCCTGAGATGGGGTCACAGTTCCTGACTTCTCTGGAGTTGGCCAGAAAGATGATGTGCCCTGAAGCCCTGGCATGCCCAGGGTTGAAGACTAGTACTGCTAAGGGGCTGGGACCTGGAGCTGTTCCCCCACCTCCCCCAACCCCATTTTCTTGCACTCAGATCTAAGATACTAGGCAGTGATACTACTTAAGAGGTGTTACACCGGGAGAATAGGGTCAGGGGAGATGGAACTTCTGAGAAACCAGACAGTCCTGGGGAGGAAAATGGAGGCCTCCACGGACCCTGAACACAGGTGTGGGGGAGGGGCCAAGGCGCCAGGTGCAGGGGCGGGAACTGGGAAGAGGTTAGGACCTGGGGGATTGGTGATCCCTTGAGGACTAGCTCTCCTCCCAGGGTCCCAGGAGAAGGTAGGCAGGGCCAGGCTGGCAAGCGCCAGCTGTCGCCTCTCAGAGAAGGCTAAGAAGTACAAGAGACCAGGGCCTGCCTTGGAGCTGGAGATGAGAAAAAGAAGGCCCTGGGCAGCAGGAAAGACTGCTCTTCTTGAGATTGGGGGGAAAAGAGCCCCTCCCGGAGCATGTGGCTGGGCAGATGACTAGGTTGGAATCAGACTGGGGAGCTGGGCAGAGCTGTGGTATACCTGGCATCACTGCCTAGCTTTGGGACTGTGGGCATGTTACATCATGCCCGTGAGCTTCTGTCCCCTGGTAGAGAAGTCGGGCAATACCAGCTTCCCAGAGCTGTGAGCACAACCACACTTGGGACATGACATTCAAAAAATGGAGATGGAGCAGAGTTGCTGGGTGACCTGGAAGGTGGCGTCCACAGAGGGGGTGTTATGAGCACCTGGCATGTTCACCACTCATGCGCTTTTGTGATGATCTAACCTGTTGGGCTTGCGAGGCAGCTGCCATACTTGTCTGTATCACTCACCAAGGCCTTGCCATGGAAACACATGCACAGCCTATGGGCACCCAGTTAGGTGCTCACAAAGCCGGGTACCCTGCTCAGCCCTCTGGGCTGTTTCCACAGCAGTGCGTGAGCAGCAGGTGGAGGCTGCCAGGTGGGAGGCCCCAGAGGTGGGGCGTGGCTGGCCCAGAGTAGAGGTCCCTGTGGGGAGCCAGATCAGTGGAGCTGTGTGTCCCTGCCTGCCTCCGTTGCTTCAGGTCTGATCAATGCAGGCAGTGGCACTGGGGAGCACAGGAGACTGGCAGAGGGGACCAGTGCAGCGTGGACGTGGGGGTGCTGAGCAGAGAGAGCAGTGCTGTGTGGCTTTGAGCAAGCCCCTTCACCTCTCTGAGCCCACATCTGCTGCCTACTTTGTGGCACCTGGAGGGCAGTGTTGTGCGGGGGTTTAGGAAAAGAGAGACGTGACTGCAGCCTAGAAGTGGGAGCTACCTGCAGCCGTGCTCTGGGTAGGACTGAAGTGTCCTTGGCCAGAAATTGTCCTGTGAGTGGCCTGCTGGGATCTGAGGCCTCTGTGGCATTCGCAGATGCGCAGGGGAGTCAGCAGGGGGTTGGGAAGACATCTCTGGCCCATATGTACCCTTGGGGACCCTCACCCTATTCTGCTTTCCCTGGCCAAGCCCTCCCAGCAAAGGGTTAACCGTCTTCTCTACCTGCAGTTGCATTTTAAAGACACGAAATTAAAGCAGGTAATTTATTCTCCCCACACACGAAAGAGCAATTAGTTCTAAACAGGGC
Organism: Ochotona curzoniae; assembly: GCF_017591425.1. Taxonomy (NCBI): domain Eukaryota; kingdom Metazoa; phylum Chordata; class Mammalia; order Lagomorpha; family Ochotonidae; genus Ochotona; species Ochotona curzoniae. The sequence goes on from NW_024465451.1 coordinate 10,772,898, forward strand.
TTAATCAGTCACCGCGAGATTGATTTCTGGAGCCCTGGGTTTTCGGGCTCCTGGCGCCATGCCAGGCTGGGGAGGGAGGGGGCCGCCAAATGAGCCGCAGCGGCATGAGCCCTTACATAATCTGCTGGGGGCCCTGGCAGCCAGGCAGCCCCACGTGGGGCTTGGCTGAGTTGGGGAGAGGGGGTCCTTTTCCTCTCCCGCAGGCCCTGTCGGCTCAGAGTAACCCTGGAAGAGGGGGTGGCCCGGTCTCCAGAGCCACCCTCCTGGCAGGTTCGGCTGGGGTTGGGGTGAGGTTTTAGGGGGCAAGGAGAGAGGTTGCGGCTCCGTCCAGCCTGTTACTTACTCCTTCCCCTTTGTCTCACCCCCTCCATGTGCCCTTCCGTTTCCCCCTTGTCCTCCCTCCCCTCTGCCTTTTCTCCCTTCTCTGCTCCTAACCGCTGGCTCCCTGCCCCTCTCTGTCACCACAGAACTCCATCCGGCACAACCTGTCGCTGCACACCCGTTTCATCCGCGTGCAGAATGAGGGTACTGGCAAGAGCTCCTGGTGGATGCTGAACCCAGAGGGCGGGAAGACAGGGAAGACCCCACGGCGCAGAGCTGTGTCCATGGACAACGGAGCCAAGTTCCTGCGCATCAAGGGCAAGGCGAGCAAGAAGAAGCAGCTGCAGGCACCCGAGCGGAGCCCGGACGCCAGCCCACCGGGCGTGCCTGCCCCAGGGCCAGTGCCTGTGGCGGCCAAGTGGGCCGCCAGCCCGGCCTCACATGCCAGCGACGACTACGAGGCCTGGGCTGAGTATCGCGGCGGCGGCGGGAGACCCCTACTCGCGGAGGCAGCCGAGCTGGAAGACGACGAGGCCCTGGAGGCCCTGGCGCCGTCCTCACCGCTCATGTACCCGAGCCCCGCGAGCGCGCTGTCGCCGGCCCTGGGCGCGCGCTGCCCAGGGGAGCTGCCCCGCCTGGCTGAGCTGGGAGGCCCGCTGGGCCTGCACAGCAGCGGTGGCGGCGCCGGCATGCCCGAGCCCTTGCTCGACGGCGCGCAGGACGTGTACGGGCCGCGGGCCCGCGCAGGGACCCCGGCTTACTTCGGCGGCTGCAAGGGCGCTGCTTACGGCGGGGGTGGAGGCTTCGGACCGCCGCCTCTGGGCGCGCTTCGCCGCCTGCCCATGCAGACCATCCAGGAGAACAAGCAGGCCAGCTTCACGCCGGCCTCCGTGCCCTACCGCCCAGGGGCGCTGCCCGCGCTGCTGCCGCCGCCGCCGCCGCCCACGCCCAGGCCCGGCCCGGTGCTAGGCGCGCCGGGGGAGCTGGCTCTGGCGGGCACGGCCGCCGCCTATCCCGGCAAGGGGGCCGCCCCTTATGCGCCTCCCGCGCCCTCGCGCAGTGCCTTAGCCCACCCCATCAGCCTTATGACGCTGCCCGGCGAGGCGGGCACCGCGGGTCTTGCACCGCCCGGCCACGCCGCCGCCTTCGGAGGTCCACCAGGCGGCCTCCTCTTGGACACGCTCCCGGGGCCGTATGCAGCAGCTGCTGCCGGGCCGCTGGGCGCGGCGCCCGACCGTTTCCCGGCCGACCTGGACCTCGACATGTTCAGCGGGAGCCTCGAGTGTGACGTTGAGTCCATCATCCTCAATGACTTCATGGACAGCGACGAGATGGATTTTAACTTCGACTCGGCCCTGCCCCCACCACCGCCTGGCCTGGCGGGTGCCCCACCGCCCAACCAGAGTTGGGTGCCTGGCTGAGGCACCCACGCCCCTAGTGCCCCCGTCCCATTTCCAAGGGTCTTCCTGTCTTGATTCCCGGGTCCCTACCCCACCCTCCCAAAGCCCGATCCAGCTCCAAGGAACACGTGAGAGTGAGCTCCCGCCCCGAGGGAGACACTCCTCAAAAGTTGGCCTCTGGGGAAGGTGGAAGGGAGGGAGCACCCCACTGTGTGCCCACACCCCTGAGATCTGCTGGCCTCCTTCTGGGGGAGGTGAGCCTGGCTGAGGAGGAGGGATTGGAAGCTGGATGCCCTGGGCAGGAGCGTGGGGATCACCACCTGGATGATGTTTGGGAAGCCAATTGGGATTCCGATGGGGAGCTGCACCATGTATCCGTCACTCTTAGCCCCACCCACTGAAGGCTTGGCAGCTCCTGCCCAAGATAACTAGCTCGCAGCTCCCTGGGGGCTGTCCTCCTACAGCCCTCACCTGTCCTCTGACCACCCCCTATCCCTCATCTCAGCTTCCTCCAGTCCTAGCCGGGCCCCTCCACCCTCTCCCAGTACTGGTCTCAGTCTCTCCAGGGGGTCTCTGCTCCGGATCCACCCCAGCCCGACGCCCCCTCCTCCGCGCCAGTCCCGGGCCCCTCTCCCGTATTTATAAAGTGTGCAGTCGGGGCGGGCGATGGGCGCGGTGCCCCGGCGCATATCGTAGGCAGTGTACCGTGGCCGTGCCGTCAGCGTGTGCGTGTGCGTGTGTGCCGTGTCCAGGCCGTGTAGAGTGCACTGTACAGCATATTTTCATGAATAAAATTGTTTTAAATATTTCCCTCACTTTGGGCCAGCAGCGGGGAGGGGGAAGGGAATAAACCGAAATGTGGGGGTGGAGGAGGGGGACCCTGTGGCTGAGCTGCTGCTGTCTTCACTGATGCTGCTCTCCTGGGTACACATGGACTAAACGCTTACTGAGTGCCTGAATTGATGCACCTGCTTCTGTGGCCAGGTGCTTGGGGAACGCTCCTGGCCTGGAAAAATTCTGTTGAGAATTAGCCTCAAAAATCGGAAGAGGGGCACAGTATTTCCATTGAATCTGTTAGATGTCTCAGGTCCTGTTCTAGGCACTAGTTCTGTCCCCCATTGTACAGAAGAGAATACCAAGTCAGGTCAGTTATCTTGGGAAGGTGGGAGGGGGTAATAAGAGAAGTGAGCAGCTTTTGGTTCTGGGCCTGAGAGGGCTGGTGGAGGAGTACACAGGTGATTATAAGGGCTGTGATGAATGGAGCACCTGGGGGCTGTGGTAGGATGCAGGATGGGCAACACTCGTCTCAGGTGGAGGAATCGGTGTTGGTGATTGGATGGTAGTGCTGTCAGTCCCTTGCAGAACAAGTGGGCGTAAGGAGAGAGAGGGGCTCAGAGAGAGGGAGCTACAGGTAGATTCCAGACCCAGAAGCAGTAGCAAGATTCCTGATGGCAATGATACAAGTGGTGGGGGGCAGTAGAGAGAGTGACTGCAGCCAGGCCACAGGTGCTGATAGGAGCTCCAACCTGGGGAGAGAGGAGGGTGGTAGGGTTCAGTGGGGTGGGGGTGGCAAGGCAGGTTCCTGAGCAGAGGGGGCCATTGCCTGAGATGGGAAGCATTGAGGCAGGAGTAACCTTGGTGGAATGTGGGGCTCAGCCTGCGAGAGGCCCCATTTCAGTTGTAGTTAAGGAGGTTTGGGGGATTGAAAGAAGCCTGTATCCTGCATGGTTGGTATCCCTGGCATTGGGCAACATGGTGGCCTGGAGATGCCCAACTGGCTAGCCAAGGCATCAGAGCCCAGGGAGGTCTCTGGGCTGGAGAGAGAGGTCAGCTACTCAGGCCCCAGAGGTTGCCTGGAGGTGTTGGGGGTCTCCTGGATTCGAGATGAGGGGCTGGGGTTTACGAAGTGGGAAGAATTTATCTACTCTGATTAATACCTTGGTGCAGGACAGGGACCCTGCTGGCTGAGAAGAGGCAACAGGGTGGGGAAAGAAAAGGAAAATCAATACACTGTGGGGTCCTTGAGTTTGAAAAAAGCTGAGTTCCAGGAAGGGAGGCCCGAAGTGCTTCCCTTCCCGAAGTCCCTCTCTCCTTGCCCTGTTGGTCTGAAAGCAACCAACTCATAGCTCAGTTTAGGGAAGCAAGTCACCCTGAGGTCTCAGGCTAGCAAGGAGTGAAGCCAAAAGTCCTGGCCCTGGCCCTGTGCTTCCTCTGCCCTGGTTCCCCTACACGCTCCGCCCTGCCACTCCGCTATATGTTTTGCTTGCGGGCATGGAGTTCAGGGAGTATCCAAAGAGGGTTGCCTCCGGTCTGGGTGCTTACTCAGAGCTGGCAGTATCTACCCAGGTTCTGGGCTCTGAGTGGGGAACTGAACCCTGCCTGGGATGGTGTGGCAGGTGTCCCTGCTGGGTGGGGTGCACATAGAGGCTGACAGGCCCTCCCCTGGGACAGATGTCTCAGCCCCACCCCACAGGCAGGCTCAGAGACAGCCCAGCTGCGTCTGGGCTCCATCTGGGCTGCAGGGCTGCCCCCCCCCTAGGCTGATGGAGGGTGGGCTGCTGGTGTGCATGTGTAGGCCTGCATGTGTCCGTGTAATTCCCTATGCCTGTGTGTGTGTGTGTGTGTGTGTGTGCGCACGAGCACACTGGCAGGGCAGCTCTCCCTGTGTATGCACATGGTTAAGTGTGTGTGTGGTGGGGATGATGATGTAGCCATCCCCGAGTGTGCCCATCTGTGTGTGCGGTTGTGGGGGCTGAGCCCACATGTGCACTCCCTGGGTGTGCCTGCTTGTCTTGGCACAGCTCTCCCTCTCTCTTCCTCTCTTTTTCTCAAAGCACCGTGCTGGTGTTCCCCTGCCAGGAGCTGCTCTGTGAGGCCACGCCGTCTCTGGGGGAAGAAGACGAGGCGGCGAGGGGAGCAGAGCGACACTGCCGTCCCTGGGATCCAGTTCAGCTCCTGAGCAGGGAGCCAGGAGACCACCTCAGAGTGATGATTGGGCACTGATAGGCCTGGGCCAGCACTAATTCCAGACACAGCTTCTGTCCTGCTGGGCCCCGCCGGGAGAAAGGGGCAACACCCCTGCAGCTGGGGGTCTGCAACTGGCCCTTCCCCGCCAGCCTCGGAGCCCAGCAGACGCGCCCCCCTCCGTGCCCACTCCCTGGGAGGCGTCTGACACATGATTTATTCATAAAAAGCCATCATTTGTGCCAAAGAAGAACTGAGCCTCTCGCTTTTTAAGTGCAGATAATGCTCTCAGCTCCTGCCTCCCTGCCCGTCTTCTCTCACCTCCTTCCCCTCCCCTCTTCCTCTCTGTTCCTTTATTGTTCTCCACACACCTCCCCTTCCCCCTTCCCCCTTTCCCCATTCAATCCTCCCCACTTCCTCTCTCTCTTACTATTAGGGGAATGAGGCAATGTGGGGAGGCGGGATCACAGCTGATTGTCCCAGACTGGGAAGGCCTGGAGCCCCGTGGACCCCACCCCTCACTCTGCCACTCTTCTTGAGCACCACTGGGCAGGAATAGGGGATGGGGGGGCTGAGCTGTGCAGGGACAGGGGGCCTCTGGAAGCTGTCCTAGTCAGTACCACCCCCTTGCTAACGGCTGTGACTTCACCCCCACCCCATCCGCACTAGTCTCCCCCAAGCACAAATGTTCCATCTAACCCAAACCAGTGGCCTTACTGTGGGAACACAGCTTCAAGGCAACACTCACTCTGACTCCTTCTTCCACACACCGTGCACCCCTAAGCTCGCCACATAGAAATTCTGAAACCACCATTATTCTGGGGGCAATGTTTGCTGTGAGAGGCTGACATCGGTGGAGACTCTTGAGGCCCCGTTACAGTGACAGGTGTAACAGAATGAGTGTGTCCACAGGCAGGAGATTGGACACAGACACACAGAGATCCACGTATGTGTGTATGCGCCCTCCTGCTTGCACGTGCATGCACACACACACAGGCATGTGCACAGCCACCCACTGATGCAGATGGAAGCATTCCTCACGCTTCTCAAAGTATTCCTCCCCCGAGCACCTGCACTGTGGGCTGGAAGTCTTTCCTCATTCAGGCACCTGTTCATTCATTCATACATTCATTCGTTCGTTCGTTCGTTAGTTCCATAAACTGCTTTCACACCCCTCTCCATGCCTGCCCTTGTGTCAGGCATTGGGGTGGCAGAAATGAACCTGGCTGGCCCTGTGGAGGGGGTCTGAAGCAGAGGGGTCCCTCCCCTGCAGCCTTGGTCTGGGGGCCCAGCAGGCGAGGGGTTAAGTCATTTGGCATCCAGAGCTGGAGCCATTAGGCCTCCTAATTATGAAATTATCGAGGTCCTCAGGTGACTGCTAATTTCACACACACTGTTCCTCTCACGGCTAATGAACGCCCGCAGAACCCACGCCTTGTCTTTCCTGCTGAACGGTGACCTGCAGTTAATAAGCTCAGGAAGGCAGACAGGCCTCCGGCTGGGTGGGTGGGGCGCCAGGCCTGAGGAGGGGGCCCATTCACCCTCCTGTCTTTCCTTGCTGATCGTCAGCCCAGTGAAGGCTTCAGAGCAAGGCCCAGCCACAGCTTTTGCAGCACAGGCTAGACCCCTACATACACTCCCACCCAGGCTTTTGGGAGCAGATGAGAGGTAAGGGGACTGGGTGCAAGCATGTGAGGGCCAGAAAAAAAAAATGGAGGCAGTAGAAGACAGTTTGTGCTTGATTTGGGGCTATGGGGGGTGGGCTGAGGTGACCATGACTGAGGGAGTAGGTATGGCCAGAGATGCTAGACATGGTGATGACTTGGTGGGGGGTGTCCCAGGACCAGTCAGAGTTCCATGGGTGATGGCTGCTGGCTGTGAAGTTTTTTTAAAGTTCTAGTGTTTTAAATTTAAAAAGTAACAAAATGACTGCAACTATGTTTATATATGTGTGTGTATATATATATATGTATATATATATAAACTGATGACAAACTTAGGTGGGGACACTGCAGGGGCTCGGGGGCTCAGTGCAGGGGCAAGACCCTTTCTCCCAAAGAGGGACATAGTGGACCCTCTGTGCTGACTGCCAGGGTGACTTGTCTCTGGGGAGAAGCATGCCCCTTAGCCACCAGCAAGGCCAGTAGCAACTTAGTGCTAGAGTGGCACATGAGAAGCCAAGAGAGCGAGTGCCATAAAAGGCCTCTGTTCTTGCCTGTGCCTGCCCAGTGGCCTTGGGCAGCTCCTGACCATCTCTGGACCTCTTCTTCTCCTGAGAAACTGATTCATTTAGACTAGAGCTGTGATTTCCCATCTGTTACAGAGGGGCAGGGGTCTGAAAGACATACCAGGGAAAGGATAGCCTCTGTTCTAGGCTGTGTGTGTGTTTGTGGAATTTATTCTTTCTGCTCTAGGAATCAGAGGCTGTCCTGACCACCCGCTCCCAGCCCCGTGTGGTAGATGTCCTATTCTGCCAACACCCACCTCTGTGCCTCTGTCTCCCACCTGTCGGAGGTAGGCAATGCACCTGCACGTTCCCTTTGGATGTGACAAAGACCCCAGTGGTCACTGTCGTTCCCACGTGACCCTTTCCTTGAATCTTCCCCCAAGCTGTTGCTCAGGTGCCCACATGGTACTTTCAGGCAGCTGGATTCATTGAGGGACAGCTGCTCCCAGGAGGGCAGAGTGCTCCACATACTTGTGGGAAGGCCCCTGCGGGCCCACTACCCTTTCTGTATATTGTCCCACTTGACCTCACACAGCAACATGGGGGGAGATGCTTTTGGTATCTCCATTTTACAGATGAGAAAACTGAGGATTCCAGAGGATGCTGGTTAGCCCAGAGTCACAAAGCTAGAAAATGGCAGAGCCAGGTCTCAGACCCAAAGCTTGTGGACCTTCGACTGTGCTGTAACACCCTTTTCTCTACATGCCATCCACAAATGCCATAACCAGCAGGCACATTTATACACCCTCCCCTGCATTCCTGTAGGCACTGTCAGATACAGTCCTGCAGACCTATACCGCATCTGCAGACTTGCAAACATTTACATCACAAGCCACAGGTATACTACACACACATACACACAAGAACACAGCTCCACGTGATGCTCAGGTGTTAGGATTCTCCCACGCACATGTGTTCACTCACAGAGACACACTAGGAATGCCCTTCAAGGAGAGTTTATGCGTGCACACGTGTGTGTGTGAGAGAGACACTCTGTACACAATTGACTCAGGCACAAGGGTCCCCTTATGTGCATGCACACACTTGTGCACATGCACAGGGAAACTCTGGCACTGGCACCCTGGTGCAGCTAGGTGAGCAGCTTCCCCACCCCACAGGGGTGACGGATGCACCCCTGTCCTCAGTGACTATCCGAGTGTCATGGTGCATGAGGCGCAAACACCCAATTAGTGGGGCTTTTGAAAGCATCGGCTCGTAACAGGAAGCAGAAGAGGCTGCAATTGGCATAAAACATGGAGCTCCTTACTCTCACGGGGGCGGGGGTGTGCACTGTGGAAAGGCCTGGAGGCACAACTCTCCCTTCCGCTCTGCACTTGTTACTGGAGAAGGACCCTCGTGAGGGGCCTTGGCAGGCAGCTTTGATGCTCCTTGGAAGTGGGGGGTGAGGGGAGACCTCCTGCCGGCGCTGGGCTGGCACTGAGCGAGCGGGGGCTGCGCCAACTGGCGATCAATTTCATGCACATCGTAAACCTAAGTGCTTTCTGGAGAGTCGGGCAGATTGCACATAAAGTCCCCCTTCTGTCCCTAGCACACGGGTGGGCGGGTGAGGCAGAGGCTCGCCCTGGCAGACAGACCTCCAGCAGACGATAGGAGCCCTGAGAAACCTGGCCCTGGGTGGGCGGCAGTGGGGGGGGGGGGAAGGCAACCTCATTTTAGGAAGGCTGGAGAGATGCAACAGAGTGCCTGCCTGGGGGTGGCCAGATTCTGCTAGCTACTGGCTAAAGGACCTTTGGCAGTCAGCTTCTCTCTGGTCCTTGGCTTCTTCATCTGTAGAATGGGTTGCTACAAAAGTTCAGTGAGCTCATGTCTTTGGCATGACGTGTGGTGGAGCATCAGTAAGGTCTCATTCACAGTCATTGTTACGTGCAAAGGATCCCACCTCCGTGCCACAATGCCTGGGGCTCCTCCCCACTGAAGTATCTTCCACTTTCAGGTAATGAAGGCGGGGCTGGGGTGCACAGGCTGTCTTTCTTGGCAGGAGGCCACACCCCCTGTCCTGCTCTTGCCCAAATACCTGTTTCCCCAGCTCTGCTACCCTTGGATGTATCTGCAGAGGCCTCCTCTCTTGATTTTTCCCACCATGAAATGCCAGGACCAGGCCGGAAGGGTGTCCAGGACCTAGTTTTCAAATCCCCTGTACCTGTCACCAGGGATGTGATTCTGGGTGGGCCCTACATCAAGGCCAAAGTAACCAGGGGGGAGGGGCCATGTTTCTTCTCAGCTCTGAGCCCTAGGGAGCCGTGCCTACATCATGGCTCAGACGCTCATCAAATCAGCTGCTCAGCTGCCACCCTCACCCTGGCCTTGGGAGCTCCAGTCCAGGCAGGTGCTGGCTGGGGAAGGACCCCATCCCTAGCCTTCATTCAGGAACCAATATGGAAGTCACGGGCAGCTAAGAGCAGTTCTGAAAGTGAATTGCACAGGGTTCAGATTCTGGCTTTGCTATTTGGAAGCTGTATGTTGGCGGGTAAGGTATCTGTGTTGTCCCTCAAGTATAAAATGGGATGGGAGAGGTCTCTCCCATGAGGCAACTGTGGTGGGAAGAGTGGAGTGCCTCTGATTGCTGGAGGAATGCTGGTGCGTAGCAGCAAGATCTGCATGTTTCTGATGCTGCATTCACTGTTTCTCTGTCTCCTATGCCCTTCTCTGATTCCCAGTTCTTCCCCTTATAGAGACGAAACCAAAGCCTCCACATGTATCATTGATTGAAAAACAAAACTGGGAATGGTGGGGTGGTGGGAGGGGAGAACAGGGCTAGGATAACTCATAACTCCAGGAGGTGACTTGTGCGTGACTTGTGTAGTGCACAGCTTGAGCAGCTAGATACAGCTTTTTCTGTTTCTCTCTGACACCCGGAGCTCTGCCCAGCCAGAGCATCTCGTAGTCAGGGGTTGCTGAACAGGTCTGACATGCACGCAGCAGGCACTCTGGAATGGAGCGTTGGGTCTTTGTGCACTGCATCTTCACAGCCACCTTGGGAGGAGCAGGTGTTTATCTTCAGCTAGGGAGAGCAGAGTTCAGAGAAGGCTGCACCGGTCACCATGGGAGAGGATGTGTTGTGTAACCAACAGCCCCCACATCTCAGCAGGTGGACACTATATGTAGAGGCTGACTGTTGGCTTGTGCAGGCCCTGCAACAGGTGAGTCCTCTCTCTCAGGCTCCGTTCTCCATGTAATGACTTTTCTGTGCCTCTTTGACCTTGAGGATTTGTTGGCTCAAAAGACCCTTCATGGGTTGCTACAGCCACGGCAGACCATGCACCAGCTCCTCTGTGATTTTGCCAGAAGACCACCAATTTATCCCTTGTCCACCACTCATTGACCATGAGCAGTCACATGGCCCATGTACCAATAAGGCACCTGGACAATGTAGGTGTTCATGGATGCAGGACAAAGGTGTCAATGACTGCTCAGTGTCCAGGCATGGACCAGAGGGGAAGGGCCCAGGAGTTTAAGGTGACAGGAACTTCTACTAGCTGGGGCAGAGGACTTCTGGGGTGGGGGCTGGAGCTTGACCTTGAAGAAGTGGGGGGTGAGATGGGTTTGGGCCAGCAGAGAGGAGGAATGGGGCATTGCACATGGGTGCAGAGGGGGAGTAACCCATTTGAGGCAGCCTTTCATTCCTGTAGGGAAATGTCTGAGGAAGATTGCTTAGAAAGAACAGATTTTTATTCTGGTTCATTCTTCTGGAGGCTCAAAATTCAAGCAGCAGTATGCCAAGCTCTGGTGAAGTCCCTGCTTGGCTGCCTCACATCATGGGTGGTGCACACAGGTCTCCCTCCCTCATTATGAAGTTGTCAGGTTTCAGCCACAGCCTCCCCACCCTCGATGATCCAATCTGACCTTGATTTGCTTCTCCAGGCTGACCTCTGAACACTGCAATGACATCTCCTAAAATGATAAATTCGGGTTTGGGGTTTAACTTTTTGCATGGATTTTGGGGAACAAGTCTTATTCTAGCCATAGTAATAGCTACAGACTGTCCATCCATCTACAGGTGCTTGCCATAGTCTGATGTGAGCAGACTATACAGAGAGAATGGAAAAGATACAGATGGACCCCCAAGGTGCTTGAAGAAGGATAAAAAGGCAGAAGTGGTAACGGGGAAGCCTTCCCCCTCTGCGTGTATGTGTGTGTATTAGGACAAGGGGACGGATAAAGGCTTGGTTTGGGGTGTGTGTGTGTGTGTGTGTGTGTGTGTGTGTGTGTGTGTGTATTTAGAATTTAATTATATGAAAGGCAGAATTATAGAGAGAAAGAAGGAGAGAGAGAGAGAGATCGCTCATTCACTGGTTCACTCCCCAAATGGCCTCAATGGCTGGAGGCCAAGCCATGCTTTAGACAGGAGCCAAGAGATGTTATACAGATTTCCCATGTGGATGGCAAGGGTATGAGCACTTAACGCTAACCTCCACGGTTTTTCCCAGGCCACTCGCAGGGAGCTGAATGGGAAGTGGAGCAGCAAAGCCTCAAACATGAGCCCAGGCAGGGGTGCTGGCACTGCAGACTGAGGCACAGTCTCCTTGTACGGGTTCCGAGCAAGGCATGAACCATGCAGGTGCAGGAGGCAGGGAGAGTCAGGTACACAGCTCTGATGTTCACATTGTAGGGACTGCGGGGAGGTAGTCCAGGACAGAACTTTGAGAGCAACGCTGAGTCCAGGCAGATGCTGCCAGCTAGGGCTGCTGGGATGAGACCGTGCCAGCAAAAGGGGCAGCCAAGGAGAAAGGAAAGGTCGACTGTGCCACAGGAGTGACCACAGCAAACGGTGACAAAACCATTGTTGGTGACCTTGGCATTGACTATTTCTGGACCACGATGGATGCCAAAGCCAGAACAGGTGGGAGACAAGCAAGTTCCCAGAGTAAGTGTGGGCACATGCTCCAGAAGCTTCTCCAGGACAAGGACAAGGTGGCTATGGAAAGGAGGGGTCAGGCTGTTACTGGAGAGCATTCCTAAAAATGATCTCATTGTCCTTGTTGTCTATAAGAACAGCTCTTTCCCTAGCTGAGAGCTGATGAGGAGGGAGCAGCAGGGAGAATGGGGTTAGAGAAAGGGACCCCTCTGGGGATTGGACTCAGTGGAGCATATCAGCTGGGAGGGCATCAAGGAGAGAGCCAGGAGTTACAGACAAGCAGCTCAGGCCAGCAGGGCTGAGAGCCGCGCATGGGTGCAGGTGCAAGGCACAGAGCCAGGGGAAGGCTGGGGCACAGAAGCCCGAGGTTGACAGAGCCCAAGGAGAGGGAAGACACACAGAGTCAGGATCAGGGTGATGGAGAGCCAGGAGGGAGACAGGGAGAGACCTAAAGGGGAGGAGGACCAAAGCTGGCCAGACCTCACCCCCACCCCACAGGAATGTGCTTTCTGTAGGGAGGGGCCAGCCCAGAGTTCAACTCCACTCCCAAGCCCAGTCAGCTTCACCCCAGTGGCCATGATGACTGCAGCCATGCATATGCCTGGCCTTTGCTTTCCGTGGCCTGGACTGCGGGGAGGGGTCTGCCAAGACCTCCTTTGACTATAGCGGCAAAGCCACAGCCCTCACAGCAGTGTCAGGGACCAAAGGACATTGAGGGTCCTTGCTCTTCCAGGTGATGCCAGCCATAGCCCCTCCCCAAGTAGGGACAGACCTAAAGGGAGGCCAGGACTACAGCTAGGTCTCCTGACCTCCACCCCTCACATCCCCAGCCTGGGGCCTGGGCTGCCCCGTGGGGCCTAGGCCACCCTGACATTCACCTAATTGTCTTCCCACTTTGATGAGTGGCTCTGCAGAGGCACTGCCACGGATCAAATTAAATGTGAACCAAGCAGGCAGCCCGATGATGAGAAGGAAATACCACATTTACATAGCCTGGCGCGGGGGTAGGGAGACCCAGGCCCGGAGATGGAGACCCAGAGACCAGAGGAGACAGACAGACACATGCGGCAAGGGGTGGGAGGAAGGAAGAGGTTGGGGAGAGTAGGGCGGGAGGCAGGACATCTTCCACAGTGTCGCTGTCACTGTCACCATGGTGTGAAGGGCAGGTGGCAGGAGGCTCTCACCACTCCGGGGCTGGTCATTTCCTTCCTATCCACCCAGCGTAGGAGGCTGGCACACAGCACCACTCCTGCCCTGTCTCTCAGCTGGGTCTCCCCATGGCTCCCCTCACCCACACCCTGGACCCCACAGCTGGGCTGCAGCTGCCTGCTACTGCAGGCCCTGGTGGGTGCGGCTGTGCGTTTCCCTGCAGTTCACTCAGGGACATCCTGGCTGCCTCTCCTGTGGTGCGGGATGGGCCACCAAGGGTGTGTGTGTATGAGCATGTGCAAATGTGACTGTGGGAGTGGTCACTGGTGCCACCTGAGGCCTGAGTGTAGGTGCATGGGCTATCTCTGTGCTTGGGGCTTTAGGGAGCCTGTGTGCAGGACATGGAGGGCTCTGGGGATCCAAATCAGAGTGACTATGCCCACGGCCCCTCTGTCCCAAGCACCATGACCAGATACCCCTCTGCCCAACCTCTGCCGTTGAGCCTCAAAGGCATGGGATGGACACCTTGGCTAGCATGGTCAGCATCAAAGATGTTTACTAAACAGCTGCCAGGTGCTGGGCAGAAGCCATGCCCTTTACAGGCATGTTCTTGCTCACTGGTTTCATCCCCAGGAGTACTCATGTCAGCCTCTGTTTGACATAGGCACATAGATCCAGAGGAAGCGAGTCCTTGAGTGGGGCACTGCGCTCAGCCTGGGTTCAGCCCTCTCCTAGTGAGACCCCCTTCCTTGGCCTTGGAGACAGCACTGGGCATCCAGGGAGGGCAGTGGGATGTGGGAAGAGAAATCTGCCCTGTGCCTTGTGAGCTTGCACATCTATGCAGGTATGTGTGTGTGAGACACTGCGCTCTATGGCCACAGCCTGGGCCTGGACACCCTGCCCTCAGCCAGTGTCTGTGAGTGGCTCTGCTCTCAATCTTGTCCCCAACCTGGGAATTTTTAGTCTCCTATTTTCAGAATGGGCAAACTGAGGATCAATAATGGGAGTGAAAAGCAAGAGGTGATGTCAAGGCTGCCCTGAGCCTCATCTATCCAGTCTAGCTTTCCTCAGACACCTGGGCTCCTGGCTGCCCTTTGCTTCGCGCCCCCATCCCTGGTGATGCTGGGAGCTGGGTTAGCTTCCTCTGTTCCACCCCAGCCCTAGGGCAGCTCCACCATGGAAAAGCCCTTCCCCCTCATCCATAGGGTCCAGGGCAGCTTTTACTGGGAAAATAATTAGAAATCTAATTCTTATTTCTCCCACTCCACTAATTGTCTGTGGACAATTTGATTGTAACAGTCGTCGCTGAAGCAGAAAAACCACCTTATTTCTGCCAGGCAGCCTCCCTGCAATTAACACCGCGCTACCTCGCTCTCTCACCTGCACAGCCCAAGGCAGCGGGCGCCTCACCTCTCTGCCTCCCTGCTCAGGCAAGGGCACACCTGGGGAGCAGGTCTGGCCATAGGCAGCAGGCACCAAGGAGGCACTGGGCAGGGGCAGCAGTGGGGGGTTGGGAATTAAAAACAGAGAGAAAGAGAGAGAGAGAGAATGAATATGAGTGTGAATATTTGAGCATTTAGGTACAAGGAGGGAGGGGGAATGCAGATCAAGGCATGGGCCGGATCCAAAGCAGAGAGAGCTGGAGGCTTGGGAAGAAAGTGCCCCCTCCAGGGATATGGCTGGGGAGGCAAGAGCCCAGCCCCCTGTCCAGACTGCCCCTTTGCCAAGAAAGGAGACACCTTCCCCTGCCTCAAGACAAAACCAGACAGTGTGTTTAGGAGCTGGCTGCCAAGGGCTCCCTAGAGAGCACTGCCTCCTGTGGGACGCGGCTGATTAAGGAAGAAAGGAGGGAAGAGGGGTGGGCCATGAGAGGCCAGGGTTGGGATGGGGAGGATGCCAGATCCAGGGACCAACTGAGGAGGGGGACAGCAGGAGCCACCCTTACAGGGATTAACCTGTTGATCAAAGCTGGGACAGGTCCTCCTTGGCACCAGCCACCACCCTGCCCAGCACCCTGAGGCAGGTGGAAGGGAGGTGCCATGGTTACCTCTGTCTCCCCCCAGCCCTTGTCATTAACCCAGCCTGTGCTTTCCACTCCTGGCAGGGCTCTAACAGGGGTCTAACGGGGTGGAAAGGGGAACCTGATTCCACGTGGGCTGAGCTTAGCCTGTTGGTTGATGGGACCCCTCAGCTGTGGGGCTGCCATTCTGCTGCTGTCAGAGGCCCATCTTGGGTGGGAGCCTCATGGATGGCACAGTTTGGGCAGCCCTGGTCTCACTTCCTGGTGATCTGACCTGTCCACAGCCCAGGGTTGCTGTGCCAGGCTCTGCCCCAGCCATTTCTCCCCCAGGCCAGAGCCTAGCAGGGAGGGTGGAGCAGCCTGGGGCCTGTGGAGGGGTGGGAGAGAGGCAGAGAAAGCGGAGCTTCCTCTGGAGCTCCTCCGCTCTTCCCTCCGCCTCCCCCTCCCAGGCCTGTCAGGGGAGGCCGGGGAGCCGGGGGCTCCTGTCAGTCGCGAGCTGGAGAGCTCCCCGGGCTTCATTAACATGCAAATTAGCAAGTTCTGACTGGCTGTGGCAGCCACGGGCAGCCGCCCCTCCCACCCAGAGAGTGAGCCGGGGTGTGTGTGTGTGTGTGTGTGTACGCCTGTGAGTGGTGCTGGATGCAGCAGGCTTGGAAGAAGGGCAGCTGCTCCTTGCCTTTGACTCTAAGGGGAGCAACACACGGGTGTCACACACACACTTGGAGAAGGGGCATGCACTTGCTGTACAGCCACTTCCAGCCATGAATCATGGTCTTAGACACACCTGTGGACTGTCCCCATTGTAGTGACCCCCTAAACTGTTTCCAACAGGCAGACCAAGTCCAGTTCCCTTCCACACCCTCACTCACAGTCCTGCAGAGCACAAACCCACAAGCACCCAGCGGCCCCTGCAGCCACAGCTCTCTCTCACAGCCTCACACACAGGCACACGGCCCAATGAAAGGGAGGTGCTGAGCGAGGCTTTGCACAGCTGCTACCACCTGGATGTCCCCCATGCCTGTCGCTGCCCATGTTGTTGTGCTGACCAAGAGCAACCTGTGTTTCCCCAGGTCCCAGTCTGTCAGCCTTCAAGGCTGAGTTTCTTAAACTGTCTGGTCTGGGCTCCAAATCTTCTTTCTTTAGCTTATCTGTACAGTCTTCCAGCTGTCACCTCTGCCAGCTGCCTGCCAGGGCCCTCTCTTCCCAGATGGGGGTAGGGTTGTGCCCCTCCTCTGGTTGCACAACCTGGGGATTCCCATGAGAGTGGCCCTGGTCACACTGCATTGCAAATGCCTGTGTCGCGTCTGCCTGCACTGGGGACAGGAGCTCGAGGAGGCCAGGGCGGCGGCAGTCAGTCTCGTTTACCGCTCTGTCCCCTCGCTCAGCTTGCCTGTCTGTACCGTTTCCCTAGCAGGATGGAGCAGGAGCCAGAAGCCTTACGGGAATGGTTTACGCCCACGCGGCCTGCTGGGCATGGCCATGATCAGCAACCCTGTTGTAATAGGTGAGGAAACTGAGGCACGGGGTGAGGGGCATGTATCTGAACAAGACCATCCAGCCACAAGTGGCATGTAAACTTGGGGAGCCTACTCTGGAAGTATGCATGTGTCCTTCCTAAAATGTCTGGCATGGAGCTGCCCAGGCCTGAGGAGGGGAGCAGGTCTTTGCTCACCCACTGACTGACACAGGGCCCCTAGGCTGCGAGATGCTGGCGCATCAGGGCTAGACGGGATCACAGGAGCCACCATTTTGGGAAGTTCCCACATCTTGAGTGTGCGCTAGTATACTGAACGCTTTTAACCCTTGAGGCAGCCCAGTGAGGTGGCACTGTGATTAGCTCCACTTCCCAGGTCAGAAAAGTGAGGCTCACTGTCTCTTCTCCAGGCCCAGGGTGCAAGTGATGGTGGATGTTTGTGGCTTTGTCTATAGGGAATCTCCACTTTCCACCCCAGCCCCTTGGGAACCACAGCTGACATCTACGGCCCCCCTCCTCCTGGGTGACACATGATTCCAACCAGACCCATCAGAGCCCTGACTTGAGAACTTTGAACGTGGGTCGAGGGAGAGGTCTGGAGCTGCAAACTGCCCAGATACCCCTCTGCAGTGGGAGAGAGTGGGAAAGAGGAGCAGGCAGACAGGCTGATGTGGGGGGAGGGACGCAGGGGCTCCTGCCGTAACTGGGGGGCTTCAGCACCCCTCCTGCTTATGGGGCAGTCTCCCAGATGTCGCTGTGTCACCTGAGTCTCTTCTATGCTCTTCGCTCCTCTGCTCCGTAGCAGAATCAGGGGGTGTTGAGGGGCAGGAGGGGTCTGTACCTTCCTGGGTGACTTGATTCAGGATCCAGATTGCCTCACTCTGGCTGGACCACTGTAAATGCATGGCACTGGCTGGGCCATCCTCAACTTGCCACAGCCAGGGCCCTTATGGGTAGATGGGTGTGCCAGGCCCTGGCTGAACCCCATGGCACATGCGCCAGTGTGCACTGGACATGGTCTTGGGGCGCACGTGGTGCACATGTGGTTCCCTGGCTCTGGAAACCACAGGCCCTGGGGGAAGGGGCTCAATGTGTGGTCCTCCCTGCCAACCTGCTGCTCCCAGCTCCCTTGCTACCTCCTTCTCAGCCTAGGGGGTGAGCGACTCAAGGTTGCAGCCAACATCTTTTTTTCTTTTACTTTCAAAGGTAAAGGCCGAGCGTGCACAGCTCTGATGCTCTTGTCTGTGCAGGGGCCCCAGAAGCAGGGAAGCCAGCTGTGAGTAGCTCCTTCAGGGTAACAAGAGGCAAAGAGGGAGAAAACAAGCCCTCCTTGAAACTTACACTACCACTAGGCTGTGTCAGCCATTGAGCAAGGACTCAAACCTAGTTCTCCTGACCCTGGGCCTCTCAGGTTCCACAGTCTGCACTAACCATGTGCCCCTGCAGTTACAGCTGCCAATGCTTCCTGAACAGGGACTGGTTCCTGTCCTGCCTTGCCCCGACTCATGAGGGTTCCAGGTGAGGGCTTGCCTGTCTGTCCCCAGTCTAAAGACTGTACCCCTGCCTAAAGGCCATCGTGCTTAGGTCCATCCCCCATTTGGGGCTTTCTGAGCCAGGAGACAGCCCCAGGTCTATGCAGGGAGAAGAGAGATCTGCCCAGTGACCCAAGGATTTCCTGAGTGCCCCCAGACACTATCCCTGGATTCGTTCAAGGTGAACTCAAGGTGCTTGGTGTTCTGGCTGTGGCTCCTCGGCTTGGCAACCACCCCTGGCAACTGGTACAGACAGGGCAGGAGTGCAGCCTTTGGGCCCGGGGCTATCGGGGCCAGAGTAGTCCTGCCTGGACCTGGACACAAAGGGTTAACAGGCTGGGAAGAAGGAGCAGCAGTCCTTTGGCTAAGGAGCCTTGTTAATTGATTCCCTCATTCCCATTTGCTCCTGCTAAAGAGAGACAGATGAGAGGGAGCCCGCCAGGCCCGTCTTGGCACCCGGCAGCTTGGCTGGGCACAGCTGTGCTCATGGCGCTGATGTCTGTGGGGGAGGGGCCGGTCGCAGCGGAGGTGGGGAGGTGGGGCAGTGCCTTGCAGGCCCAGGGCCCTTGCTGTGGTAGAGGTAAACTCAGGGTGTGTTGAAGGGGGCATCCCACAACACCCCTTTTGAACCTGGGGCCATCTGCAAGCTTGGTGGCAGACCCCAGAGGCAGCTCCTCATTTCTGGGCTCTTTTGCCTGAGGTCCAGGCAACACTTGCACCTGGGAGCAGTCTGTGGCAGCCTGTCCAGTGAGCTCTGTGTCTTTGTGAGGAAGGCTGAAGTCTTGTGACAAAACCGGCAGCCTTGCCATGGCCACAGGCGCCGTCTGAATGTCCTGGCACTGACCTGCCTCGTCGGTCCCTCTGCCAGGACCGCCGGTGTCTGTCTGACTGGGCTGCCTTGGGTGGTGCGAGACAAAGGCTACCAGTTTCCCCTCAGAGAATGGAGTTCCAGTGTCATGACACAGCCAAGTGTGAGATCCCAGGGTTCAAATCCTGGCTCTGCCTCCACTCGTGAGTGGCATGATTTGGGCAAGACAGGCAGCCACGGTACCCCTTGACTGTGTCCGATGGCCAAAGCGATCCTGGCTCCCTATCCCTCCCTGTGCACGCCTAGTGGCGATGAATTGTGCAGTTTCTCTCAGTGCCTGTGATCAGGGATGGCTAAGTGATGTACCAAGTGGTGGTGGTGGTGGTAGTGCTAGTTCTGAGGCCAAGCCTCCAGAGTCCTTGACCATTTTCAGTGGAGCCCTGCCCAGCTGCTGTGTGAATAAGCCAAGGCTTTCCTGCTGGATGAAGACAGACATGTGGCCCTGTTACTGCCAACCTTCAGACAGTAGCCTGCCACCCCATAGCAGCTGGGTGCAGGTGTGTGCTTGAACTCAGACAAGGCCAAAAGGAGGGTCCAGCTGACCCTGCAGCCCACAGAACCATGAGCGGAGTGGGCAGGCAGTTGTAAGCCCTACATGTTGGGGTGACTTGTTACGCAGCAAAAGCTAACTGATACACTGTCTGGGATCACTGCTGTGAGGATCAAATGAACTACTGAAGTAAAGTGCCTCGAGGTACCTGCCACAGAGCAGGTGATGGGAAAGTGGGACTTCTATTACTGCCCAGGGTGGAGTCACTTACCACAACTGAAATCTCGCATTTAGACATTGTTCTCTCATCTGCACTTAGAAGCTGAGCAAACTCTCCTGGATCCAGCCCCTCCCCACCCCCTTGTCTGTGGCTGTCGGGAAAACGAGGTTGACAGTAACATCCTTGGGTTCTAACTGTGTCACGGGGCTCTGCTGCAGGGATTTCCTGTGCTGTGTCCTACCCAATCTGCACTAGCCCTTAGGAGAGAGGAGCTCCCGGGTAGGCATTTGTTCACAATTGCCATTTTAAATCCAAGCAAACCAAGACATGGAGATGCCAGTGCTGTCTTCCCAAGGTCACACAGTGATTAACCTTGAGATTTCGCCGCTCAGGAAGCAGCAAGTTCTTTGCTCTTGTACCTGCTTTGCCAGTTCAGTCCCAGTCTTTCCTGGACAACGCCCTCTTCGTCCTCCCATCCAGGTGCCCACAGTCAATGACAGTCTGAAAACATCGAATGGCAAAGGAAATCCAGAAGTCCATTCCTAAGTATACATCACCCACCTGTCAGTCAATTTACCAGAATGATTGCTGCGGCATTCACATCTCAGTGCTTGTGTTCAGAAAAACTTTGGCCTCCCCAAGTCCAACAGTAGTGATGCTGGCAACTTCATTATGTCTATTATATCATAATCGATTACAGTGTATTAGTATTCTGTAGTATTGTCAGTTGTTAATTTCTTACGGTGTCTAATTTATGAATTAAACTTTATCAGAGGTATCTGTGTAAGGGAAATATACAGCATTTAGGGAGGGGTGGGAACCAGCTGTGGTTCCAGGGACCTCCTTGAGCTGTAGGACAGGTGGCGCTCCTGCAGCTGGGTCTCCCTCAAGCTCTTAGAGGTGACAAGGCTGTTAGGTTCCCTGGAAGGGACGCTGCTCTCCTCGCCTCTCTCACACGCAAACCCTGACGCCGCCCTCCTCTCTGCAGGACCATGTCTTCTGTCTACTTTCTTGAGATGCTTTGTAGGCCGACCAGATTTCCCTGCCTTCCAAACGACCATGGCTCGGTTTTCCAAGCTTCTGCCAGCTTTGCCTCATCCTTCCGGTTCCCCTCCACCCCTCTGGTTAGGCGTTCTGCTAACCTGGGACCACAGGTTTCTGCTCTCCGAAAGGAACCACAGCTCACACCTGGTGCCCTCCAGCAGTGCAGGCCGCAGTGTGAGTGGCCATGTTCTCACAGGAACCCCACCCATTGCCTCAAGGGAGCCACGTGGTGCCAGTCTCACCAATTGGAGTCTATTTCCAGTCTTGGGACTAGAAATGCGAACAGGAGTGTCTTCCTTGGAAGTTGCAGGTTCTGAGGATTGAGAAGAGGGGAATTTTTTCATGGTTTTTTCTTGTTTCAAACTATGGCCGTTGCCTTTGTGGAAGCCTAGTTTTTAGAACAGTAGATTATATATGTATATGTTCTTGGGGGAAACTTTCCCGCCTCACAAATACCTCATTAGCATACTGTTATTTTTAGACCAAAGGTGGCCAAGGAAGCCCTACTGAAGATACAAAAATTAAAAATAAAGATTGGTTCCACTTGAAACAACAGCAGCAGCAGCCCGTGGAGTGCTTGGTGGCAGCATTTCCTGTCTCCAGGAAGCACAGGTCTGTGCAGTCACTTCCTGGGAGTTAGCTCCTGGGGTTCTGTGGGCTGGAAATGGCCTCCTCATGCCCGTGGAAATATGAGCTGTGTTTTTGCCATGGACAGACCAGAGATCTGAGCACTGCTCCCGGGGCTGTCTTGGCAATCAGGCAAGGGAAGAGGCCTTGGCCTGTCTTCCCCTGCACAGGGGCCTGGGAGACCCCAGGCTGCAGACCCAGCCTGGCAAGGGATTCAGTTTCTTGGGTTTTCTCTATCTAAGGCATAGGGGCCACCCTGGCTTGCAAACTCAGGTCAGAACCCTAGTGTCTCTCTCTGTCCTATACCTCACCCTCCATGGTCTCACTACATGTCAGACCAGCAATTCCACCTCCCTCAATTGTTTGGAATCAGGACACTTCTTTCCATCTTTGCTCTGGTCCCCAGGCTCTCTCAGTCTCCATCTCTGATCTGGGCTCTGGTACCTGACTTCTCCCTGGGCTGCTTTCTGCATACTAACCCTCCAGGTTCTCATAAATCTCATGGACTTACCATTTCCCATTGCACCTGGAATTACACCACCAGCTCACATGCACCTGTTTGTACACTGGCTCCCTCCTCTTTATTAAGATGCGTCTCTTTCCTTCCCTCCTCTGGGTGCTTGCTATGCTGGGTAGGGCATGGAGTTCTCTTACTTTCTGCCCACCAGGCCTCAGCAGGCCGGGGGTCACCATCCCAAAGGATCCATTGTGATCATCCAAGGTGTAAGATAACCTTTTGGCCGGTGACTCTGTGCCCTAGTCCCTCACTTGTGCTCTTTGCGAGTTGTGCTCTTTGCAACCTGGGTTATTTCGCTTGGCTCTGCACTTGGGTCTGTGAGGGCAGGACACAGGCTGACCTTGTTCACTCTGTGTCCCTAACAGCTAACACAGTGCTTGATCACAGATACAACAGTTAAACCTAGTGTGGGAGGCAATGTCACCCCCACTTCACAGTATGGGAACTCGGGGCTGGCACAGGGCCAATGCTTGGCAGAAAGGGGCTGAAGTCCAAGTGTGTGGGAGGGCAGAGCCTGTGTGTACCCCACTTCCTTGGTGGCTTGTTTGAATTCACAAGGCAAGCTCATACCCAGTACTGCGCCTGTCCCTACCCCCGGGCTCTTCTTTCAGTTTTTATTATAAGCGAGGAAATGAGGGATGCACAAGAGAGGGCTCCTGGATGGTCCAAAGGTCCTTCCTGTAGGGACTTTGAGAGTCTCATGATTTTCCTAGGCCTCTTAGACCTAGTTCGCCAGGAGGGTTTCACTGTGAGCCATGTCCAGCCAGGCTCCCTGCCCACAGGGGCATCACCTCCCTCCGCCCCCATGCAGGCCGCCCGCCTGTGTCTGTCACATCAAGTTCAAGTGATTCATGTGGCAGCGGCTCCTGGTCTGCCTGTCGGCACGTCAGCCAGTCCTGGTTGCCATGACAACGGGATGCAAGGCACTGGGGCATCAGTGGGCTGTGGCTCTCAGAGGGGCAGTGCCACAGACAAGGGAGGGGCTTGCTTCATCCTCCTGTGGGAAGCTTGGCAGGGGCTGGAGCCGTGGGGCTGGGAGCCCCTCCCTGCCTCCGAGTCTTGGCATTTCCTTCCTGCCATCTGTGCTGGGAGCCGGGGGAGGGGCTGGAGTGCCATCCCTGGTGGGAGGGGTCTGGGAGCAGATGGGGGGGGTGGAGAAAACAGCCCTTCCCATCCAAGACTATGCCCCACCCCCACCCTTGAAGCTTTTCCCAGGACCCTCCCACAGCATGGCCTTCTTCTCCTTGGCATCAATAGGAAGTTCAAGACCCAGCTTAGACAGAAAATTGGTCCCTAGGCTTGGCGCAAAGCCTGGAGAGGGAGGCACTGTTGGTAGGAGGGGTCCCAAGGGCATGGATGTGCTTTGTGCTAGCAACACCGGGCTAGGACCTCATCTCCACCCCTCGCCCAGTGACTGTGGTAGCTCGGAGTTCACAGACCCATTTTACTGAGCAGTGCCATGGGGCCAGCTGCGTTCAGACCCCAACCTAGCTGATTTTGGCTTGTGCCAGAAGACCCTGGCTGTGTCCAGAGGGGTGGGGACCCCTCCCTGCTGTGTCCCCTCTGTCCAACTGGCACATCCCAGCCATGGAGATGAGAGTCAGAACTGAATTGGTGGCTGGGGGTGTGGTTGGGGAGTACCAGGCTTCATGTGGACCACTTGGATTTGGGACCTGACTTCACAACTGGCCCTGTGACCCTGCCGGTTTCCCCTGTTCCTGACCACAGCCTCATTGACCACAAACTTCAGAGAGCAGTTAGACCTGAATCCCTTGTGTTCTGCCCCAGGGAGAGGGTGGGGGTTGGGCTTGACCAGGTGGCAGGCATGGGGTATGACCAAACAGATGTTCAATTTAGCAAGGGTGTAAGGGTTTACTTTCACATCAGGATGTGCAGGTGGGAAATTGCTCCTTTGGGAATGGCACCTGCTCCTCAAGCGAGGGCTCTACCTCTTCAGGCCTTGCAAGGTGAGTGCCCTCCTGGTTCTGTGCCCTTGTGTCTATTTCTGTGCTCCACCAGAGGCCAGTATCCCAAGGCCAGTGGTGATTTAACCTAGTTCCAGGCCCTTCTTCCTGGCCCTCTCTTCCTTCTTCCTGGGCTGAGCCTCAAGTGGGAGGCTTGGGGGCAGGTTGGTCATCTTTTTGTCCCTCCACCCCTCATCCCTCAAGGCTCCCTTCTTATTCCTTCAGTCCAGCTGCTATGCAGGAGCCTTGTGCTGGCTCTGGGACCACCCTGTCTCCCTTCACCCTCAACACATCCCAAAACTGATCTGGGTTTCTTGGAGCTGGGTTCATCACCGGAGTTGGGTTCAGAATCAACACATGGACAAACATAAATATTGGCCCGATTTCCTCTGATACACACAGCAGAGCTAAGGCCCAAGAAAGTGAGGGAAGTTAGCAAGACCATAGAGTAGCCATTGGCAAGATCAGCCTGCAATCTAGGTAGGCCTTTAGCGCTCAGTCGCGGGCAAGATGGCTGGGCTAGGTCTCTGGCAGCTGTTCCTTGTCACATATCTGTGGCCTGCAGAAGGATCCTAAAGGGCAGAGGGGTAGAAAGACCCCTTCCTGGAGGACCTGGATCCCAGCTCAGTTGGCAGAGACATTGTGCAGTAGCCACCAGCCCCTGCGTGCAGCTCTGAATGTCAGCAGGACCCTGAGTCCCTGGGGAACCAACTGCCTAAGCCATTGCTGGGGACTCTGGCCAGCTCGCCTGACAAAGTACAGCTTCTGAAGTTCAAGTCTTACCTCTGCAGGTCAGAAGCTGGACACCCTTGGGCAAGTCATAGGCTTCTCCTCCTGGCTACCTACTCACTGACATCACAGGGAGTAAGGACAGGAATTCAGCGTGAGGATGAAGAGCATCCGGCCCTAGGTGGTTTTCAGCACCCCCGGAGCTGTGCTTACCTCTGCTTTCCCTTGCAACTGGACAGGGAAGGTCCAGGTGCTTGTCCTGCCTCAAGCCCCCATGTCACCTCAGCTATTTTTAAACTTCTTTTCCTTCCTTCACTCCACCACTCTTACTCTCCCGCCACCCCCTTTTCAGAAATGACATAATTAGAGGGGCTTAATGTTCTGCTGCTGAAATCTTCATTTTCTTGGGTAATTTCCACTATTTCATCAAGGAATAATTAATTGCATTGTCTTTAATCAATTGTTTTACAAATCCAGCAGCGGGAGGACTTCTCCCACCATCTCTGCAGCTGCTCTCCCCCTCCTGGGTGAGGCGCCAACTCCTGCCAACGACAGAGCTGGTTGCCAGGACCAGGATGGGGGGGTGATGGGGACCTTCAGGGAGGGACCCATAGCTTCCCCAGTGAGCAGAGGCAGCCTCCCGGGGAGTGCTCACCTGCTGGTTGCAGGCTCTGGAAAGAGGCTGTGACGATTGTGTGGAAGCTTAACTTTGTAGAGGGTCTCAGGTGGAGAGAACAGGCCTGGTAAGTGACATCATAAGCTGAGAGGAGATGGGACTTCCCAGGTGGTTCCAGTCCATAGCCAGGGTTGGGTCAGACTGAAAGCAGGATCCTGCAAACTCCATCTGGTATCCCTATGTGAACAGTTGGGGAGTCCTCTGCTGCCTTCCTGGGTGTTAGCAGGGAGTTGGATCAGAAGTGGAGGCAGAGACGGAACTCATCTCAGGCACTCCCACGTGGGATGTGGATGTCTCAAGTGGTGGCTGACCCTGAGGATCAGCCCTGTTGTTAATCCATATCTTCAGATGGGTAAACCGACACTCAGGAGTTAAGTGACTTGGTTGAAGTCATGTGGCTGGTGAGGAGTTCAAGGCCTCGGCCTCCGTGTGGCTCTAACAATTGTCTATCCACAAGGGACCCACAGCCACCCTGTGAAGCCAACCGTGCAGCCCATGAAGGGCTTTCTCTCCTGCTCTCCCCCCTACAAAGCATGCTCCAGCCCCGTAGGTGTCCTGTCTCTCCACCTACCCCAGGGCCTTTGTTCTTCTCTCCCTGTCCTTCCAACAGGATTGCTCTGTTTTCCTCTCTGTCTGGTTTCCTTCTCAGAGGGCCTTACCTGAACTCTCATTTAAGTAAATGCTGTCCCTCCTCTCCCCTTCACTGCTTACCTTTCCCTCAACCTGTATGTCCCTGAAGCCATCCTTGATATGTCTTAGTACCATTCGCCAGATGTGCCCTCCACTCTGCCTTCTGTCTGGGAGGAAGGCCTGCATTGGCGACATGAGGTCACGTGGCTTGAGCCCTAACTGGGCTTGGGGACTCTGGGAATTGCTGTGCAATTTGCCATCATCCTTGTTGTGCAAGCTAGAGGGGAGCCTCCCTCAGCCTGGCTTCACCCCCGCCCCCCTGTGAGAATACATCAGAGCAGGGCTGCTGGCAGGGCCCCCCCTGTGTGGTGTGAGTGAGAATTTTTCCTGGCTTAAAGCCACGGGTGGCAGCAAAACTGTGCCATTGGGATGGATCCCTCTCTCAAAGTCTTAGTCCCAGGGACCTGCTTCCTCCCTAGCACAGACTGGTGAGAACAGCGGTCTGACCAGGTTCACTGTCCAATCCCTGTTCCTAGCAGGTTGCTGACATGCAGTAGGTGATGGGTAAGTATTTGTTGAATGAATAGATGAACGGCATGTTCCCTTGTGCCACACTTCAGAGCTCACCGGCTTTTGATTTCCATAACAATGTGTTTAGCTTTACTACAACCCTGTGATGTTGGAGAAGAAGTCTCCCATTTTACAGATTCTGCAGCTGACACCTAGAGGCATTAGTTGAGTTGGCCCTTGACACTGGCTAAGAGTGAGCGGGGTCCAGAATCCACACTTTGGTTGGCTGCTCCCCTGCCCCTTGTCTTCTGTTCCTGGCTTCCAATCCTTTTGCTTCCAGAATAAAAGCTTGAGTTGCCCTTGCACCCAGCCCTCTTTCCTTTTATTCCTTCACTCTGGGGGTGTCAATGTCCTTCAGGGAGGAACTGGGGTCACCAGTCTGTTCCCTGTGTCACCAAGCTGGAGTGACCCTAGCCCCGCCACCTTTCTGTCTTCAGTGCAGAGTCTGGCACCAAAGCCCACTACCCTCACCCCGTGTGACAGGTGTGGTCAGAGCTTGGTCTGGGGTGTTACCTCTTCCTTTCCATGTGGCTCCAGCCAGCTCAGCGGTCCGGTTTTCCTGCCTCCTGTGGGTCTGGAGCAATGATAGGGGTGAGGTAGGGAGCAGGTCAGAAGTACAGTAGCAAGCAGGGGTAGGATGATTATAAAGGCACATGCAGACTGACAGGGCACAAACATCAGGGCCATCCAGGTGTGAGACAAAGGGAACAGGGTCATCAGTGACAGCTCATCACACAGGCCATAGGGCTATGGGAAAACTAGACCTGGAGCTTCATGGCTCCAGGCTGCACAAAGCTGCAGGCCTCTCAGCCTGGCACCTCCACAGAGGCTGACTCAAGAAGCCTGGGCTCCTTCTGAAAAACTCTATGTTGACATAAACCAGCCAAGGTGAAATCGTGTTAACTTTTAAAAGGCAAGGAAGGCTGTCAGGTGTTTTTGCAACATATCCATCCAAAGTGATTTTAAAAAGTTATTTGCTTATTTATTTATTTATTTATTTATTTATTTATTTATTTATTTAGAGATCCTATTCATTGGTTTACTTTCCAAATGCCTATAAACAGCCAGGACTGGGCAAAGCTGAAGCCAGGAGCCTGGATCTCCTCAATTCAGATCTCCCATATGGGTGGCAAGGTCCAGGACTTCAGCCATAACCTCCTGCTCTGAAGTCTGCATTGACCAGAAGCTAAAATTGGGAAACTGGGCCCAGGTATTCTGACATAGGATGTAGGGTCCTAGGAAGGGTGCTAACTGCTGTGCTGCCAGAGCGGATTTTTTTTTTTTTTTAATTTTTATAAAATTTTATTTTGACATTCTTTACATAGTTAATTAGGGTAAGAAGGTTCAAGGGCTACATGAAAGTGGATAATACTAGTATGTTTTCCATATTGTTACCTTCATGTTTAAAGGGGGTTATTTAAGGGAGAAGGCCCACCCATTTTCCCACCCTCCCCAGATCCCGGATGTAGGGCATGCGCTGAGGTTCTTGCTCAAGTGGTTTTGATATTGCAACAGTTATGAATCGTTGTCAATCTTGCCACTCCAAGCACTATGAGGGCTTTGAAAAATCCACTGATTGACATAGTCCATCATAGCTGAGATGGTTGGTTGACCCGTTCTGTCTTCTCTCTTTTCTTCGTTAGGGTTTTGAGTCCAGCATTTAGATTAGGAAGATCTCCAAAGAAACTTCTTGTATGTGCTAACAAGTACAGGGCCCGGCACCGTCCATCGCTCCAATCAGCTGGTGGTTGCAGTTGCTGGGTTGGTTCTGTTTTCACTCCCGACTTCCACTGGAACCAATGGGTGTTGCAGTCCAGCCTAGTTCTGCCCAGCACATACTTGGCCCTCACATAAACCAGCGGGAGCTGCAGCCTAGGTTGGAGCGACCCACAATAACCCCCACCAGGCCCACCCCCTACCCTGGTTTGCCAGTAAGTGTAGCAGTAATCCAGTCTGTCCCACACCCCATTCCACCCCAGCCGCTATCTTAGTTATCTTAGTTTTATGTCCTGTGGAAGTGGTAACCCAAGAGGGATGAGCCCACTATTTCCCTCCCAGGCCTCTCCCACTCCCAGATTCCAGTTGATGCTGCATCTAAGCCCAAACAACCCTCGCCCACTTTAATTTTGTTTGCACCAGTAGGAATAATCCACCCAGCCCGGCTTTTCCCTGATCTGGTCCGCACGAAGCCCACAGGTGTGGTAGCTCTGCCTAGTCTGGTCTGCCCCCATCCCAGCCCATGCTCTCCTGCGGAAGTAGCTGTCCTGCAAAGGAACCCTCCCTTATTCCCCTGCCGGCTCTGCCCACTTCCTTTCTTGTTCTCAGGCTGGTAGGGCGCTGCGGTCCCTTCCGGTACAGGCCACCTCACCTCAGCATTCCATAATGTGCACTAGTCTTTGTTGCGACCAACCCTAGGTCGACCCACACTGGTGCCTGGATTTGCCAGTGGATGATGTGGACAGATTCAGCCTGGTCTTGCCCCCACGTCAGCCAATTGTATGCCAGTGGGTAGCTTTCCATGGCCTTTTCTGGGCTGTTTCCTATCATGTTTCTTGCGTTTACCTGCCGGGTCTGTGTCCTGCCAGAGGAGTTGCCCAGGCTCCTCCATCAGAACCTCTCCCAATGCCAGGTTTCACGCTTACCAGTGGGTCCATGAGCCAACCTTACTCAGTCCACCTCCTGTAATAACAGGAACTGTGGCTTTTCCTGACTGGCCTTCCACCCAATCTGGTTCTTGCTGTTGGATGTTCCAGCCCAGCCATGGTTTGTCTATACCCACATATGGCTCACACATGGCTCAGTAGGGGTTTGAGACCCTGCCTAGTCCATCCCACATCTGCCCTGGTCCTCCAGAACACCAGGGGGAGTCGGGGTCCGGCCCGGTTCGGTGCATCCAATCCCAGTCCACACTTGTGCCAAGGGAGACTACAACTGTTTCCAGATCAGAACGCAGCTCCCCTTCCAGGCCATGTGCCTCTTGGTGGGAACCTCAGCCCAGCTAGGGTTGTCCCCTTTGCTCCCCAACTGGGTCTGTTCCCAGCCATAGATCACTTGCCTGCCAATGGATGCTCTGACTCAGCTTGGCACAGCTCCTCACCTGTCCCGACCTCTGCCTTAGACACTGTGGCTTAGCGTCCCTGGCTCCAACAGACCAGCAGGTACAAGAACCTAGCTCGGCAAGACCTCTGCTCCCTCCTGGTTTCTAGTTTTACTTGTGGGCTAAGGTTTGTTCAGTCGTGCCTAATCTACTCTGTTCCATTACCAGTTGACACATTGGCCAACTGTTGGAGCTACTTTTGCAGGACAGGCCCCAAGCCCTAGCTTCTGCATGACTGCTATTTGGTGCTCAGAATTATTAGTGACTGAAAGTTTTGCTAAGGAAGAGTTACTGCCTGTTTCAGGTCCAAGAAACACAATGGGTTCAACCTGGAGCGAATTAAGCAGCAACTCAAAGAACCAAATCCCCAGAGCTCCCCAGCCGGGCGGCCAGCAGGCAGAGCCTGGCACCAAATGGCGCACTGGCCGCCCGGGGACAGCTCAGCACATGGCGGCTGTGCCCATGGCGGCTGTCCGGGATCCAGGCATGAGACGCCCCGTCCTGAGACCCACCAGCTGCCAGGCGGCTGCTGGAGGTTTAAATAACCCAGGCCCAAGGTCGCGCCCCTCCCAAATCCCATTCACCGCCCCATGAGGGCGGCGGGTGGGTCCCGGGCCTGCCCAGTCCCGGAGGCCTCCCCCTCGGTCTACTCACCCCGAAGGAAGCGGCCCCCGGAACCAGCAGGCCCGGGGACAGCTCAGCACATGGCGGCTGTGCCCATGGCGGCTGTCCGGGATCCAGGCATGAGACGCCCCGTCCTGAGACCCACCAGCTGCCAGGCGGCTGCTGGAGGTTTAAATAACCCAGGCCCAAGGTCGCGCCCCTCCCAAATCCCATTCACCGCCCCATGAGGGCGGCGGGTGGGTCCCGGGCCTGCCCAGTCCCGGAGGCCTCCCCCTCGGTCTACTCACCCCGAAGGAAGCGGCCCCCGGAACCAGCAGGCCCGGGGACAGCTCAGCACATGGCGGCTGTGCCCATGGCGGCTGTCCGGGATCCAGGCATGAGACGCCCCGTCCTGAGACCCACCAGCTGCCAGGCGGCTGCTGGAGGTTTAAATAACCCAGGCCCAAGGTCGCGCCCCTCCCAAATCCCATTCACCGCCCCATGAGGGCGGCGGGTGGGTCCCGGGCCTGCCCAGTCCCGGAGGCCTCCCCCTCGGTCTACTCACCCCGAAGGAAGCGGCCCCCGGAACCAGCAGGCCCGGGGACAGCTCAGCACATGGCGGCTGTGCCCATGGCGGCTGTCCGGGATCCAGGCATGAGACGCCCCGTCCTGAGACCCACCAGCTGCCAGGCGGCTGCTGGAGGTTTAAATAACCCAGGCCCAAGGTCGCGCCCCTCCCAAATCCCATTCACCGCCCCATGAGGGCGGCGGGTGGGTCCCGGGCCTGCCCAGTCCCGGAGGCCTCCCCCTCGGTCTACTCACCCCGAAGGAAGCGGCCCCCGGAACCAGCAGGCCCGGGGACAGCTCAGCACATGGCGGCTGTGCCCATGGCGGCTGTCCGGGATCCAGGCATGAGACGCCCCGTCCTGAGACCCACCAGCTGCCAGGCGGCTGCTGGAGGTTTAAATAACCCAGGCCCAAGGTCGCGCCCCTCCCAAATCCCATTCACCGCCCCATGAGGGCGGCGGGTGGGTCCCGGGCCTGCCCAGTCCCGGAGGCCTCCCCCTCGGTCTACTCACCCCGAAGGAAGCGGCCCCCGGAACCAGCAGGCCCGGGGACAGCTCAGCACATGGCGGCTGTGCCCATGGCGGCTGTCCGGGATCCAGGCATGAGACGCCCCGTCCTGAGACCCACCAGCTGCCAGGCGGCTGCTGGAGGTTTAAATAACCCAGGCCCAAGGTCGCGCCCCTCCCAAATCCCATTCACCGCCCCATGAGGGCGGCGGGTGGGTCCCGGGCCTGCCCAGTCCCGGAGGCCTCCCCCTCGGTCTACTCACCCCGAAGGAAGCGGCCCCCGGAACCAGCAGGCCCGGGGACAGCTCAGCACATGGCGGCTGTGCCCATGGCGGCTGTCCGGGATCCAGGCATGAGACGCCCCGTCCTGAGACCCACCAGCTGCCAGGAGGCTGCTGGAGGTTTAAATAACCCAGGCCCAAGGTCGCGCCCCTCCCAAATCCCATTCACCGCCCCATGAAGGCGGCGGGTGGGTCCCGGACCTGCCCAGTCCCGGAGGCCTCCCCCCTCGGTCTACTCACCCCGAAGGAAGCGGCCCCCGAAACCAGCAGGCCCGGGGACAGCTCAGCACATGCGCTGTGCCCATGGCGGCTGTCCGGGATCCAGGCATGAGACGCCCCGTCCTGAGACCCACCAGCTGCCAGGAGGCTGCTGGAGGTTTAAATAACCCAGGCCCAAGGTCGCGCCCCTCCCAAATCCCATTCACCGCCCCATGAAGGCGGCGGGTGGGCCCCGGACCTGCCCAGTCCCGGAGGCCTCCCCCCTCGGTCTACTCACCCCGAAGGAAGCGGCCCCCGAAACCAGCAGGCCCGGGGAGACAGCTCAGCCATGTGCCCATGGCGGCTGTCCGGGATCCAGGCATGAGACGCCCCGTCCTGAGACCCACCAGCTGCCAGGAGGCTGCTGGAGGTTTAAATAACCCAGGCCCAAGGTCGCGCCCCTCCCAAATCCCATTCACCGCCCCATGAAGGCGGCGGGTGGGTCCCGGACCTGCCCAGTCCCGGAGGCCTCCCCCTCGGTCTACTCACCCCGAAGGAAGCGGCCCCCGAAACCAGCAGGCCCGGGGAGAACGGCTCACCATGTGCCCATGGCGGCTGTCCGGGATCCAGGCATGAGACGCCCCGTCCTGAGACCCACCAGCTGCCAGGAGGCTGCTGGAGGTTTAAATAACCCAGGCCCAAGGTCGCGCCCCTCCCAAATCCCATTCACCGCCCCATGAGGGCGGCGGGTGGGCCCCGGACCTGCCCAGTCCCGGAGGCCTCCCCCCTCGGTCTACTCACCCCGAAGGAAGCGGCCCCCGAAACCAGCAGGCCCGGGGAGAACGGCTCACCATGTGCCCATGGCGGCTGTCCGGGATCCAGGCATGAGACGCCCCGTCCTGAGACCCACCAGCTGCCAGGAGGCTGCTGGAGGTTTAAATAACCCAGGCCCAAGGTCGCGCCCCTCCCAAATCCCATTCACCGCCCCATGAAGGCGGCGGGTGGGCCCCGGACCTGCCCAGTCCCGGAGGCCTCCCCCCTCGGTCTACTCACCCCGAAGGAAGCGGCCCCCGAAACCCAGCAGGCCCGGGGAGACGGCTCACCATGTGCCCATGGCGGCTGTCCGGGATCCAGGCATGAGACGCCCCGTCCTGAGACCCACCAGCTGCCAGGAGGCTGCTGGAGGTTTAAATAACCCAGGCCCAAGGTCGCGCCCCTCCCAAATCCCATTCACCGCCCCATGAAGGCGGCGGGTGGGTCCCGGACCTGCCCAGTCCCGGAGGCCTCCCCCCTCGGTCTACTCACCCCGAAGGAAGCGGCCCCCGAAACCCAGCAGGCCCGGGGAGAACGGCTCACCATGTGCCCATGGCGGCTGTCCGGGATCCAGGCATGAGACGCCCCGTCCTGAGACCCACCAGCTGCCAGGAGGCTGCTGGAGGTTTAAATAACCCAGGCCCAAGGTCGCGCCCCTCCCAAATCCCATTCACCGCCCCATGAAGGCGGCGGGTGGGTCCCGGACCTGCCCAGTCCCGGAGGCCTCCCCCCTCGGTCTACTCACCCCGAAGGAAGCGGCCCCCGAAACCAGCAGGCCCGGGGAGAACGGCTCACCATGTGCCCATGGCGGCTGTCCGGGATCCAGGCATGAGACGCCCCGTCCTGAGACCCACCAGCTGCCAGGAGGCTGCTGGAGGTTTAAATAACCCAGGCCCAAGGTCGCGCCCCTCCCAAATCCCATTCACCGCCCCATGAAGGCGGCGGGTGGGCCCCGGACCTGCCCAGTCCCGGAGGCCTCCCCCCTCGGTCTACTCACCCCGAAGGAAGCGGCCCCCGAAACCCAGCAGGCCCGGGGAGAACGGCTCACCATGTGCCCATGGCGGCTGTCCGGGATCCAGGCATGAGACGCCCCGTCCTGAGACCCACCAGCTGCCAGGAGGCTGCTGGAGGTTTAAATAACCCAGGCCCAAGGTCGCGCCCCTCCCAAATCCCATTCACCGCCCCATGAAGGCGGCGGGTGGGTCCCGGACCTGCCCAGTCCCGGAGGCCTCCCCCCTCGGTCTACTCACCCCGAAGGAAGCGGCCCCCGAAACCAGCAGGCCCGGGGAGAACGGCTCACCATGTGCCCATGGCGGCTGTCCGGGATCCAGGCATGAGACGCCCCGTCCTGAGACCCACCAGCTGCCAGGAGGCTGCTGGAGGTTTAAATAACCCAGGCCCAAGGTCGCGCCCCTCCCAAATCCCATTCACCGCCCCATGAAGGCGGCGGGTGGGCCCCGGACCTGCCCAGTCCCGGAGGCCTCCCCCCTCGGTCTACTCACCCCGAAGGAAGCGGCCCCCGAAACCCAGCAGGCCCGGGGAGAACGGCTCACCATGTGCCCATGGCGGCTGTCCGGGATCCAGGCATGAGACGCCCCGTCCTGAGACCCACCAGCTGCCAGGAGGCTGCTGGAGGTTTAAATAACCCAGGCCCAAGGTCGCGCCCCTCCCAAATCCCATTCACCGCCCCATGAAGGCGGCGGGTGGGCCCCGGACCTGCCCAGTCCCGGAGGCCTCCCCCCTCGGTCTACTCACCCCGAAGGAAGCGGCCCCCGAAACCCAGCAGGCCCGGGGAGAACGGCTCACCATGTGCCCATGGCGGCTGTCCGGGATCCAGGCATGAGACGCCCCGTCCTGAGACCCACCAGCTGCCAGGAGGCTGCTGGAGGTTTAAATAACCCAGGCCCAAGGTCGCGCCCCTCCCAAATCCCATTCACCGCCCCATGAAGGCGGCGGGTGGGCCCGGACCTGCCCAGTCCCGGAGGCCTCCCCCCTCGGTCTACTCACCCCGAAGGAAGCGGCCCCCGAAACCCAGCAGGCCCGGGGAGAACGGCTCACCATGTGCCCATGGCGGCTGTCCGGGATCCAGGCATGAGACGCCCCGTCCTGAGACCCACCAGCTGCCAGGAGGCTGCTGGAGGTTTAAATAACCCAGGCCCAAGGTCGCGCCCCTCCCAAATCCCATTCACCGCCCCATGAAGGCGGCGGGTGGGTCCCGGACCTGCCCAGTCCCGGAGGCCTCCCCCCTCGGTCTACTCACCCCGAAGGAAGCGGCCCCCGAAACCCAGCAGGCCCGGGGAGAACGGCTCACCATGTGCCCATGGCGGCTGTCCGGGATCCAGGCATGAGACGCCCCGTCCTGAGACCCACCAGCTGCCAGGAGGCTGCTGGAGGTTTAAATAACCCAGGCCCAAGGTCGCGCCCCTCCCAAATCCCATTCACCGCCCCATGAAGGCGGCGGGTGGGCCCGGACCTGCCCAGTCCCGGAGGCCTCCCCCCTCGGTCTACTCACCCCGAAGGAAGCGGCCCCCGAAACCCAGCAGGCCCGGGGAGAACGGCTCACCATGTGCCCATGGCGGCTGTCCGGGATCCAGGCATGAGACGCCCCGTCCTGAGACCCACCAGCTGCCAGGAGGCTGCTGGAGGTTTAAATAACCCAGGCCCAAGGTCGCGCCCCTCCCAAATCCCATTCACCGCCCCATGAAGGCGGCGGGTGGGCCCCGGACCTGCCCAGTCCCGGAGGCCTCCCCCCTCGGTCTACTCACCCCGAAGGAAGCGGCCCCCGAAACCCAGCAGGCCCGGGGAGAACGGCTCACCATGTGCCCATGGCGGCTGTCCGGGATCCAGGCATGAGACGCCCCGTCCTGAGACCCACCAGCTGCCAGGCGGCTGCTGGAGGTTTAAATAACCCAGGCCCAAGGTCGCGCCCCTCCCAAATCCCATTCACCGCCCCATGAAGGCGGCGGGTGGGTCCCGGAC
Organism: Ochotona curzoniae; assembly: GCF_017591425.1. NCBI lineage: Eukaryota > Metazoa > Chordata > Mammalia > Lagomorpha > Ochotonidae > Ochotona > Ochotona curzoniae. The sequence continues at coordinate 10,808,240 of NW_024465451.1, forward strand.
CTGCCCAGTCCCGGAGGCCTCCCCCCCTCGGTCTACTCACCCCTAAGGAAGCGGCCCCCGAAACCCAGCAGGCCCGGGGAGAACGGCTCACCATGTGCCCATGGCGGCTGTCCGGGATCCAGGCATGAGACGCCCCGTCCTGAGACCCACCAGCTGCCAGGCGGCTGCTGGAGGTTTAAATAACCCAGGCCCAAGGTCGCGCCCCTCCCAAATCCCATTCACCGCCCCATGAAGGCGGCGGGTGGGCCCCGGACCTGCCCAGTCCCGGAGGCCTCCCCCCTCGGTCTACTCACCCCGAAGGAAGCGGCCCCCGAAACCCAGCAGGCCCGGGGAGAACGGCTCACCATGTGCCCATGGCGGCTGTCCGGGATCCAGGCATGAGACGCCCCGTCCTGAGACCCACCAGCTGCCAGGCGGCTGCTGGAGGTTTAAATAACCCAGGCCCAAGGTCGCGCCCCTCCCAAATCCCATTCACCGCCCCATGAAGGCGGCGGGTGGGCCCCGGACCTGCCCAGTCCCGGAGGCCTCCCCCCTCGGTCTACTCACCCCGAAGGAAGCGGCCCCCGAAACCCAGCAGGCCCGGGGAGAACGGCTCACCATGTGCCCATGGCGGCTGTCCGGGATCCAGGCATGAGACGCCCCGTCCTGAGACCCACCAGCTGCCAGGAGGCTGCTGGAGGTTTAAATAACCCAGGCCCAAGGTCGCGCCCCTCCCAAATCCCATTCACCGCCCCATGAAGGCGGCGGGTGGGCCCCGGACCTGCCCAGTCCCGGAGGCCTCCCCCCTCGGTCTACTCACCCCGAAGGAAGCGGCCCCCGAAACCCAGCAGGCCCGGGGAGAACGGCTCACCATGTGCCCATGGCGGCTGTCCGGGATCCAGGCATGAGACGCCCCGTCCTGAGACCCACCAGCTGCCAGGCGGCTGCTGGAGGTTTAAATAACCCAGGCCCAAGGTCGCGCCCCTCCCAAATCCCATTCACCGCCCCATGAAGGCGGCGGGTGGGCCCCGGACCTGCCCAGTCCCGGAGGCCTCCCCCCTCGGTCTACTCACCCCGAAGGAAGCGGCCCCCGAAACCCAGCAGGCCCGGGGAGAACGGCTCACCATGTGCCCATGGCGGCTGTCCGGGATCCAGGCATGAGACGCCCCGTCCTGAGACCCACCAGCTGCCAGGAGGCTGCTGGAGGTTTAAATAACCCAGGCCCAAGGTCGCGCCCCTCCCAAATCCCATTCACCGCCCCATGAAGGCGGCGGGTGGGCCCCGGACCTGCCCAGTCCCGGAGGCCTCCCCCCTCGGTCTACTCACCCCGAAGGAAGCGGCCCCCGAAACCCAGCAGGCCCGGGGAGAACGGCTCACCATGTGCCCATGGCGGCTGTCCGGGATCCAGGCATGAGACGCCCCGTCCTGAGACCCACCAGCTGCCAGGCGGCTGCTGGAGGTTTAAATAACCCAGGCCCAAGGTCGCGCCCCTCCCAAATCCCATTCACCGCCCCATGAAGGCGGCGGGTGGGCCCCGGACCTGCCCAGTCCCGGAGGCCTCCCCCCTCGGTCTACTCACCCCGAAGGAAGCGGCCCCCGAAACCCAGCAGGCCCGGGGAGAACGGCTCACCATGTGCCCATGGCGGCTGTCCGGGATCCAGGCATGAGACGCCCCGTCCTGAGACCCACCAGCTGCCAGGAGGCTGCTGGAGGTTTAAATAACCCAGGCCCAAGGTCGCGCCCCTCCCAAATCCCATTCACCGCCCCATGAAGGCGGCGGGTGGGCCCCGGACCTGCCCAGTCCCGGAGGCCTCCCCCCTCGGTCTACTCACCCCGAAGGAAGCGGCCCCCGAAACCCAGCAGGCCCGGGGAGAACGGCTCACCATGTGCCCATGGCGGCTGTCCGGGATCCAGGCATGAGACGCCCCGTCCTGAGACCCACCAGCTGCCAGGAGGCTGCTGGAGGTTTAAATAACCCAGGCCCAAGGTCGCGCCCCTCCCAAATCCCATTCACCGCCCCATGAAGGCGGCGGGTGGGTCCCGGACCTGCCCAGTCCCGGAGGCCTCCCCCCTCGGTCTACTCACCCCGAAGGAAGCGGCCCCCGAAACCCAGCAGGCCCGGGGAGAACGGCTCACCATGTGCCCATGGCGGCTGTCCGGGATCCAGGCATGAGACGCCCCGTCCTGAGACCCACCAGCTGCCAGGAGGCTGCTGGAGGTTTAAATAACCCAGGCCCAAGGTCGCGCCCCTCCCAAATCCCATTCACCGCCCCATGAAGGCGGCGGGTGGGCCCCGGACCTGCCCAGTCCCGGAGGCCTCCCCCCTCGGTCTACTCACCCCGAAGGAAGCGGCCCCCGAAACCAGCAGGCCCGGGGAGAACGCTCACCATGTGTGCCCATGGCGGCCGTCCGGGATCCAGGCATGAGACGCCCCGTCCTGAGACCCACCAGCTGCCAGGCGGCTGCTGGAGGTTTAAATAACCCAGGCCCAAGGTCGCGCCCCTCCCAAATCCCATTCACCGCCCCATGAAGGCGGCGGGTGGGTCCCGGACCTGCCCAGTCCCGGAGGCCTCCCCCCTCGGTCTACTCACCCCGAAGGAAGCGGCCCCCGAAACCCAGCAGGCCCGGGGAGAACGGCTCACCATGTGCCCATGGCGGCTGTCCGGGATCCAGGCATGAGACGCCCCGTCCTGAGACCCACCAGCTGCCAGGCGGCTGCTGGAGGTTTAAATAACCCAGGCCCAAGGTCGCGCCCCTCCCAAATCCCATTCACCGCCCCATGAAGGCGGCGGGTGGGTCCCGGACCTGCCCAGTCCCGGAGGCCTCCCCCCTCGGTCTACTCACCCCGAAGGAAGCGGCCCCCGAAACCCAGCAGGCCCGGGGACAGGCTCACCATCGCTGTGCCCATGGCGGCTGTCCGGGATCCAGGCATGAGACGCCCCGTCCTGAGACCCACCAGCTGCCAGGCGGCTGCTGGAGGTTTAAATAACCCAGGCCCAAGGTCGCGCCCCTCCCAAATCCCATTCACCGCCCCATGAAGGCGGCGGGTGGGTCCCGGGCCTGCCCAGTCCCGGAGGCCTCCCCCCTCGGTCTACTCACCCCGAAGGAAGCGGCCCCCGAAACCAGCAGGCCCGGGGAGCACGGCTCAGCCATGTGCCCATGGCGGCCGTCCGGGATCCAGGCATGAGACGCCCCGTCCTGAGACCCACCAGCTGCCAGGCGGCTGCTGGAGGTTTAAATAACCCAGGCCCAAGGTCGCGCCCCTCCCAAATCCCATTCACCGCCCCATGAAGGCGGCGGGTGGGTCCCGGGCCTGCCCAGTCCCGGAGGCCTCCCCCCTCGGTCTACTCACCCCAAAGGAAGCGGCCCCCGGAACCCAGCAGGCCCGGGGACAGCTCAGCACATGGCGCTGTGCCCATGGCGGCTGTCCGGGATCCAGGCATGAGACGCCCCGTCCTGAGACCCACCAGCTGCCAGGCGGCTGCTGGAGGTTTAAATAACCCAGGCCCAAGGTCGCGCCCCTCCCAAATCCCATTCACCGCCCCATGAGGGCGGCGGGTGGGTCCCGGGCCTGCCCAGTCCCGGAGGCCTCCCCCTCGGTCTACTCACCCCGAAGGAAGCGGCCCCCGGAACCAGCAGGCCCGGGGACAGCTCAGCACATGGCGGCTGTGCCCATGGCGGCTGTCCGGGATCCAGGCATGAGACGCCCCGTCCTGAGACCCACCAGCTGCCAGGCGGCTGCTGGAGGTTTAAATAACCCAGGCCCAAGGTCGCGCCCCTCCCAAATCCCATTCACCGCCCCATGAGGGCGGCGGGTGGGTCCCGGGCCTGCCCAGTCCCGGAGGCCTCCCCCTCGGTCTACTCACCCCGAAGGAAGCGGCCCCCGGAACCAGCAGGCCCGGGGACAGCTCAGCACATGGCGGCTGTGCCCATGGCGGCTGTCCGGGATCCAGGCATGAGACGCCCCGTCCTGAGACCCACCAGCTGCCAGGCGGCTGCTGGAGGTTTAAATAACCCAGGCCCAAGGTCGCGCCCCTCCCAAATCCCATTCACCGCCCCATGAGGGCGGCGGGTGGGTCCCGGGCCTGCCCAGTCCCGGAGGCCTCCCCCTCGGTCTACTCACCCCGAAGGAAGCGGCCCCCGGAACCAGCAGGCCCGGGGACAGCTCAGCACATGGCGGCTGTGCCCATGGCGGCTGTCCGGGATCCAGGCATGAGACGCCCCGTCCTGAGACCCACCAGCTGCCAGGCGGCTGCTGGAGGTTTAAATAACCCAGGCCCAAGGTCGCGCCCCTCCCAAATCCCATTCACCGCCCCATGAGGGCGGCGGGTGGGTCCCGGGCCTGCCCAGTCCCGGAGGCCTCCCCCTCGGTCTACTCACCCCGAAGGAAGCGGCCCCCGGAACCAGCAGGCCCGGGGACAGCTCAGCACATGGCGGCTGTGCCCATGGCGGCTGTCCGGGATCCAGGCATGAGACGCCCCGTCCTGAGACCCACCAGCTGCCAGGCGGCTGCTGGAGGTTTAAATAACCCAGGCCCAAGGTCGCGCCCCTCCCAAATCCCATTCACCGCCCCATGAGGGCGGCGGGTGGGTCCCGGGCCTGCCCAGTCCCGGAGGCCTCCCCCTCGGTCTACTCACCCCGAAGGAAGCGGCCCCCGGAACCAGCAGGCCCGGGGACAGCTCAGCACATGGCGGCTGTGCCCATGGCGGCTGTCCGGGATCCAGGCATGAGACGCCCCGTCCTGAGACCCACCAGCTGCCAGGCGGCTGCTGGAGGTTTAAATAACCCAGGCCCAAGGTCGCGCCCCTCCCAAATCCCATTCACCGCCCCATGAGGGCGGCGGGTGGGTCCCGGGCCTGCCCAGTCCCGGAGGCCTCCCCCTCGGTCTACTCACCCCGAAGGAAGCGGCCCCCGGAACCAGCAGGCCCGGGGACAGCTCAGCACATGGCGGCTGTGCCCATGGCGGCTGTCCGGGATCCAGGCATGAGACGCCCCGTCCTGAGACCCACCCGCCAGAGCGGATTTTAAACACATGGAATAGAAAGGTCAATATGAAGGTGCCCTGTTTCAGGAACTTGGGTGGATGCTGGATGCTGGTGGCTGGGAGAGGGGCTGGGATGGAGATGAGAACAGCTCTACTTTAGAGCTATTAGTCTAGTGGCAGCAGCACATTGACAACCCGACAGGACACAGTAGGGCTGAGAGAAACCAGTGCCTCCCATCAGATCAGAATGGCTGGATATGTATTTTTTTTAAGATTTATTTATTTTTTCGTGGAAAGGCAGATTTACAGAGAGAAGGAGAGACATAGAAAAATATTTTCCATCTGCTGGTTCACTCCCCAAATGGTTGCAACAGCTGGAGCTGAGCTGATTCAAAGTCAGGAATCAAGAGCTTCTTCTGAGTCTTCCCATGTGGGTGCAGGGTCTCAAGGTTTTGGCCATCATCCACTGCTTTCTTAAGCCGCAAGCAGGGTGCTGGATGGGAAGTAGAGCAGCCAGGACACAAAGTGGTGCCCAAATGGGGGTGTTGGTGCTTGCATGAGGAGGATTAGCCAGTTAAGCCATTGCTGCATCTTTTCCAATGGATGGGAAGGAAGGGAATCCAGGGTGAGCAAAGAAACGGAGGCCTGGAACTCTGGAGTATTGGGATGAAGACAATGACCCCTTGGAGAGGGCACTGCAGGCCATGGAGACAGCCTCATGTGCCAGGCCACGGGGTGTTCTGCCTGCAGTGCAGAGCCATAGAAGACTCTGCAGCCGGAGCATATGTGGTAAAAAGACCCTCCCTTTCCAGGGCCCGGCAGCGTGGCCTAGCAGCTAAAGTCCTCACCTTGAATATGCTGGGATTCCCATATGGGCACCGGTTCTAATCCCGGCAGCTCCACTTCCCATCCAGCTCCCCACTTGTGGCCTGGGAAGGCAGTCGAGGACAGCCCAAAGCCTTGGGACCCTGCACCCTTGTGGGAGACCCGGAAGAGGTTCCTGGTTCTCGGCTTTGGATCGGCACAGCACTGGTTGTTGCACTCACTTGGGGAGTGAATCATCGGATGGAAGATCTTCCTCTCTGTCTCTCTTCCTCTCTGTATATCTGACTTTGTAATAAAAAATAAATCTTAAAAAAAAAGGAAGAAAGAAAGAAAGACCCTCCCTGTAGCAGCTGGGGTTGGGACAGGATCAGGACTGGGGTGGGAAGGAAGCCAGGAGACACTGCAGCAGGGCACCTGTGTGGCGGGGAGCAGGAGGAGGTGAGTGGCGGATCAGGTGAACCCAGTTTTGTCTGTGACTGCATGCCAGGGGAAAGAAAAGAGCCGACTACATCTACATCTTTCTGTCTCTCTCTCTCTCTCTTTTTTTTTTTTTTGTAAGACCCACTTATTTATCTGAAAGGCACAGTGACAGAGGCAGATGTCCCATCTGCTGGCTCGTTCCCAAATGCCTACAGCAGCTGGAGCTTGGCCAGAGTGAAGCTGTGAGCCTGGAACTCCACCCCGATCTCCCACACGGCTGGCAGGGACGTGTGGACTCGAGTCGTCACTGCTGCTGCCCATCACCCACTGCATCCTAGCCCCGCAGCAGGGTGCTGGCTGGGAGCAGAGCAGCCAGGACTCATCCCGGGCACTCTGCTATGGGATGTGGTGTTGCAACACCAGTCCTGCCTGTGTTCCCATCTTTGGTTCTGGAGGAAGTTGGTTTGGGTTGAGGAGCTGTTAGATCTGAGCATGGGTTTCTTTGGAATGGAAGCCTTGGGTCAGGTAGCAATGGGCAGTGATGGGCAGTATGGCCATCAATCACTTCTGTAGAATAGTCCATCTGACACATTCAGCTTCAAACAGTGAGGGGTTACTATCTCCAGATGCCTGTGTTGGGGAGGAAGCTGGGATTGGTGTGGATGAGTGGCTCTGGCCACAGACAGGACATCAGGGTGGCAGGGGCTATAGGGTCCCTGGGGGGCCTAAGGGATCTGGTGCTGAGGTGGCCCTCTCATGCCAGGCTGCCCACGAGGCTGCAGGCCTCTCAGCCTGGCACCTCCACAGAGGCTGACTCAAGAAGCCTGGCTTGTGTGGTGCAGCCTGTACCAGAAACCACAACTGCTTGTCCACCCAGCTGAGCCCTGCTCAGTGACCCCAAAGGGGTGTGGCTGCAAGAAGTGACGTGCCCTGGGGACCCCCTTCAGGTTGTTTTTGCCTTGTAGAGACCATTCTCTTCAACTCCCTTGGTTTCGTGTACGAGACCCCAAAATGGGCAATGGCTGGCCTGGGCTACACGGTGAATCTGGGCTGGGCCCAGGACTACTCAGCAGCCTGGGCGTCAGCGTCCTTTTGCCCTGGAAGACCTGGAAGGAGGAGCAGGGACCCTGAGGAGGCTGGTGCCAGGTGCTCAGCCCCAGCAGGGGCTCAGGTAGAGAGTGAGGGACAGGCCAGTTCCTCTGAGATCTGACCCGGGGCGGGGTTAAGCCTCTTCTCCACACCCCATTTCCACTGCTGAGCCTGAGCCGTCAACCTGAACTGCCGGGCAAAGTCTCCCATCCACCATCTAGTCCTCTTTCACACAGGTGTAACAGGTAATGGGCGTGCCTGCAGACTGGGCTGTCATGAAGAGTCCCACAGCAGCCACAGTTAGCCTAGACCTGCAGGGGTCAGGCAGGCAAGGAGAGGAAGGTTCCAGGCAGTGGAGCCAGAAGCCGCAGAGCTGACAGGGGATACGGGGGGTGGGACCTAGGGCCAGGAGAATGGAGCAAGAAGTTCAGCTGTGTGATGAGAGTGAAGAATGAGGAGGAGCAGAGAGAAGGGGCAGCTGGAGGGAGGGCAGGGCTGGCCAGAAGGGCTGACTGACCTCATCTTGATTGGGGCAGGACAGATGAGCCAGCCTGGCTCCGGGAAGGCAGACCAGGGTCTGGCTGGCCAGCAAGCTGGGCCATCACTGTGGTGGCCCTGAGCTGCACCTGCAGCCCTGAAGGAGTCAGCTGCGGGAGTTTGGGGCGTTGGGAGCCCCTAGGTGGTAGGACTCCTTGGGGGGCACCCCTGGAGTCCTCCTGCTCAGCTGGCCTCAGGGCTGGGTGCTGCTTGAACAAGGCGGGCTTTGCTGCCAGCTGCTCTGCTGCCTAACCTCAAGGACGTCCCTCCCTCCTCTCTCTCTCTCTCTCTCTCTCTCTCTCTCTCTCTCTCTCTCTCTCTCACTGAGCTTCAGTGCCCATCACTGTCAAATGTGCGTGACCTGGCAGGAAGTGGTCGGGCTCTTAAGAACCTGCAGGTGGCACAGGGCCTGGCTGGCCTAGAATTATCACAGGGAGTTGGGGTTCATTGTCACAGAGGAAGCAGCTGGGCGGGGCTGTCTTGGGATCCCATTATCCCCAGGCTGTGGTGTCCCCAGCTCCGCAGAGAGCGGGCAGAGGCTGCTCGCACCAGGCGCCATGGGGTCAAGTGGGAGCTAATAGGTTTGGGGCCTCCAGGAGGGGGAGCGGCACAGTGAGATGGCCCCTGTCACCAGCTGGGCTGTCTGGATGCCAGGAGCCAGCTGCTGGGCCTTGAGGCAGGAAGGAGTAGTGAAGGGCGGAGGCTGAGGAGGAGAGAAGAAGGGCAGAGAGAAGAGACTCACAGGCAGGATCCACACATGTCCACGCACACATGGCTGAACACATGCTGGGGCACCCCTGAGCCTATGCCCATACATACACATGTGTGCCTGTATATGCATGTGTGTACACGGCACAGGCACCTTCTCATGTGCAAACTCAAGGGCACACATACACGCCCTTGGCCTTGGCCCGCGAGCTGTCAGCCTCTTACATTCTGAGACCACAGGCTCCTGTGCCCTAGGCTGTAGTTGCAGCTTGGCCTCTCCTTCTGTCCATTAGCCATGTCACATGGTGCTGAGACGGGCTTGATCCAGGAGGGTATGCCTCTATGGGGGTGAGGTAACAAAACCGCAAGTGAATGTCAGGATCCTCCAAGGCCACACCCGGGGGGGGGGCATGGTGAGCCTGAGGCTGGCAGAGAGACCTCCTGCACCTGGCACAGAGTGGGGCAGATAGGGCCGCTGGCTGCCCCCCATGGGCCCACCTCACTCCATCCGCTGGTTCTTTCTTCTTTCAGCTCCCTGGGACCAGGGGGGTAGCTTCTGGGCAAGATCTGGGACTCCAGGAAGAGAACTCAGAGCAGGCTGAGTATTCAGGATGGGATGGAGTGGGACGGATAGGAGGCAGCACCTGTGACTGGCCAGGGGCTGCTTCTGAGTACCCAGTGCAATGCTGTCTGTACTCCTTCCATAGCCTTTGTAAGGAAAAGCTTGAGGGACTTTCGGGGTCCTTGGGGCCAGGGTGGGAGAGGGCTGGTCTTGTCCATGCCCAGCTTGGAAAGCACAGAGCTTGGAATGGCGCTGGCACAGCCCCCCAAGGACCTGCAGGGGTGGATACAGCATAGGATTGGCCCTTGAGCCCAGAGCATCCTGGGCTGTTAGCCTTTGCTGGGGTCTTTGCAAGTGGCACTTCCGTGGCAGCTCCAGGAGCCATCTCTTCAGCCTACAGGGGCCTGGCCTGTACTGCAGGTGAAGATTTACAGCTGTGGGGAGCACCTGGGCTGTGGGCAGCAAGAACAATCAATCAAGCTCCAGCCTGGCCTGGGTGACCCTCCCAACCACCACTGCCACGCCTGGCCCAAGCCCAGGATGGGCTTGGTGGGGAAGGGGCATGTCCTGACCCAGCCCTGTGTATGTGTGTGTGTGGGGTGGGCGGTGGCTGTGGGTTAACAGTGGGGGGCTCACAACACAGACACTCTAGATTCATGGCTGTTTTGGGAGAACACAGACAGAGGCACAGTATGAACACCCACTTCTGTATCTACAAAATGGGAGTGGTGACCACCCTGGCCCTGTGTACCATGGGGGAGTGTGGGCTTGACAAGGTGTGCCCAACGGGGCCTGGCTGGTGAGCGGCTCTTCCCAGAGGCCCTGGGAGCATCACATGGGGTGCTGTGCCTGTGTCCTGGTGCGGAGGGGTCAGGCTGGTCCCTGTCCTGGATGCTTGCTGCAAGACCATGGGCCCCAAAGAGCCAGGACTTACAGGATGAGGGCAAAACTTGGAAGCAGCCTCCTGGCTGCCCTGGGCCTCCTCCTCTTCCCAGCCTCTGGGAAGCATACTCACTCCTTGTTGGAGCAAGAGGTTGCTAAGCCCTGGCCCAGGTGCTGTAGCTGCTGAGGGGCGGGCTGGCTCGTGCTCCAGGCCTTTCTAGGCCCCCACCCTAGGCCTGGGGGTGCAATGAACGTCTGTCCTATAGCCTAGGACTGGACAGGGCTCCACTAGTCGGGAGTTTGATCACTGGGCACACTTACTGCACCCAAGGCTTCTGCCTCCTGCCGTATAGGGACTGCAGGGTGCTGGGCCGAAACCTGCCAGGGCTTAGTAAAAGTGGGAGGTGGGGGCCAGGACCCCAGAGAAGCCCCTCGGCTGTGCCAAGTACCACCCTGGGAGAGGCACAGGCAGCAGATAGGGCCCTCGGCTGCATCTCCTGGCAACTGGGCCCCAGGGGTTCTGCCTGTCTGCCTCAGGTGCCCAGGGAGTCGGATCCAGTGCTATGCCCTAGAGGGGGTGTCTAGCCTGCAAGTCTAGCGGGGGGAGGTGGGGCCTCCCCTCTTCCAGCTGTGGCTGGTGATGTGGGAGAGGTCTCCAGGGAGAGGCTGGACCCTCTTCCTGTCTCTACTTGCCTGCCCTTTTGGCCTCCTCTTTAATCTGCCTAGCGCTGGTCTGCTCTCTCCCCTTCTGCTCTCTCCCCTTCTGCAGGATCTCTTCCTCCCCCTGCACTTTCTCCCAGGCTCTGCCAGGCTTTCCACTAGGCTCTCTCTCCCATGCCCTTCTCTGCTTTCTCTGCATTCCTCTGCCTCTCACCTCGCACCCCCAGCCTCCAGATCTCCCCACCTTGATTTGCTGCTTGCCGAGCATGGGAGTGGCCCAGTTGCTGGCTCCCACTTCTGACCAATGGTCACTCCATGGATCTATAGTGGTACGTGCTCATGACTTGGAACCAGCCTCTCCCTTTCGCAGACCTCAGTTTTTCCATCTACCAAATGGGTCTAATGGCCCTGGTGGGAAGGTGGAGGTGTCCTGTAGGCTGCTGTTGATCACACTATGGATGAAGTGGCAGGGCCGTCTTTTGGAGGGAGGGCTGCCTGAGTAGCCTGGCTGTGGGGCCACTGACTGTGCCACTGCCCTCCTCTCTCAGCAGTGGTTTTCTTAGTTGGATCAAGTCAGGGAGGCCCTGGTGCACCTGGGCGGCTTTGGCTTCATTCTGGCGCCCTCTGGTGGCTTTTGGTAGACACTGCTGCTACAGCTCCCTCCACTCCCTGGGTGCTGGGAACGCAATAGGTGCCCAGACCCTGCTTTGTGCTGAAAGTTCTTCCCTCTGCTTTTATGTACAGTCCTCCTTTGTCCTTGCCCTGCCCTGCTGTGAGCTCTGCCTTACAGGTGAGAAGGCTGAGCCTGGAATATTCACTCTGACAGCCTGACTCCTCAGCCAAGCCCTGTGGACACCATATTCAGAACACCTCCAGCAGGTGTCTGCCATTCCCCCACTGACAGGGGCTCATGCTTTATGACTTGGCATTTGTCCACAGGTGTCAGCACCTCCTTAGACACTATGCTACAGGAAGCATCCTCAGAACCTACCCAGCCTAATGGCTTCCATTCTACAGGTGGGGAAACTGAGACCCAGCAAGGATAGTAGTTCCAAGCACAGCCACCAGCAGGGACCTGGTGAGGCAACGTGGGGACAGATGCATGGCCCTGTGTCACTTATCATCACTGTCCCCCACTGCCTACTGGGGCAAAGGGGGTGCATAGGAGGTAGACACTGGGGCACCCAAAGCACATATGATTCCAGTGCTTCAGGGAGCAACAGCAAGAGCCAGAGGCAACACACTGAGCAGGGGTGGGGCAGTGGCAGGGAAGAGTGGCTTGAGCTTGGATGGGGGCGTGGCTGGGCAGATGAGTGTCTGTGCTGGTCTGGGCAAAGGGAGAAGTAACAGGGAGGAATCTAGAAGGGGTTGGTCGACATCAGGTTGGCCAGCCAGCCTGAGCCCTAGTCATGGCAGTTCTGGGAGGAGAGGCTCCACCCCTAGCCTGCCAGGCCAGGGCCTTCCCATAGGCTTTTCTGCACCTGCTGTGCCTGGCAGTGCCATGGGTCAACGCAGCCTCTGCTACGGTCCCCAGGGAGGCTACAATCTAGGGGCCTGCTGAGCACAAAAGATCACCTAAGAAGCCTTAGAAAGCTTGCACATGTAAGTCACGAGAGGCAGGTGGGAGAGGAGAGGCTTGGATGAGGTCTCCCCTGGGAACACTTCTGGGTGAGGAAAATGTCCCAGAGCTTAACAAGGTGGTAGGCATGTTATCAGAAGGGGCAGGCACCTGGCTGGAGGCAGGGTGTCCGAGGAGACCTGGGGCCTGGAACCTCAGCCACTGGGGAGGCCCAGGGGTCCCTGGCACCTGTCTCAGCAGGAGGCTCCTCCCAGTGGGAGGCATCCAGGCCCCCCCCCCCCCACTAAAGCTGCCAGGGCTGGAGGGCGCCCTCAAGCGGGCGCTGTCACATGTTCCTGCGCTGACGGACCTTGTGGGCTGTGGGTCACCCTCCTTCACACACCCCCCCAGGGGATCACACTCTCTCTCATACCCCCTTTGTGCTCGTACTCCCCTTCATTACCTGCCCCCACAGAGGCCAGTTCTGTGGATGCAGGTGCTGAGACCTGGGGCTGGAAAACCTCAGCATGCTGCCCACCCTCCCAACTCCGCCCCGGGGCTTCCAGTGAGTTGAGTCAGCGTGAGTGACTTGTCCATGTCCCAGCAGTCAAGCCGACTTTTCTTTCAGTCCCCATTCCTAGCTGTCTGGGACCTTGGGGTGAGCTGGGCTGGGCTGTGCACGAAGCAGCCTGGAGCTGTGGATTGGTTCTGCCCCTCCTGCAGGTGTCTCTGGTGTCTGGGTTGGTTGGAGGCCATTTAGAGCTGTTGGTTGCTTAGGGTCCGTGCTCACCTCTTTCCCCCACCTCCCAGTGAAAACAGAGCCTGGGGGGAAACACTCTTGGGGGCAGGGATAGGGCGGTGGGCAGAGCCCTGGCTGAGCCTCTCTGGCCCCTGCCCGCAGCAGCTCTTTAAGATGCAGGCAGTGGCACCGGCTGAGCGGCAGGTCATGGGAGAACAGTGAGGGTGACAGTGCCCACCGCCAAGCCTGGCTTGGCCTTCCCCTCCCCTACTTGGTTCTGGCCCACAGCCCAAGGCAGTTGTGGGCGGCTGGCCTCCCCTTGACCTTGGGCTTGCCTTGTCTCTCAGCAGCTGCTCTCCCTGCCCAGGTCTCTCTCCTCCCCCGCCCTTGGGACACTGGCTGGACTTGCTCCATTTGCAGGTGCAGCCCCAATGCTGGCTCCCCCTGCCTCCTGGTTTGTGATCTTGGACAAGCTGCTGAACTTCCCCAAGTCTCAGTTTACCTGTTATGTAGTGGGGACAGCAGGTCCTTCCTCTTGAATGTACAGCGAGGGTCCATAGCATCTCATCCAGGACAAGCTTACTGTGTGCCGGGTGCCATGCTGGTTTCTCCTGGGCTAACCAACTGCCAGAGGCAGTTACCCTCGTCACCCCTACTTCACAGATAAGCAAACCGAAGCTCCTGGAGAGCAAGTACAGGCTTGGTTCCTGGTTATTCAGCACTGAGTGCAGAGTCAGGCATTCTGCCATGCCAAGAACCAAGGCAGGGCCATGACCAGTGGGCTAGGAGACAGACTGGGTTGAGTCTGGCTCCCGTGCATGTATAGGTGTTAAGATCCTGCGTTTGGGAGTCAGTGTTCTCATCTGCAGGGTGGGGGAAGTGGTACCCACATTGGGGTGAAGCATGAAGGCAGCCATGCCTGCAGCACCCAGCCTCCCCATCTCTCCTTGACCTAAGGGCTTGGTTGGGGCGGAGCGTGGCTCTGCACCTGATCCACCTGGTGGTGAGTTTTGCCCCATTTCCCTGGCCACCGCTGTTACGTATCCTGAGAGGCATGCCCGTGGGAGGAGACTACTTGCACACACAACTTCCTCCTTTCTCTCTTTTTAAAGATTTATTTTATTTATTTGAAAGCAGAGCTAGAGAAAGATTTCCCGTCTGTTGACTCACTACCAAATGGTTGCAATGGCCAGGGCTGGACCAGCCCATAGCCAGGGGCCAGGAGCTTCCTCTGGGTTTGGCACATTGGTGCAGAGGCCCAAGCACTTGAACCATCTTCTGTTGCTTCCTAAGTTTATTAGCAGGGAACTAGATTGGAAGTGGAGCAGCCGGGAATCCAACTGGCACTCATGTAGGATACTGGCAGCAACACAGATGAAGGTTTAATTTGCTGTGCCGCAGCACCAGCCCCCACCTCTCTACACAATTTTAAGGACTTAAACCTATCTCCTCCATGGGATCCCTCATCCCCCCACCTCTGGGTGAGAAACCATGGCCCAGAGTGGGGCCTAGAGGTATGCTTGAGCTCGAATCACCCAGCCCAGGGGCTGGCCTCCCCCAGTCTCTCCAGACTGGCCTGGGAGGGGCCAGGTGGACTCTCCAGGCTCTCATTAGCATTCCAGAAGTGTACTACCCAGGTGGCTGTCCTGGGCATGGTCGATTCACACCTGTGGATTCTAGTTCTCTCTAATTGGGCCTGCAGGGACTCTTGCAAACTCGTGGGTCATTACCACTTCTTGGGGTTTTATCTTAGTTTTTGAAAAATCATGCATTTTATGCTAAGCACACCCAGCTGTAAGTCGATGTTGCTCCACTGTTGCAGTGCAAACAGACCTGTGTGCTGAGCTGGAGCTACATCCCTCCCCCATCTGGACTCCTACCAGCAATGCAGGTGAGAAACGAGGTATCTGAGGCTGAGAAGGGGCATAGGACAAGCTGGCCTTGGACAGCACCTATGGGCTGTGCATCTCTTGGCCATTCTGTGCCCTCGTCCAAGCCATCTGTGCTCACCCACTAGCCTGGAGCTCAGCTCGGCCAAGAATATAAAGATCTCCAGCGTGAGATTGGGCGGTATCAAGTTGGAGGTTGCTGTGGGATACCCAGGAGGGAGCAAGCTTGTCTCTGAGGCTGCCTGCCTGTTTCACCAGGAGCAAACCAACCAACTCTGTGACTCGGAACCCCATCTGCAAAACAGGGTGAAGAACAACCCCCACTGCCCCCCCGGGGGGTCTCTGGCCCACGTGCAGCTGCCCTTGGTTGGAGCAAGAATGAAAAAGTGCTGACTAGATCCTGCCACAGTGTGGTGAGTGGCCCAGGAAAACTGGTTTTGGTGGAATACAGAGCCAATTACAGTGGGAGGAAGGAGCGGAGGGCAGGTGAGGTGAGTTAGGGTGGCTAGGGCTCAAAGGAAGGAGCTGGGCCGGGGGCTAAAGGAGAGGTTTTAGAGACAGCTCAACAGAGCTGAGACCATTGTGGACAAAGGGAGGGAAAGGAGGAAGGGGGCAGGGCAGCAGGGAGTCCAGATCTGCTGGCTTGTCCTGTGATTGGGTCTTTGCAAATGGGGCTGTGCGTTGAGGGGCTGAGAGTGAGTGCAGAAAGGCCCCGTGGGCCCCAGGAGGAGGAGGGGACAGGATGTGAAGTGTGTACTGAGAGGCCCTGGCCAGGTGGAAAGAGATGTGGGGCGGGAAGCAGCAGGTGTGTAGATGGCTGAGCAGGTGCAGCAGCAAGCCAGGGGCGTGCCTGACACACAGGGAGCCTGGGAGCTCCTCCCTGAAGGTAACATCAGGTGGAGCAGGTAGAGCAGGGCCTCTGGGTCTGACGAGCCGGGAGGTGGGACGATGAGAGTAAGGCAAGGGAGGAGGGGTGTCCTGGATGGGGGACTGCTGGGCCTTCCTGCCTGCCACTCCTTACAGCAGGATCCTGGCATGCGGATGGAACTGTGGCCATGGCTCCCAGCACGCCGGCCCAGCCCGAGTCTCCTGCAGTATTCCCTTGGTTTCCCTCGAGGGGAAAGCTGGGCTGGTGCTACTACCTTGTGTGTGGACAGTGCAGGGCCGGGCTGGGTGGGGGGTGGGGGACTGGGGGTGTGGAGGGGTGTTCCCTGGAGGACGCACAGCAGGGATCCTGGCCGCTGCACCCTGGTTGCACCCTGGCTAGTCCTGACTGCTTGGGGCCTCCGCTCAGCTCGGAGGGTCCAGGGACAGCGTGTTCCCGGCGGTGCATGCGTCCGCAGCAGCTCACGGCTTAAGCTCTGAGCTTCTTTGCTGCCTCCTTAGCGAACGTCACTATCCCGAGGTGCTATGTGGAGAGGGACTGTTTCTCTGATGCTGGAGCCCTGGTCACTCCCCTGGCCCAGTGCCTTCTCTAAAACTCTGTGGCTGCCAGAACTCTGGGCAATAGCACAATCTGACCTGGGCCATTTTGCAAGCACCTGAACACATCTAAGAAGTGCCTGCCAACCATGACTCCTTACTGCACTCACCCATTCCCGTGATTTTCCAGCCAACGTTTGCGGAAGCCAGAGCCGAAGGGATGACCTGTGGGTAAGGGCCTTGCCTGACGATGGACACAGATGGTCTGCACCCCATCCCAGTTCCCAGGAAGCCCCAGGGAGTTGATTTGCTGAGAGGTGAAGCTCGAGCGCCCTCTAGTGGCCATAGTCCTCCTCATGCCACTCCTCGCTGGTGGACAAGAAGCCCCAAGGCTGGTGGGATGGTGTGCCTGGTCCCCAACCTCAATGGTGCAGAAGCCAGATAGCTGAGGCATTGAGAAGTCCTGTCGCCACAGGCCACACAGGCCACAGCTGCAGCTGCAGCTAGACATCCTCAACTGGAGAATGGGCATGGAAGGTAGAGATCAGGAGGTGGACGATGGGCTCTGCCTTCTGCTACCCTTGCACACGCCTGGAGGCTGCTTCTTCCTGGCACAACACCCTGGTGCTACCTGGCCCCAGCCTGTGGACAGACCCTGGAAAGCAACAGCCAGCGCAGGTGGGTATTTGGTGGCACTGTCAGGCTTAGGTACATACCAGTTGCCAACTGGTGGCCTACGGCTCCCCGCAGCTCTGCACACCCCTGCCCAGCCAGCCTCAGGGCTTGAGTCCCAGGGCTGCTGTGTGTGGAGTGTGGACACTCAGCCCTTTCTTCTTAGGACTGGGGCTCCCTAGGGCTGTGTTACAATAGATGTGACAAGACGCCCCGAGCGAAGATGTCCTGTTTGACTGGGGCTCCCTTCTGACCTTGAGTCGTGTGTGTGTGTGTGTGACAGCACATGGCTCTGTGTGGTGTGTCAGTACAAGTGCATGTGTGTGTGGCAGCATGTGGGTCTCTGTGTGATGTGTTGGTATAAGTGTGTGTGTGAGAGAGACAGCACATGGTTCCGTGTGGTGTGTCAGTACAAGTGTGTGTATGTGTCAGCATGTGACTCTGTGTGGAGTATTGTACAAGTGCATGTGTGTGTATGTGTCAGCACGAGGATCTCCCTGTGTGTTGTGTGTCTGCGTGCCCCTCTCTACATGACCATATTCTCAGCTCTCTGCCCACCTAAAGGAATTCATTCTTCATGCCTTCATCCAGCAAATGTAACCACTCCTGCTCCAGGCTGTACTGGCGGGATGTGCACAGGTGGGAACTGAGAAGAAGACGAAGTATGGAGCAAGTGTTGGGGAGTCTGGAGGATGGGGAGGTGTGTGGGAGGGAGCTGAGGGCAGGTGGGAGTCGCCTAGGTGGGCTGGACCACATGCGCAGAACCAAGCTCCAGTGTCACCCCAGTACGTCGCTGATGCGGAGCACGCCAGCAACTCGGGTCTGAGGTGAGAAGTGCTCACCCAACATCACCCAGGATGCAGACCCGGCTTGGGCGGCTGGCAGTACCTGCCATGTGTGTCCTCTTGGGTTGTCAGGGGGCAGGGGGCAGGGCAGGTCAAGGCCCTGTGGCCTTGAAGGCTGGGCTGGGGAGGGAAGGGAGAATGGATGATCTGGTCAGCTAAGAGTTCTGGAAAGAGTCTCTTGGCAAATAGAGGGACATGATGTGCATGTATATGTGTGTGTTCCAGGGTACTTGAAAAGTTCACAGGAAATGAAATTAAAAGATAAAGTATATTTTGGTACAAAGCATTTTGAAATCCATGCATTGAGATGCCTTCAGAAAGTTTCTGAAAAAGTATATGAATTATGAAAAAAAGTACATGATTTCGCATGGAGGTCTAAGGATGTGAGTACATGCATGTCTACATGGAAACGTGAACATGGAAGCATGTACACATGTGTGAGTGTGCACTGGCAGGGCCTGTGCAGAGCAGGAACCCTGATGACAAGGACTTAGCAGCAGTCCTGTGGAGTGGTGATGGCGGCTGGGGTTCAAGAGGGCCAGGACACCGGACATTGGATGGAGAGTCTGGGAGGGGCTTGGGCAGGCCTGTGTGGGGTTGGAGGTGCCAGCGACTGGCATGGCAATGCCGTTCTTCAGGGTGGGAGAAGGGGCAGGAGCGGAGTTCATTCCTCACCTGGGGGCAGAGCTGCTACCCTCTGGGGGCTATGTCCTGCCACACACACACACACACACACACACACACACACACACACACACACACACACACACACACCAGCACTCAGTCCAGCAGCTGGGAAAGAGCTGTGGAAGGTCTGCACAGCCCTCAGCCTGAACCCCACGGCCTGAGCACCAAGCCCCCCAGGCCTGGATCGTGTCCCTGGGGGTCATATGCAGAGAAGCCAGCTTCCTGAAGGCAGCAGCAGCTGCTGGTGTGGAGGCTGAGCTCTGAGTGCCCAATGCCAGCTCAGAACATGGTCCACATACCTCCAGGTCTCTTCCTCACCCCTAGGTTCCCAACGCTGAACCCATCAGCAGAGGTCCCTCCTGATGGCAGCCTGGGAGCCCTCTGGGAGGGAGGGGGGCTTGCAAGTGGCCAGCGCCCACTTCCTTCCCCATGGGAGAAGGCCACGCCCAGCCATTGGAGCACTGTCTTCCCTCCTAGCAGGCAGCTCCCTTCTTCCCACCCACAGGTCTCTTTCCCACGTGCACAGGGCAGAGTAGAATGCATGGGACCTGCTGTACATCCTGGCCCCCTTGGAGCCTCAGTGTCCTCATCTGTCCAGTGGGGCGAGGCAGAGGTGGATAGAGCTGGGATGAGGGAGGAGTGTGCTCTCAGCCTGGGGGCAGGGATTGCCTGTTCCCCACCAGGCCTCTTCCTGCAGAGCAGGGTGGGTGTGGAGGGGTGGTGGCTGCCTTCAGGGGGGCTCTGGGGCTCCCCCTCCTCTGGGGCCCCTCCCTGGCAGGTTGCCAGCAGCTCTTCTAGGCTAATTAAGTTATTTTGGCGCAGACATGGAGAGGGGGGTGATTAGTGAGCATTTGGCTTTGGAGCCGTGATGGGTGCCAGCCTCCGGCTCTCCCTGGCATCAGCAGCTCCAGAAACCCCAGTGCGTACAGGGTTTCCCTCCCCAGCTGGAGCGGCAAGTACAGGCTGGGGCATCTCCTGGCCTGGGCACCTGCTACATGCTAGGTGGAGGGGTACACCCTGCTATTCTATCTCAGCTGTCTTGTGTCCTGGGGCTCACTCCATAGTACCCTGGGTACCAGAGGCAGGGGGCAGCCCTGCCTTCAGGGTCAAAGATGTAAGGTCATCTGATGTATCCACAGCAGTGGCTGGCCAGAGGCCCCTCTCCTTCCTCACCCCAGCTCTTTGCTCCGGGCTGGTGGAGTTGGTTTTCTGACACTTTGAGCAGGTACTGGGGCCAGCACGGACTTGGAGAACAGCTCTGTCACCTTTCTAGGATCCAGGTCCCCCTGCCTTAACACAAGATTCTATGACAACTCCCCTGGAAGACCACTGTGGGGTTTAGAATCTGGTGGCTGCCAATAGGTTCCCTATGGGCAGTGTGGCCTAGCAGACGTCTTCTTGGGGTTTGCTTATGACCCCTGGACCTGGGCTAGGGGAGCATGCCTGACCACACCTATAGGGCCTGGTCTCAACTCTGGTGAGGTGGGGAAGGCAGAGACAAGCCTACTGTGGTCTTGGCCTAGGGCACTCAGCCATGCCCGGTGAGGGTGTGTGGGCTACTGGTCATGACAGCAGAGCTGTTCTTGCCAGGTTGCTGCTCCTGGTGGTGGCTGGCCTGAGGACCCTAGCCCATTCCCAACTTAACAGGCAGCCACACTGGCTTGTGAGTGCCCACCCATCCCGTCCCTCTAGCTACCCTGAAGCACTGCTCATGCTTTCCCCCAACCTCCCACCATGCACACACATCACACTCCCCCGTCATACCCCCATCCCTAAGAGCACTAAGAGGGTACTGGGAGAAATGACTGCTAGTCCAGGGCCATGTGGCTGGGCAGTAGACTGGCTCTGGAAGCCACAGGCCTCTCTAGCTGCCCAGGGAAGGGAGGAACGCTGTGAATCTGGAGTAATGGGGCAAGGGTTCTACCAGGGCTGGCTGCAGGGACCAGAGTCAGGGTCTAAGGTGGTACCCAGGGGACGTGGCTGCCTGCCAGAGTGAAGGAGGGCATCCCTGTCTCCCATGCCCATGCACATGACCATCGCTCCCTTCTTGCCAGCCCATGGAAGGGGCAGGTGCTGGCACCAGCACAGGCATCCTGGCTTCACATGCTCCACCTTCTGACTTCTGGCTACTGTCCTGCCAAGCAGTCCACAGCTTTGTTCCAGGGCATCCCTCAGTCTGCCCTTTTGTGGCCTCCTGGAACAAGTGTAGGGAAACCTGGGCCTCTGGCTATCACCCTTCATACCCTTTCACTCAACCAGCCCCAAGGCCTGGCCTTGGATTGCATACTCCTGCCTCCAGGCTATATGGTCTGATGTGGCAGCCCCTGGCCACCTGTGTCTGGGTAAATCTAATCTGAATGAGACAAGCTCCAGATTCTATGGCTCACTCATACTGACTCCCTTCTGAGTGGGACATGGCAGCTGCAGACACTCCCATTGTCACACAAAGTCCCACTGGCTGGTGCTGTTCACTGTGGTCTCTCTCTCCCTTTCACTTCCTTGTGAAAGTGAAGACTGCCGTGCTCCCAGTCCAGCTCAGCCCAGCCTGGGCATCATCTCCACTGTGAGTGGGGAGGGAGAGAGTCGGGGTTGGGGAGGGTGTGTCTCTCTTCCCTCCTTCAAATCATTTGCTGCCTTTCCACTTTCTTCGTCCCTCCAGTTGCCCCCAGAATCTCCTCTGGGGCTCTCTCCCCATGGCAGACCCATCTCAGCCACGTGTCAAACTCAAACACTTGCCCAGGATCACACAGTCAGCCGCGTGCCTATGAGCCTTACGGGGAGTCTCCAGCCGATAGAGTTGCTCTCGTTAGTCACAAAGGTGGGGGTGAGATCTATTTGCTGTCTGCAACAGCCAAGGCTGAAGCCAGGGGTTCAGGTTTCCCATGTAGAGTGTCAGGGCCCCAAATACTTGAGCCATCGCCTGCTGCCTCCCAGGAGCATTGGCAGGAAGCTACAATGGGGGGGTGGTGATGGTGGTGAGGTGCTGGGACTTGAACTCAGGCCCTGGGTATGGGATGTGGAAGTCCCGAGTAGCTTTTTAACCTCTGTGCCAAGGTTTGGCCTGACTGTTCTCCATTGAAGCAAACATCCAGCTCGGTCCCCTGAGGACTTCCTGGGGTGACAGCCCTGTCTTGTTAGCCTCAGCAGAAAGGAAACTTCACAGCCCTTTTTCCCTGGGCAGCTATAGAGGGGCCTGTGGCCTCCAGAGCAAGTCCACTGCCTAGCCATCCCAGGACACAGGGTGGAGGGCACCCAGCTTGAGGGGCGGCCTTCCCTGAGCTGGTCTCCAACTTTCATAGGTGCAGGGGATCATCCCTCAAAGATGTCCTTAGGGACTGGTGATCCTATATGGGTGCCGGTTCTAATCCAAGCTCCTCCACTTCCCATCCAGCTCCCTGCTTGTGGCCTGGGAAAGCAGTCGAGTATGGCCCAAAGCCTTGTACCCGTATGGAAGACCTAGAAGAAGTTCCTGGCTCCTGGCTTTGGATTGGCTCAACTCTGGCCATTGCAGCTACTTGGGGAGTAAACCAGCAAATGAAAGATCTTTCTCTCTGTATCTCCTTCCATCTGTATGCCTGCCTTTCCAATAAAAATAAATAAATCTTAAAAAAAATTACAAAGCCAAAGTCCCAGGGACCCAGGAAGGAGGCCGGAACAGGCCAAGGGCAGTTCTGGCTACAGTTTGTGTGTGCGCAGGCCCTGCTGCTGAGTCCCTTAGCTGTTGACTCTCCCCTTCGGGGGCTTCACAGAGGAAGCCCCTCTCAGGAGGGCCTCCCTGCTGGGCTCCTGCAGGTCCAACCCCAGCTAGAGGACCCTGTAGCACAGCTCTCTCCACTCCTGATGGGGGTGCTGTGCAGAGGAAGGCCTCAGGATGGGACTGTGGGATGGAGCAGGCTGGGGAGAGGGACAGGGAGGGGCAGGGGTCCCTGAGCTGGATGATTTGTTCCTATGCCCCTTTTAAGGAGGAGGAGACTGAGGCTACATAGGGAACTTCCCAGGATCCTCTCATCTGCAGAGTCATCCTCCAGGACTGTGGGCCCTCAAGGATGGGGCTGGACCCCTGGGAAGCCCCTCGCCACTGTGTAAGATCTTCTAAGACTGCCCCACCTGCTGTCCCACACAGGCCCATTGTCCATGAAGAATCATCAGTTTGCCCTGTGGCGGTGGGTGTGCTGGGGAAAGTGCAGGCTGGGCAGTCAGAAGGATCTGCCCTTGACTGAGGGGTGCTGGGCCGAGCAGCTGCCCCTGACTGACCTTTCCTTTTTCGCCTTCAACTGGCACCTCTCAGGGCCAACTTGCAGAGATGGGCTGTGCTTATGATGGGAAAGGGCAACCGGGCAGCCAACCACTAGCACTGCTCCTGTGTGCTCCTGCCAGGCCCCTCCCACTCCGACCTGTGAGGACGCTGGCATGACAGCAGCATGACAAAGCCTAACGATGGACTTGAGTCTCGCTGGCTCTGAGAGCTGTGACCTCAGCAAGAGCAGGCGCTGCTGCTGCCCATGCCATGACCCTTGCCCTTCAGCAGCCTTCACTTTGCTGGGTCATAGATAATCTCAACTGTGACAGTAACGGGACTTTGTAAGGGCAGGCACTGAACTGGACATTGGAAAGCATTCGACTGGTGCTCAGTTGGGATGGGTGACACCCAGGCCACCATGTGTAGCCATCAGGAGGTGGCTGGGTCTGGAGGGAGGGACAGGTGTGTTGGATGCAGGATCTGGGCTGCCACAGGGTGTGGTAGCCATTGGCTGAGCAATTGATGGACACATACCAGCAGCCAAGGACCCACATCCCAGGTGCTCTCCCTGGGCTAGCCCCACCTCCAGCAGCCCTTCTCTGCCCACATCTGGCAGCTCCTTCCTGCACTGAAGGCTCCACCCTGCCACATGCCAGGCACCTGTCCTGCATGGGAGGGACCCCAGCTGGGTCAGTGGCCTGGGGACAGGAAGAGCCTTTGGCCCAGTCCTGATGGCTCGCTCTGACTGTGTCATTTCATTTACACAGCCTAGCACCAAGGGGGACATGCTGGGAACAACTTGGTGTCCTAATCCCATGTCATGGTGGCCTACTGGGAAGAGGGGGGACATAGCCATATCTCTGTCCTGTGAGGATGCAGTGAGAAAGCAGCCCTGGGCCAGCAGGATGTGACCTTCGTCAGCCACTAGACATGTCAGACTACCCAGTCCCAGCTGGGGAAGCCCCTGGGCTGTTGGACATTTTCGGGACAGTCTGAGCTAAATCCTGCCCAAGGTTACAGAGAATTGTGGCCAGCATTCAAGTTCAAGTGTGTCTCATGCCCTCTTTGGCCTTTTCCACAAAGCCACACTAGGGGGTGTGTGTGTGTGTGTGTGTGTGTGTGTGTGTGTGTGTGTGTGTGTGTGTGTGTGTGTGAGTTGCAGGGGGCGCGGCTACACTTGCTCCAGGGTTGGGAAGCCTTGCTGACCCCCTGGACCATCCCAAGGCTCTCTGCCCGACACCGTCAAAGGATTTGTGCTGCACCAGCACCCTCTGCTGGTACACACCACTTCTGCTAAGCCCAGTCCCTGCCTAGGACTTTCCTCCTCAGGTTCTGCCCACTCCCCAGCCCTACCTGCGCCCTGCCGTCCTTCACAATGTGCAGGGCACCAACACTTCTTCATGGCTGTGTACCTCTCCACTGCCCCCAAGGTCAAGGACTCACAGGACAGGGCTGCTTCTTCTTGGGCTTGCCTCCTGTGTGAGGTCCAGCACGTGTACCTTTCGACATACCACGTGATTCCGTTCCCTCCCTGTCCATTAGGGCCGTTGACTCCCAGGTCTCTTGCTCTGGGCTGTTCTAAACAAAAGAACCAGCGTGTGCAGTACAGGTCAAAGTGCCTGGATGAAGCCGGGCAGACAGAACGGGACACAACAAGCCCAGTGGAACAGTTGGGGGAGCGCAGGGAGGGTGGCCTGGACTCCAGGCAGGCAGAAGAGGCAAGGTCTTGTGAGGCAGATGCTCAGGTAGCCTGGGAAACTCGCTGAAACATCTTCGCTGACCTATCTCCCCTGCTGTCCCTTCTCCCCCCCACCCCCCGCATTCCAGGGCTTCCAGCTGGCCGCTCCACCAGCTGTCCCCTGCTCTGCCCCCCAGCTCTTGCAGAGGGTCCCCTTTCGTGCACAGGTACCAGCCTGCCCAGGGCCCTGTCTTGGTTGTGAAGCATCAGTACATGTTTGTGTTATTGACAGGTCAGGAGGCCTGTGACCTTGGTTGAAAGGGACAGGTTGCCTGCCTTCCTCCTCACATGGAACCCCGCAGGTGCTGATGGTGGGGTTCACACCCAGAGTCTCCCAATGCTATGAATTTCCTGTGGCTCCAACTTCCTAAATGGCTGCTGGCTCATTTTCTCCTTTGTGCTCCCTGGGCGTTGGTTGGGGGGTGGGGGACAGATCAGGTTCCCATTTGGGTCCCACTGGGTCTTCCTGGGGAGCTCCTGTCCTCCGAGGCTCAGCTTCCACCCCTGGAACATGGAACAGACAGCTGCTCTGGTCACATTCAAGGAGCACACTGCTGATGCCCCTGGCTGTGCCCACCTCTCAGTCTGGGCATTATCTCATACACTATTTCTCTGGGCTGAGGTAGTTCAAGTCCAGTTCATCGCACCCATGCCACACCGCCACAAGGCCCCCATCTCCACAGCCCTCCTCAGTGCTGGAACCAGGAATCTGGGTGGACTCCTCCCTCTCCATGCCCCTCCCGCTGTGGGGAAGAGTCAGTCTCACATCCCCTCCCCCATATCTGTCCCCTCCCCGGCAGGCTCCACAGGCACTGGGTTCCCCTCTGCCTGCTGCTGCACATAGCTAGTGGCCCTAGGCAGACACTTGAGCTCCCTGGATGTGTTTCCCAAAGGGGCTTCGTGGGCTGCCAGGCTGGGCATGCACTACCTCCAAGGAGGCCCCGCCTGCCCTTCCTAGCACAATCACCTTCCTGTCTCAGTTGGGGACCCTTGCTCATACGTTGAGCTCCAACCACTTTGCACTCTTTCTCCTTGGCTGGAGACCCACCCCACCTCCACACCTCATGACCCCCCACTCGCTCTCTGCAGATCTCAGCGAGGTCTGTCCTGGATCTTTGCTGTGGGCTTCCTGCAGTCTGGGACCTCTCCTTTGGGCCCTTTGTGGTTGACTTCAGGTGGTCTTGTGGTTCTAGGGTAAGCCCTCTTCCAGCCCTGATGGAGACAGTATGGTGGACAGAGCCTTGGTCTGGAGGCTTATGTTCCAGTCCTGATTCTGCTGTGTGACCCTGGGCATGTCATTGTCCCTGTAGGTGTCTGTTGTGCAAGGCCAGAACAGTAGCTTCCAGCAGGAATGGTTTGGGAAGACTTGCTGACTAAGACGGGGCCTGAGCAGGTCTCAGGGGTGTGAGTGAGAGGGAGTGGAACCAGAAAGGCAATTCCTTGGAAGACACAGCCTGGACAAAGGTGGGGATGAGCAAGGCTGTGTGTTACATGTGTAGTTGCAAGGGGTATGGGGGATGGAACTTGGGGAGAGGAAGTGTGACGAGCAGGCACGACCCCGCCCCCCCAAGTCCTCTGAGGCTCCTAGCAGCCTGGGACCTGAGTCCCTTCCCTGAGAAATGGCTGGCTCAACCTGGAGGTGTCTTAATTGCTGGGGCACCCTAATTACCACCCCAGCCCGCATCTCCTGCCTCTGGCGCAGTGGGTTAATTTCCGGCTCCCCGAGTTGTCCTGTTAACAGGCTCACCTTCCTGCAACCGACAGCTCCTCATCAGATAGTGGTGAGAACGCGTCCTCTGGGGGACTCCGAGCCTCCCGCCTGCTGCCCTCCATCCCAGAGAGATGGCATCACCGCCCAGGAACGCCGCGCCAGGCCCCTCCCCACTCCCAGCGGCTAATCTAGTCTGGGATCTGGTGTCTGGCTCTGCCATCTCCTGCCCTGTGCCTCCCCTGACACCCGCAGCCCTGCATGGGGACGAAGGGACCATTAAGATGGATATCCAGAGCCCCTTGGGGCTCTGAGGGGGCGTGAGGTTTATGAGGCTGGGGTGCACCAGCAGGATGCCCAGGTTGCAAAGGGTAGGGGTGGGGGCAGTGGTGCTCAGAAATTGCTTCTACCAAGAACAAGTTTCCAGAATATGAGGGTGGGAGAATGAGGAGTGGGGTCATGGTCTGAACTCTTAGCCCTCCCAGGAGGCACCCAGCAAGTGTAGGGGGTGCGAGTTTTGGGCTGTGGGGTGGGGGTTGCATGGCTTCTGTGGCCTTCTCCCTTTCTTCCCTAGCTTCTACTCTTCCACCATTCCGAGCTTGCTCCTGCTTGCTGCAGACCCTTGCCTCTGCCTCCTATCACACAGTCCCTGATCTTGCACAGCTTGGGCCCTTTCTTCATCTTTAGGTCTCAGCACCCCCAGCACTTGCTCAGGAGCCCTGCCCTGGTGGCAGCCTTGCTCTCCATTACTCTTGGCCAGGTCACCTGGCTTTATTTGCTGTGTCACACACACCTATGTGAATTAACTGTGCTCATTCTTTGTTGCGGTTTCTTATCTGCTGCCCTTCCCCGCTCCAAGCTCTACATCCTATGAGAGCAAGGACTGTGTGTGTGCCATGATCACAGGGCCTGCCTGGTGCCTGGTACAGAGTTCATGCTCAGTAAATAGAGGGGCCCCATGTTCTGGCTTTGAACTTCAGCCGTGTCAGGGAGTTTCCTGTCTTTTGTGCTTTTGCCGGCACGATTCCTCCTCCTTGGGATGCCCTTCCCTCAGAGTTGGCCTGGAAATTGGCTTCAGCAGTCTCTGCAGACAGACACAGGTGCACCCAAGGGCTCTTCCAACAGTACAGCTGTGTTGTAAAGACGGTCTTGTGGGCAAGGGCATCTTTCTATGGCTACGGAGCAGGTTCACTCCATCATCAGACCCCCACTGTTGGAAAGTGCCTTTTTCTCCTGCCAGAGAAAGCTCCCTTCTTGACTTCCAGCTCTGTGGGAGCAGGGATCTTTCAACCCCAGTGGTGCAGGAAGTTGGCAATGGTGGCTGCTAAGAATGGAAAAGGTAATCCTGCAGGTGCAGGGGAGGTGTGCTCTCTCATTTGCCCCATTCTCCAAACCCAGCCCCCACTGTCTCTCTGGACAGTGTCTCTCAGACAGTTCTCTGCAGGACTCAGAAAGAAAATGCCGTAACCAGCATAATTGGTGGATAACTGGCAGCGATTGTGTGCTGGGGTATCACAGCTCTGGACGCGGTCCTTGGACAGCAGGTGCAGCATCCACTTGTGGTGGTAGCTCTTTTCTGCTTCTTCCTCCCTTGTTCCCCCTTTCAGACTCTCACTCTCTGCTCTCTCTCCCCCAGGCTTCCACTCTTGCTCCTCCCTCCCTGAGCATCTCCTATGTTCTGGGCCTTGGACAAAAGTGTCTCTACGGTTCTGAGGATCCCGGAAGATTTAAGGAGTGGGAATGGGACAGGATCCTGTGACAATCAACATATAGTTTGTTCTTTTTTTTTTTTTAGAGATTTATTTTATTTTTTGTTGGAAAGTCAGATGATACAGAGAGAAGGAGAGACAGAGAGGAAGATCTTCCATCTGCTGATTCACTTCCCAATTGGCTGCAATGGCTGGAACTGAGCCAATCCAATGTCAGGAGCCCAGACTCTTCTGGGTCTCCCATGTGGGCATAGCATCCCAAGGCTTTGGACCGTCCTCAACTGTTTTCCCAGGCTACAAGCAGGGAGCTGGATGGGAAGTGAGGGAGCTGGGTTTAGAACCAGTGCTTATATGGGATCCCGGCATGAGGACTTTAGCCACTAGGCTGCCATGCTAGGCCAATATAGTCAATTCTTGCTGAGACAGTGAGCAGGGGACAGAAAATAGTGGCAGCTGAAGATAAAAGGCTAAAAGGATGTTGACCACACAAAAGATGGGGAGAGAAAGAGCTGGAAGGAAAGTCTCTGGCCAAGACAGGACCAGAGAGGAGAGGGCTTCTGTGCCAAGCATACCACTTTATCTGAATCTGCACATTGCAGGGGGTTAATAAGACCAGCCATGCCTCACAGGTATTGAGTGTTCAGGGCATGATCAAAGCTTTTTGTGTCTCATGTGATCCCTTGTCAATAATTTCACAGGTGTGCAAATCAAGGTCCAGAGAAGGGAAAGGCCTTCCAGTGTTTTAGGCAGCAGGGTGGTCAGACCTTCCTTTGCACCTGTCTGCTATGAGGTTGGGAGCTTGACCTCAGCATTTGTTGTGATGGGCACTACACGTTACATTCTACACTGCACACTGCATGCGGCACACACACTCCATGCCATGCATTGCACACTATACACTGGGCGCAATACGTTATACCATGCATGCCATGCATTGCACACTACACACTACATGCTTCACACAGCACATGGTGTACTCCATGACACATATTGTACATGATATACTGGGTGCAATACATTATAACTGTACACTGTATGCCATACATTGAACACTACATGCCACATACTGCACATTGGCATGCTGCACATTGCTACACATTGTAATTTGCATATTTCACACTGCACACAAGAGAACCTCATTCTCACAGGATACTCAGTAGTGGCTTCTGGGATACTAAGTGAGCTGGGAGGGGTCTATGGAGCCCTTGCCAGGCCTTCACCACTGCTAGAGATGGGTACAAAACTAGGTTCAGAATCCAGGTCTCCTGGAAGCCCCCAGAGCCTGCTCTGTGGCTGGCCCTGGCTGGGGCCCTTTGCAAGCACTCTCTTGTGGAACCTTCAGTCAGGGGAGACTGCATGACCCTGTTTTATGGATGAGGAGACCAAAAGCCAGCATGAATCATTAGCTATCCCCTGGCATACGAAGAACCATGGGAGCCAGAGTCTCTTTCCTCCCACTGTACCTGCACTACTGTGCACAGTCCTTAGCTTCCAGAGTGCCGCTGCATCCCACAGCTCACTTCATTCCCTAGTTGATAAGCATCTGTGGGAAGCAGGGTCCCTTTCATGCATTGCAAAAATAGCCTGGGACTGGTGCAGCAAGGACGTTGGTGTTGTGCAGTTTATGGTTAATCGAAGGAAGGGACATGCTTGGCACAACTCACAGACACTGTCTCATCACACACGGAGCTCAGGGCTGGTGTGAGGCAGAGCACCAGGCAAGTATGGCACTCCAGTGTCCACCACCCCCTCACCCACTCCCCCCACCACCAAAAGGGGTCCAGAAGATGCTCCATCTCAGCGCCACACATTAGCAGAGCGGGGAGATGAGGGAGGAGCAGCAGTGTCTCCCAAAGCCCCTATACTTCTTCTATGTGTCAGGCACACGGGCAGGAGCAGCCGTTTGGAACGCAGCCTCCATCTCAGCAGTCACAGAGGACATCTGCTGGATGGAAGTCAGGTCCTCACAGCTAAAGGTCAGCGGGAGGAGGTGGGGCAGGGAGAGGGCAGGGGCTTGGCGCAGCAGTTAAGTCACCTCTTGGGCCACATTATCAGAGTGCCTGGTTTGAGTCCCAGCTCCTTCACTTATTTTTTTTTATTATTATCATTATTTATTTTTATTGGAAGCTAGATAATCAGAGAAGAAGAGAGATAGAGGAAGATCTTCTGTCTGTTGATTCACTCCCCAAATGTCACAATGGCTGGAGCTGAGCCAATCCGAATCCAGGAGCTTCCTCTGGGTCTCCCACGTGGGTGCAGGGTCCCAAGGCTTTGGGCCGTCCTCGACTGCCCTTCCAGGCCACAAGTAGGGAGCTGGATGGAAAGCAGGGCTGCAAGGATTAGAACCAGCATCCATATGGGATCTTGGTCCGTGCAAGGCAAGGAATTTAACCACTAGGCAACCGTGCCAGGCCCTCAGCTCCTCCACTTCTTGTACAGCTCCCTGCTCACGTGCCTGGGAGACAGGAGGTCATAGCTCAAGTACATAGGTCCTGCCAATCACGTGAGAGATCCAGATTCAGTTCTAGGCCTCTTGTTTCTGCCTGGGTCTGCACTGGCATTGCAAGCATTTGGAGAATGAATAAGTAGTTGAAAGTTCTTTCTTTATCTCTCCTTTCAAATAAAATGAAAATAAATACATACAAAATAGAGATCAGAGAGCCTGGCACGATGTCTCGATGGCAGATTCTCACCTTATAAGCACCAGGACACCATATGGATGCTGGTTTGTGTCTCAGCTGCTCCAACTTCCTATCCAGCTCCTTGCTTGTGGCCTGGGAAGGCAGTAGAGGATGGGCCAAAGCCTTGGAACCCTGCACCCATGTGGGAGACTCAGAAGCTCTTGGCTCCTGACTTCTGATCAGCTCAGCTTCAGCCGTTGCAGCCATTTGGGGAGTGAACTGGCAGATGGAAAATCTTTCTGTTTTTCCATCTCTCTGTAACTTTGATCAGCTTTTCCAAAAATAAATGAAGAAATGAATAAAAGCTTAAAGTCAGAGATTGCATAATTATGGTGAGCAGAGGCTGAAGATGGTCAGAATATGCCAAACTGTGGGATTTGGCCAGCAAATGATGAATGATAGAGCAGTTAATGGATTTCAGGCCCAATGAGAAGGGCAGTCCATTAATGTCCTCTATTGCTTTACGGAATTAAAAAACCTGTCAGCAGTTCATGAATATAAAATGAGTTGAGCCATTACAAGAAAAACTTTCTGACCCTGCCCCACCCAGTGAGCAGAGTCACATTCTCCTGGTTAAGGGAGGAGCAGGTTCCCCAGAGAAAACACCACAATCATAATACAATGGAACTTCTTAAAGACTCTCAGATCCTCCTTGAAGGGGCTTGAGGCTATATTTCAGGGCACCTGTGTCCTGGCAAAGCTCTTAGACCTTCTGGAAATATTGGACATCAGCCCTGCAAGAATGCTAATTCCTAAAGATCCAATTATCTCAGAAATGTCCCAGTTGGGATGGGAGATGGGAGCTGGTGGGAATCTGAAGGTTGGCAGATCTTCCCCGGGGCAGGTGGCAGAATGTTCTGTGGTCATCTTCTTGGTTCTTGGTATAGGAACTGAAGGGAATCCCTCAGCATTGGTGGATTCTCCAAAGTGTCTGACAGACTCCAAAGCAAGGACAGACCAATGAGAACCACCACAGGCTCCTAAACTGCATGGAAATAGTAAGGCCAGAGCAAGACACACTAGGGGTGATTCTGTAGCTTGGTTGCTGTGGAAAACAGACGAATTCAGAACAATGAAGATGGATTTTTGTAATAAATCAGAGTGACTCCAATTCATTTCTCCAAGTTCCAAATGTAGCCTCAATACTGGGACAAGTCAATGTAGACACAGCACCTGGAGAATATGAGGGAACTTGGGGCCAGCATGGCTAATCTTCTATCTGCAGTGCCAGCATCCCATGGGCGCTGTTTCATGTCCTGGCTGCTCCACTTCTAATCCAGCTCTCTGTTTGTGGCCTGGGAAAGCAACAGAGTATGGCTCAAGTCCTTGGACCCCTGCACCCACGTGGGAAACTCAGATGGAGTTCCAGGCTCCTCAATAGAGAGAGAAATTCCATCCACTGGGTCATTCCTCAAATGGTGGCAAAGCCTGAGGCCCAGATCATCCACATAAGTGCAGAGGCCCAAGCACGTCGACCATCTTCTGCTGCTTTCCTAGGTTTATTAGCAGGGAGCCAGATTGGAAACAGCCTTGAACTGGCTCTCATAAGGGATCCTGGTGTTGTGGGTGGCAGCTTATTACACTATAATGCTGGTCCCTGATCCCTGGCTAAGTATAGTCAAGTAAATGCATAAATCTTAAAAAAAAAAGAAGGAAATAAAAGAAAAGAAAAGGAAAGGAAAGAAAAGAAAAGAAAAAGAATGTCAGAAAGACCCAGACTTCTAGCAAGGCATCAGCTCTTTCTACCCTCCCCCGATTTAGGTTTAATTCTCCAATTCCATGATGTAAGTTGACACATGGGGATCTTGACTGTTCTGTCACTCTCAGGGCATTACACCGCTCTGGTCCAATGTCACATCATGTCAACAAGTTCTAGGGCTCACAGAATAGCAGGTACCTTGACGTAGCTTGTGTTTCAAGCAATGACAGGATAGCCTATGAAAATACCAACAGTTTTGTACCAAGGGCCACTCAGAAAGAGGCACATCCCTTGGCAGGGCAGCGTTGGATTTTTGAGGCAACATGTCCCACATTTGCATCCACGGCTCCAAACCATTTTCTGAGTAATCAAAAAAAGCTGCTGGTTTTGGATGGGGCCAGAAGTGGAGAAGATGTCAAGCCAAGTCCTCAGGATTTGACTAGATGGTGCTGGAAGTGTCTGCGGCAGATTGTGTGTCTGCATGGAGCCTTGGAGACCAAGTAGGAGAGTCATAGGAGATGCCCCTCCTTCCTGGATGAACCTTCTTCAGCAAATCATAATATGTCTTTTAAAAAACAGCTCCTGGCTTGCCTGTTGGCACTGTCAGAGGCCAGACACCTGACTGTGAAGGATGAAGTCATTGTGCAATCTTAGAGGCCCGGCCACATGGCCTGATCTATCCAGCCATAAAGTGAAGCATGGCCAGCAATTTTTGTTTCTAAGTGGCAATGGCATTGATGGGACCTGGACCCAGCAGGTGGCTCATACTTCTGGTGCATGGGATCTGTCTCAGCTGATACGTAAGAGCTCTTAGAAATTCCGGAGAGCAAAGTCATTGTAGAGAAAACGCTCCAAGCCTGCTTGCAAGTGGCTGCATGAAGTATGTTGGCCCCAGCTGCAGGCAGGAGCAGGGGTCCCTCAGTGGATAATGCATTGCATGTTGGAGGTCCTTGTGTTAAAGAACAGAAGGGGTCCATGGTGAATGACTAATGGTCTGGCCAGAGGCATAGCTACCTGGAAGAGGCAAAATGGACCCGGGAAATGGAAACCCGGTGAAGAGGCTGTGGTTGAATTTTTGCACGGACTCAGCATTCTGGTGGCCTAGGAGAGCTAGCCAAACCCAGTAGAAAAGCAGTAGACAAGATGACCTGCCACGTGGTTACCAACTGATGTTTTTTTTCCCAACCACATCAGCATTTTTACTTGAAAGTCAGCTTTACAGAGAGAAGGATAGACAGAAAGATCTTCCATCTGCTGATTCACTCCCTAAGTGACTGCAATGGCCAGAGCCAGGAGCTTCTTCTGGGTCTCCCATGTGGGCACAGGGTCTCAATGCCTTGTGCCATCCTTGACTGCTTTCCCAGGCCACAGCAGAGGATATGGATGGGAGGCGGCAACACCAGGATACAAACTGGCACCCATATGGGATCCCAGTACATGCAAGGAGAGGACTTAATCTGCTAGACTGCCATGCCAGGCCCTTCAATAGACTTAATAAATAGAGGGGTCCTGTGGATAACTTGATGCTAAACAAGTGACATTGAATTTTTTCCTATTTGGTGGGGAATGGGGGTTTGCCTTCATGGAAATAGCCTTTGGTTTTGGATTTGGATTTATTTTCCTGTGACCATGACTGGCAATGCTGGTATCATCAGACAGCAGCAGCTACACACTCACTGTCACAGGGTGCTGGACAACATCGCTGAAATGGAGGATTCCTTACAGAGAGAAAAGTCAGGCAGCCAGACCCACTGGTCATGCCAGTTCCTTACTGCCCAGAAGCAAATGCACCCGTAGAATCTTCATTCCAGAAGCAGAAGGAAAAAAACAAAACCAAAATAAACACCTGCCATCCAACATGCTGCCACTGATGCTGGAAATAAAGCCACACAGCATGACCAGGGGTCCATTGAGCAAAGCAGGCTGGGCCCTCTCACAATCCCACCCAGGGCCTCCTTCCTGGAGCTGGGGGTCTGGAAGTATGTGTTCCCAGACCAGTATATCTATGGGAGCGCAAAGGAATCTTGACACCAAACTGGCCCGGCCACATGGCCTGATCTACCCACAGCTGCTGGCCACCCCAAATCACTTCTGGTAGCGAGTGAACCAGCAGATCTGACTTAGGAGCAACTGGTCTCAGTGTCAGGGGAGCAGGGAGGGAGAAGGATGGAGGGATCCTGGGCGAGAAGGACCAAGGCCTTGAGCTTGGGACACACAAGCCCTCCAGGACTGAATGCCACAAGGCTGGGGTGGGGCCATCTTCCTGGTAAAGCATTCTGCCTGGAAGAGGGGAAATCAACCAACAGCAGAAGCAAACCATTTCCCAGAGCTAAACCTCCCCTCAGCAAGTGTGTTACCATGTTATAACAGAGGGCTTCTCCATCTCTAGAGTGCAGACAATCGAGTCCTAGGAGGCGTGGGGGTGGGTCTTATTAGAACCCGACTTCTGAGTAAGGTGCTGGGTGGGAGCCTGGGCTTCTGCATTTCCATATCTTGCAAAAGTCTCTCCTTATAAGCTGGTCTTTTCCAAGCCACTCTCTTTCCAACTACTCTGTCTTCCTGCTCAATCCACATAAGGCAGTGAGCCCTATCTGAGATTATTTGTTCATTTGTCTCTTCACTTGTTTATTGCCTGCCCTGTACACTGCATGTACATCACACAAGGAAAGAGGTCTTGCTTTTGTTATTTATATTTGCATTTCTAGAACCTGGGATGGCACGTGGCACCTAGTAGGCCTTTGACACATGCTGGTGGAATAACAGGATGCATAAAACCTGGGCAATCACTCATGCTTCCTGCATACCCAGAAATCCACACACATGTGAAGGCACGCACATGGGCATGTGTGAGATGTACTCACACATCATTAGAAACCCACACACAAACGTGCAGATAAGTGATCGGTGGGTGCACACGCAGTCACGCAAACTCACGGCTGCTCCAGGACTGCCGGCTAATAGGCTCTTCTTTGTCACCTTCCAACACCCTTCCAAGCACTCACAACTTGAACCTTGCCACCTTCTTCCTTGCAGCTCCTTGGTCGGACACCTATGTGGGCCAGTACTGCCCCAGGCTGTACTGCCTGGCTGGTTGGAAGGCAGCATCCATGGGGACGGTGGCGCCATCTGTCCAGTGCTGGCCAAGGATGGGTTCTCAGACCGCAGACAAGGAGCTCCTTAGAAAGGTGAGGAGTGCCGAGCCCCAACCCTGCTGAGCAGGGCTGCTTTCCGCCATGACTCAGGGCTCTGTGCCTGCTCCTGCGTGCCCCATCCTGGCCCCCGCTCTATACAAAGGGGTGGTAGTGTTGCCCAGGCCCCTGTCTATTTTGTTTGCAATTATCTGGCCGGGAAGCCGGGAAACTGCTCGGAGCAAGTCTTGGCAGACAGGTCTCTGTCTCTGCCCAGAGATCCCTGCTCCTGATAATACCCCCCACCCCGGAAACCCTGCAGCCTCCCCTCCTCCCAGGACCCCCTCCCTGTTCTGCCCTGGGTTTCCAAGCTGCTATGACCCAGGCCTTACAGCTGTCCTCTCTCTCTCCCAGAGCCATCTCTGAACCTGCCTTGGGGGTGGGGGTGGACAGCCAGGACCCCTTTGTGCCCCAGGGGCAGACACTCCTGGCCTTATGAAGGTACAGTCCCTTCTCTTCATGGTAATCCTGTTTGGGGTTAGGAGCTGTGTTCCAAAATTCAGAGATGGGACTTGTTTTGTTCCTGAATTTCCTAGGCTCCCTTGTGACTACCTGTGTATCTGCCTGTCCATCCCAGGGGTTACTGATGTGCCCAGGGCTGTGCTGAACCTGGGGCCACAATGTGGAGTACCTGGGGAACAGTACTCTCCCCCGGGATACACGCTCTCCTCTTGGGGACTTCCAAAGCTATGAATCCCACACATTGTGATCAGTCCTATGAAAGGTTGTCTCCATGCAGAGGAAATAATGAATGTTCTGGTTCAGAGGCCTCTTGGAGGAAGGTGCTGTGACCTCAAGGTTAAGAAAGCTGCTACGATGGGGTTAGCGTGCTAGCTCAATTGTCTAATCCCCCATTTGCAAGCAGCAGCATCCCATATGGGTGCTGGTTCGTATCCTAGCTGCTTCACTTCCCTTCCAGCTCCCTGCTTGTGGCCCGAGAAAGCAGTGGAGGATAGTCCAAAGCCTTGTACCCTAAACCCATTTGGGAGACCCACAAGAAGCTTCAGGCTCCTGGCTTCAGGTCAGCTCAACTCTGGCTGTTGTGGCCATTGGGGAGTGAACCAGCAGAAGAAAGATCTTTCTGTCTCTCCTCTCTGTGATTTTGCCTTTCCAACAAAAAATAAATAAAATCTTAAAAACAAAAAGGAAAGCCTCTGGGAGAGGGGACGAGGGAATACGAGTCTTGGACACAGGAAATGGCATCTGTGAGAGTTCTGGGACTCCCCTCCTTTCCATTTGCCCGCCTGACTGCCCTTCCCCTCTCCCTTGAGTAACCCTCTCCTGAGTCCCTATACTCTGTCCCCTGTGCCTCTGCCTGGGGCTGCTGACCTCCACACCTTGACCCAGCAGGGTAGCCCCTGGCAACCCTGGATCTTGCTGGACTCCAGGGCACCGCTCACGCTCCTGCTTCTGACTTCTTGGTGCCTCAATGTCTGCCCCCCTGCATCAAGCAGGAGCCTTGCCTGTTGAAGGGCTGCTGGGAGGAGCCAGCATGATGGACAACACGTCTACACTCAGGTGGAGCCTGACCATCACCTGCCTCCCTGGCTTTGCCAGTTCAATGCTCAGATACCTGTACATGTAATGAGTGTCCAGTATCTCTCAGCAGAGGTCATTGCCTGCTTTGATCTGAATGACCCCTGGAGATTTCTCTGTTCAGAGGGGAGAAAGCTGTTTCCAGTGTCAGGAAGACAGAGGGAAGCTATAGTCCTCATCAACCCATCAAGTGTTACTGCTCTGGCTGCCCTCGCCACCTCCTAGGGGTGCGGAAGACATACTCTGCACAGCCCCCAAGGGCTTCTTGTCTTCTGTGGCAGTGGGGCCTGTAATCTGGAATTCTCATAATTTGGTCTCAAAGTTGAAGCTTAACAAGGCCGCTAATGTACTGTGCCAGCCGCAGCAAATGTCTGGCCTTGGCCTTATGAGGAAACCAGCTCTCTTACTAACATCCTAGACCCTGCACAAAGCCAGGCTGTCCTCTCAGACCCTCCCTCCCTTCAGGGAGTGGGGTGGATACTTAGAGTCATGTCTGAAAAACAGTACATCCCAACCTCAGAGAAATGACCCTGAACCTGGAGGTTCATGGAGCCTGTGTCAATTTGCCCACTAGTGCTCACAGGTCCTGCTAGCCAAAAGGGAGCAGGTTCTTGGAAGCTTTTGTTGTATCACAGGAAGTTCACTCACACTTCCCCCTGGCACTACAGAGGCATCCTGGCTTTGGATTTGGAGAGCAAAGAGGGATGTGGCTCCTGCGCCTGGCCAAGCAACACCTGTCTGCACAAGGAGGCCTATTCCAAGAGACACTTCTACTGGGACTGTACCCGAGAAGGAGCTGGCAGCCTCTCCCAGCACCTGCCAGCCCTAGACTAAACTTCTCCTTTCCAAGCACTCCAATACAGCTGCCACTTCCTGCTTTATTCCCACAAGCCACCTGCAAAGAAGGGAGCTGTCAGGAGGGTGGACTGGCACAGTGCATGGCTCTGCCAAGAAGAGAGCGATTGCCAGGTGCCACCGTGGCTGTGGGTCTCTGTGTGCAGGCGGAGCGGAGCTCTCCTTCAGCACCGAAACACGTATCAGACCCTTTCCTTGCAACTTGCATTGAACCTAATTCCCTGCTCTGTGCAACCCCTTCCCTAGGCTGAGGAAAGAGACCATTTAGCACCCCCATTCCCCGATTCCCTGCCTTCCTGCCTGCTAGTCCCCAGGGCTGGGGCTCACCCTGACGTCTCCAAATGGACTAGGCAGGTCTGTCTTCTCCCAGAACCTGGGAGAAGAAAGTCAATGGGCAGGTTGTGTTGGAGAGTAAGGAGGGTGGGATGGGGGGAGTGGGGCAGGAGCACAAAGCAGGTGCTGCATTTGGCTGCTGGCTGGGGGTGGGGCGGGGCCCTGAGGTCAGAGTATGGAGAGGCCAGAGAACAGAGTCAGGCTGGAGAAGGGGCAGTGGACAGTACCCTCCTCCCTGGCATCCAGGCCCTCATCTCTGTAGGAGCCCTAGCAATAGCCGTGGATGGAGGGTGCACAGGGGCTGCCAACCACAGCTGCTTAGGAACAAACAAGTTTGAGCTCTCCCAATCAAAGTGGGTGACCCTCTCTAAGCCCGGGGGTAAGTGGGCAAAGTCATCTCGGTTCTCTGAAGAATGTCATGAATGATACAGGTCGGGGAATGAAGCACCGGTTATACTGTGTAGCTTGGCAAGTTGGGCCACCTCTGTGGGCCGCAGCATCCCCTTGTCCCTAAGGCTTCTGTGTGGCTCTGTGGCTTGGACATTCAGAAAAGCAGCAGCAGGAGAAGCCAGTGTGCCCAGCATGGGTCTAGGTCCAAGCACTTGAGGTTGTACTAATGTCACTCCCCTCTATAGAAACTGCAGCTTAGAAGAGACAAGGACATTGCCCAGAGTCACTTGGTGATTGGTGACCAAGCCTGGATTCAGACTCAAGACTCTCTGAAGCTGGAGTACCCCCTGCCCTGAAGGTTTCTCTGCTGTCCACCTGTTGCAGGTCCGTGTTGATTCAAGGCTATTCTTGGGCCAAGGAGAGCTTGGCCTTCCCATTGATCAGGGTTTGTGTGCTGTGGCTTTAAGACCAGCTCTCCTATCTTTTTCTGCTGTGCTTCTCTGAAGAAACAGGCCAAGCTGGCTGAGCCCCCACCCCACCGCCAGCAGCCAAGAGTACTGCCTTGTGGATGTGGGGATAAGGGAGCCGGGTCTTGCCTAAGAAAGCAGATGTGTGTGTGCAGGGTGGGGCAGGCAGTAATTAGGATAGGGCCGGCGTGCCGCTCCTGGGGGACTTGGTGGGCTCATCTGTCAACGGGGCCTTCTGACTCCTTCCCAGGCAGGGCACTGTGGGGGGCAGAGAAGTGTGGGGAGCGGTGGGCCTGCCCTAGCTCTGAATGTCTTGACAATAAGACTGCCTTCTGTTTAGTTCTCCTTTCCCCAGTCCTCCTGCGCCCTCCTGCTCCCCCCCCCCCAACTCCCTGGAGCTCAAATCCTGTTAGCAGAGATAAGATTTACACACACACACACACACACACACACACACACACACACACACACACAGGAGTGAAGGAACAATGGGGTGATTTGTGCCAAGTGTGTGGTCTATTGACTCATTCATACAGCGTTTATCGTGCTTTCTGGCGGCCAGGCGCTGGGCTAACAAGGGGGAGACTGAGGTGCAAGGGGCCAGTGTGTGTGTGTGTGCGTGTGTGTGTGTATGAGGGAGGGGTGGGCTCTCTTAAACAATTGGGGCTCCAGAGAAGAAAGAGCTGGGGGCTTTGTGGGAACATGGGGCAGGTGCCCAAGTGCAGGGTTCCAGGAGTATCCTGGATTTCCTCCATCCTACTTGCCGAGGGCTGTGGACGGCCACTGCGAGTGCTCCTGCTCCGTGTTTGAGCACCTGAGGCATGGCTGAGGTGGAGGCTGGACATGCACCTGGAGCCCTGGCTTAGAAAGCCATGATGTCTTGTGCCAGCTTCAGGAGAGGGCAAAGCTCAGTTTAGGGGGCTGGGAGCATGAGGGGGCAAGGAGGGAGGTGGCCCAGGTGATGGAGGCAGGATGGGAGAGGCACCTGAACAGGATGATGTCGTCGGAGAGGACTGGTGCTAGTTGTACAGGAGAATCAGGTAGGACCACACAGGAACAGCACCCTCCTTCACCACTGTGTCCTACGCCTTCATTCTGGGGCAGTGGAATGGTGTGAAGGCTCAGAGTGTCACTGGGTGCTCCAAAAGGCCAGGGGAAGATGACAGCAGTCGGGGGACAGGGCAGTTGTTGTTGGACCTCCTGGAGGGTGAAGGGAACACAAAAGGGAGGAGGTGGGAGGTCCCCCAGCTTTGATAGTGTGGTGTCTGAGCCAGGGAGCCCTAGGAAGGGGAGAAGGATACAACTAAGCATTCCCTGAATTCTAGACTCGAGAGTGTGTTTCTGGTGCAGGCAGTGCCAGTTGCGTGTACAGAGAGCCGCCTGCTCAGGTGGAGCGCTAGGCTGCTGTGTGCCAGGCTTGCGGCTGCGGGGAAAGCAAGACTGACATGGCTGCTGGCCTTTATGGACCATGCAGTGCAGGAGCCGAGACAGACATGAATCAAACAACCGCAGCCACCATGGCAGCCGATGGAAGGCAAGCCAGGCGCCCCAGGGACACGTGGGCTGGTGGGAACTGTCTAGGGAGGGGGTGGGAATGGAGGAAGCATTCCACAGCAGAGGATGCAGCCAGAGGCAGCAAGGCATGAGGGACTTGGGAGGTCAGCCAGAAGGCCAGGGAGTGAGGAGAGGAGGCTCAGGGCTGGGAGACGGAAACAGCACAGGAAGCTTGGAAGGTGGATGCGACATTGAGAGAGTAGATAGGAGGCTGCTGCAGGTGCCTAGGGAAGGAGTAGGGATTCTGGAACTTGGCTGTGGTAATGGAATCAGGAGGCACTGGCAGGTGGCACAGGTGTTTGGGCATGGTAGGACTTGGTCATCTGGTGAGGATGGGCCTAGTGACTTCAGCTTGAACAATAGGAGCTGTGTACAGAGGAGGATGCCATGAGGGGGGAGAAAGGATCATGGCATAGTTGTAGACGTGGATGATTCGCGGTGCATGGGAGACCCAGGTGGAGGCTGGTGCCTGTCCAGGAGGAGGCATCTGAGCTGGAGGCCCATGTCCAACCAAGGTCGCTGGTGGAGGTGGTAGACATCAGCTCATGGAGTGCCTGGCAAAGAGCACGGTGGTGGTCATGATGGGGTGCAAAGAGCTTGGAAAAGAACTTGGTATGGGCAGGGTGAGTGGGAAGAATATCTGACAGAGTAATGGGCACATACAGTGGCAGGGGAAAGCCCAAGGAAGGGGTGCCGATGAAGAGATGGTACAAGATGGCCAGGCAGCTGGAAGGCTCCAGAAGGCTCACTGGATTTAGTGTAAGGGAGACACAGATGACTTGAGCAGGAGCAGGTAGGAGAGGCGTGAATGGAGGAGGGAGCAAAGAAGTGGGGGAGGGGGCACAGAGACAACTTCCTGGCTTGGGAGTAGACCCTGGGGATCACTGCCCTCCCTACTCCCAATTTCCTTCCAGGAAATAGGGTTAGAGAAGGAGAAGCAGAATGGACCAGGTTAAAGGAAAGAAGGTAGTATGTTGGTTTATGGGTTGGCTTTGAAGCTGGAACGAGCTGGGCATCTTAAAGAGGTGGGCAGAGGGCAATATGTGAGCAGGGGAGGTAGACAGAGGTTGTAGTCCCAGTGCCCCAACAGGGTGGGAGCAAAAGGCTAAAGCCAAGAGGGTCTGGGAGGATCCTGGGGGATGGAATTCTGCATTTTCACTGCCCTGTGACTCTGCCATGGAGGGCCAGGCAAGGGGCTCCCCAGGACTGCAGAGGGAAGGGGATGGAGGAGAAGGAACAGTGGGGAAAGGAGCTTTGGACAGAGTGGGAAGCAGGTGCTCTCCAAAGGCACCCAGGACACTGGCAAGGGGAACACTTGTACGGAGTCCAGCTTGGTCAGTAGCTGGATTTGCCTTGGGC
The DNA here is from genome assembly GCF_017591425.1 of Ochotona curzoniae. NCBI lineage: Eukaryota > Metazoa > Chordata > Mammalia > Lagomorpha > Ochotonidae > Ochotona > Ochotona curzoniae. Next base: position 10,850,155 of record NW_024465451.1, read on the forward strand.
TGGAGTTGCTGTTACTGTGAGAGTGTGGAGGATGGGCAACCCTGTACCCGCTATTGCCTCTGGTGATACAGAAAGTATGTGCTGCCTAGGGTGAGAGCTACGATGATCAGAGTGAGCAGAATTGAAGAGCTGGCTGCCATCTCTCAGGTGTGCTCTGGCCAGGAGCCGGAGTCCTGTGGAAGGGTCATCACCCTCATTTTGCAGTCACTGACTTCCCCATGGTCACATCACCAAGCTGACAGTACATCTGCGGTTTCTTTTATGCTGAGGCTGGGACAGACATGCAGGCCCGTGTCCCTTGGAAGAAAGTACATCCACTTGCTGGGTGCTGTTCTTTGGCTATGAGGCTGTTGCACAGGTAAGGGCTCCACCGGGTCCAAGAAAATCCAAGCTGCAGCAAGTAGGCCAGGTGGGTCGGTTGTGTTGTGACTGAGGGCAGAAGTGGAAATGAAGGTGGGAGACCTGATTGGATACATGGTGAATGCCAAGCTGAGGGGTCTGAAGTGGGCCCTGTAGACATGGGAGTTATGGAAGGTTTAAGGGAAAAGGCTGGCTCACTGGCGGTAGGTTCCACCCCCATCGGATGGGATGAGGCTGAGCAAGAAAGGAGTACAAATAGCCAACCTCTAGGGAATTTGTCGATGAGTTTGCATGGGATGGGAGGAAGAGAAGGCCTGGCCCGAGGGAGGCCCTGCCTTTCCAAGTTCAAGCTTAGGCTGCCTACCTCCTTGGGAGGGGGTAGGATACTTGAGCAAGCCCGGCTCTGAGCCCATCGGAGTGGGGAGTTAGGACATGTCTGAGGTGCGTGCCTGTGGGGTTCTGTTGTCTGTTTACTAACTGATCTGTCTTTGGCTGCAGCTGGGAGCTTGCGAAAGCACCAACCTGAAGCTGGCTTGGCCTCCCTGTATCTCTCAGCGTCAGTTCTGTGTGACTGGGCTAGCTCCAGGCCCTCCTGGTCTCCCCTTTCACCCTGCATCCTTGTCTCTCTGCTGCCTGCTCTCTGAGGCCCAGGACCAGTTCATCCCTGGTAAAGGCTTATCCTCACCTTGGCCTCCTCGGAGTCCCCAGGACCATATCTGTGGGTCCTCTGCACATGAATTCATCCATTGCAACTCACTGAAGCCCCACTCCCCCCATGCACACATGGGGTTCTGTTTTTTTTTTTTTTAAGGCTTATTCATTTATTTATAAGGAAGGTGGACAGAAGGGGGATGGAGAGAGAAAGAGAGAGAGAGATCTTTTATCTGCTGGTTCACTTCCCAAATGCCTGTTAATAGCCAGGCACTCCATAAACTCATTCAGACCTCTCAGGCGAGTGGTAAGGACTTAAATACTTGCGCCGCCACCTGCTGCCTCCCAGGAGTACTAGCGAGGAGTCAGATGGGAAACGGAGGTGGGTCTTGATCCCAAGCACTCTGCGTCCACAGGATGTGGGACGCAGGCATCACCAGTAGCATCCCTTTGCCCCTGACAAAGACCCCTGCCCCAAACTGGTTTCCTTTCCAGGCTCATTCATAACTATTTCTAGGCCTACTTGTGAGATCAGCAGGTAATCTTTAAACCCCCAATCCAGGCTGCGGTAAGAAGCAAGGCTCCTCCCTCTGGACAAAGTCTCCCTCCTCCCCCTGGGCAGAGACAGGTACCTCTTTTGGCTGTGGCGTGGAGACTGAAGCAACTTTCAGCTTAGAGATGATCCTGATCCTTTCAGTGCCTTGTGTTGGAGTTGGGTGCCCAAATGAAAGGCCCAGTTCACCGAGTCCAGTCAGTGGGCAGAGTTAGAGAGGAGTCCTAAGGCCAAGGTGGACAGCCGAATCCCTGAGAGCTGTGACAGACTGTCAAGCTTCTCTCAAGGTATTGTCCCATGCTCCTTTCTTTTCTTACAGCCTGCCCCATCTCTCTTACCTGCAGCATCACATGATACTGTCTTCTTCCCGCCAGCATGGAGTGCTACTCTCACCCACTGTCAGACTCCAGGTTCTGCTCAAAACATTGAGCCAGTGATGGCAGGGGTGGGAGAGGGGAAGGATTCAGAAAGGGTTCCTGGTTCTGGAGGCTTCCAACAAAAGCCTCCATCAGTCACAGGGGCAAGAGAGAGACCAAAGGGGCCAAAACCTTATAACACTTGACCCATTCCAAGAGAAAAACAACCAGACAGTCCCTGGAAGATTTATCCTGCCCCTTAAACACCTGCCATTAGGCTCCACCCACTCCTCTTTGCTGGTCTCCAACACTGCTGCCTCGCAGAGCCACATGTGAATTCTGAAGGCCATGCTCTGACCTCAGTTGCCAAACACTCATTCCATTTCCCACTGATTGTCCAATGGACAGGCATCACTGTCCTCATTTCACAGGTGAGGGGACAAGGTTTGGAGATGCTGACTGACTCACCCAGGGTTTTCCTGATGGTCCCAGAGCATGAAATCTCAGTCACATCCCTGCTGTGACTTGTCTTCTCCAAGTTTAAGCTTTTCCTTAGGCAATAGAGCTTCCCACCTGCCACTGCCTTATTTCAAAAGTGAACATATCCCTGTGGCTGGACCTGGGGGTCACTCAGGGCAACCCGCCACTGTGTGCAGCCTTGAGCATCTTTCTTGCTCTCCTTCCCATATGTCCTTGAATTTGGCTGTGTGTAGGTGAAGGGGCATGGCTGCCCAAGCCAGCAGGTAGCTTTGTGTTTGGATCAGGGTTCTGGAGCTCCAGAAGCTAAGTCATTTCCTACTCAGTGTGTGACCTTGGGCAGAGGGTGCCAACCTCTGTAATCCTCAGGTTTCTTAGCAGAACATCAAGGACAGTGGGGTTGTTTGTCTCTGGGGACTGTGGCTTCCCATGGAGAAAAGGCTCCAACAGCCTCCTTTCATGGTGGTGCCAAGCCACTTTGATCAAGGATCCTCGGCTCATCAGTGGAGAAACTGAAGCTGGGTGTGGGCAGGAGCTGCCTGTGAAGGTCATGGGGTCTGTGTGCAGTTGGTGGCTCAAATGTAATAGCGACCCATCTCCTCTGGGAGGCACCCTGTTCTTCTCCCCTTCTCCCTCTAGCCAGGACCAGGACTGCAATGGGGCAGGATCCAGGCGCCCCAAGAGTTCACCCAGGTAGCAAAGGCTGGGGATTGGGTTGGCACAAAGTTTTGGAGGATGCTCTGTGTTCCACAAGAGGCTAACCTCTCACTGTTACCTGCATGCTTGGCTCCTGCTATCGGCCTCTAGAGCATTAATCCCAGCCACCCCACCTGGAATTACATGACCTTCTTACCCACTGGACTGTGAGGATGCAGCACCTCCCTCATGTCCGCCTCCCCAGGGCACGGCATTCCTTGAGGCATACTAATGGAATGGAATGAACTGGAGGAATTCCAGAGGCGGCCTGGAATTCCTAAGGGGAAAAAAAATTGGAAACCCCAACGGAAGAGGCATGTACTCAAGAACTTGTTCTCTATAGGTTAATCGGCTGCTTGCCGGCCTACTAAGTGTGCCTTATGGGCTAATGGCTTGGCTGGGAAGGACCAACGTGTGGCCAAAGGAACACAGGCTTTCCCCCACCTCCCCTGCACTGCATCTCAGTTCTCCCACCTGTAAAATGCAGCTGATCATCTCATCTACCTTGCAAGGTTGGCGTGAAGTGGAACTGGAGACACCACAGTGATGTTACAAAGATGGTGAGCCTTGGCAAGGAGGGGGTCCACTGAGACAGGAGGCTTTGTCAGACCTGGAGCTGCAGCCTGGGTCCTCCACTTGCTAGCTGTGGGCCTTGGACAAGTCACCTCTGGGAACTATAACCTCTAAGTGACCTTTCTTTTCAACGCATCCAAGCTACCTCCCGCTGCCCAAGCAGAGTCACTGTCTGCTGGCTTCTGTTTTGTTCTCTTTCTGCTCTAGAATTGAACTTGGGCTCCTTGAAAGTGGAGATGTGTGTGTGTGTGTGTGTGTGTGTGTGTGTGTGTGTGTGTCCCTGCTGTATCCTCAGGATCCAGTTAGCTTGGCACTGGCACATACAAGGAGTTCAATGATTATCTGCTGAGTGCATGCATGCATGGGTATGTTGGTAATTCCAGTCTCTCTGGAGGCCTATGGAAATTGAAGGTGACAGGGTTGTCAGTGCCCAGGTCTGCACACAGTAGGTTTAGTCCTGTGAGGGCATTCTGAAGACAAGCCCTCCAGCTGCCTCTGGGGAGGCTGGGCGGGGTAGAGGGCAGGAGGGCTCAGCTGCTCTCACCGTGTGGCTTCCACTTCCTGGCTCTGGTTGGGCCTCTAATTGCTCCAGTCTCCTTGGCAGCCTCAGCAGCCATCTAATGAGTTTGCACCCGGCTGGCCCAGGGCTTGGCCACACAGCCCAGGCCTGCCTGCCCATCTGCAAGCAGACAAAGGCTCTCTGTCCCTGGGTTCTGCTTCCTGCCCGCCCACTGCATCTCTGGCAAACAGAGATGGCCCATGGCCAGGCTCCTGTTTGCAGTGGAGAAGCTCAAGCCCCCCCACGTGGGCAAGGAGCACAGAGTAGGGCAGGGCAGGCCGGGGTGGAGGTACATTTGCCCTGGAGGCTGCCATCCTGGGGCCAAATCCCAGCCCTGCTCCAACTGTGAGGTGTTGTAGGGCAGAACCTGAAGGTCTGGCTTAAAGTCCTGCCTCTATGCACTTCCCACCCACCTGTGTGACTAGGGCAAGGCACAGGCCTCTTCATCCTCCATTTGGTCACCTGGAAAGCAAAGGCAGGTTTCAGGAGCTGCTGGGTGGGCAGACCTTGGCACAGCTCCTTGGCACACCAGCCGTTGGGTACGCAGGTGGCCCATCTGCTGAGTCAGCACTATTGGTGTTTGGGTTTGGCTCATCTGCCAGCATGTGTGCAGGGAAACTGCCCTGTGCTTTGCAGCAGCAGCAGCAGCCCAGGCAGCAGCTCAGCTGATGTTTAAAAAGGAGTGATTTATCAGAGAGAAGGAGAGTGAGAGAGCCCCCATCTGCCAGTTTACCAAGCGCTTGCAAAAGCTGGCATAGTGCTGGGGCCACAGCTGGGAGCCTGGAACATAATCCAGGACTCCCATGTGGGTAGCAGAAACCCAATGACTGAGCCATCTCAGCTGCCTCCCAGGGTCTGACATTAACAGGAAGTTGGAGTCAGAAGCCAGAGTCAGAAATTGAGTCCAGATTGCTACTGTGATATGGGATGTGGGCATACTCAGCCCCAACCTGTGTGCTTGAGTGCTCAGGCTGCTGGCTATGAATAGTAGGCTGATTCCTGTGGAGAAACCAGAATGGAATGGTATGAAGCTGCTGCAGCAGGACCCTGAACATCCTACATTCCATTCCATGCTCCCAGGGGCATTTGTTCCAGGCCTCCCATCTTTCCCCTGGAGCACATGACACTGTCGGCCTGCACTGCTGTCTGCTCCACATCTTATCATCCCCAGCCCAGACTCCATGCATTCAGCTCCTTCTCTAGGACTTTCATGCTGGTCCCAGGTCTACAAGCAGCACCTGCCCTCTCCCGACAGCTTTCTGAGCTGTTTGCCTTCTTCAGCCCCTGTGCCTCTGCCCGGGGCTGTCCCTGCTGCTCGTCGGCCCTTCCAGGCTCAGCTGGCAGTCTCTCCCAGCTCTCTCCAGCAGAACAGCCAGCTCTGCCCTGCCTAGGTTCCAGAGCCAACCCTGAGCTCAGCGTTCTGCCAGAACACATGTCTGCCCAGCACGGCATCCAGTTTATTTATGAGGCTGTCTGTCTGCCTCTGGTCCCGGCAGCCCCTGGGGCAGGGCCCTGTCTGATTCATGGCCCAGCATCAGGGAGTGTGTGTGCTGAACAGTCCTGATGCGAGCTGGCTCTGGGAGAAGGGGGCCGTGTGGGCTGGCTGGCACAGACCACAGGGCACGGGCTCAGGGCTGATGGGGGAGGGGTGGTGGCTAGGACTCACTGGTGCCAGGCTGTTGGCAAGGCAGAGCTTCACTCACTGTCCTCCCTCCTCGGTCATTAACTCATTCACGTGGCAACTTTTTCTCACACTCATTCATGTGTCTGCCTGCTCCTTTACATATGCATTCACTAATGGAGGAGCTCCTCCATTCATTTACTCCCTCCCCTCTCCACCCAGCTGGTGTGCCCTTGTGTGCTGATGTGGTGTCTGTAGAGGGCCAGCTCCCTCAGCTCTTCAGGGAAGGGTGGTGATGCATGGAGGGACAGACATTTGAGCAGATAACTGCAGGCCTCTGAGTGATGCAGGCCGCAACCCAGGATTGTACATTGTGGCAGTAGAGGGATCCAGGCAGGATTCGGCGCGGGGGGAGGTGGAATTTGCAGTTGAGTGAGAGAGGCCTTGGAGATGAAGAAACACTAAGCAAAAGGGGCTGATGTGCTGTGTGAGTTAAGCTGCCGCTTGCAATGCTGACATTTCATATCAGAGATCTTGTTTGAGTTTGGCAGCTCCACTTCCGATCTGACTTCCTGCTCATGTGCCTGGGAAGGCCCTTCATCCAGAAATACTGTATCTCCAAATATATACTCAATGCTTGTTTGTGCCAGGCAATGTCCCAGGGGTTGGGGATGCAAGATCAAGATATATATAGCCTCCTCTTTAGGCAGTTTCTGTCCCTAAAGAGGGGAGGTGGATGACAGAAAAGACAGGAATTCGGTCTGCAGTGGGAGGTGTTGCTCAGTGCTAGAGGCCTTACTGATGGTGTGTCTGCCAGGGCTGTGCTTATAGGTGATATCACATTGGCTGAGATGGTCCACTGGTAACATTGCTTGTCCAGGGCAGGGCCTGAGGCCCATTTATCGTCCCATCCATAGCCAGCACTTGGCCAAGCACACGGCAGCTATACATCAATGTTGGCAAAGGCCAGTGTTGAACACAGGGAGGGCACGTGTCACTGTACATTCTAACCAGTTTCTGTCCCTGAGGCCAGTGTCAGGGTGGGATAGAGAGGTTTAGGGCAGAGGGGGAACTCCAGAACATTCTGGGCCTCCCTGGGTTGGACATCTCCTAGTCTATCAGCCTTGCCTTTTCCCCCAAGAGGTAAGTTTTGGGGTCTCAGAGTGACATGGCCACAAGCCTTGGGCTTCACCATCCCCTCCCAATCATGGGCCTTCCTGAGTGGGGTATTGGAAATGGGGCCCATGTGGTCTTCTCTGGGGGAGGGCGTACTGAGCATTTTTCTTCTCCTGGAACCAGTGGCTCTGGAGAGAGCCCAAGGCCAGGCAACAAGTCCACCTGCATTACTCAGGGTGGAGGAGGGGCGTGTAGAGGCTGGCAGGTCGGCAGAGCTTGAGTCTCCCCAGCTCATATCCTTCTGTCCTCTCTCTGCCCAAGCTCTAGGCCCAGCTGTCAGATTCTCCAGCCCTTATCGATGGGTCTGGGGTCATCCCTGACTGGAGACCAGGTCTCCTTCACCTGCCCTGGCTGCTCATGAGCCCATCTACCCTGGGGGAATGTCAGAGACTATGAAGAGCTAAGCTGAGAGAAGGGGTTTGAAGTCAGGGCTAGAGGAGCAGCAGGACCCCGGGAGAAAGCAGAGTGTGGAGCCCTGACTGCAGCCCAAGGGCCCCCAGGGCCCGTGGATTCCTGCAGAGATGGAAGGTGGTGACCGCAGTCCCTCGGCTGACCCCAAGGAGATGCTGTAGCCCCATGAAACCCATGTGGCTGAGCTCTTCCTGTGGCCTGGAGGCCTTTGATCCTCTTCCACACCAGCCAGGCTCGGGCCATGGGAAGTTGCTGGAAATCTGCATCCCAATTTTACATTCTTATTGCTTGAGTTGGGCTTCTGTTTCAAGTGAACTTCATGCAGAACAAGCATCTAGGGAATGTTGGATGTCTTGGCTTACTTTTTAATCCTTGGTATTTTAAACTACAGCGAGGGATTTGTTTTGCTTTGAAAATTCAACATTGTCAAAATACACAGCTCAGAAAGGGGGGATCTCTGTTCTCTCCCAGATTCTCTTCTGTAGAGGTGACTTCAGGTAAAGTGAAGAGCAGTTGCCCTACACTTACAGGAGGAGTTCAATATATGCAGATGTGGTTGATCCCAAAACAATGCATATGCATTTGCTCTCACATTCCTTGTGTGAGAGCTGCCCCCTCCTCAGCCAGACACATTCATTTGTCTCCTGAGGGATCAAAATCCACAGCCCAGTGCTCTAAAGAAGAATGAAGAACAGGGTCAAGATGAAAAGGGGGTACCGCATTGGATCTCCAAGTCCATACCAGGACAAAAATCCCAGAGGTTGGATTTGTTGAGTGGCACAATTGTTCGGGATGCTTTGGTCTATAGGTGAGAGCAAATCCATCATGAACTGGGTTAAACAATGAGACACAATGAGTGACTCAGGCACCAGACTGCAGACATAGAGTGGGTTTCGAGGAAGGTCTAATCCAGCAATGCTGGCCCATCTTATCACAGTTCCTATGGCTGCCATGTGATAACAAAGAGCCTGCTTTCCCCAGATTTGCCACCAGTCTCCCTTTGAATCTTGGTACATTTTTGTGACTGGAAGCTTGCCTTTCACTGTCACATAGGCATGGCCCCAGCAAGTGGGGTGGGGGTCTCATGACATTGGTTAGATGGCGCTGGAGCTGGAGTTGGGGTCAGCAACAGGTGGGGAGGATTTAGTGTGTGCTGTGGGAGGAAGCAGGAGCTGCTCCACAGAGCTGGGACAATAAGGGTGGGTGAGGCCAAGGTTAGATGAGGGAGCTTTCTAGGGATGCCTGTGCCTCAGGATTCTCCACTGAGCCCAGGGAGACATTGTGTAGTGACAGAAAAGCCTGAGCTGGAACTCTTAACCCTGATGAGACCCCCTCGGCCCATGCACACAATTCCTGGGGCTGCCATGACAAGTGACCACTGACATGGTCATCTGCAACCCAGGCACTGATAGGTCTGTGGCCCCCTCCCTTGAAGACCCTAGGAACAAGCCATTTCCTGCTGCTGGGCCTGCTGGCCTTCGATGTGTCTGTCTTCCAAGGCCTCTGCCTCAATTTTCGAGTCATACTCTCTTCCCCCAAGGCCCCCTGACTTTTTCTCATGAGGGTGTTTGTCAATGGACTTAGGACCCACCCAGATAATCTAGAGTGATTTCATTTTGACATCCTTATTTTGACGATACCTGCAAATCAAATCACATTCATTGGTTCCTGGAGTGAGGATGTGGACGTATCACTTGGGGACCAAAATTCAACCTCCTTCATGATGTCTAGGATGAGAGAGGAGCACAGCTGGTGACCCTGGACACATTCAACTCCTGTATAATGTGGGGCGGGTGTCCTGAAGTCCCACTGTCTCTACAGTAGGAGGCAACTGAAAGCTCTGGTGGGCCTTCAGTGGACAATCAGGACCCTGGACAGGGATACAATGATTCTGAGGTCCCAAGCAGACCCCAGGAGTTCCACCCCTGTCCATCCTGGGCAGCCCCCACTCTTCTTGAGCTTCTTCTAACCCTGCCTAAGTCCAAATGGACCCTGGTTCCTCCTGCTGTATAGACAATGGCAACAAGGACCAAACTAAGTCCTAGAGACTAGGTGAGACTGGAATCAAGAGTGACCCAAGAGCTGAGACTCCCTTTCTGGATGCTGTTGGGACACTAAAGCTTCCAGCCTTGGGATGCTATCCTGGGAAGGAAAACAGCTCTGGTAGAGAACCCAAGTCTATGTTAATGGAATCCTTCCTCCAAAGAGAAGGAATTCATTTAATTGATCAGTAACTTTCTCCTTTCCTTCCCCATGTCTAAGGGTACAAATGATACTTCTGCTGCAAAAGATAAGACTACTAAGTTTTCTTTTCAGAAAATTGAACAAATGCTACATGTACAAGAGGTGTTGTGGCCCAACAGATTTGGCCACCTCTGCAATGCTGACATCCCATATGAGCACCAGTTACCACCTGTCTACTTTTGCTCCAGCTCCCTGCTAATGTGCCTGGGGAAGCAGCAGAAGATGGCTCCAGTATTCCCACCCATGTAGAAGACCCATGGAATTCCAGGCTCCTGGCTTTGGTCTGGCCAAACCATTATGGCTATTTGGGGAGAATGGGAGATCTTTCTCTGTATCTCCTTTTTTGTAACTCTTTCAAATATATAAATAAATGCATACTTTAAAAGTTTAAGGAAAGTGTACAACCAAGAGAAACCATGCATAGATTTTGAAAAACCTTTTCACCCAAAAAACTTACCTTTAATCCCATTTTCCCCTCAACCCTTTTGAAGTACCCTCCTTTTATACTGCAAATTGAAGAATACACTTCATATATCTCAGACCCATTTCTAGGAGCTATTTTATTTGTAAGAACTCCACACCAGATCATTGTAGAGTGCCATGATGGTCGTATGTTGAGTTCAACAAATTTAAGATGTGAACCAGTAGGACAATGTCCTACTGTTGCCTATTCATACCAGGGCAACAGAAATGCAGTATTTCTTTTCCTCTCTCCTAAAACTATCTAGCACGGTGCCCACACTTCAGCAAGGGAAAATGTAGTTCAGTGATTCCAAAACGATGGTCAGAAAAATACACCGCAGCCCTGGCCACCTCCGGAGCAGCGAGGCAGAGGGCAGCTCGCCAGGCCTCGGCCCTCCCAGCATGAGTAACATTCCGAACTTCTGAACACGAGCTGCTGGCAACGTTCTCTGCGCCTGGCGTTTGCCAGGTGTCACTTCCGAAGCAGGGCAGCAGGGCGCGATCTTTGCCTCATTACAACATTCCTGCGCCAGTGACCCTTCAAGAAAGAACTTCCTGCAGGCTTAGCACATCTCCGGGGTGTGAAGATGAAAGGAGGGCTCAGCTGGGTTCTCACTGAACCCCTTAGACTGGATCTGCCAGAACCCCAGCAGGATCCACATTGGCCCATGGAAAGCGGCACACCGGGCTGCATCTGGATGTTTAATGGATGATGCTGAGTCTTTCCCACTACATCTGCTTATTTCTGGCTTATTTTCCTGGGCCCATTTTTTCCCCCCATGTCATGCAAGCTGTGACCATCTCATTTTTAACTCCAGCAGATTTCAGAAAGCTCTAGCAAGTCTCAAGGAAGGCTTCTGTTGGCCTGGCTTAGGTCACATGTTTCTCCTTAAGCCAATGAATGTGACCAAGGGATAAATGGTCTGAGTGGTCTGGTGTGATTGAGAGTCCTTGCCTGGGGGTAGGGTTTGAATGTCACCTCCGAAACTCATGTGGATATCTAATCACCATGGTAACAGGGCTGAGCAATGAGACCTTGAACGATGAGTAGGAGTCGCTGGGAGATGACTGCGGATGGGGGGATGAGCCCGGCCTCGCCCTCTACCTGCTTAGTGCTGCCTTGCTCTTCTGCCCTCTGTTGTGCGATGACGCAGCATGAAGCCCCTTGCTGCTGGTCCCTGCCAGGCTCCTGGGCTGCATAGGCTCCAGAATCCTCACCCAGTTTGGGGTATCCTCTTATAGCAACAGAAAAGGGATCCACCAGGACACCTGTGTGTGTGAAGCTGCTGCTCCACCTGTGCCACGGCAGGGCAGAGCAGGGCTCATGGGTGAGATGTTGAGGTTAGCGATCTGTGGCACCTGGCTCCTTTGCACTCTCTGTCAGGGTCCCAGCCTCGGTCTGCAGAGGTGCTGCTGGATATCTGGCTACACGCTTGGGTGTGGCTCAGCGCCAAATGGATAAATATGCACGGCAACCAGACCCTGCTCAGACCTGTCTTGAATGCCCACGTCCAATCTCCCTTGGGTCCAAACAGGGCTGGTTAGAGTGGGTGGAGGCCACCCTCCTGGACCAACCATTCCCTGACCCCCACCTTCAAAGAGTGGATGCCTCAGGCAGTGCAGACAGAGGCATCTTTTCCAGGTGAGATGGCCCCAAGGGAGAAGCATGGGCGGGCTTGAGGTGAGTGAATATGTAGCAAGGGCTCTCTTAGCCTCTTCCCCCTTCTTAGCTCAGGCCCAGCCTTTGTGGTCATAGTCAGTTCCAGACCCCAGGTCCTCATGCTGGATCTGGCCTTTGTGGGCGGGGTAGGTACTGCCCTGGCAATCCTGGCCTCTTCATCCTTGCACTTGGGCCAGGCTCAGGCCTTTTGGGGAGGTTTCTGAGTGTTCTGGCTGCAGGATGTACTTTTGGATTTAGGGGTGCTTGCTGTGGGGGATAGTCAGCAGATTGGGTGCTCTGGAACGTGCCTTATGGATGGCCTTAGGGACAGAGGCCAGCTGGAGTTTCTGAGTTGCAGGGGGCCGTGGTAGTAGAGCATGTCTTCTATGGAATCTCCAGAGGCAACTAACCTTGATCTCCTGCTCTTGCCCTCCCAAAGTCACCCCACATTGGATGAGGTGTGTCTCCCTCTGAGTCTTTGTTCTATTCTGAGTGCTGGGATGCACTTGCTACTTGTTTAGTCTGTGCACTTACCAGCCCAACTCTACCTGCAGGGCCACTTTAGGACAGTCGGAATCTGATGGTGACAGTATGTGAGGCCACGAATGGGGTGTTTCTTCCCATGCCCAGGTCCACAGCATGGAGCCTAGGAAGGCTGTGCTGCCATGAGGGAGCTAGGGGATTAACTTTTCCCTACCCCCCCCCCCACAAACAAACCCTGAGAGTCACGGCCTGTGACAATAAAAGTCCTACTGCTTCGATCCTTGGCCAGGAAACTACAAAGGGGTGTGGTTTACTCAGTGTCACTGAGTCTTTGCTCCTGATGAAGCTTCAAATGCCTGAAATGGCATCAGGTTGGCTAATACACTGGCCTCTTCTTTTCCCAGGTTTACTCCTTCTAAATTTCCCCAGCTGATGGGACAATTTTGTGCCGTCTCCACTCATAGGTTGAAGGCTAATGTGATGGCATTGGACGGAATTACCTCCAGGGAGCTGACTTGGTTAGATGAGGTCGTGATGGGTGTGTGTGTGTGTCTGTGTGTGTTGGGGGCAGCATGTAAATCCAATAGGGCTTATGTTGCCCTTCTAGGAAGAGGAAGAGTTGCACCCCAAGGCTCTGCACAGCCCCAAGGAAGGGGCTGCATGGAGACCCAGACAGACAAGGAAGAGTGGCCTTACCAGAAATGGGAGCCCACTGGACTTTGATCTTGACTTCCAGCCTCCACACTGTGAGGAGATAGGTTTCTGCTGTGTGAGCCTCTCAGTGTGCAAGGCTGTGTAAGGGCGGCCTGAGCAGTCCCATGCACCTGCAAATGAGCTGACTCAGCATCTCGAGTCAGGGTCTGCGCCTGCCCCATGGAGCCCAGGCTGTGACAGGTGCTCACTTAACTAGACAGCAGGAAAATGCAGATTAGGATCACCATGGGATAGCACTTCACACTCATTTTAAGGACCAGAGGAAATGAAAGCAGGTTAGGTGCTAGTGAGGATAAGAAATGGTCAAAGTGGGTGGGGGTATAAATCAGTCGAACGCCTTGAAAACTAAGTGTTCAGTACCGAATGAAGTTGAAGATAGTAGGCTTTTAATGCAGCAGTTTCACTCCTGGGTGTACACCCAGCAGACGCACATATGCTGATTCACAAAAAAAAAAAAAAAGGCAGAAAATTGCCCAAATCTCAAAGCAGTCCATCTCTTACAGCAATGGAATACATAAACAAAGCAGGGGTATGATCATGCAATAGGATACTATACAACAATGAAGGAGAAGAAATTTCTGTTCTCCACAGCAACGTGTGTATCACAAAAATAAGATATTGTACAAAAGATGCCAGATACACAATAATTTTTTTAAAGATTCATTTATTTTTTTAATTTGAAAGGCAGGTTTATAAAGAGAAGGAGAGATGGAGAGGAAGATCTTCCATTTGCTGGTTCACTCTCCAAATGGCTGCAACAGCTGGAACTGAGCCAATCCAAAGCTAGGAGCCAGGAGCTTCTCACTTGGGCCATCCTCTGTTGCTTTCTCAGGTCATAAACAGGGAGCTGGATTGAAAGTGGAATAACCAGGACTAGAACCAGCACCCATATGGATACTGGGGTTGCAAGGTAGAGGATTAGCCTATTGAGCCACCACATCTGTCCCACAATAGTGAATAGCATAAGATCCAAGCTGCATAAGGATAAAAAAACATGACATTTCTATAGGAGAGTACACAAATCAGAATACACAGCTCCGCTGACTTTCACAAGTCCAAAACATTCATGCAGCTTGCATCTTGAGCTACAAGCGGAATGGGATCACCCCAAAAGCCTCTCCCTGCCCACACCTGCAGTTATTTTTCCCCCAAGGGGAGCCCCACCTGCACTGTCATCCCAGTCAGTTGGTTTTGCTCCTGTTAAAGCTGTAGACGCAGAGCATTCTGGGATGTGCTGCTCTGTCTTGCTCAAGCACCGTTCAACCTAAGGTCATCTGCCTGTTCCTGTGAGGCTCAAGTTCAACCACAGGCCTTGTGCTCCTGCTGAACTGTCACAGGCGGTGTCTCTCAAGCTTCCACAGCGTGTGCAGGCACTTCCTATGGGACTCAGAAGTGGAGTGCTGCCCACTGCTTGCGTGAGGCAGCTTCTCCCGGCCCCCTCCCTTCGGACCATTCAATGACTACTGTCCTGATCCTAACTCAGGGGAGCCAAGGAGGTCTCTGGCTCCTTCTCCAGGTGGAACTCAGTGGGCCTCAGCTTCCTCCTTCCAGAATAGGAATAGACTGTGACCCCTTTAAACTTCTGGCCCGGTTCCCAGTATACCTGAGGCCAAAGGTATGGCAGAGCTGGGGCTGAAACCACCGCCCCGGCTCCAGCTGGCCCAGGTTCTGGAAGACAGCCAGCAGGTCAGCCTCAGGTCAGGGCCAGACCAGGTGCGAGGAAAAGCTGGACAGGATGGGACCCTGACCAAAGGGTTCCCTGGGCAAGGGCCAGGCAGCTACCTTTCGCTGCCCTCCTGAACAGGGCCTAGCTTCTTCCCAGCCTGGTCTGCTTCTCTCTGGGGCTCTGCTACTTCTGCCAGTGGTGAATTAGGGAGGTTACTTCAGTGCTGGGCTGAGGGCCCGAGGGGATGGCAGATGGCAACCCAGGCCATTGGGGCAAGGCAGCTAAACTGAGAGAGGTGAGGGGGCTTCTTGGAGTCGTGTGGGATTCTAAGCTAAGTCTGCCTGGTTTTTCCCAGCTGGCGAGGCTGGCTGTCTTGGAGCTGACCCCACCCTGAGGTGAGGCTGCGCCTTTGGCTGTGTGAGCATCCACTACCATACTGGACTCCTCTTGGTAAGCCACAGCTCCCCCCGACACCCTGGGAAGTCTGTAACAAGATGTCCCAGCTGTTGCTTTGTTGCTGGTGACTGCCTGGTGGCAATGGCACACTTGAGCAAGGAGGGACAGCTGAGATGCCCTCTCTCCCAACTGACCAGGCTCAGTACCCCTTGATGAAGGGGAATCTGCGACTCTCTCCAAGACCCCAGCAGCCTTTGTGCTTTGTTTGTGTGGGCCTAGTCTGCCTATCCAGGACTTGGGGTTTCCTGGGAATAGGTGTTTGGTCTGTACAAGGGAGGAGACATGGGTGTGTGGCCGTGAGGCCAAGATAAGTCCTGCCACACTCAAATACCCGCACCCTCTCTCAGTGCCCACCCTGGGCTGTGCCTCCTGGCTGCCCGCAGGGACTGTCCTAAATACCCCACTGGGCCACCTCAGACCCTGGCCAAGTCCTGTCTTCTCACCCTCCAACATAGGGGTTCCTTGGGAACAAGGTTTTCTCAGCTACTGGGGCCCCTCAGTGGGGGACTGGGACGAAGACCCTGATTAGACTAGAAGGGCAAGGAGTTTGTGAATTGATTCCAGGGAAGCCCAAGGGAGGTGGGTAAGTGAGGCAGGAGAGGGAGCCAACATAGGCAGATTAGTGAACAGCAGGTGGGCGCCTGGGGCCCAGCTCAGCTCTGCACCTGCAGAAGACAGCCCAGGAAGAGCTCCATGTGCAGCCGAGGAGGGAGCTGCGACATTTATTCACAGTCGAATCAGTTTCTCCACCCTGAGGGCAGTTCCAAGGGCATGAACCCTGAACCCTGGCTCTTTCATTAGCTCAGGGCAGATGCCTGCCAAGGGGCTGTGGGTGGGCACAAAGAGCCTGGGGGTGGCCCTGGCACCTGGTGGTGCAGACCTGGCTCTAGGACTGACTCATTTTCTCTAAGGGTCAATTCCTATAAAACGAGAATGAAAGTGCTGCTCCCGGCAGGTGTGTGATGAGGTTTGAGGGCAATCAGCTCAGTGTGTCCTGGGGCGGGTCCCCGCAGGAGAAGCAGGTGGGTCCCTTCTCCAGGTCAGGGATCAGGTTGACTCACCTGGTCCGGGGGCACCCCTGTTTGTGCCAAACACTGCCCTTTACTGAGCCCTCCCCCTCCCTCTGTTTTCCTCTTTATCTCCAGTATTGAAAACCAAACAGTGACTGATCCCTCAACTACGCTGGGCAGGTAGGAGTAAGCTGTGGTGCCCCAGGCATGCTGTGAGCCTGTTTTTGCCTTAGGAAGTCCACAGTTCAGCTAGGAAGACATACAAATGGGAGGCCATGGGCATGGACTTGGCAGGATCTTCAGAAGCTTGTGAGGGGCAAGGAGGCTGTGCAGGAAGGAGGGGCATGGATAGAAGTCAGCAGGGCCTGAGCAGGGCAGGGCACGCAGGTGTCAGAGCTGGCACAGAAACCTCAGGTGTTACAGACACGACAAGGGTAAGCCTAGCCCAGGATGTGTCAGAGTCTGCAGGTCCCAGCTCTGTGCACACATCTTCACCTCCCTCCCCTGACCCCTGTTAAGTACTGCTGTAAGCCCTGCCTCCTGTTATCCCAGGCCCCGTGGAGCTGGAGCAGGGAATCTCTTCCCTTTCAGCCTTTCATGCGAATCCCATCTGAATTTTTCATCTATGATAAAGTCATGTTTGTTTTTAAAATAAATAACATTTCTAATGACTTGCTAATTACTAAAATAATTAATCTACGAGTAAATAAAGCAAGATGTTGAGAGTTCCCACAGCAGGGCTGTCCCTCGGTGGGAGCAGGAAACGGAGTCCTGTGTCCTTCGTAGGACTGGAGGCTGGAGCACCTGTCACACCTCACCCACGGGGACATCCTGCTCCCACCTACGTGCTGTACCCTGCACAGAGCCACAGGGCAGTATCTGTACTCACCCTAGCACCTCTGTTATACCTGTGCCTGTGCTCACCCACCTGCACCTACTGGTTTGCAGGTGCACATGGGTGAGTTCCTTAGCTGAAGGGGGCGTCTAGTGAGCCAAGCTCCCTGCACCCAGGAGGCAACCTCAAACTCCACACCCCGGGGGTGTGGCTGTGCCCACTTCTTCTGCCCTCCCTGCCCCTCTCCTGCTCCTGCTCTCATCCCTGTTCAGCTACCTCCCTCTTACTTTGGGGGCAATTGGTGTGCGGACTCTGCCTCTACTGCCACCCCGAGGGAGATGGGATTCTGGATGGAGCCCAGGAGACCCAGTGCTTGCCTAAACAGCAAGGCCCAAACTAAGAGAAAAACAGGAAACCAGCATCCAGGCTGCTGTACCACAGCGAGTCTGAACCACAGACTAAGGGGCAGCCAGGCCACCCAGGTTCCCTCCCTTCTTTGTTAGCCAATGCATGTCCTGGGAGGCAGCAGGAGACCCAGGGGGAGTGCCTGGCTCCTGGCTTTGGCCTGGCCCAGCCCCTTGGCTGTTGAGGGTACTTGGGGAGTGAAGCAGTGGATGCATCCTTACCCTCTGTCTCTGTCTCTCTGCTGTCTAAATAATAATAATAATAATAATAATAATAATAATAACTTTTGCCACCAGCTCTGCCAAGAATGAGAAGCTGATAACACCTAGCCCCAGTAGGGATGCAGGGGGCTGGGCTTTCCTGCTCAGCCACAGCAGAATAGAAAATTAGAAGTTAACGTATGGCAGAATACCTAGTTCACACTCCTCTGACCCAGTAGGTCCCTGTTCACTGTCTGTCCTCCAAGAACAGATGTGTACACAGGTGTTGGTCAAACAGGAAATGAAGGCTGTCCAAATGATGCCCACAAATGGATGTTCCCTCAGATCTCAGGTGGTCTAAACTGCTGATCACAAGGAGGCCCAGGCAGGTCTGGATGCCCTGAGCCTCAGTCTTTCTGTTTATACTATGGTAATTCAGCCCGTGTCTGTGGGATGACTGAGGGCTGGAATCAAGTCTCCAGGGCTGTTGTGGCTAAATGAGTTAAGCCATCACTTGAGATGCCAGCCTCTAGCATCTAAGTACAAGCCCTTTCTGTTCTGCTTCTGATCCAGCTTTCTGCTAATATGTCTGGGAATGCAATAGCAGATGGTCCAAGTACCAAGTGGCTCCTGGCTTTTATCAGGTCCAGATCTGGCTGGTGTCCTGTTTGGGAGGTGAACCAGTGGAGGAAAGATTCTCTCTCTCTCTCACTCTCTGTGCATTCTACATTCCCTGCAACTCTTCGAAAGAAATAGATATTTTAAAAATTAAAATTCCTAAAGCAAAAGTAGAATCAACCCTATTGTCACAGGTGCCTGAATGTATTAATAAAATGTAACCTATTTCTACAAGGAATATTATACAGCAGTTGTTAAAAAGGGAAATAGTATTGATGTATGCTATAATGTGAATGAATCTTAAAAATATTCTGCTAACAGGAAAAAGGGCTTACACACATTGTACAATTTGCTTGCATCTAGTTTATATGAAAAACTGAGAATAGCAGATCAGTGGAGAGAGAAGTAGATGGACAGCTGCTTCAGTCTAGAGGATGGGCAAGGAAAGACAGGAATTGACTGCTGATGGTCTGGTCACTGATTTCTTTCTGGAGGGGACAAAATTGAGCTGGATTGTGCAATGTTACAAATGTCTAGAAACTACTGAATTGTGGATTTTATATATGTGAATTACATCTCCAAAAAGTAGGCAGCAAAATGAGTATAGACAATTTAGTATGGTGTGTCACAGTATTATTTTATGCATGTTCTAGGAGAGAAGAAAAATTATTTTCTCTACCCCTTTGTGTTTTTAGATGGAGGAGTCCTGCAAATGAAACTGCTAAATTGACAAGAGAAGACATTTTATTTGGTGTTAAGAACAGAAGCCTTTTCTTAAAGAAGTGAAGACCCAAAGAGATTCTCTCCATTGTGTGGATTTTCTGGCTTTCCATAACACCCCTATGGGAACTACTGAGGAAGAAGGTTTATTTTGATTCAAATTTGGAGATGCGGTTCCGGACCCAATGACCCATCAGCTTGGCATCAAAAGGAGTTCTATGTGAGGCAGGAGCAGAGATGAGGATCAACCCTTGCCTAGTGCAGCCTTGGGGAAGGACCCACCCCTCCTTGGCCTAAAGACATTCTTCCAGGCCTTCCTCCCAGACGCCATAACTGGAGCAGGATTGCACCTTTAATTCATCAACCGGTTCCTAAGAATCCATTAACCATTAACAGAAGGTCTGGGGTTTAAATGCCTGCTGATCTAGGAGCCCCATGTTGGAACTAGAGCAGATTGTTAAGGAAAGTGAGCGCAGGGAAAAGCCACCCAGCACAGGGCACATGTCCTTAGAGTGGCAGCTGGTGGGGAAACTAGTGTGAGCCAGCATCAGTGGAGGACAAGGGCTAATTTAGTGAGGTTTGCTGATGCGACCCTCTCGGTGCGGACCTCCTGTCACCATGCTAATGATTGCTGAGGTCTTGGTGCTGCAGCAGGGTGGGCAAGCACTTGCAGCAGGTGAAACCAAAAGCAGACAGGTGGGGGCAGAGAGTTCTTCCTGCATGCATGTGCTGCTTCTTGGGACAGAGAGGGGGCAGTGGTGGCAGGTTCTAACTTCTGGGGACACATCCTTATGTGATACTGACAAGTTTAGATATCTACCACCCGTGAGATCCCTAATACATTATGGTATGGTCTTACAATGTCACAAATAAAATGTTTTTTAAAAAATTAAGCAAAGTCCTCCCATGATGCAGGGCACTCACTTTGCATGTTTTGTGGGAGTTGCTATGTGTAAGCTCCAACACAAAACGTGTTGAGTCAGGCCTTATCCTCATGTGGCCTCATGTGGGAAACCAAGGTTCAGAGAGGGGCTGTGGAGTGTTGGCATTGTCCCCTGCTCTTCCCTCAGCCTGTCTGGGTGTCTGTGCTGGCTCTGTAGAATTCTGATCTCAAGGCCATGGCCAGCCTACCCTGCACTTCTTATTCCTGTACCCCTGGCAGCTTTGCTGGCCACTGGTGCAGACCTGGTGGGTATATGCATTCCAGCAGGGGACAGAGTTGATAGGACAGTGTCTATGCAATTGGACTGGAAACTGGAACCAGACTGGGGCGATCCTGGGAAGAGAGGCTCTCTCCCCATAGCCCTGCCTGCTCCGTGGTGGTGAGTCAGGGGGAGACACAAAGCCTAGGAAGGGATGTGTCCCACCCATCCCACAAGCCCGACTCCATCCAGTGACCCAGGATTGTGTTATCCACTGTCCTTGGGGAAGGCATCCACCTGCTCAGGGCCTCCAGTTACCTGGTTGAGGGCACAAGGATGCCCAGGGGGCCCAGGCTTGCCAGGCCCCAATCCCAGTTCTCCTGCCTTTGCTTTCTGACTGCCTGACCCTAGGAGCAGGGGAGCAGAGCTGGCCTCTCTTCCCAGACAAGGACAGTGCTCAGTCCCCTCCTCCTCACCCCAGCTCAGTGGGAAGCAAGTATAGGATACTCACATGTACACACTCACTGTTTTATTAGCTGTGAGGGCCTGGAGGCCAGGGGTGGGCTCTGGAGACCTTAGCCCCCAGCTCCTGGCTCACAGACCCTGTGGCTGCCTTCAGCAATGGGTGATCGACAGGCTGGGCTGGTGGCGCCCTGGCAGGCCTGCCCTGGCAGCTGCTCCCACAAGGCGAGGCCTGTGTGCTCGCGTCGGAGAATTAATTAGGCTGCATTCCTCTTGCAGGGCCCTTGGCGGGCCTGCGCATGGCCCCTCTGGAGCTACTGAGGGCTCTTGGCTCAGATCCCTGGCAGGCCAAGGGGAGGCTGGCACTCTGCTTCCACTATAAGGGGCTGGGAGGGCTGCAAGCACTGACCAGGGAGGTCCAGCAGGAAGCCAGTGGCCAAGGCTAGCTCCCGTCCTGGTCCCGCTTTACTTAGCAGCCTTCACTGGCTCCGCATCACTCTGGCTCAAAACCTTGGCATTGGCTGCAGTTCCCAGCTTGGCTCCTGGCTGCCCCAGGCTCTGGCTAGACAGACCTCATGCCAGGAGTCCAGCTGTGCTGTTCTTCCCTCTGCCCTGGGATGTGCACCCCTTGTCCCAGGCCAGCTCATCATACCTGTGCCCTCTTGTCCTCCCAGCCAGTCCATGAGAGCCTTGAGGGCAGAAGGGCAGTGTCCAGAGGCATACTGCACAAACAGCAGGTATTTCTACCAGGGTGAGGCTGTGGGGATGAGTGGGATAATGGCTGCTGTAGGGTTCCCCTGCCCAGATAACTCCACCTTCCTACAGCACCTCACACACCCTTGGAGGGTGCTCTGTTTATTCTGGGCTGCTCTTCCGTCTCCCTCCACCCTCCTCCTTTACTTGATTGGCTTCCTGGGAGATTAGTCTAGGTGTCACCTCCTCAAGGAAGCCACCTTGGGTGTCCCCTCCCAAGAAATTCCATCACAGGGTAGATGTTTCCTTGTCAGAGAGCTCAGGATAGACACTAAGAGCCTGGGGTTTAAATCACAGCTTAGCCACATCCTAGCTGTAGAAGTTGAAGCACGTTATATAGCCTGTGTCGCATTACTTCTTTTTTTTTCAAGAGGGTTTATTGATTGCTTTGAAAGGCAAGGAGACAAAGAGAGAGAGACACACACAAAGAGAATTAGAGCTCTTCCATCCACTGGTTTACTCCTCAAATGGCCTCAACAATCAGATCTTGGCCAGGCCCAAGGCAGGAGCCATCCACATCTCCTATGTGGGTGCACACAGGACCCAAGAACTTGAGCCACCTCCCACTGCTGTGTCAGGTGCATGAGCAGGGAGCTGGAAGGGAAGTGCAGCTGCTGGGCTGGAAGCCCTGCTCTGATGTGAGATGCCAGCATCACTGTACCAGCACCTGCTGTTATCTCTTCTATCCAGTGGGAATGATGGTGTTGGAATCTGTTGCATGAGACTGCAGGAAGAAACTGAGGAGTTAAACAGCAGAAAGTACTTAGTAAGTGTTCAGTAAAAGTTGGCCATTAATTTTATCTGAAGATGGAGCAGTGCTCTCTTGATGGCTGTGTCTGTCTAGTTCCCAGGAGCTTCCCAGGAGGTGATTATTCATAACTGTGGAATGAATGGTGGCCACATTCCAACCAGTTAGTGCTTCGATAGGCTAATGACTTTTCTGCACTGAAAACTCCACTCCCTGGATGCTATTTTCTGAGGGTGGAAGCAGAGAGCACTCGGAGAGCTGGGTGGTGGGGTGGAATGGGGTGGACGGCCCAGGGCCTGCCTGCGGCCTCTCTTGCTGGGCCTGGTTGGGTTTCAAGCTGCAGAGCCCCAGATGCAGGAGTAGCTCACACTGTGCCTCTGCTCTCCTGTGATCCCAATATGTCTGGCTCAGCCCAGTGCCTTCTACTGGCCTATGTTCCAGTCTCAAAGACCACAGATTTAACTCAAAAAGCCTTGGAGGGAAAACCCTCTTGCTAGATGTTAACTGAGAAGGCAAGGAGACGGGAGGCTTTTGCCCTGTAGGCCTCCAACATCAGATTCTTTGCTCCCCTGGTTCTACCTGACCTTGCGGCTGTACCCAAGTCCTTCTGTGTTTCTTCCCAAGCCAGAGCCCAGCTTGGGGGCCACAGCTGCCTGTACTGTACTCCAACTGTGAACACAGACATAGTCCAAGGTAGGCACGACCCTGTGGCCCAGTGCGGAGAAGCAGCTGGCTGGATGAGGGTCAGGGCGGGGCCCCCTAAGGTGCCCAAGCTACAGGTTTGCATTTCTTGCGATGAAGGATCTAAGGGACTCAGCTTCACCCCTACCTGTACCTGCCTCCTGGGCCACCTCTCTTCCCTTTAATCATCTCTGTTGCACAATCATTTGGGTCACTGATCTCTGAACCCCGGCCAGGACTCTGGGGCTCTATGCCAAGGGCAGTGGGCACCTGCCTCCCTGGGCCTCCAGTACCATCTCAACTAGGACCCCTCAGGCTCCTGCCAAGCCTGCATGGCAGCTGGGAGCAGCAGGATGCCTGGTGGTTGTGGGACTGGGCAGGCTGAGAACAAGGAGGTAGGTGGCTTGGGAGCAAAGTCACCCTAAACTCTCACAAGTCACAGTGCATTCTGGCTGGGGAGCCTCTTGCTGCCTAACTCAGCTCAGAGCCAGAACCTGGTCTCTCTCTGACTGCACCTGAGCCTCATGCCAGTCACAACTCTTTCCCTGGCAACTCTCTTCAAAAAAGCCTGCTCCTTGGGGACCCTTAAGCAACAGCCAATGGCTGGGTGGGTAGTGGGTGGGGCAGCCTCAGGGCCACCTCAGTGTCCAGGCTTGAGAGAGGCATCGGGGGCCCAAGAGACCACAGGAGAAAGCCTGGACTGCTCAGCCTAGACTCTACCCCTAGTGCTCCCAGTGCGGGAATGGGGTAGGAGAGAATCCTCCCCAGGGGCCTCCTTTGCCACCATCCCTACATGCTGGTACTATGCCTTGATCCCTGGACCCTTGCACTACATCAAGGCCCCTGATAGTTTGACGGAACTGCCTGCCTCCCCAGAGGCTAGTGGAGGAGCTCAGCTCCAGCACTGACCTACTAGGACTCTTACCCCCTACCCGGAGAGTGGGAATCCTTTTCTGAGTTCGGATGGAGGGTCTGGGACTCAGAAAGAGGAGGAGCTTGCTTGAAGGTGATTCAGGAACTCAGTCACTAATGTTCTTTCCTGTGCATCCGCACTCCAGGCTCTGCGGCCAGGAAGGGCTGCATTTGGATTCTGAGGCTGTCACGCGCTTGCTGTGTGACCTGAGGAAGGTCACTTGGCTTCTCTTTGCATCATGAAAATAAGGAAACGATCCAGAGCCCTATCTCAGAAGATGAGGTGAGTTGATCCAGATAAAATCTGTGATAGCAGTGCACAGTAGACACTCAGAGCATGTCAACATGATGGTCTTCCATGAGAGGCAGGTGCAAAGCAGACAGAGCTGGGCAGGTGCACTCTATGTGTGGCTTCATGCATCCGGTTTCCCTGAGAGCTGGCTTGGGCCACATGGATATGTGCTGGATGCAGGCAGCAGGAGCACCCCTGGTGGCATGCTGTCCCTAGAATCCTGGGGAGCTGCTTCTTGGTCTTGGCAGAATTGGCAAACCCAGTGAGACAGTCCTGGACGTTTTGCTTTAGCACATTGTAGGAGGGCCCTGCTGGAGGAACCCTGGCAAGGGCAAGGTCAGGGCTAGGTTGTGGCTCCACCTCAACACCTGTGCTGACCTCCAGAGCCATATGCAGCCTTATTACCCCTCAGGGGCAAGCTGAACACTGAACACACAACCTGGGGCCTCACATTCATCTCCTGGGGACTGTGGCTGCTGCAGCAGAAGGTGCTCTGCATACTCCATGGTCTGAGCTTCTTTTCCATGTGCCCTTGGCAGAGGCCTTGGGTTCCTGGTCTGGAATACAGATCCTGGAAATCTGTAGTCATAGCTGCAGTTGGCCACTGATGAGTAGGGCCGATCAAAACCCAGAGAGGACAGGTCACATGCAGAAACTCTAAGTCAGGTAGGAGGGAGCCACCTGCCCAGCCCCTTTCTCTACTTCCTATGCCCCCTAACTTTCTAGCAGCCCATTCCTGAGAGATGCTCCCTATCCCTGTTCAGCCAAGACAAAATATCAGAGTTCCAGTTCCTTATTTATTACAAACACAAGTCCCAAGGTCATTAATGAGGGTCTAAAAAATACATTAAAATAAATAGCGTTTTCAAAGTTCTCTGAGCAAATAAGTTATGTACAGACAGATGAGGCATGCACAATGGCAAGTGGGTCTCACCAGGAGTGTCCCAAGGGAACAAGGGCACAAGGATGCTGGTAGGGCGAGCCCAGGAGGGCAAAGAGGGTCCTGAGGGCTCTCATCCAGCTTCTAGGATTGGCTTCGGCTTGAGTTCTGCCACTGCAGGCTGCTGCTGCTGGTTCGTGGTCCAATAGGGAGGATCCAATGTGTAAGTTTTCATGCATTTTCCACATGATTCCTTCCAGGAGCAGGGCTGTAGACTGACAGCAAATGCCAGGAGGCGGCTCTGTAGCCTGGTGGCTGAGAGCTTTCCTGGGTAGTGTGAGGGCATGGAGATGCTCAGAGGGAGGCTCCTCACTGGAGGGCTTGTGGCAACCCCAGCCCAGGGGCTCAGCTGGCTGGGACCAAGGAGTATGCCCAGGGAGCAGGTGAAGATCTCCCATGAGTGCTGGGCGGCCCCTCTCCTTCTGTGTCACACAGCTTCCTTCTTGGCACTCACAGCATCGGGGCTATCTCTTTCTGCTCCTGGAGTGTGTGGCCCTGGGCTCCCTTGTCACGTCTCGCTGTTGTTCAGCAAAGCGAATCTTGGCTGCAGAAACGTCCCTGGGAATTGAGAGGGGTCAGGTTAGTCCCTTGAGGAGACAGGACTCACCCAAGAGCTCCTCACAATGGTTGTGGGAGGAGAGGAGTGGTGGGACAGGCCATACCAGGGTTAGATGCTTCTCTGTCCACAGCGGCTTTGACAAAGCTGATGTTCAAGCATTGCACGGCCATGTGACAGTACAGGTGCCCAAGACTGGCCCGGAGTCTCTACTCCTTTGTTCAGGCCACGCCTTTCCCACAGCCCACCTCCTCCCAAACTCCATCCACCCTGATCCTACCCATTCTCTAAGATCTGGCACAAGGTGGACCATTTCAGATGAATCTGGGTTCTAAGGTGACCTTGAGCCCACCTAGACCTTGATGGTCTCTTGGCTGCTAGGAGCTAGCTTTGGTTCTTAGTTCTGAGGCCTTGGGCAAGGGACTCAGACTCTCTGGGGCCTCTGCTTGGCCTGAACCTCTGGGCACAAGCGCCAGGTTGGTCCAAGCCAGCTCTGGGTATACCAGAAAGTATGGTACATGTGTGAGGCTGTTTCTTTCACCCTCAGGCAGTTCCTAAAGATGTGGTGGGTCCTGCCCCACTTACTGCTATACTATACCTTCCCCCAAAGATGGGTGACCCTGAGGGGCCATCCTGTAGTCCCCAACGCTGGCCAGCTCCAACATGCCATCAGTTAGAGGCAAGAGGCTGACAGCTCCAGGCTGCCCTCACCTGTGAGCCAGGCCCTGCTGGACTCAGAGGGTATGTGTGTGTGTGTCCACTCCTCAGACATCATGCTATCACCATGCTAGTTAATTGCTTTGAAAATAGAAAGCTGTATCAGAGAAGTGGAGCAGAAGGCTGAAGGTCACATAGCTTGCTTGTGGCAAGGCCAAAGGGAAGCCCACATCAGACTGCCTCTGCTTAGCAGCTGCCCAGCGAGTTTTAATCTCAAGTTAGGGCAGCTAGACACCTCCCATGTGCCAACCTCAAGCCTGGTCAGGAGGCGGCATGGACAGAGACCCAGTGTGGGCCAGGGAGTGAGAGCAGGCTGGGCAGTCAGCCCCTCTGGCACCCAGTGTGTGAGGCATGGCTGTCTCAGACCCTGCTGAGATGAGCAATTGTGGGCTTCCCAGCCATAGGTCCACAGACTCTCCACCACCAGAGCGTGGTGGCCGAGAACAGAGGTTCTAGCCTCAGCGGGGTGCACTGTGTGCTCTGTGACTCTGAGCAAGTGGTTTCACTTCTCTGAGCTCCCTTGGTCACCCAGTCTTGCCGCATGTGTCTGGCATTCAGAAGGTGCCCCATGGGCACAGGTGCTCCTCACCTGAGCCTCTGTAGGAGCTTGCCTGGAGTGGACCACGTCTTGCCAGTTTGGAATGTGTTTGCCAGGGACTGGCTGTCAGGGACCACCACGGCTTCGGTCCTGTGGGAAGAGCACCAGGGGCCCAAGTGAGGGGCTGTCCAAGGCCCTGAAGTTGCCTGGCTGCTGGCCCAGCCCAGCCCCTACCTCACCCCGCTGCCCTCGGGGGCAGATCCATTTCTAAGTGCTGTGCACCTGGCTCCCTCCTTTCTGCAGGTGGAGTGCAAGCTGAGGAAAACTGAGCTGCCGGGAATGTGTTTTTGGCCTCAGAAAGAGGCCTTCCCAGAATCGGGCCACCTGTGGATGTGGGGGAAACTGAGGCACAGCCCAAGCTCCTAGGAGGAGTTTCTCGTAAGCCACCCTGGGAACTGGAGCCTGGGGTTTTGATGACAGCTCCAGCTTTCCCAAACAGTTCCTTGTGTGTGTAGGAGGGAAGGGACAAAGTCTCCCTCCTCCTTTACAGAAAAGCCGACCTAAGGCCTAAAGGACAATTTGACAAAGCACTCTACCCCCCGCCCCCACCCCCCACACACCCAGGAACTCTGGGGCCACCCTGGCATACTGCCATGGTTCCCCCAGCTCCAGCTGCAACTCTGAAAGCCCTGGACTCAGGTCGTAAACCAGAGTAGGGAGGGGGAGCTTGCACTCACATGACAAGTCCTATGTGTGTTCTCTGCATTGGTACCACCCCAGTTATCGCCTGGGGAGAACCCCTCCCGTTCACCCCATATGCTCTCAGAAACCCACAGCCACGCAGCAGGAGGCTCTGCGGGGTGGTTCCTGGGTTCTTGCAGAAAAGCACGCCACCCACACAGCCCGGACAGCCAAGGGCCCTCATTAGCCACTCCCCTCCTCTGCTCGCCAGGGCAGGTCCAGGCCAGTGGCTACTACTGCCTTTACAAGCCAGGTGCCCACTTACCGGGACCTTCGGTGACAGAAGGTGGTACAGACAGGGTCCCCAGCACTGGAGCACTCGCAGCGCTTTGGCAGGGAGCGGCGCCGGCGTCTTGGCGGGTTTCCCAAGCCGTAAGGAACTGTCTGTCTGTAGGCAGGCAGCCAGCAAGGTGGTGGTGTTGTGGGGCGGGGAGAGAGAGAGTGAGGGAGGAAGAGAGGGAGAAAGAGAGAGAGAGAGTATTAGCTAAGTGTCCGCCATTGGGGAGCAGGGACCTTCCACAACACAATGGCACATCTTCCAGGATATCAGGGCAAATGCGACCATTCCTTGACCTCCAGGAGTCCCACTATGAAAGCCACAGGTTCCTCTGTCTGCCCTAGGGTCCTGTGCCTCTGTGCTAGCCCTTACTGCCCCAAGCTTGGGCAAGAGGGGAGTTAGAAGCCCTTACTGCCCCTCTTCGCACCTGGACAGGAACCTGGCTGGACCTCTATTTCTAAAAACAGCTCTAAGCTAGCCCTGGAGGAAGGCAGGATCCTCCCTCCCTCCACCTAATTGAAGTAATCACTCAGTTTCCCTGGCTCCACTGGGCAACTCATGCCTGGAGGGGTGACCAGTTGTTTCTTAGAGTTTTACCTTTAAAAAAAAGTGTGTATGTGTGATCAGGTGGGATTGATTTCAAATCAAGTGTCTCACCAAGGCGGGGCAGGGACAGGGCAGGAGCCCTGTGCCGGTTGGACCAGCACCTCTGGGTGACAGCTAATTTTAGACAGCACGGCTGGAGCTGTAAGGACTCCAGGTAGACCAGGGACTGGCACAGTTCCCATCCAGGGAGTGCCTGGATGCGGATTAGCTACACACACACACACACACACAAGCTTACGTGCAGGGTTCCTGCTGCCTTCTGCAATTTAGGAAAGGTGAAAAAAAAAAAAAAAACCCAACACAAACACACACAGGAACTTCAGCTTGAGGTATGCAGTGGCCTGGAGGCAGCGCCAGTACAGGCAGAGCAGACGGCGCTGGCTCCCACCCTGGCTCCGCTGGGTATCACAGGGTGGATTTCTCATCTGTCACTGGGGGGACGACAGCGTGTCTTGCCTCCTGGGGAGGATGGGGGCTCATGGGAGGCCACTGCACGTGCAGTACTTGGCGGGCGGCCCAGCCCAGCCAGGACGTGGCGCTGTCACTCGTAGTATTTTTCTTGGAAACCCATGAGGTGGCAGTCTGGCAGGGCAGGTGTGTGTGTGTGTGTGTGTGTGTGTGTGTGTGCGTGCACACGCGTGTTCCAGCACCCACCCACCGACCCAGGCACAGCCAGCCAAGAACTCCTTCCTGTGTGATTTTCAGACGCACCTCGCCTCCCTGAGCCTCACTACTCTGATCTGGGAAAATGGAGCTAGCATTTATTCCTGGCTGCCAAGAGCAGCCCTCCACGTGGCTGGGGAACTGTGGTGATCAGCAGCTGCCTGTCCCCTTCTGGAGGCCAAGAGAGAGGCTGACTTCTTTGGCATGCCCAGTAGCCCCTGCCTGGGGCCCCCACCCACCCAGACTCCACAGATGTTTACCCAGGAGTGTTCACCCAGATGATGTCCAAGTGGCAGAAGTAGACGCACTCCTTGTCGAGCCAGGAGCTGCAGGAGCAGCGACGGAACCGCAGATGGGTACCACGAGCACGGGCTGAGGATGCTGGCTGCTCTAAGGTGGCCTTCCCTGCACATGGAGGAAATAGAGGTGGAGGGGTTGGTTAAGGCACCTGGCACAGTCCAAGATATGGAGCCCCTGTTTGGTCCCTCCTCTTGTACAATCGAGGAAGCTGGCACTTTCCCTGCTTGGGAGCACCGGGCCTGCCTGGGGAAGCACCCAGCAGCATGGTGGGAAGGGCTGGTAAATGTTCATGCAGCGGCTGCCCCAGGCTTGTAGCACCTCTGCTCCCCATGCCTGCAGCATCCCACCCCTGCATGCCTTCTGCTGGCTTGGGAGGGACAGCGGGCCCCGTGGGGAGACATCTGTGGTCAAAGGGCAAAAGCTACAGCAGTCGGAGAGGCCAGGGTAACTCACCTTCATGCAGGGCCACGAGCAGGGCCAGAGCGACAGAGCACCAGGCGGTGGGCATGAACACCATGGCAGCAGCAGTGGGGTGCGTGGCTGGACCGGAGCAGGGAGCGCCTCTTGATGGTGTCTCACAGCTAAGCTGAGCAGACAGCTCATTGCCTTGGTGCCCTGCTCCTTCTTATAACAGCAGGCACTGCGCCCCGCCCCTGCTGGGCCAGCCCTGCCCCGCTGCACCGGCGGGCAGCCAGCCAGGGACACCGCCTCCTCCCCGGGGCGCCCGGCCCGCCCTAGCCTCCATGGGGCCAGGAGAGGGAGGAGGAGGCTCTGCTCCTCCCTCAGCACCCGGAGCCCCTCTGCGAGTCCTATGGCTGCCTGCAGGCCTGGGAGGCCCCCTCTGGGTCCCGCTGAACATTCTCAAGTCACCCCCAAATGGTTTCAAACTCCTCCTCCACTTATCTGTGGCTTCCCTGCAGGTCTTAAACAGGACTAAGACCCATTTTTTTAGGAGACCCTGCCACGTGTCCTGCTTGTCCTGTGTCAAGCAGGCTGAAGGCACCCCTGTTTTATGGGAGGAATCAAGAGGCCAATTCAAAGATGTGTGGCTTTGGGCAAGTTAGAGCCCTCTCTGGGCCTGCTTCCTTCAGTAAAGGACACATTTCACACTTGACCTCTGACCAGCCTGGGGCTGCCTTGTTCCTATCTCACCCCAGAAGTGCCCTCTGCCCCCACCCCTCTCACTCTCAAGATCCCTTCCAGACGTGGCTTAGCTGTGTAGCCACAGCCAAGGACACCCCTCTCGGGCCTCAGTCTCCTGGTTTGCAAGGAACTGTTGGTTCCCTTAAGACTGAAAAGGTGACTCTGGGCTCCCTCTCAGAAGGATGCCAGTGGAAGGGCATAGCCAGTGTCCCTTGAGTGGACCCAGCAGCAGACCCTGGTTCACCTCAGCGCAAGGAAAGAGAGGGACTTCCTGGGGCCATCAGCCACTGATCCCTCTGCAGACTAGAAACCTGGCTGAAGGCAAGATAGGAACGTGCCACCAATGCTGAATTCTGCAGCTTGTGGGACCGTGCAGCTGGGATCTGGCAGGAGGTTACCTCCTGTGCCTGCTGGGTGCTAGCTCAGAAGTCTGTCTACTTCTAATGTCTTTTCTGGGCGCCTGTCCCCAGGAGAAGACCTTCTTGTTTCTGGGAATCCCCAGGCCTGTGCCTCTTGTGCCTGCCTGACTCATGGCATTGACCTTATCTCCATAGCCATCTCAAGGGCTGGGACTCTGGAGAAGCCGGCCCTGCACGTGGCAGGGGCCTTGTGAGTCTCCCTCAGGGGAATGCAGCCCAATGTGCCTGCCTTTGAACTCTGGGTCCCTGGCTGCCCACTCTTGAGGTCTTGTGCATCGTGTC
This sequence comes from Ochotona curzoniae, assembly GCF_017591425.1. Classification (NCBI taxonomy): domain Eukaryota; kingdom Metazoa; phylum Chordata; class Mammalia; order Lagomorpha; family Ochotonidae; genus Ochotona; species Ochotona curzoniae. The sequence continues at coordinate 10,881,233 of NW_024465451.1, forward strand.
TCTTGCCTCTTCCCCGCACGCAGGGGCACGACCACAAAGAACAGCGGTGCTGCTTCTTCCTGTGTGTGTATGTGTGTGGGGAAGTGTATGTGTGCACTCGAGTGACGGGGAAGCTGGGCAGAACTGGCAAAGGGCAATGCCTGTGGGTAAGGTCTTCTCTCCCTGAAGTTATAGGAAGCAAGAGAGTAAGCATTTCCTGAGCACATGCTGAACGCCCCGATCACCTGCGACTCCCTCCTCACCCACCACCCCAGGAGGCTTCTGGGATGTCAACTTTGTGATTGTCCACAAGGAGGCTCAGAGAGGCCATACAGTTATCAGCTGGAAGCCTCCATCTGGGTCTTGCAAGCAAACCCCAAGCAACTCCCTCTGCAGGGCTAGTGAGCCCCCTGTGTGGCATCTGTCAAAGAACTCAGCATTCCTGGAATGAAGTGGCAATGCCCACCCTCATGCCGGTTAGTCTATGGGAGCATCAAATACAGGGTACAGCAGAGTGGGGGGCTGATGGGGAATGCAAACTTCTGTATTGTGAAGGGAAGACAGTGTTGAGAAGAGGAGGGGTCGGGAACAAGGAGAAACAACAGGGCCACCGGTAGGGAGTGCATAGGAGAACGAGGAAGCTGTGTGCAGCAAGAAAGAAAGAACTCGGGATTTGAAAAAGCAAAAGAGAAAGACCTTGTGGAGTAAGAGCTAGGATGTCTAATCTCTACACAAATGCAAAGGCCTGCCTGGGACAATAGGGGCCCCAGAGGCGCCAGGGCTGGGGAACATAATAGAAGAATTACATGAACCTGGAGACTGGAGCCCTGGCTGCTGTGAGAAGGGGATGACGACAGGGCAGGGGCCACTGCCCTGGCCTCGCGGGGTCAGCACAGGGAGGTACGAGCTGTGTCCATCTCCAGTTTCTCTCTTTCCTGGGCCTTGGCTCCCACTGAGCCACCAGGACTCCTGGGAAGTAGAGAGGCCTGTCTGCCCCTAGGTGGGAAACTGAGCGAGTCTAACACTTAGGGGATGAAGCCATTCCAGGAAAAGGGCTGCCCCACGGACAGGACTTGGTTTTCAGGTAGAGGAAACTGAGCTGAGTTAAAAATAGCTGGTCCCGGCCCCCTTGGGTGTCTTAGCCCCAGCCCTGATGCTCATTCAGCCCTTCCTGGTTGTTCTGGCTGCATGTCCCTGTCCTCCATAGCTATTCTGCCTACAATGTCCCTGTTTGTCCTGGCCCTGCCATATGGCTCTGCACTACCCTTTGCCCCCAGCCAAAATGCTCCCAACTCCTCCTAGGCCCTTTATTTTCCCCAGGTTTTGGCTGCAAGGAGAGATGCACCTGTCAGAATCTGGGGAAACCTTCTCCATCTTTATGCTTAGTTCCAGTCCTATCCGAGAAGGAGGTAGTTTTGGTGGGGAGGGTGGGGTGGCTGAGGAGAGCAGTCGTGGTACATTTTGGAGTGAAACTCTGTGCTGGACACTGCCATCTATGCATCCTGTGCAGGCTCCACTCCTCTGTGGACAACTGGGGTCTGAGAGCAGGAACAACTTGCTGCAGACACTGATGGGGCTGAACATGCCCTCTTGGCTCCTACCCTAGCCCTACCCCTTCTTGACACATCCAGGGCTGCAAGTTGAGCCCAAGTTCCTGACTCCCTCTGGGAAGACCACTGGGAAAGGTGAGGCGCTCTCCCTGTGTACCCTCAGCTCCCCCTCAACCCCTGCACTAAGAGTGCACATGGCCCCATTGGGCTGTGGTACAGCAACTGCAGACACAGTGCAGCATGGAAGATGCAGGGGAGCGGCTGATGAGACCCCACAAGGCAGGGGTGGGTGGCAGCAGGTGCCCGGTATTGTAGTCAGGGCTCTGCATGGGAGGCCTTACCGCCCTAGTTCTGCTATTCCTGCTGTGTAACCTAGGAAGGACCAAGCCTGGTCCTTCTCTGGATCTCTGCTGCCTTGCCCCTTGTCAGAGGGGTCCTCAGCTTTGACTGCTTGTGGTGGTAAGACCCACCTGAGCCAGTTTCAGAACCCTCCAGCTCAACTCTGGGGCTCCAGCTCCCATGTGGGGCCTTCCATTGTCTCGTTCTGAAAAAGTCAGACATTTTCCCCTCCCCACGACCCCACTATGTTTCCAGAAGTCCTGCTTGCTGTTCCATGTGAAGGCCACAGTGTTATGGCTGCAGGCACACAGCTCACAGGAGGTGGAGGGCAACCAGCATGGGTGGGAACTGTAGACTCCACCATCACTACTTGCCCCTGAATTTGCGAGACAAGCCATCACCCCTGGGACCTGAGAGCCTCTTTTGGGTGGGTGGTCTGGGTTTTCTGCACCCCCCCACACACATCCTCATCCCCACACTGGGTCTCCATGAGGGCCCCTGGTTTTTACAGCTTCCCTCAGAGGAAGCTCCCTCTACTTCAGCCACCGGGAAGATTTATATCTGTACATAAACTGTACTTTTAAAGGAACCCTTCATGGGCTCTACTTGTTATTAATCTAGACTCATAAGAACAGGGTCATCTAGGCCCAAGGAACTGCTGGAATTTCTACTGAAAGTAGATACTGTGCAGCCAAGACATCCTAGTAGAGTGGCCGTGCGAGTCCTGTGGAATTCAGAGATCAGAAAACCCACTCATGGAGGTGACATCTAGGATTCTGTACTCCACGCTTTCCAGTTACCTCCAAAACTATGCTCTGCCACTCAGACGTGGAGAGCAGACATGCATCTGTGAATCACCTGCTCTATCCCCAGCCCTGTACTACATGATTTACACACACTGAGGAACTGCGAGCTCCAGGGACTGTCATAACATCCTCATCGATACCTTCATCAGCCCTTACCTTACTAGGTTAGGAAACTGAGGTTAGAAGAGGGGAGATTGGTCCAAGGGTAGACAGCTGGGAGGTAGCAGTGCCACCTGAGAAAGAAGGCCTGGGAAGCAAACACCAAAGTTCCAGCTCACAGCTCCTTGCATTTACACAGTGCTGCCACGGCCGCCCAGCCTTGGGGATCCCCCGCTCCTCTGACCATTGCTGGTGGCAGCCCTTCTCCAGGGGATACCTCCCTGCTCCCCAGGTTGACCCAGGAAGTGGGGAGTCCAGGAACATAGGCAGGCCTCTGCCATGTCACAAAACATGGCACAGAGCCACTGGCTCTTGAGGCCTAGCACAGATGGCCCATTCTTGCTTCACTAGGTTCCCCAAATAGACCTGGAGACAAACTGGATTCCTGATTCTCATGGCAGATAAAGTCTTGATGGACGTGAGTCAGGGTGACACAACGAACAAGAGGCAGGGCTAGACCTTGCCCCCTTTTCTCATTTGGTATGAGACCAATAGCCAAGGAACTTTCTATCTATCCATCCATTCATCCATCCATCTACCCAATCTCCACATATCCACCTATCATTCATCCATCTCTGTCTGTCCAACCCTCCATATTGCCATCTACTCTCCATCTTCCATCCATGCATACAACTTCCCAGGTATGCATCATTCCAGTCTTTCACCATCTGGTTAATCCTTCCACATATAACCACCCAACCAGTCTCCCATGTATCTGACTTGTTTCATGAGAGATGAAGTTGGAAAGATTAAGAAGGGCTAAAGCCAGGGGAGTTTTGAATGGATTGCTACCTATTTCCTGGAAGCATCACTTGGCTATTTCCTAGGGCCAGGTGTAAAATGACGAGGTCACTGAGACAGAGTCTTCTCTAGAATCCTCACCCTTGAGCCTTTCTCAGCTCAGGGCACAGGGTCCACGCAAAGGCTGGAGTGAGATGACATGAGAGATGACATGAGCCCAGAGGACTTTTCTCACCAACAAAGCTTAGGTCCCAAATGAGGGAGTTCTGGGGCCTTTTCCTGCCTGATGCTGTCTTCAAAAAACATTCCAGTGATGAAGACTTGGGGCAATCCGTTAGAAGAAACAGCATTAGCCAGCCTTGAGGTGGATGAGGGAATCAAGGTTCAGGGAGGAGTGGCCCCCCAGGGATCTCCCTGCCAAGCCTGGACCCCATAAATCTGGGATGCCTAGGCCCCTGTGCTTGGAGGGGCTGGAAACCCCAGTCTTCTTCCCATCCCACCCCCGCCACCAGCCAAGACATGCAGCCGATGTTCCTTCAGCGGCAACACCCACTCCGTTGCCTGGAACCCGTGTTTTCCAAGGCACACCCAGGGCCCCACCAGGAGGCCGCCTTTCCCCTCTGGGAAGGGGTGAGCCACGGGGAGGCTGGGCTGTGCACAAGTCAAGGCCCTCACTCTAGAATTAAGCTTTAGCTAAAAATAAGCACCGGGTGCCTGCATCATCAGGATAACTCAGTGCCCAGCAGGCGGGTGAAGCTGGGGATCCCGCCATGACTTCAGGCCAACATTCCCAGGCAGGGGAGTGCTGGGGATACCTCCTTGCCTAAAGGGCCTGGGCCTCCTTGCCCAGGAATCCTGAGCTGTGAGTGACCCAGGAGGGGTGTGGCTGGGTCTGGCAGGCAGAAGGGCGGCCAGGAGCTAAAGCCACTGCCCAGGGCGGGCTCAGGGTGTGAGGGTGAGTCAGGGGCCATCCAGCCCTGGAACATCTGAGACTTGGCGGGTCCAGGTGCCATCTTCAAAGCTTTGTGACTCAGGCTCGAACTCCTCTCTCTCTGTGCCAGGGACAAGTGACCAGCACCTGGCCAGGTCCGAGGAAGTGTGGGGCTGGGGTCGACCAGGCTGAGAGAAAGTTTTGTCACTCCCAGCCATGTGATTAAGATTTAACTGTCCCTGGCCAATGGTTGCCTCTGTAGAGGCCATTTAAGAAGGACAGTCCAATCTCCAACAAAGCCGGGGGGCCTCTGTCAGTGTCCTCCTTCCTGCTTTAGTTGCAGAGTGTGTGTGTAGGACACACTCTTGGAGGATGTGATGTGTGTGTGCGTGCACACGTGTGTATCTGGGGTGTTACTGGACTTGTGCCACCTTCATGTCCTAAGCCAGATCCCCGCTGGTGGCCTCCCCACTGCCCTGGGTCACTGAGTCCTTCCATGACAAGCAGCCACCTGGCAGGCTCCATGCACCCACACTGATTAGGTAGCATATCCAGTAGCATCCAAGGCAGGAAGTATGCTGAGACCTGAAGGTGTATGGACAAAAAGTGTCTTCCAGCAGAAAGCAAGCAGCTCCTGCTGACAGGACCATGGTGCCTCTTGGTGGAGGGGCGGTGTTGAGGGGTTCAGACCCTAAGCTATCTTCCTGCTCTCATCAACTCACTTGCTATATATTCCCAGGGCTGATCCAGGTGCTTGTGGCTTCAATACACGCTGTGAGCTGGACACACAGCTGGCTTCCCTGCTTCTGGACCTCTTTTAAGCAGCGCAGGACCTCTTATCCTGACACCTGTTCTACCTGCCTGATTTTGCTCATCCTTGAGACACACCATATACACCACATGCCTCCACCTCCATCTGAGACACCAGATACAACCCTCATCCGGACATCCCCCTCACATGCATTAGGGTTGTTGGCTGAGGGCTCTTGGTCAGGCTGAGCTGGGTTTGGTCATGTACAAGGCCTGCCAGTGGCTTTACAAGCTTATCCCCATTCTGTGAATCCCAGGGTGCTTGTCTGTAAGTTGGGTACAGTCATAGTGTGATGATGAACCAAGAATGAACCAAGCTGGAGTGGCCACTGATGTTCAGGAGCTTGCCTGATGACCTCGCACAGCCACAGTCTTGGTGTTGTTTGCTCCCCGCTGCCACACTTTCTGAGGTCAACCAACACCTTCATTTCCAGGCACCACCATGGACTCAGGCATCAGGGAGCCTGGCCTGGGCAGGGTGGGGTTCAGAGCCAGATGCATCGGAGTGCAGGGTCAGCACCAAACTTCCTGTGCCTGCCTGGCTTCCCCTACCCCCTCACCTTTTTCCTGAAACACGTACTCAGCAAATATGAATTGAGTTGCCAGTGAGGTGGGTAGTGTGGTCCACTCTCCTTTAGCTGCCCAGGATCCTCTAGGTTCCCTCAGACTGGGGAGGGGGGCTGTCAGCAGGGACCTCCTTCTGCTCAGCTTTGGCTTGGTCCTCTGCAAAATGAGGTGTCTCAGAGGTCAGGGGCGTCCAGAGAATCCTGGGTAGCTGCCAGGACAAGTGTTGCACTCAGCCTGCAGAGGGAGCTCTGGGTCCCTTCCTGGACATTTCTTCATCAGCCAGAGAAGTTGGGTCCTCTGTCTTCATTTCCCCCTCATTCCTTCAAGCCAATGGGCACTTTAAGAGCCCATCAGAGGGCTCGGTGTGGTAACCTAATGGCTAAAGTCCTCGTCTTGCACATGCTGGTATCCCATATGGGTGTTGGTTCGAATCCCGACTGTTTCACATCCCATCTAGCTCCCTGTTTGTGGCCTGGGAAAGCAGTTGAGGATGACCCTAAGCTTTGGGACCCTGCTCCTGTGTGAGACCTGGGAAAATCTCCTGGTTCCTGGCTTTGGATCAGCTCAGCTATGGCCATTGCGGCCACTTGGGGAGTGAACCAGAGGATGGAAGATCTTTCCTTTCCTCTGTCTCTCGTCTCTGTATATCTGACTTTCCAACAAAAGTAAATAAATATTTTTTAAAAAGAGCTCATCAGGGCTGCTGTTTACCAAGTGCCAGACATTGCACCAAACTCTCTGCATGCATTATCACACTCCAGCCACACTGGGGAGTTTCTCACTCCCATTTTACAGATGAGGAGGCTGAGGCTCATGGAGGGGAATTGGTATGCTCCAAATCACACAGCCGACTGAACCTGGGGCTGCTTGCTTTACCGCTTGCCTTGTTAGCCAGTACCCAGTGTACAGGAGCCCACATGGGACACCGTTTCTTAGCATAACCTTTGTTTTTACAGATAGCAAAAACAAGCTATCTTGTCCCAAGTCAACTATCTAACAAGGGATTCGAACCCAGGGCAACTGGCTTGAGCTCTCAAATTCCATTTGAATTTTCCTGGGGGAGCTGTGAGTCTTCAGAAACAGGTGTTGCCAGAGACTGAACTCAGGGCGGGGGTATAGGAGCAGCTGGAAAGTCCTCTCACCACTGCACCCCAGCCCATCCTTCAGCTTGGCTCTGAGGCCTTTAGCAGGGACCTTTGGGAGCCTGGGCGAGAGGCGTCAGCTGTTTGTGCAGTATGCCGGGCGGTGAGGTGAGTGGTGACTCAGGGTGGCAGGCCCTGAGCCTGTAGTGGAGGCAGCTCAGGCCAGGCCATTGCCGGGGTCCCCCAAGAGAAGGATGTCTGAGTAAGGCCAGGTTGAGTCATGGCAGCGAGATGAGACAGGGAGCTGGGATGCCCAGTGACCTCACACTTTCCTCTGGGGCTGGCAAGAAGACACCAGCCCAAGCGAGCCTGGTGGGTCCGGCCTGGCAGGGCAGACAATCCAAGGAGTACCTAGGAGGCCAGAGTGTTTCCCTTCAGGCTCACCTGAGGCTTTGTGTCCTATAGCCCCCAAATCCTGTCTGCCTGCAGAGGCTGCTGGTACAGGGGCTCACATCAGGTGTGGAGGGCCAGTCTCGTGCCCACACCCTAATGCTGTGTGACCTGGGGTAAGCAACTGCAGGTGGGGCCTTCAGTTTGCTTCCTGATCCTGTGCATTCACATGAGGAGCTCCTAAGTGGACAGAACTCAGAGCAGCCCCGCACACAGCTGAGACAAATGATGGTCATAACCCCAGAGTCTCAGAAGTAGGCAGAGGACCATGTGGCAGGGTCCCAGGGGTTCCCACCACTATTGGGAGCCATATATACAGGTCCGAATCCGTTAGCCCCTACCATGATGCCTGGTAGACGTGTCCTTGGGGGACCCGTGAGCCACTGCCTGCCTCTAATCCAGCCCTCCCCAGGCCTGGTCACAGGGTGGAGGGTGGCCAAGGTCATACAGCACCAGCTGAAGGGATGTACCGCCCCAAGAAGAGGGGGCCTTTATCTCCCTCGATAAGGGACCCTGAAAGGGCCAGGGGGTGGGCAGGCCCAAGTCCTGCTGGCTCTGCCTGACTCTTCTGCTCCCTCCTCCTGAGTCAGCCAGGGGCTGTGGCTGCCTCTGAGTTCAGCCCCTGTCTGCCCAGCCTTGGCACCCAGGCCTCAGGCACAAGGGAGGCCCACTATAATGACCTGGTGATAATGACAAGCTGTGTGGGAGCCATGCCCACGTGCCAAGGGCACTCCCGGCCTCTATCCATGGGATCCTCTGAAGAGCCCTGAGAAGTGGCCAGGACAGGGCCTGGAAGTGAGCCTCAGAGGGGCTGGTGCATGCCCTGAGGTCACCCAGGGGCGGGCCTCCAGGCCATGAACACAGGCTCCTGGCTGTCGCAATGCAGACACACTGAGCCTCATCCCACCTCAGATCTGAGCCAGAGCTGTGGGATGTATATAAAAGAACCCCAAAGGAATCAGCAAGTCCTTGGATCAGAGGGCGTGAAGGGCCTGGGAACGAAGGCCAATGCCCAAGGCCCCAACTGTGTGCTGTGACCAGTTTTGTGCTGGCTGAAAGGTTGGGTGGAGGGAGGGCAGGTGGGCAGAGAAGGATCTGTAGCTGGCTTGGGTTTGAGCTCTGGGATCACGCAGGTGTAGGTCTCTGAGGTCTGGCCAGTGTGGACGACCCTTGGGCCAGTGTGAACAGCTGAAGGCAATCAGGGATTGATGAGGATAGAGCCGGGCCACCAGAGTCTGGCCATGAAACCTAGGAGCTGAACTTTTCCTCAGGTCCCAGTGACAATGGGGCTGAGACCTGGTCTCCCATGTGTGTGGTCCCACGCCAGCTGGACCGGAGGACAGGGCCGCTTGCTTCTGGGGCACAACTTGGACTCTTAAGAAAGAAGCCTTGTCTTCCAGCTTTGGCAAGTGCTGACCCTGGGGTCCCGGCTGCCCTACCTGGCTTGAGGTCCTGGGCTTAGCTCCATCTTTCTCCAGGTTGTGGGGCTGCCCTGATGGGTACCAAGGTTTATTGAACCCCAATCTTCCCCTTTCCTCTTCTTCCTCCCAGGATGGCAGCACCTGCACCCTCCTTGTCATTTCCCCAGAAGCCTCATGGGGCGCACTTCTTGGGGGCAGCAGATGAGCAGACCCTTAGAACACAGGAGCAAGGGGCACAAGGCAGGGCAGCCACAGGGATGGGGAGCATGCAAGGTGCCCACTGCGGGCCACAGGCCGCACCCACAACAGGCTGCACCCACATACACACATGTTCTGACACCCTACACTCAGGGTTTAGCTTCCAACTTTGAGGTTCACTAGTCCCCAGTCTCACGCAGGTCAGGGAAGGTGCCTCAGTTCCCCTTCTCTGTAACTTCTTCTGCCTCAGTTTCCCTATCTGTACGGTGGTGATGATCCCTCTTAGGCCGTCCTAACAGCGGGACCTGGCACATCCCCCCCTTGACCCTGTGAACCTGGTCAGGGGTGAAGTGGCATCCACCCTCTCGCCCCCTCTCGCGCCCGTTTTGGGCAGTGAGCGGCCTGGGGCCCAAGGGAAAGCCGCAGCAGCGTGCGCACGGACCGGCAGTGGGCGGCAGCCCCGCCGCGTTGGGCCCGCCCTCGCCTCGCAACCAATTTTGGGCAAAGCGGCGACGGCAGCAGCGGCGCCCTACGTGCAGGCCGTGAGTCAGCGCGCAGGAATGCGCGGGACGCTTTGTTCTGCGCTGTGGCCGCGGGCGGACGAACGTGCCGGCCCCGGGGCGCGGCGGGCCTGACATCACCACGGCCGCCGCGGCCACGTGCGCCCGCGCCCCTGGGGACTCCGGGAGCCCTGAGGGAGCCAAGCTTTGGCTCGTCGGGCGCTCCTTGTGCGGGCAGTACATGGCTCCCGGACGGTGAACTCCTGGAAGCAGGAAACAGGATAGCTGGCGGGGCCAGTGGGAGAACCGAGCTCTCCATGGCCACAGCAAGAGCCCGAAACTACCCGGAGGGGCTCCTCGGCACCAGTGGCCCAGAAAAAAACGGGGTCGGTCCTATACTTAAGTCCTGTCTCCAGCCTATTGGACTTGCTCTAGGAGGCTCCTGTTGGCCAGACCTGGACCCAACCCGCTGCCCAGAGCTGGCACTGGCTCTTAGTAGTACCCCAGTGCCCTGGTGAGTGAAGTCTCCAGCCTGCAGTGCTCTGGGAAGAAATGAATGGAAAGAAAAGCCTGGTCCGTTTCGCTACATTCTGTGTGTCCAGAACAGCCCAAAAGGGCTGCTTGTAAAAGTGAGGTTCAGAGAGCTGATGTCACCTGTCCCCGGTCACAGGGTCTCTGGGGAAGCAGGTTAGGAATGTTGGGCAACTTCATGGGACTCTCCCCACCCCCACCCCAGCTGTGGGCCTCCCCCGTGGACAGGCATGGCTTGGTGGCTCCTCTCGCTACTGGCTGCCACCATCATGGTGAGCTCTGGAGGATGGCAGCACGAAGTCCCGAGGTTCTGCTTGAGGTGTTCTGAGATGGATCGGTGGCCGCTGGGGTGAGAATCCCTCCGGTGTTGCTGTGAGCATGCTCCTGGACTCTTGGCTCTTCCTATGACTGACTACACCACGTTGCTAAGGGGGGCATTCCATTTCCACTGCTCACTGCTGGTGGGCAGGAGCTGAATGCTCAAGTGTGTGTGCACAGCCAGCTGGGCTGCAGGGAAGGCCCTCTGGACAAGACTGCCTCATGTGCACGCCTTCCCTCACCCGCGGAATCCCTGGCATCGAGGTATTGCACACCCCTCTCCCTAGTCGCTCCTGGCAAGCAGGGCTGCTGCATGGGGGTCTCCATTAGCCTGCCCTTTGCAGGAGGCCACCTGCGTTAGCCCTGGCCTTGGGGACTCTGCGACTGAGCAGGTTCCCATGGGCCAGCCCAGTGTATTCTAGAACAGTCTTCCATTCCTCTCAGGCCATCCATCAGTTCTGCAAGCAAAAGGATGAAGTGCTGACCACTCCTTACCCTGGTCCTGCAGTGGCCATGGTCCCACGTCAGTCCTCTCCCGGTCATGCAGCTACACCTGGGGTGGGAGGCTGGGACTTCAGGAGCCTGTGGAGGAGACCAGAGAGCCCTGCATGTGGTCCGCTAGCAGTGGGTGGGTCTCCCTTGCAGACTCCCAGGGTGTGAAATGGGGTCAGAGGCAGAGCACACTCAGTAGTGGGGAGAGACGCTGTGCTCTGCTGCTGGCCAGCTCTGGGACTCCTCTGCACTCCTGACTTCACAGTCATAGCTGACAGCAGGCTCCCTTTGGCAAGAGTTAGTGGATGCACACGGTGGCTGTTGGCCTACCACAAGACTGCACCCAAAGAGTGATGATGTGCACATGACCTTCATCTTCCCCTTTGACCCGAGTCGGTGGCAGTCATCTTCCTGACACTGATCCCTGATCATGGTTTTTTCCAGGTCCCCAATGAGGAAGACTGTGCAGTAAGGCCCCTCACTGGCTGGATGTGTCCAGTGAAAGAAAGAGAACAAGAGAGAGGCCTGAGTGAGAGAGGTATACACCTGCCACCTGGCACAGTGAAGCAGGCATGTGCTGCACTCTGCCACAGATGGGAGCCGATGGTTTCTGAGTCCCTTTGCCCTGCCAAGTCTCAGAAGCTCCAAGCACATGCGTGATGATGGGGGAGACTGGAGCAAGCAGGTGTCTGCACGTGTCCCCAACCCTGCACAGTTCCTGGCACTCAAGGGCCCCGCCTCAGCCTGGCACGCCTGCCCGGATTCCTGCCTGTGTGGTTTCCCCTTGGCCTCGCCCTCACGTCCCTGGCAGAGCATCCTCAGCTGTCTGCATTCCTCAGCCATGAGGATGGGCACCATGGGACCGGGCTTGGCCAGGACGCCCCCAAGAGTGGATGTGTGCGTGCAGCTGAGGATGTGCAGGGACATACCTGCCTTTCTGTCTCTGCGTGTGGCTGTGCCTGTGTGTGTGTGTGTGTGTGTGTGTGTGTGTGTGTGTGTGTGTATGCATGCTTACAGGTCCGCATCTAGCAGATGTGGTCGCCCCATGGACACCTGTGACTGATGTGGCGGCACGGGGCAGGGGACAACTGTTGAGCGAGAAGGACATCATACCCTATGGGAGTCCTGTGGACCTGGAGGCAAGGGTCTGCATCATGCACATGTTGCAGGGAAAGCATGTTCCCCATACCTGGGGGCCCTTGTATGTGTGAGGGTCGGGACCCAAGTGTCGTCTCTCTCAGGCCAAGTTCACAGCTACTGGGAGGAGCTGGAAAAATGGAGAGAAAGAGGCGAGGATGTGATCAGTTGTAGAGAGCTCGCTTGCACAGTTAAGCTGAATGCTTCCCACCTGTTCCCCTACTGAGTGAGCCCTTAGACTAATCCTGGGGGAGAGGCAGACAGGAGGAGTATTCTTCTCACTTGAGGCTCAGAGAGGGCCCAACACTTGCCTCAGGACACACAGCATGGAAGTCAGGGGCCAGCATCTGAGTTAGTATCTGCTTTAGCCCAGCTGATTCCAGGGCCACAGAGCAGTAGGGATGGGCGCTGTGCAGGCTGGGGCAGGGCTGTTGCCTTGGAAGATGGTAGCATCTGCCTACACTGGATGATAAGAAATGCATGTGGAACAGCTGCTTTGTGCCAGACCCTGGTGTGAGTGCTGTGTCCACAGTGACTTGTGTCATCCTCTGGAGGTTTGTGCTATTCTCAAACTCTCATTAATTGTTCCGATAGCATGTGCTGTTTGTATTGTATAATCACATGTAATGATTGTAATTATTAACAAGCTATTATTCTTCACATTTGGGGAATGTGGAGATTGACTGCCGCTTGCCCGCAGCCCCATAGTTGGGCCATGGCACAGCAGGGGCATAAGCCTGTGCTGCCTGGCTACAGGGTCCCAGTGCGTAGGTGATTATGTGTGCTGCTCCTGCCAGCATCTTCTTGTGAGTGGGACTCTAACTTCATCCCCTTCCAGAAGGGGTGGGGGTGTTCTTTGGTAGCTCCACTTACATGCAGGACACTGGAAACTGAGGCCATGTGCACCAGCACCCCTTTTCCCTGCCCTGAAGTTGGGGACACAACATCTGTACTGGTCTAGTGCCTATGTATGGAAAGGTGACACCTCATGACCTGTGTGTGGCCCCAGCTCTGCCTTCTCCTGTCTTGCTGAGACAAGCACCTGCTCTCTGCAGTGACTGTTTTGTCCCCAGCGAGAGCAGGTCGGAAGGGCTGTCCCAAAGTTCCCAGGTGGGAAGTCCTGGGAGGAGGTGGGGCAGGCCTGGCAGCTGGCACCGACTGTGTGGGCAGGCAGGTGAAGGCGAGGCTGGGCCAGGGCTGAAGTCGAGGCTCAGGAGCCGGTTTTCCCAGGCCGTGTCTGAGTAATCCTGTGTCTATATTTATCTCCTTCTTTCTTGGGTGAGCAAACAGAGCCTGATGCCAGCTGGGCCTGCCACCCCCCGTGCCGGCACGTTCCCTTCACCTGTCGGGTGGCCCTGGGGAGCACCACAGGCTTGGCGCCAACCTCAGCTTGGCCCATGTAGGACACAAGAGGATGCCTGAACCTGGTGGCATGCATGAGGATTCCAGCTGTGTTGCTGTGCAGGTGGGCAATTGTGCTCAGGGCTTGGGGTGGGCCTGGAAAAGATCCCCACCCCATTTAGCAGCAAAGAGTCTCTCGTCCAGGCCAATGCTTTTCTTGCACACATCAGCTCCTTCTCCCTCCAAGACCTCAAAGTCCAGTAGGAAACCTGCACCCTGAGGCTCTATAGTTAGACTGCTTTGGGCTTGAACCTTGGCACCTTGGCACCTTGACCTTGGCCAGACTGCTTTGCTAGGACTTGGTGTCCTTGCAAGTAAAGTGGGGTCAGTACTTCCTACCTTGCACACAGTGAAAGGCGTTGGAAGCTGACACGTGGGGTGGGTTATGCTCCAGAGGGGCTTCCTACTGTCCCTTGTAGCCATTATCCTAGGCTGAGGTTCACAGCAACAATGACAGGTACAGGTAGATCCACAAGAGGACATACGCACCCATGTGTGCCCATGGTTCTCACACGATGCACATGCTGATAGACACCTTTAACAGGTACATGGAACCTTGGACCCAGGATGAATTACATGGGTTGGGGCACAGACCTTGGGAAGATGCTAAAAGGTATGGAAGCCACACACTGACTTTGCTGAGATCCTTCCTGGCTCTGGACAGGCAGGTCAGTGGTCAGTCGGGATGATGGAAACAAACCAGACCCAGGCCTGGGCTCCACCACCCTGGCCCCAGCAAGAAGCCTACTATCTGACTAGGCTGCTGTTCTGACTTTGGCCTCTGCCCTGGTGGTGCCATCTCCCTGACCCTGTGGAGCCCTGGGCCTGGTGCACGTGCCCTGCAACCCTGCCTGCTACCGGCTGGATTAAGCAGAGGCCAGAGACGTGCAGGGCTGGCAGGCTCAGGGGCGGGGTGGCTGCCAGCACTGGGGCTGCCCTGTGCCGGCTCGGGACTGGGCTGTGGCAAGGCCTTGTATGGCTCTGGCAGAGTAGCTCAGCGGCAGCACCCATTGGCTGGGCTGGCACTCCCAGCCGGTGCTGCCTGGGCCCCAAGCCACAGGTAACCAGAGCCATGGGGAGCTAGTGGATTAGCGTGCTCGCCTACCTGCCTGCCTACCTGCCTGTCACCGGCTGCTCTCCTTTCCTAAAAAGGCAGAGCTGAGCCACAGATCTGGGCAGTTGAACTCAGAGCTGGGGGAGAGAGAGAACGGCGGGTGGGGTGGCGCAGGTGGCTCTGTGGAAGGATCGGAATCCTAGCCCTGGCCTTGGGCCAAGCTCTTCCTGGTTCTGGACCTTGGTTTTCTCATCAGAAAAGGAATGTTTGGCAGCTGGGGCTCCCTGGAGTGGACAAGGCCTGGGTAGGATCGGGAGATAGGTGTGCAGGGGTCCCTCAACCCCAGTCAGCTTCCAGGACTTCTTAGTGACAAAGAGGCCTAGACCCTCTTCCTTTGGATAGCTGATCATTTCCTGAATGTGGTACCTGCTTTCCCATCCTGGCCCTGTCAGTTGCCACGGAGGCCTGGCAAGGAACGGTGTTACCTCTCTGAGACTTCTTTCCTGCTCTGTACAAAGTGATGCAGTGCCTAGTCTCCTGCTGTGCAGGCCTTGGAACTGGTACCTAGCATGAAGCTGGCACACAGCAGCCCTGTCTGCAGCTTCCTGCACCCCCAACCCTTCTGTTCCTGTTGCTGCCCTCTGCCAACCTCAGGCTGGCCTGGCCTGCCTGCAGGGAGCATCCCTGGCAATGGGAGAAATGTCCACTCTAAGTTCTGGGCCCAAAGGAGGTCCGGACCCAGGGGTAAAGGCAGGGCCTCTGCATCCCGTTCTGATGGGGACCCAGGTAAAGCTTCCTTGAGACCTCAGCAATAGCCCACACAGCCAGCATCCTCTGAGACCCTGAGTCAGGTGCCGCGGGTTCATGGCCCTACTGCTTGCCAGGGAGGGGGGACATCCTGGCTTCCACCTCTCTTTTATAGAGTGGAGGCGTGTTTCTTCCACCCCTTTCTGAAAGGGCCCGTGCTCTGTGAACTCCAATCATCAGCTGTAGGAGGGGTGGCAGCCAGCAGCATGGGAATGGCCAGGGGGACCTGGGGGATTGTGGCTGATGGTTGAAGGGAGGCAGTTGGACTGTAAGAAGATGCACATACCCTCTCCCTGCTCTCAGACACAGGAACTCCAAGCCTAGCATCTGCTGTTTATTCCTTCCCCTGCATTCTTGGGTGCAGGGACCCAGTATGACTTCCAGAGGGCCTTGTGGATGAGCTAGGCATCAGCTGGGGAGAAGTTCTGAGGAGCCAGGGCAGCAACTACTGAGTAGTTTGGAGCCCAGGGTGCCCCTGGTGGGGCAGATGAGGGAGGAAGTGGGCTGCTGTTGAGTCTTGTTCTGCCATGCTCGGCCATGCCCTGTGGAACTAATGTATTCTGCAAAAAGAGGACTGCCCGCTGGGCATTGTAGAGCCAGCCCCGAAAGCCATACAGGGCCTTCCTTGGTCCCTGGTCTGCTTGCTCCTGCCACCTCCAAGATTGCCTCATCTTCACCAAGCTTTCCAAGGCTCCTGTTTCTTACCTACAGGGACTCCTTCAAGACCCTAATAGACTCAGTGCATGCATCTGTACTTTTTCCCTGCCCTTTCGATGGTGTCTCCATCTTTCCCTAATCCAGCTGGGCTGGAGCCACATCAGCCTGTCTTCCTGCCCTGGCTCTAAGCCCCTGCAACTGTGGCCCTGGCTCTCCTTTCTCTGCCCCAACTCCAAGCCCAGGAGTACGTGCTTCTCACCATCTCATCCTTTAAGCTGTTCTGTGACCACTTGCGGAGCGCTCAGTGGGGTCCACACAAGAGCTTGTGAGCCTCAGGAACTGGCGAGTCAGCAAGGAGCCCTGTGGCTGGGACATGCAGACACCTGGGCTCTGAGTGCTGCCCCTGTGGGCAGGATCCTGCCTACACTGAAGATCCCCTGTCTGCCAGCTCCTCCCTCTGTCTGCATCTCTTCCTTCACCTGACCCAGGGAAGGTACCCCGGGTGGCACAGACTTACTCTGGGCAGCAGCTTAGAGCTCTTACACCAGCCCTACTGTGCTTGCCTTACTTGTGTCATTTGTGGCCATCCCTCCTGTTAGGAAAAAGCCCTTCCACACAGGGCTGCCACTGCCCTGTTCACTGCTGTGTCTGTTCCCAAACCTTCCCTGGCACTCAACAAACCTGAACTCATCTCCTTCCCACCCTGGGGACACCAGCCATGTGCCATGGAGCCAACTGTCGGGGGTTTGCTGTTCGCCTGGCTCCGTTGTATCTCCTCCCTCTTCTAATTGCCCTAGTGCCCTGCTAATTACCCCGCACTTCATAGACATGGGAGCAGGGGTACAGAAAGGTGACTCACTCAGCAGTTGGTGGTCATGCCAACATCTGAATTCAGGGCTCACCCAGCAGGGAGTGAAATGTCAGCTTCCGGAAGACAGGTGCATGACTTCATCCCTGGCTTGGAAGAAGGGGCCTTGGAGAGGTTGTGACATGAGCTATCTCAAGAGGGGATCATCCTGGACCAGGGTGGGCCCTAAGCCCAATGACAAACATCCTGAGAAGGACAAAGGCACCTGGGAGACGTGGTGTGGAGCCAGGACTGGGATCCGGTACTGAGTTCAGATGCCAAGGAAGGCCTAGGCTGCCCTGTACCTGCCAGCAGCCAGGAGGCAGAAGCGGGGGATCCCCGCTTTGAGCTTCCAGAAGCAGTCAGGCTGCCAGAACTGTGAGAGCTTCCGTCTCCGCTCTTCCAAGCTGTTAGCTACTGCAGGACTTGGGGGAACAGACTCAAGCCTCAGGCCACAAGGCTGCGGTTCCCCCACTTCCCAGCCAGGCCCAGTCACAAGGTTCCGGAGACAATCCCAGGCTGTGTGATGGTGACCTAGTGGCTCCCCGTCTCTGGGCTTGAGTTGCCTTGTAGTAAAACAAGCACGTGTTTTACTCCAACACTGGTGTTCTACCTTCCTCCCTTCTCCCCACCAAGAAAAACCAGGAGCCGGGCAAGCACAACTGTGTTGGGATTCTCAAATTTATTCCAACGTGCTATTTTTTTTTTTTTTGTAAAAAATATCCTCAGGCAGAAGGCTCAGCCCGAGCTGTAATAAAGGCAATTATTAGACTTGTAAAAACGTCTCATTCACAGTACAGATGTCATTTACAACAAGGGTCACACACAGCAAGACTGAGCATTCGCTTCTCCTAGCACATCAGACTCTATGCTTTAGACCTGCGTGGACTTTTTTGTTTTATTTTGTCATCATTGGGTATTTTTCTGTTTTGTTTTGCACTGAAATAAACCATACCAACATTGCAAGATGCAAATGTAGAAACTGGAGTTTAAATAAAGTTACAGGCAAATTCTACATCATCCCAGTGCAGTTTGCTGTACATATCTACAGTACAATTTTTGGAATGTATTGCCATTTAAGAACATAGAACTTTCTAAAGACGGTTTCACGCATACACCTTTTAGGGAGAAGAAAGAGGCAAATATTTATCTTACAGACAGTGCATATCTTACATTTGCCTACAGGATTCTCTTTCTTTCTTTTAAGTTTTAAAAAAACGAGTTAGTAAAGTGATCGTGGGTGCTGAAGCAATTTTCTAACAGGAAGCCGACTGGATCACGACACAGAAGCAGAATTTGTGGAACAGGCTTTTGGGAGCTTTCTCACCCTGCTCAAGGCAGCAGGTAGGTCCCCAAGGACGAAAATTTATCTGGAAAACGTACTAGAGAGAGATTCCACTTGGCTCCATTGCCTGCTCCTGTCTGTGCCGAAGAACCAGGTGGGTGGGCGTGAAGCTGTTGCCAGAGGAATCTGGAAGCTAATTCTTGCCGACTTTTTCCAACGGAGGGAAGCAGAGGGACTTCCAGGTGTGAAAGTTGGAGGCTCTGGAGTGAGAGAAGGCAGCTCACGGCTTTCAGCGTCCTGGAAGTTCTCAGTGGCGGGGGTTCGAGGGCTCAGGCTGTTTAGGGTAAAGAACTGGTGTGTGTTCCTGGGAGGGCAGAGGCAGGAGAGTGGCCTGGAAGGTAGGTTGGGGGGTGCAGAGTCCACCACAGAGGGGGAATTTGGGGTCTGAAACCTACATTAATTGGCTGCCCGACTCCAAGCTACCTGGGTCCTAGCCTGGCCTCAGCTGGCAATCAGTGCCACATTCCAGGTGTCTGGGAGCTGGTCAGGAGGCTGCAGGAGGGTGGGTGTGGAGTTGGGCATGTGTAGGAGGCTGGGTACCCTGTGCTCTGAGAGTGAGGATGGAGTCTGGAAGCAAGGGAAAGGGCTGTCTATGCCCAGGGCCAGGAACTCAGGTCAGGGGCACTGTTTCTATTCCTCTAGGCACCTGTGTGGGGCAGTAGCCCTTTGGTCAAATGTATGTGCACCTGGCCCCATCACTTGGGAAGGAGTCTTTGCTGGCTGACTCCTGGCCTGCTGTGCCCCCTCGGCTGGGCCCCTCCCTTGCTGGCTACACCATCAACTCCTTGGCTCCTCAGGAGAGCTGAGGGTGCCCCAAGGACTGCAAGGGCGTGGCTACCCCCCAAGGCCAGAGGTTAGTCTAGCTGAGCGCCCTGTGCACCCAGTGTGGGGCAGGAAGACCTGGCCCATGGAGGTTTCCAGCCCTTCCCCTCCTGAAGTCCCCAGGAGTTGGAACTAAAAGGTGGTGATGTGGAAACCCTTGATGTCTAGCCTGGACTATGCCTGGGATTGGGGTCCTGTCCACTTCCTGTCAGTTCCAACAATGTCCGGAAGCACAAAGGATCCCAGGCATGCTCTGTCTACTGTCCCATCTGAGTGAAGCCAAGGAGAAACACGTAGATAGTCTGCCTGGAGGCTGGACCCATGGTTAGCGTGAGCATCCAGCAGGGGCCCAGCAGGGAAAAGACACCTGCTGAAATGGGGGAGAGGCAAAGACAGCCAGGCATCAGGTGCTCCTGACAGCCTCTCAGCCCTCCCCATCAGCGTCCTGCCTGGGCGGCCCTCTCAGTTCAGGAGCCCTTGGCTGGGCCCTGGGTTCCAGCAGCCTCGCTGTGGACAGAAGGTGAATGCAAACATCCCTTCTCTGAATGAGGCAGCCTGGCCACCTGTCCTGGGGGTCTGAGACTGGATCCTGCACTTCCTCTCCCTAGGAGAACATGTCTGGAAGGTTGGGAGAAACACTCACCTTTCCTGGGTAAATATGTTGGAGTTCAAGTTCCATATTTCAACCTGGGATTTAAATTTCTGAGGAGGGGGGAAGAGGGGAGGGATTATTTTTCTTACCAAAGCAGGTGCTTGCCCCCAGGAAAGAACAGGGTGACTTCGTAAAGGTGGAGACGGGGATAAGGATGGGGTATTTTCTATCCAGGTTGCTTTGGAGAATTTAAACGATGTCATGGCATTAAAAATTCCTCTAGGCCAAGAGTGTGTCTTTGCATACATGTGTATTCATATCTATATATACATGTACACACACATGTACAGGAAAGGACCTCAGGACATTTGTGGGCAACAGAATCTAAACTTGTTTGGGTGCCAAACAATGTCTCAGAATGCCGTGTGACTTTTTCATCAAGTACACGGAAGACCGCTTATTTACTGGAGTTGGAAAATGTTTGTAGTGAACTAAGCTTATCTTGTAATGCTGCTTTTTGATGGACCTTTTGAAGTACATAGCCTTGTGTGTGTGTTTAAAGAGGCTTAAGCCATAAAACAAGCCTGGGCAGTTCCCATCCATTAATTTTGGACATTTCTATGAGGGTCTAACAGTGTGGGCACCAGAGGCAGCTGGTCTTGCCACCAAGGACTCCAGGGCCAAGCACTGGGACAGCTTAGCCGTGAAGAGAACAGGGTCTCTTGCTCCCAGCCATCAGGTGATGCAGACCAAGATGGCCATGTGCCCTGGGCCTTGGGCCTCAGGCCTTGCTTTGAGCAAAGTGTTTGTGGGTGGTTTTTGGAACAGAGCAGGCCCTGAGAACAAGGCCAGGGGTCCCTGGACCAGGGGGTCAGTCGGGGCTCCTCCTCTGGCCCAGGGAGCAGTGTGGGGTGCAGAGCAGGAGTGAGCCAGGCTTTGTGACAGTCTGTCTACCTGTCCAGTGCCAGGATGGATCACACATGACTCAGACGCGCCAGGGACGCCTGGAGCCTAGAGAATGGCTGCTGCCTCCTACCTGCTCCTACAAACTTGTGGTGGATCCTAGCATCCATAACATCTTTCCACAATTTTTTTTTTTACTTACAAAGAAAAAAATTTTAAAAAGGAAACCATGGCATTTCTGGGCCTGCTTGTAGAGGCTTTAGGGGGACAGAGCGGCAGCGAACAGGAACCAGGAATGTCTATACACAGCGGTGCTTGCTTCTGCATTTAATTATATATTTTTTCCAAAGTTTCCTTTCTCCTCCACTCCCTTGGGGCATCCCATTGCCCTCAGCAGAGGGTGGCATCTGGCCAGCCTTGGGCCAGAGGGCACAGGGTCAGAGGGTACCACCTGGAACAGCACACATCTCCTGCAGCCTCGGGCTCCTCATGGATGGATGGGTCAGTTGTATGCATGTGTGTGATTGATTTTGTTTCTTTTCACACAATAGGTATAGACAAGGCACAGGTAACTGCAGACATGGGCAGGTAGGACAGATGGGGCGTGGGTGGAAGCTGTGTGGACAGATGGACGGACAGGGCCGAGGGTGTCACGGGCACTGAGAGTTGGGGCTGCAGACGTGCAAGGCTCGCCACTGGGAGCCAGGTGCTGAAGTGGCTGCACAGAGACTAAGGGATTGGAGGGCCCCTGTCCTCAGGCTGTGGTGGAGGTGCCCGGGGCTCCTTACTGCCCGAGGAATCAGGGGAGCCTTGCCTGGTCCTGGGTTCTCCGGAGAGGTTCCTCCTCCTCCGGCCTGGGAAATGAGTGGAGGCCTCAGCTAGGCAGCCCACAGAGCTGCTGCGGTCCAGTGCTGGCATGGCCGGGGCCTCGGGCCTAGTCGGTGTGCACAGCGACTCCCCGTGAGGGCTCTGGGACAGTGCTGCCAGGGGCGAGGCCTCTGATGGGACACAGGGGCTGTGCCTGTGAGCAGGCTCTGGGGGTGCCTTGGCCCCCTGGAGCTCCCAGTCAGGAGGTCTGCCCAGGCCTCCACCTGTCCGCTCCCTCTCTCTGGGGTAGTGCCTGCCCTCCAGCTCCGAGGAGAGGGTGAACTTGGAGACTTTAGCCACAGGAGACACGGAGGCCGACGAGCTCTCGGTGGGACTCCAGCGGCTTCGCTCCTGGGCCTCCCGGGCCCCTGTCAGGTCGCTGCCGCCCCCTGAAAAGCCGCTGACCCAGGCTACGGGGATGGATCCCGGCAGCAGGGTGGGGTGAGCCCCCGGCCGGGCCTGCACCATCTGGATCCCTCCGATGGGAATCAAGGGGCACGGGGTGCGGGGCAGGTGCTGGGAGTGAAGGGGCAGGTGGCTGAAGATGTTCTCTTCTGAGCGGGCTGGGGTGTGGTTGCGGAAGTCGTGGGAGGCAGAGAAGGGTCGGGAGCAGAAAAGACGAGCAGGACCAGGTGAGCAGGACGGACTTCGGGGCTCGGACTTCTGCTGGAGTCAGAAAATAAGACAGGCAGTGGTGAGGACAGGTACTGGGCCTGAAAGAGCTGGGGCTGGACTGCGATCCGCAATCGGAATTCCTGACTGTCTGCCCACAGCATCATGCGGCGGGCCAGTCCCCGCTGTCTGGCAGCTGTGGGCATCTCCTGGACCTGGGGACTCCACACAGCAGGGCAATAAGCATATCTGTCTTCATGGGAAGTGACTGCTTAGGTGAGGGCCATCCTGCACCCCCTCTGCCCTGCTCCATTGTCACCCTAGCCCCACCTGGGTTGTTTCTTCATGTGTTCTTCCTAGAGTCCTTGTTCTAACTTCACCGCTTGTCCCCCTCGGGCATCTGAGGCTCCTGACCATTTCCCACCCCCAGCAGTCTTGATGTGACCCCCCCCCCCCAGAGACAAATCCAGGCATGGTCCCCACATCAGCACCCCTCTGAGACATGAGTCAGAAGGCCAAGAGCAGCTGACCACTGTGTGTGTTGGGGACGGGGAGCAGGGTGGTGTGGCAGGGGTGGCATGACACCAGAATGGTAAGCCTGTGACAGCACTGGCCAGGATGGTAGCTGGGACCATAGTGATGGCTGGGGTCTGGGGAGGCACTGTGGCTATGCCTGTGGGCTGGAAGAACTGGCACTGGCTGTGGTGTAGTGCCTGCAAGTGCTGGGGATAGGGCTGGTTTTGGGGATGTTCTGCTGGGTGCTCACAGGTTACATGTGGTAGGGACAGCGGAAATGCTTCTGCTTACAGCCCGTGAGGCTACAATTCAGGTGAGCTGACTAGCTCCTTGGGGCATCCACTGTGAGACCGAGCAGGGCGTGAGCTGGTGCAGCAACTCACACATATGTTCACCTGTAACCTCCTCCTTTTCCCCCTAGGGCTAGACAGGCACTCACCCATGTGGAGGCGCAGGTCTCGGAACTTCTGCCGAGGAGCTTGTGAGGTAGAGGTGCGGGCGGAAGGAGAACCCGCGGGGCTGGCCCCAGGCCTGGGCCACACTCGCCTGCTGAGGGGCTGCCTGGCCCAGCCAAAGCCCACTCCCCTGGCAGCACTGACCGTGGTGGTGATGCAGCCTGGCCCAGAGACCATCTGCTGGTGGGTGAGTGTCTGAGGGGGCCCGGGGTGCCCTCTGGCTCGGGGGGTAGGTGTACTCGAGGGGGCGGTGGTCTTCCCAGGGGGTGGAGGGCAATAGGAGATAGCTCGAGTCTTGGAGACCCACAGGAGAGGGGACCCATGTCCCTTGAACCCGTCCGGAGGCCAGATGGGCTCAGGGTCAGGGCCTGTGGTTCTTGGGCCGGTGACCATCGCTGGGGAGACGAGGAGTTGTTTTTGGTTAATGAGTGCTTGCGGGTCAGTGGTGTGCGGCCACCTGTTTCTTTGCTTGGGGACCATGGCTGTCTGGGCGACATGGCCTTGGGGTTCAGGGTGGGGCCTGTGTCCTTCTCCACAGGGCCTGTGGGGGCCAGTCCTGGCTGGGGGAGGCACAGAGTGCTCTGGTGGGACAAGGAGCAGGTGCTGGCTGCCAAGTACTCAGCTTCTGAGACCCAGCTGCTTTGTGTGACATCAGTGGGCTGAGGGTCAGGGAGAGGGGAGGAGTCTGCCCGTAGAGGGGCTACAGGTCCAGGCAAGGGTGCCTCTGTGGAAGGCCTGGACACCTCGTCCTGGCTCTCATCCTCGTCCTCATCCTCGTCTTCGTCCAGGTCCGTGTCGGAATCCGAGCCCTCCAGGTCGGAAAACTGGTGCTCCTCCACCACCTCTGAGCCCTCGCGCCCTTCTGGGTCCTGGAACAGGTCGTCGCTGGTTCCTACAGGGAGGACACAGAATAGGAGGTCATGGTCAGGCCAAAGGCCACACTGGCCCCAAGGCTGTTGTTACTAAAGGCCAGTTTTTCCTCAACCAACTGTCAGCTTAGAGAAGAGTCATGGCTGGGGTGACCTGGCATCTAAATAGGTACTAGCCTGCTTAGTAGACAGCAATGGTGAACAATAATGATCTTGAATCCACAGTGTGTGAGGTGCAGTGCTGCAGTCTTTGGGGATGTCAATTCATGTAGTTCTTTGAGAGGCCAGTCCTATTCTTACCTTTGTGTTGCAGAAGAGGGCACTCAGCTAAGAGATGGCATTACTTGCCCAGGTAAGGTAGTAGGAGGGTTGGCATTGAACCACCGCAGTGACCACTCCTGATACCCCTCCCGTAACTATGTCAGTTTGTTGTATCTCAATATTGCCCTTGGTCAGACCCATGGAACTTTCTAGAAGTAAATGCACACCTAACACATAGCAAGGGCCAACTAAAGATAGTTCCTGTGAATACATTCTTGATGTAATTAATGCTTCTAGAAAACATTAGTCATCTTGGCCAGTCCCAGCAACACTGGGGCCATGGTGGGTTTGAATACATATCTGCTGCTGTGGCCTGGCCACTGCTGGCACACTGACATCTGGCAGTGATAGATTCTAGCCTCTGTGGGTGCCTGGGCTAAGCTAGCTCCAGGCTACAGAGATGGGCCACCTCCACTGTACACCTGTCCAGAAGAGCCACTGCTTCCAGTGGGTGCTGGAAAGGTTGGCTCCAAAACACCAGCCTTTGTCGAGGCAGACCCAACCTCTCTCTCATGTCGCGAGTCCATTTAGGGCAGTTTCAAAATGAGCAGTCTTCTGGAAGGGATGTCTTGCTGACATATGGCCCATCTGGCAGGCTCCCAAGGGATCGGGTCTGGCTCCTAGCTCATCATGGGGCTGTTGTGGCTTGGTATTACAGCTTGCAAAGTAAGGGCTGGCACTGGCTGGGTTGAGCCAGCCAGCTGGCCATGTCACTCACACAGGTCAGTGCTGCAGCACTGTGGGCTGGACAGAGAGATGCTTTCCCAGACCTACACCAGGCCCAGCTGCCTTGGGGCCAGAAAGCCCAGCATTGCAATGGGGATGTGGAGAGAAATGGGCCGTCAGTAGGAGGGAGGTCAGAAACTCTGGGATGGAGCAAGAACTGGCTGACAAAGGGAGGATTGTGTGGCCAAGGGCAGGATCTCCTGGCAGCTGGGAGCAGAGGGGTGAGAGGCCAGAGGAAAACTGGGTGCTGGGACAGGAGCAGAGATGGGTACAAATAAACAGATAGCTTTGCTTGAGGCATTGACCTCTCTCACACAGCAGGGACTTTGGTGAGGTCCTAGGTCAGTCCCGGGCTGGTCTGCTTTGACATGGCCAACTCCTAGCCAAGTCAGAACTAAAGTTTACAGTGTGTTTGCATTACTATGCAAGTTACAAAGGCGGCTTCATGCACTGGGAGGCAGGGAGCAGTTTAGGGTTGAACCCTTTTTCTACTGTGTGTCTAACTCCCCCTGTGTTTGGTGCCTCCTCTGGGAACCCAGCCAATGGTAGGAGGAGGACCTGGGGAAGCTGTTGTGAGGTCAGGGAGAATCTGGCGCGTGGGAAAGCACCCCTGCCCCCTTTGCCCCCTTTGCCCCGCTCCAGCCAGCTCTGATTGCCAGATGCGCCTGCCCCATCCCCTGGGCAGGTGGCTGAGATGGGACTTGCTGCTGTGAAGGTCAGAGTTCTGTGGCTGCTAGTGAGGGAGTGGTATGGGGATGGGGGAGCTTCTGAACATCCTTCCAGGGAAAGCAGGGGCCTGTTCCACCCACCAAGCACAGCGAGGAAGGTCACAGGCCCTCAGCCTAGGGTGTGTACGCCAGGACCTTCCACATCAGGTTTCCTGTAGGGTTCTAAGGAGTTCCTGTGTCTGGAAATCCCGTTCCTAATGTCTCATTCCCAGCGGGACTCCTGCAAGGCTGGGCGGGTCAGGAAGGCACGCGGCTGGAAGCAGCCGCCCCGGTGCGCCACACGGGGGCGCCAGTGCCCAGGCTCTTCGCCACCGGCACGGCAGCTGCTACAGAGGAGGCCAAGAAGCTGCCCATCCTCAGGGGCACTCCTACCCCGGGTCCCACAGGCTCCAACTTTTGTTGCTCCTGCCTGCCCCTGCCTTGTAGCGGGGAGTGGCGGCTCCATCCCTCCCGTCTTTCAGGCTATGGATTTCAGAGTCCTCCCGGGCTCCCGGTCTACTCCAGCCTCCGTGCTCCCCGACCCCCAGGGGACGAGTCTGCAAAGCCTGCAACTCTGTAGCCAGAGCCCACTTCTCTCCACCTGCGCTGAGTTCACCTGCTCCATGCCACAGCATGCTGCCCGTAGGCCCCCCCCACCCCACCCCCCGCCCCGCTATTCCTGCACAGGCAACCCCAAGCAAGTAGCTCCCTGGGAACTTTTGACATTCATGACCCCAGCTCTGATCTTTCCACGGGCTCCGGCCTCACTCAGACGGCCGTAACCCGCAGGGACTCCTCCCTGGTGGTGCTGCTCACTTTGTGGGGTCAGCTCTAATCCACACACAGGCCGACTTCCTTGACTGTTCACTTGTCCCGGCTCAGACCCCTGGGCTGGCTGACACTGGGCAGGCAGCCCTCCTTTGCCTCTCTATCTACTTTTCCTTGTTTTTCCCTCCACACTCCCTGTCCAGCTCTATCCCACACTCCTCTGCTGGCTTCCCTCAGGAGTGAAGGCTGCCAGCCCATGGTGCTGTGTTTAATTCCTGTGGAACCTTCAGTGTTCGCTGGAGTAGGGCACCACCTCTGAGCACTGGGGAGGGACCTTCCTGGCTTGTCCTGCTGGGAAAATGAGGCCAGGAGAGAGCCTCCAAGAAGGGCTGTGGGCTGGCCAGTGGGGTAGCATGGAGCCAGTGTTTCCGTGTGACTTTGGGCAACTGGAGTTACCTGTCCAAGTTCTTTCCTCAGCATAAAATGGGGCAATGGAAGTTCCTATCCCTGAGAGGTCTTCTCCTATACAAGCATACTGTTGCATGCCAGGGTCTGGTTTGGGGTCCCCAAAAACAGCCTTGCCCTGCCCTTCCCCTCTCCCCCACCAAGTTCACAGGGAGGTGCTTTCTTCTATTCCAAAGAAGGTATGTAACTAGTTTGCAAGACTGCAAATGTATCTCCATATGAGAACAAAACTGGCACCCCACACCCACACTGCTCATCACATTGCAAATTCTGAGACTAGCTTTGGGGACTGGGGAGCTTGCTTGGTGCTGGAAGGATGACTCCAACTTGCTCATTTCGGAGGGGTTTGCTGCCTGTGGAGTCCTCTGGCTTCCTGCTGGGTGCTAATACTACTGCCTTTGACTTGTCTTACCCCCCTGTGCTGTCTCCTTAGAGACTGTCTCTAAGGTGCTCCCTTGGTGATGGAGGGCCAGGTCTGGTGTGGGTCACATGCACTGGGAGGCAGCAGGAGACTGCCAGGTCAGGTGTGGGCTTTCTGGGAACCCTCCCAGCTCCAAAAGGCCCGCAAGTCAGGCCCGTGGCAGAGCAGGTGTGAGTGTGGGGCTTCTGAGGATGGCCTCCACACCGTCATTGTGAGGGCTCATGGAGCTCCCCAGGGACATGTGGTTACAGCATGGCTGATGCATGACAGGTGCCTGCACCTGTGTGGGCACGTGTTCACGATGTGGCTGATGCACAGTGGCTGCTCCACTTGTGTGGGTGGTGATGGCTGCTATGCTCTTCTGCTCAGCAAACCCTCCTGAGCAGCTTGGAGTGCAGGTACTGCACCTGCATGGTAGATGGGAGTATGTGACAGCCATGACTGCACAGCAAACACTCTACATGCATGCGGAGTGGGGTTGACTTTCCTGTAACTTTAACCTTTGTCTCCCAGGAATTGGGAAACTTGAAGGGGAGGGTATGCTAGGAGGGCACGGGAGGGAGGGACAGAAGAGGGGCTTGGAGGGAAGCTACAAGATGGGGAGAGAGTTTGGGCAGGCAGGGGAAGGAGAGGAGGAAGGATTGACCCGCTGTCACCTTCTTCGGCTTCCAGCTCCTCCAGCACCCCTGTCTCTTGGCACTTTTTGCTGTGGGCTTTCGACTTCATGTGCTTAGTCAGATTCCCTGGAAAGAAATGAGAAAGAAAAGAGAAGAGACTCAGGCTCAACTGCTTGGCAAGGGCGAGGCATACCGGAGCTCAGGGAGGTAGTCGAGGCCCTGCCAACTGCAGGCACTGGGGGAAAGATGTGCAGCTCCAGCTGCTGTTCCGGATGGAACACAGGAGCCGGGGAGGGCTGCATGTGGGGCTATGAGGACCACAGGGTGCGGGGAGGAAGGTAGCTGCTTATTCAGTAGCAAACCAAAAAGAAATTAAAATAACAGTTACATGAGGTTTTCCTGCTTCTCATCTGGTCCTGGGCCCCCGAGCTGGCAATACTCCTCAGACTGAGTTCTGGACCCTTACAGGTACTGGGAGGACCTGGGTGCTCCTACTGACCCAGCAGGGTGAGAGGTGCCAGCAGAGCTTTCTGGTTGTATTACTTCTTTGCAGCCCAGAGGGCAGAAGCTAAGGGCTTGGGAAGTGGCATGGAGAGAGGGCAGAGGGTAAGAGTGAGGAACTCAATGGGCCAGGGACTGGGAGCTGCAGGGTGGGGTTCCGAGTCTGGCTTCCCTGCTAAAGTCTCCTTCTAGGATCTTCCTTGGTCCAGGCTGATGTGCAGACAGGCAGCATGGTGGTCCAGAGGAAGGCCAAGCAAGGTGCTGCATTCCTAAGGGAGGCTGAACTCTGCCTCCCATCACAAGTTTGGGTCCAGAGGATCGGGCACAGCTCCATGGAGTCAGGGACACAGTGATGACCCCAGTGTCCAGCGTTTCACAGGCACAGAGCTCTGTGGACAGCCATATCCTGGGAAGGAGAGGCAGGTTACCCCAGCCTGCCCCAGAGGAACACAGGCCAGTAGCCACTGCCAAAAGGGATGAGTTCAGTGTTGGCCAGAGTCATCCCATTTCTTCAGGGTCATCCCATTTGCAATCCTGAGTTCCCTGTGGCAGGTACTTTGTCTCAGTAAGCTTAGTGATTTGTAAGTTGGACTAGAGGGATACAAGAAAAAAAGATGGAGAGAGGTGAGGCTCCTACAGTGAGTGTGTAGAGAGATGGATGGGTGGGTGCATGAATGGATGGATAATTGGACAGAGGAAAGATAGAGCGAAAGAAGAACAGGAGGATAGATAGTTGGGGCACTGAGTGAGCAGACAGAAGTAGGCACAGGAGATAGATGAGTTCATGAAGGAAACACAGGGAGAGATAGATAGGAGGAAGATGGGGGGTTGGACAAATAGGAGAGGGTCAGGTGGCTGGCCGGCTGTGTGCACATAAATGTATGGGAGCAGGCGGGAGGTAACAGAACCATGATCTGGTTGCAAGGATGGATAAGTGGGAAGAAGAATGGAAGAATGGGAGGGAGAGGTAAGAAAATCAATGGGAAGACAGATGAATCTGGGAGACATGGATTCACAGGAGGACAGATGATGTATGGGTGGATGAACTGAGAGGCCTGGAATGAAGCAAAAGCTGCTTCTGAGTCATTCTGAGAATTTCAAGGGAGCTGAGAGGTTGCTGGGGAAACACTAAGATGGGATTCCCTGGCATGTGCAAGCCGAGGGATCCTAGTCTAGTTCAATGAGTTTATCCTTCCCAATGTGGGCTTCCTCAGCATGGCTCAGGGGGTAGGGAAAGGCAGCTGGGCTCTTCCATGGATCAGGTGTGGGGAATGTCTGGGTTCATAGGCCATGTAAGGCCCACGGAACAAAGTGGTCCAGCCTTGCCAAGGGAACAGCAGGTGGGACTTGGAATCTAGTCAATCCAAGACAGGCTCATGTTCAAGTTGATGGTTTTTTATCACCCGGCTAAATCAAGGCTCCCCAGCCTTGGTCTAGAAGCTGTAGAACTGACACCCACTCCCCTGACTGCCCTAAGCCACAGGTAACTATAAACACCACTCATTTTGGCTCTCAGATCATTCATTATTCATGTTGTGCTCAGAAGGGTTAGGTCTCAATCCAGTGAAGCCAGAGGTTGAGCACACAGTGGGTGTGCAATGGCCACAGAGACAGGCATCTTTCTATTCACAAAGCAGTGAAGGAACTCACAGCCCATGGGAGTCAATCCCCTGTACCCCTCCCCCATGAGGTCAAGGTTTTCCTTTGTGGGAGAGCTGACCCTGGCCAGGCTGCTGATGGACTTGTTTGGCAAGGTCACTGGCTGTCCTTGGTGTAAGCAGGGCACCCAGTGACAAACAGTGAGGCAGCTAACTCAGTGTCATAGAGCAACGTGGTATATGGGACCACATAGGCTCCTGGGGACCTCAGGACCTCAGGAGCTGTGCCCGCGCTATGGGGTGGCAGAGAAAGGCAGCCTGGCTCAGGAGTATGGTACCTGGGGTTTGAGAAGGTCTATGCCTCCTCCTAGCTATCAAAGCTTGACCCTTCTTTCTGTAGCCATTGAGCAGGTACCTACCTTGTGGGGGGTATCGGGAGGGCTTGATAAGGTAACGGAGATCATGTGGCAGCAGAGTGCAGACCCCTGCCTGCCCTGTGACAACTGCTGCTTCAGGAGTGCCAGAGCCTCTGCCACATACCACGCTGGGTATGCAGGAGACAGGAGTTGAGGCTCATGATGACATGGTGTCTCCTCCTTTCAGTCTGGGTCTCGAGGGAGTGCAGGGAGGAGCCAGGGAGTCTGGGATGATTGTGGTTTGCAGCAAGGCTCCATTAACAGCCTGAGTGTTGTCCCAGTTCCCTGGGAGACCACCCCTCCGTGGCATGTCCCCCAGCTCTGCACAATAGGAGGTATACCAGATGGACCCCCACAGCAGCCGCCACAACTTCTCACAGTCAATGTAGTGCCCACTGGAAGTCCCACCGCCCTAACAGGAAGAATGGAAAGTGCTGGGTATCTGCAAGAGGCAGAACCTCCCTTAGGAGCATCAGCTCTTGACCTGTCTGTGAGCGACGCCCATCCCTGCCCCTGATTGTCTGCTGGGCATGAGATCTGCCCACAGCTGCCATCTCTGTCCCCTACGGCGATCGGTGCCAAAGGCCTGCAGGTAGCAGGCACAGCCGCTTGCACTGGCCTCTGGGGTCCATCTGAGGAGAGGCCCTGAAATCCCAACTTCCATATTGTATCTCCAAGGGCCTCCTGTGGCCACACCCATGGCACCCTTCCTCAGGTAGCTCCCAGAGGCCTGAGTGGCCGCCACAAGACATCTGACACAGAGACGAGACACAGACAGACAGACAGAGACAGACAGGAAGGGGTCCCCAGGCACAGGGGCAGCCCCAAGGGCATCAGGTGGGTAGACCTAGCCTAAAACCCCTGGGTCCTTCCCCAGCCTCCACTTGGGTCAGACTCAGTGTCAGAGGGGAAGCAGATGGGCTGCAGTGGCCTCGGGGGCGTTGGTAGGGGAGAGGGGCAGGTTATGTTTTCAGAGCCAATGGCTGACATGCTGCCTTAGGGAGAGATAGGAGGGAAGTACCCTGACTCTATCTACTCCCCAGCCCACAGAAGAGGCCTGGGGGACGTCCGCTGAGTCGGCCTCTTGCCATTCCAGTGGCCTCCCTCTCTGCTGGCTGCCATGACAGGAACCCAGCTTGGCTCTGAAAGGTGCCTGTTTGGCAGCCCTGGGGAGGTTTGGGAACACTGGTTTCCTGGGCCCTGGGTGAGCATACCCTCGGTGGTGGTGGTGGTGGTGGTGGGGCTCTGTAACCCATCGGCTCTGCACCCCAGATGTGTCGAGCTGGCTTTGAGACCCCCAGCTCACAGGCTCAGGGTAGACTGTAAGGAAGACATGCAAGCCCCTCTCAAATCCGGCAAAATGGACACCATTTCTTGATGACTGGCCAGCCGGGAGGCATCCTTTGGCATCATGGGACAAAGTGCCCATTCAGCTTTCTCACACTGATGGCAGGACAGTGGCATCTCCTAGACATGTGCTGGGCCAGGGCCAATGGCCATGATTCTCTCAGGAGGCCACAGGACTGCTGCTCTGTGTAGGCAGAGGGAGAGGGCCATGGCTAGAGGCAGACATCAGGGTGATGCCCATGGGAGGTGGTCGGGGTTCTAGTTAGAGCACAGCCCTGGCAGCCACTTCCATTTTGGGGGGGCTTACCTCCTCTACCTTCACTGGGGATTGGAAGAGAAGTTTTTGGCTTTTGGAGTCAGACTGACCCACGCATTGCAGTCCGTCACACCCATCTCTCCCTGTTATAAAAGCCCAGCTGCCTGCTACAGGCTGGAAGCCTGCAGGGGCCCCATGGGGGCACAGCTGTGTGCAGGCTATGCTGGAGCTGCCTTGGCTGCACTGTGGAGGGTGGAGGCTACAGGACCATCGGTTCTCCTGGGACACTCTGGGGACATTTATGATGAGATTCCCGAGAGAGAAAGACCAGAGGAAGGAGTAGGAGGTGGGCGCCTACAGCCAAACCAAAACCTTGGTGGGAACTTCTGAGCTCAACTTGAGCATGGTGCAGTGGGCTGGGGTTGGATTGTCCAGGGCACTTGGTGGACCGGCCCTGACCTTGTAACAGGTGAACAAGGGGGAGGGCAGTGAGCAGACGGAGGTAAAGGGGAAGGTGGGGGCCCCACTGGGGCCCTTTCCAGAATGACCACTCAACCATCCTCACTGGTAGAGTTGCCAGCAGTAGAAGGTCACCAAGAAGGTCACCCAGGTCTGCCCTCACATGCTATCCGCTAAGAAACCACACAGCCCCTGTGGGATGTTCTTGGAGGCCCCCAGCCATGTCCAATATCTCAGCCAAGAATCTGCCAAGCTCGGGAGACTGAAGTGTGATGCCTCCTTCTGAGGCACCTGGGTCTGCTCAGCTCTGAAGTAGTGAGCAAACGGCAGGGCCCTCCCCATCCGAGCTGTGGGAATAACACTGGGTCCTGAACTCGCATGAACTCGGCCCCTTCGTTCATCCAGGACTTCAAGGGCCGCAGCAGGCCAGGCCAGCACGGTCACCCATCATGCCTCTCTGGGAACACACACTCCTAATGGCTGCTCCTTGCTTTCCTAGGTGACTGCTGAAGCCTGTGCTGATCCTCCTGTGGAGTGTGGCTTGAGGGGGAGCAGTGATAGTTGCTGGTCTGGTGTGGGGACAGCCGGGCCCTGTGCTGGGCGGCAGAGAAGCCCCAGTGACACGGTGGGAGTGGGAGGTGGGGGGCGGACAGTGAGCATGAGAAGAGGGGCATGCGAGTGTGTCAGGTGGCTCCGAGTGGAATGGATTTCCAAATGCAAGAGTGGCAGTGATGAGTTCAGATGTTGGTGTCAGCAAGGATAGTGTGGGGACAGCCAAGAAGACATGCAAAAGGCAAGGCTGATGGGGTGAACACAGCCTCTACAGCTGTGCACCCAAGCTGAGCGTACCGACAGGTGGGAAGGTGGGGCTAGGGGCAGCCGTGGGGTGCCAGTGCCCAGGCTGGAGCCAACTGCTCTGCCAGGGGTGCCCTGTAGGGATGGGAATCCAGCTAAAGAGGGCTGAGCCCTTGTTCTGTGCTGGGACTCCCAGAAAGGAGCTCCCAGCTGTGGGCAGGCAGGGCAGTGCCCAGCTGACTGTCTCTTACCTTTGGTTTTAAAAGCAAAGTGACAGTGCTTGCACACATAGGGCCGGACGTCAGTGTGGGTACGGATGTGTTTCTTCAGCATGCTGGGCTTCTTGCAGCGAATTCCACACTCCTCACAAACATACTTCCCTCGGCCGCGGCCTCGCACATACACATACTCTTCGTTTGATTTGTACCTATGAGCGACAGGCGGCATGGTAAAGGGCAAAAACAAGGAGGACAGGAGGTGGGCCCCACCTCTGAGGCTGCACGCGCTACCCATGGACCCTGGAGGGATCCACAGTGGACCCCTGTGCCGCTGCCCCTTCCTGTCTGTCCTGGAGACAGGACCTTCCTGCCAGGGGGAAGCAAAGCTGCAGGTGCCCTGTGGCACCCTTTCCTTTTCCAGCTCTGCCTGCCAATAACAGCCACCAGGGGCCTCCTAACACAGCTTTGAAATAACAACTGCAGCAACAGTCACTGTAACAACCACAACAGCTACCATCTACCGAGTGCTCACTCACCACAGGGCACCACGCCCGAATCCCACCACAATTGCCTCCAGAGGAAGAGCCCTCTACACGCCAAGGTTCAGAGAGGGTGGGGAGTGCATCAAAGATCCCACAGCCTGGAAGCAGCAGAAGCAAGCTCCGAAGTTGCCTGCCTGAGCCTGTCCAACTCCATGTAGCCTGTCAGGGCGCCAGTCACACAGGTACCTGGCAGGAGGTAGGGGGAACCCTGATCTCTCCCTGGCTCTGCTGTAGCCTTGCCTGCATGTGGGGCTACATGTGGAAGTGCCACCAGCTTTCAGGTGTCACCAGGATGGCTGCCTTGTTGCTGGATCACAGACATTCCCAATAGATATGAATGCAAAGGCTCTCCTTTTTATGCTTAGCAGGAGGAAATCCCTGAGTCCCACCGCTCGCCAGCCCCATTATCACATGGCCTTGCTAGGCTAATGCTGCTAAGTCCCTGGTCCTGGAATGGGACAGACCACTCTGGGAGATGTCCAGGAGAAAGAGGCTTCCAGCTCAAGCCTTAGCGCCCCCGGTAGGTGTGATGCTGTGAAGCAGGCGCTGCTTTTTGCTGCACTCATACCCACAGTAGAGCCCTGCCCAGCAGGGTGTGCACCAATGCTGTGGCCCACCAGCTTATGGCTAAGAGCCATCATAAATCCCGTTCACACACCCACACAGGCCCACACATTCACACACCTTGACACAGTTACACCTCACAACAGCCACACCCACCATCACAGCAACTGTGATGTGCTGTCCACTGGTACAGGTGGATCCTGTTTCTGGCCACCTTGGATTTGGCTCCTGGATGCTTCCTTAACCCAACCTTTTCTTCCTGCATCAGGCACTGACAACTGGGTGTGGAGTCTGATGGGGGCCAGCGCCACCTTGTGTTCAAGGTCAGGAACTGAAGGCTGTGGGGTCTGCTGGAGAACGGATCCCTGCCCACCAGCAGCAGCCCTCCAGGGCTCATGGAGCAGCCACATCCCATTCCGGCCGTGCCCTCCAGGACCCTGTCCTCAGGACAACAGATAGAAGCAGGCACCCTACCCCAGCTAGAAGATGCAGTGGGAATGGCTTGTTCTGTTGTTACTGGAGGCTCTGCTGCCTAGCACCAACCCTTACTCACCAGGCCCGACGGGTCCAGGACACAGGCTCCCTTTGGGACACCAGCCACAGAGCACCTGTCAGTACTGGCTGGCTTTCTCTGAACCGTGCTGCTGGCACATAGGCCACAGCTGCCATGATCTTGACACTGGGCTGCACTCTACGCTCCAACCTCCTGGGACACAAGCCCCAGGGCTCTGTCACTCTGACTCATGCTTTTTTTCCCCCTCCATCTGCAGCTTCAACAATGCAAACTCCCTTCACAGAGATGGTAGAGAGGGCTGGGGCCTCTGCCTGAGTCCTTGAGGGCTGTGCCTGGATGGGGGTGCATATGTAGAAGCACGTACAACTCCTGAACCTTTGTCATGGGAAGTGTGCAGCCTGCTGGGGTGCATGATGGGGGCCTGTGGGCTGAAGGTGGAAGAGAGACCCTCTGCAAGGATTTGGGAGCAAGGGCTGGGTGGCCTGGCATGTTCCCTTGGGAAAGGTAATGAGGCTGGATGGGAGAGCATTATTGGATTTAATGCCACTCTATCATGGGACTTGATTCAAGTTGTCCTAAAGTCTCCCAGAGGCTCCTTCCCTGGTGCCATGGGAATGGCTAGGAGGAGGAGGAGACACCGTGTCTGGGGTGGAATCCACAGGCTGTGGCAGCCTCGGTGTGGGCCAGGGAGGAACTGAATTTCAAAGTCATCAGCTCAGGATTTCAAGGGCATTGTTTGCAAGCTCAGAATGGCGGGAAGAGGGACAGAGTGGAGGGCCCCAGTTTCTCACCAGTAAGGGGAAGGGTGTGAAGAGGTGTCTAGCACACAGCTTTAAATCTGTGGTCCCCAGGGAGTGCTTGCAGGTTTGTGGAGAGAAGGAAGGCTACACACACAGAGAATGCAAGGCCAGATGAGAAGGGAGCCGGGACCTCAGGTCCTGGTCTCCAAATACTGCGGTAGGCAGGAAAAATATGACACGCAGACCCTACCCTCAAGCAGAGGGAGGCCATAGGAGTAGAGAGGCAGGAGGAGTCTGTGGCTGCAAGTTACAGGATAGGGCTTAGAGGAGAAGCGGGGAGCAGAGTGACTACCAAGGGGCACTGGCATCTCCAAGATGCCAGGTGGTGATAAAGCTGGTGACATCCCTGCTCCAGGAGGCTGGGGTTGCTCCTGCTTTCTGGTTCCAGAGGGCCTGGCCGAAGGACAGGCAAAGGGCAGGACCCTGGTCCCAGCCCCTCCCAGCTGCAAGGAGGCTCCACCCTCCCAGCTGCTCTGGCCTGGTTTGCTCTGCTGCTGTCAACACAGGCTCAGATCCTGCCCCTGAAACCTCCCTGGACTCCAGGCCCACTCCAGTTAGGCCCCTCTGCTTCCCTGCACAGCCCGAGTATAGAAAGCCCTGCACTCCTGGGTGCAGCAGCCCAGCTCCGCGAACCCATTGTCCTTGTAAAAGTCACAGATAGCTACGTCCAAAGGTCACTGCCTCTCCTCTCTGCTCCCTCTTCTGAAAGCACGCGCCTGTATCCAGCTGCAGCGACCCTGCCTTCTCCCTATGGAGCTCTTCTTTGCACACTCACCCAGGCTCCAAACTGTAACACACACCTTTTCCAAGTGACCTCTGACCTGTGTGCAGACAGCTCCCCCTTCTCTCTTCAGCCCTGCCTACTTCACTGCCCCTCAGCATCTGTCTGGAACCCTTCCCTGCCAAAAACCCCATTTCTAACTCCTCTGTGCACAGTATCTCCTCCTGGCTCTCTGCCCCACCCACTCTGTGTGGTGGTCATGGCTAGGTCAGTTTGGGCTCCTTGCATGGGGCTCCATTTCCTTTATCCTTCACATTCAGTCCCTCATTGAGTGCCAACACTGTATCCAACCTGCACTTCCGGGATGTCTACCTGCCTGTACCTATGTGACCAGACCACCATCCTGGCCCACATCCTGGTATTCTTTCTCATGAAACAGCCAGAAGAGTGTCCACAAACTCATTCAGTGCTGGGCAAGTCCCCAGTCAGTGCTACTTCCAGCCCCCACAACGCTGCTCCACCACTTCACCCAGGACCCCCACTGGCCTCTGCTCAGCACCCCACCCTTCTCAGCAGGCTTCTCCAACCAAACTAGAAGCCCCTCATCTCTGGCTACCACCTGCCTCTCCTGTCTGTCTAGCTCCTCTGCTCCCTCAGGGGTCTTCCTCCAGGAGACCTCTCACACGCCCCATCCTCTCGCTCTGGGTGCTCTGCACCCATCAGGCCATGTGCAGCACAGTGGCCTTTCCCCAAGGTCATTCCCTGCCATCCCCAGAGCCCTGCCATCCCCAGAGCCCTGCCCCGTGCCTGGACCACAGTAAGAGCTCGGTGAACACTCTAGTGGCACATCAGAGAGCTGAGGAGGCAAAGCCTTCCTTCCCGGGTTGGCTGCCCTCACTCTCGCCATGGCCTTTCCAACAGCACAGTCCTCAAGCACGAGTGCAGTGGGAGGCCATGGGCACCCTTGGCAGGCACCTGCACATGGCATGCTTTCCCAGAAGAGTGAGTACTGTAGGGTAGCAGTCCGCAGGGCACCTGGTCTGAATTCTGCTTCCTAAAGGACATGGCTGGTTGTCCTTGTGTGGGTCACTTCCCCCCTCAGGAAGCAGTCGCTCCTCATAGTCCTCACACAGAGTTGAGTGCTGGGCACACGTTTGACAACATTCAGTCCCACCACCAGTTCTTACTGACGCCCTCATTTTACACAAAAGGGCCAGAATTCAAGGGTCATTGTGAAGGTCACCCTGCCTGTGGTCTGTCCTCTTAAAGAACAGGATGCCCTGAGCAGCACCCTATGCCTGCACACACTTGCTGTACCAACACTTATAATTGCACACCAAGGTTTCCTTAGCAACTTCCTTTCCCACGAGTTCCAGGCACTGGTGACATTACAGATAAAGAAGAGAGGTGCCAAGTGGAAGCCCAGGTGTTGACAGCTGCAGAGAAATGCCTGCTAAAGAGCCAGGGCCAGAAACTGTATCACACGGTGGAGTCTGAAGGCACCTGGTCCTGCCCCCTTCGTCAGGGCCCTCCTCCTTGATCCAAAGTTTCCACTGGCTGCTGCTTTCCCAGGAAGCCAAGTGACAGAGCCTCTGCCTGCTGCAGGGCTGCAGGACAGCCCACAGATGATGGGGCCCACACTCCTGGGCCATTGTTTGCCCGTCTCCTGCTGCAGGTGCAGCCAGCCTGGCAACAATGTTCAGCTTGCTCTCCCAAGGCAAAGAGCTGTTTCCATTGATTTTCAATGCTTTTGCCGGAGGGGCCTGGACAGCCTGACTGCCCAAGTCTGAGGCTGCCTCAGGCTACCCAGCCCAGTGGTTCTGCAGCACAGGGCTGGATTCCAGGGCCCCTGGCCCCTACTCAGAAGCTGGAGGCTGCTGGGAGGGGTGGGAGGCTGCCAGGCTTTCCCTCAGTGACTCTGATCTCAGCTCAAGGGAAATGAAGATTCTCACACAACTCATTGACAAGGAGGGGTGGAGTATCTTTATATAACTGGAGAGGGGAACACTGGAAAAGGTCACATGTCCTGCCTGCAGGCAGCTAGAAAGTGCTGAAGTGGGATCCAGACCGAGGCTCTCATATAGGGCTCTCAAGCACAACATGGCAGGGCCTCATCTGGGGTCTATTCTGGCCCTTAGCAACTTTGCTTCTTGTCTCGCTGCTGGTGACACTGAGCTACCTGGCCGTGACCATCAGCATGGGGTGCCTTGGACTGCACAAAGGACTCCTAAACCTGCTGCTGGAACTCAGCCCTGCACCCCAACAGGAGATAGCTCAAGGTTCCAGAAGAGTGGGTGTGGTGGTAACTAAGTAGGGCCTGCTGTTGGGCGAGGCTGCTGGTTCTGGACCATGAGGATGCCAGGCCCAGTAACTGATACACTCTGAAAGTGAGTGAGCTGCCTGCCATCAGCACTGGTCACTTGGGGACTGAGGATCAGACTGAGGGACAGACTGGGAGACAGCCAGGAGGCAAGGGATATGAGGGGTACAGATGCCAAGCCATGTCCTAGTGACAGAAGAGGCTCCAGGTGGACTAGCTGGTTCAGGATGGCAGCAGTGTTACAGGACGGACATTGCAACCCATGAAAGAGTCCACATTTATTCTGATAAACAGAAAAAAAAAAAAAAACCAGATGTGCTCCAGAGAGTAAATGCGGTCTTGGGGTGCTAGAGGCCGGGGCACTGGCAGCCTGACCAGAGAATTCCATGGAGGAGCAGGGGTAGGGGCTGGGATGAATGGAGAAAGTACAGTTCCTCAGCACAGAGGCAGTAGCTAATCCACAGAATCCAGTGTTCCAAGAAATCCACAAGGCAGAATTTAGAAAAAACCAAAACAAGCAAGCAAACCAAACAAAAAACAAAACCTGAAAACACCAACAAACTCCAACCCAGCCTCCTTGGGAGCCGAGCACTATGTGAAATACTTTACATGGGTTCCCTCATTTAAGTCACGGGGACGCCCCATGATCAGAGGCCGTCATCATTGTCATTCACCCAACAGCAGAGGCCCAGAGAGGTTAAGCAGCCTGCCCAATGTCACTCAGTGAACAGAGGAGGGATTTGAACCCAGGGCTCCTGGGTACGAAGCATAGGTGTTTAGCTGTTGTGCAGTTGTGTTTTAAACTGCTGTGTGAGTCAATAACACACAGGACGTAGATGCAGGCTGGAGCAGGAGGGCTGGCATGTGTGACCTTCAGGCCCATGGCTTTTCTCCCCACCACGATGCATTAGTCTCTGAAATGAGGGGATGAAGGCAAAGGCCTCGGAGCTGCCCTCCTGATCTGAGACTCTGTGAGGTTCTTCTGCAGTTAGATTATTGGACTGGCTTTTCTTCTACGATTAATATTTAATCACAAAACTCTCACCTTTCCTCCAAATGGAAACTTTGAGAGGTGTGCCAGATTTCTAACTTTATTACTCTCTCTGAGCAAATCTGCACCCTCACCAGGGGCAGCTCCTTAGGGCTTATCCCAGCAAGCAGGAGGAGAGGTGAGCAGAGATGCCACACTGTCCACTCTTGTGGGCAGCCTGTGTCCTAGGCAGTGAGGCAGAGGTCAGGTCCCAGCAGTTGCTATGTTCTGGGAAGTTCTGCCATGGTGAGCTGCCTGATTCACCCAGAGTGACATACTGTACTCACAGGCAAGCCCAAAAGAGGAAGGGACATCAGTGACACCACCTGCTGAGATGCTACAAAGAAGGGACACATCCGTGGGTTCCGGGGAGCTAGAGGCCATGAGGGAAGCTCACCCTGGATTCTTCTGCTGGGTTTCTGCAGACATTACTTCACAGCACAACTTTCATGTGCCTGTCAGTCATGGGAGGCACATGTACCGGTGCCATAAAGGTTTGTCCCTCTATGGCAACACAAGCTGCCAGCAGGGTTCTGGGCATTTATTCATTAGAACTTACCCAGTCCTGATTTGAGCTTTGGCTGGGCCAGGGACAGAAATATAAAGCAAGAGAAGGCTCTGTCCTGGGGCTCAAGTGTTACTAACAGGTCCTTAGAAGATCACATAACAGAGTCATACAGGCACAGTGGACAGTCGGAGATAGTAGCACCAGGGGTCTTGGTGCTCCAGCAGGGACAGAGGCAGGATACTCCCGTGTCGTGAGCAGCCCCCATGCACCGCTGTGCCTCCTGTTGGGATGCGGTGTGCCAGGGAGGCCTGGAGGCCAGGGAGAGGCTGATGCGCAGAAGTGAGGGCAGGTATAGGCAGAACACAGACTGCAGAGTTCCCAGGCAGTGAACACAAGAGACAAGTGGAAAGGTTGAGACAGGTGCACCTTCTAGGAGAAACCCCTGCTGTCACAGCAAGGCCTGGTCCACTTGGCAGCCTGGAAGTGATTTCCTCACTCCTGCTCTTGGGAGTTTTCATACCAGAAAAACAACAAATGCAGGTTCAGCCGTTGAGCAGGCAGCAGCAATCCAGACAGAGTCTGACAACCAGCTCTGCTCTCAAAATGGCAGGTGCTTTGTTCTAGGGGACTGGTGGCCACAGGTACACAGACCAGGGAGTGGTTGGGTATAGGTGTCTGATAACCAGAAAGTCTGGGCTGATCCTGCTCCAGTCTACACAATACAGCCAGTACCCTGTTGCCTAGAAGATGGTGGGATGAGGGGCAGGCAGGGACCAGAAGCTGGGCTCCTGTGTTCAGACTCCTTAAACAGACACGAAGTGCTCTAGCTTCCAGCAACCTGGGTTTGCATGGCACTAAGCAATGACCTTCAAATTGCACCCAGGACTTTTTTGGGGGATGGGGTGGAGCAGGGGCACAGGGAGGCTGAGCACCTCTGCACACAGCTGCTTCTCACAGGGATCTCAGAGCTCTGAGGACCTAAAACCAACTTCCCGTGCTTGTTGGAAAGCACACATGCTCAGATGTGCCTGCAGACCTCCAGTGCATACGAGTCCCCTCAGATGGATGCAGCTGCTCCCAGCATCTGGGGACTCCTGGTCTCCCAGCAGCTCCTGCCACCCCAGGACAGCTTGCCTGCTGTTAAGCTGAACCTGTCAACCTGTGATTACACCCAGTCTGAAGTCAGCTCGACCCAGTTCACTCTTCACAGGATAGTTGCCACCAGCCCTGGTGTTCTCACATCCTCAAATAATCCTATGTGTGTGGGTGATTCTTTGGGCAGTCCAACCTCTGCTGAGTGGACCCTAACAGGCTATCCTTAAGGTAGAAGGAGGGACTGGAGCAGCCAGAGGCTCTCAGAAGGGACTGGATTCAGCAGAGCCTCAAGCAGGCTTGCAGCCTCCTCTCTCCAACCTTCTTCTGACTTCTCTCCCTTGTTTTCTAGACAAGAAGCAGACCCAGATGGGGAGATGACCAGGTCCAGAGGGCAAGGGGCCTCTTGCCTGACTGGGACACAGTGGCTGGGTCTCTACATCACAGAGGCCAGGGCTCGGGGAGGGCCATCTGTCTCCATCTCCCACCTGCAGTCATAGGTACCAGGTATTGCCATAGGCCAGGTTTTGTCCTGGGTCCTTTCTGCCCCATGCCTCTGTTTACACATTTACACTTTACTAACAAGCATCAGAAAGATGTCATCTTGGGTCAGAGATGCAATTTTTCAATCCAGAAAGAGAAATCACTACCATCTACTCGGACGTTTTTTCTAGGAGTTACAACATAGGAGCCTCGGTGCAATTTCCTTACACAGTTCTGGGTACAAACAATGAAAGGTCAAGTTCAGTCTGGCATCGGAAACACCTCTGGTGGGGAAGGAGAGTGCACGGAGGCAGAAGCTTCGAACTGTAGGCCAGAAGCACCATGTTGGGGCTGGGAAAAGCAGCGGCCCAGAGGGGAGGCTGACTGTGCTGTTTGCAGCAGCATGGACACTGGGACCTGGTCAATGCCAGTGATGAAGATTCTGGACCCACAACCTGGGGACCTCAGTGTTCCAGGCTGCATAGAGCCATGCACAGTGATGTCCTGAGAAGAGGTTGCCATATTTTTAAGATCCTACCACATCACGAAGGTTATGAAACAGTTCTGATACAACTGAGTGTGGCAAAGCTTTTCAGACTCTGGGGAGCACAGGAGTGACTAGCATGGTCCCGATGAAGATCAGACCCTAAAGGTGGCTGCCTGGAAAGTGTGGCAGGTACCCTCATAGCTGAACCCTAGGAACACAAGAATGAGCACTGCATGCTCAGACTCCAGACTTACAGCATCCTCCATGTGCTGGCTGCAGGCTGGAGGAAGCAGGTGTGGCTTATTTTAGGGAAGAATTTTGCTGGGGGCAG
Source organism: Ochotona curzoniae (assembly GCF_017591425.1). NCBI lineage: Eukaryota > Metazoa > Chordata > Mammalia > Lagomorpha > Ochotonidae > Ochotona > Ochotona curzoniae. The sequence goes on from NW_024465451.1 coordinate 10,923,998, forward strand.
CATGGTGGCATAGGATGCTAAGCCTCCGTCTACAGCACTGGTGTCACATATGTGTCCTGGTTGGAGTCCCAACTGCTCCACTTCTGATCCAACTCTCTGTGTATGGCCTGGGAAAGCAGTGGAGGCTGGCCCAAGTCGTTGGGACCCTGTACCCACGTGGGAGACCCAGAAGAACCTCCTGGTTTCAGGTCAGTTCAGCTTTGACAGTTGCAGTCATTTGGAGGGTGACCCAGCAGATGGAAGATGAATTTCTCTTTCTGTAACTCTGCCTTTATAACAACAATAAATCTAGAGAGAGGGAGAGGGAGAGAGAGAGAAAGGAAGAAAGGAAGAAAGGATGGAAGGAAGGAAGGAAAGATGGAAGGAAGGAAAGAAGGAAGGAAGAAAGAAAGAACGAGAAAGAGAAAGATCGAGAGAGCGAGAAAGAGAGAAAGAGAGGGAACAAGGAAGAGAGATGAAGAAAGAAGGAGATCGAGACAGGAAGGAAGGAAGAGAGAGAGAGAGAGAGAGAGAGAGAGAGAGAGAGAGAGAGAGAGAAAGAGAGAGAGAGAGAGAGAGAGAGAGAAAGAGAGCGAGTGCTTCTCCAACCCCAAAGCTGCGGAGGTGGGGAAAGGCTGGCCCAAGTGGTGGGGGCTCCTGTATTAGTCATAGGAGTGCTAAAATACAGGTTGAATGGCCTCATAGAGTTGGGGTAAAAGAGACATCAGCATTAAGGGTGGTGGGCTGGACCTGAGGGTGAGGAAACAGAAGCCACACGGTGCTCTGGCCACAAGCAGCTCATAGGTGAGCAACAATAGGGAGGATGGGAAGGAAGGAGACTATCATGGCTCATGGCAATGGATGGTCTGCCTGACTCGCACACTGCAGAATATGTGGCTAAGCATGGGGAGTCTCTTTGGGGCAGAGTGCAGAGTTTAAATCCTGCCCCACCTTTGCCTGCTCTGTGGCTTGGCAAAGCACCTGTAGTTCACCAGTGGCTGTAGCACGGGTTTTGGTTGAACCACAGAAGCTCTGCCTGTGGGAAGGTACCCACCTCCAAGCAGGCTGTTGGTGCCAGGCTATCCAGCAATGTCCATCATGGGCTGCTGTGAGATTGGTGAGTGTGGTGTGCCCATTGCCTCCCTCCTGAGTCCATGACATGAGCGCCCCAGCTGCTCATCCTGCCTGGCTGGACTCTGTTACTCTTTTCCTCTCACCTACTCAAACCGAGACGACTCCTTCCCATCCAGAGGTAAGACCCGACCCCAGGTCCTTCCTCCCAAGCTTTCCTTGGCCTTGAGATGGGCTATGACCTCGAGATGGGCTATGACCTCCAGTAATAACCTCATTTCTTAAGGGACATCATAGTAGAGTAGAAAGAAGAGGTATAGGAGCCAGAATTCCCAAGACGGAGGCCAAGTTCTGACCTTTATTAGCCGCGTGACCTTGGGCAAGGAACTTAACCTCTTTGGCGGCTCAGTTCCTTCCTCCTCTGCAAAATGAGGATGGGGTCCTAATCCTCTGACCTGGGGTGCCTGAGGGCAACTCTCTGTAATAGCTTTTGGAGCTGCATCCTGCTGACTTGGGTTGTTTGCTGTGTGCATGGCACATCTCAAGGGAAATTGAAACAATGCATGGGAGCACTCCTCTCTCACACATACACTGTCTCTGCCTCTCAGATCAAGAAAGGAATAACATATTGGAAGTGCCTCATGCTTCGGGCAGACTAAACAGCTAAGCTGGTTCTTAAGGAGGGAGGTGGAGCAAGATGTGGCCGTGAGAAGCTTCCAGAGCTTGTGTCACTGCTCCTGGGGCATCCCTGGCTGTGCCATTTCTACGCCATCACCACTACTACAGTCACCAGAGAGTACTTCCCATGTTTCCAATCACAGTGAATGCCACTGCCACCTGGCGGCTAGGTATGGAAGGGCAGCCTCACCAAGTGACCCAGAGCAGGTGCTTGTGGCACTCTTGGACTCCTTATTGGATAGGTAGGGCGGGCACAGAGGCATCCTCACCCTGCCCAGGAGTGTCTTCTCAGGCTGGGGTGGTGGCAGTGCACCTCCTGTCCCATCTTTGTCATGCCGTATCCTCCTCTGCAGCCCTCTCAGTCCCTACCTCTTCTAGCCAGTTCCTCTGTCCCTGTTGAGTTCAGTGTCAAGTGCTTGCCGCAAGGCCCCAAAGATCCCAAAGTTTCTGGTGTAGCTGCTGCTGCAGTTCTCTGCATTCTGTTCATGAAGGAGCCCACCGTGGTTGATGCTTGTATGACCTGGGCAAACAGGAAGGACTGTAGCCTGCAGAGCTGCTGACGATAGTGCCGATGGCTTGTGGCTAACTGGACTCCATAGAATAATCTCTCTCTGCCCTGCTCCAATGACGGCAGCAACAGGAACCTGGTCTGAATGTCACGATGTCCTAGCACCTCCAAACACCCCAGCTTTTCCTGGTAGAAGCCAGTGAGGTTGTTGAATCCCACAATAAGTACAGATTCAATGTGGGAATAAAGTCATCTTTCTGGGGACATACAGTGAGCCATAGAGGCAGGGAAGTCATGTCGCTGGAGGAGGAATGTTCTAGAGACTAAACAGTAACTGGGAAGGAGGGACCTCTCTGGCAAACCCTGGCCACCATCATAGGCCACAGGCAGGCACCATCCCCATGCCCCAGCATACCCTGGGGGAGGGGTAGGAATTGGATCTCACCATGTGGGTGGCCGCTAGTCAGTGGGCACAGGGAGGGGGGCATCCCAGCTGGGGGAAGTGGCGGGGAGAACATGGGCTATGGATAAACAATGTTGAGGATGAGCCAGGAGCAAGGGAGAGTCCCTAGGCCCTCATGGGATCGGTGCTGTGGGCATGGAAACAAAGGGGCAGAGTGTGTCAATCAGCAACAGGGGCTGATGGAAAAGGAAGATGGAGATACGGCTGTAGTAGCTCTCACACAGGCCTGCGACTCCATCAGTGTCTATGCTCTTGGCTATTGTCAGCAGTTCTGTATGGCTGGGCTTTTGCTTGGCCCCTGAAACTGCCCTGCTTTGTGGAATTCACAGAGCAGCTGATAAACAGATAGTGAGGCCTTGTTCTAGGTCATCTAGCCAGGACTATGGCTCCTGGATGTGGCCTTGTTGCAGGTGACCACTCTGACCACACTCTGGCTCATACCAGGCCCTGTGCCCAGCAAGGGGTGGAGCTAGCACAAAGTAGCTCTAGAAAGCCCCAGGCAGCTGTCCAGCAGTCCGCGAGGAGGTGGCCCTATGGTACATGGAGGGCCTCGTAGGAGCACCAGCAAAACGGTGACCTTATGGGCAGTAGGAGGCCAGCCAAGGGGCAGGGTCACTTTGAGATGGCTGGGCAAGAGAAAAGGTGCCACCACTATGCAGCTCAGGGGAGCTGGGTACTTACTGAGTGGAGTGGATGCCTGAATGTCCTCCACCCTTCTGGCAGTTTTTGTATCCCTGAGAGGAGAGTGGACTGTTCCTGTCCTACTGTGCAGGATTCAGCTCAGAGGGGCACAGTGGCTGGCCCTCAATCACACAGCCAGCTCAGGCCAGAGATCACTCCAAACAGAGAAGGACAAAGTCAAGACAGGGGAAGAGCTACAGGTCCCTTGGGGGCAGGGGGTGCTGGCAGGTGAAGCTGCAGGGCCAAGGAGGAAGGCGGTTAGGACAAAGGCTCCACGGGATGGTGGTGGTTGACTCCAGGGACAGCAGGAGCCAAGGCATGGAGGCAAGAAAACCCAGTCAATGTCCACAAAGAGGAGGCCCCAGAGACCTGGTGGGGAGCTGCCAGGGCACTCACTGCTGGGGACTTTGCCTTGGAGAAGAAACATGAGAAACAGCTAACAATGCACAGAGTATTTCTCTTTTATAGTAATTTTCATGCCTTCAATGCCATTCTCCTGAGTTGTGCGATACGGTCTTGTCCACTCCATGGGAGACAAAGCGGTCCCTTTACTACTCTACTGACACAGCCACTCCCAGACTCTTCCCTGCACGCCTGTCTCCTTGCTCCAGCCACCCCTTACTTATCTGCAGCTTTTCCCCTACTCCAGTGCCTACCTGCATGCCTGTCCTCCAGTTGTTTACACTGCCAGCCTTAGATTTTCTCCAACGCATGCCCTGGCCAGTTAGCTTCCTGGAACAATCCCCTGCCTTTGCTGACAGCCCTTAGTCTCAGACCTCATCTCAAGCCCAAAACCCAGAGGTGCATCCTGAGCTTTCTCTGACCCTCTTGCTCAAGGCCATGTGGTTTGTGCCAAGCCGGGGTTATAGGGCTCTGGCAGCTGGCACCATGTAGCCCTCAGCTCATAGCACTGTGACCACCACTGCTGTGGCTACTTTATAAGTGAGGCACAGAGGGGTCATGTGGCATGTTCAAGGTCATATGTATGGCAGGAGATAGAAGAAAACTCCACCCTTCCTGCCTGGAGCCTGTCCTACCAATCTCAGGCACTTGACTTCATCTTGTCTGTGGTCCTGGCTGTTTGGTTGTGAAGTCAAGGCTGTTGTCTTAGTCTTCAGCTCAGCCCCCAGCAATGGCACAGTCCCCCGTCACCCTCCAGATCAGGAATCACTTACACCCTGGCTGACTGTCTTGCTCTGACTCACATGGCCCACAGGGTAGAGTCAAGGCCACAGCCAGGTCTCTGGGCCTCTTCTGGACACAGTTGTGTTCCCCAGAATGGAGCAGGGGTCCCGACCACAGAGTCTCCTGCCACTCACTGCTTCTGTTCTGATCAGCACGTGTCCTAACCCACAGAAGTGATCTTCCCACTTCTGGGTCCCACACCTTGATGCTCCAGGTGTCTGAATGGTGACTCCTGGAGACATGGGTCAAAGACAGCCCTGCCAGAGCCTGGGCTTATGTTTCCCACCCCTGTTGATACATTCATACCACCATTATGAACTTGCAGGCTCATGTTTATGTCTTCCCAACACACATTAAGCCAAATCTGGCAAAGGAAACAGAGTGATCTATTCAGGTGCCACCTCAGTCTCACCCCCATGGCTTTCATCCTGGCCCGGAGGAGGCTCTCCTCTCAGGCAGCTGCCAGCACTGAGGATCTGCCCCAAAGCAAGGCCAGCAGGGGCCAAATGCCCAGGTGCCCATGGAGGGAATGAGACTTGGGACCAATTCCTGGGAGGATGAAGCCAAAATTCTAGAAAGTGTGGTTTGTGCTGGCAATGGATGGGAGCAAGGCAGGGACAAAAGAATGGGGAAGAGGGATTTAAGCAAGCTGCCTTCTCCTAATGTTAGAGCTGGGGTGGGCTCTTCCCAGTCACTGGTGATCAAAATCAAGCAGGATCAGAGAGGAAGAAGACGAGTCAGGAAAGGGTGAGAGATTCCTGGAGCCCCCGCTCAGAGGAAGAAGGTGAGAGGGGTGAGGCAGTGGGTTGCTCGAATACAGGGGAGTCCCTTGCTTCCCCATGTCCCATCCACATGTCTTCTCCTCCTCTCCATGTCAGCACATGAGTTGTGTGTTAAAACCAAGATGCACACTTTTATGCATGCTGCTGAAATGACATTGGGGCTTGCATGGCCTGGCACCTACTGCACGCCTGGCACAGTGCTTGCAGCAACTCTGCAAGGCAGGCATCCTATCTCAAATCCAGAAAAGATGGTCAAGTCCAGGGGGACATAAGCTACCCTACTAAAACATGCAGGCAGAAGGTGCAAGAGCAGAAGGACATGTGTCAGGGCATCCCTGGCTTCCCCTGCCCACAGGGACTGGTGAGTACTAAGCATCAGAAGCAGGAGGCAGCTCCAGCAGAGGGTAGAAGAATGTTCCTTTGTGTGGCCAGATCACACTGTTCACCTCTGTATCCACAGAGGGACTTGAGTTTCTTTCAGCACCTGACTGTTGTGACTAGTGCTGTTTTGAATCTGACTTCCTCATGTCAACTCATTTGGAGAAGCACATGGAAATGGAATGGGTGGATTATGTGTCACTTCCATGCTCAATTTTTTGAAGAGCCACCAAAGTGTTTTCCCCAGCAGCTGCTCCACTTCACCTTCCTGACAGCAGCACACAGATCCCAGTTCCTCCCCATCTTTGCAACACCTGCCACGTCCTGTCTCTTTGATAGCAGCCATCCCAAGGGGTGGAGGTGGGGAGTGGTGGTGGTAACTCACATGGTTTTGACTTATACTTGCCTAGTGACAGTCAAAGTGAGGTGTCTTTTCATGTGCTTATTGGCTGTTTGTGTATCTTGCTTGTTAAAATAATTACTAAAGACCTTGGCCCATTTTTTTAAGTGTTTTTTTTTTTTTTTTTTGCTTGTTGTTGTTGCTGCTCTTCCTTTTCATTCTGGTAATAGTGATTTCTGATGAACAAAAGTTTTAAATTTTGATGAATCCTGTATTTATCTAAGTTATCTTTCATTTTCTGTGTTTGGTGTCATATAATAAATTATTGCCAGATTCAATGCCATGACCCCTCCTGGTCTTAGCCAATAGTTTTATAGTTTTTAGCATTTACTTTTAGATTTTCAGTTCATTTTGAGTGAATATTTGTATATGGTATAAGACAGGGGTCTAGTTTTCCCAATACTACTTGTTGAAAGGGTTTCTTTTTGCTGAAAATCTCTTGGCCATACGTGTGAAGGTCTGTTTCTGGGCTCTCTGTTTTAGTTCATTCACTTACATGTCTGTGTTGATGCCAATAGCAAACCACCTGATCACTGTTGCTTTGCAGCAAGTTTGTATTTACTTTTGTAAGACGTTTGACTACAACAATTGACACACAAAACCCATTTTGATAAATGAACAAATCCTGCGTCAATATCCCAGGTGTTGGGGGCCAAGACCACCCTGCCTGTCAGGGTGACAGGAGGTGACTGGACAAACTGGTAAAAAACAATGTATTTGGGGACAGAATGCATACAGGTCCAGAGGGAATGCAGAGGTGGGCAGCAGAGGTTGGTGGGGGTACAGTGAGATCATCATGGCTTCCTAGAGGAGGGGGAAGCTGTCCCGGGCTTTGAGAGTCTCCTAGGTGGAGAATGGACAAGGGCTCGGCAAGCAGAGGGACAGCCCTGCAGAGTGGAGGACAGGTGCTAGAAGTCATTGTCCTGGAGCTGCTTGGGGTGGGATATGTTGAGAGCTGGGCAGAGTGGTGATGTTGCTGAATGGTGGTCAGGGAGCCCAGCCTGGGGGACTTGGAGCCTCCACTGACTCCCAGGTGCAGAAGGGCAGCCCCAGCACCTGACGACCCCCATCTGTTACCAGGCACTCCAGAAGGAAGGGAATAAAGATAAATTTTTAAAGGGGATTTTTAAAAAAAATAGGAGTTCCAGGAGCAAGAGCTTGGTGACACACAGTGAGAGCAAACCCCTGGCCAGGGCTCACCACCACTTTGCATGCCAGAGGATAAAACCTTGTATGTCGTAGGGACTTCACATCACAGGACAGGTGCTGCAGCAGTTCTGACCTGCAGAGGCAGTTATGGTGTTACACTGAGGTACAGGGACTTGCCCAGGAAGCAGTGCATACACAATTAGGACTGAATCTAGGCAGGCTGGCAACGGAGGCACTGACACGTGTCCTAAGCACAAGGCTGGTCGCTACGGTCCCTTGACCTTGAGTCGGTGTTTCCTCAGGAGGAGAGGAATGGTGCACTGGGCCTGGGCAGTGGATGGGACGGTGTGTCCAAGCCCAGGCACATAGCAGGGCATCTCTGCAGAGCCTCTGGGGTCCTGGCACCACTTCACCCCTGCAGAGACTCTGAGCCTGCCTCCCATCCAGGCGTCTTTCCTCTCACTGGAAAGAAAAGGAAGAGGCTGGTTCTGCTGTGCCTGCCAGCCCTGGCCCAGTGCCAGGGGAATGTCCATGCTGGCATGCTGTTTTCACAGTCCTGTTCATTATTTTGGGGAGGACGGCAGCCCTACCATACTTGTCCCACAGCTCACCCCACTGTAGGACACTGAAGATATTAACATCACATGGCCCTTGGATGGGGGTTGAGGTTGGAGGAGGAGAGTCAGGCCTCCATGCAAGCCAGCTCTGCTCTGTCCTACAGTCTGCAAGAATGTCCAGCTGAGATCCTGCAGATGCCCAGACCCAGTGAGGTCACTGGTGTGATCCTGGCCCCAATCAACCCCCATAGCAGGCTCCTTCCCAGGGCAAGCTTTGTCTCCCTGGTTCAGAAACATTCAAACTGCCTCTTGCTCCACTCCACCCCTCCCCCATCCCCTCCTTTACTACTGGCAGTGGAGGGGAAAGTACACCCCGTTGCCCCTATCACTGCAGGGGTCATTGCCATGGGCAGACAAACCAGAGACCATGACCTTGGGAAAACCATGGTTGTCAGTCTGGCCCAGCTAAGTGGCCCCAAACACCTGGCAGGGACCCCGTGGGGATGGGGACTTGGTGTTGCCGCTGAGATCAGCTGATGCTCTGCATTTGCAGAAAGCCATGTTATTTTTTTTTTCCAGGGGCCGCCAGGCTGAAACTGAACAGCCTCAGTATTGCAGGCAAGTCTCCCTCTCCCTCCAGGTCCCCACCAGATGCCTGCCCCCATTTCTCTCTTCTTTTTCTGGGGAAGCCAGAATAGTGCCCTACCTGTCCTTGGCTCTGGTCTCTGGAAGCCCTGCCCAGCCCCTAGTCAGCTTCCTCCTGGCCTCTTGTGCCAGCCACACTCCAGTGGAGCACAGGGTTGTGTTCACATCCTGGCTCCCCTTGGCCACTTTAGGCCCACCTTGGCTCTTGGGGCTATCCCTGTCACCTGTCATTATATTCCTGAGGCATTGTCTGCTGGTGTGTCCATCTCATGCTGGCCTTCTCTTGGCCCTATCTGTCTCCTGCTGGCTGCTGTATCCAGCACCTCCTCTCTCTCCTGACCTTCTGCCAGCTGGCCTTGTCTACCTTGGGTCTGTGAGCCACCCCTGGTGACAGGTGACACCCATCCACAGCACGGATCCAGAATTCTGACTGCAATTCAGGCCTGTCTTCCTCAAGTTCTGACACGTTGAACACCCTTGGCTGTCTACTTGTCCAGAAATTTGCCTGATGGGCTCCTGGCTGCCTCTGTCCTTTTGCAAAATTCTGTTCTCAGCTCCTGGCAGCTCATGGCTTCCCAGGTCCCCTTTCTTCTAAGCCATCTATTTCAACTTTCTGTTTTGACATAAACATATAGAACATCTGAAAGCAGAATGTAAACACATCCTTTCTTCCTGAACCATTTGAGGGCAGCTCCTAATTGGATGCCCCATCACCCCAATGCCTTCAATATGTTTCCGGAAGTGGAGGCCACCCCCAGGTTGCCCTCTTCCCAACTTGCTCAGGCTCCAGCCCCCATGTGTGGTCCTGTTTGGGTCTCTTCCAATCTGACTGGGTCGTGATACTTCAACACGCCCGCTAGACTATCTCTGAGCCAGACTGAATCTACTGGGGCTGGCCCGCTCCTCACAGGGGAGCTGAAGCTGCTTTAAGTTTTCCACCAGAGGGCACCGCCATACGGCTTCCCTGTCATAATGTAGTCGCATCCGGAAGCGTCCTTGAGAATATGTGCCCATATGTGCATTCCTGCCTTCTTCCTGCTGAGGGATCTGGAGGCTGATTCGCATCTTTAACCTGCTATGCTGATGCTTCCCCAACCACAGGATTCCTGATTGGCAAAACGAGGAGTCTGTACCCGACTGTATCTGAGGACTCTTTCAGCACAACAGGAGCAGCCAGTTTCTGCCATGAACCGGTTACACGGCAAGCATTGCAAGTACTTCACCCTCACGCACACCCTCCGAGAGGCGATCTTGTTATCGCCATCTTACAGATGATGTCCCTAACCTATCGAAGGCCAGCCACCTTGAACCACTGTGTCCACCTATGAGCCATCACAGCCACTTGGTGCCATCCAGGATGCCACACAGCAGGTCTGGCTCAGCAACGACACTCTGCCCTGACATGTTTATAAGGGAGATTTGTTGAGCCGTCTTTCCCTCCCTCTCTTCCTTCTTCCTCCCCCTTCCCCACCTCCGTCTCCTCCCACCTCTTGCCTTATCCCTTTTTTGGTGGAATAAATTCACAAGGAAGAACAGCATGGGAAAGAGGACTGTCACTAAAATCTCAGAAGCTGTAAGGGATGAATCAGGGGAAGGGTTTGGCAGGCCCAAGTAAGTGCCAACCCTGTGGGTAGTAGGGAGAGCTCACAGCACGGGGTTCCTCGCAGAGTCTGCTAGAGGAGACCAGGGGAGGGGCATCAGTGGGAAGTCTTGTCAGAAGTAGCCAAGCCTCCCACTCCCTTCTCCACTCCAGGGGCCTACGGCAACCTCCTCTCCCTCTGTCCCCCTCTCTCCTCTGCTCTAGGACTCTGCCCTAACACTCGGCTCCTCCCTCCCTGGCATCACGGCCTGTCTCTGGCTAGAGATCCTCTCCTGGTAGCTAGCACACAGGCAGTTACGGGGCTCTCCTGATTCATGCATAGATTGCTTGGGCTCACAGCCCCTCCAGAAGCCCCTTCTCCCATATTCCCCATTTCCCTCAGCAGCTGAGGCTGACTTGTGCTGCCAGCACGTGTTCTTCCAGCCTGTGACATGCAGATTCTGTTGCCACAGAAACAGCTGCCGTCAAGGTCACCAGGACACCCCCACCCCCAACCCGGGGTGCTCTCTCACTATCCTAGGCAGCATTCCCTCTCTGCCTGCACATGCTCTGCCCTGGCCTCTTCTAGGGCTTTTCACTCTTTGCCAACTCTCTTCTTCCCATGTCTCCGGCTGGCTGGTCATCTTTGCAAACTGGTCTGCAGCTCCCCTGGTGACCCCATGAAGTCCCAGAGCCCTGAACGGCATCTCTGTACTGACAGCTCTTAAACGTGCAGGAAGAATCCTGCAGCCTGCTCGCCGGGTGCTGGGCCTGTATATTCAATTGCCAGGCACCTTCCTGAGCACCTCCACATGGATGTGTGACCGGCACCTTATCACTAGCACACCTACAGAGTTTGATCTCCCTTTGTCCCATCCCCACCTCACTAAACAGCACCATGAGCCAACTTGCCATAACTGAAGCCAGCAACACATCAATCATTCTCAATTCATGTTTCTCTTCCCCACCTTCATACTCAACCACCTTCAAGGTCTCTGGGCCCCAGAATACCACACACTACTATGTAAGACTGTGTGATCACCACACATTCCTCGGCACCCTCATTCGTTCTCCTCTCACTGCCCAATCACCACCACCACCTTCTTCCAAATGTCATGATCAGCTGCTTTAGGTACAGACAGAGCAGCAGGATTTGGGGGCATAGGAAAAAGGGGGATAAAGTGGAGCATGGACCCATGAAATGGGGGGCTGCAGGAAGCAGTCCAGCAAGAGAGATCGGTGCACTGGAGCTCAATGAGGAGGTCAGGTCCTGCAAGCGTGCAGTCACCAGGAGGGACAGCTGTCTCCCAGCTGGAGTTGGGGAGTGTCCAGGGTTGCTCTTAGAACACAAAAGCAATGGCCCGGGCCTGTGTGCTGGCAGCCTCGAGCCGCTGCTTCCTGGCATTGTGAATTCTGCTTTTATCTTTAACACGTGTACAGCTAAATGGTCAGCAGGCAGGTGCCCTGGGGCTCCCAACAGTAGGTGCCTTCCCCACAACCATCACCTGACTCCCTGTTCCAGACCAAGCCTGACTCCAGCAACCTGAGGGATGGGCCCTTTCTGGCCTAGTTTGATCCTGTGTGTCCCTGCTTCTTCCTGAGACCAGAACTTCTCCGCTGCTCTTGGATTCCAAGAACTGCTGAGTCCAGTGACCTGGCACTCCTGGGAGGGCTCAACAAGTGTTGACCTGTGGGAGGATTCCTTTATGTGAGAAACACTCTCCAGTGCCACCTATGAACCAGGCACAATGCTCAGAACCAATGATACAGTCAGGAGGACAACAGTCACGCCCTCTCACAGGGCACTTGTAAATGCATGAAAGGGAAGGGGCCAGCCTGGCAGTGCCACAGGAGGGTGCAAGTCTACCCTGGCATCACTGGGGGCCTGGGTCCTCTCTGGGAAGTGTGCTCAAAGCAAAGGGCCCAGCAGATGCCCATGCCCTGAATCAGAAAGACTGTGGGTGGGAGCACAGATAATAGGGCAGAGTGGAAACCAGAGAGGAGCTGGGTCAGCACGCACCCCAGGCCAGGAGGGCTGGGGACACACTCAATGGGAAGAAAGACACAGGTGTCAACAGCAGGATCCTCAGATTCTTTCTCTGCTGTGGCTGGCTGGCAGCGGCTCTATCCAGAGGGTGAAGATTCCGGATAAGGCTTTTCAAAGTCAAATTGATGGAGTTTGCAAATGGGTGTGAAGCAGTGGTTCTGGGTCTGAGGGTCCAAGGTTCGGGACAATGGGATTTCATCTTGCTTGAACAAATGAGTGATTTTGCTTTTCTCCTTCCAGATTCCCTGCCCTCCGCCCCCTCTAGGCAAGGACTCTTAAAGAGGCATCTAGAGAGTGCAAGAAGGGACACAGTCTGTGTCCGTCCTTGTCATCCATCTCACAACCCCTACAGCAGCAACCCAGAGCTGCTGCCTACCTGAGCAGTTTATTCTTTGGTGTTACAAAGGTCTATCACTGTTGGCTGAATTGGCAGTTTAATCAAGTTGCTCCCAATAAATATACCAAGATAACATAGACTCTCAAGACAAAATTCAACCTTGTTCTCAATGTGGAGCTCGCAGTAAGATGAGGCAAGGCAGACACTGGAAAATACGTTATACCCGTGGGCTTCGAAGTTTGAAAAAATAAGGCTGTGTGTGTAAAATTACTAGAAAAGGAGATGATCTCTTAGGCACCGCTGTTGTGGTGCATTCCATCTGAATGCTAACTCACTCCAAAGAGCCCTCCTGACAAAGCGCCTCCTCGTGGAGGCGGGAGATGGGGTCATCCCTGGGGCAAACCCCTGGCCGTGAGTCACCCCACCCTCCCTGCCCTGGCTGACATCCAGGATTCTGTTCTGCTGCTGAGCTCTGTAGCTCCAAGCAGAGGTTGTTCTGACCCTCTAACCCCAAGCCCTTCTGTCCGTGGCCACTGTTCTGGGGACCCTCATCCCAGCTGCAGTCTCACCATTAGTCCCTTCAGACCAGAGCCCATGTGAATGAATGGGAGCTCCTGATAGTACCCGTATCTTCCTGTCTCATGGCAACCAGCTGGCCTGAGTCTGTAGCTCTCCTCACAGGAAGTGAGCTTTCTATTCAGTGTAGCACAGCCCTGATCCTTGTGGGACAGCATGACTCTGCATGAGTGAACCCACTGCTATGCAGTCCAGCCCTTCTGTACAGTCAGGGTAGATGTGTGGGTGTGAGGTGAACCAGCCTGCGCTGGAAGGGAGCTCCCAGGAAGCTGCTGGGTTCTGGTGTAGAGGTGATGGGGAGTGCAGATAGAGGCTATGTGTACTGGGCACTCAACACCACAAATAGCTGTGGTTCTGTAACACCATGCTGGAACAAAAGAGACGATGGGGACTCAGGAGAGGAATTTTGGGATCTGTATCAGCCAGAACTGAAAGAAGGCAAAGACCCATGGGGTAGGGAGAGACCTGGGAGGATCACCAAAAGAGGGGGCTGAGTGCCGGCTTCTGCCACTGGGAAGGACTGGGAAACAAGCAGGGCAAGGCAAGGCAGGCCCCCGGCCAGGCAGACATCAGCAGGTGACAGGTGACTGGAGCAGGCTGGACACTGGTGCCAGCTAAGTCAGAGGGACTTCCAGCTGGATCCTGTAGGCAAGCAACCACAGAAGGCCAATGCCAGAGGCCAGAGCCATGACTGAGAGCATGCTGAGTCAGGGACTATCTCTAGCAGAGGTCAGAGTTCCATGACAAATCAGAACAGGGAGGAGGTGTCCCAGGGAATATTAAGGCTGAATGTCAAAACTGGCTGGAGCGTCATCCCAGACCTGGCTGTGGAAGCCGATGCTGTGGGTGGGAAGTAGAGTGCACGGCCAGCACATGTGAGTTTGGGGTGCCATGGGCCTCCCAGGAGGCATCAAAAGTAGGGGCTTACAGGAATAAGGACCTGGCTGGAGACCCGGGTATTGCATCCCTGGGTCTTGATGGGGCATTGAGGCCAAGGAGATGGTCTACATTCACATGGCAGACTACTCAGAGCAAGAAGGGATAAGTGCCAGGGGTTGGGTACACACGGATACTACCAGCCACTGTCCTCCCCTCTCTACCTGTCAAGTCTCATCCATTCCTTCAGATCTTGCCTTGGCCCCTCTGGGCAGTCCTTTCCACTCCTCCATCCATCCTGGGGAAACCTTCCTTGCCGGTGGTCCTTCCTCAGTACTGGGCCAGCAGTGTGTTGCTGTCTCAGCACAGGCTGCAAACACCCCTGAGGTAGAATGGCAGGTCCCCTGCTTTGCATCATTATAATTTCTGGCACACAGAAGCTCCAAAGGCACTGTACAGTGGATTCTCCCAGATGAGCTGATTAGCTAGTGGATCGATAAGTGCATGGAGGTCATGTAAAAGACCTAACCGAGCTTCACTGGGGAGAGATAGGCTCCGCAGTGTCCAACCGACCCAGCGCATATTCCCTCATGTCCGCCTTGCTGACTCATCGCCATGGATCAGCTCTGAATGTGCTAGTATGGCTGCATTTCAGCAGCCCTGTTGGCCGGAACTGTCAAGCTGCAGATGCATGTTACACCAACTGCAGTGGGCATCCCCACTCTATCTGCCAGCTATTTCGGCTTATTCTGAGCATGAGGGAGGATTGCACTTGCCCTCCCCACAGAGAGAGGTGAGCCCAGATGACTTGCCCCAGACAATGAGATGTGAGCAGACGGTCTAATCGGAAGCTCCAAGAACCACTGTACAATTTGCCACTTTGCCTTCTTCCCCTCCTGATCTCTATCAGCTGGGATCCCTCAGAGGCTCCAGTAGACACATCCCCTGTTGAGGAACCTTCTCAAACACATACCAGGGTGAAATATGAGCCTGTGTGGTGCTAATACAGGGAACCAGGAAGGGCTGAGTCCAAGGCAGAACCCTGCTGTGACAGCAGGTGGTGGGACCCAATGGGTATGCTCGTTGTTTTGGGCCTGGGGTGACCTTGGCCAGTTCAAGCGCTCAGGTGATTGGTTGGATGGCTGGCTGGCATCCCTAGTCCTGGACAGGAAATCACAAATTGAAGACATCTTCCCTTTTCCTCCACATTTTTAAACACTCCCGGTAGTAAGGGGATGTTACCAACCCCAGGAGAAATGGAAAGCGAGAGATCACAGACAGCAAGAAGAGATGCCTGGGTGGGACAGCCAGGCACTGTGACACAGAACACCTCCCCACCTCCCACCCCTCCAATGTGCTGAACGGGAGGGACACAGCCAAGTGCGGGAATGAGGAGGCTATTTCCATAGCCCAGCGGGGGCTCTGAGTGTTGGTCCCCAAGGCAGGCACATCTGGACTGGCAACAAAATGTTCCCATGGGGTCTCGCAGGCATCTCTGACAACCCTGCAGGTGTGTGATCACCCTTCTCACAGATGAGAAAACCAAGGATTGGGGGGAGGGGCTGGGCAGGACTTGATAGTAGGTGGGACCAAGGAACAACCTGTCCAGGACTTGGTGGGGAGGGGGGATCGCTGCAGGGTTGCAGGAAGAGGACATCGGGGCTGTCTTGGGGAGCCAGGCCTCCGGGCTGGAGGTATCTCCACCACCAGCCAACACTCTGCCACCCCCAAGACCCCAGGCCTTCCTTCAAAGCGGGAGGGAAGAGCGATTCTGGATCACATCTCAGGGCTGCCTTCAAAGGACCAATGAAATGGGAGCACAGAGACACACGAGGGCGCTCTAGGCACACAGCAAGAGCAGGAGAGAGGCAAGCATTCTCCAAAGCAGTCCAGTGTGACCCCGTTGTTGGCATTTTGGGCAGTGTATGTCTAGGGTGTTTGCCATCCCTGGCTCCCTCCATGACACCACAATAACCCTCTTCCCCATTCCTGCACTCGTTGCTGATCAGTGGCTCCGCAGGATCCCATTGGCGGCCTTGGGAGCCTGACCATCTCTGCTCTCTTTGGCCTTCTGGAGGCATCTGGCACCTCCCACTTTGTACCTGTAGCCTCCAAGGACAGCTGCACTGGCCAAGCTCCTGGGGGCCTCAGGACTATGTGGGACTGGAGCCACCCTGACCACACCAGGCACACAGACACAGGACCCTGAGACAGACATCATGGGACCTGCGCACAGACACCCTGGTGTCAGGGAGCAAACACGTGGTTACACAGAACACAGCTGGAACAGACCTGCCCCCAAGCACATCTGAGTCAGAGCACCCTGCCCGAGCCCAGAGGACCTCCAAGATGTGAATTCTGAGCTACTTGGCTCATGGGGGGCTGCCACAGACAGGCATCAAAGGCAGATAACCAAGAAGGACATTAAAAATACTCACCAACCAATGAGACTCAGGGTCCCAGCCAGGCAGCCGGAGGTCAGCCCTGCTACCAGCCTCATCAGCAGAGCCTGAGTCCCCATGGGAAGTCAGGTGACCCACAGTGGTTGACTGGGCAATGTAGAGGTGACACCACAATGCAGACCAGACCTCAGAGACCCACCATTACTCCTAGTGCAAGGGCTAGAAAGCCAACAGGATCCAGGGAGGCACAGGGCCAGAGAAAGACCCAGCCTTCCATGGCTCCTGAGCAAACACCTGGCATCTCCCAACCCCACCATGCGCCCTTCCATGTTCCTGAGTAAAGGCGGTGTGTGCTGCAGGGCACTGCTGAAGCCACAGTTCTAGGCACGGCGCTGCCAATGGCATGGGCGCTGGCTGTCTGAGAACACAGCTGGGCGGGCTGCAGCTCTTACTGTGAAAACCGGCCGTGACTCTTACCCTCCTTCGAAGATTTTGATCCTCGCCGGCTCCCCTCTCTTGGAGGCGGGAGCGTCCTCCTCCGGCTTCCCTTGCTGGTCTTCTTCTTTCTCCACTCTAGCTACATCTTTCTGGCCTTCCGGGGAAACGAGTGACGGGAGGTGAACCTGGCCCACCACAGGAACAACAAAATCAGTGTAGGTTAAAGTCACCATTCTCAGTCAGGAGAGTTGCAACAGTGACACATTGGCACAACCGTTCTGTGCGTGACATTGCACACAGGTACAGGCTGCCTCTCAGAGCCTTCACTCTTTGGGGACCCCGCCTTACAGAATAGAGTGTGGAGGAAATGGACTGATCTCCGCAGAGGTGAAGGCTCATGCAAGGCTGCCTGGTTGGCTGGTGTCAGAGCCAGGAGGCTGAACAGCTCTTTCAAGCCAGCCTTGTTGTCTGGGGCCATGTTTGGGAACAAAAGCATAGGTCTTCTGTTGTAAGGCCCCTGATCCTGTTGAGCTGGGACTAGGGTCTTGAGGCCAGGCTTGGGGTCCTGATCAATAGGATCAGAGGAGCCAGAAACACAGAAGCCTGACTTGATGTGGAGGGTCAGCTTTGACCTTGTGCTTCTCAGACATCTTGCATCCTGAACGCATGCCCTCCATTTTTTTCTAGTGGCAGTGGGACATATGTGTGTGAAATTCTCATCCTGCCTTTGCATTATTGTCATTAAGGTTATATGAGACCATGTAGCCTCCAGCTGGGGGTGGAGAGCAACCATGTTCCCTAGTGTTGGGACAGTCTAAGAGCCATCAGCCCATTCTTAGCTGCATCATGGGTGCCTGAGCAGACAGGCACCTGGCTGGGAACTGGAATATGGATGCCAGCACCAGCCGGCTATTGCCGGCTGGGGTTGGGGTAGAGGTTACTCCACCTCTCTGGCCTCAGATTCTCAGGGGATTTAAGGGACCTTGAAGAGCCATTCCAGGATCTACTTCCAGGACTCAGTGGCCCTCTAATTATATCCTTCAGAACTGGCAGGTGGGGAATGAAAACCAAACAAGATTCTGGACTGCTGCCTGAGCTTAGGTTCCAGTGGGTGTCCAGGGGATACCTTTTCTACTCTCATGTGACGCAGACTGGCCATGGAATGGCCAAGGGCACCCCATATAATGACAGACAGCCTCTTCCTTGCCATCTGGGCTCAGCCAGAGGGGTGTGGCATGGGAAGCAATGGACCATTGTACTGTGAGAAAGAGCAGGAGCCCAAGGGGTCATGTCGACTTTTAATGATGCTAATACAAACAAGCAGAGCTAAACACATTTCCCGAGTGTTAACAAGGCAAGCACTGTGGTCAGCACACCTTGCTTATTTTAATTTTCTTCATCATCCTGTCAGCTAAGTGTTATGGCTGTCCCAACTTTACAGATGAAGAAACGAGGGCACACAGAGGCCAGGTAACTGGTCCAAAGTCACAGTGCTGGGAGAGGTGGTGATAGGATTCCAACGTCACAGTGCTGGGAGAGGTGGTGATAGGATTCCAACCTGAGAAATGTGGCACCTGGTGAGGTTTTATTGCTAACCTCTTGTGATGACAGTGCTGTATGGTTGGTAAAGCAATCCCCAAGGAAAAGAAGGAATCAGAATCCAGAGGTGAGGAATGAGGCTGCTGAGCTTAGGCTCATGGGCAAACCGGAACATGATTTGGAGGGCCAGATGCATGTGGTGGGAGGGGAGGCTTCAACGATACGAAGATTGTCTTAGAATGACTAACACAGAAGGGAAGTGACAATTGACAACTATAAGCTCAGCATAATTAAGAACTTTTTGAAAGTGCCATCTGAAGGCAGACTGCTCAGGAGACAGAAGCTCCCATTACTGGGCACACAGGGGAAGAGGCCAGGCAGACAGGGGGAATTGGAGGAAGTCTCAATCCTTATGCCACATAGTTACATGAATGCTTCAGACTGGTGTACTTCTGGTGAGAAATTGGCCAGTTCACCAGAGAGACAATTCCAAGGAAATCTCTGCACCTTTTAGCTAATTTGAGGAAGGCAACATTACAAGCAAACAATGGCCAAATCCAATAAAGCCAAATATGACCACTTCCCTTTTCTTAAATGACGGTGCGTTAGCAAGCAGAGGCAGCCTGGATCATGTGAAGGGGTTCTGGAAATCTAGTTTTAGATCCAGTTTCTGTCACTTACTACAGTGTGGCCCTAGTGCAAATTACCAACCCTCTCTCTGCCCCTGTATCCTCTTCTTTAAAAAGCTGATTTATACCCTGACTCTAGAAGTGATTGTGAGGATAAAAGGCATAATGTTTAGAACACAAAATAGTTCTAAGTGCAAACATAATTACAACAGCATCTTGGGATGGTAAGAAACAAACACTGGTGAGCAGAGCAGTGTGACACCTGTGGCAAAAGTGGAAATCACGCTCAGGGATGCCTATACACGCCGAAGCATTAAAGGTAGAAAGTGGTCCTGTAACGGCTTTCCAGTCCAGCGAGGCACAAATACAATGCACAAAATGTGCTCCATTGTCAGAGATGGAGGCAGAGATATCGGGAAAGTTTTGGAGCACAGCCTTAATCACTTGTCTGCAACTCACATTTAGTTTTGGGGATTTATGTTTGGCTGGGTCTAGTCTTTAACTGTAAGCATATTTTAGAGTTCTCCTTCCCCAAATAATTAAAAAATAAAACTTGGCCTGGCACTATAGCTTAGTGGCTAAATCCTTGCTGCGCACGCCCAGGACCCCATACAGGTGCTAGTTCATGTGCCGGCTGCTCTGCTTCCCATCCAGTTCCCTGCTTGGCCCCATTGTGGCCGCTTGGGTAGTGAACCAGTAGATGGAAAATCTTTCTCTGTCTCTGTTTCTCTCTGTAAAACGACCTTTCCAATAAAGAAAAATAAATAAATATTTTAAAAATAAATAAAATAAAAAAAACAAGACTCCTTGGAGTTAGACAGGTCTGAGTTCAGATCTTAGCTTCTGAAACTTTGGCCATGCAACCTTGACCTCTGTCAGCCTCTAACTCTTAGCTCCATCATCTATAAGTTGGAGATGGTTATGTAACCCCCACAGATGGGGTGAACACTGGCTGGGTTTAAGCACTCAACACAGTGAGGCTGCTAGATGAACAATCACACAAATGTCAGCTCTGTGTGGCATATTGTGGCCTGGATCCTTAGGCTGGTCTCGTGAAAGTACAGTGGTGTTTTTGCCTGAAGCAAATTTGTGATGATTGGATTTTGAACTTGCAGGGGACTAGGTCATTTTCTAGCTCCTAATATAGACTCCAGTGAGACGCAAAGAAGGAGTCAACATGAGCCCTGAGTGAGGGTCTAGCGATCAGCGTGAGGGGTCCAGCATACAGAGCTCCAGCTGGAATAGAGGGATAGTACAGCTCAGCTGCTATCTTAATTACAGAGAAGAAAGAAGGACTATTTCCCGAGTCATTTATGTCAAACTCTAGAATCTCTGAAAATGGGAATATTTTAAGTGGTGCTAGAGAATGGGAACAGCAGGAACAGGGAGGAAGCAGGCAAGGAAGAACCTGATAAAGAAGATCATTGGATTCTGGAGGGGAATAAAGTTCTCAAATTGCTATAGGCATTTCCATTGGCAAAGTTTTGCAACTTAGTCTTTTGGAGAATTGTTTTGGGCTTATTGATAGTGTATCTTTGATTTTATAGTCTCAGGTTGTGGGAAAGTATTATCATGTTGCAACTAACTTATGGAAAAGCATCCATTCCAATGATGTGAAGAACACACTGACAAAGCCAGTTAACATGTTCCTTTAAGGTGAGCAGTTAACAACTACCACAGAGAAAACTGGTTTTAGTTCTGCAAACGGAACCAGAGGACAATACAGCTTTAAAAGCTCAGCAAGAGCTTTGGCCATCAGTGGTGAGGAAATGAACAAGACCGAGCTTACCTCTGTCATGCGGGGCTTGCGGGAGCTGGATGGCACAAGCCTTCCTGCCTCAGGATGCGGAGCTGTGGCCATGGTGTATGTCTCTTTGCTCACCTTCTGCTTAGACCTCAGGAGGGACAAAGCAGCTTTAGTGGAAACCCCTGGAAGGTTGGGGTTGTACAAACTTATGCACCAACCAGCGTAAACAGAGGACCTCCTATCTGCATGCTGGATGTGATTTGGCTTAATGTAGTTTAAATAGCACCAACTGACATTAGTAGTCGTGTGGAGGCTGGGGAACTGCAGTACCTTCTTTGAGTCCATACCTTCCTGCGACTTGGCTGGTCTTGGGGGCGTTTCTGACAGAGGCAGAGAGCTGGGAGGTGCTAAGGGAGGGAGGTCAGCTTGTTCCTTGGCATCTTCTTTCTTCACACTCAGCAGGGGCAACCCTCTTCGGTGAGGTTTGCTGGAGGGCTGGCCATATTCCTTCAGAGCTTCTGAGCCTGAGCCTGTCCCATGAGGCAATGTGGGGTGAGGGAGGGGAGGGACTTCCTTTGGGTCAGTTGGATCTGGGGACAGGCTGGACAGTGTCTCTAGTTCCCTCCTGCTCTGGCCCTGGCTGCCGACTTGGGATTTCTCTGGCTTCTTTCTCTCTTCAGTGCTGGTCAGCACCACACTACATGGTTTCACCAATTCAAGGTTGTCTTCGGCCTTAGAAGCCTCCTCCTCCTTCACCCTTTTTTGCTGTTGAGTTTCCATGGTGAGTTCCAGGCTGCCAGCCGGGGAAAGGACACGTTTGCTTCCCCCTACTGTGGATGCACTTCCCTCTGGGCTCAGGACGCTCTCTGATGACAGAGAGGGACCCTTCCTTTCAGACAATGTCATGGGCACTCTCAGGTACGGAGTTGGGAACCTCTGCTCTTCATTTAACCCAGATGGTCCAGGCTCAACATCATACACGCCTGCTCCATGTGCACCTGTCCCCTTAGTCAGGGGCTCCTCAAACTTGGCAAGAGATGCTGTTGCTGTGGTGCCTGGGGACTGGGTGACCAAGATCTGGGAAAGGGTGGTGTACATCGCACTTCCATAGGATGGCATATTGGTCTGAATGCGAACGGGAACCACCAGGGACACCATGGAGTCGGGACAGGCGGGTAGGGCCAGCGGAGGGCCTGACGTGGGTGCCGAAGAACTGGCTGTGGGGGCTGCAGGGGACAGTTGGATGTCACTGCTGTACTCTGTGCTGGAGGAGAGGCCAGTGGTTCCTGTCACCAGCGGAGCCAGGCTGGTTTTGATGAGGGGCCGGTGGCTCTCCACATCTCCGGGGAGCTGGAGTGTAAACTGGGATTGCAGCGGCAGGAAGAAGCCAGAGGACAGTGCTGACGAGGTGGGGTATGGCATCGGGAGAAACGAAGGGGGCTGCCTGAAGGGGATGTTGGCAGGATGAGGTATGAGCTGGGGGAGGTGGAGCTGGCCCGGGTGCAGAACAGTAGGCTGTAGGGGAAGCGGTGGGGCCTGAAATAAAGAGGGAGGAAGTGGAGGCATGGAGTAAGGCGAGGAGAGGAGGCTGGACATGGCCTGGGTCGAGAAGAAGTCAGAAGACTGCCCTGGCTCATGTTGTAGGAGATGTTGGAAGGAAAAGAGGGAGACAGGTGGTGGCATGTACGGCTTCTCTGGCAGGGGCAGCTGGGCAATGGGGTGGTGCAGCACCTGCAGTGCCTCTGTGTAGGGCAGTGGAGAGGCCCTTGGAGGCCTGTCCTGCAGCTGGCCCTTGCCTCCCAGGTTTCCACTGTGCGAGGGGCCCACGGAGCAGATCTGGGGCAGCGGGCCTTTGGTGGGAGGCTTTCCGGAGGATGAGAGCTGTGGTTCCTCGCTCTCTGGTCTTGCCTTGGGGGTAGCCTCCAGTTCGGCTTCTGGAGGTCTGCTCAGAGATGCCTGTCTCACCAGAAAGCACTTCCTTCTTTCTGGAGGAGGAGCTGCTGGGGCCGGCAGAGCCACAGGGCCCGGCAGCACAGGAGGACCCCCGGAGGACAAGCTGCCATAGTCGAATGATTTGCTGCGTGTCTCGGCCATGTGAGTGGAATGGGAGATGTTAGGGCTCTGCTCTGAGGCAGATCTCCGCATCTCCCGGGCATGTGAGTGGTGGCTGGGGACAGTCAGCATGTGGGTGCCCAAGGGCTTGGGGCGCGTGTCGGATGAGGGTCCAGGGGCCTCGCCTTTCCCATGTTCATCTCTCTCGAAGGACGCCGAGTGGCTGGAGCCACTCAGAGAGATGCTGCTTTCCTGGCTGGGGCTACGAGACAGAGGCAGGGACGACTCAAAGCTGGACTCGCCCGACGACTGGGCCATCTCTGCCAGGCGCAACCGCTTTTTCTTGGGCGGCAGCTTCTCGGCGGGGAGCTGGGCCAGCGTCTGGCTGCGCTGGGGCCACTGGAACTCCTCTGTCTTCTCGGGCTCCTTCGGTGGTGGCTCGGGTTCCGTGTCGGGCCGGTCAGGTTCCTCTGTCACCAGGATCTCGGGAACCTGAATGTTGGGCTGGCGGACCAACTTGGGTTGCAACGAGTGCGGTGGGCGTACATGTGAGGAGGTGGCAGTCTGGGATGAGGAGAACTGGGTCAGGGGTTTCTCTTCTCCCTCCAGGCCCCCAGGCTGCTCCAGGGAGTCTGACTTCTCGAAGGAGCTGGTGTGCTGGATCACAGAGATTTCTTTGGACGTCGTTCTCCTCTCCTTTCCTGATTCCGAACCGGACCCCTGCTTGGGAGTCCTTGGCTGGAAGCTTGGGACTCCCTCCAAAGGAGCTCCTGATTTACTTGGTTCTGCTGGTGACTTGGTGGACTCCAAGGGAAGGTTCCGAGTGGCCTCGGATGGCCCAGTGCCGCCAAATTGACTTTTGGTTGACTCGAAGGGGGGTGGCTCTTCCTCATCCCCAAGGCTCTTCTCTTTCCTCCTCTTCCTCAAGGGTGTGAGTTCCAAGGTGGTCCCCAGCTTATAATGCATCATCTGGGACCATGGCTCATGCTCGGCCTGGCCCTTTTCGGCTTCGGGAGGCACATGAGCACCCGTAGAGGTGGGCTTGGCCGTCTGCAGCTCTGAGCAGTAGTATTTCTTATGGGCTTCATAGTTATCCCTTTTCTTGTACCGAGCACCACAGACGTTACATTCATAGACGGCCCCTTTAGTCTTCAGCCCCTTCTTGGTCTTTTTGGTAAGCTCACTTTCCTTGGGCTCCGGCTCGTCTGAGGGTTTGGAGGCTGCCTCTTTGCTACTTGGCCCTGCCTCCTCGCAACTGTACTCCCCTCCCAAAGGTAGTTCAATGGCTGGCTGGCGCTTCAGCATCCTGGGGTGGGAGGTAAACGCTTGGCTGCTGCGGCTTAGGGTGGTGGACTCGGCAATGTGGTCGTCGAAGGAGTAGCTACCTCGAAAGGTGGGGTGCGGGGTGCTGAGAGTGCAGGTGGCTGAAGGCATTGAGTGGCTTCTCAGGAGAGGCACAGGGGGCGTGGTGCTGGGTGGATGCTGGAGGCTCAGCATTGATTGTTTCTCGCCGTGGGGCAGCAGGGACTCCCGGTAGAGGCTGGACTTGGGGGACTCCATGCTGCTGCGCCTCGAGAGAGAGCTCCTCCTGGGCTTCACGCTGTCGATCTCACTTGTGTCCACCACAGCCTCGTTGATGGTGATGAGTTTCGTGATGTGCTCTATCACCTGCGTCCGGGGTACGGACAGTGGCACAAGGCTGGGCTTGTCTTCAGTGGACAGGGGCAGGAGGGGTTGGGTGGACGTGGCCGTAGCAAGCATGGTGGTCCGTTGCCCAATGCGGCCGCACTTTCCCAAGATGATCTCGGCGTAGGACTTGGCATTGGTGTTAGGGGGGCTGGCTTGCTGCTCAGCACTCTCGGAGCGGGAGAAGTACCCTGACTCCGTACTGCCCTTGCTGCCTGGGCTCAGGAAAGCCTGCTCATCAATCACCTTCTTCCTCTCACTTAGACGGAGGGCCAGCTTCTGCTTAATTGTGTGGGTGTCTTCGGGTTTGTGGCTCTGGGGGTGCTCAGAGGAGGGTTCGGCAAATGCAGAGGGGTCCTCGAGTGACTGGCTTGTGCTGGACTGGGACAAGGAGCAGCGCTCGTGGCTGGAGCTGTGGCTCCCAGAGCCATACAAACCACTAGTGAGCAATGGGTGCTTGAGCCGGGGCGAGAGCTCAGCTGAGTGACTGGATGTGGCACCTGTCTCCTCTTCGGAGTCTGTGCTTTCTCCCTCGGTAGGCTCCTCGAACTCCTCTCCAGGGAGCCTTTCCAGCTCCAGTCCCGGGGGGTACATCTCACTGCCCATGCCCGAAGCCAGACCTGCCTTGATGCGATGTGCGTGGGACTTCCTGTGCTTGTAGAGGTTGCTCTTGGTCTTGAAGGAGAAGCCGCAGGGGCCACAGGGATAGGGCCTCTCACCCGTGTGTGAGCGGATGTGTTTTTGGAGCACGCTGGGCTTGGCGCAGGGCCGGCTGCAGTATTGGCAGATGTACTTGCCTGGTTTCTGGGGCTTCCTCTCCTTCTTGGGGGCCTCTTCGGTGGGCTTCAGGGTGACCTGGGTGGGCCGGGGCACAAATACCTTGGGAATACCAGGCAGGTCCTCAGCAGGCAGGATAGAAGCATGAGGAGGGAGGAGCTGGCCCTGAGGATGGAGCCCAGGGGCCACAAAGGAGCCTGAAGGTCCGGGTCTCATGGGGTCGACCAGCTGCCACGTGGCTCCCTCTAAGAGATGCTCGGGTTTGCCGGGCGACAGGAATGCTGGTGTCAGAGGGTGCTGTGGGAGCTGGGTGATGTGGACTGAGGCCTCGACGGATGATCTTTTGGGGGGCTTCTGTGGCTGGCCCGTTTTCTCCTGAGAGCCTTCCCGGAGAACTGAAGAGGGGCCCGGGAAGGGCTGCGGGGCTAGGAGCTCTTGGGGTGGGCTCTCCTGGGTGGCAGCCACGGTGCTGCCCACATAGGGGACACTGGAAGTAACACTGGTCTGGATGGCCTCTCCTTTGGTCAGCCGCTTCCGTGGACTTCCCTCAGCCTTCTTGGTGCCCTTAGCACTCTGTTCAGGATCCATGACCTTCGAAAAGACTTTAGATGCTATTTAGGGAGGCGTCCTGGCAGGCTGCATTTATGAATGATCCCAGTGTCCTGGGGAGGTGTCCAGCTTTGGCCCAGAGCTGTGGAAGCCACACCCCAGACGGCTTTGGGAGTTTTACTTTTTTTTTTTTTTTTTTTGCAAGTGTCACTGGCTGCAAGTGTCCTCAGAGCAGGTCATACTGGTGAGGCATGGCCCTCTACTTCACTGACAGGAAACACATCAGCATGTCCTGCCCGGGTGTCTGCTGGGAGTGCGTCATGGAGGATGTCAGTATTGCCATTGTATGGTTGTGGTTGGCAGTGGCAAGTGGTCCCTACAAGTCCCCCGTGTGCTGTGTGAACAGTGGAAGGTTGGTGATATCTGTGTCCATGGCCCAGTCATCCCTGGTGCCGGCACGAGAGATGCCACGCTGGAGGCGGGGGGCAGCTCCCTCTGGCCTCTTCTCCCCTTGTGGTCCCGTGTCAGGGAGCAGCAGTCTTGATGGAGAAGTCACGCTCTTCTGCTTGACATAGCACACACATACACACAAACAGATAAGACAGTTACTGTCACTTGTCCATAGCCTGGGCAGCCAGGACTCAGAATTAGATTCACATAAGACCCTTGAGAACTGAAGCTCAAGGGGAACCCACAGATCCCAATTCCATATACCCAAGCACTGCCCATGCTCCCCTCACCTGCTGCTGCCTTGGGGGCAGGTAACTCCAGTCCCCAGGGGTTTCTGAGTTCTGGGGCCCTGGCCTGAGGCCAGGAGGCAGGGCAGTGAGGGACAGGGGCATGGGCTCTGCAATCCCCTTGGGGTGGGTGTAAGTATCTCAGCCCGAGGTGCCTCATCTCTTCAATGGGAAACAACACTTCAATCACAGTTGACTCTGGGACACAATCAGTGCATCCAAGTCACCAGGGTTGTTGTGGAGGACACCCAGAATGGGATGCCCATGAAAATGGGGGGGGGGGGGACACTGCTGCTAAGCCTGGAGGGACAACAGGAACAAAGCAGGACTGTCCTTGCAAACTGGGACAAATGGTCACCCTTACAACCATTTGTCATGGGACCGAGAATCAGCATACAGCCCAACTGCCTCTCAGCATCTGGTGTGAACTTGATCCTTGCTGTGAGGACCGACATCCCACTGTGTTTTCTGGTGGATTCCAGAGAGTTCATCTACATCAACCTCTCACCTACAGACAAGGAGACTGAGGTCCTTAAGCATGATGTGATTTCTCCGAAAGACCACACAGAACAACACCAGGGCTGGGTCACCACCTGGTACCCCTGATGTCCCAGCCAGGCTCACATCCCACCTCACCGAGCCATGTCCTATGAGCCTGCTCCAGTGCCATGAGCCTGGGAATCACTGTTATGACTCCAGGTACTACAGAGAAGAATATAAGGAGCCACCCAGGATCTGAACAGGGGAGCTGCCCAGGTTGCATGCACCTGTCCAAGCTTGGTGGACAAAAGTGCATAGCCACCTAAAGTCAGACAAGATGGACCTCATTGACAGAAGAAATGTCTTCCTGGTTGAGCTGGGCCTCCGAGGATGGTGGCCCCTATACTGAGGGAGACCTTAGAATACATCAGCTGCTTAATAACAGAGGACATACTTACTAGTTTCACTGACCCTTTCCTACTAGGATCTCAGATCATCATACTAGGACCACTAGCTGGTGATACACTTTACTTCTTTTGATGAATGGACAGATGGCTCCTGTGGCATGGATGGGTGGTGATGAGTTCACATTGGGTGATGGCTCTGGAGGCCCCCCTACATCATCTGGGCCTGTAGTGGTTGGTGGTCCCTTTGCTGAACCACAGTGCCCAGTGGCTGGAGTTTGGTGCAATTTCCAGGGCCAGGTGGGAGGGGCAGGGGGATAAGGAAGCCAGTCAGGTGACTGTTATGTCATCAGGTGACACACTGACCAGCATCACTGGCAGGTCATTGACATCAGGTCAATGTCTACGTGACAACTGTGAATGGGGCCTAGTGCCTGCACCCTTGGAAGGAGGAACCACAGGGTGAAACTGGTGAGTCTTTATCCTGCACAAACGGCAAGCAAGTCAGCACTGGGCCCAGCTCTGAGGCCCTGGCAAGAAAGGTTTGACTTTATATGGTCAAATGTGCCATCCGTCTTTCCCCTGATGATTTTCAGGCTTTGAGTAAGACTGTTTTCTGGAGTACTTCCATCTGTTCCTTCATGGCCTATTTCCCCTTCCTTCCTTTGCTAACTCCTTCCCTTTTCTTCCATCACTGCCTTAACTCCATCTGACATTTAAGTTACGAGGGGGAGGAGAATGCGTCCATGTCTCCACTTGCCACCCAGTTGCCCTAACTCCAGTATGGAAGTCCCATTGGCCACCCTTGGATGGAAACAGACATGGCCTAAGTGGGAGACGTAGCCCCCACAAAGCACAGAGCAGGCCACCCCTGGCTCTGCAGCTCTGGGGCCTGGAAAACCCAGGTGACCACCCCTTACTGCCTCAGGGTGGGCTCTGGGTCTGCAGTCCTCTGGGCCCAATAGTGATGAGAACAAACCCAGAACTGTGAAGGCTCAAGTGGGCCAAGTACATCTAGCTAAGCTCTGGTTGGAAAGCAGGTGGAAGCACCACCCTGCCCCAACAATGTGGGGTGAGCAGAGGTGAGTGGCAAGCTTTCCAAGAGCCCCAGCACTTACACCCTTTGGCCTGGATGCATCCATGGAAGCCAGACATGGCGTGGGTTCCCAAGGAAAGCCGGTGCTGTCCAGGAGAGGCTTTGTTAACTTAGTAGCTCAAATGGTGCTGCTTCCCCGAGAAGTTCCGGCAAGATATCACCTGAGGTTAGACCTGGGGGACTTAACCTGTTTTCCTGGTGTCCTAGTCTCTCTTGGCCTGGCCCTTACCCATCACACTATTTCTAGTGTCTACTGCATGACTTACCGCTGGGTAAAATTGGAAACACATTTGGAGGCGTTGACTGAGTACCTTCCATATGCCCTAAACATGCTGAACTTTAACTTGCATTATCTTCTTACTGAAGCTGATTTCTCCAGATCAGACAGTAAAGACAGGGATAGGACCTGAATGCCAAGGGCAGGCTGACACCTGGGACACCCCCAAGAGTTCTGGTCTTAGCCTGAATAGCTCAGGTGGTTGGGGCCTACTTTCTTTCCCAGGATCCCAGTTTTTCCAGGAGATCTTCCCTGGGCAATGACATGCACCTGCACTTGGAATAAAGCCCTCCCCCTATGGAGCACATCGCATGACCATGCTAACCTGGGGGTTGAGTTCCTTTATAAATGCTTTTTTTTTTCCTTCTTGCAGCAATGAGTAATGCATCATTCATTGTCTCGAAGGCTCTTAAGTCTTTCCCCTTGGGTGACTGTGGTCTTTGTGCTCCTACTTTTCCTTCCATGCCTCTCAGTTTCACAGCCTAGACAGAGTTAGGCATGTCTGCATACTGGCCAAAAAAACAAACTGCATTTGTAGCAAGGAAAGGCCTTGGCAAAATCCTAGCTGAGTTGTAGCTGGCTGGTATTTATCATCCTGTTAGAGCCCAGGGACCTAGGTAAAATTGACATCATTAGAGAGGATGCAATGCCAGGGGCACTCCTGTGGAAAGCAGGAACATGTTTCACATTCAAGATCAAGTGTTGGGGTAGCCAGAACTCCATTTGATCAGGCCCACCAAGGTCAAGACTAAGCCCTGGTTCTCTGTGGCTCTGATTACTCATGGGAGGGTGTTGTGAGCCAATGTTCTGTGTCTATGCTGAAAAAGTGAACTCTGTGTGCAATGGCTAATCTTAGGGCATTGAACGAATCAGCTCCCGTGTTCTTCACAGTAACATTAGCAGGCAGCTACTAGGATTGTTTCTCCTTTTCCAGATGAGGAAACTAAGACCCAGACTCCCCAAACCACTAAATAACAGAGCCAGAACTTGCACCTGGGCCATCAGGTGACATTTAAGTTACGAGGGGGAGGAGAATGCATCCATGTCTCCACTTGCCACCCAGCTGCCCTAACTCCAGTATGGAAGTCCCATTGTCCACTCTTGGAGACCTCCTGGGCCATGTGGGGAAAGCTCTGGAAAGGGCTCTCGCCTCTGTGTTCTTATGGATGTCCCCACGTTGCTGTGACACACAGGTGCAGCCTGGCCCCTGGGATGTTCCAATGGAGGTTCTCAAGGCAGCTGGAGCCACGCTAGTCCTGGATAGTCCTAGATTTGCAGCATGTCTTTTTTTTTTTTAAGATTTATTTATTTTTACTGGAAAGGCTGAGAGAAAGGTCTTGTATCCACTGATTCATTCTCCCAGTAGTTGCAACAGCCAGAGCTAAGCCAATCTGAAGCCAGGAGCTTCCTCCAGGTCTCCCATGCAGGTGCAGGTTCCTGAGGCTTTGGGCCATCCTCCACTGCTTTTCCAGGCCACAAGCAGGGAGCTGGATGGGAAGTGGAACAGCAGGAATATGAACCGGTGCTACATGGGATCCCAGAGCATGCAAGGCAAGGATTTAGTTACAAGGTTATCATGCCAGGCTCTGAAGCATGGTCCTGACACTGTGGGAAACCACCTATGGTTCCTAGCAGCCTTCCATCTGGGTGGCCTTGTTAAGAGCTTCCCTTTGCCTTCCAATTGGAGAAAGGTAACTATGGTGCTTAATTAAGCCTTGCTCCCAGAGACTAAAAGTGAGCTGAGTCCAGAAATTGCAGCAAAGACCTGCTGAAGCTCTGTTCCTTGAAAGTAACAATTCTAAGGCATCCTTACAGATCCACTTATCTCCCCCCACACCTGTCTCATCATTTATTTATATCTGCTTTTCCCTGTAGGGATTGAAATGAGGCACCTGGACACCTGTGAGAACTCAAGGAGCACCATGAAATGAATTTGACCTCTTTATCTGCAGTGGTCCAGGAAGTGCTGGCAGGCAAAGAGCTTCAAGAAGAACAAAGGCTGAGCTGAGAGTTGGGCAGGTTGAACAAACCTGTCTTCTGGTCATGTTTGTTTTGCCAGTCTTCATCAGTGCCGCCTGAGATGTACCTGTTGTCCATCCAGGCTGCAGCGGCCAGCTGTCTTGTCAGTTTCCTGCAGGTGCCCAGCTGTTCATGTGCTGGCATTTTGTTTATAATCAACTGACCGTGGTGATAAAGGCACACATGCCTACAAGCTCTTTAGGTGGCTAATGGCCTTCTGTTTATGAAGAGGGACAGTATCAATACCCTGTCACACATGTGGACACACTGTACAATTAACTACAGGAGAGCAGATGAGGGCATATGGATGTAGGGGCTGCCCTTGGTTTCCATCCTTTCTGGCCATATAGTAAGATGGATTCAACTGTACTAGCAGTGAACAGCAGTTACAAGGATGATTCTGCAATTCACTCTTGTATCCATCCATCCAATTCACTCTTGTATCCATGAGCTTTCTCTCTGCAGGCATGAACTATAGGCTTTACTATAAAGTTGCAACAGTCAAGACTGTGTAGGATCCACACAAGGATAGACAAAAATCAATAGAAACACAACAGAATAAAAAACCATCTCTCTCTTTCTCACACACACATACACACACTCATACACTCACATACATACAATGTCATCTGATTTATTAATAAAGGGGTCCAGCTCCTCACTCAGCTTGTTGGTAAACCAGCTTCCTGGAAGCCAGCAGGGAGGTTTCTAGCAGGTGTGTCTGTGTTGCAGCTGTGGGAAACCCAGATTGAGTTTCAGCTCCTGGCTTCAGCCCGGCACAGTCCTGGCTATTTCAGGCACTTAGAGAGTGAACCAGAAGATGACAACTCTCAATCTTTCAAAAAATTAGTTGATTTATTTTAAAAATGGTATTGTAGAATAATTGTAGGGTAACGACATGTTTAAACAGATGGAGAAATATTAGTGTGAAGCAGAGAGGGCACATTGCAGGAAATATGAAAGGACAGAACAACAGCAGAGGGGTACCTGGAGACTGACAGACAAAGGAAAGCAGCGGACACAACGGTGTGGTGTTGCAGTGACTGATACCCCAGTGGCATTCAGCGAGCGAGACAAGACCTAAACTCCACCCGCAGTTGGAACTACACCAACAAGCAGGTGGGAAGGGATGTCTACTGGGAGCTCCAGAGGTGAACCCAGACAAAGAACTGCCCATCTTGCTGGTCTGTTTGATTTGACCAGGAGCTGAGACACAACAGCAGATCCTGGATGAGCAGTGTGGGAATAGGGTGGATTTCATAACCCAGTCCACCTCCTAGAACTGTATCAGGCATCATTTTGGTTAAGGAGGCAAGGGCTATTGACAGGACTGTGCATGCACTGAGCTGAGAGTGAACTCATTTCTGGCTCAGTGAACTTCAACAACGTAGCAACCTGCAGGTTCCACCCATGATAGGTCTGGGTAGGCCTCAGATCTGATGGCCAGCAGATTAAGAACTGAAGTAGTGGTATGTCAGGCGCCATTTTGCACACTGTGGCAATAGCTTTAGGACTGCAGGGGACAACAGTGAGCCACGCATGTACTGAGCTTGGTCCCACAGGAAAATAATACCAACTACAGCATCGTATGGGTCAAAATACGGGTCTGTGCAGCCCTCAGACCTAATGGCCAACAGGTTCCGGTAAGATCAATACCACCAACAACCTAGCTATATAGGATACCTGGTGTCTCCCTAATCCTGGGACCTGCTCAAATTGGAAGTGGGAGAAAGGTTGTGCAGACAACGGTGCAGTCTCAGCATAGTATCATAGGAGGTGAAGACTGGTGAGCCACGAGGTATCACAGGAGGTAAAGACTGGTGAGCCACGAGCTGGGGCTATGGAAACCGTGGTGAGAATCTAACATGAGAACTCAGACCTGGAACTTGCTGGAGGGAGTGGCACAAATGATTGCAAACAAAGTGCCGTGTGCCAACTGCAATAAGTAAAATCGAACTGTAGACCTGTGGGTGACTCAGCTTAGAAACCTGCCCCAAGGAGAAGATTCTACTAACCAGAAATACAATGACTAAGAGTAAAAGAAGAGACAAAGGCACAATGAATATTACTGAAGACTCCCCTGCAAAGGAGCAAAACCCTTTGCCAAACTCAGAGTTAACTGTGGAAGACATTGAGAAAATGGGGGATATAGAATTGAAAATACTTATAAAACTTCTTATCAACAATGAGATGCACATAAAGTAGGCATTCAAGGAATTAAAGGAATATGTCACATTGGAAATGAATCAAATGAAAGCTGATATATCAGAACTTAAGGATACAGTTGAGCAAATTAAAAGTACAGTGGAGAGTCTCCAAAATAGAATGAAGGAGGTAGAAGAAAGAATCTAAAAATTAGAAGATACTTTCTGTCACCAGGGAGAAAGAAACAAAAAGCTGGAAGCAGAGCTGCATCAGGCTAAAAAAAGTATTCAAGCATTGAAAGATGCTATTAAAATGCCAAATATAAGAGTTATGGGAGTGGCAGAAGGTACAGAAAGAGAAGCTGGGTTAGAAATGTATTTGACGAAATAACGGGAAAATTTCCCTAATCTAGAGAAAGAATTGGGAAACAACATCCAGGAGGGACACAAAACTCCCAACAGGCTTGACCAAAAGCAATCTTCACCATGACACATGATATAATCAAGCTCTCTTCAATTGAACATAAGGAAAAGATCCTTAAATGTGCACATGAAAAAAATCAACTGACATATAAAGGAATGCCAACTAAACTCACAGGAGACCTCTCACAGGAAACCCTACAGACCAGAATGGAGTGACATATTCCAGATTCTTCCACAGTAAAGAAAAGTTGAAAGGATATGCCTCTTCCAAACCTGCCCTACAAATGATACTTAAAGATGTTCTTCACAGAAAAAAAGAATAGTAACCACCAAAACCAATGGTAAATGCGAAGAACATCCCAGTAAAATAACAACAGAAGAGTAAATCAATGAACAACCCATTGCTAAAATGACAGGAGCAAATTACCACCCATTCATATTAACCCTGAATGTAATCAGATTAAATTTATCAATCAAATGTAGTAGATTATTAGACTGGATTAAAAAACAAAACCCATTTATTTGTTGCCTACAGGAGACACATTTCACCAACAAAGATCAGAGGAAACTATGCCTCACGGATTTTGATTGTTTTGTTAGTTTCACCTCTTCATAATGCTTTCTTCTGATTAAATTCTTCAATGACTCATAGATCATACAGATCTTTTTCATTTCTTCATTTCTTCAGTGACACATTAGTTATTCAGTAGCATGGTATTTAACTTCATGGTGTTCTTAATTTCTTTTTTTCTTCCTGTTGCTGATTTTGTTTTGTGGCTTTTCATTTAAGGGGATGTACAGTAATTGTGCAATATAGACTATCCTATCCAGATATGAGGATACAATGCAGTATGCATCACTACTTCCAGGCTAAGATGGACTCCTAATGAAACTGGTTACTACATCTTGACAATAGGATGCTGGACTCTGCCATTGTCTATGCCCGCAATCATGGACAGAGGACTGTGTATG
This sequence comes from Ochotona curzoniae, assembly GCF_017591425.1. NCBI lineage: Eukaryota > Metazoa > Chordata > Mammalia > Lagomorpha > Ochotonidae > Ochotona > Ochotona curzoniae. The sequence goes on from NW_024465451.1 coordinate 10,958,260, forward strand.
AAGGACTATACTATAGTAATGATATAGGGGAGCTCAGAGATGGGGGAGGGAATTGGGAAGAGAATAAGGGAAATCCCAGGGCCTATGGAACTGTATCATAAAATGATAATATTAAACAGAAGTACAATTTAAAAAAATAAATTTTAAAAAATTAGAAAAAATGGTATTGTACTTGGCTGGGGAGAGGTGTGATGATGATATTTCCGATAAGTGGTACTGAAGCAATGGGATATCGAACTGAGGAAAAAGAAAACCCGGAACCTCAGGCTCACATGGATGATAGGTCTGAGTGTAAAAAGATTAAATGATAAAAGCATATAGAAGAAAACATAAGAAGGGACAGTATTGCAGTGTAACAGGTGGGGCCCCTGCATGTGATGCTGGCATATCGGCATGAATTCAAGTCCTGGATGTTCCACTTCCAATCCAACTCCCTGCTGTAGTGGCCTGAAAAAAGCAGCAGAGGATGCTGAAGTGTCTAGATCCTCTGCCACCTGTGTGGGAGATCTGGATGAAGCTCCTGGCTTTAGTCTGGCCTAGTGCTGGCCATCATGGCCACCTAGGAAATTGAACCAGTAAGTGAAAATTTTTGTCATTTTTTTTTCCCTATCCCCAAAGTTTGACTTTCAAATAAAAATACTACATCTTATTTTTTTAAAGAAACACAAGAAAATATTTTTATGAATTTAGATTAACAAAGATTTCTTACACAATTAAGAAAACCATAATCACACAGTCATGCAAGGAAATACTGCTAAATTATGCTTCATTAAAATTTAAAACTTCAGGCCACCAAAATATCTTGTTAGTAGAGTAAAAAACCACAGACTGGCAATGGATGTTTGCAATGTGTACTCACTAAAGGGCTTATAGTCAGAAAATAGTTATTAAAATTCAGACAACCCAAGATAAAATGCAATTTAAAAATGAATCAAGGACCTAGACATAAGAGCTAAAAGTATAAAATGCTCAGAAGAAAGTATGAGGGGAAATCTTTATGATAGTGAGTTTGGAAATGACTTTATGAATGTGATACGGAAAGCACTGACCGCAAAAATAAAAACAGATAAACTTGTGTACATCAGAATTCAAAATTTGCACATCAAAGGACAAAACCCAGTGAAGAAGGAACCTTTCAAATTAGAGAAAATGTTTACAAATCACAATAGCTCACAAGGGACTGATATCTAGAATTTAGGAAGAACTACTACAACTGACAACAAAAGAACAATGCAATTGAAAATGGCCAAAGGATTTGAATAAGCCTTCCTCTTAAGGAGCTCTGTCAGGCCAACGAGGTCCTGAAAAGATGCTTAAGATCATTAGGGAAGTGAACCATAAGGAGCCACCAACTTCCACAACTTAGGATCCCACAGCTTTTTCCCTTCAGGAAAAGGGAAGAAAACCTGTGTCAGTCACTGGAACTCAGTACTCTGCTGGTGGGATTGTTCAAAGTGCAGCCTGGGGGCAGGCAATGATGCTGTGGTTAAGATGCTGCTGGTGGGGTGGGCCCAGGGCACAGTGGGCCCAGGACATGGTGGTTTAGTCTTCTTTCTGGACATGTTGATTCCGTACTGCAGGACCTGGTTTGAGTCCTGACTACTCTGCTTCTGATCCAGATTCCTGATAAGGTGCACTCTAGGAGGCAACAGGTGTTGGCTCACATACCTGAGCCCCTGCCACCATGTGGGAGACCTGGTTTGAGTTCTGCGCTCCTGGCTTCAGCCTGGCCCAGTCTACATTTGGGGATGAAGCAGCTCATGAAAAATCTTTCTCTTTTTCTCTAATAAAAAATAAGCAAAAATGAAAAAAAAAAATGAAGTCTTTGTGAAAAGCAAAATGCTGGTTTCTTTAAAAAATTAAAGATAGAATCATCACAATTTCAGTTGTGGATGTACAATTAAAAGATAAGGATCGTTCTCTACACTTTTGCATGTGTATATCCAACCTTTCTAGCATCAGTGGTTGATACTATCTTTTCTGTGTTTTCTATGTTTGTTCTGTATTCTTGGCACCCTCGTTAAAGATCAGTGGGATTTATTTATTTTATGTCTTTGTGCTATTTTAATTACTGTAGCTTTGTAGTATATTTTGAAATCTGAAAATGAGACACCTTCAGTTCTCATTTTTCCCAGAACTGATTTGGCTATTTGTGCTTTATTTTGTGGTTCCATTTGAATTATATTATTTTCTCCTACTTCGATTTTTAAAAGCCATTGGGATGTTTGTAGGCATTTTATTGAATATGTAGATTGGGTAGTACGGACATTTTAACAGAATTAATCTAACCTCTGAATATAGTGTATCTTCCCACTTTTGTCTTTTTGTTTTGAGATTTATCTATTTGTATTGGAAACACAGTTTTATAGAGAGAAAGATTTTCTGTCCTCTGGTTCACTCCCCAAGTGGTCACCATAGCCGAAACTAAGATGATCCAAACACAGGAGCCAGGAGCGTCCTCTGGGCCTCCCACGTGGGTGCAGGACCCCAAGGCTTTGAGCCATCCTCTACTACTTTTTCAGGCCACAATCAGGGAGCTTGATGGGAAGTGGAGCAGGAGGGACACAAACTGGCACCCAAGTGGTATGTGGATGCATGAAAGGCAAGGATCCAGCCACTGAGCCATTATGCCAACTCTGCTTGTGTCTTCTTTGATTTCTTTATCAAAGCTTCTCAATTATCAATATGTAAGTCTTTTCCCTCCTTGGCTAAATTCATTACAGATGATTTAATCTAGACACAATAGCTTAGTGGCTAAGTCCTTGGGTTGCATGCACCAGGATCCCATTTGGGTATTGGTTCTAATCCTGGTGGCCCCACTTCCCATCCAGCTCCTTGCTTGTGGCCTGGGAAAGTAGTTAAGGATGAGCCAAAGCCTTGAGACCCTGCACCCATGTGGGAGACCTGGAGGAAGCTCCTGGATTTGGATTGGCTAAGCTCTGGCTCTTGTGTCCACTTCAGGAGGGAACCAGTGGATGGAGGATCTTTCTGTATTTTCTTCTGTCTGTAAATCTGCCTTTCCAGTAAAAATAAAATAAACCGTAAAAAACCCCAAAATTATCCACTCTTTCTGGTGCTACTGTAAATAGGATTGTTTTCTTATTTTTCAGATAGTTCTTTGTTGGTTTAGTAAGGCAACTTATTTTTGCTTATTGATTTTGTATTCTGCAATTTGACTGAATTTGGTTATTCTTTTTTTTTTAAAAGATTTATTTTTTTTTCTTTATTGGAAAGGCGGATATACAGAGAGGAGAGACAGAGAGGAAGATCTTCCGTCCGATGATTCACTCCCTAAGTGAGCGCAACGGCCAATGCTATGCCGATCTGAAGCCAGGAGACTTCCAGGTCTTGCACGCGGGTGCAGGGTCCCAAAGCTTTGGACTGTCCTCAACTGCTTTCCCAGGCCACAGGCAGGGAGCTGGAAGGGAAGCGGGGCTGCTGGGATAGAACCGGTGCCCATATGGGATCCCGGGTGTGCAAGGCGAGGACCTTAACCACTTGCGCCACCGCGCCGGGCCCGGTTATTCTTTTTAAAAATGGAGATATTAGAGTTTCCTACGCATAAGATAATGTCTGCAAACATGGACAATTTGGATTATTTGAATTTAATTTGCATTTTAAAGTTATTTCTTTCTTTTCTGTCTAGTTACTTTAGCAGATTTTTCAGTGTTCTTTTGAATAGAAATGATAGAGGAGGCATCCTTGTCCTGTTCTTGATCTTAGAGAAAAAGCTTTCAGTTAGCTGTTCCTCATTGGGTATTACATCAGCTGGGCACTTGTCCTAAAAGTGGCACTTTATTATGTGCCACTTTAGTATGTTCTCTCTTGAGTTTGTTGAAAATTTTTAATAAGAAAGGGTGTTCAATTTTGTCAGAAAATTTCTGTATTTGTGATCTTTGGCTGTTCTTATAATGCTGCATTATCGCAGGAATTGCTTTCCTTATGTTGAACTTGCTCTGTATTTCAGTGAAATCTCCCATTTGGTTATGGTGTGGTTTCTATTTTTTGTTGTTGTTGTGTATTTTTACATCTGTGTTCATCAAGGATATTGGCATATAGTTTTCTTGTGGTATCTTTTCTGTGTTTTGGTATCAGAGTGATGCTGACCTCACAAAGTAGGTTTGAAAATGTTCTCTCTTCTATAGCTTCTTAAAAGAGCTCCAGGTGATTGATACTAATCTTTAAATATGTTGTAGAATTCATCAGTGCAGCCACCGGGTCCTGGGTTTCTTTGTTGGGAGGTTTTGGTTATTGAATCAGTTTGCTTATGAATTCTAGGTCTATTCAAGTTTCTCCTTCCTTCCTTCTTTCCTCCTTCTCTCTCTCCGTTAATTCATTCATTCATTCATTCATTCCGTCTTTCCTCCCTCCCTTCTTTCTTTTCTCTTTCTCTCTTCCTTGCTTTTTAAACATTTATTAATTTGAAAGAATTGAGACACACACACACACACACACACACACACACAGAACGAGAGAGAGAGAATATCTGTCTGCTGGTTCACTACCTATACGGCCACAAAGACTGGGTTTGGGTCAGGCTGACATCAGGAATCAGGAGCCAGGAGTGGGAGGCAGGGGCCTAAGTACTTGGGCCATCTTCTCTGTTTCCCCAGACCATTTGCAGGGAGCAAGACCAGAAGTGGAGCAGCTGGGACTTGAACTAGGGTACATATGGGATACTAGCGTTCCAGGTGATAACTACACCTACTATGCCACAATGGCTGCCCCTTCTCAAACTTCCTATTTCTTCATGACTTACTTTCAGTGGGTTGTATTTAATAGAATTAGGAGGTGGAATCCATGCATAAGTGGGATGTTTTAAAGTTCATGGGAATATATATTATGAAAAAAGTTACATGAATATAAAAACATTTTTGTGTCAAAAGAAACTTAATTTTAATTCCGTTTTCCACAAACTTATTGAAGTGCCTTGTGACTGTTCATAGTTGTCTCTTATGATGCTGATTTTTTTTCTGTAGCATCAATTGTAATGCATCTTCGTAAGTTTCTGATTTATTTGAATCTTCTCAGTCTAGCAAAATGTCTAAATTTTGTCTTTTCAAAAAAAAATCCCTCTTATTTTTGCTGATTTTTCTATTATCTATTCTGTTTATTTCTTCTCCTCATTATTTTCTTCCTTCTACTAGCCTTGGTCTTAGCTTGTTCTTTTCCTAGCTCTTTGAAGCACACAGGTTGGTTGAGATCTTTCTTCCTTTTACAATCTAGGTGTTTACTACAAACTTCCCTTTCAGTAAAGTTTTGCTGAGTTTCATACATTCTGATATACTGTTCATTTTCATTTGTCTTGAGGCATTTTCTAATTTTTGATCTAATGATTGTTCATATTTTCACACATTTGAGAATTGCCCAGATTTTTCCTTTTTTGGTCTGCTACTGATTTCGAGTTTCATCTCATTGGGGTTAGAGCTGTCTTACATTTATTAAAAACTTGATTTTAAACCTAGCATGTGACCCAGCCTAAGACCCTTGTGTACTTGAAGATAATGAGTGTTCTGTTGCTGTTTAATGGAAGGTTTTGTACTACTTCTATTCGGTCCATTTGGTCCACTGCCTTGTTCAAGCCATCTGTTTCTTTATTTTTAGGATTTTAATTTGTGTATTTATTTTAGTTGAAAGACAGAGAGAAAGAGAGAGAGAGAGAGAGAGAGAGAGAGAGAGAGAGAGAGAGAGAGAGAGAGAGAGAGAGAGAGAATGAATCTTTCCTCCACTGGTTTGTTCCACAACTGCCTGAAATAGCTGAGAGTCAGAACCAGATCAAAGTCAGGAGCTAAGAATTCAATCCTAATCTTTCACATGAGTGGTAGGACCCCAACTACTTGAGCCATCATTGTTACACTGTACATATGTAGAAACAGGAAATTGGACTCATGAGCATGGCCAGGATTTAAACCCAGGCATCCCCAACAGTGGCCTAACCAACGAGACAAATGTCCACTCTTATTTTATTTTTTTTTTTTGTTGATCTTCTGCCTGGGTATTCTATCCATTATGGATATGTTAAAGTATCTGTACAGCATTATTCATTAGGGACATAGAAACTAAACCTGCCACATATCCACCAGAACAAGAACTGGAGCTGGCTTTGCACATCGGACACAACAGCGTGGCTGACTGGCAATCTCTGGCACTCACATACACATGAACTTCCTGGCCCAGAGCTCCCACTCCCAAGATCACATCTGTCAGAAACACATGTGTATGACTCTGCAAAAAATGCAAGTAAGAATGTTCACAACATCTTCACTCACCGTAGTAAAGAAGCCTGGAAACAATCTAAATGCCAATGGCAGGAACAGGTGAACAAGAGACAAAGTATATTCATTCCAGAATAATTACACAGTGATAAAAAAAAAGAGCAAAGAGTAGCTGTAGGCAAAGCCACAGATCTTACAGATGTTTTAGTTACATAGTAAGCAAAGGATTTCAGGCACAAGAGATCATCTACAGTGTGGTGACTTGACTGTGTCCTGTCCACAGTGCTGGTGTTGCCATTGTGACAGTGTTACCAGGTCTGTGCAGGTGCCCCCTTCCTGGAAAAGTTGACATGCTTGGCAAAGGAGTTCACCTTACTTGCTACCTGACACCATGTGGAGAGGTGCTAAGAAAGCATGAACTGGACACCAGATAGACCACTTGGCCTTGGCCTTGTTGGCCTCCAGAACTGTAAGAACTACTTGTCTGCTTTTTTAAAATGATGTCAGGTACTCTGGCACAAAGTGGACTCAGACGCTGAATAACTCCACTCGATTGGAGCATATAAGACAAGATCCAATGTAGACCTTATCATTCTGGGTGTTTACCAGGAAAGGGTGTGAAGCAACTTTCTGGATTAACAGAAATGCTCTGCATCTTAATGCAGTCACAAATCTAGTATTTATGTACATACATGCATACACATGCACACATACAACATACACAAGTATGTGTAAAAAAACTAGAGATTTACATATCTAACTTGTGGACAGAACTGTACATGTACCATACTTCTATGTTTTTTTAAAAAGATTTATTTTTATTAGAAAGTCAGATATACAGAGAGAAGAGACAAAGAGGAAGATCTTTCGCCCATTGATTCACTCCCCAAGCAGCTGCAATGGCCAAGAGCCTGAAGCCTCTTCCAGGCCTCCCATGTGGGTGCAGGGTCTCAAGGACTTGGGGCATCCTCGACTGCTTTCCTAGGTCACAAGCAGGGAGCTAGATGGGAAGCAGAGCAGCAGGGACATGAACTAGCACCCACATGGGATCTGGTGTATGCAAGGCAAGGACTTTAGCTGCTAGGCTACTGCGCCAAGTCCCATACCTCCATGTTTTAAAAAAGCAGAGATTGTCTAACTAGAAAACACAATGCCTTTAAGGAGAAAGCCATGAACACTGGCTGAAAATGAATGTGACAGGATCAGAGCACCTGTACAGGCTGGGGAGGACCAGCTCCTTATGGTAGACTTCGGTGGCATGGACACAGGGCTCTGCAGGCTAAAGGGACTGTACCAAGCAGGAAAGAAAACTCTAGCAGGTCAGAATGGGAAGTTGCTCTGTGGAGCCTTGGGTGGCTCATGGTGCCGAGCACAGTAGTGCGAGGTGAGGCCCAGAACAGGACCCTGTGTATGTAAATGAGCTCCCCATCAACGTGTGCAGGGTGAATGGCCGATGCTTCCCACAGTTGAGCTACATCTGCTGTCTGGAGTCATGACAGATGATTTGGGGCGGCAGCCAGGGCTTACAAGATGCAGTCTGCTGCAATCACTAAATCTGTGTCTTCTTAGATCCCTGTTGTTCCCAGAGTCGGCAGTCTGCCATGTCCCAGATGCCCAAGCCATCCTCCCTGGGCCAGGGTGCTGTCTTCCACAAAGGCTCAGGAAGTTTTCGCATTTGTGGTTTCTTCTGATGTCTTTTCACCTCATTGCATGGTTGCCATTCATTATTTACCTATTTACTTGGTGATTCTGGTCGTTTTTTTTTAACCTTTTCAAACAGTAGAGGGTTCCCTCTTTATCTCCTGAATTGGTCCAAGGATCCCTTCCTCAAAGACCAAAGTCCACAGATGCTCAGTCCCCAGGAGTGGATGTCCTGGTATTTGTATTAAACCTATGCACTTTCTCCCAAGTACTTTTAGTCTTCTCTAAAACAGAATACAATATACATGCTTTGTACATAGTTGTTATGCACTGTTTCAGGAATAATTATGAGAAAGACATGCCTATGTACATTCAATATAGATGTTAGCATCACAGGGCTAATTACATAGTATCTGTCTGCAAACTTTTTTTTAAGGGATTTATTTATTTTTACTTCAAAGGCAGATTCTACACAAAGAGGAAAGGAAGAGTGAAAAGGTCTTCCATCTGCTGGTTTTCTCCACAAAGGCTGCAATGGCCAGAGCTGAGCTGATCTAAAGCCACGGTCCAGGAGCTTCTTCTGAGTCTCCCATGTGGGTGCAGGGTCCCAAGGCCTTGAGCCATTCTTTGCTGCTTTCCCATATGCAGAGCACTGGCTTGGAAATTGAGCAACCATAAACAGGCACCAATATGGGATGCTGGCACCACAGGGCAAAAGATTAGTGCATTGTACTACTGTGCCTTTCCCATAGTGAAACTTTTAAAGATAGTATTTTCTATCCAAGATGGTGAATGGCAGATACAGAGACCCAGTCATACTTAAACTGCTGTTTCCTGATCTGTGAATTTGAGAAGGTGTCTGTTCCTGTTATGAATAATGAAATCTGAGCACATCACATTCTCTTCTTTCCACTGCCTGTCTTCCTCTTCTTATTCTTTTTTAGTTACATATAGGGTCATCACAAAGTTCACGGAAAATGTGTATTAAGAAAAAACTATGTACTGACTTTGAAAATCTTTCGTGCCACAGTGCACTTACCTTTGAATTTCATTTTCCATGATCTCTTTAAAGCACTCTCAAATATTATCACACACAATCAAGTTTTATTAACTTATATTATCTCCTATATTAAATTAATACTCCTAAGGATTATTTATTATTACCTTGAAAAATTTTACCTGAAAGTCATGGAAAGAGACATCTCTCATTTGCTGGTTGGTCTCCAAATACCTGTAATATATAAGGTTGGACTAGGCTAGAGCCAGGAGCTAGGGACTCAACCTGTATCTCCCACACAGGTGGCAGTGCTCCAGCCACCTGCTGTCCTGCAGGGTGCACATTAGTGGCAAGCTGGAACTAGGAACAGAGCCAGAACACAAGCCCAGGTACTCTAAATGGGTTATAGGCATCCTGAGCCATAACTTAACTCTTGCAACCCATGTGTGTCTCTGTAGGTTAGCTGCTACAAGTGAATCTAATAGGCAATATGCAGAACTCTGAAGCAGAACCAGTTATGGATGAATGAGCCCTACAAGGCAAAGTAAAATTCCGCAGTACTGAAAGCTTGTCATTAGAAAAAAAAAATATGTAACTTCCTTTACTTCTTTTGGAAACACATTTAATCACCTTCTGATATTGTTTCTGATGGATAGAAATAACTCTAGACAATTTTTTCCTCCAAGAAATTGGGGACTAAAGGATAAACTCTTTGGACTCTTACATAGAAAAATTTGGGGGGGCAGTGTTGTGTAGTGGATCAAGTTAGCATTCCATTTCGACCCACCTGAAGTCCCAGGTCTTCCACTTTTTTATCTAGCTCTCTGCTGAAGCAGCTGGGAAGACAGCAGAAGATGGCCCCAGTTCTTTGGGTCCCTGCATCCACATGGGGGTTTCTGGATGAAGCTCCTGACTTTGGCCTGGCCCAACCTAGGCAGCTATAGTCATTTGGGGAATAAACCAGAAGATGGAAGACTCTCTGCCTTTGCCTCTTCCTCTCTGTGACTCTGTTTTTCAAAATAAATACTTAAAAAAACACACACACACACACAGAAAGTCTTTATTCCAAAGTTTGACAGGATGGGACTCTTGATTCAAAGTCGTTCTCCTCCAGGTTCCTGAAAACCTTGTTTCACTTTCCTTAAACACTTGTGTTATAATGTGGGTTTTGATTCTTTCTAGGAGTTTTTGTTCCTTATTTATGATCTGACGCTTTCCCAAGGAAGGTTTAAACATTAATTTCACTAGCTCTTGTCCTGTGGTATCAGTGTACTCTTTGCCTTGAAGTTAAACAACATGCTACTGAATAACTAATGTGTCACTGAAGAACTGAAAAAGAAAATCAAGAACCTTCTTGAAAAAAAAAATGAAGCTACTGTATGATCTATTTGAAGAAACTTTAAATAAATCAAAATCCATGAGATACAGTTTCCACTGTTATTTGTTGGTGAGATATGTCTCCTGTAGGTAACAAATAGATGCTTTCAAAAAAAATCCAGTTCACTAATCTATGGCATTTGATTGATGAGTTTAAGCCAATTACATTCAGGGTTAATATGAATGGGTGGTAATTTGCTCCTGTCATTTTAGCAATGGGTTGTTCATTGATTTACTCTTCTGTTGTTATTTTACTGGGATGTTCTTCGCATTTGCCTTTTCTCTGTGAAGAGAACATCTTTAAGTATCATTTGTAGGGCAGGTTTGGAAGAGGCATATCCTTTCAACTTTTCTTTACTGTGGAAGAATTTTATTTCATTTTCAAAGACAAACAAAAGTTTTGCTGGGCACGTTATCCTGAGCCGACAATTTTTTCTTTTAGAACCTGGAATACGTCACTCCATTCTCTTCTGGTTTGTAGAGTTTTCTGTGAGAAGTCTCCTGTGAGTTTAGTTGGCATTCTTTTATATGTCAGTTGATTTTTTTTTTCACGTGCACATTTAAGGATCTTTTCCTTATGTTCAATTGAAGAGAGCTTGATTATATCATGTGTCATGGTGAAGATTGCTTTTGGTCAAGCCTGTTGGGAGTTGTGTGTCCCTTGTGGATGTTGTGTACTCTTCAATTTTAAAATCTCTCTTTCTTCATCTCAGAGAACATTTCTTCAGTTCAATCTTTGGCTGTTAGTACTTGTGCTTCCCCAACAGTTGTCTTTGGTCCCCATTTCTATCTCCCACTTGATAGATAGTGATTCTCCTCTATCTGTCTTGCCTGGATCTTAATTTTTTTTCTCCTTGGTATTTTGCTCTACTTTCTTGTATATTTTCTTGGTTTTTAACCTTTAGATCTGAAGTCTGGTCTTCATCCATATCTATTGTGTTCTTCAATTTATCTACAACATGTTTTTCAGTAATCACACTTTAAATTTCCAACAAGTATTTCCTTTTCTCTAATTGGTCCCCTTTCTAGTAAATGCAAACATTGATAAAGTTACTTATGACAATTTGAAGTTCTCTTTTGTTTCCTTTAGAATGAGGTCATTTTCTTTTTTTAGGCCTTCTCTTCCATGTTATTGGTTTTTTCCCATGTTTGGTGATCTTGTTTACCCACACATATTTATGATTGCATTATGTTGCAATGTTAGCATCTGTGTTTTAACTCCCAGTTTTAGCTTCTCCAACCAGAAGCTCACTGCAAGAGAGGCTTAGACAATATCTAAGCTTTTCTGTATCTCATTAACAGTTGGGGTGAAAGTGGCCATGGGTGACACAATGGCATCACAGTGTGGGTGCTATAGTTTGGATGTGGTTTGTCCCTCTGGGGTCCACATGTTGGATGTTTGGTCCCCCGTGTAGCCCTGTTGGGCTGAAGGTACCTTTAAGACGTAGAACCCAGTGGCAGGTACGTAGTCCATGCAGCATTGCTCTTGAAAGGGAATAAGCAGTTCTCAGGCAACCCCTGCTAGAGCTCATGAGAGTAAACTATAATTTCCACCTCCTCCTTCTCTGTGTTTTCCTGTCTTATCATAACTTTGCTCCCAACCACACCTCTCCCTCCAAAATGTGACCTGCTACACAGAGTAACCCACCCAAGGGGACCCTCAGCGGGGTTGACTCGATGGGCAGCCTGACCTTGAATTCTGGGATCTCAACACTGGGAGGCAGACAAACCTCCTTTCTATGTAAGTGATCCACCCTTGGACATTTCATCATAGTGATGGATAATGGATGAATTGATATTTCTGAGTGTGCTTTTCCCTCATCCACAGCACATGGCTCTAATTCCCTGACATCACACCCACACATGGGGTCAGTGGAAATGAGAAAGAGGAGAGTACAACTAGGAAATGTACCTGTCATCTCAGTCCACACTGGCACACAGCACACACCAGCTGCCAAGGAGGCCGAAACATAGAGCCTTTGGCTGGGTGGTCATGAGCCTTGCTTTTATTCTCACCTCAACCAAGAAGAGGAAAAGGCAGTTGGTGCAATATTTAAGCATACTGGGTTTCCTTGGGTGTGTGTGTAAGGATGTTGGTTCTATTTTGTGACAGGTGCACCCTGGAATGTGACAGCAGAGGCTAGGGGAAGATGTTTTGGACAAGACGAAGCAGCAGTGAGAACAGAGGCTGGGAAGCTGGCCAGGGAACCCTCAGAATTGCCCAAAGAAGGAGGCTTTCCATGGGGAGCCCACCGGGGCCCTCACTCTGCCAGAGCCGACAAAACTTCCCTATGTGCTCTCTGCCCCCGCAGACAGCAGACATGTCTGGAACTTGCTTGCTCACTCACTTGCTCAGCTCCTCTCCCACATTCTGGCCCTGAAACTTTCCTTAGAGAGCATTTCTTGGAATGTGGCCTGCTCTGGCCGCCTGCCTCTTCTTGTGGCAAGTGGGAAAGGGTCAGATGCTCCTCAAGTTCTGCAGGGGACAACATGGATGCCATTCCTGTCCTTGGCGTCACTGCTCTTGGCTGGAGTTATGTTTGGCCTGTCTGGGATCGAAAGCACTCAGACTTCTGGGGTCTGAAGATGCAGCATTTTCTGCTTCCCCTGTCTCCACAATCCCACAGGATTTCCATCGTCTTGAGGTTTAGAAACATGGCTAAACATGGCTCTCGTGTGTCCAGGCTACTGGGGTCATCCTTTGAAAACTGTTTTTTGCTGTCATCATGGCAATCCCCAGGGGAGAAGTCAGGGTGGTCGCTCGTGTTATGGCAGACACAATGTTATCTTATCCATGACTAGAGAGCTGGAAGGCCAAGGACTCTGGAGGGCTCTTGATGCCAGAATGGAAGACAGGGCCACCCAAAGGAGGGAGTCCACTCTAGACTGCATTGTGTCTGTTATCAGGAGAGGCTGCTCTGTACTCCAGGGTCAGGGTTCATGGAGAGCAGTCAACTACTGAGCACCCCAGGGCCTGTACATCTGCTGGGTACCTGGGGGTCTGAGCTGCCCTATTTTGTCCTCTGGGAACAGCCTTGGCAGTAACTGGTTGGTCATCAAGGAGGGAAGCCTCATCTACCCTCAATGATGGAAATTGAGTTGAGACAAGCTCAGAGAAAGGAACTCCATCCCATCCCACCCTATCCCATCCCATCCCATCCCATCCCATCCCATCCCATCCCATCCCATCCCATCCCATCCCATCCCATCCCATCCCATCCCATCCCATCCCATCCCATCCCATCTGCAGTTACTCCCTTCTTAAGACCCGGGCCTCATCACATAGTCTAGGACCCAGAAAGTGGCTCCCAAGGTCTGGCAATAGTTCCTGCCTGTGTTTCTGTGTTTTCCTCCCTAGTTTCTATGAACAGTTGAGTTCTCCAAACAAGTGTCACGCTGGTAGTTGGAAACACCCTTTCTGCCCTAGAGCATGGTATGCACCTCCATGTGATGACCAATCCCATAAGTCAAGTTGGCCATGCCACTGGCCCAGGTGTTTTGGTCAAGCATAATTCTCGATGCTTCAATAAGTATATGTTTTAGAGCAGCGTGTCAATCAGCAGACTTGGCATAAAGCTTGTGCTTTATGCCTAACCCCAGGGGACCTTGTTTGATCAGTGGAGAGTTTCAATAGAAAGAGGCTAGCCTTCCCCAAAGAGGAGGAAATTCCACTGTAGACGCCTTTGTGTTACTGTCCCTCCACTCCCCTCCACTTATAGGGTCTAACCTCATCACACCCCCAAGAAAGGTGTGAGTCAATTCCTCCATTGTTCTCCCTCCCTGTGGCTGAAGTATTTTGTTTTCTGTGCTCAGAACTTGGCTTGGCACATGGTCAGCGCTTGCCACCATCCAGCCCTCTGGTTATTCTCTCTGGTGCTCTGGACTTTGTCACTAGCTATGCTCCATCTTTCTCAAGCCGCCAGTCCCTCCGCTGGGGGAAGCAGCTTGTCTTGTCTCATATGCATTATCAACTGTCAACATGGCTCTGCAGTTTGCTGGTTCCAGCTCTCAGGAGAACCCTTGCAGCATCCCTTCCCTCCCAGTGAGCATCCTTGGGACCCCTGTTATCCAGTCCAGCACCTTCATATCCCAAACATGTGGCTTCCAGCACAGGTTCCCTTGACCACGCTGCCATTGGTTTGCAGGCTATCTTCCTCCTAAGGGACATAACTCCTTCAGGTCACAAGAGTATGCCCTGTTCATCAGTGCACACCTGGCACTGGGCATAGAGGCCCGGGAAGTTGCTTGGTGACTAATGGCTGTCAAAGGGTGGCTGCACTTGCAGAGCTAGAAAAGGCCGAGGCTGAAGGCCTTGTACTCTCACTGGGTGGAGGGATCAGGGCTCAGAGAAAATCTCTTGAAAGGGACCCTGTGGTAGAGACAAGAGAGGGACAGGATATAAGGGTCTGAAAGCCAGGCTCACAGCACTGCCCCTGGAGAGGTCTCCATACTCTATCACTTGCTGCCCTCTGCCAGTTCAGCCTAGAGTGGAGCCCAGGAACCCAGGAAGCACCCGTGCAACTCTCTGAACTCTTCCACCCCCACATTTTCTCAGAAGCCCTGTGTTACCCTCAGATCCTTATGAGATTCTTGCTGGGAATTTTCATTTCATGTCCTGATCTGGGTCTCTTTATTTCAGATGTGGACGCTCACAAAGCCCTTGGGGATGCCCTGACTAGGGGACGCCCTGCTCATGACCTTCAGGCAAGCCTTTCTCAGGCACTTCCCAAACCCCAAGTGGACTCTTCGTTATGATGAGCAAGGAGGTATCAAGAGCCATTTTCCAAGGGTGGGTTACAAGAACACACATGTGTGCAACTCACACGTGCTTTTCACCATCGAGACCCAGGAGGCAGCTGAGCGCTGGGGGTATGAACAGAGACAAGCCCTCTGTGACCTATTGCTGTGTTTCCCAGTGTTCTGGGCAAAAGTCATTGGTTGTCTCAGTACACTGTGAACAGATGAATGAGCAAATGGCTAAATGGACAAATGCTAAGTCAAATGGATCCTGACTTCATTCATGTTCCTCCTATAGAACAAACCCAAGTTAATTTAATTCAGGAGAAAGAAGAAGGATCAGCTATATCCTGGTGAAGGAATGGTAGCTTAAGGATGATGAACCACATTTTACGATGAGGAGATAAACTGTAGAGCAAACAGGAGAGTGACCATGGCGGCTGACATCCCTGGGCATTGACTATGTGCTAGGCCTCTGCTAAGCACTTGGAACACCCTGAACCCTTCCAACAAATCATACCAACCAGTTAACAATGTTTGAAATCCATTTCCCAGGGGCTTGTGTAGGGGTTCAATAGGATAATCCTCCTGATTTACAGCACTGGCATCCCATAGGGATGCTGGCTCATGCCCTGGCTGCTTCACTGGTAACCCAACTCCCTGCTTATGGACTGAGAAAGCAATGGAAGATGGCTCGAGTTCTTGTGCTCCTGCACCCACATGGGAGACCTGGAAGAAGCTACTGGCTCTTGGCTTTGGATTGGTTCACCTTAGCTCTGGCCATTGTGGTCATCTGTGGAGTAAACCAGCAGATGGAAAATTCTCTCTGTCTGTCTCTCCTTCTCTATAAGTCTGTCTGCCTTTCAAATAAAAAAAAATCTTTAACAAAAAGAAACCATTTCCCAAATGAGAAAAAGAAGGTACAGAAGATCAGATTACTTGCACCAGGGTACACATTCAATAAAAGGCAGGGCTAGGAGTCCGGGCAAGTGAGTGGCCACCTCTCTCAGCCACCCTGGCACACACACCCTCCACAAGCAGTCCCAGGAACATCTAATCCAGAAAATGAATAAGAACTCAGATTCAGTTCAGGCTCGGAGACCTAGAGACCTGTACTGTTACCATCTCGTTGGGGGGACCCACATAAGTCCTCCTCCATTCTGTGCTAGAAAAGGGGGCAGTGACAACAGCTGGGCTCTGGGGGACCTCATCCACTCTGGTTGTCTGGATGTTGCTTCCCACTGATAGTCTGGGTATGCCAGCTGCCCAAGGCCTGCTCACTCCACAAGATATGCTTTGGGCCTGAGGGAGTCACTGGGGGCTACAGGACACCTGCTTTCTGGCACTGGCAGGATTTTTCTTTGGAGTCTAAGTTCAACTCGCCTTCCTACCTGGCTGTCTGTATATTCAACCCTTTGTTCTAGGCCTCCATCCCCTCCCTGTCCTCCCCAATTCTTCACCACCCCGGCTGGGGTTCAAATCCCTCCCTTGGCCCCACTGTCTGGTCCTCCTTCCTGGTCCAGCCACATTATCCTCATCACCACATAGCTCTACTGTGTTAGACAGAACCAATGCCCCCTTCCTCTCAAGAGTGTGCCCACCTCCAATTTTGTTAATAATGCAATAAAACAAATACTACTAATAGTAACGCCACCTTACCCAGGTGCCACGATCATAGCTTATCATGGACTCTCACAGTCACCAGCTCCTTGCTGACAGACAGATCCCATTGGTTACAGATGCTCCTGTCTTAGACTGCAAATCTATTGTCTGGATGGCCACTGCACAGCCAAGGAGGCCCTAGGCCCAGCCTCTCACAGGCTGATCTTACAGATAAGAAAACATTCAGAGAGGTATAAAGTAGCTTGGCCACTTCTTGTGATTCTCCTCTGAGTGTTTCCAAGGATGTTTTGCCTAGGCTGTGACTCATGTCTCTTCCTCAGCTGGGACAGGTATGGAGCCCTGACCTTTAGGAGGTCAGAAGGGGTTTGCTGATGTAAAAAATATGACTCTACTCTGTCCCATAAGCCTGGCCTTCATACCTGCCTTCCTCTAGAGTGCTGTGGTGCCAGCCTCTGCGTATGTCACTTTGCACTGGACATCTAGGCCCCCAGCCATTGAAGCCCTGTCCTCCACACTGTCTCTGAACTTGAACAGCACAGCCTGTATTTCCCCTGGTAGAGTAGAATCTGGGAAAACCTCTGTCGACTGTGGTCTCAGTCTGGCCTGGCAGGATCAGTGCAGCAGTGTCTCGTCCCAGGATGTGGCCTAGGAAAGCTGTGAGACACATGGAGAGGCACAGGGGCATGTCCTGGGGAGGAGGTATGTAGGGCAGCCAGAGCGCTGGGCGCTGCATCAGCCAGGGGGCAGGGCACACATGGATGTGGCCTCCTGGGGTGCCCAGCTGTCCTTGCTGCCTGCAGGCATCCCCACTCCCTTTCCTAGATTGCCCATGTTCCCAACATGCCCTGTGCTCCTCCAAGTGGGTTTCTCCAGAGGTTTTGGCCCAAATATGAGTCTTCTCTTTCCTAAACAGGATGGTACTCCTGATTTACTGCCCAGCTCACTCACAGTTCTACTTGCTTGTGGTAAGGCCAGCTGCCAATCTTTTTTTTTGTTTGTTTCCTCTTTGTTTTTATAAATCTATTCATGTGGAATGGAGAGAGAAAAAGAGAGAGAGAGAGAGAGAGAGAGAGAGAGAGAGTTATCTCCCATCAGCTAGTTCATTCCCTACATGCCTGCAATGGCTGGGCAAAGGCTGAAGTTGGGAACTAGGAGCTCAAACCAGGTATCCTGCAGGGGTGCCAGGAACCCAAATAATTGAGCCTGCACCACTGGCTCCCAGGTTCTGTTTCAGCAGGAAGCTGGAGAAAGGAGTCGGAGCGGAGCCAGGCGTGGAACCCAGGCCCTCCACTGTGAACATGACATCCCAAATACTGGCAAAACGCCTCCTCCTATTTAGGTTTGAATTGACACCCACTAGCTGCAGACATAGAAAGTTACTTATAATTGTGAGTGAAAAAAAAAACACATTAAAGGACAGCTCATTTTAATTCCTGTAAAAATGGAGGACGTTAATTTCTGAAATTAGAGTATACTGATTTTGTTAATTAATAGAATTTCCTAAACTTTAAGTGCTTCTTCCATAAACTTAAGTTTTTAAATGAGAACTAGTCATTGGTTTTGTCAAAAACTGATGCATAGTTCACATGCTAAAAAATATTTCAGTCTACAATTAAGTGGTTTTTAATATTGTCCCAGAATTGCGCAATCATCACCACAAATTCCAGAACATTTTTATCATTCCAAAAGGAAACCCCATACCCATTAGCAGTCCCTCCACATTGCCCACTCTGCTCCTCCCACTCCACCCCCAGACCTCTGGCAGCCCTTTTCTGTCTCTGAGAATTTTCCTTCTTTGAACATTGGAACCAACCAATCACCACCTTTGTGTCTGATTTCGTTCATTTAGCATTATGGTTTCAACGATCTGCTTAATAATGCCAGAATCTCCTGGCACTTTTCAGAGTGCCCTAACCCCCTGACGTCATCCTGCCTGTCTGTGAGTTCATGCAGGTCAGAGCTGGCTGCCACATGCCAGGGGTGGACAGTGAGGGTCCAGCAGTGGATATATGGGCCTGGGCAGTGTGGGCTGAGGGGAGAGCATTGTCACAGCATGGGAGCCAGCTTCCTTAGGACCTGATGATGTGTGGGACGGGACTTAGGAGGTTTCCCAAGGAAAAGCTGCATGCACATCAAACCTCAGACCTGACACCCCACCTCTGCAGCGAGGGTCTGACCCTTGAGATGATCCCAAAGCTCAAAATGAGGTGCAGGTCCCCAGAGCTTGGCTACTTCAGATTTGGGGGTGTGAAGCAGGCAGTGGCCACCCCAACTGCTGGCAGTTTAACTCGTGCATCTTTTCAGCAGGGAAACAGCTCTGGGTAGGAAACCCCAGCCACGTGCAGCCTGTGTCTGCGCTGACTGGTGGATGATGAATCACTTTGCTCCCTTTTTGTCTTTTTGAGCGTTATCACAGAACATGTTTTAGCATGCCCTATGCCACAGAGCATTCAGGGGGAATTGGCCCACGCTCAAAAGCAGCGTGTAGACTGA
Organism: Ochotona curzoniae; assembly: GCF_017591425.1. Taxonomy (NCBI): domain Eukaryota; kingdom Metazoa; phylum Chordata; class Mammalia; order Lagomorpha; family Ochotonidae; genus Ochotona; species Ochotona curzoniae. The sequence continues at coordinate 10,977,343 of NW_024465451.1, forward strand.
AAGTCCAGGGAAAGCAAAAGACATAAGATCTGGATCAGAATGGAAAGTGCCACTGTGTCCAAAGTCAGCCTGCCACTCCACATCTGGAACTGGTTAGGGCTAAGGATCAGGGGCAACCTGGCACGGGGTTCGGGTATGAGTGATCATGAGGTGCCAGTGGCTCCCCTGGGGCTTGGTAACTTGCAGAGTTAAAATTAGTTTGGTTTCTGATGATTCTGAACTGATAACCACTTTTTAAAAAATCCAAGGTATGGCTATTTGAAGACTGAGACATTGCCATTTTACTCTGAAGAATAAAGGAAATCTTTGGGAAAATATTTTACAGAGAGTCACACAGCGAGTCCCTGGTCTAAGAAAAGGGTTTGTCCAGTGTGGTGGATGCTGGTAGATACATTACACCTATTCAGTCTGAAGAGTCTCAGACGGACTCTACCAGTGAGAAATCAAGATAGCAAGCTCTAACAATGTAAACCAAGGCAGGATTCTGGGAACATGGGTTCCAGGAAATAAAGAAGCAATAGTCTTCTTATCCAATCCAAATGGACAGTGGGGTTGAGTTTCTAAAGATGCCTGTGTCATTTGTGGTTATGTTTACAACTGTTGGGGAAAAAAAGACATGAACACAGATGATAGCTTGTCTGCCTGAGATTGCTTGCAATTTGATTTGTAAGAGGATGACCTCATGGAATGTTAACTTTAATAGAATTGCCAACATTAAAAAAAAAAGACCAGAAGGGATAGAAGATGAGTTAGTCACTGGGAGCGGTGTGCACAGTGGCTTTGTTTGAGCCATGGAGTCAGTGGACAGCTTCCTGCCAGTTGAAGCAAGGAAGGTCACATGGTTAGAGGCATGTTCTCCCTCAGTCCTGATGACAAATTGACCAGCTCTGCAGGAAAAGCAAAGCTCTCCACGACACTCAGCTCTCTCCTGCTGTTTAAAGTGGGGAGTTAGTCATTTCCTGGGCTCTGATGGGCCTGTACTGGCCTGGGCATTTGGTGCCATGGCACCTGAGAATGTTAGGTGGACTTGCCCCTTAGATCACCAGCTCCTGTTTGGAAAACACTGAGCTACCTGGTAACCACCACTTCAAGTTCTGCTAGAAATTCATACTACCACATCATCCCGCTACTTACATCATTCTTTGGTTAATACTTATTTTGAACTTGACATGTTTAAACCCAGACTCATCATAAGCAATAGGCTGTTTTTGTTGCATTAAGCAAATTTCTGTTGAAATAAAGGTTTCATCCTAAAACCAACCAAACTGCTCCCATCTTGCACCTGGGAAAGAAGCCCCACCTCTTATCCTGGGAGGTGTGTTATTGAGGGCAGAGGGAAGGCTGTGCCCATCTCCTGCTCCTGGCAAGCTCTGGCAGCCCTCTCCTGGCAAGCCCAGGTCAGGCGTCCTTATAGTGTGAGAATGCACCCAGAACAGCATCCTCTTTAAGGCCTGTGTTGGACAGATGAAGTCACTGTGAATCAGGGAGTGGAGGAAATGAGCTTGCTCAGATCACAGGTTAGCAACAGGACAAATAGCAGGATTCCCAGTATCACATTCCTTACTCCCCTGCTGGCTGAGGTGGACATTTAGATGAGGCCCAAGACCTGGACTCAACCAAGGAGTCTGGTTAGGAAAGCATCATTGCAGAGAGGGCTAAGGTGTCCCCTCTCCCCCTTTGCCCAGCCTTGGTGGCAGGCCCTGAGGTCTACTCCTGCTCTGCCTGAAACAAGTACTTAGGAAGCAGCCACGGGGTTCTAATGCTAGGTGTACACATAGTAGCCTATGGGAAGGAGTGGGTGCCTGGGATGGTGGCAGGGGCAGGGATGGCTATTCAGGGGTGTCCACTGTCTTTGCTAAGGCTTTTGGAAAGCAGCAGTAGTGAATTCACTGCTATTTCTTACATGATCATTATTTTGTTGTTGTTTGGCTAACAATTATTTTATTGTTGTTTGTTGTTGACAAGTTTTTTAAGTTTGTTAACTCTAGGATCCCTTCAGCAATTTTGCTTTCTCTCTCTAAGATAAGGGAGTCCAGAGAGATGGGAGAGATGATTTCTATCCATGACAGTTACCCCTTGCCCCCTCCCCACATCCCCAGTCTGGGGTCTCCTCAGCCTATCACCTGCCCCTCTATTCAAGGGTGGTTGTGCATGGATCTGAGCACATCTGGGCCCGGCCCAGGCAGAATCCATCTCAAAAAGGGGTTGTGACATTCTTGTTGAGGTGGCTCCCATCCACAGAGCCAGGGCTGGGAGGACACTTGGAGAACCCCAAATGGAACCAAGTGGGCACCGCCAATGGATGCTACGGCAGGACAATGGCACTTCTGTAAAACCCAGCCACCAACCAACGTCTTTGTTCTTCCCTTGCAGAAAGAACAAGTCGTGGCCTGCAAATTCTGTAAACAATAGACTTTCCATCCAGTCACACGGCAGGATAGGAGGGACTCGGAGACTGTCCAGATGGGACCTCAAAGACTGAGTGAGGCTCAGGAGCTCAGGGTCTTACAGTGCATTGGCCCAGCTCTCATCCTGGATCTGGAGAACGGCTCCTGGGATACTCCTTCCCTGGGATGGCTGCAAAGGCTTTTCTCAGGAGAGTAGGTATTGGGTGAGATGGTAGGCAGTTTTTGTTGTTTTATTTTTTGGAAGATTTATTTATTTTACTTGAAAGGCAGAGTTTCAGAGAGTGAGAAACACTGCCGATTCACTCCCCAAATTACTGTAAAGGCCAGATCTGGGCCAACCCAAAACCAAGAGTTCTGTTTTTCAGATTTCTCACATGCATCAGGAGCCTAAGGACTTAGGCCATCATCCTCTGCTTTCCCAGCCCATAAGCAGGGAGCTGTATTAGGAAGTGGAACAGCTGGGACTCGAACAATGCCCACATAGGATGCCAGTGCAGCAGGCCAAAGATTAACTTGCTATGCCACTGTGCTGGACCATTTTGTTTTGTTTTGATGAGGACTGGTACCACCCTTTACTCTTCCCTGCACTTTGCTGTTTTCATGGACAATCTTTCCAAATCAAAGGCAATCCACTCTGAACCATCAATAGATACCAGACATGTTGTAGATTGCTCCCACTTGTCAACTTGGTTATAAGTCAACAGGGTGGATGCTTCTACAATCCCCGCTTTCATGAAGAGGACACTGATGGTCAGAGGTGGGGCCCTGCAACTTGTAACCAGTGGCATCTGGATCTAAACTTTGGCCAGTCTGCCTCCCAGACACCCAGATCACACCTCCTTTCTGAACAGGACAGGATCTGTCTCCTTCTAGCTTGCAGCAGAGGGAGGTGCTATAGCTTAGAGATAACACCTTCTAACTTTCCCTGTTGCTCTATTTGTACAAGCTTCATTTTTTTTCTCCTCTGGAATCTTGCAACAAGAACTCTCTGTACACCTATCTTTATAGACAGCACTGTTGTTCCATAGGCTGGATTCCCAGCACAGGCAACCCAGGTCAAAGGGTGTGTGTGTTTGGGGTCCAAACAGCTCTGGGACCTATTGTTTGAGATGCTTTCCTAACATCAAGTCATGTGATTTTCACTCATTGTTTTTCATTTTGTCCCAGGAACCGCACAGGGCACTTCTAATCCACATCCTTTAAGATAAACCCTGGGGTGGCAGAAGGTAGCCTCCCTGGAAATTTTTCCTTGCAGTGGCATTCCCTAAGAGTAGCACAGACTCATCTCCCATTGGAGCTGGAGCGAGCCGGCTCACACCTCTTTTTCCCACACTCACACCCCTTCTTCCCCACGCTCACACCCTTCTTTCCCATGCAGGGAGGGAGCAAAAGGAAGACACAAGACACAAGTAGACCTCAGAGTTCTGATCTTCAGCCTCCTTCACCCTCCCCCTTCCCAGACAACAGGTGCTTTCCAGCACAAGACATGTTGTGTGAGATGCTAGGGGCCAGACACATTCTATGCCACATCACAAGAGAAAGGAGCTCCTTCTTCCATTGGAGGGGACCCACAATTTTGGGGCTGGATGTGCCTTCAAGAATCTTGTAGCTCAGTGTCTCAGTTTACGAACAGCCCTGGCAGGCTGTGAGCAGGGTAGGCTTGTGCTCTGGGTAAGTGGCAGACTTCCCCTGAGCTGGCAGCAGGGTCATTGGGTGGGGAGGGGTGCACTGCTTCAGCTCTCTGCCTGCTGGTTCCTAGGAACCGTCTTACTAGAAAGGCGCAGTATAAATATTTTGCTAAGCAGCCAAGAGAGGAAACTTACCCAGGCTGGGCTGCCCAGTGCTGGGCGCTGGGCATGGACACAATGCTCAATGAGGGCCATTATCTGGGAAGGAGGAGGGGGGCTGTTTGTTCTTCTGCCGGATGGTGCCAGAGCCAGAGCCACCAGCCGTGGCACGCCGGTGGCTGTACAGAAGAGCCTCCTTGCGCTCAGCAGGCTCTGCCGGCTGTGCCACATGGGCCAGGAGGCTAACTCTCCCAGCTAAGAGCCAGACCTCACTCCTTCTTGCCTGAGCATGTCCATCAGAAAGTGCTCCCAAGCGAGCATCTCTGTATTTGCAAAATCTGCTCAAGGGTCCTGTCCCTGCTGGCTTATTCCAAGGGCATCACTTCGAGGAGCCCGGGCTGTCCAACATCGAAACTTCTGGCCCTTCCCACAAGACCCTGTGTTCTGGTAACAGTATCTGCCTGCCACTGCCTGCACCTCACAACCCTCTGACTGGCTGTCCTTTCCCCATTCCTCTCAGCCAGTTGATCTCAGTCCCATCTTTGCCCACCCCCATCTTCCTCTGAGCCTTCCCTGATCACCTCAGTCTCTGTGACCTGAGCTCAAATCATGACTTCTTGAGCTAGAAACAATCTTGAAAGGTCCAAAGGTGCCCTTTTCTAAACAGGCAGAGTGAGGTTTGGGGAGGTTGATGGGCTGAAGGAGGGGTACATCTGGGTGAGGCTCAGTACAGCACAGTACAGAGCTTTTCCTGTGCCACTCAGTAGCAGCCCTATTCAGGGGATCCCTTCCTAGCACTGTCTTGCTTGGTGATGGTGGGCATGGAAGTAGACCACATCTCTTCCACATTCCACTGCAGCCATCCCAGTGTTTCCTTTGGTATCCTGAGCCACCACCCTGGCCTCCTTATTCCAGCACCAGCTCCCTCAATGGCCTTGTGCTGCTCCCTTGCATGCTGCAGGTAGGCCTTCAAGGTGGGCCCCATAGTGAAGGGTTCAACAGGCTATTCCTTGTTCAGATTTCCTGTGGCTTTTCAGCATCTGCCTCCCTCCTTCCCAACTAGCTACTCCAGTCCCTTTGCTGCTCTGGCCTTCCTCCACTTAGCACACTCAGCCTGGACACCTGCCATACTTGCCTCTCACCTCCCTTGGACCCATCTTGACCACCTGGTTAAAAAATCACAGCATCTAGCTTGCATTTAAGGAAAAGATAGCAGTCTTCTATTTTATAGCTTCTTCAGCTCCTTGCAAAATATACAGCAGTGACATTATGTGTGTCTATGTCCTCTATGAGAACACAGACCTGAGAAGCAGGCGATTTTGTGTTTTAAAACCTGGGGAGAGCTCCTGGCTCCTTGTGTGTCAGCAGAACTGAATTAAGGTTGACCTGTCTCTTCAAGGATGGCTGGGGGTGGTGACTGTGGTTGTGGTGGCCCTGTGACTGCTATGTATGTTACAGTGGGAGGAAGGGTGAGATTCAAGACACCTGTCAGGTTAATAGAAGGAGAGACTAAAGGCACCGGAAGTCAGCTAGGAGGTGCCCAGATGTATTTTTAGAACCTTCTGGAGGAAACACCCTGACACCTGGGCTTCAGTGCCTGTTCTGACACAGGCAGAGCTGTCCCAGGAGAGCCAAGTCCCAGAGATGGCCAAGGAGGGCTGGCTCAGAGTGGACTGTTGGAAAGACCCAGGCTGGCCAAGCCATCCCCACCCCACTTTCAGGCCTGAATTGCAGGTGCAGGAGTTGAATCTCTGTCTAGGCTGAGAAGTTCTGCAGCATGTCACTCACTCCAAGGTCTGGCTGGGTTTAGAGGCCTTGACTGAGTTCCCTTGACCCAATTTCATTACCAATGATGAATTTCTGTTGAACATCCAAAGGGAGAGGTACAGTGGGAGGGGACCCGATGCTAAGAGAGACACAGGGAGGAGAGAGAGGATTCTGGAGCCACACACGATTCCCAGGACAGCAGACAGGCAGGGCTTGTCCTGACATGTGGGGCAGGCAGTACCAGTTCTCACGATGCTTATACACCTGGGAATGTGATCACAAGCAAATAGAAGCTTGTGATCTGAGTTTTATTTTGATTGCCATTTTTATCTATATGGCACATTTCCTTTTAGGTCAGCATGCTTTATGGTAAAGAGGGGCTGCCACTAGGTTGATTACCTGGGTGAATGGCTTGCTTAAGGTCCCTTCTCCTGCCCTCCCCTCCCTGAACACATCTCTGGTTCTTGGCTTTCTAGATACTGTGCATCTTCCCCAGGCTGTGGTCCCTATTCTCAGCATTTTTTGATCTCCATTTCAGCATTTCTCAGCTTGTCTTCCAAGTGGCTTTCATAGGCACACACATTACCTACACTGCTGGGAATTCCCAAGTGTTGTACTTTCAGGTGCTGGACACCTCGGTGATTTAATATGCTTAGTGCCAATCTCACCATGTCTGCCCTTGGCCTCAGGTTCCAGCACACCCGTAAGCCTCAGGATTGCAATATAAGAGCTGCCTCTGAACCTGGTTCTCAAAGATCCCCTGACAATTATCCATCTATCTATCTATCCATCCATCTCTTTACCCACCCATCCTTCCATCCCACCCTTCCACCTTTTCATCCATTCTCTCATCAATCCTTCTACCCATGCACCCATCTATCTACTCATCAATCCACTCACTCATCCATCCACCCACCCACCCCATCCACTCATCCATCCATCCACTCACCCAACCATCCATCTATGTGACTCTTACTCCAGCCTTTCCCTTGTCCACTAAGTAATGATTGATCATTACACACTGTGTAGCAGGGGCACTCTGCCTGGCCTATCCCTTCTCTCTCTCTATGGTGCTTCTAGCACCATTCCAGGCCCTGATATCAAGTGTGAGAGAAGCCTCCTCCAAAACTAGTTGGTCACATAACTGTAAGTAATCGACACCATGACCACCCTAGACAACTTATGTGCTGTATTTGAACCAATGTCGTTATCTACTCTTTGAGAGGAATATTTATTTACTTTTAAGATTTTCTTTCATTTATTTGAGAGGCGCGCGCGCACACACACACACACACTAAGAGATCTTCCATTATTCCATTCACCGATTCAGTCCCCAAATTCCCACACTAGCTGAATCTGAGCCAAGCCAAAGGCAGAACCTGAAACTCAATCAGGGTCTCGGACATGGTGGCACGGCCCAGTAACTTGAGCCATCACTGGCTACCTCCCGGGGTGTACAATAGCAGAAAGCTGGGAGTGTTGCTCCCAGGAACTCTGATATGGAATGTGAGTGTTCCAATGAAGCATCGTAACCCGTCCCCAGTGAATGTGGACCCCGAGGGGAATTCTGCATCCTTTCTTCTCCTTTCCTGGCTGAAGCTGGGAGAGTCATTTGTCCTGCTTTCTCCAGGTGACACTGGCCTGAATGGTGCCTATGCCTCGGCTGCAGCTTTCTTCTTCCTTCAGAGACCTTTACCCAGTCAGTTTCCCAGCCTCCACGCTGGGACAAGGCCCTGGGATCTGCTTTGTAAAACAGTAGCAGCATCCCAGCTAATTCTGTTGCAGGGTTGTGTGGACCACGCTCGGAGAACATTTGGCTCATAAAACAAAGTCTCCACTCCCTCATGATCTCTTCTTCTCTGGTGAGATCCTAGCCCTGCCCCACATTCCTACCTTATCCCTTTCTCACTCCTGCAGGAAAGCCCATGCAACCTGCCTGCTCATCACCCAGATTCCACTTGCCTCTCCTCATTTCCCCAGCCTGGGGAACCTTTCTGTCTTCCCCCCTCTAAAAGGTTCCCAGAGTTCAGAACACCACTGGTTGGGGTACCACCCACAGTCTGGCTTACCCCTGGTCCCCAGTCCTAGCTTTCTAACCAGATGCAAGTTCCCAGAGGGCAGGCAGCCTGCTTGCAGAGCTTTGGTTTGGCACCAAAGACTTCCTCAGCACCAGAAACACCTGGCACCCATTCAGGTATGCAGGGCAGAAAGACAGGAGGCCTGCAAGGGGCTACTGGGGGAATGGGGGCCTGGAGGTGGTTCTTGTTTGTGTGATTAGCATAGAAGCAAGACACCTGGGAATCCCAGAGCTGGGGCTCCCCATGCCATGGGGGAGGGGACTGGTGGGGACAGTGTACGGCAATCCAGAGAGAAGGTACAGCACTAACATGGATTAAAGGAGCTTCCTGCAGCAGTGGGAGAGGAAGAGGATGCATGCTGGAGGAGCAACTACAAGAAAGGGCAGGACCAGGAATGCTGAGCAAGGAGTCTGGATTCAACGAGTAGGTCAGGGATTAGTAGACCCAGATGCTGCCTATTTTGCTGGAGTGTGGCCATATGATTCCCTATACACCATCTGTAGTTGACTTCTTGATGGAAGAGTAGAGTGGCTACAGAGACTGTGTGGCCTGCAAAGCTACAGTAGGGACAATCTGTACTGCTGAGAGCAAGAGTTTGCAGGTTCCCATGATTGGATCTGTCCTCACCTTACTGTCCCTCTGGGATGCAGTGGGGGTGGGGCTGGTGCAGCTAACAGGTGGAAGGGTGAATGGATGAGAGGGTGGTACAGTTGTCCTGGTGGGGCCCAATAGTGGCAATAGTGTCACTGTGTGTGAAGGGCACAGGATCAACTGCTGACCCCTTCCTTCTGCCTGCACGGTAAATGCTTCTTGTCCCTGTAGCTGACAGAGGGGGCACAAAGATGCAAGGTAGCTTGGCCAAGACCACACAAAGCCAGGCTGCAGACTCTCTGGTTCCCTTGTCCCGGGTCAAGGTCTCCAGGGCAGTACATGTCTGCCAGCCTCCATGTGTGTTCGCAGGACACAGGGTCGCCTGCCCCAGGCTGAGGCGGACAGGAAGTAGGCGGCAATAGCAGGGCTATTTTGGAGAAGCGACGGGAGAAACCACGAAACTTCCTACCTGTCCTGTTTTGCTCCCATCTGCCCTCGGAAACAAGGCTGCCCCTCTCTGAGATGAAAAAGGTGCTTCTCCCCACACAGCGGCACTGCCACCAGCCACGGTGGGAGAGAGCGTGCTAAGCTTAGCACACGCCGGCTATTTTGGGAGGGCTATGTAAACAAACAGGGCTATGTAAATAAGAGAAAAGTGAGGTCACCCTTTTCAAAAAATCTAAAAATGTTCTTTCTCGATGGGGTGAGCAGCAAACCCTCAGAGAAGACTGGGGCTTTGGCTCCCATGGGGCCTCTGCTAGTCCTCCACCCTCCCTTCTCTGCACCGGCTGTGGGAAGGGCAGGTGGCCTGAGGTGGGACTCCTGGGTTTTATTCCTGGGTCTGTGTGCTTTGCCTCGAATGCCTGCAGTCACTGCCCCATCCCAGCTGCCACTGCCTCGGGATCTTTATGCCCACTCCCTTCCAAGTCCCTCCTATGTCACGCTAGTTCAGCAACTGGCCTGGGCAGTACCTTCATCTTTCCCTCTTCTTCTCCTCTGTCCCAAACCTTGATCTCCCGAGTGGCCATCAAGACCTCACAGACCTATGAGGAGTAAGTCCTGGGCCCCCAGTCTTTGTGTGTTCTCTCCACGCTGCTCTTCCAGAAATCCCAGGTGACAGTTGGTGTCATTCAAGCAACCTGGCAGAACTCTTCTTGGAGCCTGCAGACTATATCAGAATACCTGGCTCATGTCCTGGTTGTTCTGCTTCCAGTCCAGCTCTCTGCTAATGGGTTTTGGAAGGCAGTGGAAGATGGCCCACATATTTGGGTGCCTGCCACTTGTGTAGAAGACCTGGATGGAATTCTAGGCCCCTGGTTTCGGTGTGACCCAACCCTAGCTGTTGTAGTCATTTGGGGGAAGTGAACCAGCAGATAGAAGATCTTTTTTCCCTGTCTCTTTCTGTTCCTCTCTTTTCAAGTTAATAAAGAGAGAGAGAGAGAGAGAGAGAGAGAGAGAGAGAGAGAGAGGAAATGTTGAGAAATGTCTTGGCAACATCTCAAGCTGCAGCAGCAGCTCTGGGGCCTCTTGTGTGTGGCCTAAGGGCATTTCTATATGGGCTCTTCCTGCCAGTGACTCCAGCCTGCACTGTGTAGACAGCATCACCCTGTGTCTCCCATCTGTCCTCTTTCATAACTCCCTCCTCTGTTGCCTAACCTCAGTTCTCCATCCTCCTGTGCCATTAAACATTGAGATGATAAACTAGTGGAAGGGGTGTTTTTCAAATCATGTGCCATGGAGCAGCTCTGGAGGCTTTTCGAGCACAACAGGAGAGTTCTATTCTAAAATCACCATTCGCCTCCTGCGAAGTGTTTAGCAGAAAGTGCACATGCAAACATGACCTCACTATACAATGTTAGGCTCAGATTAAGACCCAATGGTGTTGCTGGCACATCCTGGGCTCCTGTGCTGAAATTCATCTTCAACTTGAAAGACTGAAGCACTTGCAAGGTCTCTTTGTTGGGTTCAGGGTGGCAGATGCTGGTGTAAAACCACACAAGTTAGCATACTTGGGCACGTCCTATGCCAAAGGCAGCTGCATCTGCCCATCTGAAGCTGGGAGCCAGGAGCCTCTTCCAGGTCTCCCACATAGGTGGCAGGGTTCCAAGACTTGGGCCATCCTTTGCTGCTTTCCCAGACACATTAGCAGGGAGTTAGATAAAAAGTAGAGCAGCTGGCACTAGAAGTGGCACCTATATGGGATGCTGGGACTATAAGGCAGAGGATAGTTTGTTGAGCAACTGTGCCAGAGTCACACAAATATAGAGTGAAAGATCTTCCAACCACTGGTTTAACTCCCCAAGATGAGTACAATGACCAATACAGAGCCAGGTTGACTCCAGGAGCTTCATGTGGATCTCCCACACGGATTTAGGAGCCCAAGCACTTGGGCCATTTTCCAGTGCTTTCCCTAGGCCATTAGCAATGAGCTGGATGAAGCAGGCAGGACACAAACTATCACCCATATGGGATGCTGCCATTGCAGGAGCTAGCTTTACTGGCTATGCCACAGCGCTGGCCTTGTGACTCTCATTAACTCTGTGTTCAGTCTTCTAGTCTTGTACTCAAGAGGCCAGAGGGTCTGTGGCACTGGGACTTGTCTGTACTGTGGCAGGCTGCTGTGCAATAGCCAGAGTTGGTCCTTCCAATTCAGGGTGCTCAGTGCTGGGAGCATGTGTTGTGCTGCAGCTGGCATGGCAGGGTGGAGGCTAAGGGGCTTCAACCATCTCTTCAACCATCTCGGGGGGGCGGGGGGAGACGGGTAGTCCGTACTGTGTGTCTGGCTGTGCTCTAGGGGATCTTTAGAGCCTCCCTGTGAGGCAGCGACCACCGCTCTCTCTTATAGATGGGAAAACTGAGGTAGAAAGATAAGCAGTCTGCTTGGAATGCTGGCAAAACCAAGCTTGAGTCCCAGTTGAGATCTAAACTGGGGGCAGCCCACATCAGTAAGCAATGCACTACACATCCTCCTCAGAGTGAGGCTCCAATGCCTGCTTCTTCTGCCTTGGAGTCTAGAGAAGTAATGCTTTCCTCCTGGGAGAAGCCCCCTCAAGGCCAGGGTCCGGAGGACCCAGAGAGTGCTGCCGAGGGGCTGGAAGCAGCTCCAAGAATATCACCTCTGAGGTGGTGAGCAAACACCTACTCTCCAGGAAGGGAGTGAATTACTGCTCATGCTCCCATCCCACCCCCAGGCCCACATGAACATCATGCCAAGTCTATTCACCCAAACGCAGGACTGCATGGGGGGTCTCAACTCTCTAAATCTTGGCTGTGCCATGAGCAAAATTAATGTTCCTGGGACCACATCCTCGGGAGTGACATGGAGGGGACGTGCGGGCCAACAAATTGATGTTTTCTGCTGGTGTGATTTTCATATCAGACTCCCCTGACTCCATCCTGTAGCTCTTGGACAAAACACATAAGGTGGTTGCATCTGATCTGACCGCTCCTCATGTCACACCCCTTGCCTGATCTGCAGCCTGAACACAAAAGCTGAAGCCACGATGTACATACCAAGAGCCAGGGAGGCACAAATGCTCCTCCAGCTGCGGGGCCACCAGCCCTCTATCCTCTGGTGCCTCCCACCACCACTACCATTCATCCCCAGGTGAATCTAACTCACAGCAAAAAGCAAAAGTCACTCCCCTGACCTGGTGTCCTCTGAACTCTTCACCTTGGAGAAGGGGGCCCTGGGAACTCAGCTAGATCAGCTAATAGGAAGGGTGGGAAGGGTTTCAGACAAGGAGAGTCATGAGGTGCAAGGAAGGAGGAGAGTGGAGCCCTGGAAAGAGGTAGGCCATGCTGTACCAGAGCTCGGGGAGGCTGTGTACTTTACCAGGGACAGAATGGAAACAGAGGACCCAGCATTTCAGGTCACCCAGACTGGGAAACAGGGACAGTACTCAAGGGCTCCAGCTCCTGACCACTGCTGCTTCAAGGACTTCCTGGTCATCATCACCATCATCATCATCACTGCAATAATGCTTTTTTTTTTTTGAGGAAGAACACTAGAAGAAAACTCAGGCAAGAAAGACCACAGCACAGTTGGCATGCATGTTGAGGAACAGCAGCCCATCACCTACCTGTGCTGGAGGCACCACTTCCGATGACCAAAACTAAAACGCTGTTCTTGTTGGAAGCCAGCGTTCATGTCCACTCCTGCTGCAGCTGCCCGCCTCCTGCATGCCGTGCTTCCCTCTACAGGGGACGGCTTGCCTGATCCGGATCTCAGGAGGCTCCTCCATGAGCTAGTTCAGGGTTGCTGTGTCTGGATCTCGAAGAATCCTGTAGGGGATGGTCAAAGGCTCTGGTTAGACAGCATTCTATGCTCACCTCTCCAGACCCAAGAACTATCTCTGTCTGGCCCCAGGAGGCCCCAAACCCTCAAGGCCTCCCAAGTTGCAGGGCCTTGACCTCGCCCCCCCCCATAGTCCACATGGAGGCAGCACTGCATGGTGGTGGCCCCTTCATCACTATCTTCTATCTATCTGTCTAAGGCTGCTCTTCCACCAGCATGGAAACCAGCATTCTAGAAGGATCCCCAGATTCCCTGCTCTCCTGGGATCCAGGCCCTGTTCATTTCTAGGGAGGCAAGCAGGTGGTTTTCAGACTGGGAGGAGATCAGGACAACCCTGACCATGCAGATTCCAGAGAAGGAAGTCAAAGAAGTTAGAATCAGAGAATATCTCCATGTGTCCTGGTTGGCCTGAGGTAAACAAAGCCATACGGGAAAGACTAGGGGTGACGGAGGGGACAGGTAGACGTGAGCAACAGAGCAACCCTCCCCATTGACAGGTAAGCCAGGAGGCTGGCCCTAGCTCCTGAAACCACAGGGAGTTGGACAATGCTAGCAACTTGAATGAACTGGGAAGGGCAGCACCTTTGCCAGAATTTCTGAAGGAAAACATGGGCCCCAGATGCTGAATGGAGCAGCCAGCATCTCCAGGATCAACATTTGTTCTGTCTGCTTTTCAGAACTGTGTACCAGCAAATGGGCCCCATTTTAAGTCACTGCATTTGAAGTACTCTGCCACACAGCATGAGAAATTGAATGCAACTTGCCAAAGTGACTCACATTCAGAAACACACTGCACAATGTAAGGCTCATCAGGACCCCTAAGGCACAACACCAGTCAGAGCCTTCAGGGCCAAGGGGAGTTTGGGCACAGAGTGGGAACTCAGGTTGGATGAGGCCATCACAGAGTCTTTGCTTCGTCATTCACACATTCATATTTGTATTTAAAGATACATCTCCATACACAGTGAGGACTTCAGGATTTTAGTAATCCTCCTCAAATCAAGGATAGGGACTAGATTGCAGCCCAGAAGTTTAAGCCATCACCTGCAACACTTGCATCTCCTATAGGTGCTGATTTGAGTCCTTTCAATCCAGCTCCTTGCTAATGGCTTGGGAAAGCAGCAGAGGATGGCCCAGGTGTTTGGATCCATGCCCCCTCATGGGATAGCCAGATAAAGCTCCTGACTCCTGGCTTGAGTCTGGTCCGGCCCCAGCCATTGCAGCTATTTAGAGAGTGAACCACAGATGGAAGGTCTGTCTCTTCTTTGTTTGTATCTCAAATAAATTAAAAAAATGAAATGTCAATTGTTTCACAAATGAGTCCTTACTTAAAAATCTACCAGTAGCATGTTTTATATGTATCATACTTATATTTTCATGAAAAAAAGTTTGCCATTGAATATTTTAATTTTTAAAAGCATTTTTAAAAATCAGCACGCAATTGTTGTACAGTGCGATGTTGTGAGATGTGTACACACAGGGTCCTGGGCAAAGTAACTGGCATCTCCATCTTCTCAGGCCTTTCTCATGTTTTCCTGGTGAGACCACCCAAAACATTCTCCTGAGTATGGGTTTTCCATCACTGACTTGTCAGACTATTGTAAGAATGAAGTAAGAAAAGGACAGCACTTTACCAAGCAGGAAGCTGCAAGTCATTTTAGCCCAATCCCACTAGGCATGTCACATCTGCACTGCCCTCTGCGAAGTGTGCCATGGTTGGCCTGCACCAGGCAGTGTGGCTGCTAAGGTTATGACACCTGGCTTCAAGTGCTGCTACTTGGGATTCTGTGGCTTTGCAAAGTTGCCACACCTCAACAGGGGAGCTAAGACCTGCAGGGCCTCCCAGGATCTGAATGAGTCAGTGCCCAGGCCAATGCCTGGCATGGGGGTGGCCTGCATGGTTGCTGTGGCTGTCATCCTGGGGTGTAACCCCATAACCTACACCCAGAAGTGTTGTCACCCTTCTCTGTCTGGGTAAAACCACACAGCACTGCTGATCAGGTCACTGAGGGCAACATCATGCCAGCCACTCACTTCATCTTAACTCGTTCCTGACCCCCAATTTCCCAATACCCTTGGAGCTAACCCCACACCTTCAGGTAGATGTCGGTTATTAATACACATGGCAGGGCTGCAGGCTTCCCTGTGTGCAAACACCAGTTTCTTAGAACACGTTCTCTGCAAACTGTCCACGATGGCCTCACTCCCAGCCTTTGCTGTGCCTCTCCAGACATGAATCCCAGTGCCTGCTGTGTACAGAGACACCACAAGCTGAAAGACCTTCCAGATTGCATGCAGCTCATGCCTAGTCAGCCTGCCATCCTGACCCCCAATAGGTAGCACAGAGTACGTCTGATACCCTCTCTCCACAGGTGTGTATTCAGTGCTCTGTGTGGTTAGACATGAACTACTTGTAATCAAGGATGGCCACGCCTCGATGTCTATGCTTAAGGGACTGACAGTGGAAGTCAGTTCTGATGGTGTCTAAATGTAAAGAGAGGAGAGAAGAGGACAGAGATATTTCAAATGGATTAGGCTAAGCCCTGATGGCTGGAATGTTCAAGAAATTGCATGGGTGGCAAAAGCACAGAGGGACAGGCAGGGGCAAGAGCTTGAGAAAGAGCCTACACCCAGTCTTCAAGTGCAGCAAGGCCAGAAACCGTCCTGATGTGGTCAGGGTGAGAGTTGTGGCTCTCAAGTAGCTGGCTCTCACAACGCCTGTGCCAGCTCTGATGTCCTGAGTGACAGCTGAGATGCCCTGTTATACCTACATCTGGGTCCCTAGAGAATGGCATGGCCATGTTTGAGTTCTGAGATGGTAAACTGGGCCCATTTGTTTTACCTCTTCCCCCTCAAAAGTCACTGAAATTGCAAGTAAGAACAGATCCTTCATAGCCCTAGCTGGTCAGAAAGCCTGGGGAAGCACAGGTGAATGTGAGAGACAGGAAATGCAACCAGAGTAAAGCTGATCCCACCTCACCTGGGCAATCAGGGCCCACCTTCCAAACACCTGGAAACTCCCTCTGCAGCCTGGGCAGGTCGGACACAATTCCTCAACTTCAAGGATAAAGGGTGAATCTCAAAGTCGGAGTTGGGGGAGTTACTGAGCACTCTCAGCCCGCTCAACAGTCTCCAATGGTTCGACTTTCCTATCCCAGGAGACTCAAGCCCCAGGAAATGGCTTGCTTACTGATTTTGGCTCCTTCTGGAAGTCCTCAGTCCATTTTTCATTGTCCTAAGATTCTCTGAAGGCCTTGCCTTGCCTCCAAATCTCTCATCTCATTGTTTACACTAGTTTTGGGCTAAGAACTGTGGCCCTGCACAGACATCAAGCCCTACTCTGATGATACACAAAGGAAACCTCCAGTCCCAAACAAGACTCACCTTGCACCCTCCTCCCGAACACACCCACCTCTGTGGAGGTGGTACTCTCCCTCCTCAGGTAAGCAGGAGAGTCTTCTTGCTCTACCAACAGGTTTTGCTAATGCTACCCAGGGAACTGTGTTGGCAGGTCAACTCCACAAAGATACAGAGACTCAGAGCGACACTGTACTTGACACCAACATCTATAACTGCTACAGGGCAACAGGGCAGAGACCTCAGAGCTCTGAGGACAAAGAGTTAAACCTATGGGATCAGCTACGCAGCCTAGTCGCAAAGCCAAAGAGAGAAGTATGAAAATAGCAGCTGACCATTTATCGCTTCCTTAAAAAAAAATGACTCAAGGGATTACTCCAACAAAATAAAAAACGCACTGAATAAGTAAACTGAGAAAGGGCAAGACAGGCTACACCAGAAACAGTGAGGAACATTTGAAGGAGAAGAGAGTGCAGTGGAATCTAAACAAATGTCTAAATTGACGGGCCTTTCTTATGGAGAATTAGGTATCTTAGAATTCTTGTTGGACAAATTTCAGGATAATCATGTCCAGGAGAAAAGCAAAGTGTAGATCTCAAATATCACTCCATGGTGGGGAGGTTAGGAAGGAAGGAAAAATGATCAAGACTTAGGACAGAATAGTCAGTAGGAAGGAGAAAAAAGGGACTAAACAAGTTACCAAAAGTGGGACCAAATGTATTAATGAGCACAATAATGTGAATAAATGAAATATTTTCATTGTAGTTAAAAGACTAGCATGAGTCGAAGGAAACCATGGCTGTTTGGGTGTAGCACAACTTAAAATGTACTAGCAAAAACCACTGACATCACAGGGGGAAAGTGGTAAAATGGGGACAAATGTCATGAAAGAAAGTCACACTTCATCTCAAGCAAAGGGCAAAAATGTTACATAAAGCAGGAGCATATAACATGGTTTAATAAGGGGACACCAAGGCATGACTCTGCTGTTGCACTGGACTGCAGAGCCACAGGATGTCTGAGACCAGGAGGGGACAGAGAGGGACAGCAAGTGTCTAGCACCTTAGTGCTCAACTCTAGTAGTGTGACTGGCTCCCAGAGAGGAACATGGGGGATGTGAAGGTTTGATGTCTAAGCTGACCTTCATACATGCTCAAGTGGCAGAGAAATCAGCTCTTCAAATGCCCTTGTCTTGGCCTGCAGGGAGACCTCAGACTCATGA
Organism: Ochotona curzoniae; assembly: GCF_017591425.1. Taxonomy (NCBI): domain Eukaryota; kingdom Metazoa; phylum Chordata; class Mammalia; order Lagomorpha; family Ochotonidae; genus Ochotona; species Ochotona curzoniae. Next base: position 10,994,850 of record NW_024465451.1, read on the forward strand.
GTGCATGAGTTGTGCAGACCATGGGCTCTGCTCTCAGTGAAGAAGTAGAAATCAACACACACACACACACACACACACAAGCAAAACAACAAACCAAGTCACTGATGTACAGGACTGTTTAAAGATGTCTTCCTCGATGGCCCCTGAAACAAAGGGGATGATGGCCAGAGTGGAGCCCGAGGAGGGCTGGCAGTGCACAGACGACACTGGACCCTTCCCTTTCAGAATCTGTGAGCTGAGTTTGGAGGGGGAGTGGAATATCATTCTTAAAGGTTTTCATGAGCACATGATAAGGAATTAAGCATTTCAAGCTAGACCCTGAAAAAGAACAGAATAAACCAAAATGACCAGAGAAGAAGACAGAATAAAGTTGGAAACAAAAATGAATAAGTGAGAAAATGACAGCGATCACAACAACAAAGAAGTCATGAAACTGCACATGGATTTCTCTGCAAAGCCCAGCGAGCTGGACAGATTGATGGCACACCTGAGCACTGGGGAGAGCAAATGAACTGAAAACTGACAACTTCAGAGAGAATTATAAAGTATAAGACAGAAGAGAAAGAAGAAAAACTGAAGGACCAATGATGAGAAAAAGAAACAAAAAAATGTTGTATAAGATGGAATTCCTAGTAACCAGAAAAAGGATGAGTTATTTAAACAAAAGTACTAGGACCCACCTGGCTGTCTCTTCACTCATTAACTAAAGAAGGGCTTTCTCTGTGTTTAGTTCTGCTCTGGGCACTGGGTGTTCAGACGGAACAGAACAGAAAAGGTGCTGCCCTATGGACCTGCATGTCTAGCCAGGGCACACACAATAACCAGTAGGGAGGGGCAGGTGTATGGCACAGCAGGTAGGATGTTGTTTGGGACACTTGCATTCCACATCAGATGGCCTGGGCTCAGGCTCTTGCTTCCCTTCTGATTCTAGCTTCCTACTAATGGGCACCATGGGAGGAAACAGATGATGGCTCAAATACTTGGGTCCCTGTTACCTACATGGGAGACCTGGATTGAGTTTCGGGTTACTGGTGCTGGTCTGGCCCAGCCTTGATTGTTTTAGGGGAGTGAAACAGTGGATGGAAGATTTCTCTCTCTCTTTCTCTCTCTCTCTCTCTCTCAAATAAAAAATATTAAGCAAAAAGGTAAAATAAAAGGACATGGCAAACAGCACCAAGCGACATGAAGAAAATGAGGCAGTAAAATGGGACACAGGTGAGACAAGGTAGAGAACACTACTTTAAACAAGGACAATGTATCACACACAGAGAAACATGTATGTGGGTTAAAGACACAGACCATACACATGAGCAAATCCATGCCAAGTGCAACAACTCAGAGAGCAGTTATAGAATGGTGATGGAAAATAGCTTCTAAAGCCTCAAATGGACTTCAGTGCTCTTAAAGGAAAAAATGAACAAACCTGACTACACACAAATACAAAACATTAGATACATCAAAAGACTTCATTCACAATTAAAAAGCAAACTGACAGATTAGGTAAAAATATTTACAACATATTAAAAAAGATATTTGCAATTTACAACATATTGAAAAAGATAATTGTAATTTTCGTAATAGGTAATAAACACCTGATAAAGCAACAAGAAGTGACAGTATAATCAATAAAATGGAAAGAGAACATGAATAAATAATTATTTGAGGGACAGAAATGTCTGCAGGGTTTGTGTTGTGGCAAATTAAGCTGCTGCTTGCAATGCTGACTTCCTGTATGGGCAGTAAGAGGTCCATGAGTTCTGACTGCTCTGCTTCCCAATCAGCTTTCAGCTAACGTACCTAGGAAGGCAGCACAGCATGAACCGAGCCTTATAGGCTCCTGCGGCCATTCATGTGGGAGATCAGGGCAGAGTTCCTGGCTCCAGGCTTCAGCCTGGCTCAGTCCAGCCCTACAAATGAAGGATCTCTTCTTCTCGTTCTCCCTTCCCCCACCCCCAGTCTTTCAAATGAATAAATAGGTAAATCTTTAGACAATGTCTAATAAAGTCACACAAAGATACTATTTTCATTAACAATAGAAGGATTCATGTTAAAGGTCAATATCTCCTTTCCCTACTTGGTCAGCTAGGAAAAAAACAATAATTAAATGTGGGGGAGGGTTGGCCAAAGGCTACTTTGCAAACCTTGGAAAACCTTTTTACCAAAGGTATACTGACCTAGCAGCTTGCTTCTTTTAAAGATTTATGTATTTGTTTATTTATTTATTTAACAGATAACAGAAAGGGACACACACACAATGAGAGAGAGAGAGAGAAAGAGAGAGAGATCTTTCATCTGCTGGATTACTCTTCCAATTCCTGTGATAGCCAGGGCTGGGTGACACCATCTGGGTCTCTCACATGGATGGCAAAGGTCCAAGCACTTGGCCATCTTCTGCTACTTTCCCAGGCACATAAGCAGGGAGCTGGGTCAGAAACAGAGCAGCTGGCACTTAAACTAGCACTTCTATATGGAATACTGGCATCACAGCTACTCCCCTGGGCCACCACAGTGGTCCTAACCCAGCAACTTTGTAAGTAGACACATGTTCTCATATATACCGCATGTGTGTGGATCACCAAAAAAACCACTGTGTTTATTTTTTTAAATATTTATTTATTTGAAAGGTAGACAGAGAAATAAACCGAATAAACACTCTGCTGGTTCAATCCCCAGAATGTCTACATTAACCTAGCCCAGGCTGCAAATCCAGGAGTTTGGAATTCCATCTGATTCTCTCCTGTAGGTGGCAAGGACTCAAGGGTTTGAGCCATCCTCTGCTGTCTCCCAGGAGCATTAGCAGGGAGCTGCATGGAAAGCAGAGCAGCCTAGACTCAAACCAGCAGCCCATCATGGGATACGGGTGTCTCAGGCCATGGCTTTACCTCCTGTGTCACAGTAACAGCCCCAAGTATCACTTTTCTAATTTAAAACTGAAATGAACGTTTGCAGAAGCAGAGTGCTGGTTGTCTACAGCTGGGGATGGAGGAAAAGTGAGCCTGGCTGATGGGTGTGGCACACACCTTTCCAAGGTGAAAGGTTTTATAGAGATGGTGACAGTGACAGTGATGGTGATGGTGACAGCCAGCAATCTTAATGTGGTTTTTGGGACACGGAACTATATGCATCAATATAGTTAATATGATATGAAAATATTTCTTTTGAATTTTATTATTATTATTATTTTGTTAACAGGGATGGACTGGTGGGTCGCAAGGGAGTTAAGAGCCCTGAGGAGGAAGGGCAACTGCAGCCCTCTCACCATGCTCCTGGAGAAGCACAGCATCACGGCACAGCCTCTCAGGCAGGTGGCATGTGCCTCCCCTGTGCCCTGGGCACTGGGAATGGCATGCATCTGATGAAGGATTTTAAAAAGAACCCATCCACTGTGCAGAGGCCGGCCTCACTGCCTCACAGCACAGCAGCTCTCCTAGGGCAGGGGAGGAAGTAGGGGCCCGAAGGCTTTGATCCTAGAGAAGGAAGAGAAAACCAGGGCCAGACAGCACACCCAACAAGCACCCTGCTCCTCTACATGGCCAGGACTCGTGCAGATGGGGCCAACATCCAAAAGCTGAGTCTGATCAGCCTGTGGCAGGGCACTGCAGAGTGAATCTGTTCTCATTTTTATTTCTGCGAATCAATAAGGAAACATGAGCATCCAAGTCCCAGGGAAATTCATGGTGGAATTGTTTAGAATAATTCCAGAGGATCTGTCTGGGCTCTGGCCATTGAAAGGAAAAACAGGAAGTTGCCTGGGACAGTACCCAGTCAGTCCTGACATCAGTGGAAGGACCTGGGTTCAGATTCTGCTTTCATCTTTTAATAGCTGTGTGACCTCAGCAGAGTTACTTAACCTCTCGGAGCCTCCTTTTCCCCATGAGTCAGAAATGCAGAGCATTACCCCTCCCTGGCTCTGTCATGCGGAATGTATGAGACAAATTGGGAGGCAGATCAGCAGCGAGACAGCATACAGGAGGCACTCAATGAGTGCCCATACCCTTCTTCAGGGGCCCGTGTCTTCCTTCCTCATTGTCCTGGCTGGCATTCTGGGGCTGGGGTTAGCCCTGGGAAGCCCCTTAGTCAGGTTTGGGACTCCTCCTCTCCTAGGGAGCTCCCAAGTGCTCAGTGCCCGTGCTTCCTGCTGAGAACCATCCCAGGCACCTGGCTGCCCAGGGCTATTTGGAGCCCTCCTAGCCCTGGGTGTGCACTCTGGGCAACAGGCTTCTCCCTCAGCCGGTGGCTGACTCACTGCCTGGGGAGGTGTCCCCGACGAGGAGCTGGAGCCGGTAGAGGCAACGCAGCTTGGGGATTTGACGCAGAGGAGCTGGCTGTTGCAAATGGCTCACAAGTTTCCCAGGACAGGCAGAGGGTTAAAAATAGCTGATGGTGCCACATTTCCGTTTGTGCTGGGGATACAGAAAGAGGAACTACAAGCCTGTCAGTGGCAGCCAGGGATGCTAGAAGCTATGTTCTGGAACTGGGTGGAAGAAACCTTTCTGGTTTTCAGGCAGCGACAGGGTGGGGAGGTGCTGGTGGTGCAGGGGACACCAAGGTGTGAGACTAGGGTACGCAGGAGGAGCAGGGGTTAGCAGCACATGAGAGCAGAGTGGTTGCACTTAGGGCAACAGGTGCTGAGGGCTCCTCTGTTCAGACAAGCAGCAAGGGAGCCACTTCCTGCCACACCAGGGCACACCTCATGGTGGCTGTCTCTCACCCCAAGCCCCTTGGAACTAGGCACTCGTCACAAGGAGTGTAGGAAAGATACCTTCTTCTCCTCACTGTGAACAGCAGAAAGCCGGTGGCAACCTGCACAGCAGGGTACTGCTGCATGCTCAAGGGTAGCTCAAGCACCTTGGCCAGCCCTGGGCAGCTGCAGGGTACACAGACAAGGGAGCCTGCCCTTGTCCTTGTCCCTGTCCCAGATCCTTCATGATCCAGTGGGAGCCAGCAAACCAGCGATGACAGCTCCCATTCTCCCAAGGAGCCCCGAGCATGAGCCACAGTCTTCCACTTCTAAGATGGCTCTCAACATGCCCTGAGATTGTAGACATGGATGGCAGGGCCCTGGAAGGGACATGGTGCTTGCCAAGTGCCTACCAAGTGTTCAGGCTGGCATCTTAGTGTCAGGGGACATCACCTTCATCTGATAGAACAGATATGTGGGAAGCCTGGAGTGGCCAGAGAGGCCAAGACTTTGACATCAGGTGAAACTGGATGCCAATGGCCTTGGTCACTGTGTAGCCTTGGGGCCTAGGAATCATAGTTTCCTGTTCTCTAAAGGGGGAGTGTTGGGGCACACACTGGGGCTGGTGTGAGAATTTAAATCATACTCAGCCAACTCTCCCCTGGACGCCGTTTTCTCTCACTTGCTCTTCTGTTGTTTCCACCTTTTCAGCCTCCCTTATTGTTTGTCATTTTGTCTTTTTTAAAAAGGGGGATGCCACATGCCTTTACCAGAGTAGCGTTTTAGACTCCCAGGAAGGCCAGGGAGGAGCCAAATAAGCTGCTACTCTGGGAGACCCTAGAGAGCTGAGAGCCTCAGTCAGGGTCCCAAAGAGCTGGGGGTAATGACTGTCCTTCTGGAAGACCAAGAAAGGGAGCTTGTGGGGGAGGGGCTCTAGCAGGGTGGGGGAGGGGAGAATTACCTTCTGCACCCACAACAACCATGTGCTTGGCCAAGAGAGGAAGTCAGGCGACCCACAACATGCCCCCACGCCCCATGTGTGGGGTTGGGGAGGACCCTGCCAAACTTCTGGGCTCCATTCCAGCCTCTCTCCCACGCTGTACCGCCCCCTCCCCACTAGCTCAGAGTGTGGGGGCACAGAAAAGGCCATGCCCAGGGCAATGGTTTCCACCGCGCCCACCGCTCGGTGGGACGCTTGCTCTTCCTCTTTTTGGACTTTGTAACCGAGTGGGCACCTTTTTCCAGAGAGAGTTTCCATTGCATCAGTCACTGACACGGTAACCACCTCCACGCAAGTTGGGGTTTCAAATCAGTGAGCTGGAGCAGACCTGTGGGGCCCATCATCGCATACAGGAGGTAGGGGGTCTGTGCCCTCAGTTCAGGGGACCTTGCAGCCCTGGGTCTGCCTTAAGAGCTGGCCCCATGCCTGAGAAGTCCACTCCATCTGAGAGCATCCTAGAAGATGAGCCCCCAGGTTCTAGCCCCGCCTCTTCCACCTGCTCATGGTACAGTCCAGGCAGGCCATTTGCCTAACGTCCCTAGGCTCCGTGAACTAATGTGCAAAGTGAGAACAGTGGTGGCGCCAACGTGGCCGCATGTGGGGGAGGATGTGACCTGGTAACCCACATAAAGCACTAAGGGTGGTGCCTGGCCCAGAGCTTCAACACATGTTCCAAACAGGGACCAAGTCTTCGTTTTCCACCAGTCTGTCCCCTCCCCAAGGGACCAGCCTGTTTGCACAATCACAGGCTGTCCTGACACCTAATGCTCACTGAGTCACGCCCTGTCCCAAGTATTGCAGTTCCCACAGGGAACAGACTCCACACTTAGGCATCCCTCTACCTGTCTGGAGTGTTAAGCCACTTCTGGCACCAATGCTGTGTGTTTCTCTGGTGGGAATGTTAACTCTGCTTCATTGTGGCCAAAGCAGCCCATGGTGGCAGGACCACCTCCTCCAGGAAGCCCTCTGTGACTCCGCCTTCTCTGGCCATTAAGGCTCTCTCATTAGTACACTTTGCCTCTTCACTGCAATACTTTCCCCCCTCCTATCCCAGGAGTGTAACGGGAGCAGGTGTTTATTGGCTTCCCATCCTGCACCGCTCTCCTATCTCCTAGGACAACATTGGGATGGGTGTGGTGCATCTCCGTGCTCTCTGATGACCCCCGTCCCTTCCATCCCTGGCAAAGGGGAAAATCTTGGTACATGAAAACGAGTCAAGGGCTTGCAGGCACACACATCCTCCTCCTACTGACCTGGCTGTTGGCTGGATCCCCAGGGGCTCCTACCCCACCCCAAACCAGGCTCCACATCCCAGGGCACCTGGCTAGGGTCACATGGCAAATTTCACAGAGGCAAATCCATGTCATAAGGTGATTAAGTGAACAGATTTCCCCGGGGGTCTCGCGAAGCTACTAGCTCCTGTCCACCTCTAGGCCATCCTGACTCAAGCTTAGCATCCCTCACCACCTCCCCATGTGACCCTGGCCTCTTGCCTGAACCAAGCGCCACACTGTCCAGGGGATATTCCTTCTTCCCTGCTAGTTCAGCGTTGCCTGATCCTTGACAGCCACTGTCAGAACCCCACATGCTCTGTGACAGTGCGGGGAGTTTGGGGAAAGGTGTCTCCCTTGGGCCTAAGTGGTGCTGGGACCCCAGCCACACCACACAAAGAGACCCACCCTCCCCATGCAGACCTTAGGATGCAGTGGGTCCTGCACCAGCACCTGCTTGGCAACCGGGAGAACATGGGACAGTGAAGGAAGGCAGCACTGCCTGCTTCCAGGCTGGAGAGCTCCCTTTCCAGGTCTGAGCGTCAGGTGCCTTTGCTGAGCTAGCAGGTACACCATTCATCCAGATGAAAAAGGTGTTCTCAGGATCTCTGCCATCCCTGCAGGTCCCAGAGCTCAAGGGGCCTGAAGTCTTCAAGGCACACATCTGCCTTTGTGCTGGCCATGTGGCCTGGGAACCTGGTGAGTGGAAGGGACTATACAGAGCATTCCTCCTCTGGCTACTCTGAACCAAGACCTTCCATGGTGCCATCTGCCTGTGTCCACATCTCCCCAGATTTTGCCCATACTCCCACCCTTTTCTGTCCACACCCCCAGCTCCCTGACCCCCAATCTCTACCAATAGCCACATTCATGGGTTGGTACTTGGAAGGCAGTTCGGCACAGTCTGGGGTCAGATCCACACAAGCAGCTAAGCCGTCCAGGATGAATGACACTTTCCTCTGGGCCTCATCGGCAAGCCCACACAGGTCCCTTCCTGTTCTAACACCCCCACCCCTCCAAAGACTGATTTATCAGTCATAATTATCCTTCTCAATTAAAGAAAGTCAAACAAACAAAAGCTCATCACACATCTCTCTTTTGAAAGCCAGGACGGCTTGAAAGAATGTCTCTAAATGGTGGTCATCTCTGTGTCCCTATAAACCAGGGGTTTAAAACACACATGCTCCTCCCTCTGGCTTCAAGCTCTTACCAACTGCCTGAGATGACCTCTCCAGCTCCACATCAGACAGAACTCAGGGGACTGGTAGGCAGTATACAGCGTAGTGAGCTAAATTGCCACCTGTGGCACTGATTCAAATCCCAGCTGGTCTGCTTCTGATCCAGCTCCCTGCAAAGGCACCTGGGGAAGCCACAGAGGATGGCCCAAGTGTATGGGCCCCTGCACCCACGTGGGAGGCCCAGACACACATCCAGGTTCCTGGCCCGCTCTGGACATGACAGCCATCTGGAGAGTGAGCCAGCAGATGGATAATCTCTCTCTTTCTCTCTGCCTCTCAAATAAATAAATCTTTTTTCTTTAAAGGAAGCTGGAGGGCTTATCTATATCCTCTCACTCCTTCAACCTCTCTCCCTGGCCCTCAGCTTCTTGAGGAGAGGGGCAGACCAGCCATGGGAGCCACACCTGCCCAGGTACTGGCCACAGTGGGCAATGGATAGGAGGGATGCCTTCCAGAGACATGGCACACATTCCAGAGACACAGCACATGGCACACATTCCTCCAGGCACTCTGTGTATGTGTGCAAACACACTCAGAGGCCCACAGCTAGCCCAAGGCTGCCCCATTCCAAGGAGCCAGGTGCCCACCAGGTCCCACATTCCAGAGAACAGCTGACACAAGAACATGGGCTCTGTCCAGGAGAAGGGACCTTTATTTCTGAAGATGTCAGTCCCATCTGCCATCATGGGCCTCTGAGTCCTTGAGTCTTACCTTGAGTGACAGGGTCTGTCCCACAAAACAAAGCAAGGTCTCACCCGACTCTGGCTGCCTGGGCCCTGAAGACTGCGGGGCTCCTTGCCTGAAGCCCTTCTGACCACAAGTGAGGGCAGACGAGAAGGTGAGAGCCTGAACCTGAGATGGGGAGGCAGTGGGACTGCACTTCTGGCCCTCCTTCAGGCCCGGCTCTCCCAGGGGTTGCCTGTAGTCTTCTGTTGCTACCTTGAAGCTGTACAGATCCTGTGTTCCAAATCACATTGTAAACTCCTTCCCAGAGGCCCCAGAGTATGCACTCCATACAACCATACATACAACCTATACAACCATTCATGACCCACAGCTTCTGGTTATCTTCTGCGCAGTGTCTATCAGCTTGCATGAAATAGCTAATTACATCATGACTTCTCACCTCCTGGGAGAGGGCCAGGTTCTGTCTGTCTTGTTCTCAAGTTGCAGCCCAGTCTTTAACACAACAGAAAAGAGACGCTCAGCACATACATGATGGATGAATACACTCGTGCAGTCATTTATTCCTGCATTTATTTGAAGGGCATGAGGAACTGTGCTCTGGGCCTAATTCCCCCTGCAGCTCCTTAGGTGCCCTGGAGCTAGTCATTTCCACCCTCCACACTCAGTTTTCTTATCTGTGAAATGGGGCGTGGGCTACACTTTCCGTGCTGTATTTGCATGACCCTGGGGAGGAGCACCTTCTGACATCTGACATCCTGGCACCCTCAGGGTCTCCTCCGTGACCTAACCTCTGGTCTCCTAGGTTCTGCCCAGGCCTTTAGGCACAAAGGAAGTGCTTGTTAAAAACAGGGAGACAGGGGCTTCCAGGCGGCCTGGGTGAAGTATGCTACTGTGGGGAGAGGACTCATTACTCCTGGAATCTTAAAGGGAGACAAATAAGTCTCCAGGGCAGACGTGTTTCCTGTGAAGGGGGTGGGAGTTGTTAAAGGGCTTCGCCAGCAGCTTCAGTTACCAACCCGCAGCACACGCGGGAGGTGGGGGGAGGGGACCGGTTCAAGGTCACCTTGAGTCACCAAGCATCAACCCCAGGTGTCTCAGGCTCCAGGCTAGACTCACTCAGCCTGCAGAGCATAGTTCCCACCTGTATAGGGTACAGGGTGTCAACTGGCAGGGGCACACATGAGACATCAGAGAGAGGATGACTGACATGGAGGGGACAGGATGGGAACCTTGGAGAACAGGAGAATCTGAAGGCTCAGCAGATGGCATTCTGGCCAAAGAGGCAGAGTGCCTTCTGGGATTGCCCCTCCCCGGCCAGTCCCCGCAACAGCTCTGGGCAGGGGTGTGCTCCCTGAGCCATGGCCTCCTTTCTGCTTGTGCCCGAGAGGGAGGCACAAGACAACAATCAGATCCGAGGAAGAGAAAAGCTCTCAACAACACCTTTAGAAGCCTTCTCCCCATCCCTCCCACCCCCACCAGATGATTTTGGCAAGGCCTCTGGGACAAATGACCACCACACTCAATGGTTTCAGCAACACAGATGTTTTATCTGAGGATCCTGGGGGTCACTCGTCTGAAGCGGGTTCCGCTGGACAGAAAGATGATTCTGCCATCACTGCCACCATACATGAAACACTTCTCTAAAATACAGCTTTGGGAGGAGGGCCACCCTGCTTGCTTCCTCTCCTACTCTGCTTTTCAGGCCATATAGAGCAGTGGGGGCCTAGTGGGGTTTAAGCTGGAGGTTTTTCAGGCTGCCTGAGGGAGAGCTTGTCCTGCAGCCTGGCTTCTAATAGGGAACACAAAGTGTGGGGTTGGTCCCTAGGGATCTGCCTGTGCATCCTGCGGGCTCATAACATGTGTGACCATGTGTGTCCTCTGCCTCCTCCCCCAACCCCACACCTGAGCCTTCCATCCCCACAAAGTCTCCAGTCTCTCCCTCTGACCTATTATAGAACCCTGAAATCTACAGGACACCATTTCTTAGACCAGAGCCCACTATATTCTGAATTTGCCCAGATCTTGGGCCTCTGGGATGTGCCTGGGTCTCTGCTGGTTGGCATCTAGAGGCCAGCTGCCCATCCTTGCAAGGTCAACAGGTGCCCAGTCCTGCCTTCACTCCCTGTGTGCTCTGCCCACCTTTAAAGCATCCCTCTTAGCACCAGCTTTCATGCTTTCAACCTCTGTAGTGGTGCAACCCAGGGCACAACTGTAAAGACTGCCCTCCCTGTCCACCCCCGAGGCCTGGGCCTTGCCTTCCACACCTTCCTAACATGGCGTTGTGTCCTTGTGGCCTTAGAAAGCCTCTGCCAGAACTGCTTTATTTTTCAGTCTTATATCCTACGCTGTCAGCAGGAAGCAAGAGATCCCACACTCCCTGCAGCTCTTCTACAGGTCTTGGCCCCACTCATTCTCACCTCAACCCTGTGATTGTCAGCTCCATTTTGTAGAGAAACAGCCAATAACCAGAGGAGGGAAACAACTGCCCAGGTTCAAAGGCAATATGTGGTAGAATACAGACAGGATACCACACAGCTGCCTGGGGGTCCAGGGGACGGAGACATACACTGTCACAGGTCGCTTCCTAGAAGCCAGAAGCCCTGGGCAGCTTGAGGCATCTCCAGCCGTGACTGTTCAGGGACACTGGGAATTCACTTTGTTAAAAAGGGAGGATAGGGCCTGGTGTGAGAGCATGGTGGCTAAATACCTTAAACGCACCAGGATCCCATATAGACACCAGTTTTAATCCTAGTAACCCCGCTTCCCATCCAGCTCCCTGCTTGTGGCCTGGGAAGGTCCCAGTGCCTTGGGACCCTGCACCAGCATGGGAGACCCCAACGAAGCTCCTGGCTCCTGGCTTCGGATTGGCTTAGCTGCAGCCACTGCGGTCACTTGGGCAGTGAACCATTGGACAGAAGATCTTCCTCTCTGTCTCTTCTCCTCTCTGTATATCTGGCTTTCCAATAAAAATAAATAAATCACTTTTTTTTAAAAAAGGGAGGATATTAAAAAGGGAGGATACAGGATCCTACTTTTTAATGTGTGGAGATTGGGTTGTAATGCACCCCATTGTTGTTGTCCCCATAAGAAGAGCAGAGTTCAGAAACGGAAGTGACTTGCCCAAGGCAGGGGCCTCTGACCCTGAAACTGGGGACTGATCTCATTCCCCCACCTACTCCTCCAGAGAAAGAAAGCTAGCCACAGGTTCTATGTGGCCCTTGACACTGCATGGCACAGAACCTGGCATCCCCTATGGTGTGAGCCTGGTTCCTGCCTCACCAGCATTGGAAGTGCAAATACTCCAAGTGTCCAAGTCCTCGTTTGAACAGCAGGGACACCTGTGTCCAGGAGCTTGAAATGGCACAGACACAGGTTCACAATCAGCAGAGTTACAGGTAAAGAATCTGTGCCCCAAGCCCCAAGCCCCAAGCCCCAAGCCCCAAGCCCCAAGCCACCTGTACAGGGAGACGGAAAGGACCTTGTATTTAGCATCATAAACCTCAGGGAGAATTCTGGCCCCGACGTTCATTGTCCTGCGGCCAGGAGCCACCCACCTGACTTCTCTGAGCCTGACTGTGGCAGAGAATAATGTCTGCTACCGGGAATTTGAAACAAGGTAGAATAAGTGGAGGGCATAAAGACACTCCAGATCTGGACTGCAGAGTCCCAGGCTCCTTATGATCACTCTGAGTTTCCAGCTGTGGGGACTGGGCTCAGGACTCTGCATTCCTATTCTGCATTAGTCGTCCACCGTGATCAATCGACCACACTTGCAGAAATGCCTGTCAATAGCACTCAGCATGTGCCTCCTCAGTAGCTGAGGATCCTTGACGCCTGCCGAGCTGCACTTGGCTGCTGAGAAAGACACGGCCAGAGAAAATAAGTGATTTTCCCCAAACACACTTCCTGTGAAGTCCAAGTGATAGGTACCAGGTTGGGGCATCCAGGACTGGGAGGGTGAGGTGAGGATGCCCCTACCCCTTTTTCTTGGAGCTCTTTTGTGGGGAGAGACCTGGCTGGAGGCTTGGCTCCCAAGGGCTCAGGATCAGGTGCAGGGGAGGGAGCCCCTGGGGAGGGAGTCCCCTGGGGCTCAGTTCCAGTCCTGCTCTCTGCAGTGTCTTCATGAAGACAGGAAAGAAAGAACTGGAAATATGCTCATTAAATCTGCATCTGGCACCCAGTTTGGCAGGGTTGCCAAAATCCTGTAAAACTCGAATTAAATTAGCAAATTGGAAAGAAAATGATTTTAAGCAGGCATGGTGGAATTCATTGGGGCCAGGTTGGAGCTGGTTGGGGAAGTCGGGAAAGCCCGCATCTCCCCCTACACCACTGTGGGGTGCAGAGACCTGGCTGGGAACCCCAAGGGGTGAGGCATAGACCAGTGAACAGAGATGATCCAGAGGACTGAGATACCCTCGTGGTGTAGGAGTGACAAAGAGGCCCCTGCATCCCTTCATATGGGGGCCAAGGAGAAGAGGCATGGCAGGTGGCTGGGGATGGGGAGGGTAAGACAGGGTGGGCTGACTAGACTGGCCAACCCCATGGGGTAGGGATGCAGGTGGTGAACTGGCATGGGGATGGTTGGCGCTGCTGTGATCACCATGGCACTCTTACAAACAGAGTTTACTATCTAGGAGAGAGGATGCCAGAAGGGCTCTAGTGAAGTCCATCACTTGGACTTCACAGGAACTTGGAGACTCTATGGAAAGCAGAGGCCAGAAGCCTTCATGAGGCACCTGCTGAGTGCCTAGGACAAAGTTAGATGCTGGTTGTAGAAAACTACAATCTCATTTAGCCTTCACAGCACTGCTGAACCACATAGTAAGTAAAACTTCTAGTTTTAACACAATAGAAAGATTAAAAGTCTATAGCAGGTAAGTCATCTTTGCCTCCTCAAATCCCCCCTCAGCAGGTAAAACCACTGCTCCCTGGGGGGCTGCTGGGTCTGTCCCCAGGCTGTGTCAAGGGACACAAAAGCCCAGTCAATAGTTTAACTTTCCTGTGTCAAGATGGGGTTAGACTAAGCATATCACACAAACCAATCCCCATTTGGACAGGGAAGGTCTTGTGTCAGAACCCAGAAGATAGCTCACAGCCCTTTGCAGTAAACACAAGGTATACATAGCATAGATACTCCATAAGCATTTGTGGCATCACTGCTGCTGGACACTGAGGCCAGCTCCAATTTCTCTCTACTACATGCAACAAGGAAATATCTTGTGCAGATGCATCTTTATGTAAAGTGGCTTGCCCATGGCTGAGATTTGCAGGTTCAATGCAATTCCATTTGGATTGAAGCTTGATCTTAATGTTTATTTAGATGCCCAGGCCTCTTTATTTTGGCCAACAGTAGACCCATCTCTGCTTTCCATTTTACATTTCACAACCCATAAACAAGACTATCTCCTCATTTTAATTTATGAGCTTTGTGTTTACACAGCAGGGTCCTCCTATGTTGATGGACCTGTTTATATACCTTTTGTATATTTTTTATCTTTTTTTTTTTAAAAAAAAGATTTATTTATTTTGACTTGAAAAGCCAATTTACAGAGAGGAAAGACACAGAGAGAAAGACCTTCCATCCTCTGGTTTACTCTCCAAATGGCTATAATGGCTGGAGCTCAGCTGATCCAAAGCCAGGGGCCAAGAGCTTCTTCCAGGTCTCCAATAGAGGGGCAGGGTATTATGGTTTTGGGACATCCTCTACTGCTTTCCCAGGCCATAAGTAGGGAGCTGAATGGGAAATGGAGCAGCCAGGACACAAAAAGGCACCCATATAAGATTCCAGCACTTGAAGGAGGAAGACTAGCCTGTTGAGCTGCAGTACCAGCCTTACACAATTTTGAAAGGCTGGCTATCTTTTTAATTCACTGATGGGATTCTAATAAAAATTCATGATTATCATGAAACATTCTGTGTGCCAGGCACCATTCTGGACTCTCCTACAAGCTTCAAGGCACAGAATCAAAGGCCTGGAGACAGCAGTTATAGCCCAAGTGGACAGCCAAGCCCTGGAGTCCTAGAGAGTGTGAGTCCCTTGTCTGAGGTCACATAGTCAGTGAGGCAGGCCAGTCTTGGAGACTAGCTGAATAACCGCTTTGATCTCAAAGGAGTTACTTCCCAAGCTGCCCTCAACAGTTTCCATCACTGAAGCTGTGAAGAGAGAGAATTCCCCGCTACACAACCCCTTCCTGTCAGTTCTTCTTTCCTTGATTTGCAGAGTCTCTAAGGAAACCTGGTTCTCACTAGGTGCCAGGTAAGGAAATGCAGGCTCAGCCCTGATGAGAATAGAGGCAGCCATGAAGTCGAATTGAACCTGCCCCTTGCTGGCACGATGCTCGGGAACAAGGCTAGAAGGACAGGTAAAGGTCAGGGAGAGGGAAGCCAAGGTGGGGCCCAGGCCCTGGAAGGCTTTATGGTGCAGGGTGGGCAGTTTGCAGGGTGCTGAAGTGAGTAACAGAAGCAGGTGGCAGATTGGGAACAGGAATTACGGATAAAGATATTTGCCACACAAAAAAGCACCCAACACCTGCCTTGGAGGCCCTCTCCCCGTCCTTACCTCCCCTGCCTGATGACTTTGGCAAGGCTCCTGGCACAAATGACCTCCACATTTAATGGCTTCAGCAACACAGATGTCTTATTTGAGGGTCCTGGGGGCCACTGGTCTGAAGCAGTTCCACATAGTAAGCACACCTGTATGTGTAAAAGTATTGGGAGCTTGCTTGTGGAAACCACAGTCAGCAAAAGGGTTTCTGGGCTTACAGAAGTTTTGAAAACCAATTTATGTATTTGAAACTTAAAAGTGTGTGTGCGTGTGTGTGTGTGAGAGAGAGAGAGAGAGAGAGAGAAGAGAGACAGATCCTCCATCCACTGGTTTACTCCCCTAAATGTTCATAACAGCCACAGGCTGGGCCAGGTTGAAGCCAGGAGCCAGGAACTCCACCTAGGTCTCGCACATGCAAGTTAGCAGATCAAGTACTTGAACCATCCTCTGCTGCTTCTCGAGTGCATTATCAGGAAGCTAGGTTGCAAGCAGAGAACTCAAAAATCGAGCCAGGCACTCTGACAGGTGACGCTGGCGTTGCAAGTGGCGGCTTCACTCTCTGTGCCCCAACTCCTGTCCCTGTGGTGAAATTTTTTTTCTTTTTTTTTTTTTTTTTTAATGAGACTCTGGGTCAGCTCCTAAAAATGTCAATGTCATGAGTGGGTTTCTGGGCTATAGCCACACAACTGCTTTCCTAAGCCTGGCACTTTGTCTCAATAGATGTGATAACACAGCACTCCTGTCTCCTGTGACTAGAACGTGCGTGTGTGTGTGTGCACGTGTGTGTACAGGGTTCATTTGCATCCCATTTGCCATGTCTTTGCTGAGAAAAAAAAGAGAAATGAATAAAATTGGGCAACTATGAGAAGATGGCATACTGAAATTTACAGGAAGAAACAAGTAGTAGAGTTATTGCCTCTTCTTTTCTTTTTGACCTCAGACAACTTAAATTTCTACTAAAACATTTTTCTATGAAACTTTCCTCTAGCTCTTGTATCTGTATACACGTGTGTGTATGCAGATACATACGTGTTCTTTTTATTTGTTCTTTGACGAACACCAGAAGGTTGCTCACAAAACTCAGTTCTGTGTACACACACTCTTTCACAATATCCGCACACACACATGCACATGGATTTCCAATGCACTTTGGCATATTGAAGGCTCTGTGAAGTCCTGCAGCAGAAGGCCTTCAACTTACCCCTCATAGACTTGGTCTCAGAACTGTCATTTTTTTCAGCAACATGTTTTCACCTCTCCTGGCCCTCGCTTTATTGCACAAGATCAGACCCAGCTTCAGATAAAGAGCTCAGCTGGACACACACACATTCTGCCCTTGGAAACGCCAAGTACCACTTCCTAATAGACCTAGGTTGATGGCTTCCTGCCCACATGGACTCCTTTGGCTTGTTGTATTGTAGGGAGCCACCAAAAGCCTGCACGCGTGGACAAGAACGTGTGGGGCAGCCACAGGCTCCCAGAAACCAACTGGGCTGTGAATCTCCCAGCCGCAGCAGGCTGAGCTGGGCCTGTTGGGGACCTGGGCACAAGGGTTTTCAGCTGATGGATTCCCCAGACTCACCTAGGCCAAGTCACTTAATTTATGAATGGGAAATCAGGAGCCAGCTTCAGACTTCCTTGGCTCTCCTGCAGGGAGAGCTCTCTCTCTCTCTCTCTCTCTGTCTCTCTCTGTCTCTTTCTCTCCATTCTCTCTGCCCTGTCCAGGTGCCAGTGAAAGGCCTTCCCATTTCCGGGGCTCTGTTCTCACACTTGGCACCTCCCCCTTCCCAGACAACACAATTCCTGTGCTCCTAGAATGGAGCTGCACCTGTGAAAGAAGGTTCCATCTGTCTGTTACAGCATGGAGTTAACATGAGTGGGAGGAATTTCACCAAATATAAAATGTATACAAGGGACTTCAACAAGTTTGTGGGGAAAAAAATGGAATGAAACACCCAAGTGTATTCTGGTGCATAAAAATATCTGAAACCTATACCTCATTTTTTCATATTAGGTATTTTCTATGCATTATGAAAAAAAGTTTTAAAGTTTTTTTTTTTTTTTTTAGACCAGAGAGATAGTGTTCCCATCTGCTTGTTCACTCCCCAATTGCCTGCAACAGTCAAAGGTGGGCTAGGCCCAAGAAAGGAGCCAGAAGCTTCCAGGTCTATCACATCGGTGACAGGGACCTCAGCACATGGGTTATCTTCCACTTTCTTTCCAGGCACATCAGCAAGGAGCTGGATTAGAAGCAAATCAACCCGGATTTGAACTGGAGCTCCAGTAGGAGTGCCTGGCATTGAAGCAGGTGGCTTAATTCTTAGATCCATAATGCCAGTCCCTCAGGGATCTTGACTACTAAGCTAAATGCCCAATTCCTATGAGAACATATTTTCAGCAAAATAAACTCATATTTTACAGTTTTTATTAAGTGTACTATTTACTTCTTTTTATTTATTGTAAAGGCAGAGAGGCAAAGAGACCAATTTTCTATCTTCTGGTTCCCTTCCCAAATGCCTCTGACAGACGGAACTGGGTCACATCCAAGTCAGGAGCCTGGAACTTGATCCAGCTCTCCCACGGAGCTGTTGGAACAAGAGACTAAGCCAGGAGCTGCTGCCTCCCAGAATGTGCATCAGCAGGAAGCTGGATTGAATGTGCATCTCAAACCCAGGCATCCTGATAGAAGACACAGACATGCCACGCAGTGTCTTTGCCTTGTACCCAACGCCTATCCCAACTCACTTTTAATCACATTTTCCACGAACTTTCAAAAGTACTCTTGTACCTGCTTCATTCTAAGCACATCTGAAGTTCAACAGCGACACCTTGTCAGGGGGCATTCCTCCCTACTAGTGGTTACAGGCATTGGTTCACGGTTTTGCTGCTTTCACACGGGCAGCTGGAGGTCACACACTTGAGAATGAACTGTAGGAACAGGGGTTTAGATCCTCCATGATCCTCCGTGGCCTCCCTAATTCACCCTGAGAGGCCCAACTGGAGCATATGTGGATACATGGGACCATCTGTGAACAAACTTTTCATGGTGGAACAATACCAGGTAGACAGAAAAGTGGCAGTGATCCAAGAGTCCCCATATATTTTTTGATCCATCCCTTTCACATGTCCTTCAAGCATAACAAGCTGTACTTGTCAACAACAAGAAGTTGCTCTTTTAGTTTCAGAACTGCAAACTGCACTGGTGCCTCCCCAGCTTCTCCACTGTGGGCTTATTTTCTGTCCCGGGATTCCCTGGAGAAGTAAAGCCAGAGCTCAGCCTACCTCCACCCCACTACAGCTCACTGCTGTTCTTATTAGCCTCATGGGAACAGTGGCCATGATGAAGGTGCTTTGTTCTGTTTGCAGGGCAAGGCGGCCCAGAGCAGTCTCACTGATTCAGTGGTGCTAACTTCAAATGAGGCTTCCCTAGACCTCCCTGGACCCCAGAAAGGTGATTCTCCTGTATCAGTCTATCCAGGTCTACACCCCTTCAAGGCCATGCTCATGCTCCACCACCTCCAGATACCTTTCAAGACCACCAGTCACTCCTGCATCTGGACATTCCCTAAGAGCCCCCTCTGCTGCCTTCTCCTCTGGGGTACTCAGCTCCTTCAGCACAGGACACCTGCCAGGCTCTTTGGTTCATGGCCTGCCTCCTCTCCTGGTTTGGGTCACTTGTGTATCCCTGTGCCCAGGGCTGCCCCCAACACTTGCCAAGTGCCTGGCCCATGGGTTTAGTGAACAAATGGCTGGATGTTTGGTTTCACTCAGTTATCTCATGGCCTCCATCCTGGGAGCCTGAAAACAGCCTTTCACATACAAGCACATTGTGGAATTCAAATAAGCACAATCTATCTGCAAGATCACTAACTCAGAGCCTTCTGGGTCTTCTTTAAGCAAGAAAAAAAGCAAAAACACAAACAAGGGTAATGCCTTTCTTTTAATTTAATTTAATGCCACTAATGTCCCTCCTCCTGCATCCTCTTCCAGGAGTGGCTCTGCCAATTAGAAACCACAGTCTCTTCCTCGCCCAGAACCTGTCTGCAGGCCTCGCCACACAATCGATTTCACTGGAACCCGGGCTAGGGAGAGCTAGTGAAATCCCCACACTCAGCCAGTCGGCTCAGTGCCTGCACAGTGGAGACCCACAGGCTTCTCGGGGCAGGAAGAAACCCAGGGGATCCCACAGGCTCAGCTGCAGAGGGAGACACTGAGGATTACTCAGGGGAGCAGCTGACAGATGCAATGCAAAGACTTTGCTGTTGGCCTAGGAACAAAACCCAGGGTCTCTTTCAGACCAGATCCTTCCATGGCTGGGGGACTACATCCCCCTGCCTACTTGTCACCCATGAGTGTATGCTAACTGTGCTGCACCAATCTCACTGCCTGTACCTGTACTTGAACTGAGGGCAACCGTGGCATGAGTGGATTCTCCAAAGGCAGCAATATGCAAACGAGCAGAGCTACAAGCCAGAGAGAAAAAAAGGAAACAGGAGGAGCTTGGGTTGTAAGCCAGGGATGTTAACACTCATCTTAAGCTAGCTCTCATGGTGTCCTGTGACAAAGGTGTTATAACCACATTTTGTAAGAGAGGAAGAGAAAACAGAGAGCTCAGACATTTGGCCAATCACACAGCAAGTGGCAGAATCAGCATGAGTTGAATTCCTGTGAGCTACGGAGCCCTTGATCTCTCTGCCGAGCTATGGTATCAAGCACCCTGCAACCTAGATGGTTCTCCAGAGAGGCAACCAAGGGCTCTTCTAGGATGACCCCATTTTAGACATGAGGAGACTGAGAGTTGAAAGGAAAATGCAATTTGCCCGTGGTCATGTGGCTGGTGGAAGCACACAGCCTCTGTCTCCTAAGGCTTAGCCCAGAGCTGAGTCCCAAAAGAGCTCAACCCACAGCTGAACACACGAATGAACTGCACAGAAGGATGAGAAGGTCTGCCTTCTGAGGTGTTTACCTCCCAACTGCCTCATGTGTGGTCCTCCAGGTGGACCAGGTGGGCTCCAGCCTGTGCCCAATACAGACCTGCAAGCCCCATGACCCTGTCTAAGCCTGTTGGGCTATGTGGGCAGTGATGGACCTGGTCCCCAGTCATGTCCTCAGCTCCTCCCCTGATTATCACAAGAAATACATCCTCTTCCCCAAAGGCTGGGCCAATTTGCCCACTTCAGAGATCCTGTTGGTAGCAGCCAATTCACAACACATGCTATGGTTTTTATCATCACCATGAATTCCAAAGCATAACAACTGTTCCAGGCATGCATGTGGAATGACATATCTGACTTGGGCGGTGTCCTGTGCTCCAATTCAGTCTGCTTGAAGGTCAGGGTGGGCACTCCCACTGGCAGGTGAGGCAGCTGAGGCTTAAGGGAAGGGGAGGGGACTTGGATGAGGTACAAGACTTGGGAGATGCAGATGCAGATCTGCGGAATTCCTTGACTCCTGCACCCACTGGGCAGCTGCTGTGGGCCCAGAACAAGGCCAGGAGAAGCCAGAGCTCAGGACAGACAGAAAAGGGAGAGGCCAATGCAAGGCCTACCTGGTTTCTTGAGCACCAGCCAGGCAGCCTTCTCATTCTTGGTTGGGACATCTAGCACTTGGGCATTCCTCCCTGTGCTTGGGTGCCACCCCTAGGAGCTCTGAATCACACACAAATTCTTCAGTCAAACCTTCAGGCAACGGCCACATTCACCCCCTGGCTCACAACCACTCCTCCCAGGAGACCATTTTTCTCCCATTTCTCACCTTCTTCTGGAAGATTCCAAAAATGTTTCTTAATCAATTCCTCTGTTGTTGAAAGCCAGACTCAGAATCCTTGAAACCTCACACTTGTAGAATTCTCAGCAAGGCAATACTAATGTTGAGCACCCACACATGGGGTGTGCAGAATTGCCTTTATCACAGCAATCATTCCCAAACAGTGTGATACTGGATATGGGCCAACTATGAGCACAGCATTGAGACCTACAATGGCAGAGCTTGAGTCCTATGAGCAACTTCAGGCAAACCAACTCAATATTAGTTATTAAAAGCAAACTCAGAACCCCACGTTGGGAAGACTGGGGATAGATGAGTAGATAAAAAAAAGTTATGAGCACACTTTGCTGTGAATCTCCAATGACTACTCCTGCCACCTGGGTGTCATTTACTGGAAGGAATCCAAGGGAGGCCCTGGCCAGAGTCATTACCGTGCTCTCGGGACTTCCGGCCTCTACAGCCAAGTAAACCCTTCTTTGTTGATCACCTTGCCCAGCCTTCACAGCAGTAACAGAAAGCAGACACGTGCACTGAGGAAGCAGGGGGCTCAGGATGAAGAGGTGGTCCCTGGTGAGCCTGCAGCATCTCTGTGAGTCCCCTCCCCCTCCACTTGGCAGATGAGCCCACGGAGTGAAGGGAATGAGAGGGGAGAGTGCTCTGCTGCTGATCAAGGCTCACATAGATGCATGACATCATGGTTATTAATAATGGAAGCCACGCTGCAAATTCCTGATCTTTCCAGATGGACCACCTGGGCTGTTATGAACCTCCCTTAAGCACAGCACTGGCTTAGAGGGGCCCTAGGAGCCCAGCATGCTCCTCCTTTCCAGGGGAGAGGGCAGGCAAGATGGAGAGATCTGTCTGGCTCAGTAGAGCCCAGCATGTAGTAGCTGCAATCTTAGCAGTTGAATCAGGATGATATTCGGCCTTGGACTCAGCACTAGCAGGTGCCCCTCTAGAGTGGCAATAGAGCTGGTGCATCCTCAAGAGTGGCCTCTGTGTGTCCCCTGAGTCCACCTCATTCCTGCTACCAGTCTTTTGTACCTGCTCTCCTGCCCAAATCTTCCTTTCCCAAAGCTTCCCGTGTCTATCACTTCCTTGTGATTCAGACTCAGGGTCATGTCAGTTCCTGAGAGCACTCTCTGGGCCCTGTTGCTCTTTGACCTTGCCCACGGCACAGTTTTAGCTTGAGTTTGTCCATGATGAGCATCACTATTTAGCTTTGTCTTGTCCAGTGCTATTCACCCTCTCCTCTCTCTCTTCCTGCTGGCATGCAAATCCCCCTGACACAGCCTCAGACCCCAAGGAATTCAGCAAGCATGCTCAGTGAAGCCTTGCTTGCTGGCCCAAGTTGCAGCCATCCTGATAGCTGGCAGCCTCTCACACAATAAAGGCTTACTGAACCTGTCCTTGATGCCAGGCATTCAACAGGGTGCTGCAATCTTTGCCCTCACTGCTCTCACGACTCATTAAAACAACACAGAAGCAGCTAGAGAAGCAGCTGCTCCATCAGGTGTGAGAAAACGGCAGCAGTGGATCTGTCTCAGCAACCATGGCAGTGAGTGGAAGAAACTGGGAGATGCTGAGGCAGTGCAGCGCTGGATTGGCCATTCGAGGGTTTCCTGCATGCTCAGTGTTCAAGGCAGTGAGTTAGTGCCCCATGAACATAGGAATGGGGACATGTCCATTGCCACAAGTGTCTCTCGGTTGCAACCTAACCCACGAAAGGATGGATATGTGTGTGAGAGAGTGTAGGAGAGAAAGTGTGAGTGTAAACAAGTTTACATGATCAAGTGTGTATGCTTGGGTGGATGAGTACATATGTACAAATGGATGGGTGTAACAGCATGCAAAGAAGCATGTGTGTATGTGTGTGCATGTGTGTATAAGGACACAGGCTCTAGTGTGGGGGCATATGTGAAGGTTTCTAACAGTTCCCATGACCATGTGCAGAAGCAGATGTGTGTGTAGGGGTGCATGTGTGCAGATATATGTGAATGTGTGCACAGCTAAGTGTGTTGGCCTGTGAGATTGTGTAGGAGTAGGTGTGTGATGTGCATGTAGAAGTGTGTGTGTGTGTGTGTGTGTGATGACTGTGATACCATTATAGAGCTCTTCCCTGGAGTTCAACGTGTCGTTAAACGCTACATGCTGAAGTTCCAGGAACAAGTGATGCCCAGTGGGCACATGATCACCGCTTCATTCATTCAGTAATCAGTCATTGAATCTATGTTTTCCAAACACATCTACATGGTATCTGCTGAAGCAGCAAAGCTGGTTTCCAGAGGGGCTCTGCAGGTAACTCAAGGAGCCCAGAGCACTGGAGGGCAGCTGATCTAGGATCAGGTTCACTAGTGTCTCCCTTACTACAGGTGGGTCTTGGGCCATTGCTTACCCATGTGTTCTGCTCTCCCTCTGCTAACAGAAGGCAACTAGAACTCAGCTCTCAGGGTTTGGCTGCCACCATGCAACAGCACATGGTGACGCACCGGGGAGCTCCTGAAGGCCTGTTTCCTGTGTTATCTTCACAAGGGCCCTGCAGCTCATGAGAGAGATACTGGGTTCCAGGAAGTTCAATAGGGTCTTCTGCTGCAGGACTTCTCAGAGCCTTTAACTTGCCAATGTGGACTGGAATCAGCCAACAGAGAGGTCCAAGAGGGTGCAGAATTTGCCAAACGTCACTGTTGAACAGGAGAGTCCGTGCTGTGTGCTAGCTTTGAGAACCAAAGCTCCAGGGGCATGTTTTGAGAAAGTTGCTGACAGGCACACGACACACTATTTAATGCTTTTTTTTTTTTTTTAATGATGGGACCACAACTTAGTGTTCTAAGCCACACAATCTAGCCCTGATACATAGCAGCTCAGAAAACACCCACACCTCAGAAACTGGCCCAGCCACCAGTATTCACATTCACAAAATCAGATCTTAAGTTTCCTCCAAGGACACCCAGCTGGAATGAGATTAAGAAGTCACCTGCCTGGAGCCACTAACTGATGGATCCAGAACTTGGGTCTGTCAGCTCCCTTGCCACCTTAGTCAAATGTTCAACACATTATGCTGCCACAGGAAACATTACAGCCACTGTGTGGAGACCCCTGGAGGATGGCCAGGCTGTTGCCACCTGCACCTATTTGGCAGTCATCACCATTGCTGTGGGAAGCCCAAGCACCTGCGCTGGTTAGAGGGCTTGGGGAGTATATTCCCAGAAATGCCCATGGAGCAAAATGCCCATGGAGACACCCAGTGGCCACACCCTCCCTACATGGCAAGGACAGCCCCCCTAAGGCTGCACCCTCAGGGTCAGGTGCTGTCCCGCACGGGAAAGGGGGTGAAAGAACCAGAGCAACTCTGGTCCCACTCAGTGTCGCCTCTGACAGTCAGAGACCTCCCCTGGCCTCTGCTGGGTAGAAAGAGCTGCTGGGGCTGAGAGACCTACAGGCACCAACCTGGAGTGCGGGTCCCACTGAATGGAGAGCAGGAGGCGAGAGATAGGATCCAGTGAGGATCTGCGCTGGAGCCGGGAGACTGTGCTCGCCCAAGGCTAATGGGGCAGTGCCCAGCGGGAGTGAATGAGACAAGCCTTGTGAACGCGGGAACGCCCGTGTCACCCTAGGGTGGTGACAGAAGTAGTGTCGAGAAACGCTAACGAAGAGATGTGTGTCAGGCAACCCCGCCTGCCAAGGAGCTCCGGTCACAAACACCTCGGGTCTTGGGAGTTGGCACCGACGCGCTGCTGCACATGCGCCCGCACCCAGCCCTCTCCACCAGCCCAGCTCCCGCCAGTCCCTCGGCCGCTAGCGCGCTCCGCGGTGCCCAGCTCCAGGGCTGCCAGGCCGCGGCGGGGCGCTGGGCGCTCGCTGCTTACCTGCGGGCGGCCGCCGCTCCGCTGCTCCGGGCAGGGCTGCGCCGCGCCGCGCCGCGTTGCGCCGGGCTCGGCTGCGCAGCGCCGGACTGGGCTGCGCGCCCGGCCTCCGCGAGGTTCGGCAGCGCCCGCGCGCTCGGCTCCGCCCGGCTCGGCTCCGCCCGGCGGTGCCCCGGGCGCTCGCTGGCGGCCCACGCGGCGCGGGGTGGGCGCCGGCGGCAGGCGCGGCTCCGGGCCGCCCCGCGGCCGCTTGGAAGCTCCTTATTTGGGCAGTGATGTCAGGGGAAGTCGCAGGGGCTGGACCACCCACTTCTTTCCATTCACTCCCCAGAGTTTCCTGTCGCCGAGCTTGGGGACCCCGTCGTCTGCCCGGACAGTCGCTCCTGCCCACCTGGCCTCGCTGCCCGCTGTCCTGGGATGCCCGGGCGGCTGGGGTCACGGTGGGGCCGGGGCGCTGTCGACGGCTGGCGCGGGAGGGTCTCTAGGTCTGGGGAATCCCGGCTCCCAGCCGCCGCCGACAGGGTCTGCGCCGCTGCCTCCTCGGTGACAGGCCGTATCACTCCGGGCGCCGC
Organism: Ochotona curzoniae; assembly: GCF_017591425.1. Taxonomy (NCBI): domain Eukaryota; kingdom Metazoa; phylum Chordata; class Mammalia; order Lagomorpha; family Ochotonidae; genus Ochotona; species Ochotona curzoniae. The sequence continues at coordinate 11,020,472 of NW_024465451.1, forward strand.
CCCAGCTCCCGCGCTGTCATTTCCTCTAGGGCCCTCCGGGGAGGGCAGTCAGGGAAACCCCGGTCGCCGCGGCGGAGGCCCTGTCGCGCGGCGCCACACACGGGCCGCACCCAGGCTCGGCTGGCCGTCCAATCGGGTCCGCAAAGTGCGCTCCCGCCGCTTCCCTCCCAGGTGCCAGTCCCGCTCCGGAAAGCCCGCTCCTCCTCAGGCGGGAATATGCTTTATTTATTTATTTTTAAAATTAGTTTATTTATTTATGTTTTCTTTTTCTGTATAGACTGGGATTCGAGCGCTGTGCGGGGCGGGCCTGCCAGGGTCTCCCAAGGCCATACTGGGGTGCAGAGCACTCTGGGGCTTCCCGCAGGTTTGACTACCAGAAGCCACTGGATGCCAGGGCTCTGGGTCTGGGTCCCTAGGGTCCCCTGCACTTGAGCCAGCCCCCATGAAGGTCCCCGGGGGTTTGCAGAACCCGCTCACCTCTGCTGGTAGAGGAGCCTGGATTTGGCTGACGCCAGCCCTGGCCTTTCTGTCCTGGAGATTACAGAACTGGAGGCCAGGGCTGCAGTGAGGCACATAAGTGCCAGGATGCAAGATGTTAGCAGGCAGCCCCTCTCCAGAGTGGAGTTGGAGTTACTCCCCTCCCCCACCCCTGGTGCCTGACCAGGCTTCAGGCTGTCTCAGGCTCAGTCTACTCAAACTCACCTAGGGCTCATAGGAGAAGGCTGTGACTTCTTACAGCAACCTTACACTCCTCCCCTCTACGCTCTACTTCAGAGCCAGAGCAGAGCAGTCTGGCCTCTCCCACACTGCCAGCATTAATGGAGGTACCCGAGCCTTTCCAAGGGATCCCACCCTTCTGAGCTGGGAGTTCCAGGGAGCAAAGGCAGGTGCGACTGCAACTGGACATGGGCTAGTACTCTCCTCTGACCAGCTCCCAAGCCGGACAGCCGTTCTGTGGATCAGCCCCACCCGCCCACCCCAGGTGCCTCCAATGCTCATCAATTCCCAGGGCCCAATCCCAGCTCTCATGAGGTGATCCTTCCCCTCAAGAGAAAGCCACACACTCCCTCGCTGGTCCCTGCAGGCCAGCTACGTCTCCTGCAGCTCAACCCTCTGCCCAACCCCCACCTGCACACGCATGGGTGCACACACAGCCTGGTAGCTGTCTTCACTCCAAGGGGCGTTAGTGGGTCTCCCCCAGGCTTCATGTGAGATGTCCTTTCTGCCCCTCCTGCTGGCCTCCACTCCCTGAATCAAGCCTGCCTTCTACACAGCTCCTTCCCCTGGACAGTTCCCTGCCCTCACTCTCCTCCTGTCACCCACCTCCCCCACCTCCGAGTTCTGGCTGGAAATCACTCCAGGCGGAGCATGGGGTACCTTGTTATGGTTCATGTGTCCTGAGGAATGACTTCGTGTCATGCACACAAAGGCTCAGAGGACAGCCTTGCTCCTGTGCCTCTCTGGCAGGTTGGAGGGCTATCCTACCAGGTTCCCCCATGCTGCTACAGGCAACCGCATGGCCCCTGTCCCTACACATGTCCCTTTTCCCAAAATGCTCCTCCTGATTGGCCACTGTGGGGACATTTACATTGTGATTCTTCTCCCTTCTCAGAAGGAGCCTGGGACCATTAGTGTGGCACAGCAGGTTTGAGTACCAGCTGTGCCACTTCTGATCCTGCTTCCTACATAATGGCCGGAAAAGCAACAGAAGATGATCCAAATGTTTAAGCCCCTGCCACCTATGTAGAAGACCTGGATGGAGCTTCAGGCTTCTAACTTCAGCCTGGATCAGCATGGGCTCTTGCAGCCAACTGGTGAGTGAACCAGTGGATGGAAGTCCCTCACTGTCTATTCTCTCTCTCTGTCACTCTGCCTTTCAAATAACTAAAATATATCATAAGTGAATGCTCTCACGGCTGGTGTTGTGGCATGCAGGTCAAGTTGCCACTTGAGACACCAGTATCCCATGAATAGAAGTTAAAGCCCTATCGCTCCACTTCCTGTTAATGTGCTTGGGAAGGCAGATGATGGTCCAAGTCCTTGGGTCTCTGCTAGCCATGTGGGAGACCTGGATGGAGTTCCAGGTTCCTGGCTTCAGCCTGGCCCAGGCCCATTTGGGGAATAAATTAATGGTCAGAAAATACCTCTTTCTCTCTCTCTTTCTCTCTCTCCCTCCCTCTCTCCCTCCTTCTTCTTATTTCGTTGTTGCTTTGCCTTTAAAATAAACAAATGATTTTTAAAGTGAATGATGTGGAGTGGGTGAATCCAAAGACAAAGTAACCCCCAATAGATGGAATAATCCACCTCCCACCTGTGACTGCCTTCTCTGCTACCCTGCACTGGGACCTTGGAGAAGGGGCCGGAACACCTTTCTGGAAGGGTTTTCCATACAAGATTCTCTCCTGGGACTTCTCAGCTATTCCAACTTCCAATGGTTTGAGATTTGTCTATTCTTCCTGTTTTGGCAAGCTCCCTGGCAGCCCCCAGGCAGCCCAGAGTACCCCTACATCACTTCTCCCCCAAATCCAGTGTCCTGGACTTGGCCATAGCTTCATGAGGGAGGAAAAGCTTTCATGGTACCAGGTGCACTCATATTGGCTTTCCCTGAACACTTCCAGCCACACAGACCACTCCGGAGGTAACCATCACCCAGGCCAGGAGCATAAGCCAAGGAGCCCAACCAAGCTCTACCCCACAACCTGTCCCTACTTAGAGGCTTGGCCCTTACCCCTAGGACTGTGACTTAGGGCTCAGCGATACAGGATGGAGGCAGGCAGTCCCGCTGTAAAGCTACAACATGAGCTGCCTCTGCCCGAATGCCACCACCCCAGCTCTGGGGCCCACGGCACCTTTTCCCATCCCATGGCTGGATGGGACCCAGCTTACAAGACAGGTGGTGCCAGGTGCCAGGTACCAGGTGCCAGGTGCCAGATCCTTCCTATCAGCCACATGCTCTACAGGTAACTGGGCCAGGTCTTGATCAAGTCCCAGCCCTTGGCCCTGGGGGACTTCCCACATTCCTTCATTCCTCAGACGTGACTCAGGCACCTCTCCTGTGCTGGGAACATGCTACACACAGGCCTGGGTTCTGGAAGCTTCATCCCAGGGTGCAGACTGACTGGTAGATGACTATCTCAAGGAAAACTTCTTGCTAAACACTGCGCTGCCATTTGTCAGTCATGGGGTGGGTAACAGGAGGGTGCACAAGATGGGAGTTGAGACTCATTCTCTTTCCAGGGCTGTGATCCAGAAGACTGTGGTCCAGGTGTCCTAAGCTAGAATGCTGAAAGCTTGTTTCCATGGAAATGCTACACACACACGGCTGGATTTTGCTGTAGAGTGAGCATCATGCACTAGGGGCTGCCTAGGCTAAAAGAGATTGGAGCAGAGGGCAGGGCTGACATCTCATTTGCTATCTAGAAGGCTGCCACTGGGTGGAATTTTGTTTGCAGCTTCTGACAGCCAAATTGCAATACATTTTTGGAACCCACAGTCGTTCTTGGGGGCTGCCTCAGTGCTCTTGGGGGTGGAGAGTGTGTGAGTAATGGGCCCTGGGTTTCCTGACTGTTCAGGTTTAGGTCTTCTACTGGCCACTCACCTCCTTCTTTGCGTCTCACCCCCTACAGCTAAGACTGCCTAGGCTCACTTGCTGTGCATTGTATTCTGTGTGTTCCCGTGTGCATATGTGTGTGTGTATTGCATATAAACCCTTTTTTTGGGGGGGGGAGGACAGAGACCTGGAGATTCTTGTAGTTCATCGTATGACTCCTGGGCTCTCCCTCTCCCCTTCACCCCCGACCCGGACTCAGTCCCATCAATTTGTTCCCAACCTGAGAACTGCATTTCCAGCTTCCCAGCCTAGTCCTGAAACATGCCATGGGCAGCAGCACACACCTTGGAGCCACACTGACATGGGCCCAGACCCAGCACTGCAATGACATGGCACTGGATGGTATCCAGCCCTGCTGTGAAGCTTTAACCCAGTGCTGCAACAGAGCCCCAGTGTCTGGCAGGCTCTCCCTGTGGCAGGAGTCACATTGTGTCCATCTTGTGGTTCACAAGCATCCCCATGTACTGCATCTCTTTTTTCTTGGTTGCATTCAGCATTCCAGTCCCTAAAAACCCTGCTGCACCTGCAGCTGCCTTCCTCTCCTCCCCTGTCCCCTGCCCCCAACAATCTGCAGCCTGCCCCTTTCATGTATTCTCCACACACCACTCTATCAATGCATCTTACAACTGAGGCTCAGCTTACCTGCCCAAGCTTCTGAGTTAACCTGCAACATCCCTCCCACCCTACACTCCTGCCAAAGAAATGCTCATGTGTCTGAGCCCCATAAGTATGTGCAGTGTCCTAGTCTCACCCCCTCACCCACATCTACTTGACCAACTCTGCTCACACATCCAGGCCAGCCCGGAGGCCACCTGCCTCATGAGGGTATCCGTTCCTCACCCCTCACCATCCTTGGTGACATGGCTGCCCTGTGTGGTAGACTGTTCCAGGTTGTGACCCGCTGTGTTGAGTCACATCATCCCATGTCTGCTGCCGTTTGTCACTCTGCATCTGTGCACCTGAGCTCCAAGGTTGTCACAGGTACCCCGAGCTTCTTAGAATGATCCACCTCTGCCCCTCATGCCATCCTGTCCAGTGAACACCAAGGCTAAGAGGATAGTCAGCCACAAGCTTCACCTTGTTCCCCACTCAGAGACAGCTCTAGCTCTGACACTGTACACTCTGGCTTTCCTCCAACCCTGAGGACTCTCATGGGACCCGGTGAGCTCCAGGTGGAAAAGGCGGGGCCTTTGGTTCCAGCAAATCAGATTAGTCAAGTCGGGCTCCCCTGGTGCCTGTGAGAACAGGTTTTCCCCCAGCTGAGGACTTGCAGGATTAGCATCAACAACAAATGTTTACTTTGCACGGGACCTGGGGCCCATAGATTGCAGGCATAGCAGAAGTGTACCAGTGTCTACAGTCTCGGTACCTACATGGGCACAGGTCCACAGCTTTGACCCTCACGAGCTGCTTCATAACCCTGCAACTCAGTCTTCCAACCATAAAATGAGGAGAATGATGCATCTCAGGGAAAAGCTTTGAGGATCATGGGATTGCTGATGAAATTAACGAAGGGCACGGAGAACGGAAACTGGCACAAAATAGCTGCTCAGTGAGGCACACTCCCACCCCCTTGCCTCAAGTTCTTCAACTCACTCTGAAATGAATAGGACTTCACCCTGGCAAACAGAGGGAAGGGGGAAATGAGGAGGAAATCAGATCCTATAAACGCAGAGACCAGGTGAACGGTGACTAAGATAGCAAGAAGCAGAGTCTGGGGAGGAGCAAGAGGGAACAGGACATTCTGGAATGACTTTAAACCCTTCTGCCCTGTGACTGTCAGCCAACAGTGACTGCCACTGGCATGTGTGGCTATCCCTGGGGGGACGAGATTGGGCAGGGGCTGAGCAGGCAAGACATGCGAGGGGTGCCGACTCAGGCAGCCAGAGAGGACCTGCATGCTATGAGAATCACCATGGCAACAGTGAGGAAAAGCAGCGATGGATGCAGTGCCCACAGGAAGCAGAGGACCATGCACGATGGGGTCCACTTTCCAGGCTCCTTGTAGGAGCTCCAGCCACTGACCATAACAGCATGTGAACTTGCTTGGGCTCTACCCCTGCTGCCACACTCCTGACCATTCTGGCCAGGGGAAGGGGCCAGCTTTAGAGTTTTCCCACTTGAGTGCATGGCAGGGAAGGGTCCAGCCTGGACAGGCCGGTTTACCAATCCCTGCACAACAGTCCCTGCCAAGCCCCATGAGTCCTTGTTCATGCCGTTCCTTTTTCCCTGGCCATAACCTTCCTTCTCCTTCCCTGGTCACTCTTTGTGACCATCTTGTAATGGCTGCTTTCCAGTATCCCACTTCCCCTCCTTTTTTTTTTTTTTTTTTTGCTGAGAAATTCCCCCCTATCAGATTAACTGCAAGTTCTCTTGTCAACATCCATGAGATGAGTTTTACATATCTTGCCATAACCCTCATCACATCACAGAGACGGTGTCTGTGTCCCCACCAGCTGGGGGGGGGGGGGAAGGAGGCTCTCTGCCTGGCGCCCAATGTGTGTTCAGTAACAGGCCCCTGGCAAGCTTCCTTCTTACACACAGGGCTGGAGGAAAGAGTAGCAGCACCTGCTGCTCTGTCTGCCGGAGCAAATAAATGTTGGCCTCCCCAAAACTCCAGAATCTTGTACTGCCACCCCCAAAACCTCTAGTCTGAAGAGGGCTCCTAGGGCTCGTAGGGCTGGCTTCCCCAGAACACTCCTGTTGATTCCTGGCATCTTGCCCACCCCCCCAAGCTAGCGTCAACTCCACTGAGAACATGAGCATCCCAGTCAGTGTCCTGGAGCATCTGGCTGGGCCCCATTCCCAGAGGGCCGAACTTGGGGGCACTAGCGAGCAGAGCCATGTCCCCAGGGACAGTAGGGCTGGGAGGAGGCAGAGAACAGAGTGCAGAGCAGTCCTGCATATGGAGGAGGGTGTAGCAACTTATCCCGTCTGCCATCTTGGTGTTGGGTGGAGTGCTATCAGCGTATACGTGGAGGTGCTTTCAAAGGAAATGAATACCTGCCAATATGGGTGAATTTTTACCAACACACAGCCTGGGTGAGGGGCAACCCTGCCCACCCACCTACTGGGAAGCAGGCCTCTGGCAACCTTGGATTTGGAATGAAATATTACCCCTTCTCAGGTGGTCACTGTGGGCCTTTCGGCTGGAATCCCTGGCCCAGGCCTTCCCCAGTCTCCCGCATTGCTGACTGCAGGTCCTGGGACTTCTCGGAGTAGTTTCTGACAGTGCTCCCTCCACCCACCTCTCTGACCCTAATGTAGCTCTGTTTGTCTGGAGGACCCTGAGTGAGGGCATGGATTCCCAGTGTGCCTGTGGGATATACACTTTCTTTCTCAGAACCGCAATTCTGTAACAACTGCCCTCTATCATCTCACACCTCACATGTGCAGCTGGACCCTCTGCCCCAGTCCCTGTAGTGTGTCTCTGCAGAGGGGGCTCCAGCATGCAGCCTGGAACCCAACACCCTGGGGTGCTCAGTGGTTCCAGGGGGAACAAACATAGCTCATGCACTCAGCAGCTGATTGGCCCTCTGACAGCACCAAGCACACTCACAGCCAGACCTGTAGGTCAGCCACAGGCCTTTGTGAGATGCAGACCAGAGGCCACCAGCCTCAGTTAAATGGGCAAATGGAGGCCTGGAGAGGACCTGATGGTAGTTCTGGCAGATAAGAGGCCCTGTCCTAGCATAAGGCCTGCTCTGGAGGGACTGTGATTGGTGTTTAGCAAAGGCCAAAAGTTGTCCTGGGCCCCAGGCCTCTGTATCCCAGGAAATCATATACTCTAAGGCACAGGAACCCTGCCCTGGAGAATAGCAGGGGACCAGCTGGACACAGCTCCCTGCCTCCATGGACCTTCTTTTCTTGAGGAAGCAGACAGTATAGAGGATCAGAGGAAACAAGTACTCTATGACAAATGAGCTAGAGGCTGTGGTGGGTAGGACAGGGGAAGGGAATCAGGAAGGCAGAGGTGAGAGACAGGTCAGAGCTACCAACAGGACAGCAGGGTGTGTCTCAGAGGAAGGTGGTCCTTGGGCAGCCACATGAAGCAGGTGCAGAAGTAAGTCATGTAGCTGCTGGGGACAGGCCTTCATGAGGCAGAGCCCTGAGGTGGGAACCTTGTGGGCCACTGCAAGAAACGTGCCTTTATTTAAAAAAAAAAATTATTTTTCTCTGCTTTGAAAGGCAGAGCAAGAAATAGAAGAGGGGGAAAAAAGGAAAGAAGGGGACAGTTCCTTGTTCAATCACTCCATCTGTGTTTCCTCCATGAGTGACAGGAGTCCACGCACTTGAACTGCCACCTGCTGCTTTCCTAGGATGCACTGACAGGAAGCCTTATGGGAAATGGCGTAGCTGGAACTTAAACCGGGCCTCTCCAATATGAGATGCAGATGTCCCAGGTGGGGGATTAATTGCACCACAACACCTACTCCAAGAGTACTGAACGACCCCCAGGCAAGCCTCAGGTGGTTAGGTCCCCCTCTTCCCAGGGACCTGAAATGAGGGAGTTAGGGGGCTGTCGAACAGAGGCAGGAACTGCAAACAGGAAGACCATGGTGAAAATCCCCTCACTTGAGCTGTGCACACCCGGGCTCCTGCTGTATCTCTCCCATGTGCCTGCTTTCTTGCTCTCTCTGCTGGAGATAGGCTCCAGCCCAGCCCTGGCTCTAACTATTGGGCTGAGAGATCAGGGCAGGTTGGGTTGTTCAATGCTAAAGTCACACGGGGATCAGGTCCTGAGGGGCAGCGGGGAGGTCAGGTCAGCTTCCACTCCCTACACTGCATGTGCCTCCCTCTCAGAGGATTTGTGAGGAGTGGACTGGGTCCAGGCAGATTGCAGGGTGCGGTTCCCCAGACTGTCACCGTTGCCACTCAGCACTAAGGCAGGGGGCTCCGCATCCCCGCCACAATGCACGACAGATGTAAGTCGCGGATCCCTTGCCAAGCCTGGATGAAGTCGCAGGCAGCAGCCTAATTTTAGCCTGAGCATCTGTTCTTCCATCCCAGAGCGGCGGCACTGGCTGGGACTCACTCCTGGAATTGCCAAGGAAACAAGCCCTGTATCAGGGACAGGTGCTGGTTGAGTCTGGGTCAGAGGTGGCCAAGAGGTCCTTGTTGGGCAGAGGCACCCCTAGGGCAATACCATACCCAGACAGCCCTGCTTGTCTCCCTGGCCCCCAGAGTCCTGTGACTGCTACCTGTGGTGCCTGTTCTGGTTTCTCTGGAAGCTGGGGGACAAATAGGCAGTGCCCTGTTGGTGGTTGGGATGCCTTTTATCCAACCTCCCCCCAAACACACACACACACACACACACACACACACACACACACACACACACACACTCACACCCCTCGCTCCCAGATCAGAAAAACACAGAGGAAGGACTGTTTACAACTGTTCCCAGAAAGGCTTCTCAGAGGAGGTGACTTCTGAGTTGGGTTTTGAAGAATATGAAGGTACTCATGAGCACAAGCGCCAAGAAGAAACAACAAGGCAGGGGGAAGTGATGAAGAAGTCAACACTAGGAAAGAGGGAAGGAGAGGGGGAAGTGAAGGAAGGAGGGCAAGAGTGAAGCTGGGTGGGACCACAAGCTAGGATGAGGAAGTAGGTAGTATCTGTAGGGGGAGAGCTGCTGGGGGCCCAAGGGCAGCTGCTCTGATGAGGGGGTGAAAAATTCAGCCCATGTCCCTCTTGTCTGTGGGGCCACCTTCCTCCTTTCCTTCCTCCATGACCCGTATGGGTCCTCAAGGCCTCTTCCCAATCTCGTTGGCACATGTAAGGCAGGCCCCAAATGCAAGGCACACTGGGGATGCCTGCCTCCTTTAGACCCCACCCAAGCTCTGACCCATGTGATTCCTGGCATCAGGACCACCTCCTCCCACCCTCCTGGCCGCTCTGATCTCTACTTGGTCTTGGCCTTGAGCCCTAGGCTGTGTGAGCTGTGTCCCTTCTGTGTCTCTGGGCTTAGTTTCCCCTCCCTGGTGCTGTGTTTTCAAGGAAGGGCCAGCAGGTCACAGGCCTCGTCTGCTTGTGTGTGGTCCAGGGCATTCACGGTGGGGGTTTTGGGCTGGTGGGGGGTTGGGGGGAACTCCATTCATGGATGGAATTTGGTGCCTGGAGCCACTGGCTTCCCACACAACACCTTATTTAATTCCCCTAATAGCCTTGTGAAGTAACTTTGTAAAGAGGCTTATTTATTTATTTGGAAATTTATTTGAAAGACAGGAAGAAATAGAGAGAGAGACAGAGGGAGATATCTTTCCTCTGCTGGTTCACTCTGCACATACTTGCAACAGCTGGCTAAAGCCAGAAACTTAATTTAGGTCTTTGATATATGTAGCAGGGACCCAAGTACTTGAGCCATGATCAGCTGCCTTCCCAGGCCCAATAGCAGGGAGCTAGATTGGAAGTAGAGCAGCTGGGACAGGAACCAGTACTCCAATGTGAGATGTGGGTATCTCAAGTTACAACTTAACCTGCTGAGAAAAAGGATTGAACATCGGTCTAGTCTTCTTCCATCCTCCTTCCCCTGGCCTCCTTCAGCTCTGAGGGTGGGGTCCTGGTGGCAGGTGTTCTGGGGTCAAGGCACTGGCCAGTTCAAGTGAAGAGTGAGGAGTGTAGGGGAGGTGGCCTCGTCCAGGGACCCTGCCTGAATAACCAGGAGAAAGAGTGAGTTAAAGGCTTATGTGGAAAGATGTGCAAATACAGCCCACAGAACAACATTTGGATGATTTAAGTGGTAAGAAATCAGAACCATATGGATTAACTGTCCCTGACGTTCACGTATGGTTTTAAAAGTTGGGAGCAAATGTACTGGGAACATACACACATATAGAAATGATGTGGGGCCAGACCACATTTTTAGCCTTGTGAATAGGCAGTGACTGGGGAGAAAGTACAACCTAGCAGTCCCAATCATTCCAAGGCTGGCTCTGTATTGATTCCTACTCAGGTGTCAATCTTCCAGTGGGCTTCAGGCACCTTACCCAGGTGGCCAGCTTAGAAGGACTTCCCAGGTATATGAGCTGGCCACAAGGGAGTGCCAGAGTGAGACAGGTGTGGCAGGAGCAGCCTCGGCACCTTTATCACTCCTTCCCTGGGATAAGGAGCTGTAATGCTTGCTGTCAGCCTAGTACCCTCTTCCTTCCATCTGACTCCAGTTCCTTGGGAACCCAGCCTTCTATTCATGACTTTGTACAACTTCCCTTCCTGGGACCCAATGGCTACCTGTTGACCAGACACTGCACCTTATAGGTCCCATGGTAGTAGTCAGGTGACCCATGCTGGGGGATTATTCATACCACAATATTCAGGAATCCCTGGCTGGGATGGTGAGGTCAGGGACCAGCAGGACCCCTGGCTCTCTTCATCTGCTGAAAGCCAAGTTGCATACTATGTGGGGATGGAAACCAAAGGTGGCCAATCAGGCTTGAGGTCAACAGAAAAGGAGATGAGAAGTGTGGGTAAGGTAAGTCTGATGGCCTGGTGACATCATTGCAGCTGCTGAATCGAGCTGTGCCTGCGGCTCAGCTATATATCCATTCCTACAGGAAGATGATGGGATGAAACTCAGGCTTTCTCCTCGTACCCCCATGCTCTTCCTTCTCAAACAGTCTCTGGGAGGCAAGGAGTAGTGCAAATGAGCACCCATTGGGACAATTCAGACCCTAATGCAGCTAACGTATAACTTCCTATCTAACTCTCACAGAGGTAACAGAGAGCGTTGTAAAAGGAGGGATACTGGAGTCAGGCATTAAAGATCTGACCTCTGACCTTTGCTTTGCTATGTGACATGGAGCCAGTTTCTGATGCTCTCTGGGCTTCTCCTTCCTTCTCTATAGAATGGTATACAGAACCTACCTAAAGTCCACTGTAAACAAGGATGAGGCAAACCAAATGAGGGAGCCCAGCATGGCTGCTGGCCAGGACGAGAGGTCCTGCCTGGACAGAGAGCAGTGGATGTGTCATTCCTAAGAATCAGTGCTAGCCATGGGTAAGAAGCGAGAACATGTGAGGACTTCTCAGCTGACGTTCTAGGCAGGTGAAGGGCCCACACTAGCCAGGGACCAGATGAGAGCTTGGCTGATAGATCTAACTGTCAAGCTCCCTAGGCAGCCAGGTGAATGCTCAGAATGGTGGCCCAGCAAGTGAGTGGTGACTAGGGCCAGTGGCATGTTCTAGGCAGTGTTGAAAGGCTGAGTCAGGACTCTGCAAAACTTGAACAGACTCCTCAACTCCCCACCCACAAGGCTGTTGATCTTGCTGGGCTTGGGGCCACGGTATGCCCCCTGAGCCATGTCATATTCCAAAGAGTGGTGCTGAAAGCTGAGCAACAACTCAGAATCCATGGCCTGGCTTTGTTGTACCATGTGGCTACTAGGGAGACTGCCCTGGAGCGTGGGCTGTGTGGCGATTCCCCTGCTGCTCACACTCCCAGCCTTCTCTACGGCCTGTTCCTGGCAGGCATCTGTGTCTGGTGCACTCCTGGGCCGCTGGGACCCGGATGCTCTGCTCCAGAGCCAAGCCAAGCTGCAGGCCCCTGGGTCCAGAGCTTGATTGCAATGGTACATTAGGCAGCTGGCTGCCAGGCCCACAGGGCCCCACTCCTTGGCTTGGCCTGGCTTAGGCTGGTGCTCCTGGGAGCCCTTCAGTGTGTATATGTTTATGTGTATGTGTGTGTGTGTGGGGGGGGGAGCTGGGGCTGAGCATGTGGACCGTAATTAGCCGAGCTGTTCTAGGCCAGGGCTGGGGATTCCTGCAAAAACAGTAGCTTGAGCTACATCCTCCTCCCAGGACTGGCTTTCTGCTCTGGTTCCTCTCCAACCACTCTGTCTTCCCTGGAATCACAAGGACCCAGTGGCTGAGCCCAGTCTGAGCAGGGCTCCTAACTTCCACCCATTCCCCACACGCCCCCATGGGGCCAAGCCACGTGGTTCTTCTTGGTGCTGGCGGTGACACAAAAAACTGCCTTATCCCCTAGAGGCCAGCGTCTCAGAGCTGCCAAGGTTCGGGTATGCTCTGTGCTGCTCAGATCATGACAACCCTGAGGCCAGGAGCCCGAGCCTCAGTCCAGAAAGAAGGCGGTAAGAGGCAGGAGCCAGAGTGTGCTTCATGCCAGTATGTCAGAAGTCCGCTCCCAGTCAGCCGTGTAGCCAGATCTCCAGTGAGAGATTAGTCTATGAGATCAGAGTCTGGCAATCATGGCGGATAGCAGAAGGGAGAGAGTGCTTCTCCCAGGTGTGGGGTTAGGAATGGTAGTGCAAAAAAAAAAATGAGCTGTTGGACTGAAAACATGGTATATAAGGTAAGCCTCTGCTTGCAGCATTGGTATCCCATATGGGACCCAGTTTGTGTCCTGGCTGTTCCACTTCCCATCCAGCTTCCTCCTTGTGGCCTGAGAAAGCAGTAGAGAATGGACCAAAGCTTTGGGATCCTGCACCCATGCGGGAGACCTGGAAGAATCTCCTGAATTCAAATCACCTCAGCTCTGGTTGTTGTGGCCATCTGGGGAATGAACCGGTGGATGGGAAAATTCGTCTTTTTCTCTCACTCTCATTCTCTCCTCTCTGTAACTCTGCCTTTCAAATAAAAGTAAAATAAGCCCTTGAGAAAAAGAAGGGAAGGAAGGAGAGGAAGACAAAGAAGAGGAGGAGCTGCTGTGGTGATGCAAGCAGACTGGGCTGACCTGACCTGTGCTTTGTCCCATCTGTTTTCTCTCCACAGCCATTTTCCCACCCCTTTGACACAAACCCAAGTCAGGTGGGCCCTAGAGGCTCCCCTAGTTGCCATGATGCAGATTTTGTAGACTGCTAAAGCTCTAGAGGTCAAAGTCACAGGGCAGAGGGAGGCAGAACTTGGACTTGGGCTTAGTTTAACAAAAACCAAGTCCCGCATCATCGGAAGAGCTGGTCCCTCTCCTCAGCGGGATGTCCAGGGCCTGTGCCTGTAGTGGAAGCTGGAGAACCCCCTTCCTCAGTGGTCCAGAGCCCAGTGCACAGAGACAGAGCTGGAAGGATTGCCTTGGAGGAAGACAGGAGAGGGCCAGTCCGAGGCTCCCGTGTCCAGCTGCAGCCCCACTGGCTCTGTGCAGATAGGAGCTGCCCTCAAACCTCAGAATCTAGGCTCTCGGTTCAGGGTCCCTCTCATTGTGAGTGCAATGGGAAACCCATTTATGCTAGGACATTCCCTCATGCTAAGCCACGTGGCCTGCATAGCTTACCTCTGCTCACCTGCCATGGTCAGAGGTAAGACACCAACATGGGAGTGTGGCTCAAGATGGGTCCTGCTGCCTGAGTCAGAGCTTCAAGTACAGCTCACTTGGCCAAGGGTTTGGCACCTGCCTGACCCTCAATGAGACCCTATGGGCTGTGTACCCTGTGTCACATGCTCATGGCAGCCCATTCTGGATCCTGCTACCGAGTTGCTTCCCAAGGACATTGTCTGTCACAGCCAAAGCACACACTGGCTCCTACGATATCCATGCTGGCCCAGGAGCCAAGGTGGTGTCACCATCATCTGTCTATGGGCCAGCAGAGCATCTGAGACTCCAGGCTCTCTCAGCATGAGAACATCCACCATGACAACGCTGGTTCTGGTTTCTCCTTTAGCAAACTCCAGCAGGCTTCTCCCTCAGAGTGTTGATTGGGGGAGTGGGGCAGGAAGAGGGCCAGAGGGCATTTAATGATACCTGGAAATAGAATCTGTAGGTTCTTCTTGGCTTATTCACACAGTCCCACTTGGCCTGGATCATCCCGCAGACCAAGAATTGCCACTGGTGGCAGCCTGGGCAAAGGGTTTCTCACTGCTGCTGGTGCTGCAAGCCCTGATCCCACTTCTCCCTGGGGATCCAGTCTGAGCTACCTTGTTCTCAGAGGCCTCCCTCAGGTCCCTGAGCACCCTGGGTCTTTGAAAATGGGACACAGAAGACTGATGGGTGGGCAAGGTTTCAGTTAAGCAAGATGAACAAATGTTAAGATCCATGACATCACACTTGGCCTGTAATGAACACAAGGGTGTAACACATTTAAGAATCTATGAGGAGGGCCTGGCACGGTGGCGCAAGTGGTTAAGGTCCTTGCCTTGCACGCCCGGGATCCCATGTGGGCGCCGGTTCTAGTCCTGGCAGCCCCGCTTCCCTTCCAGCTCCCTGCCTGTGGCCCGGGAAGGCAGTCGAGGACGGCCCAAAGCTTTGGGACCCTGCACCGCGTGGGAGACCCGGAAGAGGCTCCTGACTTCGGACCGGCATAGTATCGGCCGTTGCGCTCACTTGGGGTAGTGAATCATCGGACGGAAGATCTTCCTCTCTGTCTCTCCTCGCTGTATATATCTGCCTTTCCAATAAAAAAAAAAAAAAGAATAGAGTGCTCTCACTACAATAAAACCAGATGTCAAGACATAAAATGTGGTGTGTACATCCAATAGGACCAGTTCTTTGTGGAGGTCACCTTTTGTGGACATGACCACAGCCACAGCTTCTGGAAGCAGGCTCCAGGCTGGGCATCTCAGGTGTCATCTTCATAGCAGTCATCCTGGGAGGGAGCACTAAGACTATGCCCAGTTTGTAGATGAGGAAACTAAGGCTCTAGGCAGGCCACATTCCAAAGTCCCTGCCCTTTCCCAGGGGTTTAAGAGCTGCCTTGTGTGTTTCATTGATGGGTTTCAAGAGGGTTTACTTCAGGGCTCAAGGGCAGCTCACACTGGAACCAGAACGAGATGTGCCATCCTCCCTGCCATAAGTGATGCACAAACTGGGATGGCCTCAGTCTCAGGCCTTCCCCGTCCCGCTCCTGCACAAGCCCCAGGCTGAGTCCACAATACAAGGGGTCTCTGCACCACACTTTGCTAGGATGCAGGCTGCACAGACACATCCTGTACGCTAGGTGCGATGTCCCTACCTGCCACACTCCATTCCCCAGGGACCAGCCTGGCTGTTTGGGCAAGTGTGGCAGCTGGCTAGTGGAGCCTGAGGAGAGGGAGAGGCTGTGGTTCCACTGCTGCATGGGGATCGCTTTGCCACCACCTTGCCTGGCATGTCTACCCCTCCTGGCTTAGAGCTTCTTTCTGCAAATATATTCACTCTGCAGCCTGTTGCTTGGCTCAGACATGGCTCCTTCCCACTGACATGCTCCCAGCTGTTCCATAATCCCCTGCTACAAGGCCTTTAGTGGGAAAGTTGCTGTGGCAGCCGGGCCCTCCTGCCTTTGTCCCTTGCATTCATGCTGGAGAGCTAGAGCACAGCCAAGCACCCTGGAGTGGCTATGGCCATGTCTGCTGTCCACACCCAGGGCTCATATGCTTTCATGCTGTGACCTCTACCTGGGTCTTGCAGCCCCTCACCCCCAGCTTCCCTCTCCACCCCCACCTCCGACAGGCAGTGACAGCCACATGGGCTGGCTCAGAGCTGTCCTTCTCAGGTGTCGCATGGCTTCCTGTGCTCCTGGTGCTAGTAAGGAGATGTCTGCCTCCATGACCAGGCTGTAAGCTCCTGAAGGGTGGGCACCAAGTTGGATTCCCTACTATACCCCCAGCACCTGAAGCATTGGCCTGGCTTTGCATGGACCCTGGGCATGGTTGATGGTTGGGTCAGTGAACTCAAGGAAGGAGGCCACCAAAAATGCCCTGTGGTCAGCATCTCAGGTGGCTCCACTGAAGCATCACAAATACCAGCCAAGAAGTGACTCAGAGTTTCCGAGGGAGGAGGGAAGCCAGTAAGTGAGGGGGGTGGGGAAGAGTGTACATCCTCGGGGTCTGCCTGGGTCTCAGCCCTAGCGTCCCAGGCTCTCTCCAGCATGGCACTGTCTGTAGGCCTCAAGGTTTCTCACACAGCCAAAGGCTTGTGAGTAAACAGCCAGAGTGAACTTCCTCCCAGCATCCCGCAGTGGCCCCGACCTGCGGCTTGGGGGACTTCATTTCCATTCCTTCCAGCAGACACTGAGGGAGCCCCCACCCTCCCATCTTCCAGCCCTTCCCAGCCTGGGGCCTTCAGGACAGTGAAAAGGAAATCACAAAAAAATTGTAGAAAGGGAAGGGCACAGGGAAGGGCATCGTGAAAGAAGTGACCTTCAAACAGGATCTTGAATGAGAGTTTGCCAGGGCCACTAAGGCAGGTCAGGAAGGAGAGGACACAGGGGTCTGTTAGAGAGCCAGGTGCAAAGGCACAGAAACGGTAAACGACAAGCCTGGGAGCTGCTTGGGACCCGTGGCAGGAGGCTGCAAGGATGGGAGGGATCCCAGCCGTGGGGCTGAAACAGGGGACAAAACCGTGTCAGCCAGGGCTTGAAAGCCACGCGAAGTCTGGAGGAAAGAGCTGTCTACTGAGGAGTCTACATCCTCACTGGCCCCCTCGGTGGTACAAAGCGGACTCGTGCCCTAACTCTGCTGTGTTCATCATCTGTTATTCAGGCAATCCGTCTCAAACTCACTGGAACTCCTATGAGCCACTCAATTCTCTGCTTGGAGCTGGAGCTGTGAAATGCTAACAATGGAGAAATGTAGAAACCATTCGGAACTTTGTAGAGCATTGTAGAGCTTCTCAAGGCCTCCCTCAGGTCATTACTTGCCCACGGCCACTCTTGGCAGCGAGGAGCCAGCCCATGTTGGCGTGTGCTTTCTCCCCTGCATGGAGAGTCTCAAAGCCCTTCTATAGGCTGGTGGATGATGAAGGAGAGAGTAAGCAGAGGAAGCTTAGGGGCTGTGGGTGGGTCCTTTGTGGCAGCTGCTCCTGCAGATCACTGCCTTGCAGTGTGTGGAGCCGCAGCCCTCTGCCATTCTCCTGGTCCCTTCTGCTGTTGAAAGGTTCCAGTGATGCAAGGAAGCACTGAGCAAGTCGAGAGGGGCCCAGATGACTGATGAGTACTCATCTGCTTCCCAGCCAAGAGGCTTTCTGTCTCAAACTGGAAACGGGGCTCTCTGCAAGCCCTTCCAAGCCTCCGCTGTCAGGCTGTGCGGACTGAGCCCCGTCATGGGAAGTGGTCGACCTGGGGTCACGAGGTGAGGCCCCGGGTCTCCTCTCCACTCACCGCCCTGACTTCCTGCAGGTGACTCAGCAACAGTCGGCTCAGGAAGGAAGTGGGAGAGGGAAGCCCAGCCCACTGGATTCCAGGTCACCACTGTGTGAGTCCAAAGCCACTAACCACCTTGGCCATGCAGCTCTGCCTGGCGCCTGTCACTTTCTGGTCCTTCCCTCCCAGGGACACGGCTTCTGACATTTTCTTCCAAGGTCAGTTTTGTGTGTCCTCTCCAGGACCTTCTTGCCAGACCGTCCGTCTCATGGCATTTTCCTCCTGCTGAGGTCAGGTGACTTGGTGAGGAGCTGAAGGTGTGCTGGTTGAAGGGTCCCAGACAGAAGGGGATGAGGTGCTGCTCTGTCCCCGAGCTTGCACTGGGCCTCAGGGGCCGGTTGTCATCACCGCTGGCTGTGGGTGCTCTGATGATCTCTTCCTCCACTCAGTTTATCTCATCTGTAAAGTGGGGTGGTGGCAGCTACTTTTTGAGCAGCTTAAAGGGCTGGGTAAGAGAACAGCCTGTGCTAAACTAGGCACAGATCACATGTTGGCTATTGTCTCTGACCACTTGGTTAGGTGAGCTGACATTCTCCCCGAATGTGCACAAGTAGACAGCATTGTTCTCACCTATGGGGAGAGAACTGGAAACTCAGGGATGTGAAGGCTCACGGCTGGTGGGAGCTGGGTTTGATCTGGCTCAGTCTGACTCTGGAGTCCATTGGCTGCAGAAGTTACTCTTGCAGCAGTTTTATGGCTGTGTGCTGGGCTTGTGTCCTCTCATCCTGCTTGTTTGTGTGAGCCGGGCCTGTTCCCCTTCTTCCTGGACTCCAGTCCTGGTCTCTGCCAACGCTCAGGCTGACACTTGGAGGCCCTGAGCCTCTATGGCTTTCATCATGCCCTGGACATTCAGTCCCTGCCAGCCTCCCTTGCAGAGGGGCCCAGGGCGAGGGCATCTGTGCTTGCTGTTGTTGGCAACATATTGGTTGTGTGCACTGCTCTGGGGACAGCTTGGGATGCCTAAAGACCTGAGGTCTCCACAGCATCTGGTGTTGCCTCCCCAGGAAATGCTGTGGGCCCTTGTGGCTAGGGCCCTGCACATGCTGAGTGCAGGTTTCTGAGCACAAGGAGGAACGGGTGCAGGGACATGGCAAGTCCCTGTTACTTGCCTATCTCTTCCACCATACCAGAAAGCCCTTGGGGGCTGCAACAGTTCATAGCAAAGCCCTGGGCTGCACAGTCTGCTGGCTTTCCAGCCACTTGAGACCCTGCCACTACTTCCCCCTTGGCCACGTAGCTCCACCCCTGGGTCCCGCTCAGTGGTTCCTTGTGAGCCCAGGTCACCACCTCCCCTGTAGCACTTATAACACCATCATCTCTACACCCTCCTGGAACCCTTTCAATCAGAGTAAGGGCTGGGACAAAAGAGCCCCTTGGACCTGTCTGTTTTCTATGGATTCTGCTGGATGGCAAGCTTCTTCCAGGTGCATTTGGTGAAGACTTCATCATGGCAATCTTCAGGATCCAGCACCAGGCACGCTGAGGGGCCCATTGTGTGGTTCTATCTGCATCCTGCTTCCCTGTCTTGGCAACTCCCCGACTTCCATGGGGTGGCCATGTGTTGGCGCTGGGGGCAACAGCAGTTTAAGAGAGCACCTGTACCTGTGGGTTCTATCGCAAGCTAATGAAACAACAATCTTGATGCACTTGAGACTCACTTAGGGTGTCTATTTCTAAAGTCCAAAGTTATGGCTTAAGTCATCTCTTTCAGAAAAATGGAGCTGATGTGCAAAATACACAAAGAGGTGGAAGGGGACATGGAAGCCACCAAATCCCAGGACCTGATCTTCCTGTCTTGCTCATTTGGCTTTAGAGATGATAGGCATGGCCACTTGCAGGATACACTGAACCCAGATACAGCAGGATGGTGAGGTGATCTCCACCTGCATGCACACACCAGTGCAGCCTCTTATCTGGCTCAGGGTGCCCTGGTGAAGGCAGGGGTGCTGCCTTCCGGAGGTTCAGAGGCCCCAGCCAGTAGCTCCAGATCCTAGGAGTCTCTGGTTCTCAATAAGTCCTGCAGGACTCCTATGGGATTGACATGAGATTATAGAGTACAACAGAAACTAAGTGGTCAAGCGGGAGCATGTTCAGAGTGAGTTCATTCCTGCCACAGATGTGCACTTAGTATCTTCTCTGGGCCAGGCACAGTGGCATGCTAGGTGCAGAGTGTTACCCAGAAAACTGAGCAGAAAGAGGAAACCGGGGCCAGGGGTTGGGGCAGCAGGAGCTGTGGCCATCTTAAAAGGAGGCCAAAGAGAGTTTCTGGGAGAAGGAGGGGAGTTTAAGACGCAAAGGAAGTAAGGGATTGTTTCATGTGCTAAGGAAGTAACGTGGGAAGTGTTGAAGCAGAAACTGGCCTGTAGGTGTATAAAAACCAAGCTCATGTGCCGGACATGGCAGTCACATAGCAAGAAACCTGGTTTCACAGGAACAGTGATGTCAAGTGAAGACAAGAATGCCGAGGATAAGGAAAGAGGTGAGGAAATGCTGGCTGTAATAACTCAGGAAGTTCCTGGGATTCAAACAGCCCGAGAGCTCACTGCTGTGTATTCGCCTCTGTATCCCCATTTGTTTATAGTGCAACTGCTCTATAAAAACTCGAGAGAATAGACCATCAAGATCCAGCCTTTGCAGAGTGATGCAGGCTGGTGCCCTCCAGAGTGAATAAAGGCTACTTTCTTTCCACAGGTGGCTATTGCGTCATGGGTGATCAATTTCCATAGTAGTGTCAAGTGCAAAGGCACCGAGTCCAGTGGATGCTGGATTGAGCAAAGAGAAGTCCCTGTGTTGGGCATGCATTTGCGGCTTCTGACCTGTTTGGACACAGGAAGTCACTACAGGCCATTGAGTGAGGGTAGGCACAGCCTTTTAAAACTGATCAACAAGCTTCAGCTACCCAGCTGTCTCTTCAAAGCCCCATTCCTTACCTCCACCTCTCTGCCTGAGTGCTTTCTCTTTTGTCAGGTTTGTTGCAGATTTCTGATCCCACGTGTGCCAGGCAGAGCCTTATCTAATGGATGCAGGCCAAATGGGGGCCCTCACAGACAGGCTGCACTTGGGGAAGAGAGAGGAGTAGAGCATGCTCTCAGCTCAGGGGTCTTGCTCCATCCGCTGGTGCACTGAGGTCTCCAAGCAGGCTCAGCTGTGTGCAGTGTGTAGAGCATGCACCTGCCACGGCTCAGAGGGGACATTTCAGCAATGCTCCTGCACTGTGCCTATCAGCCAGCAGTTGAAATCATTTGTTTTCAAATGAAACAATCCCTGCTTCTATCTGTGATTGGTCACTTGTTCTGGGTCACTGGCCCCTTGGAGACTGCTGAAAGTGAACATGGGAGAGGAATCTCCTGATTTTAGAGTTTTGGGGTGGGGGATCATGGATCCCCAAAAGTTTAGCCAGGAAACTAATGTCTATGCCAGCTACCTCCCAGCTGCGGCCCTGGTGAAATGAGTGAATGAACAGATGAACAAAGGAAGGAGAAAGGCAGAAATGGAGGATGCCAGGGCTGTTGCTGGGAGTTGGGGTGCTTGGGGTAGTTCTCAAGCATCTGGAGCAGTCAGCCAGGAAGACCTCGGTGGCCAGGCCTTGCCAACTGTGCGTCCTGGAGCTGGACAAGCTTTTTTCCTCCCACACCACCTGGTGCTCCTGTACAGTGCCCAACCTACCTCTTCCCTTTCCCTATAAGCCACGGTCTTCATTCTCTATAAGGCAACCAGAGCACGCTCTCCTCCAGGCATTTCCAGGGAAGCGAAACTGTTCCGGTGGCAAGCGGGGCACAAGGTCAGCCTCGGAAAGGGGATCCCCTTCCCTTTCCTTAGTCTGACAGCTGAGCTAGCTGAGCCCATGTCTGTAGCTTTTGTGCTGGGGTCCAGGTTTGTGCATTGCAGTTCCGTGGGACATCTCTCAAGAAGAAGGGATAAACACTTCTTGCATTTCCCCCATCTCTCTTCTCACTGAGATGTCCTCAGCTAAAGCTCGTTTGTCTCCTGTCACCCTCCCTTGTGACAATGCAGGGAAATATGCTGGGGAGCTGGGATGGGCAGGAACCAGCTTCCCACAGCAGAAGCTCCAGGAACTCCAGATGTGGCTCTGAGGCCTCTCGAACTTGCCCAGTGGTCCTTCTAACTCCTCCTCCAGACACCCTGAACTGTTTGTTTCTACCTTGCGTCCTATGCACATTGTGTGCCCACCTCATGGACTGGGACCACCACCTGCCTGGCATACATAAGAGAGTTGTGGGGCTGGCATGATGGCTCAATTGGCTAATCCTCCACCTTTAAGTGCTGTGATCCCAAAGGGTGCTGGCTTGTGTCCTGGCTACTCCACTTTCCATCCAGCTCCCTGCTCGTGACCTGGGAAAGCAGTAGAGGATGGCCCAAAGTCTTGGGACCCTGCACCCATGTGGGAGACCTGGAAGAGGCTCCTGACTCCTGATTTCAGATTGGTTCAGCCTCTACCATTGAGACCATTTGGGGAGTGAATCAGCAGATGAAAATCTTTCTCTCTGTCTCTCATTCACCCTGTTTATCTCTTTTCTAATGAAAATAAATACTTTTTTTTAAAGAGCACACAAGTAAGTTGTGACCTGCTCTCAAACATCTCCTCCCCACCTCTGCAGGCAGGCTGCTTCCTTCCGCTGTGAGTCCCGAGGCGAGGAGGTGGCATCTCAACTCCAGCCTTCCCCATGTCTTTCCCCAGCATGTATTACATTGTGCACATTGTACTTCTAACATCTTTTCGGGATTTTCGGGGGGGTTAGTGAGGAGGGAAAACAAAATGAGGGCATAGATACATTCCCCTGGTGGGCTCAGTAGCTGAGTCCTAGCTTTTGTGGCCTCCACAACTGGTTATACGGCACTCTCAGTGACTAGGGCAGCTCAGCGAAGCGTTGCTTTCTGGCTACCCTTGCAGCGGGGTTGTCCTGTGAACCCCTGCTCCCCCCACCCTCCTTGCCCTGCTGTCAGGACACGCCTTTTTCTACCCTCCCCCAGGCTCTGCTCCAGCCCACTGAAGTCGGGATCAATAGGGAGCAAGTAGGTACCCGGGGACTCTCCGGAGGACATGGTCCAACTGCCGGCTGTGCAAATTGTGTCTCTGGCTACGGCTGCTCCGCAGCAGCATCTGTGCTGTGATCCGAGTGGGTGAGGCCACCCGGATGGGGAACCTCCTCCAGCGAGTTGTCATAGCAACCTTGACTTTCAGTTTCACGTAGGAGAGTTCCCAAGAGGCAAAGCACTCCGAGGGGTGAAGGAGGGGAGAGGTGGGGAGCAGCCTCCCCGGGCTGTCCTCCTGCACCCTCTTTTTGGCTTCTGGCTAGTTCACACGCTCAAGGTAGATGCCATTGTGTGTGGGCAGCTGAGTAGAAGTGGCTTAAAATAGCACCCCAGGCTATTTCAAGGAGTGGTTGAATATGCATGAAGCTATTTTAGAAAAGATGTCCCCGGCCTGGCCACTCCAAACCCCATCCTTTGCTTTGGAAGTGCTGAGAGAAGCTGAATGGAGCCTTTCTTGGTCTTTCCCATTGGGTGGGGGTTTTGTAGAAGCCACAGAGACTACACCCTGGCCAGTGTGGGTCTCACAGCCCTGGCAGCTGCACTCCTGATTCTGTGGCCACGGAGACTCTGGGCCAGGCAGCTCAGCCCTGCCAAGGCCTCTGGAGCCTTAGACGACAAATTTTACCCTGACCCAGGTTGACCGGGGCTTCAGCAGCAGGGGGAGGGTAGGTATCTCAGAATCCTAGGTGTTTCCATCGGTTTGGTCATTCATTCATTCAGCACACTTAAATTGGTAGGTGATACATCTGAGGACTGTGCTAAATACTGATGATACCAAGATTTCCAAGGCAAGCTCATAGGTGCGAGGGAATGACAAGGGGGGGAGAGAAAATGGCCATCAAACCCCAAGGCAGAGTGAGGCACTGGGAGCCCTGAGCTCTTCCTGCTGGCTGAGAAGCACTGGAGGGGCAGTGGGAGGTCCATGAAGCATGAGATGGCAAGGTGGGCTCAAGGACAAGGGGATGGCTGGGTGTGGCTGGCGCTTGGGTGGCCTGGTGGTGGAAGGGGTGCACCTACTAGGAGGTGAGGAAGGAGAGGGGGTCAGACTGTGGGAATCACTGCATACTGGGCCAGCTGTGTCTTTTCTGTTACCAGAGGACCCTGTCACTCCCCTTCCCTCCCCTACTCCATTGAGGCCGGAAGTCTGTGGGCAAAGCCTGGTTAGACTCTCTGGAGCCGGCACTCACTGAAAGCCTGGATCCAGGAACCAGACTGCCCCGCTTCAAGTCTAGAATCTGTCCCTTACTGGTTGTGTGTCTGATGAGTTATCTGGCCATGTAGCTTCTGTTAGCTCGCCCATCAAATGGGAATGACAAGAGCATCTCTCTCCCAAAGCATCTTGTGGTGAGAAGCACATGATTTAGCAAACATACAGGGCTTAGAAATCTATAGTGTGCAGGTGCACAGGCACAAAGGTCCCGCAAGAAAAGGGAAACTTTGCATGATTCTCACGAGTTAGTTCTTTTATCTTGAAAATGGAGTTCCACCAAAGACAAACTTACTTCGACAATAAAAATAGCTTTATTGCTTTAACTTTCAATGTCATATGTGTCCACTAGCAAATCATATGTATGGTAAGCACTAAATGCAAAGAAAAACATCACCTTAACTCTTAATTCTTTGACAACTGCCATTGCCGAGGCCTTCTGCTAAGGTCTGAATGTTGATGTTTCTTGAAGTAACAGCTTCAGGAGGTGGCGGCTTTGGGAGGGGATGGCAGATCACAGAGGCAGAACATTCCAGAGGGGGGTTTGTGTCCTTATCAAGGAGGGAGACATCTCCCCATTCCACATGTGAGGACACAACAGGCGGGTGCGTCTACGTCCCCTTCAGAGCCTGAGCTTGATCTTAGACCTGTTAGCCTCTGGAACTATGAGAAAAATACTTTGTTTTTCTCACTGCCCAGCTCCTGGTGTTGATGCTGGTGAGGGTAGTGTGTGTGGTCTAAGACTTCTCCATCTAGGGCAGAGTTGAGCCTCGTCATTCATAGACCCCACACTTGCAAATCGCTCCATTGATTTGTTATACTTGGGAATGGGCAGGATGGCAAAAAGTATCAAGCTCCCTGATGGTCACATTCCCAGACGAGGGCAGATAAGACACTGCCATGTCTTCTTGCTTTGATACCCAAGCTCTAGGCACTTGTCTTTTGGCAGATGAGTTTGGGCCATATAGGCTGCATTTTTTTTTTTTTTTTTTTGGTGTGATTTGTTTGGTGGTTTTATTGTTCTCTGGCAGCCTCCGTGTTGCAGTGCTGAGCGCTGTCCTGTGTTCTAAATTGTGATGTGCTTTAGGGAGCAGACGTGTTTTCCAAGCTTTCCTCAGCCAAAAGTGCAAACGAATCAGTGGTGTATGTTAGAAAATTTGGCTTTAAACAACTGCATGCAGGATGCATGCTCATGTGCTCATGGGAGTGCCATGCAACACACCCCCCGATCCACCCGAGGAGCAGAGTTCAGGTTTCAGTCTCAGTGCTAATGAGGACTCTAGAGAATCCCAGCAACGTGACTGGCAAGAATCCACCAGCCCTTTCCAGATTCTCAAACATCTCCATGCGATTCACAATGTACCTTGCTGATTCTTTTGACACTTTAAGGAAATTATACACTGGGGCTGGGGTTGGGGCATAGTGGGATAAAGACACTGGTCATAATGCCAGAGGCCGTTATGGGTGCCGATTTGAGTTCTGGTTGCTCTGCTTCCAATCCAGCTTCCTGCTAATGCATCTAGGAGCAGAGGAGAATAGTACAAATGCTTTGGCCCCTGCTACCCATATGGGGCACCTGGAAGAAGCTCCTGGCTCCTGGTTTTGGCCTGGCTCGCCTTGACTACTGCTGCCACTTGTTGAATGAACCAGCTGATGGAAGATCTCTCTCTGTCTGTAACTCTGATTTTCACATAAATGAAATACACGTTTTAAAGAAATTATTCACTGACAAATCAATTCATGCCCAAGAACACAGGCCCTCAGGTGCCTGTATCACCATGTCCATTCTGTCCAACGCTCAGCCAGTGGCTCCCCACAGATGGACAATTCAGCTATTTCTCATTACCCACTGTCACAAATGACACTGGCATGAGCCCACTATCTATGGTCCAGTCCTCCACTCAGAGGGCTTGTCACTAGCCAAGTGACAAGTGTCACTTGATAGTGTCTCCCTTAGGCCTCACAGCAAGCCTGTGGAGTTGATAGCATCACCATCATCGTCATCACGCCCACTTTATAGAGGAGGACTCGGGTGCCCAGAGGTGTTCAGCATCTTCCTTAGGGCATACAGCAGAGAAGCAGCTCACTCTGACCTCAAATTCCACACTTTCCTCCAGCGAGTTCTGCTGCCTCCTTTTAAACACAGTCCCGAGCAATGGCGGGTTTCCTTAGCAGGCCCGTTTGGCAGCAGGACTCCTGGAACAAACGGAGCTGGTGCTCATTGTTCATCAGGTCCCTACCTGCAAGCAGAGCCTCTGGTGGTCCTATTCCCCAGGCCTCATCTTCCAAGGTGTTCTCATACTATGAAATAGACCAATACCACGATACCACCTGTCCTTTCCAGTTCCTCCGAGAGCTTTCCCCACCCTCGCTCCACCTGTCCTGCCTTTTCTGTGTTGCCCCTTTGTAGTCTCTGTTAGGACTTAAACCGAGCACCCTGATGGCTACTTCTGGGCTCCCCAGGGCAAGTCCTTGGAGCCTCAAGCCTTTCTCTTTACCACCACTAGGCTGCCCAGCCCTGTTTATTTCTCCATATGTGCTTGGCAATTATTTTATGTAAGATGTGGTTCAGATTTTTGATATAATGTCTCATTCGATCTATCCTGAGATCTGCTGCTTTTCCATCTTGGCAGCATGGGCTCCTAAGCAGTTCATTTGGGTGCCACTTCTTCACAGATCCTTTCCTAACCAACCCTGCCAGAAGTGCTTCCTCCCTTCCCAACATTCTCTTTCCCATGTCATTGCTTTCTTTCCCACCCTTGGCTGCTGAACTCCTGGAAGGCAGGGTCCCCGAGTCCATTTTCCCACAGGTTTTATCTGTCTGACAACCTGAAGCAGATGTGTCAACACAGGAGGCTGCTGCCTGACTGGGGTGTCCCAAGCTGCCTGTTCTGTGCTGCCCGGAGGCTGGCACCTCACAAGCAGCCAGGCCATTTCTCAGGGGGTCTCTCGAGGCTAGCAGAAGAGGAGCACAAACAAGCATTCATTGAACACCTGATGCTGTGAAGACTTCGGGAAGAGTATTTTTCCATGAGATGATACCCTTCAACACTGGAAATCACCTGCCCCATTCTGCAGAAGCAGAAACAGAGGCAGTGAGATGGAACCCCTAGCCAGTAAGTGGCAGGACTGGCTGGAGCTGGGGTTGAGGGACTCTGAGTCATCGCCTGTCCCCTAGTAACACCCAGAGCAGTGCAGTCTGGGAGGCTGAAGTAGTATGGCCTGCAGAGGAGTGAGAGACCTGAAAAAACTGCCTCCTCCCCACCCGCACCCCAAAGGGAGTGTGTATCACTAGGTATTGCTCCTGGGGAGCACTGGGATTGGGTTGAAGAGCCACGGTCACAGGAGGGAACCTGGTTTACGGGCCACATTGCGGCCGTGACCCCGGAGAGTGGAGTAGAGGTCAGGAAAGCGGGAAGAGGAGAAGGCCTTTGTCCGTGTAGTTAAGGTACTTATGTGGCGTCAGTGCCTGGGTTCCACTCTCAGCTCCTGCTGTGAACCCCGAGAGGCAGCAGTAGACAGCTCAAGTTGCCAGGATCCCTGCCACTCATGAGGGAGACCTGGACTTAGTTCCCAGTTTCTGGTTTCAGCCCAGGCCAGCCCAGCCACTGTTGTAAGCATTTAGGGAATGAGCCAGCAGATAAAAGGTTCTCTCTCTCTCTTCCTTCTCTTCCTTCTATGTGCATGGGGGTGGGAACTGTTGCTCAGCACACATCTAGGGATGCCTGCTCCTTGGGGTTCCTGGCCCAGCCTGCATCAGGGCTTTGTGACTTGGCCCTGCGTTTCCCTCTGGGCACCCAGCCAGGAAGTCACTTCCTTATGGGCTGGGCAGCTGCCGGGCAGGCCTCAGCTATCCTCTGAGCCTGTTTGGGAGCTCAGGTGTCCTAGAAACGACATTGGGTGGGGGCCAGTCCATCTGCTGGTGTGGCTCAGTGTGGGCCAGGGCAGGTCGCAGGCACACAGAGATGACACATGACAGCTCTCCCACCTCCAGCAGCTCCAATTCTGGTCAAAGTGGATCCTAAAGGAATTTCCAGCACAATCAAGAGCCACATGGGGACACCCAAGACAAGGGGAGCCCAGCTGCCAAGGGCGGGAGCCAGAGGTTGGCTGTTCACTTCTGTTTGATGTGTTCTGTCCTGTGGGTCAGGGAGGGGTGGTGAGGGGCTGAGCTGTACTTTCAAAACAGGTTGAGTTGGTATTCTTGCTTTCTGTAAACATGTCTTGTTCTTAGGTAAGAATGAAAGTATTTCTGCTTTGCAGAAACAAAGCCATGTAGATGGAAACACAGAGCAGATGGAGAGTGGTCTGGCTGAACTATCTGCACGGTGTAGTGAGTGGGGAGCGGCTGGCCTCAACATTCAGACCTGCCACTGGCTTGTGTTGCCACAAGCAAAGGATTCCTCCATCTCAGTCTTAGTTCCCTTGCCCTACAGAATGGGAACACTGTCCTCGACACACAGGGCTACAACCAGGACAGACAGGATGACAGGGGATGCTGTCCAGTTGTAGGTGCAGGATAAAGCAACAGCATCACACGGAGGCCCCAGGAAGCTCAGCACAGCCACACAAGGATTTGCAGCTGCAAGCACACCTTTCACTGTTGCACCCCCACCCCCTGTCCCAAGCCACATCTTGGGAATTCTCAGCTGCTCCAGCTCCAGGCAAAGCCTGTGCCATGCGCACACCCACTCTGCACTGGAGAGGCAGTCGCCCTTGTGTTTGCTGGGCTAGGAACATCAACCACGGCCCCTGCCCGATGGGAGTAGAAACAGGGAGCCGGCCTGTTCTCTGAGAGTGGAGCGCTGGCGGGTGCCGGGGCCTGTTTCAAGGTGGGATGTTTCTTTATGCACCGTTGGCAGCTGTCTACATAAGGCGTCCATTATGTGCAGGCCTGAGAGGCCAGGCTAAAAATAGCGTCAAATATGCACCCGCCAGAGACACGGAACATCCGAAGGTCAATGCCTTTGACAGCTGCCCAGGCTGGCAAGGGCAAGCTGGGCACCACACGGCCACTGCCTCCCGTTCTTCCTGGGCACAGCGACAGACAGCCCTCTCTGTGGCCTGGCCTGGGAGCCCAGCTTGAGTCAGAAAATAGAATGCAGGGTATAACCCCAAATACATACACATATTTTTAAAAATCCATATATATTCATCAGAAACAATATTGAGAAGTAACTTCACTGGCTTTTTCAGTCTCAAGTGAGGACCAGTGGATGAGGCTTTTTTTTTTTTTTTCTGTCCTTTCCAAACTGGTCTTGGTAAATACACAAATACACATTGCTCTTATAATCAGATGAAAAAAAAAAAAACAGTAGATAGTGCTGTGAATTACCTTTATGAATAGCCTTTATATTAAACACATAACATGATTAACGTGTATATGTTTCCAGTCATGTGGAGTGGATGTGTGTGTGAGTAGGTGTGTATATGTGCTTGTTCACCATCAGCAATCTCTAACTCACAGAGGAATGACTGAGCTCTTTGCTCTGCTTCTCGCACTGCCTCAACTCACTTGGGGCCTGTGCCTTGCACCTTCTCTGCCTTGAGCACATTTTTAACTAAATGCCCGCTGTGCAACACAGCTCAGACCTTTGCAGTTCCAACCCTGTGGCTGCCTCCAGTGCTTACAGAGATGTCCCTGAGGTTGTTCCAGCAGGGTCTCTAGGCTTGAAATCACTTACTAGCTGTGTGTGGTGGGGCCGGTGGGTTAGCCTTCTGTGCTCTGTAGTCCTTGGTTTTATAATTCTTCTGGTGATCACCACGTGACCCGGTGCTCCTCCTTATGGTCTGGTCATCCCCTCGTCTACTTTCTCGTTGTGCATTGAGCACCACCCTCAGCACAAGACATGGAAGGACCCCTTAAAAGCAACACCGAGGGCCTGCGCATCTTCTTTGGCCAGTGGCCAAGAGCTCTGCTGACATCCATCTGGGATCCTGGCACTTTTGCAATCCCATTCCCAGGACCACTGCAGAACCTGGGTCACACATGCTCTGCCAGGACAAACCTCAGAAGCCCCCTTTGTCACAGCTTTAGAGTTTACTTGCCTAGCCTGATCATGGAGCCCACTGGGGTGGCTCCTTCACCATGGGGGCCTGTCCCTGGATATGATCTTCCCCCCATGACACCCGAAGTGACAAGAGGGACAGGTAGTCAACTTTCCTGAATGCTTTTCTGGGAAGGGTGTTCTTGATGCACAGGCATTCAGTGCTGACACCCTAGCACATGGCATCTTCCATGCTGTGTCCTCGTTCATGCCTGTCCCTGTGCCTGGGATGCCTGCCCATCATTTTCCATAGTCCTGCTGATCTGACAAATGCCCGCTGACCCTTCCCGTGCCAGCACATGTGCCCCCTCCTCCATGGGGCTGCCCCTGAATATAGCACCTCCATGATTCAGCCCTGCCTCTCCTCTGCTCTTGGCCGTCATTTCCAAGACCTGTGGTATGTGTGGTCCCCCAAGGTGCACTTTATCCTTTTGCTGACATCCCCTGTTCTAGAAAAGAACTGTATTCTTCCCACTGCTCAAGAGTACTAGGAACAGAGTGCTGGGTGGGGCGGGGAAGAGGGTCGGCCAGGCAAGTTCTGTTGAATAAACTTTCCGAAGCAAAGTCAAGTCCATTTCATCCAACTTCCAATTCAGGCTGCTGTGCTAATTACATTTATCACCTTATTTGTAAGAATTTATTTATTTATTTATTCATTCAATGGTCAAAAGACACACACACACACACACACACACACACACACACACACACACACACAGCCCTTATCTGCTTGCTCATTCCCCAAATACCTACGGTGGCTGTGGCAGGGTTGGGACTGAAGCTGGGAGCTTAATCTAGGTCTACTACCTGGGTGTCAGTGATCCGATCACTTGAATCACTTGAGCAGAAAGTCGCAATTAGGAGCTGGAGGCAAGATTTGAACTCAGGTCTTCTAATATGGATGGCTGACCTCCTAAGCTCTGGGCTAACAAGTTGCTCCTGTCATGCCACCTTCTGAATTCTGAATTCACAGGTGTCTCCAGGCCATCACTGCCCATCAGTAACTACTTGCTCCATGGCTGTTCCAAGGCAAGAAGGCAATCATACGTCAAGCACCTCCTCTCTCTTACACAGATGCCTATCTTGCTTCTGGCACTGCCCCCAGGAGGCAGGTGCATTTTGTATGTAGGGGCCTTGAGAGCCTTAGGGAGGGTGGGGCCCACATAGAGGTCCCTTTGACCCTAAAGCTGCTCTGTACATGCTCCAAACACAACAGACATGCAGGTGTTCTGAGTCCTACTAAGAAGGCAAATGGAGAAAGTGCAAGGTCAGGAACTAATGCCTACCACCCAGAGGTGGTACTTGGCTACAGTTGAGTAGAGGGGTACAGAGGAGAGGTCAGTGCAGTTGGGGATAGGGGGTAGGAGTGGTCCATGGCAGCCTTCAGTCCCCAAGGTGTCACTACTCACCAGGGACAAAGGCAGCTGTGGGAAGAGGGGAGGCCCTGCAGAGCAGGGGGCTGTAGTGACTCCCAGGGAAGGACCGGGGCCCTAGAGCACCCAGGCTTCTCTGGAGGGTTGCAGCATGGTCCCTGAGCCCCACATGTCCCCAGGCACCTGGACCACAAACACCTCAGCAAGGGGCCCCGACATGAGCCCATTCTCGGCCCAGGAGCCTCTCTCAAAACCCTCATTCCCCACCCCCAATACTTTCCCATGCCCTTCCCTCAGCTCTGAGCCTACCCAAGCTCCTTAGCAGGGTTTTTTTGGATCCCCATTCTCCCAGCCTCAGTCCTTTCCTATGCCCTTTTTTTCTCTTCAGCTCAGATGATCCCTCTTTCATTCTGTGCCTAGCAAACTTTTGTTCACCCTCCAAAACCCAGGGCAAATGTCTGCTTCAAATGGTCTTCTTGCAGCCAGTCCAGGAGCAAGCCCACGATGGAAGGGATTCTTCCTGCCCTCAGTGGAGAATGCTCAGCTGAGCCTTCCATCTCCTTCTCCAGAATGGGAGCCTGCAGGGTGCAATGTCTGGCTCATGTCTGGCTCATGTCTGCTCCTAGTCTCAGTGCCCAGCATGGAACATAACATAGCACACAGCAGGTGATCAAAGATACGCAGATAACTGGGCCATGAGAGGGCCTGTGGCTGGTGGTTCTTTACGGCTGAGTGTGACTTTAGGTAGAGTTTGCTAGAAAGCATGCAGGCCCCTCCCCCAAATATGTAGACACTCATGTGTGCTCACACACACAGACACACATACGCACAGTCTCTCAAGGGACATGAGTCCACAGAGCAGTAAAAAGGAGAAGCAGCAGAAGCACCAAGGAAGCAACACACAGCTGTGATGCTGACCCCACGGCCTTTCCCCATCCTGTGGCCTTGGCCTGAGTCTGGAATGGATGGCTGGAGGCCTGCACGGCTCATCGCATTTCACACTCGCACTTTGCAGGCAAGGAAACAAAGATCTAGGGAGGAAGGTGCTTGTTTGAGGTTTTCCTGTGCGACAAAGTCAGAGTCCTGGGGTGAGAGCCAGCTTCTTGACTCCTGGCGTGGGACTCTGACCTGTCACCAGGTGCTGCTATTGGGAAAGACAATTGCCACAGGACCAAAGACATTTACAATGCTTTCCCTTAAGTCTCAGTGGGTTCTCAGGCTCCATTTTTCTGGTCAAGGCTGAGGCCACCCTTCTACCCCAACATCACCTGACCACAGTACATAGCCAAGTGGCCTTTGGACTCATCTGTGCTGCAGTGGTGGAGGGGGAGGCAAGATGAAAACTTACTTGTCAAAAGCCAGTCGAGCTCTCATGGTCAAGATATGTCCGAGAGTTCTCAGAGCTTGGACGGCTGTGTTGGAGGGAGGCCTGTGGGAAGCAGAGAAAGTGAGAATATTATACTGCTGCCATCTGTCAGCTCTCATTTGAGTTTTTTTTTTTTTTTTAAATGCATCCAGAAATGGTGAGCACAGCCTTGCTGAGAGCCAAACCTCAGCTACTTCCCCTTCTCCAGGTTCAAGATCAGGCCCCTAGGGGATGCAACCATAGCCTGCTCATCCCAGTCCCTGTCACTTGCCCCAGCAGACCCCACGGAGATTCCAGGTTCAATCTTGGGCCAAAAGGAACTGGCTCTCAGTGCTCCTGAGGGAAAACTTTCTCCACGAGCTCCCTGAGCAGTACTCATCATCATTCATTCATTTTTCCTTTCATTATTCATTCACTCATGCAAGCATTCAATAGCCAGTTGGGAGAGCTGTGAGGTGCTGGCAACAGATTGTATGCAGATGAAGTCACTGAGAGTGACAGCTCAGGTCCACAGTGGCAGGTGTAGACCTGGGACACATCCCCCAGGCTCTCCTTCCTCAGCCTGGTGATGGCTTCCCTCCTCCAAACAATCTCCATGCAAGATAAGGCAGATCCACACAGGGGGCAACAGGGTTCTGCCATTTTCAGCATGTGGATTCATTTTTGTGTGAATTCTCAAAACCCCTTCTGATGCCAAATGAACACTTCATGTCTTCTCATTGAGATGAACAAATGGGTAGTATACACATTCATTCAGGACATGATTTATATCTCTTGGGTTGAAGGCTAGGAGACTTTGGAGACCCACTCCAAGCTTACTTCCATGAGCAGATATCTGTGGAGTAGCCCCGAGGTGCCCAGCCTCGTGGCTTGCAGGTGAGGGGTCCTGATGCAGGAAGGCATGTTCAGGCGCATGAATGACCTTGGACAAGCCACCTTGCCTCTAAATCAGACTTCACGAGCAAAATAGAGATGACAATCCTGACCGACAAATTGTCATGAGGATTAAGTAAAATAGTGGAAAGCACCAGGTTCAGGCCTGTCACAAAAAGAAGTTCAACTGGCGCTCAGAGGACCAATCATCTTTATCATCATCAACATCCCCACCTTCATCATCATCACTGTTACTATCATCACCATCATCACTATCAACATCATCTTGATTATCACCACCATCACAGCCATCACCGCCCACTTATGTTCTCTGTCATCTACATAAACCCTCAAGACAGCACCTGACACATGCAGATATTCAGTGTTCACTAATCAGTATTGTTTACACTATTGGCATCATTAGTGTCATTATTACTGACACAGTTCCTCCTAGCCTATGAGCCCCTGTCTCCCCACAGAGACTAGCACAACACCTGTCTCCTGGAAGGCATGAACAAATGATCACTAACAGAGTCCTGCAAATCCACACCCAAATCCAACACAAATGAATTCTCAGCACAGGAGCTTGAGTGATGGCAGAGGAAAAAGGCCATTGCTGGTACTCTGAAGACCTCAGTGGATCTTCCACCATGAGTTTGTGTCACCCAGGAAGCCAAGCCACAGAGCTTCTCATTCACTAATTCATTCATTTCTTCATCATACTGACACCAAATTTTCACTTTGGTCCAACAACAAACCCTTGTCCAGTGTATTTTTTTCCTACTTTGAAATCCTGTTGCCATCTGTCACCTCATTTGGTTTCCACAAAAAGGCTCAAAGGCAGACAGAACCAGTACTGACAGTCTATTTTTTAAATTAAAAAAAAAATGAAGGCCTAGAGAGGTGTAAAGATTGCCAAAGGACATGGCAGTTAAGGCAGTAGCCGATCATGGACCCAGCCTCCATCCTGACCTTGACACTTCCTGTCTTCCCCCATGATGTCAGGCATTCCACAAACCCCAGACCATGCAATCTCATTGCCTACTTTGAGTCTCAGCAAATAAATAAAATTTTAAAAATAATTTTTGCTGTTATTGTTTACATGTTTATATTTATTTATTTGAAAGGCAGGGCATCATAGAAGGAAGGAGAGAGAGATATTCAGTCCTCTGGTTCATTCCCCAGATAGCCATAGCAGGCAAGGTTAGGCCAATCGAAAGCCAAGTTCAGCATCTCCTACCTGAGTAGTAGGGACCCAGGAACTTGGGCTATCTTTTCTTGCTTTCCCAGGCACATTAACAGGGAGCTGGATTGGCAGTGTGTAACTGAGATTCTAACAGGTATTCTAGTATGAGATGGTGGAGTCCAAAATGGTGGCTCAATTTTCCGTGCCCTAGTCGGTATTATTTTAATATGTCCTTAGGGAAAGACTGAATTCTGAGACAGCAGGGGTTGTAAGAACTGCAACACTGTGGGGGCAGTTACACATGGCAACCCTGATCCCAGACTGGCTGGGTTCTAATCCTGGCTCCGGCATTGGCAGCGCTGGGTCCCTCTCTGTCCCTTAGTCTTTTTTAATCTACAAAACCAGAATAATAAGAGTTATATACCTCTGGGCTGTTGTAAGGAACAGATTCAGCCACAAACAGTCCTTAGAATAGTGCCTGGCCCAGGGTAAGGGTTTCTTATAATTAACATGGCTCTTCCTCTACCTAACACAAGGCCTGACACATAAGAGCCCTAATAAACATTAACTTGGTTGCAGGATGGGTGCGATGCTCCCTGGAAGAGGTGAGTACTCATGTGTATTTTAAATATTGATGGGTTGGGCAAAAGAGCAGCTGGAGCTCTGGCTGTCAGCCATCTCAGATCCCTGGCTCCTGGCTCCCAACCACAGCCAGGCAGGAGGTGATTCCAGCCTTGAGTCCTTGATGCATCTCCAGGCTGCCCTGTGTTTGCCCGCTGGCAGTATATGTGACCTGTGATTGACACACTGGTTCTAGAATCACATCCTTCAAGCCCTGCCAAGTTGTTCTATTGCTCACTACTTGTAATAGTCACCTCTCTTTTCTTCCCTCTGGTCTTTCATCAAAACGGAATATTCACATCCACCTTAAAGGATTATATGTCACAGGGGGAAGGGACAGCATTCTGTACCTGGCCCTAATGGTGTGGCAATGGTAACACTGAATTCAGCAAGGTCAGCGGTCCTTTTTCTGCTAGAGTTCATGCTAGGGACCAATTCATGCTTCTCATAGGTCCCCCTTCCACGGCCATGGTTGGTGGCCATGGTCCCCCTCTGGACCACATTGTGCTATGGAAAGACAAATCCTCTTTATTGGCCCCAACAGGTATCAGGGTCCCTGGAGACGAGACAGTTGCTTAGGAAGTAGATTCCTGGGAAGGATGGTCCCAGAGGATCCACTTGGAGAGCTCCTTTTATATGGCAATGCCAGCAACTCATAGCTGTGCCCAGCCCCTGTGGCAGCTACAGGACCTTCCTACACCAGGTCTGTGAGGCTGCCGGACCTTCCTGCTTATGGATGCCAGCTTATGGGCCAGAAGCAGTCATTCCTTATCCAACTGAATTCTTCCAGGGAGCCTGCAGGTACATACTCTGATGCTCTCATACTGCAAAATCCTGGCACACTCCTTAGTTGCCCATGCCTCAGGTTTCTCCCTCAGGAGCACCTGCCAGCTTGCTAAAGCCACTTTACAGAGAAGAAGGCTGACTTGCATTAAGAATCACAGAACTTAGCAATGACCGCATTGGAGCTATCACCGATCAAAGCTTTGTTCACTTACTCATCCATCGGTTATCTCTCTGAGGGCCCGCTACGTGGCAGGTGCAGAGCCCCCGACTCTCTTTTCAAAAAACATTCATGTATTGATTTCTTGTCACTTCTGGGAGCCAATCCTGCTTAACAAAGACACAGGAAGTTCTGCTAAGGGTCAGACACTGTGTGAGGTTCTGGTTTCAGGAATCCCATTGAATCCTGGTGACATTCCTATGCAATTTGACTTTTTATACAGAAGACAAAATGAGCAACCCAGAGTATCAATGGGGCTTGCCCAGGATCACAGCGCAGACGATGTATTCCTCCACTCGACTCTTGAATGTTCTCTTCTTTTCTTGCCATGTTTTGCCCTTCTCTGCATCATGCTCTCACCTATCTGGCCTGCAGTGATGTAGGTTTGGCCATTCCAGTGGCTGCCCACCTCTTCCAGTTCTTTGTCTAGTCAAGAAGGGCAGTCATGGGCACTGCACCCCCTGAACCTCACCACAGGATGACAGAAACTTGAGTGTTTAGACAGTGCCAACTTCTAAAAAGGATGCATGCCTCAGAACACCGGAGAACCGTCAAGTTGAAGCGTAAAGGAACGAGGCAGGCCTGACATCAGAGTTTTGAGGGACAGTGCTGAGAATTCCAAGAGTTTAAGGAATGGGCGTTTTCTCCTGGCTGCTGGTAGTGCAGCTGGGCAGAGTGCTCTGGGAAAGCACTCTGACAGCATGAACGAATTGCTGTGGCTCACAGACAGCACTTTTCTGGGCACAGTCATCCCAGTTCCCAGCAATCATGTCCAAGAAAGAAAATTCTAAGTAAATTCCACACTGTCTGACATATACTATAGGAAGGCTGTGTGCTGAAAGCAAACCTAAGGGCTAGCTGATGAAAAGGGCTAATTCACCGATGAAAACAAAACCCCGGCCCTATATCAGGGACTGGTAGATGATAGCCTATGGCCAAAGCCAACTGCCAGCCTGCTTTTGTAAATAAAGCTTTTTTGAACTATAACCACACCCATTTGTTAGCATATCCTCTATGGCTGGCTTTATGCTTTAGTAGCAGAGCTGAGTGGCTGAAATAGAAGCACTGGAGCCTGAGATTGCTTAAATATTTACTATTTGGCCCTTTATGGAACAAGCCTGCTGACCTCTGACCTACTAGAGGGACTATAATGCAGATTTTAAGAATGGAATAACTTGAAAATATTGTAGACACAAGGTTGAGAAAAGCAACCACCAAATGATGAATACAGGATGATTTCTGCTATGTAAATACCACCTTACAAACAAAACCCAATGAAAAGTACATATAAGCGAAAAAGCAGAACATGAAAACACTAACAGTTTTTAGTGGAGTTGGTTAGAAGCACAGTGGATAATCATTTTTCTTTCTTGTAATTACTTATATCTTCTAATTTTAAAAAAAATACAGAAGTATACAATAGGAGGAAACACATGTTTTAAAAAGAGAGATTCCTGGTTGAATATCTTAGCTCTGGGCATCCTAGTAGCCATGGTAAAGAGTAAAACAAGATGAATTTTATTGTTGGCAGTAGGAGCTAGGAAAGTAAACTTTTCCTGGTCCATATTTCCTTGATTTTTTCCCCACTTTAGAATTTTTTTTGTTGAGAGACAGAGTAAGATAGAAAGATTGTTGATCACACCCCAAGTAACTGCAATGTCTGCGGCTGGAAACAATCCAGGTGCCCCAGGTTCAAGACAGAAACTCCAATATTTGAGCCATTCTCTGTTTCTCTCAGGATCCACATTACGCTGGAACAGAGTGTTGAGCTGCCTGAGGGATACCGGTAACTTGTTGATGAATTTCCAGAGCAGCAGAGAAACCCCAGGAGGAATCTGCCCTTGGATGGGGAATATCTTTGTAGGGACTTGGCAGTGGGGTGCTCAGTGTTCCCTGGTCGGAAGGGTCACTGCTGCACAGCCGAGCATCTTAGTTTTCCATGTGTCTCTGCTGTTGCAAGCGCATAGGTCCCAGGCCCAGAGAGGAAATGATGAGGGCAGGGGCAGTGGCTGTTCATCTTCCCATGATGGGTTCAGGGATTCCGCCCCGCCCCTCCCCAGCCCAGGGGATCGATCACTCCCTTTTCAAAGTAGAGGGACACCTTAGGGGATCCTAGGAAGGGGATCCTTTGCCACCAAAAAGAATTTGGGGAACACACTCTTCTTCTGCATTATCTACAGTCAGGTGCTACTGCAGCCTTATCCTCCCAAGAATCTTTATTTTTCACTTTATTTGAATGGCAGAGAGAGAAAAAGAGTTCAAAGGGCTAAGAGAAAAAGAGTTCAAAGGGCTAAGCAGCTTGTCCAACTCTCAGCCTCTGTCTCCTGCAGCCATCAGGGCAGGGGAGGGGGCACTTCCTCTTGTTGCTTCACTCACTCCCCCCACACTCTATCCCTTCAAAGCTCCCATCACACCTCCCCAACATGGGGAGTAGTCTGAGTGACCATCTCCAAGGCTGAGAAGATACTAAGAGGTCACTGTATTCCCCCATGAGAAACAGGCAGAAGGGGACCAAGGCACTGCACATCTGCTTTCCAGGGGTGCCAGCACTACAGGGGTGCCAGAACCCTGACTACAGTCAGGGTTCTGCTCTAGAAGGGGTCCTTAGGGTTACAGGCAGTGACTCCACCTGACCTTTGAGCAAGGGCCATCCCATCCTATTCTTCATGGCCCCTTTTCCACCAGCAGTCCCTGCAACCACTTCCAAGCCCAGTCCTACCCATGCTCTCAGATCTCCCTTCTGTAATGTAGGGCATCTGAAGAGAATAGGCTCAGACATTCCGGCCCTGATACTGGGACTTGTACCTACAAAGGGTGCCTAGCTTAATCCGGTGGGCTAACCCAGAGCCCCACTACGGCCTTTCGCTCCCTACTCGACACCCATCCTGCCCCAGTCTGACACCCCAAGCCTTGGCAATAACAATGATGGGGACTGACCCAAACTCACTGTGCACCTGCTTCCTACCAGGGTCTTGGCTGAAGAATCATATGAGGGTTGCTTTATGGAATGCCTACAGAGGGCATCTCTGCTCGCATTTTACAGATAACAAAGCTGATACTCTTTCACCGCTATCCCACCCCCCACATACTCCCACCCCATGCTCAGCTTGTCAAGAGTTACATGGCTGGCAGATGGAAGTGTCTGGATGATGCCCTCAACAATCTAAGCAGTCCTTTTCTCTGGGCTTTTTGCTCTGCTGCTGGGCCTAGGCTGTGTTCTATACCTCCTATAGCCACCCTGGTCTGGCCCTCCAGTGCCCATCCTACTGGTCAGGTATGATTGGTTATCAAAATCTGCTTTTCTAATTCCATTATACCCTGGACTTCTAGAAGTCCTAAGATGGTATCCTCCAGACAGGGCTTTAGATCTGATGAGACCCCAAAGGACAGGGACATAGGCAGAGGCTGGGCAAGGCCAGCAGAGGGAGAAATCAAGGCTAGATCCACCACAGCCTCCACAAAGAGTGGCTCCCTGTCTGGCACACTTGTGGGCAGCTGCTGAATTATAATTGTATGTGCTGAGGGTGACCAGGTGATATGGAATACAGAAGTGCATAAGCTTGGGCTTTGGGGCCAGACAGTCCCATAGCCAGAGACCTGATCTATGTCTAAGAAGTTCTAAGGGCTTGAGGCAGTTGCTTGGGAAGGTAACCTGGTTGAGCCTCCAACTGCTTGGCAAGAACATCAATATAGAGTAGCCACAGTGAGGACGCATGGAATGCCTCGCAGCTGGTCCCCACTCATGCCTTTTGCTCCCCGGTCCTGGCTGCTCCTGGAGCTTACTGTCCCTGCCACCTACAGAGATGGCCTCTTGGAGCCAAGCAGCTTGAGCTGTTCTCATGGTGGCTACCACATGGCTGGCAGGGACCCGAGCACACTCAGCCCACTGGAGATAAATACAGGGTTCAGGCACCTGATTCTAAACAATGGGCTATTCTGGGGTTTTAATTGCTCATCAAGGGGAGGGCAGGAGCTGGGCAGTGATCAACCTTGGAGGTCAGTGGCAAACAGGGCAGCAAACACACCAAGAGCAGGTGCAGGGATGCTTGGCAGCAGGTTCTGGAGCCCAGAATGCCACCAAGCGAGGGTGCTTTATGAGCTCTGGGAAGACCACTCCTTCAGTGTACATACAGAGAACTGAGGCCCAGGAAGGACAGAGCTTCTCGCCTCACCAACCTCTATTTTCCCCAGCTGGATTCTGAGCTCTACCTGGCAGAGACAGACTTAGGGCATGAACTAAGGTATCCAGTGATGAGTGCCAGGAGGAGGGACACGTGGGATCACAGGAGCAGGAGGGGATCCTAGGACAGAGCAGGCGTTCTGAATAACCTGATAGTCCTTCCCTCCACAGTCACCGTCTTCCCCTGCATCCTCCCCCAGGGTGGTGGCAGGGGTGGGGAGAGGAGGGAAGGACAAGGCAGCTCTGCTAACCAGGGGTAAGAGCCAGGCCCCTTGAATCATCCCATCCTAGCCTGCCTGTGCTGGCTATCAAGACTCAGCAGGCCAGCACAGCCCCTCCCTCCACTGTTCCCCCAGATATGAAACTCTCTGTGTTGGACATGCATGATCTTTCCACTTCTAGGCTGTGAGACCTTGCCAAGTTCAGTGGAGCACCTGTTAGATCATCAGACCAGGATGTAGTGCTGTGCATGCAGAAGGCAAGGCACAAAACATCTCAGGAAGTCTGATAGGTGCAAGCACCTACCCCTCCTGTCTTGGCCCCTCCCACCCAAATCCTGC
Source organism: Ochotona curzoniae (assembly GCF_017591425.1). Taxonomy (NCBI): domain Eukaryota; kingdom Metazoa; phylum Chordata; class Mammalia; order Lagomorpha; family Ochotonidae; genus Ochotona; species Ochotona curzoniae. The sequence goes on from NW_024465451.1 coordinate 11,061,616, forward strand.
CCTGCATCCGAGTGCCTCTCACTGAGTTTTCTATTTTTTGGGTCTACTGCTGGCCACTGAACCTGACTGCCACCTTCTAGACAGCTGCTCTGGCTTCCTCAGGTCTCTGAACCACACTCAGTCCCTGCTCAGGAAGTCTCCTTTCATGAAGTTCCCAGCCAGGACAGTTGAACCTGAAGAACAATGGGGCGATTTGAGTAACCATCAGTGTCCAAGGGTCTGCAAATCACCTGGTGATTTAGACACTGCTGTCCCTGTTACAGACTCACAGGTAGAGACAAGGGATTCCCCAGTTGTGCCCTCCGGATTAAAGCCCTACTGCCACACCCCTGGGTGCTCTGCCTCGGGTTAAGCATTCAGTGATAGTAAAGGAATCCATGACCAGCTGGGCAGCCCAAGCTCTAATTTGACTGTGTCTGAGCATTAGGTTGTTTGCTGTCTGCTGCTTTGAACCCTGCCATGCTGAGCTCTGGAATGCAGAAAAATGAGTGGGTAATGGACAGGTCTGGGGGAGGGATTAGAGAGCATCAGGATGTTGGGGGGTGGGTGGGTGCCCAGGAGCTGAGAGCAACCGGAAGCCAGGCCTCTGGCCACTGGCACAGAAAGCAATCCCCCACATGGTTCTTGACGAGTGGGTGACCACCCCCTCTTCTCAGACAAGCTCTCTGTCCATGACCCAGAGCCAGCCCACCCTGCCTGGGGTGGCGCATCGGCTAGACAGCAAGGCCTGGGTTCTCAGGCTGCGATGTGTGATGGATGATTGTGGTGAGCTCACCGGCTCTGGGAGAGGGAGGAAGGGCAGGCTGAGGGGAGCCTGCGCAAAACCCTGTTATGGATTTTAACCCTCTGATGTGCCTGGCTGGGAATTCATCATCAATAATTCAAGGCAGTAGGGAGGAGCAGAGGAGAAAAAGGCAGAGAGGAGGGGAAGAAGGAAGAAAGGGGGACCAGGACAGGTGCATGGAGGGTGACGCCCAAGTCCTGGTCACCCTGGTCTATTTGGCCTTGTGGGACTCTAGGAAGAAAACACTGATAGAGTTGAGGCTGAGTTCCGGGAAGAATGGAGAAAGGCCAGGGGCCTGGGCCAGGGTTGAGTGGGCCCACCTATACCTGGGGGGCTTTCTGATTGCAGAGGATAGGGCCAGGCCGAGGGAGCGCAAAGGGTCCCTGAGTGTGAGGGGTTGTGCTGTGGAAGTAAGATGGGTTTGGAGGGCTCTGCCCCTGTGTGGGAAACAAGCCAGTGGCATTCTGGACACCACCAGAACTTTGTTGGTAAAGCTAAAGAAAATCAACTGGTATATTTAAAAAAAAAAAAAAAAAGAAGAAGAAGAAGAAGAAGCATTGTTCGGTTGCTATGGCAACAGAAGGACTAAGAATAATATAAAAAGAAGACGATATGCCAGGTTGTCACGGGCAACCCAATTTTAAGGGTGTGTGCATGTGTTTTGAAAGGAGTTGAATGGGGGGAGGAAAGGAGGCTCAGGCTGACTTCCCTGGGTCTAGTACCTTGCAGGTTTGCCCTTGATGAGGTTGTAGGGAGGCGAGCTGGCAAAGCCTGGCACCAAGTCCCAATATAAGACTCTTAATCCCTCCTCCTCAACACATATACCATTTCCTAGAGACACTTCTCAAACAGATGACCCATGTTGTCTCCTCTGGCCCATTCAGTCGCTCCTCTCTGGCCCAGGGACTCACTGGAGACCCCATAGCAAGACAGATGGGCAGGAGAGCAAAGCAGGAGATGCAGCTGTTGATCTGCAGCCTGGATGGCAGGTGGCTGGGCAGACCCAGGTATGGATGGCTCTTGTCTTTGAGGACCTGGAGAAAAGCTCCAGGTCCACCTGGGGCCTGGGGCCCTGGCCAGGGGCCGAAGAGAGCAAGACAGTGTCAGGGTGGCCCGAGTCTCTTGGGGCTGCCTTTTCTTAAGGCAGACAGCAGCACCCGAGGGCGAGTTAGGAAGAAGGAGGTGGCAGTAAGAAGAGACCAAGGTGCAAGGCCAAAACACCCAAGGCCAAGGCCATGTTTCTGGGCCAGAGCTTGTGCAGGGCCTGGATTTTTACCTGCACAACAAGACACAGAAGGAAGTGGTACAGGCAGTGGGACTGTGGTGCCCAGGCTGCCTCTGTCATGTGGACTCAGGAATCCTAGCATCTCTGGGCATGGTGCCATTACCAGGAGAGTGACACTGACTCTTGGGACTCCATGAAATGGCAGTTTAGAAAGTGTCTGGCCTGGCACACAGACTATGTTCAGTGGCTAGCACCACCCAGCCCATTTCCTTTACTGCTTCGCAGCTTATCAGGCAGGGACAGAAGGTACCGCCTACCCAGCTCTACCCCAGCCTTGACTGTTGGGGTATGTCACAGGTTGGGGGCACCTAGCACCTGCCCGTCAGTGACTCCCAAACTCCCTAAGAAGAAGGCAGTCCCCAAGAGCTGGGGGCAGGGCTCATGGGTAGGTGTGGTCATGGAGGATTTCCTGGAGGAAGACAGGCTGTGAGGAATAGAATAGGAGGCAAAGAAGCTTCAAGAAGTCAGGCTGGAGGAGGCACTAGTGACCCTGCTCTTGTTGGTGCAGACATGACTCTGCATGTTCCAGACTGTGGGAGTATCCGCAGCCGCCACCGATCTCGGGCTGCAGGTGGGGCAGGTGGGACAGGTGGGACGGGTGCGGAGGCAGAAGTGCTGGCTCAGCCATGGGCTGCCCTCAGCAGGACCTAGCCAGTGTCCCCTGCAGCCCTCTCTGGGATCTTGATGCTGGTCTTGTTTTGCATAGGGGGAGGGGAGGGAGAGAGTCCTGCCCTGGGGTGGGCTGGGGGGACATGTGGTATGCTGGGCCTCTGGGGAGTTCAAGTTGCATCAGCTGAGAGCTTCCAGGGGCCAGAGGGTGAGATTTTGTCCCCACCTTCTCTTTCAACTTTTATTTTATTGAGTACCTACTACCTGAAAGACACTGGATCAGGCAAACAAAATGCCTGCCCTCCTCAAAGTTAAATTCTGTTCAGGGAAACAGACACTAATATTGTCAGGTCATGGTAAGTACTAGGACAAAAAAAAAAAAATGGAAATAGCTGAGGCACAGGCAAAGAAGTGATCAGGAGGACTTCTTGGAGAAGGTGGTATGCCAGGTGTGGGAACAGCTACATGAATATTTCAGACAAGAGTAATGGTACATTCAAAGGCATGAGGGAGTCTGTGCGTGCTCCAGATCCCTTGTTAAGTCCTGGGGAAGAGAGAGGCTTAGTCAGGTTAGGAGATTCACTTGGGGTCACAGCCAATGGGTGGGAGAGCAGGACAAGAAGGAAAGCGTTCTGCCTGTTCTCCTGGGCATAGCACGGGGCACCCAGATACATCTCAGGGCCTGTTAGTGGGTGGGCACCGACTGGCAGAGCAAAGCAGAGCCGAGAGGCAGTCAGTCACTCAGGCAGCAAACACTACCTGAATCCCTGCTATAGCCAGGCTCTGGCTGTGGCTGGGCCCTGGCACTAGCCAGGCACACGTTTCCCTTGCTACAGAGAGGCTGGAGATCGCAGGGTTCTGGGACCCTTGTGTTTGTGGCCGATGTCTGAGGACTCCAGGATGGCAACAGTGGCGGCTTGGCATCAGAGACTTTAGGAGTGCTTAGCCCAGGCGATCAGCAGGACTTGAAGCAGCAGATGCTCCCCGGGAAGGAGTGCACACTGAGTCCTGGGGCCCTGCATGCTCCTGCCTCACAGCTGGTGGCACACCCTTGACCTTCTGCCTGGGAGTCCGTGATTAGTGTGGACTCGGGGTCTGGGCAGAGGCTGTGGAGCTGCACCCCCTGCGTGGCAGGTCCTGGGACCCCCTGAGCCTGCTTCCTCCTCTGTAAAGACAGGACTAAATGGCATCTGCCTTCACAGGTACCGGAGAGAATGAAGATGAGCTCTCTTAACACGGCATACACCCCTCAAAATGCTTGCTTCTTGCCCTTTCAGGACAATGGGAATCTCTGCAGGTGACAGAGATTGGACTCTGCTGGGATGTGAACAGCCGACCAACGCCGGCAGCAACTTGGCACTTTACAGAAGTGCTGCTAGTGGCCAGCTGCTGGGAGCGCAGGCCACTTCACTCACCCTATAGGCACACATATGGCATGCGTGGTCTGGCAAGGGGCCTCTCTTCTCCCCTCCCCTCTGTGTTCATGTGAGTGTGTCGTGCACATGTGTGAGACACACATGCATACATGTGCTGCAGTAAAACCTTGACCTAGCTCAGGGCAGGGGGAACCAAGACCACAACAGAGGAGAGAAGGTTCCTGTGGGTTTTGGCCAGGGTTCCGGGTACTTGTTCCAATCTTCCCATCAGCTTCAGTGGATGAAGGCTCACTAGGAGGTGGTGAGACCAAAGTCCAGGGGCTTGTTGAGTGAGGAGAAACCTCCTGCTGATGTGCTGAGAGACCATGCAAGGCAAGGCAAGATGAGGGTGGAGGTGAGGGTGGGGAGGGGCAGAAATTGCTGCAGAAGCTATGGCCTGGGAGCTGCAAGAGATGTTGTTGAGGACTTTCTGGCAAAAGGAAAGGAGGAGCAGTTCTGAAGGATAAGAGGAGGAGGCTTTGGCTAAAGACACTTCGATGCTGGGTGTAGGACTAGCACTCAGACAGAAAACATGTCAGAACCAAGTGCAAAGGCACATGGGCTGGATGTCTGAAATGCAGAACAAGTGACAGGTTCTGTCCACATCCACGGGTCAGGCTTTCGAAGCTGGAAACAGGACAGGGCAAACAGCTGGGACGAAAAGTCCTGTCACCTGTAACAGTCACCTGGATCTTGAACCACCAGCCATCCTTCATTCATGCATCCAGAGGCACCAAGGCAGCCTATGCCAGCCTTTCTGTCTTGCAGTGGCTCCAGTTCTCCACTCTTTAAATGAATATATCCCTGACACAGGAGCAAGATGGCTCAAGGGGCAATGGCTCCTACCAAGGGGCATCATTAGCAGCTTGGCAGGATCAGGGACACGTCTGCTGAAGTCTTAGGCTCACTGCAAAGCCATGGGGTTTCCAGGGCAGAGGCCAACAGAACGAGGGGGTGAAGGAGGCAACCAGGCCCTGCTGTCTGTGCCAGGCCCATGTCACAGCAGCCCGTGAGTCCACAGCTGCTTCTACTGCCTTGCCATGCCTTCTCCGCTCTATGCTCCTTAGTGCACCAAGGGCATCTTTCTAGAACACAAGCCTGGTTCCATCATCTTTCACATAAAGTCCTTTAATGGCCTCCAGGATTAAAACGCTGACTTCCTTCAGAGTGACAAGCAAGATGTCCTCTGGCTCTCCCTCCTGCTCTTCCTTTCTACTCTCCAATTCCACACTTTTGCCAGCCCCTGGATGTGGAGCAACTCCTGAGCCACTGCAACTGTGATTCCCTCTGCAGACAGAAAGCTCCGGGCCTACACACACACACACACACACACACACACCACATGCATGCATACCTACTCGGCATTCAGTTATCTGGTTAGATGTTACTTTCAGGAAGCCTTCCTTGACTGCCATCTGCATATAACCTTGTAATACCAGCATGCCCTTCTGCCCCTAGACTCACTTATGCCAGCACACATCCCATTGTAATTGTCTTTTTGTCCCTCTGTCACCTGCATAAGACTGTGTGGAGTGTCAGAACAGAGAGGCTTTTGGCTGTAGCCCAGCTGGGACAGACAATGGATATGGACCTGAGACTTGCTGGAAGTGGATGGAGAGAAGGCAGAAGGGAGAGAGGAGTGGAGTGGAGGAAAACCTGAAGGAAGGATTACCCAGATTCCTTAGGCCCAGCTCACTGTCCAGCCCAGACCAGCCTTGGCACCTATGGGATCTCATGTTAGCTTCCCATCCCAGGAGCTGAACAGCTCGCAGCAGCAAAGGGGCAGAGGACCATGGAGGAGATAAGACATTGTCCTGGTAGAGACAGGGCAAGGTGCAGGGGGCCCAGGCTGCCTGAGCCACTCTGCAAAGCACAGATGCACGCATGCATGCACATACACACAAGCCCTGGAAGCTAACAGCAGGAAGGATGAGGACCTGGCTGCATTCAGGTTGGACAGGTTATTGGTGGGGACTCCAGGAGAAGGGCAGCCTGCCTGTGCCACAGACCCCACTCTGTTCCTTCCATGTTCATATGAACATGTCCAGTGTTGATAGTTAAGATTACAGGGCAAGCTCCCTTCCCTTAGGAAAATCTGTGTGTCCCCTCTGTCCCTACAAGGGAGTCTGCCTCTGTGCTGTTTGCAATGTTTTAATCCAGCACACAGCTTGGGAGGCTTTGACAGATTCGTCCTACAAATGCAAAGCATGAGATCTGCTCTCCCATTGAAAGCAAGCTGCGGAGACAGCCCAGGGGTGTGAGCCGCAAACCCAAGGTTGTGCAGTAGATTCACTGAACAGAAGGTGGACAGCGACTCACCACTTCCTCCCGATGCCCAGCCGTGGGCAGCCGCTATCTCTGTGCTGCTGTGAACCTGGATGTGGCAAAGCCCTCAAGTCTAGTGGCGTCACCCAGCAGCTGTCTTCGTGGGCCTGGCCTCGTACCCGTCATGGTATGTTCTCCAAGTCCATTCACATGATCCACCCTGCCTGCCCCCAGCAGGACTTCCTTCCTTCATGGATCTGAGTAATTGACAGTCAGGCCCAGCTCACATCTGTATTTCTAGTCACCTGTCCACTGATCCTGAGCTTGTCTCCATGCCTCGACTGATGCAAATAATGTGGGAACACAGGACGTTGGAGAGCTTCTTGGGATCCAGTTTTCCATTCTGTTGGATCGATACCAGAAGCCGATTTCCAGCTCATATGGAGGTTCTATTTTTACTTTTCTCAGGAGCCTCCATACTGTTTTCTTCCCTCTCCATACTGTTGTCTTGTCTTTTCTTTCTTTCTTTCTTTCTTTCTTTCTTTCTTTCTTTCTTTCTTTCTTTCTTTCTTTCTTTCTTTCTTTCTTTCTTTCTTTCTTTCCGTCTTTCTTCCTGTCTTTCTTTTTTTTTTCACAGTGGCTATGCCACTCCACATGCCCAGCAGCCATGCACGCAGATCTGACTTCTTCCCTTAGTAATTTTGCAACATCAGAGCTAGTTTGGATCTCCCTTGTAATTCCCTCGGCTGCTCACGTAGGAACTGCTCACTGTTGCAAGGGGGGTAAGGCAGGGCTGGATGGATGTGTGCCATCTTAGAGAAACTAAGCAGGGTTAGCCTGTGCATGAACATCAAGGCACCAAGCTATAGCAGTTCCCTTTTTTTTTCAGTCCCTTTGGGGACTGCTTGCTGGGGTACAGACATAGCCTCAGGGGTCTGCTTGGTGGTGGTGTTGCAAGTTGGTCAGGCTCAGAGTGTTGATTTTAGAGTTCACTGGCTGTTCTGCAGACTGCTAAGTCTCTGGATTCTAGATGGAAGCCTGGGAGGACATCTGAGGGTGAGCAGGGGAAGTGTCAGAGGAGCTGAGTGGCTTGGAAGGGCCACTTGGCTGGAATTAAAACCAGAGCAACCCATCTGGGGGTGCGGCCTCTAGAAAAAAGACAACTCCTTATGGGACTGGGGAAGCATCATTTCTGTTCTTAGCCTGTTCAACTTGATGCAAGAAATCAGCTGCCTGACCCACAGGAAAGACATAGGGCAGGGACAGGAGTCTCATGATCCTGTGTTCAAATCATGACTCTGCTGCTTAACCAGATGGAGGACTAGGGCTCCCAATACCAAATCTTGTCAAGGCTTGGTGGTTCCCGTGGGGGTGGAGCTGACCGTGAGAATCACCCTCAGCCGTAAGACAGCTACCACCAGCAGTGGTGACTGGAGGAGGGAAGCATGGGGCAGGCCACATGCCAGTTGACCTGGCTCGCCCTGGACCTAGGAAGGTTATCCGAGGCAAGGTCTGGGTCTGGGGAATCCCAGCTCATTCTAGAGCCCCCCTCGTCATCCTCATCCCATTGTGCCTATTGGAAATCATGGGATTCTCAGGGAAACTCCATGAAAATACTAAGCTGCTGGCTTCATCCCAGGTCTTGGGGGCAATCTTCCTATTAGAAAACTGGCTCATCCCATAGACTCATGAGCACACATACATCCACTACAAAAAGAATGCCACAGAACCCTGTGGAAGTGGCTATTTCTCATACTTCTAGATACTATTTGTTTGCCACTTGTACATTTCATTGCATGGCCCGTGAGCACTCATTGGCAATCAGGCAGGTGCCAAGAGCTTTAGAAAAAACAAGGGGAGAACAACATAAAATTGGGATAATTAGAAGCAGTTACTTGTTCTCCATTGCCAAGCAGGAAGAGATAGATACAATTTTAGTTTAGTAACAGAGTATCTTTGCATAGTTTTATTTTAAGATTGTATATTTATTAAGAAAGTCAAGAGTTACAGACAGAAGTAGACACAGAAATTTTTTCTATCTGCTGGTTTACCCCCTAGATGGCCAAAACCATCAGCAGTGGGAAAAACTGAAGGCAGGAGTCAGGAGCTTCCCCTGGCTCTCTTACATGGGCACAGGGGCATAAACACTTAGGTGATCCTGTGCTGCTTTCCCAGGGACATTAGCAGGGAGTAGGATTTGAAGTGGAGCAATTGGGATATGACCTGGCATACACATTGGATGCTGGCACTGCAGATTACAACCTGAAGGAGCTATTCTGTTTTTCGGAGTTGAGGTAGCCAGCAGTCTCTCATCCTCAACAGGCAGGAGGGCCTCGGCACACTTGATTGTAAAGATTCACTTATTTGAAAAGCAATGTGAAAGAGAGAGAGAGTATGAATATCTTCTATCAGACCAAAGCCAGGAGCCAGGAGTTATATCCGGATCTCCCACATAGGTGTAGGGACCCAAGCACTTGTTCCATGTTCTGCTGAGTTTCCTAGGTGCATTAGCAGGGAGCTGAGTAGGAAGTGGAGCAGCTGAGAGACAAACTGGCACCCTATGGGATGCTGGCAATGCAGGTGACAGCTTTACCCACCATGGCACAACATAGGTCCCCTAGCACAGTTTTTAGAACCAGGACTAGTTCAGGGTTAGAGAGAGGGTTAGCATCCATAAGGATTCTCTTGGCAAGGTTGGAAAGTCGACTGAAAACTAGTTCTGCTGAGAAACAAATGGCCCACAGAACCCTGCTGAGGGGCCCAGCAGCTTGATTTATGAATGGAGTGTAAGTGGACTCCTTCAGCTCCCTTCAGACACCACCACCACCACCTGCCAGCTGCCTGGGGTGCTGCCTACCCTGAATACAGCCTCTAGCCTCTCCTGGGACCCACAGAGCCTTTGAGGCAGCCTGACCAGGACTCTTCCTCTCTAAGTCTGCAGGGTAGGCAGGGAGTGCCCGAGCATAGGCCCTAGCTTCCCGCTCCATCTTCCACCACCTTCCAAAGGTGTGCCAAGCCAACAAATCCACATAAAGTGTACCCTCACCCCTCCAGGGTGCTGTCCTCATACGCCTGCCTAGAACCTCCTCTCCAACACTCATGGCAGGTAGGGGCCTTGCCTTCCAGTGTAATCCTAGGACTGGACTAATAGTCAGAGGGACTTTTCTTCTGAAGGGTTTAGTGATGTCCATTACAGAAAACCCATTCTGTAAATGGGGCGATTAGGACTAGAGAAGAGGGACTTGTTCTAGATGGCCACATTCAGGAGGCTCCTACACAGGTGGTACCTAGACATGTCCTTGGAGACTAGAGACTTCCTCCTCGGAGCTGGGAACAGGCCCAGGGAGAGATGTGACAAAGTCAAGGTGCCTGCAGCCAGGTAAAGACACGAGGAGGCCTGAGCCCTGCCCACCTTCCCCACACAGGCCTTACACCTGGTCTGCCCTAAGGTCACCTGCGGAAATCTTTTCTGAGGCTTTGACCCCTAGCCCAGGCAGGATAGGTCTGCTGCTTCCCTAGGCCTGGGCCAAGATGGAGTGGGAGCCGGCCTGGGTTCCCAAGAAGTGGGAAGATAGCTCCTGGTGAGCCCCAAAACAAGGAGTGGGGTCTCCTGCCTGTGGGATCACATGCATACTCTCCTGAGCCTTTCCTGGCCACAGGTCACATGAAGGAGGTTAGTGGGCCTGTTTGTCTTCCTCATTTACAAAGGAAAACATTGAGCTTCATTTAGAGTAGTCAAGTGACCCACCATAGGTCACACAGCTAGTGACTGTGGAAGGCAGGACTGAAACCCAATACTCAACACTTTCAGGTGTCTGTAAGTGGTGTGTCCTCCCTCCCAGTCTCCCCTCCCCACCCCAAGAAGGACAGAGACAAATAAGGCTCCTCCCCAGCTGGGTGTGGTGTCCCAGACTCTGCAGGCTTCAGGGTCTCTGGGCAGGTACTACTCATCCAGTACATGTCTTCCCAGCTTATTATAGACATGGGGGAGTGGCAGTTCCTTTCTGGGAGCAAAACACAGGGACATCTCTTGTTTCAGAAGCACACTGTAGCCAAGGAGGAATGGTCAAATGTCACTGCCATGTGTGAACATGAGATAGCACCAAGGCCCACACTGCCATTTGCATCACACAGTGCCTGCTCCCTCCAAGGAGGAGGCACACTGGTCTGATGAATAAACCAGCCAATGTCCAGAACTGGTAGGGGGACTGTGCAGGAAAAGAGATCCCACAGTCCTCCGTCCCTTCCCCTGTGGCTCCTGAAAGACAGATAAGCACACCAGCCAGGCCTCTGGAAAAACAGGTGAACTCTCCCCATCTTCCAGCTTGGTGACTCAGAGACACAAGGTGATATGTCCTGGGGCCATAGAATTATTTGTTTGAAAAGCACAGGCAGAGACAAAAAATTTGCCATCCTCTGATTCACTCTCCATTGCCCTCAACAGCCAGCTCGGGGCAGTTTGAAGTATATGTACAGCAGGAAGCTAGTATTGGAAGCAGAGCCAGGACTCTTCTCAGACACTCTCCTATGGCAGGCTGGCACTCCAAGTGACATCTTGACCATTGTGCCAAATGCCTGGCACCTGGGGCCATTTTAAGATCCAGGTGCTATTGGTTTGGAAAGCCTCTCCCACATTACATGAGACACATCCCTGACAGAAAATATTGTGTTACTAGCAAAACTATCCACTTGAAAAATAACCTTGTTTTGAAGACCAATGTTGTGGCATATCCAGTAAAGCTGTCGCTTGGGATACCAACATCCTCTATGGGCACCAGTTCAAGCCTCAGCTGCTCCACTTCTGATCCAGCTCCCTGCTAGTGGCCTGGGAAAGCAGCAGAGGATGGTCTGAATGCCTAGGCCCTTGCACTCACGTGGAAGACCTGGAAGAAGTTTCTGGTTAGGATATGCCTTAGCTCTGACCGTTGAGGGCATTTGTGGAGCTAACCAATGGATGGAAGATCTTTCTTCTCTCTTACTCTCTTTCTGTGTAACTCTGCCTTTCAAATATATTAATGGTTCTTCTAAAAAAAACTGCTTTTGAAATTATTAGGAGCAAGTGACTTGTGGGATTACCAGTTGGCTCTGATCAGGCATCCTGGCAGGTGGAAACACACTAACTCCCAAGGGAGGGCTGGTCCTGCAAGGACTCAGTCCCCCCAAGTGGCCATGCTTGAACACACGAACAAACCATCCATTCTGATGCACACTTGTCAGATTATGAAATCAAAGCTTTTTCCTTTCCACATCTCTAACATTTCTGTGAGGCCATGAGAAACACAAGAGGTGTGATAGGTTTGGAATGTGAACCTGAGTCTGACTCTAAAACCAGGGTCTCCACTCAGTGCACACTGCCTCCCAGAATCCAGGCAGTCTGCAAGCTGTAGCAAGCTGGTGTGGGGTGGCCTGAGAGAACCCGACACACAGCACTGACAGAGTCTGGGGAGGAAGTTCCTGGAGGAGTGGTTGAAAAAAAAGCGTGGGTGTTTGGTTTTGAACCACCTTGCAGTGTAGTGATGCTCAGCAGGTGCTCACAGCAAGCTGGTATGGCACACACCTGCTGGTGGTTGGGACATGGGGGCTGAGGAAACAATCCACGTTGCATAGACAGCAAGTGGCCATGTCGGGCTTTGAACTGAGGGAGTTGGGTTCTGCAGCCCAGATCTTCCCCGCTCTGCCTCTCTGCCTCTCTCTCTCTCCATTCGAGGCAAGCCTGGAGAGGCCCAAGTGCACTCAAGCGTGTGGGAACAACGAGCGGTGGGGGTGAGAGACAGGTCCCCTCAGGGACAGCTAAAGGCAGAGAGTGGAAGTGTGGGCAGACATGTTTCAGCTGATGAGAGGGGAAGAACTTTCTAGCAAGCAGAGCTGCCCGACAGCAGATGGGCTGCCTGGCAGTCCCCTGATCTCGTGGTTACTGGCTGTGTTCAGGCAATCACGGAGGTCTCTGTGCTGGACGTTGGGGAAGGCCTTCTGCCTTGCTGTGCCCATTACCCAGGACATATGTCACAACCCTCTCATGCCTTCTCAGAGCAGCATTTGTATAGAAGACACAAGGCAATCTGGAGTGGGGCCCAGAGCAGGAGTCCTGGGGAGGGAACTCCAGTATAAGAGACGGAATGCTGCACCCCAAGGCTGGTGTCAGGGGCTACTGCTACATCCCAAGCCATCGACTGGGGCTTTACCTGTGTCTTCCCATCCTCCTTCCCACAGCCTGTGAGGTCCTGAGTGACCAAGGAGCCTGGGAGGCAGCCTCTTCCTGGACTTGACCCCTGCTCCAAGCTGGGGAACTTGGTCCAGGCATGAAGGGTCATTGGGGATCCCAAGCTTGGGGTAGGAGGTGGTGGGGAGGGAAGTAGGAGCTGAGCAGAAGGGCTGGGTCGGGGTGGGCTGCGGGAGACACTGTCAGGAGGATATGAAAGTGGCCTTGAGAAAAAGGAACGAGGGAAGAAAAGCAGAAACTGACACCAGTGACAGAGAAAACGAGAGTGGCCAGGGGAAGTGGCCACGGGGCGCGGTGCCGCCAGAGGAATCCCCCACCGGTGTTTCCTCTCTTCTCAGAGGCCAGTGGGGGCCTAGCTCCCCGCCTGCTCAGGCACCTGGGCCACAGCAGCCCTGGTGGCTTTGGCAAGGATGGCCTGGGCCCGCCAGCCAGGGCACATACCGGATGCAGTGCCTTACCTGCTTCCTGCAGGCCCATCTGGGTGGTTTCTGACGTTGCCAGGCCTCAATTTCCTCTATACGAAATGGGTCTAAGCACTCTGAGTACACAGCATTGTTGGGAGGGTTTCTGGAGCCAAGGGTCTTGCTTGGGCCTAAGGGGTTCACCCTGGGGTGTAGGGAAGCCAGGCCCAGAGCTGCTGCAGGACACACCCTGGGCTTCCAGAAGAGCACCTTATTGCTTGAATGCTGATCCTACCATTACAGGTCCTTGATTACCCCATGCTTTGTTGGCTCTGAGAATGAAGAGTAGCTAAAAGTCAATTTTAATCTTAATGCCAGCCTCCCAATTCCCTATCCATGCTGATCCACTGGTAGCTGTGTGACCTTGGCCAAGCGAGTGGACCTCTCTGAGCATTCTCTGGCACCAGTAGGGCCATTGTGAGGACTAACTCTCAAGCCACACACAACTTAGCTTGGCTTGGAGGTGGCTATCTACAGAGGAAGAAGCAGGACACTTTGTGCTGGGCAGGGCCAGGAGAAGGGGATAGTGGATAGGCTCCTGCAAGGGGAAAGGGCGATGAGCGAGTGAATTGGTACTAGCAGGAGCAAGGGCAGGGCAGCTGGGAGGAGCAGGTGAAGGATAGATCAGACTTGCTCTGAAATGCAGGGCATAATGAAACTTTGCAGGCATGTCAGGAGTGGTCTCCACAAGCTGTTGGGGATGCTGCCCAGCCTTGGAGTGGGCTGGCTGGCTTCTGTGGCCAGACTTCTGCTTGCACTGTAACATCCCCAGGCACATCAGGGAATTCCCCCAGCAGGTGGGCATGGTTTTTTCACGCTGCTCTGCCTGGCACCCCAGGGTCCCAGGGAGGGGTGACCACTGTGATGAGAGCGTCACAGGCTGGGGTCCCCAGGATGCTTGAGAGGGACTTCCGGCTACACACCCACTCTGTGCTGAGGCCTCCATATGGCTGCTGTTCTGCCCTCAGTTGTGGCCTCCCACACTGACTGGGGTTGCCCGGGTTGCTTCAATGTCTCGCCCTCTACCAGCTCCCAGCCATCCTTCAGGAAGGGGAAGTCAAGCTCTTGCTCCACTACCCTCAGGGCTTCCATTCCTTTGCTCAAACCGCAGGTCTCCCTGGGTAAAACAAAGAGTCTACCTTTCCCTCACATCTAGGGCAGCTTGTTGGGAATGCAGGGAGATAGGAGTGAGGGCAAGAACCCAGCCAGATAGGTGCAGAGGGACCTGCAGTCCCCTCCATGCCACTCCCAACTCCCCCCAGGGACTATCTGGGGTGGAGGTGACAGAGCACATGGTCCAGCTGACCCCTCCACCCAGACTCTGTGCCTTGGGGCAGCTCACACAGTTCTGGGTACATCAATGACTCATCTGCAAAAGGAGGGAGGAACTGAACAAGTCCAGGCCCTGGCCAGCAAAGCTAATCTCACAGCCAGCATCCCCTCACTGTACTTCTAAGAATCTGTGCAAATCTGGATTCTGAATGCCAGCTTGAAAGTTAGCATTCTTAGAGACTCTAAGCTCCTCCCCGAGCTCCTGACATTTTACAGCAAGGCAAAGTGGTGAGAAGAAGGGCCCTGACTGCAGCCAGGGTTTTATAAGTTGCAGAGTTTGGCTTAGCTGAGGGTCTCCTGAGAGTAGTGGTCTTTGGGGCCTCACAGTTGCTAGCCCCAGGCCTGCTGTTTTCTCAGTCTAAGTATATCTCACCTGCCCCCCTCTGGTTTCACAGGGAAAGGTGCAAAGCATTGGAGATCCAGAGATGGAAGGTGTGTTGTTACTCCTGCAGGTAACATGGCAAGAGTACCCAGCCCCTCCTTCAGCCACGCTCATGCTCCTGAGCAACACCACTGCCTAAGAAAGGAGGAAAGGCAGGGCAGGAATTACTGTGTCAATTCTGCAGACCAGGATTGTGACTGTGCCAATGGGTCCTGAAGGCAGATACTGGGCATGTTTGACCTGAAGTCCTGCACCTATACAGTAAGGGACTTTTATCTTGCAGTAGGGTGGGGGTATGGGATACGGAAACATCCATCCCTTCCTCATGGAGCTCCTCAGAGCTGCTCTTTCCTCTCCTGCTCTGTGTAGAACTGCTTAATCTGCAGGGGAGGGGGTGCCTTGCCTAAGACTTCAGGGCCGGCATGGTTTGTGTCAGATCTGGTTATCACAAGGAGCCCCTCCCTGTGACCAATGACAGGTTGCACCTCTCCTACTACCTCAGTCTCCTCCCCAGTGGATCTGAGGATAGGTGATCTTCCAACCTGCTGTCTTCCCTGACTGGACATGCCAGGCCTGCTTCAGGCCACACCCTGCTTCATGGGCCACTGCCGTGGTAGAGCCAGGCCTGATGATGCTGGGGCAGACCCAGACGTGGCTGGGGCATCACCAGGCCACGAGGGGACCACTACAAATGCTGCAAGCTGATGCCCCTGGGGACGCCAAGGAGTAATGCATCTGAGCAGTGCTCTCAGGCACTCTGCCCATTAATAATGCATGGGCAGGCGGCGCAGAGCTAGCACGGGCCCGAGGTCAGGTGGCATTAGGAGGCTTCTAATGGTCCTGACTACTCGGGAAAAGCTCCCACGTGAGATGTGGGCAGCATGGCGGGAAGCCAGGATTCCGGGCATTTAACCCCAAAGGTGGGAGGCTGGGGGCAGAGCCAGAGAACAGCTTCTGTAGGCCCTGCCCTCTTCGGAGACTCAAAATGGGGTGATTTGTGGCATCCGGCAGGGGGCTGAACACATCCGTGTGGAAACAGCAGGGTTCGACTCCCGCAGGCGAGTCACAAAGAGAGGGGCGGGTGTTAGACACTCAGGGCTGCCAGGAGTCCTGGCAATGGCTCTGTGTGTGTGTCTGCTCAGTGGCTCTGCAGTAGGTGCCTGCATATTGCTGGAGCAGAGCACTCACTACCTCCTCCTCCAGCCACATATGTTCCTTCTTTAGACAGGCATAACTGCTGGCATAAAGGTACTGATGCAAGAGGTTCTAGGTCCAGCGTTCAGCCTGGTTGTCTCTGTCACCCTCCCACTGCAGCAGAAGCCCTGAGATCATTCCACAGCCCCATATCTCCCCTTCATATGTCTCGGGGAACCCTGTACCCTGTAGCCAATCTTCAAGGTGAGTGTACAAACAAACAAACAAACAAACAAAAACCTAACTCATCCATGGCAGGTGCTTGAGGAGCAGCTAGACTCCAAGATGCTGCCCATTGATTAACATTTGTGAAGGATTCCGTTGAACAGAGCCGATCTGTGTTAACTCGAATTATGGGAAGGACAGGGAAGGCTTGCAAGGCTAGGTCATGCAAGAATGCTGTGGCTGCTGCTCTTTTTCAGGACACTCCTACAGGGAGACAGTGCCTGCTGCCAGATCATGGCGACAGAGGAGATGCCCACATTGTGAAGGTTATTGGGCATGGTAGGGACCATCTGGGGATGGTCCTCCAGTCCCAGTGAAGCCTTCAGATGACTCCAGCTCTGGCCAATTCCCTGACTGAAGCTCCAGGAGAGACCCTGAGTGACAGCTGCCCTGTTCAGTTGCATCTGAATGCTGGATCCACCTGCTAAGGTGAGGGTAGTTGGTGATTAGAACTGGCCAGACAGCTGAATGATTCTGTAGTTTATATCCTAAAGGGCTCAGTAAAGGTCAAGGCATTTGGGCGTCAATGTGGGATGGGGAAGGAAGGATGTGGCCCTGGTGTTCAGGAGGTCTGCCACATGTGGGCCTTGGCAGCCGCGGGCAACAGGCTGTGGAAGGAGGGTCTAAGAGGATAGCACAGGGCTGGAAGTGGGTCATGGAGCAGGGAGCAGAGGTGACAGGCTGGGGCTTCAGCTCTTACTCACTGCCATCCCTCTCCAAGGCAGGTACAGTGATGATCACATGGCATGTATGGGAAACTGAGCCTAGGTCACCAGGCTAGGCAAAGGACACTCTGGGATTTACACTAAGGATTCCAGGGCCAAGATATGGCAGAGGGCAGTGTTAACCATGCCTGAAGGGCTCCACTCCCCTGCAATGGCTCTGAAGGGCAGAAGACCCAGGGAGGATGGGGGCAGGAAGGCCTTGTAGTGAGTTGGGGCCAGCCTCCCCTTCACTACACCCGAGCCCCGTCTTTCTACCAGGATACTCCCTGACCCTGCATGTCTTGTGAGCCCCTGGCCTGAGTTGCCTGGGCCCCTTACACAGCTCTGCCTACTTCCCATGGCAGACACCTCCCAGACTAGGCCTCTGTTGCTCAGGCCTCCTGGATCCTCATCAGAATCTGCAAGCACCCCATGCTCCATTGTCCAGCATATTCTGTTCTCTAGATAGCTGTGTTGAGGTTGAGAAAGGTCTGGGATATATAACAGGATGCAGAACACCCAGGCTTCCCACTCCATAGGGGGATAGGACCACCCCAAGCCTGACTAGTCCCAGCCCTGGGCTGGTCCCCAACAGAAACTCACTTCATGTTCACCAAAGCAAAACCCTATCCTGCAAACACAAAGATATCCACAGCTCTCCAGGGAATCATGGACGGATCATGATAGGAAATGGAATGACAATGAACTTTAAGCTGGTCTCTTTTGCCTGTTACTGTCACTCTGGTTGCTCAGGGCAACAGGCTGTATGGGACTGTGCAGAGACCAAGCAAGGGGTGGGGAGAGCAAAGGATGAGCCAAGGGTGAGATGTCCTTGGAGTCTGACAGCTGGATGCTGGCAGCCAAGGGCTTTGCATTAGTAGCAAGATCCAGGAGCCTCAGAGTGGAGGGTGGACATTCCACCCCAGGCCTCACCCTGGCCTCTGACCTTTGCTCATCCTTGGCTTCGAGAAGGCCTCCCTCAGTGGCCAGCCCACCCCTTCCTAGGTCCAAGAGGAAACTGAGGTCCAGCCAGGAGCAGAGACTCTCAGAGGTCCTCAGGTGCATGGCATCTGAGCTGGCATCCAGAGCCATGGGCAGTCAGTCACTCAGTGAGCACAGGCTGTGCCCGGCAATGGGGACCCTGACCAAGGTACTGGCCTATACACAGAGGGCCTGGACAATGTGAATGTACAACCTAGGAAGGGTTGGCTGTGCCTGTGGAGGGGGCTCTGGCAGGGTGTTTTCCTGTTGCTGGGGGTGGGTCAGTCAGGAATGTGGCGACTAAGGATTCCTAATAGAGGAGTCAAGACCCACAGGTGGCATAGGGCCACCTGTTTCCACCATTGTCCTATATCAGCCTTAGTTGTATATTGCTTGCCCTTAGGGTCTGTCTCCTCCAGCTGCCCCTCTGGACCACAGCCCTTCCCCATGCCCAGTGTAGAGAGGGCATCTGGCTTTGGAATTCATACCTTCACTCCTCATCCATGATCCCCATTTGCTGGTCCAAACTCCTTCATGTACTGCAGCACTTATTAGGCATTCAGAGTGCCGTATTGTCTTTGGGGTATAGTTATCTGTGACACCAAGTGCATCCCTTCTCTACTATCATGCTATGCCAGCGGCAGCACCCCCATTATAGCATGTGTGGGCTCCCATACACTTAAGTCTCTAAACGTTCTTGGCAGAAGGTACCACTGTCACCACATCTACTGTACAGATGAAAAAGCTGAGGCCTGGAGAGTGAGCCAGCAAGGGAAGTGCCTGGGCCAGTTGTCAATCACTTCTGTTGAGCTTCTGCTCTTTGGGAAGCGTTTTCCTAGTTATCCCCTCTGACCCTGGACCAGTCTGGCACCTGGGGTAAGTGACACATCATCAAAGGCTGCTTAGATGGTGATGTAGTAACATGACTATGAGGTGGTGACCGTGATGGGGAGGAGCCACGTCTCTGGTTTCATTTAAGGTGCTTGACAAGTGTTAGGAGAAAAAAGTTGATGTTTCTTAGCTGTGGGTCGGGAGCTTGTGGCAGAGTGGGGAGCTGAGCCTGTGTCATCCAGAGCTAAGCCACTGCTCTCAAAAAGACGCACCCAGGTCCCATTCCTGCTCCTCCTCTAAATTACCCACTTCCTATCCTTCTGCCCTTCCCCTCACACAGGGCTGGTGTGCTGTGGCTTTCTTTCCAGCCCCGTAATTTGGAACCAAGGCACTGCCGGAGAGTTCAACCCATCTCCTGCTCTCCCCGCCAACATAAGCGAGCTGGTGACAGGCGCTCCCCAGCCACCCACATGCTATCTAAATTCACCGCCAGACAAAGCCAGCTCTTTGTCTTGGCGCCTCCCTCCCTGCCTGCCATTCATGCACGGGAGAGATTTCATTTCCAGTAAGTGGAGGCTGGAGAGAGAGAGAGAGAAAGCAAGCAGGCAGGAGAGGAGAGGAGAGAAAAGAAGGCAGAGGGGAGGAGAAAAAAGAGGTGGGGTTGGGAATAGCAGAGTCAGGCCTAAGACTCAGCCCTTCTGTCAAAGTGACAGCTCTTCTACAGACACAGCTTTGCCTGATATGAGAACCACCTTCTCCAGTGTCCGCAGCCAGGGCCCGCCCAGGCTGTGTGGGAGCACGTGGTTATCACCACAGCTTTTTGCACATCCCCCACCCCCACTGGAGCCACCTGGAGAGTTCCCAGATTCTGACCCATCTTTGCTTAGATGCCAGGAGCCCCATGGGACAAGAGGTCAGAATCCAGTTTCCAGCTGTGAGCCATTCTGACCTCGACTTCCTGCAGAGCTTGGGCAGGTACATCTCTGCCAGCCAGGTAACCAGGTAACCGGCTAAGGCTCCCTCAGCCACTGCAGGTAGCCACAGGGGTCCTGGGAGCAAGGTTCCTTGGCTACAGGAGGAAGGAGGTGGGGTTGCTGCTGCCACAGGTCCTTCCTTGACCTCAAGGTTGGTACTTGCCCCCTAGATGATGTGGGGCTACCTAAGTGGGATTCTGAGGAAGCTAGGTTCTCTGAGCCCAAGCGCTGCCATCATGAGATGACACCTTGCCTCAAGGACACATCAGGCACTCAGTGCTCCGGGGTGGGGGTGGGAAGCTGGGGCGGGACAAGCAAAGAGGGTGCATGTGGACAGCATCCTTCAGTCAGCCTTCCCTGAGCCTGCCTGGATGCCTGGGATCCAGCAGGCCCTACACGTACCCTGGAGCAGTGTGTGATAGGGCGGAGGGACAGTGGCCCTGAGGGCAGTGTTGAAGGACCAGGAGTTCTGGCTCAAGCAGATACAATAGGTCAGACCCCAGGGCTGATGTTTAGTGCTTCAGCACCCCTTCCCAGCCCATCTGCCCAGAGGTGGGAGGGTTGGGGGTAGCGGCTCTTACCCAGACTCAAGACCACTCACGCTCCAGGCATAAAACAAGGAGTTCTCTGCTCTTTCTTGAGAACATATACTGAAAAATCTGACCCCTGGCTCCTAGTTCCTCAGCAGGGGTGTCCAGTGAGGGGTCTCATTGGCATGCTGGAAGCCTGGCTGAGCCAATTCAAAGTTGCTGGTTTGGACATGCAGCTTTGTGTATCTCAGCCTGGGCCTCTCTCTGCAGAGCAGAGCCCCTATTCCTACAATAATGGCCCCTGACTCTCTGAGATGAGATTAGGTGCAGCTACGAGTCTCCAAAGGCCCGAGATATGCCACCACGTTGTTGGACCCAGAGTCCCTGCTACAATGGCCCATTGAGCCCTCTGTTGTCCCTCCAGCCTCAGAAAGCACTCAAAGGAGTCTTGTTTATGGCAGATCACTGGTTCCTTCTCCCCCTGGTTTACATAGGCAGAAACAAAGACTCCAGGAGGATGAACCACTGGCTGGGGTCATGTGGTGTGGAGCTCAGCCTACAGCTGAATCAGCCCAGCAATGCTTTCACTCAGGCCGGTATGGTGACGAGGCTTGTGACAAAGTCATGGAAGGGGATATTGGGGATTTTTATTTTTTATGGAAACATGGCTTAAAGAAGGCTTGAGAGTTTCTATGGTCCCAGAAGGTATAGTTAACTTGCCCAGGAACATCGTGACACATCTCATACTTCAGACCCTGAGCTGAGACTGTTCCTACCCTCTTCCACGCCCTTGGAATCATGCAACACAGAATCCACACCCATGCCCAGGTGTGCTGAGGATCATGGTGCTGTCTTGGGGTTAGCCCAAGGCCAGGACCAGCAACCCCAAATCTCTAATTTGGCACTGGGATGGCAGCATCTCTATATATCCTGCTATGGTCAGGGTTTTGATGCCAGGGTGGGGGTGCCCTATTTGGAGCAGGGATGGTCCAGGCCTCTGTGTCCTAAGAAGAATGTAGCTGCAAAGAGGGTGTGAGAGCAGAAGAGTGCCACGCAATATGGTCAGGGATCTCCCTGCACCCCTCCCCCCTGCCCCGTGACATGGGGACATGTGGCCCAGGCAGGCTTCCAGAGTTGTAACAAACCCTCAAGTTTTACAGAAGTCACAGGATGCTTGCCTGGCTTTCAGGAACTTCCCAAGCCCCAGGGCTCCTTGATCTGGGTGAGAGGAGGCCTTTGATGTTGTGCCAGGGGATAGGTGATGCTTCTCCTACTTTGACTTGGAAGGGAGAGAACACTTTTCAAAAACCCTTAGAACAAACCCTAACATATTATGGAAAGGGATGCAGAACAGCTAGCAATGTTTAAATGAAAAAACAAAAACAAACAAAAAAGAAAATTCCAAAGAAATCCATGGACTCTTATCTAGGGGAAGGTTTGAGGAGTGCTGAGTTGGTAAAACCCACTCTTAAGTCAGAGAAAGAAGCCAGGGCCCAGGGCAACACATGCATCTGGTTCGACGTCATGCAGCTGCTCTGCCCACAAGCATGGACTGCATTCTGGCCCCTCATGTGCCCAGGCTGAAACCATTGACCCCGGAGTCTGACTCAGGCTCTGCTGCTGACCCAGAGCACTGCTTAGGAGAGTTCACTTCTTCTCCTGATGCCTCAGTTTCCTCCTCAGTGAAATGGAGTGACAGCCTGGCAGAAGGGACCGAATGCTGCCGGGATCCACAGCCCAGCCTCCCTGCCTGCCCACACCTCACGCACAGGATGCTTCCACATCAACCTCACATCCCAAGGGGGGTGGTGGGGATGGTTGCTAGCATCTTCCCTCCATGTGTGATGACCCATGGCATTGTTAGGCTGCAGCCCTTCAATGTGTCCTCCGTGTGATGACATTCGCCTTGGAGTCCTCACAAGGCGGTCGCCGGAAGGCTGCCCTCCCTCGGCCACCCACAGCTTCTTGGAGGGAAACAGAATGGCCTTAAAATAGAAGCTGAATCGATGCTCCCGACTTGCAGCCGCAGAGTGTGGCAATGCCCGCCCTGCCCCTGCCCTGCCAGCCGCAGCAGCTGGGGGGTTTCCGGGTGGCCTGGAGTAGGATTTCAACATTGTAAGCGAGCAGGAGGTCACATGTGCAGGGCAGCCAGGGGCTGGTGGGGAACTCCAGGAAACCAGGCTGCTGCAGAATGATCCTTGGGAGGCGGAGGCGGGGGTGGTGGTGGTGTGGGTGGGAGGGGAGGGTGGCCATGCACTGGTGGGAGCCTGGGGAAGGCAGTGGACCTTGGGTCTGTGGCAGTGGTGGCACCAGGTCTGACTTTTGCTAAGAGGGAGATACAGTCTTGGAGGACCTACCATCCCAGGTGTGGTGGTAACTGAGTCAGTGCTGTCCTGGTGACTGTCCCTGGAGCACAGGTCCCTCATAACTCTGTTCAGATGACAACTCCAAGGCTCAGAGAGGGAGGGAGTGTCCAGGGGCCTTCCTCAGTTATCCAGCTCTGCAGGAAAAGTCAGGGTCTGCCCCATCCCCTGTCCTGGAAGAAACAAGTCTACATTGCTGCAGGTCCTATGTTTACCCCACCCAATGACACCTGTACCCATGTAATATTTATCATGCACAACTCAAGCCCCCAGACTTCCGCTGTTATCTGTGCACTTACAAATGATCCTGGAAGACAGACACGCAACCATACCCACTTGACAGATGAATACCACTGAAGCTCAGAGATCACAGGACTTGTTCAAGTCCAGGTGGTCTAGTCCATTTCTCCAGGTTGCTACAGGAGAGAGAACTATACCACAGTGATGGCAGTGGCCATGGTGCCACATTCCCCAATGACAGCAACTCAGTGTTTCCCAAGGCTTTCATAGCCACCCCCTTGCAGCCCAGACAGCCCCTTCCCATCATGACCACTGTGTCTTTTGCACTTGTAGAGGGAAAATGGGAGCAGAGTTGAAGTAACTTTTCTGATGTCTCCCAGGTAAATATGGTCGACCCAGGGCTCAAATATGTGTTCTGTTTCCTTCACTTCTGGCCACTAGATGGAATGAGGACATAGGCACTGGTTAATGCATGCTAAGACCCTGCTGAGCTGAGTCTAGAGCCAGGAGCTGGAATTCAACCCAGGACGCTCACATGGATGACAGGAACCTGATTATTTGTACCATTTTCACTGTCTCCTGAGCTGGAGTCAGGAGCCAGGACTGGGATTAGAGCCCAGGGACTCTGATCTGTGATTCTGGACTCCTAACCACTGGGTCAAATACCTGCTCCTTCTCTTGGCTAATTTCTAATATGGTCCAGTGATGCAAAAACCTGAGGTTCAGACACAGAAAGTGACCTGGCCTCAATCACAGAGAAACTGAGACGTCAGAGAAAGCGCCTTCAAAGAAGGCCAGTGTCCTTCCCTTTTGGGCCTCCATATCTCTGCATGTACCGCTCCTCACGCTCCTCCCACCCTGGGTTGAAACGTGGCAGAAAGAGCAAGGGGAGGGAATGAGCAGCCAGAGAAGAGGGACCTGCCCACTCCCACCTCCACATTTTCCCTCCCTACTGCTTCTCCAGGATGGGAGTTTGTGCCATCCCACAGGCATGACCTGTGCCCACATCCCTGCCCTCTCACTCAGTGCTCCCTGACTTGAGGGTCCCTGGCTGAGCAAGCTGCCTTTGCTGGGCCTCCACATGGAAACCAAACCAGGTTCTTCCTCTTCCCTCCTTAGCCCATGTCCTAGGCCTGGCCTCAGGCCTCTGGTCAGGCTCTGTTGTTGCACAGGGAGGAACCCCATACTGCAGATGAGTCACTCAGGCTGCAGTCGCGTGGATCTGTGACCTCAAGAAACAGTGCCCCACTGGCCTGTTTCCTGTAGGGCCCTGGGGATGACATGGGGTGTGGGGTGGGAAGCCTAGGTCTGCCTTCCCAGCTTACCACAGCGGAGGTCACCTGTGGACGCTGCAACACCTGTCTAAATGGCTGAAATGTCCTGGTCCATCCTAGGTAGGACTTTGAAAATGGAAGCAGTGGTAGCTGCAGCACTCTAGGCGCTCAGTAGGTGCTTGTCACTCCTAGCTTTCCCCTTCCCCTGTCTAGGGTGTGTGAGAGGACCCAGGGCCGGGCGTTTGTGGACATTGCTCAGCCAGGAGAGATGATAGGAAATGTTTTCCTCTTCTTGATTTGATTTGTGGCATGATAAACAAATGCTCGTTAGAATTGATCTTGACTTGTAATTTCACTCTTAATTCCATGCCACTGTGAATTGGATACAAAGTAGATGCAGTTTCTGCAACCAGAAATTCCATGTGGGGCTGACACCAGATCTCAACTCTCACCTTTTAATCTCCCCATCCATTTGTTCTCCCTCTTTCTTCCATCCTTCCCTTCCCTTCCCTTCCCTTCCCTTCCCTTCCCTTCCCTTCCCTTCCCTTCCCTTCCCTTCCCTTCCTTTCCCTTCCCTCCTTCCCTCTCCCTCCTGCCCTCCCTTCCTCCCTTCCCTTCCCTTCCCTTCCTTCCATCTTTCCTTCCTACTCTTCCCTCCCTCTATCCTTCCATCTATCCTTCCAGCTGCCCATCCATTCAACAGTGGAATCACTGCTGCAGTGCCAGACACAGTGCAGATTGCAGACAAAAAGCAGCTGCCAAGCCTCCTGCCACATGTGCTTCTGTGGGCTCAGACACACGCAGCAGGCAGCCAGTGCTTCCTTATGTACTAACTGGACACTGAGGGAGGGGAGAAGAAGCTTGCCCCTTGCTTGCTGGGTGTGGCCTTCACTCCACATCATGGGGAGGTGTCCTAAAGAATGAAGTTCCATGAATAATTATCCCTCAATGAGCAGGGCGGTCCCTGGAAGGGTGAGGCTTCATGAAGTGCCTGTCACTATCACTGTATGTGGTGTGCACACCTCTTCTCCCCTCCTGGCAGGAATGGCATCTCCTAAGTGTGTGTGTGTGTGTGTGTGTGTGAGAGAGAGAGAGAGAGAGAGAGAGAGAGAGAGCATGTGCACATGTGCACACAGTTTGCAGCTGACTGTAATCACTCCTGCCTACCTGTAGGTCAGGCTGATGCTTTACTCACAGGAAACCCTTCCCCTTAGCCTCTCTCTACTGCACCATTTGCTCTATTTCCAGCATAGCATCTTGGCTATGTAGAACTTCCAGTTTCTACATTTGCTGGCAAAGCTGTTTAACACAGTAGAAAGAGGCGCAGTCTCTCAAGTCAGGCTTCACCTGTGCAGTTTCAGACAAGTTGCTGGGCCTCTCTGTGTTCCAGTTCTCCTCTCTATAAATGAGGCATCAGAAACAGCCAGTTTCACCAAGCTGTGCTTTCTCTAGTGGTGGACGCCCAGTCACCAAGAGCTGCCACTTGTTGGCTGCTCTCTGTACCACCATGGGGCCTCCATAAGAGTAGCAAAAGCCCTAATCTGTCTTGCTCTATGGAGTCAGGGACAGGGCACAGAAGATGACAAACAACAGATGAATGAATAAATGTTATGTGCTCAATCAGTGATTGCTGGGTGAATGGTGGCCCAAACATGTTCATTCCTGACACTCCCAGGATCTACTGAGCAGCTAGACCAGGGATTGCCTGGGGAAACAGCTGTTCCTCTCTGAATGGCCAGTTCTGGCTTTAAGGCCTGAGCCTTCAGGGATGACACTCAGGGCTCAGCCCTCGCTAGTGACTCCTGCCTGACTCTTTCTCCACTGGCAGGAGTGGGGTCAGACCTGCCTAACTTCCTTCTTGTTCCCAGATACAGGGGGCCTGGCCTTCAACAGGGTTCACCAGACAGCTGGGTGGCCAAAGGCTCCCATGATTTGCAGATAGGTCGCTCCCATACCATGCAGGCAAATCTGAGAGCAGGCAGTGGGTGTAGCAGTGAAGCTTCCGCATGGGACATCCACATTCCACTTGATCTTAGCCAAAAGGCCGAGAAGTGATAGACATCCACATTCCATAGCAGGGTGTCTGGATTTGTTTCTGCTTGCCTGCTAATGCACACCCAGGGAGGAAGCAGGTGATGGCTGAAGTGGTTGGGTCCCTGTCACTTACTTGGGATTCCTGGATTAATTTTGTGCTTCCAGGCTTTAAACTGGTCCAGTTTT
This sequence comes from Ochotona curzoniae, assembly GCF_017591425.1. Lineage (NCBI taxonomy): Eukaryota > Metazoa > Chordata > Mammalia > Lagomorpha > Ochotonidae > Ochotona > Ochotona curzoniae. The sequence continues at coordinate 11,087,905 of NW_024465451.1, forward strand.
AGCTGTTATGGACATCTGGGGAATGAACCAGTAAATGGAAGAGATGTCTCTTTCCTCTCATTTCTTTCTCTTCCTGTTAATAAATGAATGAATGAATGAATGCTGCAGTGAACCAAAAAGAGCAACCTAGTTTTGCAAAAGGAAAGGGATAACAGGGAAAGACTCCTCAAATCTCCTGAGAAAGGATTAACCAGAAAAGTCTACTCCAACTCGCATGCACCTGTTCCCACCTTTAGCCCTTCCCTACCTGGAGCCACAGAGAATCCTTCATGGTGAATCAGAGCTCAGAAGCCAGGCAGCTCTTCTCTTTAAGCCCTGCATCTATGAGGAGTTAAGAACTTGGCCTGGCCAACAGGCATGTCGTCCCTAGGCAGACACTTTCATCCCTGTGGGCACACAGAGAGACTTGCAGCCAGGATGCCATGCTGGCCACGGAGGTCAGCAAGAGATGATGTCAGCATCCAGAGCGCTGGTCATGTCTGAGACAGACATAGGCAGTTGACTTCACTGAGTCCTATCAGCCCCATGGATGTGGCCCCTCAGAGGAGACAATGACACGTGGCAGCAAAGTTTAGGAACAGGCATCCTGGGTCAGGAGCCACTGCAGTTCAGTCCAGAACCACGGCTCCCATGCTCTACCTCCCTGGATGGAGTGCAGTGCTCTGATCTGCTAAGCATTAAGAACATCTAAATGCCTTAATTTCTTCTTGTCGGTAGGAACGGGATGCTGGAGCAGGAGGGGAGCAGGCTCCTGTTGCCCTCTGCATGGGCAGGTAAGTGCGGCAGAAAGAGTAGGGCTGTCTGATTACAGGTCCTCAGGACCTAGAAGGACTGCTGCAGGGCACCCTGGCTCTCACCAGCCAGTGCCCACCTTGGCACTTGTTACCTAGGAGCCTGTCTGGCAACTGTCTACCTCTTTGGATACTCTCAACTCCCACCCACATTTCTGGCAGTCGAAAGAGGGGAGGGAAGGGGCCAATGCTATTTTTTTTTTCTGATTATAAACACAGTATATGCTGTGGAGATTTTCAAATTATAAAAAACCGACTCTCCACTGTCTATAGCCAAGGTCCCTCCTCATAGGCCCCATCCTAGGCACATGGCAGTCTCATGGTTCACATCTATTAGATGAGATGCCTTTTCATTTGGTAGTTTGGCTGTGTCTCTTCAAGTCATTTAGTGAACGCCCATGTCATTGCCCATCCTAGCTGCATAGTACTGGACTGTGATGACACACATGCACTTTATATAAGTCAGCTGATGACTGAAGGTTTTATAGTTGAATTTTCTGGATTGAGTATCTGTTAAACCGTAAATCAAGAAGTTTAAAACCATGCCATTCTCTTTGCCCCAGTGAGTCCATGGGAAGCATTTGCTGACCCCTAGGGAAGCAGCCAGACAGAGGAAGGTCTCTGGGGATGATAGCAACAGTATCTTTGGTAACCTGGCCAGCCCTTGGATCCTTCATTTTCTCTCCCTGGAGATGAAGACTCAATGGCCACATCCAAAGGAATCTATCACTGGTAATCTGGAGTTCTAGTGTTGATTCAGTCTCCACCGGATCTCCACTTGCACTTCAGAACCATTTTCACTCAGTGTGTGCCCAAAGCTAACCCCTGTCAGGTACTTGGAACACAGGACAAACGATATTTAGATATAAGCCACGTGCCTGTACTGGCCTGACATAGCAACTTTTGCTGCCTAGGGCCCTGTGCTGACAGCACACCTGGCTTCTGGGTCCTTGGAGTGATAAAAGATGGTAGTTTTATGGAAAAAATGATACATTAAAGCCATATGTGGCCATGAAGAAGTCATTTTTTCCTGTCTCTGCCTCAATTTCTTTCAACAGGATGGGAAACTGGTACCCCAACCTGCAAGAAGCAATCAGAGAGGCAGCACTGGGAATACAGATGCTAGAGTAACATCATTGTCACCATTATCATCACTGCCACCATCATTATTATCATCGTCATCATCTGCCATCATCTGCGTTGTAGGATCATGGCTGCCCACCTGGTGTACCAGCAGTCTCTTATTCCTAAGGTAGGTACTTGCCTGTGGTTTCCCCATGGAAAACCATCATCCCACGGAATGCTGTCATGTGTGTTCAAGGGGATGGTGCTTGCCCCTGTGCCCCACAGCCATGACCAACTCGGTTCCACCAGCCATGTGATCATGCACAGGTGTCTCTGGCCCCTGTCATCCCCATCCACTAAATGCAGAAGGCAGACATAGGGGCTGCTTCTAGCCTGTGCTCTATGAAGTCCCAGAGGGCATGTGGGGGCAGGGGAGCATATCCTCGGGAGTAGAGTGGGCTGCACGGGGCCTGTGTGGAATGCATGAGTAAGTGTCTCCTGGCTTAGTATCAAAATGTGCACAAACCCCTGGCTCAGCTGATCCCTCTTGTCTGTCTTTCCTTGCTTGTGAGGTTTCAGCCCTGACTGGGCTGCCCTTCTTTGAACTTCAGAGGAGGTAGCACTGCCTGGTGATGAGCCAGACACCTGGATGGGACTCAGCTGGGTGACTCCTTTCACTCTGTGACCTTGAACTTGAGTCTGAGCTCTCTGACCATCATCCACTTTTGCAGACTGCTTGTCTCGAGGGACCCCAAGGGGACCAAATGAATACAGCTAGAATACAGCACCTCGCCAGGCACACAAGGAGGCTTGCCAGCCTGAATGGACACTTTCTGTCCTGTGTTGGGCACAATGCCATAAACTCAGGAATGAATCAATACGTGGCAGGGGAATAAATAAGGGAGCGAATAAATGAGGGCTGAGCTTCTGGGGTCTCGGATTCCATTAATTGACCCATTAGGTGAGTCCTCTTGAAGCATTAAATGATGCTTCTTAAGCTTTGATGTGTCAGCAAATCACTAGGGACCAGGCAGGGCTGGTGTGGGCAAGGTCTGGCCTTGGTAAGTGTCCCAGGTGAGGCTCAGCAGCCACTCGGCAAACAGCAAAGCTTCGGCCAATCATCATCTTTAGCTGCTTGGCTTTCTGCCTGCAGTTAGGAAAGAGCTCCGGACCCTTGAGTCCACACTAGCCAGGCCTTTATCAACCACCAGTTACTGCAGTCAGAGCCCTGGCAGCTGGGAAGAAACTGGGAGGTTACGTCGTTTCATTTCTGCCATGTCAGAACTGGGCAAGCCTATCAGCATATCCTGGGCTCAGAAGTCTCAGGCTACAAGATGAGATCCACGCATTCTGTGCTTCCAGCTTTTAGAACTGCTGTGAGCACAAAGGGTGGCTGTGGGACCAGGCAGGGGCTCCATGTCCAAGTTCTCCTCTTCACCCCATCAGTTTGTCCCCCAGGGAAACTGATGAGCATCTTGTTTGCATAATGGCATGCAAGGGGAGAGGAGAGGAAGTGGGGCCTGCTAAATATAGCAGGTGCTGACGCCCCCTCAACCCCGGGCCGGCCCACGCATTTCGCCCTGAGAAGGTGCCTTTCTATATTTAGCGCCTGCCTGCACCTTCCCCTTGAGCTCTGACACTGAAAACCCCAGGAGGATGTGGTGACAAGGGAAGGGAAGTTCACAAAATGTGAGCACAGGCTGACATCACATGAGGTCCCATCTGCACCTTCAGGTGTGCGTTCTTCCTGGAAGGTGCTAGAAAGTTTTCCAGCTTCTCCCCTTTCCTCTCCCTGGAGCCGGAGACTCTCACAATGGAAGCAGAGATGACAGTGCCCTTTGGGACAACAACATTGAGTATTTGGGGGCCTGTAGAGCGGAGCAGTCTTTCGGGCCTTCCACCTGCCAGGGCCATGCTAGGCCCAGTTCCATGTGTGGCCACATCTAATCTAGTCCAAGGCATCATGTAGTTGTTATCCTTGGGCTGAGGGTGGGCATTAGAGGCCTGTAATGGATGGAAAACCCAGGTCTGCTCCTCCCATCTGTGCTCCCGTCTATGTGGGTCTCATCTTTCCCCCATGCCTCCCCTGCAGAGGACTGTCATCACCATGTTACCACTCTGGCTGTGACTTTGAGTCAGTCCTCCCCTTCCCTGAGCTACAGCTCTTCGCCAACTGGGCTGGCTTTCTGCTTACTTGCTTTCAAAATTTATTAGAAAGATAGAGAGAGAGAGAGAGAGAGAGAGAGAAGGAAGAGAGAGAAGAAAGGAGAAAGTGGGAGAGGGGTCAGGGAGAGAGAAGAGAGAGAAACAGATTTCTATGCATCAATTTACTCCCAAAGAGCCAAACTAGAAGTTGGGTCACACAGAAGCCAAGAACAGGAGCAAAGGGCTTCATTCAGGTCTCCCACACGGGTGCAGAGATCCAAGCACTTGGGCAATTTTCTGCTACTTTCCTAGGTGCATTAGTAGGGAGTAAGGTTAGAAGTGTAGCCACCAGGGATGGAACCGGTGCTCATATGGCATGCTTGGATAGCAGGCAACAGCTTCACCTGCCTTCATCTGCTTCATTTTTCACTGGCTTCATGACAACATCAGCATCTGATGGTCAGCAGAGGCAAGAATGATTCTGAGGGAGGACTATCTAAACTCTCCAACTTCTTGTCCTGAGGCTTACCACTGCCCTGTGCTGTTCCATTGGTCAGCACATGTGCTTGCTCTGTGGCCATCACCAGGGCAGACCAGGGCACCTTAGCTTTCTAGGCAGCTGTCTTTAACAGCCCCTGTGCTGGACAGTTAACACAGACTTGGGGCAGGGGTCCACTTCCACACAGAAAAGGGAGATCTGGGAAGAGACTGGATCCCTATGTTGCACTTTGAGCCATAAGGGAGACCCCGCACGACCCAGAACCTGGTGCCTAACCTAGTTTACAGGGGCTTGGGGAAAGAACTAGGGAGTATAAAGAAAAAGATGCATGCTGCTGGCCTGCAGTTCTCAAAGTGCCACTCCTGGTCCCATGGCAGCTAGAAGTTTGCTAAAAAGGCAAATTCTTGGGCACATCCCAGACCTGAAGAGCCTAGGAAGATGGCCAGATTCTGAACTCGGCTCATCAGGTCTATACAGAGCTGGACGAGGAACAGCAGCAAGGCCAGGGCATAAACTAAGGAATATATTTTCCAGAGTTCCACTGGACATCCCCAAGTACTACCTCCTGCTTGCTGGCTTTCCAGAAAGCTCCACATCTGGACATCCAACCCTGACAAATCCACCTTCCTCTTTTGTTACGCCCTTGGGTTTTATGCTCCTGGAAAAGGGTTATTTTCCCACCAACTTATACCCAACTCCTTCTATCAAACTCCTAAGAGAGCAGAGGGGAAGGGAATAACCAGGTAAACCCTCTCTACGATTGGAAGCCCTACGGCTGTGAGTGTGAAAGGGGGAAGATGCATTCTCCCTTCCCCAGTAGGTGTGGGAGGTGACACTAACTGCTGGAGAACAGACGTCAGTTTTGCTTTTGAAATGAACCCTAAGGAAACAGTCATGAGCATTTCACATTGAGGACGTTCATATTAGCATTGCCTGCAATAAAAATTGGAAACCATCTAAATGCCACCAAGAAGGGGTAGATTCCTAAGTGGCTGTGCATCTATGCATTCATCAGCTGCTTAGTGAGCAGGTTACAGTGAAAGAGCAGCAGACATGGTAAGAAACACTGTGTCCTTCTGGGAGGAAAGACAACCAGGTAACCCACACACAATACACCATCCATTGTGTGTCGGTTGCTGCAGGGAACCATGAGCTCTCAACAGGGATGGATTCTGGCTGGGCCCAAGGATGAAGTGAGGAAGGGAGCTGTGCAGATAGATGGACAAGATGCTGCTGGCAGAGCAGACTGTCTCCCAGACAGATGGAGACAGACAAAAAGGCCAAGAATGCACAGCACTTCAGGTGTATGTGTGGAATGCAAAGACATCACAGTGACTCAGGCAGGATGGCTGAGTTGGGAGCTTGGCAATGTGGGGCTCTAGAGATCAAGGTTACACAAGACCTCAGAAATGTCCAGAAACATCCAGAAGCCTCAGCTTCTACTCTGGGCAAGGAGAGAGTGGTTTGAGCAGAGGAGGATTCATGGTTTGCACTGGAATTACAACATTCTGGCTTTTAGCTCAAGAACAGACCCTCGGGGGACAAACATGAAAGTCAATCGCTAGTGGATGGCAATGGCAAAGACAATCATTCCAGGGAGCAGAACCAAGCCAGGTGGGAAGAAGCTGTCCACTTGGGAGGTACCCCAAAGGCACATGTGGGCTCTGCTGCAGAGGGAGATGTGCAGCTGCTGAGCAGATGGTTTAGTTTCTAGAAGCTGAGAATAAGCAAGAAAGAGGGTGTACAGCGCTTTCAGACAGGAAGACGGGTCAGCCATGGATGTCACAACCTGCCTGCTGTCTCTGTTGGACGCTGCTGTGGCCTTAAATGTGACACTTTATGTCATCAGGGAAGCAACTGCTCACTCTAGACCTAGGGGCCCTGGCTTGCTGCTCAGATTCAAAGAGAAGCAGAGAATGCAGCTCAAAATGAGGATGTGATATAACTTCAGTTATCAGATAGGCAGAGACTTAAATAGCACAACAGCAGCCAGTGTCGGTGTGGGTGTACAGAAACAATGCTCCCCTTCACTGTGGGCAGCAGTTTCAATGAGCACCACCTCTTAGGAGCCGTTTGGGAGCCCTTAAACAGTGCATGCCCAAGGAACCAGGGCAGCCAGGACATGTTTGAGGAAGAAAGTAAGGTGAGAGGAACACTTCACCTGACTTGAAGATGCAGCACATGATGAGAGCAATTGAGACTGTGCAAGCAGCAGGGGACACACGGAGTACTGGAACAGAAGTGGAGACCAGAAATAGTTTCACACTGCTGTGGCCAGCTGGGTTTTGACAAAAGTGCAGAAGCAATTCAGTGAAGGAAGGACAATCTTTTATTGGAGAGAGAATGTTCAGTTGCCATATTCTCACAATAGGTGGACCTGGTCATGCTGAATCCAGGATTGAGGAACTCCATCCAGGTTTCCCACATGAGCGGTAGGGGCTCAAATTACTTGAGTCATCAACAACTGCCTCCCAAGTGCAGAAGCAGGAAGATGGACCAGAAGCTCAGAGTAGCCTGGACTCAAGCAGTACCACCATGCCAACCCCTCATGAAATGCAGGCATCCTCATCTGTGGCTTAACTCTCTGTACCACAGTGCCTACCCAAAGGATGATCTTTTCAGTGAATGGTGTTGGAATAATCGCTATCGAACGGCAAGACAATGGAACTCCATACAAACCTTACACTTAATAAAAAAAAATTTAATCCAAAAGAGATCACAGATTTTAATATACTATGTATGTATGAGCTAGTACAGGAAAGATTCTTCATAACCCATGGCTCAATGGAGAGTCCTTACACATAAGAGCAAAAGAATGATCTATAAAGGAAAAAAAAATCAACATACTGGACTTCATCAATATTTAAAACTTTGGTTGCACAAAAAGACTCTGGTGTACCGTGCTAATCATCTCATTTGGGTGCTGGTTCATGTCCCGGCTGCTCCACTTCCCATCCAGCTCCCTGCCTATGGTCTGGGAGACAGAATGGCTCAAGTCCTTGGGCCTCTGCATCTACATGGGAGACCCAGAGGAAGCTCCTGGCTTTCAGCTTGAGATCAGCTCTCTGACCATTGCAGTCATTTGGGGAATGAACCAGCAGATGGGAGACCTATCTGTCTATCTCCCCTCTCTAGTGCTAAAAATCTGTCTTTCAAATAATCAAATAATCCAAATTGTATGAAAATGCAAGCTACAGAGAAGGAGAAAATATTTGACAACCACAGATCTCACAAAGGAATCATACAAACATACACAGGACTCTCAAAACCATTTCAATAGTAAAAGCAAGTAAGACTCAAATTGATTAGGAAATGGGGAATATATACAAACAAAGAATTTACCAAAAAAGATACACAGATGGCAAATTAGCACTTAAAAATTGGTCAACGTCAATAACCATTGGGAACTTCCAATTAAAACCACAATACTTATCTATCAAAACATTTAACCTAAAAAATAATGACAAGTCCACGTGTTGGTGGAGATGCAGACAAATTGGCTGTCATACAAAGATACTTCAAAAACTTCATGGAAAAGAGGGAGCCTCTCAGCATTGATTTCCATGAACTTGCTATTTATTTTTTATTCTTAGTCTTTTTTTACATAGTGGAGAGGAGTACATGCACATGTCAGTTTCTGACTAGAGAGAGGAGGGTTGAACATGGAGGAAGATGGGTGGGACAAACGTCTCAATGTTTTGCTGTTGTTGTTTGTTTGTTTGTTTTCTGTGTTCACAGGAAGGGAGGGAAGTCACTCCTTGCAGTTGAACTACATCAGCACTGGGGATGGAATGACAGTCATCTGATGACATGTTAGAGATCCTGATGTGGGGAAGAGTATTCTGAGGATGTTGCTAGAGTGGTTTTTGATAATTCTGAGATTTTGTCAGCTTCATTCCACCAGAGTTGAGAGATTTTTTCCAAGGCTGATCAAGTCTACTTTGGTACATCCACAGGTCAGGAAAATGCTGCAAAGGTTGGCCAAGAGAGTGGTGCGACCTATTGTTATTCCCACCCCTGCTGGGTCTAGATGAGCTGGCTGTCATGTCCCTTGTGTGAATCTGGACATGCTGTTCACTGCACAGGCAGCAGTAACTGAGGAGGCTCAGTCCTGACACAAGCAGGTCAGACCACATATACTGTGATTTTCCCTGTGGCTGAGGTCTGAGTTCATTGATGTGTTGCGGAGTCCCCAACTTCACCTAGGGTGACCTCAGACTTGAGTCCTATATGTGCCAGACAGTGCAAGGTCAGGTTTGGTCCATCACCTGTATCAACCAACATATATACCAGTAGATGCAGCTGTCTGGTCAGTTCTGTTCCCAGTCCCATATTTCATGAGAAGTGATGAGTGCTGCTACTTAGCTCAGCCTAGCTTTCCACATGCCTGGTCTTCACAGACACTGGAGGATGCTTTGGCCCAGTTGGGGCAACCCCCACCAACCTCCACTGGGCCCACCCCAAGGCCCAGTTCTTGCATGTGCCAGCATGTGCTGCAGCCTAGCTGGGTCCATCCTGCATCTCATCTGGCTCTCATGAACACCCATGAATGATACTGCCCAGCGTAGTCTGAAATGCCCCCAGACCTGGCCAACAGATATGCCAATAAGTGCCACCACTCTGGCCAGCCTGGTCCACCCCCTGTCCTGACCCTTATGCCCGCCAGTGGGAGCTGCAGCCCAGCAGAGGAGTGCCTACAGCTCCTCTACTAGGATCACTCCCAGCCCTGGATCCTGTACCTGTCAGGGGTCGCTGTGGCCCAGCCTGACATGACTTGCACCAGATTGCTAGGCCAGTTGTACCTCATCCATAATGACCTGTCCCCAGTCCCAGTTCCCATGCTCACCAGTGGAAGCAGCAGTCCAGCAAGGGAGTCTCTGAAATTCCCCTACCACACTTGCTTCTAACTTTGAGTCCTGCATGTGCCAACAGGTGCTGCTGTCAAGTTTGCGCTGGCCTGCCTCCAGTTTGGGCAGTTGCCAGCAGGTGCTAAGCCCAGCACTTGCCTGAACTACCCCCAGCCAGCCCTCATGTGAACTGGCAGGTGCTGTGATGTAATGTGGCCTGGCCTGCAGCCTGTTCCATCTCCTGTTCACACCAGTGTGTGGTGTAGGCTGGCCCCGATTTCCATGAGCTTTTTAAAGTATCTCATTACTCTGGAAATGTAAAACTGTGTAGTCACACTGAACAAGAATTTGGCCTTTTCTGAAAAAAAAAAAAAACTAGACATTATTTACCATACATCCCAACAGTAGTACCCCTGAATATTTATCTCAGAGAGATGCAAACTCTGCCCATACAAACTACGTTTGAATGCAGTCTTTGCTGTAAGAGATAACTGCTGAAGCTAGCTCTATGGCAGAGGGGGTAAAGCCAATGCTTGAGCAGCAGATGGTGGTCCAAGTACTTGGGCCTCTGCACCCTCAAAGGAGACCTGTAAGAAGCTCCTGGCTACTGGCTTTGGACTGGCCCACCTCTGGCTGTTGCACTGTGGTCATTTGGGGAAGTGAAGCAGAGAACAGACAACTGTCATGCAATAATAGGTGACTAGGTTAACAAGCTATACCATGCCATACCATGCCATGGCACACTATTCAAAAACCAAAGGAACAGATAGTTGAGACATACTACAACTTGGGTGGATATTAAGGACAACACATTGAATTGAAGAAAGTCAGTCTAGAAAGGTCATGTGGAAGAAGGTATCCTTATTTTCTTAGAATTGTATCTATGAATGATCTACACCAAATCTGTTTTTTCTCTGCATAGTCATTTAAAATGTACATAAAAATAAAGCAAAAAATTTAAACCTCATCCTTTTTCCTTCTAAAACCATGGAGAAGGAATCAGCATTACCTGATAAACAGAAAACGTGGTAAAGGAGTTATAAAAGGAGGAGCAATGGACATAGGAGTGGAAGGAATCTTGATGCAGGAAAACCTTAAAATGGCAAAGAAAAGAGTTCTTTAAAAAATTCTAAAAGAAGGGGGTGGGGGCATAAAACATGTGAGTCAGCTTAGACCACATTCTGGAAATGCTCAACATCAGGATGGAGGGGGTCAGGCATGGTGGTTGGAGGAAGCAGGTTGGGCGAGGTGCTGTTCAGGGATGGAATTCTGCAACCTGAATTTGCTGAAATTTACTTGAATCTCCAATGTGATCAAATGACATCAAACACACACACATGGCACCAGTGTTGATTCCTCCTTCTGATACTGTACTACAGTTACACAAAATGAAACCAGTGGAGAAAGCCAGGCGGTGTGTACACAGGACTCTCTGTGCTATCTTTGCTACCTGACTTCCTGTGAATCTGTAATTATTTCAACACAAAAAGCCATATGAAGGAAAAGAATGATCATGCAAACAGAAAGAGAAGCACAGGCCCTCCCACCCCCGAATTCTGCTTTTATAAGTTGAGCTTGTGATGATCTCAAAAAAGCAGCAAAGATCATTTGAGAAAGCTGATCAACTCAAAGTTGTTGACAATAGTGGAAAAATCAGGGCAAACTTTACCGGGCCCATAAGTGGTTAGATAAGGATAAACTCGGCCAATAGAATATAATACATCCACTAAAACTATATTGTAGCTTCACACACCACCAATTTGCAAAGAGATTCCCCACATCCCACTAAGCAGCAAAGACTGTCTAAAGGCAGGGCATGGCTGCTTGCTTTTCTTCTGTCTTTTCCACGTGTACAAATGAGAACATTGCAAGCTCTATGCGGACAGGGGTTTGGGTCTACATCATTTACCCCAGCACTCAAAGTACCTATGAAGTGAACAAATACACACACACATTTGCAAATGAAAAAGTCTAGAGAGTTAGATGAATTAGTATCAACCATTTTCCCAGAAGATGAGAATTTTGGCTGATGGATGATATCCCCTTCATTTTCTGTTTCCTTTTCTCTAATAATGTTTATGTGTTAACAGAGACTTCTAAAATGTAAACAAGCACAGAATGCAGAGAAGGTCCTTTGAACCCCCAAACCTGCACTGGACATAGCTGGGTTTCCAGGGTTCCGGTTAGGGGCACACTCTAGGGTGAGACCCTCCTAGGAGATGTGGACAATAGAGAGGACCCTGAGGAACCAAAGAGTTACTGGGTCAGGATGGGGAAACAGCAGGAATTGTTGTAGGCACAGCCTCTTACACAGCAGTGACTCCTTGAGAGCTTGTTTGGATGTTACTGCAGGGGAGCACAGCTACTTGTATACCTTTGACTGAAGACCAGTCCTCCACTAGCGGGGATGGTCGTCCTCTGACCGAGTGCACAGCTTTGGGAGGGACGCACATGGAGCAGTGTGGGAGGAAAGGGACACCCGCCTAGCCAGCCAGATCAGTTGAATCAACCCTGGTGATCAGTGGGGTGACAGATGTCACAGCCAGCTCACCCTGACATCCAATGCGATTTCTAAGGCTCTATGTGCATTCAAGCTGTGACCCAGCCCCCAGGTACAGCCTCTTGACTTTGTCCTTGATGAACTTGAATGTCTGGGCCTGGGATCCCAGAGCCTGTCATTTCACAGAACTTGCTAGGTGTTTGTGAGGCATGCTGGGATCTGCTCATCTCCATTGAGGAAGGGAGAGTATGCATCAGTCCTAGCTTTTGGTCTGCCCCAGCCCTGGCTGTTGTGACCAGTAGATGAAAACTCTGTCTCTATCTCTCTCTGCTGTCCAAACAAATAACTCAAGAAATAAATCAGTATCATGCTGAACAGATTCACTGGAATCTGTTTCACAAATGTGATGCAGTAATAAACTACCTAACAACTACTGATTCACAAGACTTCCTCAGAAAAACTCAGAATGTTCTCTCAAATCATAAATGCTTCCCCTCTAGGAGACCCAGGGGTACTGTTCCCATGGCTCCCCCTTGATTTGCCCAATCTCTTGCTTTCTCAGAAGCTCTTGGTGAGTCTAGGGATCTTCCTCATTCCATCTTTTCTTAACATAATGCAATACATGTAACAGAAATTTTTGTTTTTACCATTTTAGCCACTGTAAAGCAGAAAGTCCCAGTGGTATTAAGAGCACGTGTATGTGTGTGTAACTGTCATCACCTTGCTCGATTCAGCACTTTTTGGTCAGCTCGAATGGAAACCCTGTTATCACTAGCAGTCATGCTCCATGTACCCTCCCCTGTACTTGTCATCACCAATCTGTTTCCTCTCTCAGTAGAGTGATTGATTTGGCTGCTTACGATCGATGGAATCTAACGATATACCACCAATTCCATCTGGTTTCTTTCACTTAGCCTTGGCTTTCAAGGTTCATCGATGCCATCACACATACCAGACTCGCATTCCTCTGATGGCTGAATTATTAATACTTCCTTGCAAGGTTAGGCCTGGCTTTGTTTATCCTATTTTCTGTTAGTGGGCATGCTGGTGGGTGTAGGTACATATGAGAATTGTGTATATGTGCCCATATCCGCACTCACGTGCGTGTGGTAGAGGGCTGAAGATGAGGTGGAAGTGCCCCTTCTTTTCCAGATCCCCACCAGTTTGGTTCTGTTCGTGTAGCCTCCTGTGAGCAGCTGAGTTTCTTGGCCCGTTGGTTGGGAATGGAGTCATCTTCAGGTTGAGGACCATAGTACACAAGGCAGATGCTGAGGGTGAGAGGGTTCACAGTTTGGCTGTGTCACAGTCACCTTGGGCAACTGTTTCCTGGAGCTTTAGCCTTATATCTGTCAAATAATGCAGGGGTGAGAGACTTTCTTTCACACTGCATTAGCATCTCTGCTGAGAGTTGCCATGCCAGGACAACTCACCACTGACTACGCAGCCCACTTCCCAAGTCTCCGCACCCTGGGAACCAGGATGGGCAACTGAAGACAGCCTAGTGTCCAGGGATGACTTCTGTGCCCACATACCATCCTCACCTGTCCCCTGAAATCTCACCCCACCCCTAGATTGTCACTGTTATTACTGGCTTGTTGCGCTCCTTCCTGGAGCCATGGGTAGCTGTGGCCTTCCATGGAGCCCCTTTTCTTTCAGTACTTCCCAACTCTCATTCTTGCTTGCCTTTCCAGCTGGACGTCCATTCCCCGCCCCCCTCAAAGAGCCGGAGCACCCTTCATTCACTGGACCAGCATTCCCCAACATGTAGTGCACATAGTTTCTCAGGCCCAGGAAGAAAACACACCAAGGTGTCTACTTGTTTTTAATCACATCTTTCTGCAGATTCCTAATGTGTGTGTATGTGTTTTGCATGTACAAAGTATACAAGTGTATTTAACTTACAAGTAAATAAAATATATATGTGTTGGCATACTTCCTCTAAAATAATTTTCTTTTTTTGCTATGGGATATGGAATTAGTGTGGTGTGCGGACTGTTCCAGGGGAGATGAGATATAGATCAGGACAACTGTTATCTGGAATTCAGCATGAACATCACAGCAGGGGTGAAGGGCAAAGGCCACAGAACTTCAGGGAAGATGTGGTTGCTGCTGCTGGCAAGAGTGAGAGTGAGAAACCAGGACAGTTTCCATCAAAAGGTGACTGTGGGGCTGAGTGTTACAAGAGGGTGTGGCTATGTGGCCACCAGAGAGGAGAGTTCACCTGGCAGAGGACACTGCCTGAATCAAGGCACATGGGAGTGTGGAACAGACACTGAGTCCAGAGTGTGAAGCAGGCAAGCAGGCCTGAATGAAATCAGAACAAAGGGAAGGAAAGGGAGGAGGCAGGTAGAAGAAACACCAGACAGCTGGTGTAACTGAATGCCATGAATGAGATGAGGTGGGCGAGAGTAAGGGGAACACAAGAGAATTCAAACTTCAGTGCAGAGAGACCTTTGAAAGACACAGCTCAGGCGGAGAAATGTTGTCTATTGTCTGGAAGGACTAATGGTAGGTTGGAGAGTCTGGGTGACCCATTAGTTGTATAACAAAGATGAATTCTCCAAGAGCTAAACCTGTCTGAACCTTCTTAAGGATTTTGTTGAACTTCACTGAGTTTGAAGGGCAAGAGATATCCAGCAGAGATTATTTATTAACTGATTCATTCCCCAAGTATCTGAAACAACCAGGGCTGAGCTAGGCCAAAGCCAGGATTCCCAAACTCCATCCAGGGCTCCCATGTGGGTGGGTGGTGGAGACCCAAGTACTGCTAGCCATCATGGCTACCTCTCAGGGTATTCCTGATTCCAGGAAACTGGAATCAGAAGTGGAGCCTGGTGACTGGCACAGGTATGGACAGCTGAGTGGAATGACTCCCTGGGGGAGGGGAGAAGCTCAGCAGGCTTTCAGGTTCTTCCCTGCCTGGAGGCTTTGTGACAGGTACAGGTGTATTTTGCCAGGCCGTATGGCTGCGTGGGGGATGGCTTAGGAGCCTGGGTGCCAAGGGCACTGGGTGAAACCCCCGGCCCACCCAGTGGTATGCTCTGGGGGATTGGTGGTGTGGATTTGCAGGGGAAACTGGGAATCACACAGGTGGTGGTGATTGATAACCTGTGGGTTCATGCCCAGGTGAGTAATCACAGCTGAGGGACTTCCATGAATAAGGCCACTATATGTGTATATAAGAGAGGAGCTAAGACCAAATGGTTTGGAGGGGAGAACAAGAGGAGTCAGGCCGAAGTAAGAGCACATGTGGGAGACCTGAGTTGGGGTAGTTAGCATCAACCATCACTAAGCACCACTCACTGGCACACACTAAAGTTAAGGTTGTAGATTACCAGTGAGAGTCAGAACAGGGGACAGGTGATGTTAGGATGGACCATGACAATAGCTAGCATGTGAGAAAATTGTGTTTGGTAGCAGAATCTGTGGGGGAGATGTGGGTTCACCCCTGTGGAACTGCAATCTCCATTTGCAAACCCAAGAGCTTTGGATGGGAACAGACCTGGCTGGGGAGCTAAGGGGATGCCCCAGCTGGGTTGTAATTCAGACTGGTGAGGACAAGAGCAAGACTGATGGCAATGGGCTGGGCTGGACATGACCACAGCCTCCACTGGCATGATTGTGGACTGGGTTTGGGGACCGGCTAGACTCCAGCACCCACTGATACTCATGAGAGCTAGGGTGGGTATAGAACTGGCTGGGCTAGGTGTTGACTCAAGCTGAACCATGTGAAAGCTGTGTCTGGGCATGGACCAGGTATTGTTGGGCCGCAACACCCAATAGTAAGAACCAGAATGGGTGTGGACCAGTTGAGCAAGGCCACTGTTCCTGCCAGGACAGAAGCTGGACAAAGTTAACCTTGGCCAACAACCCATTGGTGTGCATAAGAACTGCCACTGGGAGGAGACCCAATAGTACAGAGGAGCTTGGGAAACTCCTTCAACAGGATGTATTTCCTAGAGGTGAGTGCAAAAATCAAGGCAAGGAGCAGCCCAGACCATGACAGGTTACTGTAGCCGCTAGCATATATGTGGATCAGATCTGGGGACAAACCGGGCTGGCAGATCTGAAAACCAGGACAGGGTGCAGGAGGAGCCAGGTGGGGCTGCAACACCAGCCCGTTTGCTTTAGGGCTGGAACAGGGATCAGGCTAGGATGTGATAGGCTACAGCACCCACTAGCTGAAGTGGAACTGGGGTCAGACTAGACTGAGCCAGGCTGCACAATATGATAGTGGATGCTGAGGTGAGGAGAGTCATGCCAGCCTGAAGTCGGTGGGTGATATGGTAGGGCTCGGGTACCCTGGCCTGGGTCCTGGGGCCCACCTACTAGGTGGGTGCTAGGTTCATGATCCAGAAGGATGGGCATTCAGAAGGCTTCAGGTCACCTGGCCCAGGTCCTTGGACTTACCTGCAAGAATATGCCCTCCTCAATGAAAAAGGTGGAGCAGTGGACGCAGATCCTGATGCACATAGAGGCTATGGCAGTCTATTCGGTACATAGCAGAAGGAAAACAGAGCAAACTGGACAACTACCTCAGCCAAATGATGACAGCAAAAATCTGGGTGAATGGAGACTTGAAGTTGACTATATCAGCCAACAGACATTGGGAGGGCTGCAACATCCTTGGATCAGCAAAATCGACAGCATTTCAGAACTATTCAAATTAGTTGCGCAGAACCTTTGGAACATGTACACACCAGAACCTTGGGTTGATATTGGGTGGCAGATCCCCAACCCTGGGTACTGGGAAATTTGGGAAACTGGGTGTGGCTTCTCCCTTTATTGCTCCCTTTCCCTAGAAATAAGAAGAAGCAATAACAAATTTGAAAATAATGATTTCACCCATTTATCCCTAACCTCAATCCTTCCCACCCTGTTCAACCATGTAATTATCATGAAAAAAAAAAAAAGGTGGAGCCTGGGCTTGAACTCAAACACTGATGTGGGACTCTTGTGTCCTAAGCTTTGTCTTAACTACTATGTCAAATGTCCACTCATTCTCAACTTCTTAGAAGAAAACTGGTCAGTGACTTACTTCTACAAATATTTTTGGTACTCCTGCTTTGGTGTGAACACTATACTAGGCCTGGGAAGGCAGCAAGGGCTCAGGAACCAGGGGTTCCTGAGCTCAGAGATGAGCTCCATCCCTGGGAAGGGAAAGTGCCGCACAAAGAAGTGACTGATTATCTATCTGCCAGCACCTCTTCAGAAGCCCAAGGTAAATCAAGAGCTGCACAGCAGACTCAAGATCCTCTGAGAATGCTCCAAATCTCTGCTTATGAGCCAGGGTCATGATTGGGATGGGCACCACATGACAGTAGCTGAATTTGTATGCATGTTAGATGTCCATGTTGGATGCCTGGTGAAAATCATGGTGCCAACCATGCCACCCTTTGCCAAGCAAACCAGACTTGGAGAGCACAACACACAGTGTTGCATTTTGTAACCCCTCCATCTGTGCCTCTTAAGCTCCTCTGACCTCCCTGTGTCTATTTGTGGATGGAGGAAGCTCCCAGGAACTTGGCAGAGAGGAAGGTTCTAGGCTTTGGAGTGCTGCAAAAGCACTGTGGAGCAGGTGGGATTATTCTAACTAATTAACACTCTCCCTCCCCAGCCCCACCAACCTGTCCCTGTTGCAGCTTTGCTCATGTCCCCAACTATTTATAAACCTCCTTTCTTGCTCTTGAATCTGCATGCAGAGTCTCTCCAGAGATGGAAAGAGGGGTACCCACTGCCTACGGGGACTCATCTGGTAGTTAACTCTGCCATGCCCTGAAGCATGGAGTGGATCCAGTGCAAGTGCTAGAATCAGTCAGATGCCTGGCCACAGTTGGTCCTCCACCTGTTTGCTGAGGGTCTTTGGTGAGTCTCCGGGCCTCAAAGCCCTGAAGAATGGTAAGGCTTCCCATCATGTGCTCTGTTTGGAGGGGATGATTCACTTTGAAATTGAGTGCCAAATACTCTACAAGCATACTTCAAAAAGCTCATGGAAAATGGAATTAAATATGTTTAATTTGCATAATTTTAAAATGTTAAATTTTTAATTTTTTAAATCCTCAGGTTTCCTTTTGTAATACATATTTTTCATGAACTCTATATATTTACTTTGAATTTTAAGTGTTTTTATTTGAATTAGAGAGCAAGTGAGCAAGAGAGAGGCAGGTAGATCATCTATCCATTGGTTCCTTCCCAAATACATACAACAGTTGGCCAAAGCCAGGGGCCAGAACTCAACCTGGGTTCCCTGTGTGGGTGACAAGGATGTAAAGAGTTGAGCTGTCACATGCTGCCTCTCAGGGTGCACATTAGTAGAAAGCTGGAACTGGGAGCAGAGTCAGGACTTGAACCCAGGCACTCCAATATGGGAGTGCTTCTTAACCGCTCCAGCAAATGACATCCTTGAGCTGACAAAACTAAGGTAAGAAAAAAAGTGAACTTGGACTGTCAGCCTCAGACCTTTTCAGGGAGGCTGTGCAATTGCAATGCTCACCATCTCTGTGTACAGTCACAGTTCCACCTTTTCCAAAGCCCCTCTCCTTGCCTTCCTGATGTGATTGCTACCATCTGACAGCCTGTTCGTCACACTTATTTTCTTCTGCACATTGTTGGCTTCTTGCATGTGAGGGTAAACACTATGAGGGCAGGGAGAATTGTTCCCTGCTGTATTCTCAGTACCTTAGACAGCTCCTTGTGCCTAATGAATATTCATAAATGTTTACTCCCCTGGTAACAATGATACTGATCGAATGTCATGGGGTTGTTTGAAAACTGAATGAGATAGTGTTCATAGAGTGCCTGGAATACCTGGCACAGAGGGGTCAAAAACCTCATAAAGATATTGTGTTGTACCCTCTCCTTTTGGGGGTGTGCCCTTGTCTGGAGATGCTTGCTTCTTTCTCCTCTACTGTCTGGTTCTGCACTGGCTCATACCAGCCAACACACACCTGCTGCTCTTACTCTCTACTCTCCCTCTAGTCTGGACTCTGCACTGCTGGCAAGATCTACCTTCTCTTCCCAGATGTGTTCCTTGATCAGGTCCAGGTGGGCCAGGGCCGCAGAAATACAAAATAGTTATGGTCTGTAGAGCTACAGCCCCACCAAAAGAACACTTACTCTGCAGCCCACATCTGGCACAGTTGGAGTTAGGGCCCCTGTTCTCCTCTGGAGGGTCTTACTTCCACCACTCACAGGGCAATAAAATGCATGCAGCAATGTCAGCTGGGGCAGGGCTACCAGCATGTAGTAGGTAGAGGTCAGGAAGCTGCCAAGCCTCCTACAATGCACAGCACAGCCCCTTCCCCCACATCAAAGAATGACCTGACCCAAACAGTCCACAGTGCTGAGCCTGAGAAGCCCTTGGTGGTACAATGAGAAAGAAGGAGATCTACCAGTGGTGAAGTACTTGCTGTGGGACAGGGCTCTGCAAAGCACTTCACATGCATATTCTCCCTTAATTCTCAGCAGCATTATCAGAGACAGGTAGCATTGTCTCCTGTCACCCACAAAGACAGCGTGGATCAAGTCACCTGCACAACTGCACAACACTGAACAATAGGACGGGGACCCACCTGCAGCATTTGCATGTGGCATTCCCAAGTCCCTCTTCCTCATGTTGGTTCAGCTCAAGGTGCAGGCTTCCTGGACTGACTTTCCTGCCCAGCCCTATTCATCATGTCATGCTACATTTGTAGGCCAGCCCAATCTGCTTGGTGCATCTCTGGAACCACTCCTCCCTCCCCGCCACCAACCCTCGGTCTCAAGCCAATCTCTGGGAAGTATCACAGAGCACTCCATCTGGCTTTGGGCTGGGCTGGGCCTCTCCTCCCTCCACCAACACCAGTTCCAGAGTCCTCTTGGAACCATGCAAATGGGTCTTCCCTGCCATGTCTTGTATTGCACGGGAGGCTGGTGCCTGGCTCAACCCAGTATCTGTGGAACCTTTACCTACACCTCTACCATGTATTCCGCAACCGAAGTAACCTTCTTTTTAAATTATTTATTTGTTAATTTGAAAGGCAGATTTACAGAGAGAATGAGAGATCTAGAAAGATCTTTCATCTGCTGGTTTACTCCCCAAATGGCTGCAACAGCTAGAGCTGAGCTGATTGGAAGCCAGGAGCAAGCAGCTTCCTCCAGGTCTCTCATGTGGGTGCAGTGACCCAAGCACTTGAGCCATCTTCACTGCTTTCTTAGATCATAGCAGGGAGCCAGACTGACATGGAATAGCCAGGTCATAAACTGCCACCTATATGGGATGCCAGTGCTTGAAGGTGAAGGCTGCTGAGCCATGGAGCTATTCCCCGAGGAAGTCTTCTTTCCAAGCTCATTGGACCAGGCACATGGCCTGACCTGTTCCTCTCTCACTTGCTTCGTTTTGTCCATATTTTTGCCCTGAGCTCTGCTGCATGTCAGGAACCCTGCAGCAATGAGAGTCCCAGATTATCTGAGCTGGCAGGGCTTGGAATGATCTGGAACCAAGTACATTCATCCTTGGGGCATATTCTTTCCTCCACACTATGCTCATTAGATGACAGAGGGCCTCAGGTGGGTTTGCTCAGAGTTCATGATCATTTCATTCTTCCAGCCAGCAGATGCTTCTTATAACAATGATTCGTCGTCAGGAAGACATGCAAAGTCAAGTGTACAATCGTCGCTCATTCTTTCTCCTTTACAGATGGAAGCACTGTTCTCTGGGGCCAGCTCTGAACTGGACACTCTCTCCCTCCTTAAACAGACTCTGTGTTACGTCAATGTCCCTGGAAGCCTGACTTGGCATGATTAGTCTGTAAACCTGCGGACCCGCAAAGCTGCTGGGACTCGGTAGCAGTTGCTCCCAGGCCCACCCTGCAGCCTCTGTGAATATGTGCAAGCCCCATCTTTGGAATGACAGGAATTCCTCTGGGGATGCAGAAGACCCCAGTTCATGAAATGAGGTGTGTTTGCCACCTTAAAACTAAGGTGTCACTGCCAGTAAGCATGCAGGGAGAAAGCACCCTTTTCTGTGGCTGTTGTCACTGCTTGTGTGTATGTGTGTGTTTTGCCTCTGGGATCCCAAATTTAATTGAAATATTTTATTAGAAGCACAACACCCATCCTGTTGGCTTTGCTAGGCCTAACCAGAAACACTCCAGTATAATCAGGCTCCAAATTTGGGAATTGTCCTCAGGACCTTAAGACAGCAATATGACCTGGCATCTGGCCAGTCTTCTTGCAGATTTCCTTTCCCATCCCTTCCAGGAAAAGGCAGCCTTGTCATGAAGTCAACTGGTAGCATGTCCTGCCTTCAGTAGCAGCACTTGCCCAGGGGCTCAGGGCGATCCTGTTCTACTCAGATTCTCTGCATTGTGACCACCATGAGCTGAGAAGCAGCAGTTTTGTGGTGAAGCAAGAATCAATGCATCTACTTCTTGACTCTCAGAGATACTGTATCCTGAGACCATGGAAGATTCAGAGCTGGCCATAGGAAGCAGTCCATGTGGTGAGAGAGTGCTGTCCACTTACCACAGCACATGGGAGCCCCTCAGCCTTCTGGCCATTCTGGGAGGAGGGACAGGGATCTAGGTCATGATCAGATGCACAGTCTACAATCTACAGTCAAACAGCAACTTCACGCCTGTCTCCCTGGCCTGCTCCATGTGTTCTGAAAAGCCAGTACTCTCTGCCCTCTGAGAGAAATCTAGAGTCTGTCCTATGGATTTTCTGGTCACCCTGGGACAATCACAAGTCTTTTTGGGGAATCAGATTTCTTGATTTTTTTTAAACTTGTACCTTCTTTGAAGTATAAGGTACAAGTTGGGCCGGGACCATCTTGTAGTGCCAGGTAGTACTAACCAATGAAATGACAGAGGGAGCCAAACAGACACAAAATCCAGCCCCCAAAGGCATCTGTTGGCCACAGGTGGAAAAATGGGAATAACCCAATGAACAAGAGCATCACCCTGTAACCCTAACAGTAAAATAAAGCCATGTGTGTCTGCACTAATGTAATAAAGCCTATTGGCTATCTAAAGAAATGGGCGAGTGGGAGGAATGGCTAACTTTTGCTGAAACTCTGGAAATCCAAGGAAAACAGACCCTCACTGTTACAGTGCTATGGCATCCATGCTGCAGGCGAGAATCACTGACAAGTGCTAAAATTAGTGGATGAACTTTAAGGAAAAGCAGGAGATCTACATACTTTTTCATCTCTGTGATGGCTTTCACATATGTTCACACATTATTTGATATTCTTCCTTCCCAAGGGCGGGGGGTGGGGTGGAGCTGGATTCTCTTCCCCCGAGTGTGGGCTGGAGGTATTGAGTGACTTCCAACTAATAAAGTACAGAAGGGGGAAATAAAATTCATTTCAGACACTGTCTTAATGAAGTGACAAGGAAGAATGCAGTGAGTTCTAAGCGTGCCAATGTCCTGTATCCGATGCCATGCCATGAGGAAGAGACACTGTCCCTTTCCCCAATGTCCCTGGCCTCTGTCTATTTACAGGAAGACAGTAGACTAACCCGAGTGAGGAATACCCTACAATATCCCGAAACAGCACTCTTCCTAGGTCATGAAAGATGAGAAGAGTGAAGGGAACTCACAGAGAGAGGAGGATGCAGCGACGGTCACATGCAGCATAGAAGCCGAGCTGGGAGCTTGGAACAACTGACATGACATGAGTAGAGAAATCAGAAGAAAATCTGTAGTGTGGTTCATGGTATTGTTGGCTGATGTTGATTATTATGTCAGTCATGACTTAAGACTCTGCTACCATTAAGGAAGAGTGGGGGAAGGGTGAGTGGACCTCTCTGGGATGTGTATTGCCCATGGAGATGAGACCAGCTGTTCCATAAGGAGAGGGAAAAATCTTAGCCAAGGGGCCACAGGCAGGTAAACAGATATCCCACTGATCTGCAGAATTAACAGTTCATGGGGGAACCGTTCTAGAATTGGACATCTGAAAAAGACTGCCAAGGATGAGAGTTGTGATGATGATAATAATAATAAACAAGTTGAGAAATGCTGCCGCTGCTGCTGTAAGATCCCTCCTATCTTTGTAACTCTGGTAAATATGACTTCAGAAGAAAATTCTACATTCGGTTCCTAAAAGTTTGTCTGTGCAAGTTCTACCACAAAGGAAAAAAAAAGTGTTCACTAAAAAAATGTTTTTTTAAAGTCCTCTAGTCACTTGTACCCATTAGTTTCAGTAAGTACTGAACAAGGCTGACCAAGAGTCATCACCAGGGCAGAAGGGAAAAGGTAGCCAAGTGGGAGTTTTTCCTGAACCTGAATCAGGCCTGCTGCAAGCTGGCCCTGGTAGAGAAGACGGCCTGGCTGGCTCTCTGCCCTCCTCGCTCTGCCTTCTTTATAGTTTGGGTTGGAGAGCTGGGAGAGGTTTAGGAGGTGGGATTTTTGTATTTGATGTCCCTGGCAGGTGTTAATGCTGTGCTCCCCTTTCTAGAGTCCAGTTTTGGCTTTTCAGAGTCACCTGCCAGTAAGGATCTGTCCTGCAGCCCCCAGCCATGAGTGAGGCCATCTGAAGTGGACCCTGGTTCCCAGGGATCCTTCTTTGAGGTATCTCTCTGGGGGACACTGAGAGGATGCAGGAAGGTGAGTCCTCTCTGCTGATGTCTGATGTCAGGCATAAATGAAGTAGTGCTGCATCCCATTGCCATGGGCACCTGCCATCTTTGGGATGAGACTCATTGTGCTGTGAACTTAAGCTTCTTCCTGCTTGGGACAATGCATGTTTCCTTACTGTTCACACCCACTAGGATGTAGGGGGCGGAGCTTCTGTGAACCTTTAGCTAAATGTGTCTCAGTGCTCCAAACTAACCCTGTGACATACAGGAGAGGCAGGAGGGAAGAGGACAAGTGAAGAATAACACAGGGGAGTGGAGGAGATGGAAGAAGGTGGAAGCCACCAGGAGAGAAGCACCATGGGAACAATGGTCAAAGAGAGGTGAGGTGAGGTATCTCAGGGCAGAGCAATGCAGAAAGTGATGGTGACAGAAGAGGGGGACTCACTTGTATGTTTGTCGGGAACTGGTGCTGCTCTGAACACATTAGGGATACCATTTCTGTGTCCTGAAGATGTATCTATGTATGGAGTCTCCAGCACACAGAGGTTCATGGGATTAGTGAGTGACACTGCTGGGAGCCCCAACTCAGGTCCCTGCACAATCAGATTCAGTGACCACCCCAGAGGTGAGCCAGGCATTGTGCTGTGACCTTCACTCATGCCACCTCATTTCACCTGAATGCCAGCTTCCCAGGGTGGAGACTGTGGCCTGCATCCTACAGGCAGAGAAACTGAGGTGTATGGGGTAGAAGAACTCATTGAGTGACCGGTAGCACAAGGCTTCAAACTTGCATCTTGTCATTCCTAGGTCACATTCTCTCTGGCAACTTCTCTTTCATCATTGTGTTCTTGAACGTGTGTGAAAGAACCATGTGGGGCTACCTACCAGCTGGGGTTTATGGAGTCCATTGCTCTCATTGCTAAAGTGTGGACACACCTCTGTACTGTTAGTTATAGCCACTGCCCTGAGCATCCTCAGATACCCCCAACACCATAATTCACCATCTTAAGAGTTAACTGATGCCATAGCCTGCATCCACCTTGGCTGATTGTTCTCTATCAACCTGGTATATCTTTGTCACTTCATCTTCCCTTAAACATGGCGCTTCCCCTTACCTCCTCTAATGTGCACAGCTGAGAGAGCTGAGGTCAGAGGAGGTCATGGCTGCCCAGACTGTGTTGCTAGCTTTAAGAGCTGTACCATGTTTAAGCTTAGGGCCTTTGATTTTCAATGCTTTCTCCATTGGGTGACCATTTTATTTTACAGACATACAGAATTTACACTAGAGTTCAGAATGTTAAAACAGATTCATTTGCAAAATACCTGTCATTGATACTGTCTCAACCCAGATGTTTCGAAGAATGGAACTTGCATTATTTTTAACATATTGTTTACCCAATACTATGCCAATTAATTCCATAATGTATATTGATACTGAGGCCTTGTTGGGGCTTTTAACTGACCGGATCTTTACTCTGTTAGACCTATCTTCAGACCATAGAAGGTCTCCCCAAGAGGCCACTGAACTTATCTGGACAATAAGACGCTGAACTTTATGCTAGGCATGTGTTTGCAAGCAATGAATCTCAACTGAACTTGAACTATGGTAATGCAACAAGGTGGAGGAATCCACCATGGGGGGAGGGGTATGGGAGGGGTGGGGGGAATCCCCAGCGCCTATAAAACTGTACTACATAATACAATGTAAGCAACAATAAAAAAAAAACCATAAAAAAAAGAAAAAAAATTAAAAAAAATACCACAGATCGGGGATAAATCTTTGTGAAAGAAATTTATTTATTAAAAGCAAAAATTTATGTCATGGGCAAAGATTCAATAGCCTTGGGACTTAACCAAAAAGCCAAGAGTTTCTGGCATGTAAAAGTGGATACAAAAGGTTGACTGGCAGATTTAACTATTTTTTTTTTTTTTATTGTTGCTTACATTATGTTATGTAGTACAGTTTTATAGGCGCTGGGGATTCCCCCCACCCCTCCCATACCCCTCCCCCCATGGTGGATTCCTCCACCTTGTTGCATAACCATAGTTCAAGTTCAGTTGAGATTCATTGCTTGCAAACACATGCCTAGCATAAAGTTCAGCGTCTTATTGTCCAGATAAGTTCAGTGGCCTCTTGGGGAGACCTTCTATGGTCTGAAGATAGGTCTAACAGAGTAAAGATCCAGTCAGTGAAGATTTATTTATTTATTTGGAAGGCAGAATTACAAAGAAACAGGAAGAGACAGAGAAGGACAGAGAGATCTCTCAATTGGTTCATTCCCCAAATGACCAGACAAGGCTGTCTCAGTGGAAGCCAGGAAGTCCCTGTGGCTCTCACACATAGTGGCAGGGACCCAAGCACTTGGGCCATCCTCTGCTGGTTACCCATGTGCATTAGCAGGGAACTGGATCAGAAGTGGAGCAATTGAGACTGCAACTGGCACTCAAGTGGGATGCCAGATCCCTGGCGGTGACTTAACTCACTGAATCATCACCCTGGCCTTTCATATCTGCAGATCTTCAGACCCTCCTTGAGGCCAAATTCCACTTTCAGAGGGGCTTGGGATCACCAACAACGGGCCACACATACCACATTACTCTTCAGAATTCCAGGGTAGATTATTTAGAAATAGAAAAGAAGCCTCATCTTGTTTAATGAATAGAAGTACTCATTTAAGAAAAAGATGAAACAATACACCGTAAAATGAGATAGGGGTCTTAGGAATCACTGCATCTGATCCAAATTATGCATAACTTCTAATATTAATTTTCATAAAGTGTCTTTATCTATCACTTTTGGTAAAGGTGACAGCCTCACTGAAGTCTTTCCTGGTGCTGAAACATGAATAATTGGCAGCAATGTTGCTGCCTCCCTCCATCACATTCTTGATTCAAGACCAACATGCCAAGTCTCATGTGTGGAGAAGAAATCTCAGCAGCACATCAGCCTGGATCCAAACAGCTTCCCTAAGAAGAGCTCCCAAAACAACACTGTTCTTTCCCATATTGTTGCAGGTTTCAGAATCTCAAAGCAGTTCTCCAGCTGTCCTTGAATAATCCCATATCCTTTCACATCACCCCCAAACTCAGAGGGCATAGAAAGAGATGTTTTGATCCTTGAGTTTCCAAGCATGCAAGTTTCATGATTTTGATGTGTCCACTGTGTGGCCAAAATGCCACCTTGCTCATGCCATCAAGTCACCAGAAAGGGTAATGACTTACTCTGCAGGGAACCCAACAGTCCGGCCTTTGCCATGCCAGCAGTAGCGGGCTCCCTGGACCTGCCCAGAGTTACACATAAGTGCAGTTAAATGCTTCTATGGGATGAATAGATCATAGAAGGTCCATCCATGACAAGGGGAAATCCACAAAGTTTTGAGTTTCCTGTAGCCATAAAGGGATGAGCCCTGTGGCATTTAAACAAATCCTCATGAGGGGCATAAAAGGAAATGCAATGGAGCCAGAGTTTTACACAAAGGCAAGAAACTTGTTCTTGACATTGATGGCCAGGTCCCGGAACTGCCCTGACACACATGCCCATGGCCAAGAAGGAAAATGAGAGGGACAGCTCTTGAGATAGGCTGTGAACTCAGCTTCTAGCTGTCTTTTCAGCCTGGCCCAATGGCAGACCCCACCACACCTTTCCACAGGTATAGTGACAATGGTGTGTGTGCACCCCTGCTCTGGAAGACAGGGAGAGGCTGGCTGGGGTTCTGACAGAGTCAAATTCCAGGGCTAGTCCTTGAGAAACTGTGTCCTTCTTTGGGGTCGCCTGCCTGCCTGCCTGTCTTCGTGAAAGGTGGCCCTGTCTTTGTGCAGTGAACAAGTGATATGCTTTAGGTGGGGGTCAGTTTTAGTGTAGCCGTTGTCTGTGTTTTCTATCCTGAGTCTGACTCCTGTTCATCTGTGACAGCACTAGAGAGAGGAGTTCTGAAAATAGGCACACACTTGACTACCCTTCTGGAAACTCCCTGAGCTGCTTCAAAAATATTTCGGGAGCACCTGCCATTCCTCCTTCCCACAGTCTTCCCGCAGGTCCTTACTCTGTGTGAGCTGGGTAACAGATGCAGAGTAGAATCCTCTCAGCTTAGTTTGAGGCCAAGGGAGGTGAGTGGCCTGCCCAGAGCTGCACAGGCCCTGGCAGCAGCGCTGGACCCCAACCAGGACACGGGCTCCCAGTTTGAGTGCCACTCCCAAAGGGGACAGAGGGCTGTGGGAGTGGAGTCCTGGCCCAGCCAGGCAGCCTGGATGCTGGGTGCCTGCCAGCCCCGCACTGAAGCCCGTCTGGGGCTCTCCCGGTAGCGTTCCTTGGCAGGCCAGCAGGAAGCTCCGGATCCTGGGCCGCGGCCCAACGGCAGAGGAAAGGGACTTCTCTATGCCTCGGATTGTCCCCATGACTGCCCTGGAACAAAGCAGGGACTCACACCGCCTCCTGCCACCAGCCTCCACCCAGCTGTTCTGGCCACGCAGCCCCATCTCCCTGGCCTGGACGTGAAACACTGGGCACTTGTCCGCCTTCAGAATCGCTCTGTGTGCCCAAGACTCTTGGGGCCCTCCTGCTCTAGGCGCTGAGGGCCAGGCCAGCAGAGCCACAGGCCGTCTTTCAAATCTCCAGCCCCATCATGCAGGGAGACCAGATTGTGCTCTGTGATGTTTAACTATTTAAGGGCCTAACAGCCCCACTGAGGGGGCTTACACCCTTCCCTTGACCTGGTCAGGGAAGTCAAGAGGGCAGATAGGTTCCAGTACCTTCACTTTTGACTGTGTGTGCAGGAAAAGGCTCTGGGCTGAAGGTTAAAGCAATTCATTTCCTAGACCTCACCATGCTTCAGTGTCACTCTGCCAAATGAGAACCATAGCAGTTAATCCTAAGATCTGATCCTCAGTGACCTATGAATATCAAACCTCTGTGTGAGCACCTGTCAAATGGGAACGGTAGCAGCTAATCCTAAGAGTGAACATTTGTCTAGGGTTCCTCTGTGTGGTCTCGTCCAACATCCACTGCCCCCACTTCATGGTCACTCATGTTATCCTTATGCAGCTGCCCTGCTCAGCTCCCATCCTCTGAGAAGACAAGGAATTCTATGTGTTGGAATCATAGTAACACCTAAGACTCATCCCCAGAACAGCAGTTTGTGGGGGAAACCGAGGGCTGCACGCAGGCTGGGCTGCCACACTGCAAGCCACATGGGGTCCATGTGCCTGTGCACATGGTCAAAGGCTGGACACACCAGGGGATGTGGACGCACTCAACTCATGGACGGCAGGATGGGTTACTGTTGTCCATGATGTTCAGAAATGAGTTTAGGAAACAGGGATGAGCTGGGGCTGATGTTTGAGCAATGCTGGTGCCCAGCTAATTTCAGCAGGAGAGAGGCGGCAGTGCTGATGCTATGGTCAGATGGCCTGGCTCCCGGTATCAGCTCTGTACATTCTTCTAGGGAAATGGCCTTTCATGACTCGGTTTCCTTGACTGGAGATTGGGACACAATGGTGCCCTTCAGAGGGGTTGCTCTGAGAGCTGATGAATTACAAATATATATATATATATATATATATATATATATATATACACATACACACACACACACATATATGAAAGCAGGGGCTGGCATGGTGGCTCAGCAGCCTAATTATCAGCCTGCCTCTGCCAGCATCCCATATGGAAGTCAATTCTAGTCCCAGCTTCTCTGCTTCTGATCCATCTCTCTGTTTATGGCCTGTGAGAACAGAGGAGGGGGTCCAGCACAGTGGCCTAGTGGCTAAATCCTCACCTTGCAATTGCCAGGATCCCATATGGGTGCCAGTTTGTATTCTGGCTGCTCCACTTCCCATCCAACCCCCTGTTTGGGGCCCGGGAAAGCAATGCAGCATAGCCTAAAACCTTGGGACCCTGCATCCAACACGGAGATCCACAAGTGGCTCAGGCTTCGGCTCAGTTCATGTTGGGAGTGAACCAGCTGATAGAAGATGTCTCTCTCTGTCTCTCTTTCCCTCTGTAAATCTGCCTTTTGAATGGAAATGAAATAAATCTTTAAAAAAGATATGAAGGAAGCAGAGGCTCTTCTACCCCTCTCTCCAGCAAGCAAAGACAATAGAGCAAGGGAATGGAACACGATGGGGGTGCTGACCCCTTAGATGGGCACTGAGATGACTGGGAGAGGCTGCTTTCTTGGGGGGCTAGGGATCATTAAGACTGAGAGAACTGGACTGGAAAGCAAGAGACAAAATTCTGTAGCCACCAACCCCAAAATGAAAGAAGCAGAATCATATGAAGGGACAACAGGAGAACAAGCAGCTCACCCTGGACTGGGTCATACTCTGGGGAGAGCACTGGACAGTCCCACCCAGGAGCTAGAGTGGTGGGTGGCTGCAATGGGGAACAGGGGTGGGAGTGGGTCTGTGGTACAGAAAGTCAGTGCCAGGGTTGGGCGGGGCAGGGTGGGGGGAGAAGATACTGGAAGTGCCAGAGAGAAGAATTACGGCACATCTGGAATGATTTATGTAAGTCTTGAGCTGAGCCAAGAGGCACGGGGCAGGGAAATGGTCAGGGGCAGTGCCCAAATCCAGAGGATTCTCCTACTTATTCTGGGGTTGTTTGTGTCTGTGTTCAACCAGCCATGGGTCACAGGCCTGATGTTGGGGCAGGCCCCCAACATGATTGCATCAGTTCAGACCACAGCCGAGTGTGGAAGATGATGTGAGAATTACACTTGACCCAAGGCGGTCGACCTGATTCTATCAAGGGCTCAGGAGGGCTGAGCAGCCCAGATCAGCAACCAGGTCAGTCCCACAAACATGTACCTCGGGGCTCTGGTGAGCAAGGAGGAGCCATGCTAACCAGGCAAGAAGGAGAGCACAGGAATGAGTCCTGACACAACAGGGTGACTCCTTACACACTTCCCCACCTCCACCCACTGAGAAGCCACAGCTGAGCATCTGAGAGACAAGAACGGATGCTGGCAGCCTTCGCCCCACTGGCGTCTGCATGAAAAGCAGGAGTAACGGAAACAGAATTGCAGTGACAAGTTCCTGCTTCCCCATTGCTCGTGACTTGGTTAATGTCCCTGGATCTCCCAGCAGGGTCTGGCATCAGAGAGCATGAAAACAAAAGGAGGGTTATGTGGTATGGGAGGAGTTTCTTCAGGCTTTCCAGCTGGCTGGAGCCAGGGGAGGACCAGGGTGTGCATCTGGGGACGATCAACAAGGCTATCCTTGGGGATTGAGGCTCAGACCAGATCAGACCAACAGGGGTCCTGATACACTGCGAGGCCTCCTGAGTGAGGACATTGTTGGGGTGATGACAGGAATCAGAGTCACGGCAGTGACCTCACCTGCACATTCCAGCGAAAATGCTCATTTTTCAGGAACTCTTTTCCCACTCCTTACCCAGCTGCTAAAATGAAAGGGATGCAGCCCATCAAAAGGACTCATGGGTTTTGTCCGTTGCACCTGTTCAAAGGTCCCGAAACAGTTGTGTGGTCTCTCTGGTCTGCTGCTTCATCTGGACTCTGTTTCCTAGCTATTGTCTTTCTCACTTGGCCACAGAAAGAGCTTTTCCTTCTCTCAAAGGCTCCTTAAGACCCTTAGGGGCAATGAGAAGAAGAAAGAATTCTCTGGCCTTACTAATGGGCCTGTGATCTACCCACCTACCCAATAGCCACTGAATCCCAACACATCTGCCTGTAGGCAGCCAGGCCCAGTGACCTGCAAGTTGGGAAGAAAGCAAGATCTTTTGGCCTTTGAGCACTTGCACATGCTGTTCCTTTGGTCAAAATGACCCCAGTCACTTGTCATCCTTCAAACTTCAGCTCAGTTGTTCCTTTCTGCTATTGCCATCTGTTCTTCATTTCATGGTAGAGCTAAGCTTCTCTACTCTCGTGGTGACTTCCAGGACAGAGTCTGTCAATCTCTTCCCTCAGACGCAAGGAGTGTTCTAGGAATCTGTAAATGTCCAGTATTGAGAACAGAGTGCTTCAACAGCCAAAAGGTGAAAACCACTCATGTGTCTGTTGACAGAAGAGTGGACAAGAGACACACACTAAAACCCAGCTCTGGGAGGAAAGGAGCCCTGCACATGCAACAATGTGGATCAACACGAGGGTCTCAGTCTACACAAAATGAGCACAAGTGATAAATGATCAGAGAATCCCTTCACAGAGGTATCCAGAGCATGAAGCTCATAGACAGAAAGTAGAATGGAGAAGCTAGGGACTGGAGCATGTGGGCAGGCACAGCGAGTGTTTCACAGGTGCAGAGTTTCAGTGTGGAGAGTGGAAAAAGTCAGAGTTGCTTGGTGGTGACGGCGGTGACAGTTGTAGCACAATGTGAATGTACTTAAAGCCACAAAGTTGCATGCTGATGAATGGTAACTTGCTGTTCTGAATATTTCAACACAATTAACTAAAAACAAACAAACATAAAATCAACTTTCAGAATCCTTTACTGAATTAGTGAGCACAGAAGAAAGTTAAGGAAATCTCCAGAAGGACTTCAGATGACATATCTAGCTGAGAACTGATACGCTTAGAGCTGGAGAGGGCTGTGAGTGGCCCTGTGCATCGTTGTCACCCCCTTGGCATAGGCGGGGTCTTCTAGACCTGGAACCTTAGAGCCACGGCTCACCCTGACTGGGGTCTGTCCTTGGGGCCCTGCCAAGCTCTGCTGGGGAACCTGGTGGACCATCACTGAGGGAATAGAATCATAAGAGGAGAGCTGTCAGCCTGCTGGCTGGGCCTGACACAGGCTGGTTTTGGTGGAACGCGGGTGAGGGTCAGAAAGGGAGGTACAAGGCCAGGGGAGGAGGACTGGTGGCCAGCCACACCTGCTTTACACCCACTCCCTGGGTGGGCCCCAAGCTGTGGAAATATCACATTAGAGAGATGACTCACAGCCTGACTCAGAGCAAGGGGGACTGCAGGGCTGCAGGGTTGCAGGGTTGCAGGTCAGAGGCACCGTAATTAGTCTGAATGTGTGACGAAGAGCAGCTTGGCATGCCACTTAGCAGAAGGGGAGGGGCAGGCCATGCAGGCTGCAGGCTTCTAGAGCAGGGGGTGGAGGCAGGGGTGGGCCCTCTCAGGACACTGGAAGGCGTGCTCACCCTGTTCCTCAGCATGAGTGTGTTTGTGCACACATGTACACATGCTGCTCATCCTTTCCTCAAACTCTCTGAAAGCCCTGGGTCATGAGAAAAACAACACGGGGATGGCTAGGCCATTTGATCTCCACAGTCATTCACTTCAGACTCGCTCGACACACAAGAAGGTGTCTTGATGGAGATGATATTTTATGGTTTTCTTTCCTTTTATTTTTCCTTAGAACGAAAGGGGCAGAAAATCACCTAGGTCTTACAGGGTAGAGCAGCCTGTAGGCCAGGCGCCAGGGCGGGTGGGCAGGGGTAGGTGTGAAGGACACAGCGTCAGAGCCTCCAAGGATCCATGAAAGAAGGCAAGTGGCTACACCCAGCATCACAGGAGGGAGCTCTTCCAGAAGGGGTGCAGAGCCAAGCAGGTTCCAGCATCCACCCCTGGGGAGGCAAGGCTGTTGAATCAGAGGTTTCCAGGATGCTGAGAAAGGATGGATGGGGCTTCTGGCCTGTAGAGGAGCAGGTAGCGCATGGCCATGGCTGTGACCCAAGCAGACACAGTTGCTCCTGGCAACCTGCAGCCTTTGGAGGCAGCTGTGTTTGCAGCAGAGCAGGTCCCTGGGGAAGTCCAAGCCCTGCCTCCCCATGCTGGGGCCGCATGTCCCATACGGAAGCCGCCAGCCAGCAGTCCATGGCTAGGGAGTCATCTACACTGCTGCCCATCGAGATGTGTTTGAGGGTAATTCACACTCTGGATTTTTGTTTTTAAATTTGTAATGCCAATTCTTTTTTTAAATATATTTTTATTTTGAATTTTGAATTATGTGGTACAATATTGTATAGGCTGGGATTCCCCACCCTCCCCCGCCACCAAACTCCCATCCCCTGAAAGATTTTCCCCATTTTACTACAATGGTATAGTCCTTCATAAGGAATTATAATTGTATCAGTCTCTTATCACACTCCGAATTTTAAATGGCAGCATGAGAAAATTTTTTTAAAAATTTCTTTCTCTGGTTCTTGCCTGGTTCTAACTTTGGGTCCCCACTCTCTCTCATAATGACCATCAGGATTGCTCCAGAAACCCCTCAAAACAAACTAACAAATAAACAATAAACAAAAAAAAACCCTAGAATAGATGGAGAACAGCAAGGAAAGCTTAGAAACAGGAAATGGGCAGTCCCCACTTATAACTCACTGGGTGGGACACGAAGATTGGTTGCTCCTCACTAGGGTATTGAGGATTTCTTTGCACACCCCTTCTAAAACCGTTCACCTAAACTGTTGACATATGTCTTGTTACAGTTATAGAGCTAGACTACCCGAAAAACAGCCAGGTTCTGCAAAATCATGCTTCAACACTATGAACTGCTAAATACTAAAATTAAAATAGACATGAGACAGCTGAATAGTAATCTACAGCCATTTTAAGTTGTATAGAACCCAGCTGTATATAAACTAATAATTGTAATGTCAATGTAGAAGACATAGGATGTGGTTCAGAACTTGTACTTTTTTGTTGTTGTTGTTTTCTCTCTCTCTCTTTGAACGTGCTGGTTACACAATATCATGTCAACTAATTCCATTACATTATAAATTGTTACTGATGTAATGTCGGGCTTTCAATTGATTGGGATGATTCTCTTTCGGCTGTACCTTCAGACCAGAGACTGTCTCCCCATGAAACTGTTGAACTTATCTGCACAATAAGATGCTAGACTCTATGCTTTGTAGATGCTTGCAAGGGAAAAAAATCTCAACTGAATTTGATCTGTGGTAATGCAACAAGATGGACGAATCCACCATGGGGGGGGGGGGAAGCAGGTATTGGGGAGGGGAGGGGGGAATCCCAGTGCCTGTAAAACTGTGTCTCATGATGCAATGTAATAAAAAAAGAGAGAGAAAAAAAAACCAAAAAAAAAACACAGAATCCATACATTTTAAAAAAATAGGTATTTTTGAGCACATGCTGAAATTAAATCATAATAAAATCAGTTGCAACTGTTTCTTTTTGTTCTTTTTAAAATGGCTACTAGAAAAATATAACATGATAATGTGGCCCCCATTCAGCTCAATGGGATGATTCTAGGGGAACCTGGAGGGGTAGTAGCATAGGAAGGAAGTGGCTCCCGAAGCCTGGTTCCTATGCCAGGTGGGTGGGAGGTCACATTGAAACACTCAGAGCATGTTCTGGGGTATGGCAGCAGCACCCCAAACCGTGAGGGTCAGGTAAACTCGTCATGTAGCAATGAGAAGGAGTTTCCATACCTTTGTTCAAGCAAATCCATGACAAGAACTTGGATGGAAATCAAGTCTCAGAAATGCCAGTTTTACCTTTTTACCGCCGTATCCTAGCTCAGAGAGAGAATGCTCTCCTTGTGGTTACTAGCCGATGAACAGGTGTGGATCACGGTTACACTCATACATGGTTTTGAACAGATCACCTGCCCCCAGGGTGCCTCAGTTCTCTCTTCTAGTATACAGGAGCAATGGCGACTTCTGGGTCCTCCCTACAGGTTGGATGAGAGGCAGACAGGAGCCAGGATGGTGTTGGAGAAGCACCTTCCATGCCCTCAACACCTGGGAGGGGTGAGCTTCCCCTCTGCTTGGGGCGGAGGTGGGGGCTTTCTGACCCAAGCCCACCCAGGGCTCTGCTTCCTCTGGCTATTCTTG
Source organism: Ochotona curzoniae (assembly GCF_017591425.1). NCBI lineage: Eukaryota > Metazoa > Chordata > Mammalia > Lagomorpha > Ochotonidae > Ochotona > Ochotona curzoniae. Next base: position 11,123,074 of record NW_024465451.1, read on the forward strand.
AGGCAGCTCATCTGTCCTTGTCAGTTCCCACTGTGCACCATACCTGGCTGACTGCCCCAACTTTAGGTGGGGGGAAGTCTGCAAGCTGCAGCCCATGGCCGAATGCAGGCTGCTACCTGATTTTGTAAATAAAGTTTTATTGAGACTCAGTTGCACACATTCATCTGTGCACTGTCTCTGGCTGCTTCAACACGACAACAGCAGGACCTAGTGCTTACAACTACAGCTCAAAAGTCTTAAATATTTACTACCTATTATTCTCTTACAGGAAAACCCTGATCAACATGGTCCAACAGAAACATAATATACACCTCGTAGACTGTTTCTTAGTAGCATGTTAAAAAGAGGTGAAATAAGTTTTCCAAATAGATTTCATTGAATTCAACAAATCTATAATGCAAGCATTTCATTAAGTAATGAGTATATTTAGAAAAAAATAAAAGACTACTAATGAGATAGCAGGAACAAAGCCTCCATTTGATGTGTCTACTACAACGCAACCACAGCTTACAGGATGCAAAGGTTGAAGACTACTTCCAAAGCAATAACATTGTATCTAATAAAAAAATATTCTATACCAGTTTAGTTTGTAAATTGAAATGACAATGAGGAGTCCAGCTCTTCAGCGACCTTGGTTGCTGGGAAGTACCATCCTAATGGACAGGCCCGATGTGCCTTGCAGTTGCCTGCACCTGCACCCCTTCACACCCAGCAGACAGGTGATTGCTCTCCTGCAGGTCATTTCTCCTGCAGGGAGAAATCTTGGTGGGGGTTGTGGGTCAGAGGTAGTGACAGAAGTGACTTGGGAGGCAAACGTCCCTGGGGTCCCAAGAGGTGCTGAATCCCTGTGGAGCCAGGCTATGAGGGGCTGCCTGTGACTTTCAGCTCAGCAAGGTGGCCCCGGTCCCAGGGAGCCAGGTTCACCCCACTCCCTATCTCTTCCAATGGAGAGGGGACAGATCAGCTTTACCAAGCAGCCTCAAGGACCAAAGAAAGAGCCAGAGCAGGAAGCCTGGAAGTGAGCAGAGGCCTGTGGTGACCTCAGCAGATGGATCGGATGGTGAGTTCCACTGAGACCCCTTTAAAGGCTCTCAGAGACACAAAAATGGGGGCCAGGAAATCAAAGACCCACACAAGGCACACTCAGCACCTCAGGTTTACCCAGCCCAAAGGAGGGAGTCAGGGGTCCATTGGGGCAGGGAGAGAGAGGCCTCAGCCCAAGCGACTCTCTTGCCCCATGGGAACAAAGCACCCTGGCTCCTGCAAGCTGACTGGCTCTGGATCGCAGCCAAGACCAGCTGATATGGGGAAGCACAGGTTAGTTACAAGGCCTCCTGCTAGTGACGGCATCCTGGGATGCGGGCCAGATAATTAGTACTCTGAGCACCCGGCTTTCCCGACACTCTAGCTCATCTAGAAAGCTGGGGAGGATATAAATCACTGTCCTAGAAAACTCTCCGTCAAGGTGTATAAACTCGCCCATGGCAGGGAGGACAAAGCGGCCAATGCTGCTTCCCCCTGGTCAATGTGCTCGGCCTCTAAGCCCAGCTGTGTTCCTGATGGCGCAGAAGCACACAGCCTCTGCTGATTTCCAGCTCTCTTCCTGGTTCCTCCCAGCACCAGGAAACAATGCTGGAGAGAACCCTGGGAGCTCCCACTCCCCAGTCCCCTGCTCTCCTGTGCCAGGAACGCTGTGTATCAGCACGTACTTACATCTTCCTGATATCTTCTTGGTGGGACTCTTGGACACCAGGCCCTCCCATGTACCCAGGTCACAGCTGATTCACTCTCACAACTTACATGACCACACCTGCTCCTGCACAGACTCAGGTACACCTCAGATGGAGCCAAGGTGGGGAACACAAAGAGTGGATTGCAGTGCTCAGCTGATCTCAGAGCCTACTACACACAGTTCTGGGCTTTGGCTTCCCTAGCTGTAAGATGGGAGAATAAAGTAACTGGCACATAGTTATTGGGAAGGCTGCAGAGTTCAGACACACATGTTGCACAAGTTTATCTGTCGAACTTTAACAGTGTGAATAGTTATCAGTTGCTTTCAAAGTGACATAGAGAAGAAAATCACATCAAACCCAATTCCTAACTTTATTGTTTAGGTCCAAGCTAATGTATGCAAATATTGGGCTAAAGTAAGTGTGGCAGCAACAGTGAAGGTGGAAGATACAGTAAGATTTGCGAAGTACTTAGGAGGAAACCCCAGGCAGGAAGTACAGGATTGACACTAGCCAACATGATGGTGTCTCTGTCGGGGCTGTGATCACACAGCAGTCTACGCCTCTTCCTCTGCCATTTTCAGAGGCTCCTTGGGGCTTCCCTGGAAGGAAGGAAGGAGCAAAAGAAGCTTCTGAATCTCCAGCTTGTTACCAGGTGGGCAGACATGTGGCAGCAAGGTCAGATTTGGTGCTATGTGCAACACTACAAGCCCATGGAATGAGAGCCAGTGTCTATGAGGCAGGATCAGGCACTTGCTTCTGACTCTACGACCACAGGTGGCTGAGAGGCCTGGCTTTTCTGACTCTGCTGCTCCTTGATGCCATGACCTCGGACAGGTCACTCATACTCCGCTTTGTGCTTCTGTTTTCAGATGAGCACAGTAGTGGTGGTGAGCAGGACAAGTTGGTCGCCTATTTGCCTTTCCTTACAGTGTAAGCAAGGACACCCTGTCAAAGACAGGGGACTCCAGGCAGGAACCCTGCTCTCTTTCTTGGGCAGCAAAACCTTCAGGGGCTCCTTGTTTCTCAGCACTGCCAGTCTCTAGGCCTCAGTTACATGACACCCTATCTCACCAAGCTGGCTTTGTTGCACTGGTCCCCAACATCCACCCCTGCACAGTACTTCTGCCTTCCTGGCTGCAAGAACAAGACACCTCCATTCTGGTTCCAGTTCCATTCTTTCCTGTTTCGTTTGCAAAAACCCAGATCTGCTCAGCCTCTCCCTGAGAGTCTCTGTGTAATTTCTTTACCCTATAAAGCCAAGTCTTAACTCCCACCATTGAAGCTCCCTTGTCATTCCCCCTGACCCATTAGCCCCTTGCTAAAACAGAACAATCTGTTTTGCACACTCCCAACTCCCCTAATTCTGTGTAGGTAAATGACCAAATTCTGACAAACAGGACGGACGTCATGACATGGAACTACTGAAGAGTCTTTGGAAGAAGCACAGATATCTGCGTGGTCCTTCCATCTTTCTCTAGGTCCTTTATTTAAAAAATGGATGCAATGGCTGGTGTTCCAGTAGCCATATTAGAACACAAGGTGACCTTCAAGATGGAAACCATGCTGTATAGATGGAGGAGCCGAAGAGAGGAGTCTGGGATGCTGAAAATATAATGGAGTTGCCACAGGCCAAACCTAGGCTGGTTGCTGTTGGTTCGGCTATGTGTTTCAGCCACTGTTATTTTGGTTTGTGGTTATATGCAGAAAAATCTAATCCTATTCACTGCAGCAGGCACACAAACCATTTCCTGATTTGACTGCTACTTGCACCTCCCCAGTCGCACAAGTTCCACTCCCTGCTCCCGTACTCCATACTCACTTATTTCTGGCTTCTTCAATACATTCTGCCTTGGGCGTCATGCCATCTACCTTCTCCTCAGTGCCCCTCCAGGGACCATCTGAGAACACTCACTTAGCTCTCTAGGTTCTGCTAAAAGAACACATCCTCCATGAAGCCCTTCCAGATACCGCCCTTCTATACCTCCTCCAGGCAAACCTGCTGCACTTCCTATTCTCCAGGACCACCGATATCACTGTCTATTCGTCTCCCACACCTCCCACACCTGAGCTGCTTGAGGTTGGAGCTAAGTCACTCACTTTTATTTCCAGCAACTAGACCAGGACCTAGCACTGCTGAGCATGAACAAGGTTGATGAGGGAACACACCCTTGTGCCTGGGTCCTGGGGATAGGGTAGGGCATGCCACCAGAAAGAGGTGGAGGCTTGTGCAGGGTGACAGGGTATGCGCCAGGTACAGTGCACCCCAGCAGGCCCTGGAACACATGTAGTGGATACATGCAAATACAGCTTGGAACAGACACTGTTGTGTAGCCAGTTAAGCCACAGCTAGCCTGTGTCAATGGCATCCAACATGGGTACCAGCTTGAGTCCTGGCTGCTCCACTTCTAGGTAAGCTCCTTGCTAAAGCATTTGGGAAAACAGCAGAAGATGGTCCAAGTCCTTCATCCACTGTACACATGTTCCGGGAGATCCACATGCCAGGCTCCTGACCCTGCCCTGGCCGTTGTGGCCATTTGGGGAGTGGCCCAGCAGATTGAAACTTTCTTTCTCCATCCCTCTATCATTCGGTCTTTCAAATAAAATAATCTGAGTAGCTTGAACTTCCTTATAGTCCTCTCTCTTCAGGATTCTGACTTTCAGCGGCCAAGGCTTTGCTGTGACCATCTCCCTGTTGCCAACTAGTTCTGAACTCCTGGCACTCAGAAGGATTCTCTTTCCCCGCCACTCTGAGCACAGTGGGAGGCTTGCAAAGCCAAGCGAAGACCATCCAAGTGCTACCATCTCCAGAGCTACCCTCCCAGCAGCTACACACCGCTCAGGAGCAAGAAACAGCCGCTCAAGGAGACTAATGAGCGGGAGAGAAGGCATCAAGGATGGGGCCTCCCCTTCAGCAATAACCTTGACTTAGAGAAAGGCCACCTTCCCCAGTGACTCACAGGGCAGTTCCCCTGGGGTTTTGTGGCAGGCCCTGGACAAAAAATAAAAAGCAATGGGAAGAAGGGCTGGAGTCAGCACAGAAAACAAAATGACTTAAAGGAGCTGTGTGGGAACCAACACTTGCCTCCGCAGGAGGGGACTATGGGTCGTGTGACCCTACTGGTGGCCAGGTCCTGCTTGGAAGGTCCACCCCTTAACCCAATCTGCCTCACTCTTCTGCGCACCTCTTCCATTTCAGCAACCCATGGCCTGTGTCATAGAAGCTTCTCACTCCACCCTTTGCACACACCCATGGGGGCACAGGAACTGATCTGCAAGTGGTTGCTGGAGTGGGTGGGAGGATGCCGAACAGGGATTGCCTGTCTAGGTGCTAGAACTAAGTCAGCCATTCACAAGACATGAACTCAACACCTTCTGTGTGCCAGGCCCCATTCTTGGAATAAAACAAGGAAACTAAGGAACCCTGTGAACTAAGGAATTCAGAGAAAACAGAATTTACTGAATTTACTGAATCCAGAACTTGTACTTTCCTGCCAACAGGCAAGGGGGCTCTCACAGAGGGTTTAGCATATGGGCCTCAAGAGCAAGAGACTACATTGTAGAAAGTTAGGAAACAGAAAAGGCACAAAGGAGAATAAGACACTCAGAAAAGACGCTCATAGGCAGGCCTCTCCCTCCCTCCCTCCCTCCCTCTCTCTCTCTCTCTCTTTCTCTCTCTGTCTCTCAGAAGCAGATGCTTACTTGTTAAAACCATTTCCTATGGCTGAATTTTACTTGCTCCATAGTGTGCCTTTCTACAGACTGCAGTCACTTAATGCCCACATTCTCCTGCTGGCATCCTTTCCAACCTCAGTGTTGCAAGCAGTGCCCTCAAGAGCAGTCGCCTAGGTAACCCCTCTCCACGCCCCTGATATCATCACTAGTCTACATTCCTGAAAGGGGAACTACAGGATGAAAAGGACAACTCCTTGATGTGCAATACCAGCTGCCCTCCGGCTAGCCAAGGCGATGCCTGCTCTTATCAGGAGTGCTTGTAGTGCTGTGTCCTTACACTCCACACAACACTTTAAGTAGTTTTTTTTTTTTTTTTAATTTGTTTATTTGAAAGGCAGAGTTACAGAGAGGAAGAGAGAGAGCGTTCCTCCATCTGCTGGTTCACTCATGAAATGGCTGCAACGGCCACAGCTGAGCTAATCTTCTGGTTCTCCTAACTAGGTACAAGGACTTCGGCCAGCCTCTACTGCCTTCTTAGGCCATAAGCAGAGAGCTGGATTGAAAGCGGAGCAGGTGGAACATGAACTTGCATCTTTTTGGGATCCTTGCACCACAGGGTGGAGGATTAGCCTGTGAGCCATGGTGCCCATGCTTGGGTTTCAGTTTTGCCAAGAATGTCCTTTGCTGTTCAATATCTTTCCTAGGATTCTACAATGTCACATCTCCATTCTGTCCTCTGATAGGTGACAGCTGCCCACTCTTCCCTTGCTTGTCACCACCGTGCAATTTGTGGAGGATATCACTCCAGTATTTTACTAAACGTCCTTGGTTTGCAGTTGTCTGATGTTTCCTCATGATTAGACAGGGGATCTGGGGGACTCATGGTATGAATGTGACTTAGAACCAGTGACCCTAGCCTTGAGACTTTGGCTAAGGTGTTGTTTACCTGCTCATCAGCTTGAAGCGACATGTCCTGTCCACAGTCTGCATTGGGAGCATGCTGCTAAGACTAGCTCATGCTACCGGAGGAGTGTGAAGCCGCATCTGAAGGAAGGGGAGTATATGTGTTATCTGGAATTCCCCTGTAAAGATTTCTACCTTCTTCCCTGTTTACTCATGCATTCAATTGTAGGTAATCATAGGCAAACGGTATTCATTTGGAAATCATGTAAGAAGAACCATGGATTCCTTGGCTTCGTTCTCAATGTTCTCAGAATTTGTTTCGTTGCTGAGCTTGTTCCATCTTTGGCAACTGACAAACTTTCTGGCTGGCTCCTATCCTTCAGACATCATATTTCTTGTCTTGTCTTGTTTTTTAAACACTTCATAACTTTCTGGAATTACAAGATGTTTTGGGCTCATGTGATATTTTCCCTGTGCAGGCCCTGGAATCAGTCATCTCTCCAGGGCACTCTGGCTCCTTCTATTGGAGAATAGTGATAAAAGACTGATGCCTGGGGAGTGGGGGTGCTCACCTTTCCTGCAGTGTCCATAGTACTGGGCCCTGCTACTGCATGGATGTGGATAATCACACATGTGAAGTACCACAACATAAACACACATCTGTACTTCTCTCTGCGTCAGTATTTCTGTACCTAGATGACAACTGCAGGAGGGACTGGTGTTTGCCCTCGCAATTAATGTGTCAGTTAACAACTGTTTTGCACTTGAATACTTATGTGTGAGATCCCCTTCTAGCCTTTGACTCTCACTTCCTGTTACTGCAGGCCCTAAGTGGCAGCAGTGATGGCTCAAGTACCTGGGTCCTTGCCACTCGCATGGGAGACCTGGGTTGAGCTCCTGGCTCTGAGCTCTGGCTGTGCCCAGGCCCAGGCGTTGCAGGCATTTGGGGCATGAACCAGTAGATGAGAGCTCTCTTATTCTCTGTTTCTCTGTGCCTTATAAATAATAAGCCAATCGATTAATCAATATCACTAAATTTTCTCCAGCACCACAGGGTTCATTTAAACATTCCTCTGTGTGTGTGTGTGTGTGTGTGTGTGTGTGTGTGTGTGTGTGTGTGTGTCTGTAATGGGGAGATGTTAATCCTTAAAGCACCTCTAAACAGTGTCTGGGACCATCACAGGACAGCTCCATCCCTGATCCTCAGAGCTGATAAAGGCAGCAGAGCTCAGAGAATAAGAACAGAGAAAATGACAGACCTACCACTAACTGTGCCTCCTGTCCCCTCTCTTCTGTGCACTGAGGCGTGACATTCTCTGACCGTGGAAAGTGCTCAGCCACGTGAATTGAGTGAGTAGGTGGGAGAGGAGTGTGTGGGGCCTCTCCCTGTCTCATGTTCACACTCCACTACTACCTTGGTCAGGTGGTTTACCCTTGCTGGGGCTCCACATGCTTCATTGTCTTCTTGATATTTTTCTCTTATCCTACAAATGTTCTAGAATAAACTTGTTATTCTATAACTCATAAAAGAAAACAATTGAGTATTTTTTAAATGTTTTAATATTTATTTTTTATTTTCATTTCTGGGAAGGCAGAGAGATAATTAGCAAGATCTTGCAATTGCTGGTATACTCTACAAATGCTACCCTTCAACATCCAGGTGTGAGTCAGGCTAAAGCCAGGAACCTGTAACTTCAGCAAGGTCTTCACAACGGGTAGCAGGGTCCCAAGCACTAAAGCCATCACCTGCTCCCCACCAAGGGCGTTAGTAGGAAGTTGGGTTGTAGGTCGAGCAGCCAGAGCTCCAACCAGGCACTCCAACACAGGATGTCGGCCTCCCAAATGACGGCTCTACTCACTGTGCTGCAATTCTTGTCCCTGGTTATATTTCTAAAAAGAAGCAGCAGTGCGTACTCTCTCATTCCCCCAAGTGAGCAGGTGCCTTCCTCTCAGCCTTGCACGGGGAATGATGTGCTCACGTGAATACAAACACGTGGAGGCTGAGTTCCTGGTGTGAGGCGGAGCTCAACAGGTGTTAGTTTCTATTCTTTTTTCTTTGCTCTCTCTCTCTCCTGCTGATCCTTCCAGAAACCATGTAGTGAAACTGACAAAAAAATTCATTTTCTCCTGTCTTTTCTTCAGATGGGCAAGGCAGGCCCTTGGGGTGTCTGCACTGAGACCTCCACCTAGGCCAACATGTCTTCCAAGCCAACATGGGGCCAAGGGCTGCTGGAGTTCCAGGCAACCCTTGCTCATGTATCACCAGGGCTCCATGATGGTGAATCCTGGAGGCTTATAATCTGCACTGAAAACCCACAGATCGCAGGGCTTGTAATCTCACAGCGGACAGAACAGAGCATGGAACCCAGAGGCCTGAGCTCTGGCCCCTGGGCCCACAAGCCCCCGCTTCAGTATTCTTTTTGGTTGGGAATGGGTGCCTCTGGGAAACATCTTCCCTTTGCTGCTTTTTGAGAGAAAGGAGAAAGTGGGTTTTTAAATTATACTGTTCTTTCGCTTCACAGAATTAAAGAGAGCTTCCAATAGAAGGAGGGGAAAAAAGTATTTCACACTGCTAAGACCAACAAAGCAGAGGGCAGTGGATGGATACCCACATCCCACATCAGCGTGCTGGGGTTGGATGCTCAGCCCCAGCTCCCGCCTCCAGGGTCCTGTTAATGCAGATACTGCAAGGCAGTAGTGACGGCTGTTGTTGCAGCATCCTTGCCAGCCACATGGGAAACAGGGAATGAGTTATTAGCTCTCTGGCCCCATCCCTAGCTTTTGTAACCATTTGGGAAGTTTACTAGTGGATTCTCTTTCTCTCAAATGGACTTTAAACATTTTTTCTTAACAAGAAAGATTAGAGGTGGAGCATTCAGTATAACAGCTAACACATCCTATATTGGAATTCGAGTCCTGGCTCCCCTTCCAGTTCCAGCTGCCTGCTAAAGCCTGATCTGGGAGGCTTACAGCTCATGTTCTTGGGTTCCTGTTACCCATGCAGGACATTCAAGTTAGTTTCAAACTCCTGACTTCTGCCTGGACCCACCCCCATTGTTGCAGGCCTTTGGGAGTGACCAGGGATAGATTTTTTTTTTTTTTAAGAAAGTAAGTAGAGGCGTTTCATTGTAGCAGCTACAGTTGCAAGTCTGGTATATTTCAACATTTCCAGCAGAAGGCAAGAAAGCCAAGGAACAGCTTGCTGGAGAACACATCTAGAAACACTTGTGTCAGTTTTAAATTCAGCATTTGTTAGGGAGCTCCCTTGCCACAGGAGCCACACTCTTTCCTAGACTTGCAAACAAATGCCCTTTCCTGCCCCCGCCTTTTCAGGTGCCTCATTTCCTAGCACCTTGTGGGGTGGGGTGAAGGTGACTCTGCCATCATTCTAACCGTCTGGAGAGACCCCACAGACGTAGAGGACTCTGTGCCTCCTGCAAGAGCCCAGCTGCCACCTCCCACCGGTCTCCTCCTCCTGCTCTTCCCTGCAGGACTTCTCAGGGCCTTTATGATCCTGACCATGTCCCAAGTGGGTACTAAGTCATCACTGGATCAAGGAGACTTTCCTTTCCTTTCCTATTTTTCAAATGATTTATTTTATTTATTTGAAAGTTAAGGTTATAAGGCCCAGCACAGTAGCCTAGTGGCTAAAGTCCTCACCTTCCATACACTGGGATTCCATATGGGCGGTGGCTCGTTTTCCAACTGTTCCACTTCCCATCTAGCTCCGTGTTGTTGCCTGGGAAAGCAGTGGAGCCTTGGGACCCTGCACCTACTTAGGGAGTGAGTCAGCAAATGGGAGACCTTGTTCTCTGTCCTCTCTGCAAATATCACTTTTTAACAAAAAACATAAAATTCATTTATAAATTCATTTTTAAAAAGGAAGAAAGAAAGAAAGTTAAGCTTGCAGGGAGAGAGAGCTTTTCCAGCATCTAGCTTCCAATTCACTCCTCAGATAACCACAACAACCAGGTTTGGACCAGGCAGAAGCCAGCAGCCAGAAGCTCCTTCTGGGTCTCCTACATGGGTGATGGGGGCCCAAGCACTTGTACCATCTTCCACTGCTTTCTCAAACCATTAGAAGGGAGCTGGATCAGAAGTGGAGCAGCTGGGATACCAATCAGTGCCCACATGGGATGCCAGGGTTACAGGTGGTTGCTTTACCTGCTAGTACCACAGTGCCAGCCATGGGAATCCTTTAAGAGATGTCTATAAACATCTCTCAGGCCACTCGGGTTCTGGGAACTCCATTTGGAAATTGCTCCTGGGCGGGCACTAAAGATGCTTCATTCTCAGGGCTCTGCCCCCTGTTCCTCTCATGCATCCCTCTCTGCCACATCTCTCCTGCAATCACAACTGAGCTAACCGGGGTCCCCAGTCAGACTATCGGACCTTAGGCCTCACTGTCTGTGCACATGCTCCCACACCAGTCAGGAATGCTCCTCGCGGTTGGCTTCTGAGGTGAATGTGGCGGGCTCTGGGAAATGTCGCCAGCCCCTTGGAGCTGACAAGGTCACAGCAGCCTCGCTGTTCCTGCAGTGCCAGTCCTGTGCCACTTCAGCACTTCCTCTGAGCATAGCCCTATGTTTCTGGTCTGGATCCCTGCTCTCTCCCTGCCCTATGCTTTGGTCTCTAACTAGTTCTCAGAAATCCCCATTTTTCTCCTCTTTGTGAAAAAGTTAGCAGAAATTAGCTTCTGTTGCTTGTAATTTAAAAAAAAAATCTTAGCATCCAGTATGGACACAGTTGAGTCCCAGCTGCTTCACTTCCCATCCAGCTCCCTACTAACATGCCTGGGAAAGCAAATAGGAGGCCTAATGCAATTCCAGATTCCTGGATTTGGCATGGCCAGCTCTAGCTATTTGGGGAGTGAATGAGCAAATAGAAGGTCTCGCTTTTTCTCTTTCTCTTTCTGTAACTTTTGGCTTAAGCACATAAATATATTTTTAAAGGTTTATCTTCATTTGAAACGTAAAGTTACAAAGAGAAGAGATTCAGAAAGAAATCTTCTATCCACTCATTCTCTCCCCAAATGACCTTAGTGGCTGAGTTGAGTCAATCTGAAGCTAGGAGCCTCCTCTGGTTCACCCACATGAGTATAGGGGCCCAAGGGCTTGAACCATCCTCTACTACTTTCCCAGGCTGTAGCAAGGGGCTGGATAAATGTGGAGCAGCCAGGACTCAAACTAATATCCATACAAGATACTGATGTCTCAGGTAGAGACCTAGCCTTTTATGCCATGATACCAGTCCCTAAACAACCTTTTTTTTTTTTAAGATTTAATTTTATCTGAGAGGCAGATTGACAGAGAGAAAGATCTTCCATCTACTGGAAGTGGCCACAATGGCCAGTTCTCTGAGCCAATCTGAAGCCAGTCTGAAGCCAGGTATCAGGAACTTCTTCTGGGTCTCCCAAGTGGGTACAGGTGCCTAAGGACTTAAGCCATCCTCTACTGCTTTCCCAGGCCACAAGCAGGGAGCTGTATTGGAAGTGGAGCAGCTGGAATATGAATCAGCACCCATATGGGATGCTGGCACTTGAAGGTGGAGGATTAGCCCGTTGAGCCACTATGTTAGTCCTTAAATAAATATATATATTTTAAAGAAAATCCCAATTCACACACCTAGGAAGAAGAGTTTTTTAATATTCTTAGACCAAGAAACACATGTTGAAATGATCAAAAGGTTTTTGGGTCTCTGAGGAATTGTACACAGCTAACTCAAACGCCAGAAGGTCCTTGGAGATGCTCAAGATTCTTGTGTCAATTCCAATACTGGTGCCTAGAAGCAGCCTTCACTGGCTTCTGCCTGTAAAAGCCCCCTTCTGAAGCTGTGCACAAGGCAGGTGATGGCTGGAGGTAAGCAGGCGGGAATGGAGATGTGCCCTTCCCCACATCTCCTAAGAAGTTCCAGCCAGGGTCTGCCCTGAGATCAAGGCAGGAGGAGCTAGCAATTCCCTAACCCCCCTCCCTCCTGCATATCTATGAACCATGAACCATAATTGTGGGGGGAAATAAAGCACAGTTCAAATAAAGCATGACCAAGCACTGACAACGAAGCAGGAGAACTACACGAAGTCATGAAGACTGATGAGAGCAGGTGAGCAGAGCGGCCTCTGTACCTGAGCCTGTGCAAGCTGCAAGGGCAGAGAGCAGGCCAGGCTCCTTGCTGGAGGACACCACGCCAAGCCTGGCCAGAAGGGATGGGGCAAGGCCAACATCCAAGGCAGAGGGAGCAGGAGGAGCAGCAGGGCAGGGACTGCCAGCCCATCCATCATGAGCCAGAATCCAGCTCCCTTCCCCTGGATGTCCCTGGCCACTAGGACATGGTGAGCTTAGCCAGGAAAAGCAAAGCCCATCTCTAGCTCCACCTCCAGGTAAATTTTGCTGTCTTCTCTCCATGGCCCATCAAGTGTATGTCCCATACTCCCTGCCTGCCAGCCCCAGTCTTGGGATGATTCCAGTCATAGACTGGATTCATCTGGAAAACAGACCATCTGAGAAGAGCTAGGAGATCTGAGCATGCTTACCCAGGCTGTGGCTCTAGCCTTGGGAATTCCGGGACTCACAAGAAATTAGTAATCCATCTAACACCTGCCCATTAAAAAAAAATCTCTACATGCAGTAGATTTCAGAGGCAGGTGGAGAACCACCAAGAACCATGGATGAAACGGAATGACCATCAAAGAGATGTCTGCTTTTTAAAAACCATATAATTAATGGATTTATCTTATTTGACAGGCAAAGAGAGATAGAGACCAACACAAAGGTCCCATCTGCTGGTTTACTTCCCAAATGCCTGCAACAGTCATGACTGGACCAGGTCAAAGTCAGAAGCTAGGAGCTCCATGCAGGTCCTTCACATGGGGGACAGGGACCCAATAACTTGAGCCATCACCGCTACCCCTTGAGAGTGCACATCCACAGGAAGCTGGACTCAGGACTGGAGTGAGGATGCAAACCCAGGCATTCCATGAAAGGATATATGCATCCCAACTGGCATCTTAATTGCTACTCCAAAGACCCATTTCAAGATCTACACTTGGCTTTAGACGGATCTTCATTATTCTCTTTCTTTTTCTCAAGATGCCCATCAATGGGTAACTGGATAAAGTGGCACAAATACACTACAGAATACTACTCAGCTATAAAAAGAATGAAATCTTGTCTTTTGCAGGTAAATGAATGCAACTGGAAATTACTGCTTAGTGAAATAAGCTAGTTCCCAAAAGACAAACACATGTTTTCCCTAAGCAGTGATAACTAATAAATAGTACAAAAAGTAATCAAAAAATCACATTTGTTTATTTATTTTAAAGGCAGAGTTGCATAGAAGGAGAAAAACCTTCGATCCCCTGGTGCAATTGCCAAATGGCTGAGACAGGTGAGGTTGGACCAGGCTGATGATAGGAGCCTGGAATTCCACCCAGATCTCCCAAGAGTGGCAGGGGCCCAAGCACTTTGGCCATCTTCCTCTGCTTTTCCAGATGCATTAGCAGGGAGCTGGTGCTCATATGGAATGCCGACACTGCAGGCAGCGGCTTAACAACACTGGCCTTGGCCTTCTGTTGTTTTAACCCCCCAAACCAGTGGAGAAGTTGCAGGATCTACAATGCGAACAGAGGAGGTCAGACCTCAATGGTCCGGGGACATCACCTTCCAGCTGACCCAAGGTCGAGGTCTGCAGATATCAATCTCCAGGACTGCTGGCTGGGCTTGTCTCACCGTGAGACCAAACTCCATCCTGTGCCAGATTGGTGCCATTCTCCTGCCTGTTCAGAAAGCTGCATGGGCCTTGGAAAGGCTGGAGATTAGAGAGCATTAATTAAGTCTGAGTCTGTGCAAATGTTGGTGCCTCCCTGAAAAGTCAGTGGAGGCTGAGGGCTAGGAGAGGAGGGCAGAACTTGCTGTGCAATGTGTGGCTAAGGTGAAGATGTTGACAGCCTGAGCTCATGAGTCTAGTGCAGTGCATGTTTCTGAGCCTCAGGCTCCTTGTCTATACAATGGGAACAGCTAATCACAAACAAGTGAGGTGTCAGTAGTGAAGGCGGCCGCTGCTCTGCAAGCCCTATTGCACATAACCTCTCTTGCTCCTCTTTCCTTCCTCCTGGCAACAGACACCTTTGTCTTCCAAGTCCATCCTCATGCCTTTCCTGAGCCTCTGAAATGGCCTTTGAGTGTGCTAATGTCCCCTCTCTGTGACACAGAGCTGGGCTTCCCAGAGGGAGGCCCTGCAAAGTGAGTGTGACGATGGCAAATGCACCTGGGCACCCCTCCTCCTGGTCCCCGGCTGTCCTGTGTTTTTCTTTGGCTCTTACACAGAAATAAAGTGGGCCACGACAGGATAATGGGTCCTGGCTGGTGAGGTCCCCTCCCTGTGGGCCAGGCCAGAGATGGGGCAGGCACAGACGGCAACAACCACCCATTTTGCAACAAACAGGAAACCAGTTTACCATCCTCAAAAATAGAACAGACAAAACCCCCAAAATAGGAGGCCCCGAGCGTGGGGCAGCTCAGGTTTCTCACACTGCTTCCTGGCAGGCTGCAGAGTATGTGTTGTTGGTGTTTTTAATTACATTGGAAAAAAAGCTTCGTGATGTCCTTGTAGAGGTTATCAACACCAGGGGGCAGGCCAGCCAATTGGGCTTCCTGCCCAGCCCAGGTCCTGTCTTCTCTATCTCCAGCCCAACTGCTGATGGTTTCAACTGCAGGGGCCACAAAAGCCCTGACCCATCAGTCGGAATCTGAATAGCACTGGACCTAGCATGTTGCAAAGTAGGCCTTCCATACCCAGCATCGTTTTTCCTGGGGGTCCCTGGCCTTGGGCGATACCATTCACTCCCTGACTGCTTCCAAAGATACCAAGAGTCCTCTCTGGATGACACCATCTGAGAGCCATGCTGATGACAGTCCTGCACACGTGCCTTCCATGGAACCCCCGGAAAAGACATGTAGCTGGATTCATGTTGTTTCTTCTGCCTGGTACGCTATTCCTTGTTGGACACACACCCTTCAGATTCAAAAGCTGAGTGACACATGATTTGTCACAGCAACATTTCCAAGGATGTCACACAGAATCCCACCACTGAGGGGTCCTGGGAAGCACAAGTTCTCAGCTGAACACAACTTGGCGTTGCCTACTGTGCTTTTATTGTGCAAGCATAATGACTTAAAACTGCCAACGGGTCATGACTCTTTCTTTGCTAAGAAGTTTGGCTCCCAACTCATTAATCACCTTCAATGGTTTTCCCTCCTAACCTGCCGTGTGGCTTTAGTTTAGTCCTCTTTCTTTATTTTCCATTCCACCCAATTTCCTCGTGTGCTTTATTATCATACCTTCAAGGAGGATTTACACCTCTTCAAACCTGACTTTGGAATAAAGTCAGGTGGATATAAATAACTGAGCAAACAACTCCTGACTCTGTAAAATCCCAGGTCAAATGTCTCCACCTCGGAATGCTCCCTGATCACGCCACATCTATCAGCATCCTGCCCTGGGCCAGTGCTCACCCACAGCTCTGCCCTTCCTCTGTTTTCCTGCCTCTCCTCTCCTCACCTTCAGGTGGAAGAGTTCTGAAGGAAAGCTGCCAGACTTACCTGCAGCCAGTGCCTCCCACCCCAGCTTGTCAATCCTCAGGATGAACCTGCCAGGTCAGGGTCACTGCCCAACTTACAATGAAGAAGCAGAAGCTCAGAAACTGTAGGTGTCTACGTAGGCCCAATGCTACACAGTGGCAGAAGGACCACAATGCCATGATGGCCCAAACTTACCTACCCGGAGTTCACTTCCTCCAGGTTATCCAGAACAAGCTTCATGGGAATGAGGGGAGCAAGTCATATGCACCCTGACAGGAACAGCTTCCCTGGGTCACTTGAAGCATCTAACACATGGCTAGTGTCACAACAATTTGCTCCCTACAGGCACCAAGGAAAATGCATGGCTGTTGAACTGGGCCACTCCAAGGCTGGCTGGAGCATGCAGATCAAGAAATTTATCGTGTCTTCAATTGCCTTTTTAAAAACATCTAACTTTGTTATTATTTATGTGAAAGACTGAGAGACAGGGAGAGAAGGGGAGAAATAGAAATAGATGGAGATTGTCCATTTGCTGGTTCACTCACAAATGCTCACAACAGCCCAGGCTGGGCCAACAGAAGCCAGGAGCCAGTGTTTCTCAGCGTTGGTGGCAGGAACCCGCTTACTTGAGCCATTGTCATTCCAGGGTGTGCATTAGCAGGAAGCTGGAATCAGAAGTGGAGCTGGGGCTGGGGGCGTTGTGGGACAGGGGGCTTTGTGGTGCAGCAAGTTAAGTCACAGCCTATGACATGAAATCCCATATTGGAGTATTGATCTGATTCCCAGCTGCTCTGCTTCTGACCCACCCTCCTGCTAACGCACCTGGGAAGACAGCAGATGTTGGCCTAAGTCTCTGCCATTCATGTGGAATGGAGTTCCAGGCCCCTGGCTTCAGCCTCATCCAGACCTGGCTGTTGTGACCATTTGGACCATCTGGGGGAGTGAACCAGCAGTTGAGAGATTCTCTCTATCTCTTTCTCCCTCCCTCTGCCTCCCCTTATCATTCTGTTTTTTTTTAAACAAATAAATCAAATAAAAAGCAGTGGAACTAGAACTGAAACCCAAGCACTCCACTATGAGCACAGACATCCCAAGTGATACCTTCACTATTGTGCCACATACACACCCTTCTTCACTGTTTCAGAGATCACCTCATCCCCCCTACACACACACACACACACACACACACACCCTTTCTTAAATTCTGGGAGTTGGTTGTATCTTATAAGTAATTGGACAGTAAGCACCAATTTAGAGACATTTCCAGAAGCAGACAAGGCCAACTTTGCTGTGAACATGAAGCTGCAGCCCTGCTCTGCTCAAACAATTAAACACACAAAAGGATTTTAAAAGTTTAATATTCCAGTTAGAAACCTCACTGGTCTAATGCATCATGTTAAAATGCCCACTGCCCATCCACTAGCACTGGAAGCCCCGGAGTAGGGGTCCCAATGACCTTGGGCAAGTCTTGAGCCCTGGACCACATCTTTAAACCTTCCTGACCCACCTGCACCTGGAGTGACAACAGCACCACCTTCTGGGGCTTACACTGGAGATCCTTCATTACACATCCACCCCAGCCAAGAGGGCACACAAGCGACAGCTTGCATTCCCGGCCCGTGTGCTTGCTAACTGCCACAGGAGAGCGAAGGGCAGGGCAGACACGAGCAAGTGCACAGGGTGAGCATCCAAGGGAGAGGAGGGGCTGCTGCACCCCTTCACAGTGCAGCCTCCATCTCCACAGTTACTCATGGAATCTCTCTCGGGCTATTTCATGCTTGTGTCCTCTATGTGTGCCTGCGTGCATAGGTGTGCATTTGAGTAGGCTTGTGGACACCCAGGTGTGGAGGCTGACTCAGTTTGGTAGCATGGTGTCCAACGCATACAAGGCTGGGATTCCTAAGTACAGCCTGCGTGGACCCTGTAACAGGTAGTGTCTGTGACACGCAAAGGGCACAACCAGGTGTTAGCTCTCTGCCTTCCTTATAGCTAAGGCTTCCCTTTCGAAAGGTTCCACAGCTCAGCTGCTCCTCTCTGTTCTCCAGACATACATTCTCATCCCCATCTCAGCCCAGCCCAGTCAACACCACTCCCCAGGGTCACCCCTGCTTGTCTCCCTCTTCTCATGGGGCGCCTCCACCTGGAGACATATAGTAGGGGGTGGGTGATCTGAAGGTCTCTCTGCCTCACCCTCCTCCCTGTCCCTCTGCTCCTTTTGGCAGGGACATTATGGGTTTCACTGTTCTGGAGCCCACACTGTTCTGAATCCCAGCCACGGCACCTGCACTTCTTGTGGCCCTGAGCAAATCCCTTCTCTTCTGTGAACCTCAGTATCCTTGTGGGTGAAGTGAGCCAGGGCTGCACTGAGGAAGGTCCACTGCCTTTAGGGACTATGATGAGGTAGGCAGCTGTGTCCCTAGCAGATTGTGGCCAGGGCCAGGGAAGGTGCAATCTGTCACATCACATCAGTGAGAACTAAGCAGCAAAGGCCTCTATGCCTTCCCTCAGTTCTGGTTCAATGGAACAGTGCGGGCCTGCTGGGCAGAGACTCTGCCAAAAGGACCACTTGGTTTGGCCTCAGACTCCAGGAGGCAGGAGTGTCCCAGGAGGACCCTGAAGGCTAGAGGCTCCAGCTCTGCCCTTCCCTGTTTGACCAAGAGAGGTCAGCCTGAAAGGATTCAGAATGTGACTAGAGATGGGCTCCCCACCCCAGGTGCACCAACACATGCCCTCCACCATTAGGTCACTGGGTCCACAGGTGCACAGTCAGGGCTTGGTCTTCTCTTGCCATCTATACCCGTCTGGTTTGAAGCTCGACTTCCATCCTCTACTGGTTCTTGCTCCTGTGCTTCAATGGTGGGATGTAGCAGCCCCTTACATACGGAGGAGACGTTCCAAGAGCCCAAGTGGACGCCTGAGGCCACAGGCTCTGGTACCTGCTTTGCATCACCATGCAGGTGCATCAGGTCCTTAGTAAGTAAAATAAGGGCAACTGTAGGGGCTGGTGCTATGAAATATTGGATTAGGTCATCCCTGAAATGCTGGCATGCTGATTCAAACTTCCAGCTGCTCCACTTCTGATCCAGCTCCCTGCTTATGCTCCTGGAAAAGCAATAGAAGATGCTCTAAGTACTTGGACCCCTGGCACTCACAAGGAAGATCCAGACAGAATTCCAGGCTCCTAGCTTTGGCCTGGCTCAGCCCCAGCCATTATGGCCATTTGGGGTGGGAGTGAACCAGTGAATGGACCATCTCATTCTCTCTTAGGTTGTCTTTTTGTCACTATGCCTTTCAAATAAATACTCCCTTTTAAGGGGAAGAGCAGCTATTTGAAGGTAAACACTGCAGTGCCACGGTAATTCATCTGATTAAATGAGGTGATGAGCTAGGAAGCGAGTATCAGTGGGTAGCGTATACAGCATGGATACGCCGGACAGAGAGAGGATTCATCCTTTGGTGGGACCAAGTGATACGGCCCAAGATTTCATCATACTATCCAGAATAGAGCACAATTTAAAATGGATGAACTGTTGACTTCTGGAATTTTCCACTTAATATTTTTGGAACATAAGGATCACATGTAACTGAAACTTCAGAAAGTGAAACCATGGATAAAGGGGCTCTGCACTACCCAAGGACATGTTCAAGTTCCAACCAGAGAAGATTTGGTTCCCTTTCATGACTCAGCCAGTAGCTCCTGGCACCCCCTACTGGACTGACCAGTGCGTGTCAGCCTGGGCTGGAGGAGGAGGACCTGAAGGAGGCAGACACACACTGGTTCCAGCATGTGTTAGGCCTTGGGGTAGATTCTTAGAACCCAAATCAGAAGTGAGCAAGAAATCAAAAAGTAGCATGATTAACTCCTGGCGTTGTTTCAGGCACAGGAGATAGAGGTGGAGAGAGCAGAAGGAAGGGGAGGGCAGTGACTTCCATGGGGACTTCATCACAGGCCAGCCATATCGGAGCTACTGAGCTCTACCAGGGAGATGCGATATCCCCAACAACACCCCAATCAGTTCACACCTCCCAGTCTCTGTCCCATCTCAGGTGATGAAGGAGACACGGGAGAAATCATGTCTACAGAGGCATAGGACAGAAAGGACTCATGCTACCAGGCAGGCCATGCTTTGGAAGGGCAAAGGGGAAGGACAGGCAGCATTGTGTGGAGAAGGAAGTGGCCAAGGAGGCCTCACAATGGCTGGAGTGTTGGGCCTGGGTCTGAATGGTATGTGCTTGGGAACAACCCAAGAAGTGCCAGGAGTCAGGAACAGGAGTAGGAAGATGCCAGGGTGGGGATGGGAGGGGGCAGTGGCAGCAAACAGGAGGCCCCCATTGGAGCAGAGGAGCCACTGAATGGCCCCTGCTGTTTTCCCTTAGACCCCACACCCCAGCAGTCACTGCTGCTTCCAGATAGAGTTATAGCCCTATGAACATCATCCAGCACTTGGCAGGCATCAACTGTGAGCTACACATGGTACTAAGAACTTCATAAACACCACAACCATAGACTTCTCCGGATAATGTGCTAGGTACAGTATCGTTCCAGGAAACCCTGCCCGCCTCACGCCACTGCACATCAAAATGTGTAGGGGCTTGTGTCCCTCATACAAAAGGGTGTATGTAGTACTGCCATAGAAGAATACTTTAAGGAAGTCATGAAAATAGAACTAAAAGATGTTTGTTTTGGTGCAAAAATTTTGAAATTCATGCATACATGTGATCTTCAAAACGCTTATGGAAAATGTCTATTGCCAAAAAAATGCATGAACATATAAATTTTTTTCAATAAAATAAACTTGTATTTTACTTCATTTTTCAAATGTTTTGTTTTTATTTGAAATGTGAGTGTGAGAGAAAGAGTTCTTCCATTTGCTGATTAACTCCCCAAATGTTTACAACAGCCAGAGCTGGACCTGGCTGAAGCCAGCAACCAGATAACCCATCTGGGTATCTCATTAGGTGTCAGGGGCCCAGGTATTTGAACTCTCACCTGCTGCTTCCCAGGGTGAGCACCACAGGCAGCTGCATCTGAAGTAAAAACAGGACAGGCACGTGGTTGTCTTAAGGAATGACTCAATGTGCTGTACCACAGTCAACCCCACAGGAACCTAACCATCTTTAGAGGACCTGCAATTTAACGATACGACGTAAATGGTATGGAAATTGTCATTGCACTGTTTTGTTTTGATATGATAAAGAAAAAAAAAAAACCTCTGTAGGTGTAGGTGTGTAGGCCAGGTGTACTGTTTGAGCTAGAATATATTCCATTTGTAGTTGGTAAGAGATTGTGGATGGAGAGCCTGTGGCTGTTAGAGGCAACTGAGCTATGATTATGCCCCACTTTCTATATAAAGAGGTAAACGCAGAGAGGTCAGTTCACTTGTACCAGGCACACACCACCAGGAGCAAAGGGCTGGATTTGAGCCTGGGTGGAAGCTTCACATTTCTGACCACTGGGTCTGGCTGCCTCCAGAGGCCACCAATTCCTATTCTGCTCCCTACCCACCTCTCCACTAGGCTGCAGGTGCCTGTCAAGCTGGGAAGCGACTCCCCCACCTCTGTGTCCCCTCCCCTGTCCTCCAGAGGCCTGACTTTTGTGAAGCAACATAATGGACATATGATGGTTCTGTTTCAGGGGTGAGAAAGCCCAGGCTGCACTTCCTGTCCGATCAGGCTGGGAACCAACAGTTTGTTGACTTAATCAGGCAGGTGCAGAAAGGTGTTGTCACGTCAGCGAGCTTTTTATTCCAGGCGCTCGGGCTGTAATTAAATGTCTTGACCTGCATAACTCCAATTACTGCACAGATCTACTTTCTGGGCCCGTTAACTAGCAATTATAGAAGCTTCCACTGAAATTCTAAATCACTTATAAAGGTCATTTCCTTTACTTATTTTTCAGATTTAGGCATAAAAGTGGGATGGGATTCTTGCCCAAATTCCAAGTAGCATCCATTATTTTAAATTTTATTCCAATACCTGTAACTGCTGCTGTCAGGTCTCCTATCTCTAGGGCATCTATGATATGCTGAGCACCATGACAGGCAGTTTAAATATAGCACATGGTTTAATTTTCACAGTAAACCTGAGTGGTAGGTGTCATTAATTCCATTCTAGAGAGCAATATACTGAGGTCCAGAAGAGCTAAGTAAGCTTTGCAGGGTCACAGAGCTATACCTGGAGGATGCAGAACTTACAAGGTCCACCTGCTTCCACACACCAGGCTTCTCCTGCTGAACTAGGACATCTCAAGCTAAGAAACCCAGGTGGAGCTCTGAACAGAGCTGGTAAGGTGCTGTGCAAAGAGTGTTGAGAAGACCCAGAATATTTCCTCCCTCTGGCCTATCTCGGAAGGTTCAGCTGAACCTGGCCACTGCCAGTCTGTGGAATGGCAATCTTGAAAGAACAACAGCACTCACCATGACAAGCACAGACAGATTTTCACACTGACAGATACCTGAGTAGCTTGAAGACAGAAAGCCCTTGGAATAGAAATGGCCAAAGACCATCTGCTGGCCACACTCACCATGTGATGCATAAGACAGAGATCGCTAATCAATAGTGACCTGAGGCTCATTCTCAATCCAATGGATGCTTTGTGGACTGAACTGGCCCAGCAATCACAAGTTATCTGTTCCCTCTGTCTTGGGTACACAGTGACCACATCTCCTACCTAAGAGATCATGACATGTGGTTTCCTGATTTATAAATTAATTATATTTTATAAAAATAACAAATCTAAGCACATCCTATGCTACATTTTTAAAAAGTCATGTGGAATTATCCCTATCATCCAAACTATCCCTGAGAATCTAGAACATAAAGTTGTAACAGGTGATAAGAGGGGCACACTCGGAAAACATGGGTCAGTAACGAAAAGAGAGGAGGCCTTAAAGGGAAGGAAAAAGGATGGCAGAGGAACCTTGAAGATATCCTGTGCCAGCATCACCATCTCACCAACATTCCCATCAGCTGGAGACTTCCCTGAGCCCAAGAACTATTTTTTAAATGGTTTGTCACAGGACAGAAATATGAGAAATATTCAAGCAAAATGCCCACCTGTTGGAACCGACCAGTGTATACACACACATGATGCTTATACATACCCTTCTCCAAACTACAGACTAAATCAAACAGACTCCATTGTTTAGGACTAAAATAAACCACGAACATTTCAGATCCTTGTCTTAGCCCATGTCTCATAGTGCCCTAGACACCTAAAAGCCCTGGATTGATCAGGCCATTGTAGAAATCCTTGCGTCCACAGGCTGAAACAGAAGCAAGTCCCAGGCTACTGGGCTTGTCCCAGGCTTTGGTTCTGCATCAAAGCAGTAAAAACCGCTTCAATAGCTTCTTGGGTATTTCAGTTGCCTCCACCACTAGAGAAGAGAGACCAGTCACTTGTGAGAAAGCCAACTGCTGTGACAAGGCAAGTTGGTTAACTCCAGATGGATGCAATGGCTTGTCTTGGGTACTGACAAACATCATCCATAGACAGGGCAGCACTAAAGGTCAAGCCTTTGCAGTTGATGCCCTCATGGATAGGGCTGGCACCAGCTAGCTCCAAGGTAGGCTTCAATCTCCTTCCTTACTAACTGCCTGCCTGGAACCCCTGTGGAGCTCTCCAAGGTACTGACCTTCATTCCCAGCTGGACCCCTAAAACACTGCATCACAAGGGTGTGTGTGTGTGTGTGTGTGTGTGTGTGTGTGTGTGTGTTTACAGTCTTTAAAAAAGAACCAATTCAGAAAAAATGTGGCTTCATCTTTTAATTATCTGTGTCACAGAAGGAAGATATATTCTTATTAAACCAAAGAGGAACTTTCTATCCTTCCACCCCCTGTTCATAGTGAGAAGCCAGGGGGCTGTGTGGCATGTGGGTCATGGATCGGCCTTCAAGCCTTTGATGTCACCTAGTCGTCACTGCTTTGGATCTTGCCTGTTCTACATCTCAGACTCAGACACTTCCCAATACCCTCTCCTTCCAGCAACTCAAGCCTTTCAGGGTAACCCTTTTCAACCCTAGAAGGGCATGAAGATTATTTCTTTCCTTCTCCCACTAGTCCGAGTCCTCCTGCACCTGTCTCAGGGTCCAGAAATCATGGTCTTCAGGAAGTGTGTGTTATGAAGCAGAGATGAATAATCCCCTGGTTCTAACCCCATCTCTTTAGTACTAGGCTTTTTCCACTCTCCATGGCCCACTCTGCTGGCCAATTAGCAGGGTTGTCCTCTTGATGGTTGGGACAGTGGTCTGTGCTGGCTCCCTACTGAGCACATATATTCCTGGTAACTTTAGGAACATGTCTTTTGTTTCTAAAGGAAAAGAATCTGGTGGGGATTCTTGATTAGAATACTTTAGAAAAAGTTTGTGGAGCATAGAATTAAGAGATGTCTATGTTGGTAAAAATAATTCTTAGAGCTGGCATTGTGGCATAGCAGGTAAATATGTCACCTGCAGCATGACCATCCCATATGGGTGTCAGTTCATGTTCTGGCTGCTCCACTTCCAATCTAGCTGCCTGCTAATTGTCTGAGAAAAGCAGCAGAAGATGGCTTGAATGTTCTGCCACTCATGTGACTGAACTGGATGAAGCTTCCAGCTCCTGACTTTAGCCTAGCTAAGCACACTGGCCGTGGTGGCCATCTGAGAAGTGAACAGATGAAAATCTCTCTCTCTTTCTCTCCCTCTTTCTTTGTAATTCTTTCAAGTAAATTAATTAATCTTTTAAAATACTCTTGATTTTTTTCATAATGTGAATTTTCCTCCACTTTTGCATTAAAATAAACTTATTTTAATAGTTTCCTGTGAGCTTTTTTAAAAAAGAGGATTTATTTATTTTTATTGGAAAATCAGATTTATACAGAGAAGGAGAGACAGGAAAAAGATCTTCCATCTACTGGTTTACTCCCCAAGTGGTCACAATGAAAGCTGAGCTGATCTGAAGCAAGGAGCCAGAAACTTCTTCCAGGCCTCCCATACAAGTGCAGGGTCCCAAGGTTTGGGGGCATCCTTGACTGCTTTCCCAGGCCACAAGCAGGGAGTTGGAAGGGAAGTGGAGCAGCTGGGACATGAACTGGTACCCACACGGGATTGTTGTATATGCAGGGCGACAACTTTAGCTACTAGTCTACTGTGCCAGGCCCTCTTGTGAAATTTTACAAAACATTTTAACATTATTTTATTTGAGAAGCAGAGAGAGAGAGAGAGAGAGAGAGAGAGAGAGAGAGACTCCCATTTTTTAGTTCACTCACCAGATGGTCAGGAGCCAGGAACCTATACTCATCTCCTACTTGGATGGCAGAGCTCCAACTACTTAAGTCCTTCCCACTGCCTCCCAGGCTACACATCATCAGGGAGTTCCAAACCCAGTCACTCCAAGCAGCCATTCCAACCACTGCACCAAACACCTACATCTCTTTGAACTTCAGAAAGTGATCTCACACTTGCCACCTCACCTCCACAAAAATGCATTAACAGGGAATAGTTCTTCAGAATCCTATCTTTAATGTTTTACATGCATATATGTCCCATTAATCATGAGTCTAGTGTGGCCAGTGAGGCAGAGATGGGGACCTTCTAAGGTGGCCAGCTGATCATTAAAAGGCCTACTCACCCAAAATAGGCACCCAGAGACACTGCTCTTAACCATGGCACCAGGCTGCTTCCCACTGGCCATGAGGTAGGGGCAAAACATCAGAAGGTGACAACTAGGAATATAGAGGCACACAGAAACTGGGTCAGTTTTTGCCTGTCAGGGTTACAATAATTTCTAAATTCATAAAAATAGCAGCTACTGTAGTTGTAAAGATGAGTCTTGACCTAACTCCCCAAAGACTCACAAAATTTTGAGTTGGAAAAACTGACTTTTTGTCAAGATAAATGGCCAGGGTTTCAGAGAACTCTGCCAGTAACCAGGATACAAAGAAAAGAGCCGAGGCAACTGGCAGAAGGCAGGGTGACTCGGTCAAGTACAGACAGTGGGAAGAGGAGCCTGCAAGGACCTGCTTTAATAACTAGAACAACCCAGGTTATAAAGCTGTCCGCTGGCTGCTGGTTGCCTTTAACAATCAAATGGTGGGTAAGGCTTGTGAAGCCGCTGCACCCCAGCCAGCCTTCCTGCAGGGGGAGCCAGAGGCAGGAACACCACTCTCCCTGGACCCTCCTCAACCAACCCAAACCTGGGGAGCTCTGATGCAGACCTCCTCCTTGGCTACACCCACAGGTGTTCAGTGGAACAGACAGAGGCTCTGGCAAGCCGGAGAGGGGTCAGGGTCCTGACAACACTCCTCAGCTTTCCTGCACTTCTCTGTAATGTGGGGGCCACTTCCACATTGTATTC
Source organism: Ochotona curzoniae (assembly GCF_017591425.1). Taxonomy (NCBI): domain Eukaryota; kingdom Metazoa; phylum Chordata; class Mammalia; order Lagomorpha; family Ochotonidae; genus Ochotona; species Ochotona curzoniae. The sequence goes on from NW_024465451.1 coordinate 11,149,293, forward strand.
CCCTCTGCATACCTCATTTTCCCTCTCTCTTTCTCTCGCTCTCTCTCTTATTTATTTTTATCGGAGAGGTAGATTTATAGAAATAAGCAGAGACAGACAGAAAGGTCTTCCACCTGCTGGTTCACTCCCCTAAAATGGACACAACAGCAAATCCAGGAGCCAGGAGCTTCTTCTGGGTTTCCCACATGAACGCAGGGTCCCAAGGCTTTGGGCCCACCTCGACTGCTTTCCAGGCAACAAGCAGGGAGCAGGATGGGAAGTAGAGCAGCTGGGACATGAACTGGTACCCATGTGAAATGCCAGCATTTGCAGGCTAAGGATTTGTCAATTAAGCTATAGCACCACCCCCTTGCACACCTCATTTTAAGGATGAGAGTGACACATTTGTCCAGGAAGGGAAATTTAAAAATCCAGAACTAGTGATGTGGGTAGTGAGAGATCTGAGGCTGCTTTGGCCAGAGGAGACTGGTCAATGGATTAGGAATCTGCCACTCCAGGTGTTTTCCAGCTGTGAAACAAGCATGGCCCCTCCCCCTGGATGCTGTGCCTTGAGGACAGACAGTGGGAGGTGGCAAGGCACAAGCCTCCTAGAAGAGCTTAGCATCAAGCAGCTTTCTGGTCTTAGGTAGACACAGCCCTGCCCCAAGGTGCCCTTGGGGTTGTTAGGGCAAGAAGGACCTTGACTTTCTCCAGCACCTGACCCCACAGCTTTACTTAGAGACGAAGACCAAGAGGCTCACTCAGGATGGGTGGGAAATACAGTGAATCTCTCTGGTCACTCAGTCTCTGCTCCAGCACTTTTCAACTTGGCCAGCAGGGGCGCCACCACTCATCATGGTAGTAGGAAATGGACTTACACAAGCACCAGGCTCTCTCCACTAGTGGAATCCACCCACTGAGGTAGACCTGAGGACACAGAGGGAGCCCCACAGACCCTGAATCAGGCTCACTACCCAGCCACTAACAGATGTGACTGCCATTCCCAGGACCACAGTGGACAGAATCTGCTGTGGGAGGCTCCTCTGGGCCAGCAGCCACAGGAACTACACTTTCTGGGCCCAAAGCAGAAGCTTTAGGGTCACAGAATCAACAAACAGGAAGGGCTGCCACAAGCCACATGGAGCCCTCAGATGGCTACATTCGGGAAACCAACAGGGCAAGAGGGGCCAAGGGACCCTCAGTGCTTCCCTGTGTCTTCATGGCCAGCCCTGACAAGAGGCATGTACAGAATGGACCCGTGTCTGGCTGCCCCATGGACCCAGCATGACAGCTCGTGGTGGTAGTCATTCCTGCCCCAGTCATTGCACATGGTAAGTGCGGCCTCCAGTGGTGGGGATCTTCTCCCAGAGTTCCTGACCTTAGGCATCCGCAAGGCTGTTGTGGAAGGGAAATCCCCCAAGACACTCCAACATGAAAGCAGGAAGACAGAACTCTGCCTGCAGGTGTAGTTCAAGTCCCCATACATCACATATGTGAGGCTGTGGATAAGCTGGTTTCTGACCACAGCTGTGCGGGGAGAGTGAGTGTCTCCCAGCCAGCACTCAGCACAGTGAGTTGGCACAACCTCTGTGCTCATACTGCCAGGGCTGGAGTGTGAGCAGCAGGGAGGACAGAGCAGGCAGTGTCAGGTGATGGGGAAGGTGGGGCAGGTCCTGGGGCAGGTTCTGTCTCCTCCGTTCTGTCTCCTCCGTTCATCCTCACAACCCCATTGGCACCAGGTGGATTCCCATTTCACAGATGAGGAAATATAGGTCCGTCGAGGTAAAGGGAATTATTCAAAGTCACATAGCAAACAGGATGCAGACCCAGAACTTGAACCACAGCTTTGATTCCCCGAGGCCAACTGCTCCCATTGGATGGCTGAAGGGATCCTCCAGAGCCAGGGACACAGTCTCCAGCTCCAGTAAAAAAAAAAAAAAAAGGCCTAGGATGCACTGGATTCAGCCCTTGGAGCCACCTGCAGTATGCAGATCTCATAATTAGTAATTAGTACTCTTCTATCAGCAGCCCTCCACGCATTCCCAACTAAAAGGCCAACTAAAAGGTTTCAGTTCCACACATATTTTTTGCTTCCATTCCGTGAGTGTTAGTAAGAACCATAGAGATGATTTTCTCCATGTGGAATGGAGAGTTGTTTCCTCTTTCTTAAAGTTTGTCTTTCAGTAGATCCATGTGTTCAGTTACCCACCAGTTGCAACACATTTACTGATTCAAAAACACCTGTTAGGAACATGGTGTCATGCCAGGATTGGGGGCTACAGTAGTGGCCTAGACAGCTAAGTTCTCTGCTGAGACACAGCTGTGCGTTTAGACAAGTGAATAAGAAAGCTATGGACAGACAGGACGGCAAACACAAAGTCTGGGGCAGGCCTGGGCACAGCAGCAGCTGGTGTCAGTGAGATTTGGGGAGTTCACTAGAAAGCAAGGGGAGCTGATGGAGGCTGATCCACACAGGGGCTCCTGGAACTACAGGGACAGGTAGGGACAGGTAGGGGCTCTAAAGGAACTAGGGTTAAGTCAGGGGTAAGTTTCCTGAAGCTACCAACATGGGGGACCGGGGAGATGAAGACACCACCTGCGGGATGCCACGGCTGAGCAGAGGATTATAATGGGAAGCTCTGCATGTTCAGCCTGGTTTGTTACTGGAATCCCAGGTCAACAAGAAGACCTGTGGTTCCACTGTCCAATGGAGGACATTGCAGCAATGGCTCAGACACAAGAAGGCTGCAAGAGCATGTCTGCGACATCTACACAATATTGATCTCTAGAATGAACAAAGAACTCCTGAGAATCAGTCACAGAGAGAACAAGAACAGTCAACAGAAAACGGCAAAACATGTGACTAGGCAGGGGAACTCCAAGTGGGCAGCAACAGTATATGAAGAAACTCCCCAAATTTACTGGTAACTAGGAAGACATCAAAATAAGCACAATGCGATAGCATTGGGCTCCCATGGTGAATAGCGTGAATGCTGGTAATGCCTGTGGTTGTGTGTGGGGAAGCAGAAATCCTCACACCTGCTACTGGCAGCACAAATGGGCGCTGTGATTCTGGGAAACCATGTGGCAGTGCCGGGGTGCAGATCAGTCCTTATCTTACTTGTAGGCCCATGATTTATTCCCAGGGAAATGTTCCCAAGCTTCTGTTATGGGGCCACTTCCACGGCTGTTTCTATTACTGCTTTCACAGCCAGGCATTGAAGGCATCTGAGATGCCTCAGACTGGGGCTGGGAGGAAGGGTGGGAATGGTAATGGAGGGATCAGGCATGCCTTTAGGACCCCACGCCTTTGTGAGAAGCAGTGCAATGGATGTGCCAGGGCGTGTAGACATGTGATTACCACATGGAATTGAACCCAGTCCATGGCAGATCACATGGGAGGTAAGCGGTTCTGTATCTAGCCACTAGCTGATATACAGTGGGGATTTATAAATATAGAGCCTCCTTTCTTCATGTGATCCAAGCCCTTTCTCTTCCACATCTGCCCTAGCCCCTGTAACCCCTCTACTCCCTCAAACGTTCAATCTCAAGGTCTCGCCAGCTTGTAAAAATACTTAAGAGACAGTTTTCATCCACTGGTTCAATCCTAGTGCCCCCAAGGCTGAGTAAACCAGGCCAACACTGGGAATTCTATCCAGGCCTACCATATGAGGGACAGGAACCCAACCACTTATGCCATCACCACTACTTCCTAGTATCTGCAATAGCAGGAAGCTGGGGTCAGGAGCCCAAGCCAAGTATCAAACCCTGGTACTTGGAATTGGAACTCAGGTGCCCTACCTGGCACCTTAGCCATGAGGCCAGCTGAACCAGTCCTGTTGAGAGGTGAGGGTGAAGCGCTCTGGGGCAAGCTTAACTGTAGAGACAGAGTTTTAACAACCAGTATAAGAGAAACCTTGTCCTGAATTCCCAGTGCCTAATGAAGGGGTGTGTGGAGGTGATGGAGCAGAAGCGCCTGTTAGCTCTACTTCACAGAACAGAAAACAGGAAGAAAGCGAGTCACTTACTCTCCACCTCTCACTCACTAATAAATGGAAACTGTTTGAATAACTCAAGGAGCTTGAATTCTGAGCTCATACTTAGAATGTGTATATTGTGTGTATGTGCATGTGTATATATGTGTGCACATATGTATTAGTATGTGTATGTGTGATGTGCATATAAATATGTGTGTGGGCAGCATGTGAGTGTGGATATGTGTATGTATGTGTTGCGTATGTGCACATATATGTATAGCATATGTTTGTGTCATGTGAATAGTATCTGCATTGCATGTGAGTGTGTGCCTGTGTGTGTGAATGTGGGTGTGTATATGTGTGTGTGGATATGTGGATTGCCTATATGCATGTGTGTATGTGTGTACACGTGTGCATGTATTATTACGTTGTTTGTGTGATGTGCATATATGCATGTGAGTGTGTGCCTGTGGGGGCATGTGGGTTTGTGTGTATGTGCCTGTGGGGGCATGTGGGTTTGTGTGTATATGTGCCTGTGGGGGCATGTGGGTTTGTGTGTGTGCCTGTGGGGGCATGTGGGTTTGTGTATGTGCCTGTGGGGGCATGTGGGTTTGTGTATGTGCCTGTGGGGGCATGTGGGTGTGTATATGTGCCTGTGGGGGCATGTGGGTGTGTATATGTGCCTGTGGGGGCATGTGGGTTTGTGTGTATGTGCCTGTGGGGGCATGTGGGTGTGTATATGTGCATGTGCGTATGTGGATGTATGGATTGCATATGTGCAAGTGTATATGTGCATGTGCGTATGTGTGCATGTGCACTGATGATTCACACATGTAGAACTGCATAGACAGGAGTAAAAAGAAGACACGGTGCCCAGCACCCTACTCTACCCAGTTCCTCATCCTTGTCCCACTGAGCAGCATCCTCAGTGGTGTGGCTATTTCTCCTCAGCTTGTTCCAATAAAGACCTCCTTGTCACTCACCACTTGACCTGCTTTCTTCGATCTGTTGCCCTTGGATTTCTATTCTGTTCATTTGCTCCTTAGTATTTCCTGTATTCCACCTTCTTTGAGTTTACCCTTCTTTAGCCTACTTCTTTTTTTTTTTAAGATTTATTTATTTTTATTGGAAAGTCAGATATACAGAGAGGAAGAGAGATAGAGAGGAAGATCTTCCGTCTGATGATTCACTCCCCAAGTGAGCGCAACAGCTGATGCTACCCCGATCTGAAGCCAGGATCCAGGAACTTCTTCCAGGTATCCCACATGGGTGCAGGGTCCCAAGGCTTTGGGCCGTCCTCAACTGCCTTCCCAGGCCACAAGCAGGGAGTTGGATGGGAGTGGAGCTGCTGGGATTAGAACCGGCGCCCATATAGGATCCCGGGGCGTTCAAGGCGAGGACTTTAGCCGCTAGGCCATGCCACCAGGCCCCTTTATCCTACTTCTTAACACAGGTCTTTCCTTTTAATATAAATGCTGACAGCTACACATTTTCCTCTTAGAACTGTTTTAGCCATTTCCTACTGGTTTGATATGAAGACATTTCAATATCATTCAAGTCAAGTATATAATTTCCATTAAGATTTCTTCCTGGATTCATGAATTATTTAAAATAATTTTCCTTAAATTTTCTACCTTAGTGAGAGTAACCATTTTTCAGTTCTTTAATTTTGGTATATTGGCTTTGTGGCCAGAGATACACTTGATATTGAAGCTTTTTTGTATTACAGATATATATGCCATTGGAAATTTTAAATTACTTCATACTTGCTATAAGGTATATGTTTTCATTTGTTTTGATAAACGTCTGCAGGTACTTGCCCTTTTCATTGTCATGGCAAGCCTTTGTATGAATGCCTTAGATCAGAGGTTAGCAAGTATACTATAAAAACCAGATATAAATATCCCCAGCTTTCCAGGCCATATGTCCTCCTTCACAGCTGCTCAGTGTTGTCACTGTAGAGCAACAGTGGATAAATGAATGTGGTCATATTCCAATAAAACCTTCACCTCTTTTTTTTTTAATGGAAAGTCAGGTTTACAGAGAAAAGGAGAGACAGAAAGAAGGATCTTCCATCTGCTGGTTCATTTCCCAAGTGGCTACAATGGCCATAGCTGAGCCAATCCGAAGCCGGGAGCCAGAAGCTTCTTCTGGGACTCCCATGAGAATCAGGGTCCTAAGGTTTTGGGCCATCCTCTGCTACTTTCCCAGACCACAAGCAGGGATCTAGATGGGAAGTGGAGCATCCAGGACATGAACTGTGCCCAGATGGGCTCCCGGCGCACGCAAGGTTAAGACTTCAGCACGCAAGGTTAAGGTTAAGGCTACCATGTTGGGACCTCCAATAAAATTTGATCTACAAAACTAGGTGGTGAGTTAGAACTGACCCATGGACTTGCCATTCCTTCTTTAGACCAAGCCTATGTGGTTAAAATATTCTGTCCCCCTAATAATGTTTTGTCTGTTTACTGGTTGTAGGAGTTTTATTTACATCTGTATTCATGATTATAGATTTGTCCATTTCTCCATCATTCTGTTGGCTTATGTTGTACTAATCCATGAGTTCTGAATCTTTATGGCTTTCCTGGACTTGTGCACCATGATGCAGTGGCCTTTGTTTTTATTCCCATGACTCTACTTCCAAGTTTGGCTGTTTCAGTCCTGGTGAATACATTCTGTTCTCATAGATCTTATATGAATAATATTGTCCTCGGGGATATTATTAATAGCACCTCTTTTAACTCAGAAAAGAATTCCTATTTGAACAACAGATTACATGGTCACTATTTCTATACCTAACGAATGTGGTTACACCAACTTCTCTTTCGGTATTGTGTCTCTGGTCAATAGCCATCCATTAAAATTCAAATGCTTTTACAAGGTTGTTGACTATTAACTTGAACCCTGAAGCTTCTACTGTTTTGGGTGATAGTCCTGTGATCACTTCATCCCGAGAGTATATGGTTAAGATGCCAGTTAGGGTGCCAGCACCCCACATCAGTGTCTGGATTTGGGTCCCAGCTCTGACATCTGACTCCAGCTTCCTGCTGGGACAGACTCCTGGAGGTGATGGTGCTGCCTCAGGTGGTTGGACTGGATTCCTTGTCCCTGCTTTTGGCTGCTGCAAGTGTTTTGGGGAATAAGCCAGTACACAGGAGCTCTCTGCCTATGAGTCTTTTTCTATCTGTTTGCCTCTCAAAGGATAAAAGCGATAAGGGAAAATACCGAGTCCTAGACATGAACCTGTTAAAATGTGAGCTTCCTGGAGGAAGTTTTCTATTTGCTTTGCTCATGTCTAAATCGCCAGTGTCTATCATTACCTGACACAAAGGAGGCATTCAGGAAACCATGAGTACAAATGAAGACATGACTCTTCATCTCAAGGCAAGATACCCCCTGAGCCTAAAGACGCAGGTGCAAGTGGTTTTTCCCTGAGGTCGGGGAAAGAAGTTTGGGTGTGGTTTTCTTCTCTGTCCTCTTCTTGCCCTCACTTCATTAGGTAGGGCTCCAGGCCCCTGAGAAGTTGGGCCCTGGAGTCAGGAGGAAACCTGGGGCACTGAAGCTCCTCCTTGGTTACTGGACTCCTTGGTTACTTGGACTAAAATCTCAGACTCCTCTATGGGCTCTGCAAAGTGGGAGGAAGCCGTGTTCTAGCCTCAGGGCTGCCCCACATCCCCAGTCCTGTAGGTCCTCACCCTGCAGCCTTTCTACAAGTTCGCAGGCAGGTCTGACTATGAGGTCTCCATCATCTTCTGCATCCTTCATCTGCTGCCATGGGAATGTGTGTTCTTTTCCATGCCACCTTCTGTTCCATCTTTCCTGCCAAAGACCACATCACCATCTCAGGTCCAGGTCAAGCAGCAGGTCAAACATCTCCCTACTGCAGGAGACAAAACCATGCTCCCTGCGGGAGAGTTTCCTGCATCCCATCCCAGCTGCACATCCACCATTGTTTGAGTTGAGCAATGAGACACCCTCCCACCTCTTTTTCTCGAGAGGAACAGACTTCAAATCCTCTTCACAGAATCTTCTCTTCAAAACACTCGCCCACATGCTTTGTTATATGCTGGTTCTGGCTGATGGAACTTGGAACTAAACATTTCCTTAGAAAGTTCTGCATTTGGATCCAGCATCCCATGGGTGCTTCTGGCAAAATACTTAACATCCTGTTTTCTGTTGAACATTCTAATGCTTCTCTTAACATTTAGTCTAAAAGTTTCTTAAATGCACACAAAGCCTGTGATGCTATTACTGTTATCAGAGCTTTAAAATACTTAAGTTCCCCCCAACTATTTCACCTTTAAACTATTGTTGCTTAATATTTAATTCTATTAATTATTTAGATTGCGTTTGGTTCATACCCTCCAACTTCCCATTATTGTTCTCTTAAAAGTCAATGTTTGTATTTATTCAAGTGTTGACCTATTTCTTGAACCAATCTTATTCTCTCTTCCTCCCTTCTGCTATCAATTTCCTTCTTCCAGAGGTTTATTCTGTAGCATAAGTTACTTGTTCTTATAGTTACGATTTCTTATTCGTGGGTGGTAGGCTAGCTAGGCATATAATTCTTACATTGACAGTTTTTTTCACTCAACCATTGGGTAGAATTCCATTGGTGAAGTGGAAATTGAGCTTCTATCATTGTTGTATTATTTGTGTCAATGTTATTATTTTTATTTTGAAGGTTTGCTCTTCTTCAGTTATTTTAAGATCTCTCCCTGTCCCTGGTATCTTGGTATTCTTTGATTTTACCACAGCATGTATAATATATTTATGTACATTTCTCCTACTGGGTGAATCACTCAGTTCTTTAGATCCATGTATCCTATAGCTAAAAGTGCTTAGCCATTATGTATCTGTATATTGCTTCTTCATTCTCCTGAAGTCTTCCTTTTGGAATTTTTCTTGGACTTATTTTAAAGTTCCCATTTTCCATATTTTTATCTGTGCTTTATTTTTGAAAATTTGATCAACTCCCCAGTTCTGTCCTCTGGTTTATTGATAATATTTTTCTTTCATGTCTTTCAAAGATGCCTGATCCATCCACTGATTTTAAAAGCAACGACTACATCCAGCTATAAAAGCACCAACTGGGCTTTTGGTATAGTTGAGTAGGTCCCTGTTAGACCAACACTCTTCTAGACAACAAGTATAAACTTAAAAAGCAACACAACAAACACTGCCTCCAAGGCACTAGAGAGTGAAAACCCAAAGCAGGCAGACTCTGGAGAGGAGCTGCGCAGGATGAGTTTCCCAACTTGCTGCTTTTAGATAAACTGATGGAAGGCCAGAGAACCTTGGAAGAGGGTGTCTAAAATTCAATACTAGCAACAATAGAAAAGGTAGCCCTAAATGTTACATACACATTCTAGCCAACTATTCAGACTCTGAACCACACATATATTAGATCAGATGGTAAGAAGTCTTGCCAAGAACCAAGAAATGGACTGATATTTAAACTGGTACCCAAGAGACTGAGTTTTAAGCTTAGATGCAATTGAGTTAATTGCTTGCTAAAACAAACATGCAAAATCAATACATTGGAGGAATATAAAAGGTTCCACAGTCTTTACCACAATGTTATTAACAGTGTACTGGATTCCAGATGTGTTTGTCTAAGATTATTTGATATATGAAGAAAGAAAAATATCATCCAAGAAAGAGGTCAACACCAAGATAACCCAGATATTGCAATTAGCAGTCAGGAATTTGAAGGAAGCCATTGTAACTAATTCAGTGATGTAACAGGAAGCAAGCCCACAGTTAATAAGAAAATAGGAACCATCAGCAAACAAACATGAACTACAAAAGAAAAAATCAAATGGAAAGTCTAGAATTGTGAGACACAGTATCTGTACTACAACCTTACTGAGTAAGCACAGGGAGGTGATGGGGAAGGAGAGCATGATGGGAGGAACCAGACAGATAGAAATGATCCAACCTCAAGGACAAGAAGAAAAAAAACAGCTAAAGAAACAAGCAGGGAGTAGGGGACAATGTCAAAGAGTCAGTACCTACGTCTGTGGAGTTCAGGAAAGACAGAAGAATGAAAATGGAAATAGAAAAGATATATGAAAAAATATCAGCTGAAAATCTCCCAAATTTTGTAAAATACTTTAATCACAGATCCAGAAATATCAGTGAGCCCCAGGAAGGTAAATATGAAGAAAACTATATCTATACACATCATAAAAACTGCTGAAATCTAAAGATAAAGAAAAAACACTGAAAGTAACCAGAGGGTGATTACACAACACACAGAACACATGTCGATGACCATTCCTCAGAAACACTGAAGACAATGGATTGACATCCTTAACTGGCTGAAAAGAAAAAAGTAAAAGTCAACCAAAGTAAATCCAGAGCTTTCCAAGTGACAATGGGACCTACAGATGAAACTAATAAAATATAATATAAAGTAAAATGAACCAGACATGTGGGCACACACTTTATGGGCCTATTTCACCAAAATACCCCCAAATGGCAAATTTATGAAGGCAGAAAGGAGATTGATAGCTGACTGGTGTGAGGATAAGAACAGATATTCAATGTAAATGGGTTTCCAGGGATGGAGCCATGGTCAGCTGACCTTTAACTCTCACCATTTCCTGTAACATTTGGCAGGCTTACTTGCGAGGACAGTATCCCAAGTCCCTAGTGCAGGGAATACAAAGTTAGAGCTTAGAAAACATTTGTTGGACTGAATAGAACTTCTCAGTCTCCACTGGAGAGCCCCTCCAACAAACTGATGATTCCTTTCTCTCATCTATACTTTCCTATAACAAAATTTGTAATAATTCTGTTATTTGGAAATTAGCAACTACCACACAATGTATCTCCTCAGCCTCTCCTCTATCACTATTAAATTTGCTCACATCATTGGGTCTTTCCCTCCGTAGTCTGTGCAGTCTCCAAACCTTCTCAACCTGTCACTAACTCTTCTCAGCAATTGTTTCATACCTTGTTATAGCCAATGGGTTCTAGGTCCCACAGCAGTACTAGCACTACCAATTTCTTGCCATAATGGGGCCAATTCTCTTTTTCTCACTGCTTATTATTTTCCCCCTTCTCTTATCTCAAAAATTCCATCTTTCCATGACTGGCTTGATCCATAAAAAAAAGAGCTAAGAAAAGTATGTTCTGTATATTGGAGTAAATGGACTTCAAGTAGGCTCTTTCTTATGTTTTTTGCCAAGTCCCTATACTTTTGGAGTGACAATCAGAGGAAACAACATTTTGTTCTTGGTGTCTGTCCTCACTCATTTGTGCTGCTGAAATAAAAGTAGACCAAGGAATTTGTAAACATCAGAAATGCATGTCTTGGAGCTCTGGAAGCTGGGATGTGCAAGATGAAAATGCTAGAAGACTTGGTGTGTGACAAAGGCCTGCTTTTTGCAATGGTACCTTCTATGAGTTCTCACATAATAGCAGGCATGAACAATCTCCCCCAGGCATCTTTTATAAGGGCTCTACTCCCATGATTTACTCATGTCCTAAAGGCCTTGCCACTTAATACTCTCACATTGGAGATCGATTTCCATATGGATTTTGGGTGGACACAAACATTCAGATCAATTCAATCCAGGCTTGTTATTCCCGCCAAACAATACAGATTTTACAGGCTTTTGGGCTCTGTTTGAATCCTTAGAACAGGAACCAATGGGATGGCAAGAGCAAGATGAGAAAGCGAATGGGGGCAGTACCATGGGAAGCCTCCATCCACATCTTAGCCTGCAGATGCTCACACCCCATTCTTGCAGGTCAGGGCCATACATACTATGTGGGGTACTGGAAGCATGGTAGAGGGGCCATCAATGTGAAGTTCCCCCTGCATTTATTTACTGCTTGCCAACAAACTCTGCAAACGCATGCCTTAAACTGACTAACAGCTCTTTGCTCTCAGGTCTGTGGTTGAGACTTCACACAGGTCTCAATGGGGACAGCTGCCTCTGTTCCCTACCAGGTGACTGGGGCAACTCAGCAGGGACTGGAGGATCCAGGATGGCCTTGCCTATAGGTTGTCAGCTGGGACTCAGGACCTCTCTGTGGCCTCTCTCTCACCCTATGCACTCTTTCATCCCCTAGGGCCTCTTTTGCATTGCCTCTCTGTCTCCAGCAGCTCAGGCTGTATTTCCTTCTTTCTCAATTGGGCTCTGAGAGAACAAATGAGAAAATTGCCAAGTATCAAAAGGTTTGGTCTGGAGTTGGCACAGTGTCACAGCCTCCATGTTGTGGACAAAGCAAAGCACAAGGCTATTCCAGGTCCAAGGGTCCTTGCTCTGGATAACCAGGGGCAAGATATGCACAGAAGGACAGAAGTTGCCCATGGCCATGCAGAGGGATTACTGTGCCTCTTCTTTATTAGTGCTCATTTTTCTTCTTATCTCCTCAGAGATTACTTCCTGTGTTTTCACGGGAACAAAGAAGAAAAGGTGGTGTAGTCCATGGTTCTTCTGGTCTAGGCCCCAGAATTCTAGCATTTGCTGGGGAAAAAAAGAACCTCTATGAAGGTTCTTCTGCTGTATCAACACCAATTAAATCCCTATAGTGGCCAGACTGAAAAGACAACCTGACATTTCTCAAATTTCCTGCATGTCTCCTGCCTTGACTGGAAGAGACAGCCCTGTGTTGACCCCAAGCATTCTCCTGCTATTTGATCTGGAAGACAGCTGCTCAAGTTTTTAGGCTATGGCTGAGAGCCACTCTTCGTTTAAGCATTTGTGTTCTGGTCTTGGCAAGTTTCATTTCCTTTTGATGATTTGGTCCAGGTCTGCTTCACCCAATATCACGCATGGAGTTACTTCTGCCCCAATTCCTAAGTTGAAGTCTAAACCTTACTGTGACTGTCTAGGGGTGATTAAGGTTCAAGGAGGCCATGTGTATTGGGGAGGCTCTCATCCAATAGGCATGTGGCTTCTCAGGGAAAAGAAAAGAGAGGGACCGTGCTCTCTTGACATCAAGTGAAGACTCACTCAGCAAGAGGTATCCACACTTTGCCAGAACCTCAATCTTGGAGGTACAGCCTCATGAACTGTGAAAAAACAAAAATCAATGTCTGCTGTTTAGTTCACTGGTCCACAGCCTTCTGTGAAGATACCCCTAAACAGACTAGCACATCTGAAGACTCAAAATCCATCTTATGCTCCTTACAAAAATTCCCAAGGGCATATATCACAATCCTCCTTACACCAATGAAGTAAATAAAACTCAATTAGAGGAACCTAACTGGGGTTACACAGTGAGTGACAGCTTGGCATCTGACTCACTTCGCTGCAGAACCATGCCCTATATGACATGCCAAGCAGGCCTCCTGCACAATCTGCACTTTGGGAAAGGAAATGGAGGCTCTGGCCTTCCCCTGGCTGCTAGTGCTGTGCCCCTGGCTCTGCCCGCACAGCCCAGTCCAGCCCAGCCCAGGCCAGAGTGGTGACCTCTGGCAGGGTGGGGACAGTGAGGAATTCTGCCTGAGCTGCACATTCCTCCAAGCCTCTGGGAAGAACAACAAAGAAGCCCAATTAGCCCTGCGTGTGGAGGTGGGCGGGAGACAGTGGCCTTTGTCCTTCCTTCTGGAGCCTGGAAGCACACATAGCTTGATTCCTAAGTCTATGGCATCTCAGGAAGGCACTAGGATAGCAGCAAAGTCATGTCACTGGCACAAAAGCAGCAAGGCCAAGTATTTTAAAAAATCCATTTATTTCTGTCTAGCTCACAGTCTGATGACTTGCTACTACTCCACAGCTGGCTATGGCAGCAAGGAAGCCGATCATGGACTCCAATCACAAACCTTGGCTGCCGTGGAAAGCACAGCTGTGTGAGACTGGTCAATGTGCATAACATACTGGTTCCAATCTAGCTTTAGCTTCATGTCAGAAGTCAGCAGGGTAAGGGTCATTGCCGTGGCTCCTGTGTCTTGCATTGGTCCATGGTTTGAGTCCCAACTGCTCCACTTCAGATTCAGCTTCTTGCTAATGTATCTGAAAAAGCAGTGAAGGATAGCCCAAATACCTGAGCCCCTGCCACCCACTTGGGAGACCCAAATGCCATTACAAGATCCTGGCTTTTGCTTACCTTGGCCCAGGCTTTTATGGCCATTTGGGGAGTGAACCAGCAAGTGGAAGTGTATACTCTCTCTATATCTCACTCTCTTTATTAAACAATTAATTAATTAGCTTTTTTTTTAAATAAAAGAAAGTCCAAAGGGTGAGTACTGAGTTTTAACAACCCCATTTCATAGTTGAGGAAACTAAGAAACAAGCCCAAGGAGACATGAAGGATCCACGCAGCTTTCTTGCTCCCAATGCCACCCTCTCTTTATGCCAGAAGTTTCCGTAGCACTGGAGGGCACACCCTCTCTTCCACAGCAGCTCCAAATACACATGTCCATCATTAAATTTTTTATCATCCTGATCCTGCCTTATCAAAACTCCTACCCAGAATTTGGGAACTTGGTAATAACCAGGTATAGCAATCCCTCCCCAGTGCTTCTATGTGGGGACAGAACCACACAGTTATAAGTACCATTTCCCTGGAATGTCTCCTTAGGATCCACATAATCCACCTGTCAACTCACAACCTTAACCTTAAAAATCCTCATTAAAAACAAAAACAAAACAGTAACCTCAAACACCTAACCCACTGAGCAACCAGAAAAGGAGTTTTAAGGTCAGTTGTCCTCCATTTGCTTCTCATGACGACCATGAACTCACAACAGGGGAAACCAGCGTCTACCTTCACTGGGGACCACCAGACACAAGGCTGTTCCAGGTGCTTTCAACAGAGAGATTCATTGAATTCCCCCACTTTGAGCTGGTCCCATGAGCAGCCTTGAGAAATGGAGGGAGGCATGATGTGAGGATGTACCCCCAAAGCTGGGAGGACAGCACCTGTGCAAGTGGGCCTGGCAGTCCACTAGACTGCACAGCTGCCACCCTCTGGCTCCAACATGTGACTAGTTGGAGGACTTCTCTCGTATGGGCAGGGCTGTCTCTCTTCTGCGGAATCAACGTGCAATCCGCATGTCTATCACTCACTGATTCACATTGTGTGCAATAATTATTGTTCAGTTACTTCCTCCATCACTCTCAGAGGAAAGGGCTAAGAACTATCTGCTGCTCAGAGAGACTGGGTGGGACCTGGTGAGAGATTCAGGGATCCTAATCAAAGTACTGTTTGGGGGAAGGTAGCTGCCACGTTTTCAAGGCTGCAAGTGTGTGTCTAAGGAACTTGGCAATAGAGCTCGCCTCAGGAGACGACTAGATGGGAGAGCACATTAGAGGGCATGGGCGGGGAGGGCACAGGCTTGATTCAGGAACTCCTCCTAAAAGCAAACCCTCAAAGCATTGAGGATGACACCGTCCATATCAGACCATCTTCTACATTTTGCAGAGATGAAAATGCAACCTTAAGAGTCTCTTGTTTTTTTCAAAACCAGTTCAGATACAAGCTTTTGGCTTCACAATAAATATCAGGAGCCCAATATCCACTCTGATTCTATAGTAGTTCTCCAGGAATGTATTCAAATGGGATAATCAGAGACAGGCCCCAAAATGTGTAGAGAATTGTTCAAGGCAATGTTGATCATCAATCTTTTTTTTTTTCAGAAAAAAAAATCATCTTTATTTTCATTTTTATGTGAAGGGTAGAGAGGGGTAAGGAAAAGGACTCGGGGAAAGGAAAGGAGACATCTTCCATCAGCTAGTCCACTGAAGCCAAGAGCATCAAGCTAGTCCCCAGCAGAGGTGATAGCGACCCAAACACCTGAGTCATCGTGTACTGTCTCCCAGGGTGTGCAGCAGCAGGAAGGTGGGAGGCAGGTATCCTATGCGATGTCTTAACTGCTGTATGCCAAACACCTGCTCCTGCTTGTGTATCCATTAGTAACAGTAAGACATAAGGAATATCTTAAATGATCGATTGAAGGAATAGCTAAGACAATGACAGCAGATTCAAAGAATAGAACATTGTGAAGCCACTAAAAATAATGTTTTCAAAACAATTGTAGCTGACATAGAAAAACAGCCATGTTTTATTAAAAGAAAAGTAAGGTAACATAAAACTGTGGATATGGCAAAAAAAATTCATCAGCACATATATTTATGTGAGGGATCCTCAAAAAGCTCACAAAAAATAAACATTGTGAAAAAATTCTACATGGAGTTTTAAACGTTTTGTGTCCAAATAAATGTAGCTTTTAATTACATTTCTCCATGAACTTTTTGAAGAACTCTGCACACACAGAATAGAAGACTGAAACAAACCAAAATATCAACAGTGGGTGCTGCTGGGGGGTGTGATCATGGATGATTTGTTTTTCTTTATGATGCACATATATTTTTCAAGTATTCTAAAATGGACATGCATTTCTTTAATAAAACCAGGAAGAATGTTCCTGCTCTCAAAACTTGCTCAGGCAACACAAAAAAGTGTTAGTAGTGATTGAGCCATGAACTTGACCCCAAAGTGGCCATGTTAACTGATTCTTTAATGAAGGACTAGTACACATGATAAAAATGAAACCCAGAGAGCTATGCTATCTGTCCTAGTTTACACGAACCCACTGTGATCTGTTTGACTCCCACATACCAACTCCTTTCTCTGCCAGAAGCTCTTTCCCACTTCTACAAAATCTGGCAGCATACATCCAAGAAAGGTGGCACCCAGACTGCCCCAAAGCTCAGGGAACCTAACAGCAAAACTCGGGGGTTTCATCCTGAAGTGTGTCAGAGACATCAGCCTGCAAGTTGGAGAGGTGTTTTCCTGTTTTAAAATCTACATGTCAATCACCTTTTCCATAATCACCAAGAGTGATTTACTGAATATTCTTACTGTGGGCATCTAAAACCCAACACCCATAAACAGCTTGTTCTTCCTGCCCCTCTCAGTCACTGCTTCCTTCCTCATTGTGTTGGCTGATTTGGTGACATCTCTCTCCTGCTGTTGTTTGCCAACTTACCAGTTTACTGTTACCTGCAAAATAATGCCTACTTCTAGGGTAGTTTTGTTGTTTGTTTGTGTGTTTGTTTGCTTTTCCATTCTCTCAGTCTCCTTCCTGCACAGGTTCCAAATGAGATGCCTCAGGTACTGGGGTGGGTGGCCCCGAGACACCATGAATCACGCCCACTCCAACCAGAGCCAGGCACCATTTCCATCTTTCTGTCACTGGGTGAGCATTGGTGGTGCTCTGTTTGGAAAAGGGATCCAGGGATGTAAACTTGAAGGCCACAGATACAGATCTTAATAAGCATATTGGATGGTTATTAAATTGTGCCTACAGGAGCAAATGACAATGCACACGCCTTTATGTTCTTAATTTAAAAGACTCAAGAGTGTTATTAGAATTCCCTCATCTGTAAAGCGGAATAACAACAGTATGAGTCTCACAGAGGTGCTGGGAGGCTGGGATGAGATAATTCACATGTAGTTTTCAGAGCAGTATCTAACCCAGGGGGTCAATAAGTACAAGCTGTTTTTATTACTTTTCAGGTGCTCAGGACAATTCATCTCGCCCTTCATTCCTTAATGACCTAACAGATTCATAATACTCCATGAACTCTGCCTACCAAGTTAAGGTGAACAGATTCAGGCATGACACTTTAGGGAGAGCACTCATTAAACCCATGGAATTGCATGCTGAAGGGACTGCGGTGTTTTTCTGTACTGTTCACTGTCTGGAAGAGCTACACAAGAATGCTTGCCTGACTGTTCTCTTGGTTGAGCTTGTGCAACCATTCCCCCAAAGACGTATAAACTCCAAGGTGGGAAATTCGCCTAATCTATTTCTGCCGCTTAAGTGTCTAGACCATCATTTGGGTTCAGTAAGCGTCAACAATTATGTGAACAATAAATGAGGACTGAGATGAGGCTGAAGCCCATTCAGATAAAGATGGTCATCTTTCCTTCAAAGGGGTGGTCCTGGAAGCAGCAGAGAGTCAGTGTCCCTGCTGGTGGTTATGGGGGATACTGTGGGGCCTCCCAGGGCCCTTCAGCCAGAGGTTGTCTTGCCCCCAGCCACAGGGGACTCTTACCAGCTATAGGCTGCTAGCTCATGCTCAAGTCCCACTACAGGACCTGCCTGTACCAAAGGAACCTGCATTACCCAAGGCCACTCACCCTTCCCAACAGCAGTTTGTGTCCAAAGCCTAGGCCCCTTCACCCCAATGTGGGCCAACTCTGAAGAGCCACATCAACACCAGAAGGCCATGGGCTGGATCCAGGCCTCTGTTTCAAGTGCATGACAGGTGACTCTGTCCTCCACCCATGCCTATCCCTGCCCTACTAATAAACCACCTGCATCAGGTTCACTCTTTATCTCTCAGTTGGCTTCGGGGACACCAGATTGGTGACAGTTGATAGAGGAGAAAGAGCCAGGAGATGGGCACAAATTGGCCCTTCCTAGAAGCTTGGTACTCCAATACCTGCCTGACTCACTCCCTTACATTTATCATTTCCCATCTCAAACACACCATCTCAGAGAGTACTTTCTCTGGCAGCCCCATCCAATGGTCCCCAACTCGGACCTAGCTAGCATTTCCCACCCCTCCCATGCCATCTGTGGTGTCAGCAACATCTTCCATAACCTTATTAATTTATTTATTTAGCTTTCTTCCTTGTGCACTATCTTTTCCAGGCTTTACTACTAGGATGTAAACTCCAAAGTACAGACATCCTTACACACTCTTACACCTCCAGCTTCAAAACAGCATCTGGTACATCATAAGCTCTTAATAAATATTTGCTAACCAAGCAAATGAGTAGACACACACACACACAGTGGAAGCACAAGGCTATGAGTGAAAAGCTCTCATTTGTGGCTCTCCATCTGCATTAACTAGTGGGGGTGATTCTAGGCAAACCATTTGGCGTCTCTGGGTTATAGTTTTCTAGTTTGCAGAATGAGATGACTGCAAGCTACGGCCACTGGGTACTGTGACAACTCTAGCCTCCCATGTTGTATGGCTGCTCAGCTCAGAACTGCTCTATCTACACACTAGTCACAGTCCTTCTCAGCTGTGAAGGAGCTTCCCAAGGCACTTTCATGATTAACACACCCAATCATTATTGGCTTTAAGATGCCAATTTCATGGTTATATCAATGCGAGCAAAATGCTCACATGAAGCTCTGCATTCCAGGATATAGCCTATGCGGTGGTCATTAATGCTTTAGGGAATGTGGAGTAGCTGTTCTCTACTTCACATAAAACCCACAAAAAGTATGGCATGTTTTTCTCAAGTTCTGTGATGTCACAAAAAGGCAATCACTAGTCAAGGCTACCCAAGCGCCAGGCATAAATCTCTGCTCTCCAGAAGTCCAGAGAGTACCTCTTGGGCTGGGGCACGTGTTTATGGACTGCTGACTCTGCATGGGGGTCTCCTATAGTCTATGCAGTGATCAGTTTGTGGATGGGCAGTCTCATTAACCACCTTGAACAAAAGGACACTGATGTGCAAAGAGATTGCTCAACTGTGTGATGGGTTTGAACTTGGACAACTGGGGTCTATGGCTTTCCATTCAGCCACTGCGCTGTGCTGATAGCTCATAAGGTCACATTCTTATTTTCAAAGATGAGAATTATGGTTTGGGTCAGTAGCCAACCCACCTATTTTCAATCATAATAGGTGGTCAGTCCCAAGGCAAAGCTCCTGTAACTGCAAAGCATACATGACTCTATTAAATGATATTCCCAAAATTTGGATTCAGAATCAGGAAGTATGGGATCAGACTGAAGTATGTATTTTTAAAAAGATTATTTGATTGAAAGGCAGAGTGATAGAGAGAGGAGGACAGACAGATAAAAGGGGGAGATTGCCCATCCATTGGTTCAGCTTCCAAATGGCAACAATAGCTGGGTCTGGATCAGGGTGATGCTGGATGTCTGGAACTCCAACAAGGACTCCCACATAGGTGATAGGGACTCAGGTACTTAGGCTATCACCTGCTATCTCTCAGACATAGGAGCAGAAAGTTAGATCAGAAGCACATAGTAGCTAGAACTCAAACCAGGAACTATGATATGGGGCATAAGTGTCCCAAGCTATAGCCTAATCAACTGTGTCAACATCTACCCCTAAGTCTGCATTTCTGTTTCTGGGTTATATTGATGCTGTGAGGTACAGAAAAAAAAACTGCTGGAAGCTCAAGATGAGCTTGATCCAGTCTCAATGAACATGACCTTCTAGTTAGGTCAGTAGCAAGACTGAAACTCTGCGCACGTGTGTGTGTGTGTGTGTGTGTGTGTGTGTGTGTGTGTGTGTGTGTGTGTGTTCAATGACACTGTATACCAGAACCCCCAAACCCAAGGAACAGGGATTTGTTACTGGCTGGTCCACTTCTGTCTAGGATGTGAATCTGTAAGAGTATAGCCCCTGGCACAGAGCAGTGCAGTCAGAAAGTGTTCAATCAAAGGGCCCAGCATTTCATGTGCCATGTAATTTAATCTTTGCAACATGTCCTGACTCTCAGCTCACAGTTCAGAAAACTGGGGTATTGTCCAGCACATTTTCTACACTACCCAAGCAGTGAACACCACAGCCTGGAGTCTCACTGAGATCTACCTGGCCCCAGGACCAACACTACTGTTACCCTCCCCTCCAGCTGAGAGGCCCAGATGAGCTCCACAGGAGACTCAGGTTCTGCTTCTGCACTTGTCATGTAGACACCAGGAGTCCTACCCTCCTCAGAGTGAATAGGGGCTCTGAACTGTGGGTTCTATTCTGGGGACAAATCTCTCAAGTGCAAGCACAGGTTCTTCATTCTCAGGGTGGAGGAGGTACCGAAACATGAACTCTTTGGATGTGATGCAAGAAGCAAAGCCAAGGGCTTTGTATAGTGTCAGTGTCCAGCTTGTATAGGTTGAACGAGTTAAATGAAATGAATGCTCAAAGTGAGGAGAAACCACTTTGTTCCCAACACAGTTGTACAGCACCAGCATTGGAAAAGAACTTGAAAGTCAGTGCGTCTAGCTTTCCCACACAAAGCAAAGTCACATGGAAAGGCTGGATCTGGAGGTCTCTTCTCCACTGACCAACTCTATTTGAGGCCCCACAGCTCAGAGAAAGAAGAAGCTCACATGAGAGGATGGCATTGTATTGATCTTAAAGACTGGGAACAATGGTCAGAATGACTAAGGAATTAGTCCAAAGCTCAGGGTCATGAGTGAATGGCAGAGGAAAGACTTGAACTTGGGGCCAGCTAGACTCAAAGACTATCCCTTTTATACACACATGAGATAGAGAGAGTGAGAGAGGAAATCTTCTGCCTGCTGCTTCACTTCCCAAATGGCTAAAACCACCAGGGGTGAAGCCAGCAGTCTGAAAAATCCATCTGGGTCTCCTACATGACATGGGTGGCAGAGGCCCAAGTACTTGGGCCATCCTCTGCTGCTTTTCTAGGTACGTAAACAGGGAACTGAATCAGAAGCAAAGCACCTAGGACTGAAATTCGGGCACCACAAGTGACAGTTTCACTCACTGTGCCACAGCACTGGCCCTAAGGTCTGTATCCTGTCCTCTGATTCTTGTGTGCTCTTAATCACCATTCTTGCAAGGGTGGAAGGACTTACAACTCAGGAAGGAACTGGGGTGGCTTCAGAGCCTTCCCTGAGCTCTGCTGGCTTCAAGCAACCAGGTAGCACAAGTCCCTCGCTGGGACCACAGTGATGAGCTGCACATGCTGGCATCCTGCTCCAAGCCCTTCTGCTTGGGGTGCCAGCTCCTGCGGTCAGTGACCGAACACAGGTTCAGCATGATGGGAAGTCCAGGAGCAGATGGCCACGCAAGGGGAGCCTACTGCATGTAGGAGCCTCAAGCTTTAGACTGGCAAGTAGGAGTGCTGGGACACAGACTTGACCACTGTCCAGTGCCCACTCCCCAGGGACAGGAAATCCCATGCTGTCATCCAACTCGTAAGATCAAGAGGCTACAAAAGGCCTTAGGAGACAGCTGGCCTTGTCCTCTTGGGGCCCGTGGCACTTAATCTTCCTTCCAGTGAGAACATGAGGGGCAGTGGTCATCTGGGCGCCCCATCAGGCCTGCGTCCTATGCAGGCAAGGACATCCTCAGGCATGTCCCCACTGCTTCACTTTGGGTAGGCAGCTCTCTTAAGAGGACACACACAAGCCCCTCCCAGAGGACTCACTTTTGTTACTACTTTATGGATGCTGCCTAGCTGCTCCTTGTGCTATAAAACACAGCGACCTCAGTGCAGCTTTTGCCAATGCCTAGTGCATCCTCTGACACACCAAGTGTTCAGTAAATATTGACCATGACAGACAAAACAAAACCAGAATACAGAATTAGGTGGTGAGAAATGCTCTGAAAAAGTAAGAGGGCAAGAAGATACACAGGGTAAGGAAATGCCGTTTGAGATGAGGTGGCAAGAAAGCACATTCCAAGCAGAAGAATCAACAAGTCAATGACCCTGAGATGGAAATGTGCTGGGAGGCAGGAGTGAAGGGTTGGGAAATGAAGCAGCCTCAATGGGCAGGGCTTGAGTCTCACTGGGCAAGGGAAGGACTCTGGATTTATTATGAACTCCACACAAAGCCATTGGAGGAATCTCAGCACAGCCGTGATGCCATCTGATTCCATGAATCATGAACACAGAAGCATGAGTCCCCAGTCTTAAAGAAATCTAGACACACTAAAGAAACCCTAAGTGTAGTCAAAGGCACTTGTTTAGACATATCACTGTCTTAGGCTGCTCAGGCTGTCATAGTAAAATGGCCTAGTCTGGATGCTTACATATCACCACTTGATCCACATAGTCCTGAATGGCTGACAAGTTCAAGATCAAGGCTGTGGTCAGAATAGGTTTCTGAAGCAGATGCTCTTCCCCAATACAGACAGCTTCTGCATATGCACACCCAGGAGAACATGAGCCCTCCTTGTTCTTAGGAGGACAGCAATCCCAACAGTGACCCTGAGGACTGCCCTTAACTCTAGCTATTTCCTAACAGTGGTCCTGTTTCCAAACCACTCACACTAGAGTTAGGGTTTTACATATGAATTCCCAGAAAAAAACAGCACAGTCTACAGCAACTGTATTGCTACAGAGAACTTTTTTTTTTTGAAGATTAATTTATTTTTATTGGAAAGTCAGACATAGAGAGGGAGAGACAGAGAGGAAGATCTTCCATCCCGTGATTCACTCCACAAGCAGCCACAACATCTGGAGCTAAGCTGATCCAAAACCAGGAACCAGGAGGTTCTTCCGGGTCTCCCATGTGGGTGCAGGGTCTCAAGTCTTTGGCCCATCCTCAACTGCTTTCCCTGGACACAAGCAGGGAGCAACATGAGAAGCAGGGCTGTTGGGATTAGAACCGGCGCCCATATGGGATCCCGGGCGTGCAAGGCAAGGACCTTAACCACTGCGCTATCGTGCCAGGCCCCCTGATACAGAGAACTTGATGGAACACATTCCTTCCTGCTCCCAGATGGTCAACTTCAGAGGAACTGATGGGGAAGTGCAACAGTGAACTCAGGGTCAGCCGTTGCAGAAAGAGGGACAGTACAAAGCACCTGATGCCGGAACCCCTGGAGCAGGGCTCTCCATCTGGGGCGATTCTGATTCAGCACCTTGAATATGTGACAGGGCAAAGGTAGTGCTCTCCGAACCCTGCTCGGTGATGAGTACTGCTCAAATGTAGTACTCCCTGGACCATACTCAGTGATGGATGCAGGGCAAATGTAGAGCTCCCTGATCACATTCAGCAGTGGCACCGAGGATACAGCTAATTCCCAGTCACCAGAGTACAAGGCAGAAAAACAATGTGTTCCTCACACTTTCACCTGAAGACCCCATCCACCTCAATCACCTACCATGTTAGCCTTCTTGTTCAAATGACTTCTGTCTTTCTAGATTACATGACCTCTGTGTCCATGAACCCTGCTACCTGCCGAACCTCTGACCATCACATTCAGCCCTCAGGACTTGGATAGCCACCCATAATTTGTGTTTTGTTCTGTGATCCTTGGTTCATGACCAGGCCAGGAACATGTGCACAAGGCAAAGACAATGACCTTCAGTATAGAAGTCAAGGACCCTGGCTGGAAAACTTGAGCCTGGCCTGAGACCTTTGCCTGCTGGTCAAGGGCAGCTGTGGACCAGCCAGTTCAAGGCCTCCCTGTTGGGCAACTGGGAGGGACAGTGAGGGTTGAGGCAGGTGTGGTTGCAGGAGCAGGACAGCAAAGACATACCTGTGTTGGGACCATGGAGAAGTGGCCCACTTCGGGAGCTGCCTGATGTGCAGACTACGGAGCCTGTTGGAGGACATTCTGTAGTCCTCCTGGGACCTCCCCATAGTCCCCAAGTTGCATGGATGGTCTCCCTACCTCACTTCCCTGAAGCCCTGGCACTGAGCCACATCAACAAAACAGCAGCTTCTCTGCTCCCTAGAGCAAGAGAGGGGCTAAGAACCAAATCAGAAAATGCAGGAACATGCATTCTCCATGCTAGGCTTACCCCAGGTTTACAGGTTCTCAGCCCAGTGTTCATTACATCTATGTTGGCCCCTTAAGGAAATCCACAAGAATCCAAAAGATCGCAGCTTGTCTCTTGCAGTCATCTGTGATGGAAATGGCAAACCTGGGAGGATACTTGCTAAGACAAGTACTCTTACTATTGTCCCTTCCTGCAATGTCTAAACACCCAGGGAATTCTCACAGTTCCTACTTCTGAAGTAGTTCCCTCATCCAGAACTCCTTCGACCCCACGCTACAGCCTTGGCCACACCAGTGGTAGTTTATACAGATTGCTGCAGTCACATGGTGTGGTCTCAGGTCCTTCACTCCTGCTCCTCCGAAACCCTCTTCCCACACAGCAGATGGCAGCTCCCATCAGAACCTTCCAGGATCTTTCCAGTACCAATTCCTTATCCAAGCCTGCAAGAGCCTTGGCTTCTGGGCCTGCAGCCTTGCCCTCCCTCCACTTCCTTAACACCTGCCTCCCCATGGTCCTCAAGCTCAAGTTTACTCCTGTCCCAGGGATTTTGTATCTGCTCTTCCTTCTGCTTGCAATGCTTTCTCCACACATTTGCATGGTGGCCTGCTCACTTACATCTTTCTCTAAGTGTCACCTCCTCAGAGAAGCCTTCCCTGACCATGCTAGCCAAAGCACCCCTACTGCCATGTCTTTATCTTCATAGCTCCTGACAGTACCTGACGCTGTCTTATTCTCTGACTTACTTTGTGTTTATTCAATGCCTCCCATTCTAGGAAATGAGAGTCTCCGGCAGACATGCTGGCTTTCTTGCTCCTGAATCCCAAGCCTTGGAGTGGCATCGGATCCCCAGGAAATACCTAGTGAACGTCACCTGCCTGCATCCTGGACTCTGAGCACTTTGGCCACCTGTGCACGCCCCCTTGCAGGTCTCCCGGGGAGGGGGCCCAGATTAAGCTAATACATATTTAGTAGTGGCATGTGAATGCATTGTTGCTGGGGAAGACCATGTTTGGGTTTTTCTCTTGAGGCATGGGAAGAACTGGAATTCTGCCCCTTTGATGGAGATGGCCCTGTGAACCAATATATAGATGTATGTGTGTGTAGTTTAATTAACCTTTCTGTGATCACTGTAGACTCACAGAGTCGTAATAAACAGTGGAAAGAGAGCACACATACCCTTTGCCTAGTTTTCCCAATGACAACATCTTGCAAAACTACAGGTTAAGTTCCCAACCTAGACTAAGTCATGATTACTGGCAAGACACAGAGCACCTGCCTTGCACAAGGAATTCCGTGCTGCCATTTATGTCCACTCCTTCCCCTCACCTGACCATCTGTTGTCCTTTCCAGACCTTTGCATTTTTGCCTCCTACATTCCTACAACATTGTCAGACCCTTAGCACTGCTAAGGCCCATGGCTGCCTCAGGTCCATCTGTGCTGCCCCATTCCTCCTAAGCCACGTTGTCTGACCTTTATCCTTAAGTGACATCCTGACTTTCAGAGCCCCTCTATCCTACTTCACTGGGAGTATTTTGCATGGATCTCTGTCCTCTTGGGAGGCAGTATCTTGCTCTGCAAAGAAACAGACTGAATTGTGCCCTCCAGTTACCTATTCCTCAGTCTCCTCATCTGAAAATGGGGTTAGCAAGGTCAGCCTCACCACACCTTGGAAACTGAACAACACAGTGAGACAAGGGCCTGGCATGTGGTGGGCACTTGCAGTGTGGTAACGAGGGAGGGGACCCCAGGATCAGCTGTAATTCCCAGCCAGCCCACAAAACTAATTTGGCCCTGAACATACATTATTTCCTGATTTGATCAGAACCAGGAATGGCACCTGATTCTAGAGCAGCAGCTTGTGCACAGCTGCTGACATTTGGACTGTCATTGTCTCCCAAAAGGTGTCAGGGATCTGCATTATCAACAATAACCATTAAACAACTTGCTGTGTGACTGTATTCAGTTTCTTGATCCCTCAGAACTTGGATTTCTGGCTTCCTCTTCCCCCTAGCTTCATTATCCAAAGAAGTTTCCCTCCTCTGCTATCGGTTCCAGGGATCAAGTATATAGATGAGTTTTTTCCTTTGAAGAAGAGGCTCTGATGGTTTAAGGACATTCCAGACCACTCTTCAGGAGATGGCTGGGTTTTGTCCCCAGTGAAGCATGCTCAGCTTGCTAAACACAGCCAGGGCTCTCTTGGCAGAAAATTAAGCAGCACCTCCTCCAGGAAGCCCTATCTGGCCCTGGAGACAAAGGTTGAGCTACTTTTAAGCTTGTCCCTCCCAGTCATCCACCAGGGGACTCCAGAGGAAGAAACTAACCAGTCTCAAGGACCAGAGCCTGGTGGCCTGGAAACCAGGTGTGGGAATGCGGTATAAACACTCCAGAGTGAGGCTTGACTCAGCCCTGAGCAGGTGCACCGCCTGATACTGAGAGGTTCCTGAGTAAAATGTGCACTGCTGGCCTTGAGGCATGCAGGGTATCCTGTGAAGCCAAGGAGGGCCCGAGTTAACAACCCACTCACCTAGCTCCTGAGGATGTAAAGGACCCTGCCTTTTAAAAACATCTGCACTGTCCTCCTCTTGTACCATGCTCAGGGATGTCTACAGCCACACTGTCTGTAGCCACTGGTGCCAGGTAGGTGATCAGTTAGATCCACCTGCATTAAACAGAAATGAACCATTCAGCTTCCCAGTCAATGTCTGCCACATCTCAACTCCCCAGTCCATGCTGGCCATGACTCACATGGTGCAGCTATAGAACATCCCATCACCATGGAAAGCTCCATCACCCAGTGCTGCTTGGTCCTGCCTGCAACTTCCTAGCCCAGCCCTCTCCACCTCTGGTTATGAATTTGCTCATCACCCTTCCGCTTCTTTCTCCTTTCTTCCTTGAGGAGTTAGGCTGGATGAAAGGGGGCTCCAAAACAGTGTGTCTGCTCAGGATGCCAGCATTGGTCTCATTCAGAAAGACGACTTTGCAGGTCAGTTCAGACTGGGGCAAGCTCCCAACCTACTGGGACCTGCAGTCTGATCATCAGAAGAGGAGACACACATACATGCACACACATATTCACAGGCACATGCAGGGATGTGTGATGATAGGGGCAGAACCTGCAGCAATGGGTTCACAAAGCGGGGACATTAGGAATTGGCAGCTACCCCCAAAAGTTAGATGCAGCATGGGTGGAGCCCATTCCCTAAAGTCTGTGGTGGGAGTGGGCCCCCACTCACACTTTGGATTTCTACTGCTGGCTTCCAGAACGGTGAGCAGAGTTCTGCTACTTAGATTAGCCAGTTTGTGGGTTTGTGGGAATTCATTAGCGGCAGCCCCAGGAAATGAATACAGACCATCTGGAGATCTCCACTCTGCCCCACCCAGCCTTTTCCCCTCTGGGAGCCATCTTGAACCATGGGGCCCTCTGAATGTGAGCCTTTAGGCATTGGCACCCATGGTCCCTGTGTGCCAACCAGTGGAGGATCCTCCACCTCCCCCAGGAGGGATGCCTGGCACTGGACAGGGGGCAGTGCTTCATGCCAGACCAGCAGGGCACCAGAAAAGTGCTGGGAAATGCAAGGAGAGCCTGCAAACCCCACCACTTTCTCTCCTTTGCATCTCCTTGTGCTGTCAGCAAAGCACCAAGACCCAAGCCTATCTAGCCCCAGTCGCAGAGAGGAGCCCGACTGCTCACTTCATTCATCACATACAATCAAAGGGCTGCTCGAGCCTTTGGCAGGCAATAAAATACAGGAAGGAGCTACATCACCCACCAGTTACTGGAGGTGTTGGCACAGCTGAATGGATGTGGCCAGTAGAGTCCATGCCAAACAAAGCCACCTGCACGCCTACTATTTCCTCTGCCCACCATGCTGCCCACGCAGCACGCCTTCCTCCACACACATCACCTTCACAGGGAGGCCACATCACAGAACCTGTTTGTGAGGGCTGCTTTTTAAAAATATGCCCATCAGCTCCTTTAGGATCCCACCACAGACTCAAACTGAAATGAAGAGAGCAAGTATCCGGAAGTCCCCAGTTCATTCCACCACTCTTCCACTCCTGGCCCACTCCTGGACTTACAATGCAACACAAACAGGAGCAGACCCCACAGCCAGATGCCATTTAGTAATGAGTTGGCCCTGGACCAGCCATGCCCTCTGACCTCACGGGTTCTCCCCTTCTTTACCCTTCACCCCATCTTCCTGCACTTTGCCCTGCTCATTGCTTGAACATAGGAAGGACATTAACAGTGTCTTCTTGAATAACACCACTGCCTCCCTCCCTGCAGCTCATACATGGAACTCCCGGAACACGTCACCCACAGGTTCTGAGCCTCAGTTTCCCTGAAAGCATCTGACTGTCCCAAAGGGAGCTTTCTTTGGGGACCAAGAGAAGTGAGGCACTAAGTGCTTAGGAGTATGGCACATGAGAAACACTCAATGAACAGCTGTGAGCACCAATGTGCCTGGCATACGCTAAGCATGCATGTTAACACACCAAAAGCACTGTTCTAGTTGCTGAATTGTCCTCTGGCAAAACCCAACCCCAGCCACAGACCCTCATCATCACAGGTGTGACTGTACCACCATGCAAGTCACTGTCCTCACAACATTCCAACCTTATCCAGAGAATTCTAAGTCTAAATCCCCCTGCCAAGGTTAAGAGCAAGATGCATGGGACCAGCACTGTAGTGTAGTGTGGAAAATCACCACCTGCAAAGCCAGCATCTCCGGCATCCCACATGGACATCAGGTCATGTCCTGGTTGTTCCACTTCCCATCCAGCTCCTTGCTAATGGGAAAAGCAGTGGATAATGACCCAAATGCTTGAGACCCTGTTATCCAAATGGGAAACCTGGATGAGCATGCTGCCTCCTGGCTTCAGCCTGGTCCACTATTGGACACTGCAGCCATCTGGGGAGTATTGTCAGCAGACTGAAGATCTTTCTCTGTCTCTCCTTCTCTCTCTGTAACTGATTTTTAAATAAATAAATAGATTAAAAAAGAAAAAAGAGCAAGACCCCACAAAGAGGTCTTGAATATTCCAAATAACATCTCTTCCTACAAGACTTGCACACACACACACACACACACACACACACACACACACACACACACACACGCCTGTGGAGCCAGGTTGGGCATTCATTGCCTCTAACCCATCACTGACCCTTCCTGAAGGCTGTCCAACTGGATTGGGCAGCAGCACTGGATTTTTCCACCACAGCTTGCCCTGCTATGCTCCACCTCTCCAGCTTCCTTTGCAGGAGGCTTCCTCTGTAGCTCCATCTATTTCCATCAGGAAGTCTTGGTGAGGAAGCCCCATGTGTTCCTGCAGTAACACAATCCCTCTCTAGGCTCAGACCCACTGAGAGCCCTGCAGAAGGAACCCAGTATGAGCCCATTCTCCTGCCCAAGAGGGAAGAAAGCATAAAGAAATCCAGCAAGACGCATTCATTCTTCATGTTCCCTGAGATGGTGAAGTGCCTTCTTACCAGTCCCTGAGCTCTAACCAGTCAGGTGCCAGGTTTAGCCTCATGCATTTTCACCAGAGCCCTAGGAAGGCACTAAGTCAAGAAACCTCTTCATCTTTGCTGACACTCTGAGTGAGGAACTCCCCACCTGATGTTGATCTTGGGTGACCTCAGAAGCCACCTACCTCTAGTACCAGTGTGGAGCTTTGGAGCAGGGGAAGGCTTTGTTTCAAGTTAAGGTTTTCCTTACACTCAGAAGCAACTGGCCCTGGAAAACATGGCTTTGCAGTCAGGGAGGCATGGTACAGACTGCAGTTCTGACCTCCAAAGCTCCTGGATTTCCTCCTGGGACAGGGATCTGATGGAACATCAAGAGTGGGCAAACAGTCCCAGCAAATCCCCCAGCTTCACGGCATATGTGCCCTTCCTGGTAACTGCATGGATCCACCCCCTAACACACTGGCAAAGTGATAATTAGTGACAGACTTGTGATGAATATTCTGAATAACATCTCTTCCTACAACAGTCAATGGAGACAAAGGGCATTGCATGAAATGTGGGTGGCACACAGGGATATGAACATGGATATGGGACAGCTTCCATCATGAATTGATATCAGTCCTCTGAGGATCTACTCCCTGTGACTGGGGCCTTGGCTGGTGGATTTCTTCCCCAGTCTCCCAGGAACACAGACTCCAGGGAAAGAAGACTCCAGGATGTCACTCTTCTTCTGCCCTGTTTAACAGCAGCCAGGAATGCTAATAATGCACAGCTTAAGAGAAACACAGGGGAAAATTTTAGAGGAATAAGCCAGAAAGTAGTGGTGAGCAAGGTGACTCACCATTTCTGGGGGAAAGAGAAAAGGTACTGATTCATGTTGACCTCCCCCAGCGCCAGCAAAGGAGACCCTCTGGAAGCCTCAGCTCTGCCCCCACCTCCTTGGACACGCATGCTGAGCTTCAAATTCACTGTGATTTGGCTGCACATGGAACCACGGCAATGCCGGTGACACCATCCCTTGGCCTCTCCCTCCTACTCTGCCAGGCATCCAAACATAGCAAACTGGGTGGAAGGGCTCCGAGGGCCAAAGAAACAAAGGATAGAACCTGGTCCTATCCCAGCCACCTCCACTACAGATGACAGTCAGCCCAGGGAAATCCAGCTCTTCTGGAGCTTAAAGGGAACAGCACATGGAAAGGATTGCCATCAGCAGCATCTCCCCTGCTAACACCAGGATGCTGCACTCACTCTTGTGGGATGTTCTATTTCAATGATGAGACTGAGCTCTCCCAGGCCAAGAGGGTCACTAGCACATGGATCCTACCATGTACTGAGAGTCCCCTGCAGACAGACGGGTCCCTTTACAGGAGTCAGCTGATGCCACTTCCTGCTTGGAGTGCTGTGCTGTCACAGTGGTGGGAGGGAGCAAGAGGCCCCTGAGATGTATGCCCTTCACGTGGGGGCACTGAGGTCCAGACAAATTCACAGGCCTGCACACAGGCTGCAGTGTTGGCTTCAAGAAGTCTCAAAGTTGGTCTACCATAGCCACAGGCCACAGTGCTGCCCCTCCTGTCCTCACTGGGACGAAATTAACATCCAAACCACAGCATTACCTTTCAAGGATTAAAATGGAACACCAGGAATACATATTATAGAAAGGAAAAAAAATACCAGCTGAATAGAATCTCAAAACTATGCATTGAACCTTCCAGTGCAGTTCAGGATTTTTTGGAACCAAAGGGAGGCTCCCAGGAGCAGCCAGAGATGAGAGGAGGTAGCTGTTGGGAGTTTCACAGACACACTCTCGGGTCACTTGCACAGCCCCTCTCCTTGCAGTGCTCCCATGGAGCCGTCACTCAGCCTCTCCCCTTGCAGTGCGCCCACAGGGCCCTCTCACAGCCCCTCTCCTTGCAGTGCTCCAATGAGGCACTCACACAGCCCCTCCCCTGGCAGTGCTCCCATGGGGCACTCACTCAGCCTCTCCCCTTAGCAGTGTGCCCACAAGGGCCTCTCACAGTCCCTCCCCTTGCAGTGCTCCCATGGGGCACTCACACAGTCCCTCCCCTGGCAGTGCTCCCATGGGGCACTCACACAGCCTCTCCCCTTAGCAGTGCATCATGGGGCCTTTGCACAGCCTCTCCTCTTGCAATGCGCCCACAGAGCTCTCACACAGTCTCTTCTCTCAGAATTGTTCCCACATGGCCCTTGCACAGCTTCTCCCCTTGGCAATACTCCCTCCTTGGCTGTCCATACAGCTTCCACAGTTGCTTCCAGTCAAGGCTCAGGTAACCCATCCACTCAGTGAATCTCCCTGACCTCTTTCAAATGGTCCCTTGACATTTCCTATCTCCTGTATCCTACTGAGTTTTGTCATGGCAATCACTGCATTCTAATAAACTGCACACTTTATTTACTGTTTATTGTTTATCACCTTTTACTTTTAAATAATATTTACAAGGTGTTGGGGCTTGCTCCCATATCCACTGTGTCTAGAATACCATCGGACACATTATGGGTGCTTGGTAAATAAATACTAGTTGAATGAGAGTAGCACCTACACACCTCCTACACACACACACACACACACACACACACACACACACACACACACACCTCTGTCCTCTTCTCTCTCCCACCTGTACCCTAAGCCTTCTTCAAGGTTCAACAAGGATAGTTCTTCCTATAATTCAGAACAGTCACTCATATCATTGCCCAGCCCTCCATTAAAACTCAGATCCTGTATCTGTAAATGGTTTTATATAGACAAAAATATCTGGAAGGACACACAAGAAGCTGATGCCACCAGCTGTCTCCAAGGCATTCGATGGCTGGGCACCAAGACTTCTTACCCCGTATGCTTATACTGTCGGGATTTTGAACATGGCAATCTAATTACCTGTCGAATCTGAGGGAAAGACTCACAACATGCACATAACCCTCAGCTCTTGCTCCAACACTGTCTGAACACAATTTTTTGGGGGGGCAGCGGTCATGGGGAAGTCACTAGCCTTGGCACAGGCTGGTGAGAGAGAGTGGTAACTCTCTACTTCTCTGGTATCCACATCTTCTGAAATGCATTACATTTACCATGAGATACTTGAAAAAGTTTCTGGCAGACAGAAGACTAGGAATGCATGCAAACTCCCCTGCATGCATAAAACACGGAGGCTTTGTGTCAACTCACGAGTTCCCTTACCTTTCCTCCTGCTTCTTCCCATTTTGAGTTTACATTGAATGGATTTCAGCATAAGCTGCCCAAGCTGGCGCCAGGTTGCTGGCAGCGCAGGCGAAGGACACAGGCAACCCCTTTGAGAGGCTGCATGGGTGGGCTACCCATGGGTAAGGTGGCCTCATGGACACAAAGACATACACAGGAGCAATGGTCACAAGGCAGAGACCTGTGGGTTCTAAGACTTTCCTATCTCGCCTTTAGGACTTCCACATTGTTTCATATTTTCTGCCCAGGGGATGCTGATCCAAAGTTATATTTTCCTCCCTACATTTATCCTGGCCAGGGGTAGGGGGAGAGTGGGGAAGGATGCATGTATGAAGGGTCATTGGCTTCCCTAGGCCATGGTCTTCCTAAGGACAGAGTCCCTATCTAATTCATCAGTGTCTTCTGTCTCCAGCCTGAGATCTTGTGCTATGCCTCCTGATGAATGAATGAATACTTCTCACCCTCTCTCAAGGAATGACCAGATGTACCTGAACACTGAAGCCAGAGAGCACCACTCGCGGCCTCAGCCTCCAGGCATTGGCACTCAGTCCAGGGCAAGGAAAAGGAAGGCCAAGGTACCCCATTGTGGCTATCGGAAGGCTTTCTAAGATGGACATGGGAAGCCTTTCCAGTGGCCCGGCCTCTAACACATTTGGGTTCTGAGCAGATGATGCTGGTTCTACACTTGTGGGTCATTGTAAACTTTGCTAATTGTCTTGTATTCCCTTCTAGACATTTACCTTAAGGAGGTAATCATTAGCAAGATTCAATTAAAACTATGTGCATGTGACTTAAAATAGAGTAAAAGGGCAGACATTTGGGCTAGCAGTTAAGACACCACTTGGGACATATACATTCCCTATCAGAGGACCTATCTACAAGCTCTGGCTCCACCCCCTACCCCAGCTCCCTGCTAATCTATGTCTCAAGAGGCAGCAGTGATGGTGCTTAGGTCCCTGACCCCATGTGGGAGACCCAGACTGAACTTCCGGCTCCTGAGTTCAGTCTTCTGTAATTGTGGGCATTTGGGGGATTGGATTAGTGAATGGGGGATCTCTCTCCCACTCTCTCTCTCTCTTTCTCTCTTTCCTCCCCCACCTCAAATAAGTAATAAAAATTTTTAAAGAAAAATAAAGTTGCAAAATAGCCTGAAAGTCAAACTGTGAGAAGCTAGGTAAGTAAATGATGGTCTATCTATCTAATTGATTACTTTAACATGAAATTGCTACAGAAATGAGTTTGTTGCTAGAGAAAGCCATTTGTATGACATTACATGACAACATGGGTTACCCAAGAACTGGAGCTGTTATTGTAACACTCCAGCTACACTTAAATGATGATCAGCTACACACTGATGATGATATTATGTGACTATATGGCTTCATGGTATCAGTGTTTGGAGTGAACAGGATTTGGGATAGTTTTTCTCTTCTTTTTATTTGTATTTCTGATGTTTTCATAAGAAGTATGTGCTGTTTTGCATTAGTGAAAAATAACAACCCAAGTTACATTTAATCCAGAACAGAAAGGCACGATTCTCCTGGGTTAGCACAGACACTAAGAAGACAAGAGTCAGTGTTGTAAAAGTAGAGCCAGGTCCAAAATCCTGCTGCAACTGCTTCCAAGTTTACCAACATGCCAGTTCCACTCTCCACACTTCCTCCCCAAAGAGCAACCAAGGCACCGTAAGTGCGTGGAGTCACCATTGCGCAGGTCTCACCTCAGATGGGACAGTGGAGGGAGGAAGCCAAAAAATGCACTGACTAAAGACACACTGACCAGCCAGGGACCTCTTTGGGAAGTGGAGTAAATAAGCGCACCAGAGACAGGATCAACGTGAACTTCTGAGAAGCAGGAATGTCGAGCAGAGTTTCTAACCCACTGTGATCCAGACAGTATCATCCAGAAGTCCAGGATAGAGTGAACATTTCCTCATAGGGAAGGCTGACCAGAAGCCCATGCCTGGGAGCAGAATCACGTGCCGAAGAGTGGCTGTGGGATGGCCGGAGTCCAGGGATTATGACGGACTCCATCAGGGGCGGAAGCTTTCCTGCCTGGATCCCTTGGCAACAGTGGTTGACATTC
Organism: Ochotona curzoniae; assembly: GCF_017591425.1. NCBI lineage: Eukaryota > Metazoa > Chordata > Mammalia > Lagomorpha > Ochotonidae > Ochotona > Ochotona curzoniae. The sequence goes on from NW_024465451.1 coordinate 11,184,462, forward strand.
CGCAGCCAGTTCCCGGGGGGTTCCTCTGAGAGCTTCAAGACTCCTGCTGCTGCTTTGGCTTCTCTGGCCTTTGTTCCAGCTTTTACAGGCACACAGTGAGAAAGATCTGGCTGCGGTGTCCTCTGTTCAGGGAGTCCCGGATGAACTGCTCGGGGGCAGATGGAGCTGGCTCTTGCTCAGTGCCGGCGTCCGCAAACAGGAAGAGCGCTTATCACACTGGACTCTCCTGTTCTCTTGTGTCCATCCTGCCAAATGGACAGAAAGGAGATGAGGAGGATGGTGCGGGGAGTGGGGCACGTGAGGGGTCACTAGGGGTCGAAAGCGTAGAACACAGAGGGTGGTAGGAAGGACCCAGAGATGGCACAGCATGGTCAGAGATGGCAGTACACAGAAAGAGGGGCAGAAGGTGTGAGCAGGAAGGCAGGGCCGGCTTGCCATGCCCTCCTTACCTCCTGCTCTGCCCATCTGCCTCCCATTCCTTGCCTTCTGGCCCAGTAGGGGCCGTCCCAGCCCCTCCTCCCAACTCATACCTATGATGGGCCCTCCTCTGAGCCCCGCCAGAAAAATCAACTTACTTCACCCATTCTTGGGCCTGTATGCCTCCTGTTGCAGCTGCTAGGTTTCTTGAGCTGGTCAGGCCATCTCTCCAGGTGCCGCCTCCTGGGCCTCAGGCTCAGCTTTGCAATGTGGGCTTTCAGAACCTCCTTTCTTCCCAGTCTTCAGGAAGGTGTCAGGATGTTTCGTCCTTCGACTAGACAAGATCCAGCAGCAATGAGCAATGCAGAGCCATTTCCAAGCCACCAGACTGGGAGGGACAGGAAGGGGAGACACGGGGCCGCCCTGGGTGATCTGGACCATCTGGCCACCTCATCCGGGTTTATGAGCGAACATGTAGACAAGGAAGACCAAGCTGGATCACAACTCTCCCCTCGTGTGCAGCAGAGTCCATATAGGCACTGAGACCTTTCATCTCAATTTCCTAATACACATGTGAGCTGATCCAGGCACCCAAGACCTACACATCCCGGACAGCCTCCACTTTACAACATATAGAAACTAAGCAGCAACTGCGCTCCTTACAATGGTCTCATGTGGCACTTCTGTCAGTCTTCTGGGGTGAATCTGCCCCTGAGCTAGTCACCCCAGCAGGTGCTCGCCTGGGTACTGCACAGGACAGGCATGTTATCAAGCAGGAGCTCAACATAACGCAGGACTGTTGGTCAAGCTTGGCTGGGTAAACATCGTACCGACACAGCCTGTGGTGCTGCCATTGGAACCCAGCTCTGGGGGCTCACATCTCAAAGCATATGCTCTGTGCTGCTGAATCTCCAACTGCAGTGTGCAACAGAATCACTGGGTGGTCTCTGGTCCCAATTCTAGGGTGTCAATGCAGTTAGAATGTCAAGGGAGGGATGCCTAGCAATGTGTATTTCTAACATGCTGCCTGGTGTTGTTACTACGCTGCAAGAATTATTGGTCTATACCAAGAGAGCACAAAAAAAATTGGTGGTAAAAACATTCATTTTAAGATAAAGAAAAGGGGGAGTGAAAGCTGTCGAGTGCATGCAAAACTAACAAATTCACCTCATCACGTTAATCAAGCTTGGATAAGGTAAGTAACTTATTCCAAGAAAAGGCAAAACACAGATTCCCAGCAGCAAAACCCTGCTAGAAATCTCAGAAGCGCTGTTCTCAAAATAATAAATGGGAAATCTTAGAAAAGCTTCTGGTGTGAATGTCTGACCTTGTGGTTGTGACTCTGGTTATGCCGTACTCATGTGGGAAACCTGGATGAACCTCCTGGCTTTGTCTTGACCCCACGCTGGCCATTGTGGACCACCAGGGGAATGAACTAATGGGTAGAATAGTCTTTCTGTATCTCTCTGTTTCTCCCCCCGCTAGCAGAAAACCTTTCAAAATAAATAAATAAAGAGGGAGGGAGAGAGAGAGAGACCAGAAAAGAGAGTGAGAGAGGGAGAGAGACCTTCATCCAGGGTTGGAGTAAGTGACTGGGTTTAATCCCAAGCTCTGGCTTCTGACTCCAACTTAGTTAATGCATCCCTGGAAGGCAGCAATGATCACTCAGGGTGTTGGGTTCCTGTCACTCAAACATGACAGCTGGGTTGGGTTCTAGCTGCATGCCTCCACACCACCCTGCCCTGGCTGCTTGCAGGTACTTGGTAAGCAAACCAGTGGGTGCGAATTCTCTCTCTCCCTCTCAGGTAAATTTAAAAAAAAAATCATCTTATCAACAACAAACATGGCTTTCCTATCACTGGAGTCACATGGGTAAAGAGTGTCTACACCTGCCCAATGCAAGCCTCTCTGTGGCACCCCCACCTGAAGCACTCGCTCCAGGTGAGGGTGGTCACTAGGTGATGCTCTGAAGAAGCAGTTCCTGGCTTTCCGCAAGTTCAACCATGAGCTTGCTGCCTTGACCTAATAACTGATTTTCTTAGAATCTGCATAACCCCTGTGGTGGCCTGGGCTCATTCCCCCAACCTGACCTGATGTTACTGAAGCTTGATGATGACAGCACACAGACTCTCCACTACGAAGGACACTGTGCCTAAGGCTTCAGCCTGAATCTCAGCTTGGACTTTTTCACCTTCGCTTGTCCTTCTTATTTGGCCCCACTGGTCTTCCATAGATCTCTTTTTATCTGCAAGGATGTTGCTCGTGTGTTTGCCCCTCTAGAGCCTCTCCTAACTGTGGGTCCAAGCAGTTCCCACCCCAACTCCTTCCATCACATTCCATCCCATCAGCCTCTTCCATTTTCTTTGTTTCTTAAAAATTTTTAGATGGGTTTTGTTTCCTTTTTCTTTTTTTGAACATTTATTTTTGTTGGAAAGGCAGACATACTGAAGAGGAGAGATAGAGAGGAAGATCCTCTGTCCGATGATTCACTCCCGCAAGCGGCCGCAACGGCTGGAGCTAAGCCAATCCAAAGCCAGGAGCCAGGAGCTCCTCCAGGTCTCCCACGTGGGTGCAGAGTCCCAAGGCCTCAGGCTATCCTCTGCTGCTTTCCCAGGCCACAAGCAGGCAGCTGGATGGGAAGCAGGGCCGCAGGGATTAGAACTGGCAACCATATGAGATCCTGGTGCGTGCAAGGCAAGGACCTTAACCAGCACGCTATGATGCCAAGCCCAGCCTCTTCCATTTTCTTTCCGGCTCCCATCTTTGTCTGGAACATTCTGTGTATCATTTATTGGCTTATTAATGCCTGACACCAGGAATGCAAGCCCCAGAAGCGAAGACACTTGATTGTGCTCCTCAACCCCCATAATCCAGCACTCAGAGCAAGCTGGGTGCAAAGCAGCCGTCCCCACAGAGCTGTGAATGAGTGCTTGGAGCATACCAGCAATCTCTCCCTCCATTACTGTCCCCAGAACTCAGGACGTTCTTCTTGTGCCATTTCTGGTGGTATAAAGGTGCTTTGAAAACTACAGTCTGGATTAAAGGGTAAGCTTTTTGTGATGCCAAAAAAATATGAAATTGATATGTAATTGCACCATTTACACATTTTCCATGAACTTTTTGAAGACCTGTCACAGACATGGATTTCAAAAGGTCTGGCACAAAAATAAACTTTTTAGGGCCCGGCGCGATGGCGCAGTGGTTAAGGTCCTCGCCTTGCACGCCTGGGATCCCATATGGGTGCTGGTTCTAACCCCGGCAGCCCTGCTTCCTATCCAGCTCCCTGCCTGACCCTGCACCTGCCCCGCTTCCCATCTAGCTCCCTGCCTGACCCTGCACCTGCACCTGCACCTGACCCAGAAGAGGCTCCTGGCTTCGGATCGGCATAGCATCGGCCGTTGCGCTCATTTGGGGAGTGAACCATCGGACGGAAGATCTTCCTCTCTGTCTCTCCTCTCTGTATATCCACCTTTCCAATAAAAATAAAATAAATCTTAAAAAAAAATAATAAAGTAAACTTTTTAAAATTCCATTTTCCCATAGACTTTCTGAAGCCAATGCCAAAGAGAGAAGACAAGAAGTTCTAGGGGTGGGGGAAGGAGTTTGCTGAATCACCTCTCAGCTCCAGTGCCCTTTCACCTAGAAAGGATCCTAGTGAGACAGGTTTCTCTGGATAATGGGATTGGGAGGCAACAAAGTGGCGTGGAATGATGAGATATTTTGGGGTCAAAAGATTTAGATTCAAATAAGAGTCGCTTAGATGGCTGAGCTTCAACTTTCTCATCTGTAAAATGGGACATTGATGACATTTAAGGCATGAGGTAACTGAAAACTAAGCAAGTTAACAGATGCAGAAACTCTGTCAACAGGAAAGGACCATAATTTGTTGCTCCTTCACTGATGATAAAACCTTGTTGTCTTTGGAGGGAGCCAAATAGGTGGAATTCCTCGTGTGTGCACCCACTGCAGTCCTTCTCTGTCACCTTTCCTTGTTCTATTTAGGTCCCAGACCAGTAGCAACAGTAGCAGCAATCATGGGATGCCAGCACTGGCCATGCACAGCTCTGTGAGGCTGCCAGGGGAAGACCCATGGGAAGCTTGTGGAGGAGCATAGGAAGACCCACGGAAGTGAACTGTGTGAGAGACAGGAGACTCCACTCCCTTCTGGCCCATTCTCTGCATAGTCCAGAGCCTTAGAAGCAGGACACTCAGGGAAGCCAGGTCACACAGCTTTTATCCATGGTACCTGTAAATTACAAATATCACTTCCTCCAACTCAGGCATTTCCAGGCTGATTCTATAATGCCTTCCTTAACACACACACACAATATAATTACGTATATATATAATTTATTTCAAGGACAGAGTGACACAGTATAGAAAAAAAGAGATCTTTCATGTATTGGTTCAATCCCCAAAATGGCTGCAATGATCTGGCTTCGCCAGGCTTAGACCTGGCCAGAGCCAGCAATCAGGAATCCATCCAGGTCTCCCATATGGGTGGAAGGGGCCCAAGTATTTGGTCCAGCTTCTGTTGGTTTCCCAGGCACATTAACAGGGAGCTGGATCAGAATTGGAGCAGCTAGGAATCAAACTGGCCCTCTGATGCAGGATGCTGCAAACAGCAGCAGCTCAACCCTCTGCATCATGAAGCCAGGTCCTCTTCCATCTTCCTTAAGTGATAATGTTGACTACACATCATCCATTATACCAAGACAGAGTTCAAGCTTCTTCAGTAACTGCTTCTTATCCACATACAGCCAAACACAGCTGCTACACAGAGCCATGCCACATCCTCAAGAAGTTACAACACAGCAGCCAGTTCATGCCACAACATAGCCTATGGCCCATTTGCAGGCACAGAACTCAGTACTGATGGTTTTAGAGGTCACTTCAGGGAAGAATCATATGAGAGGGACCAGTGAGGAGTAAAATGAGAGTCTAAATTGGGTCAGCTTCCTTCTGTGGCTGAGTTCTCTTCTGGCATTGAAATGCTGTGTTTCATGGGGTGTCTGGCTCCTGGGTGAGTTTTCTGGTTTCTTGTAATGTTGTGGTGTCATATGTGTTAGCATCTTCTTGAATTAGTTATCAAGAGACTTAGTGAATGGGAGAGGTGCAACATGTACAAGGGGGAAGATAGGGAATTCGGTTCTGTGAGTTTTGGGTAAGGATAAGGAAGAGAGGTGGCTGCATCCTGGAATGGGAAGTATACGGAGAGCTGCAGCCTCGCTCAGTGGGCTTTGAGGCACCTGTGAACTCTCCAAGGCATCGAATGTACTTGAATGCACCTGGAGTTTGCACATGCTGCTGGGAAACGCCCCTCTCTGGATGGTAGTACATGTGTATGCCAAGGGGGAAGCCCAGAGAACTCACATATGGAACACCCTTGGCTCTCAAGGGATGAACAGAGACATGCCATAGAGGCAGCACAGGGCCAGGAAACCATGCAGCCCAGTGCAGCATCTGAAGCCACCTACTTCCCTGGAGGCAGGCCTCCCTGGTCATCCTCCTTGGTGTCTCTCTGTGTCTATCTACCTGTCTATCCCCTCCACCTACCACAGCACATACATCCACTTTTGTTTCTGGGCTACAGCAGAGAAGAACAACAGGGTTCTGTTCCTGTAGCCAAACCTTAGCAGCTGTGCCTAGGACTTGTTTATCGGGTCTCCTAGCAGGCACTGGAAAGGAGTATCTACAAAGGGGCTGACTACAGAGCCAGGCTCTGGGCTGAAGCCTCCAGAGCACCTGACTTCCAGTGGGACAGAGTTGGCCATGGAACATTCCATTAAAGAATGTCCAGCTCCCACCACTGCTTCCACTACTGCTCATGTTCATTTCCCCTTCCCAGGATCACTCTGCTTACCACTCAGACTGATCTGTTTCCATGGTGTGTCCCTCACAGCCTCATCATGGTATCTTTCCATGACACTTCCGAGATCTCGTTCCCAACTCAGCTTCTGCAGGAAGTCCCCAACCCTCCCTGCCCGAATCAATCCACAACTCTCACTTCCTGCTTTCACAGCACCCTGTGCTCAAAGCACTCTTCACATTGCACATGACCTCTGGCTCCAGCTTCTGCACTGGATCAAAAGCTGCATCAGGGGCCACAAATTCCAAGGCTTACAGGGCCAGGTAGCTGGCATCACTGGATGTAGCAACTTGTTCATGGGACAGGGATAATGGCAACTGTCTTGGTGTTGGCCAGACAAGAAATCAAGAGATGGGTGAGAAGGATATCACAGTTGGTGTGCTGAGTCAGAGGTATCTGGTCCTAACTCAGATGAGTGGTGGTGGCCCCTGTAGAGAATGTTCCACACAAGAACATGGCCAACATTGTCACAGGCTCGGGGTTTGGGTATAGATATTTGCATTTTCATGTGGCATCACCCATCTCACATATCAGAGGCAAATTCAGATTTAAGACGTCATGTTGTGAGCCAAATCAAATGCATCTGTAGCCAGAACAAGCTCAAGTGCCACCCGCTCACAGGCTCTACATTATACTGTTTCTTTCCGCACTGTCAGTGCCTGGCACAGTGTAGACACTCAATAAAAGCTTGCTGATGGAAGAGCAAATGGATGAATGAATAGACAAGAAGGAGCAGATGGGTGTGAGTGAGGAAACAGGATGGATGCCATGTGTCAAGACGCCAAGGGGTGGGCTGGGCACGCTCAAGGTGACCCCGTTGCCAAGCTGTCAGTGTGAACAGCAGTGTGGTCTTGCTTGTTGGCCAAGGGGAGGGTGAACGACTGTGTCCTGTGGATGTAGTCAGCAACCAGCTTTCTGAAAGCACTACTCGTTGAAGTTCTGCCTGCAGGCAATACATAGACAATAAGCTGGTGTGTGTGTGTGTGCACTCCCGTATGCAAGGGAAACCTCGCATGTCACAGACTCGACATGCCTCCCACCCCCAACCGCGACAAGGTCCACTTGAGAGCTTATGTGAGGGAAAGCAGAATTTAGCAAGGATGAGGCAGCCTAGAAGGACAAAAAAGGAGCCAACCAGGCACAGGGCTCCCCGCCTGCAGCCAGAGGCTCCCTCTCAGCTGCCTTGCTGACAACTCTGAAGCTCTAGGGAGGGTACAAGCCAGCCAAGCCTGGTGTGGGGCCACCCCACAGCCTCCAGGAACACTATGAGGAGGGTGTGGCATCTGAGCAGTCCCTGGGGAATGCCTGGGATTGCAAACGAGAAGTTATTTCAGGTTCAGCTGAGTTATAATTTATTTTTCCTAGCTGATCATTACTGTTGCTGGCTCTATAAATAACCACTTAGGGAGGCTGCTTTTCTGCCCCCGAAGCCTCCCAAAGCCCTGCCAGGTTCTCTGTGGTTGCTGGCCTGCCAAGCACATGGCACATTTCTTCTCTCTGCAGCTCTTCAGGGAATCCTTCTGTAGTGGCTGCCAAGGAATTTGCTGAGTTCTACTTGGTTCAGTTCTCCCCTTCCTGATCCGATGCCCCTCCTCTGGCAGCCCTTCTCTCCCACTCCTTCCACACCCCCCGAGAGGCTGCACACCCTGCCTGCACACATGGGCAGGTTCTGAGTCAAGGTCCCGGCCCCTCTGTGTTTACTCTGCTTCCCCCTCCATGCAACCTTCCTCGCTCAACACATGAGTGATTCGTACCAGAAATCCAGCTGCAGCATCGTTTGAAGCCAAAGCCAGGAAGACGATAGGGTTCCCTTGACAGCGTCAAGGGTAAAACCTCCAGAGAGGACACAGCCCCTGGGAGGAAAGCTGTACCTTATGTGAAGTCAGTCTGACCGGTTTAAATCATGCTGCATTTGGGGGTGATTTGGTTTAACTGTCCCTGACTCCTCCCTAGAAAAGCATTTTCTTGATATTATTTCAGGTTCTTACTCAGTGATCTGGAGTTCTCTCCTTTAACAAAAGAACCAGGAGAGAACTGATCTTCAAAATGGCCCAGCACGCATCAGTATTGCTGCCTCATGGTCACACCATGTGCTGGTGAGGTGGGCATCCTTGTGCCCACTTCATGGATGAGAATGGAAGGAAGGGATTTGCTTACTTAAAATCAGGCAGGAAAAAAGCCCAGTTCTTTCCACTGCAATTCCTCAGAGGAACTGAGCTGCTTCTCTTTCTATTTCTCAGCTGAGTTTGGCTGTCCATAAAGCAAGGACAACTTGGATCTGTAAGCACAGTGCATGAACAGCCACATCTGAGTTCGGTGGAGTGTTAACCAGGCACATTTCATCACTGCCTCTTGCATAAAGGCTATGGCCACATGGGTTGCTGTAATGATCTAAAAACATAAGCTTGGGATTGTTTTAAAAACTATCCAAAACTAATGTTATGTTAAAACTGATTCAAACAAAATAACAGAGATATAGGATTTCACAGTGATTCAGCTATAGCTTGCTGGGAACACCCTCTATGGCCCCTGGGTCTCTGCTGCGCTGAGGGTCACACTTGGGGCACATCAATGCAAACGTCTCGACCTTGCACTGTCTCTTCTTCTATGCCTGTGAGCCCTGGAAGCTTTTGGTCACACATCTTAGCTGTATACTATTAAGTACACTTGTACATGAGTGTGTATGTGTGTGTGTGTGTGTGTGTGAAAATTTATCTACTTTTCATAAAATATTTTGTTATTTTACTTGATTGGGGGGAGGGAGAGAGAGAGAGAGAGAGAGAGAGAGAGAGAGAGAGAGAGAGAGAATCATCTGTCTGCTGGATTATTTTCCAAATGGCTGCAATGGCCAGAGCTGGGTCAGTCTGTAGCAGGGAGCCAGGAGCTTCTTCTGAATTTCTCATGTTGGTGCAGGGACTCAAGGTTCTTTGCTGTTTTCCCAGGAATATTGGCATGGAGCTGGATTAGAAGTGCAGCAGCCTGAACTAGAATTGGCACTCTTAGGGGATGCCAGTGCTACAGGCGGAAGCTTAACCCACTATGCCATTACCCAGCCCATTATTCATATATTATAGCCTATCACCAAGCCCTGATTTACGTATTATATCCTTTACAGCAAAAGAGGAGGATAATATAACAAAAGAGGAGGATAGGATAACATGTGTCCATCTACTTATGAATATGTCTCCCTCTCAATCACATTTTTTCCCTGTCCCACAATGCACCATCTCACCTTCTGCAACCTCTAACACACAGCTGACTTGGGACACCACCCTCTACCAGGCTATATGTTCTGCATCCTCCACTTAGTCATTTCCCTTGTCTCTGGTAGCATCTGCCCTGGGATGGACACTGTGCTGGGGACACTCAGTTGAAAAGCTGGACGAGAAGCTCTTTTCTAGGAAGTTTACAACCCAGAGGGTGATACGATGTCAAATAGTGATGACAATAATGAAAAGGACAGTAAGATAAGGTGATATGACAGAAAGTGCTGGTCAGGGATAAGATGGTGGTCACACTGGACCAGCAGGCCCCTGAAGGGTAAGAGGGAGGTATCTGGGCAGGGACGACTCCCAAGGCAAAGGTCCTGGGGCAGGGAAGAAGATCAGTGTCGTTGCACCACACTAAGATGGTAGGAGGAGCAGCTGGGGAGGCCTGGGGCTCAGGATGAAGCATGCCTATGGAAAGGAGCCCTGTCTCCACTGCTTACTGGCTGGATGACCTTGGAGACCAGTGCCCCTGTTGCCAAAGCTATTCAAGGGCTTACAGGCACATATGAAATGTCAACATCAGTTAGAAGAGTGCCCAGCACACAGCCAGCACCTTGATATCTGGTTACGCATCTACCCTTGGCCTCCAGGGCATGGGGTGCTCACACAGGCTGGGCCTGGTCAGTCCTCCCTGTTGCTCAACCAGAGTGGCCAGCATCATGCCTGGCCTACAGAGAAAGGTGGTTAAAAACCTGGCAAATAACTGAGTTTGTAAATAGGTAATAACTACAAAAAATCCAAGTCTGGATAAATATTTGACTTTTTTTTAAACTATTTTTTTCTAATTGTAAGAGTTTTATATATATATATATATATATATATATATTCATTCTTAGAATTTTGGTATTTTAAACAAAAATAATGGGGTCGTGTTGTACAAACCACTTAGCACACATTTTTCCACTTCATGTGTCTATCAGGAAAAAGCAGTAGGGCTGCAGGGAAAAGAGCAGGGGCTTTGGCGGGAGGCCACCTGTGTTCTCCCTGAGCTTCTGCCATCGGCCACCTGCTATGTCATCTCACTGGAGTTACTCACCTCCCATGGCCAGGTCATGCTATCTGTAAAACTGTCAAAATAGCGGACCTTCCTTTTAGCAGTATTGTGAGGACTGAGTTAGTTTATATAAAATGCTCAAGAAATGCTTAGGATATGATATCTCTGACTTAACCAAGCTCCTATTGTTAAGGACTTGGCTAGTTCTTGTGTTTTTATTGTAATCAGCTAGAACAGCCTTATGGCTAAACTCCTCACTCACAAACACGATTATTTCCCAAGAGAAAGTACTGGATCTGGTATAGCAAAACCAAAGGGCATATGAATTTTTAACACATATTTCTAAACAGTCCTTCAAAAATAGGTGTAAATCTATTTCCTCAAACCTTGATATATGCTGGGTACTAACTAGCCTTTTAGGCAACCCTTGCCAGCTTGTTAGGAGAATAAACAACATCTCACTGTTTTAATTTGCTTTTCTTTAATTGCCAGGGATGTCGAACAGTTTTTCATTTGTCTTATTTCTCTTGTGAGTTGCCTGTTAGTCTTTAAAAAGAAAATCCAAGAGGAGGTGTGCAGCTCAGTGATGAAGACACTTGCATCCTCCATCAGAATACCTGGGCTCAATTCCAGGTCCTGGTTCATTTTCCAGCATCCCACTAATGCAGACCCTGGGAGGCAGTAGTCATGGCTCAATTAATTGGATCTCTCTCTCTTTCTCTCTCACATATACACACCCACACACACATACATGACATGGTCTAGTTTCTAGAACTCAGCTTCAGCCATGGCCCAGCCCCAGTGCGTGAATCAATGGATAAGAAGTCTTACCCTCAACTCTAACCCCTGTACCTTTGTCTCTATGCTTTCAAATTTAAAAACAGATAAAAATATATAAATAAATTGAAATCTATTTCTAAAAAACATGTTTATTTTTCTTTGAAAGGCGGACAGAGAGAGAAGGAGAGACAGAGAAAATGAGATCTTCTGTCCACTGAATCACTTCAGCTAGACCAGTGCAAAACTAGGATCCAACAGCTTCTTCCATATCTCCCATGTGGGTACAGGAACCCAATGCCTTGAACCATCCTCTGCTGCTTTCCCAGGCCATAAGCAAGGATCTAGACTGGAAGCGGAGCCACCAGGATTTGAACCAGTACCCATATGGGATGCTGGCACCATGGATGAAGGCTGAGCATGCTATGACAAAGAATTGGCCCAAGGGAAATCTATTTTTATAATGAAGGCCGGCTTGATTGGTGGCCTTGAAGTGGACTCCCCACAGTGGGAAGGATCAAGCAGGGCCAAGTGGTCATACATGAGAAAGGGGGCATCTTTTTGCCTTGAGGAAAGGTGAACTGGTGAGCTCTGAGATCCCTCTTGTGCTGGCCTTGCTGAACTCAGGTTCAGAGCAGCCAGGGCAGCAGGCAAAGCGCAGAGCAGAGCAGTCTTACAGAGATGAATAGTCAACTCGACGGCTCCTTACATCAGCACCCACAAGCTCCAAGCAGAGCTCTCACCATGGGAGTGAGACTACTCCCTCCCACCTCCGACTTCCACTAAGCCCTGACCTCTTAGACAGTCCTTGGCAGGTGGTTAGCAGAAAGCACAGCCTCTTGTTTGAATTTGTCTTTTTTTTTTTTTCCACCATCCAGGATGATGAGCAGTTGGTTCTCATGTTTGCCCAAGAGACATTTGATGCCTGTACATCTCTCATAATCCCCAGCATAGGGACCCCAGCATTTAATCAGAAATAAAAGCCAAACTGGCATGGCTGTACCTCTAGTCCACAAAATATGCTGCAGTGGAGGAATCCCTGAAACCCCTGCCTTGCCAACGGGGGAACTTCAGAGGGCCACCAATCAAGTCCATGACAACAAGCACCTTCACAGTCAAGGTCAGTGTAGCATGGACCCTTTCAAGGCGTGGCCAGTGGCCTGCTCAACCCAAAGCATGCTTGCGCAGTCCTCTTCCTGGCTTTGTTTGGGTTTGGTACAATTGCTTTACACCCAACAGCCCTCTTTCCCCCACTCTATGCAGGTAGAGACACAACATTTTCTCCTGAGCTGGTCAAAACCCTGCTAACACCTGCAGTATTCCACAAGCTTGCAGTGAGCAGGGCTCTTCCTCCACCTTCTTCACATACCAGGTGTCTCCCCCATTTCAGCAGCTGTAGGGGCTTCCTGTTCCTTTGACCATTGCCAGCATAAGGCCAGTGGGAAATGGAATGCTCATATCTCTTTAATTCCTCCTCCAAGGAGGAAGTCACATGTGAAGTGAGAACACTGGCTCATTTTCCAGCAGGCACACCTTTCACAAACAAATCTGAGAGTAGTGGAGCAGCAAAACTGGCAGCCCCAGTACAGCACAAAGGATTACAGCATCCAAGAGGCAACACCAGGGCTCAACTCTCGACAACAAAGTGCAGGCCTTGTCGCTGGCCCCTAAGCACAACACAGCCCTCAGAAGGGAATGGGTGGGGAGAGGGTAACATCATGGATAGACATACTAAGGATTCCAAACAGAACTCACGCTGTGCTTAGCCACCCTGTCACAGGGCACATACAAGGCGACAGGATAATGTACCTGGGCAGTCCACTTCAGTATCTCCAATATAACTCATAGAGGCCTGTGATACTGCCCTGGGCTGAGTGCTGGAGTTGGTACTAAAAGAAACACAAAATCTACTTGCTGTGCTCTGTAGGCTGAGGAACTGATATTCACCACGGTAGCTGGCAAAACAGTGATGCAAGAGTCAGTAGTGAGTGCCACCAGAGTCCAAAAGGATAACTGGCATAATCCCAGGTGGATTACCCAGTCTGGGTGGGGCAATTTCACCTTGAAGGGGTTGGGATAGGTGTGTGGACAATTTCAGCGGGTGGCTAAGAAGAGAGCTGGCATCTGGGCAGCCTGTGAGAGCAGCATGAGGAGGGCTTAAGGTCCAGTTCAGGCTGCCTGCTTTCCTAGCCTGGAAGGGAGGAGGAGCTGTACTTGGGAGGGGAAGCAGACACAGAGCATTTGGGAGGAAGGACGCCAGAATTCAGAGAGGTCTGAATCCCTCACAGAAACAGTTGGGTTGCAGCCAGTAAGCAGCAGGGAGCAGTTGGAGACTTGTGAACAGCAGATTAACATAATTAAAGAAAAATTGTAAAGACTTTAGATTTGGTGGCGATACAGACCCGCCGACAAGCATGTTGTAAACTGGAAGCATTGACAACAGCACAGATTTGAGCAGGGTGAGAGGTGGGACCAAGGTGCTGGTCACCAGAGAGAAAGAGACAGATCAGGATGATGTAGCCAAGCACCTGTCCATCTATAGGACATGGAGGTAAGGGGGATTAAGGATGGATCAGAGGCAATCAGACATTGAAAGTGTGATGGCTGTGAGGTGCAGGTGGCATTGCCAGACATAAACACATACTGATGAGGTCAGAGGGGATCAGGTCAGTGCTAGACAGAGCATTTTCTTAGCACCTGCAAAGGCCAGAACATCCAAGGCAGGTGTCATTGGAAGCAAGAGGCCAGGGATGATAGTTTTAGTGCAAAGGGAAATTAGCAACTGAGCTGAGGTTCTATCCAACAGCAATGCAACAGCAGTCTTTGCCTCAGCCATTAAAGACACCACTTGGTACACTGGCAGTCAATATTAGCTCTGGCTTCTGTCTAGTCCATATGACTGGGGAACAAACCAAAGGATGAAAGATCACCATTCTCTCTCTCTTTCTCTTTTTCTCTGTGCCTTCCAAATAAAATGAAAATGCATAAATAAAATTTTGTAAAAGGAAACAGCTGTCTGTCCAAACAGCCAATTAGTGTGGCGTGGTTCTACCCTCCCCTCCCATCCCCTACATGCTTAAAATCGCTCTGTTTACCAAGTCATGAATAGAGAAAGGACATGAAGAATAAGACAAAAAAAAAAATCAGAAATCCAGTATCCTAATCCTGCTGCTGCTACAGTCTTGTAGGAACTTCACTGTGCTCCCATTTAGGCACATTTTTAAGGTTCATAGCAAGAGGACTGGGTTGTTTCTGTCTTTCTTTCCCCTCTCCCTCCTCTCTTTCCGTCCTCTTTACCCCTGCTCCCAACCCCCTACTCCTGCTAGCATCCTGGCAGGCATCTTTCTCCATCCCACTTCCCATTCCTATCAAGCTTGTCTCTGATTTCTTTAGAAATGCTGACACTCTGGGCAGATTGAACAGGATAGAGGATCGTAGATTTCAACAAGACCAGGCAGCCGTTTGTGCAAAGAACCTTGAAGGGCAAATCAGAAGGCTTAAGTGTTAGGAGTTAGTTAAGAGAATCAGATAGAGATCCCTGAAGACAAGGGATTTCATCATTCCCCAGCTCTGCTGGCAGCTCTGGAGACGAGTTCTCTAACTCCACAGATACAGTGGCTCCCTTTCCCAGTACTAACCCCAAGTGCACTAACTCACACCTGCAGTCTCTCCCAGTGACAGCCCAAGGGAAGGACACAATGAGTAAAAAGGGAAAAAAAAGAAAGCAACGCCGAAGATGGAAGGGACATGAACCATCTGAAATGCACACCTCCCTCAGTTCCTGGAAAACAGCATGAGTCACACAGGTGGAATTTCACAAGCACTCCTCCTCTGCTGGCCACATGCTTTTCCAGACACAGCATCACCTGTGTGCGTGTCATGCAGCATCTACAGTTACTTGTTCCTGCCGCCTCCAAATGAAGCTGGAGAGTCCCACCTGCTTTTGCAGAGGGCAATGGGAGGAAGCCTCAGTGACCCCAGCCACAAGTAAGCCAGGGGAAAAATGCAGTGAAGGCCAGGGAATGGATGGCAGGAGTTGCTGAGGTTCTGAAGAGAGGTGCAAGGGACCAGGTGACCTGTCCAGCCTGGGGTTTGTACTTACTTCTGGTTCCCTAATAACCCTGGTTTAGCTAGGGAGAAATCTTACTTTGAATAAAACAGGTTCTAGGAATGGGGCAAAGAGAGGTGATGCTATTTGGCATCTCAGGCCATGGGGACAAGCAGAGAAGGAAAGGACTCAGCAACATGGAAGCCAGGATCCCATCAGGCTCTGTGCTTTCTATACTTTTTGCTTCTGCAGTGGAGAAAATCTCAGTTTACCAATGGTGGTGTGGTTTGTATGTGAGCCTGGCACTGTCAAAATTGATCCATTGGTACATTAAGAGCTGTGCATATTACTGTACGTACATGAGACTTCACTAATTCTGGGTATCTCAACGAGTTAATTGTACTAACTTGGACAAATCATGTAACTGTTGTAGTCCATAGTTCCTTGCTTGTCAAAATAAAACCAACGGTTCAATTAGCTAATTCTCCTCTTGCAAGTGCCAGGATCCCATATGGGCACTGGTTCATGTCCCAGCTGCTCCACTTCCCAACCAACTCCCTACCTGGGAAAGCAGCAGAAGATGGCCCAAACCTTGGGTCCTTACATCCGTGTGGAAGACCAAGGAAGCAGTTCCTGACTCTTGGCCTTGGATCAGTTCAGTTCTGGCCATTGAAGCCAGTTAGGAAGTGAACCAGTGGATAAAGAATTTCTTTTTTTTTTTTTTTAACTTTTTAAGGCAAAGAGAGAGGGAGAAAGATCTTCCATTCGCTGATTCATTCCCCAAATGAGTGCAACAGCAAAGGCTGAGCCAGGCCAACACCAGGAGCTAAAAGCTCAATCTAGGTCTCTCAGTTGAGTAGCAGGGATCCAACCACCTGAGTCATTACCTGCTGCTTCCTACATGCAGACTAGCAGGAAGGTATAATTGGGAGTGGAGCCGGGACTTGAACCCAGGCACTCTGACATGAGGAATGGGTATCTTAACCATTACACCAAATGTCTGCCTCCTCCTGAAGAGTTTATGAATAGTATTAGTCATCTTAGTCATCCACAGAAAATCCACTGTTCCCACCAAGATCCCACCAAGATCATTCACCCTGAAACCAGCTCCAGAGAGAGAAGAGGTCACAAGGAAGCAGCCAGCCATTACAGTCTGGACACGTCCCTTCACCTGCATCCTACCCTCCCCCACAGACTTACCAAGTTCCTCCACTTGAGATCCTAACAGCCTCTGGACTGGTCCTCTGGACTGGGATGGCAGCTTTAATCCCCTCCTCTCAAACCCTTCTGGAATTGTGGCATTCTGGCCAAGTGGCAAGAGCAGGGCTCTTCACAGAAGAGGAGATGAAATGAGAGAAACAAGTGTCACACCTGTGTACTTGCAGAGGGAGCTGGATGGTTGCAAATACTGAAGAACAGGAGTAGGGAACATCCAACCCAGAGACCTGAGGAGACCCATAAAATCATCTGATCTGGTCTTGCCAAGTCAACCACAGGCAGGACTTAAAATTCAAAAATCTATAGTGGGTTAATATTTAAGTTGGCCACTTCGTATGGCCTGTGAATGATGTGACAAATATCCAGATAGCCTTTGTCAGGAACAAGGGTTCTGCATGCCTAGATTAGGGAATGTCAAAGTCAGAGAGTCATTTTCCCACCCCTTGCTCACATGTAAGACAAGCAAGATCCAGAAGCCTTGCATGACTTCTCCCATGGGAGATACTGGGAAGTAGCTGGCCATTATCTCCAAGCTGGTCCTCTCTCACAAAGTACCTCCTGCTTACCCCATGAACCACTGTCAGAGACAGGAGCCGGTGCTACCCTAAACAGGCATTGAGTCATGTGTAGGTGAGCTCTCTGGTTTCCCTGTGTCTCTTGCCAGAGGACTGCTGATACAGCAAATGCAGCCACAGCTTCTGTTGAGATGGAAAGGACTTCAAAGATATGGCCTGCCAGCCGCTTCCTAATAATGCAGCTGAGGGGCAGCTGGTCCTTGGGACAGCTCTGAGTGGGGAAGACTCTCAAAGGAGCATCAGGTCCAGATTGTCAATTGCTTTAGCAGCTGGAGCCGGCAGGGAGCCAGAGCGCAGGGCTCTCTCTGATCTGAGGGGTGTACTCCTCGGCACGGGACGGCTATCTCTCCCTCTGGCTACCCCTCATCAGTATTCTGCTAAGCAGATCCATTCACAGAGCTACTTAATCTGGGGCCCTTCAATTCTGCAGAGATTAATGGGAGGACTGTTTCCTGCCAGTTTTTGAAGTAGGGTCAGTAAAATGGTAAAAGGAAAGAGTGAAATGCTCAAACTATCACATCACTGAACTTGACCCATTAGAGGTTAACTCAAGCATCTTTTTCCATGTAGATACTTGGATTAAAAAAAAATCTAGTGTCTCTGGTATCCAGTGAAATTACAGTCCTTAGCTCAAATCCTCCTTTGAAGCCATTCAGCTGAAGCTGTAATAGCATCTGGGGCTGAGCAAAGATTAAGGCAATAATTGGTCAGAATTATGGGAGTAGAGAGGAGACCCAGCACTATGAAGAGACACTCCTCTTGAGCTTGCCCCAATCTGCAGTCCTCCCAGCCAGTGTCCTATGCCAGTGCTGCTGGTGGTAAGAGGGGATGCTGGGACTGGGCCTCTGAACCTTGAGGTATTACAGAAGAGGAGTCATGCTCTATCTCCCAGTTCTGCCCTCTGAAGATGCCCTAGGAACTGCCACATCCCAAACTGCAGCAGAAATAAGGAGCATGATGATGGTCTTACTTACTAAGAACACTTTATGGTTTTACTCTTGCCTCCTTCTCCTCCAGTCACAGGGTGCAAGAAGCAGAGTGATGGGACCCTTGTGAGAAGCAGCTGGGGGAATTGTCTAAGTTGGTCTCTGCAGACATGAGAGCTGTTTTAAAACAGAGTAAAATGACCATGGAACTCTAGATCTGAATCCAGTTTGTAAATTACCAGGTAGGCACAGAATCAAGTTGAACCAGCTTGCAAGGCCTTACGTTCACTGTTATGAGTAAAGGTCTTAAGAATCAAGATTTCCAGGGATAGCAAGAAAGGGCATGAGCAGCAGCTTTAACTAGTTACAGTGAGTACCAGGATTAACATCATTAGGTATAGCTTCAGGATTGGAAGAAACACACACACACACACACACACACAACCTCACATGGAGCTCTGGGCTCAAACAGACTCAAAAGAGTTTATAAGGAAACCAGCCAGATTTTTTTTTTTTTATGGTAGAAAAGAGCGTGAGAAGGTGAGCCCCTTGTGGGACCATAGCTTATGACTCAGCCCAACTGCTTTAGCGAAACAGAAGACTGGAGAGTGTCTGGCTGGGTCCCACAGCCCCACCCAATCTTTAGGAACCTTTAGTGTTACTGGCGAGAATGGAAGTGGCCACATTTGTAAGGCAGGGCCAGGCCTCAGCCCCTTTGCTCAAGCTGCTCACTTGAGCAGCTGGTCCTGGGTCTTTCACCCAGACCCAGGGACTGGGATCTGAGGTGGAAAGCACTACGGCTGCAACATCATCGACATGAAAACTTAAACCCTTGCTTCTTTAGCCAGGGCTGGACACCAAAATGGTTGGCTGACCTGCCACTCAGGGTTAAGCCCGGACCAGATCACTGCTTGGACTGACTCCTGGGTCTTGTATCTCAAGGTGCTGTTTTCTATGGTTGGACACGTGCCAAGCGTTCATAATGGACTTGGCTACTCCCTAGGGGATTTAGCCGCCTGACTTCTCAGGAGTAGAAGGTTGAATGGGTTCAAAAAGGAAAACCATATCCCTTACCAGTTCTTTTTTATACTTCTGCCTGGCTTCCTTCTCTTCTCCAAATCTGCTTTTTCTTGGCTCCATTTCTCACTGACCCTGGTGCACCTCTGGTGTGTTTTGTGTTTTCCCCATGGGACACATGCTGCTGCTCAGGCTCTCAAGGAGGCAAGGGTAATCTGTTCTCCAATGGGCCAGCATCTCTGAGCATCAGGAGTTCCTGATGTCCCAGCATTCACTGCTGATCACTGAAAAAGCCAAAGCTTTTTCAAAGGACTCTCCCAGCCAGGCTCCTCATACACACCCTGTCACATAGATCAGGGCTGCATCTCAAAGGCACTCAAGGTCAGGACACCCATGACAGGAGGAATTCAGGCACAAGGAGCAAAATTGCCATCTTTTTAAAGTTTTGGAAACATGTTATTTCCTTCTCCCCCACCCTCTCACAGGGAGGAAGAGCCAGTGCAGAACTGTGCAATCGGTCCATCTTTGAATGGTTATTGGGTCCTCTGCCTCTTATAGAGGGGACAGACACTCCAGCAGGGGCTCAGGGGACAAATCCATTCTGCATGAGGGATTTCTGGACCAGGGCCAGTCCGTATTAACTGGATTTCAGGCACAATCTTCCAGGCAGTGGCATGAGCAGAGTGGGTGGAGCTTCCTACCGATGCCATAGATTGTTTCTCTCAAGTCATCACTGGCCTGCAGCAGGTGTCAGCAGGCATTATCTGAAAAGAGGCTGGAACAGATATTTTCAGATCAGCAGGGTTACATTTGATATCTGTTGGGAGGAGAGGCAATCTTTTGCAAACCCAAGGGCCATTCTTATGAAGAGGTATGTAAAAACAGGCTGCAGGTGAATCTGGCTCACAGGCAGGGCATGGTGTAAGGACCTCTGGCATACAGGAAGAAACTACAACTTCTGTGTTGGTTCCCACCAAGAAGCCCCTCACCACTTTTCCTTCCTGGCTTGATTCCTCAAGACCCTTCTACCTGTCCACCTGCCCGAGGACTGCTCCACCTGTACTTTGCACCTGAAAAGGCTCTTGGATGCTCTCTTAGCTGCATGTATTTCACCTGGAGTTTGTGAGTTGTGTAGGTTATGAACTTTTCTGTCCTTTTCAGCTTTAACCTTGAGAACCATGAAGTTCAGATGGCGCAACTCTGTACCATGAGGTCTTCCCTAAGCATGCTCAAGCAAACATGTGATGGGCATACCAACTGGTAAATGGTTGAACCTCAGTTCTTTCTCCTATGCCTCACAGGCAGGTAGGCCAAGAGCATGGCAAATTCTGGTGGCTCTTTCTTCAAGCAGAGCTAGGACCCAGTCACTTCCCACCCCTCCACTGCTATCACCCAGCCACACTTCTCCCTTGGACTGTAGCCAAAACCTCTTATTTGGACTCCCAGCTTCTAGTTCTGCCCTTCCTCCACCTTTGCCAAACATCTTAATCAGAGGAAAAGCTAGTACCTCTGAGATGTGAAAACAGCCCATCATTGTCATTGAGGTCCTTCCACTGACCTGCTGAGTACCACCAGCTGGCACTGGCCTCCCTGCCCACTCCTCTCCCAGCAAACATGAACACAGGACTCTTTCCTTACTCTGCTGTCTCTTCTTAGCAATGAGCACTGCCAAATAGTTACTGTATCTTTAATGGATTATTTTTGGATACTTTTTTTTATTTCACTTGGATCCAAGTTCCTTGTACCTCTTAACACAGTGCTAACATGAAGTAGGTGCTGGATACCACACTCAGGCATCCTATCACAACATCTTAGTCAACAATGAACAACATGTAGGATCATGAGCCCATATAGGAATACACCAAGTGATGTCATAGCCACTGTGTTGTTTCTGGAAGTGCACCGTGATGCCTGCACAACAATGGCACCTGCTCCATGCTGCCTTTCTTAGCACATGTGCTCCCCTGCAGGCAACACAAAACGACATGTAGGGAATGCACAAGTTCAGGATACCCCACTGATGGGGTCCCAATTGCACTGGGATTCCTTGATACAAAGAACTGGCTTATTCCAAAGCTCCCTCAATAGCCCCATGGAATGATAGAACAAAGAAAAAGGAGATCCCCTGGAGAGAACAGACTCAAAATTTGTGTGCTTATTTCCAACTCATAAGTCACAATCAACTCAGATTTCAATTGTCCAAGGTAGAGGTTTGGTGGGGGTGGGCAGGTAGGGCGAAGGGCAGCAACCAGTGCAGAGCTGTTCTGAGCTGATATTCTGCTTGGGAGCAAGAGAACAATAAGCTCACCAAATTCACTCGCACTGTTGTCATTGTCCCCAACACACTAAATGAAGGCAACTGCCACCGAGGCTCAGCCTAATGAAACCACATGGAGATCAGAAGCTGAGGATGCTGTACACCAAGTACAAAACCTCGTTTATTCAGGATGCCTCTATACAACTGATTGTTCTTTCCACATACAAGTATTATTTTAAAGATGCACTTTAGTTTTACTTGAAAGGCAGAGATACAAAGAGAAGCAGAAACAGAAAGAGAGAGAAAGAGAGAGAGAGAGAGATCTGCTGGTTTACTCCCTAAATGGCTACAATAGTCAGAGCTGAGCTGATCCAAAGCTAAGAGTCAGGATTTTCTTCCAGGTCTCCCACATGGGTAATGGGCCCAGAATTCAAGTCATCTTTCACTGCTTTCCCAGGCCACAAGCAGGGAGCTGGTTTGGAAGTGGAGCATCCAGGACACAAACCAGAGGCCATGCAAGATGCCAGTACTGCTGGTAGCAGCTTTACCTGCCATGCCACAGCAATGGTCCCTACACAAGTATTTTTTTTTCTTTTTGGAGCACGATTATTCAAAGGTTTAATCTGTAAAGGAAATGTTTGACAAAAATAAAACACAAGCAAACTCTTGGAGGCAATGTGCATACATTTATGTGACAGACATATGTATGTATATACACCCAAACTAATAGATTGTACATATTTAAACAGTGTAGTTTTTGCATCTAGGTTATACTTCAGTAAAGTGGGGGAGGGGCATGGTTTTGAAGAGTGATAATGCTTCATCCATTATCTTTCACTGTGAGTTTATAAATACATTCTCCTTGAAGAATAAATATTAATCTCAGACATCATAAACACGCAAATTATTAAAGAACAAAGCTTTTAGGGAACACATTTAGAGGACAAACAACATGGAGACAGCCTTAACAGCATCTCACCAGATGCGAATCAAATTGGAAGGTGAGCATGCCAGACAACAAGAGGAAAAAGTTCTTCACAGGGCCTGAGTCCCCAGACCAGACCCTGATAATGTTCACATCCCAAATGTATAATCCCGGAAGGGGAGGGGACTGTAGTCACAATAGTCATTCCCCAACCCACAATTTTCTGTTACTGAAATGAAGTGATTCAAGGGCAAGTGGTCAGGTGGATTATCTGCTGCCCTTCTCCAGCCTACAAAGGTGATGGTGCCCCAGCCATTTGAAGTGAAGAACTGGAACAAAGGACCCTTGCACATTGTCAGATCTAGAATCCAGGCTTTGGTTTCCTACAGCCCCTAGTGCCTGGCACAGTAACCAAAATGCATGCCAAGCTTAGAAAAGGCTCGCTGGGTTCATTTAAAATGAATGCTATTGATAGCTGACAGAGGGGTTGGTCTTGTGGTGGCAGTGGGTTAAGCCACTGTTTGTGACAATGGCTTGCCATACTACTTCGAATTCCAATTTCTCTGCTTCTGATCCAGGACCCCGTCAATGTGTCTGAGCCGGCAGCAGAAGATGACCTAAGTACTTGAGTACCTATTACCCATGTGGGAGACCAAGACAGAATTCCTGGCTCCTGGCTTTAGCCTGGGTAAGTCCTGGCTGCCATGGCCATTTGGGAAGTGAATGAGTGGATAGAGGATTTCTCTCTCTCTCTCTCTCTCTCTCTCTCTCTCTCTCTCTCTCTCTCTCTCTCTTCCTCTCTCTTTCTCTCTGTGTGTGTGTTGCTCTCTAAGATTCTCTGCCTTTCAAATAAGCAAAACTTGAAAAAAAAAAGAAAGAAAGAAAGCAAAGCAAAGCTAACAGGACTAGCAGATTCCGCAGTGCACATGTCTTGCTGCCCAGAACATGAACTAAAGCCCCCAAAATGTGAATGCCATAGCAAGGAGGTGCTGCGGGATGAAACTGCAATTCATTGCACAGTTACCACTGACATACTGAAATGCTGTGTTAACAATGGGAAAGTGGATACAGAATTGCAAGCAGTCAGTTTCTACAGGAACTCTTCCGAAGTAAGCAGATGGTGGGAGACCTCATTCTCTCCACAAAAGCCTGTTCTGGAATCTTGGCATTATTTGCCAACCAACTTGATGCAAGTAACAGTCTTACCAACAACTCCCTGGATCAGCCTTCAGGGACTTTACAGGAGGAGTCAGCTGGTTGGAAAATTGGGGGGGGGGGGGCGGGAGGGAGGGGCCGGCAAGAAGCCCCCAAACCGCTACTGCTGACAGCACAATCCATCAGATCGCCAAGCCCAAGATTGTCGACAGACAAATCCCTTCTTATTCTGTAAATTTTTTAACAGAACTTTTGTTTCATATTTGTTCATTTCTTTAATAAAAACCTACTTTGCTGGGGTATCACTTATGCACAGTAAAACAACACATTTCAAGTGAATAGTGGGATATCCTTCAACAAACATATGCACATGGATCATTACCACACCAAGAAAGGTATGGAAACTTCCCTAACACCTTGAAAGCTCCCTGTATCCCTTCCCAGCTGACCCTTGCAGTAATCAACTTAACCCACACCAGGGCAACCACTCTTCTGATTTCTTGCTCTTTGTCTTGTGCTGCCTATTCTAGGATTTCATATATGCAGAAGTACATGTTATCTCATCTCAGGCTCCTTAAGCATAATACTCTGGAAATCCATGCATGTTGCCATTTGTTTTAGTAATTTGTTTCTCTTCACTAATCCATGATATTTTATTATTTGGGTGAAATACAAGTTCCTTCTCATTCCCCAGTTGATAGGCATTTGAGCTGCTTCTAGTCTGGGACTATTACGAGTAAGTCTGGGATGAACACCTATGTACAAAACAAGCCTCTTTGGCAACCTAGGTGTTTATTTCTTTTGCACAAATATTTAGGGATAAAAATTCTGGGTCATGTTGTATATGTTTCACTGTTTAAAGAAAATATTAGGGAGGGCCCGGCACGATAGCGTAGTGGTTAAGGTCCTCACCTTTCACGCGCCGGGATCCCATATGGTCACCAGTTCTAATCCCAGTGGCCCTGCTTCCCATCCAGCTCTCTGCTTGTGGCCTGGGAAAGCAGTCGAGGACGGTCCAAAGCCTTGGGACCTGCACCTATGTGGGAGACCCAGAAAAGTTCCTGGCTCCTGGTTTCGAATTGGCTCAGCTTCAGCCGTTGTGGTCACTTGGGGAGTGAACCAAAGAACGGAAGATCTTCCTCTCTGTCTCTCCTCCTCTATGTATATCCACCTTTCCAATAAAAACAAGAATAAATAAATCTTTTTTAAAAAGAAAATATTAGGGAAAGGTGTTTGGCACAGTAGTTAAGATGACACTTGAGCTGTCTGCACCCTACTTCAGAGTGCTTGGGTTTGACTTTGGGTTCTGCTTCACATTCCAGCTCCTGCTAATGTGCACCCTAGCAGACAGCAGGTGATGGCTCAGGGTAGTCGGGCCTCTGCCACCCACTCATAATAATCTGAGACCCAGATTACTGAGTTCAGGACTGCAGGTTTCAGCCTGGTCAAGCTGGTTATCGCAGGCATTTGGGAAGTGAACTAGAAGACGAAAGATCTCTTTTCTTTCTTCTCTGTCTGAGCCTGCCTTTCAAATGAATAAATCATTTTTAAATGAACAAGACATTTATCAAAGTATTCAAAAATAAATGCCAGATTTATTCCAAATAACAGAAATCATCAAGGGAATCCCTCTTAAATCACATATTAAATTGTAAAAATAAAAGAGGAAATTTTAGTGGGAAAGAAAAGGAAACTAATCCTACCCAGAAAGTTCATCAGAGCTGCTTTGCTGAAGGAGCTATTGGTGTCCCCATCAGGGTCTGCTTGGGCCTGGCATCAGCCGCCACTGCCTGCCCCCTTGGTGGTCCTCTCCGGGCTCCAGCTTCAGGAGCAATCCTGATGATCTGTCTCAGCACAGGTCTTGGAAGGACCATGAGGCACAGGGGACTTTCATTCAATTGTCCAGAAGCTGCTAAGCTGGTGCTGCTCTTCAGATTCCAGTGCCATGGTCCTGAGCTTGAGGTCTTAGCCAAGGCCAAGACAGCTGCCTGTGATGTCAACCAGCACAGATGTCATCACACCCACACAAACCTCTGTGTTGCAAAACCACCACCCACCTACCTTATCTCCAAAATGTCCATGGTTTAACATGAGATAGCTTCCCTAGACACTATTAAAATTAGATACATTCAGGTTTTCTATCTACTCACCAACCCATGCTTTTCATATAGCCTTTATCTTAGTTTCTGAGTGCTAATCTGCCTTCTTTGAAATTTTTCCAGAACTCTCCACAGACTTCAGAAAGGATGAAGAGAGAAGAAAATGACAAACAGGGGGCAGGGGAGATTACAGCACCTCTAAGGCAGGGAATCTCAATACCTAGAGGTTTTACTGGAAACTGAGGGGTCGGGATCCTAAGCAAGGGGAAGAAGGAGATCAGACTGCCAGTTCTAAAGCAAATGTGAAAGCAACCTTGGAGAAACTGGCCCAAGCAGTCTCATACCTGCCTCACACTGGGGTAAGCAGCCACCTACAGATCCTCTGCCTGCTTCTCTTCCCTTCTCCCACACCAGCCCCAGCTTTGTTCCAGGGAACACTGTCAGAAACCCTCCAGCAAGGGACAGCGACCTTAGTGGCAGATGCACCTGTCACCCGGCCGTCTGCCTCCCACCCGAGCTCATCTGAGCACAGCAGACTTTCTTTGGTGTCTCTGAATCCATTTTCTAGCATTAAAGGTGATCAGGAATTTGGCCCAGCTGCTGTGCCTTTCAAGTTCCCTTATCACTGAAATGAACAGCTTATGTGAGTGGCCATTTCCCTCTTGAATTCTTAGTCATGGGATATTCTGAAGGAGTCAAGAGAAGGGAGCAGGAACACATGTAGGTGCTGGGGCTTCTGGGATATTTCTGGTTGCCAGGGAGACACAAAAGGGTATGAAGACTGCTGCTGATTTTAATCCTTTTGAGGGATTTGGCCTGAGCTAGGCTCAGCTGGCTGGACCATGAAGCTGCATGGGAGTCTTTCTCATCTTTGGCCTGCTGGATCCACCAAAAGGGGCCTCTGAGATCCATGTTCAAGGGAAGGCCTGACATGTACAGAATCAGCGCAAGACAGAGGGCTTCACCAGCAAGTAGATGTCCATCCTTCTGCTACAACATGTGCCTTGGGAGCCCCATGGGGCAGATCCACCAGGCCTAGGAAGAAAGAGGCTCTTCCTTGCATGAGAGAAAACCCAAGCTGGATTCATCACACTTCCACTGCCAAACCAGCTTCTAGAGGCAAGGAGAGAGGCCATGGTGAAATACTGGGTGAATCTGAAAGGAAGGATGGTGGTCGCTCAGAGCTGCAGCTGATTCCCCAGTGGGAAGGCAGAGGCTGAGGGGTCAGCAATGCTCCAGGAGAGAAAGGAAAATTCAGATGCCTCTCCCCTGCCACCTGCTCCTCTCCCCCAGTTTCCACTGCTAGGAAAGGAGGCTGGTCCCATGGCCACACCCACACCTGGAAATGGCCTGGTTGCTGTCTCTGTCCTGTTCTCACCTCATTTGCCTTCTGCCTTCTCCACCTGTGTCCAGCCCAGAGTTATCCTGAAAGGACCACTGTTGTGTACACTGCCCTGCCTGGGCTCCCTCCATAGAACCTCATGAATTGTCCTCATTTGTGACTGCTGTTTTCTGGAATAATCCCTGGCTCCCCTACAGCTTTCCCCTCTGTGTCCCCATGCTCCGGAACCCAGCCCTAGTCTGTGTGCAGCAGCTTCCCACTGGGCTCCAGTTTCCCTTCTAGCCATCTCTGGTGCTCTCTTCCTCTTTACAGCTGCAAGAGGAGCTGGCAGGAATGTGAATGAGATCATGTCACCCTCTGGCTCCAATCTTGCAGTGTCTACTCCTTGTGCTCCTAGTGAAATACGGGCTTCCAACCCTCCTCTCTACTTCACTTCACCCAGGGCAGCTCTCTGAACCTTGCCCTTGGTCCCTGAGCCTCCTGATACTCCAGTTGCCACAAGCCTTCTTTCCTGGCTCATGTCGCTGGCTCTTCCATGCCTCTGCAGTTAGACGTAGTGCCTGGTATTGGATCCATCTTGCCACAGGTGTCTTCTCACCTCCTGGGAAAGCCCAGGTCCCCAGCACCGCCCACCCATCCTGATTCGCTATCCCTGGGCTGGGCACTTAGGAAATTTGCAAATGCATAATTTTTTTGGTTGAATTTGTAAATGACTGGCCCACTGGAATGTAAGTTCCACATCAGGCTCTATCTATTCCCTGAAGGTACATTGGCTAATGGGATGACCAGTGACCAGGCCAAGGTTTCAATGAGGTGGACACCACCTTCCTGGGGAAGGACTGCTCCTTCATCTGCCATTGTCCCCTTCCCACTTCCTTTTTGGAGTTAGGAGAGCTGTGATACTGCCTTCCCTTATGAAATGACACTCAGAACAAATAGTGATAAACTTTTAAATGACAACCTGGTGCTATTCTCCAAAATGCTTTTGCAATGTCATGAGTCTATGATATCCCAGATATATCTGAAACACTGTTTTCAGGGTCCTGGAGCAGTGAACTTCAGGACCTGGCTTTGAGAACCAGTTCTGCTACTTGGTAGTTGTCAAATTGAGCAAAGTATTTTAGCTCCCTGTGCCTCAGTTTCCTCATCTACCAGGTAAGAGTAATATAACAGGAGCTGCTGAAGAGGACGTCTGTAAGAATTCAGTGGACGAGTACTGAGTTCTTAGAGCAGTGCCTGATGCACAGATGATGCCTGGCAAACATCAGTGCCATCTTTATTTATTATTAGGAAACCCAGGCTTAAATCTCCAGCTAGCAACCTTTTCTCTTTAAAATGTTATCTCACAACATTATTCCTTTAAATGGTATCTGGCCATCCCTATATATCAGGCCAGAAGTCAGCACTTAAAACCTATCTTATTGGAGGCAATCCCATTTTCTGTAAAGTTAAGCATGAATCCTGACATAGTATATTCATGACTCTAAATGGTGTTGTGCCTTTTGTTACATCTTTACCAGTTCTGATAAGTACTATTAGGGAGTGTATGGCAAGCCCTAGGGATGGAGAGGTCCCTCAGCAGCATGAGCTCTGCAGACCTCAGCTTCTGCCTCACACCCACGCAGCACACCCCTCTCACCTTTGGTTTCCTTATGGGCAAGGTGAGAAGGGCATGTGCACTGAGTGCCACTGGCCATCCTATTGGGTCAAGTGAACACTCTTTGCTATCTCCTAAAATTCCTCTGCTTTTTCTTTCTTGGTTAATATTACTATATAATTTATATAATTTATATATATATATAATATATATATATAATTTATATATAATTTGCCAAGGACAATGCTATAATTTAGATCTGTAGACAGAATTCTCCTTTCCCCAAGCTTTGTCAAACCTGTAGACCCATGCCACCCCAGCCTGGAAAAGAGTCAGGTAAACACAAGCGGGGCAGAGGAAAGGACTTTCTGCCTGGGTTCCCTTCAGCTGCTACAAGGGTCAGTCACCCCAGGGCTGTTTCTACTGGGCTCTGCTCAGCAGGAGCTGGACAAGCTTTTGAAGCTGGGATATTTCTGAGTTGGGGCTCTGCTGGGACAAAGACCCCATTATTCCTCATAGCCTTTCACACCCAGGTTCAGGCAACTTTAAGTACCTTCTGTTTCCCTTCAACAGAAGGCCATTTGAAGATGCAAAACCATATTTATGAATGAATCCCAGTGTTCCATTTGCTAAGTCCAAGCCATTGAACTTGACGCTGCATTCCAGGTATACCTGGACCTTCTAGAACTCAGCCTTAAGATTATCACTCACTCACACCCTAGATATGCAGATTCTAGACCAGTTGTGAAAGACCTCAGTCAAATTTATATGGGTAATAGTCAAGGCCACATGTTCACAGAGATCCAGGTTAAACAATATTATTAGAGAGCAGTCAATCAGGCTAAGAAAAAAAGGTGAAGGAATGAGGAAGACTCTACCTTCCTGATGCTGCTCATTATCTAAACTGTAGAAACCGGCTAGATGTACTTTCTGACCATAGAGTCCACAAAATTATCTGATTTCTAAAGCTGTGATTTCTAATATACTGATTTCTAAATGGTCTGGACTACAACAGGAATCTTCACAAAAAGCACAGAAAATAAAATCATATTTATTTGGCACAAATTTCAAATCCATGTTTACAAGGAACCTCCAATACATTCACAAGATGAGCATTACGAGAAAACTACACATGGATTTCAAAACATTCATGCCAAAATAAACTTTCTTTTAACTCTACTTTTCTATGACTTCTTTTCTGAAATGAACTTGTGCTTGTAAATAAAATGTACTGACATAGCAGAAGGATGAAAGCATGTAAAAATTGAATTCTGGAATATCATTCCTGCATTTGAAATGTAAAGAAATTTATCTATGCATGCACTGTCACAACTCTTAGAACGACAACCTCATATGTAAAATACACCAGGGGATCCCAGCAAACTTCTGTGGAGCCACGCAGGCCAGAGTGCTTTTTAATTAATGGTGCACAAATAGGAATCAAGTACTATGAGTTGGCACTGTGGAGAATTTAGGTCTCTGACCCCACCAGAGCAAGCAATTTATAAAACTTTGCTCTAAGACACATGGAAACCATGATCCTCTTTGGCAATCTTTAGGACTGCTGTACACTGCAGAGGTTTATCAGGGTCCTGTTGTGTGCAATGGAAACAAACCCCTAAGACTCCGAAAGGAATTTCATAAGGGGGGAAAAAAGGGCAAGACAATCTCTGCGCAATCACTTCATTAATATAAAGCTGTATGTATCTTATTCAGCCATTTTGTCTTGGTTTGCAATCCTCTTTGCAAGGGAGGCGATATAGACCAATGAGTAGGAGAAGGTAGGAAAAGAAAATAAACCATATACTCATGTGCATATGCATACATACACACACATACAGGATGTAAATTCAAGCAGCAGGAGTAATAGTTGAACTTATCACAAAAGACTTCCTCCCTTGCTACCCCTGGGTCCTACCCTTCCTGTTCCATCACCAAGGTCAGGTGATAGCAGCAACACCACATACTCGGCTTGTTCCAGAGGACAAAGGGCAGTTAGTGAAAAAAACTAAGTGACTTGCCCCTCCCAAGGTTGGGAATGTCTACACCAGTCTTTGCCTCATTTTTTTTTTCAAGTTTTCTTTCCCAGATCTCAAATAAAGGAATATAAGCATTTCTTGAGAAACCAGGGACAAATGAAGCCCAGGCCCTCCCTGTTTTCAAGGACATCCTTGCAATGAATGAGGGCCTGACCTTGCGCCGGGCTGAAGTTCTCCACCAAGAGGTGCTCTCCCTGCAGCACATTCCTGGCCCCCATTTAGGCAATACCCCTAACTGAACAGGCTGTGCCATCCCAGGGCAATCCAGGCATTCCTTCTGAAAGCCACAGCAGATCTTAAATCAAGATACCCGAGCCCTCCAAGAGTCAGTTTCCCCTGGTGGGTGGGTTACAGCACACTCACTTGCCACTGAGTATGATTCCTTGGGGCCAAATGCTTTCATATGACCTTCCTTTCTGCTCCTCCTGAGAATACCCTATGTTTCTGCCTTGAAGCTAACTCCCATCCAACATTCTTCTACATATTCTGGAACCT
Organism: Ochotona curzoniae; assembly: GCF_017591425.1. Lineage (NCBI taxonomy): Eukaryota > Metazoa > Chordata > Mammalia > Lagomorpha > Ochotonidae > Ochotona > Ochotona curzoniae. The sequence goes on from NW_024465451.1 coordinate 11,215,481, forward strand.
TTCACATCGTGCGTTTACTTCTTTGAGACTTAGGTGGATTGCCCTTCATTCCTCTAGTCTCATCTCTCCTGTTTGCCCAGCCTACTTCTCCCTGTTCTGACCTGGAACGTGACACCTAATGGACATTACAGGCTTCAGATCAAGGAGCACCACTCTGAGAGCTTTCTGTTTCAACTCCATCTTCCAACTCTAATATCTGAGACACAGTCAGGCTTTTTACTCATTTTCAGAGCAATTAGGCCAGTTCAAGCCCCAGGTAACAATCAGGAGAAAAAATAAACTGATAGCAGACTCACATATATCCCTGCTAATACGTCCAAAACTGTTCCAAGTGCTTTACACAGGGGTCTTTGCAAAGTTCATGTCAAATGTATACTACAGAGGAATTGCATGGATTGCAAAAACATTCTGCAAAATAATCTTCTTTTAGTTCATTTTCCCACAAATTTTCTGAAGTACCCTCACAAACTGGCATTAAACATCACCAAGACCTTATAATCCCCACATTACAGATGACCAAAATGAAATCCAAGGTAAGTCCTTGGCTGGTCCGGAGTCATTCCATCAATAAGTAGCAGGAATTTGAACCTAAGGTTCAATAAGAAGCTTTCAACAAGACAGTACACAACACTGACCCTGTGCCCAGGCCACCACAGAGTGTGACACATGTCACCTTTCAGAAAAGCAGGCTTCACTTGGAGAAGGAAAAAGAACGGGCAAGGAGACTGCTGCCCTTGACAGAGTCTGTTTTAATATTTAGAAAACATCAAGCCCTGGATTTCAAGTTCAGTTTTCCAAGTCTCCAGACATGACGAGATTATGTACAAAGGGCAATGGGGCACACGGGTCTGGCCTCGGCGTGGCTCTTGGCTCTCCTGGACGTGCAGAAAGGAGCATCTGAGGGGCCAATCAAGAAGGAAGTCCAATCCCACTGAACTTTTTTGGTAAAGATTTTACACATCTGATAAATCACTATAGTTGCAGCAAAATTGATACATATGGGCATTTCTCCATTTTAATTTTTAGTTCCCACACATGAGGGAGAACATGCAGTTTCTGTTTTCCTGTGTCCGACCTATTTCTCCCAACATGATGTGCTCCAGTTCTAACCATTTTGCTGAAAATGATAAAACTTCATTCTTCTTTATGGTTGAATAATATTCCTTTGAATATACATAGTGCATTTTCTTTGTTGTACACTAATATAATTTCAATGATTGTATAACTATTTTAAAATGTACTTTATTTGAACAAAGTTGAACTTTTTTCACTTAATTATCATTTATAGCTGTTGTCTATTTTCCTACGGGGTTACAATCTTTTGACTTTTTATTTGTTGAACTCTCTATTTAGTAGAGTAAGTCTTTAACTACATATAAATTAAAAATGCATTATTTCAAAAAGAAATAAAATGTTAAGAGAGAACAACGACTATGATGGAGGGGGTGAGGGCCACAATGACCACATCAGAGCAGGCATTCATATCTATCCCATCTAATAGGTATGAGGATGAGCACTTTTGTGCCAGGGTTTTTTATCTCTAATCCTCATAGCAGTGAGAGGCAGTGAGTATCATCATAACACCCACTTCTCAGGTATCAGAGGAGGTCAGCCAAGCATCTGGGACAAGCCCCTGTTACTGGGATCCCAACAGACCCTGGGCCACTCTGAATCCACAATTTTGTATTCTTACCCAAGCCTCTTCTTTCAAGAGCATTTACCATTTCAAGTGCATTACCCATCTTTTTCGAGAAACTCTATTACAGAAACTTCTGGAAACAGGGTATGCTGATTATTCAATTTTTTTGGTAACTACATACACACTCAGTTTCAAATACTCATTTGAAAAAAAAAATCCAAAATGTTCATGTCCCCTTTCCTGTATTTAAATATAGGGGCCTAAATATAAATGTAGTTCTGTTCTATTAATAGACACATTCAAGCCTGTCTCCTAGCTCCTTGCCTTTGCCATCAGTTTATATTCCAGAATGTTTCGTGTGGATGTGGATATAGAAGTTGAAGATAACCTCGTGCCTTATAAATTCAGGGCATGCTCCAAAACAGGAGCATTGGAAATAAAGATCTAATGCAAGTAAAATGCGTTTCATTATTTTCCTTTTTCTTAAAAATCTTCGGTTGAAATTATTGGACTTGATTAAGTCAACTGTACCAGTGGCCTGTGAGAAATAAGAAAAGCAGCAAACAAAATGTTGAAAATACAAAACCTAACACATGCAGACCCCTAATGCTCAGGAAGGTCCACCTTCTCATGAGGGCCAATATATTTTTGTCTTGTGGTTTGATGTTTTTGCAGACACGTTAAATCATAAAAATCCAAGAAACCCCATCTCACCCTAAACCACACAATGTATTTTAAGGACTATATCCCTTTTCTAAGAAACTGCTTGATTTTCAGGAAGTGGCAAAGTGGCAGGTGTGTTCCCATGATCAGCCAAAAAAACCAAACAAACGTTCCACTGGACAAACCTGTTTCTCTCAGATAAACAGCTGTGTGGTGCTTTAGAGGGAGGAGGAACCAGAGGCAGCCCAGTGTCTGCCTGGCTCCTGTTCTTTTCTGTTGGAATTAGAAAGGAAGATGGCAACCCACAGCTACACAAACCCAACAGCCAGGCCGACCTCTGTCCCTGCAATGGACAGGAACATCTGGGTCCCAGCTCTAGAAGAAGGCCTTGGGACTTAATAGGGCTGGAAAAAAAAAAGACTAAAATAAGACTTACAGGAGAAGCTGCTTTCACCTGCAAAACACATTAATACACAATTAATAGCTAGGCTAGTAGAGAGAGAGGGTGAGGAAAGCCCCTCTTTACACAGCCAAGACCTTCCTTTACACCCTTCTAGAAACACGTTCTGCATCTGCATTTCCAGAAGTCCACCCTGGACACACAAACACCTGACAAGTCACAGCTGCTGTTTCCAAAGTGTGTGTTCAAGCTTCCAGTTGAATGCATGGTCTAAAGGAAGGATGGGATGGAGGAATTTCAAAGTTGCAAAGTCTCTTGTTAAATGCTTGCACTAGTTGGGATAGGACAAATGCACTGCAGCTTTAGTTAGTTACGCTGCAAGCAGGGTTAAAACAAAATAAAAAAATACCAAAATAGGGCCTAGATGGAGAGGCTTGCTAGACATGCCAGATTTAAGTAAGGGATCACCTAAGACTAGAGAGCCAGTGGACTCCTTAAGGGGTTTGGAGGTATAGCAAGTCCTAATGAAGAGGTTTAAGGTGCACGATTCCAAAGGGGCTCCTGGCCACACAGACAACAATAGGAGGATAGTCAGACTGCCCAGGAGTTCTCAGGGTTCCTGCAGATCCACTGACCAGGTCTAGCAGCTTTCAGTAGTCCTGCCATTATGTGCCATCCCAGGAAACAGCTCTACAATGTTGTGGCAATGACTGAAGCAGGTGCTAGGGTTGAAGCAATGAAGTTCAGCTTCTTCCTCACTCCCCTCCCCAAGGCTAAGGTCTCTCTTCCCACTCTTGTCCCTAGCACCCAGAGAGGCAGAGGTTTGAAAGGAACAGTCACATACTCCAGTGAAAGATCTTTGAGGTCGGTGACATTGTTCACATGGCACTATTGGCAAAACTGTGGCCAGCTGATAACCGTAAGTTGCCTACTGTCATACAGCTGGGAAGTGCTAGAACAAAAATTGTCATTTGAGGCTTTCTTCTCTAGAGCCAAAAGAATTGCCACTTGCCTTCTCACACCTGTCAGAGGCAGCCCGATGGGAAAGCGAGTTGGCCGTTGGCACAGCTGCAAAGAGTCAGTTTCCCATTCCAAGACCTCCCCTTAACACACAATCACACGGAGAGTGGTCAGATATTCTGAGATCCCAGAGCCCTGCCACAGGTGTTCCTCATCGCTGCCTGCCAGCCAGCTCTCCCCACCTGTTCTGGAGCCCCTTCCAGTGGCAGTCACAGTTCATCTGTCTGTTGAATGCCATCTCTCCTGGCACTTCCTGACCCAGCCCCAACATAGTCCCTAGACCATGGTTCCCCAAAGGAAGTAGACAAGCATCCCAGAGGCAGATTTCAGGTTCCAACATACATCTCACTGAATCAGATTCTTTGGGAATGGGACACAGGAACCTTCCATTTGGGCAGATTCCTTGTATGATTCACTCTAGCTAATAGGAGGCCTTCCTCTGGTTTCCCAGGAAAATGGACTCTTAGATGTCATCCCACTCGTAGGAATACCCTCCATTCATCACCGAACTCCAAAATTGCAATTATACATGCTTAAATTGAAAAATTTGAGAGGACATGGAAAATAAATAATATTAAGAAGACAGCTGAGTGACCTCTTATTATACCATGTATAGAGAAACATGATTAACATTAGAGACCATTCTTCTGGAAGTTTCTTATGTACATCGACAGATATGATTTGACTATTTTACAATAAGCACCATTTCATCAGACTCCCTCAGCCAACCTCTAACCCGTACCACCCTGCCGCCTGGAATGATGCCTGTGTTCCCCGAGACATCACCCACGTTGGGCACTGTGGCTGCTGCTGCAGCCTGTGGGAAAGCTGTGAACTGAAAGACTTGGTTGAAGGAAAAATGGCCAAATTCTGCCCACTCAAAAATTCCCTTGGGTGCTCCTGTTCATTTGGGTTTACTTTCAGGTCTTGGTCCTCCACCCACCCACTTTTCTGTTTTGGTTAGGGGCTCCCCTAGGACTGACTGCTCTATGATCTGAAGGATACCATGAATTCAAAGCAAACCACAGTAATTGACATGGATGGCTAGCAAGCATGGAACTCCCTCCCTCCTTCTTTAAAACTCTCCCTCCCACTCTCCCTACCTCCCTCCCACTTTCCTTCTCACTCTCCCTCTTTTCCTCCCATCATTTCTCCCTCCCTCCCTCAGTGCTTTCTCAGCTGCAGTGTTTCACCAGCTTTCAAATATAGCTCACAGAACACCCATGATTACTCTGTGAAGTGGGCCTGTCTTTCCCATTTTAAAGATGGAAACCCTGAGTCTCAAGAGCAGTGAGCACTGCCAATGAAGAAAGCTTCTGGGCTCCTTCTATACTCATGGCAATGTAGACCATGAATCACACAGTTTTTGTTTTGATTTTAATTTGAAAAAGTAAGCTATTTTATCTGCATTTGTTGAAGACCATGTCTCTTCCCACACTAATATCTCCTCCTGTTACAGTCCCCTCCTGTTCAGGGTAAATGGTACTACAATAGCCATAGGATCCAGTTAAGGCCAAGTCGGATTTGGAGATAAATCTGGTTTATGTATAGGGGGGTCTGTGTCTGTGGCTCACAGGCACTTTAATGCAGAGTTAAGTCACTGCTAGCTGGCTCCTCTGCTGTCTTCCACGGATAAGTCTACCACCAACCCACTGGCAGAGAATCAATGGTGTAGCACCTGGCACCTCAGAAATGTCAGTAACAGATGAAAAACAGGCTTGAAATAGAGCCAGAAGCTAATCCTTGAAGTTTTTTTTTTTCCTAGTTTCCAGACATGTGGGATTGTAGGAGGAAAACTTAGTATTCAGTGGTGCCTACTCAAAAAGAATTTTCTTCTGTTAGGAATATATTTGATAACACAAGGAACACAGATATGAAAACAAAACATTTTTCCTTTTTGGAAGGGAATTATGCAATGGATTTTGCCAGAATTCCTGCCTTGTAGAACTCATACCTTCAGCAGGAAAACATCAAGTAGACGTGTGTCTGAAGTCAGGCTTTACGCACTGTCACTGCCAACAACAATAATAAAAAAAAAAAAGTTGTCAACCATGCAAGAAAAAAGAACCTGAATTATCCTTTCAGTCTCCCTTTATAAAAATTACAAACCATTTTCATATAAAGATACAATCAATGAGATATTCAGACAAAAGACACTAGAGGTTTGGCAGGCAAACAAGAAAAGTATTTCAGATGGTTGGGGTTTTTTTGTGTGTGTGTGTATTTTGTAAAGTCTGTGAGGTATATCAACTTTTTAAAATGTATATTTTCCTTTTTTCATTATAAGTAAATAGTCACTATAGCACTTGGTTTTGTATTTCTATCTTTACATTCCTTTTCTTAAAAAGATCCCCTCAAATGGCATAAACTTCAAGACTGACAAACACCTCACTCCTTTGTAGAAGTGAAGTAGGTTCTACAACCAGAAAGTGACAACCTAGGACTAGAGGACTTGATCCTCTGAGTTGGGGTCTCCTGAGACAGCCTGGGATCCTCAGAGCAGGGTGAAGGTAAAGGGGTGGGGGAGAATTAGCCAATAAGCCTCCCACCACTGCAGCCAACAATCTGCTTTCTGCTTTACCTGGGCAGACGAGGGGATGTTTGAAGACTTGAGGGAGTGACCTGACTTGATTATTAGAATACCCAAGTCCTGGATTGAGAATAAATCATCCCCAGTCCCCACACAATGTAACTGAATCTGATTTAACCCTTTTAGGTGCCAAGTTTTCTAGACTTGTGTTGCTCAAACAGTAGCCATTAGCCACTTGTGCCTACGAAATTTAAATGGATTAAAACGAAACAACATGAACAATGAAGCCTCTTGTGCCAGTCACACCCCAATATCCACATGTGGTTGATGGCTTCTGTCTTGGGCAGCACATGTATAATGCTTCTATCATCCCCCAGGTTCAATGTTATCAGCTCAGCTCCATTTAGTATTCATTACCAAGGCATATGGAAGCCCCCCTTCTCAAGCAGGAGCTGTCTTCAGGTGATGTGGCAGATGTCTGAGGAGAGTAAGTGATGTGGGAGAAAGGAACACTTGTGCAGATCCCAGCACTGTGGTATAGTGAGTTAAGCCACTGCCTATAGTGCCAGCATCCCATAGGCTGTCAGTTCAAGTCCTAGCTGTTCCCCTTTCAATTTAACTCCCTATTAGTGAGCCTGGGAAAGCAGTGGAAAACAGATCCAGTGGTTGAGCCCCGCTACCCAAGTGGGAGACATGGAAGAAGCTCCAGGACCAGCCAAGCTCAGTCATTGTGGTCACTTGAAGAATATGCAGAGACAAGAGTGAAGTAGCACTCACACACACACACACACACACACACACACTGTACACTCACACTCATATACACTTACATGCACTTACTGTACACTCAGAATACACACATCACAAACACTCACATGTTCATACACAGCACACTTACACATGCACACACTAAACATTTAGATTCATATGTGCATGAACTTAAATTCCCTCCAGGGATAAAGACCCATTGTGCCTCAATTCAAGAGAGACATTCTGCACACAAATTCCTGTTTTCTGAAGTAAAAGGACAGCCTGGAGCCCTCTAGCCCTTCTGTGGACTGTCAAGATTCAACTATGGTGTATTCTTGAGGAAGCAGGCCTGAAAGAGGAAGGACTCACATGTCCCCAGCATGCCAGTGGGTATGCACGGTGAAGGTGGGAAAATGACAGCAACAGCTGTCCACTTCAGAGCAGCTCCCAACAGGAATAATGAACTTTGGTTAATGGGGACACTGTTGAGGTAAAGGTTCCCACTTGGGAAGGGTCCTGGAGTATTCTCATTTCTCACATTTTATTCACAAAGAGCTCCAAACCCAGCAACAGGTTTAGTGAAAATAGGTGGCTTGCCTAGGTAACGATAGCTGATATAATTAACAGCTAATAGTAATTCAATCATAATAACTGCCTAATCTACACATCATCCAGAAATTTTTTAAAGCTTAAGGTGTTTTTAAAAGGGTATTAATTTGGGCGTGGCCTAGCAGCTAAAGTCCTCACCTTGAACGTGCTCAGATCCCATATGGGCGCCGGTTCTAATCCCGGCAGCACCACTTCCCATCCAGCTCCCTGCTTGCAGCCTGGGAAAGCAGTCGAGGACGGCCCAAGGCTTTGGGACCCTGCACCCACGTGGGAGACCCGGAAGAGGTTCCTGGTTCCTGGCTTCGGATTGGCACAGCACCAGCCATTGTGCTCACTTGGGGAGTGAATCATCAGACGAAAGTTCTTCCTCTCTGTCTCTCCTTTCTGTATATCTGACTTTGTAATAAAATAAATACATCTTTAAAAAAAAAGGTGTTAATTTATTTTCACTTTATTTGAAAGTGGGGTAGAGGGAAGAGAGAGATAAAGAAAGAGATCTTCCATCTGCTGGTTCACTCATATATCTGTAACAGCCACGGTCGGACAAGGCAGAAGCTGCAAGAGCCTGGAACTCCACACATGGGTGGTAGGAAATTCTTGGGAGTTTTCTAATCAACAAGCCCCCCCAAACCACAAAAGGGATGAGGTGGTGGCAGCATTCCTCAGCATGAACCACCAGAGATAGTCTGATCAAGCATGTCTGTTTATTGTAAGGCAAACACAAACTTATATAGACTAAGAAAGGGGGGAAAGAAGGGGAACATCTCCCAACAGGCTTCCCATCCAACTACAGCACCGTAATTGGCTAGAGAATACATCTATCTCTCTGTACCTTTAATCATGTCACAGGCCACATATAACACTCAAGGCTGGCAGGTAGGCTGTGGTCACATATACCAGGTAGGCCGGCAGTTAGCATCGATCACACCTGACTTCTCAGAGTTGCTCATCAAATAAGTCCCAGCACAGCTCATCCAAGGGCAGAGAGGAGAGACTGGGGTGCAATGCACTGCCCTCGCCTGTATGGCCAGTGATCAGGCCAATCTGAGGTCTCAGTGGGCCAAGACCATTGTCAAGGGGTTCCCATGGGGACACAGTATGCCACGTGCCTATGACCTCCCACAGAGACCAAGCAAGCAGAGATCCGGGAGCAATCTCCCACAGGAATCTAACTATCTAAGCTATTGCCTGCTGCATCCCAGGGCATGCATTTGGCAGGAAACTGAATCAAAAATGAAGTAGCCAGGACTTAAACCATTCAGGAGCAACTTAACCTAGTGAACCAAATGCCCAACTCCAATGAGCAACCCCAAAGGACAGCTATTGTGGTCAATAAGCGTACACACTCTGGTCCAGAGTTCCTGGGATTCTAATCCCAGCTCTGCCAGTTGGCAGCTGTGTGCCACCGACACATGACACAGCATTCTGTGCCTCATTTTCCTTGTCTGTGAAATGTGGTGGTAAGAGCAGTGTTGCCCTCAGGGTGGCTATGTGGATTATGTCTGTGCACACACATGAAGTCCTTGGAGTTGAGCCTGGAATGTGGTTGGCACCCACAAGGGTCAGTTGCTATGTTCCAGGCATTGGGTCCATGGGGCATCCAAACACAGTTTCTGTCCACAGGCACTTGCAGTTGAATGGGAGAAAGGAAAATGTGAGCAAGTGCTGAATACAGAAAGGGGCACAAAGGAGGGAACCGAAGCCAGAAAGGATCTGATTCCTGAGTCGGGTGACACTTAGCTGAGTGCTGAAGGTTCATGGCGCAGGGCTTGGTGCTCACTGACTCCTTGGCCTATTTCACAATGAAGGTGCAGAGGCACCGAGGGGCTTCCTCATGGGCACCCACTGCTGGCCCACACCTGCCTGATGTGACTGGAGTCTGGGTGACTTGTGAGCTACTCAGGACAGGGAGGATGAGAGAAGTTGGGCAGGTGAACTCGGGTGGATGAGCAGGGCTCAGTGCCTACCCAGCAAGCTATCCAGCCTCCACCCAAGCTCCAAGCTTGAGTGAACCAGTGATGGAACAACAGCCTATTTTAGGATGGGCCTTCCCTCCTCACGTGGGAGCCCTGAAATGCACAGGCTAGCTGGAGATGGTATTGGTGCTTACCTCTTCTTCCTCACCCACAGCTAACACCATCTGACCCCACAGATGCATTTCCTGGAAGGATTATCCAATTAAGGAAACTTGTCTGGAACATGATTCATGTCCCCAGACTCTCCAGCCTCCCCCTCCTGCCCTGACTCACAGGGACAAGAATTCCAGGCATGGACATGCAGGAGCACAGAGAAAGCAAGACAAGCGTAGGCAGGCCTTCCACTAAAAACCCAAACTTAGCTCCAATGCCAGAGTCCATTGCCATTTATATGCACAGAAAAAAAGTTAGCAACCAAATAGGGGGATTAGGGCTTTAATTCGCTTTGCCAAAACATAAAACCGTATAGTACTTAATACCACTTAATACACCCACATCCCCTATCACAGTACCTGGGTTCAACTCACAGCTCTGCTTCCAATTCCACCTTCCTGCTTGTACACTGTGGTAGGCAGCAGTGATGGCCCAAGTACTGGGGTCCTTGTTACTATTACAGAAGACCTAGACTGAGTTCCTGGCTCTCAGCGTTGGCCTAGCCCAGCCTTGGCTGTTGCAGTCAATCAGGGGAATGAACCAGATGATGGGAGATCTCTGCCTTTCTTTTAAATAAATTAAAAATAAAATCCATTTTAAAAAACACAAAATTCATTTGCATTAACTGTTCTTCTCAACAACAAAATGGTGCCATCATGGTATGATGGGAATCATACTTGTGTTGCCAGGCTGAAGGTCAGGCCCTGCTGCAGGTTACCCTTCCTGTTCTGGGCATCAAATGTCCTTGGGTACACTGAGCCAGAAGCCTCTAGAGGCTGTCATTGGCTTGTCCCCAGCACAGCAAACATCAGCTGAATGAGCTGGGTTCCTGCAGATAGACAGGAACCCCCACTTACAGTGCTGCCCAGCACTCACTGGCAGTTCATGCTCCCTCTGGGGTGAGCCTTCACTCGCACTGGCCGAAAGGAAGAGCTCACTCCAGAGGCAGCCCTCCAGGGATCAGAGGTTAATTGTGTTTACTGATGAGCTGTCTTCTCCCACAATGCACCCCACAGTCATGCCTTCTTGGCCCAATTTCACTGCTCGTGAAATAAAACGGGAAAAGGAAAGGAGTCAAATTCATGTGAAGGGAGTGTCAGTGGGGGATTTTAAGATGCCTGGCACATCTGGCTGTGTCAACAGCACACAGCTGCCTGTTCCCAGTCACACTCTCGAGGGGTAACCATTGCCTTCCCATAGAACAGGAACAGGGCATCCTGAGAAAACAGCTTGTCCTGAGAAAACAGCTTGTCCTGAGACAAGGGGAAAGCAGGACCCAAATTAGTATGCGACATTTTGGACATCCAAGCTGTTAACACTGATATAAAATGGTTAACCTACAAAGCAAGCATTCCATCAGACTCAGTACAGTTTTCTTCAAATGGGCCCAATACTAGAGCTTTCTCTTGGAAAGAAAAATATAATAATAATACTTCCTCTCTCCATGGTCCTACACTGTCTGCAAACTCCAAGATTTCTGGGAATCTTGTCAGCAATCCCAGTGGTCAATGGACAAATTGTTACAAAAGGGACTTAGAGTGTGGGACAGCATCTGGGTGCCATCGACACAGCAACTTTGCTTGCTCCCACATTGGTCTTCCTACTCCAAATCCCTGTGCATCACTGCCTGGTGCTTAAGTCCTTAAGGTGAGAGCAAGGCAAAGAAAGATAGTCAAATGAAGAACCAAGATGTAAGCAAATGTGAAAAAAAATGCTGCAGGGGGGTGAGGCAGTGTCACATTATGACAACAACAAGCCAGAAGCATCTGCATAGCTGACCCCTCTGTCCTTTACAACCCTGGTGACTCTAACAGTTGTGCTCCCAGACAGTCAGTCTGGCTACACACATTCTGCCATGAATGGCCACAGGGACAAACTCAAACCAACCACATGGTTTGACCCACTTATAGTGTGGTGCAAATGTGTCCGGCCAAAAAGAAGAAATGAAAGAGCTCAGAAGCACAGATGAGAAGCCAGGGAACTGAGTCCACTGGCAGAAGCTCCTTGCTGCCATGTGGACTGACACAGCTACCCTGGGCCCACCTGTCTCTGCCTGCTGGGCCATGAAGCATAAACCTTAACAGGCAATGATGCTTTGAATCTTGGCCACAAGCAACCAGGCTGCTGCTGAACTCTTCAGCATGTGTGTGACCTCCTCATCCCAGGGCCCCCAGCCAGGAGTGATTCCCCCCTCCCCCAGAGCCATCTAGCAATGCCTGGAAACATTAATGGCTGTCACAACTGGGAATGCAAAGTTGTTACTAGCATCCCATAGGCAGAGGCCATAGAGGCTGCTACACTTATCACAATACATAGGATAGATAGCCCTCCACTTGGCTCAAAATCTAAGTACTACCAAGGGGGACAAGCCTTGCACTAGAGTCTCAGAGCAAGGGGTTTGAAGCCTGATCCATTGCCAGCAAGCTCAGGGGCCTTGGCATACATCACCTCACCTCTCAGAGTTCCAGCTTTCTTTCATCTGCATAAGGAAACTTCTGTGGAAGTTTCTAAGTGACAGACATTCACCTAAGCAGTGTCTACATACCAACTCATGTTGGGTATCTGATTATGCTCGTCTCCTCTCTCACAGACAAGGAGACTGAAGTGCAGAGACATTAAGTCGACTACTGAAGATTACTCAGCCAGTAAAGCAAGGAAGCAGGAGTCCAATCCAGCAGTCTGGAGCCATGGTCCACACTCTCACATCTCTTCATTCTTTGGGTTGCTTTAGGGATTAAAGCTTAAAGTTATCTCTACGTTAGTCCTTCACATAAAGGTGTACAGCTTTCATCCTCATTCTGCACTACCCCTACCTTGCTTAAATTAATCTTTCACACTGAGACCAGTAATTATATTGCTTCATTTTTCATTTCCATTTCACCACCCAAAGAGGCAAACACAGAACCATGTTCACTTTTAAAACACATAACCACATGCAAAATGTTTGTGGAAGAAGTTCACAATGAGCTTTAGGTGAACAGGTACCTGGTCTCGTGGTTAAGCTGACATGGTAGCACAATACCTGCTGTTCAATTCCTGGCTCTGACTCCAGACTCTAGCTTCCTGCTAATACAGAGCCTGGGAAACAGTAGTGACGACTCAAGTCATTAGGTCCCTGCCATCCACATGGAGAACTGGGTCAAATTTCCGGTTCTGATTGTCAGCCTGGCCCACTCCCTGAATGTTACGTGCATGTGGAGAGTGAAGCAGGAATGGAAACTCTGTGTGTGTGTGTGTGTGTGTGTGTGTGTGTGTGTGTGTGTTAACTTGTTCTTTATCTCCCAAATAAATATATGTTTTAAAATTTCCACATGAGCTCTAGGAAGGAAGGCTGACATTCACACACTCTAGCAACACTTCCAAACAACATAGAGACAATGATCAATGCTGGAGTCCCTGAGCTCAATAACCTAATCCAGCTCTCCTTTGTAATTCAGTCTCATCCACCACATGCTGGCTTTGGAAACTACCAAAGGAAGGGGAAGTCTATTGGGAAATAAGCTGGGAAATGTTGTCTATATATAACAAATACCCAGGCCTTGCTAAAGCAATTAGGAAAGTATGCCCTTAGAAGCATACTGTGAGGGCCCTGTGATAGCCTAGTGGCTAAAGTCCTTGCCTGGCATGATCTGGGATCCCATATGGGTATCGGTTCATGTCCCAGCTGCTCCACTTCCCTTCTAGCTCCCTGTTGGTGGCCTGAGAAAGCAGCCGAGAACGGCTCAAGGCCTTGGGATCCTACACTGCATGGGAGACCCAAAAGAGACTCCAGGCTCCCAGCTTCATGTCGGAGCAGCTCCGGCCATTGTGGCCGCTTGAGGAGTGAATCAGTGGATGGAAGACTTTCCTCTCTGTCTCTCCTCCTCTCTGTATATGTGACTTTCCAATAAAAAAAATTTTTTTAAATCATCTTACAAAAAAAAAGAAACATCCTGTAAGAGATTCCTTGCTGGTCACTTGAAGCAGAAGTGAACCTTCCAACAACAAGGTTGAACATAAAGGAAAGCCTACAACACATTTTAGTATGGAGAGATCTGTGAGCAAGAGCAAGGAAATGATGCCAAACAAGCAGCAGAGAACACGGTACTGGGATGAGCAGCAGACGGTCTCAGGGCTCACAGTCACAGAACAGCCAAGCACTGACAGACCGTGGCTGGGGAAGTTCCCCTGCATGCAGCTCCCTCATCCTCCCTCTCCAAGCCAGGGAGGGGCACCGGCTGCCCCACACTTTTCTGCTCCACCCCAGGCTCTGCCCATCTGTCCCTCTGCCTTCCTGCAGAAAACCTCCTGAACCCCCACCCTGACCCCTGCACCCCGCCAACAGTCAGATCCTAACCTTGGTTCAGCTTCCTCAGAATAATCCCATAGCAGGTCCCTCAGGTGACAGCAAATATTCTCAAGGGCCCAGGTGGCCTGAGGTGAAGGGGCAAATCACAAAGCTGGGTAAGCCTTGACCACCGGGAGCACTGAGGTAGGCTGGTCAAGGCCCTGCTAATTGGCAGAAGGGCACATTTAAGTAAATGAAAAAAAAATTTTTTTTAAATTAGTGAGTTTAGAGATGTAACCAGACACAAACCTTTCCCACCCCTGCACACAGATATGGAGAGAACAAAGCCAGCCCTGCAGCTTTCACCCCTTCCCATTACTGAGTTTATCCTAGGAGCCCAGACAACTTTGGATGGGAACTGCCTTCCCCAAGCCCTTCACTGACCCAGAGGGCAACAAGTAGTCTCAAGCCATGGCCATTGGAAAAATTGGAAGTAGAGGAGTAGAAGGCAAGGCCAAGGAGGGTCCTGAGAGGTTGGGGAGCTGGGGCAATAGGATGAGGCTGTGACATCCATCAGCAACACAATAACTGTTCAATGCTTACTTGTTTTATATTAGGAAAGTCAAAACCTATGGAAAGCCTATGGAATCAAAGCTTATGGAAAACCAGAAATCCTGGGAGCAAGGACTAGGAAGACTGTGCTTGGACAAAATGGGGGAAGATGGGAGAACTGTCAGGTGAGAGTTTGTTCTCCAGAGCAGACCTTTAGAAAACTGCTCTGTCTCTGGAAGGATCTGTCCAGAAACTAGAGGGAGTAGCAATTTCAAAGAATAGACTACTTACTGGTTGAAATGCAGCCAGTTACTATTCTACAGCTACTGCCAGTCATAGCTCTGCCCAGTGAACATCTACCAACCATTATGCACATGAGGTGAGTAACAGACACTTCTACTGCATACTAATGTCATGCAACATTTTTGATGGTGTGGTGTGAAGTGAGGGGGCTTGTTCAGGAGCCAGGTTTCCTGGGCACAGATCCCAGCTCTGCCACTCACCAGCTCTGTGACATTTGGCAAATCACTAAGCCTTTTTATGCAGCAGTTTCTGTAGCCATGAAATGGGGGTAAAAGCAACGTCTACTTTCACATAACTCAACGAACACTAACTTCTATTTTTTAAAAAGAGTCTCAAGATTAAAACAGATAAGTGGAAAGTCCAGGGTCTTCACCAGTTTATCAGCTTACTTCAGCAGTCTGAGTTGACTTGCCTTGTCGTTAATTCCCTCGAGCCTGGGCTAGGTCCAAAGTCAGGGCAGTTCCTGTTTAAGGGTAGGGCAGCAGCCACACTGGGAGCCTGGGCCACTGTTTCTCTGATTTGTACTCCAGCCTATGAGGCCCCATGTCACCTCAAGGCCCCTAAGTATCCACTCACAGAGTCATGCTTGTCATTCACTCTAGCACTTCTGCCTCTTAGGAGCCCATCACACAAACTTCCAGAAGTGGTACCTTCTCCCACAGCATCAGAGGATCCTGACAGCAGTCATGGATGGGCCTGTGAAACAGAAAGTACTGATAACACCTGTGAACTTACCATAAGGCACACTTTGTTAGAAGACTACCAAGAGAGATGTGGGGAAAACCCCAAAGGGGCTTTTACAGAGGGAGATGGAGATTAGGCTATACTCCAAATACAACCCTGAAAAGTGGGAATTCATAGACAAGAGGCAAGACAGGGGTTCAATGGATAGAACATCCCTGGGAGGAAGCATTAAGGGCAAGGATGGGTTCTCAGGCAACAGCACCTGCAGGAACTGCTACTGGGGACTTCACAATTTCCAAGACTATGGGCGGGAAATTCCTGTGACATTTTTTTGTCCTAAAAAATTGAGTAAGATGGGTGAGACCAGTGAGGAACCTGAGCAGGTACCAAGCATGATCACACATGGGGATGGAGGGTACTGTCAGCCCCAGTCAGGAAGCATGCCACCAAGGGTGAGTGTCACACTGTTAAATGAAGGAGACTGAATAACCTGCATACTCTGCTGCTGGGAGAATGGGGACCTGTAGGTGGGTGAGGAGGCAGGAAAGGACTGAGAGGTGGGGTGGGAAAGGTGCTGGGAGAGGACAGAATCCAAGAGTTTGTCCACCACTCTACACAACATAGCGGTCAGCATCGTGGGTGCAGGAAGTTGCAGTTTCATCTTATTTTCATACAGTTGGGTATTCCTTGAAATCATAGTTCCTATAGTGTGGACACAGAACTAACTCAAGCTACTTTTACCCAACATGAGAACAGGTTATGTGAAGCTGTCGTGGATCAACACGATGCCAGAAGGGCAAAAGGAGGGCTCTCACATTCCCCGCCATCTTCCTCTGAGGTTGGGTGGGTGGGAGAAGGAAAGAAGTGACCCAGAGCCCAACGCCAGTTCCTGCTGACAACTCCATTACCAGAAAGCCTCATCCTCACCTGTTTCCTCTTGATGCTTTCCTAAGCATGGGACAAATGCTCTAACTGCCACTCACCAAGGCTTCTGCTGCTCTCTGCCACATTCCTGTCCTGGCTCAGTAAGGACCCTTGGGACTGAGCTGTTTTTCAAGTCTTTCTCACTAATGTGTGGTAAAAACACATTGGGAAAAATAACAAAATTGAAGCACTCTAGTTTCCCAGCTAGATGACCGGGTTTAAGCTGTGACTCTGGCTGCTGACTTCCAAGGCAGATCCTGGGAGGCAGTAAGAATGGCTCAGATAATCAGGGCCTTGCCATCTATGTGGGAGGCCTAGATTGAGTCCTCAGATGCTGGCTTTGGACTGGCCAGTCTCAGGCAAGCAAACATTTGGGGAGTGAACCAGTGGATCAGAGTATGCTTCCTGTCAAAAAAAACAAACAAAACAGACTGCTTAAATAATACACCTGTTGCCCTCTCTTCGCAAAAAAAAAAAAAAAGAAGAAGAAGAAAAAAGAATGTTATGGCCACACAGGTTGACATCCTTGCCATCAAGGCCTACACAACATATCAAAGGTGAACACAAAGTTATTTTGGATGTCTGTTTGTCAGTGAGGTGATCATAATAAAACATGAATTACATCAACAAGTTCTCTTCTAAGCCAGCTGTTGTGCTCAGAGATCCCATCCATCTGTGAAATTGTACCTAAAGAAAAGCCTTCTCTCCACCAGGAAATTGCTTTAATCAGAAATCCAAGTTCCCATTTGATGTGATTTTCTCATCTCCAGGTGTTCCTAGTGTCCCTTGTCTGTTTCATAGGTCACCCTGAGAATTCATGCTGACACTCTGCTGATGCATTTTAGCAGAAGAAAACAAATGTCTGTCACATACCCACTACCCATCACCTGCTTGGCCATGATGTCAGAAGACTTAACATTCAATCAGCATATCAATAGAAGCTCTTCATTCTTGGAATCACTTATCTGTCTCAGTAACTGCAAGATGTGGGTACTAGCCCAGATTTACAGATGAGGAAACTGAGGCTCTGAGGATAATTGGCCTGAGGCAGAATTCAAATCCAGCCCAATCTTCCTCCAAATGTAGGGTCTTTTCCCTGCCAGCAAAACACAGCATCCCCATCTTAGAGCATTTCTAGATTAGTGTTTTAAGTTATAAGCCCTTCTCTACAGTAGACTTGAAGGGAGCATCGGCCCTTTGAGGGCCACAGGGCAGAGCTTCTGGCAGGGACAGGACAAGCTTGCTGTGCTGCCTCAGGACCAATCCCTGGGAGGTAGATCAACTCCACCAGGCATTCATAAGGTGTCTAGGCTTATTCTGCCTCTCAGAATTGTGTTCTTCACTCATAGAGTGGGTACATTATTGTTAGTCCTACAGTGCTGTGTTAAGAATTCTGGTACACCTGAAAAAGTGCCCAGCACAGAGGTCGTGAATGATGGCTGCTGCCACTGTGTCTTGGTGGCTTGCCAGATTCAACTGGGAAAGAAAAGAGGAGCAGTTCCTCCCTCTGGAAACAATATTTTCTCATCAAGAGTTAGAATTTCTGCTGCATGGTCAGTATCAAAATGAGACTGGTTGTTGATTATGTGAATACTGTTTTTAAATACTCTGCTTTCAATGAACCCCTTATTTTCTGTTCCTAGCCTCCCCAGCTTCCCACCTACTCCATTCCTCATGGTCCTGTCTTTCCCATAGACAGAGTATATAGGAGCAGTGGTGGCCATTCCCATGTGATGACACAACACTCTGGGGAAAGCATGCTGATTCTTCATGAATATGGACCAAGGCCTTAGTGAAAATCTTCCAGGGAAAGAGGGTTGTATATGGACAAGAGCGAGCTGGCAAAGAACTTGTGGTATAGGAAGGCTACAGAAGGGGTAGTGGTGGGCTACTGATGAGGCAAGGATCATTCTCTAAGGCCCTGTATGTCTTGTGAAGAGTTTTCAGCTAATTGTAACTAGCAAGTCATCAAGCCCATGCAAAGAACAGCCTGGAAGGAACAGGGTAGGGTGTGCAGAACCAGTTAGGAAACTTGCAGCAGATACCAGGGGAGACATTATACAGACAAGTGGAAGGATTCAATCCTGGTCCTTGGGAAGAGGGACAAACTGGGCATGCTGATAGAGAAGGTGGAACAGGTGGATAAAGAATGAGGACCTGGGCCCAGCGTGGTGGCCTAGCGGCTAAAAGTCCTTGTCTTGAACATGCTGGAATCCCATATTGGTGCTGGTTCTAATCCTGGCAGCTCCGCTTCCCATCCAGCTCCGTGCTTGTGGCCTGGGAAAGCAGTCAAGGATGGTCAAAAGCCTTGGGACCCTGTACCCATGTGGGAGACTTGGAAGAGCTCCTGGATCCTGGCTGTGGATTGGTGCAGCACCAGTTGTTGTGGTCACTTGGGGAGTGAATCATCAGACAGAAGATATTTCTGTCTCTCCTCCTCTCCATGTATATCTGACTTGGCAATTAAAATAAATAAATCTTTAAAAAAAAAAAAAGAATGAGACCTACTTCCTAAAACAGGGTCTGTTTGAAGTAAAGACCCAAAGTCTGAGGGCAGGGACTGGACGGTGTGCTGGCAGGTGTGGGGATATGTGGAGTTAAGCTGTGTAAATGCTGAGTCATCTACAGGGAGATGTGAGAAAGTGGTGGCATCTACAGTCAGCTGTTCCCGCAAGTGGTCAAGGCCAAGTGCATGCAAATTAAAGCCAAGGTAAGTGATACATACACCAGGGACAGAGTCCAGAGTAAGGAGAGAAATCCTTAGAGTGGGGTCTCTGAAACTCTGATCTTCACAGGGAGATGTGAGAAAGTGGTGGCATCTACAGTCAGGTGTTCCCGCAAGTGGTCAAGGCCAAGCGCATGCAAATTAAAGCCGAGGTAGGTGATACATACACCAGGGATAGAGTCCAGAGTAAGGAAAGAAATCCTTAGAGTGGGGTCTCCGAAACTCTGATCTTCAAAAGCCAAGCAGAGGGGACAGTGGAAGCCACACAGGAGACCGTGTAGTAATAGGGGGTGGGCAGCAAAGATAACAAGGACAGGGCAGCAGCTCACAGCTCAGGGAAGGAAATGTGATTCCAGGCTTCCACATCACTTAGTAAGATGCTGCTCCAAGGGTAAGAGAGACACAGATGGGACAATCTCGCTGGCATTGATTCAGGTGCAGGTCAGTGGTATCCTTAGGGCATGAGAAGGTTGAAGGACGAGAGGGTGGTAAGACTGGCACTCAGCTCAGGGCACTGTCCCACACAAGGCTATATCACATCACATCACTCAGCTTAGCCAATGGCATCCATCACCTTCATTGGTCACCTGCTTATTTATGTGTCTGCTTGTTCAGTGCTAGGGCTAGGGAGATAAATTCCCTGCCTCTCTGTTCACAACCAGAGCCCCAGCATCCATGAAGAAGGACCTGCTTGCTGGTGGGTGAAAGAGAAGCTTAAAAGAGTAAATTTTGGGGAAGATAAGGAAGACATGACCTTGAAAGTGTGTGGGTGGGCTGTAAGCAGAAATTGCTTCAAGGAAGGAGCCAGTAGGTGAGGGGCAAAGGTAGGTCAGTGCCCAGCACAGTGGAGGCCCAAATCAGGCGGAGAGTTAAAAGAATTCAAGACACAGATGTGAAAGCTTAACAGAGAGTATGAAAGGTATTTTCTGGTCTAAATGACACTCAATCCACACGCCGTGGTCTTAGGTCATGTCCCCGTGTTTCTCCCAAAAGAAAGCTTTGACATAGGGATTCATAGACAAATGATTCTCTGGAAAAATATTCCCAGGGAAGTCAGTGAGTAGGGGAAGAAAGGCAGAGCAACGGAGAGGTTAGGCCAGGTGTGAACTCAGGAAAATCCCAGCCCAAGCCCAACAAGACTTCTGCAAGGTAAAATGCTTCCCTCTGTGCTGGTCCTCCATCACCTCAGTGCAGCAGCTGAGGTTCATGCTGTGGCACCCAAGTGCTCCCACTCCTTTGGCAGGAGGGAAGTCCCTTGGGAAGGTAGCAGAACTTTGGAGACAGAAGCCATGGGATGGACATGCAGAACTGGTCAGAGTGGTCCCACAGAAATTGGGTCTAGCACCAGCCAGCCCTGTTTGCTATTAACTAATTCTGGCTAGACATCCATGTGGATTTGTCTAGAAAGACCCATTTAACAAATGGCCCCAGTCCACCCAGCTGGACAGCATGGGGGCAGGGAGAATTTGGAATTTCTGCTTCGATTATTGAAAATAAGCCCTCTAAAGGAGACATTCAAGGCACCTAAAGTTCAAAGAAGTGCTATTCCAGGATACTAACAAGTGTGTGAAGTTAGTACAGTACTAAAGCTGGAGATAGTATGAAGGTCTTAACAGTACTTACAGAATGTAGAAATAGTTAAAAGTTGGGGAAATAGATAGAGAGCTTGTGTTACATTCATAGGGAGAGCCTGTATGTTATAACAGTACTGAGACACCCTGGAATTCTTAGAAATAAATCAACTAATTTTTACTGAGCTCCTTGTCTGAGTTCAGCTCTGTACCAGCAACAGTGAAAAGGGAGAAATTCATCTTCCAGGCTGAGTTCCTTATCAGGTCAGAGAGCTGGAGAGACTTCCAGAACAACTAGAGAACAAAGCAACAACACAGCAGCCATGGGAAGCCATGGGGCAGGTAACAGTTAAGCTTCAGGGCTGTGTTGCCTAGGATTACTCTCATTTCTCATTTCTGCCATGCCTCAGTTTCCCCACCTGAAAAAACAGAGGGATGAACAAGGCTTCCTTTGCAAGAGCCCAGTGAGAATAAAATGAGGTCATTTGTATCCGATCCTCCATGTAGTGCTGATGCACACAGGAAGCACTTGGTGTGCATCACTGACACAAATGTCACCATCGCTGAGGCACAGAAAACGCCACTGCACTCCTCACCTGCCCCAGCATCCGGAAGGACCAAGACATCCATGCCTGGCTGTGGGCGGGGGCAGAGGTGGTCATATTAGAAAAGAAATCAAGATATGTGCATCCTTATTTCCTTGGAGCCAGATGCAACCAAGCTAAGTAGAGATAAAGTTGAAGGGTAGATAGCAGCTCCTCTGCTGAGCTGGCCAGGAGCCTAGGCTGGCGGCTTTCTGTCTTGGGAGGCTTTTGGACACACAGCATGCAATGGTTGGATTCTTAAAGAGAGCTGGGTCAGCAGGGAAGTGCTGGAAAATCACCAGCATCTTGGTGTCCCTACTGACTGTCTCCTGCTCAGCACTTAGGAGCTAGTTCAATATCCGGCCACTAGTCAGCATGCAGAAATGGGCACTCAGGCCCCAGCATGGCAACCATGCAGGCTTGTGCTCAAGTTGCACCCTCCATACACAACTGAGTTCCCTCAGAGCAGTGACTTTGACCTCTAAAGCCTCAGTTCCCTCTTCTGTGAAACAGTTCCTGATCTTGGCTGCAAGCTAGCATCACTGGGGGCATGTTCAAAAGTTCAAACGCCCTGGCCCTATCCCTGATCCTGTTGTACCCTTTGCAGTAAGGGGAGGAGATCATTCTATTCAGGGAAGTAGAATGAAAAGAGGTTATCCACAGAAGATGGTGGACAGGAATGCTTCCCACACAGTGCTCTGTGGAAGGAGGTAGTCGTTCTCTCTCTGTCCCAGCTCCTGGGCCCTGGACACATCCCACGGAGGGCTGCACCTGAGAAACTTCCTTCTGCCCATGAGGAACTTCTCCATGGGAGCCTTGGCTGTGTGAGTATCCAGAATCAATCTTGAATTTCTATTTCTCTAGTTACTGATTGCCCTGGTACTAAATCATCATATTCTTAGAAAGAGAAAAGGGTCAGGCTCAGAAAACATGCCTCTCTCTGAACTGCAGGCTGTGAGGCTAAATCCCTGCCTCCAAGTATATACTAACGCCTTCCCGAGAATAATAAACAGGATCAGGCAACCAGCCTGGTGGTTTAGATGCTGCTTGGCAACCTCACATCCCATATCATAATGCCTGGGTTCAAGTTCTGCTCCACTCCCAGTTCCAGTTTTCTGCTAATGTGTAACCTCAGAAGCAGTGGTGATGATTCAAGTGGGTGAGTCCCTGCCATTCACGTGGAGCTCCTGGCTCCTGGCTTCTGCCTAACCCAGTCGTTTGGGGAATAAAGTGGCAGAACGAAATGCTCTCTATCTCTTTCAGCTTTTAAAATACATAAAATACAGAGTAGCAAAAGATACAAAGAAAAATAAATACTCAAAACTTCAATTCAAGCGGTAATAGAGGACAGCTAGCAGCAACAAAGCATTTGTGATGGATCAAGCATAATCTGTCCACCCATCATCTTCTAATATCTTTCTACCATTTACCTAGCTATCTAGTTTACTAGTTTCACAAATCCATCAGATATTTGTTTTATTATCCCCGTTGTGCAAGCAAAAAAAAAATTGAGACACACAGAGGTTAAGTAATAGTCCAAGGTTACACTATAAATATAAGGCAGAATTGGAATATGGTTCCTGCCAGTCTAACTGTAATGCCTATGATCTCTATTCCTGTATAAAATTATTTCTAGTCTAGAAAGGGGGTCAAACAGGTCAACAGATCTTAAGAATACAGAGGGAAAGACACATAGGCTGGTTTCCACAAACCTACTAATTATCTGATGCTCACTCAAAGGAAAGAAATAGAAGGGATAACCTGGTGATAGAGTGCCAGGCAGAAAGACTGACAAAACAGGATTTCAGAAAAAACCTTCGTTCATTGTCTATCTAAATGAAATGAAATGTGGGCCTGGCGCGATGGGGCAGTGGTTCAGATCCTCGCCTTGCACACCTGGGATCCCATATGGGCGCTGGTTCTAATCCCAGCAGCCCCGATTCCCATCCAGCTCCCTGCCTGTGGCCTGGGAAAGCAGTCGAGGATGGCCCAAGGCTTTGGGACCCTGCACCCGCGAGGGAGACCCGGAAGAGGCTCCTGGCTTTGGATTGGCATAGCATGAGCCGTTGCACTCACTTGGGGAGTGAATCATCGGATGGAAGATCTTCCTCTCTGTATATCCGCCTTTCCAATAAAAATATAAAAAACAAATCTTTTTTTAAAAAAAGGAAATGATATGAATACACAAAGACTTCTGTGTGTGAATGATCATAGAAACTTTATTTGCAGTAGTGAAAGTTTGGAACAACACAAATTTCTTTCAAAGGGTTAATGGACTTTTAAAAATAAGACACAGGTGGAATATTCCTTATCTGAAATGCTTGGGGCACAAATGTTTCAGATTTTAGAGTTTTGTGTGTCTTGGAATGCTTGCACATGTATAATGAGATGTGATGAGTATGGGAACCAAATCTAAACACCAAATTTATTCATGTTTCTTATGCACCTGAAGGAAATTTTATGCAATATGTGTAGTATGCCTGGGTTTATTTTTTTAAGGTTTAGTTTTTATGGGCCCGGCGCAGTGGCGCAGTGGTTAAGGTCCTCGCCTTGCACACCCGGGATCCCATATGGGCGCCGGTTCTATCCCGGCAGCCCCGCTTCCCTTCCAGCTCCCTGCCTGTGGCCCGGGAAAGCAGTCGAGGACGGCCCAAGGCTTTGGGACCCTGCACCCACGTGGGAGACCCGGAAGAGTCTCCTAGCTTCGGATCAGCATAGCACGGGCCGTTGCGCTCACTTGCGGAGTGAATCATCGGACGGAAGATCTTCCTCTCTGTCTCTCCTCTCTGTATATCCGCCTTTCCAATAAAAAAATAATAAAAATAAATCTTTAAAAAAAAGGTTTAGTTTTTATTTGTTAGAAATGGCAGGTTTAGTTCTATTTGTTAGTAATGGCAGAGAGAGAAGTGTACACACTCACACACACATCATATATCTGCTGGTTCACTCTTCAAATGGCCACAACAGCCTGCTCAGGATCAAGCCTAAACCAAGAGCCCAGAGTCCATCTACCTTTCCCATGTGGGTGGCAGAGGGCATTGGTCATCATTGTAGCCTTTCCAGGAGCACTACCAGGGAGCTGGACTGGAATCAGATTAGACAGACTTGAAACAGTGTTTCTATACAGGATGCAGGCCTCTTGGGCAGCAGTTTAATGCCATTCCATGTCTGTGTTTTGACTGAGACCTGTCACATGAGATTGGATTTTGGAGCATTTCAGGCTGTGGATTTTCAGCTTAGAGATGCCCAACCACATATACACAGAACAGATGCAATACAAAGGATGACAATGAGGGTAGATATGACCACATGTACCAATCTCCAAAGCCTTCAGGAGTAGGGAATCTTAATTCTGCCAAGGACCATTTGGGTATTCGGAACATCATTTACAGGTTATACAACTTTAAAATAGACCTATCATAGACATAATGAATCTAGGGGCCTGCCCAAGGTTGCCTTTGCAGGAGCAGACCAAATGATTTTGTGGGCCTTATACAGCCGGTAGGTCAGACATTTCTCACCAGTGAATTAAAGAACTCAGAAGGAGGGCCCAGCATTTTATCCTAGTGGCTAAATCCTCTCCTTACATACACCAGCATCCCATATGGGAACAGGTTCATGTCCTGGCTGCTCCACTTCCCATCAAGCTCCCTGCTTGTGGCCTGGGAAAGCAATAGAGGATGGCCCAGGGCCTTGGGATCCTGCACCTGCGTGGGAGACCCGGAAGAGGCTCCTGGCTCCTGGCTTCGGACAGCTTAGCTTCACCTGTTATTACCACTAGGGAAGTGAATCAGTAGATGGAATGATCACTCTCTCTGTCTTTCTCTCTGTACATCTGCCTTTCCAGTAAAAATAAAATAAAGAAAATAAAGAAAAAAGAAGGAAAAAGATGAGTAATCTTATCTTTCTATGTGAAATTCTAGAGAAAGCAAAGCTCTAGGTTCAGAGAACAGATCAGTGGCTGCGAAAAGGTTGAGAAGTGGAAACTGAGTGAAATGGGCTGGGGGGCACTTCCGGGGAGGGGGTGACAGACACGCTATATTTTGATTGTGGTTATGGCAACACAAGTGCAGTCATTTGTCAAAAATCACTGAATTGTACACTTAAAGATTAATTCTATAAGATGTAAATTACCCTAGATTCATATACATTATAATATGTATTATATATTTAATAGAGACTTGAGGTCATGTAGCCCCAACTGAAATGTCAGAGTTGGCATGCTCTGCTTCCTTTACTTCTCCCTTTTTTTGCTCCTATCTTTTCTCTCTTTTTCCCTCTTTTCTTTCCTACTCCTTTCCCTTCTTTTTCTAAAAAAAAAGTTTATTAAGACCTGTAATAGTGATATAGCTCATGAAGTTGCCTCCTATGAGGCCAGCATCCCATATCAGAGTACCAGTTCAAGTCTCAATTGCTCCATTTCTGATACAGCTCTCTGCTTATGTGCCTGAGGAAGGAGCAAAAGGTGACCGAAGTCCTTGAGTCTCTGCCACCTAAGTGGGAGACCAAAATGGAGTTTATTAACTTATTTCTATTTATTTGAAATGCAGAAAGAGAGAGACTGAGATCTACCATCTGTTGGTTCCTTCCTCAAATGTCTACAATGACCAAGTTTAGGCCGGTCTTCAACTATGAATTCAGAACTAACTCAATCCAGGTCACCACTTGGGTGGCAGAAGACCAAGTCCTTGAACTATCACCTGCTGCCACTGAAGGTGAGCATTAGCAGGAAGCTGGAATGAGAAGCAGGTGTAAAACTTCAACAGTGGCACTGTGTGATGGGATGAAAGTGCCCAAAGCAGCAGCATAACTTACTGCATCACAGCACCAGCCTGTGTCCTTGCCTTTCTTCATAGGCTTCTTTCCTTCTTCTCTTTGCTGCTCCTCCATATCTACCATCTTCTTTGCCAAGCCCAGCTGAGGTAACAGACCACCGAACAGCAAACAGGCCCAGCCCTGCCACTGCACATTAGTGGACATAAGCAGTCACAAGGCAGATTAGTACTCAACATATTTTAGAGGGACAACTGCTCAGTAGAACTGGCCAGTGACCCACAGAAGAGGCTGGCAAGCCCCTCAGGCTCTTGCTGGGCCCCTCTGTGACTGCCTCTTAGATAGAAAGTATGCATGCATTAGGCATATACATATATAAAGTCCATTTGTAAGAATGATTTGGCTTTGGGATGAAGGGAGGTGTCTAGCCTTTTCTCAAGGGGGAAAAAAAAGTTTCCTTTTTAGTTACTTCCTTATGACCTTTGAATTGTACCTTCCAATGCATTTGAGGGTGTAGGGTAAGGGATAAGGTAGGGAAGAGCAGAGGTGGAGCCAGCCAGAGAAGCAAAACAATGATTCTGAAGGCCCCAGCAAAGTCCATCTTCAGCGATGTTCAACACTGGGAAGGAAAAAGGGAAAGCGAACCTGTCACTCAACCACTGCCCAAACAGCTGCCTATGATGGACAGCTCAGGCATTTCTCCACTCTTGCTGGATAGGAAATGAACAGAGACATTAACAGGGCAAGGAGACAGCAGGAAAGAGCATGAGACTGGCACAGTTCCTTCCCTGGGCCTGCAGGAGGCCATGGCAGTCAGGACGTCCATCTGTTGTGCCCCATCACCAGTAGGTTCACAGGGAGGGAAGGAGACAATGGTGATCCAGCACCTCCTTGCTCTGAAGTTATACCAGGAAATGAGCAACAGGATCCTCCCACCTGGGGGTAAACCACATTAAAGTCATCAGGTAGGGCCTTTTTGGACCAAGAGAGCTGTAAAATCTCTTGCCAAGAGACAGAGGCAGGAGAGTTGAGCTCAATCCAGTGCAACCCAGACAATGGGCACTGGAGGCAAGGAGGCAGGGGATGACAGCTGCCATCTAAGTCCTGTTTTGCTGGAAGTTGAAGGAGACAGTTTTTGAGAACTGGATGCTTTCATAAGCTGGGCTTTTTTTCCCCCCTCTCCATGGGAGAGTTGGCCCCCCAGATAGGAAAGCCATGATAGAGACTGAAGGGAGAAGAGTAGCATGAACATAGAGAAAAAAAAATCAGTCATTTAGAAGAAAAAAGGGGAGTGACCTGAGTATCGAGCCAGTGGAAGAAGAGAAATAGTATCTCTAACCCTGACCCACTCTATTCCAGGTTTGGGAGAAGAGCTGGTGCAAGAGGAGCATTCTGCCCAACAGGACAGCCGTGGTGTGGGACTGAAAACCAGCCAAGGGGCATCAGCTCTCCCACTTCATCAAGGGGAAAAACGCTCTTCTCTAGTAGCTCATGCACTTCTTCAGTTAAAGGCTGTACTGTGACCTGTTCACTATCACTGACTGCTATTTTGGCAAGACTCATATTGGCAGGTAGAAAACACACATTCCCCACTCACCAGCACTCGCTAGTTTTCTATCTCAACCTGAAGAGAACGTGTGCACATGGCACTGCTAAGAATACCATCGAGCTATGAAAGGAATCATAGAACAGGTGATGTCATAATAAGACACTCTGCATGCATGCAATCATGCTATCACAAAACCAGGCAAGGTGTCTTTGGATCAGTGTCTAGGCTGTGTTATGGCATGAAAAAAACATCCTACTGAATTTTACTTCCAGGAACCAACTCTACCAGCAATAACTAAGAAAACTGGCAATTATGGAAAAACATCTTGGAGAACTAATGAGCTGGTAATCAAGTAAAAAGTATTCAAAAATGAAAAGGTTAAACAGAGCTTCTAGAGCCAGCATTGTGGTACAGCTGATTTAACAGCTGGCAAGGTCGGTTTCCCATACCAGGATGCTGGTGCTAGTCCTGGCTGCTCAGTTTGCAGTCTCGCTCCCTAATAATGCACCTGGGACAGCAGCAGAAGATGGCACAAGTGCCCAGCCACCCATGTGGGAGGTCTGGATGGAGATCTGAGCATCTGGTTTGTGGCATCTGGAGAGTCAGCCAGCAGAAGGAAGGTTTTATCTTTCTCCCTTTTCCTCTCTCATTGTCACCTCTCCGCAATATGCACATATGTTGGTGTGTGTGCACCCACTGATCCCTCTCTCCCTCTAACACTCAGCCTTTCAAAGGATGATAAAAGACACTATCACATGGATTTAAGAACTGCAATCAATGTCGAAAAGTAATAACAAATATACAGCTACATATTTTACAAATTTTTTTTAAGATTTATTTTATTTTATTTTTTATTAGAAAGGCAGATATACAGAGAGGAGAGACAGAGAGAAAGATCTTCCGTCCGATGATTCACTCCCCAAGTGAGCGCAACGGCTCATGCTATGCCAATCCAAAGCCAGGAGCCTCTTCCGGGTCTCCCATCACGCTGGGCCCCATATTTTGCAAATTTATAAAACACCAAAGGCAAACAAACTTGTTAAAGCAACCAGAGAAAGAAACAAAAACAAACAAAACTTTTCTCAAAGGAGAGAAAAGACAGGATGGACAGGAGATTTCAGAGACAAAAATGAAAAAATACAGAGGACTGAAAATTAAGAAACATAGTTACAAATAATTCATGAGTTGAAGAACAACTCATAGTGGAGATTATAAAATATATAAGAACCAAATTATCTAAAATCATTACATATAAAAATATGATTAAGGTAGAGATATAACATAATGCTCACAACAGGGGAAAAATCTGAATAATAAAAATTCAGTCAATTTAAGAAACTCAAGGAGAATAGTGGCTCAAATTGAAATATGAATGGTGAAAGTAATAAAAAAAATAGTTTAAAAACTCATGAACAGGGCCCGGCAGCATGGCCTAGTGGCTAAAGTCCTTGACTTGAACGCGCCCAGATCCCATATGGGCACTGGTTCTAATCCCGGCAGTTCTACTTCCCATCCAGCTCCCTGCTTGTAGCCTGGGACAGCAATCGAGGATGGCCCAAAGCTTTGGGTCCCTGCACTCGTGTGGGATACCTGGAAGAAGTTCCGGGATCCTGGCTTCGGACTGGCATAGCATCAGCCATTGTGCTCACTTGGAGAGTGAATCATCAGACAGAAGATCTTCCTCTCTGTCTCTCCTCCTCTCTGTATATCTGACTTTCCAATAAATAAATAAATCTTAAAAAAAAAAAAACTCATGAACAATGGGACTGGCATGGTGGCTTACCAAGCTAATTCTCAGGCTGTAGTGCCAGCAGGCCATATGAATGCTGATTTGAGTTCCAGCTTCTCCATTTCTGATCCAACTCCCTGCATATGGCTTGAGAAAGTAGCAGAGTCTGGCCAAGTCCTTGGGAGATCTGGAAGAAGCTCCTGGATCACAGTTCAAATTGGCTCAGCTCTGGCTGTTGTAGCCATTTGCAAAGTGAACCAGAAGATGGAAAGACCTCTGTGTGTTCGTCCTCTCTCTGCAAATCTCAGATTAAAGTAAACAAATATTGAAAAAAGAAAAAGCAAGCAAACAAAACAACCAAAAAACATACTCAGGGGCAGTGCAAAACAGCCTAGTGGATAATGCTCTTTGCATCTACCGGAACCCCATTTGGGCACCAGTTTGTGTCCCAATTGCTCCACTTCCCATCCAGCCCCTTGCTTGTAGCTTGGGAAAGCTGTAGAGGACACTCCAAGGCCTTGGGAACTTGCACCCTTCTGAAGAAGCTCCAGGCTTCGGATTGGCTCAGCTTTGTGTGTTGTGGCCACTTGGGGAGTGAACCAATGGATGGAAGATCTTTCTCTCTGTTTCTTCTTCTCTCTGTAAATCTGCCTTTCCAATAAAAATTAAAAATAAATCTTTAAGACACTGCACACATTCATAAACAAAAGAACAAATTATAAAGATTCGTTGTTAAAAAAGAGTAGTAGTAGTGAGGCTGGCATTGTGCCACAGTTGGTTAAACCATCTGAGATGTGAGCATCCCATATGAGTGCTGGTTCAAGTTCCAGATGTTGCATTTCCAATAAGCTCCATGGGATTATGCATGGGGTGGGAAAGTAGCAGAAGACAATCCATGTCCCTATGTCTGTGTCACTCCCACGGCAGACCCAGAGTTCTTGGCTCCTGGCTTTGCCTGGCCCATCTTGGCTACTGCGGCCATTTCAGGAGTGAAGTAATGGATAGATGATCAATCTCTCTCTCTCTTTAACTCCGCCTTTCAAATAAATAATTAAAAAAAGAAAAGAAAAGAAAAAGCACAGACCACAAAATCAGCAAGTCTTAAGGACTGTCAACATTCTGAAAAGACCAATCAATAAAAAGCACAGGAGGCATAGAGCTAGTGAAACACAAAGGGACATGCCTCAGATGCTATATAACTTCACGGTGAAGATTTGAAAACTCAAAAGAAAAGAATAGACAAATTCTCAGAAGAAACTCACCAAGATCAGTTCAAGAAAAAAAAAATCTTTAACTTACGTACCCAATAACTATTGATGAAACTGAACCAGAGGTTACAAATCTTCAGTGGAAAAAGTACTTCAATTATATACAAACTCTGTAAGAATAAGCAGAAACTGTCAAAGACCCATGTTAGAAGCCTAGCATATCTGGGTACAAAATTTGACAAGAATAATGTGAAAACTAAAAAGTACAATCCAATACATTCAACATAGGATGCAAAGCTTCCAAACAAAATATTAGCAAAACAAATACTGCAATGTATACAAAGTGAACCCATTATGACCAAGTAAAACTTTATTTTATGAAGGCAAGGTTAATTTAACCTTGGAGTGTCAGTTTAACAGATGTTAACAAATTAAAGAAAGAAAAAAGTTGATTATATAAATCCTCCCAATAAATGTAGAAAAGGTATTTTATGAAGTTCTATTTACGTCTTAAACTATATACCATGGTGCCAGTACTATGGTATAACAGGTAAAGCCTGTGAGTTCATGCCCTGGCTATTCCACTTCCTATCCAGCTCCCTGTTAGTGGCCTGAGAAAAGGTTTGGATGTTGACCCAAGAGCTTGGACCTGCACCCACGTGGGAAATGAAATAAAGTTCTGGTTCCTGGCTTCAACCTTACCAAGCCCCAGTCACTGAGGCCCGCTAGCAAGAAAACCAGTTGATAGAACACCTCTCTTTTTCTCTCTGTAACTCTGATTTTTGAATACGTAAATCTATTTACCTGTCTAGCTTTCTAGCTGGGTAGCTCTATGCACATAGAAAACTCTTCAAAAACTCCAGAAAAAAAGTTAGTACTTTATACTTACAAAAGATATCAAATCCAGACAGAACATTATTCTCATAGGAAAATGTTAACTATAAGAGGCAAAATTAAAAAATTTGGAAGACAAGAAGATATATTGTCCTTAATATAATGTCCATAAAGACAAAAAAATTCAGTGACCAAATAAGACTGACATATTTTAACTAAATAAAAATCAAGGATCTTGGACGCAGTGCAGTGGCCTAGCAGCTAAAAGTTCTTGCTTTGAATGCACCAGGTTCCCATATGGGCGCTGGTTTTAATTCTGGCAGCCCTGCTTCCCATCCAGCTCCCTGCTTGTGGCCTGGAAAAACAGTGGAGGATGGCCCAAAGCCTTGAGACCCTGTAGCCATGTGGGAGACCTGGAGGAAGTTCCTGGCTCCTGGCTTCAGTCTGGTGCATCACCAGCCATTGCGCTCACTTGGGGAGTGACTCATTGGATGGAAGATAATTCTGTCTCTCCTCCTCTCTGTATATATGACTTTGCAATAAAATTTTAAAAAACTATCATTGCTATCCTCAAAATACTTTCAAAAACTGTGAAAAATACATCAGAAACGGATATCTGCAACACTAGAAAGAATCTCCAATACACATTAAGAACTTCTACAGATAAAACGGAAACTAAATAAATAGGAAAAATGTAAACTAGCCAATTTTTAAACAGAAGACTTGAAGTACTTCACAAACAGAAAGGAAAACCTACAAAGTTAAAAGCATATGAAAAGACGCTTAACCTGGACAGTAACCACACCTATAACTATATTTTAAAACCAGATAAAACGCACATCCAGGAGAGTAGAAAAAAACTTGATACCATTCTACAAAATATAAAATGTTAACAAGGATACAGAACAATGGGAAGAGCTACGCATTTCAGCTGGGTATATAAATTTGTTAAACACAATAGAAATAAAGATTTCTATTGTAATAAAATTAATATAATCTAATGAAAACTGATTTGGAACTATTCTAGTAGCATTGAAAATACTCATAGTATATGTTCACTAATTCTACTACTATGCATATTTCCCAAATAAACTTACATACTTGTTCAGCAGGGAACTTGAACAAAAATGTTTGCAGCAGTACTATTGCTAATAGCAAAAAACTGGAAATAGCTAAATGTGCGTTAATAATAAATATGTACGTAGCAATATATTCATTCAACGGACTTTTAGAGTTCAGTATAATGGGGAAAATTCAGCTGCCTTCAAAACATGAACAAGTCCAGGAGTGAAATAATTAACAAACAGTGACTCTCTGGTCAGAGTGGACTCTCAGGGGTGGTGCTAGAGGTAAGGGCCCAGGACCCCCAGCTACACCAGATGTAATCCTTTCATGAAAAATGGAGAGAAGACTTAATGAGATATCTGCAGGAAAGATTGTTGGCCCAGCACTTTAACAGCTGACAGGCAACTGTCTCCATTATTTCTCAACCAGAAAAGCCTTATTAGTATACATGGGCCAAACGTGAGCATAAGAAGAAAATGCAAACACCTTGACTTAAGATCACAAACTTAGCATGACTCAAGATACAGTTTAAGGTTATAAATTTAAGAGGGAATGCCAATGAAGAAGAGCACAGGGAAGAGACACACAAAGGGCCAGCAAATGGTGACCCTCTGCGAAGTGAGGTGAGGTACACAGGGAACTTAAGGGAAGAAGAGCACCCCTTTCCTCAGATTTCTGGGTTCATGAGTACTGGTCCTCCCATTACCCTTTAGAACTTTATATCCAGTTTTTCGAGGATCTACTTCTGTCTTTCACAATGTATTGTATTTAGTGGTTATTTCATTGAAGTAGTTTTAAAAGAAGGTCATAAAGAAAAATTTAATGAGAAAAACTCTCATGCCAACTTGCTGTGGCTCTGACAATATCTTTCCTAGTCTCCAGGCAAAGAGGACCTCCTCAGCTGTAATTGTTCTTCATCCCATTTAAAATACTGAGCTTCTCCCAGAATCACTTTACAACCATTCTGGCAAGAATTCTCCAGGGAGGTACAGCAGAGTCCAACCCCCAGAGTATACTGTGCTTCATTTAGTACAATCATAATCATAGTGGCAGACATTTTTTAAATCTCTCAGAATCTTCTCACATTTTGAAATCTATAAAATGAGGACATGGAACAAATGACTATTTTCTGGTTCTCTCGTGTGGATTTCAATAGCGATACTCTTATTTGAAGTTCTTCACTACGCACTTCAGCTGTGCAGTGCTCGAATTTCCCTTCATCAAGATTTGCTGACAGTGGGGGGAAGTTTTGAACAGCGCTTAAAGTATATATTGAGGATCAGAGTGCTGGGGGTGGGGGAGGTTCGCAGACTGCACACACAGGCAGGATTCTTTTTTAGCAACCCCAGCAGATGTTTGGCATTTGTAGATTCCACATTCACTTTTTCAGTTGTTTGTGAACAACCCTCATGAGCCATGTCACAAGAGTCGCTGAGCTAAACAGCAAAACTTCTCAAAGGCCCAGAATCCCCATCCCAAGACACCACCAGTGAAACATAAACTCTGGAAATTAGAGAGTCCGTGGAAAAGGCAAGCACTTGGTGCCCTGTGAATCATCATAGGGACCACACCATTCCTCTCTAGGTTGAAAACTGATTCAGAAGGAAGTCAAGAGCCTATGCAAAGAGTTCTGTATTTGGAACTTTGGGAAATTCCCAAAGGCTTGAGATGCATTCTTGGAGAATGTCAAAAGTCTACTGCATTGAATCTTGATTGGGGAGCAGGGGGACAGTGGTATTCAGAAATCCTTCAACTGAAATTAAGTCAATTTGTTTCTATCGGCTCCTCTGATCTTAAAATAGCATCAGCATCCAAGGCTCAGCTTGGGAGTCCAACAAATGACTCAGTAGGCTGAAACTGGGGACAAGATTCTACAGAACATATTGTGTATTGATACAACTGCATTTAGTTGTTCCAACTCTATTGTTCATCAGCTTTTCTCTGGATCCAAGCTAGGCATACATGACTTCTCTTTTACTTGACCCTGAATCCGATGCCAAAATTCATAGACACTCAAGAGGCCCTAAGATTCCCAAATTTAACTTTTTTATACTCTTCGTGGCATTGCTCCCCAAATTAGACCATCCTAACTGTGCACTGAGACACACAGTAAAGCTCCTCTCTTCTTTCTCCTCCAGGAACTCCAGCTGCATCTGGCATTTCATAATGCATGATCCTGAGGAGAAAAGTCTCTCATGTACTTGTGGCTCTTAGAACAGCCCCCCTGCTCATTGTTCTGCCTCCCAAGTATGCGTTGCCAACTGTGACACTCCCAACAGGGAAGCACTCTGGATAGCATAGTTCAGTCACTTCCCAGGGCTAACCTCCTCCACTGCCCTTCAAGCCCCCAACTTACTGCAATATTACAACACTATTCCCTTGCTTACATATATGGAATCTTTGGAAAGTTCTGAATCATTTCTGATTATATACAAGGAATTATTTCTGATAAACTGCAGTAACCTGTTGCAGCACTGGCAAGTTTTAGAAATTCTTCACATATGTTCCTTAAACAGTAAATTTGCATGCATGTAGAAACCAAGCAATACTGTTATAAGATCTTCACATCTTCCACCTCTCTATTGAATCTTTTTAAATACTTGCTCTAAAGTGTCAGTCTCCATTTCCCTCTACTTTCGTTTTTCCTATTGTTTTTCCTTTTGCTTTTCTTTGGAAGCAAAGACTAACTGAGCAAATCGGTACAGGGCCAGGCTAAGCACAGCACTGCTCCCATAACTCATACATCCTTCAGGACTGAGCATAATGAACTGAAAAAAATACCACCTCTCAGCAAAAAGGTGTGGTCAGAATAGCTTGAATTTGGTTTTCAGACAGAACAATACATTTGTAGTGCTAAGTCCACATTCTTCATGCAGACCTAAGAAACAGATGCCATTAAGGCCATTCTCTCCTTCTTGTTTTTTTTTTTTTTTCTTTCCTCGGGCCTCTTTCAACTCCAACATTAAAGTCATCAAGTTGGAGCACATGTTCCCTGCTCACACAAGGCAGGCTGAGGTTCCTATGCTCCCTTACCATTCTCTGTAACAGTCACTAGTAGAACATAACTGATATTAATAACAGCATCTCGAGCCTTTGCTGCCTTGAACCAGGGATGAGAAAGTTCTCTATTAATTTCAACACTCAGGCTTTATGCCTATGTTGCAGTTTTTATTCATACAAAGGTTTTTTTTTTTTAAGCTCACAGGAAATGGTGATTATAAAAAAATGTTTGCAGGCCCCTTTTATTCTGGACTGTATTAGGGTACGGTTTCTGGCGGGATGGTGAAGGTGTACTGAAGGAGAAAATTTGAGTAAGGTGAAACAGTTTTGCCTGGGAAGTTGTTAGATATATTGCTATCCAGCTGTGTTAGAACTGCAGTTGTGGTGAATAAGCCACAAAAACAGGTTGATGTGAAGTGTTAGCTTCCCTGCAACCTAATCAGAATGCTTGATAACAGTTTACCTTTGTAAGTTCGTGTCTTCCGTGTTTTGTTAGAAGTCACCCTTATATGATCAACTGAAAAGGTGTGCTTGGCAGCCTTTGGCAAGCAAGTCTGGCGCTTCAGTCAACAAGGGTTGGCTTCTATGATGGCTTCATAGGCTGCAGTTTTGTGATTTTTGCACTTGTTTTTACATACATACTTATGTAATTTTTTAAACTAGTGTTTGAAAGCAAATGAACTCCAAAGATTAAATTTTGGAACCACAGCCTCCACAAAAAAAAAAAAAAAAGAAAGAAAGAAAGAAAGAAAAGAAAAGAACACAGAAAAAAATAAAAGAAAATGTTTGCAGGCCCAGCACAGTAGCCTAGTGGCTAGTCCTCACCTTGCACCCAGTGTGATCCCATATGGGTGCCAGTTCATATCCTGGCTGCTCCAATTCCCATCTAGCTCCCTGCTTGTAGCCTGGGAAAGCAGTAGAGGATGGTGTAAGACATTGGGAACCTGCACCCATGTGGGAGACCCAGAAGAAGCTCCTGGCTCCTGGCTTCGGTTTGGCTTAGCCCCAGCCATTGCAGCCACTTGGAGTGTGAATCAGCGAATAGAAGTTCTTCTCTGTCTCTCCTTCTCTTTGTATATCTGTCTGTCCTATAAACATACATAAATCTTTTTTACAAGTTTGCTTAGGTTTTAATCTTTTGCACCAAATAAGCTTATTGTTTAAATTTTATTCTCCCATGAACTTTCTGAACTATTTGTTTAAGTTCCTGATTGTACAGAAACCTTGAGGGTTTTTTGTCTTAACAACTGTAGCTTTCCTTTTAAACATTTTGCTAAAAAATAATAACTAGAGATGATTTTTCATTTGGGCTGGTACTTGCATGTCTTCTTAAACTAGACAAACAAATGTCACTTAAACTTCTTTCTAAAATTAAAATGTCTATTTTGAGTCAGTTACAGATTCATAAGAAGCTGCAATACTAGTACAGAGAGGTCCCATGCACCCATTCCCCAGCTCCTCCCAATAGCGGCATCTTACAGAGCTCTAGTGCATTACCCAAAGCGAGAAACCATTCTTAGAACACTATACTTAACTTGTCTACAGATCTCACTTGGATTTTACCTGTCTTCCATAGAGTCTTCTGGGGTTCATCTTTGTAAATTTTATTATATCACTTTGGTGTATTTTAACACTTCTCTGCCTTTTATTTTTAAATTTTTCTTGATGCGTTTGGGTCATTGTGAATACTGGATGCCATATTACAGAACAGAGTCCTCAAAGATCCATCACACTATATGAAATGCCACCAAATTGCTTACACCTAATACCTATGCGAAAGTTTTGTAATCTCATGCTGTGTTTCTTGGGCCTTTTAAATTTGAATTTTCTTTGGTCTTCCTTTTTTTCACATGTTATTCCTCTTACTGATGCTTAACAAAAGAATACTCCTAACTTATGTAAATACGGCATTTTTGTCAATCTCTTCCGATTCACCAATGCATTTAGCAAAAAAAAAAAACACCCACGCCTTTTAGAATTTGAGTAAGTGTGGAACCCTGAAAGAGTCTGAGACTGCCTTCCAGTGATGAACATGCATGGCTGTAGCTCATGCTTTACCATTTACACCTCAACGGCATAACTGAAATTGTGTGTCTGTTTTAGGTTTCTGTGGCCATATCCTCATACACGTCAGCTATAATGCACATGCTACCTTTTAATCTGTCTCATTGTCTTCTCATGATGGACTTAGTAAGGCTGCTATGGTTCTGTCCACTTTGCGGGTGGACAGTCAAAGGCACTGGCCAAGTCTACCCCAAAATGCTAGAAATGCCCACTCGTGGAGCCAGTATTTCATGTTCTGCCTGTCCAGTACAACCACAGATTTGTAAATAATGTTGTGATTCTCTAGCAAGTACAAGACTTCCTTGTACTTGTCCAGGACTTCTGTGATGGGCAGCATGGAAGGCAGAAGAGAACCTGAAAGACACCATGGAACCATAGCACAGGAAGTAAGAGACAGGCTGAAAGCTATCCAGTTGTCACACAGCTTTCTTAATGTTACTTCCCATCAAGTCTGGTCCTAGAATATGCCAGGACTTCTGACTAAATGCATTTTCTTGTTGCCTGTACCTCTCACATACTACTCACTCGCTCTCCTCCACCCCACAGAGGCGGTTCAAAGGTCAGAGACAGCACAACACTGCCAGTCCAGCAAGTCTTGATTCACTACCACAGAGTATGTCTTAGTAGCTGGCCCTAAAAACAAACACACATGGATATCTGGAACAAGAAAATGCCCAGTAGCCCTAAGAGGTTAGGCTTATCACCAAATCAGCAAAACCTCCCAACAGCCTGAGACACTGAGGGAGTGACAGGAGGACCCTGTGTTGAAGGTGTGGAGTGCTGTGGGTACCTTATCTAGACAGAGTGGGAAGAAAGGAAAAAGGCAGAGCATCACATAGTTCTTCTCCCGCTACCTGCAACTATCTCAGTGGGACAGCTGTTCTACCTTGCAATCCCCGCTCCCACCAAAGGACAATCTCTGCCATTGGTTTTCTGAGTCAAGAATGTATAGAGACTCTGGCAAACACAAGCCATCACATTTTTAAGGATTAGATGCCTCGCAGCTCTGCCAGCACCTCAATCTGCTCTTAGTCCCCTGGGGAGAGCCGAGCATGGAATGGCATGGATATCCTGGTAGTACAGGGAGTTGCCCCACACTGGCTCCTCAGCAGGAACAAAAGGGAACAGCTGGGACTTGGGCAGCCATCCTGGATTCAGGATTTAGTTTCTGCATTTAGCAAGGAACGTAGCAAACAAGGTGGGGGTAGGGGAGGCTTGCAAGGGTAAGTCTAACCTCCTCCAAGTGCACAGAGAGGCAAAATCACCAAAACCAAAGTTCAGAGAAGCAATCGCTGGCTGGAGGAGATGTAGGAAGGTCTTAGATCGACTGTCATCCTCACTGGAACATGTAACCATTGCCTTTGAATCTAAACAACACTCAAGTTGACCCCTCCACACTCTCCTGTGCCCACCTTAAATAACTGTAGCACCCAACTTCTTCGGGCAGGGAGGCTGCTGTTGATCCAGGGTCTGATGGGTGGTTAGTGGTGTTATGTAATCACATAACATGGACTGGCCAACAATGCCAGGGATATCAATGCAGTTCACATCTAGAACTCCCCTTCCCTTCCAGCTGCTTGCCTCTCCCCCCACAGCACAAGTCACAGACCGCCTGCCAAAGCTGCCAGAGGGCACCTAGTACTCTTCACTCTGCATGGCCAAGGGTTACCAAAAACTTCAGCATACTCACACAGCGATCAAGCTCTAGACCCTCTGTCTACCACCACTGTCCCCAAAGTTCAAGGCAGGGCCAGGACACACTAGTCCAGCCATGTCAACCAAACCAGTCACATGTATACAGCCATTCTGTTCAATCCAGTAGGCTAGGGTTGTCAGAGTCCTTGAAAAGCCTAGACAACCTCATCAGTAGCAGTAGGCACCATCAGTGTTTCCATTTTAAAAGACTTTAAAATGTGGGGCTGGACCTGGATGGGGGTGAGCACCCCTTTTCTAGTGAGTAGGATAAAAATCCCCAACAGAATCAGAGTTTGTGTTCTGTTGAGGGTGGGAGAATTCACTTTAGGAACATTACCAGAGTCCTAGGATACAGGGAGATCTGCCTTGACACCCAGCATCCCCCAAATCCTATCCTCAGTCAAGCAAGCCACAGAGACCCCTGGAGCATGCCTGAACTATCCCAGAGGAGTAACAGCCAGGGTAGCAGAAGCAAATGCAGGTGCTATAGGCGGATGACACGTCTGCTCCCGGCACGAGTTCCAGAGCCCTGGAGCCCCCCAGCTGCTGCTGCAGCCTGTGGAGCCCAAATCCGCAGGACAGCAAGCTAAAGAGAGCACGCACGCGCACAGGACAGGCGCAGGGGGCGCGCAGCGAGCACAGGGTTACAGCCCTGAGCCATTGCCGCCACTGCTGCGGCGAATGATTGACGCGCGGGGGTCACTTGAGGCTTGCGCCTCTTCCCCAGCACCAGACTGGATCGCGCGCTCTGCCCACCGAGGGCACCGGCGGCCCACCCGGCCGGCCCCTGCCTGCGGACACCTGGCCTAAGAAAGGCAGCAACAAAATGGAATCACAGCTTGTCCCACTTCCCAGTGGCGGCTGCGGGCAAAAACACAACCAGTAAAAGGAAGCGCAAGGCAGTCATCCGCCGAATAAAAGCTCAGAGTCCCCTACCTTCGGCCTTTGGTTAGCACGCTGGTCCTGTGTTCTCTGACCCACGGAGCCAGCCCCTTCTTCATGAGTTATTCCGGTCAGTCGGGATTTTGTGCATTTTGTTCGTGAACACCTGTTTCGAGTAAGGGGTAAAGACCTTATTGAGAGAACTGTCCTTTAAAAATAACCTGTGTGCACGTGTGTCCATCCAGGTATGCATGCGTGTTTGTGTACACACAGATTCACACGGACCAGCCCTGGACGTGGAAGCACCAAACTAGGCAGTTGGATAATGGGAGGGTCGGCTGGTTGTGAGCATGCTCGCTCCGGGAACAGATCCACCTCTGTTATTCCTCTGAATAAATATAAATCACGATCAGAAACCCAAACAGAAGCATCCCTCTTGAATTCCTGCTGCTGAAAAACATAGAATAAATTCCACCCGCTGACACAGAATCTAATCAGCAGCTGTTTTCCGAATCCAGAGCCAACCCACCGGCTCCCTAGTCTTTTCCACTAGGAGTCCAGACCCTTTTTGAAAAGGGTTTTAACCTTTTAAAGACACAGTACGCCAATAATCACTTTTGGAGCACAGTCACCCTCTCCCTCCCTGGCAGAGGCAGCCCACCCCATGCCTGAAGCTACATGTCTATTTATTGCCTTTAAAAACTTACATATATGTATATTAAACTCTCAAATACACACACACGGACACTACACATATGTGGAGAAAGAAATGCAAGCAGAAGGCTTAATACCCAGGTTTGCCTATTTACTGCAGCTATGAGCTTCCCAGGGATGAATCGGCATGTTATGTAAACACAGTATCCCTAGGCTTCCAAACACACATGTCAGGGGTCAGACCACACAGGGAACTCTTATCATCACAGGTGTCATCCCCGTGCCAGGCCCCCTACCTGCTGATGAGAAGACAGGAAGTTGGAACTAGCATCTAAACTAAGCAGAGATCTCTGCCACCCAGAGCACCTCTCCCAACCCCAGGGCACTCCCTGCCCTGCCCTGCAGTTTGGGTACATGTGGTCAGCCCAGAGAACTCATCTGGCACTTTTTGCGAACTACAATGTGTAGTCATCTAGGAGCAGGTTCTGTTCCAAGACATCAGAATCACAAATCAAAACTACCACTGGGACCTTAAGACTTCTTCAGATTCAGGCTCTGATGCTTCTTCGGGGTTTTGCTCATAGTTGCTGTGGCAGTTATTTTTGCTTTTTATTTGTTTTGAAAAGCA
Organism: Ochotona curzoniae; assembly: GCF_017591425.1. Lineage (NCBI taxonomy): Eukaryota > Metazoa > Chordata > Mammalia > Lagomorpha > Ochotonidae > Ochotona > Ochotona curzoniae. The sequence continues at coordinate 11,256,912 of NW_024465451.1, forward strand.
AGGTTGAACATGGAAGTAGATAAGCAGAGTAGAGGATAAACAACCTCCCAGTCTATTTTATTATTTTTTTTTAAGAAAATGATTTGCCAAGTATTTCTGCCTCCCAGTAGGTGTTTATTTCAGTCTTCTTTTGGCTTTTAAAGAGGTAGCAGTGAAAAGAAATGAAACTCCTAACCTTACTCAGGTTTGAGAGGCAGCCAAATGCCTTTTGCAGTTTCCTTTTCATCCCAGAGCTTCAGAATGGCACTGCCCACTTCTCCCCATTCCTGGCCCTTAGCAGCAGACAGGGAGCCACATGGCTATCCCTATAGCCACTCCCTGGGCATCAGTGCCAGCTCCTTCCCTAACCCAGTGCTGCCAGGCAAGCCCCTGAAGGCACCACACTGCCTCCCTCACTTCCTCATAGGCCAACTTGCAGTGCCGCCCCCCCCCGCCTCCTCCCGCCTCTCTCTCTTTCTCACACACACACACACACACACACTGGCCTCCTCCTCCCTCCCCTTCCAGGGCTCTTTAGCAGAAAATTATCATATTTCATGTGTCATCGCCCTAGCTAGCTGAGCTTGTCACTGATTGGCTGGGCATTAGCAACTGGAAATGTCACCAGCCACACAGCTTGGAGCTGACTCTCCTGCAGCTGTCACAAACCTAAGCCCAGGAGGGTTGGTGACAAGAAACTAGCTCCGCCACAGGGAGCCTGTCACTGCTGTCTGGGTCTGTGCTCCCCATCCTGCCATAAGCCAACCCTGAGGCAGGGAACTTGGTTGGGAAGCAGAGGGCATTTCAGAGTCCCACCACAGGGAGGGAGCTGTTAACATCCCCATTCTCTCCAGCTTATTTTGGAAGAACTGTACAGGTCACCATTCATGCTCATGCATTTGGATAAAGTGTTCCTGATGAAAGCAGTCTCCCTTCATGTTAAAGAGAGAAAGGGACAGGGGAGGAAGGAAGGAAGGAAGGAAGGAAGGAAGGAGGGAAGGAAGGGAGGAAGGAAGGAAGGAAGGAAGGAAGGAAGGAAGGAAGGAAGGAAGGAAGGAAGGAAGGGAGGGAGGAAAGAAGGAAGGAAGGAGTAAGACTAGGTGAGAATAAGACATTTGATGCATGGGAGTTTGCAGCAATTCCTATTTATTCCCCCTCTGACATCACATGCACCAAGATAGAGTCATCACTCCATAGACTGTCTGGGAGTGCAGAGGTGATTCAGGTCCATCCTCTTGACTGCAAAAAGCACAGCTTTTAACACTCCTGAAGAGGAGCCTCTGAACTTGGCCTTGCAATGCTTTTTGCTGCCATGCAACTCTGGAGGCATTAAATCGTCTTAGAGTGACCATCATGATCACTTGCCAGGCTTTCAGTGTCAGTCGCCAATGACATTTGCTCTGTGTTTCTGACACAATTAGCCCTTGCCCCACTGATGGCCTGGTCTATAAGATACTTCTCATTTGACTTTAAAGAAAAGTCTCCCACACTCAGTTGAGGCTATCCATTGATGCATCAGTTCCCAACACTATCTCCACCCAGGGACTTTGTTGGAGGAGGGGCTTTAAAGAATGCTCAGTTGAGATTGTATATTTACCCTCTTTCATTCCTCCTCTAAAAATCATTTTCATGACCAATTCATCTGCGGCAATGCTGGAGTCAAAGATGCCATCAATGAAACAAGTATTCTCAAGACTACAAGGGAGACACAAAGTGGATGGGCATGGGAGGAGAAAAGTAGATTAGTGTTGGCTGGCCTATGATTCTGCACAGACTCCTATCTCCCAAGAACAGTGATCACAGGCTTCCACAGAGGGATCCTTGAAAAACTTAAACTCAGGCAATCAGGATAGGACCAAGGACATGGGTATGAGTCTAGAGGCAAACTTAGAAGTCACAGGTTTCCATCTCTATCTGCATGCCTAATTTAAAAAAAGATTAATAAGTAACATATTTTAAAACTTCACAGGCAGACCTAAGAGAAGATTTCAATAATCAGATAAAACCTAAGATAATGGATATCCCAATATCCACTATCAGCCCCACATCAGAGCAACATGTTCCAAACAGGGACATTAGTGCAAGAAGGAAAGGTAATCATCAGGGTAGTGACAGAAGAATTTTCCAGGAGCTCAAGAGCAACTCAGGACCTTACAAGAACTATCTTGCCAGGCAGAGGATTGCTGAAGGAAGAGCTGCTTTTAGAAGAATGACATACAATTACAAACTCTTCATTAGGGAGAGAAATCAAGATGCTTAAAGGAAGAAAACCAACTGCCCTCACACTTCTTCTCTGTACACTGGTCTCAAAGACACTGGCATTAGTGTTAGAGAATCTTTAGTGACTCAAGACTCCCACCCGCTGCCGAACTATAATCACCTCCTAATATGACAACAAAACAAAGGAATGGTCAAAGGCAAAGAAATTACAATGTCATGCAAATGCCCTCCCCTTTTTTTTTCTTTTTAGCAAAAAATGGTTTTAAGATCCCTTGAAGACTTTTTATAGCCAAAGGGGAAAAAAATAAGCCAGAATAAACACACCCAAGAAATAAGATGTTTGTATTTGATATAATAAAACACAATGAAGAATAAAGACAATAAAACATTAAGTATAAAAATAATTGATTATGCGGGGCAAGTGTTTGGCCCGGCAGTTAAAATGTCAATATCTTACATCAGATCACCTGTGTTTAAAATCTTGCTCCAGATCCTGATTCCGACTTCCTGAGCAGTAGCAAGTGATGGCCCGAGAAATTGGGTTCCCATCTCTCATTTGGGAAATCTGGATTGAATTCCTGGCTTCCAGCTTCTGTCCTGCCCAGTCCTAGCCATTGGGGGCATCTGGAAAGTGAACCACAAAATAGAAGCAAGCACTCTCTCTCTCTCTCTTTCTGCCTCTCAAGTAAATAAAAAGAAAAAATGAATAATGTAGCTCTCAAGTTTCACTTAATTGTTGGAGTTTCAGAAAAATAAAAATAGGAGTGTGTGTGTGTGTGTGTGTGTGTGTGTGTGTGTGTGTGTGTGATGTGTATCTACAGTAGCCCATTCATCTAGTTTCATTCTGCATGTTTTCAGTTACCCACAGTCAACAGGAAAAAGCGGGACTAGTACATGCAGTCTAGCAGGATATTTTAAGAAAGGCTATACTCACATAACTTTTATTACAGACCATTTTATTAACTACTCTACTTTATTAGTTATTGTTGTTAATCTCTTACTGTGTTTAACCTATAAATTAAATTTTACGGGCCCGGCGCGGTGGCGCAGTGGTTAAGGTCCTCACCTTGCATGCCCAGATCCCATGTGGGCGCCGGTTCTAATCCCGGCAGCCCCACTTCCCATCCAGCTCCCTGTCTGTGGCCCGGGAAAGCAGCTGAGGACGGCCCAAGTGGGAGAACTGGAAGAGGCTCCTGGCTTAGGACCGGCATAGCTTGGGCCGTTGTGCTCACTTGGGGAGTGAATCATCGGACGGAAGATCTTCCTCTCTGTCTCTCCTCTCTGTATATCCGCCTTCCCAATAAAAATAAAATAAATCTTTAAAAAAAATAAATTTTACTAAAGGTATGTAGAGATATGTATAGAACAAAATAGTATATGTAGGATTTGGTACTACAACGGTTTCAGGCATCTACTGGACATATTAGACTATAACTCCCTTGCCGGGAAAACAACTTCCTATCTATATCGTCTATATTTGTGTCTATTTTCCTGATATGCATATGTTGTACATATATGTATATGTGTACACATATATTCAGAGTTATATGTAGATATATAGGCACCTGTGCAAATATATATCTGGAGTGAAACTTCAATGTGACAGAAGTTGCAGTGGAGACAGGAGACAGATGAGTAAAATCACTAAGAATAAAAAGAGGATAACAGGGTGAAACCATCACTATTTCAGGGAGCCAATTGCATCTATCTTTTATTTTTCCCAAGACCATTTTAAATGCTATGAAAGATTTCGTTTTAGTTGGATTGCACAATGACAAAGAAAACAGTAGACGAACCATTGGTCAAAAAAAACAAACTGAAAAAGAAGAATGGAAGTTATTAGCTAGAAATACATACTTTCATATTATGGAAAATAAAGCAATATAGCACAATTGCACCATCCTACAAAATGTATTGATATAATTGAACAAAATCAATAAACAAATTTGGCTAGAGTGCTTGCTATGTAACAGGTAAATCAGATAAGCTGCTGAATATTACATCAGTCAAGGAGAGGATGTATTATTCAAAAAATAGTATCAGACTGTGGCTATCTTTTTAGAAAAATCCACCTCTACTTTATACGTTGTTCAAAATATGTTCTTTTATCACCAAAACACATATACACACACACAATTCTATTCACACACAAAGAAAAGATAGATGGGATGATTCACCAATAAATTACATATTATTATAAAGTCTTTTTAAACTAATACTGAAATGGTTAAAATATGATCATCAGTCTATGCTTGAATATAGGCTAAGCTATGGTCATCCAAGGTATCTACTTCCGATTTTCTTCTAACTGTGAATATCGCCTCAAATGGCCCTTAAAAAAATATGATTATATTAACATCTTGGCATTGCAGTATTATCCTACATTAGCTTCAAAGGCCTTAAATGTAATCACAGGTGTCCTCATAAGAGGACAAGACACATGACCACAGAAGCTGACTGAAAAGGCATAACCACAAGTCAATATCGGTTGAGGTGCAAGAAGCTGGCAGGGACAAGGAATGTACCTTTCCTGAGTCCCTGGAGGGAACCTGGCTCCACCAACACCCTGATCTCATCCTAGTGAAAGTGAGTTCAGCTTTTTGGCACCCAGAACTGCAAGCAGAAACTTATGTTGGCATAAGCCACCAAGTTTGTGTTTATGGCTATTTATTTTAGCAGTTAAAGGAAACCAAGACAATCAGCATGGTGGGAAACACTATTTCCTAGGAATTATTATATTACTAGAGCAAATACTTGCTTAGCACTTCCAAATTAGTTACACATATCATTTGATTTTCACACTAGGAGGCAGTAGAGAGCTAGACTTGTCATGGCGGCATCCTTCAGTGGGCCCTACACCCCCACCCTTCTCAGCGCTGCCATTTATCACCTGTAGAGTCAAGAATAATACCCACCTGGTGGAGTTGTTCGGGATAAAACGAGATCATTTTAAAAAGTGCTTGGAAAGCACCTGCGATAAATTTACATAAATGATGAGCAACCATGAGAAAGCCCATCTTTATGGATCTGTGGTCTATCTGACAGCACCTTCTCTCATTGATTCTCATTCTTCCTTTTGGACACATACAAAACAGGGGACTCTCCTGATCACTTAAATGTCCTCAGGTATCTGCAGAGAATGGTCATGTCATCAGTAGTTCAGCTTCTAAAGCTAAAATGCCTTCAAACACTGCTCTTGGGAATTCACCTGGAGTCCCTGCCCCATCCTGGTCACTCCTTCTGAACATATTCTTGTACATCTTACGTCACAAGGCCATCATCCTGCCTATTCTACAACAGGACTCTGCAAACTCATTAAGACCTACCTTTTTATAGCTGTGGATTCCCTATTATTTTAGGATTACATACAACAGAAATAGAAAAGAATTTGTGACAGAGATCATACGTGGCCTGCAAAGTGTAAATTATTTACTATTTTGCCCTTTTTTGGAAAAATCATGTCAACTTCTGTTTCAGGAGATATTCTCTCAATGCAGTATAATACTGCTCAGCACTTTTTGACAATCACATTTCACTGGTAAGGCTTCTATTCTATCAGTAAATATTCCTTTCTCTTTCTTGCACAGGAAGAAAAACTACTAAAACATGGCTAAAAACTGCATTTCTCAGCCTCCTTTGCAGAAGGTGTAGTCAGAAGGCTAAGCTCTTGCCAGGGAGACATGAGCATATGGGAAGTGTGTCGATTTACCCAGCCATACACTTAAAGAAAAGGATCATACTTACCCTTTCCACTCCCCTTCCCACTGGCTGGAAGGTAGACCTGCCAGCCATGTGAAGGATGGGTAATGGAGCAACAAGACAGAAAGACCTGTGGTCCATGATGCTTAAATATCACCCCCATGCTGCCTATTTACAACCTGTGAGAAGGATATAAATATTGAGCTTATTTAAGCTATTCTTCTTTGAGGTCTTTATGAGACAACAACCGATTTCATGCTCTATGCAATACAACGATCACTTTTAACTCCCAAATATTTTTTTTTTATATTTGTGGCTACCAAACCACACACCTCATCTCACCTGCAGTCAAGCAATAAATTTCTTGGATCCCACAACATGACCTTACACTCAGCTCTATTACATTTCACATTGTTAGGATCTGCTTAAAATGTTGCCCTGATATCTGATTCTGTCACCCAAAGTAGCTTCTATCCTACTTTCCTGTCCTTCTTTAAGAGGCACTTTAGTTGCAGCACTTACACTAAACACAGTGCTCATCAGAACACCTGATCAATAAGAAGGATAATGCCCTGGAGAGGATTGTGATGCTAGTGTGTGGGGGAGGGTACTAACAGATAAAACTAAGATTCAAATGAAGCAGAAGGAGAAGAGGTGAATGCCTACTATATTCCAGTACCTGTTCTGGAACAGGTCTGATATTTCATTGACTGTGCATTTCATTCATTCATTTTTGAAGCAATAACTTCAATTTTGTGAAGTAGTGACCTCAAATATTTCCTGTTAGGGTAGAAAACTATTATCCATAAACAATGATGAAAACAAATCCTGTGCAAATCCCCCTTTGCCTAGGTTCCTAGGCACCCCCACTTCCTCTCTTCAAACACCTGAGGTGTTTCCAGTATTTCTTGCAAGGCTTAAGGCAAACATTAAAAATATGCCAACGGCATAATTCAAAAACCAAAACAGAGGCAGGTAAGCAGGCTAGTTGTTTTAGATGCCTGTGTTCCTCGCTGGGGTGCATGAGCACAACTTCCAGCTCCAAATGCTCACTTCACTTTCCCAATGCATGCCCTAGTTAGCATCAATGCTAAATCAAGGAATTGAGTTCCTGGAGGACCTTAACTGAGTTTCTAGCTCCCGCCTCTGGCCCCTGGGAGTCACAGGCATTTGGAAAGTGAACCAAGACATGGGAGTTCACTCTCCCATGTTATCCCTCTCAAATGGTTGTGTAGGACACTGGACAATGTTTGCAGAAACCGCTAGACTGAGCCATGGTGAGACAAAGAGAGTTTCCATTTTGTCCTCTGAGGAACTAGCTGCATGGTAGAAGGACTGAGTGAACAGCTCTGAATAGCACCAACCATCTGTGTTAAGATCCTGTAAGATTGAATTAATTGCTTATCATTTTCTGTGTCAGTTTCCTTACCTGTAAAACAGGAATGCTATCTTTACCATGACTATCCTACACATACTCAACACCCCACACCTTGTAAATGATGGATATGAAGCTTATGTTCCTGTCCCAGGGTAAATCATCCAGCACACATCAGTCCCAGGTCTCTGACTCCCAACTTCATGCTCTTACTTATTCCAAAGACAGAGAAATAAGCTACTATAATTAAGTAGGCACTGAGCTTCCAAATCATGCCCAAAATAATGTTATGTCCACCAAAGACAAGGTAATACTCAAAAAGTCAGCTGAGGTCCACAGTGGCTATCTTCTACCTTTCTAGAGAACCTTTTGTTGGTTAAGGGAGAATGGCATCCTAGAACCATGTTTACAAAACAAACAAAAAACTGCTTCACGTCCCATTCCCTCCTTATGAAAATCCAGCCTGGTTGTTCACCTTGATGGTTGTTAACCTTTAATTTCTAATGAAATTTTTAAAAAATTGATCACAGCCAATGTGCCTAACCCTTTTTGCTTTTCATTATCTGAAAATAAATAACTTGGAGTATAAAGTCATAAACACAAAATTAGAGCCTTGTTCTTAATCTTCTGTCTCATACCACCTATGACGCCTAGCATAGGAGGAGGCCTATTGTGGACCACAGCTTGGCCCAACAGGTGGTGCATGTCAGCAGGAGGTACAATGAATCTCCAGCAGGAGCATTTGAATGACTGCAAAATCCCCTCATCCTAGTTGGAATTAATGCCTCACGTGAAACAACCACTGCTTTATAAACAGCGGGAAAAAGAAACACTAAAAATTTTAGAAAATATGTAAACTAAATTCTCTTGCAGCCTGGAGATCTTATTTTGAGATTGCACATAGAATCCCTATGAAACTTGTGAAAATGCATTGGAGTTTCCAAGTTTCTGCAGGAGGTCTTGGCATGTGTACAACTTTGCAGCTCTATGAGTCATCTGAAGATCCTAGAGAAGAGCCACCAAGAGAGGGAGCTTAAGAAAACTGTAGTCTTCGACAATTTTACCAGGTCCAGACACCAAACAAATGTCATAGGGAGATTTTTATTTTAGCAGATGAAGGAGTCTTGCAGTCATATCCATGGATTCAGTCTGTTAAAAACAGAGCATGCACCAAATTAGCTACACTTAGCAGAACAGTAGCTGAAGGGCACGGAGCCAGAGGTCTTTGAGGGCGACAGAAAGTTGCAGTCTGAGATTCTGTTCAGCGACAGCCCTGGAGTCTGGCTCTGCTCCTTTCCTCTGGTGAGGATGTGGCTCTTAACATGCTGAGTTTGCATTCAAGAACTTGGAAAGGCACATGCTAAGGAAGCATTAAAGCCAAGTGACAGAGATGATTGTCCGGTGTGGAAGCTTCCAGTGCAAAAGGAGTGGGGTGCAGCATGAACAAGCCCCTCAGCTCTGATAAAATCCTACTTTGGAGAGCCCAGAACATGCATAGGTACTCTTGGGCAACACTCCATCATGTGCTGAGACAGACAATGGCTTCTGGTCAGTTTGCATATGGGGGTGGAATACCCACAGCTCATATAAAAACGCTGGAAAGACAAACTAGCAAAGGCTATGCAAAGCAAATCCGAGGCTGCAATTCGAAGGAGAAACTGTAGGAAAAAGCAGGATTAGAAACAGATTGTGAATAAACACCAAAAGTCAGAGAAGGATTCCATTCAACTGGGGACAGAAACCCACTTGCTTTCAAGGATCAAGCAAACAACATAGTGAAACAAACTTGGTAGAAACAAAAAAGAATTACAGTGACTACACCTTTTACTTCCTAAGGGAAGCAGGACAGACAGCTGAAACCTGTATTAGCTAGGATAGCTGGAACCAGAAGGTGGACTCCAGCCCACAAGCCCTCTCTCCTCATTGACCACTGTCAGAAAAAGAAAATGGCAGGAGATGTTTTTCAAACAACTGCTTGGGTGGGTATTTGGCCTAGTGGTTACGATGTCCACATACCACATCAGACTATTTGGATTCTGACCTGGCTCGGGCTCCTGCTTCCTGATTCTCACTAACACATGGGAGGTAGCAGTGACAGCTCAAGTAGCTGAGTCCCTGTCCCATGAGAGATATGGATTGAATTTCCAGTTCCTAATTTCTGCCGTTTGGTTATTGAAGGCATTTGTAGTATGAATCAGTAGACAGGCTCGCTCACACTCTCTCTCCAAATAGATTTTAAAATATTATTTCTATATAAGCATATGCTGCATTTTCAAGCAGCTTTCAAGAAAAAGTTAAAGAACACTCTCCTAAAAATAGAATGGCTTCAAATGAGCTGGGTCAGATAACCCTATCACAGTCACTCTCAAACTCCAGTCCAAAGAATATAATGGGTCATGGGGGTGTAAGATGTTCTACAAACACCATTCATAATTTCAAGGTGTCCTTAGTATTCCTTACAGAACAAAGGATTCTTCTTTCCTTCAGACCCTTCAGGGCTATTCAACAACAGCAAAACCACACAGAACTTTTCATCTTATTTTTCCTTTTTATTTTGAAATAATTTTAGACTCATAGAAGAGTAGGAAAGACTGTATAGAGTTCCCATATGCCTTCTCCCTGCTTTCCCTAATGTCAACATTTTATATAACCACAGTATATTATCAAAACTAGGAAAAATATGTGAATACACAACTTGCACATCAACTATAGATTCTGCTCTGAAGTTCTCGGCTTCTCCTTGGTCTCCTCTGACCTGTGACTATTCCTCACCCTTTAGATACTTCATAAATGGTCCCCAATTTGGGTTTCCCTATGGTTTTCTCTATTATTTCACTAGGGGAAATGAGAGCTTAGCAATAGCACAGAAGTGATGTGCTCTTCTCGGTTATTTAATTGGGAGAAAGAACAATGAAGTCATATTTCTTGTTACTGGTAGTGCTAACCTTTATCTCTCAGTTAAGGTATTGTTTACCACATTTCTCCACTGTAACAGCAGCTTTTCTGTTTTGATAAGGAAATATTGGGGGATATCAAATATGTTGAGACTACACTAATATCCAGCTTCTCAAGAGTTCACCCACTCATTTCAGTAGCCACATGTATCCTAGCTGCAGCAGGCCTGACTTGCAGTTTCCTAACAGTGACTTTATACTTCTCTCGATCCTCTTATTTATTCATTGGAATTCTTGTGTGTGGAAAAGTTGATCTTTCTCCCAATGTTTTAAAATAACATGGGCTCATGGATATGTATTTCATTCTGAGTTGTAACCCAATATATCTTATTGTTTGACTCAAATCCGCAGCTTTGGGCATGCAACACTCTTTCAAGTTGACTCCAGTATTTCTCACATTCCCATTGTTGTTGATGGTTAACTCTTTCTTATTTTCAGGAACCACAAGATGCCCCAGGTTCATTTTCTCCAACCAGTCCTACTATTTTCTTTTCCATGGAATCCTGGTACCTTGCATAGGATAATAGCATTTGTAAATCAAGCTCTTAGCACCTGTTCATTGCCACTGAATGTCACTGTATCTGAGAAATACGTGTGTGTACTTAGCAGAGTGTACCCAGCTATATTTCTATTTCTATTAGTATATATGTTTCTTTTAGTGTACATATAACTCTGCTCCAATCAAGCACCTTGGGGTTCATTATCACACTTCAGCATATTAGTAATTGTTGCCTCATTTCTAAATTTGGATTTCATTATCTATAATATATTTACTTATCTGTTTATTCCTGATATAAAAAGACACATCATACAGTTCATGATAAGATGGGATTAAAGATAGCTATGTTAATGTAAGAAAAGTTTTGAAATACATAGTGGTTTTTTGTTTTGTTTTGTTTTGTTTTTTGGTATTTTTTTTTTGCCATATGTATTTTTAAGGACTTTTTGAAGACTTTTTCACCCCTATCATTTTGCTTTTTCCAGAATGCAATATAAGTGGAAAAATAAAACACAAACTTTGTGGGTCTGGCTTATTTCACTTAACCACATTAATTTAAGATTCATATGTGATGCTGTAAGAATTAAGATGAGCAGTAGCCCATTTTATGGATATATCTCAATCTATTCAGCTGTTGAAGGAAATTTGGGTTGTTTCCAGTCTGGACAATTAGTTATAGAGCTGTTATAAATATTCATGTACAAGGAGCTGGTGTGTTGCTTTATCTGGCTAATCCTCCACCTCCAAGCACCGGCATATCATGTGGGTGCCAGAGTCTCGGCTGCTCCACTTCCCATCCAGCTCCCTATTTGTGGCCTGGGAAAGCACTAGAGAATGGTCCAATGTCTTGTGGATCCTTTACCTACTCGGAAGACCCAGAACAGACTCTTAGTGCCTGGTTCTCGATCAGCTCAGCTCCGGCTGTTGTGGCCTTTCATGGAAAGACCCTGAAGATGGAAGATCTTTCTTTCTCTCTGTAAATGCCCCTTTTAAATAAAAATCAATAAATATTTAAAAATATCCAGTTCCAGAACCGGGAGCATGGCCTAGCGGCTAAAGTCCTCACCTTGAATGTGCTGGGATCCCATATGGATGCCTGTTCTAATCCCGGCAGCTCCACCTCCCATCCAGCTCCCTGCCTATGGCCTGGAAAAGCAGTTGAGGATGGCCCAAAGCTTTGGGATCCTGCACCTGCGTGGGAGACCCAGAAGAGGTTCCTGGTTCCCGACTTTGGATTGGCACTACACCGGCCGTTGTGCTCACTTGGGGAGTGAATCATTGGACAGAAGATCTTCCTCTCTGTATGTCTGCCTTTCCAATAAAAATAAATACATCTTTTAAAAAAATCCAGTTACAAGTTTTCAAGTAAACACAAGTTTAAGTCCCTTAAAAATTTCTGAGGATGGAGAGCGCTGAGTTGTATAACACATGCATATTTAATTTTGTAAGAAAATTCCAAACTGGGCCCAGCATGGTAGCCTAGTGGCTAAATCCTTGCCTTGTAAGTGTTGAGTTCCATATGGGTGCCAGTTCATGTCTGCTCTACTTCCCAAGCATCTCCTTGCTTGTGGCATGGGAAAGCAGTAGAGGGTGCACCAAGACCTTAGGCCCCCGCACCTGCATGGCATACCTAGAAGAAGCTCCTGGCTTCATGTTGGTTTTAGCTGTAGCTATTGCAGCTGCTTGGGGAATGAACCAGCAGATAGAAGATCTTTCTCTCTGTATCTCCTTCTCTCTGTAAATCTACCTTCCCTATTTAAAAATAAAGTTCTTTAAAAAAAATACCAAACTACTTCCCAAAGTTGCCGTAGCCTTTAGTGTTCCTAACAAGAACATAACTGAGTACTCATTATTCTGCATTCTTTCCAGCACTTAGTGCTTCAGGTTTGTTTTTGAAACATTTTAGCTATGCTATTAAGGACCTAGTTTTGGCTCTTCCTGGTTTCAATTTGTATTTCCTTGATTTCTAATTATGTTGATGCCCTATCATATGCCTGTTGGCCACTATATACTCTCTTTGGTAAAATGTCTTTTCACATCTTTTGCTTAATTTTTTTAAATGTATTTATTTTTATTGGAAAGGCGGTCATACAGAGAGGAGGAGAGACAGAGAGAAAGATCTTCCGTCTGATGATTCACTCCCCAAGTGACTGCAACAGCTGGAGCTAAGCCAATCCAAAGCCAGGAGCTCTTCTGGGTCTCCCACGCGAGTGCAGGGTCCCAAGGCTTTGGGCCATCCTCGACTGCTTTTCCAGGCCATAGGCAGGGAGCTGGATGGGAAGCAGGGCCGCCGGGATTAGAACCGGCGCCCACATGGGATCTGGGCGCATGCAAGGCGAGGACTTTAACCATTACGCTATTGCCCTGGGCCCATCTTTTGCTTATTTTTTATAGGGTTGGTTATTTTATTGTTATGTTTTTAGAGTTCATTACAGATTCTTTATATAAATCTTTTGTTACATATGCGATTTGTAAATGTTTCTCCCAATTTGTGGCTTGTTTTCTCATTTCCTTTATATAGGTGTTTTATATAGGTTAGAAGTTTAATTTTGAATTAAGTTCAATTATATACTTTTTCCTCCATGGATTGTACTTTTACTGTTGTATCTTAAAAAAAAAATCTTTGTCAAATCAAATATCATGTTTTCTTTGGTAATTTTGTGGTTTTACCATTTACATGTAGGTTTATGATCTTTTTATTGAGTTAATTTTAAGCTCTATCTATCTATCTATCTATCTGAAAGACAGACACAGAGGGGGAGAGAGAAAGAGAGAGAGAGAGCAATATCTTCCTTCCACTGGAATATTCCCCAGATGATCCCAGGACCGAGTCAAGAATTCCATCATAGTCTCCCACATGGGTGGCAGGGGTACAGCTGCTTTCAAAGGCTCATTAGCAGGACGTTGAATGAGAAGCAAAGCAGTTGAGAAACTAGGATCTGAAACAGGATGCAGTGTGTTAAGTAATACATTGCTGCCGCATAGCACTGGATCCTTTTAATTTTTGTATTAGGTATGAAGAATGTGCTGAGGTCATTTGTTCGTGTGTGGATACCAATTATTTTGACACCATACTTTCCTTCACTCTGTCAAAATGATTTGATTCTAAATGAATCTACTTGTGGGCTCTTGTGGGCTCTTTCTGTTCCATTAATTTATGTATCTATTATTCTTGCTTGATTATAATAGCCTTGAAATTAAGTAATGTCTGAGTCCTACAACTTTGCTCGTCTTTTTCAGACTTTTTAAAAAAGATTGATTGATTGAAAAGAGAAATTTAAAAAGATAAGGAGAGACAAGAAGAAAGAACTTCTGCTAGCTGGTTCACTCCCCAAATGAATGCAATAGCCTATCCTGAGTCAATCTGAAGCCAGGATCCAGGAGCTTCTTACAGGTTTCCCATATGGCTTCAAGGTTCCAAGGCTTTAGCCCATCCCCCCTACTGCTTTCCCAGGTCACAGGCAGGGAGCTGGAAGGGAAACAGAATAGCCAAGTCACAAACCAGTGCCCATATGGGATCCTAGCATGTGCAGGGGGAGTATTTAGCCACTAAGTCATCACGCCAGGCCCCCTTTTCAGACTTAATTTGGCAATTCTAGCTTATTTTTCTTGAATGAGTTATGGTGCTAGTGTCCTTCAAGGAATTGGTCTCCTCAAGCCAAAATGTCAAATTTTGTATTCAAGTTTTCAACTATTTTTGTGAATTGATCTATTTTACTTTTCAATTCTATCAGTTTTTTCATCATTAGGTATTTGGAAGCTCTGCTGTTACGTCTTCCTGGAAAATTGATCCCTCTATTATATTTTATGTCCCTCTCTATCTCTGATAATAGTCTACATTTTTTTTAAGATTTATTTTATTTTTATTGGAAAGGCGGATATGCAGAGAGGAGAGACAGAGAGGAAGATCTTCCGTCCAATGATTCACTCCCCAAGTGAGCACAACGGCCCATGCTATGCCCATCCAAAGCCAGGAGCCTCTTCCAGGCCTCCCACGTGGGCGCAGGGTCCCAAAGCTTTGGGCCGTCCTCGACTGCTTTCCCAGGCCACAGGCAGGGAGCTGGATGGGAAGCGGGGCTGCCGGGATTAGAACAGGTGCCCGGGATTAGAACAGGTGCTCCCAGGCATGCAAGGCGAGAACCTTAACCACTGTGCCACCGCACCGGGCCCAATAGTCTACATTTCTAAGTCAATTTTGATAACCCAATATTAACCCAAAGACATCAGCATGGTTTGGATTCATGGTTTTGTTTTGTTTTACAACATAGCTTTTTCTGTCCTATTACTTCTAATCTACCTTCCTCTATATTTAAAGTGGGTTCGGGGGTGGGGGGGTTGTTTGTGGTATAAAGTTAATCCACCTCCTACAACACTCCCCTCCTACATGGGCTCTGGTTGGAACCCTGACTTCTGCACTGCTGATCTGACTCTCTGCCAATGCACCTGCTAAAGCAGCAGAAGATAGCCCAAGTACCTCAGCTCCTACCACCCACTGAGAGACCTAGAGAAGCTCCTGGCTTCAGCCTGGCCCAAACCTAGCCATTACTGCCATATGGGAAATGAAAGAGTGGATGGAAGACCTCTTTACCTCTCCGTCTCCCTCTTTGTAATTGTACCTTGCCAATTAAAAAAAATCTTTAAAAAAAATAGAAAACTCGATTTCTTATAGGCATCACATATCTGTGTCTTTCTTTTCTTTTTTCAATTTGGCAATCTTTTAATGAACATGCTTGAACCACTCACATTTAATGGCAATACTGAAACGGCTGAATTAAAACCTGTTGTCTTGCTAGCTGTTTGTTGTTGTTGTTCCATCTACTCTTTCATCTTTTATTCTTTAAATGGCTTCTTTTAAGTGTTAGTTATTTTAAGAGCAGAATTGAGGCAGGAGGCAGGGAAGAGAGAGATCTTCCATCCTCTGATTCACCCCCTAAATGGCTGCAAGACCTGGGGCTGGGATGGGCCAAAGCCAGGAATCAGGAGTTTCCTTCAAGTTTCCCATTTGTTTAAAAAAGTATTTTTACTACAAATGAACCCAAGTCTATCTTTCTCATTAAAAAGCAAAATAAAGTAAAACAATACAAATTAGTCACAAGAAAGCAAAAGTTGAAATTTGTAAAATAAAAGTAGAACTCATTATAATCTTTGGAATCATATTTCCCAGAGATGCCATGCACTAACAGTTCTGACTTCTAATTCTGATTCATGGAAGGAGGGGCAGAGTCCCGAAAACACTATTGCTTGAAGTCAAATAAATGGATACCAGGTGATCAAAGTAATCAGTGTTTGTTCCATACATGGAGCTCAGGTCGAGCCTGCCCCTCTCCTGAATTCATGGGGTACAGCTTATGATTTGGGGTAAATCATTGGATGCATCACTTTTTCCTAGACCCAGTGTTGGGTCAAAGTCATCATGTGATACTCTCAGAGAAGCAAAGAAGCTTTTGTTAAGACTTCTAAGAACACAGATATGAAAATTGAGAGAATCTAAGCACTGATTTACTCTGTCCAAAATGGACACTTCACATGTGATTCCTAGAAATTAAGAGGTGATTCAGAAGAAAAAAAACACATGGGATTTCAGGCTTGTTATGAAAAGAAAAAATAAAGTCTCTCAACAATCATTTTCATGCTGCATACATGTTGAAGTGATGACACATGTGGTTCGCAAGATGTCTGTCATATAGTATTGGTCTAAAACATTAGCACACCTGATGAGGCCATGCCTATGATGGTCTTACTTGTAAACTTTTCAGCTATGTAAACTAACAAAAACCTGTTATGCTTAGGCAAATTCTGAACTTTAGCACTGAGATTTGAGAATCCAAACTGGTAGATTGCATATGCAGAATCATACATCCAAGATAGACTCTTCTCATTGGCCAGTTGATCATGGGCATTTGTCCGTGCCAGTTCCTTAATAGAATTTTGCAAGGCATGAGCAAGGGATTTCACCTGTGAAAATATCTACCTTTTTTCCTCACTGTTAATCCCATTGTGTATATCCAGGGTATGACACTAGCTTTCTTTCAAGTCCTTCAGTGCTAACACTATTTCTTGTTTCAGGCTTTGCCTTCCTTTACTCCCTACCTGGGACATCCTCTCCTCTCTTTTCACTTGCCTGGTTCCCTCCCATGCCTCAGGCCTCAATTTAAGCTCCTCTGAACTCGGGTTCCTGACCAAGAAGTTTAAGGTAAGTCACCTCTCAGAGAACCTCATCTACTCTATATGAAATGAGTCACAATACTAATGCATCTCTCCAGATGTCTGTTTAATGCCTACCTCTTCCCTCCTCACTACGTTAGAGTATGTATTAGTGCAAAAGTTGTACATATTTCACGCTTTCATCCCTAGCAGCTGGAACAGTGCCTAACACAAAGTAGGTAATCAGTAAGCATCTGCTGACTGGCAGGATGAATGCCACAGGAGGAAGGAAGTCAGGTGAAGTTGAAGGAATGAGGTAAGTGACTCTCACCAAACCCCTGGTGAGTGTTCATCAGCACTTTCTAGCAGAACCAAACAGGATGAGAACTGAGAGAATCGGAACACTTAGTAGCTCCCCAGGCTTCCCTTCAGACACAAGAGTAAATGATCAGAGATGCAAACAGAGAAGTCTGAAGTTCAGACATTGCTGAACTTCAGGCAGGAAAAATTCTGCGTAAGGTTTCATTTGCTATTAGTGGCAATCTGGATCAAAGCCTCATTCTTAGAACTGAATTTGAAAGTCTGAGGCAGTCTACAGCCAGCTCTGCAAGTGCACGCCAGACACTGCTGCAGGGTAAGGTCAGACTCTGAATTCTGCTTTGTGCAACATCTCAAGAGCTGGGGTGGATTGCTGCCCCAGTCAGATCCACACCAGTCTCTCTGGGCTCCATAAAACATCTAGAATAGAGGGCATGTTCCTGGTCACATTCTTTTTTCACACCGAATGTGTGCTTACTTTGCTCAGTTTTGTAGTACTTCATAGAGAGAAGAAAGTTTATTTTTAACTGAAACACTTTAAGGTTGATATATTATTGTCTCTTATTCCTCTAGATGTGAAATCTCTCTTTAAATGAGAGTTTCTCTTCAATTTTGTTTTAATATGATACATATTTTTAATCCAGTAGATTTTATTATGGAAAGTTCATCAATACAAAAACACTTTAATGCATGTTATGATATAAAGCATAATAGAAAAAATGGCATGCTTGAATTAAGTGTCCAAAGTAAGATCTAGAACACTATCTTTGAAGCTCTCTTTGTGTAGCCTTCCCTGGCTTAATGTTTTTTGATTTTGTATTTACTTATTTGAGATGCAGAAAGAGACATCTGTTAATCTACTTCCCAAATGCCTACAACAGCTGGGGCTGGTCAGGCTGAAGCCAGAAGTCAGGAACTCAACCCAGGTATCCCACACAGGTCTAAGAGATTCAACTTCTTGATCTGTTATCTGCTGTCCCCAGGGTGCAGTTAGTAGGAAGTTGGAATCAGAAGCTCGGCTGAGACTTGAACCTAGGCACTGTGAAATGGAATGGAAGTGTCCCAACCTGATGTCCTAATCACTAGGCCAAACACTCACTACTTGCCTTTTTTTTTTTTTCAAGTATGAGATCCATCTGATCAGTGCACTCCAGGAGCCTGGCCTCATAGAGGTGGAAACCTTAGAATTGGGAGACATGTTGCTATCCACCAGACAAGATCTGATGAGCCTCAGGAGAGATAGTAAAGCCATCATCTTTGTTACTTTACTCTCTTTCTGCCTCTTCTTCTTTATTTTAATTGTCATGCTGCCTCTCTCTATTGGAAAAAAATAAGAAAGGTCCACCTATAGAGAACCTACAGGTTCCCCTCTTTCTAACAGATAGTTTCCATGTGTACTTATCAGATGTTTCTCTGGACAGAATCAAACACAGAGCAGTACAGCACAGCATATTTAGCTGCCACCTGTAATGCCGGCATCCTATATGAATGCCAGTTAGAGTCTCAGCTATTGTGCTTCCAATGCAGCTCCCTGTAAATGCACCTGGGAAGGCAACAGAAGATAGCCCAACTATCACCCTTGAGCCCCTGTCACCCACATGAGAGACGCACAGAGTTCTAGGCTCCTGGCTTTGGCTTGGCTCAACTCAACCCTGATCTGTTAAAGAAACCCAGACATTTCATACCTTGAAGAGACCATAGACATAACTAAATCCAACTTCTCACTTTAGAGCTAAGAACACCAAAGCACAGGAGTTACTGCTGGTCACTCAGTTAAATACATTAGTCCTCATATCACTGATACATGATTCATTATTCAAGTACACGGATATGTTTTATTGTTGATAATCAAGTCACATACTCAGTAATTTTATTTTAGTTGAAGACACCTGGATTTATCTAGAGCTACATATATTTTCATTTGGCATTACTAACAGGGTATACTCACTTCAGTGCAAACATATTTTCTTTTGTTCATGACAGCATTTATGTTACCAATCAAAAGTCACTAAACATTCTATCTATTTTTGTGATAGTCCGATAGTCTTACATTTCTATGCTCCTGCATTATTTCTAATCCTAACAAAATACATCATTAGTCTTAGTCTATTAAAATAAAAACATTTCATCATATTTTAAATGGCTAGAATGATAGTCATTAAGTTCTTTGCCATGTCAGGAATCTTATTAGTCAACCCAAAACTGTAAATGTCCATTAGGCACCCACTACCACTCCAGGCATTTCTTTTTTTAATGAAAATATTTCTTTATTTTACTTGAAAGAGTTACAAAGGGGGGGGGGAAGAGACAGAGAGAAAGAGAAGAGAGAGAGAGGAGAAACAAATATATGTGTGTGTGTGTATATATATATATGTAAAGAGAGAGAGAGAGAGAGATCTTCCGCCTGCTGATTTACTCCCAAAATGGCCACAACCACTGGAATTGGACCAGTTTGAAGCCAGGAGCTTCTTCCAGGTCTGTGACATGGATGCAGGAGTCCAAGGCTTTCATCCATCCTCCATTGCTTTTCCAGGCTATAATCAGGGAGCTAGATGGGAAGCGAAGCAGCTGCAACACAAACTAGTGCCCACATGGGATGCCAGCACCACAGGTGGAGAATGAGCCTATTGTGCCACCAGGCTGGCCCCTAGACATTTTTTTTTTGTATTCTTGCAAGGAAAAACATGTTTCCAGTTTTAGATTTTCAAAAATCCTTAAATGCAAGTGTGCATATTTGATTTCTTATTTATTTTAGTCAATAAATTCTATTTCTGTCATTTCCAAAGTATGTCAGGCACTGATAGAAATAAAGTAGAACCAAATCTTAGAAAGCACATCAAGACAAAAAGGTAAATGTTTTCATAAATAATCACAATATATGATCTCAGACAATAATCACAAATAAATGCCCCACTCCACCAGGCTGACAATGCAAATGCATAAAACAAGCTAAGTATAGGGCAATAGGAAAGAGAACTTATATTAAACGTTTCCTCCAAAAGAACTTTATTCTCTGCTTTAAGGTAAAGAATGAAGAAAGGGAGATTTGAGGGGAGGTGAAAAAGACTGCAATGTTGCAGACCCTGCAGAAAGAGGAGTAACAATTGAACAGACAAGCAGGAAACAGGGAATGTTGGGGGTAGTAATGAAGACAGAAGAGAGAACTTGGAGAGAGAATACCAATAAGAGGAGGGGAAGGGAAAGGGAGAGGAAAAGAGGTGAGCAGAGGAGGAGACAGGAAGGGAGAGGAGAGGAAAGGAGAGGAGAGGAGAAGAGAAATTGTGACTGAGCCTTCAGGAACTGTGGGATGTCAACACTGACGACAGGTCAGGTAAGGAAATCAGATAGAGACCAATGTGGAAGGAGAAGAGCATCATGAGTGGTGGTCAGTAAAGCATCGTGTCCCCCAAACCACAGAGTGAATGTCTGAAGATGGAGAAGATGATCCACTGTTCTGAAGCATCTACTGGATTTGCGATGATTGGTCACACTGGTAATCTCAACAAGAGCAGGTGACCAGCACGCAGGCACTTAGGATCAGGCAAAATGCATTCAAGTGAATGGGAGGGCCTGGCCCGGTAGCCTAGTGACTAAAGTCCTCACCTTGCGCGTGCTGGAATCCCAAATGGGCACCAGTTCATGTCCCAGCTGTTGCACTTCCCATCCAGCTTCCTGACTGTGGCCTGGGAAAGCAGAAGACAGTCCAAAGCCTTGGGACCCTGCACCCACATGGGAGACCTAGAAGGAACTCCTGGATCCTGGCTTCAGATTGACTCAGCACAGTCCATTGTGGCCACTTAGAAGGTGAACCAGTGGATGAAAGATCTTTCCCTCTGTCTCTCCTTGTCTCTGTAAATCTGCCTTTCAAATAAAAATAAATAAATATTTTTCTAAAAAGTGAATAGGAGACAGAGAGATGGACATAGCACAAAGGCCATTTTTTCAAGAAACAAAGAGCTGGGGCAGAAGTTAGGGTGAGGCAGTCAGAAACAGATTATTTTTAAAAAGATTACTGATATCAGATCAGTTTTGACTGCTGATGAGAATGATCTAGAATTATTGCAGTACTGGTTCTTGAACTAGGCTTCTTGCCAGCACTGACCTTGAGAGGCAATAGTAACGTGTGGAGCAACTGGGTCCCTGCCATCCATGAGTGGGTTCTGGTGAGAAAAGCAGAAGATGGGAAATCTCTGCCTTTTAAATGAATATTTTTTTTAAAAACGAAGATTTGTTCATTTTTTGAAAAGCAAAGAGTAAAAGAGACAAAGAGAGAAATCTGTTTGCTGGTTCAGTCCCTAAATGCCAACAGCAGCAAGATCTGTGCTAGGATCACAAGTCAAGAGCCTGGGACTTCATCCACATGCATGGCAGCGACCCAGGTTAACTGAGACTATCACCTTTAGTTTTCCAGGCACATTAGCAGAAAACTAGAAGTAAAGAGGGCGAGTCAAATCAAGGACTCAGACACGGGATGTGGCGTTCCAAAGGGTAGTTTTATCCCACTATGCCATAACACTCCACCAAATTAAAAAAAAAAATAGAAATAAATGAGAATATTGTTGAGAATAAGCAGAAGGACAAGTTACAGATTTGCAGAGAAGAGAAAAGCATGAAGTAATGCTCTTGGTACTGTGACAAGCAAAGCTTCTAGAGAAACATGCCAGAAGCAGACAGCATCCATTTGGGACTGGGGATTATAAATGTAGGCCCAGCCAATCAACTGGTTTTTAATTGTGTCCAGTAAAGATCAGCTGTTCAAAGGGGTCTGGTGAGCCCAAGAAATGTCTGTAGATCCTGGGGAAAATGAAAATGTCCAGTCATGGCCTAGGATAGAGCCTGAGCCTCGGTATTTCTAACCACTCCCAGGTGATGCCCCAATACTGAAGGTCTGGACAATACCCTAGAGAACAAAGGGGGAGAAACTTTTCCCTCTGACATTCCCTTTTTAAATATTTCAGGAAATAAGAGAGCAAGTCTGTTACTGCTCGGTCTCAAAATAATATTAAAAATAAGCATTTCAGTGATTAAAAAGAAAGGGAGCATGGAGAAGATATAGGATGATCTGTCTTATCCAACTACACTAAGAAACGATGCACTTATGACTATTACTGAAGGACTACACTATTGTAATAATGTGGGAGAAACAGTGGTGGGAGGAATGGGGAAGGAGGAAGGGGAAACCCCTGTGTCTATGGAACCATACCATAAAAAGAGAAAATAAAATAATAATTTAAAAATTATGTAAATAATAGGGGGAACTGCATGAGCAAGAGAAAGGGCAGATACCCTCAGTATTTTCAGCTGTTTTTTCAGATCATTTTTTTTTGTAAATCTAAAACTGCTCTAAAAATAGCCTATTAATTCACAAACTTAAACCCTGCATGTTAAATTCTCTGAAGTGTTAGTATAACAAGTGACTTATTGGTTCATATAAGTAAAAATAATGCTTTCTCAACGAAGAAATATGTTCTTGTTTAAACATGTAATATAAATGGCCAGACACTGAAAGTATATTGTGCTAACCTGCAACCATTAACCAACCTGACCATATATGCACATTATGGAAACAGAACATTTAAAAAAAATAGAATCCAATCCCCTGATTTCTGCTGTTGACGACAAGAGAAGGCCCAACATTCTAACACAGGGATTTGCTCCCCTTGTCACTTAAAGGGAAGAGAGATGCATTGATGCCTATAAGAACAACAACAACAATAACAACAACAACAACAAAAGACAGGCAATACTGGAATAAGTATTGGAAAAAGGAGGAAGTTGTTGAAATGTCCTTTTAATAATATTCTAAATGTGGAGAGAGGCTTAAACTTCTAGGGATGATGGAGCAGCTAGTATCACAAGAGCCCTCCTGCTAAGAACATAACTGAAGTACACAAAATCCCATGTACAAATATACACACACATATTCTTATTGTTCTCTCTCTCTCTCTCACACACACTCTCACACACACACACACACAAAGGTACTTGTTTAAGATACTGGGGAACAACCAAAACAATCAAGATGTGAGGATCCAAGACCCCAGAGAGCTGAAATGTTCGCTGAAACAAATGGTGCTCTAGCTACATTCTCCCCTCAAGACATTGGATAAATAAAAAAGGAATATAAACACAAAGGTCAAGTGGAAATAAGCAGCCTAGAGTCTGTGGCAGTCTCAGTGGGCTAGAGAGGCAGAAATTGAAACTCAAAGACCACCGAGAAGGAAGGACTTGCTAAACATCATCAGGCTTTTAGTTTAGTTTCTGGAATAGCCATGGTCTGTCATTAAGAACCAACTCTAAATAGACCAGCCTCTACTGGATCAACGTGATCTATCTCATACTGTCTTTCTATGGGAAAATTAAATTCTCTCTGTGGGAAGATAACATCATCCAAAAGCCCAATAATATTTCATACATAATGATATCTAGCATTTGGTGAAAATTACCAAACATCTAGGGAAACAGAATGAAATCACTAAAAGTCAAAAGAGAAAGATAGCAGAGACACACAGGTGAGCCACATATCAAAGCTAATAGACTTTCAACTAACTGACAAAATATTCAGACCAACTTTTTATAAGAAAAAGGAAAGCCAGATACCCAAATAAATTCAGCATCATTAGTCATTAGAAAATTAAAATTAAAATCTCAGTAAGATAATACATTAAGCCTTTCAGAACAAGTGAAAAATAAAAATAATAACTGATATGAAGACATGGAACAACTTGAACTGCATGAGCACCTGCTACAAATGTAAATAGTTGCAATGACTTCAAGAAGTCCCTAGGTAGCATTACAAAAGCTAACATGCACACACCTTAAATGCAGTATTTCCATTCCTGGATATACATATAGAATACAGGGGGCTGTGTTTTTCAAAAGCCAATAATTGAGATTATTTATAAATGACATATTTTAAACAATTCAAACAGCCACCAACAGTATAGTCCATTCTAACATGTCCATCCAACATATTATGAAAATGAAAAAAAAGAACTTCATTCATAAAACCTGTCCTAGGCATAGTGCTGAGGGGACAAAAGGACAGACAAAAAGAGAATGCAGTGCAGAGCTCTACTGATAGAAAAGTAAAATCAGCCTACACTAAGAAAAGGCAGAAGAGTGGCCATATGTGTGGGTCAGACACATCGTAGCTGAAAGGCTTCAGGGAGGACTTCCAGTGATGAATCATGTTTTATTCTTACTCTGGGTGGAGATCAGAGAAGTGTGCTCATTTTTTGAAAATTCTACAAACTGTATCGTGAAGATTTGTGCAATTGGTGTTCATGTGACAAAAAGATCCACCTTAGTTTATGATAAAATTGCATCCTGAGAAATCAGCACAATTTGAAAAGATCTAGGTTAAGAGCACAATGACTCCAGCTAACCTACCAACATCCTAGCTTAGCAGCACTCTGACAGCATCAGTGTTCCCCTTGTGATGGTGTGACTAACTGCTCAGCAGCATACTGCATATCACCAGCCCAGGCAAATACGGTTTCCATCAAACATGGCTCATTTTCACACCACTGTAGAACTAAATTGTCATTAAGTCAAACAGCTGTAAGTTGGAGATAGCTATACTTCAACAAAAAGCAACCAAACAGTAGGCACTGTGGCACAGCTGGTTTAGCTGCTGCTCAGGACATCCATATCCCATATCAGAGTACTGCTTCAAGACTCAGCTGTTCTGCTTCCAATCCAGCACCCTTCTATTGCACCTGAGAAGCAGCAGATGATGACTCAAGTGTCTGGGCCTCTCCCACCCACCTGGAAAAACTGGCTGGAGTTCTGGGCTCCTGGTTTCCACGTGGCCCAGTCCTGGGCATTTGGAGAGTAAATCAGAAGATGGAATGAATCTCTCCAACTCCACCTTTTTAAGTAGATGAAAATAAAGAAATGTTTTTTGAAAGGCAATCAAAACACATAATTGGAATTTAGCTAAAATGTGGTTCTCTATCAGAAAGCAGGGAGACCCTGGACAGGAAGCTCTGGGAGACAACTTCCAATCACCACTTGGTGGCCCTTCCATGAAGCTCTCCTTCAGGGTTCACCCCCCACCCTCTCTCCAGTCCATCCGACTTCCATATCCAATTCAGAATTGTCAACAAGCAGATAAATTTGTTTCTATTTGCATAATCCCAAAGTTAAAATACTCAAAATCAAAGTCTTTCTCATCCCTTGCTTCTCCCTCATGACTTTCTTCCCACATTCTCCATCTTGGGGGAGAGGATCATCAACTGTTCTGCTGTTTACGGTAGAAATGGGATCCGCACCACCTGGATCCTGGAGGTGGCTCCTTGAAAACCTCAAATCTATGTCCTATTCAATAGCCCCACTGATTTCATTATCTTGCTTTTATTCAATAGTTTTATTACTTAATGCAGATTTGTAAAGTAGGTAGCACCTGCTAAGCGATGAAAGAGGGGCTGAAGACCCATAAAGAAAAGTCAGATCCACCAAACCCCTTATCCAGACCCACCCATATGCTTTCTCCATAGTCCCACTCTCAAGTTTCCCTGTCCATGCACTACCCCCTCTGCACTACCACCAACAGACAATGCTCCTCTCCAACACATACACCTGTACACGCATGTGCAAGATCACATACATGTAAAGTACATGGATATTATCAAGTGAGATAAACTCATAATAGGAAATTTGGAAAACATGTAAAAGAATAAAAACTAGAAAATATCCTGTTATTCAAATTATAAACATTAAAAGATTTTAAAAATAGTGTAGCCTGTGCTCCTTCTTCATTTTTACATAATAATTCTCTTCTTAGCAGACAAGTCTGATTGTTAGCCCACTGCTCCAAGACAAAGTTCCATGCAAGCACTCAGTCCAAGGCCCTTCGCAGTCCAGGGCCTGTGGTCTTCCTGGGCTCTTCTCTGGTCACCTTGCCCAGCTTCAACCTTGGTACCCCAGTTCTCAACACGCCTTGCTGGTCATGGGTTTGGGAGGCTGAGTCACTGCCTCTGCTTACACCAATACCTGTGCCTACAATACTCTTCCCATCACTTTTTAACCTCAGACTCCCACATAAACTTTCAAGGTTGGGCTCAAACTTCTGCTAAACCCCACTCCTGTGATGCTTGTCCTGACGTGCTATAACTGAGTAGGAGGCAACAGGGCTGGCTGTTCATGATCCTGACTCCGGGGTCAGGCTGCCTAGACTCATGTCAGATCTGTGACATGACTGCTGTCTGACTTCGAGCCAATCATTTCATCATTTCTGCTTCAGCCTCATGTCTAAGAGGAAGAGATGCCAGATTCCTTTCAAAGTATTTCTATGGGGATTATATGAGATGATCCAGTTAAAGGGTATCTTAGTGCATTGCCACGCACAAAGGAACTGCTTGGAACTTGTTACCTGTGCTAACTGCCAGTTGTGTGCCTCCCTTTCCTGCACTTTGTACATCCCACAGGACAGATTTCTTCCTTTCTCTTGCATCCCTACCCCACACTGGTTCAGAGTAAATGCTTCTTAAGTGCTTGAGAAAGGAAAGACTGAATAAGCAAATGACTTTCCAAATATTCTCTTGCTACCCACACTTTTATAGGAAAATGAAAGAAGGAGAAGGAATATGTGGAGTTGGAGGGGAAGAAAAAGGAGAATAGCCCAACATAATGGCTTGATTGACTAATCCTCTACCTTGCAAACACTGAGATCCTATATGGGTACTCCACTTCCCTTTTCAGCTCTCTGTGGTCTGGGAAAGCAGTCTAGGATGGCCCAAAGCCTTGGGACCCTGCACCAATGTGAGAAACCTGGAAAAAGCTCCTGGCTGCTGGCTTCAGATAGACTCAACTCCAGCCATTGCAGCCATTTGGGGAGTGAACCAGTAGATGGAAGATCTTTCTCTCTGTATCTCATTCTCTCTGGAAATCTGCCTTTCCAATAAAAATAAATCTTTTAACAAAAAAGGAAGGAAGGAAGGAAGGAAAAAAGGAAGGAAGGAAGGAAGGAAAAGAAAAAGGCAGAAAAGTAAGAAGAGCCCCAATCACGATGCTCTGGAATCATGAGGGTATTCTACTGTGTGCACAAAATGCAGGCATCCATCTCAGGACCCCAGGCCGCAGCCTACCTCCTACTGTTAACTCTTTGGGATCCAGGAATAGTTTGAACATTCCTTTTGGCCTCTGGGATATCTTTGTTAGGGTCCCAGAGTGGGAGCCTTCAGATGGAGAACCACCCACACAATTCCAAATACCCCAGGGGGCCGTCCGATGGCATGAGAACATCTAGACTAGAAAGCCAGGCACAGACAGGCATCCTGTGCACTGCCTTGGTTCATCCTCAGAATCCCCAGGGACAGATGTGGCACAGGAAGTGTGGGACACCTGAAGTGTTTCTGCAGCTGAAGAAACCTGGCAAAAGCCTTTTCACCATCTCCACACACACTGCTCCCCGCTCTCTTCAAGAGTCCATCATGAATCCCCATGCACACAATCAGCATTTCTAGCACAAGTAATTGTAGTGAACACCTTTGTTTTACTGATTAGGGAGGTTGCCTACATTTTTAACTTGATTACTAAAACAATAAATGCCAACCTTTGCAGGAAAATACATCTCTCTTTGTCTCCGACTGGAAACCAAAGAGGCCTTAATAGAGTTCTTGGCAGCACAAACCAGGTGGTTTCACCTTAGCCTGGGTGAGCAGCCGGTTTTGGCAGCTCTTTCCAAGGGCAGCTCACTTACCACCTGAGACTCTGGGTCTCCTAGCAGGCAATCAGGGACCCTTATTAGTCAAAATCCACAGGGCACACCTGCTCACACCTGTTGCAAAACCATTAAGCCATAGACCTGTAAGAATATGAGACCTAAGTTTGAACTTTCAGCTTCACCTCCTACTAGCCCCACAGCCCAGGGCAAGTTGTTTCATTTCTCTCAGTCTTCCTTTCCCCATCTGTGAAATGGGGGTAATAACAGGTTGCATCCCTCAGGGTTGTGGCAAGGATTAAACAGACAATGCACAAACAGGAATCCACCTAGTACTTGGGGTGCAGGTTATACCCAGTGAATGGCACCTACTTCTACTGTTATTCAGCAGCCCTTTCTTCCCTTGGAGACTATTCCCTACCCCCTTCATACCTCTATAAGATACAAAATCAACACTGAAGTTCTAGAGGACAAATGGGAAAATTACTACAGCTTACATTTCAGAGCACTGAAAACGTTCCAGGTGCTATATTGGTAGCATTTACACATGTTATCTCTGAGTATCCTTGCAGTCACAGACCCATTAGCCACTTTCATAAGCCCTGCTTTACAAACGAGTGTCTGAGGCTTAGGGAAAAAACTTAAATTAAGGAACTGCAGGAAGGAGAGAATAACATGGCAGGTTGCATGGAGGGGGGAATGTTTTTTTAAAAAATTATGGGGAAAAACAAAGAGGATATTAAGAATTATCTCTGTGGGCTGTGAATTGCTTCCTTTGAATATTCTTTCAGAGAGGCAAGTTAAGATTCCTTTTTAATTAGTAGCTCTCTTGCTCTTGTGAGACCACCTAAGTTCAAAGGGCACAGTTAAGTAGGAGGGAAGCACTTTCACCAGAATTATATGCTAGTGTGCTATGACAGCAAAAGGTCCTATTAAACCCAGCCACGGGAATGACCTCATGGCATTCAGCATGGTGCCCTCAATACGGGGTACAACCAACAAGGGCCAGGAAAGCCAACCATCCTCAGTTTTACTTAACCACAGCAATCCACCCCCAACTTTCTCCCGGGGAATGGCTCCTTTCTGTTCTTTCATTTCTGTCCTCTCTTTAATAATGAATGTGTGACTCACAGGTTTAATGAGCTACCAGGAGAAGTTAACCAGAAGGGAAACCCATTGAGTAAACTCATCATTAAAATTGCGAATGCATAGAGGAGCTCAAGCATTGTGGGAGACGGGGAGCCACAGGAATGACTCAGGGTTTGAGCTGCTTAGAGCAGAGCCTCCAGGGACTTAAGCTATTTCTGCTGAGGATCTGGAGGTTGAAAGAAAATTCTGGAACCCTTCTACCACCAAAAGAGACAAAGAGGCCATCTTAGACCTCTTTTTTCCCTCTAAGCTGACCTAAACA
Organism: Ochotona curzoniae; assembly: GCF_017591425.1. Taxonomy (NCBI): domain Eukaryota; kingdom Metazoa; phylum Chordata; class Mammalia; order Lagomorpha; family Ochotonidae; genus Ochotona; species Ochotona curzoniae. The sequence continues at coordinate 11,286,177 of NW_024465451.1, forward strand.
GAGCCAGGAGTCACTTTCAGAAGAAGCAGAGGCTGAATTTTTGTTGGGTGGTTGGGGGAGGTGATTGGGGGTGGGGGTGGCATGTGCAGGGTGTTGTTAATCCCCTTGTTGGTACTACCACCACAAGGCTCTGACAATGGTTTAAATACAGTCCCCGCAACAAATTGTAGTAAAGACAAAATACAAAGCAAAGGCTGCGTCACACTGGATTTTTACTCTTCAACCTAACCGAGAAATACTTTGTTCCTGTTGAGGCATAGCTTGGAGAGAGACTGAGCGAGACAGGACACACATCCACTGCCTTTTTGGGCAGACAGGACATGGAAGTAAACAGAAAGTCCACATGCCAACCTGTAGCCCATGAGCTATGTTGTATGTGATCAGGATTAAAAATGAAGCTGGCCAATCCAGCTGTGAGTTCATAAGAGCTAAGCAGGCTCTTGTGTCAAGAACTCTGCATTACAGAAAGAGAGCACAGCCTGCCTATGAATATGTTCCAGATGTTTCTGCACCTTAAGATCACTCCAGGTGAACCAGGCCCGTGGACCATAGAATAGCCTGAATCTTAGGACTTACTACCTCATTCCACACAAGTGTGCTTGATGCCCAAAGAGGACCAAGGCTACTCCATCTTTCCTCCTAGAATCCAGAAGCCATCACTCCTCTGGCAATGTGGAGGGGCAGGCACAACACACAAGGCAATTTCACTAATGAAAACACAGAGACATGAGCCCAAGGGTTATGTGCGAAGCTTTAAATTCACTTCTTAGTTTGAGTATGAGCTGTTCCAGTTTTTAAACAGCACTGGGAGCAAATTATTGATGCTACAACATAAATCATGAAGGAGAAGAAATTGGAAGGTGCTCCCCACTGGATAGCCTTCATTCACACAAATCCCCCAACTCCTTTCTCTACACTTTTACGGATGAGGAGTGATCACCAGAGTGGTTGGAAAGACCTTCCCAGGGTGGAGGAAGAGGCTGGGATTTCCTTTTAGCTAAAATCACATGTTTATTTTGTAAAAAGAAATACATACATATAAATGCATACTTAGATAAAAAGTTAATATACAAAATGAATTACATTAGCATGAAAGGACTCAAGGTTTGTTTTTCATCTTTTCTCGATAATACCAGAACAGTTCATTCTATTTCTAACAATATTTTCAAAAAATCTACCTCTTCCTAGTCTTCCAGCCACTATAAACAAATTAGAATGACCTAAATCCCAAGAAAACTTAGTTTTGCCAGACTAATCTTCACACAAATGATTAAAAGTTCCTGTCAAGTTAAGTAAAAGTCCAAGCTGTTACTGTGTTAACCTCATCCAATCCCTAGTCACTGATGTCCTAAAACAAATGAGCAAGTGTCATGTTTCTTATTGATCATTGACAATAAAGAAAAAAGATATTTAGCAAGGCCCAAGTATGACATGAGGAACCAGCTCCTACCTCCTGCATAAAGTATAGGCAAATGAGTTAACCAGAGTTAAACATGTGCTTACTGTATCAGCCATTCCCATGTGGCCAGGAGAACTGCATCATCCAAGGACAACTGGCGCAGAAGAGAGAAAAATGAAAATACATATTCCAATGATCCCGCTTGTCTAGATTGGACAGAGCAAGGAAAGTCAGGACTCTAAAAGGAAGGTGATTTCAGAAGGATTTGTTCACAGTGCAGCTCTATTCTTAGCCAAGGGATAAGATGTATAAGCCCAGAGGTTACAATGCAATCTGAAAATCCTTCTCAATTTAGTCAACTTTCTGAATCACTCACTGAGTCAGGCAGGACATGGTGTGAGTGTCTGTCTTGGAGTAACAGTTACCTGAGTCATAGCCTAAATTTTGGAAAGCTAAAACTCACCTACATCTGGCACTTCCAGGGTAAGCCAACTGACCCATATGTGATCAACCACAGGCAATATTTTCTTCTATTCACAGATTCTGGAAATAGGTCTAAAAGTATAGAAGAGGTGCCATGGTACAGTGGAAATGGCAAACTGAGACTCCTGACCCACCACTTACTGGCTCTGAGAGCTTGAAAACTACTTAATCTCTCTGAGAATTGTATTTCTCAGCTATAAACTGGAAGGCTCTGATGAAGCTCTGGTTCCTGGCTTCAACCTGGCCCAGCCTGGCTGTTGCAGCCATCTGGGGAGTGAACCAGAAGATGGAAGACACTTTCTCTCTCTCTCTCTCTTTCTCTCTCTCTCTCTCTTTTCCCTCAATAACTCCAATTTTCAAATAAGTCCTCAAAAAATGACAGAATTTTTCCATTTTGAGTGGAATCTTGAGCAAGCAAATACTGCAACAGAGACTTAACCTGTAACACAAGCAGCCCTGCCATTTGGGGCACATGATCGGGCATAGTCCAAGGTATTAATGGTGGCTTTGAAAGATAGTGTTGTGAGGTGCTTTGGTATGCTCAAATAGGAGTTCACTGAAGAACTCTGGAGTCCTGGATCAAGGACAAAACATGCCGAGTAGAACATATATTAGTCTAAAATCCAAAATAGCTCCTGTTATTATTAGTCTTGCTGGAAACTGACCATCTGATCACAGAAAGCAAGTAACCATATGGATAGAGCTGCAAATCTTGACCTAAATACCATCAGACCCAGCAAGTCACAAGGTCAAAAGGACCTGCAACAAGCCCTCATAATGTAGATGTGGTACAGCCCACCTCCTGTGAGCAGAACACAAGGAAGCTGCAGGGCAGAACGCAGGCCCATCTCTAGCATGCCATTTACCATCATTGCTATCAACCCCTCTTCCCAGATCACAGCTGTGACCATAGGATTGGCTGATAGAGGAACAGCAGCCCTGAGCCGGACTCAGGTGAGTGGAGAATGGACTCCTGGAAACAGTACAGGAGAAGCTTTCCCAATGGACGATGCTTCAGAAGAATGCTTGGCCTGGCACTCTTTGAAGAGAAAAGTGGCCTGAGTTAATGAAATAACTAACTCTCTCTCTTTCTCTCTCTCTCTCTCTCTCTCTCTCTCTCTCTCTCTCTCTCTCTTTCTTTCTTTCTTTCTCATGTAGCAGTGGAAGCCTTGACTGCTGGCCCAGAAGTTTGGGTCTGGGTGGAACAAGACAAGAAGACTGGAGATAAGCAATCTGCAAAAGGGCACATGGTTAGATTTGTGGTTGTGGGCACCAATTGTGAGCAGCTCTGTGTTGGATGTTAATGCCCTCCCATGAGCACTGACTACAGAACATGGACTAAACAACCCGCTTGGTAGGAACCCTCAGGCAGCCTCTGCTTGGCTCATGCAAGGAGCTCATGACTAGAACAGTCATGATGTCTGGGACAGAGGCTACACATGGGTCCAGCAGCATAGGCTTCCAAACTCTAAGGCTGAGTGAGCTGTTGCTGTGGAATGTTCAGTGGGCCAGCAAAAGCCCATGTTGAGCCTTTGAAACAGTATCATCCGTAAAGAAAATAGACTGGCTTGGTGACAAGTTGATTTGCCTCCACCCTTCACCTTGATTAGAACTGACAAATATTTCAGGTACAAATTTATCTGTGCTGCCTGTGGGTCTCAGCCACCATTATTGTCCAAGAACTCCTAGTGACTGCTACTGCTGAAGGTTTGATTCTGCACAAAATCACTTCAGACAGAGAAATGCACTTGATAGTAAAAAAAAAAAAAAAAAGGCTGCCTATGGGCCCAAGACAATGTGATCTGCCAGACCCACACTGTACCACACCAATGTGATGCTGTGGCTTGGAAGAACATTGGGATGACCTTTTCAGAGCATCACTAAAGAGCAAGCCTGGACACAATGCCCTGTGCAGATGAGGCCCTGTCCTGTAGAAGGTAGTACATTCTTCACCTCAAACATTGCTATGGTGCTGGTTCTCCAGAAACAGGTTTGTAAATAAAGGTTGACAGTGGGATAAGAGTAGGGGAGTGGTCCCACTCATGGTTCTGCTGGAGTCACATGGGAAGTACATGTGTACCACATGTAACACTTTATAGGCACTATGAGTCTAAAGATGCTTCCTTCCTAGAACCCAATATTCACTAAAGTTATACCTACTACCTGTCTGGTTACTTGAGTAGACAGAAAAACTAAGCTGTCTTACTGGCCGGGAAGTTTGGTGATAGTCACGGTGAGAAAGTAGGGATGCTACTACATTCTGAGAGTTAGAAGTATACAAATGACCTGTGATAAAAAGGTGATCCACTGGGGTTCCTCCAGGGATTTCAACACCCAATTAGTTTACAGTAAAGTAAACTAGCATATACAACCACCACCATGCCTGATCAGAGCAAGGCAACCAGGGCCTCAGACTTCCCAAGATGCAAGTCCAAGTCACATCACCACACAGGCCACTCTGATGAGAAGTGCCAGTTGAGACAGGGGAAGCAGACAGTGATATGATTGATATTTCCTGTGGACAAGCTCCAATAATGGGGACTGCAGTTTGTTTTCTCTACAAAAATTCTGACTGAAAGTGTGTTGGAGACTATTAGAAGATGTAATCACTTCAAAGTGAGAAGCAAGGGGTAGACTGTAGTAGATGGCCATTAATGTCCCAGGTATACCCAACATCTGGACTCCTCTTATAACCACAGGTGTTAGTTGCTTATGGTGCTCTTTTCTGGAGTAGCACCTCAACCCCCAATGAGGGCTGCCTTGTCCAGAGATGTCTACAGAGGATGTGCTTCCCCACTTCCCCAGGTGACACCTGTGACTTACTGATATAGGAAACAAAAATTCAATCTCCATTCTAGCTTCAAAGCAGGATAGGCATGGGGGTGAAACTCACACTCTTCCTGAAGCAGGCTGAAGCCATACTTATCCTAAAGCCACATTCTTCCCTAGTGTTTCTTCTGACCTAACTGCTTCTGTCACTCCATTAGGGGTTTTCATAAGAGCATTCATTCAACAAATCTCATCTGTGCTATGTTTCTTGGTCCTCAATCTAACACAGTTATCCAGTACAGACTTGGTGCCTCCATGCTAGATACAGCTTGATATAAAAGCATGTGATCATTCAAGGTAGCCAACATCGACCCTCCCCTTCCTCCACTGTGGACAGAGAATACTTCCCTGCCCATAGCAACACAGTGCAGTTTCCCAAGCTGGCTGCAACACCATTTCCCATTCCTCACGCATTTTTATATTGTGATCTTCAAGTCCATTCCATGATAGTGAGGATCCATTCCTTTTTCCCCTTGAAGTTGACTGTTTGAATCAAGAGGGGATGGTAGAACTATGACATGAGATTTCAGTTGTACTGAAGTTCTGATCTGCCTCCTAAGTGATCTGACCACTCTGAAGCCACTAAGCTGCACGAAACCCAGAGTGTTCCATATACATTCAAAAGGTACATGAGCAACTAGAGATAATATCAGATGAGAGAGATGCATGGTTAGTCCCCTGCCAAGCCAGCTCCAGTCAACATTTGCCTGCAATTGCATGAGATCAACAAGCTGAGCCCTTTCTGAATTCCTGGCTCATATATACTGTGAGAGATAACCAAACAACTACGATTGCTTTAATCTACTGAGTTTCAGGGAAACATTTTCCATAGCCATAGTAACCAGGAAATCACTGAGGTTGGGTTTTGTCATATCATTTGCTTTGGAGCTGATAGAATTAGCACATTAGACTTGTGAGATCACCATGAGAAAAGTGTGTCTTGGGTATAAGCACCATGCTGGTACAAGAAAATTGAGGTGTGTGTAGCAGGCCTGAACAAAACCTGTACCCTGGGGCCAGCTCAGCCCAAACCAGCCAAAACTTAGTCAACCAGTTTACAGATGCATGAGTGAGAAGTACTCATAAAAGCTTACAGCTGCATGCCACTGAGATTGCGTGATTGTTCTCTGTTAGGCAGCATTGTGGTGGTAACTAATATAAGAGAAAGTACAAAAGCAAGGAATGCATTCCCTGCCTCCATTGGTTATAATTAAAGGTACTTTATGATCATCATCAATAAAAATTAAAATAGAAATATTTCCCAATAATCCCTTTATCCTGAAATATATTACATATCCTTTTTCTTTCCAACTAAGCTCAGTTAGCTGTATTGGTCCCTTTTCTGAGGCCCTAAAGACATATGACAAGTGACGTCACAGGCTTTCCTTAATTACCCTCCATAGAAAGAAATGTTTCCAAGTGCCTCAGGCACTCCATAGAGAACACTCTGAATAGAGAAAACAGTCCCAACAATCACCAGCTACTATCCGGGGTTCCACACTCTTATAATTAATTTACAGATACTTTGAAACAAGAGATGAGGGATTCCAACAAAACAATAGTGGTGTATAGACCCATATGTCAGACTTCCAATGAACAAACACCAAATCTATTTGGGCCAGGAGTACTGAAACTTAACTTCAATCTGAAAGATGAAAAGATAGTAATGCTTACCCACAGACACCCAGGACAAACATAAGGAATCCTGGAGGACAGAGCCATAGCCAGGGCTGGTTCTGCACATCAAACCCAGCCTCTGCAATGTCTTGCTTGGGCGAGGCTTGGCCAAACGTGCTCAGCATTCCCAGAACCAGAAAACATTTATGACATAGACAGAATAATCATCACACAATGTCATTTAAAACTGAATATAAGTTGGTTGGGGGGGAAAGAAAATGTCATACAAATTATTCCATAATTCATATTTTTATTCTTATGTTAATCTCCTGAAGCAACCATTATTTGTAATCTTGCTAGATCCCAGGATCTTCACTGCACATTGAGCATATGAAAATTATCATGCATTATTTTATGGTCCAAAACACTGAACATGAGGTGTGTTGCAACTCTCAGTCATCTTTAAACAGCTTTGGAGGACACTGACCTGATGCTACTATTGCACTCACATCACCACACTGACCAAGCTATCAAAGGAATTGATCACGATGAAGAACTTCTGAGGAGGAGGACATGCTAGGGACTCACCAAACTAAAACCCAGCATGCTGTTGTTAGCACTAGACCAGCAAGCACACAAATCCACTGTTTTGGAGTTTCTCATAAACAGCAACACTGATACCTTGAAATAGAAAATTTTCCCATGTGCATTGTGCGATTCTTTAGGAACATCCCTGGTGCTTACTAACCAGTTGCTGCTAGAACCTTCCTCCCATTCCTGGCCATCACTGATAAAAATTTTTCCAAATAGCGTCAATGTCACTGATGGCAAAATAACTTCTTCCCAATGAGAACATGTCATTGGTGTGACATAGTCTTGAATGGCCAGCCTCCAAAGCACAAAGGAGAAACAAAAAGTGTTTGAGATTTAAAGGCATAACCAATGAGAAAAGTAGTGGCACTCAAACTCTAATATTTTCCTTTTTGGGGGGTGGGGGGAGCCTGGCAGATTCAAGTGCACAAGCAAATACATCCATAGATGTATTCAGATCCCTACATAATCTGATTACAAATTATAAGCAGGGCCCAGAGCAATGGCTCAGTGGCTAAACCCTCTGCCTTGCAAGCACCGAGATCCCATATGGGCACGGGTTTGTGTCCCAGCCGCTCCACTTTCAATCCAGCTCCCTTCTTGTGGCCTGGGAAAGATAGAGAAAGATGACCCAAAGCCTTGGGACCCACATGAGAGACATGGAAGAAGCTCCTGGCTTCAGATCAGCTCGGCTCCAGTCATTACATTGATTTACTCCATTTATGATGGATGGAAGATCTGTCTCTCTGTCCCTCCTTCTCTCTGTAAATCTGAACTGCTTTTCCAATAAAAGTAAATGTATCTTCGAAAAAATGTATATACAAAACTGCACTACCTTATTCAGAGCCAAGAATTTAAAAATCTAAGCCCATGGATATGATATTGTTACAGATTGAGTCATATCTCCTAAAGTATGGAGGTTAAAGTCCTGACTTTTAGGACTCAGAATAAGGCCTTATTTGGAAATAGGATATCTGCAAATGCTTTACTAGCTGTCATAAATCACTTACCATGCAGTCACAACTGATCCAAGCCACAAGTGTGTTACAACACAGCAGTAAGAGCTACCACACTTGCTGAATGCTCTGTGTGCAGCCTCTGAGGGACTTGTAAGTGGGAGTCATGAAAGTCATTCATTTGGAAATCACATGGTCTGAAACCTATAAAAATTTAAACAAAATCCATGAAGAGGACCATGGGGGAGTTGGAGAGCAGAGAGTCAAACCATTCTCAGCTCTGCCTGTCCCACAGGCAGCGGCTTATCTCCTTGGTTGAGCAGAATAAATCCTTTGCAAACCAGTCACAGCTCAGTTCCCAAACTCTCCTCCATTTTGCAAAATCCCATCACACCTGTTTATTCTGTTTGGAATTGATCTGTTGCCTTCCAAATGCATTATTTTCTTCTTTGTTTTATTTATTTAATTGTATACATTTTCTTTTTTGATAATTTTTACATATTTGATTAGAGTGCAAAGGGTCGAGGGTTAGAGGAAAGTGGGTGAGATCATTGTTTTTACATTCTGTTTTTCCTTCCTGCACCTGGGGGGGAGGGGAGAGATGAAGGGAGAAGCCACATCCAGTGTGCCAACCATTCCAGGGTCCCCAATGTGGGACATACTCCAAGGGTCCTGCTCAAGTGGTTTTGGTAGTTCAACAGTTCTGCATTCCTGCCGATCTTGCCAGTCCTGTTGCAATGAAATCTCTCCAAACTCCACTGGCTTAGAGTCCACCTTAGAGTCTCCATTTGCTCAGGTACTCACTGCCAACTCTTTTCTGCGGTAGTTGATCAATTTGTTCTGCTCTCCATCCTCTGTTACGGTACCAGGTGTCCTCTGCACAATCCAGTGTACTGCCATTTCCTCCACTCACATCTGGATAGGCTGTCCACTGCAACGTTGAAGCCACTAAGGAGACCCAGCTCTGACACATGCATTCCATGGTCAGATCATGGAACCTGCAATTTCCTCTATGGTTGGAGTTCTGAGTCTAGCAGTTTAGTTGGTGGGATTCCCAAAGAAACTTCATCTGAGGTGATCCCAGACCTGATTCTTGTGTGCGCATGCCAATACAGGGTCTGGCACAGTTAGTTGCCCAAATTGGCCTAGGCACACACTATTAGCTGTAAATGCTGGATCAATTGCCTCCAGTCTTGTATTCTACAAAAACTAATGGATGTTGCAGTTCAGCCCAATCCTGCCCACTGCACACTCAGCCCCACATAAACCAGTGGGAGCTGAAGCCTAGTCAGAGCGATCCACATTAACCCCCACCAGGCCCACCCCCTGCCCTGGTTCCTGTGCTTGCCAGTATGTACAATAGACTGGTTTCTGTCTATTTCACATCCCATTTAGCTCTTATACACGTTAATGGGCATCAAAGCCTAGTTCAACCCAACCAGCTCCGCTATCCATCCCACACACGTGCTGGCGAGTGCCACTTTCTATCTAGCCATGCCTGTCCCAGTCCTGGTTCTCATGCTTACCAGTGGGAGTGGCAACCCAAGAAGGAGGTGCCCATGTTTCTCTAATGAGCCCACTCCCACTCTCGGATCTTGCACTCTCCAGGTGGTACTGCACTTTCGCTCGACAGAATTTTTCCCCATACCAGCATCTCTAGCTGATGCTGCAACAAAACCCAACTAACCATCACCCCCTCTGGCATGTACCAGTAGGTACAGTCAATCCAGCCTGGCTTTCCCCTGATCCAGCTAACATGCAGGTCAACAGGTCAACACCTGTGTCCAGACTGGTCTGCCCCCAATCCCAGCTCTCATGCACACCAGTGGGAATAATGGCCCAGCAGGGGACCAGCAGGCTGCAGCCCCATACTGGCTTCACCCACTCTCCCCCAGGACTCACGTGCGCTGGTTGGGTGCTACAGCCCAGTCTGGTGCATTTGCCAGCTGGTGCTGTAGCCCGGCCCAGCCTGCCCCCAGTTCTAGCTCATGCTGGTGGAGGCTACAGCCTAGCCAGCCCAGCCAGCCCCCAGTCCCAGCCCTAATGTGGACTGAGTAGTATAGTGGCCCAACCTGACCTGACCCACACTCCATTCTGGTGCTCGGATATGAACTGGCCCAGCCTAGTTTACCCCACACCTGAGCCAAATGTAAGCCCGTGGATATCATAACCTGACCTGGTCTGGGCTGCTCCCCGTCTTGGTTCTTGTGCTCACCTGCAGGGACTATGTCCCAACAGAGGAGTTGCCAATCTCCTCCATCAGAACCTCTCCCAATGCCAGATCTCGTGCGCACTGATGGGTCCATGGGCCAGCCCTATTTAGTCTACCTCCTGTCCTATCAGAAAGTGGCCTTTCCTGACTGGCCCTCACACATTCCAGTTCTTGTTTTTGGGTGCCACAGTCCACCCAATCTGGTCCACACCCAGACACAACTCACACATGGTTCAGAAGGGATAGAGACCTAGCCTAGCCTGTCCTACACCCATCCTGGTTCTCACGAACTCCAATGGATTCTGGAGTCTAGCCCAGTCTTGCATGCCACAGACCCAATCCACACCATACTGAGAGAGACTGCATCCATGTCTAGACCAGACTGGAGCCCCTACTCTGGCCCCCACACTCAGCAGTGGAACCCACAACCCAGCCAATGTGTCCCCTTCACTCCCCAACCAGGCCTGTTCCCAGCCATAGATTTTGCATATGCCAGTAGTTGCTTGGACCTAGCTTGATGCAATTCCTCACTGGTCTTGGCCTTTACCTTCAAATGATGCAGCCTGGCCTGTTTTGGGGCCTGACCAGGCCCCCAATCCCAACTCTGAACTGGCGGGTGGATGCTGCAACCTGTCCCTGCTCAGTTGGCTCTCATCCCTGACTCATGCAAACCAGCAGGAGTGTCACCCTAGCCTGGCATGACATGCACTCCAACCTGATTTCTGCACTTGCCAGTGGACTAAGGGTTGTTTGGCCCTGCCTGGTGTATCCCCTTCCAAAACGAACTCACACACTTACTGATGGATGGAGCTCTCCTGCCCAGCCTGCCCAACACCCAGGTGTGACCCACATGCTCATTAGCAGGAGCTATGACCCACAAGGGGAGTTTCTCAGGATCCCCCACTCGGGCCACTCCCAGACCCAGATCTCACGTATGCCAGCAGGTACTTGGCCCTTATCCAACATGACCTGCCCCCATTCATCCAGGTCTTTATATGAGCTGGTGCAGCCTGGCCCACCCCACATCCTCTTTTAGGGTGCTCATGTTGGTGCTGCAGCTTGGACCTGCCTTGCTTGTTCCCAGCCCCAGTACCAGTGAGCATCAGTGAGTTCCATGGTCACCCCTAGCTCAGCCCATCACCATCCCAACTCTCAAGCTGACCAGCAGGCCTTGTAGTTCCATAGGGTTAGGCTCACATATACCCCATAGAATCCAACCCCAAACCTGGTTCTCTTGTGTGTTGGTTGGTGTCATGGCCCAGTTTAAATGTGACCCATCCCCTGATCCAACACTCACTGTCAACTGCTGGGATCTAGCCCTGCCACACAAGCTTTCACCCATAGCTTGCATATGCACTGGTGTGTGCTAGTCAGCTAACAAGCCCAACCCAGGACTTCCATGTGAGCTAGTACATCAGTCTGACCCTAAGAGATCTTCAGTCTCTCCCCTCCAAACCATCAGGTCTCAGTCCCCTCGCTTACCTGCAAGTGCAGTGGCTCTGTTGTTGGGTGTCCCTCAAGATTCATCCCTCACCTACATGTACAATGGTCTTATCCATGGATGTCCCTAGGCAGTAATTCCATAACCCCAAGACCCCAGAGCTCATTGCCAGACAGCCAGGGGGTGCAGAGCCCAGAACCAGTTGGTGCTCTGGCTGCCCACAAGCACAGGACCCTCCCCCCGCCTAGCAGCAATGGATGGGGGAGCTAGGATCCCCAGTAGGAAACCTGGGTCAGCACAGGTACCCCAAGCCATAGCCATGTGGCTGTGGCATCCAGACACCCACACCACTGCTCATTTACCTGGACTTTACCCACTAACATTGTGACAGTGGCAGAGTCATGATCCTGAGCATGCCCAGAGTTGTCTGAGAGGCGCCCCTAGCATGGTTACTGTGGATGGATGAAATTTTCAGACTGCGGGCTTGGTCCACCCCAGTCTAGCAGAGGTAGACGGGAAGCTAGGATCCCCAGCAGGAAGCCTGGGGGCTTCCTGACACCCATGCTGCTGTTCAGACTTACCTCGCATTCTTTTCTTTCTTTTTGGAGATTTTTTTTATTTATTTGAAAGGTAGAGCGACAGAGAGAGATTCACACAAAAAGACAAAGCTTCCATCCACTGATTTCCCAGTGGCTACAGTGAGCGGAGCTGGGCTGATCCAAAGCCAGGAACCAGGAGCTTCTTCCAGGTTTCCCACCTGAGTGACATTAGTTTAAACACTGAAGTTAACTCCTGCTGCTTTCCTAGGTACATTACTAGGGACCCAGATTGGAAGTGGAACTGCCAGGACTTGAATCAGTGCCCATATGGGATGCTGGCACAGCACCTATGGCAGCTTTACCCGCTATACCACAGCACCTTCATGTCAAGGCACACACACACATTGTTGATGATATTCCAGGATAAAAAAACAAAGTTAAGTCTGAGAGTAACTAACAGAGAGATGCAGGAGCCCTGACTATCTAGAAGTCCAAAGCCAAAACAATGGATCCACTGGTAAATGTGCACCATGCCAAGGAGCCCAAGACAGCTCAGCCCACCAAAGCACTAGAAAGTGGTATTTTAAGCCACTGGAGTCCTTCCTGCAGGATGTGGTTTGAATGTCTGTGTGCCCTTCACCTCAACTTTGCTGCTAATCCCCAGTGTAACAGGATTAAGACATAAGGCCTCTGGGAGGTGACAAGGCTTGAGGGCTGTGTATCCATGAGTGGATCGTGTCTTGTAAAAGCATTTGAGGGGCACATGTGCCCCTCCTGCCCTGTCCCCCACATGAAACAGTATCTATCCCCTCCAAAAGAGGCAGTCACATGATGTAGCCTTGGCAACAGAGAGCAGCTCTCATCAGTGCCTTGGTCTTGGACTTCCCAAACCCTAGAACAATGAGGAAACAATTTTCTGTTCTTCATGTTATGCATTCTCAAGTGTTTCTGTATAGCAACACCAATGACTAAGATGTTGCCTCCACTTTCCCCCAGGAAGCCCTGTCAGTCAGTTCAGCACTCTTGCCCCTGTCAAACTATTGTTATTTCTTCAAAAGCCAGACCAATTACCATTGCACCTGCTGTGTCCTTCCACCTCCCCTCCACTGTTTTTACCTCTTCACCCAGCACTAGACCCACATCACGGTTCTTGCTGGGCTGGGCTGGGCTGGGCTGGGCTGGACTGCCTCTGCAGAGACCCCATTTCAGATGTGATCTGATATCTAGGAACTTCCAAGAAGAAACTGGGTGTGCACAGATTCAGCAGAGAAATTGTGACCTCTCACAGATGTGAGGCTTCTGACCACGCATATGGACTCAAGGGAAACATGCGCAAGGATAGTTCCTGTCCTTCTGGAGGTCAGAGTATGTGAGGCAGATGGGCAACAAGCCAACAATCACATAGTTAGTTATTCAATAACAATGATGAGAGCTGTTTAACCAGAAGAGTGTAGGCATTAAAATACATAAATTGGTGCAGATAAATCAGAGAACAGTAGCTTTGAAGGGATGGTGTGTGACTGGTAACGTCAAGAAGATACACCGGAATTTATCAGATGAAAGGCAATGAGGGTAAAGGGTGCATTCCAATCCAAGCATTTTGTTCTTGACTTCGTCATATTCACAGGACCTGGCTCAGGCACATAATAAATAAATATTGAATTTCATTTTTGGGAAACTTCTGAGTACCTTTAAGCATTTTATCTCTGTGTGAGTTCATGCAAAAAACAAATATTATCTTAGAAATCCTTTTCAATATCATTCTACAATATTTCTGGGAACATAAAACTAGATAATGTAGGTCTCTCTGTGCTCCAGGTAAAGGGATGAGCAAAAATGTTCCAGGTGCAGTAGAAGAAAATGTACCGAGGAAAGGAGAGACAAGCCATAGAAGCAAGAGTATCCAATATGTCCTCCAGACACCATGGAATTTAGTTCTGAAGGATAAGTCCTAGCTAAAGGACAAGGACATGGAAGCAGGCACAAGAGGTCCTCTCAAACTCCATGCAATCAAGTATTGCAAGAAACCATGGATTTCACATTTTTTTCACACCAAAATAAACTTTTTAGTGCCATTTTCCCACAATCTTCTTAGTCTCAGAGGCTCTCTGAGAGAGCATGCATTTGCTCTCTCAGTCTCTGTGGGTGAGGATGGCTCTACTGGGTCTCCAGCACCTGCACCAGGGCCTCCCAAAGCTGCCACTCATCAGGACAGGAAGCTGGACTGGGAGCGGGGCGGGAAAGTCCTATGGTTTTCCTTCTACTCCCCTGATCCCTGGCTACTGATCCTGCTGTTTCCTGTGTGCCAACCCCAGGACCACCAGACTCTTCACTTCCTCCTCTAGCCCTGCCCCTTCTCATCCTAACGTTCAGTCCAGGCCAGCTGGGTAACTCCCAAATTCCAAGAGTCTGTGAGGCCTAGCCCCAGCCCCCATCTCCATCCAGTCTCAAACACATCACAATTCCCCTTCTCTATACATAGACCACACACACACACACACACACACACACACCCTACATCTTGTAGGTATTCTGAGTTCTTTTGGTTTTGGTTTTGGTTTTCATGCTCCAAACATGTGACATCCACGGCTGATTTCATGTTATAGAAAGGTAAGCCACCTAAAACACTGCCATCCCATACAGACACTAATTTGAGTTCATATAGACACTAACTTGAGTTTCTGGCTGCTCCACTTCAAATCCTAGGAAAGCAGTGGAACATGGTCCATGTCATTGGACCCCTGCACCCACGCTGGAAACCCAGATGAAATTTCTGACTTCAAGCATCATTGTGGTAATTTGGAAGTAAGTCATCAGATGGAAGATCTCTGTCTGTATCTCTCTCTCTTTCTCCCTCTCTCTCAATCTCTCTGTAACTCTGCCTTTTTAAATAAACAAACCTTTAAAATTCAAAAATTAAAAAGCAGATACTTAAATAGCAGAATGGTGAACTTATAACTATTCATGAAGGACTATATTTTGTAATAAGAAAAGGGAAATCAGTGATGGGTAAGGGATTTGGGAAGGGTGGAAGGAAAATCCCAGAGCCTATGGAACTATGTCACAAAACAATACTAAATAAAATAATAAATAAAGTAAAATTTAAAAAACATATGATGTCCATGATAGCCTCCATCTCTGGAACTTGGAAAGTCCAGCATGCTGTGCTTCCTGTTAACATGATAATTTCCTTATTCATATCTCAGCAGGTGCGACTCCTCTAGGAAGCCAGCCTGATTGCCCTACCATGTATATCCCTGAGACACTAAACTTTGTACCGTGATGCTATGATAACCTATCTATTTGTCCTTCCAGTGCACAGTCAGCCTTGTAAGAGAAAAGCCAGGCCCCTGAGAGTCACTGTTGTCCTTGGGGAACAGTTTAATGTATCCTCCAAGATTCCTGTGCTGAAGGCTGCGTGTTCCATGGGCTAGAGGGGGAAATGGTGGAATCATTAGTGGGAGGTCACTAAGTCATCAGAGACTTCAACTAACTGTTGTGGGATCTTGAGCTGTTATCAGAATGACAGCCAGTTTTACAAGGGTAAACTCAAACCTGATCACCCTCTGCCACCCACATATGCTGCTGCCATGATACCAAATGTCATAAGGCCTTCAACAAGGGTTAAACCAGTGGGGTCACTTTAACTCAAACATTGAACTTCTAGAGCTGAGAGTTAATTCAGCCTCTTTTCTTTATGAAGCTAGCCTGCCTCAAATATATCATTGTAGTTACAAAGCAGGAACTGACTCAGTCACTCAGTCAGTGTCTGACACAGCAGCTGGTTGGCTCAGCATAAATGTGTGTAGAGGGTACAGGTGTCAGGGTGCCTGTCACAAGGAACTTACTTCCCCACTGCTGACGGCTCTAAGCTGAGTCCACCTGTAAGGACAGTCATGGAATGAAAATAGCTGACTCCTCCTAGACAATGCCCCTTCCTGCAGACAATTTGTGTGTCTAGCACGTGCTGATGCAGGGTTGCAGGGACTAAAGACCTGGTGCTCTTGTCTCCATGTGGGCAATTCTGAGGAGCCAGGCCCAGTTTCCAGACTTTCTGTGGGAGCAGCTGAGTCTTCACTTTCTCTTCCATCCAACCCTATTTCACAGTAACTCTCCTACCTGCCGAGATCAACCTGAGAGCTAATGTTCCAGGGAGCCTGGCCAGAGACAAGTAGGTAAACAACTGAGACATGTCAAAGTCCCTGCCCTTAAACCAGAACATCCTGCAGTATCTCTAAATCAGTCCCTATGGCAGCACATATGGGACCTTCCACAGATTGTGATCAGACAAACCAATCTGGTCATTGATCTTTTCATTGTTCTGGTGACTGTCACATACTCTTGGTGAATCTGTTTCAATTTATTGTTTTTACTTTGTGTGTGAAATAAAAAAAAATATATTCATAACATTTTTATAATTCATCCTGTTACTCTCTGTTACAATGGATCTGAGTACAGTGCAGTTGAAATTTGCTGTTGACTTTTGCCAGAAAAGAAAGCCTAATGCCAAAGCAGTCCTCAGGGAATTTTTTCTAGACCAAATGAACAAAGATGGAAGGCAGAGGTTCTCTCCATGGTGATAGCATGGACCAGCAACCTGTGTCACTTGTTCTTGCTGGAAACACAGAAAGAATGGTCATCATCCCTGTAGAGACATGCTTCTGAGGAGCACAGCCATCTGCGAACTGTTGAACCAACAAGGCCACATCCTGAGACCAAGGACCTTACTGTGTACTTCAACATGGATGTGCACCCAGTCAGCACGTAGCTAAGGGCAAACAATATTCAGGCCAGAACCGCAGCAGGAACTGAACTTGGAAACTGATTTTGAGGCAGATGAATTCACCTACCTTATCAAATGTCTCTTTGAACCACTCTCTGGTTTAGTTTATCTCTAAATCTGTGATTACAGCTAAGACCAACTGAGATAAATGGGAATGGAGAGGCAAGTTTTTGCAACTGGGCAAAATATTCAGAGAGTCTATCACTTGATGTCTTCATCAGAGCATCTCCTAAACATGGCTATCACCCTCCATCTCAAAAGGTACTCTAAGGCAGAGACCAGGAGTGATTGACAGTGAAAGCACTCAGTGCCTGAAACTCCACCTACTGTTCCCAATTCTCAGCCTAACCAGCTGCAGTAGCTTGAACTACTAGCCTGTTTCCCAAACGCAGGCAGCTAAAAGGTGATTAAATTACCAGCTTTCCCTAATACTGCCTCCAAAAATTCACTCCTAAAAATCTTTCTGCCCCTTTCTTTGTTTTGTCATATACATGTTACATAATTTCCATCTTTTTGCTATCTTAAAAGTAAGCATGTTATAAAATGCTATGGTGCAGCATTTCCTTTACAAGCCTATAGTCTCAGAAGCCCCAATGCAGACTATAACTAAAGTCATTTCTCACAGTAATTCAAAACTAACATTATGGAAATAGAGCCTTTGTAGATGTCACTATTATGTGTGCTTATTATTAAAATGTGATTATATCACAGTAGAGTGGGCCTGAATCTACTGTGATTGGTGTCCTCACACAAAGGGGAAATATGACACAGACATGCACACAGTGAGTATGCCATGTGAAGACTGGAGTTATGTCATCACTAGCCAAGGCATTGCCAGGGCCCAGGACAGCCAGAACAGATCCTTCCCCAGAGAGGAGTGGGATCCTACCGACACCTTAACTCTGGATGTTGTCCTAAGTCACCCAGTCTGTAGGACTTAGTTATAGCTGCCATAGGATATGAACATTCAACTTAACTCCAAAGCTGATAACTTTAAACCCCCTGGGTGCTCCCAGTCTGTTTACAAGCAAAGGAGAAACAGAGAAAGGAGGTGTGCTGAGCAACGGGAAGAAGGTGTTGGGGCAACTTCAGAATGTACTCCAGGGTGAGTGGGCCCAGATAGGAGAGGGAAACAGGGTAAAAACAAAACACAGACACGGAGCAGGACAGGATTCGGCAATGGAAATACTGGTTGAGACATGAGAATTATATTACCTTCTGTGACTCCTAGCAACCACACAGTCCACAGATTCCAGGTGGTTCTTCCCTTGTGTGAGCTGCCACCTGCTGCTACTCTCAAAAGAGGAAACAGCCACCCCAAGAGAGGGATGTAA
Source organism: Ochotona curzoniae (assembly GCF_017591425.1). NCBI lineage: Eukaryota > Metazoa > Chordata > Mammalia > Lagomorpha > Ochotonidae > Ochotona > Ochotona curzoniae. Next base: position 11,304,361 of record NW_024465451.1, read on the forward strand.
CCCTCTAGACACCCTCCTCCCCCTGCCAGCTGCTTACCTGCTTCCCTCTCTCAGCCTCAAGCAGTCTACCAACCTCCAGGGGAGGGAGCAGGTGCAGGTAAGAAGGCTAGCAGCTCCCAGAGTGACTGATGCTCCAGCCTTGCCATGAGAGGGGAGGGGAGGGGACAGGGAACCAGGCAGTTCATGAAATGTCAGTCACACTAGAGATAGCAAAGTCATTTGCAGAATACTTGCAAATCAAATAGAGATCTCTAGTGTAATATATGCATCCAGAATCAGCATTGTACTAGGGTTCTATTGCAGGAGGACAAGATGCTGAGACTCAAAGCATAAGCAACAAATTCCAGATATCCCATTCCTACCTGAAAGCAAAGGAGATGGGCCTGCCATGTCTGTATTTTCTCCTTCCTCCAGTGGCCCTGCTTCCATAACTCCATTCACAACAGGCACTCAAGAAGATGCGCCCACTCCAGAACCACGTGTGAGAAGCATGGGCAGATTTGGGATCACATTAAACATTGCCGCTGAGGAACAACCTCACACAATTTCATAATGTACACTGAAGTAAATAATAATAGTCAAATCACCAACGAACAATGCCTCCAGTATAAAGAACCGAATAGTTTCTCTTAGAAACTATGATGTTTGGCACTTTTGAATTTCTACTTCCTCCCCCTCATTTAGACCTAAGATCATGTCTTTAATCTTTGGTGTAAATTACACGATTTATGAGTTTACAACCCAAGTTTGCACTTCCCTTAATTGGCTGATCCCTCAGTCTTTCAAAGGAGCACAAAGGAGCCCATGGGACAGGGTGGGAGGGACCCATCAGTGAGCAGAGCTCCCATCAGTGAGCAGCCATGCTCCACTACAAAGGTATTGTGGGCTGAACTGTGCATCCCCATCCTCCAAATTCTTGTGATGAAGCACTAGCCCTCAACGCTGAACCCCCCCAATTACCTTGACTTGACCAAGGTAATTAAGGTGGAATGAGGTCATAGGTGTGGGTCCTAATCCAATCCAACTAGGATCTTTATAAGAGAAAAGACACCCAGATGCACCCATTCAGAACAAAGAACCCACAGTGATACCTCAGTTATTAGCAGAGATGAGCCTCAGTAGAAACCAAGCTTGGGACACCTTGACCTCAGACTGCCAGGTTCCAAAACTGTTATTCAAGCCACCCTGTCTGTAGGGTTTTTGTTGTTGTTGTTATGGCAACTGAGAAAATGAAGAGAAATAATCATTCTTGGGCTTCATTTATTTATTCAATGCACACTTATTGAGCATCCCTCACCAGGCATACTTTCGGTTAGTAAGAATACAGCATTAGCAAAAGGGATAAAAATAGAGGGCAGGATGTGGGGCACCCTCCTAAAAGGCAACATTTGAAACTCATGCTTGAGGGTAACATTGTGCCACAAGAGTTAAGCCACCACCTGCAATAATGCCATCCCCTATGAGCACCAGTTCGAATCTTAGCTATTTAGGTTCCAATCAAACTTTCTGTTAATGCACCAGAGAAAGTAGTGGATGGCGGTCCAAGAACTTGAGTCTTGCCATCAGTGTGGGAGGCCTGGGTGAAGATCCTGGCTCCTAGCCAGGCCAGCCATTATAGCCATTTGGGAAGTGAATCATTAAATGAAAAATCTCTCTCTCTTTCTCTCTTTCTCTCTCTCTCTCTCTCTCTGTTCCTCACCTTCTCTTTCAGCCTTTCAAATAGATAAATAGGTCTTTAAAGAATTTCGCACCAGAGACAAGTAGAGTTCAATACAGTCCCTGCACAGGAACTAAGATCAGTATCACAGACCCTTTTCTCACCTTCCCAACTTATGACTTACCCCATAAGCACCAGGCCACTAGACTAAAATGTATGGACCGGTACAGAAGGCATCAAGAAGCCACACTTTCTCACCTGGGCCACGCATGGACTTGCATCCCAGCTAATCCAACCAGCATGGTACCTGCACCAGGAGCACCTGGGAACATGTAAGAAATTCAAATTCTCAGCTTCCACCCAACTTTCAGATCATAAATTCTAGGGCTGTAGCCAAGCCTGAAGGTGATTTTTAGGCAGACTGAAGTTGGAGAACCACTGGTCTACACTCTGTAGTCTTCACATTGATCCACACAGCCTTCACTACTCTGCTTCCTTAATATCTGATCCTGAACTTTGTATGCCATCCATGCCTGTGCCATACAGCACACACTAGCTCTAAGATCATTCATACACACAGGCTGACAAGGTCATCTAAGAAGAATAATCACCTACTAAAGACTCACAGCAAGTAATACAATCTGGAATCTAAACTGTTAAACAACACACCTATCACTGGGCCTTTCATTATTCACCACTTTTAATTTTTTTAAGATTTATTTATTTTTATTGCAAAGTCAGATATACAGAGAAGAGAAGAGACAGAGAGGAGGAACTTCCGTCCGATGATTCACTTCCCAAATGACCACAATGGCTAGAACTCAGCCAATCCGAAGCCAGGAACTAGGAACCACTTTCAAGTCTCCCACGTGGGAGCAGGATCCCCAGGCACTGAGCCATCCTCAACTGCTTTCCCAGGCCACAAGCAGAGAGCTGGATGGGAAGCAGGACCTCCGGGATTAAACCAATGCCCATATGGGATCCTGGCACATTCAAGGAGAGGACTTTAGCCACTAGGCCACTGCGCTGGGCCCCACTTCAATTAATTCTTAATTTTTTTTTTTATTGATACAGAGGACTGGTTTCATGCATTCCATAGGTACAGGAATTTTTTCATTTATTTTCTATTGTTAATATTATTTAACATGATACAGTTTTGTAGAAAAAGGGATTCATCCATCCCCCTTCTTTTCCTCACTCTCCATCTTGCCTTCCCATCATTTTTTTCCCATTTTATCACAGTAGCACAATCCTTTAGCAACAATAACAAATTAATTAACATTCTGCTCTTTAGGTGTGTCCTGGCATTGTAGGTAATTCGGCCCTGTGTGATGGCCTAGTGGCTGAATCTTTGCCACGCATGTGCCAGGATCCCATGTGTGTGCCAGTTTGTGTCCCAGCTGTTCCACTTCCTGCTTGTGGCCTGGGAAAGCAGTAGAGAATCGCCCAGAGCCCTGGGACCCTGCACCTGCATAAGAGAGCCTAAGGAAGCTCCTGGCTCCTAGCTTCAGATCAGCTCAGCTCCAGCTATTGCAGCCACTTGCGGAGTAGACAAGCATATGGAGGATCTTTGTCACTGCCTCCTTTCGGTATGTCTGCCTTTCCAATAGAAGTGGGTAAATCTTAAAAAAAAAAAAAAAAGTAGAAAATCTAACATCATGCTATCAAAGTATATTCAAATGATTCACTGAGAGTTCTCCTTTCATTTGGGAGTAGAGATGTGTACTACAATGTATCTTCTTAGTATTCTAGTCTCCATTATACAATTCATCTATGAGAATATATGTATATACATGTTTATCTATATATCTTATATTTGCATGAACGTTGCTTTATATCAAAGAGAACATATAATATTTGTCCTTCTGGTAGTGGCTTATTTCACTCAGAATAATGGTCTTCAGTTATGACCTCTTTGTTGCATAACTTTTGTTGCAATGCAAACATTTCATTCTTTTAATGGTTGTATAATATTCCACAAAGTAGATATACCACTGTATCTTTATCATTCCTCTTTCAATGGGAACTGGGTTGCTTCCATGCCTTGCTATTGTGGATTGTGCTGCTATTTACAGCTGCAGGTTACTTTCTCATATACAGATTTATTTGGATATATTCCCAGGAGTGGGATTGCTGAGTCATACGGTAGATCAATTCTCATGGTCTGAGCACTGTATTACATACTGGCTTCCATAGTGGCTGCAATAGTCTTCACATCCACCAAAGATGGAGTAGAGTACCTTTTCCCTCTCAACTCATCAGCAGTTGCTGTTAGTTGACTTATGTATGGAAGCCATTCTCAGTGGAATTAGGTAAAACCCTAAGGTAGTTTTTATTTGTAGTTTCCTTATAGCCAGGGAGGCTGGGCAACTTTTGTATGTCTATTAGCCATTTGAATTTGTTCTTTCAAAAAAATCTGCTCATTTAATTCACAATTCTTAACAGATTGCTAGTTTTGCTGTTGCTGTTTCTAAAGCTCTTTGTAAATTTTGGGTGTTACTCCCCTATCTGTTGTGTAGTGTGTGAAGATTTTTCTCCCATTCTGTTGCTCTTTGCTTTCTTGATCACTTCCTTTGCTATACGGAAGCATCTTAGTCTCATTTTGGCTTTGACTGCCTGTGCTATTGGTGACTTTTCTAAAACATCTTTGCCTGTGCTCTACCTTGTAGAGTGCTTCTTATACCTTCCTCTAATAGTTCAATGGTTTTGGGGTGCAAATGTAGGTCCTTGCTCCATGTAGAGCTGATTTTACATAAGGTGATAGGTGGTGCTCTTGTTTCTTATTCTGTAAGTAGATATCTAAATGTCTCAACAGCATTTGTTGAAGAGATCAACCTTTTTCTCTGGATTATTTTCAGTTTTTTTGTTGAAGATCAATTAACTTCTGCAGTTTATATTCTGATCTATTGATAGTCTTCTCTGTCTCTGTACCAGTGCCAGACTCTTGATTATCGTTTCCCTGTAGTATATCCTGAAAACTGAAATTGAGATTTCTCCAGCTTTATTTTTAATGTTTTTATTATTCATGGTCTGTCGTATTTCCAGATAATTTTTGTATCATCCTTTTCAACTCTGAGAAGATTATTGTTGGAATTTTGATTGGGATCACATTGAATCTTTAGATTTTTTTTCAGAAATATAGACATTTTGATTATGTTGATTCTATTGATCAAGTAACATAGTAAATATTTTAATCTTTCACTGTCTTCTTCTATTTCTTTTTAATGTTTTATAATTTTCATTATAGAGGTTTTTCATGTCTTTGGTTAGGTTTATTCCAAGGTATTTAAGATTCTTCTCCACTATTATGAATGGAACTGTTCTTACAAGTTCTCTCTCAACCATGGAGTTGTTTGTGTATACTGAATTTATCAATTTAAGTTCATTGATTTTATATTCTGCTACCTGGCCAAATTCTCTTATGAGTTTCAGTACTCTATTGAGTCTTTTGATCCTCCTGTTTATAGAATCACGTAGTCTATAAGCAAAGATGATTTGACTTCAGATTTTCAATTTGAATTCCTTTAGTTTCTTTTCCTCCCCTAACAGCTCTAGTGAGTAGTTCCAACACTAAGTTGAATAGTAATGGTGAAAGTGGTCATCCTTGTCTAGTTCCAGATCTTAGTGGAAAAGTTTCCAGTCATTCCCAGATCAGCATGACAACTGGGTATGGAACTGGGTATTTCACATATTGTGTTGACTGTGTTATAGAATGTTCCTTCTATGCCTATCTTGCTTAGTGTTTTTAACACAAAGTGGTGTTGGATTTTATCAAATGCCTTCTCTGCATCTATTGAGACGACCAAGTGGCTTTTATTCTTCATTTTGTTGATATGGTGCATCACATTTATTGATGCATGTATACTGAACTATCCCTGCATGTCAGAGATAGATCCCACCTGGTCTAAGTGCATGATCTGTCTCATGTATTGTTGGATTCTGTAAGCTAGAATTTTTTTAAGGGTTTATTTATTTTTATTGCAAAGTCAGATATACATATGTATATATATATGTATATGTGTGTATATGTATATGTATATACAGAGGAGGAGAAACAGAGAGGAAGATCTTCCATCTAATGATTGACTACCCATGTGATCGCAATGATTGGAACAGAGCTGATCCGAAGCCAGGAGCCAAGAATTTCTTCCAGGTCTCCCAGGCGAGTGCAGGGTCCCAAGGCTTTTGGCCATTCTAGATTGCTTTCCTAAGCCTCAAGCAGAGAGCTGGATGAGAAGCAAGGTGGCTGGATTAGAACCAGTGCCCACATGGGATCCCGGAGCATTCAAAGAGAGGACCTTAGCCACTAGGCTTCTGTGCCAGGCCCTGTAAGCTAGAATTTTGTTGAGTATTTTTGAATCCATGTTCATCAGGGAATCAGTCTTTAATTCTTTTTGTTATTCTCTATCTGATGTTTAGATGTTGGGATCATAGAAAAAGTTTGAAAGGATTGTCTCCTTTTCTATTGTTTTCAATAGTCTGTGGAGGATTGGGGTAAATTCTTCTTGACACATTTGGTATAATTCAGCAGTGAAGTCATTTTGTCTGGAGCTTTTCTTTGTCCAGAAGGATTTCATCAATCCAATCCCTGTCCTGCTAATACTTCTCAATGACTTCTTTAGCTAATTCTGAGTTTGAAGATCTTTTGATTCTTTCCAGGGGAAGCAGAGGTATCTTCATTCATGGTGCACCTGTGACTTTTCTTTTGCCCTTGACCATTGCAATTCAGATTAATGAATTCTTCTCCTCAGGACAATTTCATCTTTAAGCTGTGACATCCTCACTCTTGCAGAATGACATCACTGGTCCCACCCAGTGCCCAGCTCAACATCCGTGGCATTCACGCCACTCCCTTCAGAGAGTTTCAGTCTCAGGCTCTTGTGTCGCACTCCTGTTGCAGCCTTCGCAGCCAGTGCCACCAGGTCTCCTTTCTCCAACCCCTGTAACCCCATGTCATGGCCGTGCCATTGACTGCTTAGCCTTTCTCCTGCTCATGGTTCCAGCAGTACCTGGTAAGGATGAGCTGGATGATTCCTTGTTGGTACTCCATTCTGGATTTGCTCTGTGAAGCACACAAAAAAAATTTTTTTTCTCTCTTCTTCCCAAAACCTGCTGGTAGCTGGTTCAGGGAGCATCTCAAACCTATGTTAGATGGACCATGAGATGCCTACTAGTATCATTTTGCTGATGGAACCAGTGAAATACATTCATGGTATCAGATTGTGCGGAAGACCCTTGGAGATTTAGATGTGAGTTCTCCCCAAACTTTGCACATGTGCAGCTCAACTTGCCCCCAGGTACTTAGCTGTACTACTCAAACTGTCTCCCAATATGCCACCATAGCAGTGGTGGGAAGGTGGGTTGCAACCTCTACCTCCACTCCTACATCCATCCACAGGAACTCTATTGCTCTGTTTTGGTTCATGATTGGATTAAAAATTGCCAGGACCTGTAGTTCTATGACTTGATTCGCCTTTTGTGCCCCAGTGATCGCCCTTATACACTTGTCTGCCAGTGAAGCTTTGGTCACTGATGGGATTTTTGTTCTTTGTGGCACCATTCCACTATCTCTGCTGCTTCCTAGTGTCCACAGGCCTCCAGCTACCTTTTTGTCACCAGCCTGCCCATTTCTAATACCTGGAATCATGACTTCTCTGCTTTGTCTCCACTAATCTTCTCTATTTGTCTTAATGCTTCTTCACTGCATACTGCCATCTTTGGTCTACCAGCTTCACTGTCTTGCTCTCTCACTAATACTGCCAGTCAACATTCTCTTCATCATTTCTTTATAGAACACAGAATACTCAACTTTCACATGTCTGGTAGGGTAAGTTAAGTCATACATGCTTACCTTTCTGTGGATTAGCAACAGCTGCCTTTTGAAAGCAACAGTGATTTCCACAACTCAGAGTGCTCATTTACATTCTTACCCAAACACCTCTTTCTTATCTGTGCTAAGCCCAGTGCACTCATTTGGAGAAAATGGTCATTTTTCCATATCTATAGGAAAAATAGCATCTATCGTAAAGTAACATATAAAAAAGACAATCTTCTACTGCTTAGGGGAGCTGGTGTAGGAATGCCATGAGGTTGTACTTTGTTCAGCCATTATGTGTTTGATTTTCAGGAGCAGAAAGGAATTAATAAATGAATCTGCACTCTGGAAAAGGTGCAATGCCCAGCAAGGGTCTAAGCAGAGGGGCAGGGCATTGAGAATGTGTCTGTCCTAAGCCAGGACCTTAGGGCAAGATTGTGGTGGAAGAACAGGAAGCCTCAGATACTGATGATAATGTTGTAAAATGATGTAACCACTCAGGAAAATAATTAGAAAGTTTCAGAGTTAAACATAAACCTGCCACATGACCCAACAATTATTTCCCTAACTATCCATTCAAGGATGTGCCTAGTTTAAGACCTGACTCTTCTTGCAACTCAGCTTCATGTTAACATACACCCTGGGAAGCAGAAGGTGATGGTTTAAATATCTGCATTCCTACCACCAATATGGGAGACCCAGATGGAACTCTGTAGTCCTGGCTTTGGCCTGTTCCAGTCCCAGCCATCATGGGCATTTGGAGAGTGAGCCAGAAGACAGATGATCTCTGTGTGTATTTGTGTGTGCGTGTATGTTGCACTACCTTTCCAATAAATTTTTTTAAAAAAAATTTAAAAGATGTATACATAAGAAATCCTTATACCTACAGAACTTACCATGGAAAATAATAATAATTAAATGAAAAAAAATATGTTTACTTGAATGTCCATGGCGGCATTATCCTTACCGGGCAAAAGGTACAAATGATCCAAGTGCCCATTATCAAAATACATTACCAAAATGGAGAAGTTGCCATCAGGGATACTACTCAGTGGTACAAAGAAACCAATTATTGACACATGCTACAACGGGAGTGAAAAAAGCAGCTGCAAAAGCCCACCCATCACCTGGTTCCATCAGATAAGGCAGATCTTAGAAGCAGATGGTGGCTCAGTAGTTGCTTGGGTCTGGGGCTGGGAGAAAGATGATCTCCCAGCATGCACACAACAGACATCCTGGGGATGCTGGAAATAAATACTCTAAAGCTGCAACGGGTACAGGTGGCTCCGTTCCAAAGTCATTACACTGTACACTGACAACTGGGGAAGTCTATGTGTGCAAATTAGACTTCAATAAAGCCAGTGTGAAAGGAGAAAGAGTGAGTGAATGGAACCAGTGGGGGCCACAGGCTCTGGCTTCTTAATCTGATACAGCCAAGATTTATTGACCTAAACACACCCGCCAGCCACAGAAGCATCAGCAGGGTTTTCTTCTTTGGCACCTGCTCAGCAGAACAAGCAGGGGACAGGGCCACTGTGACCGAAATCTGCATCTGAGCAAATCCTCTCTGGGGAACATGAAGGTGGGTGGGCTCCTGTTGCTATCTCATTCAAGGAGGGAGGAAATTAGGTTAGATCTGGTCAAGTGATGCTCAGAGGTGTCACTGCAGGTCTTGTCCAGGCTCAATCACAAGCACACATCAGGGTGTATTACTGCCTATGGGGCAGATGAAGACAGATGGATTTCCAAGGTGTATTTGGGCTCTGAAAGGTCAGAGTCAGCAGCAAAGACAACAGCAAAGAAAGGAAGCAAAGAATTAGGTAAGAGAAGAAGGCACCAGTGGGGAGAAACTCTCCCTAGTCATTGAGTACCACCTCAGCATTCAATGCAGCCTCACGTAGCATCAGAAGAATGCCTAAAAACAGCTATGAGGGGCCCGGCGCGGTGGCGCAAGTGGTTAAAGGTCCTTGCCTTGCACGCCCGGGATCCCATATGGGCGCTGGTTCTAATCCCGGCAGCCCCGCTTCCCTTCCAGCTCCCTGCCTGTGGCCTGGGAAAGCAGTCGAGGACAGCCCAAGGCTTTGGGAACCTGCACCCGCGTGGGAGACCCGGAGGAGGCTCCTGGCTTCGGATCGGCATAGTATCGGCCCGTTGCGCTCACTTGGGGAGTGAATCATCGGATGGAAGATCTTCCTCTCTGTCTCTCCTCTCTGTATATCCGCCTTTCCAATGAAAAAATAATAAAAATAAACCTTTAAAAAAAAAAAAACAGCTATGAGGAGCCTCGTGAAACAAGAAAGTCAGCAGACACCAGAGAACCCTGTCTTAAGGCCCACTGAGACAGGAGCTGGGGTGAACACAGTGCACAGGGATTAAGCCACCATTTACAATGCCCACATTCCACATTGGAGGGCTGGTCTGAGACTCCACAGCTCCTCTTCAGATCTGGCTTCCTGCTAATGCAGCTGGGAGGCAGGATCATATACTTAAAGTCTAGATACCCATCTGGGAAACTTGGATGAAGTTCTCAGCTCTTGTGTTTGGCCTGTCCCAGCTCTGGATATTGTAAACATCTGCCATAAGATCCCATCTGTGGGGACTGCGCACTGTCAATAGAGATGGCAGGAAATGGTGAGGAAGGAGGCCCCACCTCCAGGAAGCACTGCCTGTGTCTGATTAGATCTAGCCTTGAGCCTAGAAGAGCCAGGAGCAGACAGCTTAGCACCTACAATGTCCCAACAGTGTAACCATTCCTAGACTAAGGTACTGCACTGGTAAAACAGAGACTTTTATCTGCCACAGAAAGGTTGTGGGGTCTACTACAAACATGCAAAACAGCAAGGAAAACTGCGTGTGTCACAGCTTCTGTCTGGATTTGTCACTCTGGGACTTAACTTCTGTGCACATCAAAGGTGACAGCCAACCCCATATCTGGGACTGTTAGGTGAGTATGATGTTGACAACTGAAAGTACAAGAATCTCACCATGGTACCACATGGGAAATCTGCCAGTTGCTCCTGGAGATGAAGCTTCACTTTGATGAGACTGCATTGTTAGGCCAGTACTCCAGCTGGAAGAAAGCCTGTTGTATGTGGGTAGGGAACAAGCCAAACATTTGGTATTTCTTCTCAGTTTTTAAAAACTGACAGATAATAGTCATACATCAGCTGGCAACAACATTGTGTGTGTCTTGTTCAGGAAATCTACCTGTCGCAACTTCCTGTACAACCCCTAGTTACAACACCCATCCCCACTTGACTGAATTTTTACAACTTAATCACTTTGATTTTGGAAGATTCTCTAAACGTGCTCTCACTGCATGTTACTCATGAGTATTACTTTGTTTTGTGAAATATTTAGTTGTTTATTTAAAAGGCAGAGTTACATACAGAGAAGGGAATGACAGAGTTAGATCTATCTGCCGCTTCACACACACCCACACGCAAATGACCACAACAGCATGAGCCAGGAACCTGGAACGCCACCTGAATCCCTCATGTAGGCAGCAGGGGCCCAAATTCTTGGACTATCTTGCCCTGCTTTTCCAAGTGCATTAGCAGGGAGCTGAATCGGAACCAGCATTCACATAGAATGCCAGCATCACAGATTGCAGTTTCACCTACTGCAGCACAATGCCAGACCTTCACTCATGCCTTTAATTCAGCTAACAACCTCCTAGGAGCACATTAAGGACCCAGATCAATAAAGAATTTCCTTTGTTAACCTCCTCTAGCAATTAGCATCCAGGATACTGAGTAGAGGCAGAGCCTAAGAGCACCTGCCAGTCTCCACCAAATGCACACTTGACCAAGCTCTCTGGAAACATACAGAGCACAGAGCTGTGGACACACTGGCAATGGGGCTGTCCAGGAGGAGATGCTGCATGGACTTCTGTTGGCAAAACATAAGAGGAAGGAGGAGAAGTGTCCCCCAGGGGAGTCATTAAAGGGAAAGAAACACCGCTGGGAAACGGAGAGATGGGGTGGGGGAAAGGATGGGAGAATGGGAGAAGACCTAAATTTATCTCACTTGTAAAAAAATTTCAAAAATCCATTTCTTAATCCTGGGCACTTTACAAGATTCGCATATTTGCTTGTTTTTAATTAACAGCAAACATCTAGTTTGGCAAGTGAAGTCTTCCCTGTCACATCAGGTGAGGCTGGAAGATTAGAATCAACAGTTGGCAACCATTACTGAATTTTGCAGCAAAGGACATGCAAAAGAGAATTCAAAATAACAAAATCCTCCTCTTTACACAGTCTTCTTCCTTGCAGATAAAAGTATTGGACAGCAATGGTGGAACTAAGTCTCTCCATCTCCCCTTTGCCTACAATAGCGCTAACGTCTGGAAAAGGTGGAAGCCAGCCCTGGCTAAACAACCACAGACAGGGTAAAAAACCAGCAGAGTTTTGGAGAACAAAGCAATTGCATCTCACCATTCAGAGAGCAGAATTCATTTCCTGCTTTAGGTTTGTTCTTGTACGGCCTGCCCATTGTGAAGCTGGGACCCAGTAATTGATATATCCAATGAAAGTAAGGCAAAATTGAATAATAGATCAATGTAAATGTCAACTTGGGAGAATTCAACAAATGCGGCTACACAAGGTCAGTTCTTGTCCACTATTATTTAACAATTTCATTAATTACCTCAGGTTATAAAGTTGGAAATATATCATTGTCTGCCATTAGAAAAAAAGTTAAAAGTACAAATGGGTCTTGAAAAGTTGAACATGTGGTATCCTCAGCACTCTGCCTGGTAGAGAGGAGGCGCCAGATAAATTGTGAATGAATGAAGCTAATACAATGCAAAAGTCGTGTTGGATCAGCTCCCTAACAGAGGGAAAGGAAAACCATTAACAACAGTTTTCACTGATTTTAAAGTGACTTTAAAGGCCAATGCAAACTTATTTATAACAATACAACCATGACCCATCAAAATCAAGATCTAGACATCAACATGGAGACAGACCAAATGTAACAAGAGAAATGTTACAAGCAGGAAGACTGACATGGCTTAGTGGTTCAGATGCATTTAGGATGCTCACATCCCATATCCAGCCATAGTGTGTACACTTGAATTTTAGACATAAAACTATTACACATTTAATAGACAACAATGTAATGCAAATATAACTTTCATATATTCTGGAAATATGTGACTCATTAAGTGTGAGATGTCCTATTTATCGCAATAGTTTGCAGTGGCTAGACCCAAACCTACGAAATCTCTGAGGTAAGCCCAAACAGAAGCAGGCTCTCCTCTATCTGATATTTCTCACATTCTAAATTCTGCAGGGGTCTCAAGAGCAAGTCAAACCCTCCCCTAAGGAAACTGAGGAATAGATCACATGACTCAAGCCAGACCACACAGTTGGATGTGGAATGTAGGTCTTGGCTTAGCAGACTTACCATGCACTGCAGCTTACTCCTAATATGCAAAGATTTTGCTTTGAATTAGACACAGTCTATGGCAACTTTTACACAAACAGATCAGTTTCCAAATGGACTTCTATATTCATAGACAACTTTAAACTCTAGCTCTGAACTGGAAGTTCCATGAATGGTTAGGAGACAAATCCACTCCACAATCAGACACAGACTGGAGACTGGTAAGCCTCTTTGGAGCCACCATGTTGGCAGCCAAGTGGATGGCACCGACCATTCTCTCCTAACGATTGTTTCTCCTTCTCTCCCCAGGTCAGGAAAACAGCAGGAAGTCAGCACTCCTCAGTTTTAGAAAACATTTACATGTCACAAACTCATGCTTGTGTCCCTACAAAATGCCGATGTTGAAACTCCAGCCTCAATGGGTGGCATTTAGAGGGAGGGCCTTTGGGGAGTCACTAAATCATGGGAGTGGCACTTTAATCATAGCTTTAGTCCCCACAGAAGAGATGCCAGAAAACACAGGAGGACACAGCAGGCACACAGCCATCTGCAAGCCAGGAGGTAGGCCTCACTCATCGCCACTTCTGTGGTTCCTCAACACTGAACTTTCTAACCCCCAGAACTGTGAGAAAAACATTTCTGCTGTTTAAGCCTCCCGTAAGTTTATGGTAATTTGTCATGGCAGCCTCAGCAAAACTCTTCAAATTCTTACATGGTCTATGAGATTCCACAGGATCTGGCCTTTGACAGTGTCCTTCAAAAGTTCATGTGCTGGACGCTAGTTCCAGGATGGTGGTATTGGGAGAAATCCTCATGGGTGGGTTCAGGCCGCTTGGGGTGTTCCCTCATAAGAACACAAGGCATTTCTCATGGACCCTGGTTAGTTCTCCTAAGGGGATTGTTACCACACCTCAGGCTGGCCTCCACCAGTTTCTCTGACTTCCTGTTTGAGATGTGATCCCTATCTCCTACACATGCTCCCACCACTGCTATACACCACAGTGTGATGTGGTGGAAAGACCTGAGCAGGCCCTTGAACCTTGGGCCCTTGAACCTGTGCTTGGGAAATTGGCCTAAGTCCTTGGGCCCCTATACTCATGTAGGAGACCTAGAAGAAGCTCCTGGCCCCAAGATTCAGGCAGGCCTGCCCAGCTCTGGTAGTTGTAGTCATTTGGACAACTGAAAGAGCTACTGGAAAAAATATCTTTCTCTCTCCCTTCCCACCCCCTTTCAAGTAAAATAAATAAGTCTTTAAAAAAAACAAATAAGACAACTGGGGGTCAGCATTTGGATATAGAAGCTGCCTCCTGCCGCGCTGGCATTCCCCATTGGTACCAGTTTATGTCATGGCTGCACCACTTCTAATGTAGCTCCTCGCTCATGATCTAGAAAAAGTAACAGATGACCCAATTACTTGGGTCTCTAACACCCATTTGGGAGACCAGGATCAAGTTCTTGACTGCTGGATTCAGCCTGGCTCAGCACTGGCCGTTGAAAGCATTAGGGCAGTGGAAGGTCCTGCCTTCTTGCTGTCTGTCTCTCTTTTTCTGTTTCTGTAACTCAAATAAATAAATATTTTTAAAATAATAAAAAGGCAACAAAGAAGCTTGTGGAACTGACTGCCTGTTCCTTTCCTAGCAGGTACCTCTATAGAAGGCAATGCTATTTGATGACATTTCATTTACAGGACAACCTCTTTCAAAGTCATTCTCCTCAAACCCTGCTACTGCTACATCAACTAATCCACGAAATATTCAAAATTCTTTGTTGTTGTGTCTATGGTACTCACAGCATCTTCATCAAGAAGAGGTACGTTTCATCCCAAGATACCACTTTTCTTTGTCACTCCCTAAGAAGCAACTGCTGCTGTGGTATAGTGGGTTAAGCAGGGTTGGCATGACATATGAGTGTAGGTTCAAGACCTAGAAGCTTCACTTCTGATCCAGGTCCCTGATAATGTACCTGGGAAGGCAGTGGAAGGCAGCCCAGCTTGTTGGGTGTCTGTACCCATACAAGAGACTGGAAGAAGCTCTTAGCTCCTGGTTTCAGCCTGGTCCAACCCTGACCATGAAGGATCTCTCTCTCCTCTCTTCTCTCTCTCTCTCTCTCTCTCTCTCTCTCTCTCTCTCTCTCTAACTCTGCCTTTCAGATAACTAAATGAATATTTTTAAAAGACAGTCTTTTTATCTCCTCTCATGAATTGTCAATGCTCTCAATGGAATCTATGATTGTGAATTCTTTCCAGAAGGTTTTCAACTTACTTTGCTTAGATGCATCAGAGAAATCACTAACCCTGGCAACTACCATCCTACAAACGCATTCCTTAAACAACATTGTACACCTTTAATAGAGCTCTTAGGTGACCAGATGCATAGCCAATGAACAAAAACATTTTGAAAGAAATCTCATTTTCTAAGTAGTAGATTTCAATAGCAGGCGTGAGTATTTAGTAAATCCCAGCTAATACATATGCTGTCATCTAGACATTGCAATTCCATTTTCAGAATATGGAGCAAAGAGACTTAGTGTCATCTTAGGGATCCAGGAGTTTGGGAGGTAGATGAGCATGGGTTTCAACCTGAAGTCATCAACAACCATCACCTCAAGCTGTCCTTGAAGCTTTTTACCCAGAAACTGACTTGTCTCTAGTTATAGACATCCTAAATGGCATATCCTTCCAACATAAGGCTGTTTCATCTCCATTCAGATTCTGTTATTCAGCATGACCACCCTCACCAGTCCTCTCAGCTGGGACTCTCATGGCTTCACCTTGCACTTTCACCATAGAGCAGAAGCTTCTCTCCTTAAACTTCATCATCCAACTTATGCTGGCTTCAAACTTTTATTCTGTGGCATTCTCACCTCCCTCAGCCTTCACAGACTTAAAGAGTTAGGGCCTTGCTCTTGTTAGCCATTGGCTTAAGAGAATGTTGTGACTGTTGTGGTTTCTTAACCAGACCATAAAACTTTGTCAAGCCTGTTTCACTCTCTTATCATCTCAGTGCCCCCTGGAGTAACACTTCCCATTTTGAGAACTTTTCCTTTGCATTCACAACATGACCAACTGGTGCAAGATATCTAGCTTTTACCTTCCATTGTCATCACACTTGCCTCACTAAGCTTGATCATTTCTAGCTTTTGGTTTAAAGTGAAAAGGACTCTTCTTTTCACTGAACACCTAGAAGGCACTGTTGTTTTTCATTGGCCCATTTTCAATATTATTGTGTCTCCAAGATTAGAAAGGCCTGATGACAGGGCCCTGCTGACAAGTGGAGCTGTCAGGACATATGCAGCTCTGATCAGTGAAGTTCACCATTCTAGAACTGACATGGTGCATGGTACTCCAAAAAAAACTTCAATAGTCACACCAAAGGTTCCTGATCATGAAGTGAACACCTGCTATGGGGGAAACGGCACCAGCAGGTTTGTTCAATGCAGGGTTTACCACCAACCCTCAACTGTAAAGATAGATAGATAGATAGATAGATAGATAGATAGATAGATAGATAGATATGCAGTATCTGTGAAGCATAACACAATGAAACACCATAATTAGTAAGTTGTTGGATGTCCACAGTGAGAGGAAATATTAATGCCAAATTGATCTGCTTACATTTTCCTTTCTCAGGAGGAAGTATTCTTTTACTAAAATCTATCATATTCATATGAAAATGTTTCCATACATCATATTGAATTTCCTTACATATTTGTTGTATAAGTGGCACCGTTTTGTTAATACAGATATAATTTTTATGTTGATCAGAAAATTGTGAGCACAAATGTATTTATTAATCATTGTCCATTTAACAACTATTTATTAAGGCACTGTACTTCTGGCACAGTATTAAATGAATGTTACTTATCAAATATATTTAAATGTGATGTAAAATAAGTTCATGTTGAAGAAAGTCATATTCTTTAACTAAGCATGCCTCAAAGGTTAGCAGATTACTCTAGATGCTGCTTTGGACTGCCTGAATTTCTGACAATGAAAATTTGTGCTATCATGTACTAAATAATGTCTAATGGACTCTGAATGTCTGAGATTATTCACTTGTACATTCTACAAATTATTCATTAGTGTCTACAATATTGCAGACATCAGACTAGTCTTGGGAATGAGCAAGGAATGAAATAATATTTCTGTTGTTTTTATGTTTCCAGAATAGTGATAAAGCTAAAGAATGGAATAGCTTTTATTGCTGTAATGTCCATACTTGGGTCAGCACTGTGGCACTACATGCTAAGCCTCCACCCACCTTACCAGCATCCCATACAGGCTCCAGTTCAAGACCCATTTCCTCCACTTCCAATCCAGCTCCCTGCTAATGCACCTGGGGATGTACACAAGGTAGCCCACATGTTTGAGCCCCTGCACATACATCGGAAATCTGGAAGAACTCCAAGCTCCTACCTTTGTCTTGGCCAAGCCTAGGCCTCTGTGGCCATTTGGGAAGCGAACCAACAAATGAAAGATCTTTCTCCCTATTTCCTTCTTTCCTTCCTTCCTTTCTCCACCTGTCTTTGACCTTCCTCCTCTCTCTGTAACTGTGCCTTCCAAGTAAATTTTTTAAAATCTTATTTAAAAGGCCCACATTATCCAAAGCTATCTGCAGATTCAATGCAATCCCTCCCAACATTCCAATAACATTTTTCACAGATTTTGAAATGAAGTCCTAAAACTCACACAGAATAACAAGACTTCAAACAGCCAGAGCAGTTGTGAGCATAAAGCTGAAGGTATTACACTACTTGATCTTAAAACCTATTGCAAAGCTGTAGTAATAAAAGCAGCATAGTTCTGGCACACACACAAACACACACATACACACACACAAAAGACATCGAGGCCCACAAAACAGAGGCCTGAGAAATAAATGCTTGCATTTATTATTCCCTGATCTTTGACAAATGGGACACAGTAGATAAAGGACAGGTTCTTCAATAGATGATATTGAAAATGTTGGATATGCATATGCAAATGAAGGAAACTGCACCCTTATCTCACACCATTCCAGTAATCAACAAAACAAAATGAATCCAAGGTCTAACTGTAGGACCTGAAAAATATACAACTTCTAGAAGAAAACAGGAGAAAATCTTCCTGACATCTATCTGTGCAAGAATTCCATGGCTACGATTGCTAAAGCACAAACAACAATGACAAAAATAGACAAGTGAGTCTACATCTGACTAAAAAGCTTCTGCCATAGCCAAGGAAACAGACAGTAAACAGAGTGAAGAGACAAGCTACAGAAAGGGAGAAAACATTTGCAAGTCAGACACCTGATAAGAAATACAGAAGAAAAACAACTTGATAGTAAACAAATAATTGGATTTTAAAAATGGGTAAAGGCACTGGCAATAGCTGAGACTGGGGAAGGGGCAGGCCAGGCCAGACCAGGCTACAGCATCCAATGGGGAGTGCTGAGACTGGGGTGGGCCATGCCAGAGAGGGTCAGAGCAACCACCATCACGTGCAAGATCCGAGTCTGGGAATGAGCCCCATAGGGGAACTAAGTGAACTCCCCTGCTAGGTTGTGGTTCCCACTAGTGAGCATGACAGTCAGGGCTAAGGATAGATTCAGTTGAACATGACTGCAGCATCCTTCAGCATGCATGTGGGCTGGATCTGAGGGTGTGCCAGAATGGGCAAGGTCCCAGCACCCACTGACACTCATGAGAGCGAGAGTGGGTGCAGGATGGGTTGAACTAGGTAGCAGTGCCCACTAGTCCACATAAAAGCTTGGTTTGGGAGTGGGGCAGGCAGGACTGGGCTGTAGCATCCACCTGTGAGAGATGGAATGGATGTGGGTCAGTTGGGCAGAGCTGAAGTACCCTCAGGTGGATGCTGGGATTAGAAGCAGGCCATGTCAGGCTCGATCAAGCACATGCTGGCATGTCCAAAATCCAAATGGGAGCTGGTCTGATAGAGGAACTTGTGGAAGTCCCCTTTAAGGCTACAGTTTGGATGATGAGCATGAGAAATGAGATTCGGTTCAGCTCAATTCAGGCTGGACTAAAGTACCCATGGGATATATGTGTGCCAGATCTGGGGATGAGCTGGGCTAGACCAGTCTGCAGCACCTACAGGCAGCTGCAAGAGCTAGGATTGGGTGCAGGCCAGGCCAGGTTGGGCCACAACACTCACCAGTTTACATGAGGGCTGGGACTGATGGTAGGCTAAGCAGAGTCAAAACTGTAGCACCTACCAGCAAATGCCAAGGAAAGGTCATGCAAGACTGAGCCATAGTACTCATTAGCACATGTAAGACACTGGGCTGAGAGTGAATCTGGTAGGGGAACTTTGGGGACTCCACTAACCAGTGAGCATGAGAGCTGGGAATAGGGGAAGACCAAGCTGGGCAGGGATACAATACCCATTGGCCTGCATACAGATTGAGTTTGGAGATAGGGCCAGGCTAGGGTAGACCATGCAAGAGCAATAATAAGTGAGGGTCAACCAGGCTTTGCTGCAGCATCTGCTGGCAAGTGCCAGGACTGGGTGTTAAGTCATGTCAGGCTGGATTGCAGCACCTCCTGGCAAGTGCAAGATCAGGAGTTGTGAATGGGTGCCTAGTAGGGAAGCTGTAGACACTCCTCTGCTAGGCTGCAGCTCCTGCTGGTCAGTGTAAGAGCCAGGGCCAGAGATGGGCCAAGCCTGGCAGCATCCATCAGTATACATGTTGAAAAGACAGGGAGAGATGTACAGAAGATGGCCGACGTAGGAGGAAGGCTGTGAGGGAGCGTCTAGTGAGAGAGGGATAGAACGCTTGGGAAGCAGCAAAGAGGAACAGCAGGGAACCGCAGGGAGAGGTCCGTGAAGCTCCCTGGGACAGTGTGGAGCCAAAAAGATCCACACAACTCGGAAGAACAACAAGAACGGAGCAGGGCAAAGGCAGAGAAACCGACATCCCACTCCAGACCTGCTGAGTCACTTTTGAAAACGGCCTGACGGGAGACGCGGCCAGCTCGGAGGCGGGGAGATCAGGGGGATCATCGCCGGCGGGAGGCCTTCGGCAGCGGTGGAGGCAGACTGCAGCGGCCGGACTTTTGGTGAGCTGGGGGTTGACATGGCAGCCTTCGCATTTCTCGCCCCCTGCTGAGGTTCCAGCCTCTGAGAACGCGGAGCAGGCGTTGGGTCTGTGTGGAACTACGCACAGTGGTGTTGTGTTGGTGGCTGAGGGGGCCCGCGGGAAGGCGCCTCGGATGTTCTTGCGCTGAGGGGACCAGTGCGGCTCGGTGCGCAGAGGCAGCTGGCGAGGGTCTGGAGTCCCCCACATCCTGCCTGGTGAGTGCGCGAAACCACCGAGCGCACTGGTGAGTGCGCGCCGCACCGAGCGGGCTGGGCGCCCCGCCTGCAGCAGCAGCACCTCCGCAGCGCAGGTGTCAGGTGTCAGGAGAACTCTGAGATTTGGGAAGTGTAGCGCTGTGTGTCCCTGACACGCAGGTACCACTCCCATAGAGTGAACTGCTCACTTCTCGCCTCCCACCCTGCAGTTCTGAGCGTGGGCTACCCACCAGGAGAGCCCTGAAAACTCCTGCACCAAACTGACACGGTGCGAACCTGCCGTGAAGTCATTATAACAGGGCGCCTGGGCCACTCCTCCGCTAAGGGCCTGTGTGGGGGAGCCACACGGGAGCAGGGGCTCTGAACACCCACACACCACGAGTGGTGGATTCACTGCACAAGAGCCACGCCTGGAAAGTGCCTCACCCACAGTCCCGTGTGTGGGAGACGCACCAGGTGGGCTCTGAAAAACCCTGCAGTCCCTGACACGGAGAACGCAGGGAGAAAGCACATAAAACCTTCTACGCCCTGCGGATTCCCGTGAAGGGGGCACACCCAGAGAGCGCCTCCATCCCTCCACGCCCTGGGGTGTCACACCTGTAGAAGAGGTGCCCAGAGTGTGCCTGGAATCCACTGGGCCCCCAAGGTGGTGCTCTACAGCCCCGGGCCCTGAGAACGCACCAACGGTGCCTTGAAAATTACCACGCCAGCAACACCACGCCTGCAGGCTCCAATCTCTACAGGAAAGCACCTGACAGCCCCTCAACACACGGGTCCATTTGCCTCACCAGAATATACCAACGCAATGGGAAAAACCACCAGAAAGAGTTGTGCTCCAGATGAAAGAGCCAGCACCCCACCAAACAAGGGCCAAAAGCCATTATCAATATCGACGATACGAGATGAAGACATGGAAGTGTTACCAGCAAAGGAATTGATGAAAATAATGCTAAAATTTCTCAGAGACGTGGACACAAGGCTGGAAGACCTCCAGAACCGCATAATCACCGAAATACAACAAATCAAAACCAAACTGGACGCCCAAGATAATAAGATTGAAAGCCTCATCAACAGAATAAATGCGGCAGAGGAAAGGATCTCTGAAACAGAAGACACACAAAATGAAGGTGCCCAGCGAATTAAACAGCTGGAGACAAACCTCAGCAAAACTAATAAAATGATGCAAGAGATGAAGGATTACCTTAGAAAATTGAATATTCGGATCATCGGCCTCCCCGAGGGAGTAGAAAGAGAATCTGGGATGCAAGCAGTGCTCGATGAAATTATACAGGAAAACTTCCAAAACACTTGGAACACGAATCCACCCCGCATACAGGATGGACAGAGAACTCCCAACAGACATGATCCAAAGAGATCTTCACCCAGACACACGGTGCTCAAGTTCTACTCCAATGAAGACAAAGAAGGAATCCTGAGACAAGTACGAAGTAGAGAAAAGATCACATACAGGGGAAAACCCATCAGAATCACTGCTGACTTCTCCGAAGAGACCCTACAAGCAAGGAGAGAATGGACAAAGATCTTCCAAGTCCTGAAACAAAACAACTGTCAACCAAAAATAATCTACCCAGCAAAGATCTCATTTGTATATGAGAACGAAATCAGATACTTCAATAGCAAAGAAAAACTAGAAGAATATGTCTACACAAAACCAGCTCTGCAAAGTCTCCTTAGAAATGCGCTAGTCCCGGACAAAAAGGAGGCAAATCACAAACAAAGTTGGCAAATAAGAAGGTCTCCAAACTAAAGGCCGCACAAACAAGACAATTACATAGGCAACAACACACACACAACACAATCACATGGCAGGGCAAAATTGCAACCTCTCAATTTTAACTCTCAACACAAATGGTCTAAATTCACCAATCAAACGACAGAGATTAATAGAATGGATCATCAAACAAGACCCAACCATCTGTTGCCTACAAGAAACGCATCTAACCAGAAAGGATGCAAAGAAACTGAAAGTGAAGGGATGGAAAAAGATATTTCATGCCAATAGACGAGAAAAAAAAGCTGGGGTAGCTATCCTAATTTCAGACGAGATAGATTTCATTCTAACTAACATCAAAAGAGACAGGGAAGGCCATTTTATACTGGTGAAAGGAATGATCCATCAAGAAGCAATCACCATCATTAATGTTTATGCACCGAATCTTAATGCACCTACTTACGTAAAGCAATTACTTACAGACTTAAGGGAAGACATAGACACCCGCACAATTCTTGTAGGCGATCTCAACACACCTCTAACAACAATGGACCGGTCTACGAAACAAAAACTCAACAAAGAAACAACAGAGCTCACACAAACAATAGAACAACTGGACTTAGTAGACATATATAGAACTTTTTATCCTAAGGCCACAGACTATACATTCTTCTCAGCGGTGCATGGCACCTTCTCCAGAATCGACCACATGATAGGACATAAAGCGAATCTAAACAACTTCCAAAACATTAGTATCATACCATGTACCCTCTCAGACCACCATGGGATGAAACTGGAAATCAACAACTCAAAACTCCCCAGGAAGTATAGGCACTCTTGGAAATTGAACAATATGCTATTAAACGAACAATGGGTCAGAGAACAAATTAAAGATGAGATCAAAAAATTTATGGAAACCAATGAAAACTCTGATACAACATTCCAAAACTTGTGGGACACCGCCAAAGCAGTGCTACGAGGTAGATTCATCGCAATCGGAGCCCATGTCAAGGCCCAAGAAAGACGCCAAATACAGGAACTAACCTCACACCTCCAGGATCTGGAAAAACAGCAGCAGAAGAGTCCCACGCACAATAGGAAACAAGAAATCATCAAAACAAGGGAGGAGATAAACCAAATAGAAATCAAAAAAACTATACATAAAATCAACAAATCAAAAAGTTGGTTTTTTGAGAAAATAAACAAAATAGACACTCCACTGGCCCGATTGACCAAAAAAAAACAAGAGAAAGTGAGAATCAATAGCATTAAATCTGAAAAAGGCAACATAACAACAGACACTGCAATCATTAAGAAAATAATTAGAAATTACTACAAAGAACTGTACTCCCACAAATTTGAGGACCACCAAGAAATAGAAAAGTTCTTGGACTCCCACCACTTACCAAAACTCAGTCCGGAGGCAACTGCAGAATTAAATAAACCCATAACCGAGGTAGAGATAGAAACAGTCATCAAAGATCTCCCAACGAAAAAAAGCCCAGGCCCAGACGGCTTCACTACAGAATTCTACAAAACATTCCGAACAGAACTAACCCCAATCCTCTACAAGCTCTTCAAAACAATAGAGGAGGAAGCAACCCTCCCAAACTCATTCTATGAAGCTAACATCACCTTAATCCCAAAACCGGACAGAGAACCATCAGAGAAGGAAAACTACAGACCTATTTCTCTGATGAACATTGATGCTAAAATTCTCAACAAAATCCTAGCCAATAGAATTCAAAAAATCATCAGACAGATCATTCATCCGGATCAAGTAGGATTCATCCCTGGAATGCAGGGATGGTTCAACATTCGGAAATCCATAAATGTTATAAACCACATCCAAAAACTGCAAAACAAGAACCACATAATAGTTTCAATAGATGCAGAAAAAGCTTTCGACAAAATCCAACACCTCTTCATGCTAAAAACTCTAGCCAAAGTAGGCATAGATGGGAAAATCCACAACATAATCAAAGCAATTTATGAAAAACCCAATGCCAGTATCATACTGAATGGAGAAAAGCTAGAACCCTTCCCACTGCGATCTGGAACAAGACAAGGGTGCCCGCTATCACCACTGCTATTCAACATAGTCCTAGAGGTACTTGCAGAGGCCATAAGACAAGAAAAAGAAATCAAAGGCATACGTATAGGAAACGAAGAAGTCAAGCTTTCACTATATGCAGATGACATAATCCTATACATAGAAAAACCAGGAGACTCAATACAGAAACTGCTAGAACTTATACGAGAGTTTGGCAGAGTGGCTGGGTACAAAATTAACGAACGAAAATCAACAGCCATAGTGTACGCAAATAACACCAAGATGGAAGAAGATCTAACCAACAGGATACCATTCAAAATAGCAGAGAGAAGTATGAAGTATTTGGGAATAAATTTAACCAAAAGCGTAGGAGACCTATTCGAAGAAAACTACAAACTATTTAAAAAGGAAATTGAACAAAACCTCAAAAGATGGAATAACATCCCGTGCTCCTGGATAGGCAAAATCAATATCATTAAAATGTCTATACTACCACAAGCAATATACATTTTCAATGCAATTCCAATCAAATTGCCCAAAACATTCTTCACGGAACTGGATACAATGATTCAAGAGTTCATCTGGAAACACAAAAAACCACGAATAGCTAGAACCATCCTGAAAAATAAGAAGTTAGCAGGGGGAATCACAATCCCGGACCTCTGGACATACTATAGAGCAGTGGTTATCAAAACAGCCTGGTACTGGCACAAAGACAGAAAGGAAGATCAATGGAATAGAATAGAAGCACCAAAAGGGAACCCACACAAATACAGCCAATTAATCTTTGACAAAAAGACCAATGACAACTCAAGCAAGTGGGAAGGCCTCTTTAATAAATGTTGTGGGACAACTGGCTGATAGCCTGTAGAAACAAAAAGATAGACCCACATCTATCACCATACACCAAGATCCAATCTACATGGATAAAAGACCTAAACCTACATCCAGAAACCTTCAAACTCTTGCAGGAAAATGTAGGAAATACCCTGCAAGACCTAGGAGTAGGTTCCGACTTTCTAAGAAGGACACCAAAAGCAATAGCAGTTGAGAACAGAATAAACAAATGGGACCTCATCAAACTAAGAAGCTTCTGTACAGCAAGGGAAACAATCAACAAAGTAAAAAAGCAACCCACAGAGTGGGAGAAGATCTTTGCACACGATATAGGCGATAGGGGGCTAATTTCCAGGATATACAAAGAACTTCAAAACAACCAAAAAACCAAAACAAACAAACCACTCAAGAAATGGGCACGGGAAATGGGCAAACATTTCACAAAGGAACAAGTCCAAATGGCGAACAAACATATGAAAAAATGTTCCAGCTCCCTAGCAATAAGGGAAATCCAAATTAAAACATCGATGAGGTACCACCTAACACCAGCAAGATTGGCCCACATAAACAAGAACACCAACGACGCTTGCTGGCGAGGATGCGGGGAAAAGGGAACCCTACTCCACTGCTGGTGGAGCTGCAAATTGGTACAGCCTTTATGGAAATCAGTCTGGAGAACACTCAAACAACTCAAAATCTGCATACCATATGACCCAGCAATAGCACTCCTAGGAATATATCCAAAACACCTGTTTTACGACAAACCAACATGCATCCCTATGTTCATTGCAGCACAATCAGTAATTGCAAAAACATGGAAGCAACCGAAATGCCCATCAGCAGAAGATTGGATAAGAAAGCTTTGGTTCATCTACTCCATGGAATACTACTCAGCTATTAAAAAAAACAAAATGCAGTTCTTTGTGGCTAAATGGGCACAACTGGAAACTATAATGCTAAGGGAAATGAGTGAATCCCAAAAGATTAGATACCACATGTTTGCCTCGATTTAACCTGTAATTTTTTGTTTGGTTGTTTGTTATTTTTTGAACCTGTCATTGATACTGTCTCAACCCAGATGTTTCGAAGAATGGAACTTGCATTATTTTTAACATATTGTTTACCCATTACTATGTCAATTACTTCCATAATGTTGTATATTGATACTGAGGCCTTGTTGGGGCTTTTAACTGACCAGATCTTTACTCTGTTAGACCTATCTTCAGACCATAGAAGGTCTCCCCAAGAGGCCACTGAACTTATCTGGACAATAAGACGCTGAACTTTATGCTAGGCATGTGTTTGCAAGCAATGAATCTCAACTGAACTTGAACTATGGTTATGCAACAAGGTGGAGGAATCCACCATGGGGGGAGGGGTATGGGAGGGGTGGGGGGAATCCCCAGCGCCTATAAAACTGTACTACATGATACAATGTAAGCAACAATAAAAAAAAAAAAAGAAAAGACAGGGAGTAGGTCAAGCTGAACTAAGCCATAGCACCCATAGGTGTATACAAAAGCCAAATGGGATGCAGAATGGGACAGATTAGCCTGCTGCACATACCAGCATATACAGGAACAAGAGTAGGCAGCAGGCCTGGTGGGGATCATTGGGGTCAACCCAACTAGATTGCAGTTCCCATTGATGTGCATAAGGGCCATATTTGTGGCAGTCTGGATTGAGCTAGGCCACAGCACCAAGCAGTTCACATGGGAGATAGGGCCTCTTCAGTTGTGGACAGCATGTTGCACACAGGAGACACAGCAGCAAGCTCATTTAGGCCAACAGAGGACATCAGGTGCCATATTGGAAGATGGAAAGCAGAACAAGTTGGACAGTTCTCCTGGCCAAGATTTAGTTGAAATGGTCTGGGTTTGTAGACATACTAAGGTGGACTTTGTCAAGCAATATACTTTGGAAAGATGTTCTCAGCCCTGGAGTAGTGAGATCAACAATGTCTCAGAGCTAACAAGGACACTCAAGTGGCACCCTCTAGGCATTCTTCTACACATTGGGGTCTCTAAGATGACATCAAGTGACTGTCCCCCCCATCTCCAGGTGCTGATGTAATGTGGAAGCAAGGAGAGACCCTTTCCTCCCACCACCCTCCTTCCCCCAGATGGAGGAGCAATGGCAGAAAATTCAAGGTGTTTCACCTTCCTCTATACTTTGACCTTCCTTACCCCAGTCAGTGGCCTACATGAGCATACATCCTTCTCAACTATACAAACAACATAAAAAATAAATTTTAAGTTTTTTAATTGGTAAAGAAGCTAAATAAAACAAAGCATATAAGAAAAAGCTCCATGGGGACCAGGGTAGATATGGGACAGACTAGGCTAGGACTCAACCCCTACTGAGACATATGTGAGCCGTATGGGGGTATGAACGAGCCATGGCTGGGCTGAAACATTCAACAGCAAGAATCAGATTGGGTTGAAGGCCAGTCAAGAAAGGCCACTGTTCCTGCTAGGACAGGAGGTGAACAGAGTAGGTCTGGCTCACTGAACCCCTGGTATGCACAAAATCTGGCATTGGGGGGGTGGTTCTGATGGAGGAGCCTGGGCAACTCCTCTGGCAAGACACAGTCCCTGCAGGTAAGCGCAAGAAGCATGATAGGAAACAGCCCAAAATAGGCCATGGAAAGTTTCCCACTGGCATACATGTGGCATGGGTTGGGGGCAGACCAGGCTGAATCAGTTCACGTCATCCACTGGCAAATCCAGGCACCAGAACAGAGTGTGGGTCGAGCCAGGTTCGGTCGACAAAAACCAGTGCACAATACGGAACGCCAAGGTGAGATTGCCTGCACCAGAAGTGACCGCAGCACCCAAGCAGCACCTGTGAGAACCAGGAAGGGAGGGGGCAGAACCGGCAGGGGGAGTAAGGGAGGAACCCCTTGCCAGACAGCTACTTCCACTGGAGAACGTGGGCTAGGATGGGGGCAGACCAGACTAAGCAGGGCTACAACACCTGTGCACCTCATGTGGACTAGACCAGGGAAAAGCTAGGCTGAGCTGATTATTCCTATTGGTGCAAGCATAAATTAGAGTGGGTGAGAGTTGTTTGGGCTTAGCCGCAGCATCAGCTGGCAGAAGCTGACGCTGGGAGCTAATTCTGTTAAGTCAAATGCCAGAACCACCTGAAGAGTGCATAATCCGGGAGTAAGAGAGACCTGGGAGGGAAATAGTGGGCTCCTCCCTCTTGGGTTACCACTCCCACGGGAGGGCACGAAAACTAGGATTGGGGCTGGGATGGCTAGATAGAGAGGCACTCAACAACATCCGTGAGGGCTGGATAGTTGAGCTGGTTGGATCAAACTAAGCTTCAAAACCCATCGACATGTACAAGAGCCAAATGGGATGTGGGACAGACTGGACTAGTCTACTACACAGACTGGCAAACCAGGGTAGGGGGCAGGCCTGGAGGGGTTATTGCGGGTCGCTCTGACTAGGCTGCAGCTCCCACTGGTTTATATGAGGGCCAAGTATGTGTTGAGCAGAACCAGGCTAGGCTGCAACACCAATTGGTTCCAGTGGAAGTGGGGGCTGAAAACAGAACCAACTCAGTAATTGTAACCACCAGCTGATTGGGGCGATGGACTGTGCCGGGCCCTCCCCAGTCGAAATGCCGGACTCAGAACCCTAACCAAGAAAAGACAGAAGATAAAACAAGTCAATCAACCACCTCAGCTATTTGTTGGCAGCGAAATACTGGGCAAATGGAGACTCTATAATGGACTATGTCAGTCAGTGGATTCTTCAACGACCTCATCGTGCTTGGAGTGGTGAGACTGACAGCGATTCATAACTGGTGAACTATCAAAACCACTTGAGCAAGTATCTCAGAGCATTCCCCACATCCGGGATTTGGGGTAGGTGGGAAACTGGATGGGACTTCTCCCTCAATATTCCCCTCTTCCTCAGATACAAGAAGGAAACAATATGGACATAATAGTCTTACCCATTTCCCTATAGCCCTTGAACCTTTTTACCCTAATTAACTATGTAAAGATTGTCAAAAATATAATAAAAAAAATTTTTTAAAAAGAAAAAGCTCCATGGGTAAGGTCCAACATTGTTATCTCCCATCCTGATAGCCATGAGACTTCCTAATCACAGTCATTTGCTCCTTATTCTTGGTTTCATTTGGTGTGTAGTTTAGGGAAAGAGATGACAGCAATGGCAAGGAGCCCCTCTTGAGAGGCAGAGGTTGGGTACAGACAGTAGAACCCTGTGAGGCTGGGTGCCCTTGGCCTGTAGAGCCTCCTGTTTGGATGTTCCTGGATTGTCCAGTGTTAGGTTCATCCTCCACCTCTGAAAATAGTTCGTGTTTAGAATGATAAAAGGACCATGCTTGGAATATATGACAACATGAGGATCCATGGAAATTTGGGAAAGAACTGATCAGGGACCCCAGATGCTTTAAGGCTGAAAGTGGAACAAACTGTAGCATTGTATTCAAAAGAACAAAACATGACTGGAAGTAAAATGTTCACTGATGTCTGCAAAAAGTTAACAAATGCATCAGCTATATCTATGAGCCCTTGAACTGACATGCGAGGTCCCAGTAGATGAACAAGCTGGGAACTATGGAAGAGGCACATCTGTCATCCTGGAGAATGGCAAAGGGCTTTGTACGTTCTCTGTAATAAAATGTGGTTTCTTTAGGAAAGCAAAACATAAATGGCCAACAAGTATATGTACAAATTCTCAATAACACTGATAATTGGGGAAATGTAAACTAAATTCTCAAGATATCACCTTGCACTGAGTGTGACGGCTATGATGGAAAATATAAGAGATAACAAGGATGTAAAGAGAAGGGTACACTTGTTCACTGTTGCTGGAATGCAAATTACAACAGCCATTATGGAAAACAGTATGGAGATTCTAAAAAGTTCATTGTGGAAGCATGTTGTGCTTTAATGGGTTAAGCCACCACTTGCTGTACTGGTAGCTAATTTTGGAGTGTTCCTAGTTTGAGTCCTGTCTGCTCTGCTTTCAGTCCAGCTCCCTGCTAATGTGCTTGGGAAAGCAGCAGATGACGGCCCAAGTGCTTGGGTCCCCGCCATGCCTGTGGGAGACTAAGATGGAATGCTCGTTTCATCCTCTCCTGGGCAGTGTGGATATTTGGGGAGTGAACCAACAGACTGAAGATCTTTCTGTCTCCCTCCTTTCCTGCCTCTCTCCATCCCTTTCTGCCTCACCCTTATTTTATTCTCTGTCATACCTTTCAAATAAATCTTTTTAAAGTTTATATTTAATGGAAAGTATATTAACTTGAGCAAAACTTTTAAAATTTTCTTTTACCAAAATAAACATGTACTACCTGCCACAATGCCTAAATAAGATCTTGTTTGAGGCATTAACAAGAACAGTTTGAAAAAAGACCCTATCACAACAGCGTGAATTCAGCTAAAAGTGAAGCAAGAACAAATATCATATTTATGGTGATGCGTGGTTTGGTAGAATGGTGAAACCACTGATGCTGTATGAGAACTTTATGGGGACAATGCCCCCCCAATTCAGCGGTTTAAAACAGGATAATATGTCTAAGGAAGAAAAAAAATGATGCTGAAGATGAAGTATGTATGCAGTGGCAGACTGTCCCCATCAATTTGTGAGGAAAAATTAATCTCACTCGTGCCCAAATTGAAGAAGACAAATGACTAACAATAAAAACTCCAGCCAGCACCATAGTTCATCTCAATAAGCTCAGCTTACACAATTCTAACCGAAAAAAAAAAAAGGAACGGGGAGCAAGTTTTTTGCTTGGTGTGTACCAAAACTGCTACACCCAGGTCAGTTACACACAGAACAGAGCTGTCACTGGAAATCCAAAACAAGTACAATCAAGATGCTGAGGCACTTCTTAGAATTACAGAAATGGGAGATGGAACGTGGCTTTATGAGCATGATTCCAAAGACAAAACAGAAGTGAAAAATGACTGTGGAGAAATGGAAGTGGCTCAATCAAAGCAGCAGCACACCGGCTGAGAACAAAGGTCATGGCAACAGCTTCTGAGATGCTCAAGGCACTTTTCTATCTAATTTTCTGGAAGGCCAAAGAACAATAAGAGAAGAACAGTCAAGTGCTTTGAGAAAGCCAAGCTTTAGCAGGATACCGCAATGCCCCTGCTCATTTCTACCATCAGACAAGGGGAATCTTCTGGGAGTTTCAGTGGAAACTCACAGGCCTTCACCTTACAGTCCAAATATGGATCTTTCTGACTTACTGTTTCCTAATTATTTTTTATAAAAATTAATTTACTTTTATTTGAAGACAGATTTACAAAGGGAAGGAAAGACAAAGAGAGAGAGAGAATTTTCATCCACTGATTCCCTCTCTAAATAGCAACAATGGCTGCAGTTGAATCAATGTGAAGCCCAGAGTTAGGAGCTTCTTTTGTGACTTTCATGTGGGTTCAGAGACCCAAGGATTTGTGCTACCCACTGTCCATTGGCAGGAAACTGGATCAAAAGTGAAGCATTGGGCCCAGCGCGATGGCGCAGTGGTTAAGGTCCTCGCCTTGCATGCCCGGGATCCCATATGGGCACCGGTTCTAATCCTGGCAGCCCCGCTTCCCATCCAGCTCCCTGCCTGTGGCCCGGGAAAGCAGTCGAGGACGGCCCAAAGCTTTGGGACCCTGCACCCGCGTGGGAGGCCCAGAAGAGGCTCCTGGCTTCGGATCGGCATAGCATGGGCCGTTGCGCTCACTTGGGGAGTGAATCATCGGACGGAGGATCTTTCTCTGTCTCTCCTCTCTGTATATCTGACATTGTAATAAAAATGAATAAATCTGTAAAAAAAAACTGTGCAATTAAAAAATTTTTTTAAAAAAGTGAAGCATCAGGCTGGAGGGCTTGGAGGGCTGGGTGCGCAAACAGGACCCCTCACCCCATCAGCCACTTCTGGCTGGTCAGGGTAGGGAGATGTGGCCTAGCCTAGCTGCTTTGAGCAGCTGGAGCCATCTTGGCTCTAGCTCAAAGGATTTGGAGGACCGGACGCTCAAACGGGACCCCTCATCCCATCAGCCACTTCTGGCTGGTCAGAATGGGAGAGTGAGGCCTAGCCTGGATGCTTCTGAGCAGTTGGGGCCATCTTGGCTCGAGTGACCAGAGTGCCTATCAACGCTGGGCTCTACCCCCTGACCGCCTGCCGGTGAGCTCTGGAAACTTGGGGGTATCAATTACTGCATAGGGTTATCCATGCATAAGGCCATTTTATGTGTAGGTGAAGAATGAATCCTGAGAGACACCCAACAACAGGATCACTGTACTTGCAGGTAAACAAGGGATTGAGACCTGGTGGTTTGGAGGGGAGAGACTGAAAAGTTTGTATGGGTCAAATTGATGCACCAGCCCACATCGGAGTCCTGTGATGGACTTGCTAACGCAGAGCACTGATGACCGTCACACACCACTCCAAATGAAAGCTATGGCTGAGGGCCTATCTAGCAGGGCTAGATACCAGCACCTGACTGTCAGAACAGGGGATGGGTCACATCAAGCAGGGCCATGACACTAACCAGCACGCAAGAGAACCAGATCCAGGTGCAGATTCCTAAGGAGATAAGTGGGCCCAGCCCTGTGGCAATACAAGTCCCACTGGTTAGCTCGAGTTGGGGTGGTGTTGATGCGCTGACCTAGGTGTGAACATGGAACCTGCCAACACTTATGGGTACTGCTGAGAATTGGCTGGGCAGGTCCAAGCTGCAACAACTGCTTGTGCATCCTAAAACCGGGTGTGGTGTGGGACAGCCCACAACATGCACCAGCTGATACAAGGGCCAAGATGGAAAGGGCAGGCTTTACTAGACAAGGGTCCAGCACTTGCTGACACATGTGAGATCTGAGTCTGGGAGTGAGCTGAGTGGGGAACCTGGGAAACTCTCCTTCTGGGTCAAAGCTTCCACCAGTGAACACATGGACCAGATCTAGGGGTCAGACAAGCTGGGCAAAGTAGCCCTGTCTATCAGCAAGTGTGTGGGTTGGTTTTGGAAGGGGACAGACCAGACAGCCCACTGGTGAGTGTAGAAACTAGGCTAGAGTACAGGTCATGCCAGGCTAGGGTATCATACCTACTAATTTACATGAGCCAGAGTTGGGAGCAGACTGAGCAGGGTCAAATTGTAGCGCCTGTCAGCTAGAGTTGGGACTGAGTGCTGGATTGGTCAGGCCTGGCTGCAGCATCCAAAAGCAAAGGCTAAGACAGATGAGGGTCTATGCCAGGTTGGGTCATAACAACTACTAGCATACGTGAGATCTGTGGATGGGAATAAGCCTGTTTGGGGAGCTAAGGGGACGCACTGGCCCAGATGTGATTCACATTGGTAAGCACGAGGGTCAGGGAGGGGGCTCCAGTCTGTTCTGGATATAGCTGCAGTCTCCCTCGGCATGGGTGCGGATTGGGTATGGGGTGCACCAGACTGGGCTAGACTCTAGCACCCATTGGTGCTCATGAGAACCAGGGTGGGTGTAGGATGGGCTAGGCTAGGTCCCTGTCACTGCTGAGTCCTGTGTGAGCTGTGGCTGTGTGCAAATCAGGCCTGGCTTGACTGTAGCGCCCAACAAGAAGAACTGAAATTGGTGAGGGCCAGTCAGAAAAAGCCACTATTCCTGCTAGGACAGGAGGTAGACTAAGCAGGGGGCTGACTTATGGACTCACCGGTGTGCACAGGATCTGGCATTGGGAGAGATCCTGATAGGGGACCTCTGTCAGGACACATTCCCTGCAGGTGAGTATAAGAACTAAGGCAGGGGGCAGCTCAGATCAGGCCAAAATATGGTACCCATCAGCATTTGGCTCAGGTCTGGGGCAGCCAGGCTGGGTCAATTCACATTACCTGCTGGCAAATCTAAGCACGAGAATGGAGTGTGGGTCGGGCTGGGTTAGGACGCAACACCAGCCAGTCCACATTAGGGCTAAGACTGGAGACTGGTGGGGCTGGGCTAGGCTGTTGCCCCCATTAGCATGAGCTGGAATTGGAGATGGACTGGGCCTGACCAGGCTACAGCACTCATTGGCACTGAGGTGAGGCAGGCTGTGCCAGACTGGGCCGTAGCACCCAACCAGCATATGTGAAACTCGGGGTTTGAGGTGTTGCAGGGGTTCCCCTACTGGCCACTACTCCCACTGGTGAGGATGAGATCTGGGGTGGGAGGAGACCAGACAGGCAGGGCCACAAGGTCTGATGGCTTACATGTGAGCTGGATCAGGAAAAGGCCAGGCTGGGCTGACTGTACCTTCTGGTATGCCAGAGTGGGTGTGTGTGGGCTGGGCTTTGCCACAGCATCAGCTAGCAGATGTTGGCACTCGGGGGCAGGAGGGACAAATTCTGTCAGGTGCAGGCATGGCTGGACAGATGGTGGCACCCATTGGCACCAGTGTGGACTGGATAGTGGGGCTGGTTGGAATGAATTGGGTTTCAGTGTCCATTGACATCTACGAGACTCAACTGGGATATGGGACAGATGGGACCAGTCAGCTGTACATACTGGCAAGCACAGGAACCACGGTTGGGGGTGGGCCTAGTGGGAGTGAGTACAGGTTGCTCCTACTAGGCTGTAGCTCCCACTGCTTTATGTGAAGACCAAGTATGTGGTGGGCAAGATCAGCTGAACTCCAACACCCATTGGTTTGTGTAAATCATGGGGCTGGAGACAGAACTGACCCAGCAACTGGAACTACCAGTGTGTGCGTAGGCTGATTTGGGTGATAGACTGTACCGGACCATGTATTGGCAAGCACACACAAGATTTAGGTCTGGGATGGCCTCAGATGAGGTTTCTTTGGTGATTCCCAGCAACTGAACTGCTGGACTCAGAACCCCAACCATGGAGAGAATTGCAGGTTCCATGGTCTCACTGTGGAGTGCATGTGTCAGACCTTGGCCTCCTCAGTGGCTCAGATGCAGTAGTGGACAGCATATCCAAATGCACATGGAGGATATGGCAATAAATTGGAGCCTCCAGAGAATGCCTGAAACCATGGCAGATGAAGGAGGACAGAACAAATTGATCAACTACTCCAGTCAAGTGATGGCAGTGAATATCTGGGCAGATGTAGACACTACGGTGGACCATAGCAGCCGGTGGATTCTGGAGAGATTTCATCACGATTGGAGTAGCTGGATTGACACAACTCAAAACTGTTGAACTATCAAAACTATCAAAACCTCTTGAGAACTTCATGACATTGTAAATTTCTATTTTCTTCCTGTTGTTGATTTTGTTTCTGGATTTTCATTTAAGGGGATGTACAATAACTGTAACGGAGATTATCATATCAGATGTGAGGACACAATACAATATGCATCTCTACTTCCAGATCAAAGACAGACTCCCAATGAAACCATTAACTATATCTTGACAATAGGATGCTGGATTCTCTGCCATTGTCCATTCCCACAATGATGGACATATGACCGTTTATGGAAAACTATACTATAGTAATAATATAGGGGAACTCAGCGGGGGGTTGGGACTCTTGGTTGGGGTAAGGGAAATCCCAAGGCCTATGGAACTGTATAATATAATAATAATAACAGTTATTATTATATATTATAATATTATAATATTTTATATAATATTTTATATAAGCTATAAATACATTATAATAATATACTTATACATAATGTATTGTAGTATATTAATATATTTTATATAATGTTTATGTAATATGAATATAATATTATATTATATAATTATTATTGTAAACAAAAAAGCGAACAACAACAATGAAAAAGAAGTGCAGCATCTGGGACACGAACCAGTAGCCATTGGGATGTTGGTCCTGTAAACAGAAAATTAGCTTGCTACTCCATTTTGTTGGCCAATTGTTTCCTAATCTTAAAAAAAAAAATTAAAGGGACCAACTGTTCTTCAGTTAACAGCGTAAATCAAAATAGCACAGACAAGGTTAAATTTCTGAGACCATCAGTTCTCTAGGAATGGACTAAAAGCCTGAATCCATTGTTTATAAAAGTGTTCAAAACTTGATGCAACTATGATGGAAAATAATTTTTTGCTTATCTTTTAATACCATTTTTCCTGAGCTTTTTTACATCACTTCGTACCAGCCTGCATGAAAAAAGAACTTGAAAATGACATCAAAGAATTTTTTAAAAAACATTTTATTAATATCCAGAAACAAACAAACAAAAAGGTCAATGTCTTGTTTTAATAACAGATTACACACTACTGGAGGCAGAAATAGTGAAAAGGCCTCAAGAAACTACCAAAAATAATGGGAAAAGGGATGATGATAATAATGAAAATACAAGCAGAAATTAAAATGCAGACATTCATTCAGAGTTCCAGAAAAAGGAGACAATAGGCAGAAGTAACAGTTTATGAAATGATCACTGAGAATTTTCTAGAGCAAATGAAAGATTCTGATCATAGATACCCAGTGAAATTTAATTATAATAACTGAAAAGAAATTCACTACTAGAAATATCACAATGAAGCTTCATAAAATTATAGCAAACAGGAGCCAGCATGGTAGTAGGTTTTCCTCTGCCTGAAGTGCTGGCATTCCAAATGGGTGCCTGTTCATGTCCCGG
This sequence comes from Ochotona curzoniae, assembly GCF_017591425.1. NCBI lineage: Eukaryota > Metazoa > Chordata > Mammalia > Lagomorpha > Ochotonidae > Ochotona > Ochotona curzoniae. The sequence continues at coordinate 11,340,706 of NW_024465451.1, forward strand.
CTGCTCCTCTTCCAATCCAGCTGTTTATGCTGGGAAAGCAGGTGAGTATGGCTCAAATCCTTGGGAATATGCACCTATGTGGGAGATCTGGAAGAAGCTCCTTGCTTGTGGCTGGAGATTGGCTCAGCTCCGGTGGCTGCAGCCATTTGGTTAGTGAACCAACACATTGAAAATCTCTCTTTCTCCCTCACTCTTTGTGTGTGTGTGTGTGTGTGTGTGTGTGTGTGTGTGTGTGTGTGTCCTCTCTGTAAATCAGCCTTTCAAATAAAAAAGTCTATTTTAACCATCGTGGCAAATAGAAAAACTTAAAAGCAGCCAAAAACATTATCATTTCCAAAGACTGGCAAGTCTTCCATTGCAACAATGGATGCCAAAGGCAACAGAATGGTATCTTTAGTGTCAGGAGAAAAAAATTTACAATCAAAAAAATATATTTTCAGTGAAAAAAGTAAAAAATAGAATAGGAGGCCCCAGCACGGTTGCCTAGTAGCTAAGTCCTCACCTTGCACATGCCGGTATGGGCACCAGTTCATGTCCCAGCTGCTCCACTTCCCATCCAGTTCCCTGCTTGTAGCTTGGGAAAGCAGCAGAGTATGGCCCAAACCCTTGGGACTGTGCACCCACGTGGGAGACCCAGAAGAAGCTCCTGGCTTTGGACTGGCAAGGCTCCAGCCATTGAGGATACTTGGAAATGAACCAGTGAAAGGAAGAGCTTTCTCTGTGTCTCTCCCCTCTGTAAATCTGACTTTCCAATAAAAACAATAATGTTTTAAATGAGAGTAAAACAAGCCTTTCTCAGTCAAAAGCTGAATGTTACAAGACATTAAAATGTTCCAGAGAATCTTCCTTAGGAAGAAGAAAGGTGATCCCAGATGACAGACCTGAGATTCAGAAAAGGAAGGAGAGTAGAGAAAGTAGCAAAGTTGTACACTTACTGAAATGAACACTATTTGTATAAAACAGAAAACATGCCTTATCAGCTTTCTTGAAGATAGGATAAAATGAAAGACCACAATCAATTACAAGTAAGGTGGGACACATGCAGTTGAAGAGTTCTGAAGTCACTATATCATTCAAGGAGAAAGTAAAGGTATTTATTATGCAAATTTAAAGTTTGAAGAAAGAATTATCAAAGCTGTAACTTCTAGCATAACACCAAAGGATATAAATAAGGTGCATAAATTTACAACTGAAAAACACAAGGGTGGGGGAGTCACTGAATGGTATTAAACAACCATAAAAGGGGGTAAAAGTGAGGAAGAAAGCAAAATGGTAAGCGCAAATAACAGACCGAAGCCAAAACAGATCAGAGATAACATCAAATATGAATGAACAAAATGTTCCAGCTGAAAGTCAGATTGGTAGAATGATTATAAAACAAAATCCAGCTGTGAACCATTTGTCTAAGACCCATGTTAAATACAAAAAAAAATGTAAATAGTTGAACAGTAAAAAAAAAAAATGGATATGGAGACATAATGCAACCACTTAGGAAAGCTTGACATAGATATATAGATATAGGTAGATACATACTTTTTAAACAGCACACACATATATATCATAAAAAATATTTTCATTAATGTACAAAGAGCTTTGTCCTGTGCAAAAGGCTGGATGGAGGCAGAGGATAGAGATAGTTGGTGGTGGCAGAGATGATGGCCACATCTATGTGTCAAGAAGACTCACCCAGTGTAAAAGGAAACACTTATGATGCAAAAGGGGAAGGACAAGATTGCTGGAACAAACCTCAAGCAGACAAGAGAGACTGGCATCTAGTGTACAAATGGAGGGTCTGGTTCAGAAAGGGGCACAGCCAGTTCATCAACATCATGGCCAGGAATGTAGCAGTACGGATGAACATGCTGGAGGGAGCGCCATATTGACGCTCCCATGTTCTCATAAAACAGGAAAAGAGGTCACCAACTGAGAATGGATGGAGACAGAAGAGAGAGATCACTGCCTGCTTTCAAATGAGTTCAGTCATTATGTGCCAAATGAATGAATGAAAGGGGAAGTAAAATTGACTAGCAAATATTGTAAAGTGTCAGTATTGAGGATCTATCTGAAGTTAGGGTTCTTAAATATAAAATGATTGCATGCTTCTCCAACCACGTCTTTTTGTCCTATCACTTGTAAGGAACAAACCCACAGTGAGGACGGCAGAGGAAAATCATCTTGTTACGCCACTCAACTCACCTTGTGGCTACCTTTTCTTCTTGGCTTCCTCTATATAAGCAACATTGTTCAGCCACAGGCATAGGGTGGGTCTTGGTTGGCTGTCAGCATCATCCTAACTGATGCAGTTGTGGTGAAGCATCCTCAACCCAAGCTTCAACAGGAAGGGCTGGCACAGAATAAATGCCATTGTACTCAATGTGCGGCCTCTGTGGGTCAGGAATTCTGGCAGAGGTATAAAGGCGCCTTTAAAAGTTTCATGGAAAAATTAAATTAAAAGATAAGCTAATTTTGATGTGAAAAACTGAAATCAATGAATGATTTTTCATAACTTTTTGTGAAATTTTTGAAGATTCTTAATATGCAAGTATTTCAGGAAAATATTTGCACCAAAATAAACATCTTTCAATTCCTTCATTTCCATGAAATATTTTGAAGTACTCTTGGAGCTTGTTTTTGTGCCACCCTATCTGGGATGTCTCAAAGGCTAGGGACTACTATCATGTGAAGACTTCCTAATTACATATCTGACACTTGGGCTGGAGTGGTTTAAAGCCTGGGATCCTATGGGCAGCTGGCCAAAGATCCACCTGTGGTTTGGGTTTCTCATGTATGGTAGTGGGAATCCCAAGGGAGGTGTCCTGGGAGAAGGTATCCAGGAACTGAGTGTTCCAAGAGAATTAGGCCTTTTTTGACCTAGTCTTATAATAGTTTCTGCTTGCTATTACAACAAATTGCCGGAAACAAAAATCATTTAGAATATTACAAACTTACTACAAGTCCCAAAGAGGAGTCACTGGGCAAAAATCAAGGTGCAAGCTGAGCTGCATTTCTCCTCAAGACTCTAGAGAGAATCTGCTTCCTTGCATCATCCAACTTCTAGAAGCCACCTACTTTCCTTGGCCCATGAACTTTCCACCATCTTCTAATCCTTCAGTATAGCATCTTCAAATTTCTCTCAGGTTTTGACACTACTGGCTCCCTCTAACAAAGATCCTTGGATCCCTCTGCACCCATCTGAACAGTTCAAGGCAACCACATCTGCCACCTGCCTTCGTGAGTCAGGTATTCACCAGTTTCGCAGATTAGGATATCTGTGGCCAGGGGGGCAAGTGGGAGGTGTAGGAGGAAAGAGTACTGTGCCAGCCACACCTTGGACATTACATAGCATCACATCTATTGCAAATGTTGTTCAAAATAATCACAGTCAGCATCGATTCAAAAGGAGAGGCAGAGACCCAACCTCTCATTGGAAAGAGTATCAATGGATTTGTGAGCATGATTATAAACTGCCACAATCCCACTCCTGGGCCAACTACTTCACATTGGATCTTCATTCCCATTCTGGACTCAGCAACATCAATGGGAACATAGATGGACACCCTTGAAGTTCCAGGCTCCTGGTTCCAGCCTGGCCCAGGCCTACTCATTTGTTGTAGTCAACTGGGGGATGAACCCTCAGATGGAATATATTCATTCTCATTCTCTTACGTACACAAACTCTCTCTTCCTTTGTGTCACTCTGTCTTTTGAATAGATAAATCATAGAAAAAAAGAGATGGACACTCTAGTTAACCCTCAGACAGAAGGAGACACATAACATATATGGTACAGCTGCTTTTTACACAAATTCTATGTCATATAAAAATAACAAAACCTCTCTATGCACAGTAGAAGTCAATCAAAATTTATTTCAGATGTACCCCTAAATGAAAACAAGACTTGGATTATGTGAGATTTTTAGGAGGGCATCCTTTGCATAAAAATGTGAATATTCTGCATTTGTTTTAACTCTGTGAGGATTCAAAACATAACATAGTACAAACAAAGATAACAGAAAAACATGTAAAAATTACATCCAACTTTCAGCATGAGGATTAAAGAATCACCAAATGATTAACTCACTCAAAATACGAGTTCCCCATGCTGTTTGAATGGAAGGAAGGTTTTTTTCTGTTGAAATCAAGCATTATTAGTAAACAGCAGTTGTGAGAACTCGAAGTGGCTAAATTGTAGGCTTTGTTGGAAACAGGCCTGAATAGAACATATTAGCATAAATTGTATTTTTTATGGCTAAGCAGCAGTGTTAAACATCAAACTGTGCTAAATGATCGCTCCCCATACAGCAGCTAAATTGAACTACCTGTTATATCAGTTTAGTAAATGGTGAAACTTGAGGAAGTCAGCCATTTAATGGATGTGTTTGTAAAATATCCTGAGGTATCCTGGCTTAAGATCAATGTATAAAACACCAGTTAGATTTTCAAAAGCCTATCTATTAAAGGGCAGCATTAGTAAAGGAGTAAATAAAAAATTAATCTGAAAAACAAAAGTCACTATTCTATGAACACAAACATAATATACTCAGTTCTCATTTCACATCCGATTTGTTTATATTATATCTTAAATTTCTCTGAATTGAACATGCATTGAAGAAACATTGCATACCATTGCATTTATCATTCAGGAGATTGGACATTATATAGTGCCCAGTTAAACTGACAAACACTGCTCTCTTGCACTTCTGACCTAGGGTATTTTGTACCTTTCATCAAATGGAAGTGTAACTTCATGACTCAGTGGTTTTGCTAAAGTTGATAGATTCTTTGCAAAGACTATACTGAGCACTTCTACCTTACAAGGGTATTTATGCACCACATTTTATGTATTTGGTATCCTGAGAGTAAGAAGTTTGTGTGTGGCTTACTAAGATTAAGCATACATAGTGGATAGCATTGGAGACCAAAGCTAATTGTTGAAAACTGTATCATTAACCCTGATTTGGGGTCCCACCATTTTTAAACATTAGAAACAATTAAAAATCAAAAATTAGCTAATACATGCTTTGTTTGTGTCTTCAATATAATAAGATTGTCAGAAGATAAAATGAGCTAGGTTCAGAATGATAGCCTAGTGCCTAAATCCTCACCCTGCCAGGATCCCATGTGGGCACCAGATCATGTCTCGGCTGCCTCATTTCCCATCCAGCTTTCTGCTTGTGCCCTAGGAAGGCAGTGAGGGATGGCCTAGGACCTTGGGACCTTGCACCCACGTGGCAGACCAGGTAGAGGCTCCTGACTTCTGTCTTTGGATTGGCTTGGTTCCAGCCATTTGTGGCCACTTGGGGAGTTACCCAACAGATGGAGGATCTTTCTATGTCTCCTCTTCTCTGTATATATATGTCTTTCAAATAAAAGAATAAAATAAATCGTTTTTTTAAAAAAGAGCTGTCAGGTCCAGCATGGTAGCCTAGCAGCTAATGTCCTCGCCTTGAACACGCCGGGATCCCATATGGGCACCGGTTCTAATCCTGATGGCCCCACTTCCCATTGAGCTCCTTGTTTGTGGCCTGGGAAAACAGTTGTGGATGGCCCAAAACCTTGGGACCCTGTACCCACATAGGAGTCCTGGAAGAGGTCCCTTGCTCCTGGCTTCAGATCAGCTTAGCTCCAGCCATTGCAGTCACTTGTTGAGTGGACAAGCAAATGGAAGATCTTCTCTCTGTCTCTCCTCCTCTCTGTACATCTGACTTTGCAATAAAAATAACCAAATCTCTTTTAAAAATGAGCAGTCCCTATCACTTCATTCTATTTTGCCATTGTTATTTTTATATCATTTACAATAGGAAAACATTTTTGTTGTTTTTAATAGTTATTCTAACTATAAAAGCAACATATAATCATTGTGGGAAGTTTAGAAAATATGAACCAACTAAATAAAAAGTCCCCCATAAAAATTTATTTTAACCCCTCCCCATAAATTAGAGTTTCATTCTCCTTAAGTCAAAAGAAATTTTTTTTAAAAAAAAGCCAAGAAATAAATATGAAAATTAACCCACCAAGTACAAGAGGGAGATACAGGTGATTTATTTTATAAGTACCTCTCCAGCAGTCATGCCTCAAACTCCTAAAGCTAGGTTTCAATCTCACCTCAAGGAACATCCAAACCAGACCCAGCAGTGCCATTAGTCATGGTAACCCTAGAGGACACGTAGGTGACATAGACTGTGACCTATAACGTAATGCATGTTGACAGAGAAAAATCAAAATGCTGTGGGAACTCACAGAAGGAAAAGGAATGATCTGACTGTAGACATCAGATATGGCACAGAAGAGAAACAGATGAGGGGAATGAGGAGGAATAAGAGAAGAGGTGAATGGGAATGAAATTGCAGAGACTGCCAAGGCAGGCAGAGCTGTGAAGTCCATGAAGGATAGTTCCATTATTAAGCCCCCAAAAAAGGTTCCTCTTCCACTCATTCTTAAGGCACTGAGGGAGCAAACCCAGGAAGAAATTAGTAGGGCTTTTTTGGTTTTTTGTTTTGTCTTTTCAAGCTTCCTCTTATAAAACTATGTCAAAATAGCACATAAAAACACTGATAGACTCTGCAAGTTAGGGATGTTTTAACTGCAGTTGACAGAACTAAGTTCAAACTAGCAATAAATCAGAACCTATAAAGCCACATACTTGAAAACCTTAATGTATATATGGTTCAGGTAAAGCTCGATCTAGATGCCTGAATGATGTCCTCAAATGTCTGCTTCCCTTTCCCTACCCTGCTTGGCTTTGTTAACACCACTCTTTCCTGTCGCATACTGATTATAGACATCCCCAGAGAGAAACATCCAGTAGGCTAGACCAATACTCCCACAGCTTGGTAAGAAGAGAGCCACCTCCCCTACTAGATCTAATGCAAGGACCTCTGGCAGGCATCTTTGTGGCCCAGAATGGGTAGTCACTGTGACTGGAGGGCTGCAGCAACAGGACTGGTTCACTATGGGTCACATGCCACTCAAAAGAGCAGGAGAAGATACAAGTCACCTTAATAGACAGCCCAACATGACCACACAAGACAAGGGAGCAGCTTTCCAAGGAAGAGGAGAGGGATTGAAGAGTATGTTTGGCATGCAACAGTCAGAACTATCATTCTACCCCACCCAGCTATTTAGCGACCCCTTCCCTCTCCACAGTAGAAATGTATCACTGCAGTCTCCCAGGCAGTCACCCCAGAAGGAGTCTGGGTAGATGACAGCTTTCCTGCAATGAATATATAATGATGACCAGTGTACTAGACAGAAGCAAGCCACCACCTCTGTTCAAAATGGGAAACTCCAATGAGTTCTGAAATAGATTCAATTCCCAAAGGAATCAACTGTTCTCCAACCTCTCCCCCAGGTGGGTGAGTCATCTGTTTTACCTCCTTCGTTTTACAGTAGCATGTTTCAAAGCTGGTCATTTAAAGCACAAACACGCCCATGGCACCAAGGATGCACCAAGCACTCTCTTGAGTGTATTACACATACTTGGCAATGTTGACAACATCCCCACAAAGCAGGACTCATTATTATGTCTATTTATGGCTGAGGATGCCCAAGCATAGTGAAGCTATGTCATGTGGAGATGGGTTGCAATCCAAGACACCCAGACCCAGATTCTGTATTCAGAAGCCCACGGGTAGATCCAGTACCCTTCTTCTCAAGAAAGATCATCAAGACAGACTGGAAAGGAGCGGAGAGGAAGTGACACACTGCACCCACATAGTCTGCAGCAGAGGAAATGAGCAAACATAAAAACACAATTTAGATGCTGACACAATCTACATGTCAGCCCAACAGCACCAGTATGGCAGCACACAGTCCCAGCCCCAAGTGAGGAGAGTGTGAACAGCCTGGTTTGTTGGACTCAAGGTGAACACTGAGTGTGCTCTCCTGGTATAATGACACCCTCCACTTTGCACCCACACTGTGCTCACAATGGAAGCTATAACATTTCTACACAGTGCTCAGTGCAGCACTGTGCACGTTATCTTGCTCAGGGATGTTTAACTTTGAGGTATCTGTGTCCACCTGCTCTTAGGAAAGTCACAAGTACTGAAAAATTAGGTTCTTGGATTAAGTGTTTATTAAGCACCTACTCTTTGGGAGGACCAAGTTCAGTCCTTGAGGACATAGCAGTGACAGCCATGCCTAACCCCGCCCCCAGCCTTGGCTCCTCCCCATCTTTCTCTGAGGTTAACCAAAATATCCCATCCAGTGTCCTTTTCAGGCAGACCTGGCATCTGCACAGTATGCACTGGCTTGGAAAAAACAAACACGTTTTTGTACTGTGGTAAATGAACCACTACCTGAGTCGCTGTGGTATCCCACCACAGCTTATCCTGCACTGCCCCCTCTCCTAGGACCCTCAAAACATACCTATAAACACTTATAATCCAGGCTCAGTGCATCACCTGGGTCTGATCTGATCAGTGAGTGCCTGGTCTCCTACTCATGAGCATTGAAAGCAGCCTAAAAGCAGAAAGCATCTTCCTACTGCAAGCAGGGTTTACGCTCACACTTCTCTGGGTGACTGCCAGTTCTCTTCAGAGACAGTGAGTCTTTATATTTTTAAAAAAGGAAAAGCATCAGACACACAATGTGACAATCAGCAACTGTCTGAACATAGCCCGCTGACGCAGGGCTGTCATGCCATGCTGGGACCAAATTACTGCCTCCTTCTCTGCCACCCCAGCAGCTCCTGCCAGCAGACACCCTCAGGACAGAAGCCTGGTGAGACGCATGCAGGTAGCCCTGTGGCCAAGGTCACCTGAGGGAGACTGTCAGCTCCCCAGACTTCTCACCATCCCAGACTTCATGAGAGCTGTGTCAGTCACAAGAGAGTGGCAAGAAAAACTGAGTAGGGAGTCTCATCTATCTACTCTGTGGGAAATCCCAGCACCTGCCCAGGTGTAAGGCAAGATGAATATTGACCCTAACAAAGATGGGCAGAAACAATAAAAAGCAGAAGTGTTCCCAATTTAACACTTTGGTCTCAGCCCTGGCTGTTTTAAAGCACTTCAGGATGCTTTTAAAATATATCAGATAGGGTTAAATACTTGCATCAGCAGATCCAGCGGAGCCTGCTGGTTTAGAGGGCTCCAGATCCCTGGGCCTCCAGACTCATCAGATAGACCACTAGCATTCCACTTTCTCCTATACACAAGTCTGGAACCCATAAGGGAGTATTCAGACACCTGAGTGGCCCCAGGCCTCCCACCCTCATCCCTATTCCCATGTGCTCCTCGCACAGCAGATTGAGTTGTAAGAAGTGGCCCCCTCCTATCAGGGAGAGGCCCAAAGGATCTGGCACTTCCCCCACACACGTGGCTGGACAATATGCACAAAGACATTTGTTGTATTCTAATATGAAACTGTAACTTTTTTAAAAAATTTATTATCACTTTATCTTAAAGGCACACAGACACACACAGAGCAAGAGAGAGAGAGAGAAACAGGTACTATCAATAGATGGAGCTGACCCAGGCTGAGGCCAAGAGCCTGGAACTTCAGCCAGGTCTCCCATGTGGACAATAGGGACCCAAGGACTTGAGCTATCATCAGCTGCCTCTTTGGGTATACAAGAGCAGGAAGCTGGACCAAAACAGAAGAGCCAAGACTGATCCCAGGCTCTCCAATATGGAACACAGGAATCTTACATGAGCATCTCATCACTGTGCCAAACACCCACTCCAGAATTCCGAGCTTTAATGGCATCATTCAGTACTGCCTTCCAGGGATTTCTGAGTCCTTCAGAAGATTTCTGGAATGTGAAATTGAAAGACAATTTGGCTGCAAAAAATATTTTTGAAAGCCATGCCTTGTTTATGACATGAATTTTCTAAGAAATTCTCCAGGACCCATTTGTAGAGTGGCTTCTCTAGAAATGGAAATTTAAAAGCTGGTTTCTCAAAGACAATATCATTCAAAATAAAATAAAATAGAAAGGAGGGCTTGTTTTCTGGGCAATTTTGTAAAGTATAGACATATTTCAGTGACATCACAGTTTCAGCTCTAGCCCACTGTGATAAAACTGAAATGGAAATAAAAGCAGTCACAAAATTGTTGGTTTCCCAGGACATATAAAAGTTGTGCTCACACTATTCCATAGTGTATTAAGTGTGCAACAGCATGGCATCTATAAAACCAATGTTTACACAATTTCAAAGGATTTAATTGCTGACAGGAAAAAAAAAGTTGCTACAAATCTTTTTGTGAAAAAAAAAAGGAGAAAGGAAAGAAGGGAGGAATATAGAAAAGAAAAGGAAAGAAGGAGAGAAAGAAATGGAGCGAGGAAGCAAGACAGGGAGGGAAGAAGGGAGGGAGGGAAGAAATAGCTAGGCATATAAAGCACAGCAGAAAGAGGAATGAGGAACACCTGTGGTGGGCCCTCATTCAACAAAGGGGTCCTAGTCCATCCACGCACAAGCCCATGGAGCCAGGAGGGAGGGCAGCTGTGATGGAGGTAAGTCCTTCAGGCGCTCCCACCCTGGCACAGATTCCACAATCTTGCCCCTGCTCTGAGGCTGCCTGATTGGCAGAGAACCAAGCCCCAGAGCCCAGAGCCTGCAGTTTCCTTTCTAAACAAGGCTCACATGTCTGGCGCTGCTGACAAGGAAGCTAAGGTGCAGAGAGGTAAAGTGGTCAACGTCTTTCCAGGGCAAAAATGTCCCATTCATCCCCTTGAGAGGTCTGCAAACAGAATAGTCTCAGATATGTCTTTGAGACAGACATAAACTTGAAGCTTTTAATTAAATTAAGCTGCTGTGAAATGTGTTATGTTTTTGTCTCAATAACCTAACCACCAACAAAGGAACAAATCAATGCAGATGTCTCAGATTCTAAATCTGGGCCAGTAAGAAGGCATCTGGTGTTGTAGGTCACCCTTCACACTGCCACTGCACAGAAAGACAAGAAGGACACTGCCTCACAGCTACCTCTCCTGGCAGACTGGCCTTGGCAGCAGGCACCAACCAGGTGGCAGAGGAAGGCCCCAGGCATGACCAAGCAGGGAAGGATAAGTGACAGAAATCAACAAAAGTAATCATGGAGCTGAGGAAGAAATCAGAAGCATGGGAGTTCTAGATAGCCTTCCAAACCACAGGGGAGTTGTGGTACAGCACGTTCAGCCACCAGTTGGGGCACCTGCATTCCATAGTGGAGTGCCTAAATCAAGTCCCAATTCAACTTTCAATCCAGCTTCGTGCTGCTGCATAACCTGCGAGGCAGCAAATGATGGGTCCCTATCACCCACAAGGAAGACCCAGATGGAGTTCCCTCTCTCTCTCTCTCTCTCCCCCCCTCCCTCTTCCTCCTTCGCTCCCTCTCTCCCTTTGCTTGAATAAATAAACGTACATTATTTTTTAAAGTGACAAAATTTACCAATGCCTTATAACTTCTGATTTTCTCACTTGAAACAAAAAGTAATTTGCCTCTCACGTAACTAAAAAGCAAGATTCCAGTAGGTTTGCCTGCCCTACTAGAAATAAGGGAAATACAGAGCTTTATTCTCCTTCTTATACAGATTGGCACCTTTTTGAAAATTTTAAAACTGTGTGACTTGGGCTCTGACAACCTCTCTGGGTTTCAGGTGCCTCCATAAAAATGAGGCTAAAATGACTGACAGGAAGACAAAGGATGGCACCTCCTGACCACTTGAGATCCATGACAGAGGCCTGCATATGCCACTGAGGAATCAAGTTAATTCTGTAAAAGATCAGCTCCTAGAGGGCATTAGTAAGTTGCACTTGCAATGCCCTGCAGAAATCCACTCTGAGGGAATGCTACTGTTGACAGGGCAGGGGGTTCTCAGAGAACAGTAACCAAAGCAGCAGTCTCAGTTTCACCAGGACCCTAGCAGGAAATCTCATGCTGGAGCCCCTCAGGCCCAAACCACTGCAACTAAATGGACAGCATCCCTGAGTGGGAGCCAAGGGCTCTGTCCTTCAACAAGCTGGCCATGTGATCCTGGGGGTACTGCTGTGACTCACTTTATTACTTGAGAGAGTTCCTAGTGCACTTGTTTCAAATACTTGGTTTTGTTACAAGCACAATGTCTCATGGTCTGGAGCCTTCACTGCACCTGGTCCATGAACCTGCTATCATAGAGGAAGGGCAACGCCCCACAGGCCTCCCTGCTGTGCTGGATGCTTCCACCTGGTCACTGCCTCTACAGGAACACTGGCCCAATCAGCCTGCCCCATTCAGGACTCGGCTCAAATGTCACCTACCAAATAAGGTTTCCATTGCACCCCACCCATCTTTCACACTCCACTGTGCCCAACTACTCATTCCCTTCCAAAATAAATATTATTTATGTATTAACAAAGTCTCTGTGGAAAGTAGAAAGTGAGTTGTGTTGCCACTGGTACAGTAGGATAGTAGACCAAGCCTCCACTTGTGGTTCCTGAATCCTATATGGGTGCTGATTCAAGTCCCAGTTGCTCAATTTGTAATTCAGCCCCTTACTTAATGTACCTGGGAAAGCAGGAGAAGATGGCCCAAGGGCTTGGGCCCCCAGATTGATAAAGGAGACCTAGGTGAAGCTCCTACTCCTGGCTTCGGAGTAGGAGCTTCATCCAGCTCTGGCTATTCTAGCCATTTGGGGAGCAAATCAGAAGATGGAAGACCTTCCTCCTGCCATCTCTCCTTTTTCTGTAACTATACCTTTCAAATAAAAATGAATAAATCTTTTTAAAAAAGAAAATCATGTTAATGGCAGTCTGCAGTGTCCAGCATACTTAATGCTGAATGAAAAATTGGGCAAATTCAGGAAGAAACCTGAGTGTGCGCCTTCATTAACCATGTAAATATTCAAGCAAGGGGACAACCTTTACCACTGGAGAGAAGTTCCCTTCTGTGGAGTGTCTCAGTATTTCTCCCCAGCTGCATCCTTCTAAAGTTGTTCAAACGATTGAGTCTTGTTTTCCAATCAACGTTCATAACAGAGTTAAGCTAGGAGAGCCCCACTATGAATCATTCATGAAGGCCTGAACCCCCTCATCTGACAGTTCTTTCTTTCCAAAAGAACTTTCTCCACAGTTTCAAAAGCCAAGTCTATTAAATTGTACACTTATCAAGGTTAACTAAAAATCTAAGACTTTTACTTCAAGTTTAAAGTGGGAAATGTGAAATTGACTCTTAGCTGACTCAAAGATAGTGATCTGGAAAGTAAGGTTCCAACCTTTCACAACAAGTTCCTTTTCAATGATTTTCCTATGAATTTCCAGAACTAGATATTTGGCTCTGAAATGATTTTTCATGTCTTTATAAGGTTACAACAGGATAAAAGTGAATGCTGATGATCAGAAGAGATCATAGGAACATGTCTAGATATTTCCAAACAATCTTTCCTTTCCCCATTTCTTCCAAATAGTCAAATTATATGAATATTGAAGCAAATTTTCCAAAATGTATTTTAGTTTGGAAACTGAAGTCTGGTGAAAGATCAAGTTAAAAACTGTAAGTTTGTCTTTCCATATGTGTTGTGCATGTGTCAGATTGAGGTGGGTTAGGAGGCAGACAGGAGTAGAAGGCAAAAGGACCAATGAAGTGATACACAGGGAAGTGCCCAGGAAGTGCCCACACAACAGCCATTCTCAAACTTTGATCTCAGGACCTCTTTATAGCCTTAAAAATTATTGAGGACCCAAAGAACTTCGTCTATGCAGGTTATATCTAGCCTTACTGGCCATATTATACATTAAAACCAAAGGCATTAAATACTTTAAATATATTAAATAATTAATTACTAATGCAATAGAATGTATTAACAACCTCAGTGCATGCTAATGTAAGTTAGCATTATAATTGTGAGAAGAATAGAGTTGTTCCCTCCATTCTGCAAGTGTCTCCAATGTCTGGCCTGTTAGGACTCCATTCTACATTCTTCTCCATTAAATCTGTTGTGACATCATAGAATCTGTGGCCTATGGGAAACTCCATTATATACTCATGGGAAAATGAAAATGAAAAATACAAGTTACGTGTTAGTGAAATTAGGAAAGTTCTGACCTCATAGACCCTTTGAATGGGTCTCAGGGAACCTAGGCTCCCACAGATCACAGTTTGAAAAAGACTGCACTAGCCAAGTGTTACGAATTTGTTCTCTACTGAGAGCAAGGAAGATGGGGAAAGAGAAAAAGTGGGACACCATGTGGGAAAGTTATGTGATTCACAAAAGGGAACACAGAAAATGAGAGGGAAAGTGGTCAAAGTTAAACTTGGGTTTTCCAACTTCCCCATGCTTCTGCCCAAGGATAAGCACTGACCATCTTAGGTAAGACCCTGGGGTAGGGGTGGGGGGGACAACCAGGACAGGATGGGGTGGGAGAATGTGATTATACACAAGTTCTACCCAAGGATAAGCACTGGCCATCTTAGGTAAAACCCTGGAGTGTGGGGGATAACCAGGACAGGATGGGGTGGGAGAATGTGACTGTATACACAAGTTCTACCTCTGCCTCGTGGAGCAGCAGTAACTGAATTGGAGAAGCCGGAGCTTAACAAGAGAAAGCACGTTCTCCAGACCCACAGAGGATCTGATGGGACTTTAAGGATTTCCAAAGGCAACACTGACCTTTGGCCATCTCTGAAAACTTCATGTTCCCATGAGGGCAGGTCTCCTTACAGAGGGCAAGTTTTACTGAATGCTGGGGAGGACAGACACCCCCAGGGGCCAGGAGCAGGCACTATGCCAAGGGCTTCTCAACTTCCCAGAGCCAGTGACCAGCACAAGTGTCATCCTACCAGGACATATCCTCCTCCACTACCAGCCAATATCTGTCCTACAATTTTTACTGAAAAGCTACACACAAGCTTTCTTTAAAAAAAAAAAAAAAAAGGAAAGGAAAAATACTAGCACAAAGTAATACAGAAGTCTTCAACCCACTTCATCACCTTTGCAGTACATGCCCCAGAAGTAACAAATCTGTTTCTCACTTTAGTTTTTCTGATGATTCCTTCTTAATTCTGTTGCCTTTGTAGTTCTATTTCTTGAGTTATACATTTTAGAAACATTAATACTCATTAAGGAAAATTCACCTGTATTCCCCTCCATTTTGCTTCTTAGACTCCAAATATAGTTCAGAAATGTGCACTATATTCAGTAATTCTGCTTTTCATGCTGATTTTAAATTGGTTCTAAAACATAAAAACTAACAAGTGACATTGATAATATGATTAACAGCGCAGAGTCAAGAACTGTGATTGGACCCAAACAAATAAATTGTGAATCCATGTCACGAAATCAGCGCCACTTGAAGAATGATGCTCTAAGCAAGAAGAGCAAGTGAACGCTCTGTTCCTTCTTGCCATCAATTGCTGAGGATCAAGACACATTTTTCTTTCCTTTGTATTTGGACTGTTGATTTTGTGTTTTTCCCAGAGTTCCTAAGAATAAAAAAGAAAAAGAATGGCATCTCCCAGCATCATTCAAAGCCCCCAAAGTTTTCAACTACACAGTTCTGTAATAGAATCTACGTGCTCCTAGTAAACATTGTCTAATTCTTCTTGTGATTGCTACATGATGCTTTGTCAATTCTGCAATTTTTTGTTGTTGCCTAGATTATTATAATTTCTTGAGCCCAATATTTTCAATATCCCTTGATCATTTATCACTTGACTAGGCTATGTTCACAGGTAAATGTTTTCTTTCAGGGGAGACTGTGTGGGAAGTAAAATCCCTGCATTCTTACATATCAAGAAATGTTTGTTTTACTCTCAAATTTCATTGCTCATATAGCTGGTGGAATACATACATCCATCTATTTCCACCCCATACATTTCATAATAGAATTGCCTGTCATTTTCTCTTTCTCCATGTGTCCAGAGGGAGG
Organism: Ochotona curzoniae; assembly: GCF_017591425.1. Lineage (NCBI taxonomy): Eukaryota > Metazoa > Chordata > Mammalia > Lagomorpha > Ochotonidae > Ochotona > Ochotona curzoniae. The sequence continues at coordinate 11,356,532 of NW_024465451.1, forward strand.
TGGTTCCTGACTCATCTACTCCTTCCAGGAAGCGATTATGAATAAACATGTGCTAAGATGCTGCTTGACAAAACACGAAGAGAAGTCTGCTGAGACCTATGAATAAGAATATTCCCACAGTCCCCTAGGGATCACCTGGGGGTGTGGGACCTGGAATGACTGTGGAGATCTTGTCAACAGAGCAGAGTTGAGCACAAAGCAAAAGGCTAAGGATAACACTACAGAAGAATCGAAGAATCAGAAATCTTGATTATTACATGTCATTTTTTAGCTCATGAATTTACAAACCACGAGGGCAACCTACCTCTGAATTTCACAAAATGTGAAATGATACAGTTTCTTTCTGTCTCAACCACTGTGAGGGTTCTCTGCTTCTTATGCCCAAAAATGATCCTAACTTATACAGTTGGGCATAGAATTCTTTATTTGTTTTCCCTTGGAACCTCAAAAGTATTACTCCATGATCTACCGCTGTTGATTGCTAACATCGTACATGACTCTATTTTCCATTTTGTTTTGGGTAGTAATGTGTTTTTCCCTCTTGCTGAGAGCTTTGACATTGGTCTTCATTTCTAGAGTGCTGAAATTAATTAGAAGAAGATATTTTGGTTTCTTTCTTTCTTAAATTTATCTTGCTTGGTACTCAGTGAGTCCCTTTTGATTGATGAAACTAATATTTTCTTTAGTTCAAGCAAAGTTTATTCCACTATTTAGTTCTTTCTTATCTATTATAGGTACTGGACCTTCTTAAACTATGTCCACTATTTCTTTACTTGTTCCTTAAACTCACTATTCTTTTGTATCAGGATCTGAAAGATTTTTCGCAACTACATTTTCTTATTTGCATATTTGCTATTTATCAATATCTTGTTATTCTTACATTTTCCTGGTTTTGAAAAACTTCAACAATCATTTTTAATTTCTGAGAATTCTTTTCTTGCACTCAATGCTTTTTGTCACAGGAAGACAGTGTTTTATCCAAGTAAATAGCTTCGATCTGCCTTTACTGCCTGCATATTCTCTTAAGCGACTTCTTATTCACCTTTGTCTTTACCTTTTATGATGCTGATTTCCCATAGAGGACTGGTGGCCCTCAGGTGACCATTTATACTACTGATGAGGACTTTGTCCATAACTACAGGCAGTTCAGGTGAGTTATCTTTTCAGGTAAGAAGTCTGCTCTGATTGTGAGGATAGACTGTAGACTTTGGTTGGAATATAGGTTGGCCAAAGGAGTTAGAATCCCCACCACTGCTCAAGCATAAGTGGGGCACTTAAATGTACTTCACATCCCCATGTGAAATGACTTTCCTTGTTATGCTCTGGCCCTTGTATAAGGCTCCTTTTTAATCTGCTACCTCAGACATGTCAAAAAGTTCATGAGGAAATGGAATTAAACAATGCTTATTTTGGTGCAAAAAAAAATTTGAAATCCTGGGCCCAGTGTGGTAGCCTAGCAGCTAAAGTACTTACCTTGCATACACTGGGATCCTATATGGCACCAATTCTAATCACAGCAGCTCTGCTTCCCATAGCTCCCTGCTTGTGGCCTGGGAGAATGGTGGAGGATGACCCAAAGCCTTGGGACCCTGCACCCATGTGGGAAACCTAGAGGAGACTCCTGGCTTCTGGTTTTGGATCTGCTCAGCTTCGGCCGTTTAGACCGATTGGGGAGTGAATCAATGGACAGATCTTTCTCTCAGTCCCTCTTCTCTGTAAATCTGACTTTCCAATAAAAATAAAATAAATCTTTTTAAAAAATTGAAATCCTGAATAGTTTTCTCCTAATATACACTTTCAATGAAGATTGTGATGCCTCCTTGCCCAATTCCACAACTTATCATCCTTTAGAAAATCTTTCATAAGTTCAGAAAATAATTCCTAGAAATCATATTTCTCTATGCATGTCTAAAAAATGAAAAAAAAAATCACTCAGCTATCATCTTTCCAGTCAACTACCCAGAATGCTGCCTCAAAACTTAACTCTCATGTTCTCCATGTCCCAACCCAAGCTGGGAGCACATAGAGGAAAAGTCTCCCACCTCTGATACTACTCTCCTTTCAAGTTTCAGGTTGTAGATTCCTGTTGCATATTACACTCTGGAAGCAATAAATCTGAAAATGCATCTAGTTTCCATCTTGAAAAAATCTGATGAAACCTTTTGTCTACCCATAGCATCACCTCCTGTTTCCACAGGTGTCACCGATTCCTCTATTTCTGTATGTCTTCAGTTGTCATTTCAGTGGTCTCCAGGAAGGAAAGTGCGTGCAGTCACAGAAGGTAAATGAAAGCACTTGTTCTGTCATCTTGAGCCAGAACCTTAACACACTGCCATTAATACAAATCAACTTTTTATTTACATCATTTTTATAATGAAAGAGCTTCAGAGTACCTGGGAAGCCCAACTGCCATATGTAGGGCAACAAGTTAGAAGTTAAAATTGGTGTACTGAATAAAATCTTTTAGAATCTAGACTCAAATATATTAAGTCAAATACATCTTATTTGTATAACAATAATTAATTTCTGTTTTGACCTTCCCTCTCCATTTTATTCAATGTAGAAAACTTCTGTTGTTTCCAAGTAAATTAAATTACTCTTGATTAAAATTAATCATTTTGAGCTTAATTTGGGCAGTTCAAGATATCACATCACTGTCGTTTTTCTTGCCAGGGCCCTGTGTAAGCCCTGCTCTAGGTCAGCACAGAGGGTATGATGAGATCAAAGCACTGTGTCAGGTACACCACTATCACCACACTGAGCTATAACTGAAGTTGAGATGAGAGTCAGGTTCTTACCCTATTGGTTAAGACAACCTTGTTCCATACTGGAAATAGCTGTGTTAGATATCCACCTCTAGTTCCTGAATGCTTCCTGGATATGCAAACCCTAGAGAGTAGCGGTGATGATTCAGGTCAGTGGGTACCTGCCACCCGTGTGGGAGACCTGGACTGAGTTCCTGCCTCACAGATTCAGCTGGAGTCACCCTGGTGTTGAGGGCATTTGTGAAGTTAGCCACAGATGGAGTACTCACAACTCACATCCTCTTTCTCTCTCTCACACACATCCTCTCTCTCTCTCTCTTTCAGATAACTATTTTTCAATGTATAAAGAGTCATTGGCAATAAAGGTCTTTAAAAGCTTGTTTGTGAATATAAGTGTTGAAATTTTAGAACAACTGCATTTAATGACAAGTCTCTATTGAAAATAATGGAATTTAGAAAGTACTCTCTCAAGACCTCTACACAACTCCCTCCCACTTCTCCACCTTCCCCTGAGCTAAAGCTACTCTGCTGATATGTAAAATGCAATCATAATTGGGGGCTTGCTGACAAACCATACTTGCTCTTTCTGGATTGCTTTGATCTCCTACACATTAAAACAGATACATACCGCGCCTGCTGCTTCATCCATATACTCAGTTGTACATCTGGGGTAGAATTTTGTTATTGCCCTAAAATTCACTGCATCTGAACTGCTCTCCAAGGATCTCAGAAAATGGCTGAAGCACTTTTAGACCTGGGAGCTACTCTGGCCTCTACAATTGCCTTTCTTCCTCCAGCTCTCTAGCCATTGGCCCCTGTTCCAGAAAAATTACTCATTGATGCCTGTGGTCCTCATGTTAGCCTCCAAGCAGCAGAGGGCTGGGTCATCTGCCTCTTTTTCATCTCAACTGCGAGTTCTCTTAGGTGTACTGTCTCAATTACACTCAACTTCTCCCTCTTTGCAACTTCAAAATTATTTTAAGCACTGAGAGCTTTGGACACTGACCTATGCTACTCTCTTACAGCCTCAAACTCAGACATGCTTTCCTCCTTTCCACACTTTTGCTGACACTAAGAACTTCTCCATCGGGCTTCATCCTGGGAAACAAAGATGCAGTACGTTGGAAAAAAACAGGACACCAGATATCTTTCCATGAACCCACTGGAATGTAAGACAGAGCACGTTTCCATGTGCCTAACTTATACTAGTTTCACTAGCTTACAGAACAAGGTATTTTGTTCTTCATCTATGCTGCCATATTTTATTGATTCTGAAACTTACATTTATTTTTGTGCATCATTTTTGAGACACAGAGACAGAAGGAGACAGAGAGGGGTCTTCCATTCACAGGTTCACTCCTCAAATGTCCATAATGGTCCTGGGGTCCAAAGCCAGAGAGCAAAGACAAGAGCCAGGAATTCAATCTAGATCTCCCAAGTAGGTGGCTGAAACCCAGCTACTTGAGCCAGCATCACTGCTTCCCAAGATCTACACTATTAGCAGGTAGTTGGAGTCAAGAGCTAAGACTCTAACCCAGGTACTCTGGTATGGAATATGACATCTTACTTGCTAGGCCAAAGACCTGTACTTAAAATGTACATTTCTTTACACATAGAATTTTTATTCTGGTGCATACTTACACTGATGACATTTTAGATACTGATGACTGAGTGTCACAAGTCAAAGCCCTAGCCTTCAATACTAAAGGTATTTGGAGGTGGAACCTTTGGGAAGTAAGTAAGATTAGATGAATTAGGAGCCACTGTGCTGGGATCAGTGTCCTTACAATGAAAGAAAGAGAATGGAGCTCCTGTTTTTTGCCACTCCAGAACACCATGGGAAGACAGCTATTCGCAAGCCAGGAAGAAAGTCCCCATCAGGACCTAACCATACAAGCACTCTGATCTCAGACTCCTAGCCTCCAGACCATGAGAAATAAAAATCTTGTGTAAGCCACACAGACTACAGCATAGTTATAGAGCTTTGACAGACTAAGGCAGGAGATTGCACGAAATAGGGTATTTGCAGCCTGTCATGGATGGCAACTGCATGTCCTCAGTATTCTTTCACTGGGACTGCCAGAAGCTGGGTGGCTCAAAGACAGACTTTTATTGTCTGTAATTCTGTTTCTAAAATCTGCAATGAAGGCAGGAACAAGGGTTGCAGGCTGACGCAGGCCTCTTTGCTTCATTTATACACCCTGTCTTCTAATGTCTCGCCTTACCATATTCACCAGCTATATGCCATAAGAGCCCACACTCCCAACCTCAGTTTAATTGGTTTCCAATGCAACAACACTATCTCTTGGTAGGATCACATTCTGGTGCATAAGAGTAAGAACTTTAACATCTGATTTAGAAGAGAGACATAATTCAACCTGATTACTTCAAAAATTTGTTTCTGATATTCAAACCCAAACTCTCACAAGTGAAAGTCTTGCTTGTCTCCATTACAATTTCAACAAAGTAGACATTTCATGAGAGTTCATTTCTTTATCTTTATTCCTACTTTAATAACACAATGCTCCTAGCAATTAGGAAATAACGGAACATAAGGGGAGAGCTCTGGGGGAATCTGAAGGAGTAGGGAGGAAAGAAACCTTGGTTTACATCTCAAAATTTTGTCCAATTTTGTTAAATCAGCCCAAGATGCCAAATCTGGTATATCAAACCTTTTACCATGTTCTCTGCCGAGGTACTTCCTGACAGCAGTGGTGTGGCAAGACACCCCAGGGATTACAAAGACAAACACAAAGCAGCTTATCAAAATTGAGACATGTTTACATTTCCTGGTTAATGTTTGAATGCCACGTGAATTTTATGCTGCCCTCCATAATATTCCTCAATTCACATGTGCTAACAACTCTTCTAAGAAAGAAAATTGCAAAGCCATCCCCTTACCCATTGTTTCAACAATACCCCAGGAAGATGTCCCCAGTTTGTCCTCTGGTTCCTTGTACCCTGGCACAACACTCCGTGTATGAGCAGCACAGCATCTGGTGCAGGAAACAGGAAGCTCCACAGAGAAAGCAGTTGTTTGTTTTCACCAGACAGAGACCTCATTTTGGCTCCTCCGGGAAGCCAGGTCTTTTCCCGCCCAAAGGACCATGTTTCCTGAAGAACGGCTACCCATTCCTTCCCAGTTGGTGCAGTGTATGGAGTGGCAAGCCCAGGGACACAAGGCAACTCTCAGGAGGATGAGGATGTAAATGATCAAAGGCAAACAGTGAGAATTCAAGGAAGGGGAGATACACTCACTCACACACACACACACACACACACACACACACACACACACACCTCCAGCTCCTGTACAGATCAAGGACATTACCAGGTGCATAAAGCACAGCAGGAAGGCAGAAGGTGAAAAGCAAAGAAGGGTGAGATGCTGGTTAGAATTTGAGGGGAAGTTCAGCAAAGTCTGAAATGACCTATGGTGGGACAAGAGAACACAGATAAGATGGTACTTTAAAATGTGGAAAAGGAAATTTATAAGTTTGCTTTGGTGCATACAAAATTTTTTTTTAATTCATGCCTACTTTTTTCATACGTATTTTTCATGAGCTTTTGGAATATGCATAGGTGGATCTGCATCTTAGATTAACTAAGTACCTGGAATGACCACCAAGAAATGACTGTCCATGATGGGTCAGGCTGGCCATTCATCCCTCTCCTTTTCACACACTTATTGTGCTGTAACCTCTACTTAAGTAAAGTTTCTGGACACTGATGAGGCTGAAGTTGCGAGATGATCTCCAAACCCACTCTCAGTTCTATGACTCAAACAATATATGTCTGGATATCACTCATCATTTCTTAAAATTTTTTTAAAGATTTATTTTATTTTTATTGAAAAGTCAGATTTACAGAAAGGAGGAAAGACCGAGAGAAAGATCTTCTGTCTGATGATTCACTCCCCAATGGCTACAACAGCTGGAGCTTCTTCTGAAGCCAGCAGCCAGGAGCTTCTTTTCTTCCAGGTCTCCCACACAGGTGCAGGGTCCCAAGGCCTTGGGCCATCCTCTACTGCTTTCCCAGGCCACAAGCAGGGAGCTGGGATGGGAATAAAAGCTGTTGGGATTAGAATTGGTGCTATATGGGATCCCAGCATGTGCAAGACAAGACAAGGACTTTAGCCAGTAGGCTACCTCACTGAGCCCTTAACCAACTCTTCAAACAATGCAAGTCAGTGACAAGCATTTTTCCTCAAATATGATAAACAATAACGAGCAATATCTGGGCCCGATGTGGTAAAATGTTTAAAAAAAGCAATACCTGTTGGTTTCTATTGGTATCTCTGAGATTAGTCACCATTACCTCTGAACATATCCAAATTGAATCCTGTGCAGTCCTATCCAGAAAGGTGTCTCTCTATTGCTTTCACCTTTTCCTGCTCTGCTCACATAAACATGAGGTGGCAAATAAACTGGGGACTCTAGGAGAGGATCTGCCAACAACAGTCTATGCCACTGGTACCAGGGCCTGCAATCCATCACAAAAAGGAAGACAATATCCTTAGATCATAGCTTAGAAACCCCTGAGGCTCCCAGACAATCCTGTCAAATCTACCCAGCACAACCACCAGGACAAAAATAAATAAATGGGCAAGTCAGTATTGTATTGAAACAGATTAAACCACCACCTGTGATGCCAGCATCCTATTTGGGCACCAGTATGAGTCTCAGTTGCTTCACTTTCAATCCAACTCCCTTGAAAAAGCAATGAAGAATGGTCCAGGCTAGGGCCTCTGCATCCATGCCTCAGCCATTGCAGCCATTTGGGGAGTGAACCAAAAAATAGAAGATTTTCAATCTCTCCTTCTCTCTCTTTAACTCTGCCTTTAAAATAAATATGTCTCTTATAGAAAGAGAGAAACAGGTGAGTGAACAGGGAACATTTTTAAACCCAGATAGGTAAGGAATGCCATACTACTGTTCTCGAACCTAACTCCATTTGACAGTGATTAATCACATGCAGTTTAAGGAATCCCCTGTAGCCCTGTCTCCCAAGGGTTAAGCCTGAACTCCAGAGCTTTTCTCAGTGAATGCTAAGCCCCTGGGCTTTGCCCAAACACAGTGGGCCCTGATGTCACCTGCTCCTTGGCTCCCTGGATCTGAAAGACGTTGGCACAGATACTGCCTTTCAGGATCTAGTCCAAATACAAGGCATAGCCTGCCGCTCCTCCTTCCCTTCCCACTGTTCTGTCTCCTCCCAAGTACACCATCCCCTCCTTGGGAACAGGAGGTGCTAGAGCCTTCTCTTACTCATTGGGTCTCTTTCCAAATCTTTTGTCTATGCATTGAGTGCTCTGGTGCCACCATGAGGTGCAAACTTCGGAAAATCAAATGCCAAGCATTGATTTGCGGATTTTGCTGTGTCATTTGTCCCTGATGCAATAAACATGGAGTGCCCAAGTTGCCTAGGCAAGCGTTGTACCCTAGCTAAAAGTAAGCAGAGGGGCAGAAAGCCAGGAAATAACCACAAACAGTGCTCAGCCATGGGCCTCACTGCCCTTCAGTTGCCTGCATGGCTATGACTGTGTCTGCTTTCCTTTCATGCTTTGTCCCTTTTGAGTCTTTCCCATCTGACGTTCTCAGGAAAAACGTCTGCTAATTAGATGCTGTAATTGCTGGTTGCACAGAGACTGGAGGAAAGGGCAAGGGGGGCTTTTGGCTAAGTCACGCAGGAGAGAAACAGCACGAGCAGCTCAAAGAACAGAGAGCAACAGAATGAGGAGAAGATGTTGGGGGCAAGGATCTGATTTATGCTTGGAAAATAACCTGCATTTATAAACTGGCATACTTATGTGAGCCAATTACAGGAAAAGATCGGGGCTTCCATGGTTTTTCCCTATTGGCTCTACCTTGCTTAAATTAGTTCCAATGAGAAATTCACTAAGTCCTGTATAGAAAGGCAATGTAGCATGCATGTGAAACATGAGCAGCAAATAGATGTAGACAGACAGGAAGCATGAGAAAATACATGAAGAAAACACATAAATCTACAAGTTCTGATTACTAACTTCTGATCATTAAATCAGCTTGTACTCATATAGGAAATTTGAAAACGCAAATAGAAAAACATTGATAAGCTTAAATTCATCAGTTATTTACCCCCTAAAGACAGCTGATATTGATATTTGGATATAGTTTCTAATGACTTTAAGACCTGCATGCATTTTTTTTAATTATAGGGGATCACTCTATGTAAGTAACTTTTTACCTTTGTATAACTTCTACTATTTTCTGCTCTCAAAAATAGTATGTTCATTATTACAAAGAAAAACACATAACTTTAAAAGTGAAAACGTCTTATAATTTCTTTATCATAGATCAGTGTATGTGTCATCTCATATTTTCTAGAACCTTCACCTTTATCCATTAATTTCTCTATAAATTTATTATTCTTTGCTAAAGATGGCGCATAAGCCAAAGTCCTGAGCCACTGCACTTCTCATTGAGCTTTTTCCCAGAGGTGACATGTGCGGCATGTGTTAATAAACTTTAGTTTTCTCTTGCCAATATGTCTTTGGTTACAGAGGTCCATCCCAGCAAGGACTCAGTGCTATCTGTATTCAGGCACATATATCACATAGGCTGTATTACTATAGCTTTGCAGTAAGTCTCAACATCTAGTGGTCTAAGTTCTCCTACTTTCTTCTTACTCTTTATCACTTTTTCAGCTAACCTGGATCATGTTCATTTCCACACAAACTTCATAATCAGCTTGTTAAGACACATTTAAAAAGTCTAATGGGACAATTTATAGTTAATTTTGGGGAAATGACATCTTCTTGATATTGAGAACAGGGTATATCTATTCATCTACTTAGTCTTAATTTCTTTCAGCATGTCATTCTGTTTGTAAGGTAGAGATCTTGCAATATTTTTATACATGTATTCCTATGAACTTGATGTTTTTGAGGAGATTATAAATCTTGTAATATTTTTATACATGTATTCCTATGAACTTGATGTTTTTGAGGAGATTATAAATGATTTTTTTGAAACTTAATTGTTTATCTTTTGTTACTAGCATATAAAAGTCTGGTTATACATATTTCTCTTTTACCCAGCAACCTTGAAAAATTTACTTATCAATTCCAATAGTTTGTCTATAGATTGTTTTGAGTTTTCTGTATTCACCATCCTGTTATCTCTCTATAACAACAGTTTTCCCAGTCCATATGCCCTGTTTCTTTCTCTAGTCTTGCTGCAATAGCTAGGATTTCTAATGCAAAGTCTAAATACAAAGTTAAATAAATGATACTAGTAGCCATGCCATGAAAAAATACTTTTCCTATTTCATCAGTAAACATGGTGTTTGCTTCAAAACATTTTTAGGTATTGATTTTCAGATTAAACTGCCTTTACAAAGACTTAAAAAAAATCATGCAGTAACACTGCAATGTATCAAATAGTTTTCTACAACTACTGATATGATTATGTATTTTTTCTTTGTTACATTATGATGGGGAAATACATTGATTTGTTTTCAAATATTAGAATACTCCTGAATTCCTGAAACCCATTTATCTGGTTGTGATGCACTCAGGTTACCCTTTCTATGTGTCACTGAGCTTATTGGATTTTGTTTAGAAGTTCTATGTCCATGAGGGCTTGATCTGTAATTATCTTTTCTTGTAATATTCTTATCAGACCTTGGTATAATGTTTTTTTTCCCCTTGGGAATGAACTGGAAAATATTCTTCTCTTTCCAGCTCCTAAAAGAATCTGTTAAGGTTGATGCCATTAATTCTTTTAAGAGTTTGGAAGATTTTACTGGAAAGATCATCTAGGGCCTAGAGAGTTTGTCTGACATTTGGCAGGTGGGTCTTTAACAATGATTTCAATTCTTTTTAACAGGTAAAGCTGCATTCAGACTTTCTATTTCTTCTTGTGTTAGTTTTGGCATGTCCGATTTTTCAAGAAATTTTCTATTTCATTTAAATTATCAAATATGTCAGCAAATATCTATTAATAATGCCAAAAATGTCCCCCTTATTAAGGATACATCTCCTAATAAATGTCAAATCAAGTTTCTTAAAATCACTCACTGAATAATAAATTTCTTACAAAATGATATTATATGCTATCTCAATTATTTATGAGTTTCATTTTTTATCAGCCATTCAAAAGTATGTGTTAGCTCAAACTACAATGTAAGGCATTATTCCAGTGCTAGGAATATGTCATTAACTACTACAGAAGTCTAGCTTCATAGAGCTTTCATTTCATAACAAGAGCAGACAATAAGCATGACTGTGATGCGTGTTCTGAGAACTCAATCAGGATAAGGATCTCTGGGGAAGGACAGCAGTCAGAGAAGCCCATGTGGAAGAGATCACATCTGATTAGATTCCAGAATGAACTGAGGGAATGAGCCACAAAAGGATCCTAAAAAAGAACTGCAAAGGCCCTAAGGGATAAGAACGCTTGGCAAGTTCTGGGACGAGCCACAAGGTCAGTCTGACTGTAGAATGATGAGAAGTAGAGAAGCAGAAGATGCACAGGAAATCCAGGTAGGATTTGAGTAAGCGGGGTCCTGAAGAGCATTCTAAATACAATGCGGAAACACTGGCACATAACATAATCTTACTTAGGACTGCTATACTTAGCATGCGTAGAACAGACCTACCTATAAGGGAGACCTGCAAGATTATTCAGGAAACTATCGCAATAATCCAAGCAATGTCTGGTATGGGTTTGGACCCTGTTGACAACACAGGAAGTATGGAGAACATGGTCAGGGTCAGGGCACGTTTTGAAGGTAGAATCAAGACTTACTGATTGGCCTCAGTGAGGGAGATTCAGGAAAGAGAATAGTCAACATAACTCCTGGTTTTTTCACCTGAGTTATCAGGTAAGGGGTGGGCCCATTTCCTGAGATTGAAAATCCTGAGAAAGAATCAAGTCTGCAACAGGAGAAGCTGGAAATCTAGAGACTGCTAAGAAAATACTAAATTCTAGATGTTAGACACACAAGTAAATAAATCTTAGTGGACAAGTAAATAAACAAGTCTGAGTCCCCGATGAATGGTGAACACTTGTAGACATGGGACACACATGCAGATAGATGCCATAGCACAAGACTGGGGAAATCTGTGTAGTTAGGGAGTAACAGTCCCACGCCTGGATCCTGGGAGACTCCAATTTTAAAAGTTGGGAGGAAATTCAGAGCAGGCTAAGGAGTGACCCGCGAGGTAAGAGTTTCAGCTGGACTCCAGTCTTTCTGAATTCTCACCTCCGCTCTCCCAATTTTCCATGTTCACATCAGTTTTTATTTTTTTCCACTTCCAAATGACAAATCCAACCAAAAACTGTCATGTACATTGAAAGAAAATCAGGTGAGATCCAAATGCTACCACAGGGATGCGCTTTCTCACCGTGTCTCTGCCAATGCTCTCTTATACGTTAGGGTTAGCTTTAGTTCCACGGAATAATGACAAGGCTGACCAAGAGTGAATGTTGCTGGATACAAAAGTCACAGATGCCCATCAATCTGCCATTCCTCTGCCAAAAACAAACTAGCTGACTGACTTTTCCTATGAATACATTTTCACAACTTTAAGGCTTTTGTATTAATATTATTAGTTATTATTATTATTTGTAAGTTTTCTAGCAATTCTCTTACACTTATTCTTTTTTCAAAAAAATAGTTTTATTTGACAAAGTTACACAGAGAGATTTTTCATCTACTATTTCACTCCCCAGATGACTGCAACAGCCAGGGCTGGGCCAGGCTGAAACTGAAAGTCAAGAATTTCACTCAGATCTCCTTTGTGAGTAGGAAGGTCATTTTCCTCTGTTTCCCCAGGCCATAAGCAGAGAGCTAGTTCAGAAAAGGAACAGCCAGGACACAATCCAGCTCCTATATGGAATGCCTGTGTTGCAGGTGGCAGCTTTACCCACTACACCACAGCGCCAGCCCCTCAGTCATGTCAATTCTCAAGGAAGTTATTCCTGGAATCAGTCTTCCACTCTGGTCAAACTCCTCCATGCTTGTAACATGCTTCTTCTCAATCTTCTCTTTCTATGCACTGATCTCTCCCCTACACAAACCAAACCTCTCATCCTCCATGATCTCTTCTCAACTACTACAAGGGAAGTGTTAGCTATCCCCTTCCATGGCCATTACAGCAGAGATCACATACTCAAATGGGTCCCAGATTTGACAAATATTTCTTTTTCTATTTGTCACAATATCCCAAGTAGATTACTAAATTCCTGTGAAATAAGATCCATGTATCCATGTTCATATTTCTATCTAATCAACCTTCAACCTGCTCAACCACAAACAAATGGTTCTACACTGAATAAAACTTGAAAAGCAATTGTGTAATTAAGCTACCACCCACCTTTTTTTTTTTTAATTTTACCCTGAGACATGAATGGCACTAGGAGAAAGAGCAATAAGGAAATAATGTTGTTGGTTTACACCATGGACTCTTTTCTATAGATGAGCATCCTTGCTGTGAGGACAGCTTATACTGACTGAGTACACAGTACCCTGAGTACTGGAACTTTGGTTTCCAGCACTGTGGAAGTGCTGGAGGACAGCAAGAGAAATAGGCAGTCACTGCCCTCCTGAAGCTCAGAAATTTCTTCTCCAGCATTGTAACATACCAGTCCATTCTCTTCATAGTACTTTTGGCTTAAAATAAATTTTTAATTTTAATGGAATCAATGTTCTCAATGTTTTCTTAAAGTGGATGTTTTAATATCTTATTTAAGAAGTCCTTCTCCATGAAGATTTTCTCCTATACTACTCAAAGTCTTTATAGCTTCTCCCTTTGTATTTCTTCTTAAACTCTTTGGAAATTGGTTTCTATATATGCACAGTGTGATCATCATATCACATTTTTCATATACATATGTATCCAGTAATCATTATATCACTTATCAGAAAGTCCACCCTTCATCTGTAGAATCCCCTTTGTAATGTACCAAGAGCCCATATGTACAAAGGAGTTCTTCCATGGTTTTCTATGTTGTTTTGCTGGACTTGTTGTTTGTCCTTGAGTCAGGAGCTCACTGCTGTAATTATTGGAGCTTCATATAATTAGATACAATATTCATAGATCAAGTCTTTTGATCTGATTATTTAGAATGCCTTAGCTATTCTCTCTCATTTAAAATGGCTATGATTGTAAATATTTCTACTCCTGTCTTTACATATAAGGAAACCTTAAAAATTTTATGGGAAAAAATGAAATGAAAAGATAATTTTTCCTATATCCAATACCTAACACATCATCTATCCTTTTCAATTGCACTCTCAACATCTATTTAAGACTTGCCTACTCCTCACCCCTCCACCTCTCTCCTAGCCTGAGCCACCACTGCACTTTATTTGAACAACTGAGTGGTCTCTTAATCAGCTGCCCTGCATTCACCTTGGCTGCCTTCCAGTCTGTTCTCCATCCAGCACTGACATCTTTAAAGACGTAAGCTAGCTCTTGTCACTTGTGCTCAGAATCTTCCAACAGCTCCTCCTCCCACTCAGAATGAAAACAAAGTTGTGGAAATGGTTTGAGGCCCTGAATACTCTCCACCACCTCCTTAGCCACTGTTGTGCATCTCAGCCATATTTCCCTTCTGTTCTTCACTCAGGTCAACCACACGCTCACCTCAGGACCTTTGTACTTGCTGAACCCTCTATAGGGCTTATTTTTCCACCTCTAGGTTTCTTTATGACTTACTCCTTACTTCATTCACACCAGGCCTTGAACAATCTAACACAATATCACTACCCTATATATCCATTCTGCCTTCTCAACTAGTTTTATTTTCCTTCATAGCACTTATTATCACCTTATTTTATGTTTATTTCCTTTTTTTTCCTTTAAGGTTATCTGTTTTTCTCCACCAAAATACAAATTTTAGAAGAATAAGAAACCTGCCTGAATTTTGTTCACTGATGCACCACAAGCATTTAGACAGCACCTGGCATCATAGCAACCTCTTGATAATGTTACTGACCAGCGCTGAGGACAGCAAGGAATCCCAGTATAGGAAGCAAGATGGAAAGGGAAGCTCCTTCTGGCTCTGCCATTGGGTGATCTTAACTCCTTGCCTTACAGTTTCCTTGCCCCCTATTCCACCTCCGCAAGGTCATCATTTTCAACCCATTGATTGGGTGTCCAAATCTCAAATCTGATTAGTCCAAAAATCCATCCAGATCTAATGAGCCCCATTGCTGGGGCCAGTACAAAGGGGAATGTTGGCTTACATGCCAAACCTAATCCCCTCTCTAGAAAAGAAAACCTGGAGAATATTAATTCTAACACAAAAACGAGCATCCTCTAATATTACTCTGTCAGAGACAGCATACAACACTTCTCCTAGAATGCCTTCAGAGTCCCAGCAGGTGAAGAAGTCAGGGAAGGTAGGCAGGAGACATCAGAAAGCTGGGGAGCCTACGTCACAACACTGCCGTGACTGGCCAGAGCCAAAGGAGAGAAGTGGCCCCCTGTCGCCAGACTGTCCAATGGTTCAAGAGAATCAGAATCTGCTTTTTAAAGTGAAATCTCCCACTTTTTAAACAGTGGCAACTAACCTCACTTTGGAAAAAGAAAACACAATGTTGATCAAATGCAACATAGCTGCTGACCCAATCTGGCTCAGGGCTACCAGTGTGCAACCACTATTTTACCACATTCTAATTTACCACATTCAAAAGTAACGTGTCCCTAGGATTTAAAGTGAAGATTCTGTTAGCTGGAGTAACCAGGCCTTTCAGACACCTTTCACAACACCTGCTTCTCTCTTCTCCACCAGGCCTGGTAAGAACTCCTACCAACATTAACCATGAAGGGTAAAAGATCCACTGGAAAATATGCAGCCTTTGATTCAGATTCATCTGAATTAAAACCAATGCCACTGCCACTGGGGCTGGTGCAGTGCTGTAGCAGGCTAAACCTCTGCCTGCGGCACTGGCAGTTCATAAGGGCACAAGTTTGTGTTCTGTCTGCTCCATTTCTGATCTAGCTCCTTGTTTATGGCCTGGGAAAGCAGCAGAGGATAGCTCAAGTCCTTAGGCCCCTGCACTTACATGGGAGACAGGAAGAAACACCTCGCTCCTGGTTCCTAGCTGCAGGTCAGCTCAGCTCTAGCCATTGCAATCATTTGAAAAGTGAGCCAGCAGATGGAAGAATTCTCTCCCTCTGTCTGTCTTCTCTCTGTAAAATATGCCTTTAAAATAAAAATAAACAAATCTTTAAAAAAAAAAAAAGATGCTGTCTTCTAGCACTCCTTGGATTTCTAAACCTCATTTTCCTCAGCTATAAAATGGCCAACCTAGAAGGGCTCTAAAGACCTCAGTAAATGTAAGTAAAGGGCCTGCACATAGCAGAGATCCAACACAGATAAAACTACTACCAGGCCCGGTGTAGTAGCCTAGCAGCTGAAGTCCTCGCCTTGTACATGCCAGGATCCCATGTGGGCACTGATTCTAATCCCAACAGCCCCACTTCCCATCCAGCTCCCTGCTTGTGGCCTAGGAAAGCAGTTGATTGGGACCCTGCACCCACGTGGGAGTCATGGAGGAGGCTCTGAGTTCCTGGCTTCAGATCAGCTCAATTCCAGCTGTTGCAGTCACATGGGAAGTGAACCAGTGGACAGAAGATCTTCCTCTTTCTCTCCTCCTCTCTGTATATCAGCCTTCCCAATAAAAGTAAATAAATTTTAAAAAGAACTACTACAAACAATCAAGCAGCTGCTACACAAAAATGTTCATAATAAGGTAATGCCACTTACTCCTCTATGTGGAAAAAGAGAAGGTGCAAATTCATTTAATAAGTAGGATAAGGATGGAAATACAACTCTGCAGAGGCCCAGGACTTCACAGCAATGTAGTTGCTTATAAACCTAACCCAGAATGCCTCAGGTAGTAGAAGCCAGTGCTAATTAAAATTCATAGACATCAATTAACTGATTATTCAAGAACTCTCTCAACTTGTGAAACCATTTTTGTATGTCAATTACAATACAACACTGAATCAAGTAAAGGCATGCCGAGTCTCCAAAGGCCAAGAAACCATTCCTGCAGTTCAGGAGACAGCTGGGGAGTCCAGGTCCTGCTTGCAAAGCATAAGCTGCCCCACTGGGTCCCAGAGCAGTGGACACAGGGTTGGGCCAGGAGCCCTCCAGCCACCCTCCAAGGAAGCACAACAGCTGGTGCATGAGGGCATTTCACACCTCTGAGCCCCTGCCCCTCTCCCTCAAGCTCCCCTGCCATGTACTTGTCAGACAGGAGTCACTCTCAGAAGAGCCAGACACTCTGAGACATAGGCTATTGGGCTGCATGTAGCACATACCTACAAGTCCATGAAACAGAGGGGGTTGTGATTAAACCCCCTATGGCTGAAACCATAGACAGAGCGCTCTGGAGAGGTTCCTCCACCCAGGAGGCTTACAAAGAAAAGAAGTTTGGCTCTGATTACCCAAACGTCTACTACAGCAAAAGCTATGTTTTGTTTTATTATACTTTGTTTTGTTTTTGTTTTTGCTTTTGCCTGATTTGCCTGGGCCTACTACAATTTCTCAGGGCCTTGCAGCTCTGAGTATCAGGCACAGCCATAATCAGCTTCAATCTAAGTCCCAAAAACCAGAAAAGCATCTGCCCACAACCAAGCTTCTCCAAGTAGGCAACTGATCAGTAACTACTTTTTCAGATTTATTCATTTGTTTGAGAAAGAGAGAGAATAGAATCTTCTATCTATCTGTTGGTCCATTCCCCAAATGCCTACAACATCCAGGGCTGCACCAGGCCAAAGCCGGGAGCTAGGAACTCCAGCTGGGTCTCCCACACAGGTGGCAATAACCCAAGTACTTGAGCCATCATCTGCTGCCTCCTAGGAGTATTAACAAAAAGCTGGATCAGAAGTAGAGCAGAAGGGACTCAAACTGGTGTCTATATGGGATGTGATTCTTCCATGCAGCAGCTTAACTCACTAAATGACAATGGCTACTCTAAGTAATCATTTATGCTATTTCTAGATTTTTTAAAAGGGAAGGTCAGAGGTGAGCTGCAGCTCAAGGTTGACCAGGAGTTGACAGTCACTGAGGATCACAGCATATGATTCTCTCAATGTTTATGTATGCGTAAAATATCTTTCAGAATAACACATTTGTCAAAGGAAATGGGGGAGGACGCAGATAGAGCCTGCTAATAGAGCCATGTGATAGTCACTACACTCTGTGCCTAGACACAGAAACATCTGGGAGGTGCTTGGTCTCTCAAAGCAAAGCATAAAAGGTTCATCTCCCAGGGCAGAGATTGTATCTTCTCAGCTTTGTACTCAATGTTTTCAACAAAATGTCCTTTGAAAAACCCCCTAAAACCTTTCAAAACTATTCTGGCAGGATCCAGCTTCCCTTCTTGGCCTATAAACCTTTCTGCCACTGCACGTTATCCCTGCAGCCTCTGCCACAGCAATGGCCTCAACTTCCTGTTCCAAACTATCACGTTGAGCAATGTGATCAGCGGAGAAGCACCCAGGGGTAAACAGATGTCTGGTCCTGGTGATATGCTTGGGGGTAATCCCTCCAAAAGTCATGTGGGAAGTGACTGGACCCTTGGGTGACGTTAGGGAAAGGTTCATATTTTCTACTTCTTCCCAGTTCCTTTGATCTCAATTTGTTCCTAATAAGTTCTTTCTTAGTTGCTTAAAATGGAGTTTCGAAGTTCTATGTTATTATTGGGCTGGATAGTTCTTGATTGTGAGGGCAGTCGTGGACAGAACAGAACAATCTGCAGCATTCACTGGAAGCCAGCAGTGCATCCTGCACCACAACCAAAGACAGCTCCAGGAACTGCCAAACATCCCACGGAGGGCAAAATCACTCCTAGCTGAGTACCATTTGGCCAAAATATACTGAAAAACCAAGACCAATACTGACCAGATAAAACAAAACAAAAATGAGAGTATAAAGCTTACACCACACATAATATTGAGTAACTCAAAATGTGGAAATATGAATTATTTCAGAGACACAAAAAGTAGCAATAGAAAAATTATCTTAGAACATTCATAATTTTATTTTGGCTGTTTTTATTTTGGCTGTTTTTTGGCCTCCAAGATAAATTCTATTTGTTTCCTCCAAATTATTCTGTTTTCAAATCAACGTGATCATTAAAACATTTTGTAGAGCTAATACTATGGCTAAGTGGGTTAAGCTGCCATCTGCAATGGAGCATCGCAACACAGCATCCAAAAACAGGCACTGGTTTGAACCCTAGCCACACCACTTTCAGTCTAGTTCCCTGCTAACAGACCTGGGGAAGCAGCAGCAGATGGTCCAAACCCTTGGGCCCCTACATCCACATGGGAGTGCCAGAAGAAGCTTCAGTTTCCTTGCTTCAGCCTGGTATAACACCAGTATTTGTAACCACTTGGGGTGTAAACTAGAGGCTTCTTTCTCTCTTTTTCTCTCTTTCTCCTTCTCTCTCTCTGTAACTTTGTCTTTCAAATAGATAAATCTTTTTTTTTTTAATGACCCATGTCCTCTTCAAGTGTCACACAATCTGTGTTTAAACTGGAAAGAAAAATTTCCAGTGACCTTCTCAGCACTCCCACGAGATGCACCAGCTCTCCCAAACACACTGAGCAGGTGCAAATGGAGAACAGAACCCCTCAAAAGAACATTTCCCAACAAACTAAGAAACAAGCATTGCCAACATAACCCTCCTGGCTCAGCAAAATGGTCACACTCAGACCCCTTCTTTGCATAGCTATATGAAGGCAGTCTTTCACACTCAATGCCCAGTGCTCCTCGTTCCAAGCCTAAGATTGAGAGAAGAAAGGAAGTGCCAGCTCACCACCACCTCCTACACCTCTGGTTTCCACCTTGACTAGTCCGTGAGGCTGCAGCACACGGAATTCATTAAACATGGGGAGTTTCCCACCCTAGTTAAAATGTATACTCCCTCCCTGGGGAAAAATAATGTGTTTTTCTGATGTGTGTGTATCTGCCACAGCCTATTCTACAGTTGTAGGGGACAGACACACAAAACCGTTCCTCCTGCCCACCCCACAGAACTTCACAAACTCACTCCATGGCTAGCCCACACCTCTACCTCTCACACCCCCAAGAGATGCTCTCTTGTTCTTCCTCTCCAATACTCATGTGCAAGCAGCTGCTGGATGTAGGGGGTTCTGTCTTCTGGGGACCATTCCTTCCAGGATCCATCTTCTGCCACAGCCTGGCTCAGCTGGATCTCCAGTGAGACTCTGGCCATGGCCTCCACCTGGACTCCCTGGAGTCGCATCTGCTTTGGAATTTAGGTTTCATGCTGACAATGGCAAGTTTCTCAAAGGCTCACATCAGGATGGCCTAGAATCCTCTGTGATTTCCATTCCACACCACCAGATGTGATTCTGTCTTCTTTGGAGCCTAGATGTGTGTCCTTGACCCTGGAGGTGGCCAAGCAGGGAAAGGATGAGTACAAAATGCGCCCAGATGGAGGCCTTTGCCAGCTGGATGAAGGATGAAGCGGGGAAGGGAAAGCGAGTATTTGACTGATGTTTCCTTTCAGTTCTGAATTGCTATGATACTGGCAAGCCCCTGGTGTGTGACTCAGGTCCTGTCATCACCTAACCCCAACCTGCTTAAAGAATGATACCACATGATCTCCTACGTGTGCCCCTCATGTGACCTTGCACATGGCTACCCCACTTGTACAGGATGACTTCTTATCTGGTCATCTTTTATCTTTTTCATTATAAAAGTAACAATGCCTGACACAATAAAATAAAACAACAGTGAAGTATCTGAGGTGAAATGTGTCAACCATGAACTCCCATGGGAAGCTATTAGGAGCAGTCAAGGGTATTGGCTTCCTAGTTCTTTTCCATGACAGCTACAAACCCACAGCTTTCAGTTGGCATTCACTCAGCTTACACTTGGCCTTGAAGAAGAGGGCATTTAGTTAACGCATGCCTTGGCTTATTTCTTCAGCATGCCAGGAAGGTAAAGCTAGTTGGTTCACCTGCTTCAGCATCTGCTTTCCACCAATGGGGATATGAAAGGTAGTTCAGGACTCTTGGACTAGAGTAGCTGGTGGCACAGTAAATACCACAAGAGTTCCTACCCAGTGCTTGCTGTTATACTGGAAAGCTCTTTTTTTCTCTACCACAAAGAACATAAAGTTGTGTGGACAGTGGAGGAGATATACAGACCTGTTATGATGGGTATTGTGACACAGTGGGGGTAAGCCATCACCTACAACATCACCATTATATATGGGCTGCAGTTTGAACCCCAGCCACTCTGCTTTTCATCCAGCTCCCTGCTAATGCACCCGAGAAAGCAGCAGAAGATGGTCCAAGCACTTGGATCCTTGCCACTCACACAGGAGACCCAGAAAAGCTCCTGACCCAAGACTTCAGTGGTCAGTGCAGCCATTTGTGGAGTGGACTAGTAGGTGAGATTTCTCTTCCTTTCTGTTACCTCCACCCCAACTTCTCTCTAACTTTGTCTCTCGAGTAAATAAAATAAATCTTTTTTAACACATACCCAAAAAAGACATATCTGTTTACAAAACAATCTTCAGAGACAGGCAGAGACAGTGGTTTAGAATGTGGTTTAGGACTAAACAGTGGTTTAGTTCCATGGGGAGGAACTGGCTCTCACCGGGTTCCTTGAGCTAAACAACTGGGCCTTACTTTCAATGTTCAAAACATGGAGTAATGATAGCACCTGCCTTACAAGGCTACTGTGAAGACTGATGACTTCATATCTGAAAAGCACACAAAATAGTGCACAGCAGGTAGTAACACATGCTATCATCACTGTCCTCATAGCCCTCACAGAATTCCCCAATATAGAATCAATATCCTTTAAAAGGCACCAACTCAAAACTAAATTTTGTTTGCTCTGAATTTTGACCAAAAAGAATAAGCACAGAGAATAAATTCATATGATATTCATCCAAAAGAAACATATTCAGAGGACCCTGTGATTGAAACCTTTATGATGGGAAGAAGTGACCTCATAAAGACCTCAGAGATCAAAAACAGCATTAACACCTCTGTAGCCAAGAATTAAACAACCTTAACAGCCCCTAGCAGTCATTACCTAAGTAAAGTGGGCTGCAAATCTGTTAGAGAATTGTTTTTGCCATGATAATATTTCTAGTAAATTGCTGCCTCTATACTAGAAGTACTGGGGTTGCAGAACCGGCATACTGATGGGCAGATTATTATAGAAACACTATTAAAATGAATTAGATATTATTAAAGATTCAACACTACAACAGCGCCTGATTACAAGAGATTTCAAACTGCACGGCATAATGGGTAGATAAAAGGGCTAATTAAGCCCACTCCTGGAGGATGTCCCTAGGCAGGTCTACCAACCACAGGTAGCACCAGGTCTCCAGGCTCCCTGGGGAACCAGCAAGACCAACTCAGCCACACTACTGCGAAGCTGGAGGGAGGGAAGCGCCGCCGCTTTCCGCCCAGGAAAGGTCATCCGGGGAGAGAGAGACCAGCATCCAGATCCAGTGGAAGCTCCGTTTTCCCTTCTATTCCTCCTGGGGCGGCACCCCTTGTGACTCCTCCTTAGCTTGTATGAGGAAAACCAAATAACCTGCCGTGGATGGGGCGGGAGGGAGGGTTGGAGAAAGCCCTTCCCCCGGGCCAGAGCCGTCTCCACCCGCGGGGAAACAAGCAGCAGCTCGTCCCGCCGCACCGAGGCCACCAGTGTCCCCCTCCCGGCGCACCCCGACCCCGGGCTCCCGCTGGCTCTTCCAGAGTTGCTAGACCAAAAGGCGTCTTGCCAGGCGCCGCTGGCTCTACGCTGCCTTTCCACCTCGCCAACTCACTCACTCACGAGGATGGCAAAGCACCTCACAGCATGGAAAGTGTCGTGGAAATCACGCTGAGGAGATTGGCCCACCTGATCTAAACGTCCACGATAGACGCACAGACACAGGGCAAGAGCGAGAGCCCAAGCTGTCTCCAAGAGCGGCGGCGAGAGGGAACCCGGGCCCCGTGCGCTTGAGCGCACGACCCCTGGAAGGGAAACCTGGAGCAGAGCCACGCCGTGGCACCGGGCGCGCGGCTCGCCAAGCGCATCCTCGCGGCTCAGCCTCCGCCTCCCGCACCTCGCGGATGTCAACAAACCCCACCGCCAAGTGAAACTTTCCGGGCCCCCACGGTCGCGCTGGGTCTCTGCCCTCTCTGCCCGGGGACAGGTGCAGGCCGGGGCTGCAGAGAGGAGGGGGTCCCCCCCGCCCCAGTCCCCGCGATTGTGTAATCGGCGCGCGAGGCGGGGCTGAGGAGCGGGTTCCCTTCCGCGGGACCCGCGGAGCCTGGCCTGGGGACCCCGCGGCTGACCCGGCGCCCTGAGGTGCGGGGAGGCGGGGAAGGGGGGGGATGGGAGACCTGTCGTCCCGCCCCCCGGGACCGCCCCCGGGAGGACGGAGGAGCCGCGGCGCTGACACGGCCCGGAGGGGGCGCCCGCGCGGCCGACGGATCCCGAGGACCAGGGCGCGATGGCTCGGCAGCGCGGCCGGCCTTACCTGCGCGCCGGGCGGGGACGGCGGGAGGCTGCACGGGGATGCCGAACGACCGGAGGCGGGCGGCAGCGCTGGCAGCCACCCGGGCCACAGCATGTGAGGAGCCGCGGCGGCGGCGGCGGCGGCAGCGGCGGCAGCGGCGGGCGTGGGACTGACAGCCCCACGCCCCGCCTCCAGGCCCGAGCCCCGCCCCCGCCGCGGCCGCGCGGCTGGTCCCGCCTCCTCCGCCCACCGCCGGGGTCAAGCTCGGTCCACCGGCGCGGAGGGCGGGGGTCCTCGTTTCCGATTGGCCGGCGAGGCCCCGGCCCCGCCCACTCCCCGCCCGGTCTGCGGCGGGAGGGGGAGGAAGCGCGTGCGCAGTGGGTGCAGAGGGCTGGTTACGAGTCCGGGTGTTCCTTGGTTGATGAACGCGGCTGCTCAGACTTGGTTGCTTATTCAGGAGCTGCCGAATCACCTGAGGAGTGACTTGGCCTTATTCACCGGTGAATGCGTCCGCGGCAGAAATCTAGCCCCAAGTAGACCAGGGTCTGAGCAGAGCACACCCCCGAAGCGAGAAGGCGCCCCCGGCCGGGACCCAGCCCGCGCAGGCCTACGGGTGCTTTGTGCGCGTGGCCATCCAGGGCGAGGTGTGTGCAGAGGAGCCAGGAGTTGTGAGCGAGGTCGGCTCAGATTGGCTGCTGGGAGAGGGCAAGGGATGCTGAAGAAAGTGCCCTTCCTCTCCTGGCGCCTCCGTCCTTCTTCCCGCCCAGCCTCTACTCTGGCTCAGTGCCCTCAGCCTGTGGACAAGACCGAGTTATACACACACACACACACACACACACACGGACACGCACACGAAAATCAGTGACCAACCCAACACTCTCACTTGGGCCCAGGAACAGGATTGGAAACTTGGTTAGGCATGTTCACAGCAGCAGAAAGAACAAATAACCAGATATCCATTGGTTGATGATGGATGGATAAACATTTGTGTTATGTGTAGAATGGAGTAATACTCATAAAACAAAGAAAAACAAAACAAAACACGGAGTTCTGATCCATGCTGCAAGGTAGATGGGCCTTGAAGACCAGGCTAAATGGAAGAAGCCCCTGCATCCAAGAACCGATTGCATGAAATGGTCCCGAATAGGACACTTGTGGGCTGGAAGGGAGGAGGAATGAGTGGCAATGAATGAGTACAGAGCATCTTTCAGAGGTGAAGAAAATGCTGGCAAATTAAATAGTTTGTGGACATACTTTTAAAGCCACTGAATTGTGTGCTTTAACACATGTTTTGACACATGAATGTCTTCAGAAATCAACAGCAACAAAAATCCTGGCTCCCTGGACGCTGTACCCCTTCCAACTGCCATACACTTAACCAGCCCTTCTCATTGAAGATTCTGGCAAGAGGGACCCTCATGAATCCTCCCCTACTTCCTTCTGTTCATTTATGCAGACCACTCCCCAGATTGCAGCCTCTCCCATCTCCTGAGCTCAAGCCCATCCTATCCTGTACTGTGTCCCTGCTGCTTCTCCCTTCCAGCCTTTGATTGGCCAGCCTGTTTTAATGTTGGTGTTTTCATGACTACTTTTGAAATTCTCTCTAGGTCATATCACCCATTCCCATGAGTTCCTTTGCTGTGCTTCAGATTCTAACACCTGCTTGATGTCCCACAGGTTCCTCCAAATTGGTATGGACAAAGCAATCCCTCATCTCCATTTCCCCTCCCCACTCCTCCCTCCACTGTTGACGTCTCCGAGCAGGAGCCAGGAATTTTCTCCAGTCCTGCCCTTTCCCTTCTTCTACTGCCATTTGCCCATCTTGAAAAGTTTCTTAAGTCTGTACCTATCCCAGACATAGCCCCAACCGTATTCTTTTGAGCTTTTTAATTCTCTTTTTCTTTTGTCACCTTCAAATCCCACTACCAAACAGCCGTGGAAATGGATACCTATTGCTTCATCTGGCTAAGTCAGCCTTCTTTCTTGTGCTGGGAACACCCTGATGTTGCTTTGGAAGCCACCTTCCCGACCGAGGAGCCATTTCTGTTCCAGAGCCTGCCTCTTTTAGATCTTTCCTTCCTGTTGCTGAACCAACCTGCATCTCTCCAGTACATTCCTCTGTGGCCGTAGACTCTGATGCAGAAACAGATGGAAGACATGGATCAAGGAGTCACAGGCCTTATGTAGGAGCCTCCCAGCTCCATAACACAAGCCCCAAGACCCTCAGTGAACAACGCCTGCGTCCTCCCACCACCTTCCGAATTATTTGGTGTTTTGTGTGAATCCACATCAAGGCTTCATACCTCTGCGTTCATGAGCCTCCTTTGCCCCTGCCCAGCTTTCTTCAGAAAGACTTCCCTGCCCCCAGAAAGTCTGCCTTACTCTGTGTCCACACAGCACAGTCTTCCTCCAACTAGTACTGCACTCACCGGGTGCTATTGAATCATCCCCTTCATTATCCACTTCTTTCACTAAACTTGGAGCTCTCCAAGGGCTGACCCTTTCTCAGGGCCGTTGGTGCTTGGCACAGCACCTCGTATGTGGCAGGTGCTGAGAGCTTTCTTCTCCACCTAGCTAACTCCTGAGTAAGACAGAGGAA
This sequence comes from Ochotona curzoniae, assembly GCF_017591425.1. Lineage (NCBI taxonomy): Eukaryota > Metazoa > Chordata > Mammalia > Lagomorpha > Ochotonidae > Ochotona > Ochotona curzoniae. The sequence continues at coordinate 11,382,401 of NW_024465451.1, forward strand.
CCTCACAGAGAGACATGAATAAGCATTTTGAAAGGGGAACATTGAGCCTGCGGCATCAACACTAGATTGCCTCAAAACTTTGCCATAATTCTGGAAAACATTCCAGAGCACTGCCAAAACCTCAGTTTAAAACTGCAGGACATTCATTTGCATGCTAGTTCTTATTCTCTAAAGCCTGCTTCCTTCCTCCCGCAAGCCTTCATGCTCTAGTGGGATGCAGCATTTAATAACTGAAACACTTGTGTTTTCATTATTGTGACTAAATGGCAAGGTGTGTTTGCACATATTTTGGATCATAATTGGGGAATGAGCAGGACCAAGCCCATGCAGTTTCCTTTGAAAATGCATCAATTCAAACTGAAGATCTGTCCTTCCCTACAACTCTAATGCTTGTTGTGATGCATGATTTTAAATGAAATTACATAATCATCCATATGCAAATACTGAGAAGAGTTCAGTCCCATCTTGGCTGTGGCAGCTGCCTGACCTTGGGGAGGTCACTGCCTTCATCTTTCCCAGGACTCATTCCTCCATTCTCCCACTCTTGGTACCCCCAAACCACTTTGTCACCATTCTAACCTGACCCAAAACTCTGTGAGTTGGGCCTGATGCATGTAAAGCCTTGTTCTGTTCCACCTTCAAAGATACAGAAATTAGTTCAAGGGCAGGCAGGAAGCCCAGTGAGGGCAATGAGATTTGAGACAACACTTGTAAGGGATGCTGACAAAGAAAAGATGTTTCTGCCTGCTGTAGCTCTTATGAATGCTACAAGATCTAGAATTAATGAAGTTGCATGAGACCGCAAATGCAGAGTTGCAAGGCAGTAGAAGAATACTGAAGAAGGTGGAATGGGAGAAGGGAGAAGAGCCAGAACCTCAGTTGAATTGTTGAGCATGAGCAGATAGGCCGAGTTGATGTACCTCTGTGCTCTGTACTCTTGCATTCTATGAACTCACAAATTAGCATTTTAGTTTCAGTTGTTTAGTTTTTTATCTGTAGAAAAAAGTATTCTAGCAGTAGCAACTACTTTCAACTTCTATTTTCTTACAAATAAAATAAAGGTTCTAGTTCTTAGCTTTCTATGAGTCTCTAAAGGGTACATGCAGCTATAAACATGTCATAGATTATCTGTTAAGGAAAGCAGGACCATCAAGTTCAATCCAACCAGATAGCTGAGTCTGAGATGTAGAAATCCTTAATCTTCACTAAGAATTACCCTAATCCTAGCCTAACCCCTAAAGCTTTGGCTTCAGCCACCCCTTGCTATGCTCTGAGACGAGATGGCTACAGGGGACAGTACTATGTATGGGAAGGAAGCATACAAGTTGGTCTTGCTGTAGAAGACTGGATTTAATCACAGGCTCGTTATCACTGGGGTCTTTTGGCCTTGGACCCCTTGGACAGATTACAATCTCTTCTGCCTAACCTCTTTGACTTGAGTCTGTCCTGAGCGTTTCTGTCTGCCTTCTCTCTCCCCAGATCCAGCCCCCAAATCCCTATGTCACTTTCCAGTATTCCTTCATATCTGCATGCCCAATTCTGACCACTTACACTCAGCTGCAAGTGGTGAGAAATTAGCCAGGCAACTCCAGAGCCTGCATCAACAGGGCCTAGAGGAAGAAGACCAGGGATGGATATTTAGTGGAGACTCACTTACCAAAAGGGATTAGGCATCTCAGAGGCCCCAAGGTTTGAGCAAATTGTTTGATACATTGCACTGACAATTATGTGTAAAAGGCTTCATTCACTTGGCATTCTCGATATATAACCTTTTTAAAGCAATTCATTTGAACATGAAACCGTAATAACCAGCATCCTAATTTAAAAAAGCATTATCTGAATTCCTAGCACATATTGTCTTGGGACACCAAGGCCATATCCTGTGGCATTAGTGCCTCAGGAAGAGGTGATATGGATGGAATCTTGATTGCTTTCTGGATATAGACATTAAGAGCATTCTGCCAGTTAAGTTTGTTCCTTGCTCTGGCTTTGCAAGAGCTGTAGGAAAACTCTTCAGATCAGTTGATGCATTTCACATTTTATGAACAGTCTCAACATACAGACGACTGAGGCCATGGCCCTGTTCTTCAGATGCTTGGAAGTAGGGTAAGAAGGAGAAACTCCATGAGTCAGGACTCAGTGGGATAGATCAGCCCACGTGACTGCCATGAAGAAACCTCAGTGAAGGATTTGCTTCCAGAGGGGTGGGCAGGGATCACGGATGCCAACAACAGGAACTATTACCATCCATCAGGATGAAGGTGCAGACAAAGGCTGCAGGTGCTGCTGTCCATGAGAGATCCAGTCTCTGAGAGAAGAGTGGCTTCCAGGCAGGAGTCCCTGGAAGTGCAGTGGGAGTGTGGGGTGCAGTGTACTTCTGCCTCTCTTGTCTCCCATGCTCTAATCTCTCCCTGGCCCCCTGGGAAAGTGTCTAGCAATTGAATCCTTATGCTGCTGCCTGAAAAAGACCAGCCTCCAGAGAAAGGAACAGGCTGAGAAGGGTGGAGATCAGGTGAGCCATCAGCCCAGCCTACCCGTTGCCATCCAGTTTCCTCTTTGTCCTTCATTTAAACAACGAAAACCTGTCCCAAGCACAGGGAGAAGCAAGCATCATCAGCCCCTCTGATCGTTTCACGAATGCCCGCCTCAGAACCTAGATTGTGAGTTTGACTGCCACCAGCATAAACTAGTAAGGAAAGGTAAAGGGAGATGGGGGGGATGAACAATCATAAAACAAGTGAGGTAGTGATGGTACTTTCTTCTGTAAGGCATCCTGAGGCCAAAGCGTTCTTTTGTCATCACCAGTTCTGTGTTCACCTTATCCTCATCCTCTACTAAGACCCTCAGAGACCAGGGACACCCAACCTTCTGCCTAAACAGCTGAGCCCTTTCCAGTTTCCAGTTTTCCATTGACCTTTGTTATGGAACTGAAAGTTCTATCAATTGATCCCATAGCCCCCCTGGGCTTCAGACACAGTCCTCCAGCCTAATTATATAATAGCAACCCTACCTCCCCCTGCTGGCCATGGAGTGTTCCCACCTTCCTTTCTGTGATTTTGAGAAACCCCAGAATTACTAGGGACAGGCTCAGCTTCCAGTTACTCAGGATCATGGCTGTGTTCCTTGGTCAGTTCCTGAGAAAATGACACTCCCAACTCTGTCAAGCCTATGGTCATGAAGACGGAAAGCCAAAGTTCTGCTTGAGTGAAATAGGAGCCTTAAGAGAGGGGCCACTCCTGACTCTTCTCATTGAGTCCTAGCTGCTACGTTCTTGCTGTGAAGGAGACAACACAAGATTCTGACAGAGACTCTAAGCGCATACCATGTCCTGTAGACGAGCTCAGCTGGCCTAGTGAACACCCTGCTGCAGATACCTTCAGAGCCCTGTGTTGGAAATGACAAAGATGCAGTCACCTCCGTTCCAGGGTGACGGTGAAGAATGGGGCTGCCCAGTAGTCTGAAACACTTACTTTGCCAGTGCTGTGTAAGAAAGAATTGCAGCCCTGAGCTTCCTAAGCTAATCTACGTTAGGGCCTTCTGTCACATCATTTTCACATTGCCATAGTACTGCAACTTCCACTTCTAGCATGACCATTACTATGCTCTTTCTGGTAAAATTGCTAGGAGGATGGCAAGGAAGAGAAGAGCTCCAGCTGTATAACCTTGGCTTGAATAGCTATTTCCCATTCCACATCAACAATCCTGTGCTTCTGAGAACTACCCCATGTTCCAGTGTTCAGCACAATTTCCCATGGGCTCTCCCTCTCTGGTGGGAAGCACTAGAGAAAGGGGAAGTCTCTAGAAGCCAGTGGAACTACCTCTACCTGTCTTGAATTACTCCCTGTTCCTTCCAAGACCCATTGCTGCCCCAGTGTAAACGCAAAAGCTCTCCCACCTCCTCCCCAGTGCATTCCTGTTTTGCATGACACCGACTGAATACTTCCAAGGTCCCCAGGTCATTTTGTTGCCTTTCCTGGACTTTTCCAATCCACTGACTTACCCCTTTGGGGTGTCAGTGTGAGCTCCCAGCCTGTGCTGAGCGAGGTTGCAGAAGAGGCCAGGCCAGGGGAGGGAAGGAGTAAGAACAATAGAAGGGCCATTCCATGTTGCAGGATCCCATGAATGTGGAATTTCCAGGGTAGGCCATTTTGGAGAGACAAAATGCAGGTTAATGGTTTCTAGGGTTAGGGTGAGAAGGGAGGCAGAAAATTAGATAGGCACTGCTTCATGGTTTAGAGTTCCTTTTAGGATTGTAAAGATGTTCTAGAAGAGAGTGGGGATGCTTGCATAACATTGCTACTGAATTTTGTACTCTAAACTAGATAAATGGCTGGATTTCATGCTATGTGCATTTATCATGATAAAAAACGGTAAGGCTTCTGGATTATTCTAATTGAGATGAGAAAATGCTACACGGTGTAGGGGTGGAAGGGTGAATATGGAAGTAACTGAAGTAAACAGAACAGTAGAGGAATAGTTTGACCTTGTGGTCCCCCTAGAACACCTGTCCCCTTGCACAGGGCAGTGATGGGATGCTGGAGAGAGCAGTCAAGCTGTACAGTGTTCCTAGCTTTCTTGACTGCCACAGTGTTTTCAAGGCTTTTTGTTCCTTTGCCTAGTTTGGTTCACTCAGTATTCCAGGAGAAGGAGGGGGGAAGGGAAATCCCACAGGAAGAAACCATGTTCTGTAAATCTCAGTTCTAGCTAGAGGTCATGTCTCTGGGCCCTGTGACACACACACCCTGCGACCCCTGCCCAGTTCCACCTCAGATTCATCTGAGCTGAGGAACTGCTCTCAGCTTCTCACTCATCGTCCTTCTCCTGCCCCAGGGATCTGGAATGTTGCAGAGCAGGGCAGCGTCATGGTTGATAGCAGGTGGGAGACCACTCAGAAGACCTGAGTCACCCAGCCTGAGAGTCCACTGGCAATGACACTGTGTGAATTCTGGGGCTATGACATTGAGTGTCCAGGAGCAGCATTTTACCAGAATGATCCTGTGGGATGATCCTAGCTGTGGGAGAAACTGCCTGACCTCCTGTTCTGGTGAATTCCCCAGCCCCACTTCAATTCCCAAGCTACTGGGTATTCCAATAAATTCCTTGAGCGCTCAAATCAGCTGGAACTTATGTCTGCTACTGATAACTAAGAGGCTTGTTACACTGATGTCGCCTCACCTTCTCTTTCAAAACATTCTGCACCTCGGTTAAGTGCCTAAGGCTCCTTGCAAAATGTCTGCACCTTCATTCTTGTGCATGTATATATTTCACTTTGAGCAACACAGATGTGAAAACAAAATACATTTCTGTACACTGGGATATTGTAACTGTGGTGATGTGCAGACAGAGCATTGTTCTAGCAATTAGAAGATCAAGCCATGGCTGTTTGTGCAACCTTGGGCGACTCTGTTCCTTCTCCATTCGGGCTAGGATGAACTGCCAGAACTTGTTTCTAGTGCTTAAGATTGTGTGATTCTGGGAATACAAAAGAATGATATATGTGAGCGTCACGTCTGGAAATCAAACTATGCTCTCTTCTGAGGAAAATGTGTCTACCTTAGCATGGTACAGCAAGACCTCTTCAACTATTGGGCTTTACTTCAGTGACTCAATAATGCACAACCACAGACACAAACAGCCCTTTACAGCCCATGTAGGCAAGCAGCTACACTCACACCCCTGCTCTTCCCACGGGGCATGCCATCTGCAAAAAGTCTTGCTAATGAGAGCTCATACTTCCACAACACTGTTGTAAGAGTTTTTGCATATGTTACCTCCTAACAATCTCAAAACCTTGAAATAACCTCTTGAAGTACTATGATTATCCCATGTTACCAGTGAAGAAATAGAAACACACAGAAGTCAGGCGAGTTACTCAGAGCCACACTGATGGTAAATAGCAGAACCAGTTCTCTAACACAGATCATGCGGCTCCAGAATCTGACCACCTTCTTTATGAGCGGGCAGGTGGGGGGAGTGTATGGAAGTTCACTCTTTGAGTCACTTCATGCTCTTCGATGGCACTTAGTACTCTTACAGAATCCAGGCTTTGGGTAACACACTAGATGAGCAAAACTATTTATAAATCAATTCAACCTCCAGCCAGCTTTACAAACAGAGAAGCAATGAGACAGGACTGTCAGGTTCATCGTCCACACCATTATGTTCAACAGTAGTATTGTCGTTTCAAAATGGCGATTGTAGAGCTGTGATTCTCTGTATTGGGAAGCTTCTGATTACCCTTTGCCCTCCCAAAAGCCAAATCCAATTTTGATCAACCAGGAAGTACTGGGGCTGCCCTGGGAGGAAGTGTGAGACTCCCTTCCCCATTACAAAACTTTCTCAAAAGGATTTGGAAGGAAATCCCAGTACTTCCTGTCCCCAGAAAGCCAAGACTCACATCCTTGTTCACAAATGAAAGCTTCCAACTCTTACCCTGACTTCAGAGGTTGAACAAAGCTGTCCAGCCTTTGTTCTGTGAGGGGACTTCATGGCCTGGCTGTATATGTCCTTGGGCAAAATATCACCACTCCTAGTGAGCAACCTTCCCTGCAACCTGTACTCACTCAGCCACTACGGAAAGCAGGGAATACTTGAGGCATTAGTGCAATGGGTGAGTCTGGAGAAAGTGGTTCTCAGCCTAGTTGAAGAGTTAGCAACTGACTTTCACACTAGAGTGTACACCCACCTCCGGATCCTGCTAACCCATGGGAGTTGTGGGAGGGGGATAGAGAGGCATAGGGATTTGGAAAAGTGAGTTTCAAAATATCTCTCCCAAACGCAGATATTTGGCCTAACAATTAAGATTTGGGTTGGAACAGCCAAGTCCTGACTTTGTTCCTTTATGTTAATTGTCACCCTGAAAGGCAGCAGTGATAGCTTAAATTGTTGTGCACCTGCACCCAAATGTGAGAAACCCAGATTGAGTCCCCATCTCCTTCAGCTTTAACCTGGCCTAGCCTCAGCTGTCATGAGCATATGGGAAGTAAACCCGGTATGACGTGTCAAATCTCTCTCTCCCACCCTCTCCTTATCAAATTAATTTTTAAAGACAATACAAATTCAATTTAAAAAAAAAAAAAAACAACCTCAGGAACAAGATGGCACAGCAGGTTGAGCTACCACCAGTCTTCCATATCAGGGCAACAATTCAAGTCCAAACTGCTCTGCTTCCCCACCAAGCTTCCTGCTAATGTATTTGAGAAATTAGTAAAAAATGTTCCAAATGTTGGTGCCCCTCCCACATGTGTGGGAGACCCAGATGGAGTTCCAGGCTCCTGGCTTCAGTCTGGCTCAACCTTGGTTATTGTGGGCATTTATGGAATGGAGCAGTGAATGGAAAAAATCTGTGTTTTTCTTTCTGCTTTTCAAATTAATAAAAAAAAAATAATGTCTGTTGCAGATATTTGTTCTTTCAGAATCATTCAAAGTGCTGATGTCTGAGCCTATTTTGGACCCTGATACTCTGTGAAGTTCATTAACACATTGTCAAGTCACCAGCCCTTCTCAGAGCCTGGCTCAGGTGATACGGAGAACAGGACTCCCGTGGACACGACCCCTGCCCCCAATACCCAGATTCTCTTGACCTGCTTGCAGCAGATGGACAAGCAAGCCTGCAACAAGGAGCCGGAACACATGGGAGCCTTCCCTGAACTCAGTGTCCCTCATGGGGACTTCTTTTACTGGATTCTGTGCCTTCTTGGCAAAGCTCCTATCTCCTGATGATCACATACAACACTACCATAAACCTCAGAGAAGACCTGGTCCAGGAGCAGCTATCTGAGGCCAAGCAAATACCCCTCCCAGGCACTCATCTGCCCCAGCCCCACATTCTTACATTGCTCTGCCCAAAGATCCTCTTAATGAGGAACCACATTCAGGCATCAGTGATGTGTCATTAATATTCATGGATAACATTTATAAAAACCTTTATTTCCATCTTTTGTTTCTGTTGGGGAGGTTGTCTTAGAATGGCCAGAATTCCCAATTCCTGTTTATTCTATCCAGGCCTCTATTCTCAGAGTATTTTCCTTTTGGCTTCTGTTATTTCATGAAGATTGGCAAGGAAAGTTGGTTCTGCTCCTGTCCAAGTGTTAAATGGATACTCATGTGTCTCTTTGCCACATTTGGGATAATTGATTTTATTGCAGATAGGATTTTTTTTCTTTTTCCCCCCCTCTGCATGCAAATGTGATATCCTTTGAGTGTTTGCATAATAGCAGTAATTCTTTCATTTGTACAAAAGGACATGCATTATTTTGGCAGCTAGATGGAGCTTTGATGGAGAGATTATTACATTTCCAAAAGCAAGGAGAATAAATCAGAATTTAGCCAGACTCTGACTTAACTCCCCTCCCCCAACTCCAAGGCTCATGAGCCAAATGCCTTTCATGGCACTTTCCTCTCAGACATCAAACCTTGCAGAACAGTGGCCTCTTGCAGGCCAGTGGCCTCTTGCAGGCTGGCTTCTGTACTCCGCCTGCCTTTGCCTTTCTCCCTGGAACCTCTCAGCTGGCTTTGCCTCAGTTTCTGCTGGGGTCTGGTCAGTAGGAGACAGGAGCACTAGAATGGAGGATGGGAGTAGAAAAAAGGAGGACTGCTGACTCCCCACACTCCCTGCCTTGCCCATGTGCTCCTGCTGCCCCTCACCCACAACTGGGCAGTAGCATGGCCAAGTTCAGTTCTCAAGGAACTCTGGTGATCCCTTTCCATCTCGCTGCTTCAGGCTAGATCTTGGAGCCTTCACCACCCCGTGTTGACCGACTCTGCCCACACCTGTGTTCTGTTGACCCTTTAAAGAGCACCCTCTCTTTCCTCCCCTCATACTCCTGACATTTCACTCCCCTTTCCAGATTCCCCAACCACTACCCAGCAACAAAAAACTAAACCAAAATGAAATAAAACAAAAATTGCACATGCTGAGAAGTAACAAGGAAGCTCTAGGTCACTGGTAATATGGGCATCACCTGTGTCGTTTAGCCAGCCTGCAAAGCAGAGGCCATTTTTCTGTGTATTCCTAGGTTCATTGCAGTCTCATATTTAGCGATTAGTGGGTTCACCTGCCTGTCACCTAGCACTTTCTTTGGGTCACAGATCCCTCATTTTACAGGATAAGCTTCCTCTTTGCTTCTCTTGGTTCATATGACTTGGGTGGAGCCATTCTTCCTTTCACTCCAGAAGAATCATAAGGCCGAGGCCTCCTGCTCGGTCAATCAGGGCTCCTTTTCCACCACGCTGCAGGGATTGGTATGGAAGGTGGAGGGAGGACATGTGATCTAAGCCAGGCTAAGGAAATACAACTGGATGAAATTCTTGGGCTTTTAATGGAACAAATGGGGAAAGGCAGAGCCTTTCTGGGAGCTGAAGAGCCACAGAGGAAACGGGAACAAAGAGAGGAAAGCCAGGCTGCCTGAATCTGGCTCATGCCTGCCCTTACATTTGCAGTCACATGAGCAGGGAGTTCGGTCTTGGTGTCTGCTTAGCCTGGGCTTCTCTCCTGCAGGCATTCTTGCTGGTACATTGGTGGTAGATCTTCTTCATGTGCTAAGAACCACCACAGGCTGGGCAAGGGTGGGGGCAGAGAGGAAAACAGAATTGAACATTTCTGGAGCACTCATGGTGTGTTCTAGAACAGAGCACATGCAAATGTAGGTTAATTTATTTCATCCTCAAAATAACTTTGCTCAGCTAAGTTGAGGAACTTGCCAACTGCTACACAATTAGCAAATGGCAGACTTAAGTTCAAACCAAGGACAGTCTGCTTGTAAAGTTAGATACTTGCTCCACTGTAATGTGCCACTGTTATCACCATGATCTTCATTCTCTTTCTCCTCACCATTAGCATCACCATCATATTTGGGAAGCTCACTGAGGATCTAGGCCAGAGGGGCAGAAAACTGAATGCTCCAGCTACCAGAAAACACAGAATATGCAAACATACATAACAGTGTACATGAGTCTATAGCGTAGAGTGGGGAGTGTTCAGATGAATGAAGAGAAGCAGACATTGTGGAGAGAAAGGTTACTTCCTCCGTGAAGTCCTGGAAGAGCAGAGGGGAAACCAAAGACAGAAGAGAGCCTGGACCAGGCAGCAAGGATAAGAATATAAAACCACAAAAAGGGCCAGTCTGCATGTGAACAAGCTAACATCACTCTCCCAGGTCTCCAGGGTTCTGTCCTTGGCACCTTCTCTATTTTTTCATGAGGCTGTCTTGGTGATGACAAGGTAGCTGATAAGTGCCACTCACCATGGCACTTGGCCAAGTCCCTCCAAACCTCAGAGCAGAGAAAAGAGAGTTACTGAGTCTTGCAGTGTGAACACACCTGCTCCTTCTCAGGGGAGTTCATTCCGAAGACCCGGAAGAAGGCGCCCTAGCTGCTGGCTTGAATTTGAGCAGGTCCTTCAAGTGCCAGCATGCCTGGGCTCCTACCAGCTCCTGCGTGCTAACATCGTAGTTTGTCCCAAATTTGGTGTGACTTGAGCTTTGGAGTCACAGCCCTTTTCCTCTCAGCAGAAACTCTACCACCCCATCACCAAGTTATTGCATCACCTTGACTGAGGGGCAGGCATTCAGTCCATGCCCCATTTTATAGCACACTTGCTCCTTATGTCCGTTCACAAAAGGTTTCACTCTGATGCTAAACCAGATACGCCGAGCCCTGCATGGTGGCAGTGTCACCCCTGCCCCCATCAGCGTGTCTGCCAACTGAGATGCGCTGAACTTCAGTGCGCTATTTTTACAAGCAAGTTAAATAAGGTGCTTTTAAAGTCGACTCCCCTGGGATTGTACTGAGTCCCCAGGATCTTGGTTTCATGAGCCACACAGGGACCAAGGAGGTTAGCTTTAATTGTTTAACTAGGCCACTTAAACCGCCCAAATCTGATAGGGCAATATTTTTAGACATTGCATCATCGCATAGTTAAACTGTGTGTCTCAGATTGAGATCATCCTTCAGTTTGTTGGGATTTTTTTTTTTAAAATCAAGAAGGGAAGACACGGCTGATCCATTCCTTAACAGAAAGACACAGAGTGAGGCAATGTTCATACGCTAACCTTTAGTGGCACCAAAGACAAAAACTCAAAATTCTCTCCTGGCAAGATTTTCCATTCAAATTTGAAGGTGATATTTTGGCCATGGGAGACGGGACAAATTTGATGAAAATTACTAGCCTGGAAAACTGAATCAAATCCAATTTTCACCATAAAATGGATGTGGTTAGATACAACCTTATTGTTCCCACAGTGCAAGCTGATGTGAAAACACTGTTTGGACTACACATAACACATTGAAAAAGAGTTTCTTGTGCTGTTTTTTTTTGGGGGGGGGAGGTGAACTTTCTATTTGTATCATAACCTTATGATTCAGTTGTTTTATTTATGCAAGCTCATTAAATCCTCATGATTAATTATCACAGTAACAATGACTACCATGAATTATGTGCTCCCTGAGTGAGTGTGTATTTGGGGGTGCTGTGCATAAGTATTTCAGGTGTCTTAACATCATTTAATCTTCGAACAAGCCTATCTGTTTGTATTAGTACTGTCACCACACTGAAGAGGAGGAAGCTGAGAGTTAAAAGGTTGGGGAAATTGCCCAGAACTGGGACAATGCCAAGACCACAGGATTCTCAAGGATCCCCAATCCCCGAGGACTTGCCAGAGGCTTACTTCTGCTGACACAGGATTGTGGGCACTCTTTATTCCTTTCTGGGTGCAAGTCACCGAGTTGTTGAAATGGTTGTGCTAGGGAGAGGTGCCATGCATGGCAAGGCATGCAGAACCTCTCAGCACAACAACAGATATTTACGTTACCCCATTTTATTGAGACAATAAAAGCGCTTTGTGCAGTTTGGGATCTTGTTTTATAGTAAACACAAATAAAGTTATTTTAATGTAAAGTATTGCCTTAGGCATAAATTTGCGTCACTATAAGGTTAGCTTTCTGCAACTAAACTTTCAAGATTTTACGAGTAAAATGAAGAACTTTTCAGATAGATTGAACATCCCAGTCAAGAGGAGGCATCGTGGATGAGCACTTTGGTCCACACCCTAGTCTGCAAACTCTCGGTGGCAGCAGAGAACATTAGCAGTGGGAGTAGACAAACATCTTCACTGATTAGAACTGGCAAATTATTAGAACTAGGGGTAGCACTGGTGTGAATCCTGGCCCTTCCACTTGTGATTCAGCTTCCTACTAAGGCGCCTGGGAGGCAGCATGTGACCCAGTTAGGTAGGTAGATCTCTTCCACTCACAGGAGAGTTCTCAATCGAATTCTGGGATCCTGGTTTAGGCCATAGCCCAGATGAGGCTGTGGCAAGCATTTGGGAAATGATCCAGTAGAAAGAAGATGCTTCTCTCTGAGTCTGTCTGACTTTCAAATAAATAGAAATAAGCATTTTTAATTGAAAAAAAAAGTAATTAAAAAATTTAAATTTCAAAAGATAAATTCTAGATCATCTCCAAAGAATATAATGATTTAAGAAATGTGGCTGTGGGACAGGCACACACACAGAATGTATTCTGGAGTGACGATGACATGACTTTCACATGGTGGCTAACAGGCATGAAGGCGCAATGAAAAGCTCCAATGTCTGTCTGGGAGATGTTCCCAAAACAGAAGAGAAGGAAATGAAGAAGCAGAGCCTGGAGAGATTAGAGCTGAGACTTTAGTGAATATAGAAGATGTGCATCCTGGGATGGAAAGGACACTGCATGGAGCCTGACATGGCACAGCAAAAGAGCAGTTCAGCAGAGATAGAAGAAACTGGACAGAAACACGACGTGCACAGAAGGTATCAAATGAGCTGGCAGCAGACTTCACTGTGACTAGCAGCAGTGTTAAAATGTTAAAGGAAGGGGCAGGCACCGGTGCTGGGATAAGGCCACGGCTTTGAATGCCCACCGTCCATATCAGTGTGCCTAGATTGGAGTCTTGGCTCTGTTCCAGGTTCCAGCTTCCTGCTAAGGCACAACCTGGAAAGTACAGGTCAATAGCCTAGTAGCTAAAGTCCTTGCCTTGCATGCTGGGGTCCCATATGGGCAACAGTTTGTGTCCCAGCAGCCCCACCTCCCATTAGGTTCCCTGCTTGTGGCCTGGGAAAACAGCTGAGGATAGTCCAAAGCCTTGGGACCCTGCACCTGCTCCTAGCACCTGGCTTTGGACTGGCTCAGCTCTGGCCATTTGGGGCATGAATCAGCAGATGGAAGATCTTCCTCTCTGTTTCTCCTTTTCTTTGTGTATCTAATTTTCCAATAAAAGTAAATCTTTTTTTAAAAAATGACATTTTCAGAATCACAAAGATTAAATGAGTTCCCCACACTCGCATCCACACTGATGTGCTTCGTAAAGGATGCACTTCACTAAATGAAATGTGAAGCCTCAAAAAAGATAAGGGAGAAAAGCTAACGGAAGCAATCATAACAAATTAAATGTATTTGTTGAAATATTTTAATTTAAATAGAACACACTAAAGCCATAAGGAAACTACAAAAAGAATATATAAAAAGTCAACAGAGGAAAAAATTTATTTTAAAAAATAACCTATTAATCTGCTAAAAATCCCAAAAAAAGAACTGGAGAAAGACAAGGAAAATCTCAATAAAGAAAAAGCAGAAAAAGCTGAATATAAGCTAATTTTTAACAAACAAAAGTAATTGAACTAAATGCATCTATTTTAAAACAGAGATTAACATGTTCGACTGAATTTTAAAATTCAGCAACTTGCTGAGTATACAACACACATCTAAAACAAATTTAAGTAAGAATTCTGACAATAAAGATATTTTAAAATTGAATCTTATAGTCACCCAATCAAAGCTTAGAGGGTGACATTAAGTTAACACAAAATGAAAAAAAAAATGTCATGGGAAATTAACAGGGCATTACATAGATATAATTTTATATCCAGGAGGATATAAAATCATGGCTTTTTGTGGATCTAAAACTGCCCCTTCAAAATATTCAAAGAAAAATACACGGGTTTACAGGGGACAATGAAATCATCCAGATCAGCACCCCAGAGTTTTCAAACAGTTTTCTTGGAAACCGATAGGGTCACCTCAGCAATCAGACAAGTCTTACCAAGGACATGCAAATCAGAAACGAGAACGTTAAAGGACCTCTGTTGCAGAGAGCAACACAAGTGTTGGACATTAGGAGGAGTCTTCACTTACCAAGCTTGGTGATGGCAGATCCTGGTACACTCCAGGAACCACCACACTGCGCGGCCAAGCTAGCGGGGTTAGGTTCTCAGGAATGCACAGCAGAATCAACTCGGGTGGTGCATATTACAAATCAGTTAACTTCCATCTTAGACCAATGAGGTACAGAAGCAGATGGCTGTACTTACCCATGCTCGAAACCTAGTACTGCCTTGGGGTGCCATTAGCCAGCTGCACCCTGCCACATGTTCACAAACAGTAACCAATTCCACAGATAGAAAATTCTATGAAGATCCATCAAAAAGCTGTTAGAAGGAATTTCTAAAACCAAAGAGGTTACAGTGAGATCAACACACAAAATCAGTAACTAGGAAAGAAATCAAAAAGAAAGTCCAATTCAAATAATATAACAATAGCTACAAAAAAGAAATGTGATTTACTGCAGCAAACTAATTGAGAGACATCTTCAATGAAAATTATAACGCACTAATGAAAGAATTCAAAATTAAAAGACATTCTGTTTTATGGATTGGAATAGTTGACATTGTTAAATTCTCCATCATACCAAAATAAATCTACAGATTCAATATAGTCCTATCAAAAAGCCAATGAAATTCTTCACAAAACAGAAAAAAAAAACCCACTAAAATTAATATGGAGCCACAAAAGACCCTGGAAAGCCAAAGCAACTCTGAGAAAAAGGAGGAGACTGGAGACATTACACTGCGTGACTTCAAAACATGTTACAAAGCTATAGTAACAAGACAGGTGCTGGCAGTAAGGACAGATACGGATACCAATGGAACAAAGCAGGGAAATAAACCTGCTTATTTATCTTGATTTTCAGCAGTCACCCCAGACTGTGTATAATAGTGATGTGAAAACTGAACATCCATTTCCTCTTCACCCTGCTCTCACTGTGCACAAAAATCAGCTCCAAATGAATCTAAAAAATAAATATAAACCAAAAGCTAAAAAATACAGAAAGAAAAGATAAGGAAAATATTTTCATGAAGTTGGATCCAGGCAAACACAGCCAACAAAGAAAAAGTTGACAAATGGGCTTACATCAATTCAAAAAAGTCTGTACAAAAAAACAAAACAGAGACAGGAGGTAACAATCCAGTGGAATTACTGAATCATAAAAATGAATTAATAAAAAAAATCCAGGCATTTTAGGAAAAAAAAATTGATGAAACTGGAAGAGATCATGTGAAGTGAAATAAACCAGACACAGAAGGATGAATATCTCATGATCTCCCTTGATTATGGGAGCCAAAACTAAACCTCAATCTGAACATAGAATGCTGATTGTTAGAGAATGTGAGGGATAAAAGAAATACAGAGAAGTGGGATTAAAAACCAGGAGTATCCGGGTGTGGTTCACCAGTTGTGCCATAGAGAGGCTGGGTGTGGGATACACAAGAGTTCTTTGTATTACTTCGCAATTTTTGTTTGATTAATTTAAAATTATTCTGATGTTTAAGATTTTTTCTCAAAATAAATAAACAATCTGAAGAAAGGGAAACAATATTTGCAAACTGTTCATCTAGCAAGGGATTCATACCCATAATAGATAAGGATTCATCTCATCCACAAGTAAAACATTCACATCATTTGACCATTCGTAATTGTATTGTTTGTTTTTTGCTGCAATATTTGTAAAAACCAAGAGAAGGGATCAACCTAGAAGCCACTGATGAAGCATTAAAAAAGTGTGGCAAATAGGGCCTGGCATGGTAGCCTAGCAGTTAAAGCCCTTGCCTTGCATGCCGGGATCCCATATGGGCAAGGGTTCTAATCCCGGTGGCCCCACTTCCCATGCAGCTCCCAGCCTGTGGCCTGGGACAGCAGTAGAACATGTCCCAAAGCTTTGGAACCCTACACCCAAGTGGGAGACGAGACCCAAAAGAGGCATCTGGGTCCTACCTTCGAGTCAACTCAGCTCCAGGTGTTGTGGCTGCTTGGGGAAGTGAATCATCAGATGGAGAATCTTCTTCCCTTTCTCTCCACCTCTCTGTATATCTGACTTTGCAATTTAAAAAAATAAATCTTTTAAAAAAACATGGCAAATATACACCAGGTAACATTATTCAGTCATAAAGAGAAAGGAATTTTCACTTTTGCCACATGGATGAACGTGGAAGACATTACAATAGGTGAAATAAGTTAGGTACAGAAAGATAAAATTTTTCATATGTGGAAGCTGAGAAAAAATAGTCTCATAGAAGTAGAAAAAGTAGGGCCCGGCGCGGTGGCGCAAGTGGTTAAAGGTCCTCGCCTTGCACGCCCAGGATCCCATATGGGCGCCGGTTCTAATCCCGGCAGCCCCGCTTCCCTTCCAGCTCCCTGCCTGTGGCCTGGGAAAGCAGCCGAGGACAGCCCAAGGCTTTGGGACCCTGCACCCGCGTGGGAGACCCGGAAGAGGCTCCTGGCTTCGGATCGGCATAGTATCGGCCCGTTGCGCTCACTTGGGGAGTGAATCATCGGACGGAAGATCTTCCTCTCTGTCTCTCCTCTCTGTATATCCGCCTTTCCAATGAAAAAATAATAAAAATAAATCTTTAAAAAAAAAGAAGTAGAAAAAGTAGAATAGTGATTGTCAGAACCTGGAAAAGATGTTGGTGCCAGGATATAGTTAGATTAGAGGAAATCTAATTTTCTACGGAGCAGTAGGCTTGACACTCAATAGTATATTTCAAAGTGGATATTAGAGAAGATTTGTGATGTTCCCCACCACAAATAAGTGATAACTGTTTGAGGCAATGGATGTGCCAATTACCTGAATCTGGTCATTATATATTGTATATATTGTTGAACTATAACACTATATCTTATAAGTATATACAATTATCATGGATCAGTTAAAAAGAAAAGAAACCTAGATTAAAGCATGCAAAAATACTAGTAAGGTTACAGTAATTTTATATTTTTTATTATTTTGAAGATGCTGTATTTATAGAGAGAAGGAGATACAGAGAAAAAGATGGTCCTTCCTTTGATTCATTCCCCAAGTGGCTACAATGGTCAGAGTTGAGCCCCACTGAAGCCAGCAGCCAGTAGCTTCTTCTGCGTCTCCCATGCGGGTGCAGGGTCCCAAGGCTTTGGGCTGAGTTTGACTGCTCTCACATGCCACCAGCAGCAATCTGGAAGGGGAGTGGAGCAGCTGGAACATGAACTGACACACACATGGGATCCTGGCATGTGCAAGGTTACGATTTAGCCACTGAGCCTTTGCACTGGGCCCACGGCTACAGTAATTTTAAAGAATATGACTTAAAACTGGGATAAATGGGCCAGCACTGTGGTAGTCTGGGTTTAGTGGCTGTCTACAACACCAGTAACCTACATGAGTGCCAGTTTGGGGCAAAGCTGTTCCACTTCATATCCAGCTCCCTGCTAACATACCTGGGAAGGCAGCAGGTGATGAACTAAGTCTCTGGACTGCCTGGGAGACCCAGATGAAGTTCCCAGCTTCTGGCCTCAGCCTGGACAGTGCCCAGTGCCCAGCTGTTCGATTCATTTGGGGAACAATTCAATGGATAGAAGAACTCCCTCTTCTTGTCTCTCTCTCTCTGTAACTTTGACTTTCAATAAATAAATAAACATGATGTGAAAAAGAATTTTTCAAATTTCTTTTAATGTGACTTCTTTGAGGAATATATATTATGTCAAAATTCAATGTACAAATGTACATATACATTGAAGAAGATAGATCAATAGATGACACAATAGATATATGAAAAATACAAATAGTACTCAGCTCTAATTTATATGATTAATTCTGATATATTTATTGTGTTTTTAATTGTGCATTAAAATAGACTGAATGAACTTCACAACCCAATAATTGACATAGACCTACAGTTTACAAGACACTGCAAACACATACGTATGTGTATCCAGATTTCATATTAGCTTTGAACTCCAGTACAATGGGAAATAAAGCTTTGATAGCATCCTAACTTTACTGAGCAGACTTCTGTGGTTTCAGCATTGTGTATGATATTTGCCTTAAGCTGATAAGAATGTGCGACTTTTGAAAAGAAATCAGAGGCATGTGGATTTGAAATATTGAATACAGTCAACTACTGTCAATATATCATTTACCTAAATAATCTAAGAGAATCTAGAAGCAAACTTATAAGACTAATAAGGAGAAGCCGACACCAACATTAATGGTTTCCTAAATAATTATAATAATCAATGATAAAACGGAGTAGAAAAAAGTTGACATTCATAAAATCACACCAAAATCATAAATAATCTAGACATAAATCTTAAAAAAAAAGATGTTAGATCATGTAGTATGTAAGTTACCTATAAGTTGACACATTATGCTGTCAACATTGGAAATTTCAGTAGCACCAGGTACTGAAGACTACAAATTGGTATAAGAGTGCTTAATTGTTTGTTTATGAAGCATAAAATAATGCAACTACTTCAGACAATAATCTTGCCCTTCCTAATAAACTTGACCATGACCTACTCTGCTAACCAGCAATTCTTCTCCAAGGTGTTCTGTAAAGTGGTTCTGTGAAGACACACACATGTGCAAGCTTAAACTATGTCCATTGCAGCATCCAAATGAAAGTAAAAAATGGGATAAAAGGTAAAATGGATAAACTATGGCATTTTCATTCAGCAGACTGTACAAGTAAATAGACTATAGCTACGCATGTCCATGTGAGTAAATCATTAAATATGATGCTGAATATAAAAGCAAATTGCATGATGATGTATTTATGATGATGCCATTAACAATAAGTCTAAAAATCTGCAAATTACACTACCTATTATTTATGGATACATAAGAATATAGGACATAGGGCCCGGCGTAGTAGCCGAGAGGCTAAAGTCTTCCCTTGCATGCACTGGGATCTCATATGGACACCCGTTTTAACCCTGGTGGCTCCGCTTCCCATCCCTGCGCATAGCCTGGGAAAGTAGTTGAGGATTTCCCAAAGGGGACCCTGCACCTGCATGGGAGACCCAGAAGAGGCTCCAGGGTCCTGGCTTCTATTGGCACAGCTCCGGTCACTTGGGGAGTGAATCAGCAGATGGAAGATCTTCCTTTCTGTCTCTCCTCCTCTCTGTATATCTGACTTTCCAATTTAAAAATATAAATACATTTTTAAAAATATATATATTTTAAAATACTATAGGACATGTAAGATTATAATATCAGAGATAATAATAATAATAATATTTCTGAGCAACAGGAAAAGGAAGACGATTTCATTCAACCTTAAACATCTTATGAGTTAGATTGTAAATATTGATTTTTGACACAGCTGAATTAAGGGTACACAAACATCAGCTTATAATCCTCATGTGTCTATTTTTGTCAAGTTAACTCCATCCTGTGCTTTTTCTTTTTTATGTGCTGTAGCTTCAGTTGAACAGAGTGTGAATTAACCATTTGAAAAGACTAAACACAACAAATTGCTTATGTGTCTGTTCTTAAACAGTCTTTTCCTCCCAAGGAAGCTGTTGCTGTGAAAACTTGTATCGTCACCTGGCTTATGTGTCTTGAATTCAAATAAATCTCACTGGTTCACAAGGCTGAACTTTAGATTCTTATCATCTTGTCGGAAATTTGCTTTCTTAATTGGTTTACTTTTTTATTTAAAAAAAAGACAGAATTAATATCATACAATTATAGAAAATAGGAAAATGAGATTTTGAATTGCTGGAAATCCTCCTTTTCCCTGAACCCATATAGTCAGCTGTTAGAATTTGAGGTTATGCGTCCTGCCCCGTATCTTTACGTATATCTCAGTGCAGTTGCAGTCAGTGTGCACAGTTGACTATGCTGCTTGCTCTCATCCTCCTAAATCAATCGGAGATGTAAATCAAGATTCTGCATCCTTCCTGCATGATAGTCCTTCACATGTTTCTATGCTTATTTATTTAACCCTTCTGCTATTTTTTAAATATTTGTTACTTTCAATTTCTTCTTTGGATAAATGGAAAGTTATAACAAAGCACCTTGTGAAAATGTAGTCTCTACATTTTTATTTATTTCGAGGTTGCAGACCATGAACTTTTTTATTTATTGGGGCTCATAGTGGCACAGGGAGTAATGTCGTCACCCATGATACTGACACCCCATATGCAAACCAGTTTGAGTCCAGTTGCTTCATTTCCTAGTCAGACTCCCTGCTAACAGCCTGAGAAAAGCAGCAGAGGATCACCCAGGTGCTGGGCACCTGCACCCAGATAGAAGACTGAGATGAATTCCTGGCTCCTGTCTTTGTTCTGGTTCAGCCTTGGACCTTGTGGCTTTCTTGGAAGTGAATCAGTAGATTGAAGATCAATCTCTCTCGCTTTCTCTCTCTCTCTTTCTCTTGTTCTCTATATCTCTGTCTCTGAAACTCTTACTTTTAGATAAATAAATAAAATCCTTTTTTAAAAAGTGAAAAATTATTCATTTATTTCAAAGGCAGAGTGAAGAGAGAAAGATCTTCCACCTGTTTCTTGCTGTTTGCCTAAAAACAGGAATGTGATCTGAGAAGTACGTCATTAGAGTGGATTTGTCCCTGCCTAGATGTCGTGGGTGAGCTACTCCATGAATGCTCTTGATGCAATGAAGGGACAAGAGAAACATGGAAGGTATGAGTTTCCATTGATGTAATGTAAGTGGAAAGGCTAGGTTTAAAAGCAAGGATGAAGGGCTCAGTATGGTGGCCTAGCAGCTAAAGTCCTTGGCTTTAACGTGTCGGGATCCCATATGGGCACTGGTTCTAATCCCAGTGGCCCTGCTTCCCATCCAGCTCCCAGCTTGTGGCCTGGGAAAGCAGTCAAAGATGGTCCAAAGCCTTGGGACCCTGTACCTGCATGGGAGACCTGGAAGAAGATCCTGGCTCCTGGCTTGGAATCAGTGCAGCACCGATCATTGCAGTCATTTGGGGAGTGAATCATGGGACGGAAAATCTTCCTCTCTGTCTCTCCTCCTCTCTGTATATCTGACTTTACAATAAAAATAAAACAAATCTTAAACAAAATTAAGGAATCAGTGTGATTAAGATATAACATATTAAATACATGAGCTGATAACATTGTCTTTTGTTGTGATCAAGTGTCACAGGCTGTGTATAGCTGTACATGCCATGCTTTATACATGTGAAAATATGGCTTTGTGTGCATCAGTAATACTGCAGTAACACTGCAAACTCGTAAGAAGTGATCACAGTGCTGAGATGTCTGTGACACTACTAAGCAAAGAGAATTTGTTAGCCTCGTTATAGTCCCAGAGGTGCCCCATGGCGTATGCTGCGCAGTGCAGACAGCAACTGTGTTATGCAATACATGACAGTAACTAGAAACAACTCTTACTCCACAGTCACACCCTTGCATTTGTGCACCCTAAATAAGAACTATATTCAGAATTTGGGGGGCAAGGGCAAACAACTTATTTCTTCATTAAAAATATACATAGACTGTTTGAACACTGAGTTATCAAAACTAGTGTATCAGGCACTCATGAATCTTTCCTTAAGTATAAGAAGAGCATATTGGGAAATGCCAAAATATGAGAAATTAAATATAAATAAAGATAATGAAGACCCAATCTGTTCCCTGAGTGATTAATTGAATGAAACTTTACAAAATCCAGAACATATTTTGTTTTTTCTACCAAAATAGATTAATTGGGATGTATTTTGGAAGCAATTAAGTGATGGTGAAACCTGTAGCGACATATGTACTTGGATGTTCTTCCCAGAACTGGAGAGGCAGAGAAGCTAGGAGCAGAGGGAGAGGCTGTCCTTGGGAAGTGGTGGAATCACAGATGTCTCATGAGACTATCATGTGTGACATGAGGCAGCAAGTGAAAAACAGAATTCATCTCCGGTCATCTTACTAGAGAGATTTCCAAGAGGTACTGCTAAGTGTGGAAAGAAAACATACAGACATGGTTATATAATAAAACCAATGAGCAGAAACACCATATGAGTATGCAATAATTGTGCTGGTCTGTGATTACATCACTTACATGAATTATCAGCAGGTAGAAGAAAGGTGGGGGGAATTAGAGGGTAAACACAAGAAACAACAGAAAAGGGAAGAAGACAACCCTCCATTCTTACAGAAAATTAGACGAGTATTTAAGTGCAATTCTATGAATAGGCAGTGAAAGAAGCATGAAGAAGACTCACTTCTCCCCATGGGAGAAGCCAGATCTGTGCCCCCTAAACCCGCGTAGTTACATTGTCTAAAGGAAGCCAGTAAAGGCAGGCATTGCCACTAGTGGTTAAGACTTTGGCTTAGATGCCTGTGTCATATATCAGGATGCCCGGGTTTCCCAGCAGGTCCTGGCTGCTGACTCCAGCTTCCAGCTGATGCACACCCTGGGAAGGAATGGGGAAGTTCAAGTAATTGGGTCCCCCCACCTACATACAAAACCTAGATAGGGCTCCCAGCTCCTGCATTAGGCCGTGCAGACATTTGGAAATGAACCTGCAGATGGAAGCTCTCTCTCTCTCTCGCTTTCTCTCTATCTCTCTCTCTTACACACACACACAGTTAATATTTTCTTCAATCACCAGTATTGAAGACCAATATCAGACTCCACTTTGTGTCCATTGTATCTAGTTGTAAATAAAATAGTATAGTAAAACTCACAATATTTTATTTTAAAAAAATATTTATTATATTTCCTTCTTTGAAAGGAAAAATGCAGAGAGAGGGAGATCTTCCATCCACTGGTCCACTCCCCAATGGCAACGCCAGCCAAGACTGGGACAAGCCAAAGCCAGGATTCAGGAACTCCATCCAGGTCTACCACATAGGTGGCAGGGGCCGAAGTACTTAGACCATCTTCTGCTTTCTCAGATGATCCCAGAACATCTGGGATTTGAGCTGGCACTCCAATATGAGATTCAGGTGTCCCAAGAGGTGTCTTACTCTGTTCTCATTTAAAATAAACAAATGAGGGGCTGGTGTGGTGGTATATAAAGCTAATCCTCTGCCTGTGGCACCAGAAACCTATATGGACACAAGATCTAGTCCCAGCTGCCCCAGACGCAGTTTAACTACCTGCTGATGATTTGGGAAAGCAGCAGAAAATGGCCCAAGGCATTGGGCCCCTGCATCTACATGGGAGGCCTGAAAGAAAGTCCTGTTACCCTAGCTTTGGACAGACCCATCTTTGACAATTGCAGCCATTTGGGGAGTGAACAATTTCTCTCTCTCTCTTTCTTTCACGTAAAGTGAATAAAACTTTAAAAATAAATGAATAAAAATTAGACTTTTTGAATGAATTTAGATTGACCAAAAAGAACCATTTCAAAAATGTCAAGCCCCTTTTACTTGACATTTTAAAATAAAGTAGATGAGATTATCATATTTCCCTTCAAATTACAAAGATGCTTTGAACTTTTAACTTAATCCTACTTTCCTTTGCTCTCCTGGCTGAGTAGTTGGGGTTCCCCACATATAAACTTGATGTGTGTACCAATAAATTTCTTGAGTGCATGATGTGGATCTAACCTAAATTAAAAGTTGCCTGTATGTGCTGTTCCATAAGATTAGATCTTATTTTTTTTACTTATTCTTCCAGTCATTCTATCCTTGTTGGCTAGGAAATTTCTTCATGTAAGATCATGTTTGGTTGAATACGAATAATTAAACAAATTGTTAAAGGATTTTCAAAGTTGTTTGAGTCACTTTGTATTCCTACCAGGGATGAAGGAGATAGAATTCCTGTTGCTCTGTGCAAGCATTTGATAATGTCAGTATTTTGGATCTTGAGCGTCCTAAGAGGTGTATAGTGGTGTTTCGTTATTGTTTTAAACCTTTGTCCTCTCATGACATGAGATGTAGAGTGCCACTTTGTATGCTTCTGTGTGTGCAGCCTGTTTATTTTCTCTGGCGAGGTCCAAGTCTTTGGCTCATGTTTTAATCCAATTATTTTCTTATCGTTGAGTTTTAAGGATATTTAAAGAACAGATCTTTGTCAGATATTTGGGATTCACTCATTTCCCTTAGCATTATAGTTTCCAGTTGTGCCCATTTAGCCACAAAGAACTGCATTTTGTTTTTTTTAACAGCTGAGTAGTATTCCATGGAGTAGATGAACCAAAGCTTTCTTATCCAATCTTCTATTGATGGGCATTTCGGTTGCTTCCATGTTTTTGCAATTACTGATTGTGCTGCAATGAACATGGGGATGCATGTTGGTTTGTCGTAAAACAGGTGTTTTGGATATATTCCTAGGAGTGCTATTGCTGGGTCATATGGCATGCAGATTCCGAGTTGTTTGAGTGTTCTCCAGACTGATTTCCATAAAGGCTGTACCAATTTGCAGCTCCACCAGCAGTGGAGTAGGGTTCCCTTTTCCCCGCATCCTCGCCAGCAAGCGTCGTTGGTGTTCTTGTTTATGTGGGCCAATCTTACTGGTGTTAGGTGGTACCTCATCGATGTTTTAATTTGGATTTCCCTTATTGCTAGGGAGCTGGAACATTTTTTCATATGTTTGTTTGCCATTTGGACTTGCTCCTTTGTGAAATGTTTGCCCATTTCCCGTGCCCATTTCTTGAGTGGCTTGTTTGTTTTGGTTTTTTGGTTGTTTTGAAGTTCTTTGTATATCCTGGAAATTAGCCCCCTATCGCCTATATCGTGTGCAAAGATCTTCTCCCACTCTGTGGGTTGCTTTTTTACTTTGTTGATTGTTTCCCTTGCTGTACAGAAGCTTCTTAGTTTGATGAGGTCCCATTTGTTTATTCTGTTCTCAACTGCTATTGCTTTTGGTGTCCTTCTTAGAAAGTCGGAACCTACTCCTAGGTCTTGCAGTGTATTTCCTACATTTTCTTGCAAGAGTTTGAAGGTTTCTGGATGTAGGTTTAGGTCTTTTATCCATGTAGATTGGATCTTAGTGTATGGTGATAGATGTGGGTCTATCCTTTTGTTTCTACAGGCTATCAGCCAGTTGTCCCAACAACATTTACTAAAGAGGCCTTCCCACTTGCTTGAGCTATCATTGGTCTTTTTGTCAAAGATTAATTGGCTGTATTTGTGTGGGTTCCCTTTTGGTGCTTCTATTCTATTCCATTGATCTTCTTTTCTGTCTTTGTGCCAGTACCAGGCTGTTTTGATAACCACTGCTCTATAGTATGTCCAGAGGTCCGGGATTGTGATTCCCCCTGCTAATCTCTTATTTTTCAGGATGGTTCTAGCTATTCGTGGTTTTTTGTGTTTCCAGATGAACTTTTGAATCATTGTATCCAGTTCCGTGAAGAATGTTTTGGGCAATTTGACTGGAATTGCGTTGAAAATGTATATTGCTTGTGGTAGTATAGACATTTTAATGATATTGATTTTGCCTATCCAGGAGCACGGGATGTTATTCCATCTTTTGAGGTCTTGTTCAATTTCCTTTTTAAATAGTTTGTAGTTTTCTTCGAATAGGTCTCCTACGCTTTTGGTTAGATTTATTCCCAAATACTTCATACTTCTCTCTGCTATTTTGAATGGTATCCTGTTGGTTAGATCTTCTTCCATCTTGGTGTTATTTGCGTACACTATGGCTGTTGATTTTCGTTCGTTAATTTTGTACCCCGCCACTCTGCCAAATTCTCGTATAAGTTCTAGCAGTTTCTGTATTGATTCTCCTGGTTTTTCTATGTATAGGATTATGTCATCTGCATATAGTGAAAGCTTGACTTCTTCGTTTCCTATACGTATGCCTTTGATTTCTTTTTCTTGTCTTATGGCCTCTGCAAGTACCTCTAGGACTATGTTGAATAGCAGTGGTGATAGCGGGCACCCTTGTCTTGTTCCAGATCTCAGTGGGAAGGGTTCTAGCTTTTCTCCATTCAGTATGATACTGGCGTTGGGTTTTTCATAAATTGCTTTAATTATGTTGTGGATTTTCCCATCTATGCCTACTTTGGCTAGAGTTTTTAGCATGAAGAGGTGTTGGATTTTGTCGAAAGCTTTTTCTGCATCTATTGAAACTATTATGTGGTTCTTGTTTTGCAGTTTTTGGATATGGTTTATAACATTTATGGATTTCCGAATGTTGAACCATCCCTGCATTCCAGGGATGAATCCTACTTGATCCGGATGAATGATCTGTCTGATGATTTTTTGAATTCTATTGGCTAGGATTTTGTTGAGAATTTTAGCATCAATGTTCATCAGAGAGATAGGTCTGTAGTTTTCCTTCTCTGATGGTTCTCTGTCCGGTTTTGGGATTAAGGTGATGTTGGCTTCATAGAATGAGTTTGGGAGGGTTGCTTCCTCCTCTATTGTTTTGAAGAGCTTGTAGAGGATTGGGGTTAGTTCTGTTCGGAATGTTTTGTAGAATTCTGTAGTGAAGCCGTCTGGGCCTGGGCTTTTTTTCGTTGGGAGATCCTTGATGACTGTTTCAATCTCTACCTCGGTTATGGGTTTATTTAATTCTGCAGTTGCCTCCGGACTGAGTTTTGGTAAGTGGTGGGAGTCCAGGAACTTTTCTATTTCTTGGTGGTCCTCAAATTTGATAATATCTTTTGCAAATATTTTCTTTAATCTGTGGGTTGTCTCCTCATCTTCTTCATACTGTCTTTAGCAGGACAGAAGTCTTTTTAATATTATTTTAATGAAGTCCAGTCTATCAGCTATATCTTTCATGGACTGTGCCTTTGTTCTATCCAAAGACTTAGGGCTTTTCCCATGTTACCTAATAGGAGCTTCATAATTTGGCATTTTACATTTAGGTCTATGATTTGTTTGATTTAGTTTCTGTTTTGAAAGGTGTAAATATTTGAATTCTTCTTCTCTTTCATTCAGTTGTCCAGGACCACTTATTAAAAAGATTACCTTTGCTTGGTTGTCATATGGCCTTGTCCTCCATTGAAACATCACTTGATATATATGTGTGTGTGTATTCCTAGTCTCTCCAGTCTAATCCATCAATGTATTTATCTATTCTTTCATTAATACTATGGTTTATGATTTAAAATTAAGTGTTGAAGTCATGTAAAATCAGTCTTTCAGCTTCATTCTTTTTTGTTTTTGTTTCCCTTAAGCTTTGTTTATTTATTTGAAAGGCAGACTTACAGAGAGCTGGTGAGAGGCACAAAGAGAGAGCTCTTTCATCTGATGCTTGTTCCCTAGTGGCCAAAGCAGCTGGAGCTGGGCTGGTCCAAAGCCAGGTATCAGGAACTTCTTCTGGTCCCCCACGTGAGTCCTGTGGCCCAACTGCTTGCGTCATCTTCTGCTCCTTTCCCAGGCACATTAGCAGGGAGCTGGGATGGAAGTGGAGCAGCTGGGACTCTAACTGATGTCTACATGGGATGCTGGCACTTCTGGTAATGACTTTCCCTGCTATGTCATAGTACTGACCCCAAGTTTCTTCTTTGAAGTTGACTATTCTAGGTCTTTACCTGCTGTGTCACAATGCTGGCTCCAACTTTGTTCTTTGTTTGTTTGTTTGTTTGTTTAATATTCTAAGTCCTCTGTTGCACCACACAAACGTTAGAATCAGTTTGTTGATATCCACTAAAAAACTTGATAGGATTTTTAACAGCATTGTGCTTGCTCTACAGATCAAGTTAAGCAGAACTCACATTTGACAGTATTGAGTTTTCTTACATGAACTATACCTCCATTTATTTTTTTATTTGGCATTTTTCATCAGTTATGTAGTTTTCCTCATATAAATTTTATACATGCTTTGATTTATGCATATGTATATCATTTTGTGAAATGCTAATGTAAATGATAATGTATTTTTCAATTTTTACTTTTATTTGTTTATTGTTGCATGTTATAAGAACTTCTATGTATTAGTCTTAAATTCTGTTAAGTGTGCTTGTCTTATCTTATTGCACTAGCTAGGATTTCGAGTACAATACTGAAAAGCAGTGCTAAAAGGGTCATTGTTGCTTTCTTTCTGATCTTAGAAAGCTTCAAGTTTTCCACCATTTACTCTGATCTTAGTGGCAGGATTTATACATTTGCCTTTACCCATCTGACAAAGCTGCGCTCTCTAATTTGCTTAATGATTTTATTATGAATAGGTATTGGAGTTTGTCAAATCATTTTTTGCTGCAAATGCTAATATCATCAAGTGATTTTTCTTTGGGCTGTGGATGTATTACATACATACATTGATTTTTAAATGTTTCAAATTACTGTATATCTGGGATAAATCCTATTTAGTCATGATAACCATTCTTTTCTATACTGCTAGATTTGAGTGTACCTGGCTTCTATTTTCTGGTGAGATTGTAGAGAATCAGCATCGTTTTTTTCACAAACATTTAGTGGAGCTCAACAGAGTACACATTTGGACCAAAGGTTTTCTGCTTTGAAAGTTCATTGATTCTAATCAGTTGATAGCCATCATGTTTGTATCATGCACATTGTCTGCTTCTTCTTGTATGAGTTTTGAAACTTTGTACTCTTGAAAAACCTGGCCAGTTTCATCTAGATTATCATAGTTATAGGAAAAGAATTGCTCATATTTCCATATTATCATAATATCATAAGATTATTGAGTGTGTCCCCCCATTCTTTTTCATTGTTAATAATTTGCATCTCCCCTCTTTTTCTTCAGTTGGAATTTTGTCGATTTTATTGATTTTTTTCAAAGAATCAGCTTTTGGTTTTGTAGGTTTTCTCTGTAGACTTCCTGTTTTCAATTGTATTGATTTTTGCTCTAATCTTTACTGTGTCTTTTCTTTAGCTTTCTTTGTATTTAATTTGTTTGCTTTTTCTAGTTAACTAAGAGAGAAAGTTAGTATTGATTTTAGATTTCTGTTTGCCTAATGTATCCGTTCTATACTACAAATTTCTCTCCAAACACTATTTTCACTATACCCAAAACATTTTAAGTTATATTTTCATTTTCAGTTGTTTCAAAAAATATTTTTAATTTCTCTTGAGATTTCTTCTTTGACCCCTGGTTTATTTAGAACATGTCTTGCTTAATCTCCAAAACTTTGGGATTTTCCAGTTATCATTCTGCTATCAATTTCTACATTACTTTCATATGTGCTGAAGGCAGATGTTATATGATTTCTATTCTTTGTATGTGTGTGAGGCCTGTTTACTGTCTAGAATGTGATGTATCTGTGACTTTCCAGTGTGAACTTGGGGACGATGGGTCATCTATTGTCATTGGATGAAATGGCCAATAGAGATTGATTATGTCCAGCTTGTCAATGGTGCTATCTATCTTTACCACTAGTGTGCGTGTGTCTGTGCGTTTATGTGTGTGAGAGTCTCTTTACTTAAGTCTCTCCGTCTGAATTTAATATAGCTACCCCTATTATCTTCTGATCAGTGTGAGTGAGTGTGGTATTCTACTCCCCTCTCTACTACTTTTAAGATATAAGCATCTTGGGCCCAGCGGTGTGGCCTAGCGGCTAAAGTCTTCGCCTTGAATGCGCCGGGATCCCATATGGGCACCGGTTCTAATCCCGGCAGCTCAACTTCCCATCCAACTCCCTACTTATGGCCTGTGAAAGCAGTCGAGGATGGCCCAAAGCTTTGGGACCCTGCACCCGTGTGGGATACCCGGAAGGGCATAGCATCGGCCATTGCGCACACTTGGGGAGTGAATCTCGGATGGAAGATCTCCCTCTCTGTTTCTCCTCCTTTCTGTGTATCTGACTTTCCAATAAATAAATAAATTTTTTTTAAAAAGATATAAGTATCTTTATGTATAAAGTGGGTTTCTTTTAGACAACATGTTAGGTTTTGTTTTTTTGCTTCACTCTGACACTACCTTTTAACTGGTGCACTTACAATTTTACTTGTTTGAAGTGATTAATTATGTACCTGAAATAGTACCTGCCATATTTGCTATAGTTTTCTATTTCTTGCTTTTGTCCATCATTCCAATTCTTGTGTTCCATACTTCTGCATTTCCTAGTTTCAGTTGAATGTTTTATGATTTGATTTTTCTCTCCTTAGCATACCAATTATACTTTTGTTTCTCTTTTTTAGTGGGTGATCTAGAGTTTACAATATATTTATAATTAATTCAAACCTCCTTTCAAATAGCATCATATCCTTTTTCACAGATTACATGAGTATTTGATAGTGACAAAACAGTCCCAATTTGTCCCTTCCATACCTAGCACCATTTCTGCTATTCATCTTACTTATATATAAGCATGTATGTGTGTAAGCCATATTTATGTTGTATAAGTACATTAAAATATACATATATTCATATATATTGCTATTATTAGTTTAAACAAATAATCATCTTATAGATAAACCTATAATAAGAAAAAAAAACGTTTTTCATCTTTACTTATTCTTTGATCTTTTCTTTATGTACTCTCCAATTTTTGTTCATCTAAAAATGTTTTCTTGGATTTTGATGGATAATTTCAGCAAGATTAAAAAATTCTAGGTTGCTAGGTTTTGGGCTTTTTATTTTTCCCTCAAACGCTTTAAATACTTCTTGCCACTGGACTTACTTGGATGATTTCTGAGAAGAAAGTTGATGTACCTCTTTTCTTTGTTCTCTAGACTAGTAAATCCAGTGTTTCTCAGGCTTCACTGCCGAAGGTCTGGAGTTGGCATCCCCTCTCCTGGTGTGTTTCCCCAACAGAGACTTTGGCCCTCACCCTGCCAGAGGCAGGAGGCACTTTTTCTCTCAGTATAAGAACCTGGTGAGCCTTCCCGATGCAGAAGTCGGAAGGAGCCTGGGCCCTCCCTGTGAGACCCCGACCTTATCCAACCTCCAGCTGCACTGTTGCAGTTAAGGTTTTCCTGCCATGCTGAAGTTCTGAAGTTCTATGTCCTCCTGCTTGCCTTTTCAAGCTGGTGGCTGGGGGGAGATGAGTGTGGGGGGTGCGGGACTGCATCATACTTGTTCAGGGCTCTTGCTTCCCTAACAGACCTACGTGAAGTTGTTGATGTTCCTACTTGTTCAGCCTTTCACTTTTCAGAACAAGGTTGCTGGTCTGCAAACCCCAAGTCTCCTGCTGTGCTGTTCCAGGGAAGACCAAAGCCTCCTAGCAGCCCTGACTGAGGGTGTCAGTGTTCTTCTGGCATTTGGGAGAAATGCTGCCCATGGGTCCAGCTCCTAATGTCCTCTTCGCTCTCCTCCGTGGACTGCTTCGAGCATATCCCCCACTGGCTGCCATCAGCCAAGTCAGAAACATCCTGTAACTCCACAGATGGGAGTGGGGCCCGGGGCAGCCCTGGCCCCCTGTCAATCCACGCCTCTCTGAAAGACTGGATTTCTAGTCCTCAGCACCAATAGAGTCCCAAGGACTTTGCCAATCCATGAAACATGAGGGCAGGGATCCCCAGATATCTTGACTGATCTGGCCAAGGAGCTGGTTGCATACTTGGCCTCGTGCTGTGTCTGCAGAGCAGTAGGCCAGGGACAGGAGAAGAGGAGGTAGACAGCAAACCTACCTGAGGTCTCGGCTTCCTCATGCCATTCCCCCCACATGATCATTCAACCTCATACGCCTCAGTTTCTTCCAAGAATGCAAAGCACAGAAAAAGATTCCTGGACCTTCTCCATGTCAGGGATGTGAAGTTCCAGCAGAACGTGTTTGCTATACTTGCTGAATTTCTAAACTAAAAATAAAAAACAAATGAAACTTTGTGTCATTTGGGAATTCACCACTCTGGGAAATACATTTTCCAGTGACACCTCACGGCTTGGAACACTCAGCTGCATATTTCACCTAAGTATAAACTAAAAATCTGAGTCTGTGGCCTTTTGGCCAACAAGTTCCCTACTTGCGAAATCATGAGCTGTTGTTTGCAGTAAATTCTGAACTGCCCACAGTGCTATCAGCCAGGGGAAAACTGAATTAGCAAAATGTACACGTTACCCAGAGTTCTCGTTTCAAGCAGAAACACTGACCTCCTCTCCAACAAAGATTAATTTCATTTTCCCTTCCTTTTCTTTCTGCCCCACCCCCCAAGTGGGTGGCAGAACTCCAAACACCTGGTCCTCATCTGCTGGCTTGCCAGGCACACTAGAAGGAAGGAGGATCCAAAGCAGAATTGCGCAAGTCAACCCAGAACTCCAATATGGGATATGACATTCCAAGTAGTAGCTTAACCCATGGCATCACAATGCCCATCCTTAAATAAAATGTTCTTATCACAAGAAGAAAAAAATTAAGCACAATAGAAAAAACGATAGAGGCAGTGGATACGTTTAATAACTTGAGCCTATATTCATGTTTTCACAGCTCATCAAATTATATACATTGGACATATTTTTGTGTAACAATTGCACTGTTTCTTGTATGGCTGCTTAAAAATTTTTTAAATATATGTATTGGGACCAGAAAAGAAAATGACCAACCACTAATTGTACTCACAAAAAAAGCAAGACAGAGATCTCAAATTCCTAAAATTAGGAAAGAAAGAAGAGATATTACTACCAATCTACCAATCTCACAGAAATAAAAAACTGCATGCCAGCAAGTTCAATAACCTAGATTGAGTGGACAGATGCCTAGAAAAACACAAATTACCAAAATTGATTCAAAAAGAAGCCTTATTAAAATCTGGATAAACTTACAACAAATAAAGAAATTGAATTAGTAATGATAATAATAAAATCCCCACCTGGGGAAAGAAAACCAAATGGTTTAAATGGTGAAACATATCGAATTATTGAAGGAGCAAACTGCTGTAAAATAAATGCAATCATAAGAAACTTTCTCCACTCATTCTGCAAGGCCAGTATTATCTTGACGCTAAGCCCAGACAAAAACATCTCAAGAAAAGACAGTTAGAAGACAAATATCCCTTCTGAAGACAGACACAAAATTCCTCAACAAAATGCTGAGACTAAATTTGCATATTAAAGAGATTATGCAACCAGACCAACTTGGATTTATCCCAGAAATGATACCTGATCTGACATAAAAATCAGTGTCTCGCACCATTTTAACAAAACAAAGTAGAAAAACCACACGATCATCTCAATAGATGCAGAAACCACACTGACAAAACACAACAGTTTTCGTGACAAAATACGCGGGAAATGTGGACAGAAGGGACCTCCCTCAAACTGATACAGAGCATATTCAAAAAGAAAAACTACACCTAGCCTAATGGAAAAAGACTAGAACTTTCATACAAAAAATCAAGGTTCTAGCCTTAGAAATACTCTATAAAAGTGGCAAAGAATATTCAAGTTGGAAAAGACATTAAACCATCCTTCTTCATAGATAATATGATCTTCTATACAAAAAAAACTCAGGAAACCTCTAAAAAGTTTTGCAGCAATTAGACACATTCAGCAAGGGTGTAGGATATCAGATTAATGCATTAACAGACCAGCCAGGCTTTGCCTCAGCACTCACTGGCAAGTGCCAGGGACTGAGCACAAGTCATGTCAAGCTAGACCACAGTAGCCTTAGGAAAGCACAAGATCCAGGGCTGGGAATGGGTCTTCTAGTGGATCTGTGGGCACTCCTCTGTTGGGCTGGAGCTTCCACTGCTGAGCTTGACAATGAGGACTGGGAACAGGCTGACTTGACAAGGCAATAACGCCAGTCCAGATACCTATGGGCTGGGTCTGGGAGTAGGTCAAGGTGAGCTAAGCCACAGCATCCATGGGTATGTAAAAGAGACAGATAGGATGCAGGACAGGACAGACTAGACTGCTGTACCTGCCAGGCCACACAGGAATTGGGGCAGGGACAGTCCTGGTAAGGGTTATTGGGGGTCTCTATGACTAGGCTGCAGTTCTTGCTTGTGTGTGAGAGGGCTGGGTTTATGGTTAGCTGGACTGGGTTAGGCTGCAATACCCATTGATTTTGTGGGAAATGGGGCTGGAGCAGAACTGAACAGCCAACTGCATTCAACAGTATGTGTGTAGGCTGATGTGGGTGACAGACTAAACCAAACCCAACACTAACTGGCACACACAAGAATCAGGTCTGAGGTCACTCCAGGCAAGGTTTCTTGGAGGACTCCCGAGCTAGACTGCTGAACTCAAATTCCAGTCACAGGGAAAATCACAGGATATGTGGTCCAACTTTGGGACAGGGTCTCCTCAATTGCTGATGCCTGTGTGGTGGACAGTATGACTAGATGCACATGAGGGACATGACCGCAGAGAATGTCAAGTGCCACATTGAAGGATGGAAAGCAGAACTAGCAGAACAGCTCCTCCCAGGAAAGCTTTGCAATAAGTGTCCGGGTGTGTGGACGCACTAAGGTGGACTTTGTCAACCAATAGACCTTAGAAAGATTTTCTCAACCCTGGAGCAATGAAACCAACAATGCCTCAGAACTAGCAGAGCCACTCGAATGGCACCCTCAGGTGTGGTGCAGTTTGGCAGCGAGGAGTGGTCCTTTTCCCTTCCTGTCCCCTGAAGATATAGAAGAAAAAGAAAAAGATTGGAAGCTGGTTTGGGAATAGAGCAGTTGGGACTCAGATGGTGCCCATATAGAATACCATTGCTGCAGGAGGTGGTTCAAGTTGCTGTGCCACATAGCACCAGCCCGACCTGAGATCTTCTAACAATAAACTTCCATGTCCTGGCTATTACCCACTGAACCTACATCCTACTGAGGTGTCCTGAAGGCCTTGAAAAGAAGCCTCAATGTGTCTTTCCTATCTTTTTTGAAAAATCTCAAAGCAAACATCCCAGGGTTTCCAGGAGCTAACATCATCACCCAAAGGCACTTTGTTGTAGGGCATAGAATATTTGGAAAGACAGATCATCAAACATGGCAACGAAACCCTCTTAGCTCTCCATTCCCTAGGCAACTCAGAATCTTCTCCCCCAGATTTATCAAGGCAAATACTTTGCCAGAATTACAAGGCTTACCCTGACCATCAAAAGGCAGAGTTGTGAACCATATTGCTCCAAGGCCAGCTGTAATAGTTGCAGCCGGAGTTGGTGTGGCCACAGACAACCTAACCTGAAGTAAGACTTGGAAAGAAATCTATGAATGAGGTGGGGACCAAGGTAGCAAGCAATCAGGGTCTTGGCAGAATGACCACAACTCTTCCAGCACTTTCTGTAATCAGTGTTGGTTATTGGCTCTCTCTCCTTTCAACTCCACACCCTAAAGCAGTGGCCTCTGTAACTGCACTTTAACCTTTACTTCACTAAAATAGAGCAAATGTGAAAAGGAAACACATATACCCAAGATGGACCCTGGCTCTGGCAGAACCAAATGCTCTTCCCACTGCCCGGTCAAAGGCAGCGCGGGTAAACATGGAATGAACAAACAGCTTCACCAACATGAGGTGTGACTGCTTAAATCCATCTGCTCTGCCTGCAGGCTGTGTGGTCAACCTCACCCAAGGCTTTTTGTCAGTAAATCTTGTGACAAAGTCCTTCACTCCCACCCTGTAAGGTTCCACCTCAGGACACAGGACCAGAGAAGCTGGGTGACCCTGCAGAGCTGTCCAGCCCTGGCCTACAGAGGGGATCTATCATGGGATAGAAAGTCCCTAACCTCCTCCATCGCTGTCACTGCCCCGTCGCTGTCACCTTGGCATGTTACTGCCACTAGACAAATGCATTTTCTCCAATGATCGCTTAGTTCCTTAAGAAAGGAAATTCTGGAGACTGCCTTCTGCTTTGTGCTGCCTAAATTCTCACATTTTGGTGAAATAGCTTGCAACAAATTGCTTAGTTCTATTATGGCAGTCATTGAAATAATACTTGCTCCAGTGCCTGTTGACTTATGCCACATGCCCACACAGAGTAAGAATAGGTGCCCATTACAATGAGAGAACTGGGGAGAAAATAAGCTGACCATGGTTACATTAAGATTATATAACATCACATCACGAGTGAGGACATGAATGGCCAGAAGTGAAGGGAAAACCCAGAGCTCAGCTGTGCCAGGGCTCAGCCAGTAAACCAGTAACCACACGTGGGAATGGAGAGGAGAAGGGCTCCTGATGATCTGTGCATGCAGATGGTACCACTGTGGCTGACTCAAAGCTCTCATGACTTCACAGATAGATGGACACTGATACGGATAAAGAAAGACAGGCTTTTCCAAGTAAGTTTGAGTGACTCCCGTATGAGTGTTGGGTGCAGCACAAACCATGTGCTCCCTTCTTGTTCCTGTGGCATACTATTAGCCAGGTGCTGTGCTAGATGCTGAGAATAAATAAATGTATAATCACAGAAGCAGGGGGGAAATGCAGCTGTGACCAGCATCAAGGAAGGGGAGGAGCAGGTGCCAAGAGTGCAGGGGGCCAGAGAAGGGGCAGGGACAGCTGGCTTGAGTGAGATTTGAGTGAAGCTTTGGCACATCAAAGCGCAGAAGAGACATGAACACATCCAAAGTCGAGGCATATGAAATTGTCCCATGAAAAGAAGGAAGTATCACCAATCACAAGTTAATAGCTAAATATTGTCAACGTTGTCTTCTTCTCTTCCTTCTTTATATACCTGTAAGAGCTTCAAAACTGCTGGGAAGCATCCTGTTTGCCTCCAAGATAATTTGCATCTTAGTCTCAGGAATGTAAAGATAGAAGTTTTAATATTTGTGTTTTAACCATTGGAAGGAAACTTGGTTGACACCCACATCAGATGTGATGCTTTGGATTTGGGAGAGTAGGATGCTCTTGAGAGGATCAAAACATCTTGTGGAGTCCCAGAGGAAGGGGATTTCAGCCTTTGTGTGGAATGGACAGAGGAGGTGTTGGCCTCTCCCCTCTCAGGCACTACAGGGGCCTCCCAGGCCTGAGGGGATTTGGGTGAGCCTGTTCATCTACGAGGAGTGCCTAGAACAGGGAAACAGAGAGCAGAAAAACAGTATTGAGCACTGGGGTCCCTGACTCAAAGCCAGTGCTGTAGGCCATCTGCAAGGTTACCCACAAAGTCATCCCAGCTGAGAGTCTGGGAACACAGTGCCACTCTGCA
Source organism: Ochotona curzoniae (assembly GCF_017591425.1). Lineage (NCBI taxonomy): Eukaryota > Metazoa > Chordata > Mammalia > Lagomorpha > Ochotonidae > Ochotona > Ochotona curzoniae. The sequence goes on from NW_024465451.1 coordinate 11,419,387, forward strand.
GAAGGGGTCCTTCGCTGACTCGTGATGAGTCAGCAAATGACTCCCGCGAGATTCCAGGGTTGTGCTGGTGCCATTGGAGCTACACCTCGGACAACAACTCAGAATTCTCTCTCTCTCTCTCATTCTCCCCAGATTTATTTAGATTTTTATTTGAAAGGCAGAATTACAGAGAGAGCTAATCTTCTACCTGCGGCACCAGTATCTTATATGGGCATTAATTGAAATCCCAGATGTTCCAAGATATGTCTCTCCGTGTCTCTCCTCCTCTCTGTAAATCTGCCTTTCAAATAAAAATACATGAATCTTTAAAAATAAAAAAAGAGGGTTTGGCACAGTGCCTCAGTTGGCTAATCTTCCCCCTTCAAGCGTCAGGATTCCATATGGATGCTGGTTCATGTCCTAGCTGCTCCCTTTCCCATCCAGCTCCCTGCTTGTGGCCTAGGAAAGCAGCAGAGGACAGCCCAAAGCCTTGGGACCCTGCACCCATGTAGAAGACCCAGAAGAAGCTTCTGGCTTCAGATCAGCTCTGCTTTGATCATTGCGGTCACTTACAGAGTAGACAAGCAGATGGAATATATTTCTCTCTGTCTGTCCTTCTCTCTGTAAATCTTTTCCAATAAACATAAATACTTTTATGTTTAAGTCTTAAAAATAAAATAAACAAGAAAAGAAAGATTGGCACCATACTTTAGAGTGCAACTTACAGAAGCTACCCTAGAGAAACAACGTAACAGGCCATGTTGGTTATGATTTTTCCCTTTTTTCATTTTTTAAAAAAATGTGTTTATTTTAGTATTTTATGATTCCATTCCATAGGCCCTGGGATTTCCCTCCCCAAGTACCAACCACCCACACTGATTTATCCCATATTATTACAATGTATAGCCCTTCATAAACAGTCATAAGTCCATCATTCTGCTATTTAACTGTATCCTGTCATTGCAGGTATGGACAATGGCAGAGTCCAGAATCCTATAGCAAATATTTCTTTAACAGTGTCATTGGCAGTCCATCTTGATTTGGAAATAGAGATGCATGCTACATCATATCTTCACATCTGGATGTGATAGTCTCTATTACATGGTTACTATGACCGCCCTTAAGTGAAAAGCAATAAAACAAAATCAACAGGAAGAAAAAACAGAAAATTTACAACAATATGAAGTTAAATAACATGCTACTGAATAACCAATGTGTCACTGAAGAAAAGAAAATCAAAGCTTCCTTGAAGCAAATGATGTTACTGTGTGACCTATACATCAGTGAAGAAATAAGAAAAAACTTCTTTAAAGGAATGAAAATAAAAACAAAAATATTAAAACCCATGAGATATAGCAAAAGCCAGTATTGAAAGGGTTATTGATCTTGTATTTTGCATATGGGTTGCCTTATATCAAAGAGAACATATGATATTTGTCCTTTTGGGATTGACTTATTTCACTGAGCATAATGATCTCCAGTTGGGACCATTCTGGTTGCAAATGGTAGAATTTCGTTCTTTTTAATGACTGAGTAGTATTCCATGAAGTAGATTTTTTTTTTTTTAATCCACTCTTCTTTTCCTCTTTTGATGGGCATCTGTGTTGTTTCCATGTCTCTGCTATTGTAGATTGTGTTGATGTAAATATAGGATTATAGATCCCTTTCTCATGCAGATTTCACTTCCTTTGGATATATTCCCGGAAGTGGGATAGCTCCATCATACATCAGGTCAATTTTCAGTTCTTTTAGCACTCTCCATTCTGACTTCCATAGTGATTGTACCAGCCTCCACTCCCACCAACAGTGACCAAGGGTACCTTTCTCCCCACATCCACTCCAGCAGATACTGTTAGTGGAGTTCTGAAACAGATAAGTGTCTGCAGTTATCAGTATTGCTTTAACTACAGTTGTAGCAAAATTTGTTTTAAGGTCTGATGTTGGCAGATTAAGCTGCTACCGAGGACACACCAGCATCCCACATGCATACCTATTCTTGGCCTTGATAACTCCACTTTTTAAAAAGACTTATATTGTTTACTTGAAAGGCAAAGTTGCAGAGAGACAGATGGGGAGATGGAGAAAAATCTTCCATTGCTGGTTCACTCTTCAAATGATCACAACAGCAGGGCTGCAACAAGCCAAGGCCCAGAGTTTCATCTAAGTCTCCCACATGGGTGCAAGTACCCGGGGACTTGGGCCATCTTCTGCTGCTTTCCTGGATACACTGGCAAGGAGCTGAATTGTAAGTACAATAGCTGGGATTAAAACCACTCAAACTGCTAAATATGTAGGCATCCAACATTACAGGCAGTGGCTTAACACATTATGCCATGATCTGCAATTCCCCCAGCTGTTCCCCAAGCTATTACACTTCTGACCCAGAGCCCTGTTAACGTGCCTGGGAAAAATAGTGCAAAATGGCACACGTTCTTAGGCCCTTTCACAAACTTGGGAAGCCAAGAAGAAATTCTTGGCTTCTATCCTGTTCAGCCCTGGCCGAACAGCCCTGGCCAATTTGGAATATAATCCTCTCTGTCTCTTCATCTCTGTAACTCTTCCTTTCAACTAAGTAAATATATATTTTAAAAACACACAACAAAAAAGCAAACATAAACTGCTTTGTATCTTTGACAAGCCAATAGTTAAAAATTATATACTATTATCACTTTAATGATTTAGAATTATTTTAAAATTTACTGTATATGAATAAAATAAATATAGTTTTTCAATTATTTATCATTGCCTGTATTCCTGCTAAGTATATATATGGCCTTTCAACATTATTATTTATTGAACCTTTTATTTAATAAAGCATCAAACCTTGAACTATAGTGTGAATTAGCTAATATGTTACATCTAAAAAAATTTTAAACAAAGAAGGAAAGGAAGAAATGAAGGTGGAAGGAAGAAGAGAAGGAATCATTATATAGTTAGAATTATATATGTTAGTTGTTAGAATGCCTTTTCTGGGACTCTGAGAGGCCAATGTATCAATAACTACTTTGAAAATATAATTAATGAATTAATTAATTGGGGAAGGGAAAGTCCATATTGTGTCATAGCATGGTAGCCACCACTTGCAATGTCAGCAGCTCATATCAGAAAGTCCCAGCTCCTCTGCTTCCAAACCGGCTTCCTGATCATGTGCCTGGGTGGTAGGGAGAGATGGCCCAAGTACTGGAAAGCCTTGACACCCATGTGAGAGACCATACCAATTTCATACTTGGCTTCTGGCTTTAGCCCAGCCCTAAGTGTTGCAGAGAGAGAGAGACAGAGAGCCATCGTCCATCTACTGGTTCATTATTAAATAAAGCACAGTGCCTAGTACATCTCTATAGGGAATATTATGCAATGGTTAAAATGATGTTGTACCATTTATTGACCTGTGAAGAAATCGTGAAGGGCAAATGGCAGGTTACAAAGCAAAGTTAGGGGTGTGTGTGTGTGTGTGTGTATGTGTGTGCCAAAAAAATCTGCAGGATTACTTCAAGCTAATGATAATAATTTTTTTTAGGGGGAAAGTTACAGAAAACTTTTATACTTTAGGAAGTACATTTCTGTAATATTCCAGTGATGATGAATTATACTTGAAGATATAAATAGCAGTAAAAATCAAAGCCAGTTTGGAAGTCAGATGAAAGCACAGCCCTGACCATAACAGAGGCCCCACGCAGGCAGCCAAAGCAGAAGACAGGGCTCACTCTTTTCTCCACCCAATTGAATCTCTCTTCCTTTCTGGGTCTCAACGTCCTTGTCTGAAGAGACTGTAGGCAAGTAGAACCCTCATGAGAATAGCTCGGGTGCGTGTTTGAATTTGGGTGCTTCCAATGAGTGGGACCATCCTTGAACCTCAGCTTGCCCATGCATGTCAGAGAACCATGCTTCCCTCACGCAGGGTGTCATGAGGACTAACAAAACACACACACACACACACACACACACACACACACACACACACAAAACGGCAAACATTGATCTTGCCTTCTGTGCTGGGGTTTAGCCATCCTGCACACCTGTTGGGAAAGAGTCTGAACTTACCACCATGGATTGGAGCTTCAGAGCAGTCTGCCATCGCCTGTCCAATCGTAATGTCTGGTTCCTCTGGTGAACAACTTGGCAGCGATTATCTCATCCACTTAAAATTAGAAGAATGTTGCTGCTCAGCCTTTTTATCACAGAAAAAAAATGTGATCCTTTCCACATACAAAATCTGTCCAAAAGGAACATTAATTATAGGAGATACTAAGAACAGCTTTCTAAAAACTTGGAATTTTAGCAAACTTATTTTTGTTAAAAAAAAAAAGTATTTCAAAGAATCCTTCCATTTCACAAAAACTAATCAAGCCCAGTCAACTTCATTCATTCGTCCATTTTGTAGGGATCCTGTTTGGAATCTCTACCGTATGCTAGAGATAACTGCATGTGAGAGTTCACCATATGTATTTTTTATTTTACATATTTGTTTCAGCAGGAGAGAGAGAGAGAGAGAGAGAGAGAGAGAGAGAGACTGATTGTTTCCTACTGCTGGTTCATGTCCTAGACACCTGCCAGCGTAAAGCTGGGCCAGGCTGAAGCTGGGAGCCGGAAACACAATTCAGGTTCCCCATGTTGGTAAAGGAACCTAATGACTCAGGCCATGACCACAGTCACTCAGGATCTATATCAGCAGAAAGCATGAGTCGGAGGTCAGAGTCTGGAATCAAACCCAGGAACCCTTATGTGGGATGTGGGCATCTTAACTGCTAGGCCAACCACTCACTCTCAAAGACGATTACTTTTAAAACTTAGATTTTAGAAATCTTGATCAGCATGGAGCTTGCCTTGTAAGAGGGATAAGAGATGAGGAAAAACCGACAGTGAATAATGCAGCAACAGGAGACAAATATTCGGAGAGTTTTAATTTTAAATACAGAAGTCAGAGAAAGCCTCCCTCAGACCAAAGCCTGAGAATCTGGAGAAGCAAATCGTGTAGGAACTACGCAGGCCCCGGGGTGAGAGTGAATCTGGTACATTGGGGAAGCTCGCCAGGCAGATGGCAGTGACAGCAAGGACGATAGGTGGAGTGATGAGGCAGAGTCCAGCCTGAGGATGGCATGTTCAAAGGACAGCAGGGAGGTCAGAGCATTAGAAGGAGGAGGAAATGAGGATGGAGAGTACTGGACGCATGGGCAGCAGAAGTGTAACGCCCTGGGCTTGCTGTGAGACAGGATCAGGGTGGAATCTGAATAGCGGAGCGAAGCAGAGTGAGGGAGGCTTTCGACGGGTTCGCCCTCGATTCTGTGCCGAGGGACAAGGTGGAAAGGGGAGGCCAGGGACAGCCTGTAGAGAGAGCAGAGATGGGATCGGAGCAGGCACCAAGCGCGAGGGGAGATGTGACCAGACTCCGGGAAGGTTTTACAGGTGGGAGCTATAGCCTTGCAAAAGTGTTAGATGTGGAGGGCGAGCAAGGAGAGGGAATGAAGATGGTGCCAATGGTATGTGGCAAGGAAGGAACAGACCTTCCCTGAGATGAGAAGGAGCAGGTTTGAGGACAGCTCAAGAGTTCACTGGGACATTTCTCATCAAGGATGTCTGGTGGAGAGCCAGGTGGATCCCCCTTGGTGGGGGTTAAAGCTGTGAGGGAGAGATCCAGTGAGAGAGAAGGCTTGGGAGCTGTTAACACAGTGATGGTGCTGAAAACTCCACTGATGAGACCAGCCAATAGCCAGATGGAGCAAAGGGGAGTTCCCAGGACCTCTGAGTTTACCTTAAACACCTGCAACGCATCCCAGCATCAAAGATGCGATTATTGCTATCATATCAAAGTCATTTTCATAATACATTTCAGTCTGTGGGAATACTTCCAGAAAGTTCATGGAAACAGAATGAAAAGATAACGTGCAACCCAAGCTCTGCTTCTGACTTAGCCTCCTGTCAATGCAGCCTCTGGGAGGCAACAAATGACAGTGTGGGTAGTCGGGTTCCTGACACCACGCGGAATGATGGGTTCAGGCTCCTGGTCCCGAGCGATACCCTTGTTCAGGTTCAGATGTTGCAGGCATTTGGGGAGCAAACCAGGAGATGAGAACTTTCACTCTCTTAAAGAAAAAAGAAATCATATTTTTCATGAGCTTTTTTGAAAACCCTCATATTTCCCAACTATCCCTATTTTTACCCTTTACTTTTTATTACTCTTCGCTTTCCTGATTTTAGGGTTTCCTCCTAGAACTGCAATAATTTGACCAGATAAAATACATACCTGCTCTGTCCAACACAGTAGACAAACAGTCACATATGGCTATCTAAATTTAAATTAATTAGATTTCATTTAAATTTCAGTCTCCACTAGCTGCATTTCAAGAGCTCAATAGCTACATGTAGCTGATGGCTCCCATATGGCTGTAACAGATATAGAACGTCTCCACCACTGCAGATGGTCCTCTTGGGCAGAGCTGATCCATACCTTCTTTGGGGTGTACATCTCATCGGACACTGAAGCAGAGTCGAAGGCTGTCACAGGCAAGCTGAATTTGTAGGAGAGGGGCCGTCAACCTGTTAGCATGCTGCTGAGGCTTAAGACCTCGGTCAGAGTTCCAAGTCACTGGCCTGAGCTCCTGATTATTTCACCCCTTACATCGAGAGGACTTATTTCACTAAGCGTGCAGACTTTGGGATATTGTGTGTCTTTTCCAGATGTGACGATTCTTCACATTGCACAAGCTTAGAATGACCTGATGAATGAGTGCCACTGTGATTTGCTGACCTGCGACATGTGGAGAGGACCGTGGCAACATCTCCTCAGAGGTGGCCAGACCAGCCAGGTTGTCCATACAGTGTAACCATTTCTGCTCTTTGAGAAACTGGGCTGGTTCACTGTCTCAGAACTCTTACTACAGAGGATCACCTATGCCAGCCATGACTAAACCTTCACCTGTCTGGTCATTTCAGTGGGCAAGTGGCTTCAGATGGTCCTTCTTATTATTTGGTCCCATTCTCTCCTCCCACCCTTGGCATATTCACATACTCATGCATTAGCTTTCCTACACATATTAAAATTCTAAGTGCCTTTGTTTTATAATCCATTGAAGACAGATGGGCAAAGACGGACAGAAATCTTCTACTCACCCATTCACTCCCCAGTGCCTGCACCTGCTACTGTTAGGCCAGGTTAGTCACTGAGCCTGAAAAGATATTTCTTTCTAAGGTCAAAAGTTTACATTGATTTTTTTTTTCCCAAACGGGCTTTCATTTGTTGTACTCTGCTCTCCTAATAATATGATATTTTATTTACCACTATTATAACTGAACCAAACAAATGTAACAGTGTCTTAGAAGGCTATTTTCCCATGAAAGCTATTTGGTATAATTTTAGAAGAAAATAGAATTCTTCCATCCAAAATATGTAAGTTATTATACTAGGCAAGACTGGGTTATTTGGACAATCCTTCTTGCTATAAATGACCAATGATAATGAGTGAAATATTTCTTTGAATTTTTTTTACTTTTATTTGAAAGGCAGAATTACAGAAAGGAGAGACAGAAACAAAAAAGAGATCCTCCATCCACTGGTTCACTCCCTAAATGACCACAATGGCTGGGGTTGTGCTGAGCCAAAACCAGGAGCCAGGAGCTTCTTCTAGGTTCTCCCATGTAAGTACAGGGGCCCAAGCACTTGAGCCATCCTCAGCACTTTCCCACCCGGTAAGCAGGAAGCTCCATCGAGGGTGGAGCAGCCAATACATGAAATGGTGACCATATGGGATGCCGGCCTGGCAGAGGCCTAGCTTTTTAAGGCATGGTGCCAGCCCCCAAGTAAACTATTTCTAACAACTTCTTCAAAGTATTGAAGAGCCTAGAAAAGAAATCATCATCATATAACTAAAGGCAATGAAGGAACCTAAGAAAGTAAAGTATTTACTTCAAATCCTGACACAGTGAACTGCAGTCTTGACCACTTTGAAGGGGTGAGCTCAGAAATCAGAACACCCTGGTGGGTGTCTAATAGCAGACCCTCCACATACTTGACACATCTCTGGAAGGCTGCTCCCTCAAGATATGAGGGCATAAGATAAGTGTATACTACGCTCCTTAGTGGACGCCCCAATTCTAAATAAGCCTCTCCTAAAGCATCGTAATCCTAAAGCCCCTAGACACCTGAAACGCATTTGGAGAAAGACACCCTAGGCCAGAAGTGAGCGCACGATGACCCACAGCCAAAGCCAGTCCTCCGTCTATTTTTGGCAACATCCACAAGCCAAGGAGCAGTTTTATTATGTTGAAAGCTATGTTAGGAAAAGAAAAAGGAAGAGCTGGTGAAGAAGCAGAAGGACTTTACTTGGCCCCAAGACCTAAAATATTGATTTTGTGGTCCTTCACATGGACAACACTGTCCATGCCTTTCCTAGCACACTGAGCAGCACAGCAGCATAAGTGTAACAGAGCATAAAGAAGCAATGCGCCTGCCATCAACAAAACCAGCAACACCACAGAACAAGGCCCTGGAATACTCGGGAACTGAAATTATGGAAGAATTCTAAAATAATCATGGTTAATTTTTTTAAAAAAGAAAGTTTATAAGATGCACGTGAGGAAGAGGTTATTGTAGAGTAACTTAGAAGATATGAAAATGAACCAAATAGAGCTTCTGAGACATAAAGTAACTTTCATCAAAACAAATGCAGACATGTTTAAACCAGACTTTGTTAGAAGGTAATTCAGCATAAATTATGCAGAGTGCAATGTGAAAAGACAGAAGAGCAGGAAGATACATAAAAACAGTTGAAACTGCCGACGTGGTAACCTGCAATGCCAGCATCCCATACAGGCATTGGTTCGAGTTCTGGGTGCCCCACTTCCAATCTAGTTCCCTGCTAATAGCCTGGGAAAAGCAGCAGAACATGGCACCCCATGTTTGGGGTCCTGCCACACACATGCAAGTCCTGGAAGAAGCTCCTCAATCCTGGCTTCAGCCAGGCCCAGCCCTGGTCACTGCAGTTAACTGAGGAATGAATTGATGGATGGAAAAGCCCTCTCTCTCTCTCTCTGATTTTTAAATAAATAAATAAATCTTTTTAAAATAAAATTAAGTAGGTTGAAAGATATGGAGCTTAAAGTGAGATAATTTATTATCTCCTGTTCCAGAAAGAGGCCAAAAAAAAAAAAGCCAACAAAGTATTTCCAGACGAAATGATTGATAATTTCCAGAATTGACTGCACCCATCCACATATGCAAGAAATGAAGTCAAATCCCAAGCAGGATAAAGCAAGTATGTGTGTAGATGTGGCTTAATGAAACTATCAAATACAAAGAAAAGAAAATCTTAGAAAGCAACCAGAGGGGTTAGAGTTGAAGGCAGCATTGAAGGCCTGGCTTGGGCTGCATCCTCCCAGAGATGACCTGGCCAAACTCCTGCTGCTGTGGGCGTTTGGAGAGTGAATCAACTTTCGAAAGATGTCCTTGTCTCTGTCTCTCCCTAGGTCTTCCTTCCAAGTGAAAAGGAAAAAAGCAACCAGAGAATAGGAGATTATTATTTATGAGAATCTCATCTCAACTGAGAGCTGACTTCTAAAACAATAACCAGGAAAACCAGGAGACCTAAAATCAGATCATTACTGACCTGAAAAAGAATTTTTTCAATACAAAATTTTATAGTCAGCAGCTATGTGTTTCAAAAAGTAGGGCAATGTTGCCAAGTAAACAAAAACCAGCCAAGAGTTTGCCACCAGTGATATCACACAAATGGGAATCCTGAAGGCCGTGCTTCAGGCAAGAGCACACTGATCCCTGGTGAATAAGCTGAGATCCCCTATGCACTGAAGACACTGACAACTCCAGGTTCCGGAAAAGACTGAAACTCACAGTTAGTGAGAAAGTCAAATAGCACAACTGCTTTGGACAAGTTTGTTACCTGACAGTAAAATCACATGTGCACTTGCCATTCAACCCAGTAATGTTCCTCCCAGTTATTTCCCAAGTGAATGAAAATATATATTTGTAGGGAAATTTTGAAGAATATTTATTTGTAGTGTCCACAAACTACAAAAGCACAACCCAATCCCCATGTGTATCATTAGAGAAAAAATTAAAAATTGGGGTTGCCTGCATACCATCAAATACTAGCCAGTGGTAAAAATAATAATGATAATAACGCCCTACTGATGTAAACATTTAAAGGAGGGACTCTCAAAACATTTCACTGAGCAAAAGCAGACAAAAACACAAGAGTTTTTGTTATTATTTGTCTTTACTGTGTCATTATACTCAAATGACGTACTAGAAAAGGCAAAGCAAATCTTGAAGAACAGAAAGTGTGTTAGTGACCACCTGAGGCCACAAGTGCAAGAAAACTGACTTCAAAGAAGTGAAGGATAGTTGAGGGTGATGGAAATATTCTTCATCTTAACTGTGGTGATGGTTACATGGTTTTAGACACTTGTCAAAATCTATCAACCCGTTGGGCAGACATTGTACCATCACAGGTAAAGCCATTGCCTGCAATACCAGCATTCCACATGAGCGCTAGCTCAAGTCCTGGCTGCTCTACTTCAAATCCAGCTCCATGCTTATGGCCTCAGAAAAGCACCAGAAGATGGTCAGGTGCTTACATTCCTATTCCCCCACCTATGTGGGGGACCCAGATAGACAAAGCTCCTGGCTCCTGGCTTTGGCTTGGCTCAGACCTGGCTATTGTAGTCATTTGGAAAGTGCCCTGGTGAATAGGAGATTCCTCCTCTCTCTCTCTCTCTTTCTCACTGTAGCTCTGCTTTTCAAATAAAATAAATAAATGGTAAAAAAATAGTTATTTAACTGTGCACTTAAGTGACTGCATTTCAAAGGGATTTCACCAGAAGTCAACACAGAGCCCAATGGGTCTTGAACTGTGAATCTAAAAACTATAAAGACAAATTTCCTGGAAATACTTTCTCAAGGCAATTCCTAGGTTCTGGGTTCCAGGAAAGATTCTTCCTCTTCTATGATGTGCATCAGGAGAGTCTCTGGACCCTGCAGCTTCTGCAGAAATGTGATGTGCAGTTCGTCCAGAGGCCAGAGGCCATGTTCCAGGCAGCAGAGGAGAAGATCTGCTGTACCATCTCATGCAGGACAGACACAGGACTGAGTGCCACACAAGGCAGGTCACAATACCAGCACAGCACCAGACCTGTTAGGAGAGGGCCAATGAGGAGCAACGATGCTGCTGGACCTTGGCCCTTGACCTCTCTTGTAAAATTCCAGCTATGCACAGCTTTATATAGAAAACAGGTGGTTCTCATTCTCTGGGGGAACAAAGTGGGCACATTTCAGTATATGTAAATTATATCGCAATATGTTTGCCTTTTAAATAATGGTAGCCCTCAAAAAAATCAAATATCTTCTACACTAAAAACTGTAAAAGAGAAAACATTAAAGACTTAAATAAAAGAATGAACTGGGAGAGCAAATATACCGTGAATTTCTCTCATTAGGAGGTAGGCTTTTTTCCCCTGTCCTTCAGATCTGAGTAGCCTTGTAATTTTCTTTGTCAAGCAGAATGTGATGGAAGCAATGGGTGAGTTCCTGAGTGTAGGCTTCAAGGGCCACCTTTGGCCTCTTGGATCGTAACTGTGAGACTGTTGGCAGTACTGTGAAGGCCTAGAGAGCAGGAGAGGCCATGGGGAGGAGGACCAAGGCAGCCTGGCAGGCAGAGGTGTGAATGAGGCTGTCCTGGACCTTCCACCCCAGCCCAGACTTGGCTGGATGCAACCGCACAGTGGGCTTGCGGTAGTGCCTGGCCAATCCATAAAATCATGAGAACCAGTTGTACAAAGCAATTACTTTTTAAGGGTCATGCAGAAATAGACAATTGATAGAAGTGATTGATTGTGCATGAATTAATGATGAGTTATTTGGGTCCTGGCATGATGGCTCAGTTGCTAAATCCTTGTCTTGTAAGTGCCAAGGATGGGTGCCAATTCATGTCCCAGCTGCTCCACTTCCCATCCCATCCAACTCCCTGCTTGTGGCCTGGGAAATCAATAGAGGATGGTCCAAAGCCTTGGGACCCTGCATCCATGTACGTGACCTGGCTCCAGGCTCCTGGCTCTGGATCGGCGCAGCACTGGCCGTTGCGCTCACTTGGGGGGGGGGGGCAGTGAGTCATCGGACAGAAGATCTTCCTCTCTATCTTTCCTCCTCTCTCTGTATATCTGACTTTGTAATAAAAACAAATAAATCTTTTTTAAAAAGCAAAACGAATCCCAAAAGCAAATCCCAAAGCGAATCCCAAAAGGTTAGATACCACATGTTTGCCTTGATTTAACCTGTAATTTTTGTTTGGTTGGTTGTTATTTTTTGAACCTGTCATTGATACTGTCTCAACCCAGATGTTTTGAAGAATTGAACTTGCATTATTTTTAACACATTGTTTACTCAATACTATGTCAATTAATTCCATAACATTGTATATTGATGCTGATGTTTTGTTAGGGCTTTTAACTGACCGGAACTTTACTCTGTTAGCTCTACCTTCAGACCAGAGAAGGTCTCCCCAAGAAGCCACTGAACTTATCTGGACAATAAGATGCTGGACTTTATGCTAGGTATATGCTTGCAATGAAGGAATCTCAACTGAACTTGAACTGTGGTTATGCAGCAAGGTGGAGGAATCCACTATGGGGGGAGGGGTGGGGGAGGGGTGGGGGGAATCCCCAATGCCTATAAAACTGTATCACATAATACAATGTTAATAACAATTTAAAAAAGCAAAACAAAAGAAAGCATATCACCTACGTGTTTCTGGGGGCTTCCCTTGCACTGACCAGAAACTAAAAGCAGCCTAAATATTCAGCAGTGGAATGCATGAACATGTGATGGTATACTAACCCCCGCAAGAATATTACACAGCCCTGAAAACGAAGGGACTCTGTCTACCCATAACAAGTTAAAAAAAAAAAGACCCACAGGCATAATGTTCAGTTAAAGAAGCTATGCACAAAAGAATACATTCTTTTTAAAAATTTTTATTTTTGATTATTTTTACATAGATGATTAGGGTGCAATGGATCAAGGGCTACAGAAAAGTGAGGCCCTTGTTTCCACACTCTCTTTTATTCCTTCGTTCTCTGGCGGAAGGAGGGAACAAGGAGAGAAGTCACACCCAGGCTCCCAAACACCTCTGTGCCCTGGGATGGAGGACAGCCGCCCGACACCATCTCAGAGTCCCCGACGTGGGGCATGCTTCATGGGTCCTGCTGAAGAGGCCCTGACAGTTCCACACTTCTGAATTACTGCCGATCTCGCCACTCTAAGCACAATGAAATCTTTCCAGAATTCACATTAGAGTCTCTGTTTGCCCAGATATTTACTGCCAACACTTGATTGCAGTAGTTGATCAATATGTTCCGTCCTGTGTCCACTGTTATGGTAGCAGGTGTCCTCTGCAGGCCCCAATGTACTGCCATGTTCCCCATGTGCACCTGGATAGACTGCCCACTGCTCCAGCTGAGCCATTGAGGAGACCCAGCTCTGACACATGCACTCCATAGCCAGACCATGGAACCTGCAATTCTCTACACGGTTGGATTCTGAGTCCAGCGATTCAGTTGAGGGAATCCCCACAAAACTTCATCTGAGGTGATCCCACACCTAATCTTGTGTGTGCTTGCCAATACAGGGTCTGGCACAATCTGTTGCACACACTGCTAATTGCAATTACTGGGTCAGTTCTGTCTCTGGCTCTGTCTTCTATGCAAATCAATAAGTGTTGGAGCCCATCCTGATCCTGCCCACCACATACTTGGCCCTCACACAAACCAGTGAGAGCTGCAGCCTAGTGAGCGCGACACGCAATAACCCCACCAGAGCCACCCCTGCCCTGGTTCCCATGCTTGGCAGTATGTACAGCAGACTGCTCCAATCTGTCCCCCATCTCGTTTAGTTCTCATACATGACAATAGGCACTGAAGCCCAGTTCAACCCGATCAGCCACACTGTCCAACCCACAGACCAGCCAGTGGATGCCACTCTTTGCCTAGCCATGCCTGCCCTAGTACTGGTTCATATGCTCACCAGTCAGAGTGGCAACCCAAGAGGGAGGTGCCACTATTTTCCTGCTGGGCCATTCCCACTCCTGGACCTTATACTCTCCAAGTGGTTCTGCAATTTAACTTGACAGAATTTGCCCCCCATGTCAGCATTTGCCAGTTGATGCTGCAGCAAAACCCAACCAACAACACCCACTCTGGCTTGTGTACGCATGAGTAGGAACAGTCAACCCAGCATGGCTTTCCCCTGATCCAGCTTACATGCAGGCCAACAAGTGTTGTGGTCCTGCCCAGCCTGGTCTGCCCCCTGATCCCAGCTCTCACACTCTCCAGCAGGAGTGATGGCCCAGCAAGGGAGCCCCACGCAGCCTCCCTACCGAGTTCACCCCTTCCCCCAGGGATCTCACATGTGCTGGTTGGGTGCTGTGGCCCAGTCTGGCATGGCCCCTTCACCTCAGCATTTGCCAGTGAGTAATGTAGCCTGGCTAGGCCCAGCCCAGCCCAATTCCAGCTCCCACTGGTGGAGGCTATAGCCTAGCCCAGCACAACCGGCCCCCCAGTCCTGACCCTCATGTGAACTAGCTTGTGTGTGACACAACCCAGCCAGACCCGGCCCAACCCACCCCACACTCCATTCTGGCACTCAGATTCACCGCAGGTGATATGACCTGCCTCAACCAGATTCGCCCCAACCTGAGCCAAATGTATGTCTGTGAGTACCATCACCTGGCCTGGTCTGGGTTGCTCCCTTTCTTCGTTCTTGTGCTCACTACAGGCACTATGTCCCAACAAAAGAGTTCCCCAAGCTCCTCTGTTAAAACCTCTCCCAATGCCGGATCTCACACGCACCAATGAGTTCATGCACCAGTCCTACTTAGTCCATCTCCTGTGCCACAGGAACAGTGGCCTTTCCTGACAGGCACTCACTCATTCTGGTTTTTACTGTTGGGTGTTATAGCCCAGCCAAGGCTTACCCACACCCAGACATAGCTCACATATGGCTCAGCAGGGGCAGACACCTAGCCCAGCCTGTCCTACACCCATTCTGGTTCTTAAATGCATCAGTGGGTGCTGTAGTCTGGCCCAGTCTGACACGCCCAGATCCAGTCTACATTTGTGCCAAGGGAGACTGTAGCCATGTCTAGACCATTCCACAGTCCCCATTACAGCCCATGCAATTACCCAATGGGAACCACAACCCTGCCATGGCAATCCCCTTAGCTCCCCAACCAGGCACATGCAGTCCCTCACCTGTCTTGGCCTTTGCCTTTGGATGCTGCAGCCTGGCCTGACCTGGCCTGCCCCCAGGCCCAACTCTCATTGGCAGGTGCTGCAATCTGACCCTACTCAGTCTGCTCCCATCCTTGGCTCATGCAAACTGGCAGATATGACAGTCTAGCCCAGCATAACCTGTGTAACAGCTTGATTTTTGCACTCGCCAGTGGGCTAAGGTTTGTTCAACCCTGCCCATTCCACACTCTTCCAAAACCAACCCACACAGTTGCTGACTGATGGGGCTACCTTTCCCAGCTTGTCTGAACCCCAGGTCTAGACCACATGCTCACTAGTGGGAGTTGTGAGCTTGTAGGTGAGTTTCCCAAGTTCTCCCACTCAGCCCACTCCCAGACCCAGATCTCACATGCACCAATAAGTGCTAAGCCCTTGCCCAGCATAGCCTGCCCCTCCATCTTGGCCTTTGTATGAGCTGGTGGATGTTGCAGCCTGGCCTGCCCCAACCCTGTTTAGGATGCACATGCAGGTGCTGCAGCCTGGACCTGCCCAGCTTCTTCTCAGACCTAGTACTTATGAGTGTTGGCAGGTTGCATGATCACACCTAATTCAGCCCATCATCACCCCAATTCTTGAGCTAACCAGCAGGATTTATATTTCCATAAGGTTTGGCCCACTTATCCCCCACAGAATCCTGGACCTGGATCACTTGTGTCCTGATTAGTGTCATGGCCCTGCCTACTGTGACCAGTCCTCTGTTCCAACACTCGTCAGGTACCCTAGCTTTTGTGTAGGCTGGCATGAGGTAGTCAGACTCTGTGCCCCAAGATATAGTTGGCAGCTTGCAGTTCACACCAAACTCACCTATAGACGAGGTAAGATCACTTGGCAAAGTTAACAGTGTTCATGAGGTTGACACAGAACTGCCAGCTGTGTCATGCCAGACTGGGCTGCAGCACCCAACCAGCACACATGACACCCCTGAGGAGGGCGGCTGATAATCAGTCTGAGCCATACAGATCTTCCAATCTTTCCCCTCCAAACCACCAGGCCTCAGTTCCCTCGCTTACCTGCAAATACAGTAGTCCTGTTGTTGGGTGTCTATCAGGATTCATTCCCTACCTACCCATACAATGGTCTTATCCATGGATGTCCCTAGACAGTAATTCCTCAACCCCAAATCCCTAGAGCTCATCAGCCGGCAGCCAGCAGGTGGAGCCCGGCACTGATAGGCACACTGGCAGCCTGAGCTAAGATGGAGCCAGCTGCCTTTGAAGCAGTCAGGCCAAGCTGTGCACTCTTCTGCCCATCACGGAAGTTCCAGTTTGCATGTATGGCCAAAAGGATATATTATTTTCTTACATATAGTTAGGCTTTAAATTTTGGAGACAACTAAGCTGTAGGATTTAAGAGTATGAGTTTGGTAGCACAATCATAAAGAAGAGTAAAAATATGATTAGTTCAAAAGGATAATTGCTACCTTTGGGTAAAGGCAAGGAGTAGAAACAGAATAAATGGATTTGGGGTTCTGGGAGAGGGGGAGAGGATAGCAATTTGGGGGGAACCGGGCTAGTAGTTAAACAAATGTTTATTTTGCAATAAATCATTGGGCTTTCTATTTTGATGCACTCATTTGCATGTGCATTCGACTTCACAGCAAACTAGGCTAAGGAAAAGCAAAAGGACATCAGACTTCACACCAGTACCAGCAAGCCTGGATAAAAAAAAAATACGTAACACAGCAATGCATTCAAAGTTCTAAGAGAATTATTTTCGTTGTGGATCATTGCCATTTGACAAGCCATTTATCAAGTATATGGGTAGTATAAGAAAATTACCTCCAACATATGCTCTCCAAGGAAGTTTCTTGCAGATATGTTTCAGCAAGCCAAGAAGTAAACCAACGAGAGAAAACGCCAGCCCTGGGAATCAATGATGTAACCCTTGACAACCAGAGCAGCCGGTGTGGGTAGCAGCAGCTGCAGAGGTCCCCGAGGGCATTCTCTATCCAAATGTGCTCCCTCAGAGAATATCCTATACCACTGACACTTCACAAAGTGTCAGGGGGAAAGAGCAGCAATTTAGAAAATTTAAATTCAGGTGAGAAAATGCAAATAGTCACAGCGTAACACTTGCTTGTGCAGGGAACAAGATCTTTGTCCTAATCGCATGAACATTTTGTGGATCTTTAATTTCTAGAACCAAACTAGAGCTAACACATGCATATTACAGTTAGAATTTGACACAAATGCCCTTGACCTTGACAATATAAAAGTCATGGCATGTGCAGAATTAGGTGTGCAGACAATGGAAGAGCACAGATCACAGGGAGGACCCAAACGTGCTGCCTTTTGGAGAGACAGGAACTCAAAGCACAGCCCTCGGTAATTGACTCGCACCTGCTCTCTCAGCCCTGTCTCGGGCCCTCACTGCCTCCTTGCCTGAAAACATCCCCCTTGCCCTGTGCTCAGGGCCTTTGCACAGGCTTCTGTCCTCCTGGTGCTTTTCCTCCTCCACCTCTCTGTGAGCATCACTTTCGCAGAGAAGGCTACCCTGAACCCTCAGACTGTGCACACCTCACCCACCCAACACTCAGAGCATGCCGTTGATTGTCAGCCAGTCATCTTTGCTACCCTAAGGTGACCTGCAACCACCTTCCCACCAACATGGCTTACACCACACACAGGTGTTCTCAGTCAGGGGCCCTCCTCCTGTGAGCTGGGCTCGGCAGGACTCACCATTGATAGTAGTCAGCTGCCGGTTAGCAGGCAGCCTGGCTGACCTTGACTGGGACCAATCTCTTTTCTTCTGATGAGAAAGCTCAGAAATGTTCTCAGAGCCAGCATTCTAAGAGAACAAACAGATGGCAGAGTCCCCTGGACAGCTGGGCTTGGAAGCGACACAGCACCCCTGTCAGTTGACCACAGCAAGTACAAAACTAGCTCAGATGCAAGAAAGGGGAAAATAGGGTTCACCTGCCCTGAGCAAGCCGTGAAATCATGTGACCAAGGGTGTGGAGTCAGCAAAAGGTGGACAACTGAGTCCAGCACCCTATACCATGGGGTGCTAACTGATCATGTTGTCTCTCCCAGCACACACAGTAAGGGCAGAAAGCATGTTTTGCTTGCTCAGTGTTTAGTCCTCAGGGTCTAGCACAAGTGTCTGATGTGTGTTAGTTATGCTCATGGGACGTGGTGACAGTGGTGAGCCTGAACCCCACAGCCAGCCTGCCGAACTCTGTCAACAGGTGTTGTGGCCCTGCCCGGCCTGGTCTGCCCCCCATCTCAGCTCTCAAGCTCTCCAGTGGGAGTGATGGTCCAGCAAGGGATCCCCTCACAGACCCCCTACCAGGTTGACCCTCCCCCAGGGGTCTCACGTGTGCTGGTTGTGTGCTGCAGCCCAGTCTGGCGTGACACAGCTCTGTGTCAGCCTCATGAACACTGTTAACTTTGCCAAGTGACCTCGCCTCGTCTACAGGTGAGCTTGGTGTGAACTGCAAGCTGCCAACTATATCTTGGGGCACAGAGTCTGATGGAGTGAAGGGGCCCTTGCTGGCATTCTCACCCAAAACTATCTAAAATCCAAACCTCATCATGCTGCTTTCTGGGTTTCTAGTTTTTTCTGATGGACATCAGGCATACGATCAAGTTTAGGAGTCTTTCCAGTGTACTTAGCTGCTGGATGTCTTAGAGAAATGGTCAGTGGGCACAACTTGAAAACTCCTAGAGAAGATTCAGAGTTGCTTTTGCCGGGTGTCTGGGGAGGAACTAGCAGCCCAGGACCATCTGAACCTGGGAATTAAGGACCTGAAGTTTCCCGGGGCCTTTGACATGAGCCGCTCTTTGAGGAAGGGCTGGGCTCGCTTAAAGACACAACAGGCTATTTGATATCCCAGTTTCTCTCTTATGCTTCACTAGAAAGTGGGAAAATCCCCCCGCAACAAATATGAGTTCAAGGAGATACCTGGATAAGTCGAACGGCCTTCTGTTTTGGATCTCAATGCAATATTTAGTGCTTGGGGAGGAATGAAAACGTTGCAGTTTTCTAAGACACCTGCAGCTGTTTCTGTATTCTGAGGGCAGCAGCAAAATTCATCCTTGGGGGAGGTCGGTTCTTTTGTTTGGGAGAAGGTTTTAATGAGCCTCCTGAGTATGCACAGGTGAGGTCCAGACATTTATCTGAAGGGAAGGAGGGAAGCACCAAAGAGAGGCTGCACTGCCAGGAATCAGGAGATGGTTCCTTCCATTGTAGAGTTGTGGTGATGCAAGCTACTTCTTTCTTGGTTACAAGTAACTGGAGAAAGGGGCCTGGGAGTTGGGAGAAAGAGGATCAGGGGTTTTAGGAGGCATGGCAGTGTATGTTTGGTTTGTTACCTTTACAGCCTGCTGCCTGCCCCACCAGAGGCAATTAGGCCTTAGCAGGGAAACAGGACCAACCAGGGGTCTGGCAACCCCTCAGTGAAGAGGGCAGTACCCACCTTCCAGCAGCCCAGGGCAGCTGCTCAGAGCTGGCAGCTGCAAATGGTGCACAGATTTCACATACCAGCCATTGACAACCCCTGTGTTCCCCCCCCCCAAATGCAGTTGCTCCCCTAATCCTAGCCATTTCCCTCCTTCAACAGTTCTGAACTCTTCCACCTCTTCTCCACCCTCTGCCCTTGCCCTCAGGTCCCCCAGGTCTGGCCTAGACGACTACAATAGCCTGAACTCAAATGTTGCGTTCCTCTGCCTTGACCTGATTATGGCAAAGTGGAAAGGGAATTTTCCCCAAGCCACAGATCTGGGTGCAGGATCTCCTATGCAACATCTTTCTGTGTCTACAAGGGAAAGCAGGCAGATGGTAGCCCAAGTTCCTCACCGTTCAGCCCTAACATGCCTGTCAGTTCTTATGTAGCACAGCTTCCTGCACACCTACATGATGCATTCACATGGTTATAGCTGTGAGCCAGGCTGCCAGGGTCTGAACCTAGCCCTGTTCCTACCCCAGTGTCATCATGGAGTGATCTCTTGTAACGTTGTTGTGAGGATTCAAGTGCCATCATGCCGAAGGCTAAGAGGGTTGTGGGCTGGTGTGGCCACCATCACCAGGAGTCCTTCGCACTCCGTTCACTATGACCACGCTCTCGCTCCCAGCCACTGCTCCCCAGCATCTTTCCCATCTTGTGTGCCTGAACAATTCCAGTTCCTCTTTGAAGGCACTTCCTCCACGAAGTTATACCTGATTCTTCAGGCCTCCCCATTCTCCCACCAATACTCCATGCTCATCTCTTCTTTGAGACACACTTCTCTGCCCACAAGTCGATCTCCCCATCAGTCTAGGGGTACCCTAGCTGGCTATTTCAGCTTCCATAGTGCAGTGACTACTTCTAGAATGAATGTGTATCTCCCCTGCTAGATGATCGAGGCCCCTAAATGGCTCAGGCATCCTTGTGCTACCCAGTTCTTAACCCAGAGCACTGCAGCCCATCTTCGGCCCAGCACTAGGCCTGTGAGCCCTTCCCTCTACTGCCCCTTTACCTTCCTCTTTCCTCCACTTCCCCACCCAGATCTGCAGCCAGTCTGAATGCTTGGTCATTGCCTGCTGAATACCACAAGAGGTCAGTGTTTGACCCATCACCTGCTCCAGCTGCATACCAGCCCTGATGACACATTCTCAGAAGCTCACAGGCAAGGAATTCAGAGGGTGTCTGGAGCACTGACACAAGAAGAAGGGGCCCGCTTTCGCTGTGACCTCATCCTTGCAGAATCCCAGTCTGCCTGTGATTTACTCACATAGGGTCTGGGTTTAGCGAGCCTCACTCTGGAGAGCCCGTTAGGGGCATGGAAACAGAGCCAAACGGTCTTTGACACACAACACTTCACTGCAAGGGGAACCACCCACTTAAAAAAAAAAGACATCTTTATGTCACCTTCATGACCTTGAGCATCTCTTATTTCATTACACATCGAAGTTAAAACACTACTTATGATTTCAAAAGGACAATCAAGGATATCCATTTCTATAACACATATTCTGGGCCTGTTGGAAGGGAGCAAAGAGACAAGTTCAGCAGACATTACAAATACTATTTTCTTAGTTTTGCCAAACAGCCTCAACAAAATGCTAACTGGGCCCCAGGCGATGAGCACATGAAATACGTGCTAGCTCATCCAGCCCTATAGATGGCCTGTTGCAAAACCAGACACTTCGTCCTCCAATATCTCTTACCTGCACAGGAACCAAGCAGCAGACAGCAGGGTGGTTTGAACATCATTTGTTAAATAGGAACAGACCCCAAGAGAGGCCACTGAGAGGATAGAACCTTCAGATCGGTCTCCATCCCCGGGTTCTGTCTCCCACAGGGACAGACGTGATCAGCACCAGCTCCAAGGTAGACTATCCAACCACCAAACTCCAGCACCCTGGAGTGTGACCCAGACCAACACAGGACTCATCTGCATCTGCCCAGTCACCAGCCTGGCTTTCTGAAGCTCTAAAATGCAGGTAGAGGGTTAAGAAGGTGACCACAGCTAGAATGGGGGAAAAAGCCTAGCACCCCTCTGCACTCTGGCAACACAGGCCTGGAGTCTTGGAGCCCACAGGTAAACCCCTCTGCCTTTCATGGTCTCTGAACAGGACAGTCTGGGCTGCTCTCCACTTTCTTTGTCTCATGACAGTCTCCCGTTGTGCCTGCAACTTGAATGTTGTGCCATGTGAATGCATAGCCCTTCGGGGGAGTAATAAAGTCATAGACAGAAGTCTGTGCGTCCAGCCTCGTGCACAGCTCAGGTAGAAGCACACACTCCACACGAGGGCACAATCCCCACACTCGGAGCCTAAAGCCAGGGCTGTACATATGTAGGGATTCCCAACTGGGAAGGAAGCCAGCACCTGGAAGAGCAGGACTCAGGGGGTCCTCACAGCTCTCCCTCCCACTCGCCAGTTAATGGGAACCTGCATAGCAATGTGGAGAAGACCTCCCGGGCCACCTAAGCGAGCATCTGCATGGTGTGGTGGAGTGGTGAGGGTTTGAGAATCAGCACTATTGCTCCACACAGGGTTGGGGCCAATGACTACACTGCCCAGGCCCTCATTTTTCCAGTTGTAACTTGAGGCTGATGCCAGTACCCATAGGCGACACAGCAAGCTCCCTGTGGGCAGGAACTTGTCCCACCTGCCCTCTTCGCAGTTTGCACAAGGCTGGTACTAATGGGACAGATCTCCAGTGATTCAAGATGAACTTCTCTCAGGGTGTTGTCAGGATGCAGCAAAAAGATGCACACCTGGTACTCACAGAGCACCTGGTCTTCATTGACCACAAAACATACACTGTCCTGTGTTTGCTCTTCTGGATTTGGGTCGAAATGTGCTGGAATGATGTAGCTTTCTTTTTCATCTCCTAAGCTGTTGCTGAAGCATAACACACATGTATAAAACCATAAGTCCACGTGAGTTACCTGGCCCCACATCCAACCCATCCGACCCTTGTCTTTGCCCAAGGACTCTTGCCAGGCAGCCTTTCTGCTGCATGGCCTTCCTGTCATCACATCTGGGCCACAAGGATCAAACAGTGACCTGGCTTCTCCTTTCCAGCTCAGACACTGGAGTGGGAGAGTCCTTGCTTTCTGCAGGTGTGGATGACATCCGCCAGAGAAGCAGCTGACGGCGCCCACCCAGCAGTGTGTGGCAATGGGGCCTTCTGTGGCCTCTGGGCACAGCCACCCAGACACATGGCTTTCTCATTTCCTCCCAGAAAGGAGGAACCTGCCTTTCCTAATGAAACTGCCAACAGCTACTGGCTGGATAAACCAGACTGTGGGCTTTGCGTTACTAACTCATTCAGCTGCACACTGACTCAGGGTCATTGCTGGGTTATGTGTTTAGTATAAGGCCGTAAGTAAGTTACAGTCTCTGCCTCGCAGAATTAACTCCCTGGTAGACTACATAAATGCTGATGCCACTCCTCATTGTGGATCTGGCAACACTGGCATCCCACGTAGAAAAGCTGGTTTGAGTTCCAGATGTTCCGCTTCTGGTTCCGCGCCCTGCTGAAGTGACTGGGAAAGCAACAGAAGATGGCCTAAGTGCTTAGACCCCTGCACCCACAGGGGAGATCTGGAAGGAGTTCCACACTTCTTCAGGCTTCTACCTGGCTCAGACCTGGCTGTTGCAGACATTTAGGAAGTGAACCAGCAGGTGGAAGATCTCTCTCTCTCTCTCTCTCTTTCTCTCTCTCTGTATGTGTGTGTGTGTGTGCACGTGTGCATGCATGTGTGTCTGGAGGTGATTCAGTTTTTCAAATAAATAAATAAATTTTTTAAAATTATATTCTAAATGAATCATGACAAATAGAATAATTGCTAGGAAAAGAGAACTTGGGAATGATTACTAACTACAGCAAAGGGAGGCTACCTTAGTGTAATGAGAATGGGAGAGAAGGAAAGATTCACTTTTTTAAAAAACTTTTTTTAAATGAATTTGAAAGGCAGAGAAAGGCAGGCAGAGAGCTCCCATCTCCTGGTTCACCCTCCAACTGCACACAAGAGCCAAAGCTAGCCAGGCCAACACTAGGAGAAGGGCATTCCCTGGAGGTCCCACAAGAATGGCAGAAATTCAAAGAACTGAATCTTCACCTGCCCAGGAAGCTGAGATTAAAAATGGAGCCAACAAGGACCCACAGGTGTGCACAAGATCTGTCGATGGGAAGAGACCTGGTATAGAGGAACTCGGGGAACTCCTGAGTGAAGACGCAGTTCCTACAGGTGAACGCAAGAACCAAGGCTGGAAGCAGCCCAGACCAAGCCAGGTTATGGTACCCACCAGCACATGTGTGGGTCAAGTCACTCTGGGTGAGTCAAGCAGAGTTAGCTCATAACACCCACTGGCAAATACAGGAACCAGGATTGGGTGCACGACAGGCAGGTCAGGCCGCAATACCAGCCAGTTCACATTAGTGCTGGGACTGGGGACTACCTGGGCTGGGCTAGACCCAGCAAGAGCTAGAACTGGGCCAGGCCCAGTTACTACACCCGCTGGCAAATACCGAGGTGAGGCCATGCCAGACTGGGCTGCAGCACCCACCAGCAAACCTGACACCCAGAAACGGTGTGGGGAGTGAGCCCAGTAAGGAGGCTGCGGGGTCTTCCAGCCGCTGCTCCCACTGGTGAGTGTGAAAACTGAGACCCAGAGTAGACGAGGCTGAGCAGGGCTACAATACCTGTTGACCTGCATGTGAGCTGGGTTAGAGGGGAAGCCAGGCTGGACTAACTGACTGTACCCACTGTGCATACACAAGCCAAAGTAATGCAGGCTGGTTGAGCTTTGTCACAGCATCAGCTGGCAAGTGCTGGGATTTGGGGCAACTCCTGTCAAGCTAGACAGAAGGACCATGTGGAGAGTATAAGATCCAGGGCAGGGAGTGGGACCAGTAGGGAAATGGTGGGTATCTCTCTATTGGGCTGCAACTCCCACTGGTGAGCTGTGGGTGTGTGGTACCCACTGGTGTGAGTGTGGGCTGGATAGTGGAGTTAGTTGGATTAAGCTATGCTTCAATACCCATCGATGTGTACTAGAGTTGAATGGGATCTGGGACAGACCAGACCAGTTTGCTACACATACTGGCAAGCACAGGAACTTAGGCTAGAGGCGAGCCTAGTAAAGGTTATTGGGAATTACTCCAACTAGACTGCAGTTCCTGCTGGTATATGTGAGGACCGAGTGTGTGGTGAGCAGGCTGGGCTGGGCCGAAGCATGCATTGGTTTATGTAAGAAATGGAGCTGGAGACAGATTGCAGCTACCAGTGTGTGTGTAGGCTGATGTCGGGAACAGACAGAGCCAGACCACATAAAGGCTGGCGCACACAAGAGTCAGGTCTGGGATCACTCAGACAAGGTTTCATTGGGAATCCCCCCAACTGAACCGCTGGACTCAGAACTTCAGTCATGGGGAGATTTGCAGGATCTGTGATCTGCCCACGGAGTACAGGAGTCAGAACTGGGCCTCCTCAGTTGCTGAAGACTGTGTCAGTGGACGGCATGCCCAGGTGCACATGGAGGATATGGCAGTCCAATGGAGCCTGCAGAGGCCAACTGGAAGCATAATAGAGGAAGGAGGGTAGAACAAATTGGTCAACTACTCCAGCCACATGTTGACAGCAAATATCTGGGTAAATGGGGAGTCTAAAGTGGGCTATGTCAGCCAATGGACCTTAATGGTATTTTCTCATCCTTGGATCAGCAAGAACAACAGCATTTCAGAACTATCAAACTACGGAAAGCACTTTAGCAGAACCCTTGGAATATGCTTCACATCAGGGACTCTGGGATGACATCAGGTGGCTGTTCCCCATCCTTGGGTAATGATGCGGTTGGGAGGCTGGGTGTAGCATCTCCCCTTATCTCTCCCCTTCCCTCAGATACAGGAAGAAGAAAAAAAGAAAATTTGGAAACAATGGTCTCACCCACTTTCCCCAACTCTCACCTTCTCTCCCTAGTCAACTATGTAAACATCATCAAAAATAAAATTTAAAACATTAAATAAATAAATAAACATTTCAAAAACAAAAACAAACAACAAAAAAAGTGGAGCCAAGACCCAGTTGGAAAAACCCTTCACTCCACATGGAACTTGAGCATCCAAGTGAGGACTTTGTATACCACTGTGCTCAACGGCCAGGGGAGGCCTTCCGGAAAGATGGAAATGGTTTATGCAGAGACTAGATCATGTAGGAATGGGCGAAGCCGCCTCCAGAACCAATTTTCCAGAAGGTTCCCTCAGCCGCTGTTGCTCGCCCATCATTGAGCAACAGCAGAGCAGCACCAGGTCAGATACAGGACTTTTCCTGGTTCCTTAGAGTTTCTTCAGATGTGACTGAGAGGTACCAGGAAGCCCTGAGCTGAAAGGGGGAACACAAGACACTCATACACAGACCCTAACACACACCTGCTGGCCACAGTTTCCTCCAACCTTGCGTGGCCCCACCTTGCCTGAGAAGATCTGCCCTACCCTACAGTAGGTACAAAATAGTTGAAATCCATACATGTACAATATCTTCAAAAAGTTCATGGGAAAGGTATATAATGAAAACAAAAACTATGCATGAATTATCTGCTCTGATAGGAGAGCACGTTAAAGGTCTGTTCACAGCTCCTTTCCTTCCTGAATAAAGCTCCTGTATTATGAAAGCCTAGGCCAAACCCTCTTGATGGTGTGGGGAGCAGGAAGAGCAGTGGACAAGCCCACTTCCCCAGCCTGATTAGAACGGGTACACGTGGCATGAATATTCCTCCGGGGACACATTTGGCTTCTGGAAATGCACTGTCTTGAGACCTCTGATTTATGAACAAACAGCTGCAGAAAGACTTGCTTGGTTTGATTTGCCCAGCCCAGCTCGCACATGAGTGTTCAAGATTCCAAGCTCTTGAGTTTGTGTATCATACTGCCAGCGTGTCTGTAAGCACCCGGGCAATGTGCAACATATCCTAGACCAGACTGGGCTTCCAGTGGTCACCCTCCAAACGGGAGCTTCTAGATTTGTGGTCAAAGCCAAGGTTGGAGTGCCTCCCCAACCCTGTCCCAGCAGCTTGGGGGTGGGCGGGTGCTAAGGTCCCTCTTTCTTTTCCTTTCTGCTTGGAATAGCACCTCTTTAGTCAGCTGGCTTTACAAGGAAGCCAGGCTGGGAGAACCCTGGGAGAAGCTGGCTGTTGGAAAGAGGCTGACATCAGGGTCTGAATGTTCTCAACTTATGCCTCCCACTGCCCCCAACTCCTTCCTTCATGTTCTGCAGAGTTCCATGCCTCAAAAGGCAAGAATGCCAACCAGGCTGCCATTTCCACTCCAGACCCCTAGAGAGACACAGGCCTAGCGTAAAGGAGGAACACTTTGAGTTGATTTGTTAGTGTGTGTACCCAGGAAGCAGAAAGCCTGTTCCTAGCTGGAGCCTCCCCACTAAGCACACTGGGTGGGAGCCATGCATCCAGCCTGTGTGAATGGGTCTTTACAACTCCATGAGGCTCAAGTCCATCGTTCCCATTCCACAGATGTGGAGGCTGAGGCTCTGAGACTAATTAATCGGCAACGGGCTCTGATCTAGACCCAGCAAGTCTGCTTCTACGGAGAGAAGGTGGAACGCCCAATAGTGAAGCTTCCCAGGTGCACATTCAGTCATGTCACTCATGACTTGAAATCCAGTGGCTTCCCACTGCTAATGAGAGGAGACCAGCTCCTTCCCTGGACCCACAGAGCACTCTAGCACCAGCCTCCCATGGGTCTTGGACATACCCAAGGCTGCCTCCCTCCCCGTCTCTTGCCCCCATCCATCCCCTTTCCTTCCAGATCTTTGCTGTGCCGTCACTTCCTCTGACCCCTGACCATCCTCAGTCTACACTGTCAGGGCCACACTGACAGCTGTCCCTGATCCACACTTGGACTATCCTGCAGAAGGTAATATGGGACTCCGTGGGCCATACTCTGGATGCCACATGACCGAAAGTTTTTTTTTTTTAAAGGAACAGGTGACTTTAATTTTAATAATGTATTTTATTGAACTTATGTTTCCAAAGTAGCATCATTTCAACATGTTATCAATCCTAAAATTATTAATGAGCTATTTCGCACCCTCTCAAAGCTATTAAGAATTCAGGATCTGGTGCTGGATTTTACATTTAGAGCACATGCAATATGGCTGTTGTACCATCAAGGGTGAATCAGGGCTAATCTCTTATCTTTAGGAGAGCAAGTCCAGCTATTTTCATGTGATGCAGCTGAGATCAAAGCTGTTGGTCCGTGAGTCTCGCTGTGGAGGTAGGTTCTCTCCTGAGGGATGTTTGGCAACATCTAGGGAACAGTTTTTATCATCGTGGTCATGAAACAGGGGCTCAAGGTCAGAGTCTGCTTGAAACACATTATGATGCCCAGGGTAGCCCTTAGGAGGAAAGAAGTACTTGGGGGTCTACTCTGTGTCATAGCAGCTAAAACCACTACCTGCAGTGCCAGCATCCCGTATGGGCAATGGTTCAAGTCCCAGCTGCTGCACTTCCCATCCAGCTCCCTGCTAATGTACCTGGAAAAGTGTCCTTGGACCCCTGCACCTATGTGGAAGCCCTAGAAGAAGCTCTTGGCTCCTGGCTTTGAACTGGTCCAATCTTGGCTATTGCGGCCATCTGACAAGTGACTCAGTGAAGGCCTCTCTCTATGTAATCCTTTCAAATAAATATTTTTCATAAAAAAAGAAGCCTTTGACCAAAAGCGTCAGAAGTTTTTGTGATTAGAGGCGCTCTCCTCAGAGACTTGCAGACGCATGCATTTGCTAATTCATTGATTCATTCATTCATTCATTCATTTTCTCCTGTGGTCTACACTAGCAACTGTTTTGATAACAACTGCAGATAATGCCTGGCCTAACATTACCCTTCAATGCAGCAGCCAACCCAGCGCCTGGATAGGTGCTGGGCCAGGGTAGGACAGGCATTAGGGAGTCAAGTGGCATTTGCCTAGGGTCACAACCTCTCCCCAACCCACAGAAGCACCACAGAAGATGAGGTCTGGGGTCCAGCAGTCACTTCCACCGCAAACCTTTTCTGAGCATCATTGAAAATCCCCGCTTGAGCATGTGCAAGGAGCGCATGCGCACCAGACTGCACACGGCACACTGCCAGTCCTGCCCGGTCTGCCAGGTTTGCCTCAAGAGAGATGCTGGAATATGCATGAGACAGTCCCACATCTGTCCCCAGGGGAGCCTAAAAATATCGCACACCCAGCTGGGACAGAGAAAACAGTCAGGGCCCGGCCCTCTGCGGGGTCCCCTCCCCTGCTTCGTGCCCCGCTTGGCTCTGAGCCAGGGAGGCTGGCGCAGCTGAGAGGCACAGCCTTAGCCTTCACCGCTCCACCGCCCTCCTCACTTTAGGGGTGTAAGGCACACTGCTCGCTTTCTAAAAGGGCCAGAACAAGACCTTGGCAAAGCAGAAACTGAGATTAGCAGGGATTTTCCCAGCCCTCGCCTGCCCCCCAACACACACACGCTCTGAGCATCCTTGGCCCCACCCTAACCCAGGCCCTTTGCGGAAGTCAGCCTGCTATAAAAAAATTTTTTTTTAATGTGTAAATCTTCAAAAAACGTTTTTCACCAAGATAAATTGATTTTTTTAAAAAGATTTATTTATCTTAAAGGCACAGTGACAGAGAACGCTATTTTCCACCTGCTGATTCACTCCCCAGTGACCACTCTGGCCAGGGCTACACCAGGCTAGAGCCAGAAGCCAGGAATTTTGTCTTGGTCTCTCCCATGAGTGCCAGGGGACCAAGCGCTTGAGCCGTCTTCTGCTCTTCTCCCAGGAGGGAGCTGGATGGGAAGTGGAGCAGCAAGGACTTGCTGCCTCCTTCTAGAATGCCCATGTTGCAAGTAATAGCTTAACCAGCTTCATCCATCACACCTGACCCTAAATGTATTTTTTCTTTTTGTAAATAAAGAGTGAAAGAATCCAAAGATTGTAACATTTATTTTGTTTACTTGAAAGACAAAGTAACAAAGAGACAGGGAAGAAAGCTAGAGATCTTGCATTGCCTGGTTCACTCCCTACATGGCTACAATGGCCAGAACCGGGAGTCGGGTCAAAGCCGGAAGACAGGAGCTTCACCCGGGTCTCACAGGGGTGCAGGAGCCCAGTGGGCCATTCTCCATAGCCTTCCCAGGCGTATTAGCAGGGGGGTGGATCGAAAGCAGAGAAACTGGGCCACCCAGGCAATGGCCTCACCTATTACAATGCTGCTTCCCATTTATCTTAATATCCCATTGCTGTGAGCTTTATAAAGCACTCTGTATTTTCTCCCAGTCTGTTGCTTGTCATTTCATTCTCTTAGCATAACCTTTTCGAGGACAAGAATTCTTAGTTTTCTATTAAAGAAAAAAAGAAAAGCTCATTGTGAGGTGGCTTGTCGGGCCCCGAGGCTGCATTAAGCCTGCTCCGGCAAACGAAGCTCAGAACCAAATTTCTCCCTTGCTGTGCAGCTTCCCCAGAGCTTTCCGAGAAAGCTCTCCTGGGCCTCAGTGTCTTCAACTGCAGAATGAAGGTCACAAAACTCACTTCTTGAGGTGGAGACAAGGATTCGATTAGCTAAAACCATGACGGGGGCTGGTGCAATGCCTCAATAGGCTAATCTTCCACCTTCCAGCATCGAGATCCCATATAAGCACTGGTTTATATTCCAGCTGCCCCACTTCCTATCCAGTTCTCTGTTTGTGTCCTGGGAAAGCAGTAGAGGATGGCTCAAGTCCTTGGAACCCTGCACCTGTGTGGGAGACCTGGAAGAGTCTCCTGGCTCCTGGCTTCAGATCATCTCAGCTCCAGTTGTTGAGCTGTTTGAGGAGTGAACAGGAAGACTGAGTTTCCGGTTTCTGGTTTGGGCCTCAGCCCAACCTGGCCATTGTGCGCATTTACAGAATGAGCCAGTGGGTAGCTCAGAGCCTGCCGCTCTGTACCTCTGCTTCGTTGTCTGTATTTCTGCCTCTCAAATAAAATAAATATTTTTAAGTTATAATCATTAAGGAGGAGGAAGATTAGGGAGGAGGGGAGGAAGTTTCCAAGGAAGGTCCCTGGATTCACCTGCGGCAACGGCCTCCTCCCCCGCCCAGAGAGGCCCATGTGTGGAAACCACAGAGAGGAGCCGCAGCTGCCAGAGACGGTTCCCTGGGAATCGGGGTTTCCTTGGTGTCAAAAGCATGAAAGGCCCCTGGAACTGACAAAGATGAAAGCAAGATGTTTGGCAGTTGCAGCCCTGAGCAGAGTAGCCTTAATCAGAGCAGTGTGTGCTTCTGCAGCTCAACCAGACAGAACGACGGGTCGGACGGGCACCCCGGTGAGCCCCATTTATGGCGCAGAAACTGAGGCCTTGGGACCCTCGTCTAAGGCGTCAGAATGGGTGAAGTAAAGCTAGCGAGGCTTTGGATTCCCCAGGAAGACAGGAGGCAGGTGTGGGCCACCTGCTCATTGGAAAGAGCTCAGGAGGAAAGCATGCTCTGGGTGACATGTTTCCAGGACCCCTCAAGTTCAGGGGTGTTCCACCCCAGAAGCAGACAGACTCCTCCCGGCAAGTGTCAGCAGCCTGATTATTCCAGAAACACTCACTGAGCATGGAAAGTGAGTAGGCTGATGAGGAAGACATGCCTGGATGGGGAGGTGCCACGGAACTGGGATGCTCTGAGAGTTGGGGTGCACTTGGGGAAGGAGGGAGACATTTCAGCAGAGACTGAGTGAGCTGTGTGGGGAGGCAGGGACCATTCTAGGCAGAGAGAAGAGCATATCCTGAGGTTGTAGCTTTGTGGGACATCCATGGTTTGAAACCACCCAGGCAGCTGGTATGCAGGAGCAGGGCCAGCAGACACCGCGGAACACCGGAGCTGTGCTGGGCAAACTGGCTGTGCCCCGCTCAACTGGCCCATCACTGCTGGGATGAGCCACGGGCCTCATGCTAGGTAAGAAACCACCACAAGTCAGCCACTGGAGCCGGCTAGGGCCCAGCAAGCATGGGGGCTCCTGCACACACCCTGTGGGACTAACAACAGGGTTGGCCTTGGATGCACAGCCAAGGTGATCTTCTCCTTCCTGTCTGTGTTTGTCCTGCCAGGGCTCACCTAGACAAGCCAAGGTGCCAGCTGGTCGACACAGATGGGGTTCTCCACATAGTCCTGGAACTGCTGCACCAGTGTGGTGCCCTGTCTTATCACAATGGGACGTCACTCATCATTTCAGAGCTCTGAGTGCATGCATCACAGGTACAAACACAGGGACAGGTGGGGCTGGCATGATGGCTCAGCTGGCTAATCCCCTACCTATAAGCGTCAGCATCCCATCTGTTCATGTCCCAGCTGCTCCTCTTCCAATCTAGCTCCCTGCTGGTGGTCTGGGAAAGCAGTGGAGGGTGACCCAAGCTCTTGGGACCCTGCGCCCCCATATGGGTGTCCTCCTGGCTCCTGGCGTAGGACCAGCTCAGCTCCAGCCGTCGTGGCCATTTGGAAAGTGAGCCAGCAGATGGAAGATCCTTATCTCTGTAAATATGTCTTTCTAATAAAAATAAATAAATCTAAAAAAAGAAGAAAACAGGGACAGGTGACCCATAGGCCTGGGCCCAGTGGTCTCCCTGCAGTGTTTCCTGTCCCAGGTATATTGCTTCAGGGATGCTGGACTCTTCAGCCTGTGACTCTGTCATGCCAGAGAGACTCTGTATCCACTGGGATCCACTGGCTAGCAGAGAGAGTAAGGATGAAGGCCGCATACTTACTGCCTTTTAAGAGCCATGCTGGGGCCCGGCGGCATGGCCTAGCGGCTAGTGTCCTTGCCTTGACCGCGTCAGGATCCCATATGGACGCCGGTTCTAATCCCGGCAGCTCCACTTCCCATCCAGTTTCCTGCCTGTGGCCTGAGAAAGCAGTCGAGGATGGCCCAAAGTCTTGGGACTCTGCATCCATGTGGGATACCTGGAAGAAGTTCCTGGGTCCTGGCTTTGGATGGGCACAACACGGGCTGTTGCAGTCACTTGGGGAGTGATTCATCGGATGGAAGATCTTCCTCTCTGTCTCTCCTCCTCTCTGTATATCTGACTTTGTAATAAAAATAAATAAATCAAAAAAAAAAAAAAAGAGCTATGCTGGGCCTGGCACGGTAGCCTAGTGGCCAAAGTCCTCGCCCTGCATGTGCTAGCATGCCATGTGGGTGCTGGTCATGTCCTGGCTATTTTAGTTCCCATCCAGCTCCCTGCTGGTGGCCTTGAGAAAGCAGTCAGGGATGGCCCAAAGCTTTGGGACCTTGTGCCCATATGGGAGATACAGAAGAAGCTCCTGGCTCCTGGCTCCCGACTCCAGATCAACTCAGCTCTGGCTATTGCGGCCACTTGGGGAGTGAACCAGCAGATGGAAGATCCTTCTCTCTGTCTTTCCTTCTCTCTATAAATCTGACTTTCCAATAAAAAATACTTAAAAAAATAAACAAATGCCAAAAAAGAAGGGGGGGGACAGAGAGAGAACGCGTGCCATGCCTACCAGTGGCATGTGTCACTTCATCTCCGGTTCCATGCATGAGACCAGTCACGCAGCCGAGCCCCTGCCAGTCTCTAAGCTAGGCAGCTGATTTGTACCATCCCGTGGTAGAGGAAGGGGGAAAGCAGACTTGATGGACAGGCTGTCTGCCGCAGGGCCCGCCCACTGTGGAGCTCCCCAAGTCCCACAGGAAACAAAGATTGGAATAAAATCATTCTGGGCCACGGCGCTGCTCCAGGCAAATGTGGTGACAAATCTACTGTTGTAACCCAGATCGCCAGCCGGCCAAATCAAGGGGGCACCAGAGACCAGCACCTGCTGCTCCTAGCAGCCGCTGCGTGGCAGGTGCGAAGGTGCTGCCTGAATGTATGTCTCCATCCCCAGGCTCTAGCCGAGCACCCCTAGGACCTGCGTGAGGGGTTCCTTCTCTGCCACTCCAGACCAGCCTCTGCCCAACATAGACAGCCATGCAAGCACTCAGTACACCCAGCCGACAG
Source organism: Ochotona curzoniae (assembly GCF_017591425.1). Lineage (NCBI taxonomy): Eukaryota > Metazoa > Chordata > Mammalia > Lagomorpha > Ochotonidae > Ochotona > Ochotona curzoniae. The sequence goes on from NW_024465451.1 coordinate 11,453,102, forward strand.
CAAGCAGCCCAGCTCAGCCAGGCAGGTGAGGGGAGGAGAGATCCAGGACCCTGTATCTTGGCTCCCTCCCTGAGCCATGCTCCCAGGGCACCGCCTCTGGAAGCCCGCACCCTCCAGTGCTTGCCTAGCACTCTCCAGAAAGCCCCCCACTGCTGCACAGAGGGGCCGCAATTATAGAAAATTCTGCTTACAGTTCAGATTCAATATTTGGAAGGGATAATCCTGAAATAAGAGATTGCCTGATTTCTCTCCCAAGCCTGTGAATGGTTCATTAGCTCTTATTTGACATTTGCTGGCTGAGTCTGATTGGTTTCATTGTGGAGTTGGACTTTAAGAAGTCCCCAAGACAGAGCAATCAAGTTCCACAATGATCCCCAACTGCAAATGCTCAAACAGACGTGGCAGCTGTGCCTTGGACAGCAAGCCTGCGAATGCTGCGAGGAATTCGTATTCAACCCCTCCTAATAACACTGAGCACCGTCTGGCAAGCCAGGGTCCTGCCTCAGCACGCAGGGTGTTCCCTGCAGCCCGGCCTAGGAACTGCACACCCAGAAAGTCATGCAGGGAAAAGCGATGTGTCCCACCCTTGGGTCCAGTCACCCAGGCGTCAGAACCACTGTGTAATGTGACACTGCGGGAGGAACGTCCCTGGCATCAAAACCAGAAACAGCCAGAGTGGCTTTGCTCCAAGGTGAGGACTCCATGCTTCAGGAATTCCCAGGAGGCGGGAAGCAGAGAACGCTTCAGTCTGAGAGGTCTTCCCAGAAGCAGGGTGCCTGAGCAAGGCGCATGCAGAGGTGTAGGGGAGGGCACGCCAGGCGTGGGCCTGGGGATGGGAGTCTGCTTACTAACATCGGAGACTTGCTGTGTGTTCTCCTGCTGGCTGCTCCACCTCCCTGTGCCCTGGTAGTCTCCCACTGCCCAGAGTCATGCTTTGTGTCTGTAAGCCTCCCCATCCAGCCTGCCAGAACGCAGGCACGCCAGGCACACTGCCAGCCCACTGTACTCTCCCTCCATCCACTCACTGTCCTGCAGGTATGTGATTGCCATCGAAAAAACGAACAAACCCTAGTGGTGGGACCTCAGTTCTAGATGACTCCGTGACATCTGATGGTAGTTGGGGCAGGTGGGAGAGTCCAAGAAGATCTAGGTTGTATGCCTCCTCCCCTCACTTCCCAGCCTGGGGCAGGTGTCTAAGCCCACTTTGCCCAGTGGCTACACCTTGAGTCCTCCTTGCTTGCGCCCTGAATCCACAACAGAGCTGAAGCCAGGTCACCACAGCTCAGTGTGTACAGCAGCCCCCTTTCCAGCACCCACAGACTCACACACACTCTGACACCGAGAAGTGTGTGTACACGCACACACATATACTCACACACACCTGCTCACACTCACACATGCAGACACTCACTCATACACACAGGAACCTACACTCCCAGAGGCTCTGCAGAATGCACACAGATTCCCACTCCCAGTCCCACCGCATACCCACACTCACTCTCACACAATGCTTCACACACTGCCACACAGCACACACTCTCATTTGCACACCCACACTCTCGCATTCACACGAGTACAGTCATGCTCACTCTCACACATTCCCTTGCACACTCTCGTCACACCTGCCCTTCCACCACAGGAACAGAATCGGGGTCAGAAACGGCACCAACTCCTCTAACTGCTCAGAAGTGCCCAGCTCAGGCCAAGCGTCTCCCAGAGGCCCTTTCACCGGGCTGTTCCCCCTCTGACTCTGCCCTCCTTCTCTCATTCCCTCCAAGACCCCAAGTCAGAGCAAGGCCCGCCCACGGCCCCTTCTGCTCCACATTTCAACCGCTGATTGTCCCCAGCATCTTCCTTCTCGAGACACAGAACTCGGGCAATCACGGGGCGCTGCCCCTTGTGCCCTCAGGCGTTTCCCCAGGGCACCCCGCCACCCGGAGAGTTCTCGGGCGGTTCCTGCAGTGCTCCCGGCCACCACCAGGGGGCAGCCCCTCATCACTTGTCTGGGTTTACCTGTCAACAGCCCTATTTTCTCCTCCAAGACCGGGGAGAACAAAAGCAAATCTGAAATGCGGTGTGCATACGTGTGTACATGTAAGTGCAAGTGTGTACGCATGCGTGTGCACTTGCCCACGCGTGCACGTGTGTGTTGTGTGCATGCACATGTGTGGGCATGTAGGTGTGTGCACGCATGTGTGAGTGTATGTATGAGAGACAAATCGGTACAACCTGGGTAGATAAGGAAAATGAGCCAAGAGGGAAGACCTAAGATCCCCCACACCTGGGTTGTACATCTCTAGAGACTTCCAGATCATCTCTGTGAGCGTGCTGGATTGAAAATGCAGCTGCCTTTTCAAATCCCTCATCTCCACTGCACATTCTGATCTAAAGGGACAGCTGAGAGCTCTGACTCCAAGGTGAGTGGGAAGCCACTGTTGGGAAGCCTGCATCCTACATCTAAGTATCAGTTCCTTTTTTCCCATGATACAGTTTTACAGGTGTAGGGATTCCCCCTCCCTGCTCTTCCGCACCCACTGTTTTCCCCCATATTATTACAATAATAAAATCCTTCAGCAACCGTCACGAGTCCAACATTCTGCTACTGAAGTGTATCATGGCGTTGTAGATATAGGCAATGGTAGAAAGTCTAGTATACTTGGACAATAGGATACTAGACACTCTACCATTGCTCCACTTTCAATCCACCTCCACGCTAATGTGCCTAGACAAGAAGCAGACGGTACACAGGGGCCTGGGGTGCTGTCACCTGTGCAGGAAACGGGTGGCTCCTGGCAGGCCGACTCAGACCTAGCTGCTGCAGCCATCTGGGGAGTGAGTCAGCAAGTGAAAGATACTGATCTTCTCTCCACCTCTCTGTGTTTCAAATGATTTATTCTTTTTTTTTTTTTTTTTAAGAACACTGGTTCTACTTCCCATCCTCCTGTTCCTTCTTGGACCCATCCCAATCAAGCTTCTGTTATCACTGTTCTTGGGATTGATCTCGTCAAGTGCATTGCCAAATCCAGGGACAGTTCGTGGTCATCGTTTGATTGGAGTTAAGCATGAGGCTGGCGCAGGAGGGTAGGTGCTCGCTCCTGAGGCACCTTGTTCATTGGTTTTGACGACATCAGTGCCTCTGTCTGCCACTGCCTCACCTCCGAAGGTGCTGAGCTCAGTCCCAGAGCCCCACCTCTTCTCCATCCAGCCACTCCTCCAGGCCAGTTGCAGGCTGTCAGCAGCAGATACGCCCTGATGACCACAGCACTTGTACTTGTGGCCCATAGCCCTCCTTAAGGGCTTCACAAGCAACTCAGACTTGACATTGCCCAAATCAGAGTCTTGAAAGCCTCACTACACCTGCTCACTCTTGCTTTCCAGCTCAACCATTCAGCTTGGAATAGACCGAGTTGAATCTTCATCCTTCACGTTCAGGTGCATGGGAAATCCCTGATTTCAGCCCCTTGTCACCAGCCCAAGTCTCCCTGCTGCTCTGTAGGCAGTAGCCCTGTCTGTTTTGTTAGCTGTTATATCCCCCACACCTGAATGGTGCTTAGTGGGTAACAGGCCATCAGCAAACAGTTGTTTAAATTATCAGCTTATTTAGGAACTCGTATTGTTACAGACGTGAAAAGGATCCTATTTCTCCACAAGCCATTTTACAGCTATCAAAATAAAACCAAGTTTCATCCCTACCATGTGCCAGGACGGTGATACATGAAATGACTGAGGCTCAAAGAAGTAGGGCATTGCCTGGGGCCAAACATCTAGTGGTTGATGGAATGAGTATTTAAATGATGTAAGTATTGGGTAAGCACCAATCATGTGCCACGTATTGAGAGAACAAAATAGGTGAGTTCTTTACTCAAACAGAGCTTGTATTGGAGGAGAAAGACACAAGAAATGGAATAGCCCTCCAGAGTGAGCATGATGGGAGGATGGGGAGTGACGGGAGTAGCTGAGGCCAGGGGATCCGGGAGCAGCCTGGAGCAGCCTGGAGCGGAGACCTGGGTAAGGCGAGGGAGAAAATGGTGCCCTCTGTGAGCCAGAGTCCCCCAGAGGGAAGGACAGAAGGTTTGGCATAGAGGCCAGAGATGGAGCTGTTGCCAAAGGGACCTTGTGGGCTGAAGTCTGTGGTTGTCCTCCGAGTAGGACGGGAGCCTTCAGGAGCACGTCTCAGCAGGGGCAAGGAATAACTGGCTCAGATCTTAGCAGGGTCACCTGGGCTACTGAGTGCTCCGGCCAGCACAGCCAGTAAGGTGGACACGGAGAGTGTCTGGGGATGAAGCACCGACAGGAGATCAGTGATGGCAGAAGTCTCTGCGAAGTCTCTATTGCTCCTTCACCTCGCCTTATGTACTCTTCCCCTCACATCCTCATTTAGCAGGATATTGGATACAGGTAAGTCCAATTAGTCTAGGTGTTTTTAGCCACAAGCCCAGTTCCTGTTCCTGTCCAGGCTAACGAGCACTATTCAATTGCTTAGCGCACAACAACTGAGGAGGGAGAAAGTGGTTATGGGGAGGCCTGTTTGCATCCTGTCAATGGTTCATTTGCGTGACGGTTGGCCAGGTTTAATGCCCATTTGGCCAAACACCAGTCTAGACATTCTTGGCTGTGGTTAACATTTGCTACTCATGGACTTTGAGTAAAGCAAATTTTCTTCAGCAACACATGGGTGGGTTTTGTCTAACCAGCTGACTTTCAAGCACAGAATCAAACATGTGCCAAAGAAACAGTTTTGCCTGGAGAGAAACCTAGCAGCATTTCCCACCTGGCCTTTAGCTTTCAGACTTAAGACTGGGTCCCAACTCAGGGTCCTCAAGATGGAGAGTTCCCATCCAGAGACTAAAAGGGCTTGAGGGAATTCCCGCATTCAAATAATCACACCTTCTCCTTTTTCCTATCATTATCACCACCCCTCTTATTTAACAATTACAATATCATCAACACCCCCCCCCACCTCCCCCCCCCCCCCCCCCCCCCTCACCCCACCCCCTACCACCCCCCCCCCCCACCCCATCCCCATCACCCCCCCCCACCCCACACCCCATCATCTTCACCCCCCCACCCCTCTCCCCCCCCACCCCTAAATCCCCCCCCCAAAAACAACACATCACCTCCACCCCCCATCCCTCACCCTTCATCTCACCCCCCCCCCCCTCTCTCCCCCCCCCCCCCCCCCCCCCTACCCCCCCCCCCCCCCATCCCTCCACCCCCCCCCCCCCCATCCCCCCACCCCCCTCCCCCATCCCCACCCCCCCCCCCCCCCCCCCTACTCCCACCCCCCCCCCCCCCCCCCCCCCCCCCCCCCCCACCCCCCCCCCCCACCCCACCCTACCCCCCCCCCCCCCCCCCCCTCCTCCCCCCCCCCCACCCCCCCCCTACCCTACCCCCCCCCCCCCCCCCCCCCCCCCCCCCCCACCCCCCCCTCCCCCCCACCCCCTCCCCCCCCCCCCCCCTCACCCCCCCCCCCCCCCCCCCCCCCCCCCCCCCATCCCCCCCCTCCCCCACCCCCCCCCATCCCCCCCCCCCCCCCCTCCCACCCCCTCCCCCCCCCAATCCCGCCCCAACCCCCACCCCCCACCCCCTCCCCCCCCCCCACTCCCCCCCACCCCCCCCCCCCCCCCCCATCATCCACCCACCCTCCCCCCCCCCGCCTCAAGTCCAGGATGCTCCACCTTCAATTCAACTCCAGGCTAATGACCAGGGAAACCAGCAGAAGTTGGCCCAAGTGCTTGGAAACCTGCACCCATGCAAGAGACCTGGAAGAAGCTCCTGGCTCCTGGATTTGGCCTAGCCCAGCCCCAGTCACATTGCAACCACTTGGGAAGTAAACCAGTGGGTCAAAGATTTCACTCTCTCCTCTCTGTGTACCTCTGCCTTTCAAATAAAAGTAAAATTAGACCTTAGAACAATAATGATGATAATCTTACAAAGAAGGAGGAAGTACCCTAATAATGCCACACTGGCATGTGGGATGGCCAGGGTGGCAGCGAGCACTTATGTCTGAGGACAGGCTGGCACTGATGGATGGCAGGTCATTCATGAAGCAATTAGAACAAGATGAATTGAGAAACGAGTCTGAGTCACGTTGGACACATAGGGAAGTCATTCTCCATTCCCAGGGGAGGACTGATAGGTGATGGGCCCTGCCTGACGGAGTTGGAGGTCAGATAGGAAGGTCCCGGCCGGTGACCCTTGGATGTGTGGGCCAAGGGCAAGGAGCCTGCTATAGTGGGAGGAGCATACCCTTGGGCACCAGGAGGCCTTGTGGCGGTCTGCAGTGCTACAGACTAACCACCAGCTTAGCACTGCACTGGCCAAGGCTGGGCAATGGAGTCGACCCCACTCTGCAGGGAATGGACAGCCCTGGACTCACTCAGCTGGCACAGGTTGGAGGTCACTACCATGTCAGCTGTGACAGAGAGGAAGAGGCTTGGCTGGGGAGTTCCAGAGAGAAGACCCAAGGGAAGAAAGGAGGACACGGCATGTCCCTCATGGGCTGGATGCCTGCTGGGGACATGGGTCGCTCTTGAGGATGGGAATCACAACAGCCACTGTGAGCAGCTTCACCATGTCCTCTGCTTCAAGGATGAGGATGCTGAGGGTCACTGCCCCTGAGCCAGGCAGCCTGGCCACACAGCCCTCAGTCAAGCAGCCTGGGTCACCTGGCCCTTAAACCACAGAGCAGCAAGCATTCACATCTGGGTGAACCTACCTCACCTCGCCTCCACAGCCCCGTTCCCACTATCAAACGACAGGCCCAGCAGGTACAAGAATTGCAGGTCAAAAACCTGCTCATCCATTCAGTCCCACAGTGACAACAAACAGGCATCTCTTGGGGCCTTGAGTCACATTAATCCACCAAATGGGAAAGCTCGCTGCACCTCTCCTAGGGAACCCAATGGAATTGTTCTCATAAAACATCATGTGAAAGGGCTAGCATTGTGGCTTAGTGGGTTAAGCCTGCAGGCATCTCATATGAGAGCCAGTTAAAATTCCAGCTGCTCCAGTTCCAATCCAACTCCCTACTAATGCACCTGGGAAAGCAGCAGAAGATAGCCCAAATACTTAGGCCCCTGCACCCACATGGCTGACACAGATGGAGTTCCAGGTTCCCAGCTTTGGCATGGCCCAGCCCTGAAAGTTGCAGCCATTTGGAGAATGAACCAACATATCCTCTCTCTTTTTCTTTCTAACCCTGCAATTCAAATAAATAAAATAAATCTTTAAGAAAAACAACCGAGCCTGTGAAGACTTGAGAGCTGTCGTCTGAGGATCATGTTCATCTTGGAGGCGAGAAAGCAAAGCAGAAGCAGGTGAATTTCTTCATCCTCTGAGCAGTAAAGACTGAAGTCTGCGTTCCAAACAAGGCATAGCAGAGTCCAAAGGCCACTCACACCCTCTGTGCATCTCAGTCCAAGATAAGCAAGAGGAAGATGAGCCGTTCAACAGGTGGAATCATCTGCAATAAACCCAGGTAGGATTGGGCATGGCAGGGGAGGAGTAGGGGGGGGCACCAGTCACAGTGACAACTTCAGCGCTAAGATGGACTGTGAGAATGTCCATTCCACACTATGGATGGGATGTCCATCATATGCCAGCCTGTGCCTGGCAGAGCTGAGCCCTGGAGCCAGCACTGCTTAGGGCTGCCTGAGCTAGCAGTAGTGACATCATCCTAAGACACAGCATCCTTTTCTCTGGCCCAAACTTCAGCCAGAGGTGATGGGTAGTGCACGAGCAAGAAGGCAACTGTGAGGTTGTGGGGCATGCTGCAGATATGCGGGAGCTCCATGGGTTGCCCCCCCTTCCCACAGCAGCCTGATGCTGGGAGCTCTCTTCTGCCCCTTGGAGGGAAGGGGGAACAAAGGTTTGAAGCTCACATGATATCTGCAGGATCACTCAGCAGCTACAGAGCCAGGATTAGCACCCAAGCCAATCTTGTCTTAGGCCTGAAGCTTGTTCCTGCAGTCCAAGTTAAATTGTTGGCTTCTGAAAGGAACAGACAAGTCAGAGAGGTCATTGCTACCCCTGAGGCACCTGTCGTGGGCAGGAGATGGCAGATAGAGGCCAGTGGGAGGAGCAGGCAGCTGCCCAGAAGAATGGCCAGCATTTGTATCACAGTTGCCACTTAGATGCTAGCTTTCCATATGCACACAGGTTTGGGTCCCAGATACTCCACTTCCAATCCAGCTTCCTACTAATGCACCTGGGAAAGCAGCAGAATATGGGGGAAGTGCTTGGGCCTGTACCATCCATGTGGGAGATCTGGATGGAATTCTAGACACCTGGTTTTGACCTGATCCAGCCTTGGTTATTGCGGCTCTTTGGGGAGTGAACCAGCAGAAGCAAGATCTCCCCCTCTCTGTGTCAACCCTGCCTTTCAAATAAAAACGTATTTTAAAAGGAAAAGACTGGTCCTTAAACAGACCCAAGGAGAGGGCAGTTGGTGTAGTGAGGGCTGGAGAGGGCTGACATCAGGCCTGCGTATACCCACCCTGCCCTGGAGCTAGCCGGTGTACCAGCGTGCTTCACCAAGACAAAGAGCCAGGGTTGACTTGGGCCCAGACCCCCAGCTGGCCTTCCTGCTTTGCCACCAACTAAGTCTGTGACCAGGGGCGGGGCACTTCCTCTTGAACTTCACCTGCCCTGTACCCTGAGGGAAGCAGATGGAAAGAGATGTGGAGCTGGGGCCTGGCACAGGGCTCTGCATGCACCATGCCCCACATGCTCCGGGCTCCTCATCACCCCAACCTCCCTCCTGGGAACGAGCTCTGGGTTTGTCAGACACACAGCCTGCTGTCAACCCCACCCAGCCAGCCAGTTAATGAGTGACCAGGGCCCTCAGGCCTGGCCTATAAGGAGTCGCTCACCAGGGAAGCAGGTGGGAGCGAGGTGGACAGCAGTGGCAACACAGAGGCCACGAGATGGGCAGCGGGAGCATGGGGCTTCTCTCTGGGGTGGCTCTGCTGCTGCTGCTGCTGCCACTGAACACACAGTCTGTCTACATCCACGTGAGTCCCCCCGCCTACCTGCCCTTTGCCCCAAGTCCCAGGGCTCTGCCCCACACTCGGTCAAGGCCTCAGGGACCAAGACAGCTGGTGGGTGGGGCAGCTGGAAGTGAATGGCAGCGGTGGTGGTGAAAATAAAGACATGCTGCTGTGTCTTCCACAAGGCTCTCCTCCAAGGTCGGGGTCAGAGAGGAAGATAAGCAGGGGTGGCCAGGCCCAGGGCATGACAGGTGCCAATGCCCCAGGAGAGGAGGGGAATTGTCCCTGTTTTTATCCATGGTAGCAAGGTCTGTTTGCAAGATGGTAGGATGCTATGGGCCTGTGGTCCCCAGAGTGTCCCCCTGACTCTGGGCAGGGTCTCCAGAATTCCCTTGCAGCCCTGGCCATGCAGTCTGGCCAGCTGTAGTCACCATCACTCAGTCAGGTTGGTTCATGGCACAGCATCTGGTAAGTGGGTGAGTGCATCGTGGTGTCTGACCCCAATAACGGGTATCAGATGAGGGGACCAAGGCTCCTAGAAACAAGGGACAGCAACCAGGCAGGGGCAGAGCTGCGATGTGACCAGAGTTCACCTGTCTCTAACACGCATGCCTCAAGCAAATGGTAGCCTTGTGATAGCCATGGCCCCTGTGCCCAACAGTCTGTGGCTTGGCACGGTGTGATGGACATGGAGTGGCAGGTGATCAGGGAGCCCTGTTCATGGGGGTCTGGACTTCCCAGGAGCACAGGAAGAATCTTGAGGACTGTCAGAGCCACAGAAGCCCCAGAGCCTGTGGCAGCACCTACCCAGCCCAGGGTTTGCTGAGTCCCACTCCCCTCATCCCCACCCTGCCTCTAGTACAAGGGCTTCAAGGTGCAGCTGGAATCCGTGAAGAAGCTGATTAACCTGGAAGATGACCAGGTGACCAATGACAGGAACTTCCCGCCCCCCGTGTGCCGCCACCCAGCGCTGCCCCTCGATCTTCAGCCTGTCTGTACCTCACAGGAAGCGGTCAGCATCTTCAGCAGCTTAAGTAAGCAGCTCCTCTCTCCCCTCCGGGAGGACTCCCTTGCCTTGGTCACCTCCCCACACACCCAGCTCCTCCACACTCCGTAGCAGCCAGGAGCCAGGATGAGGGGCCTCAGAAAATCCAATTCCTGGCCTCCCAGGACTTGGCCAGGTTGGAGCTCAGCAAGGCAGGCACACCTGTTAATCTCAGGAAGTCTGGAGGGGAAATGCTCCCATCCAACCGAAGGACGGCCTCCTGGGGGAGGTGACAGCTAAACCGAAAGCCTAAATCTGGTTTTTCTTTGCTTTGCTTTGCTTTTTTTTTTGCTTTTTTTTTTTTTTAAGACATAGAGAACAAGAGATGTCCCATCCATTGGTTTACTCCCCAAGTGCCTGCAACTGCCAGGGCTGGGCCAGCGGAAGCTGGGAACCCGGACTCTGGCCAGCAGGGGTGTAGTGAGCTGAGCCATCACCAGTGCCTCCAGCTTTGCACTTCCAGAAAGCTGGAGTCTGGTCCCCAAGCTGAGTGCAGGTGCTCTGAGGTAGAAAACAGGTGTCTGTATTGCTAGGGCTGACAGCCTTCTCCAGTGAAACCCAGTTCTGATGAGTCAGGGACAGGAACATGTGACAGCTGGCATTGGCGTGGTCCTTGTCACCTCAGGCCCTGCACACAGCAGCTGTGTTCGGCAGGAGCTACCCAAACAGCAGGTCAGAAAACAGCCCAGGGAGGGGTAGGACCCAGCCCAGCTCCCTCTCAATGACACGTGACTCCAGGCCACCAGCGGAGCAACTCCCGGTCCTCCCCATCCCCCGGCTCTCTGTGGGAGCAACAGCCCACACAGGTGCAGGCTCAGCTGACCACCTTCTCCCATGCCCAGGGTCCATTGCCACGGACAACTGTGAGCTGTGCGTGAACGTCGCCTGCACCGGCTGCTTCTGACATGGCCTGAGTGCCCCGAACTTACCCTGGACCCCTGGACTGTCCATCCTCTGCCTTGGCAGCACTCAGCCCCGTCCCCTGTCACACTCTCCTGGCCCCTAAGGGCCAGCATTGTCTTCCCAGGGCCCAAGGTGCAGGAAGGCAGCCTTGCTTCTGAATAAAGGTTTTATGCAGCCCACAGTCAGTGCCTTGGTTCCTTTGTCCCCGGTATCTTTGGGAGGGAAGGGAGAGCAGGCTGAGAAGATGAGTCAGGTGGGACATATCCGAGGTCCCCCAGCACCCGAAGAGCTAATTTCCTTAAAAGTCCCCTTTGGTGCAGGGAAGCCACGGTTCTGGATGGGGGTGAGTCTCCAAGACCCACCTGCCTGTCCCCAGGCTGAGCTCCTGGCATCCCCAGCTTCAACAGCAAGGACTTCTGCACTCCTGACCCAGGAGTAGGTGGCACAGGGGAATAATCTCCCAGCACCCCCTCCGCCACTGCCTCTGGCTTCCTGGCTTCCCGGAGGTCCCACTCTGCTGTCCACCCCACCCTCACCTCCCTGTGCATGAGCTGCCCAGCCCCGGCTGTGAGCCTCTCACCCCACTGCCTCCTCACAGCCCCCCAACCCACCCCAGGATGTCGCAACAGCACTGCCCCAGGGTGTGTCCCCATGGAAAGCATACTAAGCCCCACAGTGAACACTTGGCATGTGGAGGCTCACGTGATCGTGGCATGAGGCAGATCGTGCCGTTCCCACCAGCACCGTGTGGCTCAGGAGAGGCAGGTGTAGTGAGGACAGTGCCAGCCGTGAGGGGTGGGGGAGGGTGGTTACACGGGTCAGGTCAGGATCTTGACTGTCCCAGTACCAGCACCGAAAGGCCTGAGAGCCTGGTGGAGCCTTCTCTGCCCTCCCACTCCATACCCCTCCTTGCTTCCACCACCCACCACCCAACCCCAGGCCCTCGGAACCGCTTTTCTACTTTGCGCTTTTGTGAGATTGTTTCAGATTTCACATCTAAGTGAGGTTATAGATTTTTGGTCTTTCTGTGCCCAATGTATCTTATTTGCTATATAATGTCCTCCAGGTCCATCCATCCACGTGGTTACAAAATATATTTATAAGGTTGAACAATATTTTACCATGTTCAAAGCACTTTAAACATTTCAAGGAAAATTGAGCTAAAAGATTTTGATTCAAAAAGGTTTTGAGATATAGGCAGTTTTATCATCATAGATGTTTTCCATGAACTATATGAAGAACCTCCCAAAGGCATGAGCTTAACAGGGTTTTTTTTTTGCACCAAAATAAGCTTATTTGCCATGAAAGTTTACAAGTACTTTCATTTTTACCACATTTCCGTATCCATTTATATCTGTTGATGGACACTTCAGTCGTTTCCATATCTTCCTCCCTTTTAACGAATTAATTTACTTGACAGGCAAAGCTATAGGGCCAGGGAAGGGGTGGAGAGAGATCTTCCACCTGTTGGTTTACTCCTCAGTGGCTGCAACAGCCAGAGCCAGGCGCCTACAACTCCATCTGGGTCCCCCAACATGGCTACAGAGACCCAAGTACTTGGGCCAACTTCACTGCTTTCCCAGGTGCATTAGCAGGGACCAGAAGTGGACCATTAGCTGGACCAGAAGTGGAGCAGCCAGAACTCAAATTGGTGTGGCGTGTGGCCGCTTAGCCTCTGCTCCACAAGGCCAGCCCCTCCACATCTTGTAGGTGTGAGGTGACAGCAGACCTCTGATACACATTTTGCTAATGATTAGTGAGCTACCTGTTGGCCATTCATGGATCTTCTTTTGAGAAGCACTTGTTCAAAGACCTTGGTGTATTTCTAAATTGGACTGCTTGCTTTCTTCCTGCTGCTTTGTTTGGATGCCTCACATACTTCGGGTATTTATCAGAGATGTCCGGATCACAAGTATCTTTTCCCTTTCTGTTGGTTGATTGTCTCTTCACTCTGGTGTGAGTCCCCTGACTGCAAACCCACTGTCTAGCTGTGGTTTTACTGCCCAGTCTTTTGGGGTTGTTCCCAAGAAATCTTGACCAAGATTAAAGTCAAGAAACATCTCGGCATCCAGTTTAAGTTAATTATTATCTAAGGAGTGAGAGAACTGTCTGATGCCTTCTTCTGCTTGTGGCAATCTGGCTGTGTCATAGAGTGTGGATTTATTTCTGGGCTCTCCCTTCTGCCCCATTGGCTTCTACGTCTGTTTTTGTGCTGTGCCATGCTGTTTTGATGTCCATACCTTTGCAGCAGATTTTGATATCAGTAGCATGGTGACTTTAACTTTGTTCTTTTTGTTCAAGATAATTTTGGCAATCCAGCTGATCTTGGCAAATGTTTTGTCATTCTGTTTGAATTTTAGAATTGATTCTATTTTTTATCTCTGTGAAAAGTGTAATTGGAATTTTGATCAGAATTGCATCATATCTGTAAACCACTTTAGGTAATATGAACAGTTTAATACTACGAATTCTTCTAATGCATGGACATAGGCTATCTTTCCTTTTATCTATTTAGGGTTTTGTTTTTTTGTATTGAAAATCACATCCTGCTCAAACTTCTTCCTTTCTAAATCATATATTTTTCATGACTTTCCTTTGTCTGATTGCCAATGGTAAGGAATTCTAGCACTAAATGAATTAAAAGTAGAGAGAGCAGGCATTGTTGTAGCTTTCCTGACCTTAAAGGGAAAAGCTTCAAATTAGTCTTCTTAGTCAAACTGAAGACCCATACATTTTATCTTTTTAAAAACTGAATCTCTGGGCTGATGTTGTGGCATGTGAGTGAAGCAGTGCCCACAGTACCATCATCCCATATGGGCACTGCTTCATGTCCCACTTGCTCCACTTCCCATCCAGCTTCCTTCGAATGCACCTGGGAGTAGCGCGTATGCCCCTGACATCCACGTGAGACGCTCTTGGCTCCTGGCTTCCGCCTGGCCCCCTGCTGGCCATGGCAGCCCTCTGGAAGTCAACCAGTGCAGGGAAGACCTCTTTTTTCTCTCTCTCACTATTGTCTCTCTCTCCCTCTCTCTAACTCTTCCTTTCAAATAAACAAATGCATTTTTTTTAAAAAACGAATTTTTCGTTTCAGTGGTCTTTCCTCTGTTTGTCCAATCTCATTTATTTTTTCCCAGATCTCTATTATTTCCTCCTCTCTAGTAATTTGAGCTAACTTTATTCTTCTTTTTCTACTTCCTTGAAGTGCAGGTTGTTCGAGATTTTTTTTTTTATTACGTGTTTATTGCTGTGACCTTCCTTCTTTGAACTGCTTTTGTTGCCGCCCATAAATTTTGGTACGCTGCTTCCATTTTTTCCCCCTTAAGATACAGTTCAATTTTCCCTTCCAATTTCTTCTTTAAGCCACAGCTATTCAGGGCTTTAAGAGCTTTAAGAACTCAAGTATCTCCCAATGTTATAACATTTAATATTCATTCAGCCCTATTATTTCTTACATATAAAACTCTTACATTGTTATGGGACACCATCATGTCCACGCAGGGTACAGGGCAACTTGTTCACATCATCAATTCACTTTTCCTCTGCTTCCCATTTTGGGGCTGTTTCTCCTGGTTCTCTGTGTGGCATAGGATTCATTCCTGTGAGCAGCACTCACCCCATTCCACGTGCAGCATGAGAACCTATGACTTGTCACTGTCTCTCTTTGATCCGTTACCAAAACGCCCTCTACTCCTGCTCCCCTTAACCTTCCCCACTCTGTCAATCTCTATCCAAAGCTCATGGCAACTTCTTTTTTCACTTCCATATATGAGTCACAATGTGCAGCGTTTCTGAATCTTCCTGGGTTCGGCTTCCTTTACCTAACACAAGAGTCTCCATCCATTTTGCTCCACTGTCAGGATTCCATTCTTTGTGAAGACTGAATGATATTCCATGTGTCTCTGCTAATGGACTGCTGGCTTGATTCCACACCTCGCCTACTGTGGACGGTGCTGCAGGGAACATGGGCCTGCAGGTGTCCCTCTGACAGGCTGACTCTGGCTCCTTCAGATCCACACCAAAGGTGGAGGGGGGGTCATGTAGGGATACTTGATACTTGTCATCCCATAGTAAGGGAAAGGAGAGAGCAGGCTAAGGAAGCCCCACAGGTGAAACAGGCTGAGCCAGGGGCCATTCCCAGAGAGCCTGGCTCATGTCTGAGCACAAACGGATCACACATCACCCCTGCCCTGGGAGGCAGGATACAAGATCAGGTCTCAAAGAAGAACCCACAGCTTGGGGACAGCTCAGCCAGGCTCAGCCCCAGCCCTGGCTGCCACCTACCCAAGCCCTGCCCCTGTGCCAGCCTGTGTGCCCATGCTCTGCTCTTGTGCCTGACTATGTTCCCACACCATCCCATCCCCATGCCTATCCGTATGCCCACATCCTACTCCTGTGCCTGAGTGCATGTCTGCACCATCCCATCCTTATGGCTGCCTGTGTGTCCATGCCATCGCATCCCCATGGTTGCCTAAATGCACACACCCTATCCCCACGGCTGCCTGTGTGCCCATGCCCCACACTCATGCCTTTTTGTGTGCCCACACCATCCCATCCCCATGGCTGCCTGTGTGCCTACACCATCCCACCCCATGTCTGAATGCATGCCCATGCCATCCTTCTGTATATCTCTCTCTGCTGGCTCTTATACTGGTTCTGAAAAGGCATCCATCCCAGTGTACATTCCGAGGACCAAGGGCAAGCATCCCCTCCCCAATCCACGAACCTTGACTTCTGCCCAGGAATCTGTCTGAATCATCCTATGGCCACTGTTCCCACTCCCATGGACCAGGAAGGAGCCTGGCTGCCTGTTCATTCTTCATCCCCTCTGGCTTTGCTCCCTGCCTCATTCCCTACCTCCTGCCTGACCCAGTCTCAGCCTGACCCCAGTTCCTTCTTGGCTTGTTGTGACCACTGATCGAATTCCCCTTGTGGCTGCATCAGCCCTGAATGGGGTCAGGTCAGGGTTCCATCCACTATGTCACCCAGCCTGGGAGGCAGGGACTATCAGTGGTCTGGGTCTACAGAGGTGGAGCTGGGATACAGAGCAGAAGAGTGACTTTCCTCATACCAGGCAGATGGTAGAGGGCCTGGGGCTGGATGCCAGGGCTGGCACTGTGTGGCCCTAGCCCCTGGATCCCCCCTGCCTTGGGTTGTATCCACCTGCATCGAGGCCCTCACCCCATCTGGGTGCAGGGAGACTCCCCAGGCACAGATGCCGGCAGTGCTGAACTGAGCAAGGACCAAGGCAGCACCAAGGACCGAGAGGGGGGCTGTCAGAAGAGGCCATGGAGCAAAGCCCTGGGCACCTGAACCTGAGTTCACCTGGCACTGTGGGAAGAGGCGAAAGCGGTGAGGAGAGTGGGTTCCACAGAGGGGCGGCCTGGAAGTGCCCAGCAAGAGGCAGAGCCCAGGGAGCACCTGGGCACTCTCAGAAGGCGCTACCTGCTGATCCCCAGCTGGGCAAGTATCCATGGTAAGTGGTGGCTGGCTGACCAGCTTCTGGCTGTGGTGACGCCAGGGTGACAAGAAAGAAAAAGAGAGCTGCCATCTTTCCCCCCTTCGGGAGTCCCCCTCCACCCCTGGGGGTGGTGGCAGCCCCAGGGGGCAGGGACAGTGGGGTCCTCTCATTTAGCTCACTGAGCTCACTGCTGTCTGCTCAGCAGAGAGCGTGCTACCTAAAGCCAATGAAGGCCACACGACAACTGAAGGAAGGAAACGGAGGCAAGACAACAGGTACTCTGGAATCTGGTTTATTAGCTCAGAGTTGAACGTGGATCTCAGTCAGCTCTGATGTTACCCACCTCACCCCCATAAGCTGGGCCGGGGAGAATTGAAATCCTGCGGCTGAAAGCGTCACATGGTAGGCCTCTCTGGCCGAGAAGAACTTGCCTGGGGGGTCAGGAAGGAAGGCAGTGGGCAACAGCACCTTAGCATCCGGTACAGGCAGCGTAGGCACAGATCTCACACGTGCCCACATCCTCAGCGATGGCCTCTGGACAGGAAAGATGGGGCCTGGTGAGGACAACTTCTCTTCCTCCAAGCCTCCCAGAGCCACTGTTGGGAACCCCCACTGCCAGCCCCCTGGAATCCCAGGAGCCTGGGCCAACTGCCCAAGCCAGAGCACATGGACTCCTCAAGCTGACCAGTCAGAGCAGAGCCTGTCAGGAGGCGATGCTGCTCAGGTCCCACCCTTGCTGTCTAGGATATTCCTTAAATCTCATCCAACTCACAAGTGTAGAAGAAAAGAGCTTTGTGGACCAGCCAATCAGGGCTGAACCCCGCCTCCGAACCCGCCAATCAGAGCACACCTCTTCCACCAGCCCCATCAGAGAAGAGGCTGCTCACCTAGCCGCTGGAGAATCTGGTCCGCGTTGGGCTCCTTGCAGACAGGTTTGAGTTCTTCTGGAAAGTTCGGATTTCTACAGACCTTGGAAACTGTAGATTCACGAAGCCGGGGTGCGAGCTTCTGGAGCGGGTTCACAAGCCGGGCCTGTGGGACCGGCGGCAGGTCTTTGAGCTTCTTCACGGCCTCCAGAGGAAAGGACAGCTGTCCATCCTGGAAGTCACAGCACAGAGCATGAGGCTAGCCTACTGCCCTGGTCCCCAGCTTGGCCATGACAGCCCTCCGGGGCACAGGGCACAGGAACCGGGCGTCCCTCCCACAGGCTGCTGGGGTTCTGCATCCTCTGGGAGGCCAGGGATGCAGGGTGGCACCCACGTGCTTGTGTTCAAAACGGCCCAGCTGCATCCGGCTATGCTCAGCAGAGCTCCCCACTGCCTGAAAGCATAGCCCGCTGCTCCCGAGGCCCCAGCTCCAGCCTGCAACCCAGATGTTGCCTGTGAAGCAATAAAAGGCTTCCAGGGTCCATGGACAGTGCAGGGTGCTAGCCTGGCCTGTCACTGGCATTGCACCAGCAGGCACACCTCTAAGGTCCTTGTGGTTCCTGGAACCCAGAGAGATACTCTGGTGCAGCAAAGGTGGGAGGAGCAAGGCCTGGATCCCCACCCAGCTCCTCTGCAGGCTATGTGCCTGGGGACTGCTCCCAACAGTCCTCAGCCTCGATTTTCCTCCTCTGTTAAATGGTGCTAATGACTCCAGTCTCGCTGGGGGTCTTGGAGAGGTATAGTGAACCAGGAGCTGGCACCCAGCAGGTACTGCTGGCTTTTCTCTAATGATTCTCTTCCTGAATTCTTCCAAGATGGAAGTGTGGCAGGCCAGAGAGGGGGCTCCCTGAGGAAGGCCAAGCCTCAGACACACCCCCCACTTCCTTGCACTCCCTTGAAGCTGTGTCAGAGAGCCCACGGGGTCTTACCTGCACGGTGACCCCCTCTGCCAGAGCAACCCAGGATCCCAGGAGGCACAGCCCGCAGAGCAGGAAGAAATTCATGGCAGCAGGTGCCTGAAGGAGAATGGCTAGCTAGCCTTGGCTGCCAGAAGGTGGGCCTTTTAAAGAGGGCAAGGTTACTGAGTAACCTGGAGCCTTTGTCAGCATCTCATCTGTTCACCTATCAGGCCCCTGAATCAGATAAGGCTCAAGACAGCCTCTGGAGAAAAGAAATCAGCCCCGAGCCTGGGATGGCCCAGCCCTTCCCTGGGCATCAGGCTGGGCCCCCACACTGGTACAGGGGCTGCAGACATGGCCCTGCCCTTGACAAGCAAGGCTGATAGCCAGATTGACAAAGCAGGGTGATTAGAACCATGGTGAAGGGGCTGCTGGGGGTCAGGGAGGTGGGGTCAGGAGAGGAGACGGAGTTCCTGAAGAATGGGCAGACATTTCCCCAGAGGAGGAACTAGGGTGCGGGTCCCATTTTGTCTGAGGGGGTTACATTCAGAACAGCTCACAGATGAGCTGAGCCTGGAAAAGTCATAAAGACATGAGTTGTTTGGCCTGGGGCAAGGGGATGGGAGGGAGACAGCCGGGATTGAGAGCCGAGACTTCCATGGCTTGGCCACTGTGACTCTGATAGGCTGGGTTCAAATCCCACCTCCTGCCAGTTCACACAGTATTCGAGCGTGTAGCCTGATGTCTGTGCACCAACAGCACTCTGTAACACAGCCTTTGGTTCTTCCTGATTTGAATGGTTCCTGCAGCCCCCTGTGACCCCTGCCCTGCTGAGCAACAGCCTAACCTTTTCTTGTGTTTGCCCCATCCTGCCCATCCTGCAGCCTACGTGTCCTCCCCTGAGCCCCACCATGCTCCCAGCCCATGCCCCTGCAAGGCACAGTGCCCTCAAGGAGTGGCTGTTGTGTACCTGTGCCCCTCAGACTCTGAATCCCACATGCACTGTGCCCCCAGCACCACAAGTGATGCCTGCCAGTGTGCCCCGAGGCCAGCAGAGCTCCCCATAGTGCAGTAAGGGACTTATGTCATGCTCTTCTGTACCCAGCCAGGTGCCAGGCCAGCTCAAGGAGATGGTGGCAGGAATGCTGGGTGAATCTCCCACGTGAGTGCAGGGTCCCAGGACGTGAGACCCTTGCAGGGCACAGTGCCTGATGGGCAGGAAACTCCAACGAGGCCCACCACAGGACGGGGCAGGAAGCACTTGGCCTACCCCCTGGGCTAGTGCTCAGAGCTGGGCAGGACTTCCACAGTGTGTGCATGTACATTGAGCTGTGTGCCTGCCTCCTGAGGTGTGCATTGTGAAGACCATGGCTGAGCTATATGTATGAACAGAGGTGTGCACTGAGGTGTTTTCAAACACATGTATGTGCACTGGGCATGTATATGTGCTGATGTGTGTGTGCACTGAGATGTGTGTACATGATTACGTGTCTGCAGATTGCGGGTACATGTGAGTACTGTGTGTGCGTGCTGTGTATGTCATGTGTTCACAATACACTGCAGTGTGTTTTCCAGCCAAGGTTTCCCAGTTCAGTTCCTTGAGTCACATGCTGGTCCCCAGTAGCTGGGACAGGAATGGGAGGGCAATTGGGGGAGGAGAGGCATACCTGGAAGCAGGCAGGGGATGGCTGGAGTGCGCTGGGAGGTGAGGCTGAGGGCAAGGCTGGGGTTGGATGGGGCTTAGGTGGACTTGAGCTAGAGTGAAAGTGAATGCTGGGATAAGACTAGCACTGGGATCCCTGCCAGTTAGGGGAAGGAATCACATCACGATTCTAATTGGGTTTGGGTCAGGATTACAAGTGCGTCTGAGGTTACAGGCAGAATGTTAGTGTTAAGAATTGGGGATACAGGCCCGGCACAATGGCTCAATCGTCTAATCCACCCCTTGCAAGCCCGGGATCCCACTTCTGTGCTGGTTTGTGTCCTGGCTGCTCCACTTCTCATCCAGCTCCCTGTTTTATGGCCTGAGAAAGCAACAGAGGATGACCCAAAGTCTTAGGACCCTGCACCCACATGGGAGACCAGGAAGAGGCTCCTGGCTTCAGATCAGCTCAGCTCTGGCCACTGAAGCCATTTGGGGAGTCAACAGCATGTGGAAGATCTTTTCTTTCTATCTCTCCTTCTCTCTGTAAATCTGCCTTTCAAATAAAAATAAATAAATCTTAAAAAAAAAAAAGAAAGAAAGAAAAAGGAGGTGGGGAAACACAGGGATGCTGTGGTGGCATAACAGGCTAGTCCTGTGCCTGTGGCACTGGCATCCGTATGGGTTCTGGTTCATGTCCTGGCTGCTCCACTTGCCAAGCAGCTCTGATTATGACCTGGGAAAGCAGTGGAGGATGGCTCACATCCTGGGACCCTGCATTCACGTGGGAGATTCAGACAGAAGCTCCAGTTCCTGGCTTTGGATCAGTTCAGCTCTGGTCATTGTAGCCATTTGGGGAAGTGAACCTGTAGATGAAACATGTCTCTCCTTCTTTCTGTAAAATCTTTCAAATAAAAATAAATCAATCTTGAAAAAAGGGGTTGAGGCTAGTGTTAGGTTGTGGACATTGTAACTGACGTCAGGGTGGCCCTGGGTTAGGTAGAGGTCCTTCTAGGGTTGGGTTGGAATTGAGTTTGCAGCTGAAGCTGGAGGTGTGGTCGGGATGGGTTATGATTGAGGTTGGGTCTGGGATTACATGCAAGGCTAAAGCTGGGTCAGCATCTGGTTCCAACAAGGATGGATCTCAGGCAGGGACTCTGGAGGAGCCCTTCTGATGACTCACTTTGCTTTTCAGTTTTGAATGTGGTCGGGAGGAAGGGGAGAAGGCCTTGGCTCCTGAAGCTTCTTTCTCCCATAGCCCCCTGGCAGGAGTGCTCCTGGAAAAACGCAGGCATGACGGGGATGGGTGTTGCAGGAGTGATGTCTGCACCGTGGGAAAGAGGAAGTGGCTCCTAGGCCTTGCCCTTTGGGTCCTGCCCTGCCCAACCCCTCTCTGACATGTTTCTGGGAAATGGGAACCAACTCTTTCCCCTGTCCTTCTCTCCAGGGTGTGCAGGAGAGAGCAGCCTGCTCAAGAGCTGGCCTCATGGCTTGCTGTCCAGGTATGCTTAGCCTCACTTCCTGCCAAGGCAGCCGCTTCTGCAGACTCCTGTCCCTCTAGTTTCCTGGCCATGCCCCTTCTGCTCCTTACAGGACAGCCCATGTGTCCTGCCTGGGTCTCCAAAGCGAAACCAGACTATCCTTACACGGCACCCAAGGTGTAGCAGTGAAACCCAGTGGAGCTTGCCATTCAACCAAGAGTCCACAGCACTCGCCACGAGTAGCCCAAACCTGCAGAGCTGGAGCCCAAGAGCCCAGGTTTTACTCCTGGACAGCGCTGCAGCAGCAGAATCCAGTTCCACCACTTAAAAACCGGGTAACTATTTTCTGCCTGTTTCTGCATAAGAAAATGGGGACAATAGCAGCTGCATTCTCACTTAAGTCAGAGTGACAAATAGAAAGGAAAGGCAGATGCTGCATCCACTTTCACTCTCAAATGGCTGCATAGCCAGGAGTGGGGAATTCCACCCTGGTCTTCTACACAGGTGGCTGGGGGCCAAATATTGGGACCATCTTATACCACCTTCCCAGGCGCACTAGCACGAACCTGGAATGAATGCAGAGTAGAGGAGCCAGAAGCAGCATTCCTGTGTGGAATGCTGGGATCATAAGCAGCAGCTTCACCTGGCTCTGCAGATTTTTAATTTCTAGAAAAATGCTCTTTCCCAATCTCAGCCCTAGAAAGCTTGGGTTAAGACCATGTCCACTGTTCTGTGCGACAGCAGCTCCATCCCACACTTCTGCTCAACTCTCTGCCTGGCACACTAGCCTGAGAGCCCAGACTGTATCAAGGTCCCAATACTCCCACGCGCCTGGCACTAAGGGGGTGCCACGCAGCGTTTATGGGATCAAGGTCATGGTGTAATAATCCTAACTACAGCGGCTGACGTGTGGCAAGGTTTACTAGTGCTAGGCGCTGGGCCAGGTGCTTTACAGTTCTGGAAAAGCCCAGCCCTTTTGCCTCCCCACCTCCATGCTAGAAGCTGCTGGAGCTCCGCCTGCAGCTGGGCAGCCTCCGGGCCTCTGTGAGACTGGCCTCTAACTGACCTCCGAGACCTGGCTCTGCCTCCCTGCAAGCCCCAAAGTCCAATGGGAGCTCAGCAGGAAGGACTAGAATAGAGCCCAGCTGCCAGCCTGGGGAACTCCAAAACCGATCTACAGCCCTGAGAGTTAGGTTGTGTTTCACAGCCTCCCCATCTTACACGTAAACACATTTCAGAGTGCGTAACAACTTGTGGGTCCTACAGGAACCCAGCATTGTCTGAGCCAGACATTATAATGTATAAAGATGTAACAGTTCTGGGAAAACCAAAGAAGTCACTGTATAACCCATTTTACAAATGAGTCTGTTTAAGCTTAGTGGCTCAGGGAGGGCAAGAAATCATGACTTGCATAGGGCATAAGTAAGGCCATTGCGAACAGATGTACACTGTACAAAGGGACCCAGTCAACAGAGTGTAAGGGGGTGTGAATGGGAGCATAGCTCTACCTAAGCTTAGAGCAGGGTGCAATTTTCCTAGATTCACTGCCAAGTGAACTTGCTGGCTGCTGTGGTCAAACAGCTACAAATTCCAGAACAGAAACCCATTTTCTCAACTATTACTTTGTCCATACCATTCCTCCTGGCTCCAAATTCCCACTTCCTTTCTTCTAGCAAAGGAGAAGAGAGGAATGACCACTGAGTGTGACCCACTGTAGAGAAGCCAACAAGTCCACACAAACAGTGCTCTGTGTCATATAGTGGTGGGATTTGAAGTCTGTTGGCTTGCTGTCCAACTCTTCTAGGCCTGAATACAGGCCTAGGTCCCAGGTGGGCCGGCCCCAGCCTTTGATGCTCAAGGAGGCCAGCTGGGGAGTGGACAGAGGGTGTGTCTGCTTGTTTGCTTAGCACTGAGGTCTTGCCAGGCCCAGGTGCTGGGAGGCCCATTCTCCATCTGCTCTCCATTCCTTATGGCAGCCACCGTCTCCTTCCCTCACCCCCAGCCTGTCCTGGCCATCCTTGGAGAGATGGCAGGGAAGGGGACAGGCTCCACAGGACTCCTCCCTCCCTACCACCCAGAATCTATAGACTAAATGGAGGCTAGGACATGGGCTCAAACACCATGGGGCACTGAGGGAACAAATGGGAGGCATAGGAGGGACATGCCAGGGGTGCCAGCTCCCAGGATTTTCTACTGTTTTGGAGCTCCATCTGAATCACAGTTCTCCCTAGTTCCGACATCTCCCAAAATTATTGCCAGTCCACACTGACAACATTTCTTAGTGTGGCATCTAAATCTCCCAAGCCCAGTGCACCTGCCAATCCCCTGCCCCATCCTCAGCTGTCATTGCTCTGCACTTCTGCCACACAACATCCCCAGAAGAACTGGTAGGAGGACTTCCCAGACGAGATAACATCTGAAGTGGTCCTTGACCAATGGGAAGATCTGCAGCCATGGGAGTGTGTGTGTGTGTGTGTGAGAGAGAGAGAGATGCAATGCTATGCAAAGGCCTTGGTGCTGGAAGTGAAGTGGCACCCCTGGGGTGTGTATGTGTGTACAATGTAGTATAAAGGCCTTGGTGCTGGAACTGAAGCAGAGTCCCTGGCCCTCACACCTCTTAATGCCATTCAATTAAGGGAGTGAGACAAAGACAGACAGACGGTCGAGAGCTGATCTCTCACTGCCAGCTCCTGTCCCAAGTGCTTCGCAGGAGCTCACAGTCCCTGATGAAGCAAAGGGATACTTGATCTAATGGTAGAACCCAGACTGAGCCCATCCTTATCACTTCAAAAGGACTTCACAGGCAGGTCAAGAGTACCAAGGACCAACCAGGGACATACACAGGGGATCACACATTATTTGAACTTGTAAGATTCACTGCTTATTGTTAAAGAAATTCCAAAATAACTTCCACCACCGTGGCATCAATCAGTGATTGGCTTGCTGGGCATGGGGTGAGTGGACCCATTTGGGGAGTATTCCGTAGCAAGCTCTCCAGCTTGGGTGTGGGAGCGGGCGGTGTCAGGCACAGAAAGGAAGGCTGACGGAGTGGAGAGGCACTGGGTTGAGCAGGTCAGAGCAAAGGCTTTGGAAGCCTGGCTATGAAATTTTGTCCTGTCCAATGGAGGCAGGAGACCATGGTAGGAGCTGGGATTTAGAAAGATTCCCTGAGGCAGTTGGTGCTGAGTGCCAACACTCTAGTCTTGGCAGGAGAAGGATGATGCTCTGAGAAGGCCAGGGACCTGGAGGGAGGGCAGAGAGAGACAGAGATGACTCTTCAAGACTTCCATGTGTCAGCACCTACGCTGGATGTCTCGTTGACGGCCTCCACAGTACTATGAGCTAAGATGCTTCCCTTGCATTTGACAGATGGGAAAATTGAGGCCCAGGAGAGAGCAGTATCTTGCCCAAAATGAAACTGCGTCCTCATAACTCCAAAGTCTGCTCGTCCTTGCCTCACTTTCTTGGATTTGAGCACCTGCAGAGTCCTCATGACGGACAGGCTCTGGGGTGGGGCAAGAAGAGGCCACCTGCATGCCATCCAGGTCAGACAAGAGATCCATTCAAAGGGATACAGTTCAAGGGAGTGACGACAGGGACAAGTCAGGGATGTGATGAGAAAAGGAAAGAATGTATGTACATCAGACTACCAGGGTCTGGGAACCCAGCTGGACCCCAGCAAGGGACCAAGATGCCACCAAATCTGAGTGAGGCCTCTTTGAGGGCCTTCTTCTGCCTCCTGTTCATAGTTATGGCACACACAGCTAGAGTCCCAGTCCTACTCCAGAAGGCCACAAAATCACACACGAGGGGATGGCAGACTGCCTGCGAGCCTCACCAGGCATGGGAAGGGTGGGAAGTGTCCTCAGACGTCTTTATTGCCCTTGTCTGGAACGGAAAGCTGCCTCTCACCCACTGGGGGCCGGTGAAAGGCATCATTCAGCCACAGTGACGTCAGTTTGGCCAGTTCTAGAGTCAGGTGGGGTGCGGTGACCTGAGAGAGATCAAGGGCAAATAGGAGTGTTGGGGAAGATGCAATAAGCCTCCGTGTGAAGAGTGGACCACAGCCAGGCAGATCTGTGTGCCCGTCCTCTTGCCGCTCACTAGCTGTGACCTTGGGCAAATCACTACACCTCTCCGAATGGCAATGCCCAGCAGTAAAAGGCAGATAATGATACCAAGCAAGCGGGCAGCTGGGAGTGCTAACTCAGATAATGGCTGTGAAGTACCGGGCAGGGACCCGGCAAATGGTGGCAATAATCATTACGTTTGTGAAAAACACAGGAGGCAGCAGTATGTAGGCTTGTAGATACCACAGTTCACTCAGAGCAGAGGCAGGGCCGGCAGGGCCGGCAGGGCAAGGTGTGTGGCTGGCTTGACCATGGACCCTCCTAGCCAAACAATGCCAGTCCCCACATCGCCTGGTCTCAGAAGAGAGGCAGAGCCTCAGAAGGCTCAAGTTTGGGGCCAATAGTGGGGTGACCTTGGAGCAGGGGAATAGCACCTATGGGGGGGGTGGATACAGGCACATTATAGGTTGACTGCTGAGAGCTAGAGAGAACCTTTGCATTCTTCCAGAAAGGCCTGATAAATAAGGGGAAAGACCTTGAGCCACTGGGGGCTGCAGAAAAAGCAAAACAGCCCTAGGGAAAAGAAGCCTTTTAAAAGGAAGACACAAGAGCTGGCCTCCTCGCCCTCTGGTGGCCACAGGTGCTCACTGCAGCCTCCTGGCAAAGCGGCTCCAGCTTGGTTCCAGGGTCCTTCTCAGAGACAGCAGGGTGCCGGGGTTCTGTTATCCTGGGTTTAAAATCCTAGATCAACTGCTCCCACTTACAAACTGATGACTCCAATCGATTCTCCATTGGCACAACAAGGCTGATAATAGCAACATAAGGAGTAAATAAATGGAACCAGCCAGTTGGCAGTAGTAACCAGCCTTGACCTGCGGTAGAATCCTGGTTCTGTTGCAGCGAGTACCAAGCCCATCCACATGCAGACTAGTCATGTACTGAGGGAAGGGTGTAATGAATTTAAATTCAAACTCACTCCTAAAATTCTTTACTAAAGTGTCAATGCCGTGGGGAAGCATGGCTCGGTCAGGCTCACGACGAAGGACAATGTACAAAACGTGTCCTTTTCCAGCAAGTCATGCTCCGTGGTGACATGTCCTGTGGAAAGGGGCAAGGAAACAGGTACCAGCTAGGGTCTTCTCACACTCCTGCGGGCATCTGGCTCTCAGAGGCTCTCCACTGTAACCTTCATATTTCCCATTCTTTCTCCTGTTGGCCATGTCTGTGTAGTTCATCTTGTATGCTTTGACTGACAGCCTTCACGATACTCCTCGGTGCCTCTCTCTCTGAAGGGCCGAACTCCATAAAAGGAGGCAGTCGCATCCTCAGGCTCCTGTGTGGATGAGAGGGGACCACGTGAGTAAGCATTTCCAGCTGCCTCATAAATGACTTCGTCCATCCCCCACCCCCCCATCTCCTTTCAGTAGCTTTGACACTTTCCTCTGAACCAGTTCCCATACATGGCTCTCTCACTGTTTGCCACAAACAAAAGGTGGAGGGCTGTACGAGATGACTTCTTAAGGTCCCATTCAGTTTGTAGGGGGATGCTTTTGGGCTCACTCTGTGGTCCTGGGGAATTTAAATGTAGTACACGTTCCTAGAAATGCTGCTCTCCCCAACTGATAATGATCACTCCTATAAACAGCAGCCCTTCACACACTGACAGTAATGCCTTGAGACTGAAACACACCACAAGTTTTCTTTTTGTATTTGATTATGACATGCGCATCTGAACCAGCACAAGATGGCCAGACTCAACTGACCCTCTAGTAACTTATATAAAAGACACTGAGGTGACCAAAACGTACCTAGGCAATGGGAGCCAAACCAGCCCCTATCAAGAGACCCACACACAAATTCCTCTTTTTTGTAAACAGTGTGGACAGAAGGAAATGAACTCTAGAATTAGACCTAGATGGACTTACCCTAGAATCATGAGATAAGTTAACGTTTCTAAATACGTCTCATCCTCTAAAATTTTAAGATGTCTCTGTAGGTTAAATTAGAAGCACCAGAGGCCTCCCCAGTAAGACTGCTTCCAGATCAAATTCACATCCACCAGTGTTACTGGTCTGCCCACTGCTTGGTCTATAAGCCTGTTTCCATATCAATGAAGTTGGGGCACTACCTCCTCAGAGAACTGCTGTGCTTGGCTCTTTGTATGGGGCACAATCCCCCTCACCCTCCACTTGAACCCACAACCCTTGTGCTTTTCAAGCTCCCATATATGGCTCAAATCAGCAGTACAAATGGGAATTCCTTCTCCCACCCGAATATTCAACTCCAACAAACCACAGCTCACCCACAAAGCCTTTAATGCCTAGCATCACCCTGCCTTGCTTGGGGATATTTCAGAGTAGCTCCCTGCCCAGGTTGCCCAGGCTGGCATATACTACTTGTTCTGGGTCAAGTATGCACTCAGTAAGGTCAGGGGCTGTGGCTTTCTCAACTCTGGGTATCTACAGGGAGGAAGCCAAACAGAGCATGTGCTCAACAAAAGTTAAGCTCTACTTTGTGGTAGGGATGGGGTAATTACCTTGAGATGGGAGGACCATGTAAAACAATGGAGATCATGAGGCTTAGAGTCAAATGACCTGGATTCAGACTTCAGCTATCACTTGGCAACTGAAGGATCAAGACAAACCACATTTCCATCTGAGCCGTTCCAATGTCTGTAAAATGAACATCACAGTATCTGCCTGGTACATACCGAGAACGAGTCCAATTTAAATTTTAGATGTTGGTCTGAAATGTTCCAAGTGTGTTAGTGGGGTCCCACTGCAATCTAGGAGGTAGGTATTTTCCTCGTTTTATATAAGCTATAAATAAGGAAAATGAAGCTTGCAAGATGCTCACTAAAGGGTAGCAGTTACTTCTCCGAAGTCATGAAAAGGACACAATCTGAGAGATCCCAGGGATTTCTGGACCAGCTCCAGGCTTATCCCTTCAACTGCAGCAAATGACATAGACCAATCGGTGTTGTAAATAGAGTTAACATAATCTATTTATTTTAAGTGCCATTCATGCATATCAGTTCTGGCGGTAACAATCCTAATGACACTTGGGGTATTTCTTTACAGCACTGAACAATTACAAAGAATGGGTGCCGTTTATCGTAGAGGCAAAATATGAAATCGTGCAATAGCAAAACTGTAGAAACATTAAAACACTGTCCAATAGCAGTACAGAGAGCAGGTTGTGTCTGCACAAAAAGCCAATGCATTTTCATCACATATATACATTATAGATATATACACATCACCCTCTGAATGAACAATATCAAAATACTCTATTCCATTTGAAATTATTCCCAAATTGATTCCCTCCCACTTCAAAGGACATCTGAGCAACACATATTTACAAGAACACACATGAATACATTTACATTTCAAAAACTGCCACAAATGCCAGTCGGATTATTCTCCTGGACAGAGTGCCCCCATCTGATCATTACATGCACTTACTATATTTTCCCAAATCTTTAGTCAATTTAGGCCCCAAACAGACCTTCCTCTGCATTAACCATCACCAACCGAGATGGCCACTAGAGGGACTCTACACCTCTACACCTCAGAGTGTAGCCCTCCTGGCCAGGCTTGCAGAAAAAGCCTGTCCTGGGCACCTGGGGCAGGTGGATAACAGGAGTGGGGAGTGGGTCTGGTTGGAGGGTTTGCTTCCAGGACCACTCCTGGTATGTTTAAATATTCATAAAAATACCTACCACTGCAAATCAGTAAATGATTACCAAATGGGAAATCAGCTTCACACAATTTGTAAAATCATCGGTGGCTCTACTCAATTCAGTTTAACACTGCATTCCAATACCCAAATTGTTTAAAGTGCACACTGCTACCCAAGCAATTTAAACAGTTTCAAAATGATTTTGGTATCTAGAAAACAGTGACTTGGGTAGACTACTGAAAACTGTCCCCTTTTTTTCAAGCTTTCACTCTGCAGGCTGCCACGTCAACTTGCCTCATATCCTCCTGAGAGGGGCCCGCTGGCTGCCTTTCCAGAATCCACTGATTTTCACTGATCCAAG
Source organism: Ochotona curzoniae (assembly GCF_017591425.1). NCBI lineage: Eukaryota > Metazoa > Chordata > Mammalia > Lagomorpha > Ochotonidae > Ochotona > Ochotona curzoniae. The sequence goes on from NW_024465451.1 coordinate 11,482,558, forward strand.
GGGCCTGGAGATGAGCTTCCTTTTTCATGCCAAACAGGGTCCAAATAACAGAAACATAAAGATCTTCCTTTCTCCTCAACCTCACCAGTCCTTACAATGGCTGGCTTCCTAGTGATTCCTTCAAGGCAACACTCCACTAAAAGACACATACACACACACACACACACACACACACACACACACTCTCTCTCTCTCTCTCTCTCTGTCACACACAGAGAAACAAAGATGCTTGCTTAGCTCAAGCAGAGATATCACTCAACCACAGAACCACTAAGGCTAATTAAAGTGATTTTAGTATGGCCCAAAGAGACCAGCAATGCTAAAAAGCAACAAGTGAGCAGTTATTATTCCTTGATTTGTGGAACACACTTCTCCATTAGAATTAATTTTTTTTAATCTAAAGAACCAATTCAATATATAGTTATTAGGAAAACAAAATAATTTCTTCTAGTTTTATTATAAAACTAATACAGTCAGTTCATGCAACGTAACTGATATGACATAAAACAACTAATAAAGACTCCTAAGAGGTGGGCTACATTTCAAAGAAAGTGACGAAGTGTCAATCATGCATACAGACATACAGTGCAACAGAAACAGCAGGCAACTTCATGACTTACTATACTGAAGACCCAGGCAAACAAAATCTATGTGTAGTTCTACCTCTTTTCAGTTCTACCTAAGCAAGAAGAGATTAAATAGGGGGAGATTTGCTTTACAAACACTGCCTTGCTGTTCTGTTGCAAAATGGACTCTTGATTCAAATACCAGAAAAAACATTGAGCTGTTAAATCAATCAGCAGGAATGCTAGCAGAGAAATGTATGCTCTCTCCTGGTAGAAGCTTTGATAGCGAATGACACAATGTCCCTCTGATTGTCTTGTCTGTAAACTCTATCAAGAAAAACAACCATGTGCTTCTGGACACACTTTTCCTTAACGAACCCAAGGGCAGCTGAGCTTTCACAGAAGGTAGCAATAAATATTAAAATAACACTTCAGAATAATAAATATATGTGACGGCAGAGGCATTGATTTGTTGAAACAGACAAGCAATGTCTAGCTTTGAATCAATCAAACAAATCTTAGGGCTGTTAAAATACAGACTTAGGAAAACAGACAAGGAATAACACAGCCTTAAAACAAATTTGGTCAGTTCCTGATGCTGCCCCTTTGGATTGTCTGGAGAGCGCTACATTCTGGGTTCCTTGATTTACTGGGTGGAATTCATTTCCCACATTTCTGAAAGAGATTCAATAAGAGGAAACTGGACTTAGGAAAAACCTATTTCCATTCAGTTCCCAACATCAGTTAAAAGCATCCTGCAGAAACAGCCTAATAAGGAATAAAAACTGACAGTAACTTTCTTTCCGATTCACAATCCAATTAGAAAAAAAGTGAAGCCTTTCTGTCAACTTTTGTATATATATTTACACATATGCATCTATAAACTGCTTGCAGCAAAATAGGCTCTGTCTGAAAAATCAGTCTGGCACTTGTGGTTAACATCAAACTGACACAAATATGCAAAAAGCCGTCCAAATCACACAACAGTTAGGAGCTACGTAGGGCAGCTGGCAGGGAGACAAACATGTACTAACTGTTTGAGTCAGATGAAAGCAGGGAGTTATCCAGCTAAAATATTTCTGATTGTCTTCAAAAGAAATTATGACAACATTGGTAAACTCATTAGCAACTCCCGCTTTCTCAACTGGATTCTCTTAGACCTTTCCCTTCACTGCACAGAAGAGTTACGCTGGGCTCTGGGATCTTGCGGAAACAAGTCCTACACAATTGAATCCCAGTCAAAGTCATCCTGGATGTCATCAGGAGGCAGTGAACGCCGCATCTGGAAGGCTTGGGAAGGCATCATGTGCTGCTGGTTCATGGCTCCGTGATGACCTGGGAGGAAGGTGGGGATGCCGTTAGTGACTGCAGTAAAAATAAAGGAAGAAATGAACTTATTTCCCTTGCATACTCCTGCAGCACACAGTATCTCACAGATCAACCCATAAGCCTTCAACAAAGTGGTTCTTATGGCCCTAGTTTTACAGCAAAGGGTATGCGGCTTAAGGTTATGAGCAAGCGACTTAGTCATGTGATCATGTAAGGGACAAAGCTAAGCTCTACTCAGTGCACTGTACTTAGTGCCACAACCCATGTTCTCTCCATCACATGTGGCCATAGCAAGGGAGGCCTGAAAAGCACTGCTGCAACCATTTCCCTCGGTCGCCTCTACTCCACCATATCTCAGTACTGTGAATTGGCTCACACAAGAAAGAACAAGGATGTCATGATACCACTGAGGTCACTGAATAGGATTCAATTTTCTCCCAGCAAGTTAATTTTTATGCCACCAAATTAACAGCAAGGAAGCACAGAATATCCAACACAGCAGAACTGAGTAAAACAGAGGAACACAGATGAGTGGACAACACCTCATCCTAGATTATTCTCACCATGAATTCTATATGTGTGTGCCCTCCAAATTCAGTACATATTACCCATGTCCCCCACATTTTGACAGATTCCCAAACCAGCTTCATTTGTATTTAGGAATTCAGCATATCCATTTAGCTGCTGTGGAATTTTTACTATTGTTTTGTTTCTACTCTGATTATAAAATTTTAAATAGTTAGCTGCTACTCTTATTTTTCTCATAGAATCTGTAACTCCTAATGTGTAATTTTACAAAATGCTAAAGGTTTCTAGACTATCAGAGCATGATAGAAAGATCTGTAATTTTAAAATTTACTTAATAAAAATGCATAATTTTCTTACTGTGCAACAAACATTGATTTATTTGCATGACTTAATTTTATATATTCCCCATTTAACCCTCCAAACAATCCTAGGAGTTGGGCAGTGTCTTTTAGACCCTTTTTACAGACACGGAGGGTAAGGTAGGAGCATTAGGTAGTTATGCCAGTCTCAATCATCACATTATGCTATCAAAAGACATGTCATTTGGCTTTAACTCATTCCTTGTTACGACACTTGAACACTCTCCTTTCATCTAACCTTTCATATTTTACTCACAAAGCCAACAGTACTCTATAGTACATAAGAAAAACAATGATCTTTGAATCAAAACACTAGGACTGAGACTTCCCTGGAAGTAAAAGCAGGGGAACTCTAATGGAACAAATGGAGCAGTCTATAGGAGCTGATTCAAGTAGGTATCTGAAGCCTGCTAAAGTGCTATCAAAGTCAAATATCATCAGATACCTAGACTCTTGGACAGCTCCATGCCCCAAGATCATACAGAATCCTGTGCTAAAAGGGACTTCAGTAACCGATGTCTTTATCTCTTCACTGGCCCAAGAGCCAAGTGGCTAAGCAGACTGTCCTCCAGGCCATCTTGACAATTTACTCCTCTTCCTGAGGCACCTCATTCTTCTACTGGGATGGCAAAAGCTTTTTCAGTATCGAACTCTTGACTATAAACTACAGTGTGCATGCAACACACACACATACACACACACACACACACACACACTACCTGCCATTGTTGTTCCTGCAGTGCTGAGTGCCTGTGGCATATGAGGATAACCGGGGGGTGGCATCACTGAAGGAGGGAGATTTTGCCTTGAGTCTATATACAAATTTCCTGAGTAGAAAGAAGGAAACGCATGTTACCTCAGGTAAAATAAATCAAGCACTAAAATCTAATAGAGAGGTAGGCACTTCACATGGCAGTTAAAGACACTACTGACTGTACCTGCATCCAACATTAGGATTTGGGCTCATGTCCTAGATCTGCTCCCCACTTGAACTTCCTGCTAATGTGCATTTGGGGGACAGCTGATGACGGCTTAAATGTCTGTGTCCCTAATAGCCAAGTGGAAGACCTGGACTGAGTTTTAGCTCTGGCCTTGGCCTAACACAGACCTGGCTGTTGCAAGCATTTGAGAAATGAACCAACAGATGGACAGTCTCAAACAAATAAAAACAAAATCTTAAAAATTTATAGAGAATGTAACACAACTGTATCAAAACTGAATAAAGCAGATAATGTAAAGAGAAAAAACTACCCATTTTAGATGCTAGATCTTACAAGAAAGGGGTGCTGGCCTTTTAAAGATGGTACCAGGTGGAGTGTGAGTACATTGGTACTAATTCTGGTGTTGCCACCAACACTGTAGGCTTGTAGGTAAGTTACGTTTATTGTTGCTGTCACACACGTCCCTATCAAATGTCTCCCCAAATATTTTCATAACCATTACTTCCTTTGATCCTCTCAATAAACCCATAAGGAGGGCAAGACAAGGGTCACATCTCCACTGTACACACTAGGCAACTGAAGTGAGAGAGGTTAACCTGACTTGGCCAAAGAAACTTGAGTTTGACAGGTCTAAAACTAGCAGCCAGGACATCCTAGCTCACAGCTCTTCTTCTTACGACCTCTATCTCTTTTGCCCTGATTTTCTCATAAATATGCAGGCCTAATCTTGTCTGTTATAATTAACAACTTGAGAGGTACAGAGTAACAGTAAAGAACTGTATAAGGTAAAACAGCCACACAAAGAAAAAGCAATCAAAATGTATTCTTGTGGGCTATGGAGTTGGGAAACAGATTTCATTTAAATGTTATTTAGGAAGGTACTTTATTTTTACTGTCAATACCATCAGGTTTAATGGCTGCAAATTGTGAAGAATAACACAAAATAGATAGGAAGAGGGAATGGCGCGAAAGCGTAGTGGTTAAGGTCCTCGCCTTGCACACCCAGGATTCCATATGGGCACCGGTTCTAATCCTGGTGGCCCCGCCTCCCATATAGCTCTCTGCTTGTGGCCTGGGAAAGCAGTCGATGGCCCAAAGCCTTGGGACCCTGCACCCATGTGGGAGACCGGGAAGAGTTCCTGGCTCCTGGCTTCGGATTGGCTCAGCTCCAGTCATTGCAGCTGCTTGGGGAGTGAACCATCAGATGAAAGATCTTCCTCTCTGTTTCTCCTCCTTTCTGTATATCTGACTTTCCAATAAAAATAAATAAATCTTTAAAAAAAATAGATAGGGAGAGGAAAATATATCATGACCTCTATTCCCAATAACTCTTGGCAAATAAAAAACATAAAACCAGTTCACACTGGGGAAAAAAATGTCTGGGGGCTGGTACAGTGACAAAGCAAGCTGGTCCTCCACCTGTGGCATCCTGTTTGGGCACTGGTTGTTGTCCCTGCTGCTCTACTTTCAACCTAGCTCCATGTTTGTGGGAAACCCAAGGAAACTCCTGGCTTTGCACTGGCTCAGCTCTGGCCACTGCAGTCATTTGGGGAGTGATCTGGCAGGTGGAGGACATCTCTCATGAAATTTGCCTTTCAAATAAAAATGAGGTAAATCTTTACCAAGTAAGAAAGGCTACTTTCCTATTATTTTCTAATGTTTCATGTAATTTATACTTGAATCTTAGCAATCTTGTTGTGAAACAAAAAAATAGCAATCAGTTGTCCAGAGGAACTAAACAAGGAAGAAACATCTTTTCTTCTATTAACGGTAGGCACGCTGGGTTGGCTGCCCACAGTGCTCATCTGCCACTGGAAAGTCACACTGACCAGGCTTGAGGAGGCCTCAGATTTAACCTACTCCAACACCACCTCTGTCCTTTAGAAAAGGAAAGAGAACCAGAAAGGAAATGAGACAGACCAGGAACACAATTCTAAGACTTCTGACCTGTAGTTACTGCCACAAGTTAACATGCATTTTTAAGTTTACATTTGAAATGAGCTCTCTGACCATTCGGATGAGTTAAGAATTATTACTAAGCCACAGCTCTAGCACTCCTGCATGTATGTGTGTGTTTGGGGGGGGGGGGTTCTGTTCCCAAGCACTGATGAGCCCTCAGCCACACACTTAGTCCCCTTTCTGAAGACTGTACCAGGGTGCAGCTGCCACACCACTTAGGAACATTTGCACATTAACAATTCCCCATCCCTCTAGATTATACAATTTTAGCTCTCTTACAAATCCTCAGACTCCAAGTCACTCAGATGACAAAATTTGAGTCAATCATTCACCCATATTTTTCTTTTAAGGCTTAATAAAGGTGAACAGGTAGAAATTAGAGGAGGACTGTGGAAATAAAGTCACTTGCATTGAATAGCCCTAACTTTTCGAGATAGTCACAATTTGAACACTTTTCATTTTCGCACAGAAAATATTACTGCTTCTTTTTTTTTCCCATTACAGAGTCTAAACAATGAGAATTTAACTGGGTCACTTTCCTTTTTTTTTTTAAAAGATTTATTTTTATTATTCTTTATTGGAAAGGCGGATATACAGAGAGGAGAGACAGAGAGGAAGATCTTCCGTCCGATGATTCACTCCCCAAGTGAGCACAACGGCCGATGCTATGCCAATCCGAAGCCAGTAGACTCTTCTGGGTCTCCCACGTGGGTGCAGGGTCCCAAAGCTTTGGGCCGTCCTCGACTGCTTTCCTGGGCCACAGGCAGGGAGCTGGAAGGGAAGCAGGGCTGCCGGGATAGAACCGGCGCCCATATGGGATTCCGGGCGTGCAAGGCGAGGACCTTAACCACTTGCGCCACTGCGCTGGGCCCAGGGTCACTTTTCTAAACACCCACAGTGGCTGGGGCCACCTCCTAATTTCATGAGGCATCACTTCTGCCTGCCCGGGTCTATATTAGCACAAAGTCAAAGGCCAGAATCAAACCCAGGTGTTCTTACATAAAACCCGAGCATCATTTTGGAAACCGATTAATCTGAGAAGGAAAGAAGCAGAGAGAGAGAGAGAGAAAGCGGCCCCAGCAAAGGGAACGCCACTCAGGTCCCCCACACATGGTAGACCCAGCCATCTGAGCCTCCACCAGATCCTCTTAGAAGGCACGACAATGAAAGTTGAACGGGAAGCAGAATCAAGACTTGAACCTAGGCACTCTGGTATGGGATGCAGGCATCCCAATCTAGTATTTTAATCACTAGTCCAAATACTTTCCACACATACCATATGCTAATTTTAAGATTTTTAGAAAACATGTGTGCTAATATGACTTTCACTGCAAACCTGCACAAGTATAAATTGATACTACTTCAAAACTATGTGATTTTCTTTTATTTTTAAGATTTATTTAGTTTTATTGAAAAGGCAGATTTTAGTCAGAAGGAGAGAGAAAATCTTCCATCTGCTGGCTCACTCCCAGAACAGCCGCAACAAACAGAGCAGAGCTGATCAAAAGCCAGGAGCCAGGAGCTTCTTCCAGGTTAACCACATGAGTGCAGGGTCCTAAAGTTTTGAGTCATCCTCTACTGCCTTCCCAGGCCAGAAGCAGGGGCCTGGATGGGAAGCAGAGCAGCTGGGACACAAAGTAGCACCCACATGAGAGCCTGGTGCATGTAAGGCAAGGATTTAGCCACTGAGCCATTGCACTGGGTCCCAAAACTACACTCTTATCAAAATATATTTAAGAAATTCAATTCTTAAATAACTGTTTTATTTGCTTTCATTGACATCCCAAACAAAAAGGGGCAAACAGATCACCATCACCACTGGCAACATACCAACTTGTCTAAGAAGTGAATTTTGTATGAATTAGAGGAACAAAATTAACATGATAAACTAAACTCCTACCTGTTCCAATGTGTTGGGAAGGTTTTGCTGGATGCATGGCACCATGACAAACATTCTGCTGAACATTACTCTGTGAGTGGATAAGGCCAGTTTGTGTAAAGAATTGATTAAGAGAAGAGCAGAGATCAGCAAACTGAACCTGATCTAAAGACCAGTTCTTGAGATCTGCCTGCCTCATACTCTCCATCAGACCTGCAAATGAAGTATTAGAAATACAGTTAGCACAGTTTTGCAAACACTGCAAGGAAAATAGCAAGAAACATTTTTTTCAACCCTCACCTCAAAGTTTCCACTGTTCATCTCAAGTTATGGTAGCAATTTATTCATGCACTTAAGAATGACATTTTACAATCATTCAAGACCAAATTACTACAATTCTTTCTCAGCAATTGCCTTCTGCCCCATCAATTAGCCAAAATACTTTACTGTGAATTAAGAAAATGTTGCACATTATCACATTTGCACATTATCAACTGCCAAAAAATGCCTTTACATAAGGCTATGCTTATATCTACTACAAAGAAATTTCTAATCTATAAGAGAAAACAGGAACGTTTCTATGTGGGTTATGCGTCAAAAAGAATCAATACTCACCTTGGAACTGTGAAAGGTCTACATCTGACCAATTAACACTGCTGGCAATTCGACAACTTTCTTTTAACATATCAAGTGTTGCATACCAATCATTTGAAACACCTGTAAAAAGAGTATTGACAATACTGTAATTCTTGTGTATATAAAGTTTGAAGTGCATGTTAACAGTAGACACTAAGGAGCCTGACACTGGTTAATTCTTGCTGAGTCTGATAAAGGAATCTGAGTTTGTGTTGAAGCAATCTGCTATATGATAGGATACTATTTCTCTCCATTTTAAAAAGAAAGGAAACTGAACCCAGACAGTTAACATAAACAAGCAAGATCATCACAGTGAGTGTAATACTTTAACCCAGAACTTATACCTTCTAGTTTAGCAGCTTGTAAACTGCATGATAACCTTCTAATATCAAAACTGAGAACTCATAAATCAGCTCAGGACAGAGCAGGCAAAGCAGCACTTGTGAAGCTGGCATCCACAGCATGCTGGTTTGTGTTTGACCTGCTCCACTTCCAATCTAGCTCCTTCTTAACGGCCTGTGAAAACCAGCGCAAGATGGTCCTGCCGCCCATGTGGGGACCTAGAAGAAAACTCCTGGTTTCTGACTCTGGCCTGGCCCAGTGCTTGCTGATACAGTCATCTGGGGAGTGAACCAGCAGATGGAAGATCTCTCTCCCTCTCCCTGTCTCTGTAACTCCTTATAAACAAATAAATCCTAAAAATAAAAACTGAGAGCAGTTATTTACATTTGCATACCACAAAAAATTTACCAGGCAAGGAAGTTAGACAAAACAGTACCTCCTGCCATTTAAAGTTCATTTTCTTGTTTTGTTATGACCATATTCTCATATAACATTTACAGCAGACTGAAATGTAGAAGTAATGTCCAGTCTAATTTGACATACTAATTTTAGATGGATCAGATCATATAGTAAAGAGTGAATTTTTTTTTTTACAAGGCAACCTTGAGACAGAAATGTCTTAAAACAGTCCTCCAAAAAGGCAGTAAAGAGAAGGACCAAGACTTGCATGAGAAATGTCAATGAATCTAGACCAAAACATTTCTTGTGTCCTCTGATGAGATATCACCAGAAGAACTGAAGCCTCCACAGACTATGCCAATGAAGCTGCTACAGGTCAGGGGCCACAGGCAAGAACTACCTTCCAGGCAGTGCAGAACAGAGAAGAAAATCCTGCATTCAGTGACTGCTTTTAGGATCACCCTTTGATAAATGAAGATAAGAACTATCAAGATTTTTAAAGCTATTATTAACTATTAGTTACTTACAAAATTGCCAATTATGAATTTTTAAGCAAAAATAGAGACAATATGATCTTGTCCTCAAAGAACTCACATGTTAGGAGAAATTTTTTTGTGAATGGGGGAGATTAAATAATAACCACAAATGAGTCACAAATACCAAATTCATTGGCTCAGATCCTCTACTTAAGGAAGAACTTCACAGATAAGGAAACCAGGAGTCAAAGAATTGCATGAAAATCACCAGGTAATAAAATAGCTAAAGGACTCTACAACATAGATCTTCTAAGGTAAATACAACAGCCAGAGTAGCAGGATTGGTGTGATGGCTCCATGGCTAAAGTCTTTGCCTTACATGACGGGATCCCATCTGGGCGCAGGTTCATGTCCTGGCTGCTCCACTTCCAATCTAACTCCCTGTTTGTGGCCTGGGAAAGCAGTAGAGATGGCCCAAAGCCTTAGGACTCTGCACCCATGTGGGAGACCCAGAAGAGACTCCTGGCTCCTGCTGTTGCAGCCACTTGGCCAATGACCAGCAGATGAAAGATCTTTCTCTCTGTCTCTCCTTTTCTCTGTAAAACTGCCTTTCCAATAGAAATACATAAATATATATATATTTTTTTAAAAAGGCCCCCTAGAAACAAAATTATGCCAGGGAACTAGGGCACTATTTACCATGCCTCTCATTTTTGTACGAGGCAAAGGACAGCACTTTTAATAAATCTTGACTTGGCAAACAAAAATAAAGCAACCCCTGTACCCTGTATAGAGTGTAGCAAGCAAATTCTTCTATTCTGTGGTATCCCTTAGATAATTACCACAGCACAAAGACTGCCTAGTCTGTGAATAATGTCAGTCAGGAATCTCTCCAGAAATTAAGATATATTTTAATCATAGTCACAGGATACAAAAAACATTTTCTTCCTTTGCAACCTATTAGTCTAACATAAGATATTTGGCGGGAATGAAACACTCATTAACATTTGATGCAATTTCATTTGTAGTCTCACTCTGATCTTCATCATAACTACACTGTATATGAGAGTGTGCTAATTTTTATACAATAGAAAGGAATGAAGTTAAGTAATTTTCCCAACTGGAGACAACTGCCTGGGTTGCTTTGTACTGAGGCAAGTGTCACACTGCTAGGAGAAAAGCAGCCAACAGCTGGCAGGTATTCTGAGTCTGGTTAATGCCAACTGTGTTAACCATACCAGTGTGCGGACATAGCTGCCTAGTCTATTTATTTACTTATTTTAAAGACCTGTTAGGAATGAGGCAGAGCACCTGCCATGCCACCATAGGTGCATACTATCGGTGTTACCCACAGTTGCTATCACTGCTGCCAGGAGTGCTGGTGGTGGGGGTGTGTGTAATGCTAGGAAACAGGTCGGAATGGGAGCCCACTGAGGTCTTGACATACATAAAATGATTTTGGGGGGCTTCCATGGACTTGGCCACTGCACCCAGAGATAATTGAGGGAGCTAAGATGAGGAGGAATCTGGAGGGCCTCTCTAGGTCAGGCCAACGTACCCATTCACATGCAAACAGAGCCAGTGCTGGGGACGGACCAGGTCATATTAGGCCACAGCATTTAATGACACTTGCAAGGGCCATGTTTATGGACACATCTGGTAGGGGTTCTTTGGGTCACCATGACTAGGCTGCAGTGCCTACCTGCAGGTATGGAGGCTAGGGATAGGCCATACTGGTCTGGGAAGCAGCACTTGCGGCAATTAGAACTGGGAGCAGGCCTGGTAGGGGATCTTTTGGGACATTCCTGCTATGCCACAACATCCACCAGCAAATGAGAGCCAGGTCTGGGGTGGGGGGAGGACCAGGACACATCATCTGCCTGTTCACATGGAAACCTTGGCTGGGGGACTGTCTGGGTCTGGCTAGCCTGCAGCACTCCCCTGCACACAGACTACCCTGCTGGTCTGGAGCAAGCCTGAAGGAAACTTCAGGGGTTTCTCTACTAGGCCACAGCACCTACCAGTATAAGTACGGTTTGGGCATGCGGGTGGGCCGGGCAGGGTCACAGAACTCTCTGGAATACATATGGATCGGATTTAGGGGCAGCCTGGGCTGGGCTGTACTGCAGTGCCTGATGGCCCACAAGAGAGGCAGATCTAGGGACCAACTCAGTAGGGACTCTTTAGGAGTCAACCCTGATGTGTCCATTCCACCCAATCTCCAATCTCAAGGAACACCACATGAAAGCCTGGTCTGGCCTTGGAGCACATGTTGTGGGGCTGGGTCACCTCTGTCTGTTGCTGACTCTGTGTAAAAAGAGACAATTTTCTGGGATGCACATGAAAGACAAGACAGCCAGCCTCCCTGATTCAAGAGGACCTTGAGTGTCTTACCAAAAGATGGAATGAAGAGCAGGTTGAACAACGCTACCTGCCAATTTCTCCAACAAGCATCTAAGGCTACGTGGTACCTTACACTTGGCACAACAAAGCTAACAACATCTCAGAACAATCAAGACTACTCAAGTAACATCCTCAGGATGCTCTTCCCCAAATCAGACTCCCTAGGATGAAATGAGGGGACCATTTCTGCTCCCTGGTGCTAAAATGATCTGGCAGCAAGGAACAGTGTAACACCTCCCCTCTCCCCACAGTCACAGGAGGGAGGACAGGGTCTTTTCTCTCAACACAACCCCCCTCTAATCCTTTTCCATTCCACCTAGAGAAATGTATTTATTGAGTCTGTAATCCTTTCACCTCTATAACATTTAAAAATGAATAAATTTCTTTACAGAAGGTCAAAGGAATCAGTGAGGATTCAAATACAGGTCTTTCTGAAAGGACTATATGCTCTTTTCCCTATGGCACATTGTACCACACAGGAATACAGGAAATACTACACTCCATTCTCTCTTTTCCCTCTCTGGCTCTCCTGACAATCACTACCCAACAGGTTATGTGAGTTGATATGAGAGCAAAGAAACCTACTTTTTTTTTTTTTTTAGTCTGAAAGACAGAGGTAAAGCAAGGGGACTGGCATAAGCCTTCCACTGGTTTGCTCCCTAGATGGCAACTGCTTCTGCGTGTCATGTGTGGGTGTAGGGGCCCAAGTAGCTGGGCCATCTTCCACTGCTTTCTCAGAAGTGAAGTGCCAAAATTCAAATGGATGTCCGTATGGGATACTGGTGCTGTAAGTGGCAGTGTAATTCATTGCATGTCACCATTCTCTTTATGCACGAACAAAATCAAGAGTTCAAAACCAAACTTGAGAGGGATGCTGAATTATCTATGCTCCCACAGTAAATTCTAATCAAGAAAAATCTCCAGGTAAATCTGTATGATTCACAATCATAGGGTTAAAGCAAGGAAACACAAAATGATGCAGATGAAAGGGCTTTGGTGGGAAATAATACATAAGCGTCTAATAACAAAGGATAGATTCTAATTCAGGTTAGACAAACCCAAGCCAAGAGACAAAAACTTACCAGAATTACAGGATACCTGCTGTGGAGGTGGGGGTGCCTGATGCGTTAATGTCTGGTGCTGATGGTTCGGATGGTGCTGTATGTGTTGATGCGGAGAGGGATGCTGGGGGTGGGGGGACTGTAGCTGGCTGTGCTGCTGCGAATGAGGTGCTGGGTGCTGGGGACGTTGCGGATGTTGTGGTAAACCATGTGGTCGGTGGGGCGGATGTTGGGATGGCTGTGTGTGCATCTGAGGATGGGGCAGTGAGACCTGTGCAACTGAATTACTGCCTGTGGTATTGAGGCCACTGCTGTGACTGTTGGACAGGCTGCTTTGGCTGCTGTGTGGATGAGAGCTCACGGTACTGCTAGGAGAGTGCTGATAGGAACAGGAGGTGTGGGATGGCTGGGAAGATTCAGAAGGGATGTTCATCAAACCTAAAATAGAACAAGATCATTTATGGTCAGATTTTAGCTACAATTTCTGACAAATATTCAAAATACTAACAAAGATGTATGCTTTCAAGAAGCAAAACTAGGTCAGTTACACAAGTGTTTATAAAACATCTGACATACACTGGACTCTAAGGTTACTAAGACAAATAATAAACACCATTCCCTATTCTTTAATAGTACACAGCAGGAAATAGTTAACTGCAAAATACAATCAATAAGATTATGTCCAACAGGCTGGATGTTACCTAGTGGCTAAGATACCTACATCCCATATTGAAGTACCTGGGTTTAATACCTGATTTAGGCTCCTGACACCAGCTTCCCGCTGACTCAGAAAGGCAGTCATGAGTGTGGGTGTAAGCACCTGGCTTTTGCTGGTGTGGGTGGGTTCATGGGACTTGGGGGTGCAGGCTTGCAGCAGACCTGCAGAAGGTGTCAGCAGGGGCATGCATGGACTTGGAGGCTCAAGCCCAGGCAGACGGAATGAGCCTGGTGATTTCTACAAGTGCTTAATCCCAGGCAGGGTTGAGGGGGATGGGAGAACCTGGATTAGCATGTGGTGTGCTAGTGAACTGTTCTTGGGTCTTGGGTGAGCAGAGGAGTAGGGTTCCAGCCAGTATGCATGCCAGAGGACCAGACCTAGGGACCACCTATGAATGGGGTTCCTGTATGTGGGCAGAGCTCCAGGTCAAAACACCACCCTACCAGAAGACTGGGCTTGGAAAGACCAGGCTGAGGAATCCATGCATTTCTGGTTGCAGGAACTGTGGATTGCTCAGGGAAGAGGGTATGGGGACGTGTGGGAAGGAAGACTGCTGAGGGAGTTCGTTGCAGATGAGAAATGACTTTCGGGGGGACTTCCAAGGACAAAACCACTATATTGGCAAGGAAGGGAGGCAGCTGAGACTCTAGCAGGGAAGCTAGAGGACTTTTCTGGATCAGACCAATGCACCTACTAATTTGGGAGAAAGGAGCTAGGCTAATTAATATTGATCACTGCCAACCACCACCCTCCAGTGATAGGGGACCTACCTGGCAGAATCAGAACACAGTACCAGCCAGTAAGTGTCGGAATAGGGGATGGGTAATGTTAGGCTGAACCATGACACCAACCAACACCTTGGAGAACCAAGTCTAGGAGCAGATTCTGTGGGGAATATGTGGGCTCACCTCTGTGGAACTGCAACATCTGCTGGATTCTTCAAGAGCTGGAGGTGGTGATGGGCTGAACTAGGCATAACTAGGGAATCCACCAAAAATCATGGGTACCAGGGTTGAGAACAGGCTAGGCTGAAGCATCCTTAGGCACAACCCAAGAAAAGGAAACGGGGTGGACTGGGCTGTAAGATCCACCAGCACACATGAAGGACAAAACAGAGGGGACATACTGTATCCTGTAAGATACTAGCACCCACTGGCAGATGTAAGATCTGGGTCTGGGAGTGAGCCTGGTGGGGAAACTAGGGAACTCCCTTGGTAAGACTGTAGCTCCTGCTGGTGAGCATGTGAATCAGGCCTGGGTGCGAGTCAGGCTGGGTAAGGCAGCTCCACTTCTCAGCAAGTGTGTGGGCTGGTTCTGGGGGAAGAGGAGGACTAGGCAGAACTGGCCAAACCTTAGCACACTGGCATGTGCAGGAATCACAATGGAGTATGGGCATGCTCTGTTAGGCTATCATACCTACCAGTGTGCTGAAAGCCAAGGATGGGGGTTGACCAGGCAGGCCTAGGCTGTAGCACCAACCAGTGAGAGTTGGGGCTGGGGTGGGCTTGGAAAATCCAGGCTGCAGTATCTGATGGCAAAGATCAAGACAGGGGATGGGCTATGCCGGGTTGGGTCACAGCAACTACCCGGCATGAACAAGACATGTGGCTAGGAGTAGGCCTGGCATGGAGTTAAGGGGATAATCTTTTATCTGCTGGGCTGTGGTACCTACAGGTGAACACGAGAGCCAGAATGGGGGTAGCAAACTGGGTTAGACATGCCTACAGTGTACCTTGGCATGAGTCTGGACTGGGTCTGAAGTATGCCAGACTGGGCTAGGCTCTAGCACCCACTGGCGCTCATGAGAGCCAAGGTGGATGTAGGAAGGCAGGGCTAGGTCCCAGCATCTGCTGAACCATGCAAGAGTCGGGTCTGGGGGTGGAGCAGGCATGGCTGGGTTGCAGTACCCAACAGTAAGAGCCAGCATGCAGGTGGGCCAGTTGGGCAAGGCCATTGTTCCTGCCAGGACAGGAGGTGGGCCAAGTCAGGGTCAAGAATCTGCTACTGAGAGGTGATCTGACAGAGGAAGTAGGATTGAGTCCCTGTAGGTGAGCACAAGAACCAAGACTGGGAGCAGCCCAGACCAGTTCATAGCACCCACTGGCAGATGTGAGAACCAGGATGGAGTGCAGAACAAGCCAGGCTGGCCCACAACACCAGCCAGTTCATATTAGGGCCAGAACTGGGGGCAATCCATGCTAGCCTGCAGCACTCAGCAGCATGAGCTGAACCTGGGGGCAGGCCATGATATCCATCAGCTAATGCTGAGGTGAGGTGCGCCATAGCAGACTGGGTATTAGCACCTACAGGCACAGATAACATTCAGGGAAGAGGGAAGGACAAGTATGAGAACTGAAACTGGGGGCAAACTAGGCTGGCAAAGCTACAACACCCATTGGCCTACATGTGAGCTAAGTTAGGGGGACAGCAAAGCTGATCTCAGCAGCCATATCCACTGATGTACATACAAGCCAGAGTTAGTATAGGCTTGTTTGACTTTGCCACAGCATCAACAGGCAAATGCTGGGAATGGGGGCAAGTCCCTGTCAAGACAAACTGCAGAACCACCTGTGAAGTACATTATCTGGAACTGGGAGTAGGCCTAGCAGAGAAACTGGGCGCTGCTTGATAGGGCAGCTTCCACTGGTGAGTATAAGAACCAGGACTGGGGGTGACCTAGCTGGACATGTGATAGCACTCACCAGCATAAGTGTGGGCTGGACAGTGGGGTTGGTTGGGCTAAGCTAGGCTGCAACACCTATTTGTGTACACAAAAGCCAAATGAGATGCGGGAAAGACCGGACCAGTCTGCTGCATATACCGGCATGTGCAGAAACCAAGCCTGGGGGCAGGTCTGGTACGGTTACTGGGGGGTCACTCTTATCTGGCTGCAGTTCTTGCTGGTCTAAGTGCTGGCAGAGTGCGTGGTTGGCAGGGGTGGGCTGGGCCACAGCATCTACTGGTTTACATAAGAGTCAGAGCTGGAGACACAGCTGACCAGGTGACTGTGGCCACCAGTGTTTGCGTGGGTTGATGAGGGTGATGGAGTGAGCCAGAGCTTGCACTGGCTGGTACACACAGGAGTAAGGTCTAAGGTCACCTCTGCTGAAGTTTTTCTGGTGATTCCACCAATTGGACCCTTGGACTCAGAACTTCAACCAGGGGGGAGAATCAAAGGATCTATCGTCTGACCATGGAGTGCATGTATCATAACTGGGCCTTTTTAGTTGCTGAAGATGGTGTAGTAGATAGACAGAATGCCCACATGCACACAGGGGATGTGGCAGTCTTTTGGGGCCTGCACTGGATATCTGGTACCATAACAGAGGATGGAAGGTAGAACAATGGACAGCTCTTCCAGCCAAGCTTTGACAGCAAGTATCAGGGTGAGTGGAGACTCTAAGGTAGACTATGTCAGCCAATCGACCTTAGAAGGATTTCCTCAACCTTGGAGCAACAAAATCAACAGCATTTCAGAACTACTGAAGCCACTTGAGCGGTGACCTCAGAACATGCTCCACATTGGGGACCCTGGGATGACAGCGGGTGACCATCCCCATTCCCAGGTACTGATGCAGTTAGGATGCTGGGTGCAGTTTCTCCCATTCTCTCCCCACTTCCCCCAGATACAGGAAGAAGAAAAAGAAAATTGGAAACAATGGTCTCATAACCTTTTCCTATTCCTTGACCCTTCCCATCCCAATCAGTGGTCCACATGGGCATGTACCTGCTCAACTATATAATCATAAAAAATAAAATGGAAAAAAAAAAGCCAGTCATGATGACTCCAGCAAAAGATGCCAACCACATAAGGATTGAGTTCCTAGATTGAGTTCCTAGATTGAGTTCCTAGATCCCAGCTTTGGCCACATCCACACCTGCGGACATTCAGGGAATAATGCCAGCACAGAGGATTGCTATCTTATACATTCTTTCTCTCCCTGGCCTCAAATCAATTAAAAAATATATATACGTTCACCAACCTAAGCAGCATACTTCTATACACAGAGAATTATAGGAACTCTGCTGCCTGCTCAGCTAGGAAGAGGCAGGGCATACAGAGAAGCATTCCTTGAGGAGACAATATAGCAGTTGGGACTTGAAATTGAGTAAAAGGATAAAAAACAGGGAAAGCTTTGGGTCACACTCAGGACGGTCTCTGCAGGAATAATGACCAAAGCTTTAACAGAAAAGGGGTGCAGGAAATGAAGCTCAGTTATTTGTTATCTTTAACCACTGCAAAAACATGAAATTCAAAGTTGGCTAGGTTTCTTTAGACAAAGCAAAAGCAAAACTGCCATCTCCTCCATTCATCATTGCTATTATGGAATATTTCTGAGATATCTACAATTTAAGGTTAGCAGTAGTACCACAGTAAGAGACTAAGGCCTCTGCATGCCAATCATACAGTCTTAACTTGGGGATGCAACTTAACCTCTCTGAGCCACAATCACCTCTACTGTAAATGGGCACAATGAAAGCACCTACTTCCCAGATGTGCAGTGAAGACTGAAACCAATAGTGCAAGTCAAGATGAGCTCAGTAAATATATGACTGGAGTATTTTCATATTTCAAAGGATAGTCCATACATACAATGTTTTGCAGAATTAATGACAAAGAATTTAATTAGGTGGAAGAAAAAAATTATAAAACAGTGTCAATCAACAGAAAAAAATCAAATTTTTTACATGGGTAATTTTTATACTTGTCATTAATAGTAAAAAATGTACTTGAGGACATTGTAAAATAAGCTTAAAACCTATAACAAAGCTTTATAGAGAGAAGAGAATAAAAATTCTGTACTGCCCTGGAAAATTGTCATCAACAGGGAATTTGGTAGGTTTTTATGTAAGATGAAAGAAAGACATAATTTCATTATCAATTTCAAATGAAATCCTAGTATCTTACAAAGGAATCAGATCTCATCTAAACCCAAAATTTCAATCTCTAATTATTTTCATGTAACACTAAGAAAAATATTTCCCCAGAAGCTCAATAATAAATCTGATAAAGCTGCTTTTGAAGAGACTTACTGATTTTGCTGAAAGGCAGAGTTAGAGGAGAGAGAGCTCTGCTGGTTCATTTCTCAGATGGCTGTTAACAGGCAGAGTTAAGCTGGGCTGAAGCCAGGGAGCCAGGAGCCAGAAGCTTCCTTTGAGTCTCCCATGTGGGTGTGAGTCACAAGCACTTAGGCCATCCCTTGCTGCTTTTCCAGGCTAATTGGTAGAGAGCTGTATCAGGAATGCAGCAGCTAGGACTCAAACCTCCTGGCGCAAGGATGCTGCTGCACAGGTGGAGGCTTAACTCATTAAACTGTATCACCAGCCCCAAAGCTGTTTTTCTTGAAGTCAGGAGAAGGAAACCTGCTAGACCTCCCCTTTTTCATCTGTACATTTCTCCGCTACAGCCAAGACCTTTATAAAAGCCAAGGGCTCTACAGGAAACAATCTAAAGCTACCGATCAATCTAACACATTTCCTTAAAAGATTCAATATTTTCAAAATTTTTTATTCAAAAGGCAGCTTTTACAAAGAAAGCAGGAGAGACAGGGAGGTTGTCTACCCACTGGTTCACTCCTCAAATGGCTGCTCAATTTCTGTTGTACAAATAAGGATGAAGAAGGTAACAGAGGTAAAGCTAGCTCAGCTGATCTTACTGTAGAATCTGGACTAGAACATAGAATTCCTACCAATGCTCTTCTTCAAATAGTATAATAAAATGAAATTACAAACTTTAGAAATGATACCACTGTTATTTCAAAGTTAGGCTGGACTTCTATAGCAACTCTTATACTCATCAGTTCTTATTTATGCTTTCAGGCATAGGAAACTTAAGATAAAAATTATCTTATTTCAGTCAGAGGCCAGAGTTGTGGTATAGTGCATGAAGTCACCACTGGCATTCCATATGGGTGCAGTTCATATCCCAGCTGCTCCACTTTCTATTCTGCTGCTTGCTAATGACCTGGGAAAAGCAGCAGAAGATAGCCACTTGGGGAGTGAATCGACAGACAGAAGATCTTCCTCTGTCTCTCCTCTGTGAGGAAGGAAGGAAGGAAGGAAGGAAGGAAGGAAGGAAGGAAGGAAGGAAGGAAGGGAGGAAGGGAGGGAGGGAGGGAGGGAGGGAGGGAGGAAGGGAAGAAGGGAGGGAGGGAGGGAGGGAGGGAGGGAGGGAAAGAGAAGAGAAAGAAAGAGAAAGAGAAAGAGAAAGAAAAGGAAAAGAAAAGAAAAGGAAAGGAAAAGAGAAGGAAAGAGAAGGATAGAGGAGGTAATCAGGGGTCAGAAAAAGGGCTTTGGGGGAACTAACAGCCCTCTTTTCCCTTTCCATCCCTGCTGACACATGAAAGCACAGCTAAGACATCATCTGTGAAGAACAGGTTTTCACTGGACACTGAATCATCCATACCTCAAATAACTTTCTGGTTTTTATAAATTATGAAGTTTAAGACTTGCTTATTTTGAAGATTCATTTATTTGAAAGTGAGAAAGAGAAATTTTTCTACCTACAGATTCACTGCCCAAATGGTCTCATCAGCCTGATCAGGGCCACACAGAAACCAAGAACCAAGAACTCCATCCTGGTCTTCACATGAGGGGCAGGGGCCAAGTGCTTTGGTCATCTCCCACTGCCTTCTTAGTTACATTAGCCAGGAACTGCATCAGAAGTAAAATCGCTAGGGCCCAAATTAGTATACTGACTGTAATATATAGTACATCTCAACTAAAATCACTTTAAATATTATAATCTGCTTTAAGTATGCTGCATGAAACAATGACACAGTAGCCAGTGTGTTCATATTTGGTACTGTATCACATCTCATAGCTACCTTTTTGTTAATATCTCTAAGAACACAAGGTACATTTATTTTGTTAACATTCACCACTCAGATTTCACATGCCAAATACACTAATGAACCATGGCAATCTCTCCACATCTACTGATACCATGTCAAAATCCCTCAGTGCATCACTCCAGGACGCCCTAATGATTAACTCAGGCCAGCACACAAGACGAAATTTATCTGCCACATCTATGTTATATACAGACAACAGCAAAATAGTATAATTATAAACCATTGATTACAATGATAATGTTCTAAGGTTAAGGAAGTAGAAGAGCTGTTATATTAAAATTAAGAAAAAATTTTAACAAAAACTTGGGTTACCATGAAAGCATGAAAAGAACTCACCTTGCTGACTAAGTGACTGCTCAAAAACCGATTTATAAAGGCTCCGAAATGAGGCACTGAGATCTTCAAAATTGTATTCTGAGAAAAGCAGTTGCTTGTCTCGCTCCGGAAGATTGTACTGCGGTTGCTGCTGAGGAGTTAATGACTGAGACACTGGCTCTGGATGGTTTGTCACCTAACATTAATGGAAAACACAACTAATTCAGTGGCTCTAAATCACAACTGGTTTGTTACACAAAATCTACAACAGAAACCCTTAGTGCCAACACTTGAAATCAAAGAAACTACTTCTCTTTGGTTTCCCATCCTTTGCCTGGTTCACATAAAGGACAGAGACCAAAATTGTTTACTTGGACTTTGGGAAACTACAGAAACCTAATCCCAGGTCTACACTTCACGGAAGAGGAGAAATAAGGGCAAGGAAAGCAAATGCCAACGCCTAAGATCACATAAGTAAGTGATGGGTTGCGACTGAAATCTTACAGTTTCTATAGAATTTTATCACTGTTTCTACAGAAGCAACTTCATTTCAAAATCCACTATACTATGAAGACACCAACATTTACTGCATTCATTTAATATATTTTCTAGTGTATAAGCCAGGTGTATGTCAGTGCCTCATCTAACAAGGACCTATAATATGCCTATGCCTGTTTCTAAAGAATTTTTTTTTTAAAGAAATTGAAGGAAATTAGAATGTGTATTTATTTTTTAAGAGACTCAGTAGGAAGACAAAATAGATCAGGCCCTTGAGCTTGCAGGACACTTTAAAAACATATTAAAAAGCACCTAAACAATAAGAACTCAGGGGCAGAGATGATGGCACAATGCGTTAAGCTACTAGCAAAGATGCTGGCATCCCATATGAGCACTGGTTCAAGTACCAACTGCTGCACTTCCAATCCAGCTCACTGCTAATATACCTGGGAAAGCAACAGAAGATGGTTCAAGTGCTTGGGCTCCTGCTACCTACGTGGGACACTGGGATGGAGTTCCAGGCTTCCCGACTTCAGCCCTGCCCAACCCTGGTTATTGCAGCCATTTGGAGAGTGAACAAGCATATGGATGCTCTCTAACTCTGCCTTTCAAACCAGTAAATTCATCTTAAATAAAAAAAGAAAAGAAAGAAAAAAAGAGTGAGTATCTTTGAAGGTAGCATAGATCACCAATAAACAATGATTAGTCAAAATGTCTTAAAGACCTGTGCTCGCTTCGGCAGCACATATACTAAAATTTCTTAAAGACCAAAATCATATAAAAGTTGGTGGTAAGCCTTTCTTAAAAAAAATATTTCCTTTTGTTGGAAGGACAGAGCTACAGAGAACAGAGAAAGATCCTTCATCTGCTGGTTCACTCCCCAAACAGCTGCAATAGCTGTTTGAGCTGATCCAAAGTCAGGAGATTTTTCCAGGTCTCCTCCATGGGTGCAAGGGCCCAAGGACCTGAGCTATCCTCAGCTTCTTACCCAGGCCACTGGCAGGAAGCCGGACTGGAAGTTGAGCAGCTGGCACATGCACCAACCTCCAGTGGGATGCCAGCACCACAGGATGCCCTGGCCCTGGCAAACTATCTTTTTAAAAGAAGTGTTTTGAAATCATAGGATTCCAAGGTAGATAGCCACAGGCTATCTTGCACGCTGCCATTCTCAGCTGCTTTCCTAGGTCTGATGAATGAAACTTTCTACCCTTGTCCCTTAGAGTACAACTGCAGTTTACAAACTTCCTGCTTAGCTTCAGGAGGAAATTGGTTTTTTCACAACACTAATCCTCTACTTGTGGAGTGTCATCTGGATATTCTGGTTTGGTATTGTGTGGGAAACAGAGTTGATACTATATTGATCTAGCTTACAGCACATACTACATGTCAGTCAAATACATTTAGATACTTACAAATCTTACACAGACTTAACACTTAGTCTGTGGCAGTATTAATACTGTCTCAATCAATGTGGGCTCAATCTGTGGGCATGTGACAAGTTTAATCAGCAGGAGCCACTACACTGTTGCACAAAGACTATTTGACACCTTGTTAAATGAAAATGGCCATCTAAGACATCTAGCTTTTAATACATGAGTTTAAAACTTCATCCATGTTTTGTGAAACATATATAATTGCTGTTACCTAGTTCTATAAATGCTTCTTTAAATTTTTCCTTTATTATATTTTTTGACATTGGACTCTTTCTAGAATCTTTGTACTAAGATTAAAAACAACTTAAAAGCATCAAACTTTAACAAGCTTAGTTAACATGCTTCAATGATTCAAGCAGCCTTCTTACACGATGGCTTCCTTAGGTCTCGAATTTGAGCCACCTGCTGATAAGTTACATACAGAAAGCAATCCATATTCACAGATAAAAAATATTTGGAAAAATAAAATTTTGTCTATGCAAAATACACAGAAACTTTTTCTCATTATTCACTAAATACATAACAGCTATATATACAGCAATTATATCATATTAGGTATTATAAGCAATGTAGAGATGACACAACGTATACAGGATGATGTGAACAGGTTCTATACCAAAATACATCATTTTAGAGAAAAGGACTTTAGCAATCTCAGGTTTTGGTATCCATTAGGGTCTTGGAACTAATTTCCCAATAATACCAAAGGGATGACTCATACCCACACCCCCACCACAAAGACACATGAAAACAAGGGCAAGATATCTGATATCAAACAACAAGTTTTTTTTTTTTTTTACTTCATATATAAATGAAAACCTGGCTGGATATAAAATGTGTTGTTTGAAATCTACTCCCTCCAAACCCTGCACATTGCTGCATTTTTGCCAGGTACTCAACGTGACTAAGAAAGCTGATGTGCAGCTCCCTGCAAGTTAACTTTACAAGAGAGTATTTCTGAAATCTTTAAAATGGTCCAGCATATTTCTAAGTAGTTTTTTCCAATTAATTTTTCCTAATTCATTTTCCATTCATTCTGCAAACCGCTTTTCTACCAATTTTTCTGGTTTCTTTTGCAGGGACATCTATAATTCTCAGTTCTTTGTATTTACTACTATGACCTTGTACAAATTTTAATTACCCCCTTTTTTCCTTCTGCATTCTGGGGAAAAACGATGCATTTTTTTGTTTGTTTGTTTGTTTGTTTGTTTGTAAGATTCATTTTATTTTTATTGGAAAGGCAGATATTCAGAGAGAAGAGACAGAGAGGAAGATCTTCCATCCAATGATTCACTCCCCAGGCGGCCGCAACGGCTGGAGCTGAGCCAATCCGAAACCAAGAGCCTCTTCCGGGTCTCCCATTTGGGTGCAGGGTCCCAAAGCTTTGGGCAACCTACTGCTTTCCCGGGCCACAGGCAGGGAGCTGGATGGGAAGTGGGGCTGTCGGGATTAGAACCGGTGCCCATATGGGATCCTGGCGCGTACAAGGCGAGGACCTTAACCATTGCGCCATCACGCCAGGCCCAAAAACGATGCATTTTTATTACCAAACTACAGACTACAGTGCTGTAGTGTCAAATTTCTTTTTTCCTACACCCAGTATGAATTTCAATTTTGTTGTTTTTGTACCCCTTTCGTTATTCTTTTATTTCAGATTCCTCTTTACATATCAGGGTAGTTCAAAAAAGTTCATGGAAAAACAGAATGAAAATATTGTTTCTTTCAGTGCAAAAAATTTTGAGATCATGCCTAGCTTTTTCATAATTCATGTATTCCAGGGATCGTTCAAAGTACCCTGCAGCTTTGTGCGAGTTTTTTCCTAGTCACTAATCATGGAATAGAGAGTGATATTGTGAGATCAAATTTCCACTGATTAACAGTGTGATGTGCAGTCTGTCTCTGTTCTCTGCCAGTGCTAAACAGGAAATGTCAGATAACCAAGAGTCATGATCCTGTAATAGGCAACAAATCAACACAGAGGCAAGGATACTCTCACACAGGACTTTGGAGTACGACTCTGCTTTCCAGACCAAATCTGGAAATTTATCAATCAATTGTAGTTATCAACTGAGCACCAGTCTATTCCAACCTTTGGGGTTGAAAGAGATCTAACAATCTAGACAAGTCAATAACTACATCTTTTAAATTTCTTTCCTGGAAGTGCAAGCAGATAACCTAATTCTAAACAATTTTTTAGTCCTGTTTCAAATTATTTTTACTTGGAATCAGAATAGATGGAATAAAGTAGAGCAAAATGAGAGGCTTCAAAAAGTTAATGGAAAGTGGAAGTGAAAAAATGCACATTTCCAATGAGCTTTTAAAGTCCCCTTAATGTAATATAACACAACTACATATTTGCATTTAGCTTAATGAAACAGAAGTAAAAATTAAAACAATATCAAGGTAAAAATCTAGTTAAATCTGACCTACTTTATTAAATTAGTAAACTGATTAGTGAATAATGCATAGCGTTGTCAAATTTTATTTCTATTATTTCTGGTTTTAGGCACTAAATGGATATCAAATAAAAAAATTTAACTTCTCCAAGACTTACTGGTGTGTAATTATGCACACTTCCAACACTGTTCAAATTGACAGATGCCAAACTCTGGTCTGAGAGACTGTTGTTAAGGCTACTGCGTGGGCTATCACTGCCATCCTGATCAGTGCTGTACAATGCCACCTGGAAGAAAAAGACAAATGAGTTAGGAGCTGCTCTGAAGCAATAACACAGAAATACAGCAGAGTAGGTACAGAGCAAGAAGACAGAATTGCAGTAGTGAAGGGAAAGCACCAAAGAAAAGCCTGCTGAGAACGTCTTCCCGTTATGTACCTGCTCAACTGTATTTGTGTGTAGCTGTATTTCCTCTTCACTTCTAACTCCATGGTCACTATGAAATAGTTTTTTAAACATACTCAAACTAAAGGGCATGTCTGTATAGAGGCATATCTATTTATTTGGTTTATTACTAGGTATGATTAATTCAAAAGTATTTAATGATAGAACTGTAGCAGATTTTTAAAGTGTCAAATATTTCTAACCTACATAAACTTACTTTATTCATGTTTTAAGAAAAATTAATATCAAAACTTAGTCAAAAACACACACATACCCTTACTTTTTTTTCCTTGATTTTTAAAATTACTTTCCAGGATATTATAGAATAGGGGTTCCTCCCTCCCACTACCTGGTGTTCTTACGATAGCACAGTCCCTCATTCCACAGTTATATGCTTAACTTTCTGATATTTAAATGTAATATTACATAGTAAGTATAGGAAAAGGTAGAAAACCTAGTAGTATAACTTACTGGTACATTTCTAAGTTTCACTGAAACCCTATTAAAAAAAATAAGCCTCATAGTGTTTATAACATTGAAATTGGAAACTTACCTGTCTAAAATATTTTCAAAATCATAAGCAATCACATATTAAAAAGAATATGCTAATATTTATGTGTATATCAAACTATTAACCATAATAAACTAGTAGGACTAGAGATTCCTGAAGACTTTGATCACTGATTTTACAAATGCCAGACAGTGCTGGGATGGATACAAGAAGCTGGGAATTCAATCCAAGTGAACCAAACTCAATCACCTGAGTCAGCATCTCTGCTTCCCAGGATCTATACTGGCAGGAAGCTAGAGTCAGGAAGCAAAGAGGGAACTGAACCCTACTAATACATCATGGGATGGGACATCTCAACTCCCAGGTTAGATGCTCACCCAGAGTGTGTGTTCTTACGAGTGCTTTGAATTTGTCAGAATAAACGTCATAGTTTTTTAACTGCAAATCAATAAAATATATTTTAAAACAAATAGGCTTTCAAAGGTCTGTTCAGGTGCCACTACCAACATTGCTTTTTCGGCCTACTTCCAGAACAACAATGAAACTATTGGAAATGTACAGTCAATGGACTGTCTGACATTGTCCGTACCAGCAATGCCGGGATACACTTAAATAACAGAATGATGGAATCATGACTCCTTATGAAGGACTATGCCATTGGAAAAACATGGGGAACATCTGTGGGGGTGGGAGTTTGGGGGGGGAATCCCAGTTTATATAAAATTGTACCACAAAATTCAAAAATTCAAAATAAAAATTTAACAACAACAAAACATAACTGGCTCTGTGGTTTAACTAATCTGTAGCAATTCTTAACCATTATTAGGTTATTGCCACCCTGAGATCCCAGTAAGAAAACAAAAAGACAGTGCCTTCTGTGTAGTATGGTTAAAAAATAGCCAATGAAATTAGCAGCCAACTAACCATCCTGTCTCTGGTGAAGATGAGCATTTATGCTTAATGTTCACCAACATTTGCAGAAACATGTTCGATATATGCCCTCTATAGCTGAGGCAAAGCTGAGCAGTCCCCCACGAACATTAACAAGAAATATTTTATTTAATAAATACATGAAAGAAAAGAGAATAAGGAAAAAAATCAGAGGAAATAAAGAAAACCGAGGTAAAGTTTTTTTTTTTTTTTTTTTTTTTTTGCTTCTGGCAAACATACATTTTCTGGTGAATTTTGTAAAACTCAATCTGATGGGTTCCTAGGAATAATTTAAAATGCTCTATCCATCTAGAAAACTCTTACATATAATTTTTAGAAAACAGAAATACTGTTTATTAAAATGTAACACACAAAGTATGTAAAATTATTTCTCACAAAACAGGTATATTCATGTAATCACTACCCTAATTGTACAGAATGGCAGTTCTCAAAGTTTGGTCTTAGACTCATGCTTTGATTTTTGTTTTTTTAATGTTCTATTATTTGACAGGCAGAGTTAAAAAGAGACAGGGGGAGAGAAGAGAGAGAGATCTTCCACTCACTGATTTAGTCCCCAAATGGCCACAATGCCTGGGACTGGGGACTGCACTGAAGCTATGAACTTGAGTCTCCCACATGTGTGGTCGGGGCCCAAGTAATGCTTTCACAGGAACATTATCAAGTAGCTGAATGGGAAGTGGAGTACCTGGAACTTAAAACGGCACTCATAAGGAATGCCAGCATAGCAGGTGGTAGCCTAATTCACAGTGCCACAATGCTGGTCCCCTTCTTTTTAGTCTTAAATTTTAAAAAGCCAAGGAACTTGTTTGTGATATACGACAATAATTAGCATACTAGAAACTAAACCTCAAAATATTTTTGGTTAGTTAACTCATTTAAGAATAACTAAGCCAGGCCCGGCGCAGTGGCGCAAGTGGTTAAGGTCCTCGCCTTGCACACCCAGGGTTCCCAATGGACGCCAGTTCTATCCCGGCAGCCCCACTTCCCTTCCAGCTCCCTGCCTGTGGCCTGGGAAAGCAGTCGAGGATGGCCCAAAGCTTTGGGAACCTGCACCCGCGTGGGAGACCTGGAAGACGCTCCTGACTTCGGATCGGCATAGCATCAGCCGTTGCGCTCACTTGGGGAGTGAATCATTGGACGGAAGATCTTCCTCTCTGTCTCTCCTCTCTGTATATCCGCCTTTCCAATAAAAAATAATAAATCTTAAAAAAAAGAATAACTAAACCCAATTACAGGGTAACATTTTAAAAAATTCATTGGGAACTAACAAGTGGGAAGAGTAGCACAGTTTCACATTTGTATCAATCTCTAGGTCTGGCTTAATAGAAAACCAATCAAGTCTCATATCCGCTTTATATTCAACCTGTTGTAATGTGTGTCTGGAAGTATCGGAAGGAAATTTGTTTTAAAAGAGGAACTCTGGATGGTGTTGGATACAAACACTGTAACATAATAACTGGCTCTTTAAAAGGGATTTTTAGTTATAATATGGAATCTGAAATCATGCCAAACATTTCGGACTCTGTTCCATGAAAAGCCATAGCTCTGTCTTGTACCATGTCAAGAATCACTTAACTATCTGTAATTCAGATTTTCTGAATGTTGTGGTGCCTCAATCATACGACTCTAAAAAAGTTGCACCTATTAACATTACTCCAGGCTCATAGTAAAAAGCCTTTTTTAAAGACTGTACAGTTACCAATCAGTCCTTTGTAGTGGATAAGAATTTTCCCAAGATGTATTTTTTGCATGGAAGTCCAAATGTGACCATTGGGAAAAAATATTGCTATTTTACTTGAAATGACAGTTACTTTGCTCTTTTCTTTTAAAAAATATTTATTTATTTGTTTTTATTGGAAAGTCAGAAATACAGAGAGGAGGAGAGACAGAGAGGAAGATCTTCCATCCGATGGTTCACTCCCCAAGTGAGCGCAACAGCTGAAGCTGAGCCAATCCAAAGCCAGGAGCCAGGAGGTCCTCTGGGTCTCCCATTTGGGTGCAGGGTCCCAAGGCCTTGGGCCGTCTTTGACTGCCTTCCCAGGTCACAAGCAGGGAGCTGGATAGGAAGTAGGGCCACCCGGATTAGAACTGGCGCCCATATGGGATCCTGGGGCATGCCAGGCAAAGATCTTAACCACTATGCTATCGCGCTGGGCCCTACTTCGTTATTTTTAAAACTTTATTTATTTTTATTAGAATGGCAGGTATACAAACAAGAGGCAAACAAAGGGCAAGATCTTCCATCTGATGATTAACTCCTCAAGTGGCCACATGGCCAGAACTGGACCAATCCAAAGGCAGGAGTTTGGAGCCAGGACTTAAGATCCAGGAGCTTCTTTCAGGTCTCCCACATGGATGCAGGGTCCCAAAGCTTTGGGCCGTCCTCGACTGCTTTCCCAGGCCACAAGCAGGGAGCTGGATGGGAAGTGGGGCTGCCGGAATTAGAACCGGTACCCATACGGGATACCGGTGCAAGAAGGGCAAGGACTTTAGTCACTAGGCCACTGCACGGGGCCCTACCTTGTTCATTTTTTAATGAAATCCGACAAATACCCAAATTAAATAATTACTACAAATTCTTAATAGTAATTTGTGAATACCACTGCTAAGTTCAGCCTCCAGCTCCAACAGTTGCATAAATGCTCTTCCTTGAGGTAATCAATATACCTTGGTACACAGAAGTCCTCTGTGCACATTCTACATCTCATACTTGAGAATATCAACAGGATGAGTATTAATTTTTCCTGTTTCACCACAGATATTTGTACCAAACTAGGCTGTATGAATATAGTGACTACTAGCACACTTAGCTGTCAATGTTTTGGTTTGTGTAAGGTGCTGCAAGCATAGCCACCATTACTTTTGTTCAATCAGTGCAGATTCAAATATGAAGGGAAGCATATGTAGCAGGAGGGCACATCAAGAAAAGATGACAAATTTATGTTAACACAGGAAGTTCCTGAAGCATCCCATCTGCGTTTCAGTTTTGGCAGCTCCTTGACAGTACACCTGGGAAAGCAGAGGATGGCCCAAGTGTTCAGCCAGTGTCGCCCTGTGAGAGACCTGGATTAAGCCTCAGGTCTCTGACCTGACCCAGCTTTGGTTTCTGACCCAGCTTTGGTTTCTGCAGGCATTTGAGGAGTAAACCAACATATGCATGAGTATCTTTCTTTCTCTTACTTGTATTTACTTTTCTCTGTCTTTCAAAAGACAATAACAACAAAGTAAAAATTTGAAATCCAGGCAATTTTTCATAATACATATTTTCCTTAAACTTTCTGAAGATCCCACAAATACATGGACTTCAATTTTTTTTTGCAGTAAAATAAGCTTATCTTTCAATTTCACTTTCTATTAATGGGCAAAGTTTTATCTCACAAACTCCCTAGAAAAATGGTTATCTGGGCATTCACAGGCCCACTCTTAGAGTCAGTCATTATCAATACTTCACAAGACCTATTCAGACACTCTCCCAATCATTAGTCACAAATGACTAGTAATCTCTCCAGCTTCTCCAAGCACAGTCACCACTACATGGACTTACATAGCCACTGACTGGTTTCCCTACTTTCTAGTTAACTAAAAATGGAATCACACAATGTATGATTTCCTTTCCATAAAGCCTTGTTGTCTATTGGTATTAGTATCTGCTTATTACTTATTTCCATTCAAAAAGTCATGTCTTTTCCAACTGTGATTTTCACTTATCACACAACTCAAAGTCATCAGAAATCAATTTTTGTACATGGAAAAAGTCATTTTTCTTTTGATCTAACACCACCTATTGAAGTACATCACTGAATTGTTCCTTAAGCTTGTCTACAATTAGGTCAATACCACTCTTCTGAATGCAGGACTTACTCCTCATACTTAGTAAGTCCTTGGGCTCAGTGCTATGGCTCAACTGCCTAATCTTCCACCTTGCAAGCACTGGGATTCCACATGTACACCAACTTATTGGTGTACTTTTCATTCAGCTTCCTGCTTGTGGTCTGGGAAAGCAGTAGAGGATGGCCCAAAGCCTCCGGACCCTGTACCTGCATGGGAGGCCTGGAAGAAGCTTCTGGCTCCATACTTCTGATGGGCTGTTCCAGCCATTGTGGTCATTTGGAGACTGAACCAGCGGACCAAAGATCTTTGTTTATGTATCTCCCTCTCTCTGAAAATAAGCCTTTCCAATAAAATATTTTTTTAAAAAAAGCGATTAAGTTCTCATTTTCTTCAACTACTGCTGGTCATTTGGGTTCCCATTTATATTCTATGATCAGCTTCTTATTTTCTGTACTACACTCCCCTTTCCCAACAAGAACATCTTAAGATTATAACAGGGATCACTTTAAATTTACACATTAATTTGGGAAAATCTAACTTCTTTACAATAGTTTTTTGTAGGAAAATTTTATCTTCTCTAAGTTTTTAAAGTTTTAATTAGCTTTTAACAGATTCAATATAGTTTATAGATTTCTAAGAATATTTCTGTCCTTCCTCCATCCTCATATATTTTAATAGTTTTCCTTTTTTAGAAGATTTATTTATTTTTATTGGAAAGGCAGATATACAGAGAGGAGGAGAGACAGAAAGGAAGATCTTCTTGATGATTCACTACCCAAGTGGCCGCAATGGCTGGAGCTGAGCCAATCCAAAGCCAGGAGCCCCGAGCTTCTTCTGGGTCTCCCATTTGGGTGCAGGGTCCCAAGGCTTTGGGCCATCCTCGACTGCTTTCCCAGGCCACAGGCAGGGAGCTGGATGGGAAGCAGGGTTGCAGGGATTAGAACCGGCACCCATATGGGATGCGGGGTGTGCAAGGCGAGGACCTTAGGCAGTACGCTTTTGTGCCGGGCTCGTCACATATTTTAATAGCTTTCAACGTAGCTCATTTTCATTTCTGCGTACTGGCACAAAAGTTAATTGTTTAAATTTTTCCTCAGTTTTTTTTTTTTTAAATTTTACATGAAAGGCAGTTAGAGATGGGGAAAAAAAGAGATCTTCCATCTGCTGGTTCACTTCCCAGATGGTCACTATGAACAGGTTTGAGTCAAGAGCTAAGAGTCAGGAATTCCCTACAGGTCTCCCAGAGAAGTGGCAGGGATCCAAGTATTTAGGCCAACAACCATTGCATTTCCAGACACATTAGCAAGAAGCTGGATTGGAAGTGGAGCTGTAAGGACTTGAAAGAGTACTCATACAGTATACCTGCTTAAGCTGGGTCACAACACAAGCCCCTAAATTTTACTGACTGTGACTAATCTACAGGAGTACAATCAATCTACAGCATAAAACACTGACCTATTAGAGATCTTCATTAATTCTAAACCTTCCTCTGTAGATTTTTCTATCTGAATGTAACTACATCATTTATGAATAATGACTAATCTCTGGGTTCTTTATATCTTCCATTTATGCAACATATTCCATGTGTCTTTCAGCTTCGCCATGAATACAGCTTTAATATTATTTTAATGTTCTTTTCTAAATGAATTCCATCATCTGTATTATTTCTGGGATAGTGGTGACTTTCTCCATCTGATGAGCTATTTCTAACCCCTTTGTGGTGATTGGTATCAGATCCCCAGCATGATGAGTTTATCTGGCTTCATGCTGGATATTCATGTGCTGTTATAAACAATCTTGAGCTCGCTCATTAACTAACTACTGGATATGTACTTTCTATTTCCAATTTATTTTTATTACTTCTGACCTTGAATTTGTTTTGCGCTTATTTTTCCAGATGCTTAAACCATTAACATTAATTTTGATTTAGTTTAGTAAATTAAGGCTTCCACTTCATAAGCTTTGATATGCCATATTTGTGTTTTCATCTTCATCCAAAATATTTTCTGATTTGTATCATGATTATTCTTTGATCCCTAGGTTAGTAATAATGATACTGCTTAACTTGTAAATTTTGGAGGATTTTCTTTTTGTTCTTACTTCTACCTTAATTCTACTCTATTGGAAAATATATTCTGTATACTATTAGTCTTTTGAAATATGCCGAGATGTCCTTTATTACAATTCAGCAGAGACTGGCATAAAATTTTTAAGTGACAATTCCATGCATACTTTAAAAGTTTTTATCTACAACTACTGGGTACAACATTCTATGTCAGCTGGGCAAATTTCCTAATTTTATGGTTCATTTTTCTGTGTGTTTGATGGGATTTTTTGTCCTTTTTGATTTTGGTGTGCTTGCTCTATGAGTCAGAGAGATGTATTAAAATTCACCACTACAAGTAAGGACTTGTCCAGTTCTTTTAGTTCTGTCAGTTTTGAGGCTATGTAAAGTATATATAAATTGAGTACTATTATATTATCACAATTACCTTTTTCATAATAAAATCTCTATTCTTGGTAAGGTGTCTTGTCTTTTCACTTAAGATATTCCTCCCTTTTATTTTTTTAAAAAATTTACTTATTTTGACAGAATTAAAGGAAGTAAGGGACAAAGGAGAAGAGAGATAAGTAGGTAGGTCTTTTCATCCACTGATTCACTCCCAAAGGTTACAACAGCCAATTCTGGGCCAGGCTAAAGCCAGAAGCCAGGAGTTTCATTTGGGTCTCCTACAGGGTTGCCAATGGCCCAAACATTTAAGCAATCAACAGTCCCAGGTCACTAGCAGGAAACTGAATTGAAGTGGAGCAGCTGGGACACAAACTAGCACCCATACAATATGCTAGCTTCACATGGCAGTGATTTTACCTGTCACATCACAAAGCCAGCTACAAGGTATATCTCTAACAAGTAACACATAATTGGATTTTTTCAGCCAGTCTGATAATTTTGTCTCTTAACCAGAATATTTACTGAATTTTCACTGAATATCTTTAAATATTATGATACTTCCCTTTGCTCCCACCTCTTCTTTTTCCTTTCCTTCTCCCTTGCCATTGTTTACTTTTGGATAAATCAAGGATTTATAACTTTTCCTTGTATATTCTCTTCCTTTTAATCAAGTAACCTAGAGCAATGGTTCATAAGTTATGGATATCTGATCAATCACTTAGGAAAATGACAAAAGCTCTCACTTCCTCTAAAGGAGTTTGACTTCCTAGCAATAAGAAGAGCATTCCCATACCTCTAAAAACATTTAAGGCTGATTTATTTTGATTTACTATTACTCAAAAAACAAAAAGAAAGAAAAGTCTCGGGTATAAACCTCAAATTGTCGAGTATTTACTATGGCTCTTTCCTTTTGTTTCACTGCTGAATTTTGGCTACTAAAACATCTACTCTATCTATGTCTGATCTCAAACACACAAAATTGGGAATTAGCAAATAATTCAGGTGGACATCATTTACAAAAGGTGTGTTCCCATTTGAGATTCTTGAAGTTCAGGCTCCTCAAAGACCAGCTCTTTAGTAGCTCTGAAGCAGTTTCTGATTCTCTAGTTCAATGACTGTCCCAGGCTGCTACTGCCACACACTGAGGACTGGAAAACACACCAAAAGGAAATTTCCAGAGCTTATCTCAAAAATGCTTTCCTTTCCTGTTGTTTTAGTCTTCAATGCCCCCTTCTCGATGTTGTTGTTGTTTAAGCATCTGGGTATGTAGGTGTGTGTTTGGAGTTGCAGGGATATTTTATACAGAGGCAGAAGGGTTTGTTTGATGATGGTTACTCTGTTTTATCTGTAAGCAGGAGCCCAGAATTCTAGCTTCTTTGACATACAATTTAGTCATAAAGTCCCAGCATTGCTGTTTCCTATTTCCTAAAAATGACAACTGTCTGTGTTTAGGTCCTCAGCATCCCTTACGTTACTAAATCAAATGCTTCTGATTCAACTCACCCACTTCACCTCAAATTTTCAAGTCTATCTGGGTATCAACAGAGATTAGACTTTTAATAGAGAAACAGATTTAGTACTAATGCAGCAGAATCCCAAAATTACCACTACCACTAAACACATATAATGCATAGACGATTTCTGAAGTGATTATGATAGAGCCATTCAATAGGTTAAAGGGGAGGGAGGAAGTCATTATTCTATACCTCACTAGCTACTTTACTTTCTATATTGGAAATCTGATTATATGAGTTTGATGACTCATTTTTGCAAATAAAAGATGTTGTGTATACTCTATTACTCAGCAGTAAATATGAGAATATATGTTCTTTATATGTGTACATGGGAGCATAAGAAGCAAATACGAAGCAAGTGCAAGTAAAGCAACAAACTGAAAGCTAGAGGGAGAGAGTAAGAGCAAAACCGAAAGAGAATATGAGTAATAGATGCATGGCTTCAAAATACTCATGGTGCAAGGGAAGAAAAAGTATATAAAAATCATTTCTAAACCTCCAAGAGCATTTTAGTTTTAAGATATGAGATTTAAGGAATTACCTTGTAAAGAAGAGACATTTGTTTCCCACTAGGAATCTAACGACCTAGCACAGAAAAACTCTTAAATCACAAAAAAATGCAGCAGACCACCATATAATCTTGTTTCAAGGATGACCACCATTCCAATGACCTCTTTAGAGGTTGTCCAAATGATTATCTTACTGGATTCTGTTGACTCCCTGAAATTTGAAAATCTTTGTTTAAATCATATTAGGAGAGTAATCAGTGGTTTCAGAAACAAATTGATTTCAACAAAATGATGAAATGGGAATGAGCAGTTAAAAATCTAAATTAGTGCAGAGCTTCCAAAAAAGCACCTTTCAAAAATTTTTTAGATTTATTTCTATTGGAAAGGCAGATTTACAGAGAGAAGGAGAGACAGAAAGAGCCTCTGTCCACTAGTTCACTCCTCAAGTGGCTGCAATGGCCAGAGCTGAGTCAGTCTGAAGCCAGAAGCCAGAAGCCAGAAGCCAGGGAGCTTCTTCTGAGTCTCCCATTTGTGCACAGGGTCCCAAGGCTCTGGGCCCATCCTCCACTGCATTCCCAGGCCACAAGCAGGGAGTTGGATGGGGAATACAACAGTCAGGACATGAACCACATACATATGGGATCATGCAAAGTGAGGATTTAGCCACTGAGCATCATATCGGGCCTAGCACTTTCCAATTCTTCCTTAGAAACATTTTGTTCTGATTTGTGTAAATTTTAAAACGTTATGGACTCAGCATTCCAGCTGTCACATATACTGTAGATAAATTTATAGTATCTTTCAACTTAACCAAACAGAACTCTATTGGTATCATACATTACTCAATGACATTTCAAAATGTTTTTAAAAAATGAAATTACTTTGTTAGTCACAGTGTTGATTGCCAGAGTTGGAGAGGCACTTCCCGAAATAATACACTCCATTCCCAAAGAATCTGAATCTATGCTATATGGAGTTGAGGCCTAAAATACAAGAACAAAACGAATAATTATTAGCTCACACATCCAGCAACTTTAACACAGTCCAAAGGGATTTTAACAATTTCTCTAATACTCAGATTTGTGCTTTGCTTTGAAAATTAACCATTAAAATGCCTTCTAATTATGATTATATATTTTAGAATGCAAGTGAACATTACAAAGTTCACTAATATGACTTCTTTCTAACAACTATTTTAAGTGGTTGAGGGCTGCAGGGCTGATGGTTCCCTAATATCCATTCTTCTCTTTCTCTTTAGTAACAGAATTCTATAGTTATTTATTCTTGGCTATGCAGCTACAGATGAGCTATTCCAGATTCATTTGCGTCTAGCTGTGATCTCATGACAGAGGTATGGCAACGGGATACAAGCAGGAGTGATGTGTGAAGCTCCTAGGTCATATCTCAAAAGAAAACATGCTTGGCTTTCATTCTCTTTCCCATTTATAACAAGCTGTAAAATAGATAGGGTCATGGTAGGCATACTTAGCAATTAAGCTGAGGGCAATATCCTCAAAAACGCTAGAAAAGCAAGATTAAACAAAATTTAGACATATGAGAAACCTTGTGGAACAAAGCTATTCATCTCTCTGATCCAAAAAATCAGTCAGGCATTTAGCTGGGGGAAAACCTCTCTGGCTTAATACTCTCAACTGTAGGTTTACTGCCTTAAGTTATCTGCTAATGCAACTTTACAATACACTAAAAAACAACTTCATACTCATTGTTTATAGAGCCAAAATGGGTGGCAAAAACAATTAGATTTTCTGCATTTAGAATTTTTAATACATACATTGTAATAATGCATGTTTCTCCTAAGAGAATTTTTATTGCTTTTAATTAGTTCTCAAAAGTTCAACATCAATGACAAAAGTTAAAGAAGGTAAAGTATAAATTATATGCTCATTCTACTTCTGGCAAAAAATATTTGCTCCACTCATAGTATCAGTGGAACACATATTTTTAACAGATCATATTGAATGTGCAAGAGAACAATTTCACTGAGACAATTTTCTGAGATAAATCTATTACTAAGCCCCTGAAGCATGACTTTTCATGCCTTTATCTAAATCAACTTTGAAGTAGAGAGCAGGGATATTGGTTGAGATGAAAAACTGAAAAGACCAGAGCCTTGTAAGCTACAACATGGCTGTTGATTACATAGGAGTGTGAGATGAAAATAGAAAGAGGTACACAAATAGACATGGAAAAGCTGCAAAGACAACTTCGTCTATGTCTCCGTTTTGGTGCTTCCTAACTTATCTCTACGTTAACTTCCATCAACTTAGAACACTGCAAATCTCATACTTTCCTAATTTACCCTGGTCATCTCAGTCGAGACTAGTGGATCACAAATCCTCACTCTTTCCCACAGGCAAAAACAAGGAATCTTATGTTGCCTAATTTCATGCAATTATACAATATTTATATTTGTTTCCTCATCTATAAAAGGAAAACTGCATCACTTCCTTTAAAGCTGTTAAGAATATTAGGAAACAATATATTAGAACACTTAGCACACTACTTAAAAAATACAATAAATGCCAGCTATTGTGATGTCCATTAGAACAAAAGTCAAAGAGCTGCAGGTGTGAAGGAACACTCCACAGTGACCAGGGAGAAGGAATGCAGACTTAACATAGAAACTGCATTTCCACATATGCGCGGATTCAGCTGCCATAAATTTTGGGGGCTTTTAATTAGACATTCTTTTACATATATATATTTCAGTTTGTTTCCATAAAGAAAGTAAAGAACATTCTCACTATATGATCTGATATTTAATATAAAGAATACTTGGTAAGTACACTAATTCTATGTTATTAATAGGCAAAAAGTAGTCTGACTAGTAAAACCAGTGAATCTAAGCATCCCAAAACATTTCTGGATGATTATTACCACAGTCATAAACTCAAAGATTTAAGTATCAAGAACTTAATCTGCAAGAACCCATCCAGCTTGTATTTAAGGTCTCTCTGGTATTCCCTCTTACCCTTAAAAAAAGTCCCATAAATTTAAGTCCGACTTCCAGTATGGCAGAGAGGAAAAACAGCTTCCTTAGGATTCTGAAGGGTGAATAAAATAGGCTGATTATAAAGAAAAAAATCAAAATCTTCCCACTAGTGTGCTGGTGAATTTCCTGTTTCGTTGCATTTCTGCCTCAAAGTTGGGCAGAAGATGTGGAGTATATAGATAGCTGAAACCACCCTTCTGTCAGAAGGG
Source organism: Ochotona curzoniae (assembly GCF_017591425.1). Classification (NCBI taxonomy): domain Eukaryota; kingdom Metazoa; phylum Chordata; class Mammalia; order Lagomorpha; family Ochotonidae; genus Ochotona; species Ochotona curzoniae. The sequence continues at coordinate 11,521,083 of NW_024465451.1, forward strand.
ACTAAGGAATAAAGCCCATGCAAACACAGCAACCTGAACCAGATAGGAACATCACAGGCTGGAAAGAAAGAAAGAAAGAAAGAAAAAAAAAAAAAGAACCCATAATTCTGTGACTAAAACGCAACATAAAATGATGGAAAAACAGGTCAGCGTTTCTGAAAGCTGTGAGATAATCCCAAAAGATTCAACGCATATTTGTGATTTCCAAAAGAAAAGGGCAGTAGATATATGGACAAGGAATGACTGAAAACTGGAAATCTGGTGAGACATCAATCTATAAAGCCAAGAGGCTCAGTGAAACACTGTGAGGACAAATTCAGAGAAAACTTGCACTTAAGATTTATCATAATCAAATTCTTTCCTGTAGAAAACCAACCACAGCAGTACAGTATCACATATAGGGAAATAGGATTGGAAAATGACTGGATTTCTCAACAAAGAAGTCATGACACCATGAATATCTTAAAAGTGATGAAAATGCTATCCCCAACAAAAGGTCTAATCAGGTTATCCAGCTAATTGAAAATATTCTTCAGAAATGAAGGCAAAATAAAGACATAAGATGAAGGAAAACTAAGTGGATTTGTTTGGAGGAAAATATGCAAAGAAAATTATTTAGGTCAAAGAAAAATTACAACAAAGGGAAAACTTAAGACCTGGAGAAAATTAAAGCAGTGAATATGGCAGATATTTGGGTAAATACAAGTCTATTGATGTCTCACAAGCTTTAAAATTAACATGATTACTGAAGGGGTTTTTACCTGTCATGTGAAATATACAATGTATGCAGAACTGATACATACTACATGGAAAGTGGCAGAGAGGACCCTGTATGGTTGGAAGACTTCTACACATTTTGGGAAGGGATACAATTCTAGCTCACAAAAGGTTTGTGTTTTTAAATCTGGCTCACAAAAGGCATGTATTTCGAAAATATGAAATGAGGTAAACTTTAAAATATATAGGTCAAACAAAAAACAAAATGTAAACCTAATCTAACCTATCAAACAAATAACTTAATTGTTAGTGTAAATGCTGCAATTAAAAAACAAAAACACATAAAAAAGCAAGATTCAGCTAAATATAGCCTGCCAGACCCCAATTTGAAATACATACATTTAATAAGGAAGAGGTTATGATAGAGGGAAAAAAGGGGGAGACAGAAAAAATGTTTGTTTTTAGCATACACAATTATTTAAATAGGAAATCCCAATGCATCTTTAAACAGCTATCATTAAGATTAAACAGCTATCATTAAGATTAAAGGACACAAAAATTGTAATAGCATAAGCAATTAAAAAAACTATGATAATGTCAAAGATGAAATATTCAAAACTAAATCTAACAGGAAACATCTAAGTCCACAACACTGAAAATGATCCAGTTTTCAACTACTGCAAACCCTGGAAGCAAATACTTGTATCCCTGCCACCTATACAGGTAGGTCCCCCTGGGACCCAACTGAGTTCCAGTCTTCAGGTATTGACTTGGCTCACACTTGGGGGCATTTAGGAGTAAGCTAGTGGATAAAATATCTTTTTGTCTCTGTTTCTCTGCATTTCAAATAAATAACAGACAAAAATGTTTCAAAATAAAAAGGAAGAATGAAAGGGTCTGCCAAAAAACATTCCAAAGGGGATAGCGAAAGGATTTTAAAAAGAAAAACACATGGCAAACACTGTGAGAACCCACCTACAACCAACCTCTATCTCTCCTTCGCACCCCACAGTCATCTCTATACTGTGCAGGCTGATCAACATTGTGAATAACTGCAACTCTCTCCTGAGGGATCTTTTAGGCAACGAATTAATTTGGCTTCTCTGCAGGGTAATCCAAAGGTGCTGAAAAGTTAACGTCTCTAGAAAGCATCATTCAATCAATGAGAGGGAAGAAGTGATTAAAAAAAAAGTATCCACTCATTGCTCCAGAGTTCTAATATGTCCTCCAGAGTTCCAGGAACTACTAGCTCAAGATGCTCATAGTAGTGAGTCAATAGCTTAACACTGTATTAGCTTCTTTATTGGCCTGCCTCAATGTACCCCTGTTCTAGGATCACCATTTAAATAATTTAACTACCTGTGCTTAATTTTGCCTACTTTTAGAGAATCAAACTTACGGCAGATACCTTTTATCAAAAAAAACATCTCCTGCAACATAATAGTTTTCAAACTTTGTGGTATCAGAAACCCCTTAATATTATTAATTACTGAAGATTCCCAAGAACTTTTATTTATATAGTTATATTTACTGATATGTACCTATTAGCAATTAAAACAGATATTAACCCACTTAAAATAATCATAAATATATCATGTAAACCTAATTCATTTCAAAAGAAGAGAGAAGAAAACAAAACGGAGAAAGGGAGAGAGAAATATCCATCCAACATCAGCATTGGGTCAGCAAAAGCCAGCAGGCCAGAACTCACTAAAGGGCTTTCATGTGGGTGGCAGTGGCCCCAGTACCTGAGCCATCAACTGCTGCCTCCCAGGGTATGCATTAGCAGGAGACTGGAATGCAACACCCAGTGCAAGGCTGTATTAAAACCTAGGTACTTCACTAAGGGATGCAGGAATCAAGCAGAAATTCAATTACTGAGGCAAACACCAGCTCCATATATTGTGATGAAACATAATTTTTTCAAAACAATAATGAAAAAAATGGCATTATTTCATAAATATTTTTAATGGCTCTGATCGTTGACCCTTTCAGAAGAAAGCTGGATTATAATGTCTGCATTCAAACTATTGCAAAACACAGACCATGTAGCCTCTAAAAAATTCATGAAATTCAGTTTTTATTATGAACATGACTTTGATCTCACATACTCCCTGAAATGGTCTCCTCCACTGAAAACCACTGCTTTCGAGTAACAGCTTTTAGCAAAGAAATTAGAAAATAGCCACGACACAATTTTTAAAGGGGGTGGGTTGGGGTGGGAAGAAAATAATTCTGTGATTATCAACATAATAAAGGCAGTAACCTGTACTAAAAACTTGGAGAACTTCTTCAAGAAAATAATTTAAGAAAAAGTCCCAACAAAACCTTGGGGTCCTTCTTCTAAATCCATGTCACTAGAACTCCATGTCAGTCTCCGAAAAATGCCACAGGTGATATCCAGCAAATTCTGCTTTTCTTTATTCTAAGCAGCTTCCAATAAACAGTGTGTTTTTTGGTTTAACTGAACAAGTGAGGGGAAATTAAAACCGAAAATAGCTAGAGAATTATCAGTCAACATGAAAACATAAAACTAATAAAAGCCAGGGAAAAGTGAAACTTAGAAATCATGCATTCTATGCTCAGCCAAAATGATCTATTAGTTCCTTACACTTTGGTGGGAGTTTTCTTTTTTGCAACTGTCTTTTCTTTTGTTCATTCAACAGGCTTCCTCTGAAACACTGCTTTCTCAACGAAACTTCTGTTTTGACTCGGAGATTTAAATCTGCCTCTTTGCTACCCGGCCATGAAATTCTCAAGACTACCTTTATGGTCACCATGTAACACATCACCTGAATGCTATTCTGAGGATTAATGAACAGCTAGTAATTACAAGTACCCTATTTTACTAGTTTATCTTCCCTAATTCAGTTAATCTTGTCTACAACTGCTCTCCAAGACCAGCCCAGTGGAAAAGGTGTATTCTCACGTGTTTAAAAACATTATGCCTTTTTAATAAGCAAGTTAATTTGAAAAGGGATTTCACCTAGACAAAATTAATTGTGTGCCCTTTAAGTTCTAATAATTCTCTATCCCATATCTTTGATATCAATCTCTTAGATTTACTAGGCCCTATCTTCTCTAACCAACCCACCACTGGAACATAAACCTCATGAGAGCAGAAAATGACTGCTGTTCACTGCTGTTTGCCCAGGACTCAGGACAGTGCCTGCTCATGGTAAATTCACACTCACTGAATACTGTCTTCTCTACCTCACCCTAACTATCCCCACTTGAAAGACAAGCCATAAACCCACGAGAGCATAATTTCATAAAAACACCATTTCTTGCCTCTACACACAGTATAAAACTATGTATCATACGTATCATAATGGCTGGGGCACATATTATATACAGACAAAAGAGCTATCAAACTGATAAGTAATATTTAGAAACCAGGCTGGTTTTTCTACAGAACTTTCTCTTTCATGCAGTATATACTGCTAACCTAGGTCATCACTATTGCAAACTCCATCTCTTCAGCATCTTCCTCATATGATCTTTCTCAACACTACACATTATCAAATCAACATGACATTCTTGATCCCATGTGTCTCATCTTTCCATCCAAATCCTTCTACTACTAAATATTAATACACTAGCAGAAGCACTTCACCACAGTTAAAATTTTTCTTCAATACAACCAAGCATAATCTTTACTTAAAAGTCCATCACATGTGATTTTTTCTCCCTTGAAATATTATTTTCTCCACAAAAGTCACTTATGGGGTCAGCATTGGGGCAGAGGGTAAAGCCTCTGCCTGCCAACACCAGCATCCCATACGGATGTCAACTCATGTCCCACCTTCTCCTCTGGTCCAGCTCCCTAATGATCTGGGAAAAGTAGCCCAAGAAGGCCCCAGTGCTTGAGTCCCTCGGCACCGTCAGGTAAGGCCTGAAGAAGCCCCTGGCTTCTCCGTTCATCACTCTCTGTAATTCTGGTTTTCAGATAAATAAGTAAATGTTAAACAAAATAAAACACACTTCTATATACTTCTGTCTTAAAATTCTGAGTCTCACTAACTATTCCTAGGGGCAGGCCTTCCCAGAAAACAGTCACTTTATTATCACCTAGTGTAACAAATTAATTGACACTTTCTATGTCACCTTTGATCATATTACTTAATTCAAAATGTTTTTATTAAATGTAAATAATTCTTTCATTCATAGATTATACATACATAAAAAGTAATCTGATTCTCTGTTGTGGCCTTTTATCAAAAACACTAGTGACAGAACAATATATTTTAGCATAATCATCTGTCATTATTACAAAATAATAATTTCTACTTTCTTACTATAGCTGAGGATACTAAAGCATAATAAATCGAGACCTGTCACAATGACTAAATTCTTATCTTAGAAGCACCAGCATATCACATGAGTGACGGACGGTTCAAGTCCCAGCTGCTCCACTTCCCATTCAACTCCCTGATCGTGGCCTGGGAAAGCATTAGAGCATGGGTCAAAGCTTTGGGACCTGCACCCAAATAGGAGACCTGAAAGAAGCTCCTGGATTCAATTTGGCTCAGCTCTGGAGCCATTCAGGGAATGAACTAGTAGAGAGAAGATCTTTCTCTCTGTATCTCCTTCTCTCACTGAATTTTATCTGCCTTTCTAATAAAAACAACCCCTTAAAAAATAAAGTACAAGAAATTGAAGAACTTATCAAAAGGCACAAGAACTAGTCAACTGCAGACAGAAGAGAAACACGAGACTTCTACTAGGAGTTTATCATCTTTCACTTTGATTCAAATAGCTTGAATATTCTAAAAATACTTAAAACTGCATTCAATATTTTTTAGGTCTTCAGGACCATGTCATGATAAAGAAGAAATATTAAGGTTAAGAGAAGGAAATAAGGAAAATAAAAAAGAAATATTCAAAAAATAAGGGGAAAAACAGTAATTCTGTAATAACAGAAGAGAACACTTGCCTTAAATTTATGGAAACTAAGGCAATGTGTCCAAAGAAATGAGTTAAGAATGACCTGAGTCCAGACTGTGGTATAACATATTGGGCCTCCATTTGCAGTGCTGGCATCTCATATGGGCACTGGTTTGAATTTTCACTGCTTCACTTCTGATCCAGCTTCCTGCTGGTGTGCCTTTTAAGGCAGCAGAGGATGTCCAAGTGCTTGGGCCCCTGCACCCACATGAAGGAGGCTCCTGACCAGCTAAGAGCCAGCAGTTATGGCCACTTGGGGAATGAATCCGCAGATAGAGGATCTCTGTCTCCATCTCTAAGTCTGTATTTCAAATACGAATTAAAAAAAAAAAGAGTAAGAATAATCTGAGATAATTTTTCAGGCTTTACTTTCCACTGGGGAAACGCTGTCATATTTTAAAAATAACACTTCTTTCTAGCAATTTTCCAAAAGTCCTTTCTTTTTTTTTTTTATCAAAAACTCACTTCTCTATCAAAATTTTTAAAAACACACAGGAAATATTTTTATCTTGTATATCCAACTCCAATATTTATATAAGGAGAAAGGAATTACAGAATTCAAAAAAACTGTTAGGAACATACATTCAATGTCCACATTTAAAAGTCTGCACCCAAATGGGAGACCCAGAGGACCTCCTGGCTCCTGGCTTTGGATTGCCTCAGCTTCAGCCATTGCGCTCACTTGGGGAGTGAATTATCGGATGGAAGACCTTCCTGTCTGTCTCTCCTCCTCTCTGTACATCTGACTTTCCAATAAATAAATAAATCTTTAAAAAAAAAAGTCTATCCTTTAAAAGTTGTCAATTAATGGGTCATGTCTGGTTTTTGAAAAAACTTCAAATGTTTAAAGACCATGTTCAGAACCATTTCTTTCTCACTGCCATAGGCATTTCCTTAGCTAAAACCCAGTGGGCACTTAAAATATAAACTCTGTTTTAACAAAAACACTAAACACACATAACCTGTCATCCACCTTCTAAAAAAAGAACCCTCCAAAAAAAAACTGACACAACAGTTTACCAAGGTAGGAAATGACAGTTTATAAGAACACTATCTTTCAGGATACTTTTCAAATAATATCTGATTATACACACTCTGTTTACAGCGTGTCTCGTCTTTTACTATCTACAGTGGTAATCAATAAACAGATCAAGCCAAATAAATACCAGTACTACCAAACAGAAGGCTCTGGTACAAGATGGATATTATAAGAAATGTTTATAATTAACACTTGACATGAAAACAAAAAAAGCAGAAAAGGTATCAAGAATGAGTATAGAAAACATTTCCAAAATGTACATTCAAGAACACAAGGTAATAAAACTAAATTCCCTTTTTTTTTCATTATTAATTAACAGTATACTCTCAGGGAAAAAAAACAAACAAAACAAACAAAAAAAAAACCTCTTAGAAATAAACATAGATTGCTCCAAGAACTATGAAACACATTTAACAGAATAAAAGGCAGGCTTATTGTTCAGAAAGAATGTTCAGCTGTCAACTCAACAAACAATTTCAGCTTCCAAAAATATTTTAAGTTCCAGGAATTTCAAAAGAGAATGAAACACAGAAGATCACAATTCCTCAGCCATTCAAATTCTTTGTCCATGCTTCCAAGTTGCTTGATAAGGATAGGGGTTAAAAAAAGTGGGGGAGGGGAATTATCCTCTTCCCTCAAATTCTGGCAACACATGTAAATGTTTTATGCTCCTATTTCTGCATAAAGTCTACTTGCTAAGTTGGCTTAAAAGCGGAACCAAAAGGGTAGAAGTTGAGATTCCTTCTCTCTGAATCCAATACATAAAGAGCTTAACATCTCACCTATCTTTCCTTTTTTAAAGATGTATTTATTTTTATTGGAAAGTCAGATTTATACAGAGAAGAAGAGACAGAGAGAAAGATCTTCCATCCGCTTGGTTCACTCCCCAGATATCCACAGTGGCTGGAGCTGAGCTGATCCAAAGGCAGGGCCAGGAGCTTGTTCTGGATCTCTCATTTGGTTGCAGGATTCCAAGGGTTTGGGCCATCCTCTGTTGCTTTCCCAGGCCACAAGCAGGGAGCTCGATGGGAAGTGGAGCAGCCAGGACATGATGACTATGCCATCAACACTAATTTTTTAACTTTTTATCCTTTGGTTTGTGTAGTCAAATACAGTTCTGGCCTAAGAGTTCACGTTTACTTCTATCTAACTTGATATATAGCTTACTGAAGTCCCCTGCTGACTCCCACAAAGCTGCCTAAGCCTAATTATTGCTATACATCACAGTTTCTGTAATCTCAATTTAAAACTAGCTAGAAATGCTCATCTTTGAGGATCAAAATTTTTACCGTTTTTCCAGGAAAGGGCACAGAATATGTTTACTGGACCAAATGTTTACTTCACCTTATCCTAGAGTGGGTGGATTATTCTGTGTACATTTACTAACATTTACTAATATTATGCTGTTTGTGCTCTTACAGATGTTAGTGAAGGAGATAAATACAGAAACAAATTTCTATAAAATGTAATATTATAAAAGAGTGTCAAGATATCTCTGCAAGAACACAAATGAAAAAGGAAGGGCTTCACAAAATAGCTCTTGTTTGAAATGGGTCCTAAAGAACAACAGGGTAGAACTGATGTGTGTTTTCGGCTGACATAGAGAATATATAAATGATAGAGAAAGCTCAAGCACAAATTTAAGATTTGATGGCAGCGTAAGTGCTGACTACTTAGGATTCCAATCACAGCTCCCTTTCTCTTTACATCATTCCTTGACAGTAGCATTAACCAAAAAGCCAGTCACAAGATTAAAAACACATGGGCAGACTTTATGTACAGAGTGACCATTAAACAAATAAGGCAGAAAGACAATGAAGAAATTCAATGTAAGCAAATAGACTATATACAACAAGAAGAAAAAGGCTGTGGTATGTAAAACTATTCTCAATACTGAAAAATAAAGGAGCACCAAATTAGAATACAGGAGACTGGACTCAAATCTCAGATAATAACTATGCCCCAATTATAGCAAAACTTTTATTTAATTCCTTAATTCATTGTTTCATCCAAAGATTTAAATAATAACTGAAAAGTATTCTGAAAAACACAAAATGCTATTCAAGTAATTGTAATTTAATTATGGTTATAGATGCTAAATTGGTAAAGAAATTTTAACATGTGTTTTTTCTGATATATAACCCACTCTTCTAAATTCATGGTAGAAACAGCCTTACCCGTTCTACAGACCGTGCCCTTTTCTTTGGCCGAGTGGGCAGTGCATCTTCCTTCGGATTGGTGTCAATTGCCCAATAGGATCCCTTAAAGGTAGAGAAAATAAATTATTAACAGTACATTATAGCAGCTCAGTAACTTAAAATGGATTTTCTCATCCTTGATTCTAAAAGCAAACATCTGCAATTAAATAATGGAAAATTAATGTAAGGAGAAATACTGATCTCAAACCAAGCAAAATTTAACTGAAAGAAAATCATCTGCAATTAGAGAATTAAGGATAAAGAAATAAGTTAAAGAACTCAAATGCAAAAACTGCCACAGCAATTAACACGAGGAAACAGTGAACCAAATACATATTAATTCTTAATTGACTATTCAGTGAGACATTTGTATCATATGACAATAAAGAATGAAAATTTTATAAAGATATTGCATTTTCTATATCTGGGACCTCAAAAATCTATATGATAAATGAATTTATGAAGACAAATTGCTTGAACACATCTTTAACACATTTTATACTAGGATAAAAAGAAACTATGAACTGTATAAATTTTGCTTACTCTATCATAACTGATTTATTCTGTCTTACTTTTGATACAGGATCTCACATCATTCATTCAGAACTATGTATTTAGGGGCCAACTTTGGTACAGCAGTTGGGATGACTACATCCCATTTCGCAGTACCTAGGCATGGATTCCTGGCTCCATTTCTGATCTAGCTTCCCACAAAAGCTCAGCCTGGGAGGTGGCAGAAGTTGGGCCAAGTACTTAAGTCCTTGCCATCTATGTGGAAGACTGGGATTGGTGTTCTGGCTCCTGGTTTCTGACTGGCCAGTCCTGGGTACTGCAAGCATTTGCAGGAGTAGATCAGCAGATGCTCTGTCTCTCAAAAATAAACAGAAAAAATTATTTATTTTCTTAATATATTGAGTACCTACTGTATTCCAGACACTAAGAAATTCTAACTGCCTCAAAAGCACAAATCATGTAGGTTGCACAGTTCACACTAACATCAGGAGACTGAAGTTCAAGAAGAAATAACAAAGTTATGAGAGTCAGAACCAGAAAAAAAAAAATCTGGATTCTTATTTTTCCTTTTAAAATATTCTTTATTTGACAGAGTTACAGTGAGAGAGAGAGAGAACAGGAAATAGACAGAAAGAGGTATCTCCCAACCACTGTTTCACTTCCCAAATGGCTACAATGGAGAGGTTGGGCCAGGCAGAAGTCACAGGAACAGCAGCACAGGTACCAGGGTCATCTGCTGCTGCTTTCCCAGGCACAGTAGCAGGGAACTATATTAAAAGTGGAGCAGCTCAGAGTTATAAGTCAGTTCAGACCATCCGAAAAACAACTAAGTTCAGCAAAATCATGCTTCAACAGTATAAACAGCTAAATACAAAAATAAAAATAGACTAGACAGCTGAATAGTAATTTATAGCCATTTTGAGGTGTATGGAATCTGGTTGAATACAAACCAAAAATTGAAATGTCTATGAAGAAGTCACAGGATGTAGTTAAGAACCCGCATTTTCCTATTAACATACTGTTAATCAATACCATGCCAATTAATGCCATAAGGTTGTAAATGGTTGTTGATGTTATGTTGGGGCTTTTAATTGATTGGGATGATACTTTGCTGGCTTTACCTTCAGACCAGAGATGGTCTCACCAAGAAATCGTTGAACCCACTAGGATAATAAGACACTGGTCTTTATGCTTGGTATTACTTCCAATGAAAGAACCTCAACTGAATTTGAAATGTGGTAATGCAGTAAGGTGGAGAAATCCACCTTGGGGAGAGGATTCGGGGAGGGGTGGGGGGAATCCCAGTGCCCATAACACTGTGTCACATAATGCAATGTAATTAATTAAAAAAAAAAAAAGCGGAGCAGCTCAGATTAGAACTGGCATTCATACGTGGGATGCCAATGTCATAGTCAGGAGCCTAATCCACTCTGCCAGGATGTTGACCCTACCATCTTGATTTGTAACTACCTGAAAAATCTCGAGACACACATGCATGCACAGAGAGAGAGACAGACAAAGACAGAGAGAGAAAGGGGTACAAGAGAAAGGAATACAATATACAGTACAATTAATCTCAGCGGTTCTATTCCAATACAATCTTTGCCTGTCCTGGGAAACAGAGTTCTAATACACCCATCTTCACATTTCAAACACAATGTGAATGGCTGGTTATGACTTCTTGAACAAACCACCTTGTTTCTGCCCTACATGCTATTCTTATCATTTGTAGTTAACTATTGTAAAAACAACCAATTCATATTTTAAGAATCAAGACATCGAACAGAATGGAAAAAAAATATTCACAACACACCCATCTGACCAAGGATTAACATCCCAAGTATTCCAGCAACTTAAAAAACTCAGTAATAGTCGATCCAGTTGAGAAATGGTCTAATGATCTCAACAGATAGTTCTCAAAAGTAACACAAGTAGAAAAAAATACATACAAAAAATGTTCAACACCACTAGCCAATAGGTAAATGCAAATCAGAACAACAATAAGGTATCACATTACTCCTGGTAGAACGGCCAAAATCCAAAACAAACAGAATGACAAATGCTGGTGAAGATATGTAGAAAAGGGAATATTTACATAGTTCCTGGTGAAAACGTAAACTAGCGCAGCCACTGTGGAAAACAGTATGGAGATTTCTTTTAAAGACTAGAAACAGACTTGTCATATGATCCAGTAATCATACTACTGGGTATATATCCAAAGGACCTGAACACAAAGGACCTACACCCCCATGTTTATAGCAGTACTGTCTGCAATAGCCAAAATTTAGAATCAACAAAAGTGTCCATCAACAGATCACTGGATAAAGAAACTATGGCATATGTACATAATGGAATATTATTCAACTATAAAAATAATGAAATTCTACCATTTACAGCAAAATGGACTCATCTGGATAACATCATATTGAGTGAAATAAGCCAGACTCAAAAAACAAACACCACATATCCTCCATTACATGTGAGAGCCAAATAGTATAAAACAAAGAAAAAGAAATGTCTGTGTATAAGTACCACTGCAAATGCAGTTTTGTAAAACTTACACATCTTTGTCAACAATTCGTTAAGAACGTTATACCACTATAATCTTATTGATATTTGATTAGTCATTTTTCTATTTAATTGCTATTTACAGCCACATTACTATATTTCTAATAAACTAAGGTCTTTTTGCTCTCTCTTTCATAAGCTTTTTTTTAAAAAAAATATTTATTTTTATTGGAAAGTCAGATATACAGAGGGGAGGAGAGACAGAGAGCAAGACCTTCCATCTGTTGGTTCACTCCCCAGGTGACCACAACAGCTGCAGCTAAGCCAATCCGAAACCAGGAGCCAGGAGCTCTTACCAGGTCTCCCATGTGGGTGCAGGGTCCCAAAGCTTTGGGCCGTCCTTGACTGCTTTCCCAGGCCCCAAGCAGGCAGCTGGATGGGAAGTGGGGCAGCTGGGATTAGAACTGGCGCCCATATGAGATCCTGGTGCAAGATGAGAACTTTAACCACTACACTATCGCTCCAGACCCTTGATTCGCTTCTTATTTGGTAACATATTAAGCCGTCTGCTTTAGTAAGAATCTAAAATATACTATCTCAAAGGTTAAGAAAAAATAAAAAGTAGAAGGAAAAATAAAAGGGAGGAGGAAAGGAAGGGAAAAAGGGAATGTCACTGTATTCTTAGAACTGTGTCTAGAAATCACAACGTAACTTTTAAATACTAACTACATATTAAAAAAAAAAAAAAACAAAAGAAAACTAAAAGGAGGAAGAGAACACCAAGGAAAATTGTCTAAAATTTTCCTTGTCTAAAATTTTCCTTGTATGTGTGTATTAATCTGGAAAACATTCAATGTCCAAAATTTAGAATAGAATTCTAATAAAGCATTTCAATAAAACTTTAAAATGCTATGTGACTGTTCTTTCACACAAACTACAACTGGCTTTGGTTTATCAGGCAGAGATTAAAAATAAAGTATGACAACTTTAAGGGGGTAAAAATCTGTTCCCATGCTGAGTACTATGCATTAAATACTCAGGAAGCCCCACACACCCAAAAGTGGAACAGTGATGGCTGAAATGATCCACAGAAGCAGCTGCGGATTTCTTCCACCCGGGGCCTCTGGCTGAGGACTCGGGCTTCATCTGGGAAAGTGACTGTCTCGGGCCCGGCGCGGTGGCGCAAGTGGTTGAAGGTCCTCGCCTTGCACGCCCGGAATCCCGTGTGGGCGCCGGTTCTAATCCCGGCAGCCCCACTTCCCTTCCAGCTCCCTGCCTGTGGCCTGGGAAAGCAGTCGAGGACGGCCCAAAGCTTTGGGACCCTGCACCTGCGTGGGAGACCCGGAGGAGGCTCCTGGCTTCGGATTGGCATAGTATCGGCCGTTGTGCTCACTTGGGGAGTGAATCATCGGACGGAAGATCTTCCTCTCTGTTTCTCCTCTCTGTATATCCGCCTTTCCAATAAAAAAATAATAAAAATAAATTAAAAAAAAAAGAAAGTGACTGTCTCACCTTTTGTGGAACCACCGCACTAGTGTACACAGTGGTACACACTATTGCACATTCCTACCAGCAATGTATAAAAGTTCTGATTTAACAATATCCCCTCATTTATTGTTATTAAAAAAAACTAACTATATACATCCTAATAAATATCTAGTGGTATATCTCATTATGTTTTTGACTTGTGAAGAAAAAATTTGAGGTTCTGGGCCTGGTGCAATAGAGTAGTGGTTAAGGTCCTCGCCTTCCACGCACTGGGATCCCATATGGGCGCCGGTTCTAATCCTGGCAGCCCCACTTCCCATCCAGCTCCCTGCTTGGGGTCTGGGAAAGCAGTCAAGGACGGCTCAAAGCCCTGGGACCCTGCACCCGTTTGGGAGACCTAGAAGAAGCTCCTGGCTCCTGGTTTCGGATTGGCTCAGCTATAGCCATTGCGGCTGCTTGGGGAGTGAACCATCAGATGAAAGATCTTCCTCTCTGTCTCTCCTCCTTTCTGTATATCTGACTTTCCAATAAAAATAAATACATCTTAAAAAAAAAATTTTTGAGGCTCTTTGATCCAAATCTTTGCTTAAACCCACTGCACTGAGTACTGCTTCATGTTCTGGATGTTCCACTTGCCATCCCGTTCCCTACTTATGGCCTGGGAAACCGGTGGAGGATGGCCCAAAGCCTGGGGACCCTGCACCTGTGTGGGAGGCTTTGAAGAAGCTCCTGGCTTTGTACTGGTTCAGCTCCAGTCATTATGGCCACTTGGGGAGTGAAGCAGTGGAAGTGGATGGAAGATCTTTCTCCCTCTCTGTAAATCTAACTTTCCAATAAAAATAAATAAATCTTAAAAGAAAAAAGAAAAAGATACAAACCACAGGACTTTCATACATGTGTTTAATCAAACTTAAGAAATTCCTTTAAAAATTTATATTCTGTTGCAACATTTGCCAGAAACTAAGTCATAAACAGAACAGTTGGGAACTGAACCAAGTACTCTGCATTAAACGTGAGTCTCAAGCAGTAATTTAAGCGCTGTGCAACATGTTTGCTGCAAGGAAATTCCTTGAATCGTATTTTGCTGAACACTAACTCTTTCAAATTTTTTTTATGCCTTAAGTGATTTGTCAGCTTTCTTCTACTTACATGGTAAGCTACTCTCAACTGGATTTCCAATTTTAACCTGCACAGCATCTCTGCAACAAACTTCATTTGATCATGATGGCTTCTGCTATTTATCTACCAATGAATTAAACTTGTTAATTTTTGGCTAAACATGTTTGGGTCTACGGTCATGAAGAATATTGGTCTAAAGTTTCTTGTCAGAGCCCGGATTTTGGTATCACAGTCATGCTAACCTCATGAAATCGCTGGAAGCTTCATTTTCCCCCATTTTTTAAAGATTTATTTTATTTGAAAGAGTTACAAAAGATGAGACAGAAAGGGAGATCTTCCATCTGCTGTTTCGCCACACTAGCCCCTCTCCACTACTTTCAATGAGTTTTGGTACTGTTTGGGAGGTGGGGGGAGGGGTAATGTTTCAGCTTCTGGTTTCACTGGTTTCTATTTACTTGGTGTTTCACTAATACCTTTATTATTTTTCCTTCTTCTTCCTTCTTTGTACTTATTTTGGATTCATTTTGCTGTTACTTTGCTTAACTTCTTAGGGCCATGCTTAAGCAGCTGATTTTATACCTTCCTTATCCATCTGACAAAGTATTTAAAGCTATGCGCTTTTTCTAAAACCTTGCTCCAGCTGTATCTCACAAGTGAAAGCAATGTGTCTGCACTAGAGCAAGCAGTATTTTTCACGATAACCAGGAAACCTAAACACCTATCAGCTGGATGAACAAATAAACCACTGTAGTACATCAATACACTGGAATACAAATGAAGATAGAGCAGAATGAAGTAATATTTCATGTTATGATATGGGTGGCACGGAAAACCCCACATGAAGTGGAAGAAGCCAAACACAACAGGTCACATATTTGTAATTATTATAAACTACATGTCAAAAATAGGGCAAATTCAGAGGCACAGAAAATAAAGCACTGGCTACAAGAAGCTGGCCTGAGGGTGGCAGGGATAACTGTTAACGGACACAGGCTTTGGTTTTGGAGTGATGATGGGTAGATCAGACAGTGATGACTGCAGAATTTACAAATATACGGAAACTACTGAGTTATATGTTTAAAAGAGTAATTTTATGGTATGTAACTTCTATCTCAACAGAGAAAAATCTTCAAATTACAGGAAAACAAACTATCAAAGAGCTCCAATACAAGGTGTATCTAGAAAGCCAGTCATCTGCCCCAAAGCGGCCTGTGAATGTCCAGAAAGAGTGTAAATCTCCTAGCTTCTGATTCCTGGCATTCCTATATTTCATCCTAGTTTTTGATAGAGTTCTAAAATAGTCATTAAAATCAGAGAAAGATAAATAAATTTACCTACTTACATAACTCCAAAAATTCTTCCAAATTAAAATTTTATGTGGAGTTCAGCACAATAGCGTAGTGGTTAAAGTCCTCGCCTTGAATTAACCATATGGTCCCATATGGGCGCCGGTTCTAATCCCAGCAGTCCTGCTTCCCATCCAGCTCCCTGCCTGTGGCCTGGGAAAGCAGTCAAGGACAGCCCAAAGTCCTAGGACACTGCACCCATTTGGGAGACCTGGAAGAAGCTCCTGGCTCCTGGTTTCGGATTGGATCAGCTCCAGCCATTGCGGCTGCTTGGCGAGTGAAGCATTGGGTAGAAGACCTTTCTGTCTCTCCTCCTCTCTGTATATCTGCCTTTCCAATAATAAACAAACAAACAAACAAACAAATAAATAAATCTTTAAAAAAAAAAGGCCTTATGGGAATTACTGTCAAAAAGTGAACTAAGCTGTCCTGTTTTCTGACTTATTGGACCTAAAGAAAAAGGCTGAAAAGTAACTTTTTTCTGAAGACCAAACTTCATTTAAAACAGCAAGAAAAATAATTTCCCACTAAAAGCTCGCTATTCTGTTAGAAAAAGGCAAGCATTCTGATGATAAATATTTATTAGGCAACTAGTAACCATGGGGGCATCAAATGCCATAAGCCCAATCCCATCAACACAAAATTGAAAACTGAGTGGAACAGATTAACATATAGACAGTTATATCATTCAAGAGCTGCACAAGTTGAATGCTTACACAGAAGTAAAACAGAACAGATCTTTAATTCAGAAAGGCAGAATATGAAAAAGATAAAAGGCCATCTCCTTAGATGCATACTGCAAGATAAGCAAGGTGGAAAAGGAGACTGTTTTGCATATAGCAATGAATACAGTAAAATTATGAAGATATAAAATTGCATCATAAATACATGAAACAGCAGAATATAATCTGAACATAAAATTTAGGGGAAAAGCTAGGCACTGGAATGAGACTGGGGTAACAGAAGTAACTACATTTTTAATTGTGTGAAATAACTAAAGGCAGAAATGGAGATGATGGAGAGAAAATAAGTAGACAGAGGAAAAGTTTAAAGTAAAAAGAAGATAAAGTTACTAATAGTTTAAGTAATTTCTAATTTCTTTCAACTACTTTGCTTTCATATGAAAACCCAGAATCTTAAAAGCTCAATGATAATGAAAGCAATCAGAATCATGAGGATTTTACATACAAGAACAAGACTATACCTTAAAAAAAAAAAGATTTATTTTTATTGCAAAGTCAGATATACAGAGAGGAGGAGAGACAGAGAGGAAGATCTTCTGTCCGATGAGTCACTCCCAAGTGACTGCACTGGCTGCAGCTGAGCCGATCTGAAGCCAGGATTCTAGAGCCTCTTTGCAGTCTCCCACATGGGTGCAGGATCCCCAAGGCTTTGACTGCTTTCCCAGGCCACAGGCAGGGAGCTGGATGGGAAGCAGGGAGCTGGATGGGAAGCAGGGCTGCTAGGATTTGAACAGACATCTATATGGGATGCTAGTTAATTCAGGTGAGGACTTTAGCTGCTAGGCTACCATGCTGGGCCCCAAGACTACACTTCTTATATTCTGATAATAAAACTCCACACAAACAGTCTTCTGGGTATACCTCCCTTTCAGGAACTGGTCAGGACTGGTCAGAGACAGCACAGTCCTGTTGCTCCAGCTTCAGAGTAGCTGGTTCAATGCATTTACCAATTATCAATGCACACACACAAAAAGGACCAAAGGAAATTTGAGAATCAAAATTTGGGCTAACAATTTAAATATAAAGTTAAGCACATGTGCCTGGATTGGATACAATCAAAGAATCAGAGATCTTTAAGACATATCAGTAAAAATTAACCAACTGAGGAACAAACAGAAAAACGAATAACAGATTTGATAAACGATGTCAAACAGTCAATCACATTTTAGCTGGATACTAAAAGCAAAGGAGTAAGAAACATCTCCAATTGAAATGAAAAACCTCAGGTGGCTCTGTGGTGCAATGGATAGCGCATTGGACTTCTAGTGATGACAAGAGATGAAAAACCTCTTCTGACTAATCCTGAAGCACATCATCAACCCGTGGGATCCAAAGCAGAACCATCTTCCAATCAGCAGAAAGGAGGGTGGACACATACTACATAAAGGCCAACAAACAGACGACTTCTCATCAGAAATAGTGGAGGCCAAGTTTAACAGAATATCCTCAAAGTTCTGGAAGATAGGATTATCACAATGAACAGGGTTCTATATCCAGAACACATAAGTAATAAACAACAATGGAAAAAAGAGCCTTCCACATAAACAAAAGCCTGAAGAAATCTGCTGTGCACATATTTAGAAGAAATGTCAAAGGAAGTTAAGCTGAAAAAAGACACCACATGAAAACACAGATTTATAGGAAAGAACATTAGAGAAAGTAAATAACAAAAATATTTCATCAACATAACTTTCTGAAAATATATGTAACTGTTCAAACCAAATAAAACAAACACTAAGTGGAATGTGTAATATGGGCAAAAACACAAAATATGACAGCACAAAGGTGCAATAAATAAATGGTACCATATAGTTGTAAAGTTATCAGATGTGTGAAATGGATGGTGAGAAAAACAACAGGTAGCAGAAACTGTGCAGTGTGAAAAGGAAGGTTACTACTCCAGATAAGACTGTGATAAATTAATGTCACATATCCATTCTGGATACTAGGTTGTTTTTTGTTTTTGTTTTATTTTATTTTTTAATGAAAGAGAAAAGAACATAGTTAAAAAGTCAATAAAGTAGGGGCTGGCATGATGGCTTAACTGACTAATCCTCCACAGGTATGTGCCAGCACCCCACATGGGTACTGGTTCATGCCCCAGATGGAAGGTCTTCCTCCCTGTCTCTCCTTCTCTCTGTAAATCTGCCTTTCCAATAAAAACAAATTTTTACCACCACCCCCATCAAAAAAACCAAAAAAACAAAAAAACAGGGCCTGATATGGTGATTTAACTCTACCTCCAAGCACCCGGATCCCACATGAGGGTCAGTTCAAGTCCAAGCAATCCTACTTCTCATTCAATTCCCTAAGTCTGGCCTGGAAAAGCAGTAGAGGATGGCCCAAAGACTGGGAACCCTGTGTCCACGTGGAAGACCAGAAGCTCCTGGCTCCTGGTTTCAGATCAGTTCCGCTCTGGCCATTGTAGCCACTTGGTAAGCAAACCAGTGAATGGAAGATCTTTCTCACTGCCTCTCCTTCTCTCTGTAAATCTGTCTATCCGATAAAAGTGAGTAACTTTTTTTAAGTCAATAGAGGAAACAGAGTTCTGTTATCTATTTGATCAACATTAATGTTGCATAAATGAAACACAGGAACAAAAAAGCAAACATAGCAATAATCATATTAAATATTCTAATTAGAAGGTAGAGCTTGTTAGACAACTTAAAAAGAGCCAATGGCTACATACTATTTACATAAAACACAGTTAAAATAGAAATAAATTTATAAACTAAAAACAAAACACTGAAAAAAATAAAGCATGAAGTTGCTTATGAAAACTAGCTAAATTTGTATTAGATTAAGTTTCAACAGAAGGCATTTTTTTTTTTTTTTACAAATTAAGAACATTTTTTATAAAGAAAAAACTCATCAGGCAGATGAAACACACCACATACAGATACTAATTTTAAGTGGATCACAGACCTAAATGTAAAATCCAAAACTTACACAAGAAAATAGAGAAAAGAAATGTTCACTTGGCTGATTTCCTGGACAGAACACAAAAGTCACTAGCCATTAAATCCAACCATTGAAACTTAAAACTTCTATCCTTTTTAAGACATTATCAAGAAAACAAAATGGTAAAGCCTGAAAAATATTTATACAACATAAACCTAAGGAAAGACTTGTACCTAGCAATTACAGAGTTAACAAGATCAAAAGATGAGATAATATGGAAACACTAATGAAGGACATGGAAAGATGTGCAAAATCAATGGTTATCAGGAAAATTAAAACTAAAATCACAGTGAGAAATTACTCCACACCCTGAGTATAGAATACCTAGGTTAAAAATGCAGGCAATATAATGTCACACTGATCGGGGAAAAACTGAAAATACCTTCTTTCAGATCTGGAAAAACACAAGGATGCCCACTTTCACCTCTTCTATTCAATATTGTCCTGTACATTTTAGTGAGAAGGATTAAGAAGGAAAAAGAAACAAAGGGTATCAAAACTGGAAAACAGGAAGTCAAGTTATATTAGATAATATTACATTGTACATAGAAAATCCTAACTACTCCACTTCCCTTCCAGCTCCCTGCTTGTACCTGGGAAAGCAGTGGAGTACGGCCTAAAGCCTTGGGTTCCTGCACCCACATGGAAAACCTGAACAACTTCCTGGTTCCTGATCAAATCAGCTCTACCCATTGTGGTTACCTGTGGAGTGAAACAGTAGATGGAAGATCTTTCTGTCTCTCCTTCTCTCCATAAATCTGACTTTCCAATAGGAAGGGAGGGAGGAAGAAGGTAGGCAAATACAGATTTATTTTTGAAAAGAAAAGAAACATCAAAGAACACTGGCTTTTTGTGCACTAAAGAAAAAGAAACCAAGAAAGAAATCTATTTACACTAGCCATACACACAAAAAATGATCTCCATAATGAAAATTATCAAACACTGATGAAAGAAATCATCAGGAACATTAAAAAAATCAAATAATATTCCTTGCTCAAGGATTGTTAGAATAATATAATAAAATAGAATCACAAAGGACCCCAGAATAGCCAAAGCAAGCCTGAACAGAAAGGTCAAGCAGGAGGCATCATAATACCTGACCTCAAAGCATACAACAAAGCTACAGTAATTAAAGCAATGTGGAGCTGCCAAAAAATCAATACACAGATGCACAGGGACAGCAACAGGAGATAATCCAGAAGTTAATCCTCATACATCTAGTCAAACGTTGACAACAGTGCTCAGATCATACAGTGGAGTAAAGATAACCTCTTCAACAAATAGTGCTGGGAAAACTGGATGTACATATGCGAAAGAATGAAATTAGATTCTTATCTGTCACCATATAGAAAAATTAACCCAAGATAGGCCTAACTTTAAGTCCAGAGACAATGAAGTTGCTGCAAGAAAATGCAGGGGAGTCAGTCCATTGCACTGGTACAGGGATGATTTCTCAGATCAGATGCCCAATGTATAGGAACAAAAGCAAAAATACAACACACAGAACTTCATCAAACTCAGATGCTCTTGCACAGCAAAGCAAATAATCAACAATATCAAAAGACAACCAACAGAATCAGAAAAAATATTCACAAAACACCTATCTGATCAAGGACTAATATCTCAAGCATATTAGTAATTTAAAAAATTCAACATTGGGCCCAGCATAGATGGCTCCAGGACAAAATCCTCACCCTTGCAAGCAGCGGGATCACATACGGGCACCAAGTATGTATCCTGGCTGATTCACTTTCCACCCAAATCTGCTTGTGGCCTGGAAAAACAGTAGAGGATAGTCCAAAGGCTTTGGGAATCTGCACCCGCATGGGAGACCTAGAAGAAGCTCCTGGCTCTTGGCTCCTGATTTCACATCAGCCCAGCTGTTGTGGCCATTGCTGCCATTTGGGGAGTGAACCAGTGGATGGAAGCTGTCTCTCCTTCTCTGTAAACCTGATCCACCTTTCCAACAAAAATAAATAAATCTTTAAAAGAAAAAAAAAAAACTCAACAACAACAAACAGCTGAGAAATGATCAACTTATTATGTAGCATAGCAGGTTAGGTAGCTCCTTGGAACACCTGAATCACATATCAAGAGCATCCGTTCAAGTGCTGGTTCGCCACTTCCCATCTAACTTCCTGCTAATGAAGTTTGGAAGGCAACAGATAAAAGCCCAAGTTTTTAAGCAAGTGGGAAACCAAACAGAATTCTGAACTCCTGGCATCTGGGGAGTAATCAATGGAATTAAAAAAGAGCTCTCTTTTCTCTTTCTTTAAAGTGGATAGATAAACATGTAAAAAAAAAAACAACAACTAAATATCTTGTTTTTAAATCATCAGTACCTTAATGCAATCATTTCAGAAATCCTCATTGCTTTTTAAGTTAGAGATAAGGTTTTAACATATCACAATGTATTTCCAATACACAATTCACCTTTATGTAATAAACTCTACTCAAAAGTAGTGAAGGGGCTAGTGACATTGGCACACTAGGTTCAGTTAACATTACAACACCAACATTCTGTGTTGAAATGCCATTTCAGTCTTGACTCCCCTGCTTCCAATCCCATATCCTGCTGATGTACCTGGGAAGGTAGTGGGAAGACAGCCCAACTACTCGGGTCTTGATCACCCACGTGAGATTTGAATGCTGTTCCAACTATCTGGGAAATGACCCAGGGAATAGAAGTTATCTTTCTTTGCCTCTTCCTGTCCCTCCCTCTTTTTTCCTTCTATCACTTATATTGCCTTTCAAATGAATACTATCTTTTTTTTAAAAAGCATAATATGATGTATCTCAGCATTATATTTCACTACTTGTCAAGTTATGGAGCCTAAGCCTAAAGAAAAAACTTCAAGGCCAAATGAAGTCTGTCCTTAAAATGGTGATTAGAGGTAGTTAAGTCCAAACGATGGAATATGTGCATTAAAATGGAATGCATTGGGATGTCTCTCTCTCTCCCTCCCCTTTTGAGAGGCATCCCACCTCCTGGCTTTCTCTCCGGAAGTGCTGTTCCTTTCCCTCTCCCTTCCCTGCTCACCTGGTCCCTTGGCAATGAACTTATCTGTCTGCAGTAACAACAACAACAACAAAATGGAATGTACTGGTAATACCCACAAGATGAAACTCAGACATCTCCATGGGCTCCACTTACAACATTCTGGAAAATGAAGCATGGTTCCAAGAGCCTCAAGTTAGTATGAGAATACTCCAAAAAGTTCACGCTGGGGGGTGGTAGGAAGCACTTGGTACGACGGTTGGAACATCACTTGGGATATCCACATCCCACACCAGAGTGTCTCAGCTCAAGCTCTGGATCTACTTCCAACTTCAGTTCCTGCTAATGCATTCCCTGGGAAGTACTAGCACGCTCAAGTACCTGGTTTTCTGATGCTCATTGGAGACTTAAGATTGGGATCTAGGCTCCTGGCTTCAATCTGACCACGCCCCAATTACTAGTGGCATTTGGAAAGAAAACTAGTATAATATGTAAGATGTGTCTGTCTCTCTGCCTTTCAAAATTTTATTAAAAATCTTTGAAAATTGAAGTAACAGGTAAGTTTATTTCAGTTAAAACTTCTTAAATCTATGCATGGTATTTTCATCACCTACCTTGATCATCATGATAGTTCCTATTTACCAAAATTAGAATTATAAAATAATAGAAATATAAAAACTAGAATTATACACCACAGAGAATTTTACATGTTTTTAAATTAATTTTTAAGGTTAAATAATGTTTTTAAAAGTTTAGACCCAGAACGGAAGGGAAAAAAAGATGAATAACAAAATGTTCCCTATCTTGTTTAAGAAAAAAAAAGAATACTAACATGCTTATATAAAAGGCAGCTGCAACTCAATTGCTCTGACCAACTGTATACTGTCAGAACCTAAATCAACACGCTCAGCATCTTCTCTGTTGCCTTTCTGACACGGACCTTCATCACAGCCTAGCTCTATGTTTCAACTCCTTCTGAACATCTATACTTCCCCCTTGACTTTCTAACCTTGTTCTATTTAACACAACTACATTCCTGACTGGCTTTTGCCTTGACGTCTAGTCAATTGTAACAATCCATTTTTTCACTCCTACACCCCACTTAATTCTTGATTTTATCCCAGCTTTGTTCTAATACCTCAGCCAAATTCATGTCCTCCTTCCAGGCTTCACCTTAAAGGCGGGTGCTTGACACGGCAGCTAAGATGCCTATCATCCTCTGGGTACGAGTTATGGTCTCTGCAGGGCATGACTACATAGCCGGGTCCTGGTTCACCCATGTGTGAGTTCTGGATTCAGGTCCTAGTTCCTGGCTTCAGCTTGGCCCAATCACGGCTACTGAGTGCATTTGGGGAGTGAAAAGTATCTCTTCCTCCTTCTCCCTCTCTCTAGCTTTGAAGTAAAATAAATAAAATTAAAACAAAACAAAATAGAACTACAAAAGCTAGCAATTTCATCTATTCAAATAGTTCAGAAGATGAAACCTCTAAAGTCTCCCATAGGAAACCATACTAGTGCTTTTCTTCCACTCCAACAAATATTATGTGTGTTATTTTCATCTCACATTTGATTTATCCTTAAGACCTACTTTCTGTTTAATACAAACATGCAGATAAGCATTCAACTGCTTTCTCACAAACATTATGAACCTATTTTAAAACTAGAATTAAAGCTACAGTCTTTTCTTCTTCTTAAATGGCAACTACCTATTATTCCTATTATTTCTCCCATCCAAGTACTAACCAGGCCCGACCCTACTTAGCTTCCGAGATCAGACGAGATTGGGCGCGTTCAGGGTGGTATGGCCGTAGACTATTCCTATTATTTCTACAACACAATGTATATATTGTTATATTTTATATTCTGTCAAACCTCTCCAGTTTTTCTACATCTTTTTAAAAATAAAGTGACCCAGGGGCCCAGTGCAATAGCCTAACAGCTAAAGTTCTCGCCTTGCACACACAGGGATTCCCATATGGGCACCAGTTCCTGTTCCGACTGTTCCACTTCCTATCCAGCTCCCTGCTTGTGGCCTAGGAAAGCAGCACAAGATGACCCAAAGCCTAGGGACCCTGCACCCATGTGGGAGACCCAGAAGAAGCTCCCGGCTTCTGGCTTCCAATCAGCCCTAAGGGGTTAAAGTCCACCCCATATCCAAGTCCAAAATCTACTCCCACCCCACCTTGGCTCAATGGTTTTCTCCCACTGTGTTGAGGATGGTTTTGGGAAAGCTCCTCAAATGCCAGGAAACACTGTAATACAAAAAGAAAAGAACAATTCATAAGTACCAAAACTTGGCTAACATTTTGGCTTCCCTCTCAAGGAAAATTGGTTTAATGGAGTAATAGAAAAAACCCTAGTCTAGGAACAAGAAACCAAGTAATTTTGCCTTTTCAGCATTCATCCTAAGACTTGCTGTAATTCCAGGTGATCTGGGGACAGGGATGCAAAGATACTGTCTGCGGATGGCCACTTCTGCCACTTAGCAGGCTGAAAATTAAACCATCAAAGAAGTTAGCAGAATTCAGGAATGTCCAGGTGACACAATTTAAGAACCTGACACCAATTCTTCCTACTGAAGTGTCCCCACCAAACCTCTTTAGCTAAATACTTACTTGATTTCTATTAATTGACAAGAAATTCTGGCTCACTATACCTAAATTATAATTCTAAACTGAACCTGAGGGAATAATTCCCTATCTTTAGCTTCCTCTTTTATAAAATGGACTAGATCTGAGGTTGTCAAAACTTTCCTTTTTTTAAAAGTGTTTAAAATTTTGAGTCTCATTGATATAAAAAAATGATCTTTTTAATACAAATGTTATTCGATATGATCAAATATTGCAGCATTTACATTAGACCAAATCAATAACTGGATTTAAACCTCACTTTGAAATCCAAAGTAAAAAGGATTTTATAATTATAAATGTATTTCATAAGATAAATAAATGTTTAAACAACTACATTTGATCAACAGACACTCTTTAAACTGGACACTAACAGTAAAAACAATGCTTTTATTAGTTTCCCATGATGTAATGTATTTCTTCTACTTTAGTAGCATACTACTGAGATGATCCTGATTTAAATTAACAGCCATTGGGGCCACTGTTGTGGCGTAGTAGGTAAAGACACCCGCATTCCAGCAGCATCCCAGGAGTACTGGTTTGAGATCTACCTGTTCAGCTCCAATCAGCCCCCTGGCTAAGTGCATCTGGGAAGGGTAGAAGGAAAGGTGATGGTGGCAGAAGACAGCCCTAATGCGGGGCCTCTGCACTCATGATGGGGACACAGATAAAACTCTGGGCTTTGGCCTGGCTCAGCCCCAGTTTTTGGGACCATTTGAGGAGTGAACTAGTAGATGGAAGGTTGATCACTGTCTCTGTATACCTCTTTCTCTCAAATAAACAGAAAAACTCTAAAAATTAAAAACCAGGGCCCAGCACAGTAGCCTAGCAGCTAAAATGCTTGCCTTGTATGTAACGGGATCTCATGTGAGTGCCAGTTCTAGCCCCACAGGTCGTGCTTCCCATCCAGCTCCCTGCTTGTGGCCTGGGAAAGCAGTGAAGGATGGCCCAAAGCCTTGGGACTCTGCACCCATGCAGGATACCCAGAAGAGGCTTCTGGCTCCTGCCTTCAGATTGGCTCAGCTCTAGTTGTTGCAGCTAACTGGGGAGTGAATCATCAGACGGAAGATCTTCCTTCTGTCCCTCCTCCTCTCTGTATATATAACTTTACAATGAAAATAAACTAAATCTTTAAAAAAAAAAAACCAGTTTCTAATGGTAACATGTTTTCCACATCTGCTTTATGCAATGATAATATTTACAGCTGCACACACAAATAATTCAACAGCCCAAGATTTTTAAATGGCTCTCCAATTTGTTAAAACTTAAAACAATGTAATTAAGTATTCATGTGTGAGCTTAGTTTTTAACTGAAATTCACTTAAACACTAAAGGAAAATCAAATGTTTACACAATCCAATGACTGCTTAATAATATCTAAAGTTTTAAAAACATACTTCAGCCTTATTCATATACTTTCTATTATATTGGAAATTATAATGAAAGATGTGCCAAGTTCTTTTTATAGCAATCCTACAAAGGAAGGAAAAATTTTACCAATGGCTACTCACAAACATACATAAGAATTAATATTAGTTAATACTAAGAATACTATTATACTTACTCAACCTTACTAAGAACCAATTTGGTAACAGCAGGTCACAGCAAGTATCATAAAATATTTAGTCAGTAACAATGCTGACTTTAACATAGAAATTTGTAACTCTCCATCTCTAAGCTCAAGAAGTTAACAATCTTGTAAGGATATATTAACAAATATATAATCAAGTGTGTTTCCTCAGTGCCCACTTAAGGCAAAGACAAAGTTAGAATAATGAAAATAAACTTCTGCAGGACATTGAGTAGTACTGTGATGCAAAATGTTTACACTGCCAGGCTGACACCTTAGGAAGATCCTTTCAAGGAGAACCAGCCAGGATACAAGCAATCTCACTACTGAAACAAGAAAGCATGCTTGCCAAGAAGTATGTTATCTGAAAGCCCTTATTGACACTCAAGTGTGGTTCAACCAAGCATTTGGAAATCAAGGCACTACACCAAGTTTCCACCACATTATAGTAAACAAATCATTGAAACAATAAAGTGAGAATCTACAGATAAGACATACAAATAAAGTTACGGTAGCAGGAGGTAAATGAAGTCTAAAATATAATACAGAAACTAAGAAAACAGGTAATCACACATACTTTTACACTCGCCAGTTACATACAGATCAACTCCTTACACATAATAACCAATTAATTAACAGTGGTTCCTAACATGTAGCTCAAAATTAAATTTAATTTAATGTACAACACTTTAAAAAAAAAGCAACCAATGACTAGATTAGTAAATGCAACTAACAAAGGACCAGATCTACTCAGGCTAGCTTCTTCCTTCTTGAACAGATCCTTTCCAGAACTGGCTGCTTCTTGAAGCACACCAAGTGCATCAGACGTGGAGCAGAATGGAGTGGGGGTGGAGCAGGGCTTGCTATTTCATAGTTTTCTGACCAATGAACTAGGTAAGTTCTCAATTTAAAAATGACAAGAGACATACTGAATACGAGTAATATGACCACTTTAAGTAAAAAATGAATCCTACCTTTCCAGGGTCATCCTTGGATCGAGGCACTTTAAGGAAACACTTATTCAGTGACAGATTATGTCTTATTGAATTCTGAAATTAAACAAGAAAAGCAATAGAGTTAATGGAATCCCAAAATAACAAAAACCATCTTGTTTAAAAACAGAATCGGAAGCCTAAATATCTTCACACTGCAATACAGTTATAAACAAAATAATTTCTTAAAATAAGCTAACTTGAAACTTTCGACTTGCAAATTATAAATGATGCAGAGACAATTTCTAGTGAATTCCATAATTACATGTAACAGGCTTTCAAAAGGTTCATATAATATGAATACTATGAAAATAAAACACAACTCCTCCCACCCTGCCTAAAATTTGAAAGAGTTACAGAGACAGAGGGAGAAACAGTTCTTTCTTTTGGTTCACTTCCCAGATGGTTGCAACAGCTGAAGCTGGGTCAGCCAAAGTCAAAACCCAGGAGCTTGATCCAGGTATATCACATTGGAGAAGGCGCCCAAACACTTGGAACATCCTCTACTGCTTTTCTCAGGCCATTAGCAAGCAGCAGGATCAGAAGTAGAGTAGCCAGAACACAAACCAGCACTCACGTGGGATGCTGGCATTAGCACGTGGAGGACACAGTGATGAGCCACAGCACCAGCCTCCAGACTGACTTATTTTTATTTGATAGATAGAGAGGAAGAAAGAGAGCTGGTGACTCCCCAAATAGCCACAATCACTGAAGTCAGGTTGGTCGGGTCCAAAGCCAGGAGCCTCCTCTGGATCGCCCACGTGGTTGCAGGGGACAAACACTTGAGCCATCCTCCACTGCTTAGCCAATCCATAAGCAGAGAGGTGGATAGGAAATGGAACAGCTAGGATTTGAACTGGAGCCAACATGAAATGCAGGTGCCAAAGGAAGAGGATTAGCCTGCAAAACCATCACTTGCCTGTGTTTTGTAACAGTCTTAAAGTTCAGAAGGCCAAAGTCAGTCTCACCGGGTTAAAACCAAGGTGTCAACATGGCAGTAATCCACTAAGAGGATCTAAATAAGAAATCTTACCCTTATCTTTTAGTTTCACATTTCCACAAACTCTCTGACATACTCTCATATAAATTTTAACATGTTAACTATGAAAGAAGATATCTTTAGTGTAATGTTAAATACTAAACATCAATACATATTATGGCTTTGTTTGTGTTCTTGAAATAAGAGTGTTAAAAGAAATTACTATATGAAGAATTATAGGTACTAACTATAATTTTTTTTTGCTTTTCTGCAAGATCCAAATGATCCACAGGTGCATATACTGTCACTTTTTAATTTTTCTGCTATATTAAGAAAGCTACCTACAAGCCAGTTAGGGTCTCACTGTAATCTGTAAGAAAGAAGACCAAACAGGAAGATAGTGGTTACAGAAGGCTCAGGAGAACATCTACGTTCCTAAGATATCAGCAAAGAATACCTAACATGGATGGCAGGACACACCCTTGCAGACTTAGACAGACTATAAAATGGACAATCTACTCATAAATAAATGGGACTGTGCCATAATTCACATGGAAAATATCTTAAAATAAATTCTTCTGATTCAAATATGGCAAAATCCATCCCCAAATAATTGTTTATCCCTCCAATTCAGGTATTTAATAGAGAGGGGATTCAACTGCATTTAATTTTATTATTATTATTATTATTATTATTTTTACTTTTTGCTTGAAAAATACATCTTTTAAACTAAAACTTCGGAAGCAGATAAAGCAGCTTAGGAGCTTTTGTTGGGACACCTGCATCGCATATCAGAACACATGAGTTCTTGAGTCTCAGCTGAGACTGAGTCAGGTTAAAGCCAAGATCTGGGAACTTCGTTCAGCCTCCCTTGTTGCAAGCAGGGACTCAAGCACTTGAGCCATCCTCTGCTTTTCCCATCTCTTTCTAGTTTCATGCTTATACACACCGTGGGGCAGGCATCAGGTATGAACTTGGGTCCATGCCACCCACATAGATCTAGATTGAGTTCTACCTCCTGCCTTTGGCCTGGCTCAGCTTGATATTGTGGGCATGCTCTGGTTATGTACCTTTGTTTTTCAAAAATAAATAAACAAAAGCGAAAATACAGAAGTCAAACAAGAATGTTTATTCTAACACTTCCCTCTCAGAGAAGTAATATTCAGATTTTAAAGGTTAAAAAAAAATGCCAATAGAAGCACCAAGGGTCTTATGCCACTATCAGTAACACCTTTGCAAAGCAGGGGGAAGGGGTCCACTGATGACCTTTGGCATAAGCAAGCAATGCATGATTTCATGTCCTGTTGACCTGCAATTCATCAGGATCTCCTATCAAATGGACCAGAGCCCAGTGACATGTGTCCTGGCTGTGGCCCACATGTTGCATGTTAGGCCACCTCCTGTGCAAAGGAGAGAAATATACCCAGATATGCAAGAAAGGTAAGTCAGCCAACTCCTGTGAATCAAGGACCTAAACTGTCTCTTCAGAAGGCAAAAAATAAGCAAAGCCTTTGCTTTTGTCATTTCAAGGCTGCTGCATTTTAAGACAGACATCCTCTTTTCCTATCTCTTCTCTTGATCCTCTCTGGGAGTTGCTACCGGTAGAACTCCTTTGTGAGTGTTACAAATATAATATTGCAAGTTATCAGTAAAAGTAACATGCACCTAGTTTTGAGACCCAATACATTAGGTAATCAGGCCTATAGGTCTGGTCAACTTCTAAGGAAGTATTCAAGTCTGTGGACACACACTCTATCTAAAATAAGTCATGCACAAACAACAGGTCTTAGAATATACATTTATAGCACAAAGAGTAACTTATAATGTGATTAATAGAATATGCCACCTCTACTGTAACAGTAGCACATTCACTGAAAGGGACACTACCAGCCTTTAGCATTAAGCAAGATGATTGTACACGCTGTGCAGTGGCAATCTATTATCACCCAGTATTTGGGAAATAATAAAATACAACTGTCCCTTCTTAAAGAGCACCTGCAACTTGCTTCTTTCCAATTTTGTACATACGAACTGATAACTAAAGGACTGAGTGGATGACACTCAAGTACTTCGGCACTGTCATCCCTAAGGGAGATCTGGATGGGATAACAGCTTCTGGTTCTGTCTTAGCCCAGACCTGGAAATTCTGACCAATTGGGGAGTGAATTAGCAGCTGGAAACCTAAAATTCTCTGTCTCTCTGTAATTGACCTTCAAATAAATAAGTCTTCAATTAAAAACAAAATAAATACATAATAAAGAACATTTGAAGATAAAATGAAATAAAAAAGTGAATCCAAAACAAAAACTAAACAAACCTAAGACCCAGGGCACAGTAGCCTAGCGGCTAAAGTACTCGCCTTGGATGCTCCAGGATCCCATATGGGCACCAGTAATAATCCCAGGTGCTCTGCTTCCCCATCCAGCTCCCTGCTTGTGGCCTGGGAAAGCAGTCAAGGATGGTCCAAAGCCTTGGGACCCTGCACCCATGTGGGAGACCCAGAAGAGGCTCCTGGTTTCAGACTGGCTCAGCAACGGCCGCTGCAGTCACTTTGAGAATGAATCAATGGGTGGAAGACCCTTCTCTCTGTCTCTCCCTCTCTCTGTATATCTGACTTGACAATAAAATTAAATAAATCTTTATAATAAAAAAGACCTAAAAAAGGTAAGAGCCACCAGACAACTTCAATTTCAAAGGAAACAATCGATAGGGTAAGAAGAACACCAACAGAATGGGAGAGAATGTTTTCATCTGATAAAATATTTAGACTACCAAAGGGTATTTGGTACAACAGTTAGAATGCCAATTGAGATGTCCACATCCCATACTGGAGTTCTAGGTTCAGGTCTTGTTATTTTTCTCAATTCCAATTTATGATAATATATACCCTCAGAGGCAACTGCCTGGGTTCATTTCACACATGTGGGAGATTCAGATTACATTCCAAACCCCTGACTTCAGCCTGGCTCCTGCCCCCACTGCTTGGGACATTTGGGGAATAAATCTGTGTCACAAAAAAAAAGTGGGAGACTCAACCAACTGGGAGACTCAGAGGAGGCTCCAGGATCCTTGCTTCAAATCAGCGCAGCTCCAGCCATTGTGGTCACTTAGGGAGTGAATCATCAGACTGAAGATCTTCCTCTCTGTCTCTCCTCTCTGTATATCTGAGTTTGCAATAAAAATAAATACACCTTTTTAAAAAATAGTATAGTTCCTTGAAAAATAATAAATAAATAAATAGGATCCAGCTATCCCACTTCAGGAGATGAAATTAAGATAGCCCTCTGAGTGAGCCAGAGGACAGCAACGACGTGATACCTGCACCTAGCCAACCAGTGGGTGGCATGGGCTCACAGGGGGCTCAGGATGTGGACTTGCAGGAGGAAGCTATAGGCAAAGAGCTGGCAGTGCATGTGGGGACCTGGGAGTTTGCATTAGGCAAGTAGAGCAAACCTGGGGATTTCCACATGTGCTTGGTCCTGGAAGAGATGAAGAGAGGGAGGAGAGAGATCCAGGTCAGCATGTTGCCGAGGTGTGCTGCTAGTCCAGGCCTGGAGAACTTCAATGGCCTTGGATCTTGGGTGTGGGGAAGGGCAAGGCACCAGGACAGCACATGGGCCAGGAGCTTGGGACTTCGGTGGGTGGGCAGCGCACTGGACCAGCACACCTCCCACTGGGCTTCCAAAGGCTGGGCTCAAGAACCCATGCGCTACTGGGCACATGCATTGTGGACTGATTAGGGAAAAGGGCAAGAGGACATATGGGAGGGAAGGCCTCTCTGGGAGTGTGCTACAGGTGAGGAGTGACTCCTCAGAGATTCCCAATAACAAGGCCACCGTACTTACAGGTAAGTCAGGGAATTGAGACATGGCAGTGTGGAGGGAAGAGGTTGGAGGACCTTTTATAAGACAGACTGATGCACCAGCCCACATGGGTAGACTTGAGCTGGGCTTGTTAGCATGGAGCATTGCTGACCACAACACACCAACCCACACAAAAGCTAGGCTGGGGGTCTGTCTGGCAGGGCTGGTTCCTAGTACTTGAAAGTGAGTGTTGGGATAAGGGACGGGTAATATTAGGCTGGGCCATGACACTACCCAGCACAAGAGAGAACCAGGACCAGGGGTACAGTCTGTGGAGGATATGTGGGCCTAACACTATGGAATTACAAGTCCCACTAGTTAGCTTAAGAGTTCAGGAAAGTGATGAGCTGAGCCATAACCATAAACCTGCCAACACTCACAGGTACTGGGGCTGGGAACAAGTTAGGCAAGTCTAGGCTGCAGCACCTACATGCACACCCTAAAACAGGACGTGGGCCAGGTCAAGCTGCAACATCCACCAGCTCATACAAAAGCTGGGACACAGCAGGCAGGCTATGCTAGATAAGGGCCTAGCACCCGTTGGCAGATATGAGATCTATGTCTGGGAGTGAACCTGGTGGGAAAACTTGGGCAACTCTTCTGGTGGGCCATAGCTCCTGCTAGTTCAGGCCTGGGTTTTGGGCAGGCTGGCAAGTAGTTCCACCCATTGGTAAGTGTGTGCATTGGTCTTGGAAGGGGGCAGACTGGGTAAGGTTGTCATGCCGGGCTAGGGTATCACACCTACTGGTCTGTATGACCCAGGGAAGGGAGCAGACTGAGCAGGACCATGTTCCAGCACCTGCCAGAAGAGTTGGAACTGGGAGCTGGCTCCAGCATCCAAAGGCAAAGGCCAATACAGGTGAGGGGCTATGCCAAGCTGGGTCAAAATAACTACCAGCATGTGAAAGATCTGTGGCTGGAGACAGGTCTGGTTGGGGAGCTAAAGGAATGCCCCAGCTGGGTGGTGGTTCCCACTGGTGAGCACGAGGGCTGGAGTGAATGCTGTGATCTGGTGTGGACATAGCATAGTGCCCCTCAGCATGGGTGTGGATTGGGTCTGAGGTGTGCCAGACTGGGCTCAACTCCAACACCCACTGGTGCTGGTGAGAACCAGGGTAGATATAGGACAGGCTGGGTGAGGCTTCTGTCCCTGTTGAGCCACGTGTGAGCTGCGTTGGATGTGGACCTGGCTTCGCTGGGTTGTAGTATCCAACAGTAAGAACGGGAATGGGTGTGGACTGGTCAGGAAAGGCCACTGTTCTTGTTAGGACAGGAGGTGGACTAGGGATGGACCATGGACCCACTGAAGTGCACAAGATCTGGCATTTGGGAGAGGTTCTGTTGGAGGAGCCAGGGGAACGCCTCTATCAGGACTCATCCCTGCAGGTGAGCACAAGGACTAAGGCAGGGGGCAGCCCAGACCAGACCAGGTTATGGTACCCACCGGTACACATTTGGCTCAGGTCTGGGGGCAAGCCAGGCTGGACCAGTTCATATCATCCACTGGTAGAACCAGCATGGGATGTGGGACAAGCCAGGTCAGGCCACAATACCAGCCAGTTCGCATTAGGACCAGTCTGGGGGCTGGCTGGCCTGGGCTAGACTGTGTAGTACCTACCAGCATGAGCTGGAACTGAGGCTGATCTGGGCTGGGACAGGCTACAGCACCCACTGGCAAATGCCAAGGTGAAGCCATGCCAGACTGGGCCACAAAACACAACTATCACACGTGAGACCCAATAGGAAGGAGTACAAGCACAGGAGTACGGCTGAGGCAGATGCCCTGCTGGGCTACTACTCCTACTGGTGAGCCTAAGAGCTGGGATCATGGGGCAGACCAGGCAGGGCCAGGCTACAACACCTGTTGGCCTGCATGTCAGATGGACTAGGAAGAAATCCATGCTGGGCTGAGTGTACCCACTGGTGCATTCATAGGCGAGAGTGGGTTGTGGGTTGGTTGGGCTCTGACACAGCACCATCTGACAGGTACCGGGACTAGGGGCAAAATCTGCCAAGCAAAATTGCAAAATCACCTAGAGTACAAAATCTGGTGGTGGGAGCGGGTCCATTAGGGAAATTGTAGGCACCTCTCTCTTGGCCTGCCACTCCCATTGGTGACCATGAGAATCAGGGCAGTGGGCAGGCCTGGCTAGACAGAGAGTGGCACCCACTGGCATGAGTGTGGGCTGGAGAGTGGGGTTGGTTGGGCTGAACTAGGCTTCAATCCCCATTGACATGTACAGGAAATGAATGGGATGTGGGACAGACTGGATCCATGTATAGCCAGTCTGCTACACGTACTGGCAAGCACGAGAACCAGGGCTGGGGAGATTATTGTGGGTCGCTCCAACTAGGCTGCAGCTCCTGTTGGTATTTGTGAAGGCCAAGCATGTGGTAGGCAGGGTCGGGCTGGGCCACAGCATCCATTGGTTTACATAGGCGACAGGGCTGGAGACAGAACTGACCCAGCAACTGCAACCACCAGTGTGCATAGGCTGATGTGGGTGATGGACTGAACCGGACCCTGTACTGACAAGCACACAGGAATCAGGTCTGGAATCACTTCAGACAAGGTTTCTATGGGGAATTCCACAACTGATCCACTGGACTCAGAACTCCAACTGTGGGGAAAATCACAGCATCTGTGGTCTGACTGTGGAGTGCAAGTGTCAGAACTCGGTCTCCTTAGTGGCTTACACAGAGCAGTAGACAGCATGCCCAGGTGCCCATGGAGGATATAGCAGTCCATTGGCGCCTGCAGAGGACACCTGGTACCATAATACAGGAAGGAGGGCAGATCAGATTGGTTAACTACCTCAGCCAAGCACTGGCAGTGAGTATCTGGACAAATGGAGTCTCTAAGGGGAATTATGTCAGCCAGGGGACCCTGAGAGTATTTCCTCATTCTTGGAGTGGCAAGACTGACAGCATTTCAAAATTATCAAAATCACTTGAGCAGAATCCTTGGGTGCATGCTGCATGCACATTGGGGAGCCTGGAATGACATGGGTGGCCGTTTGCCATCCCCAGGTACTTGTGCAGTTTGAAGGCTGAGTGCAACTCCCCCCCCCCATCTGCCCCCTTCTCCCAGACACATGAAGAAGAAAAAATGTGGAAACACTGATCTCACCCACTTTCCCCTAATTCTTGACCCTTCCCACCCTGTTCAAAAGTGTAAGCCATCATCAAAATAAGATTTTTATATATAGTAAAAAAAGCTATTGGAAGGGCAAGACACAATAGCCTAGTAGCTAAATTCTTGCCTTGCACCTGCTGGGATCCCATGTCTGGAGCATGTGCTCCAGATCCGGTCCCGGATGCTTCACTTCCGATCCAGTTCCCTGCTTGTGGCCTGGGAAAGCAGTCGAGGACGGCCCAAAGCCTTGATATCCCACACTCAAATGGGAAAGCCAGAGGTTTCTGGCTTCAGATTGGCTCAA
The DNA here is from genome assembly GCF_017591425.1 of Ochotona curzoniae. NCBI lineage: Eukaryota > Metazoa > Chordata > Mammalia > Lagomorpha > Ochotonidae > Ochotona > Ochotona curzoniae. The sequence continues at coordinate 11,557,131 of NW_024465451.1, forward strand.
CTTCAGCCATTGTGGCCAGTTTTGTGGAGTGAACCAGCAGATGAAAAATCTTTCTTTCTTTCTATCACTTTTTCTGTCTGTAAATCTACCTTTCCAAGAAAAAATAATTTTTTTAAAAGGAGTTATGCAAAGTTTCATACATCCATTTCTTTTGAAATGAAGATCGGGAGGTCTTTCTATTATGTCAAAGAACAAAGTCATTTCTCTTCACTTATTAATACTTTTCTTTCTTTTTTCTTTTTGTTTCTAAGCCATGTATCTTTCAGTTGGAACTGCATCACTACATTTAAATCAATTTCAGACCATGATATGGGCTGGTTAGCAGTAAGAATAAGCTTGGCACTCTAAAGTGGGCCTAAATTTTTCTAGGAGCTGAGCTCAGGTCAATGAGAAACAGTCAAACTTCACAGACTATTCCCTAAAAGGTCTCATCTTTCATAAATTCCTAAGATCTCTCATAGGAACCTGCATAAACAAATGTTCCTTAAGAAGCCTTAAAAATAGGGGAAGGGATTTGGCCTAGCAAATAATCCTCCCTCAGAGTACCTAAATTCAGAACCGTACTCCGGCTCCTGTTTCTAGCTTCCTGCTAATTTGGACCCCAGGAGTAGCACTGAAAGCAACCCTCATGGCAGATCTTCACTGAGCTCTGGATTTTGACTGCAGTCAAGAGAAGGCAATGTAATGGACATGCTGGGAGTGATCAGTACGTTCTCTCAATTGCTTTTTTCTGCTTCTCAAATAAATCATTAAGAATGCAAAAACAGCAAATTCACATTCTTAAAAATACCTTGCCACACTATTGGTTATTTTCAAAAGGCATGAATACGTTTCAAAAACCTACCTACACCACAAGGTTTACAGCAGCACTGTTCTCCAACAGTCAAAATATATAATCAATCCGGGAAGGGGTGGAGCTTGAACCTGGGGAGGTAGTCTTCCAGCCTCCGCATGGGGGCTGGAAGGCCCAGGGACAAGTAGCGTCCCATGCCTGGATCGCACACAGCCGCTACCAGTAAACTCCCTTCAGGACTAAGGAGAGGAGCTATTTCTGGTTCTTACTTGGCTCCAACTTCAGGTCCCCACCCTCTCTGCAATGACCATGAGGGACGCTCCAGAGCCCCCCCCCCCCAACACACACACACACACTCACAAATTGGAATGGATAGGCAGAGAACAACAAGGAAGGCTTGGTCAGCATGGACTCACACACACCTTACTAGGTAGGACACAGGGATTAAGTACTCCTCACCAAGGTATGGAAGATTTCTCTGCACACCGTTCCTAAAACTGTTTCGCACCTCAATTGTTGAAATGTCATTGAAGTTGTCAGGAAGTTGTTAAGACCATGCATCCAATTTTGACAAATTGGTTGCTCAATACTTTGTCAATTTATCCCTTAACATTATATATTGTTGCTGATGTTATGTTGAGGCTTTTAATTGACCGGGATTCTACTCTGTTGGCTCTGCCTTCGGACCGGGAAGGGTCTCCCCAAGAAGCCGCTGAACTTGACCGGACAATGAGATGCTGGACTCTATGCTTGGTGTATGCTTGCAATGAAGGAATCTCAACTAAACCTGAACTGTGTTTGCGCAATGGGGGGGAGGAGCCCACCATGCGGGGAGGGTTGGGACAGGGATGGGGGGTATCCCAGTGCCTATATAGAACTGTGTCACATAATACAATGTAATTAAAAAATATATATAATAAAATATATATATATAATCAACCAACATGTCATCTCAAGATCAATAAAGAAAATGTAGCCTACACAGGAATATTATTTAGCTAATAAAGGATGATAGACAAACACTGTAGCAAGCAAGTTAAGCCTTCACCTGTGAGACTGGCATCCTAAGAGAGAGCTGGTTTGTTTTCTGGCTGTTCACTTCTGAGCCAGCCCACTGCTACTGCCGGTGAGAAAACAGTAGAAGACAGCCTAAATGCTTGGGTTTCGAGCACAAACTTGGGAGACCTGTTTGAAGTTCCCAGCTCCTTGATTGAACCTGGCCAGTCCCAACCTCTATGGTTGATTTGGGAGTGAATCATCAGATACAAAATATTCCTCCTTCTTCCCCATCCAACTCTGAGTTTCAAGTAAGTAAATCTCAAAATAGAGAAGAAAAAAAAATCCCAGCCTTGTGACATTTGTATCAAAAAGTTTATAACTGGGAGACATTATGTTGAATGAAATAAAATGGATATAAAAGAAGAAAACACCACATATTCTCCCTTATCCGTGAAAGTTAAAGTTCTGAAAAGGTTGCCTTGTACGTAGAGAAGTGTTTCACTGCTGGGAGTGAAGCAGCCAAAAGATGGTGGACATTCTGGCTTTGGTTAATGCCAAATCTGTGTTAATTATACCAGTATACCAGCATAGCTGCTTAATTTTCCTCCCCTTATTTTAAAGATACATGGGGAAAGCAGGGAATTCCAAGCCAGGACATGCCACTCCAGTTCCCAGCCAAAGGAGTCTGGAGACGTACTGGAGTAGCAGCAGCTGAGGGCGTGTTTGACAAGGGAGGAATGATTTCTGGGGTCTTACACAGGGCACTGCAATCACAGATAGGTAAGGGAGCTGAGATGGAGTAGTATATAGGGGGAAACCCGAAGGCATATTTGGGTCAGGCCGAGGTACCTGCCCATGTGGAAGATGTATGCTGGACTAAACAGCATCACCTGCCGCCTGCCGAACCTTTCAAAAACTGGGGCTGGGAGCCATTCCTGGCTGGGCTAGGATGCAGTACCTGCTCGGCAGTGTTGGGATAGAGGTGGGCCACATCAGGCCTGGGCAACAGCACCCACTAGTACGTAACAGAACTGGACTGGAGGCAGATCTTGTAGGGGGAGATGTGGGCTCACCTCTTTGGGATTACAGCACCCACTGGTTTAGTTGGACAGCTAGGGTGATGATGGGTGGAGCCAGGCTGGACCCATGGAACTCAACTGAAAAGAACCCACCTGCATCTAAGTCTGCTATGTCGGTGTCAGAGACTCATGCTGTTAGGTCATCTGCTGCTGCTTTTCCAGACACAGAGAGCTGGATTGGAAGCCGAGTAACAGGAATTGAAACCACCACTTAGCGGATTGCCAGTGTGACAGGCAATGTTTTTTACTTTCTGAATATACTTTAGCCAGTTTTCTCAATAGATTCCTGATTCTCATATGAAAACTATTACATTATATGTTCTGAATTGGAAGATAAGGTCTCTGTTCTCATGGAATTCACTTATTTTTATTTGATAAAATAACTAATTGCAAGTGTTGTGAAATATTTAGGATGGTAAAGTTTATTTTTCTGGGCCTAATCCTCCTCTCTGAACATCAGAAAAGTCTTCCCTGAAAAGCTGATGCTCAAACCGAGAACAAATTCAAAGTTGCGTAGATTCATTCAGGTTAAGGACAAATGACACACATACCAACTTAAGGAAAGTTTATAGAATTGAGATAGAACATTGGGGAGAGCATAAATGTAGAGTTAGGAAGCGTTATTGGAAGCTTAAGATTTTTTTTTTGTTCGTATCCTTATATAGTATAGTCACTGAAAGGTTTAAAGTGAAGGAGTAGCATAAAATGTGTGTTGCAAAGGTAAATTCCCCTCTGCATTAGGGAGGAGGAGGGTAAAGAGGAGCAAAGAGGAAACCTGGTAGAAAGCTGCTGTCCTAATTTTGACTAGACCAGTCGGTATCCTGAACTGAGGGAAGGAAGAGCAGAGATGGAGAAAAAATGGGTAGACCTAAGGTTTGCTTGGTAAGGTTTGGTTTCTTGCTTTGGGTCGTGAGGAAGCAAGAATAGTTAAAGATGTTTCACAAGTTTCAGAGTAGAGTAGTCGTCATATGCGTAAGATGTTTTAAAATGGGAAGGGAGAACTGGAAGAGGATCACATTCAGTGCACAGATTCAGGTTAGTTCTAAATTTGTTGAGTTTGAGGGATTTCAGGAGAGGTTCAACCGACATGTTAGGAACTCAGGAAAAAGATCTAGGTTAGAAATTCAGATAAATTTAACATTCACAGGTATAAGTGATATCACGGATGTCAGTGAAATTAGTTCCACAACAAATGAAAAAAAGGATGTAGGGCAGAGACTTGGAAATTCACAGCAATTAAAGGTTTGATAGATAAGACCTGCTAGAGATGTGGTCTTGCCCCATGGGGTGAGTTTGGACTTAGACATTTACGGAACAGTGTTTTGCTTTGTTTTGTTTTGTTTTCCCCCATGACTATTTGATTTGGGATTTTTTCCCCTTTATTTTCAGCTTTTTTTTCTTTAAACATGAAAACACTTTAGTTAACAATTACTAAAGTTAAATGTGTCTGTGCACACTGAATATACGTGGATTGTACTAATAAAAAGCAGTGATTGCTTCCTTCTCCCCGTCATCATTCTCTTTGGAGCCTTTGGATTGCTGTTTCCCATCCATTCATTAAATATATAATAAATTATTGTGAACTGCGGTCACTCTGTTGTGCTGTAGAGCACTGGCAATTATTTATTTATTCTCTTTATCTGTTTTGGTGCCTGTTATTCAACTTAGTCCATTTCTCTCCACCTTTTCCAGCCTCTGCTGCTTGCAATTCTATATTCAGATAGACCGTTATAAAATTTTATTTTCAACTTATTTGAAATACACAGAAACATGCAGAAATCTTCCACCTCCTGATTCACTTCCTGAAAGATCCACAATAGCCAGGACTGGGCTTGGGTGAATCCAGGAGCTAGAATTCAGTCTGGGTCTTTTGTGTGAGTGGCACAGGTTCAAGTACTTCAGCTCTATCTTTGCTGTATTCACGGGGTACAAATTAACAGAAAAAGGTTTCAGAAGTGGTGGAACTCCAAAACCAGGCATTATAGGAGAAGATGCCTGTGTCCCAGTGCTTGGCACAATGCCTGCCTTTTGACATTGATTTGTTTAAAAAAAAAATTTTTTTAAGAAACTCCCACGTGGGTCCGGCAGCGTGGCCTAGTGGCTAAAGTCCTCGCCTTGAGCACGCCGAGACCCCATATGGGCGCCGGCAGCTCCACTTCCCATCCAGCTTCCTGCTTGTGGCCTGGGAAGGCAGTTGAGGACAGCCCAAAAGCTTTGGGACCCTGCACCTGTGTGGGAGACCCAGAAGTTCCTGGATCCTGGCTTCGGATCGGCATAGCATCGGCCGTTGGGCTCACTTGGGGAGTGAGAATCATCGGACAGAAGATCTTCCTCTCTGTCTGTATATCTGACTTTCCAATAAATAAATAAATCTTAAAAACAAAAAAGAAAAAACACTCCCATGCATGAAAGAGAGCACATCATATTTATAAGTTAAAAGAAAGATCAATTTATGTATTTATTATTGGAAAGGCAGATTTGCAGAGAGGGGAGAAAGATCTTCTGTCTGTTGGTTCACTTCCCAAGTGGCTGCAGCAGCCAGAGCTGAGCCGGCCTGAAGCCAGGAGCTTCTTCCAGGTTTCCCATGCAGGTGCAGGGTCCCCAGACATTGGTCATTCTCTGCTGCTTTCTCAGGCCACAAGCAGGGGAGCAGGATGGGAAATGGAGCAGCCAGGACAGGAACTGGAGCTTCTATGGGAACCTGGCATATGTAAAGCAAGGATTTAGCTGCTGAGCCATCATGGTGGGCCATTATATTCATGTTTCTGAATTTGACTTATTTAGCTCAAAATTATGTTCTCCAATTCCAACCCTTTTAAAATGCTATAGCGTTTTTTCATTGATTTATTTGAAAGGCAGAGTTATAGAGGGAGAAAGGAAAAGAAGGGAAGGAAAGGAGAAAGAAACAGAAACAGAAATTTTTCAACAGCGTTCACTCCCTGCAATGGCAAAATATGGACCAGGCCAGAAGCCAGGAACTTTTTCAATGTCTCCCTTGTGGGCACATGAGCTAAGCACTTGAGTCAACATCTGCCTTTCCCGGGCATATTAGCAGGGAGGTGGATCGGAAGTGGAGCAGCTGGGACAGCAGAAACTGGTGCCCCATGGGATGCTGGCACCAAAGGCTGTGGTTTTACCTGCTATGCTGTAACTCCAGCCCCCAAATAGCATTTTCACGGCTAGATATTCTGTGTGGATGTTTGTGTGCACAGGGTCACACATGCATCACTCATTTTCACTATCTGTCCATCTGTTGATGGATTATCTTTGCTATTGTGCATAGTGTAGCTATAAGTATAGCAATGTAGGTGCATTTCTCTGATACATTGATTTTTTAATTTTATTTTTGATAACATTTACATAGTTGATTAGGGTGGGAAGGGTCAAGAATTAGGGGAAAGTGGGTGAGATCAGTGTTTCCACATTCTTTTTTAGACTTCATATATCTAGGGGAAGGGAGGAGGTAGGGGAAAAGCCACATCCAGCCTCCCAAAAGCCACCGTGTCCTGGGTGGGGGATGGCCACCTGATGTCATCCCAGAGTCCCCGATGTGGGGCATTCTCTAAGGGATTTGATCATATGGTTTTGATAGTTCAATGGTTCTGAAATGCTTCCGATTTCACTGCTCCCTCAGGATCCCCTGGCTGACATAATTCCCCTTAGAGACTCCATTTGTCCAGATACTCACTGCCAGTGCTTGGCTGAGGTAGTTAACCAATCTGATCTGCCCTCCTTCCTGTATTATGGTACCAGGTGTCCTCTGCAGGCGCCAATGGACTGCTATATCCTCCATGGGCACCTGGGCATGCTGTCTACTGCTCTGTGTAAGCCACTAAGGAGACCGAGTTCTGACACTTGCACTCCACAGTCAGACCACAGATGCTGTGATTTTCCCCACAGTTGGAGTTCTGAGTCCAGTGGATCAGTTGTGGAATTCCCCATAGAAACCTTGTCTGAAGTGATTCCAGACCTGATTCCTGTGTGCTTGTCAGTACAGGGTCCGGTTCAGTCCATCACCCACATCAGCCTATGCACACTGGTGGTTGCAGTTGCTGGGTCAGTTCTGTCTCCAGCCCTGTCGCCTATGTAAACCAATGGATGCTGTGGCCCAGCCCGACCCTGCCTACCACATGCTTGGCCTTCACAAATACCAACAGGAGCTGCAGCCTAGTTGGAGCGACCCACAATAATCTCCCCAGCCCTGGTTCTCGTGCTTGCCAGTACGTGTAGCAGACTGGCTATACATGGATCCAGTCTGTCCCACATCCCATTCATTTCCTGTACATGTCAATGGGGATTGAAGCCTAGTTCAGCCCAACCAACCCCACTCTCCAGCCCACACTCATGCCAGTGGGTGCCACTCTCTGTCTAGCCAGGCCTGCCCACTGCCCTCTCATAACTCTTAATTCATTTCTGAATAACAGTATTTTGAACACTTCAAATGGAGACTAATGGAAATTGGTTTCTCTTCTTTGCATAGGTCTTTGTTTTATATTGTTTCCCATTCATGCTCCTTAGATTTGTAGTTTTTCCTTTTAGAAATGAATGTTTGCAAGTTTTTTTAAAAAAATTTTACTTGAGAAATGGAGACAGAGATCTTTCTTCTGCTGATTTACTCCCGAAATGCCTGCAACAGCCAGGACTGGACCAGACTGAAGCCAGGAAACTCAAACCCCATCTGCATCCTCTATGAGGGTGGCAGAGATCCAAGTACTTGAGTCACCATCTGCTGCTTCTCAGGATGCATAATCAGGAAGCTGGTTCTGAACTGGACAAGCTGGGACTTGAGCCAGGCATGGCAAACAGAGACCCTAATTGCTGGGCCAAACATCTGCCCCTCCTTAGATTTTTTTTAAGCATAGTCATGCAATCATCAGTTCACTGTTTCTTCTTTAAGTATGGATAACCTTGGTCAAGAGAAATGAGAAGTAAATTAGAATTTATGCATCCAGCACCTGGAATAGTATGTTAAATCTTAGGGCTGTGGCTCCAGCATCCTATATGAGTAATTATTCAAGTCCCAGCTCCTCCCACTTCTTTCTTCTTATTATTCTTTTTAAGGATTTATTTATTTTTATTTGAAAGGCAAATACACAGAGAAAAGGTGAGTCAGAGAGAAAGATCCTCCATCCACTGAATCACTCCCCAAGCTGCTGCAATAGCTGGAGCTAAGCCGATTCAAAGTCAGGAACTTCTGGGTCTCTTATTCAGGTGTATGGTCCCAAAGCTTTGGCCCATCCTCTACTGTTTTCCCAGGCCACAAACAGGGAGCTGGGAGGGAAATGGAGCAGTCGAGATGGAACCAGAGCCCATACGGGATCCAAGCACATGCAAGGCGATGATTTTAGCCACTAGGTTATTGTACTGAGCCCCAGCACCTCCAGTTCTTATCCCACTCCCCATCAATGCGCCTGGAAAAGCAGTGGAAGATGGCTAAAGTCCTGTATGCTGTACCCACTTAGGAGATCTGGAAAAAAAGACTTTTGGCTCTAAACATTTTACTTATTAAAAAAAATTGAAAGGGATGAAGAAAACTACAAAGCTGAAACAAGGTGAAATAAGTAAACTCAACATTGATTCAATAACATAATCACTCAAAAAAGTCAACTGAAGAAGCTTTTGACCTGAAAACTCCTGATTATAGACGTTCATGGGATACTTTTTTAAAAATTTGTTTATTTGAAATGAAGAGGAAGGGAGAGAAGAGAAGGGGAGGGGAGTGGTGAAGAAGAGAAGAGGAGAGGGGGGAAGAGGAAAGGGAAAGAAAGGAGGGGGAGGCAAAGAGAAGAAAGGGGAGGAGAGAAAAGAGGAGACAGAGAAGACAGAAAGAGGGGTCTTCCTTTCACAGGTTTATTCCCCAAATTGCTACAATGGGAATAGTAGGGCCAGGCCTGGAAGCCTAGATCCAGGAGTTAGGACTTGTGGAACTTCTCTACTCGGCTGCAGCTCCCACTGGGGAGCACAAGAACCTTGGCTGGGGCAGGCCAGGCCAGGTAAAACTTGGCCAGGCTCATAGGACCAGCTGACATACATGGGAGCCAGGACAGCATATGGTCAATGCCCAGCTAGGCTAGGATGCAATACTCACAAGAGCTGAGTGTACAGGAAGGCCATACGAGCCTGGGCTAAATTCCCCAAATGCACACACAAGACCCAGGGTGGGTTACTGGCCTGATAAGGAACCTCTGGAGACTTTCCTGCTAGCCTGCAGCTCCCACTGGTAAGTGTGATCTAGGACAGCTGGCAGACCAGGTTGGGCAAGGCTGCAGTAACTACTGGCTTATGTGAGGACTGCTTCTGGGGGTGGACCAGATTGGGACTGGCTCTAGCACCTACTGTCTCTCGCTAGTGCCAAAAGGGGTGTGGCACAGTGGGACAAGCCAAGCAAGGCTGCAGCACCTGCTGGGTCACATGAGAGCCAGGTTTGAGGATGGGCCAGGCTATGATAGGCCATAGCACCCACAAGTGAGAGCCACAATGGGTGCAGACCAGATTGGCTAACCTGCAGAATTCCCAGGTAGTGCCAGAACTGGGGGCTGGCCAGGCTAAGTTTGAATTCAACACCTGCCAGGTCACATGAGTGCTGGAGTGGGTCAGGCTGGGTTGAGCTACTGCCTTTGTCAGTAAGAGCTGGAACTGGGGGTTGGCCAGCCTGAACCAGGCTATAGTACCTGCTGCTGAATGCCAAGACTGGGGGCAGGCCATCTCAGACTGGGCTACTGCACTCACTGGCACACACTAGACCCAGGGCTGGGAGCAGGTTTGATGGGGTAACTTTGGGGACTCCCTTACTGGACCACTGTTTTCACTGATCAGCATGAAAGCTGGGACTGGGGGAGGCCTGGCTGGGCTGGGCTAGCCTGCTGCACCCCTAGAAACACACAAGAGACAGAATGGAATGGATGTAAGTCAGCCAAGTCATATCAGGATGGACCATGGTACCCTCTAGGTTTGGGCAAGATTTGGGGTAGCAGCATTCCTATGAACTATGGGCACACTCCTGCAAAGCTATATCTATTGTTGGTGAGCACAAGAACCAGAGCTGGGCACCAGCCAAGCTGGACAAGGCAGTGGCACCTGTTGGCATACATGAGAGCCAGTTTCTGGAGCAGATTGGGTTGAGCTGAGCCACCCATACATATGGGTATGCACAAGAGCTGGATTGTGGGCTGGGCCTAGGTAGGCTGCAGCAGAGGCTAGTGTGTACAAAAATGGGGACTAGAGGTGGTCCTGGTGGTCACCCTGTCTAAGCCATGGTACCAAATGGTATACAGCCTGTGACAGGCTGGCTGGACTGGACCATAGCACCCAGAGGTTTACGTGAGACAGGGATGGGGAAGTCTGACCAGGCAGTTGAAACCACCAGTATGTGCACTGGCTGCGTGCAGGTGATAGATGACACCTGATCCTGAACTGGCTGGCACAGAGAAGAATCAAATCTGAGGTCACCCAGGAAAGGTTTTTGGGGGACTCCTGACTGAACCACCAGCCATAGGGAAAGTCACAGGATGGAGTGCACAAATCAGAACTTGGCCTCCTCAGTTTTTGATGCCTGTGCAGTGGATAGCATGTGTGGATGCACACAGGGAACATGAGAGCCAACTCATCTAGACCAGCAAGGGACATCAGCTGCCCCATTAGATGATAGAAAGTAGAATAGTTTGAACCATTCTGCTGGCCAAGCTTTGTAGCATGTTTCTGGGTTTGTGGATGCACTAAGGTAGACTTTGTCAGTCAGTAGACCTTGGAAAGATTTTCTCAACTCTGGAGCAATGACATGAACAACTGCCAGAACTATCAACACCACTCAAGTAAAACCTCAGAACACTTTTCCCCAAATAGCAGTCTCTAGGGAATCATCAGTGGATCATCCCACAATCCCGGGTGCTGATGTGGTTTGGCAGGAAGGAGCGGCTGTATTCCCGTTCTTCTGCAGACATGAGAGCCAGACAGGATGTGAGAAAAACAAAACACTGAAACATGTGCTCTACCCACCTTCTTTCATACCTCAGAGACCCACACAGGCATCCCTCTCAACTATGTAAACAACATTAAAAAGAAAATAAAATACAGAATGTGTATGCCAGTTTTCTGAAACAGTGTTCTGTCAAACCTGGTCAATTTTAAGAATGATATACTACACTAACTTAAATGATTTGAGCCTATTTTAAAATTTATGTAAAATAAACACCATTTCATTTAATAAATATAGGTCACCTCTTATTTCCCTCAACAATTTTCTAATGATACCCTCTTTCCTTGCACTCTCACAGCTTATTCTCTGTACCATTATCTTTAAAGCCCTATCACATTACTCAAACTTTCATTTTCAACTCTACCTCCCTTAATTTTCATATATAATTTCTTACATGATAGGAATTTATGTGGCTTATATGCAGTAGGTGTGCCCAATTCCTCAACTATTCATAGCACAGCACGCTGTATTTCTCCATTAACTAGTTTTTTAGATAGCAACATAACCACCTGCTTATAGTGTATCTTCCTCACCCAACAAAGGTTATAAGCTCCCTTAGGATTCTGTGCGAACCTTCTTAATAATGCTGAAGGCTAACAATCATTTCACAAGTTCAGACAACGGCAGCCCCAAACTGAGTCAGAGGGACAGCAGGAGTGCAGAGACCGCAGACCTCATGCAGATTCCTGATGCAGAGTCAACTCCAATGGCATATGCAAGTACATGCTGATTTAAGTCCATTTGGCACCGCCCTCCAGGAACCTCAGTTGATGCGAGCATGGAGATCAAATCATATTCAGGTGCAAGTGGGCCAAGAATCACAAAAACTATACAAAAAAGTGTTAGGCAAGCTGCAGAGAAAGGCCATGGCTGTGGGCTCCTGGATGGCAGGCCCATCTCTCATCAGAGCCTGAATAGGAAGAGCCACAGATTGCTACTCTGTAGACTACAGCTGTTTGTGGCACTTTTTCAACTTTGAAGTTCAAAGCCAAGTAACCCAACTATGAGTTCACCTGAACCCCTGAGCTAAATGGTGACAAGTAACGAGAACACAGCCGTTCCTTTATTAAGTTTACACCATTTTTGCTTTCCTGTTCTATGTCATCTGTCTGACATAAATAGTTTATAACCAATGATATAGACCCATGAAACCCTGATTGATTAAGTCACTAAATCAAATTTCGATCATTTCAACTCCATAGATACTATGCTTCAGCACTGAACAATCAAAATCTATCAAACCAGATTTATCAAATCCTGACAAAAGGTATCTATAATGCCCAGTGGAAAAGCCAGAAAACAGCTTAAACAAAATCACTACTATTTACTAAAAATAATGCTATGCTTCACAGGTCAAATTTTATGTCTCTTCTACTGAAATATTCTGTACAATCATTTCTCACACTAAATCAGTCAGGACAGAGTAGCTAAGAACATGAGCACTGAAATTACCAAGTCTGTGCCAATTTTTCCCCCTTTTTAAACATTTTGTTTACGTGGGCCTGGTGTGATAGCATAGCAGTTAAAGTCCTAGCCCTGAATGCACCAGGATCCCAAATGGGCACCAGTTCTAATCCGGGCGGCTCCACTTCCCATCAGCTCCCTGCTTGTGGCCAGGAAAGCAGTCAAGGATGGCCCTGCACCCATGTGGGAGACCCAGAAGAGGATCCTGGCTTTGGATTGGCTCGGCTCCACTTGGGGCCACTTGCGGAGTGAATCATTGGATGGAAGGTCTTCCTCTCTGTCTCTTCTCCTCTGTGTATATCTGCCTTTCCAATAAACATAAATCTTTAAATTTTAAAAGTTTACTTTTTAAAAAGTCTTCCCCTGCAGAAAAGGTAGGGGAAGGGTGAGAAGAGAAGAACCCTCTATTTATCACTTCAGTCCCCAGATGGTTGCAATTGCCAGTGCTGGGGTGATCTGAAGCCAGGAGCATCTTTCTTGTGTCCCTCATGGGTAAATACATCCTCCACTGCTTCCCCAGGACCTAGACTAGAAATGGAGTGGTCAAGTTTCAAATTACCATCTAGATGGGATGCTAACAGAAGCTTTACTGGCTATGCCACAATGCAGGCCCCAGTCCTATAATCAATTCTTGATTCTACCGTTCTTTAGCCGAGAATGTCTGGCAAGTTGCTTAACTTTTGTGGGCTTCAGTATTCTTGCCTTAAAGTTCTGGCTTAACAATATTATCTTATTAATAAAGCTGCTGTGTGGTCTAAAGCAAGAATATAAAGTACTTAGTATAATGTCTGGCACAGAGAAAATAATCAAAGCAACTCTTACCTGACTACAGAAGCAAAACCTAATGAAACAAGAACTCTGAACAAAATTTTGAGTTCTGCAACACTGCCATTAATAAAGCATATGAGAAAAGAAGTAATATATGAGTTTAAAAAAGGTGGCAACGCCAACTGGAAAAGGGAAAAACAAAGTCCAATAGGGAAACAGATGCAAAGAATTCCAAGTGTTTAGTTTGGCCAGGGGCTTGAAAGGATAAAAGAATGAGCATGTAAGAATAAAGAAGCAAAAAAGTAAATATTTTTAGGAGAAAAAAAGGCAAAATGGGCTAGTATTGTGGAGCAGAAGGTTGCACTGCTGCTGTGATGCTGCACTGACTGAAGTCCAGCTAATGCTCCTGGGGAAGCAGCAGAAGACAGCTCAGATATATAGGTCCCTGTTCCATATGTGGGAAACCTGGATGGAGTTCTAGTCTTCTTGCTTTGGTCTGGTCCAGCCCTGGTAGTTGCAGCCATCAGGGGAGTAAACCAACAGATGTAAAACCTGTTTTTCCTTCTATCTCTAATTCTAGCTTTTAAACAAACATATATAAATGAAAGGCTAGGACCAATATTTACATTTTCACTCAAACTGCATTTACTGAAGCTCACTTACAAAATAGAACAACAGTGTGTGGAAAATGGAAGAGTAGAAAAAATTCAATGAGGCACAGTCCACTCCCTTGAAATGATTATCTGGCATAGTGCACAGCACACCACCAGCACCAAATGGTAAGTCGGCAAATGCCTAATAAATTTAGTTAAGTGAAAAAAACAAAACACAGCAAGTGTTGAGAAGACAGGCTTAAGAGAAACTATTTCTGATAGGGATGATACTCTGCCAGCTCTACCTTCAGACCAGAGATGGTCTCCCCAACAAGCCGTTGAATTTGTCTAGTCAATAAGATGCTGGACTCTATGCTTGGTATATGCTTGCAATGAAAGAATCTCATGCGAACTTGAACTTGGGTAATGCAACAAGATGGAGGAATCCACCACGGGGGCAGGGTTTGGGGAGGAGTGCAGGGAATCCCAGCACCTATACAACTGTGTCACATAATGCAATGTAATAAAAAAAAGAGAGAGAGAGAGAAACTATTTCATGGTAGACTTAATCCTTTCTCTTCTTCCAAAAGTGGACACATGGAGCACACTACTAGGTAATTCCTATGTCAGAAAATGTACTTAATATAGCAACAAACAAAAAGTAAATTCAATTATTTGTTGTATAACTTAGTAGTTAACATCATGGGGCTCTTTCAAAAAGTGGTTGATCCCAGGGATGAGGTAATGAAGGTACAGGAATCCTGAATGTGTCTTCTGGTGCCAAAAAGTAATAAAATGCCAAACAAAAGGATAGAGCCAACCAAGAGGAAATCATAATAGCCAAAGAGGTGACAATCTGAATGACAACGACAGCACAAAGAACCAAATAAATGTTACCCACAAGTATGAACAGATACAAATGACTGAATAAAAGAGAACAAAGGATATCAATGAAGAAATATAGAAGAAATTAAGAAAAAGAACTATCAGAAAACAACAAAAATTGCAACAATTATAACCTACCAATGAATATAAAATAGGCCAAAGTTTAAGAAGAAACACAGTATATGTTCCCACAAAGTATCTTCCCAAAATTTGCTATTTACACAGTGACATTAATTTTATATTAGAGAAATTGTACAGATATCATTCTAAATTTTTAAAAAGTTAATATTACCAAGAATAAGAAACACTGACATCATGATGTGACATGTAGAGAAGGGCACCTCACCTCTGTATTATTCTTCACCAAAAATGCATTCCCCAATCGACTGAGAAGAAAATATCAAATTCTGATCAAATTTCTGAGGGAAATTCTACAAAATATGATTAATACTCTTCTAAAGTGCCATGGTCATAAAAGTAAAGATTAAGGAACCTACAGATTGGAGGCAATAGAACAACCAAATGTAGCTGGAGATTCTGGATTGCCTCTCAGAACACAAAAGAACACCTGTAGAAAAACTGACCAAACATAATTTTTTTTCTTAGTTAACAGTACTGTCTGGTCAACAATATTGTACAAAAAATTATTTCTTATTTTTTAATAACTGCTAACTATGGTTATACAAACTGTTAGCACTAGAGGAAGCTGATGAAGCATATAAAGGAATATCAGGAAGCTTTACAAATTATGCAATAAAAAGATTAAGTTTTTTTTAACCTATACAAGTTTTTGTAACATTTTCTACTGAACTTTTTGAAGATTCCTATTTATGGGAATCTTATTATGTCCTACTTTTGTTAACTCTTGCACAAAGTAAAATTCTTTCAAAGGGTTTTCAAAAAAAAAAAGAGAGAAAAACTTAGATGATAAATACAGAAATAGCTGCAATACTATGTTGCTATTTTTAAAATTCAGACACACTATCAATCTGCCTGATCTCCAAGGTAAACCATTCCAGTGAATCACGCATTATCTCTGCATTTACTGAATATTACATCACTCACTCCCATAACACAGGGTTCTAACAAACTAAGATTACCAAAAATTAGCTAGTCCCCTAAATCACATTTAATTCATATTCTGACATGTTAAAAATGACTAGCAGTTAAAATTTCATACGCAAAGATGTGCACCTCCATAGAGCTTTCTTTTTGACAGAAGTCAACATAATGCCATTGCTTATTGCATAAAAATATCAAAATACTTACCTTCCAACCGCTGCCAGCCTCTCTATAATATGGGAAGTTATCACAAATCCACTGATAAATCTCACTTAAAGTCATCTTCTTTTTGGGTGAGCTATTGATTGCAAATGTAATGAGGCTGGCGTAACTGTATGGAGGTTTCCCATCTTTATGCTGTTGGACTTCCTCCTGGTCCAGAGTTGTATTTGGGTCAAGGAGTGCATTCTTCTTAGAAATTCCTGTGCCATGTGCATTTTGGGTAGCATCCGATTTCTGAATGGCTGCTCTCATGGTGAGCTGTGGTAACCAGTCCATAGATGTTAGGCTGCTCTCCAGTTCAGATGTCATCCTGAAGGTAAACAGACTCCTTAGTACCAAGCAAAGAACCTCTGCTTCTCAAAATATCCAATATTCACAAATCTACAAGTTCCAGAGTGAGGAAAAGCCTGAGTTAAATCTGGAGGAAAAAAATTGCGTCCATTATTACCCAAACCAAATATTTAAGGAATCAACATTTCGATCTTTTTTCTTAAAATTTCCTCTCCAAAGCATAATAACTTGGTTTTTAAAATGTTTAGAATACAGAACACAAAGCAATTCTGATGCCAATCCATATCTGCAATGGAATCTTATTATGAAAGCTAAGATTGCAACCCAGTGTTTTCCTCACCAACACAAGTCTTACTTTACATTGGCATTTCTTTAACACAAGTTTTAGAGGTTATAAAAATAAAGGAATATTGAAAAAGTGAAGATGGGAGGTTAGATAATTGAGAAAAGCACACAGGAAAGATAAGTCGTGTTGAGCAGGTGGGAGGTAGGAAAAATAAAGCAGAGCAGACAAGAATAGCAAGGAGACAAGCTGGCTGGGGGAGTTGACTGAAAGGAGGAATGCAAAGTCAAGGACATTGATGAGAAAGAGAAAAGGATAGGCAGCAATTAAACAGTTACTTTTTTTAAGCAGTAGGTTCATAAAAACTAAAGATCTAGCAGTATGGGATATAAGACATTAAAGAAAGGCAGCATTAAAATCAAAAGATCAAGGCCAGGCCTGAGCAATTTAGACTCTGTAATGTTCATCTCTCCAAGATTCAAAAAGTCATATAATTACCACTCAAAAGAAAGAAAACAAACTCTGCCAAATTAACACATACTCTGAGAAAGTGGTGAAGCTGCCCTAAGAACTGAAGATAACAGTACAGAAATGAAGGCTAAACTGCACTCTGAAAGCCACTCTATCCTAGGCTCAAAGTAACAGAAACAGTGACCCTGACAAGCAAGAAAGATTGAAAAGACTTAAAGTGACACAAAGAAAAAAAAAAAAGGAAAATAAAGTAACTTAAGGTACCACAGCCAGAAGAAAACAGTAGCAAAGAAAACCCCAAACAGGCCCCTCAGGCCAAATGATTCCTGCCAAAAGCAAACTGGGTATACCATGCAAGCTCTGAACCTCCAGGGAGTCAGAAGAGAACTAAGGAAGAGCATCAGCTTTTAAGTCAGGAAACCCCGAGTTCAAATACTGCCTTCTAGCACTCACTAGCTCCAGAGCTGTGTTAATCAGCTCTAAACAAGGAACAGTAACAGTACCTAAAACATCACTTTGAAAACTAAATGTGGTCATATATATTGCAATCCAAAAAAAATTAGTGTTAGTTAATAATATTAGTCTAAAAGTATCTCAGGTGGAGAATAACTCACTATAAAGTAAACCAGGTTAAGAAATAACTATTATAAATAGTTATGAATCAGTCATATGAGGATTCTATCTGTATGGCCAGTATTACTGTCTTGTTTTTCTGATACTTTGATCACAATTTACCGGTCTCATTTTCTCAAACCCCTGCCACATCTTGGGCATACATCTCTCTGAAACTGGAATTTTAAATTCCTTTATATAGAATCTTCTGAGGTTTATGAGGGCTGGGAGGTGATAACAACTTACTATGCTGCTCTGCAATCTCTACCTGAAATATCTGTTCCCTACATGAAACCAAACTGAATACAACAGGATAATTTAAAAGATCACACAATGTTAAGAAGAAGGGGGAAGCACCCTAGATATTAACCCCTTCCATTGAAAAATTAAGATGCATTGAAGTTACAGCCTCACCCAGTATAAGGACAAAAACAAAAACAGAACCTAGATTTCTTGAGGTACATGCAATGCAGTAGATTTTCCACACCACATGGACTACAAAATGAGGATAATTAAAATAGCACCTACTTCACTGATATAACGTACCCAGAACAATGCTATTATTATTAATATTTCATTCAATAAGTTTTAGTATTAACATACAATGTTGTCATCCTATTTGCCTCAACGAAGTCTCCACCAAGCACAGCTTTATTTTTTTTCAAATTCCTAGCATAGCCAGTTTAACACATTTTCAAAGGTAACAGAAGAGCATGTTCCAAACTGGAATATAATTGTTATTACAGATGTCCTTTATGGAGAACTATTTTTACTACTGTTCCCTTCCAGAGCCAACTGTGAAGTTCTCAATATTATAATGTAAACGTACAATAGCTAGGCATTTGACCTAGTGGTTAAGACAGTCACATCCCACAACAGAGGGCTTAAGTTCAATACCTCCCTCCAGCCTGTAATTCCAGCTCCTGCTAAAGCAAACCCTCAGAGGCAGTGGCTTAAATAACTGTGCTCCCATGGCCCACAGGACTGTCCTCACACCCTCCTGACCCTGACCACCAGCTACTACAGGCATCTGGGAACTGAATGAGCAAATGGGAGTTCTGTCTGCCTCTCTCTGTTGGCTATTTCTCTTCCAAATTTTGAAAACCACTTAAAAATAAATATATAACAATTAGGTATTTAAAACTTGTTATAACATGTTTAACATGTGCCCAGAGCTATGCTCAGGTAAAAGAAAAAAATACATACAGGAAGCATGATAAAATCCCTGTCCTCCAGCAACTTGGAGAACCATTAGAAGATCAGACAACAAGTAACTTAATGGAAGGCCAAAGCTAAACTCCGTACTGTGAAGGCAGAGGAGAAAGAGAAACAGCACGGACTGCAGCCTTGGGAGAGGGAGAAAGGTGAATTTCAGCTAAGTCCTAGAGACAGCTAAGATCTAAACAGGCTGGGAAGGAGTTCCTAGTCTTCAAAAATATAAAGAATATATACCATTGTTGTGCCTATATTCATAAGTATTTTAAGTAGTCTATAAAACATTTCTAAAGTCTAAACCCTGAAAAAGTGGAACCTCTGCTTTGTGCACAATTTATTAAAGTATACACTCTTGGTAATGAAGTAGAAAGTACCTCTTCTGTTGGTGTTTGGGCTGGTGGTTCCAGCGATCATACATTAAACTTGGAGAACAAAAAGATGACCGTTAGATTTGGCCAGATCACCAGTAACTTTAGAAAGAAACCTATTAGCGGATAGTGATGACAGAAATTCACTTGTGGAAGAAAACAGATGACGGTAAGTACAAAAACAGCATGGGAAGCTCTGAGGAATCTGGTTATGGAAATCTGGTTAAAAAATGTCAGGCCCACCATCCTCACTTCATTTCAAAGCTTCTTAGCTGGTCTCCACGACTGGTTTCTCGCTCCCTCTCCCATCTAATCACCTCCAGCCCACAGATACTCCAAGAAAAATCAAGGCTGTTTTCACATTAGGAAGCCGCAACACTTTCAATGGCTCTTTTATCTTCTATTACGAAATTGAAACTTATTTTCCACTACCTTAGCTTTATCTTTGATTAATTCCTCTCTAAATTGAAACAGCAACTGTAACCTTAGTTTGGCATTAAACATGCTCTTTCATGTGCATAATTATATCACTTCTATCTCAACCCCCTCCCACTAAGAACAGTGACCAGAGACAGCATGGTAGCTCAGTGGGCTAAATCATCATTTGGGACACTCAAAGCCCATACCAAAGTGCTTGGCTCAAGTCTCACCTTCTCTATTTCCAATCCAATTTGCTTCTAATGCACCTGGGAGGCAGCAGTGATAACCACCCTTACCGATGACCTACATGGAGTTTCTACCTTCCAGCCACAGCTGTTGTAAACATTTCAGGGATGGAATATACACATTCAGCGGCAGGAAGATCAATCTCTCTCTCTCGCTCTCTCTCTGGGTAGGTGGGGTAGAGATAGGTAAGTAGGTAGGTAGGGGTTGTGTGTGTGTTACTGTCAGTATGCCTTTCAAATACATACACCTTAAAAAATAATAAAAAACACTGACCATACTCCACGAATTCTGATGCTGCCTAATACTATACTAGTTGCCAGTTATTCAAAAACTACATAGTAACTAGTTAGGAGTAAGAGCTGTCTTTTATGGAATGCCATTTCCTTCTCATTCTGCTGAACTGGCTTCTATTTTTTTCTTCAAGAGTCAGCCCAAACATCTTCCCAAGGAAAGTGGAGTCAATTCTCTTCCCGCCCTCCATTTCACAAACAAAATGAAGCACCTGCTCCTTTGGTAAAATATAAATATCTCTATCATAAGAGTTACACAGAACTGTAACTATCTTTATCTCTATTGCATAAGACTCAGCTCCTTCCAAAAAAAAAAATGTTCACAATTAAAATAGTGACTGTCTGATAAAGATGTGTATGTCTTCATTGAGGGAGACAGTAACACTTGTTATAAGCTAAAACATCTGCCAAAAGCTAAAAGGAAAAAGCAACAGGGACTCAAAATAGCACAAAACCCACACAATAGAAGTCCCTTATAAATGTGAAAAAAGGTATGTATGACCAAGCACAGACTGAGTTGGTAGCATTACACAGGAACAGACACAGTTCTTATAAAACAGCAAACAAACAGAAGATAGGAAAAAAAAAAAACATGCTTCTTATGGCAGAAAGGCATGAAAGGAGAACATAATGGTCTCAAGTTCCTAAATCTAAGAGAGCATTTAATATTTTAAACAAGTTTCATAAGGAATTATTTCCATTTAAATCTGAAGAGGCAAGCAACACCAAGAAACAACAGCTCAAAACAAGTTGCTGATCTGAGGAAGGGAAAGAGCTTTACAGAACAGCGTTCTGTAATTGCCTGAATTCCAAAGATGAGGCAGAGACTGAACAAAATATTTAAGCTTCCACACTATCAAAAAGGAGGGGGAAATAAATACATTTTTGGCTCCGTGAAAGGTAAACTTCAAGGAAAACAAAAAGGACTAAGAAAAAGAAGGGTAATCATATTGTGATCCAAATATGACTGAATCTTCCCACTTCATTCTTGGCAACTGGCATTTCATTTCAAAATCTGGTGGCACAAAGAAATGTTACTGAGCAACTGAAACCTCAGAGAAAAAAATCCTTGCAATTATCACAACTGTAATAACTGAATACTTATGATCACATGTACCTCTGATCATCAATGTGTACTAAAATCTTGCTACAGTGTCTTAACACCCAAGACAACTAAACACAGAGGCTATGGCAGAAGAGTCACTAAATACCTCTTCTTACCTTCTTCCTTAGGGAAGCAACCCAATTTTACTCAAATGACATAAGGACTTATGCTGTTCCTGCTCTTCAGTATGTGTACAACAACTTTTGATCCAGCAATCACCTAAGACCATTACATGACCTTGAGAATGGAAGCCGCAACAGTGAAAAGAGCAGAAAGAAATGTGGGTTCTTGGTTATTTGTAAACCTGTGAAGTTTCTCTCCCAGCCTTGGGCTGCTTACACACTGGACATCTGTATGTTTAATTGGTATGACAACATCTCCACTAGCCGGTGAATTCAACTGCTAGCACAGAATTTGGGATGTGGCAGCCAGGTGATATAATGATGGAACTGGAATGGCATTGTGGAATTAATAGGTAAAGCCACTGCCTGGGATGCCAGTATATACTATGTGTTCTAGTTCCAGTCCCAGCTGCTCCATTTCCACTCCAATTTTCTGCCAAAGGCTTGGGAACACAAAGGCCTGGGAAAATCATTAAAAATGATTTAGCAGCTAAAGTCCTCACCTTGCATGCACCAGGATCCCACATGGGCACCAGTATCCCATATGGGTGCCGGTTCTAATCCCAGCTGCCCCACTTTCCATCCAGCTCCCTGCTTGTGGCTTGGGAAAGCAGTTGAGGGTGGCCCAAAGCTTTGGGACCCTGCACCCACATGGGAGACCCAGAAGAGACTCTGGGTTCCTGGCTTTGACAGGCTCAGCTCCAGCCATTGCAGGCATTTGGGGAGTGATTCATTAAACAGAGGATCTTCAACTCTGTCTCTCCTCCCTATATATCTGACTTTGTAATAAAAATGTAAATTTTTAAAATAAAATAAAAAAACAAATAACTCCCACAGATAGGTTTTTGGTGCAGTAGACAAATGACACTATCAACGCCCACACAGCACAATCAGAGTGCCTAGGATATGGGATATTCAAATCTCCATTCCACTTTCCATGCAGCATCCTGCTAATACCCAACCTTGGAAGCAGCAGGTGATATAGCTCAAGCAACTGGGTCCCTACAACCCACAGAGAGACTTGGATTTAGTTTCTGATTTCTTGCCTTGGACTGACATAAACCCCAGCTGTTGTGGACATTTGGGGGTGTGACACAGCATACTTCAGGTGTCTGGATCTCTCTGCCTTTTTAAATAGATAAAACAAAATTTTATAACAAAAAGAGAAATGAATATAAGAATGCTTGTATTTACTGACTCCTGTGTACTACTTAAAAGTCCCAGAGAAAAACTTTGATCAGTTACAGCAATAGAGAAAACACAGATTCACTGAAAAAAAGCCTTCCCTGACCATGGCCTTCAACTTAAGCCAACAGTTGTAACATTTGAGGGGGCTTGTAAGGACAAAAGAATACCACTCTCTGGATGCCAAATTCAAGAAGCTGAGTCGAGCTGCAAAACTTCAGCCTTAACAATAAAGTGGTGTTGAATCAGGTGTTACCTTTCCACAAACTACTGGTCTGAATGGCATCATCGAATCCACCATTCCCTTAAAAGCTAAAAAATGTCACTGACGACCTTGAACAAGGTAAAACACACTCTTCATTTACAAGTAAAATTTTGCATTTCCTTGCATTATGAAGTAACAAATTACAGCACCATTAGCAACACCTGTGTCTTTGACAGCAACAAAAACAATATATGGAGGGAAGCCTAAGCCTATCAGCCTGCTGGCTGCTTGGAGCCAGTGGGGGCTGGCTAGCCCAGGCTCTAAGCTGCCAGGCAGCAGAGCTCAGGGCAGATGGCCTGGGCCCCTCGGCCAGCCACGGGCTTGGAGCCTGGTGGGTCAGATTGCCCCTGAACATGGCTCGGGTCTGGAGGGAGGCTTGGGCCCATTGGCTCACCATGTGCTCAGAGCCAGGTGGATCAGTTTCCCCTGGGGGATGGGGCTTGGGTCTGGAAGAAGGCCTAAGTCAATTGGCCTGCTGGCTATTCAGAGCTGGAGGGGGGCAGCTAGCCCAGTCTCTGAGCTCTCAGGAGGCAAGGCTTAGCCCAAGTGGCCCAAGGGCTTCACCCAGCACCTTTGGCACCCGGGTCTCCCAGCGGTGGGACCTTGAGGGAAGAATGCATGAACCTTTAAGGTTCAGACTGACATAGCAACCCTAGAGGGATAGCAGAACTGGGGTAGTTACTAATGACCAATGCCAATACCATTCACTGGGACACACTAAAGATAGGGCTGTGGACCTATTTGGTAGGGTTAGACCATAGTACTCATCAACGAGAGTTCAGACAGGGAACCTGTAATGCTAGGCTGAACCATACCACTGTCCAGGATTCAACAGAACTGGGTCTGGAAGCAGATTTTGTGGAAGACATGTGGGCCTACCCCCTCGTTCGGCAATTTCAGCTAGTTTGCTTTGAGCTGGGGTGGTGACAAGCTGAGCTAAGTATGACCATGGAACCACCACTCATGAGTACTGGGATTGGGCATGGGCTGGGGTGGTCCAGGCTGCAGCACCTGCAAACACACCCAAGAATATACATATAGGATAGAGGGGATAGCCTATGACCGGTAAGGACTTAGCACCAACTGACACGGGTGAGCTATGGGTCTGGGAACGAGTCTGGTGGAGGGAACTAGGGCAACTTCCCTGATGGGCCACTGCTCCTGTTCATGAGCATGCAACTCGGGCCTGACTGCTGATCAGACCAGGCATTGTAGCTCCAACTGTCCGCATGTGTATGGGGTGATTTTGGAAGGAAGTAGACCAGGCAGGTCCAGGCCAAATTTGGCTCACTGGCAAATGCAGGAGCCAGGCTGGAAAGCAGGGCATGCCTGGCTGGGCTATCACACCTGCTGGTTTGTATGAGTCATGGATGAGAGTAAACTGAGCATGGCCAGGCTTAGCACTTGCCAGCAATATTTGGGATTGAGTGCAGACCAGGGCAAGCCAGGCTACAGCATCCAATGGCAAAGATCAAGACAGGGGATGGGCTAGGCAGAGCTGGATCAAAGCAACCACTGACATGAGTTCTGGTACTGGGAACAGGCCTGGTTAGGGAACATAGTGGATGCCCCAGCTATGTTGTGGTTCGCACTGGTGAGCATGACAGCTGGAATGCGGGTGGTCTGGTCTGGACATGGCTGCAGTGGACATGGGTGTGGAAAGGCTCTGGGGCATGCCAGACTGAGCTGGCCTGCATCCACTGGTGCCCATGAGAGTCAGAGTAGATGTAGTATAGCTTGGGCTAGGTTTCCACTCCCACTGGGCTACAAGAGAGCTGCATCAGGACATGAATTAGCTATGGCTGGGCTGAAACACCCAACAGTAAGAACTGGATTGAGGGCCCAATGCAATAGCCTAGTGGCTAAAGTCCGCGCTGCGAATGCGCTGGGATCTCATATTGGCACCAGTTCTAATTTCAGCTGCCCCACTTCTCATACAACTCCCTGCTTGTGGCCTGGGAAAGCAGTCGAGGATGGCCCAAAGTTTTAGGACCCTTCACCCACATGGGAGACCCAGAAGAGACTCCAAGCTCCTGGCTTTGGATCAGCTCAGCTTCAGCCATTGTGGTTACTTGGGAAGTAAACCATCAGACAAAAGATCTTCCTCTCTCTCTCCTCCTCTTTGTAAATCTGCCTTTCCAATAAAAAATTAGTAAAATCTTGACCAGGTTACAGTACATGCTGGCATACGTTTAGCTCAAGTATGGGGGAAGGCCAGGCTAGGCCAGTTCATAACACCCACTGGCAGATGAGAACCAGGACAGAGTACAGGACAGGCTACGTCTGGCTGCATTACCAACCAGTTCACACTAGGACCGGGACTGGGAGCTTACTGCACCAGGTTGGGCAGCAGCTCCAACCAGAGTGAGCTGGAATGGGAACAGATCAGACCAAGCCAGACTACAGCACTAGCCAACAAATGCCAAGGTGACATGAGCTACTTCAGACTGGGCCGCAGCACACACACAACTGGGACAGGTCAGGCGGTTTGAGCCTGGTAGGGGAGCAGTGGGGACTCCAATGCTGAGCCAACGCTCATGCTGGTGAGTGTGAAAACTGGAACTGTGGGCAGATCAGGCTGGACAGGACTACAACACCTATTGGCTTACATGTGACCCGGGTTGGGGGAGAGCCAAGCTGGGGTAGCCAACTGTATCCAATGGTACAGGCATGAGCCAAAATAAGGGAAGACACGTTGGACGTAGCATCAGCTGGCAAGTGCTAAGACTGGGGGCAAGTCCTTTCAAGCTAGACCACAAAACCATTTGGAGAGTGAAAGATCCAAGGTGGTAAGTGGGTCCAGTGGAGGGGTTGTGGGCACCTCTCTGATGGGCTATAACTCCTACTGGTGAGCATGAGAACCAGGACTAGGGGCGGGCCAGGCTGAACAGGCAGTGGCACCCCGCTGGCATGAGTGTGTGGGCTGGAGGGTGGAGTTGGTTGGACCGAGTTAGGCTTCAGCACCCAATGATGTATACGAGATCCCAATGGGATGTGGGGCAGATGTGACTGGTCCACTGCTCATGTTGGCAGGCACAGGAACCAGAGCTGGAGGGCCAGTCCAGCGGGGGTTACTGAGGGTCACTCTGACTGAGCTGCAGCTCCCCTTGTGGTACATGAGGGCTGAGTGTGTGCTGATCCTTATACTTGCTACTGAACATTCTGTCTGATGTACTAATTTAAAGCACAAGTACTATTACCACAAAATTGTCACTCTGATAACCATCACTCAATATAACAGTTTCCTTTGCAAGCTTAAGTTTTTTTAATCAATTTTGAAGTATTATCTTGAGAACGAGTCATAGGCTTCAGCAGACTGCCAAAGAGGCTATACAGTACCAAAATAAGAAATCCGAAGAGTAGAGCTTTCACACTAAAAAATGTCTGTGTCTGGCCAAGTTCTTTGTTCTTTCTTCTTATTTCTTTTTTTTTTTGTTTGTTTGTTTTTAACTTTTTTTTTCTTTCTCTTAGGCAAGTTCTTTAGTTCTAATTACTCAAAGAAACAAAAAGCCTACAAAATAAAAAGTTTAAAATAACTATACAGGAAAAAGGGATACAGTCTAAACTCTAAGCATATAAACAAAAAGTTAACTGTAAAAACTGGGCTTTTCCCATAAAGGCTTCTATATCAATACCCTCTCAGATGCAACCATCTAAAGCCAGAAAATAATGAACAAGATCAGATTTCCCTGAGGTCCACACAGGGCAAGAGAAATCTGCACCAAAAAAACAGAACCAAGGAACTTTGACTCTCAGAGTCTGCCACTGCTACCCAGAACTTTCTGATACCTACTCAGAGTCACCCGTTATCCTCTTTCCTGAATGGATAGCTTTTATTGCTGTTATATTATTCTTTCTCCATCACTGTGTATTACACATGTACAATGCAGACAATTCATCTTTGGTTTGTAAGTTTAAGAAACACATGGAGCCAGCCTGCAATCTGATGAAAGGGACTACATTAAAAGGTCTGAAATTTTCTGCTAGACACAGAAAATAGATGAAACTCAGGATTGTCTCCCTTGGGAAACAGGCCAAATTTGAAGTACTAAATAACAGGTAAAAGACTACACACAGACATTTCAACAGCCAAAGGGGCAGACTGTAAGAGAAGCCCAAAAAGATATAAAATCATCTCTAGAAATTGAGTTTGCATTATCACATAATATAAAAAAGATAGATTTTCAACTAAAATTATTAACTTCAATTGCCTTTTCAAACAAACATGGCTGGCATTACTTTTTCTTAAGTTAGTATAAGAGCAGCATTTAGCCTAGAAGTTAAGACACCAGCATCCCACATCAGACTACCTGGTTCAATTCCCAGGCTCTAGTTCTGGACTCTGATTCCCTGCCAACTGCAGACTCTAGGAGGCAGTGGTGACGGCTTGGGTAACTGGGTTCCTGCCACCCATATAAGAAAACTTGACCATGTTCCAGGCTCCTGGTTTCTGCACGGCCTAATCCAGGCTGTTGCAGGCATCTGGGTAGTGAACCAGAGAACAGCAGGGTACTTACGCACTCTATCATTTATTCATTCCTATTCTCTGTCTATACCTGTCAAATAAATGACATCTTTAATAAGTTTGAACTAGTGATACCACCAAAATGGCTTCTATTTTAGTTCAGCTTCAGTAAAGTAACAGAGTCAACATCCAGAATTGGAAAACTACAGCCCTGTCTGCACCAAGATTATCTGGACTAGAAATCAAGCTTTTCCACTTTAATCATGTGACATTAAAAAGTAAAATCAACCTTTTCATACCTCAGTTTCTTCATCTATAAAATGATGAGTGCTTACCCCAAAAGACCAGTGTTGGAATTAAATGAGTTAATACAAATTAATCGCTAGGAGTAATCTCTAACACACAGTAATCATTCCCTAAATAGTAACTATTAATAATACTACCAAATTCACACCTTCAGGGTTCTCTCAGTTTTGCATGATTGTACTCTTGCTCAGAGCTATTAAACTTACCTATTCTAAATGACACAACCATCATTTAATCTTGGTAGAAATGAGCCCCTTATTCAATTCCACTCTAAAAAATTACCCAAAGAGCAGAAGTTAAAATTCTGTTTCTAGTTTGTATTATGAAATTAGTAGACAGTAAACTCCACTCCCTGAAGTCATGCACAAAATCCCATTGATTTCAAAAAGCAGTTCTAAATCCACATTGAGGAGAATAAAAGCTCCGGTTGGACAACTTACAGCTAAAAGACCAAGATGCGACAAGGAAAACAAAGAAATGTGCTTTTATCAACATCTGGCACAGGACTTGCTTCCTCCTTACAAAATTCCCACATAATGTTATTTGGAATGTTTCTATCTCCTATACCTCTGTTCCCCCCTTTCATACTGCAACGTTAGTGTTCCAAACTCCAGAATTAGTCACTTGCTCTTCTCCTCCAATAAAAACTCCTTTCAAAGCAGTTGATCTCTGTTCCATTTAGGAAGAAAATGAACAGCTTTAGGCAACTTTTGGCTAAAATACAAATAACCGGGCTTTCTAAACTTCCTATGAGTGCTACCAGCTTTTAAGGCAAATCTTCAGATTCAAAGTATTTTACAGGAAGGAATAATAATTTACATGGGGAACTCAACAAGCAGTAGATTATTCTTCAAAACTCTTATTAATTTTCACAACATGTTTTTCACCACTAAAATTTTAACAATTCTCATGATATAGCATCTGCAAGAATTTGGGAGCTTTAGTGAGAACCACAACTAGTAAACACAATTGGAATTTCAGAGCTACTTACTAAATCAGAGATTAAAGTTTATGTAGCTAATACAGCAGAGGTGAGCCAGTCCTATCTTTTAGTGTTGAGAATGATATACGGGAAATGTTAAAGAGGCAGCTTATGGAGAGGGCATTGAAGCATAGCTGGTTAAGCCACTGCCTATGATGCTGGCATCCCATACAGGCCCCAGTGGGTTCTGGTTGCTCCACTTCCAATCCAGTTCTCTGTTAATGTACCTGGGAAAGCTGTAGAAAATGGTGCCAAGTGTTTTGGCCACATGATAAACCCACACAAAATTCCCAGCTCCTGGCTTAGCCAGGCCCAAAGCTGGTCACTGCAGTCATTTGGGGGATGAATCAGCAGATGCAAGATTTCCTTTTCCTTTTTTTTTTTAAGGATTTATTTATTTTTTATTGGCAAGAAGGATTTTACAGACAAGAAACAAAGAGAAAGATCTCCCATCCATTGGTTCAATCCCCAAATGCCTGCCTGCAATGGCTGGAACTAAGCTGATCCAAAGCCAGGAGACAGAAGCCTCCTCTGGGTCTCCTATGCAGTATAGGGTCCCAAGTTTTAGACCATCCTTCACTGTTTCCCCAGGCCACAGGCAGGGAGCTGGATCAGACATAAGAGCAGCCAGTATACTAACTGATGCCTATATGGGATGCTAGTGCTTACAGGTGCATTACTCAATTGAGTCATCGACTGCCCCCTCAGAGTCTTAAAAGAAAAAAAAAAAAAAAAGAAAGAAAGAAACGGCTTAAACTGTTAAACTGATATCATATGCTCTTTGATCAGCAGTTACCAAAATCTAGGCCAAAGACGTTTAAAGAATATTTTCCTGGGGGCCCAGTGCGGTAGCCAAGTGGCTAAAGTCCTCACCTTGCATGCACTGGGATCCCATATGGGCACTGGTTCTAATTCCAGCTGCTCCACTTCCCATCCAGCTCCCTGCTTGTGGTTTGAGAAAGCAGTTGAGGATGACCAAGGCCTTGGGTCCCTGCAACCACGTGGGAGACCAAGAAGAATCTCCTGGCTGCTCGCTTTGGATAGGAGTTAGCTAGAATTAGTTCCTGCCATTGTGGCCACTTGGGGAGTGAATCAGACGGAAAATCTTCCTCTCTGTCTCTCCTCCTCTCTGTATATCTGACTTTCTGATAAAATTAAATAAATTAAATAAATCTTTATTTAAAAAAAGAATATTTTCATGAAAAATATTTACCTTTAGGGCTAGATACAGTAACCTAGTAGCTAAAGTCCTCACCTTGCATGTGCTAAGATCCCATGAATGGGTGCCAGTTTGTACCCCAATGCAATTTTCCAGATATTATGTTACATGTGATATTACAACGGATTTCACAGAGAAGCATACAGGAATCCAGTTTTCTCCATCAGAAGATAGTAGTAAGATTTGCAAAACTAAAAGTAATATCAAATCTTTCACTAAGTATATTTTTTTTGGTTTTGAAAAGTAGCTTTTTCATAAAATATAATATCTATGTTAGCATATAAAGGACTTGTTATCTGTATGAATTAGAAGATGTAACTTGTAATTGGTTTTTGTTGGTAATACAATGCCACATGTGGTGGTAGAGTTCAGCTGTTCCACTTCTATTCAGCTCCCTGCCAAAATACCTAAGAAAACAGGAGAGAACCAGGGTACTTGGTCACTGCTACCTACAAGAGAAACCCAGATGGAATTCCTGGCACTGGTCCAACCCAGGTGCAGCCATTTGGGTAGGGAACAAGCAAATGAAAAGTATCTCCCTCTCACCAAATAAATCTTTTTTAAAAACATCATTGAAAATTGAAAAGATGGCTTTATTGGGGTCAAACAGATTTGGAAAACCAAATAGTTTCCACATAACATACATGACTTCTATGTACTCTTTGAAGCCCTGTATACCACACACACATACACACAGTAGGTAAAGAAGGGGAAGAATATGGTCTAAAGGAACACTGATATTTTTAAACAATTTATGATGTATTTATCTTCTAGTAAGGCAACTACGGTGGATATATCTTTCAGAAATTATAGTTCATTGGTTACAAAATCTTAAAGTTATAACAAAGATTTTTCTTAATTAAATGTGAATTTCAACCAAGGTTATTTAAGTTTTATTTTAGGTTAGATTAACACATACATATAGTATACAACATTTTTTGACATAAGTAGACATGTTGATCAAATTGGCACTATTAGCATATATCTCTCACCTTAAAATTTCGTCTGTGCTGAGAACATTCAAAATCTCCTCTCCGAACTATATTAAAACACACAATCCATACTGCTAAGCAGCTGTCTTACTGTTCACAGCATCAGCGCTTATTCTAGCTAACTGTATTTTTGTACCTGATAATAAACTTCTCCCCATCCCTGAATACAGTCTTTCCCTTGGCAGCTCTTCCCATCTTCTCCCATGTGTTCAAGAAAGCTATATTTATTATCTCCTAAAGTTGTATTGGTAATTTATAAGTTGTTCTTTCCTTTTCAGCCCAATGCTAACAAGCAAATACACAATTTCGCCTCTTACAAATTTGAAAATCATGAAGAAAAACTATCACACTTCAAGGCTTATCACAAAAATTGCAATAATCAAAATGTGTAATCTAATAGAGACAAAATCAATAGGATGCAGCTCAAACATACATGACAAGCTGATTTTTAATAAAAATACATAGACAAGACAGTGGGTTAAATAAAGATCTTTCAAAAAAATTATTTAGACAACTATTTATCTGTATGGAAAAAAACTGACAAAGCAATCCTTAACTCATTCCACACACCTAAACCTGAAAATTTCATCACAGCACTATACTATACAAGTTATACAACAAAACTCAGAAAAGTATTTACTGGATATCACACATGCACACACAATCACAATCTATAAACAAAACTGATAAAATGGTCTTCATCAAGATTCAAAACTTCTGTTCTTCAAAGAACATTGTTACAAAAACAAATAAGTCACAGAATGGAAGAAAATATCTTTAAAACATGTAGTTTAAAAGACTGCACAAAAATGCAATTATTAAAAAAAAATTAGGGTCCAATGTAATGGCTCAGTGGTTAAATCCTTGCCTTCCAAGTACCAGGATCTCATATGGACACCGCTTTATGTCCCAGGCGCTGCACTTCCCATCCAGCTCCTGCCTGTGGCCTGGGAAGCAGTCAAGGATGGCCCAAAGCCCTGAGACCCTGCACCCACATAGGAAAACCCAGAAGTTCTATGCCTTGGACTGGCTCAGCTTCAGCCACTGCGGCCACTTGGGGAGCAAACCAGTGGACAGAAGATCTCTTCTCTGTCTCTCCTTCTCTCTGTAAATCTTTCTTTCCAATTAAAAAATAAATTAATTAATTAAATTAAATAAAAACAAATTAAAAACCAATAACATGGGCCAAGAGCAGTAGCCCAGCGGCTAAAGTCCTCACCTTGTACACTGAGATTGCATACGGGTACCAGTTCATATCCTGGCTGCTCCACTTTCCATCCTACTCCCTACTTCTGGCCTGGGAAAGCAGTCAACGACAGCCTGAAGCCTTGGGCCTAAGACCACAGAGGAGATCTGGAAAAAGCTCCTGGCTCCTGGCTTTGAATTAGCTCAGCTCCAGGTATTGCAGCACTTGAGGAATGAACCAGCAGATAGAAGATCTTCTTCTCTGAGCCTTCTCTCTGTATAGCTGCCTTTCTAATAAAAAATTTAAAAATCTTAAAAAAAAAAAAGAAACCAGGTAAAAGACTTAGATATATATATATGATAGCAAAAAAAGAAAAAAAAAATCACAGAGAAACTCAAATCGCCAGGAAATAAGAAAATTTAAATTAAGACTATACCGAGTTACCACAACCAACAGGATGACTAGGGGCCAGGAAGTTAACCTGCTACTTGTGACACCAGCATCCTATATGTGCACTGGTTTGAAATCTTGATGCCCTGCTTCCAATCCAGCTCCCTGCTAATGTGCCTGGGAAAGAAGGAAGCTCTCGATCCTGGCTCCTGGCTTTGGCTTGGCCCAACAGCAGCAGCTGTGGCCATTTGGAGAGTGAAATGGTGTATGGAAGAGCTCTGTCTGTGTCACTGCCGTCATCTCTTCCAAATATATAAATAAATTCTACTTTAAAAATTTAGAATGGTTAAAATTAAAAAGACCATACTATCAACAATTTACTAACTCAACCAAAAAAAAGTTTAAAAATCAGCATAGAACCTAAATAGAGAGTTCTCAAAGAAATACAAGAGGCCAACAAATACATGAGAAAATGCTCAGTATCACTAGGCGTCACAGAAATGTAATTCAAAACCACAATTTAGCTCAGGGTATCACATTACCCTGTCAGAATGGCTCTTACCCAAAAGACAGAAGACAACTGGTGGCAAGAATGTGGAGAAAGGGGAGCCTCCATACACTACTGATAGGAATGTAATTATGCGGCCACTGTGAAAAACAGTATAGAAATTTCTTTAAAAACTATAGATATGCTCTATGATCAGTAATCCCATGATCCAATGGATCATGGATAGGCACATGAGCACATCTTATCAAAGAAATGCTGTACTATAATACCTATAGCAACACTGTTCACATAGCGAAAACAGGCAATCAACCAAAACATCTATCATCAATCAGATAAAGAAAATGTGGTGAGTATAAATCCACACATATGTACACTCACACACACACACTCTACACATACTAATATGTAGGTGGACTCAAGCCTTCCATTTACTATCCACTGGCCTATAAGGAAAGGGTCTGAATCCCTGAAGTATTTTCTCTTGAAACCTTAATTCTCACCCCTAAACAATGGACACATGTTGCTTTTCGTAGGCCACTGTCTGAAGTGTTTTCTCTAGCTCACAACAGTCCATCTGAATAGCTGCCACCCCCACCACCCTAGAAGTATTACCTCTAAGCTGTTTATATAACAGTAACACAAACTAAAGGATCAGAAACCAGAATTGCCTGATATAAGTCACTCACACAGATTTTCTTTCCCTAGAAATTTAGAGCTAGAAAGGAAAAATCATAAGAGATCAATCATAAACTTCACAAATGGGATGACTACGTGCTAGAAAAGCAAAGCTGTCTAGAAAAATCAGGAAATTAGTTAGGGAAAAGCCAGAATAAGTTCTCTGCTTAGCTTCCAAAAACTTCTCCCCAGTTTCTAGTCCCATTTTCTCACTAGTCAGCCATCTTTAGGATCTGTGAAATACTCCAGAGTTCTCCACACACATTCCTTCTCTTTCTTATTTAATGTATCTGCTACTGGTTTCCTTTCATTGCAACCAAGCAAAGCTTGACTATGTAAGTTTCCTAAGCTGAAAGATGTAATTTTTTTCTTTTTCATTGTTATTTTACCCTCCCTTGCACTAATGGGCAAGTGCAAATTTCATAGTCAGCTCCTCTTTTATCTCACCAATATATTCACTGATGCTTTTTACTTTTACTTCGTCATCATTTCCCTGTTTAAAAGAAAAAGGGAAAAAAATTTACTGTCTTTAGACAACGTTCTCAAAATTAGAATCACTGGTTTTCTATTAACCTTTTCCCAAAAATCTCCTACATCAAGTTATTTTTTATTTATCTGTTAATAGTATCCTCAATTAAGAGGGATATGTAATTGGCACATCTCATTTAAGGAATCCTGAAATGTCCCCAAGTTGGAGGTGAACTGGTTTAACCTAACATATTCATAAATATTCAAATAAAGGGTTTTAAATCTCAATGACTTCAACATACAATTGTTTCAGTATATACTACAACTAAAATATCTTTAAGACAGTCTTAACAGGGAAACACCAAAGTATGCAAAATATCTTGATGTAATCATAGAAATTTAAATTTCCAAAAGAGTTAAATTACTCTTCCTTTCATACTAAGCAAAAATATCATTCAGCCAAATTAGTTCTGGAGCAGCTCTGGAGACAAAAAAAAAGACTAATCTTCAGGGGGAACAAGTTCTTACCAGAGCTACACAAGTGCCCTTGCTTACTGGGGGAGGGGGAAATCAAGCAAAGCAGAAAACTAATATATTCGTCTACTTCCATTATAAAATGAAATGCATTCCCCATACAGAAATGCCGCATCAGTGGAAGGTCAGCCCTGATGTGCTGAGAACTCGGGTACACAAATGCTAATGGTAGCTTCATTGCTCATTTTTCTTTTGTGGCATTCTAGACAACCAGAATTTCTGAGAAGCCTAAGGATTTCTTTATGTTCACGGCTCTAGCAATTTTGTATCCCTTCCATCTCTGCCTTCCAAACCAGGCCATCCCAACTCTCATTGTTGCTTACTGTGCTCTAGTTACACCGCCCTCCTCACTGCTACTCAGACAGACTCCTGTCTTGGCACTCTGTGGCTTCTCTCCGACTGGAATGTTCATCTTTCACATACTCAATAGATGTTCAATTCCGCCACTCTGCCAGGTCTTCATTCATGTCAACTCTTTGGTGAAACTTTTCACCCTGTGTAAAATAACATCTACTCCTCTACTTCCCACCACCTTTTATTCCATTTTTCTCTTTAGCCCTTGCCCCTGTCACTAACAGATGTTTCTTAATTGTCTCTCTACTAGAAAGCACACTCTATGATTATGTGACTTTACCCATTTTGTTCACTGTTATGGACCCAGCATTCAGAACATTACCATACAACAAATTAGGTGCTCAATATGCTGAATAAATACATCATCCTGCCGTCTGCAACACCACAGCAAACTACCGGGTTCTGAAATCAACACTCGACAGTCTAATTTGAAAGATTTCAAATCATAGGTTAGGTCTAGGTTATTTTTGAAACTGCTTTGTGAATCAGAGTAATTACTCAAGCTAAGTTGCTGACAAAAAAACACAGAAGTCTAAGCAAGCACATAAATCTCACATTTATCTACTTTATTCATTGGACTTCAAATAAGATTTAATTTGAAAAAAGAATTTAGTGATCAAAATCTGTCATACATCAACTTAATTCTTTTTACATTTCACTAAATTTATTATAAATGAGAGTAATCTGTATATTATGTTTACATCTTTCAGAAACAAATTAAAATTAGTATCTTTAATTTTATTTAATAATCCACTACAAAGGAAATCAAAAATTACTATTTTATAATTAAGAAAAATAGAAAGTAGATTAAACTTTTAAGGAATGAACTATAAAATTACATTATTTTGTGTGCAAGATTATCCCCTTCTAAATGCATTTGGTTCATTAAATGGAGATTTAAAGCATCCAAATTACATTACCACAATCATCTCTATAAGAAAAAAAATTATCCCACTTCTTGATAAAACTACAGTATTTTATTCTGAACCTCACCTTGAAATCCACTATAATGTGACTTGACCAGTATAACTTGTTAGATGTTCCAATAAAGTGGGAAAAAAAAAAGGCACAGGTGCTGCGGTTTAGTAGCTTAAGCCACCACCCGAACCACTAGCACTCCATATGGGTCAGTTTATGCGAATGTACCTAGCAAAGCAAAGGAATATGACTCAAGTGCCTGGATACCTAAACCCATTAAGAGACCCAGAAGAAGCGCCTGGCTCCTCATTTCACCTGACTGCAGCAGCCAACTGGGGAGTTAGCCAGAACCAGCAGATTCAAGTCTCTCTCCTGTCTCTCCCCTCATTCTTTCAAATAAATCCTTAAAAAAAAACTTAAGGGGGGAGAGGAGAGAAAAAGAACCAGAGCAATATGAGAAAACTACTTAAAAAAAACAAAAAAAAAACTTTTTTAAAAAAAGAGAAACTACTTAAAAACAACAACAACAACAAAAGGGGGAGCCAGCACAGAAGCTTAGTGTCTAAATCCTCCCATTGCATCCACCAGGATCCCATATCGGCACTAGTTCCTGTTCCAGCTGCCCCACTTTCCATCCAGCTCCATGCCTGTGGCCTGGGAAAGCAGTCGAGGATGGCCCAAGCCTTGGGATGTTCTGGCCAGCAGTGCCAGTAACGTGGACACTGTAGTGCTAGGCTTAACGAGTGCTAGTCAACTCTTTAGCCCACAGCATTGGGACCTGCACCCAAATGGGAGACTCAGAAGAGGCTCCTGGTTCCTGGCTTTGGTTCGGCTCAGCTCCAGCCATTG
This sequence comes from Ochotona curzoniae, assembly GCF_017591425.1. Lineage (NCBI taxonomy): Eukaryota > Metazoa > Chordata > Mammalia > Lagomorpha > Ochotonidae > Ochotona > Ochotona curzoniae. The sequence goes on from NW_024465451.1 coordinate 11,593,690, forward strand.
ACGCTACTTGGAGAGTGAACCAGCAGATAGAACATCTTCCTCTCTGTATATCTGCTTTTCCAATAAAAGAATAAAACAAATAAGAAAGGAAAGAAGGAAGGAAGGAAGAAAGGGAGGGAGCGAGGGAGAGAAGAAAAGAAAGAAAGAAAGAAAGAAAGAAAGAAAGAAAGAAAGAAAGAGAAAAACCACTCACCTTAATGAAGTTACAGATGGACAAGCCTGTCCATACAAACCCATCTGGCCCCAAAGAGAATCTAAAAAGTAAAGAAGAATTAATTATTAAGATGCTCTCAAGTAAATGAGACTATTAATCACACTACAGTTGTAATTAAAACACTCAGAACGCAGAAACACAAGTTTAAAGAGTCACCATTATCAGAATAAAAATTTAAATAAAAAATGCTGAGTGATAAAAGGGATCACACCAGAGGCATGGGAGAAACAGGCAGAGTTATAACTCTGACATGCAAAAAAACTGAGATCTCATATAAAATTTATCAGTCACACTTACACTATAGAAAACCTGTGTCCAACCTACACAGTGGAATCGTAGGGATTCCAGAGGTGCCTAAGAGCTGCTCCAGCTTAGGCATGCAGGTTTCCCACCCATGTAACTGTCCTCCCTCCATCTACTCTCTTCAAAGCATTTTATTTTATATACTGGACTTCTCCAAGACTTCATCTGAAGAAACAGTTCTTCCCATTGTTTTAAAAAGAGTAGCACTGGAGGAGAGAAGGAGCTTGATTATGACAATTCTAGCTTTAAATGCTGTGACACTACTGAGACCCTTGAAGAATTTAAATAATCTCGGTCAATCTCAGTTTTTTCAACTGTAACTTACACTTAATATCACCCATTAACTGTCAGGTTTGCTGTTAGAGTAAGTGAGCAAATGCAAAAGTATCTTTTACACCACTAAGATCTGGCACAAGGCATAGTGTAAATATTTTCATTAGGCTAAGGATGATCCACAAATGCCTGTAAATAATAGAAATGAGATCAGGTTGGAATAGGTGTTAAGTGTATACAGATGCATGTAGTGCACACATGGTGCTGACTGAGCAACTAAAGAGAACATGTCGAGCAAGAAGACATTAGTCACTACTTCCCAGCTGTAGCCAAATATTGTAAAACTTCACAATTATTCAAGAGAAACATATTAAAAACTGTATCATAAACACACTGGTTTTTTTTATTTCCTAAATAAATACCATGTGCACCAAGCAAAACACTGATTTATTTCATTCTAAGTTGACAAGTTTTAGAGGCTAAATGAATCCATGCCTAGTTGTCCCTGCATTCATCAAACACAGTACCTCCTCCAGAACGACAGCAGATGATTTAATCACTGTATCCACCGAAAATAACTAAAACACTGTAAAAATGTTTTTAATTATAAATAAGCAAAAGCCTAACAGAAAATAAAGTCAATCAGAGACCAAAACTAAACTAAGGGAAAGGAAGAAAAACTAGAGAGGTATACAAAATGTTAAAATCAGCAATTTGCCAAACCCTACAAATTCCCACCTGCACTTCCAAGACTTCTTAAGCCCAAATGTATAAGAAGGGTTTAGGTCTCACATAAGAGAACTGTAAAGAAACCTGCTTGGAACCAGCATCATGGGACAGCCAGTCACGCTGCACCATACAAGACCAGCATCCCATCGGGGTCACCCAGATGCCTGATCCAGCTCCCTGCCAATGTGCCTGGGCCCCTGCATCCACATGGGAGATCCACCAGCTCCACAATCCTAGCTAGGACCTGACCAAGCCCTAGCTCATATGGCCATTTGGAGTGAACCAGCAGATGGAAGATCTCTTTCTCTTCCCTCTCCTCTCTCTGTAATTTCTAAATAAATCTTAAAAACAAACCAGCGAAAACTGCTCACAAACTATAGTACTCAGGGCTGAGGAGGGGATGGGAAGTTATGCCAGGAGGACAGCAGTGTCTTACTGCTACTGCACAATCACAAACAGACCCCCTACTGCAGATTATAATTTTTTAAACTATAATTTTGTGAAATCATAGGGTGACAGTGTGCCCCATTCTATTTTTACAGGAGAATTTGCCTTTGATCTAAGGCCCAGAAAATTCCCACAGGTAATATTCGAAAACAAAGGAATTCATAATAATAAAAAAATCATAAAACCCAGGGGCTGGTTCTATGAAGCACCTTATAAACTGTCACCTAGAATGCTGGCAACTAACAAACTGAGTGCCTGACTCAAGAGCCAGCTATTCTATGCTCTCAACCCAGCTTTTAATGCCCTGGGAGGCAACAAATGACGGTCCAAATGCTTGGGCTCCTGCCACCCACATAGTCAGAAACAGCAAAAATATCAGTTAACATATCAATACTACAAGGAGTCAGACACAGAAATTACTGGACACCCCCTCTACTGTTACACTGTATGGGTGATTTTTGTCTTGCATTTTAATTACCTGTATTAATATCAATTTCAAACCATCGTTTCTAGCAGGGATCCATATTCCCTCCTAGAAATCCCAAATGTACCATATCTAAAGCTGAATAAGCATCTTTACTTAATACACTTTCTACCTTGATACAGCCCATTCATCCAGGAGTAGCTTTCAAGTTTCTAGCCTAATCTTTCCTTTTATTAAAGCAAAATACTTCCTAGCAACTTTTTGCAACTCTTGGTTTTCTGAGGAACTGCTCCTCTAAAAACTTGTGGCCTTCTAAGCTACTCCTCTCCAAGGAAGTAATGTGGCTAGTGAGCACAGGTAACTGTTCTTTACTCTCCATCCAGCGAGCAGGTATGCCTGCTCTGCTGATTCAAACATCCCGGCCAGGTAAGCTGGCGGTGCGTATGCAGAGATGAGTGTGTACGTGCTTAAAGTCCACCAACATGACCAATCCGCTCTTTTTAACCTAAATCACATCCAAAAAGCTAAGTTTTACCAAAAACAACGGCAACACCTTCAAAAGTTAAACACAGAGTAACCAAAGGACCCAGAAACTACTTATATGTACCTCCAAGAGAAATGTTCCTACAAAAGTTTGCACAAAAATGTTCATAGCTAGATTCATAATAATCCAAAAAAGGAAATAATGTAAATATTTGTTCATCAACTGATAAATGAACAAAATGAAAAATCCATGTAACAAACAATGGGAATGAATTGCTAGTACACAGTATTACAGGGAAACACCCCGAAAGCCATGTGTCCAGTGAAAAAAATCAGACACAAAAGACCACATGAGGCAGGTATTCAACGACACAGCCAAGACTACGTCGCATAGAGAAGTCCCAGCTCTGTTTCCAATTTCAGCTTTCTACAAATCTGGTCACTGAAATGCAGCAGTCATAGCTCAAGCAACTGACTCCTTCACCTACGTGAGCGACGCAGACTGAGTGAATTTTCAGCTCACTACTTCAGCCTGGCCCAAGGCCAACTGTGACAGGCAGCTGCAGAATAAACCACCAAATGGGAACTCTATCAAACAAACAAACAAACAAAAAAGCCCACACAGGAAAATCCACAGAAATGGAAAGCAGACACTGTGATGCCAAAAGACGGGGGTTGCAACAGGAAGGTAGATACTGACTGCCCTAAGATTTCATTCTGCAGTGATGAAAACATTTCGTTAGTGAAGATGGCTGCACAGTCTTATAAATACATGAAATCACTGAATTGTATTTTAAACTTGTAAATTTAATGGTATGTACCCATATAGAAACTAATTTTTTTAAAAGTACCATCTCAGGGCCTGCACTGTGGCTTAAAAGATTAATTCTCTACCTGCACATATCAGTGTTTGATATGATTGCTGGTTTGCATCCCAGCTGCTCCACTTCCAATCCAGCTCCCTGCTTGTGACCTGGGAAAGCAGTGGAGGATGACCCAAACCCTTGGGACCCTGTACCCATGCTGGGGTCCCAGAGTAAGCTGCTGGTTCCTGATCGGGCTCAGCTCCAGCTGCTGCAGCCATTTGAGGAGAAAACCAGTAGATGGAAGATCTTTCTGTTTGCCCTTTCCTCTGTAACTCTTTCAAATAAAAATTTCTTTCAAACAAATATTTTTTAAAAAGCACTATCTTGGGTCTGGCACAGTAGCCTAGTGGCTAAAGTCCTCACCTTCCACACACCTGGATCCCATATGAGCACCGGTTCTAATCCCCAGCCACCCCACTTCCCATCCAGCTTCCTGCTTGTGACCTGGGAAAGCAGTTGAGGACAGCCAAAGCCTTCGGTTCCTGCATCTATGTGGGAGACCCCAAACGGCTCCTGGCTTTGTATTGCCTCAGCTCTGGCCGTTGTGTCCACTTAACGAGTGAATCATCAGACAAAGAGCTCCCTGTCTCTCCTCCTCTCTGTATATCTGACTTTCCATTTAAAAAAAAAAAAAACTATCCTGTTTTTTCATATGTTGCTTTTCAATCCTCAGTCAGCTGAAAAGCAGGCAAGAGAAAATGGCCATACACATACACACTGAGACCCCTGAACATCAACACCCTCAGGACCCCCAATTATCTTCCTCGTCTTTTCCAGCCTCGACGCCATGGTTTGTTTTCTCCACATTTCATCTGGATTACTGCCACTAAATGATGTCCTGAACCTCACCTTACTAAATGGAAGAACGTGAGATCTACTCTCCACCAAGCAACTGAACTTCAAAAAAGGTAGTTTAAAGTTTACAGTGAATCTTGCAAATTTCAAAATGTGCCCAATTACAGTCTCATGTTTCTGTGGCACCAATTATGGTTGAACAATTATATGAACACATTTAATAAATTCACAATTTATATGGTTTAAGTTGGTGCCAGCAGTATCTACCAGCATTTTCTCTAAATCCTTTGAAAGCCGTTAGTCATTAAGATATGTGTGGAGAATTCAACATTAGAATATAAGTAGTGAAAGCTGTCATGCATGAATGGGTATGCAGATTAGGTAATTTTATCATATTTTGCCACCAACAGAAGCACATGGAATTACACCTAGCATAAGCAGTGTTTGAGTACATATCAAACTGAGTGACAAACCATTAGAAAGCAATTGCTGTAACAAACTTATGTAAAATAATGCACTGATTGAGGGCAAAAGAGGAAATTAGAAAAAAGCCCTAGTAATTTCTACAAACCCTCTCCCAGAGATATATATAATGTTTTATAATTCCAACAATGATCTTAAGCATGAAGATCCAGATTCAAATCTCAATTTACAATTACTATAGGACTTTGAATAGATTATTAACTTCCTTTTTTTTAGATTTATTTTTTATTTTTATTGGAAAGGCAGATATACAGAGAGGAAGAGAGACAGAGAGGAAGATCTTCTGTCCGATGGTTCACTCCCCAAGCTACCACAACGGCTGGAGCTGAGCCAATCCAAAGCCAGGAGCCAGAAGCTCTTCTGAGTCTCCCACACAGAGGCAGGTCCCAAGGCCTTGGGCTGTCTTTGACTGCTTTCCCAGGCCACAGGCAGGGAGCTGGATGGGAAGTGGAGCCTTCAGGATTAGAACCGGCGACCATACGGGATCCCAGCGCGTGCAAGGTGAGGACTTTAACCACCATGCTATTGCGCCAGCCTAGGTTATTAACTTCTCTCATTAAAAAAAAAAAAAACTACACTGAAGTTACTATGACTATAGCTTGAATAAAAGCACCTGCACAATATCAGACAACGGTAAGAATTGAAAACATACTAGAAATAAATGCTACAGTACCAAAAGGTCAAAAAAGATGTTTTATATTTTCTTACTTCTACCTCATCTTTCAAAGGCCTAAAAGTATGAAATTATTAAGATTCATGAAAAATTATTTAGGTAACTTGATTGAACACTGTGAACTGTTATATCATTAGTCATCGGTAATCATGAAAGCAGTTGTAGAAACAACCTGAGTCTTAATCAATCCAAATAGGGGAAATCTGCCAGAAGAAGGCGTAAATGGAAAAGAATCCTGCAGAATGAGTAGCACTCAGATGTTCATCTAGCCCCACTAGGTAGGCCTGAAGGCAGTGGTACAGCTTGAGCTTGTAGGTCATCTGCTTGAGCCCTCAAGAGTCTCCTCATTTGGAGATCCTCCTCATGAGGATCCTCAATTACCAAGAAGGCCAAATACGCCATTAAGAAACAAGGAACGGGTTGACTTTTTGCTTTGCTTATTAAAAAAAAGGCAGCTTGAGACCAGGCTGTGTCCTAGCAAGTTAAGTCACTGCCTGCAGCACTCATAAAAACACATTGGTTCAAATCCTGGCTATTCCACTTCCAATCCAGCTTCCTACTAACGGCCTAAGAAAGCAGTTGAAGATGGTCCACATTCTTGGGCCCCTACATTCAATTTGGGAGACCCAGAAGACGCTCCTGGTTCCTGGCTACAGTACAGTCCAACTCCAGCTGTTGCAGTCATTTGAAGAGCATACCAACTGATGGAAAATCTTTCACTCTGCTTTTCAAATAAATAATTAAAACCTTCTTTTAAGGGAAGAAAAAAAACTGAGAAAATAGATAGCAACCATGATTTAAGCACAGGAAAGGCAAACACAGTGTTAAATGTATGCCAAAAGAGAAATAAAGGGCCCGGCGCGGTGGTGCAAGTGGTTAAAGGTCCTCGCCTTGCACGCCCGGGATCCCATATGGGCGCCGGTTCTAATCCCGGCAGCCCCGCTTCCCTTCCAGCTTCCTGCTTGTGGCCTGGGAAAGCAGTTGAGGACAGCCCAAAGCTTTGGGAACCTGCACCCGCGTGGGAGACCCGGAAGAGGCTCCTGGCTTCGGATCGGCATAGTATCGGCCCGTTGCGCTCACTTGGGGAGTGAATCATTGGACGGAAGACCTTCCTCTCTGTATATCCGCCTTTCCAATAAAAAAATAATAAAAAATAAATCTTTAAAAAAAAGAGAGAGAAATAAAGTGAAAAATACTGACTTTTAACAAAAGACAATACTAACAGAGTAAATGCATTTCTGCCCCTAATGAGTGAGATCTGCACTGAGTTTCTAGCTCCCAGCGTTCTCCCAGCCTCAGGCCCAGTCCTGTGGGCATTTGTGTAGGAGAGCAACAAGGGGAAGTCCTTCCTCTCCACTCACTTTAAATTTTTTTTAAGTGGGGAAGAATTTGAACACACATTTCTACAAAGTAGTTACTGCCCAATAAACCCAGAAAAAGATGTTCAACATTATCAGTCACTAAGAAAACGTAAATCAAAACCACAACAAAGAGAGCTATAATCAGAGCCAGCTTGGGAACCAGCATTAAGGAGCAGCACATTAACCGCACCTAGTGATGCCAACATCGCATATCAGAGTACCAGCCCAAGATCTGGCTGCTCTTCTGATCCAGCTTTCTGCTAACGAACCTGAAAAGGCAGTGAACATAGCCCTCGCTCTCATGTCGAAAAACAGAATGGAGAGCCCAGATTCTACCTGGCCCCAGTACTGGCTATTGCAGACATTTGGGGAGCCAATCAGCAGACGGAAGACATGCCTTCCCTAACCCCACACCCTCTGCTGTGTTCAAATATTAAGCTTTTAAGATATATCAAAACTTTGAAAATGACACTACATGTTTTGGCAAAGATGCAGAGAAACAAACTCTTTACACATTGCTAGTAGAAATGTAAAACAGAAAACAACACAGTCACTCTGGAAAACAGCTTGACAATTCATCATCAAGTTAGAGTTACGATACAACCAGCAATTCCACTCCCAGGGTATAATACTCAAGAAATGAAAACATGATTCCATAGAAAAGTCTGTGCAAGAGTGTTCACAGCAGTATTAAACCATCACAGCAAGCAAGTGGAAACAATTCAAATGCCTGTCAACTATGAACAGATAAAATGAGTTATATCTGTGCAATGAAACACTGTTTGACAATAAAAGGAAATGATACATACTGCAATATGTACCATTCTTCAAATTATGCTAAGTGAAGAAACCAGTCACAAAACATGTTGGATAGGGCCATAAATATCAAATGGTCACATAATCAAATTTGTATTAGTAATTAGATTATAAATGAAGGATTAGCCATTTTAAGGGCCAGGAGGAGGCAAAAAAAATAAAGAGATGAAAGGGGAATAGAGAGGAACTGCTAGGGGGTATGGAAGACTCCCTTCAGAAGAGAAAGGGCAATATCCTTCAATTGGATTGTCGTGACAGTTGAATAATCCCGTGAATAATGTAAAAAAGCACTGTATTCTACACCTCAAGTAAGTGATTCTATTTACATCTCAGCAAAGCTGTTGGGAGGGGGTAAGCAAATTTGAAGCTATCATACACAAATCCTTTTTCTGTCAGGTGACTGCTTCTTCCCTCACTAGTGCCACAGGAACATTCCAAAACCCTAAAACTGGAATAGGAAGGGGACAGTAAAATTAATGACTTCACCAGAAAGCAACACTCCTGAAATAAACAATTTTCATAATCCCTTGAAAAAACAGTTTCTTTTCTAGTGGCCTCCACTGTTTCCAAATCACACTGTTTATTCATTAAACATGTTTAGTAAAGATACACAGTCCATTTAAAATGCTTTACGTACCTGAAAAAAAAAATCTGAATCTCTACTATTTTCAACAAACCCAAGTACTTAACTATACTCCACTTCTTTAACAGAAGATGGGAGAAGAGCAAGAAAACCAACAATCAGCCTCTGTCATAATAGTTAAATGGTGAATCAAACACTTTTTCCTCATGGTTTAAAAAGGAGGGTCAATAAAACAGGTGCTAAACGTGAAGGAAGGACTCCTCCTGGCCAGACATCACAGTGCTAGAACTTCTTCCAAATTCAAAATCCCACTTCCTGTAATTTATGTAAACAGCTCATGGGCTACACTCTTCCAAACAAATCATAACCCAAGCAAGTAACAGAATTCTATTTCTGGGTCTGTCATTAACTCACTGGATAATCCTGAAGCTTCAGTCTCTACTTGGCTCAGTAAGTTCATGACAATACCCAAAATCAGATCATAGGGTATAATACAAAAAGTATTTCCAACCCAAAAATTTATTTTAACAGAAAAATCTTGAGAAAAACCATGCAACTAAATCATGTTTAAATCTCCCTTATTAAATATACCTAAAATAGGAAAAGCTCAAAAGATCATCTACTCCAAAAATGCTGCAATTTTAGATAATTCTGAAAGATACTAAACAAAGAGCTTTCAGAAGGCTGGAGAGTTTGGAGGCTTTAAATGTGAGCCCAGTTATATTTAGAAAACTGAGATGCTGTATCTTTATCCAGGGCATTTGATTCGTGTGCTTTGCCTGGTGAAATTCAAAGCAAGAGATCTCGGGATACCTCTAAAAAGCAAACTGAACCTTACAGAACTCTACTGGTTGGCAGAGGGATGAAATGTACTGCAAATGAAAGGACAGAAAATCATAAAGTCAGGGGCCACCTACAGTGCCAACCTCCCATATGGCTGCTCCACTTGCAACCCAGCTCCCTGCTAATGCCCAGCGCAAGTGCTGCAGGCACTTGCAGAGTAAATAAGAGGACAGAAGATCTCTCTGTAACTTTCTCTCTTTCATGTAAATAAATCTTAATATATTTTTATTATTATGCTCCATGATACAATTCTGTAGGTATAAATTCCTCCCTAACCCATAAATAAATTTTTAAAAAGGTGATAAAGTCTTCGCTACCACCTAATAAGACTCAAAATTACCATACTGCTCTCCATAGTCTATAAACAACTGTGACTTTATACATTCTTTCTCATTCCTGCAAATTCTAATTTAGGAGTCCCAGAGCAAACTCAGAAAACCTACTAACTAGAATATCTCAGGTGATTCTGACATACAATTTAATTTAGAAAATTTTGGCCTGGTGCGAAGGCGCAGTGGTTAAGGTCCTCGCCTTGCATGCCCAGGATCCCATATGGGCGCCGGTTCTAATCCCAGCAGCCCCGCTTCCCATCCAGCTCACTGCCTGTGGCCCGGGAAAGCAGTCAAGAATGGCCCAGGGCTTTGGAACCCTGCACCTGTGTGGGAGACTCAGAAGAGGCTCCTGGCTTCGGACTGGCTCAGCTCCAGCCATTGCGGCCACGTGGGGAGTGAATCATTGGACGGAAAATCTTCCTCTCTGTCTCTCCTCTCTGTATATCCGCCTTTCCAATAAAAATAAAATAAAATAAATCTTTAAAAAAAAAACTGGTTTAAGACAGGATAACAAAAAGACATCACATCATCACTAATCATGCTCAACAGGTTGTACCTGCTTGCAGTGCTATATCAAGAAGCCTATATTCTTTTTTTTATGCCTCTATTCATTTTTTTTAATTTTATTTTGGGGCCCAGCAGCATGGCCTAGCGGCTCAAGTGCTCGCCTTGAATGCACCAGGACCCCATATGGATGCTGGTTCTGATCCCGGCAGCTCCGCTTCCCATCCTGCTCCCTGCTTGTGGCCTGGGAAAGCAGTCAAGGACGGCCCAATGTGCTCAGTTGGGGACTGAATCATCGAACGGAAGATCTTCCTCTCTATCTCTCCTCCTCTCTATATGTATCTGACTTTGTAATAAAAATAAATAAATCTTAAAAAAAATTATTTTTGATGTTGTAAACAACATCATACTTGACAACATGGTTGACAAGAATGCACACTCATGAGGACACTGATTAGGTGGGATAAATGCCTCTAATTTTCCTTTTAAGGTCATGGTTGAAACACAACCAACAATTAGTAGCCAGCCATTGACAAAGAATTGGGAAACTGTAACAAGTAAATCTTGTTATCTGTTATCATTGGTTTAAGACATCAAAAAGTTGATTTAAAAAAAAATCCTTTATTTTTACTGGAAAGTCAGATTACAAGGAAAAGGAGAGACAGAAAGAAAAAAACCTTCCATCTGCTAGCTCACTCACCAAATATCTGCAATGGCAGAGTCCAGCTGATCCGAAGGCACAGCCAGGAGCTTTTTCTGGGTCTCCCATTAGAGTGTAGGGTCCCAAGGCTTTGGGCCATCCTCGACTGCTTTCCCATGCCTCCAGCAGGGAGCTAGGTGCAAAGCGGAGCAGCTGGGACATGAACCGAGGCTCACATGGGATCCTCAAGCTTGCAAGGTAAGGATTTTAGCCATTCAGCCACTGTGCCGGGCCCTGGATTATTTGTTTTTAACTGGCAAAATAGCTAGCTCACTCTGGAAAAGTAAATAAATAGGAAAAACAGGCCTGGTGTATGAACCAGGACACTCCAAAAGTACTTATTAAGCCCTGTATTACACAGGAAAAAATATAACATTATTTCTGTTCTCAAGATGCTTATAATCTTGAAGAAAATAAGAAAATTCTACACGATAATATGAACCTGTTTTGAGTTCCACTTGAGGAAAAATTACGGTTGGAACTAATGGAAACACTGAGTGCCAGATCAGAAACAGTCATGCTTGACTGATTCAAGAGCTAAACAACCATGGGTTCCCTATCAGTACAAGATTAAAGTGATCAATTAAGATTTCACCAGCAGCATTTTCCAAAAGGAGAAAAAAAGGGAGGCTCTTACAACCTAACTGGACAGAAAATAACTCAATTCATATTATTTTCTACATACATCTATATTGACCAGTGGAATGCTGCTTCCTAATGAATCCTATATACATCAAATTTAATCATTACATTTCCCATAATTCCTACCACATTCTATTCAAAACACTGACTGAATCAGAGAAACAATCTGACATTTCAAAAGGAACAGTAATAGAATCTGGTAAAATTAGCAACAAGAAGTATCAAATAAGCAGAAAGGGGCCTACTCTGCTCTGTAGAGTAGTGGGTAAAGCCACTGCTTGCAGGGCTGGCATCTATATGGGTGCAGGTTCAAGACCTGCATGCTAAATTTCTAATCCAGCTCCCTGCAAATACGCCTGGTAAAGTGACAGCAGATGGCAGAAGCAGCTCCAGGCTCCTAGACAAGCCCTGGCAGCTGCAGCCATTTGTGGAGTAAAGCAGCAGATACAATCAATCGATCGATTGGTCAAGATATCTCCCTTGGGCCCAGCGCGGTGGCGCAAGTGGTTAAAGGTCCTCGCCTTGCACGCCCGGGATCCCATATGGGCGCCGGTTCTAATCCTGGCAGCCCTGCTTCCCTTCCAGCTCCCTGCCTGTGGCCCGGGAAAGCAGTCGAGGACAGCCCAAAGCTTTGGGAACCTGCACCTGCGTGGGAGACCCGGAAGAGGCTCCCGGCTTCGGATCGGCATAGTATCGGCCCTTTGCGCTCACTTGGGGAGTGAATCATTGGACGGAAGATCTTCCTCTCCGTTTCTCCTCTCTGTATATCCGCCTTTCCAATGAAAAAATAATAAAAATAAATCTTTAAAAAAAAAAAAGATATCTCCCTTGTCCTTCTCTTCCTCTCTGTAACTCTGCCTGCCTTTACAATAAATAAAATCTGTAAAATTTATAAACAGCAAAGCATAGCAATGCACAGTCATTCAATCTTAACTCAGTTAATAATCAGCAGTACAGATTCAGTTTCTTTTTTTTTTTTAAGGATTTATTTATCTTTATTGGAAAGGCAGATATACAGAGAGGAGGAGAGACAGAGAGGAAGATCTTCTGTCTGATGGTTCACTCCCCAAGCTACCGCAATGGCTGGAGCTGAGCCAATCCAGAGCCAGGATCCAGGAGCTCTTCCGAGTTTCCCACACAGGTACAGGGTCCCAAGGCCTTGGGCCGTCCTCGACTGCTTTCCAGGCCACAGGTAGGGAGCTGGATGGGAAATGGAGCCTCCAGGATTAGAACCGGCACCCATATGGGATCCTGGGCGTGCAAGGCGAGGACTCAACCACTATGCTATCACGCCAAGTCCCAGATTCATTTTCAATGAGGGTATTAGATGATGACACCCAAAAATGCTGTCAAATTTGTCAGAAACAATAATAGCATGTGATTGTATAAAAAAATTAGCTTATGGGAACTAATATTGTGGCATAGCATGCAAACTTGCCACCTGTGATGCTAGCATTCCATGTAGGTATTGGTTTGTGTCCAGCTGCTCCACTTCCAACCCAATTTCCTGCTAACGGTATAGGAAAAGCAGCAGAAAATGGCCCAAGGTGTGGGGAGCGGTGCGCCAAAAGCTGACCTCACGTGTATGATAGGCAGTCGCAAGTTAGCGGCTGGCTGTGGGCCAGGAGACAGGGTTGGTCCTGCCAGTAGGCAAACAGGAAGTCACAGGGATAGGCTGAAGCCCTCGCTGTGATTATGTCATTGCTACTGGCCTATCCTAGGTAGCGTTCAGTGGACCCACAGGGCAAAGTGATTGGTGGAGAACTGTATATAAGCAGCCTGCTTTCGGCAATAAACCTTTTTCATTCGCACCCCTTTTCATTCAGCCTTTTTGTGTTCACCTTCCTCCTTTCGTGCCCTCTTTTGGTCCGGCTTTTCGTTCATTCGTTTGTTCCTCCGTGTGTTCCTTCATTGTGTGTTCCGGTTGTGGTGGCGGTTCTTCTTTTTCCAGACCCTTGAGAGTTCCTCGCCATTTTAGTGTCGCTGCTGGACAGCGAGACCAAGTGCTTAGGGCCCTGCCACTGAAGTGGGAGACTCAGAAGTTGTTTCTGGCTTTAGACTTGCCCAGCCCTGGCCATTACAACTATCTGGGTAATGAACCAGCAGATGGAAGACCTCTCTCTCTTCCCTCCCAACTCTGATCTCCAAATAAATCTTTTTTAAAAAATTAACCTGGCTTTTCAGAATTGCATACTAATACAAGAGTGAAATGGCAGTGTTAGCAATGCTCACTGAAATATTTCAGTAAATGAGACATCACTCACTTCAGGAAGAATGACTGTAATCACCAGAAAGACAAAGACTAGTAAGGATGCAGAAAAAGAGAACCCTTGCACTATGTTGGTGGGAATATAAATTAGCACAGACATCATATAAAAAGCATGGAGGCCCTTTGAATAACTTAAATAGAACTATCATGTGATCTAACAATCCCATTCACAGGCATGTATCCAAAGGAAATGAAATCCATCTAGTAAGATCTGTCAGAAATGTCAAAAGACATCTACACTCCTATTTTTCTTTCTGTACCAGTCACAAAACCCAAGAAACATAAGCAACCTAAGTGTACATCTATTGATGAGTAGACAAAGAAAGCATGGAATATACACAATGGAGTATTACTCAAAGATAAAAGGGGATGAAACCTCATCATTTGTAACATGAATGGAACTGGAGATCATTATGTTAAGCATTTCCTCATCAATACAGAAAGACAAATATCATATGCTTTAATTCATGTGGAAACTGAAGAACTGACATCACGGAAGTTAACAATACAGCAGCAGATTAAGCCACAGCTGTGATACCCACATTCCATATGTGAGCATCAGTTTGAGTTGGTATACCAACTTTGCCACAGTCAGATCTGATAAAGGAGCAGAAGATGATCCAAGTATTTGGGCCCCTGCCATTAATGGAATGGAATTTCTGGCACCTGGCTACAGGCTGACCCGCCTGTAAGCAAGCCATTTGGGGAGTGACACACTACCTTTCAAATATTTTTAAAAGAAAGAGAAAAATACCTACATAAAATGATTACCAGAGGCTGAGGTGGGAAGAGAGTCAGACAGGCAGATGACAAGAGGCAGACTGACAGGCCCTAAGTTACAGCTATGTAGGATCTAGCTATAGATAGATAGGCAAGTAGTTCTGGGGTTCCTTTTATTGAGATAAACTCACCAAGCAAAGTGACCATTTTGAGTATTTAGAACTTTCTCAGTAATGTAGAACCATCACTCTATTCCAAAATTTTTTTACCACTGAAAGGAAGCCCAATATCCATTAAGCAGTCACTTCCTGTTCCTCACTTAGCCCCCTGGAAACTACTAAACAGCTTTATTTTTTTTAGGGTTTCATCTATTCTCTATATTTCAGACAAATGGAATCAGGATGCAACCTTTTGGGTCTGGTTTCTTTTATTTGGCATAATGTTTTTGAAGTTCATTGATACTGTGAATTTTTCATGTCTAAATAATTCCACAGAATGGACATGGAAAAAAGAAAAGATGCTCTTGGGGTTCTACTGCACAGGTGACTGCAAGTAATATTAATAATATACTATCTGTTTCTCCATTTTAAAAACCCTGAAAGATGGAATTTTGAATGCTTTTACTATAAAGAAATGCTCAATGCTTGAAAAGACAAATAGATTTAGGCTGATTGTATTATGCACTGTATAGAATCAACAAAACATTTCTACAATCTTTTATGTCTATTAAATGTTTTTTTTGAAATAAAAAATGGAAAATAAACTTCAGCTAAAGAGATAAAGGATAAATATCTGAAGCATACGTAGCAAAGAATAGCTGAACGTAACAGTAAACAGGTACTTAAGCTATTTAATGTATTTTTGAGTATGCTCAACGAAGTACTTAGTCTGGATGAAAGTTTTCAGATGTCACTTGCTCAGCTCCAGCACTGCACACCTTTTCTTTCTCACATTTCATCAAGTTAAGAATGGTTGGTACATCTGACAAAACAACCTAGACTCAATCAGAAGAAAATGAGCATTCTTTTGTTAGCTCTACTAATAAAATAATCTTTGACTCTGCTCAAAGAACTTCTTATAAATATGAAAACTCTGTATGAGTCAAAGAGTGATGTAGTTGCTAGAAATAAACACAATCTTATGCTTCATTATCAGACTAGCGTCCAGATCAGGCATGGTCAGAGCACTGGCGAGTTCATAAGCACAATTTTGTGTTCTGTTTAGAGTCTCATTTAAAAAACACTTACAAGCTAAAATGCGTGCTGGGAGAGATACCAGATTACTGAGGCGTTCAGAAACCAAACATCAAGTATAGAATGACTGAAGAACCGGGTGTGTTTAGTTTGAAGAAAACATTCCCCAGTCCTCCATCTCCCTCTACCAAGTAGATACAGCACAATATTCTCCAGAGGAGTTTAATAGTTTTTCATGAGCATTATATAATCACTGAAATTTGACATAAACAACTACCCCTCTCTCTAAATTGTATGTTTAATATAAATTCAACTGTTTAATATAAATTGTAAACTTGTGGATGTCTAAGTAAAGAATGTTTATCATTTACCAAATGTGACAATTTGTTCATGCAGCAATTATTTAATGAGACCCAAATATTTGTCAAAAACTTCTCCAGGTACTATGGATACAATGAACACTTTTAACATCCTGGGGCAAAGTATGATGAACAACAATGTAGAACTTTTCCTTCTTTTCTAACTGGCGCTGTGCCTCTTAATCTCTAAATCACTGATTACGCTGTCAGACTAGAATATCCCATCTCTAATCACAATTCAAACACTATCTCTGCATGAAGCCTTCTTGAACTTCATAAGCAAAAACAAACCCATGGCTCTTTATCTGTACTCATTTCTGCTAAACAGACCATGCCTTCTAATTATCTTTGGATCTCTCACAATGCCCAGGACAGATTCTTGAATAAATAGGTCCTCAAGAAATACTTGCTGAAAGAATAACCACCGATAATACTGGAAGAGTTATACTGCAAAAGAAGCCACAGTAGGTTCTCCAATACATGCTGGAGGAGGACTTGGAAAAAAGAGATTAAGTTAGAAGCAAATTTTTAACTTAGAGCTAACGACGAACAGGCTCATCTTAACTGTTACTGATATTCTGATGGTAGCCAAAGGATGGCATAGCAATGTTCAAAATATTCACACACACACACACAATTAAAAGCTATTCTGATGCAAAAAAAAAAAAAAAAACTTTTTTGAAATTGGGGTGGACTCCAATTAAGATGTGTCCCACATCAGAGCACCTGGGTTTGATAGGTAGCTCCATTCCTAACTTCAGCTTTCTACTAATGCAAATTCTGAAAGCCAGCAGAATGGCTCAAGTAATCAGCTCCTGTCACCCACAGGAGATGGAGCTCTCAGCTCCCAGCATCAGCCTAGCCTAGATAGAGTCTGCTGTTAGACACACGTAGGGCAGCAACCCCGAGGATGATAGCTATCTGTCTCAAGCGCTATCTCAATATCACACAAATTTTGTTAAATCAAAAACTAAGTTTAAATTTAAATTAATGCAGTTTTCCCAAAACACAAATCTTTCATGAACTTCTCAAAGATATGACTATATATATATATAGCTCAAGAATGTTAATGGGATACCTCATTAGCCTGAATGAAGGACTGACTCTTAAAGTTCAAGAACAGGAGTGAACCTACTGGTTAAAACACCTGTAATCTGAATTAGAGCACTGAGCTCCATTCCCAGCTCCTGAGTAACAAGTTACTGTCAGATACAGACAACAAGGATGGCTCAAGTCAAGTCATCCCTGCTACCCACAGTACTAGACTGCTTCCAGCTCCCAGCTCTAGGAGAATCATGACAGACTTCCACCAAGTGAACAACAGATGAGAGATCACTCTCTCTACCTTCTTCTCTCTCAAATAATTTAAAAGGAAAAAAAAATTCTGGGAACAATATTATAAATGATTAAATCTCACTATGCTTGACAAAAGATAACTTTAAAAGATCTACTCATTTACTTAAAAATCAGAGTTACAGAGAAACAAGAAAAAAACAGATTTTCCATGCGGTGGTTCATTCCCCAAATGACTACTACACTGCCAGGACTGAGGCAGGCAGAAAGCAAGAGCCAGAAACTTCACCTATGTCTCCCACAGGCATGCGAAGGGCCCAAACATTTGAATTATCTTCTGCTGCCTTTCCCAGGCCACAGCAGGGAGCTGGATCAGAAGTGGAGCAGTCAGGACAAAACGGCACCCATATGGGATGCCAGTGGTACCAGCTGCAGCTTCACTCACTACACTGTAGCAGCAGCAGTAGCCCAACATCTCACTTGTGCTCCTAAAACGAATCTTGATATAAATCTGAATGGTCAGATCATCCACTTCATTACTGAAACACCTGTCAGATGGGAAAATCCCTTAGGTCAATGATTTTCATTATTCGTGGATGTATGCCACCACCAGCTTCTCTTAGAGCCAACTATCCTCATCCTAAAAACATTAGGTTCTTCACACAGGTGACTTGCTCTGCCTTTCCACACACAAAGACTATCTCTGGGATGTCTCTTCCAAACTGAAAGCTATAGTCTTTATTGTCAAGAACCTGCGTTTCACCCATGTTCCCAGTACTTAGCACACTGCTCAGGGCTCAACTGCTGGTGAATAAATCAGCATAAGAATGAATGGAGAGGGCCCAGCACGGTGGCGCAAGTGGTTAAAGGTCCTTGCCTTGCACGCCCAGGATCCCATATGGGCGCCGGTTCTAATCCCGGCAGCCCTGCTTCCCTTCCAGCTCCCTGCCTGTGGCCTGGGAAAGCAGTCGAGGACAGCCCAAGGCTTTGGGACCCTGCGCCCACGTGGGAGACCCGGAAGAGGCTCCTGGCTTCGGATTGGCATAGTATCGACCCGTTGCGCTCACTTGGGGAGTGAATCATTGGATGGAAGATCTTCCTCTCTGTCTCTCCTCTCTGTATATCCGCCTTTCCAATAAAAAAATAATAAAAATAAATCTAAAAAAAAATAAATAAATAAAATAAAAAAAAAAGAATGAATGGAGAAATGAATGAGTGTCCCTGGACGAAAATAGTACCTTATAAAAGAACAAGCAATTTCGTTTCTCTTACTAGGAATCCCTAAAAGAATGAAAGTATTTAAGTAGATTCATAGTACAGTTTTCATTAGAGTGCTATTTTTAGGTCATTAATGAGAGATACTGTCTTGATTACTTGCAGGGCGCTAAAATTAATTTCTCAACCAAGAGAGCCAAATAAAAATTCTAATGCAAAGAAAAACCCTAATTACTTAATATAAAGGTACTTCAGAAGGTTGTGAAGGGATGAGTGTTGCGATTCAGCAAGTTCATCCTCTATCTGCAATGCCAGTGTTCTACGTGGGCACAGGTTTGTGTTCCAGCTGTTCAACTTCCAATCCAGCTCCCTGCTAATTCACCTGGGAAAGCAACAGCAAATGACAAAACCATCTGGAACTCTTACCACACACACTGGAGACCTGAACGGAGCTCTGGGCTCCTAGCTTCAGTCTGATCCATCCCCAGCCATTGCGACCATTTTAGGAGTGAACCAGAAGGTGGAAAATATCCCCCTCCCTCTTGCTCTTACTCTCATTCTTGCTTTCTCTCGCTCTTGCTGACTCTCGCTCCTGCTGTCTCTCCCATCCACTCTAACTCTGCGTTTCAGATAAATTGATTCTTTAAAGGTCTACAAAACAATGGGATAAAAGGTAAACTTACTTTTTGGTAAAGTTATGTAATCCGCACGATAAATATAAATACATATAAATATAAATATAAATAGAGAGATGTATAACGTATGTAGATATGTAGATATACAGAGATTGTCCACCTGCTGGTTCATTCCCCAGATGACCACAACAGCCAGAGTTAGGCCAGGCCAAAGCCAGACCCAGGAGCTTCATTCTGGCCTACTGTGCAGATGGCAGGGGCAAAGACACTTGTGCCATTCTTCACCGTTTTTCCCAAGCCATCAGAGAGCTGGATCAGAAGTGGAACAGTCAGGACACCAATATGAGAGGCTGGCACTGCAGTCATCAGCTTTACCCACCATCTATCCCATGGATTTTCACTTTTTGCATCAAAATAATTCTATATTTTTATTCCATTTTCCACACAATTTTTGAAGTATCCTTTTATACTCAAAATCGGACCCATGATATTATCAATCAGACATATCATCCACTTAAGTAAAACACACTAGCAACTAAGTTTTTTAAAGTCTAAAATCGACATTTTTTCCCAAATTCTCACTTGAACCATAAAACCAGTATGTTTTTCCTGCCAATAAAAATGAAATATACTCATCAGAGAATTTAGAAAACACAGGTCCAAAAAGTAAATTCAAATTATTCATTGACAAGTATTCTCTCCCAGACTTTTTTCTATGTAGTTGCAACTCCTTTGTGTTGTTGGTCTTCCTACTCACCAAACAGAAACAAAAGATTTCACACTGTGGCAACAAACCCAGTCCCCTCAAAGAATAAGAGTCTAGGGCCTGGCACAATAGCCTAGTGGCTAGATCCTTGACCTTGCATGTGCCGGGATCTCATGTGAGCACCGGTTTGTGTTCCATCTGCCTAACTTCCTGTCCAGTTCCCTGCTTGTGGCCTGGGAAAGCAGTGGAGGATGGCCCAAAGCCTTGGGATCCTGCATCCATGTAGGAGATCCAGAAGCTCTGGCTCCTGGCTCCAGATCTGCTCAGCTCTAGCCATTACAGCCACTTGGGAAGTGAACCAGCGGATAGAGGATATTTCTGTCTCTCCTTCTCTCTGTGGATCTGACTTTCCAATAAAAAAAAATCAATCTTTAAAAAAAGAATAAGACTCTTGGTGTAATTTCTAACTGCCTTCATTTTATCAACAGGTGCTCCCATCAAATAAGACTCAATCTACAAGTTTCCATTCTGACTTCCTCCAAATCACACCTCCAGATTTCTACACAAAGAACAAAGATTCAAGAAAAAGAATGCTTCCAGTGTCTATAAATCAGCCTAAATAAAACAAAGGAAAAAGTTGTTCCACTAGTTTTATGTCCCATATGCCTAATACAGTCATAAAATAGGTTGTTCTCAAATTAATCAAACCCTTTGGTTTGAGTATGTTTCTCATCAACACTATCAATTTTTGGGCCCAGCACAGTAGCCTAGCAGCTAAAGTCCTCACCTTCCATGTGCCAGCATCCCATATGGGTGCCAGTTCATGTCCCAGCTGCTCCACTTCCCATACAGTTCCCTGCTTGCGGCCTGGGAAAGCAGTAGAGGATCCTGCAGCCATGCAGGAGAATTGGAAGGCACTCCTAGTTCCTGGCTTTGAATTGGCTCAGCTTCCACTGCTGTGATCACCTGGGGAGTGAACCAGCAGACGAAAAATCTTTCTGTCTCTCCTTTTCTCTGTAAATCTGACTTTCCAACAAAAATAAATAAATCTTTAAAGGAAAAACTATCAGTTTTCTAATCTGAAAGAATGTAAGACTAGAATAATGTAGGGTATGGATTCTAGCATCTGCTTCACTAAATAATAGAATGACACTAAATCTGAGCTTATCTCCTTTTCCACGTTTCTCAACAGTGTCAGTACTTGCCCTCCCTGCACAAGCTGCTCTAAGGCTGCAAAACCCAACAGTTCAGAGACAGAGATTTTTGAAATACAGTTGTCAACAATAAGGTAGAAATCTTTCAAATACATGTATCCTGTAAGTATAAACATAAAATATGGAACATAAGACATGGCTTCCTCTGATATACAAAGATTCCACTTTCAAGAGTGACCGCACTGTGTATATACGGTAAGACAATATCATCAGTCTTATGACACACACTTCACAGGACAAAATGTGTCACATAGTCACAGATATAACCACACTAGGAGTCATTTACCTCATATCAAGACAGCCTACTTTATCTTCTTCTGGAACGACCAACTTCTCCCGACTACTGCATATCCTTTGTTAATGCTTACTGTTAATCTCCCAGGGCTTAAAGCCAAAGCACAGAAACTTTCAGTCATTTTTAAGTTTCTAATAAACATTCATGTACTCATCCACCAAAAATCCAGGTTCTTTAAAGCTATTTCTACCATACTCTACCTGTACCTCTCCAGGTTGAAATTTTCTCCTTGAGTTCTAGCAATCTCCCCCTCAACCCAATTCTCTCATAATGTTTTAAGACATGATATTTATTAGAAACTAATACTATCAATGCTGTAAAAGTCAAATCAGGTCTCATTCCCAGCATGCAAGCCGGCTCCAACCACTGAGGCTTTCAGCAAGGCAAATCTGACATTATACTCTACCAATCAATCAGAACATCAAACTGCATGCTTTGGCATCACTGTATCATCGAGAACTCTCATTGAGGTTGTGGAATTATTCAGTTACAACAATTACTTTTGTGCTCTGGGTGAAAACTCTGGCTAAAGTCTGTTTACTAAATAAACTCCTTCAGACACAAAGTCTCCCCAGAATAGATGGCCTTTCTTCACAGGAATCCACGACCATCTCCTATATATTTAAATAATGGAAAATAACTAATACTGAGTTCTGGAGACTAAAAATTTTCCACCCTGGTCCTCAAATTGTTAACATTCAACTCAGAAGAGAGTTCTCCAAGATCACATTCTAACAGTTTGCCTCATTATACTTCACAAATCTGAGTCCTTAATAATACAGATTTTACTCAATGATGATGGAAAATGAATCAGACAATGCGGTGTTAATGTTAGTCTGAGTATACCAAATGAAAATACTTTAGTTTTATGGTAAAAAAAAAAATTAAGATTTCTTTAAAAGACTTTTTTTTTAATTTGGAAAGGCAGCTATACAGAGAAAAGAAGAGACAGAGAGAAAGATCTTCAGTCTGCTGGTTCACTCCCCAAGTGGCCACAATGACCAGAGCTGAGCTGATCTGAAGCCAGGAGCTTCCTCCACGTCTCCCATGTGGGTGCAGGGTCCCAAGGCCTTGGGCCATCCTCAACTGCTTTCCCAGGCCACAAAGTAGGGAACTGGATGACAAGTGGGGCCACCAGGGCACAAACTGTTGTCCATATGAGATCCTGGCATGTGCAAGGCGAAGCAGGACTTTAGTCACTAGGCTACAATGCCAGTCCCAGATTTATTTATTTTTTTGTTGAAAGGCAGATTTACAGAGAAAGAGATACAGAAAGATTTTTCATCCGCTGGTCCACTCCCCAGTGGCTTCAACCAGAGCCAAGCTGATCTGACGCCAGGAGTCAAGAACCTCTTCTGAGGTTCTGAACTGTACAAATCCCAAAGCTCTGGGCCATCCTCTACTGCCTTCCCAGACCACAAGCAGAGAGCTGGATGGGAAGCAAAGCTGCTAGGACACCAACTGGTGACCATATGTGGGAACCTGGGGAATATGAGGTGAGGATTTACCTGCTAGGCCATCGTGCCAGGCCCTGTGGTAAAATTTCTAGAGTAACCAAATTGGCTTAGTTGTTGAAAACTAAACCTAGTGGGACCAGTGTTGAGTAGCAAATAAAGTCACAACCTGCAATGCCGACATCTCTTATGGAAACCAATTTGTGTCCCAGCTGCTCCACTTCTGAGCCAGCTCCCTGTTACTACCCTGGGAAGGCAGCAGAAGACAGTCTAAATGCTTAGGATCCTGCCATCCACCTGGGAGATCCAAAAGAAGCTCCCAGCACCTGGCTCTGGCCGGGCCCTGGCCCTGGCCCAGTCACTGTGGCCATCTGCAGAGTGAACCAGCAGATGGAAAATTTCTGTTTCACCCTCTCTCACTGTAATTCTAAGTTTTCAATAAATAACAAGTATTTAATAAAAAGTTAATACATTTTTCTTAAACTATTTTAAAAAGTATCCATTTATTCAAAAGTAAATTTACATAGACTGAGGAAGAGACAGAGAAAAGAGACATATCTTCAACCAATGGTTCACGACCCAAATGGTCATAACAACCAGAGCTGGGCCAGGGAGAAGCCAGGAGCTTCATCCAAATCTTCCACAGGGGTGGCAGGGGTCCAAGTACTTCGGTGGTCTGCTGCCTTCCTCAGGACATTAGCAAGGAGCTGGATGGGAAGCAGAGCACCCAGAAACAAGAACAAGCACCCATACAGGTGGAATGCTGGTGTCACAGACAGCTTTACCTGCAACATCACAATGCTGGACTCAAAGTAATAGTTCTTATAAAATAGAATACTAATTTTTCTATACCACATATTAATATTTATCCTACATTTTATCGTTAAAAATCTCAAGTTTGACACATGAGTCTCACTTGCATTTAGTTTTCATTTATTCTGTACTCATAATACAGAACAGTAGCCACTTTCAAAAACATCACATTCCCAGGTTATCAGCTCGTATGTATGTCAAACAGAATAGCGGCCAAAGGTACCTAACCACAAACGGTTATTTAAATATGTAGAATGCCATTGTTACAAATATAACATCTGGTTCCATATAACAAAGCTATTTCCATATCTCAACAGATGGCCTACAGTAATAATGCTTTGCTGATCTGATTA
Source organism: Ochotona curzoniae (assembly GCF_017591425.1). Lineage (NCBI taxonomy): Eukaryota > Metazoa > Chordata > Mammalia > Lagomorpha > Ochotonidae > Ochotona > Ochotona curzoniae. The sequence goes on from NW_024465451.1 coordinate 11,617,680, forward strand.
TAACAAATTCTATTAAATCAAAAAATCCTGTACAACAGATGCCTTCTCCAATTTCAATATAAGTCAATCTCTTTAACCAAAACACTGTGCTTTGGTTCTTACTTGTGCATTGAAATCAAGTTACACCAATTAAAATGGTCAAAATTTTTGACAGTTGTTAAAAATGACACTGTGGTGTTTTCTAAGTTCTAGAACGGAGAAGGTAAAAACAGTACCTCCCTCTAAGACTGAAAGGCTAACTGTTCAAAATGGAAAACAAAAATTCACAGTTAGAGGAAGGCTAGAGAGAGAGGTCAAAGTGAGCTTTAACTGAGTCAAGCCAAGGTTTCTGAATGGGGGCAATGTGGAAAGTTATGTGACTAACAAAGCCAGCAGTGAGCAGCAGTGAAAATAATGTAATTTTTGAGTTGGGAGGTTGTTAGCAGGAACAAACGAACAAAAAATAAAATCAACCTGAATGTTTAACCAAAATGTACCTTTGTATTCTATGGGAGGAGACCTATATTTAAGTGTGAATGCAATGTCAAGCTTTAACTTTGTTGCTTAACTGTTTCCCCAACTATATTCAAGTCCAGTCTTCAAATTCTACTCATGTCCTTACTTGAAGTATTACTCTGTATTAACTCAAAGCACAGAAAACAGAACAGTGCAGTCTCTAAGAGCTCCTGAGTTCTGAAAATAGACTGCAGGGTTCAAACCCTGGGTCCTTCCATTGCTAGCTGCACACCCTTAGCCAAGCAAGCTAACCACACAGTGCCCATTCCTTCACCTGCACAACTTTGGTAATAATAAAATCTACCTCTTAGAATTATATAAGCAAAAACTATACTCAGAATACATTTGGGCCTGAAGTAGGTCCTCAAAAAAGCTATCATTACTATCAGTATCACTGTAACCATCACATTGATACTCACTGAAATTCCAAAAGAAAATGTAAAAATACAAAACGACTTGTCTAAAACATAGAGCATACAAGCAACACTTTAAAATCCTGAGGATTAAAAATCAGTGATCCAGGACCCGGAGCGATGGTGCAAGTGGTTAAAGTCCTCACCTTGCACGCGCCGGGATTCCATATGGGCGCCAGTTCTAATCCCGGCAGCCCCACTTCCCATCCAGTTCCCTGCTTACAGCCTGGGAAAGCAGTGGAGGATGGCCCAAAGCCTTGGGATCCTGCACCCGTGTGGGAGACCCGGAAGAGACTCCTGGCTTTGGATTGGCTCAGCTCCAGCTGTTGCGGCCGCCTGCGGAGTGAATCATTGGACCATTGGACGGAAGATCTTCCTCTCTGTATATCCGCCTTTCCAATAAAAATAAAATAAATCTTAAAAAAAAAAAATCAGTGATCTGGAGGTGGGATATCAGACTGGTGGTTAGCACATGGTGGTAAGCACACATCTGGATTCATGTCTGACCCCAGCACTGACTTCTGACACCCAAGAGGTGGCTGGATGGCTCGGGAGATCTCTCCTGCCAGGTAGGACACATAGCTGGTGCTCCCCAAACCCAGCTCCAGTCCAGTACAGGCTAACACACGTATATGACCAATGGAAACAGTGGATAAGCACTCATTCTCATTTTGTACTTGGCCTGTCTGTCTTTTTGCCTCTCAAATTTGATTAAATTTAATGATTTCCCAGGAAAGTGGATTTCTCAATTACTCTAAGATGCCAGGAATCTATATGCAGATCCTTCTAAACTAGAAAAACATACAATAGGAGAAATAGCAAATCTATTTGCTCCAAGTTAACTGTGCAATCAAAAAGTCACCTAACCTGAACTTCAAAGTGTGTACCTTAAAGAAGTTTTTGTCTTCTTCACAGGGTTTGCTGTCAGATCAAATGAGATAATGTAAGAAAAAACATACATAAGCCATTAAAGTATCATACAATGGTCAAGGGCCATGCTTACTCATCTTTATACCCCATGCCTAGCAAAATGCATGGCAGAGGTTATAACCTAAAAGAAAAGCCAGAGAGGGGTTGGCAGGGGGAGGATTTGATGAAGATGGGGAAGGGTCTAAAAAAGTAAGAAATGTAAATGTCTATCAAATGATAAATGAATTTTAAAATGTAATATGTACAGTGGAATATTACTTGGCAATAGAAAGGAACAAAATCTTGCAACCCTCTACAACAGAGACAATCCTTGAAATAGGAGATAAAGAAGCCAGATATATAAAAGACCAGTATGATTTCACCAATATAAAATGTCCAGAATAGGCACATCTGTAACAAGCATTGGAGCACTGCCTAGGACTAGGGAGAAGGGGAATCGGGGAACAGCTACTAATGCATATGCGGTTTCTTTCTGAAATGATGTTCTAGAAAATCATTGTACTAATGGTTATGCAAATCTGTGAATACACAAAAGCGACTGAATCGTACACTTCAAATGAGTAAATTGCACAGTATGCAATTTATCTCAAAATGTTTAAGAGTGGAAAAGCTTCAGAAGAGAGCTGTTAAAAGTATCAGCCCACTAGCGTTAGAATATGTCTTTTCTTTAAAATACTGAGTTTCTGATATTTGAGTAGCTCTGCCATGTGAACAAGAATGCGAATGGAAAAACTGCGTTAGGAGAAAATACCAATCACCACATCAGCTCATATCACTACAAATGCTGCGAAAAATAAATCTAGCATTTGTTCGTCTCCTTTCCAAAATTCTAAGGTTATAAATTACTTCTTTCAGGTCCAATTCAACAGTCTTTTTGCCATGATCACTATGCCCTGAGATTGAAAATGCCATCTGATATCGTCAACAATCTCACCCAGTAGAAAAATCTTTGTCTGCTTGCCTTCTGGGCACTAATGTATTTTCTGATTCTTCTCAAAATGCTTACTAACTGACCCAAAGTCCCAAACTTCAAAGCTCTTTCCATATTATAAAACTTCCCTAGCAAAATACATTAATTCACATGTTAGCAAACTCTACATTTCATCCTTCTTACTATTTGCTATATATAACTTAATGCATGCATAATGCTAACTTACCCAAAATCCCTTCATAATTATTACTCTGCTACAAAAACTCAGCAAGTTAAATAAATGCAAACCGAGAAAAATGCCTTGCATACAGTAAGTCCTCAATAAATGTTAGCTGTTCATTTCCACAACCACTATTAAGTCAGGTTCCATCACCCCACCCCCAAGAGACTCTCCAAGCATGCTCTAGTATGTCTCCCTCCCAACATGCTCAGCGCACAAGAAACCCTTTCTCAGGAACAGTAAGCCTCACTCACTCTTTAGGAACCCACTGTACTCTACCAAACCAGATCCTTCACCCTCCAAGACGCTCCACCAACACACCCTCACCCATCCTAAACGCATCTATGATTCCTCACCAACACAGGCAAGCTGCCTGAAGTCCGCCCAAGCTGCCACTTCCCTGCCTCTGCACATGCCCATTCACTCTCTTGGAACACACCTCTTCCTCTTTGGAAATTCCTGTTTTCTCAAATCCCTGACCATGGTAGCATCGTATCTCGACCAGCAGTGTCAGGTTATCTGGTAATTATGAATGATGTGCATTTTGTTTCTCTGAAAGAACAGACAACTTCTCTTTCAACAGAAATGGGAGTTTTGAGACCCCCTACTTTATTCCTTGTGTCTCTTCACACAAACAACTTCACACATGGGCAGCACACCACTTTGCAGAAGTACACAAATGCTGACTTACTCAAAAAAAAAAGCCTCAATGTAATAGAACACTCTCTATTTTCCACTGCCTCACCCACAGTCAGCATAATGAAAAGACAAAAATCTACATTTAAATATTTATTGTACATAGAAAGAAAAAGAATATACTAATCAGTACAGCAGATAAAAGGAAGAAAACACTAAAACTACAATAAAAAGAATGTAAAACAAACAAAATGAGAATGCTGGTGAATCTAGTATCTTAAAAATGAATTCAAAACATTAAGGTATTGTTTATTTCACCCAAGTGAATAAAACAAATATCTAATAAAGCCATGAAAAACTCCCCAGTGTCTTCATTAGCACAAAAGAATGAGATTCACAATTATGGGTGACACAAAACTGGCAGGGGTGGGGGAATCCACAGATTTACCTAAGAAACCAGAAAATTCAATTACATCTACATACAACCTAACAGAAAAATGGCAAGAAGCTGCTGTTTTTCCAAAAACATCTCCTAAAATCTAGAAAGAATTAAAAAAAAAGCCGTTTTTGCTGCTATTGTAGCTGTTCCTTATGGAGGGCGTAATCTTCTGAAGAAGCAAACTCAGGAAGACACAAAGAGCCTGGAAACCTTAACCTGGAAAACACATTTTTTTTAAGTGCCCAAAATACGTTTCCTATTAAAAAAAAAAAAGTGCATTGGCCCTCCACAGAAAGAGGGAAAGTGAAGTACCCACGAGATACATAACTGGATAAAGCTATCTGCTGCTGCTTTGCAAGCAGGGAACTATGTAAATTGCTATGGCAAACAAGCGTTTTCACTGGGGAAAAAAAACAAACATAAGTCCATGTCAAGATAAGTCACAGGTATCCCCAATTTGCAACTCCCTGGCTCTGGTCCAAGGGAGTTGGAATGCAAGTAGGAACCGCACAGCCAGCACAATGCACTGCCACAGCGCCAGCCACAGCACCTGGGTGGCTAGCACAGAGCACAACCATGGGGTTAACGGGAGGGAAGAAGAGATGTGTCAACGTCACCCAGCCCAGGTCTGTCCCCTGCTGGGCTCAGTTTCCACACGCAAATCGTCCATCTGACCCAGAGTCGGCCTCAGCACAGCCAACTGATCCCCCAACACCTTCCATACCACCGGGAGGAAATGGCAGAGGAAAAACCCTCCCGAGAGCCTCCCTCCTCGCACAGCTGCAAAAAATGGAGGAGGAGGGGGGACACCCTACCACGTGGGCAGGATGCAACACACACACACACACACACACACACACACACACACACAAGACAGCAACACGTCCGCACGGAACGGCTGCCTTTGCCCTCAGGCCGGCAAAGGACAGCGCGACAGGACGGCCAGGAACGCGGGCCCCTCGCACGGGCCTCCTCCTCCTCCGACCCGGAGGGCACTGCCAAGGCGCGAGGTGCTGCCCCGCCTTCCCAGCCGATCGGCGCCCCTCGTCCCCCGACATTCAAGGCAAGAAGACCCCCTCGGGCCACGGGATTGACGACGGCTGGCCGCCCAGGCCAGGAGGTGCTGGGGAGGACCCCCGGCGCCCCGACCCTCCCCGGGGAGCCACGTCCAGGTCTCCCCACCACCACCACCACCCTCCAGGCCCCATCTGGGGGAGGGGCGGGAGGCGCGGGGCTGAGTGAGGGGCAGCGGCAGCTGGAGAGCGGCGCCGCGGGGGAGGGAGGGACGGAGCCGTCCTCGCCGCTCGCCCGAGGCCCAGGCGCCGCCAGCCGTCCACCTCCCCAGCGACAAGGGAGGAGAGGACGTCTCGCCGAGGGCAGCCCCGGTGCCTCCCGTCCCCGGAGATGCCCCAGCCCCGCCTCCTCGCCCCGCTGCCCCCTGCGCGGCGGGCTCTCCTCTCACCTCAGGCTGCGCAGGCCGGGACGGCCCGGCCGAGCCCCCGGCCGCTACGTGTGTCTCCGCCCTCGCCTGGGAAAGGACCCAACGGCGCCTGGTGCGAGTGGCCGAGGCCCCGAGCAGCGCCGAGAGCGGCGGCAGCAGCGGGAGCAGCCAACATCCGGGGCCGCGCACCCGGAACTACTTCCCGGCCCGCTCCCGCCCCCGCCGCCGCTGCCCCCGCCCCCGCCTCCCGCGACGTCGCTGCGCCACCAGCCCGGCGTCGGCGGCGTCACGGCTCTTACGCGGCGACGTCCGCGGAATTCCTCCGCTGGGACAAGTAGTGCCGAGGCGCCGCCGCCGCCGCCGCTGTCATGCATCCAGGGTGAGCTAGCGGCCCCAGTGCCGAGCGAACTAGGGACGCTTCGCCTCGCTCAGTCACGTTTTGGAGGGAGAGCAGCGGAGGCAGCCCCGCCGCCCTGGAGGACCCCCGGGTACGGATTTCAGGGGTCCCGTACCCCCCCGAGAGTGGCGCCTCTTGACCTCCCTATGTCCCGCCGACCTCTATCACCTCACCGTAGCAGCAGGCACCTTAGGGCCTCTCCAGGACACCGAACCCCTTTCCGACTAGGCACGAGGAGGATTCTACAGTCCTCAACCAAGGCGTCCGGGGACTTCACGACACCCTTTCTGAACTGGACGAGGCCCGGGTTCTAGACCCGTCATGACCCAGCCTACTCTGGCTTTGCTCCTCAAAACAGGAGTCGGAGCTCTCGAAGGACCTTCTAAGTCCCAGGTTGGCTGCGCAGGTTATGAGCCTGCTATCAACAGGTGGAGCGTTTAGAAGGGAAGTTCGGATGACTGGTGGACTTTGGAATTGACTTCGATGTTGATGTGCACTCATTCTTTCTCTAAACAGCGGTGATAATATGTCCTGTAGTTTCACACTTCATTACATTTCTGCTTATTATTTGTGATTGCTTCTTTTGCATTAGCCAGGTAGTCCCCTGCCTACAGCCCCAAGCACGTTATAAGAGTACAGTGTCCGAATACTGAAATATTTGGTAGGTGAATACCAGGTTGGTTGGGCAAGAGGAAAAGGAGAGGTCTGAATGAATTGGCCTGGAAGCTTTTTTTTTTTTTTGTCCTCAACAAGATCAAATGGCCCATGTCTTCTACACACACTGAGCACCTGCCATTGGCCAAGCATTTCCAGGCCCTGGGAAGTCAGAGTATTTTTTTTCCATGTAAAACTAGCAGGGTTGATTAATTTCATTTATCAAAAAGAAAAAATTGCGCATCACTGCTAACGTTGCCAGACACGTTCATGCTCTGTGGGTAAGTGAGAACAGAGCAGTTGGGGGGAGAGGGGTCTGGGAAAACTGTCCCAAGCAAGGGAAACAGCCAGTGGAATAGCCTTGAGGCAAAAAAAATTCCTGGAAGATTAGAGCAGTGTGAGTGAATGGCATAGGAATGGAAGGTCAGAAAGGGGCTGGTGGTACACCATGTAAGCACCTTGACTGAGCAGAGCAGTGAAAGGATATGACTTGTACATTCAGAAGTTCATGCTAAGAGGCCTAAGTTCACTCTGGCTTTGTGAGTAAAGCCACTGTATGCAGTGCTGTCTTTCCATATGGGTGGTGCTACTCCACTCCTCTCCAGCTCCCTGCTTAGGCCTAGAAAAGCTGCAGAGGATGACCCAAGTGTTTGGGCCCCTGATGCCCGTGTGAAAGACCTGGACATAGCTCCCTGGCTTCTGTCCCGGCCCTGGCCATTATGGACACCTGGGGAGTGAACCAAAAAATCTTGCTCTATATCTCCCTTTCTGTCTCTAACTCTGTCAGAGATCTTAAAAACAACAAAAAACAGAGGCTCCATTCCACATACACGATGATGGCTTGGACAAAGATGGCAGCCGTGCATAGATAGATACAGTCTCCATACTTGATAAACTACAAGATAAAATACAATCTCCATACTTGATGAACTCCTGATGCAAAATAAATAGTTTAGTCAATTAACAATACACTGCAATATAAAGAAGAGTATCCTGAAGAGGAGACCATCCTTGCCAGCTGTCATAAGAGATAGTAGAAATTCCCAAAATACCATTGCCAAGGCAGTGGGAAGTTCCCGATTCATTAGTGGGCCATGGGGCATATCCTTGATAACATGGCCAGTGCTGGCAGCCTTCCCAGCCTTTCAGGTCTCAAAGTCCACCATCATCTGAGCAGAGCTGTAGGCAGAAGAATGATAAAGAACAGACTGGATCATGCATTTAGGAGACAGGCAAAGAAAGCAGTGCCTGAGTTAAGTCCCAGATCCACTATGAATTCCAGCTTCCTGCCAATGCATACCCTGAGAGGCATACCCACAGGGGAGACCTGGATGAAGCTCCTGGCATCTGGCATTGAACTGGCTCAGCTCCAGGTGCTGTTGTCATTTGAGGAGTGAGCCAGCAGATGGAAGATTTCTCTGTGTCTCTCCTTCTCTCTCTTTTAACTCTACTTTTCAAATAAAAATAAAATCATTTTAGAAACTCTGTAATGACCATAAGATTTCAGAACCTTGTAAGGAGGGAAAGCTTAAAGCTAGATGCAGAGGGACAACCCAAGTTCAAATCTAATATTCAGTAACTTACTTCCTGCATGTCTAGATCAAGTTATTTAGTGTTCCTTAGTCTGTGCTTTCATACCTTAAAGTAGAAACCATAATCACAACTTTCTGGCAAGAGATTATGCACAGTCTTGTGAAAATAAAGGCACGAAGGACGGCTGGCTGTTCTTCTGTAAGGAGGCCTGTGTCGGCTCAGATGGGAGTAGTTCACTGTCGAGGAGGCTGGGAGAGGAGGTGTAGGGCAGGAGAGCCGATGACCTGGGGATAACAGTGCTGGGGACAGATGCTTCAGAGAGAAGGAGTGGATTGCTCAAAGCAGTAAGATAGAAATGTTATTGTTTTGTGTCATTTGCAATATTTCTCAGATTCATCAGGATTGTAAATTATTTTTACAGCTCTACAGAAACTTGGATTTGGCCCTGACAGTGTTTCAACAGCAAGGAATTCAACACGTCATACCACCACAGGCACTTGGGCATGTGAGGTTCTACCTGATTCTTTTCTCCATCTGAGCTTATTCTAAGGACAAAGTGGAAAATGAGAAGTGAATGTAAAATGAACTAAAGACCTACTAAAAGAAGAAAGAAAAATGAAGAGGGATTCTCCTCTCATCCCCAACCCTGAAGGGCCACCTAGGATCCCCAGGTAATTTTATATAATACTTTGTATTGTATTAGATTAGAAACAGTAATTACCACCAAGGTCACGTATGCACTAACCGCTATTTAATACACAACATTTGAGTGTTGTCACTGTGCGTCCTTAAACAGCATCCAATAAGCATTTAACAAGCACCAACTCTATCCTTGTCATTGTTTTAAATACCAGGGAGTCAAAAAGCAAATAAAGAGAGGCAGACATGTCAAAATTAATTCCCAATGCTATTTGCTAATGATTTATACTGGTGCCACAGAAACAGAAGCCAGACTTAACTCTGTCAGAATGGATTGGACAGAAAGGAGGGCTACAGGCATCAGGGCCAAAGAAAACTTCTCCCATAAAAATAAAGATAAAGGGCCCTGCACAGTGGCCTAGTGGCTAAAGTCCTCACCTTAAAAAGGCTGGGATCCCGTATGGGCACCAGTTCTAATCCCAGTGGTCCCACTTCCCACCCAGCTCCCTGCTTGTGGCCTGGAAAGGTAGTCAAGGGTGGCTCAAAGTCTTGGAACCCTGCACCCATGTGGGATACCCAGAAGAGGCCCCTGGCTTCAGATCAGCACAGCTCTGGCCATTGTGGCCACTTGGGGAGTGAACCATCAGACACTGTAGTCTTCCTCTCTGTCTCCTGCTCTCTGTATATCTGACTTTCCAATAAAAATAAGTAAATCCTTTTTTAAAAAGGATAAGGTTATGTCTTAGTAGATTGACTGTTAATTTGTCTTGTAGAAGCAGGAGCAAAGCTAGGAATAAAGAAAGAAAATGTAAGGGCAGAAGAGAAGAATTTGTATAAACATTGTAAGTGCAAGAAAAGTAGAGGCCTTATAAGAAGTCATTAAATTTTGTGGCAGCTGAGGCAGGTGTGGTGGCACAGCAGGTTGCACTTGGGACATGCATCCCATCTCGGAGTGCCTGGGAATTGAGTTCCTAGGCACTCCCAGTGACTAATGGCGACCGTCCAATTTCTTGGATTTCTGCCATCCTTGTGGGAGACTTGGATGGAGCTCCCAGTCCTAAGCTCCAGCCTGGCTAGTCTTTGGAGACGCAGACCAGTGGATGGGACACTCTTCTTTGTGTCTTTCTCTATAATCTCTCTGCCTTTCAAATAAATCAATAATTTTTTAATGCATAATTGGGCCCGGCGCAATAACGTAGTGGTTAAAGTCCTCACCTTGAATGCACCCTGGATCCCTTCTGGTTGCCGGTTCTAATCCCAGCAGCCCTGCTTCCCATCCCTTGTGCTCCCTACTTGTGGCCTGGGAAAGCAGTGGAGGATGGCCCAAAGCCTTGGGACCCTGCACCAGTGTGGGAGACCCAGAGGAGCTCCTGGCTCCGGATCGGCGAGGGTCACTTCAGGAGTGTATCATCGGACGGAAGATCTTCCTCTCTGTCTCTCCTCCTCTCTATATATCTGCCTTTCCAATAAAAATAAATAAATCTTTTTTAAAAATGCATAATTGTACTGTTGGGAATAACTAACTCTGGCACTAAACCACAGCACTCCATGTAAACCATCTTTAAATTAAGCTCTGCCCTCTGGAACCTTGATGTTAACTTTGTATTGTATCAGTGAGGAAAAAATGAGATCCCTTCCGAAGACTACTACTTAATCATTCTGAGTAGAAAGGAGTAACTTAGGATATTTTCCCCATTGGAAGGTAACAGGCTAAATTATTTTTTTTTCCTAGTCTGGCAATAAATTGCATTAATTTACCCATATCATCCATCACCACATATCTTCAACCCATCCATGTTCCTTGTAACTGGCCCAAACCTTGCTTACCTTCCACTCTGACATGAACCTAGCTAATTAAAAGCGTAATGAAAGACACAAAGGCACCAAGACAGCTGAGCAAACAGTAACAAATGTGTAGATTAAGCAAAGTATTTACATTACGTGTAAGCAATGGTGCAGATGAAAGCTGAGTGGCGCTAGGAGGAGTGAGTCAGAGGGTGTGCAAAGAGTGGAATCAAGGAGACTCTCCTCTCTACCAGTCAGCTGGTCGTGTCTTTTGGAATGATAGAATGAAAGGATCCCAGTTAGCAGGAAGAAGCAGCCAAGGCGTGCAGTCCAAGGGAGTTTGAAATCCTGGGTGCAGACTGGGAATTAAGGAACAATTGATTTCCCAGTTGCCAAGTTATTGCCACTTTTCATACCTAATGAGCTACTTAAGAATCGTCAAGAAGGGGGCCCAGCGGCATGGCCTAGCGACTAAAGTCCTTGCCTTGAACGCGCCAGGATCTCATATGGGCGCTGGTTCTAATCCTGGTGGCTCCACTTCCCATCCAGCTCCCTGCTTGTGGCCTGGGAAAGCAGTCAAGGACAGCCCAAAGCCTTGGGACCCTACACCCACGTGGGAGACCTGGAAGAAGTTCCTGGCTCCTGGCTTCGGATCGGCATAGCATCGGCTGTTGCATTCAGCCGTTGCGCTCACTTGGGGAGTGAATCATCGGACGGAAGATCTTCCTTTCTGTCTCTCCTCCTCTCTGTATAACTGACTTTGCAATGAAAATAAATAAATCTTTAAATTAAAGAAAAAGAAGAATTGTCAAGAAGGGACCAGCATGGTTGTGCAGTGGGTGAAGATACCATCTGTTCCCTGTCATTCCAGACACTCATTTCAAATCCAACTCCCTGCTAATGTGCCTGGGAGAATAGTGGAAGATTGCTCAAATGGAAACCTATGTGGAGGACATGGAGTTCTAGGCTCCTGGCTTCAATCCTGCCCTGGCCTGGCCTTAGCAGCCATTTGGGGAGTAAAGCAGCAGATGGAAGATCTCTCTGTCTGTCTCCCCTTTCTCTAATTCTGCCTGTCAAATTAATCGATAAATAAATCTTTAAAAATTTGTTTTCAGACAAATGAGAACAGAAATTACAGTTCAGGGAGGATATTGGTACCTGAGTTGCCAACACTGAACGATCCTTGTGTGACTACCAATATGCTAGGCCTTTTGTTAAATTTTCTTTAATCTTACTAGCAAAACTAGAAAGTATTCATGTACATTTTTCCAATATTATTACATGTGCTGCCAAAGCAAGCACAGTCATCTACATTTTTTCACTTGTTTATTTGAGAAGCAGAGAGAGAAAAAGAAAAAGTAAGGGCTCCTATCTGTTGGTTCACTTCCCAAGTGCCCACAGCAGCTGGCCTGGCAAGGCTTAAGTTGAGAGACCAATTCAATCCAGGTCTCAATTAGTTGAGCTCTTCCTGCTACCTCTCAGAGTCTGCCTTCCAAGAAGCTGGAATCAGAAACCAGAACTAACCATCAAACCCAGGCGCTCTAATAAGGGTTGCTGGTGTCTGGACCTGGCCTTATCTACATTTTAAAGAAAACAGAGGCTCACTACATTAAAGTCAGAGAGTAAAAATTTGAGTGTACAAGTGTCTGACTCTAACTCCCTCTTGCTGTCCTTCAAGTCAAAACTGCCCGATCTTAAGTCCTTGGTTGTCCACCTGCCAAGTTCCTCCAATGCAGCTGGGATCAGTTACCCAGATATGAGAATTGCAACCCCCTGCATTGCTAGCCATGCAAGAGGGTATTCAAGTACTACCAAAAACTAGGTGGAATCAGTCTTGTATGGTTGTTTCCACACATTTACTAAGCCTCTGAGATGGGATTGTACCTCCTCAGTGAATGCAGGTCTGGCTGTGAGACTGGCATTCACTTTTTTTTTTTCATTTTTTATAATTTTATCATACAGTTCCATTGGCTCTGGGATTTCCTCACACCCCTCCTAAACCCCTTCCCCCAATTTGCCCTATGTTACTATAATAGTACAACTTCATACACAGTCATAAGTCCATCATTCTGTTATGTAAGTGTATTCTGACATTGTGTCTGTGAAGAATGGCAGAGTCCAGCATCCTATTGTCAAGATATATTTCACAGTTTCATTGGGAGTCCATCTTTGATCTGGAAGTAGAGGTACATACTGCATTGTAGCCTCACATCTGGATATGGTAGTTTCTATTAAACAGTTACTAGACATCCCCTTAAATGAACCATAAAACAAATCAACAACAGGAAGAAAAACAGAAATTTGCAATGCCATGAAGTTGAATAACATACTACTGAATGACTAATGTGTTGCTAAAGAAATGAAAAAGAAAATCAAGAACCTTCTTGAAGAAAATGATGCTTCTATATGACTTATGAGTAAGTGAAGAATTAAAGTAGGGGAAAATGTTTTGAAGAAATGAAAATGAAAAAAAAAATCAAAATCCATGAGACATAGTTTACGCTGATCTTTGCTGGTGAGATGTGTCTCCTGAAGGCAATAGATAGATGAGTTTTGGTTTTTTGATCCAGTCTGATAATCTGTAACACTTGATTGATGAGTTTAAGCCATTTGTATTCAGCATTAATTTGGATACGTAGTACTTTACTACTGTCATTTTTGCAATGGGCTGTTCATTTTTTAATTTAATCTTCTGTGGTTATTTTACTGGGATGTTCTTCACATTTACCTTTGGTTTTTTAGGTGCTATTCCTTTTCTCTGTCAAGAGAACATCTGTATCATTTGTAGTGCAGGTCTGGAAGAGGCATATTCTTTGAGATTTCTTTATTATGGAAGAATTTTATTTCGTTTTCAAAGACAAAGGAAAGCTTTACTGGGTATGTTATCCTGGGCCAACAAGTTTTTCCTTTTAGAAGCTAGAATATGTTGCTCCATTCACTGCTGACCTGTACAGTTTCCTCTGAAAGGTCTCCTGTGAGTTTAATTGGCTTTCCTTTATATGTCAATTGAATTTTTTCACATGCACATTTAAGGATCTTTTCCTTATGTTCTACTGAAGAGAGCATGATGATCATGTGTTGTGGTGAAGATCGCTTTTGGTCAATCCTAATGAGAGTGCTGTGCCCTCCTGTATGTTGTTTCCCAATTTCTTTCTCCCCATTAGGGAAGTTTTCCTTTATTATTTTATTGAGTACATTTTTAAACCCAGATTCTTTCTGTGCCTTCTGGAACTTCCATAACTTTTATATTTGGCCTTTTAATAGTGTCTCTTAATTCTTGAATATCTTTTTTTTAGCTTTACCCAGCTCCACTTCCAGCTTTTTGATTGTTTCCTTGTTGGGTCAAGAAGTATCTTCCAATTCTGTGATTCTTGCTTCTGCCTCATTATTTCTGTTGTTGAGGCTTTCCACTGAATTTCTGATTTTCTCATTCTTGATTTCTAATAATTCTGCTTGATTTTGTTTTACTGTTGCTATTTCCTGTGTGATATATTCCTTAAATTCCTATATGTACTTCTGGCTGTTGGTAAGATTTGTAGCAGTTTTTTTTTTTTTCTTTTTGGGTTCTTTATTCCCCCACTTCCTTGATTTATTCCTTAGCTAACTCTGAGGTTGGTAAAGGCTTTTGCTCCCCTGAAGGGGAGTCTTCAGGAATATTCATTGTGCTTTTGTCTCTTTTTTTGCTCTTGGTCATTGTCCTAGTTAACAGATTCTTCTCCTTGGGACAGGTTTCTAAGCTGTGTCATCCACAGTTCTACAGTTTGATTTTACTAATTGCGTTTGGTATCCAGTTCCTCACTTACAATCACTTGTGCCACTCCCTCCAGCAAGTTTCAAGTCTGGGCTCATGTATTATATTTCCACATGGTAGCCCCAGCTCCTGGCTCAATACTCTCCACCTCTTGTGATCCTGTGCTGCAGCTGCACTGTTGCCTATATAATCTTTGTCCCACTTCTAGTTTGAGCAGTTCCCAGGATTAGGGAGTCACCAGATGTCCTAAATAAATGGGTTTTTGGTGGTGCTGATCTTGCCGGAACCTGCCTGACTGTTAGGTGGGAGGGCCACCCAGACCTATTTTCGGTGGGATCGATAGGATGCCAAAGCTGGTACTATTTTCCCTGTGGGACCAGTGCAATGTACTGAGTTGGAAGTGAGTTTGCTCCATCTTAGCATATGCACAGCTCACTGTTATTACTCTAGTCCCACAGCCTTTGCCACACTGTTAAAAATGGTGCCTGATGTGGCACTGGTCAAGTCTTAGATCTGTTGATCATTAGGTCTAGGGGCTACCAAGACATATTTTGGGTAGAACCTGTAGGATGCAACATTAGTACTGTTTTCCCTGTGTGATGAATGCAATGCACTGAGTCATAAAAGAGTTCACTCCCAGTTCAGTGCATGCACAGCTTGCTGTCTTTCCTCCCAGTCCCACAGCCTTTGCCTCACTACACAAAATGGCACCTGATGTGGCACTGGTAGGATCTGGGCTATGAAATCCGCCATGGTCCTGCACCACCTGCTTTGATTCTGCTGCTGTATCTCTGCTCCTGATCAGATCAAATAGAGCAACAGAGTGGGCAGTTCTTTACCTGGTTCACCTCCTGAGCCTCTGGTGAACTCTCCTTCCCACTTGGCTGCTGGTACAGCTCTGGCCACTGGTAGAGTTCAGATTACCACTTGCTGACTGCCACTGTAGTGTCTTGTCACTGCAACACCATGCCGTTGTCTCCACTGCTTCCCCACATCCGTGAGTGTCCAGGTGAACCTCTATCATTGGTCTGTCCTTTCCTATTTCCTGAAATGTGCTCTTTCTGCTTCACCCTGGCTAATGATTCTCTCTTTAAATGTGTCCTTACCCTATTCCACCATTTCGATTCCACACTGATACAGTTTGAGCCACTTCCAGTTGAAAGATTTTGGACAGTGTGTCGCATGACATTTTCCCTGTTGCCCTGGTGACCAGCAACCTTTGGGATCCAGACTAAGCCTTCATGCTCAGTTCTAGAATGAAGACAATGTAGAAAGCCAACCCTGAATGAAGAAGGATTTAGCCTGAATGATAAATGTAGCATTTGCTGATTGGGCCAGTGAGATCTGGCTGAAAGTTATTCCCCTCGCTGGGCATCTACTGGCTAATGCAGATACTTTCTGAACCTGTGTCTTTGATGATGCATACTTCTGGTGTCATCCCAGGAAGGAGGATTTTATAAGGAGTATGGGCAGATAAAAAAGAAGGGGAAACTGATGTAATTATTTAAAGCAACACTTTAAATACAATATTTGAGCCTCTGTCTTCTTTGCTGGGCTCAGACAAGACTCAGGCAGGTACCAAGCCCAGGTCATGGCCTAGAATCTGGGAGAAGTTATAAAGTAAGTTAAGAGATAATCCCTGTTCTTGACCCAAGGACCACAATCATGCATTTATCTAAATCTAGAAACTATCACTGTATCTGACATTCACTAGGCACTCAGTAAACTGTAATAAACGTTGGGCAAAATAATGCTGTGAATGATCTGGAACTGGAAGTCAAGGATGCTAACCTCTCTGTCATGTGCATTACTTACTTGGTTTAAGGGATCATCATTACCTAAGTTTTATGTAATGCTTTGTAATGCATGTGCTTTTCATTTGATTGAAATGCCACATAAAGCATCCAAAATAACAGAGACTGCAGAGTTGAGCAGTCAATAATAGGATACAAACTTCACTGAGGGAATCACCGAGGATGGAAACTATTGAAGAACCCAGGGAACTGGGCCAATGGCAGTCTTGCTTGAAATGTACAGTACATCAAAGCTTAATGGAACCAGATTAAAAGAATATGGAGGCCAAGATTAAACTCAAACAAATGTAAGTTCAGGGCCCTAAGGCTTAACATTTTCCAGACATCAAAAGTACAGGGTATGCAATGAAAACCCTACCATGGAATATTCTGAAGCAAGTACTGAACAGAGTCTTGAGAAATAATTAGGGCTGCCAGCATATATGTATCAGGCCTTCAAAACCAGCAAGAGACTCAACCTCTTAAAACACTACTGCTCACTGGTAAAGTTAAGCTACAGCTGTAACATACATTTAATTTTGAAGTACAAATACTGGGCATAATTGGCATAGTTAAAAAGCTAAAGCAAAACAGAGAAATTAAGAATAACCATAAGGTCCCGGCACAATGGCTCAGTGGCTAAATCCTCACCTTACACATGCTAGGATTCTGTATTAATATTAGTTTGTATCCAGCTGCTCCACTTCCTATCCAGCTCCCTGCTGGTAACCTGGGAAAGCAGTTGAGGACAGCCCAAAGCCTTGGAACCGTGCATCCATGCAGGAGACCTGGAAGAAGCTCCTGGATCCTGGCTTCAGATTGGCCCAGCTCTGGCCATTGCAGCCACTTGGGGAGTGAACCAGCAGAAGGAAAATCTTTCTCTGTGTATCTCCTTCTCTCTCTGTAGATCTGCCTTTTCAATAAAAATAAATATATTTTTAAAAAAGATAACAATAATAGTCAAACCAAATAATCCATGCAAAAACAATTCTTACTTTTTGGTTAGGAGATGGCATTGGGATTTCTTTTTGTAAAAAGTAGCAGAAATCATTGCTAATGAACGATTTAAAGTGAGCCAACATCATGTGTTAGATTTACTTGTTTAAAATGTTTTATTGTGTATTTATTTGAAAGGCAAAGTTATACAAAGCAAGGAAGAGAGAGAGAGAAAGAGAGAGAGCGTGCTTCCATCAGCTAGTTCACTCCCCCAAAAGGCCAAACAACCGGGGGTATGCCAAGCCAAAGGCAGGAGTCAGGAGCTTTTTCCAAGTCTTCCATGTGGCTGCAGGCACCTATGCACCTGAGCCTTGTGTGCTGCTTTCTCAGGTGCGGTAGCAGGGAGCTGTATTGGAAATGGAGCAGCCAGGTCTTGAACCTCGGCCCATATGGGATGCCAATTTTTGGAGACTGTAAGTTTATTCACTTTTGCAACAATGCTGGACACTTGGTTTTTTTTTTTAATATCCCAGAAAAAAAAAAGGATGTGAGAGATTGATGAAATATGACTAGGAAATGCTCGTGTCTGTAGAAGTGCAAGGGATGACAGTGGCTTCTGCAATGGAATGGGGAAAGAAAGTAATATCCTGTTTTAATAAAGATCTTTATAGTTGGATCTTTTTTAAAAGATTGTCATTCCCATTTTATAGGCAAATGAAAGTGAGGCCACACTACAGGTAAATGGCAATGTAAGAACAAACCCCGATACTTGGGCTTCCTTTTGCAAATGCCCCTTATCAATTGTCTACATGTGTTTTTTCTGGGATAAGTGTTTAGCATAGCAGAGAAGACATCCACATTCCATGTCAGAATGCCTGGGTTTGAGTTCATGACTCTCTTCCTGATTCCAGTTTCCTACTAGCGTGCACAGGGGGAGGTAGCAGGCGATGGCCCAAGTCCCTGCCACCCACAAGAAAGACCTAAATGGAGTTCCTGGCTCCTGGCTTCAGTTCTGGCCCAGCTATGGCTGATATGTGGGCATTCATGGCCTGCCCTGGCAAGAGAAAGCTCTCTGTTTCTCTGTCTCTTGTCTCTTTCTCTATGTCTCAGATAAGATAAATAAAAATTTTCTCATTCTGATATTTAAGTGGGAACATTTTCTTTTTTTTTAAAGATTTATTTTTATTATGTTTTTATTGGAAAGGCGGATATACAGAGAGGAGAGACAGAGAGGAAGATCATCCGTCCGATGATTCACTCCCCAAGTGAACGCAACGGCCGATGCTATGCCTATCCGAAGCCAGGAGCCTCTTCCGGGTCTCCCACGCTGGTGCAGGTTCCAAAGCTTTGGGCCGTCCTTGACTGCTTTCCCAGGCCACAGGCAGGGAGCTGGATGGGAAGCGGGGCTGCCGGGATTAGAACCGGCACCCATATGGGATCCTGGGCGTGCAAGATGAGGACCGTGCCGGGCCCAAGTGGGAACATTTTCTTTAAAAGTTCTGATTTCTACTTTTTGACAGCAGTTTTGAATGCTTCCTGACTCATGCAGTTGTCTTCGTTCATCTGAATTCTTGATTTACCTGTGTCTTGCTCCCACTATTCAGCATGAGAAAATGAATGTGGCATGTTCCTTTTTGCCATGATTTTCACAGCAAGAGACACCACACAGTGTGTGTGCGCACACACGCAAAGCTTCGGCACGGCTTTCCCCAGCTAGTGGTTAGGGACCTACTATGCCTACTCTTCTCACCCAATGTATTTTTCCTGCCATGGTAAGTATGACAACATTTTTTTTCTTTTAGTGAAATTTTCCTTGCTACCTGAAACCTGTTACTCTTGTGTCTGTAAGTTGCATCCGTATTTTATGTGTTTCTAAAATGAAATTTGCTTGAAAAACTAGTGGCATAACTACGCATCTTTTCAGTAAACATTAATTAAATGCCAACTCGAAATTATATCCTGGAAGTACAGAGATAAAAGCAGTAGCTAGGGGGCACTATGGCATAATAGTGATTACAAGTATAGGCTGCTTGTCTAGGGTTAAATCCCAGCTCTGCTTCTCTATTAGCTCAAAGAGTTCATTTGGACAGGTTATTTGCTTACTTTGAGGCTGAGTTTCCTCATCTGTAAATGGGGGTAACTGTAGTTCCTGATACATAGGTGTGTTGTTCCTTGATTGAAACCATGCACTTAGTAAAAACATACCAGAGGGCAGAGCAGCTTAAATGTGTTGTAACTGTGACTTCTTCCAATTCCCATGTCTGGTTCATGAATTAAATAATGGGGAGGGAGGAATTTGATCTGACTGCGTCAAGTGTTTTAAGGAAGAATTTGCAGATGCAGAAACATGTGAGCTATGCTTTGAAAAATGACTTCAAGGTTCTTGAGGCAAGGTAGGCAGGAGGATAATTCCAATTACAGAGGCCTGGTCAATTCCTCTAGGCCAGACATATTTGAAGGCCTTTTCCATCTCTGGAGCTCCCTAGGAGATGGTGGGGATGTGGAATTGCGAGAGATCTGCATGGCAACCAAATCACAGTTCAATAGCTTCCTCTGCCCATTCCTATTTTATTTTATTTTATTTTATTTTATTTTATTTTATTTTATTTTAGTGGTGATTACAAAAGCATCCATTTCTCCTCAAAAATCTACTTGTCCACAAAATTTATGGTAAGAGTCCATTTTTCAAGGAATTCACTTTCGTGAATGACATTAAATATAATTCGAAATTTAAAATATATATATATATATATATATGTTGGGTTGCTGTTTGGCCTAGCATTTGTGCCATAAGTTAACATCTTACATCAGAGTCCCTAGGTTCAAGTCCTGGGTCTGGCTCCCCTGCCAGTGTAGCCTCTGGGAGGCAGGAGAGATAACTGAAGCAGCTGGGTTCCTGTCAGGCACTGGATAGTTTCTGCTTTTGGCTTTGGCCCATTACAATTAGGGCATGAAGCAGCAGATGTGAAGATGTGATATTCTCATTTTCTCTCTGTCTCTCTTTCTCTTTCTCTCTTTCACACACACACACACACACACACACACACACACACACACACATTTCTTCCCTCTCTGCCTCATGAATAAAATTTTTCTTAGAAAATATCATGTGAGCAATGTACATATTGCACCCTGGAGGACTAGTTAGCAGAAATATATATTAATTGAGTTGAACTATCACAATGTATTGGTCAAACACCATGCTGAAAAATACCATGCTTCCCTGCGTCCCAGTCTTTATTATACATATCATCTTGACAAGATACATTTGATCTTTTAAAAATAGAAAACCTTGATCATTTTCTTATTTTTCATTATGAAAAGCTGCCATGACAAGTAATATTGTGAACTCTCACATACCCATGATTCAGCTTCAGCAATTACCAAATAATGAGCCATTTTGTTTCATCTAGTCCTTTACCTTCTCATGGTGTATCCCATGTTATTCTCAAACTAATTCCAGGCACAGATATATTAGAGCCAGATATATATACATATATATTTTTTTAGATTTATTTATTTTTATTAGAAAATCAGATATACATAGAGGAGGAGAGACAGAAAAGAAGATCTTCCATCCGATGATTCACTCCCCAAGTGACCACAACTGCTGGTACTTGCTGATCCAGAGCCAGGAACCAGAAACTACCTCCAGGTCTCCTATGCGGGTACAGGGTCCCAAGGCCTTGGGCCATCTTCAACTGCTTTCCCAGGACACAAGCAAGGAGCTGGATGGGAAGTAGGGCCGTCGGGGTTAGAACTGGCACTCATATGGGATCCCAGCGCATTCAGGGTGAGGACTTTAGTCGCTAGGCCACCGCGCCGGGCCCTAGACCTATATTTTCAAGAGTTGTCTTTAAAAGATAGGAACTTTTATTTTAGCAAAGCATAGTCACACTGTTATCTAAAATTGAGTGGGACTTTCTGAAGTCAATGATATTGTAATATACAACCCATCCTGTCAGTATTGAAATTTCCAATCAGGCTATACACTTTTTATTTTTTAATATTTATTTTATTTTTATTGGAAAGTCAGATATATAGAGAATAGGAGAGACAGAGAGGAAGATCTTTTGTCGATTGATTCACTCCCCAAGTGGCCACACTGCTGGTGCTGAGCTGACCTGGAGCCAGGGAACTCCTCCAGGTCTCCTACATGGGTTCAGGGTCCCAAGGCCTTAGGCTGTCCTCAACTTCTTTCCCAGGTCACAAACGGAGCAGGGTGGGAAGTGGAGCAACCAGGACACAAACCGGTGTCTGTATGGGATGCCAGTGCTTGCAGGTAGAGGATTAGTCAATTGAGCCATTACACCAGCCCCCAAGGGGGTTCTTTCTCCCTCCACATTAACTCCGACTCCTTCCAAAACTCAAATAAATGTCAAGAAAGACCCCTGCCTCCAAGAAGATTATATTTGCTTAGGAGAAAGGACTATCAAACAACTGAAGAATATCAGATTAAAAAAATACCGCATAGAACGTGAACAAAGAAAACACGTGCGTTTTGCAAGTAGTGACTATTACAGATAAGCAGGGACGTCAGGATTGATGGAAGCTCCTGGGGGAAGCTTCATCAAGCAATGTAGAAATTATTGCAAATATAAAAGATTTAGCAATGAGTAAAAGGTCCTTAGCACAAGCATCCTCTCTCTTGGGATCCATGCCATATTGACACAAAGATTTTGTCACCATGGCAACCGGTCATTGAACCAATGAGATAATCAGTTGTCATGGTAACATGAGCCCCATCTCACACTCACCAGGCACCTGTTGTAAATCACCACATCCTCCAACAATCTCAGGACACCTCACTGCTGCTTGCTGCTTTTCCTTAGTCATCCTGTTATCCCTACTCAGCTATGTTGGTATCCTTAGTTTATGTTTAGATGTATACACGAGACTCTTAATATCACAGCAAATGAAAATGACTCTGTAGGGTGGAACCACTTATAGACAAGAGGAATCCTCTCAAATGTTAGAATTGAGTGATCCAGAGCACTGAAAAACATGGACATTTAATGTTTTTTCCTCTGCATTTCCCGAAGTAAAATTCCTTCAGGTTAAGACATTGCTGTGTGGTGACTATCCTTCTGCTTCTCTCTATTCTAGTCTCCTTTTCATTCCCCATCTCCTAAATGCAGGTGTCTCTTTAGAGTCTTCATCATTTGTGTCTGTTCTTTCTGTAAACTGCACTGCACAACACAGTCACAAGCCATGTGGTAGTTACCGTGCCCTTGAAGTTAATTATAAATGTGCTGAATTGAGATTGTGCTGTAAGTATAAAATGCACTGTAGATGATAAAACTTTGTACCAGACACAAACTGTAATGTATCTCAGTAATAATTTTGTATCAATTACATATAAAATAGTTCAGGTACATTGAATCCAATAAAATACGTTGTCAAAATTAAATTTCATTTATTTCTTGTTTATGTTTTGAATGTGTTTGCTGGTCAATGTAAGTTGCATCTATGGCCTGCCTTCATAGACTGTTATTTTTTCCTATTGGGAATATTGCTCTAAGATTTCTCCTTAAGATGTCTCACCCCAATCTTGGTATCAAGTTTCCCCTCAAGGAAATGAGTCTAACGCCCCCAATCATAGACTGCATTCTGAGACTCAAAGCCCCAAAATGTGGCTAGCTGGTCCTTTTGCAAATAACCACCAGATCTTCAGCTCAACAGGAGCAAAGCTGTGAGTTACCTCAAAACCTGCTCTTTATCCTCATTATTAATATTAACCTTTTGTATTAGTTCTATTGCTGCCCCAACAAACATAGCTTGGTGGCTTCAAACAACAGAAATGTACTATCTTACAGTTCCAGAGATCAGTAGTCTGATACGGGTCCCACTAGGCTAAACACAGTTGTCCAACACCATGCTGCTTTGGAAGGTCTAGGAGAGAATGTTTCCTTCTGACTTCTAGAGGCTGCCAACACTTTTTGCCGCATGGCTCCCTTCCATCCCCAATGGCAAGCTCTTCCTTCTGACCTGACTCTTACCTTTCTCTCTTTCATGTTGAAGGACCATGGTTATTATGTCAGTCCTATTCAGACAATCCAGGATAGCCTCCCCATCTCAAGATCTGAGGGTAAGCAGCTCTAATTCCACCTGCAATCGTCACTTTGCCTTGCCATGTTCCATGACATAGTCCCAGGAAGGAGGGCGTATCTCAAAGGGCTGGACAAAAAAAGGAGAATCTGTGTGCAAGGTCAAGAGCAGAAGAAATGCACAAATGGGAATCAGAACAGGCGTGGCGGGATAGTTCCCCTGGCTTTCAGAATGGATTGCTGACAGCTAGAGAGGAATTGAAGAGCAGGCTGGTGAGGACATCAGTGCTCTGACATGCTGCCTAGTGCACTGCAGAATCTGCCTTCTCTGACGCTGCTATCCTGGGCACTCCTCTGCCTGAGCACTCTACTTCCTCTCCATGATCTGTGTGGCTTTTGTATTTCCTTCAACATGGGTCTTTCTCTGCCTTGTGTCATTATTAAATATTTGAGCACTTGTTCTTAATCCTTTTACTGGATCAGAAACTATTTTATGGCTAGAAACTGTTCGCTTCACCTTTGTGTTTAGCCATAATGCTTAATGTGGTATTTAATATATGAAGGTATTTTTTTAAAAAGCTTGTGAAAAAAATAATTAGAAGAAAGTTTATCTGG
This sequence comes from Ochotona curzoniae, assembly GCF_017591425.1. Taxonomy (NCBI): domain Eukaryota; kingdom Metazoa; phylum Chordata; class Mammalia; order Lagomorpha; family Ochotonidae; genus Ochotona; species Ochotona curzoniae. The sequence continues at coordinate 11,641,335 of NW_024465451.1, forward strand.
TGGAAAAAAAAAAGGAAATCCACACAGGTTTTTCATCATAAGTGCTTTCTGAGAACTTCTTTTTAAAACATTTATTTATTTTTATTTGGAAAGGCAGATTTAACAGAGAGAAAGCGATACAGAAAGATTTTCTATCAGCTGATTAACTCCCCCAAGTGGTCACAAAGGCCAGAGCTGAGCCAATCAGAATCCAGGAGCCACGAACTTCTTCTGGATATCCCACATGGGCACAGGTTCCAAAAGCTTTGGGCCATCCTTTATTGCTTTTCCAGGCCACAAGCAGAGAGCTGGATGCAAGTAGAGCAGCTGGGACACAAACTAGCTTCCAAATGGGATGCAGCAAGTGCAAGGCAAGGACTTTAGCCACTAGGCTATTGCACTTGGTCCTTCCATGAACTTTCTGAAGATGCCGTATATAGAAGTTTTTCAATAATTGTTTCTTGAATTTGGTTGAATGGAGGCAACCTGCACTGACTGATATAGTGCATGTCACAGAGCCATTGGTTTCCTTAAACAAAGGATTCTATGATTCCCACATAATTTATTTTACATGGACAACCAGAGTTAAGCTGCTACTTAGGACTCCTGTATCGTGTATCAAGTACTTGGGTTTGAGATGTGGCTCTGCTTCTGATTCCAGCTTCCTGCTAATGAATACCCTGAGAGGCATCAGGTGATGGCTCAGATGCTTGGGTCCCTATCACCCTAATGGCAAGCCGGGATTGAGTTCTTGGCTCCTGGCTAAACTGGGTCTAGATGCAGTTGTTGCAGGTAGAAGCAAACCAGCAGAAAAATCTCTCTCTTCCTTTCATATAAAATGAAAGGAAGTAAATTTAAAACACATTGTAAACTCAGCAATCAATGTGAATGGTTATTGTGCACTTGTGTTTTATGCTTCTGTGAGTCAGTTGTATTTTATTTCAGATGATAGCAGGGTCAGTGCTCTGATATAGTGGGTAAAGCCACTGCCTATGATATCAGTATTCCATATGGGCTCCAGCTCCAGACCTGGCTGCTCCACTTCCAGCTCAGCTCCCTGCTAATACACCTGGGAAAGCAGTAGATGATATCCCAAGTGCTTGGGCCCCTGCATCCACATTGGAAGAACAGAAAGAAGCTCCTGCCTCCTGGCTTTGGCCTGGCCCAGACCTGAATTGTATAGCTATTTAAAGAGCAAACCAGCAGGTGGAAGATCTCTCTCTCTGTGTAACTCTGACTTAAAAAAATAATAAAAGATTTATTTTATTTTTAATTGGTAAGTCAGATACATAGAGAGAAGGAGAGACAGAGAAGATTTTCCATCCACTGATTTACTCCCCAAGGGGCTATGATGGCTGGAGCTGTGCCTACCCAAAGCCAGGAGCCAGGAGACTCTTCTGGGTCTCCCACATGGGTGCAGGGGCCCAAGGCTTTGGGCTGTCCTTGATTGCTTTCCCAGGCCACAGGCAGGGAGCCAGATGGGTAGCGAGGCCATTGAAATTAGAACCAGTGCCCATCCTTGTCCAGGAGACAAGGAGCAAGGAGAAAAAAAGCAAAGAGTCATATCAGCTGTAAGAAAACGTTGGGGCTAAGCCCAGCACAGTGGCCTAGCGACTAAAGTCCTCACCTTGAAAGCACCAGGATCCCATATGGGCACCAGTTCTAATCCTGGCAGCTCCACTTCCCATCCAGCTCCCTGCTTGTGTCCTGGGAAAGCAGTTGAGGACGGCCCAAAGCCTTGAGACTCTGCACCCATTTGGGAGACTTGGAGGAGGTTCCTAGCTCCTGGCTCCGGATCGGCAAAGCACCAGCCATTGTGCTCACTTGGGGAATCATCGGATGGAAGATCTTCTTCTCTGTTTCTCTTCCTCTCTATATCTGACTTTGCAGAATAAATAAATATTTTTTTAAAGATTAAAAAAAAAAAAGCAAGCAAGCATTGGGGCTTGCATTGCTATGTATCTGTGATGTCATCATCCCATATGGGCACAGTTCATATCCAAACTAATCCAGCTTCCAATCCAGCTCCTGGCTTATGTTCTGGGGAAGGCAGAAGAGGATGGCCCCAGTGTTTGGGCTGCTCCCACCTAAACAGGAGATCCAGGCTCCTTGTTTTGGCCTGGACCAACCACAGTAGTTGTGGCCATTTGGGGAGTAGACTAGCAGATGGCAGATTCTCTCTGACTTTTTTCTCTCTCTGCTTGTTTCTCCTTCTATGCCTTAATCTGCTGTTCAACTAATTAAATAAATTTTAAAAAATAAACCTTTTTAAAGCTGGGAGAATTAAAAATAAATGAAGATTTTTTTGGTACTTATCTACACTTGATCGTAACCAAAAGGCTGAAAATGATTTTTTGGTACTTATCTAAGAGAATATATATATATACTTAGACTCCTGCTTCTTTATAGTATTTATTTCTTTTAAAAGCTTTTATTTTATTTGTTTTAAGATCAGAATTAGAGAGACAGAAAAAAAAATCTGCTATCCTCTGGCTCATTCCCCGTAAGTGATGGGCCAGGCCGATGCCTGGAGCATCATCAGGGTTTCCCATGCGAGTGCAGGTGCTCAAACACTTAGGCCGTCTTCTATTTCCTTTTCCCAAGCCGTTAGCAGGAACTTGGAGCAACTGGGATTTGAATAGGCACCCAGACAGGATGCTGGCATCACAGGCGATGGATTTACTTGCTATGTCACAAAATGGGCCCCCAAATCTTTATTTCTTCTTCTGTTTTTTATGTATTTGAGAGGCAGAGCAACAGAAGCACACACACACATACAGATGGGGAGAGAGAGGAGAGAGGAGAAGAGAAGAGATCTTCCATTTATTTGCTGTTTCAATCCCTAAGTAACTGCAGTGGCTCAGGTTGGAGCAGCTCAAAGTCAACAGCCGAAAACTCAGTTCAGGCTTATCATTTGGTCGGCAAGAGTCCAAGTAGACAAGCTACCATCTGTCACCAACAAAAACAGAGACCAGCAAGAAACTAGACTGGACCCGAACGAGGCTCTTGCGCACGAGATACAGACATTCTAAGCAGTGCGTTAAGCCACCGGCAGTGGCTGCCCCAAATGCTTAGTATGCTGGCAAGGTATGAAATTCAGAACATGATTAAAAAGTCTTAACTATGCTGGGCAGTTCAATTGTTTTTTCCATATTGTCATCTGATACTACTTTCATTTTACTTTTTTAAAATGTTTGTTATTTCTTAATTTACCGTCATGTCAGAGCAACAAAGTGATAGAGGCAGAGCGGCCTTCCATTAATTGGTTCATCAAATGCTGGCATGAACTGGGGCTGGCCAGGCTGAAGCCAAGAATCAGGAACTCAGTCTGTGTCCTTTGTGAGTGGCAGTAACCCCAGCACTTGAACCTCATTTACTGCCTTCCATAGTGTACATCAGCAGGATGCTGGGTTTGCAATCAGAGCTGGGACTTGAGCTCCAGCACCCTGATCTAACATGCAGACATCCCAAGCTTAACCTACTGTGCCACAATGTCAACCTCTTCCTTCATTTAAACTAGGAAAAACTAACATAGCAGTAACTTGAAATTGCTTTTCTTTCCTTTTTAAAGATCTATTTATTTTTATAGGAAAGGCACGGTTACAGAGAGAGATTCCACCATCTGCTAGTTCACTTCCCAAAAGGCCACAAAGGCCAGGGCTGGGCTCATCTAAAGCCAGGAGACAGGAGCTTCTCCTGGGTCTCCCACATGTGTACAGGGGCCCAAGGCTTTGGACCATCCTCGACCACTTTCCAAGTTCTAAGCATGGAAGGGAAGCGAGACTGCCGAGACAGAAACTGGCACACATATGGAATGTCATCACTGAAAAGGAATATGGGCCTGGCGAGGTAGCCTAGAGGCTAAAGTCCTCACCTTGAACACACCAGGATCCCATTTGGGTGCCAGTTCTAATCTTAGTAGCCCTGTTTCCTATCCAGCTCCCTACTTGTGGCTTGGGAAAGCAGTCAAGGACAGCCCAAAATCTTGGGATCCAGCACTTGCATGGGAGACCTGGAAGAGGCTCTTGGCTTCTGGCTTCGGATTGGCTCAGCTCCAGCCATTGCGGCCACTTGGGTAGCAAATCATCAGACAGAATATCTTCCTCTCTGTCTCTCCTCCTCTCTGTATATCTGACATTCCAATAAAAATAAAATATTTTTTTAAATGAATAAAATATGGGCCCGGCGCGATAGAGTAGTGGTTAAAATCCTCGCCTTGAATGCACCAGGATCCCATATGGGTACCGGTTCTAATCCCAGCAACTCCACTTCCCATCCAGCTCCCTGCTTGTGGCCTGAGAAAGCAGCCGAGGATGGCCCAAAGCTTTGGGATGCTGCACTTGTGTGGGATACCTGGAAGAAGTTCCTGGCTCCTGGCTCCTGGCTCCTGGCTCTGGATCGGCACTGCACCGGCCTTTGTGCTCACTTGGGGAGTGAGTCATCGGACGGAAGATCTTCCTCTCTGTCTCTCCTCCTCTCTGACTTTGCAATGAAAATAAATAAATCTTAAAAAAAAAAACAAATAAAATATATCTTGGGGTTTTGGAACATAAACCTCTTAGAGGAAAGCTGTTAACTAAGTTTTGAACCCATGGAGTTCCATACCGACTTCTTAATTTACTCAATCCTGTTGACAGTCCTACATCATCCTGCTCAACTTGTATGGTCCTTATCCTACTGGTGACTCAACATGACCCTTTAGGCAGGTGCTCATCTATAGCTTGGCCCAGGACATTGCATTGTACCTGCTCTCCAGTTGGTTTTAACTGCCTAATCCTGCTGGGCTTGGCACTGTTCATAATATTCTCTTGAATTTACAGCAAAAGCTAATTTTTCAAGGTCCTCATTTTCCACAAATTATAAAAGGTAAAGTGATAATGGAAAAAAATACCCTAAAAATGAGAGGATATTGTTTAGTTGGGTCTAGATCCACAAAGCAACACAAATTTTTTTAAATTCCATCATGTGGATAGTAACAAAAAGCAAAAATATTTCCTTTTGTTTGTTTAGAAATTTATTTAAGGATTTATTTTTTATTAAAAAGTCAGGTATATAGAGAGGAGGAGAGACAGAGAGAAAGATCTTCCATCTGCTAAGTCACTCCCCAAGTGGCTGCAATGCCTAGAGCTTAGCCAATCCGAAGCCACGAGCCAGGAGATTCCTCTGGGTCTTCCACACAGGTATAAGGTCCCAAGGCTTTGGGCTGTCCTCGAGTTCTTTCCCAGGCCACAAACAGGGAGCTGGATGGGAAGCTGGGCCACTGGGACATGAACCAGTGCCCACAAGGGATCCCGGTATGTGCAAGGCGAGGACTTAAGCCACTAGACTACTGTGCTGGGTCCACATATATATTTCTTAAAGGACAAGTTTTGAAGAAGAGAACGAAAGAATTGTTAAGTCTTTCAATATCAGTGAATAATTCCCACCTGTGACAGGGATGACACTTCCATTCACAATATGACAAAAATTACAAGATTACTAGGAATTAATCTGCCCAAAACCATGTAAGATCGTTTTAAAGAAAATTATGAAACTAAAGAGCAAACACACACAAAGACCTGAGTTAATGGAGCAAGCTACCAGATTTTGTTAATATCATTAAGATGTCCTGGACTAGCTGCGATACCTCAGTGGCTAAATCCTTGCCTTGCACGTGCTGGGATCCCATATGGGCTCTGGTTTGGGTCCCAGCTGCTGCATTTTCCTCTCAGCTCCCTTTATGGGGCCTGGGAAAGCAGTGAAGAATGGTTGAAAGCCTTGGGACCCTGCACTCAAATGTGAGACCCAGATGAAGCTCCTGGCTACTGGATTTGGATCAGCTTAGCAATGGCCTTTGCAGCCATTTAGGGTGTGAACCAGCGGATGGAAAATCTTTCTCTTTGTATCTCCTTCTCTCTGTAAAAATCTGCCTTTCCATGCAGTCGAAGAACCCCAAAGCCTTGATACCCTGCACCTATGTGGAAGACTCAAAGTAGTTCCTGGCCTTGGCTTTGGATTGTTCAGCTCTGGCCATTGCAACCACTTGGGGAGTTAACCAGTGGATGGAAGATCTTCCTCTCTGTATCTCCTTCTCTCTGTATTTCTAACTTTCCAACATAAATAAATAAATCTTTAAGAGGAGTGGCTAAGTAAACTGTGGTACATTTACTCCGTGGAATATTCTTCAGCCATTAAAAAGAATGAAATTATGCAATTTGCAATTAATTGGTCCCAACTATAGACCATTATGCTCAGTGAAATAAGTCAATCACAAAAAGAGAAATATCATATGTTCTCTCTAATATAAGGAATCCATCAAGTAAATTGTAATGTATAGTGGTGGAGTCTTGGAGATTACCATATCCAGAAGTGAAGACACAATGCAACAAGCATCTCTAATTCCAAACAAAAGATGGACTGTCAACGAAAGTGTTGAATATATCTAGACAATGGGATGATAGACTGTCTGACATTCTCTGTACCACCAATGTCAGGGCACACTTAAATAGCAGACTGATGGAATTGTAACTCCTTATGAAGAGCTGTGATGATAAATTTCAAAGCTGAAAATTAAAAAATTATAATAAGAAAATAAAAATCCATCTTTCCAATAAAAGTAAATAAATTTTTAAAAAGTATAGTGAAGACCCGAAAGAAGTTCCTGGCTTCAGATTGGCTTAGCTCTGGCCATTGCAACCACTTGGGGAGTTAACGAGTGGATGGAAGATCTTCCTCTCTGTATCTCCTCTCTGTATTTCTGACTTTCCAATAAAATAAATAAATCTTTAAAACAAAGTGGAAATCTGCCTTTCCAATAAAAATAAGTAATATTTTCTTTTAAAAAGCAGAGTGAACCTCTTGTATACATAATAGCTACACTAGACTGGTTTGCCAACTGGCCACATAAAGTTATGTAACATAACCTGACATGCACTAACTCCCCATGGAGCAAACTTCAACCAACTACAAAGATAGGTTAGGCCAGCAGATAAATTATTTGTCATTCCTCCTCCCTCTGATGGACCATTCTGAGGTGTGCTTCCACAAAGCCTAGCAGATAGATGCCGGGGGAACCAAGCCACACCATGGTCAACCTATTCTACTTGGCATCCTGTGTTTTTCTTTCTTTTCTCCCATGACTCACTTCCCTTTCCGCTTTACTTTTACTATCCTGGGACTGCACCTTTCAATGTTTTAGCATGTAGGTGGCATATCAATCTCTGCTCTTGAGAAAATCTAGGTAAGATAGCTGTACATGTAGAATAAAAGGAAATTAATATTCTTGCTCATCCTATACCTAAAGTCATGTCTAAGTAGAAGAAAAGCCAAAAAATGCTAAAAGTCCATTTTTAAAGCGTTTTGAAGAGAATGTAGAACCTTTCTCTCCAAATAAGGAAGCATTTTGTAAAACACAGACACACAAATCAAACCATAAAAATATGAATAAAAATGTCATTACTGATTTAAAAAACATTTGTTTCACAAGGAATGGGATAAGCAAAGACTAATTGCAGACTGCATTCTCAGGAGAGATAGATGTAATTAACTTCATTGATAAGGGTAGAGATGAAGCGTTTATAATCAAATCAAGAATACAAGATAAACAATGGGAAAATGGGTATACGATGGACAAAGGCAGTTCCTAGGAGAGAACTAAGCAAATGAGTTACCAAAAGACAGAAAACAAGAATACAATCTACTGTTGAAATAACTGTTAACAACACAATTGCTAAGAGTTGGGTGATTAATTTTAAGTAATTTAAATCCTACATATAAATTTCCTCCAAAGTATGTTTAAGTTCTTGCTATATGTTAAAGAAATCCAACTGGAAAATTTTTTTAAAAGGCACATTTGTGTGGGGTTTTTTTTTTTTTTTTGTCCAAGACAGATAATTCAGAGCTCCAATCAGATTCATTCTCAAGGAACTCATCAAATCTTACATCAGATGTCCTGAAGCAGGTTTGAAATGAAAAATAAAATACCTAAAGTAGGCATAGATCGGATTTTATGATTTTCTACTTTAATGGAATTAACCCATTTCTAGCCCTGATTTAATTGGATAGGATGGCATCTCCCTAATCACCCCAAGATGTCTAAACAGCCTCCGCCATATTCTGAACAGAAGTAGGCACAGGTGACTCTAACAGATGGAGTGAACCAAAGAGGTTATGGTGCAACACCTTGGGCAGAATTAAAAATGAAGCAAATTCAACAAAATATGGACAGGGAATAGAACATTAGTTCCAGTGAATGTCAACTTCTACTGAAAGGTGTAGGAAGAAGAAAGAGAGAAGAGTGGGAAGTTAACTAATTAAGACAGAAGAAAGAAAGCTTCCCAAACCAACAAAAAAATTTCTCCCAGATTTAGAGAGAAGCACTCTTATTGAATAGTGTCACACTTTCCTTTGTGAGGCATCTGTGTAATGAAAGGTGCAATAGAATGTTCTCATTGTGAACATTCCAAAGGCCCTGGTAGGAACATTCCATTGTGCCTTCCATAACACACGTGATACCTTTTACCTTCCTTGGTCTAATCCTAGTCTGTTTTCGGGGAAGTCTGCTTTGCACTGGCTCACTATGTCAGGAGTCCATAGTCCCTTCAGGGAGTCCTCTAGGGCATGATTTAAAGAGTCACATCAGCTTTCCTTCAAAAAAAAAAAAAAAAAACCCTTCTGTTGTGACAAACTACAGGCCTCTGAAAATGGTCAAGTCATTTCCATCCTGGTGGTTGGAGCAGGTCCATCACTGCCTTTCACAAGTTCCAGGCTTGTGTCAAACAAGGCTCTGCTGTGCCCCCAACTCCTTGGAGGAGTTTCGTGCCAAGATCTTCAGGGGTCCCGTTGAAATGGTTCCTTTTGGACTTGAAAATCAGAAGGAATCCAGCACCCTCCTCATGTGGCAGGAAAGAGGAGAAACTCTGACAGCACAGCTCCCTAGATAAAAGTCCTCTTCACAAAGTTCCAGCCAGCAGTCTTAATAGGCAGTTTTCCATATCCACAGGACATTGTTCCAGGACTGCCCCCTCCCTTGCTGTCAACATCATGGTATATAAAATGACATAGTATTTGCATGTAACCTACACATATCCTCCTGTATATGTTAAATCATCTCTAGATTGCTTAGGATATACAGTATAATAGAAATGCTGTCAATAGTAGTTATTCTGTATTGTTTAGGGAATAAATACAAGGAAGAAATCTACACATGCTTGTTAAAATGAAATTTTATGTTTGTGTGTGTGTGTGTGTGTGTGTGTGTGTGTGTGTGTGTATTCCATTCTGTGCTTACTTGAATCCATAGATGTGGAGCTGGAGGATACAGAGGGAAATAATTTATGCTTGAGGATGAGGAGGATTGAGAAATCCGTAGCTCCTCTTTGACTGTCTATTCCTGACAATTTTGTTATCTAATATCCGCATTCTTGGAGTTTCTGCCTGAAACTTCCTACTTGAAATCCTATTTCACTTGGATTTGTGGACTAAATACTTCTGGGATATGATGTGTTAATCTTTTACTGCCCTAACAGATTACATGTGCCAATGTTTTATTCAAGATTTTGAAGTCTGTGATCCTAAGTGGTATTGACCTAGGTTTGTGCTTCTTTGTACAGACCTTGACCACGTCATGCAGCAGAGGCAAGTTGCTTACTATGACTCGGCCATGCAAGAGCATGAGCCATTGGATGAGACAGAAAGAGAATTCAAAACCTGAGATAGGTAAGCCCTACACCCCAAATCAGCAGGAAGTAACTGCACGTAAGATGTGATTATAGCATTCTGGAAGGCTTTCCTCAGGCCTCCATCTCAGCCCTTGCCGTTACTTCCATGCTGCACTGTTCAAGGAACCTGACTCTTTCCCCAACAAGAGCTGGGAAGGAGCAACAGTCATGCTTGGCATTTTCCCAAATTCACTTGTTCCTTGCCCCCTGCTCTTTTGTCCTCACATGCACTCCTCCTAACCCACAAGTGGAACTTCCTCTTTTCCTTGCTTTCTCTCAGGAACTTCCTCTACCCGGCGCTCTTGCTTCCTACCTTGGATTTGCCTTTCCCTCCTTTGAGTCAATAGCTGTGCAGGCAAAGAGAGTACCAGGGGAATCATCTGAACTATTAGGGGAACACATCAGGAGGTGCTTCTCTAAAAATACTTTAATTAGCTTGATTACACTTAAATCTGATACACTTATTGTCTTATACTTTTGCTGCTAAATCAGGAGCCAACCACAGATAATCTTGCTCTATTACACTGATGGGAAACACCATGTCTATTTTTTCCAAGTAATTTAATCAGCTTATTAAAACCTAAACTAATAACTATTACGTGGGGCAGCCATGGCCCAGATGCCTTGCTTATTCCTAATTCTTGCAATAACCTAGTGGAGTAGAATATACAGTTCTATTTTCACCTGAAAGATAAATAAATTGAGGTAAGAATAGCAGCTGTGTTCAGATACAGATTAATTTTTCTTTCTTTTTAAATTTTATTTTTGAATGTTGCTTACCTAGTTGAGAGGGATGGATACTCACATGGACCTCTGATTAGTGTGAAAAGGGTCAGATATAGAGGAAGGCGTGTGGGAGAAATGTTTCCATTTTTTTCTCCTGTGTCCGTAGGAGAGGAAACGGAGGCGACCACTCCATGACAGGCTAATGTTTCTTTCTTTTTAAAAAAATTTTTAGTGAAAAGTCAGATTAACAGAGAGAAGGAGACAGAAAAAGATCTTCCAACTACTAATTCACTCCTCAAATGGCCACAATGGCCAGAGCTGAACCAATGCAAAGCCAGGAGCCAGAAGCTTCTTTTGGGTCTCCTACACAGATACAGGGTCCCAAGACCTTGGACCATCTTCTGCTGCTTTCCCAGGCCACAAGCCAGGATCTGGAAGGGAAATAAGGCCACTGGGACACTAACCGGCACCCTTAAGGAATCCCAGTGCATGCAAGGCTAGGACTTTAGCTACTAGGCTACCACGCAGGGCCTGACAGGCTAATATTTCTAAGGATAGCAACATATAGTGACTTGAATGAGGTAGAGGTTTATTTGTCAAAAGTTCCTGGAAAGAGATATGGTTTTATCACAACATACAATCTCATAAAACCTCTAAAATTATTTTTATTCACCTATTTTCATTTTCTTTGAAAGGAAGAGAGATTTCATTTCCTGGTTCCCTCCCTAACACCTGCAATAGCCAGACCTGAGCCATACTGAAGACAGGAGCCAGAACTCCATCTGAACCTCCCATATCAGTGGTAGGGGTTCAAACAATTGAGCCATTGTCTGCTGCTTCCCAGGATGTGCTGTAACACAAAGCTTGATTCACAAGTGACTAGGGACTCAGGCACACTGACATGGGAGGCAGACATTCAATCAGTGTCTTAGCCACTGTGCCAAATATCTGCCCCCTTGCATGAAGTTTTCTAAGATTCTCTCATGTGTGTATTTCAAAGTATTTTTGGAACCCAAATAAATGTGCCCCTTAATTCCATATTCCATGAAGTTTTCGAAGTCTCCTGTACAACACATGCGGGCAGAAGATCCACTCCCACCTGGACAGCTGTGCAGGGTCATGGTGTCTTCTGTCTGGCTACTCCACCACCATCTAAGGTGCTGTCTGCTTCCATAAGTTAAATGCTGACTCTGTATGTCAAATCTTACCTCCAGCCTGCACAGAGGATGAAGGGGAAGACAAAAAACAGTCAGCTTTGTCCTTAAAGAAATCATACAAAATACCTCAGCTCACATCCCATTGTCCAAAAGAACGTTGTCACTAACTACAGTTACAGCGAACTACAAGAGACAGACACTATAGCCTCTATTTTCAAGACCATAGGCCAAGGTAGGAGCTGGAGGAGGTGGACAGGTGTGGCAACAATTTTATCATAAAAAGAGGAAACAAACTATGGCTCTTGAGAATTATTGTGGTATCTCTGCTACAAAACCCAGTGTGAGTCTCTCAAATTCTGAGTCATGTGCCCAGATGAAAAACTGCCTTCCACATCTCTCGTGTGGCTAGCAGTAACCTGTTAGATGTTAGTAGGAGTCCTGGATAGGACTCCCTGGAAAGCTCTGGAGGCCTCTTCCCTTCAGCCTTCCTGGTTAGGAGGCCATTGGTGGCTAGGTCTTCACAAGCCACATCTGACCACATGAGCAAGCACGCACAGACCATGTGCTAAAATTGGGGACCATGCAAGTGACAGAAATCTGTTAACTATGACAATCATGAAGCTGTTACCCCAATCCTGGATTACCTGATCCTGCACTCCTTCATTCGGAGAAAGGAATAAGCCTCTTTCATACTTAAGTTGTTTCAGTTAGGAACAACTAGATATAATTCCTAACAAACTCAAAATATTTGACTAAATTATATATTTAAACAACTAATGGGGTACAAATAATTGAACTTACCTTGTAATAAAGCCCAAATTTTTGCCTTTCTAGAAGATATGTTATCTATTACAAGACAGAAGTAGCATCCTTTTGTAAAGTAGCTTGAATATAAGGAAGAAATCATAGCTGACTCTATCATATTTGAGGAAATTTTATTTTATATGTACAGTTGCCCATTGCTGTTTTTGTTCTTTAAAATAAAACCTTAAGTGTCAGAGTTATGTTGAGTAAAGCTGCCACCTGTGATGCCCGTGTCTTCTATGGCTGCCAGTTCTAGTCCTGGTTGCTCCATTTCTGAAGCTGCTCCCTGTAAATGTACCTGGGAAAGTAGTGGGAGATGGCCCACGTGCTTGGGCCCCTGAACCATGTGGGAGATCCAGAGGAGCTCCCAGCTCCTGGCTTCAGCCTTATAGCCATTGGGAAGTAAACCAGAAGATGGAAGATCTCACTTACTCTCTCTCACTGACTTTTAGTAAATAAATATTTAAGGGGAAAGCCCTTTAAAACATTTGTTTGCTTATTTTTAATTTACTGACGAGACAGTGAGACACTCAGAGAAAGGTCATCCCTACATGCCTGCAGTAGCCCAGGCTTGTCCATCCCAAAGCTAGGCATCTAGAATCCCACACAGAATCCCATACAGTCTCCCTTGTGGGTGAGGCAGAAACCCAAAGATCTGAGCAATCCTCTGTTGCCTCCCAGGATGCACATTAGCAGGAAGCTGGAACAGAAGCAGAGGAGCTGGGTCAAGCACTACAGCATGGAATGCAAGAAGCCACCTAACCACTGTGCCAATCACCTAACTCAAGAGTTCTTTATGGGGTAAAGCATTCATCTGGTAGAACATTTATCTGCCCAATTGTATGCAACATAGAATTAAAGAAAACGAATATGAGCAGAGGCAGGCAAGCAAAAGGAGGTACTAATATGAAGGAAAAGTAATGGAGAATATTTTTGGAATGTATAATGTTCCATACGTTAATGTAATTTCTTTCTGTTTGGAAAAAATCCACACTTGTTCAACTTAGAGCCCAATACATTGAATCAGCTTTACCATACACATAGATTTAGTTCTCTGATCTACATAATTGCTAGAGGAGGCCATAGACTATCAGGACAAAAAAGACTTGAAGACAAGCCGTGGCACCTTGATAGCTGTCACAAAGCCACAGGTCACGATAATGGTCTTGATAATTCATGTTTAGAGATCATTTGATTCGAGTAGGAGATCAACTCACAAACACTATTGAATCTATATACTCCAAATGGCTGCCAGGGCAAACATTTCTGGAATGAGTGTGATACCTTTTTTTCTTTTTTTTCTTTTTTTTCTTTTTTTTTACAAAATACAAAAAAGAAACATACATTTTAAAAAAGAGTTTATGAACAGCAGCCTTGTTGGCTATTGAGAGGTGCAAGGCTGGGTCAGACTCCATGCTTGGAGCCATGATTCCAGCCACCGCCAACACATGGTAAGCTGTCCCTGGGCCTGCCTGAGCTCCAGAGGCTTCTCCCTTCCTGGTGAGTACACTGAGAGGGGAATTCTGGAGAACAGGATGGGCCTGGGCCCCACCTGCCACCAACATTGTGTGGTGGGTGGAATCAGGAGGGTGCAACCTTGGGGTCTGGGTGAGAGAACTTCCAGTAGCCTATTGGCTGCTGGCAGTTCCCAGGCTGGGTTGGACTCCATGCTCAGAGCCCTGATTCCAGCCACTGCCAACATGCAGTGAGCTGTCCCTGGGCAGCCAGTGCACTATTTGGCACCAAGTTTGGCCTGCTGGATGCCTGGTATGAATTACCAGGGGTATGAATTGCTGCCTAGGTACCTCCATGTTGAGCACACTTGCAGTCATCAAGGATAGGGTACATGCTGGGTTGGTCTAGACTATAACCCTGATCAGCTGGAATTGGGGTGTGCCAGCCAGGCCAGGCTACAGCACCCACTGCCGAGGTGAGGCAGCCCATACCAGACTGGGCCGCAGCACCCAACCAGCAGACGTAGGAACCAGGAGGGAGGGGGTAAAGCTGGTAGGGGGAATGTGAAGGGCCTCCCTGCTGGAACACATCATCCACTGGAGAGTGTGAGTTGGGATGGGGGCACACCAGACCAGGCAGAGCTACAATACCTGTGGGCCTCATGTGAGCCAGATCAGGGAACGCCAGGCTTGGTTGACTGTCCATAGTGGGACAAGCATAAATCAGAATGGATGAGGGTTGGTTGGGCTTTGCTGCAGCATCAGATGGCAGATGCTGGCACTGGTGGCTAATTCTGTCAAGTTAAACTACAGAACCACCAGAAAGTTCATGATCCGGGAGTGGGCCCAGTAGGGAAATAATGGGCCCCTCACTCTTGGGTTACCACCCCACTGGAGGGCACAAAAACCAGAACAGGGGCTGGGGTGGCTAGACAGAAAGACACCCACCAGCATGTGTGTGGGCTGGATAGTCAGGCTGGTTGGGTTGAACTACACTTCAATGCCCATTGACATGTGCGAGAGCTGAATGGGATGATGAAAAAAAATTCCAGTTTCAGAAAACCTAAGATCCCATTTGCTTTACAATTTTTATGACTGATGTTTGTGTGCTTTTGACAGTACCGTTGCATTTGTAATAGTGTCATAACTTTTTGCTGTGACATGTTGGTAGGGTGTGTGGAGATAGCTAGATAATGGGGTGACGTTGGGGTCTGAGTGTCCCTCAATATCCATGTGATTATAGAAAGTAGGGTCCTTGAGAGGCAGCTGCCCTCATGAAGAGGACTGGTGCTCTGGCCAAGAGGTCCCAAAGAGCTGCTTTTCTTTTCTTTTCTTTTTGTAATTATTTAATTTTGACAATCTTTACATAGTTGATTAGGGCATAAAGGGCCAAGGACTTCAGGAAAATGGGTGAGACCTTTGTTTCCACATTATTATTACTGTTATTATTTTTTTTTCTGTATCTGGGATAAGGGGAAAGAAAAAGGGAGAAGCCTCACCCAGCCTCCCACCCATCCCAGGTCCCCAATGTGGGCCTGAGAGGGTCCTGCTCAAGTGGTTTTGATAGTTCAACAGTTCTGAATTGCTGCCAATCTTGCCATTCCAAGTATGATGAAATGTCTCCAGAATCCAATCCACTGGCTGGGGCAGTTGATTGATTTGTTCTATCCCCCATCCTCTGTTGTGGTAGTAGGTATCATCTGCAGGTTCTTATGAACTGCCATATCCTCCATGTGCACCTAGATACGCTGTCCAGTGCTCCATTTGAGCCTCTGAGGAGGCTCAGCATTGACACATGCACTCCATGGTCAGACCTTGGAACCTGCAATTTTCTTTATGGTGGTGGTTCTGAGTCTGACAGTTTGGTTGCAGGGATTCCCCAAAGAATCTTCATCTGAAGTAATCCCAGGCCTGATTCTTGTGTGCTTGCCAGTACAGGGTCCAGCACAGTCCATCACCTCAATCAATTCATGTACATGTTGGTGGTTGCAATTGCTGGGTCAGTTCTGTTTCCAATCCTGTCTTCTACACAAACCAAAGAGCTGCTTTTCTCTTTCCACCAGATAACCTGGCACCGAGTGTGCTCATGCCTCAACCTGGGACTTCTCAGTTTCCAGAACAGTAGGAAATAAATCATTATTGTTTATAAACCACCCTGGTTATGGTATTTGGTTGTAGCAGCCCTTCTAAGATGGGTGGGGAAGGCTTGTACCCTAACCATTTTTTGTGCTTGTGGCAACCCTTTTCCCAGGAGAAACTGGAAGCATTGAGATGCTGCTAGCCTGCCGGGAAACTTTGAATTTTAAAAAGTCCTCTTCTGAGGTTATGGAAACTGTCCCGCTGGCATACATTTGGCATGGGTTGGGGGCGGACCAGGCTGAATCAGTTCCCATCATCCACCGGCAAATCCAAATGCTGGAGCAGAGTGTGGGTCGAGCCAGGTTCGGTCGCGGCGGGAGCAGTACACAACACAGAATGCCAAGGTGAGGCTGCCTGTGCCAGACGTGACCGCAGCACCCAACCAGCACACGCAAGAATTAGGAAGGGAGGAGGCAGATCCGACAGGGGAATAGGGGTGGTTCCCTTGCTGGATAGCTACTCCCACTGGAGAGCATGAGCTGGGATGGGGATAGACCAGACTAGGCAGGGCTGCAACACCTGTGCGCCTCATGTGGCCCAGATCAGGGAAGAGCCAGGACGGGCAGACTATTCCTACTAGTGCTAACAAAATTAGAGGGGGTGAGAGCTGTTGGGGCTTAACCGTAGCAGAAGCTGGCACTAGGGGCTAATACTATCAAGTCCAACCACAGGGTAACCTGGAGAGCGCATAATCTGGGAGTGAGATGACCTGGGAGGGAAATAGTGGGATCCTCCCTCTTGGGTTACCACTCCCATGAGAGGGGGTTGGGGGGGGCAGACAGAGAGGCACTCAACAACATCTGTGAGGGCTGGACAGTTGAGCTGGTTGGATGAAACTAAGCTTCAATAGCCATAGACATGTACGAGAGCCAAATGGGATGTGGGACAGACTGGACTAGTCTGCTACACAGACTGGCAAACCAGGGTAGGAGGCGGGCCTGGAGGGGGTTATTGTGGGTCGCTCTGACTAGGCTGCAGCTCCCACTGGTTTATGTGAGGGCCGAGTATGTACTGGGCAGAACCAGGCTGGACTGCCACACCCATTGGTTCCAGTGGAAGACGGAGCTGAAGACGGAACCAACCCAGCAATTGCAACCACCAGCTGAGCGGAGAGATGGACTGTGCCAGGTCCTGTACTTGCTAGTACATATAGGAATCTGGTCTGGAAACACCTCAAAGTTTCTTTGGGGATCCCCTCAACCAAAATGGTAGACTCAGAACCTTAACCAAGAAAAGACGGAAGATAGAATAGGTTAATCAACCACCTCAGCTATATGTTGGCTGCGAAACACTGGACAAATGGAGACTCTGTGATGGGCTATGTCAATCAGTAGATTATTCAACAGCCTCATCGTGTCTGGAGTGGCAAAATTGGCAGCAATGCATAACTACTGGGACCACTTGAGAAAGGATCTCAGAACATGCCCTACATCCAGGACATGGGGTGGGTGGGAGACTGGGTGGGGCTCCTCAATATTTCCTTCAGCCCTTGTAACTTTTTACCCTAATCAACAATGCAACTTAAAAAAAAAAGTCCTCTTCTGGGGTCTGCTGCATTTCCCCAATGAATGGTTTGATACTTTGTCCTGCTCCCAGGGAATACGAGAGAGCAGGTACACAGCACAGTGAGCAGGAGTTCATGCTAGACTTTAATCCTCGTGTGGGTCCTCATGGGATGACCTTCTGCAGTGAACAACCTACTCACCTGTGTGCAGACGTTCCTGTGACAGCATCTGAGGTACTCCCAGGTGCTCTTCCTAACAGACCACTGGGAGGAGGTCCAGGAAAGCAGCTACAACTCAATTGAGTGTGCAAGGGCACAGGCCCTGACAAGTTTTAGTAAAGTTGTTTTAGTAAAGTTGTTTTAGCCACTGGCAAGCACCAGGAATTTAGCTCAAATTAAGTACTAAGAGTGCACATCTGGCTAGGACATAGTCTAGTTGTTGTCAAGGAGCTGATGGAGCCGGAGTCTTGAAGATGTGATTTCAGATTTCTGTAAGAAGGACGAAGGTTCAACAAGAACTGAAGGAGGGCAATGCGTGGTGTGATGAGATCAGAAAAAAAGGATCATTTACCCCAGACTGAGTCTGGGGAGATGTCCTGGAGAAGGTGCTGCCTGACCTGACTCTAACAAGTAAAGAAAGGTGAGAAAGACCCAATAGTAAGTTACTGGGGTGGTATATGACAATGCATGGTTAAGGCATTTCAAGCAATTGAAAGCTGAAGATCCCATAGGGTCTCACCTTATAGGTCAATACGGGTAACTGGTGCAGCTGTCCAACATCACTGTCAACCATTTCTTCTCTTCCTGTTAGGCATTGAAGCCCTTCTGTCTTCCACTGAGGTTTGGCCAGGCATGTATCCTTCCAGCTAGGAAAGACATCTAAGTACATCCTCCAGTCACCTTCACAAAAGTATGTGCCTGAATTCTAGCCAGTGAACTATGAAGGGAAGTTAGCAGGATAACTTTTTGTTTTCATTTTTAAAATTTTAATTTAAATTTACTTTTAAAAAAAAGATTTGTTTTTTTATTGGAAAGTCAGATAGAGAGGAGGAGAGACAGAGAGAAAGATCTTCCATCTGATGATTCACTCCCCAAGTGAGTGCAACGGCCGATGCTATGCTGATCCGAAGCCAGGATCCAGGAACTTCTTCCGGGTCTCCCACGCGGGTGCAGGGTCCCTAAGCTTTGGGCCGTCCTCGACTGCTTTCCCAGGCCACAAGCAACGAGCTGGATGGGAAGTGGAGCTGCTGGGATTAGAAGCAGCGCCCATATGGGATCCCGGGCGTTCAAGGCGAGGACTTTAGCCGCTAGGCCACGCCGCCGGACCCTATTTTAAATTTACTAAAATTTGACAGGCAGAGAGCCACAGCAAGAGAGAGAGAGAACTGACAGGTAGGTAGACACAGGAAGAAAGAGAGCTTTCATCCACTTATCCCTCAAATGCTCACTATAGCCAGGATTGGGCTGGGCAAAAGGCAGGAACCTGAGCACAGTCTCTCAAGCTGGTGGCAGGACCCAATCACTTGAGCCATGCACAGCTTCCTGGGGGTTGCATTAGCAGGAAGCTGCAGTCAGGAGCAAGAGTCAGGTATTGAGCTCAGGCACTCTGACATGAGACATGGACATCCCAATCACTAGGCCAAATTCCAGTCCCATGAGTATAACTTTCACATAAACTTATTAATAGAAAATCACTTGTTCTCTATTTTCTCCTTCCATTCTTTCTCTTTGCAGAGGTCTGGAACAGAAATACGGTAACATGAGCCAGCCTCAACTATTCAAGCAATGATCATACTCTGGGGTGATGGCAAACCGAGACGAAAGGACCGTGCATCCCAGGGTGAGCAGTGAAGTAGGCCACCACAGGCGTCCACCTTAACAGACTACTAAGTGAGAGAGAACCAGCTTCTCATTAAGTCAACGTCACGGGGAAGGGGGTCTTTATTATGGCAGCCTGTACCCCCGATGAGAAGAAAAAAAAAGCGTGCTAAGGTTTTTAATGTAATTGTTTCTCAGAAATGACTAGGGAACTAAGAAGAGTTCAGGCAACAAATATCTACAATGAGTACAGCTGTGTGAGGCTGGGCTGATAGCAAGATAAGCAGTTATGCCGCCTTGTCTCAAGAGAGATAGAGCAATCTCTTTGAAAATGATAAATTCTCGGAGTGGGCATTGTGGTTAAGCTGCCACTTGGGATACCCACATCTCATGTGGTAGCACGTGGGACCCGTCTTTTGGAAAATGAGCCTAAAAAGCAGCAGGCGATGGCCTAAGTACTTGGGTTCTCTCTGCTCAATATGTAGGCGAGGCAGAGGGAGGTTCTGGCTGCTAACTGCCCTGCCCCAGCCCTGCCTGTTTATGACGTTTATAGAGTGAATTAGCAGAAGGAAGAACTTTCTCTTTTTCCCCTCATCTTTCTGCCTTTCAAAGACAGAAATATGCAGAAAAAGAAAAAGAAAACTATAAATTTACAGTTTGTTCTGAGAGTCAAGTTCACCCAGAGCTGAACATTCTGCTTGCATGCTACCACGCAGTCTTCAAAGGTAGACTTCAGGAAACCTGCTGAAGGAGGGGCACTTCTCTGACTAGTTCTGTCTTGTTATTTAGTATTAAATATGTTTGACAACTAGAATTTTTTTTAGAAATAAAATTTCTCTACTTCTTGGAAAAGTTAAATTCTCTAGTCAGAAGACATGGCTTGCCAAACACAATAATTTGTCCAGGGTGCATATTTGGAAGTCAGATCTGGGATGAACTATTTCTCTGAGAAATGAAGGGCTGAGGAATTTGTATGGTGCCTTGGGAGAGAGAATGAAGAGCCCCAAGGCTAGAGGCTTTGGAAGTAGATAGGGATGGGAAAAGATCTCTGATAGTAGAACCAGGCAGAGTGCTCTGAGGAAGTGTTTGTGAGGTATTTCCAAATGCCCCATTGTGAGTTTTATGATATAAATTGTGACTCTCCTTCTGTAAATTCCAGTTTGTTCACCAGGACCTCATGTGAGAGAGTTTGGAGGATGTGAGCTTAGATAAGAGGGAAAAGCTAACATCTGAATTTCATATGGTACCTGAAGACAACGCCAACAAGAGCAAGGCAGGCAATGACAATGATGACAAGCACCATAGATTCTCAAGTATCTTCCTTTATTCAGCCATGTCAAATCTTTGTCTACTACATGACTATAATCAAAGAACTACCACTCACCCACCAAACAATGACAGAGTTCCATTTCTGAAATAAAAAATGTTTATGAAAATTCAGAAGTGCAGTACCTTCTCCTACCTAAAGATGGGATAGATTTTATGGAAGAAAAGTTGCATTTGAACTGGGTCTTGAGGAGATGGCAGGAATCACTCATGTGAAAGTGTTGCAAAGCCAACATCACAATTTAAATTAGTTCATACCAGTAGTTACTGTGTGTAGTCATAATAGAGCTCAGAGGAATGAACAGTAGTTTGTGTTCCCACACTTCTGGTAAGTCAGCTCCTGGATTTTTCTATGCATTCCATTATCGGTTTGTCACAATTATCAGATTGTGTGGCTAGTTGTTTTTTTTTTTTTCTGTGTGTGCCTGTCTGTGATGGTTCTTTTGCTCCTTAAGTGTACTGTTTTCCATTTTAACCTGTTAATGAAAATAAATTTCTCTAGTTTATTGAAGTCAGTTAAATTTAAGTCTTTGCAAATCCACTTGCTTGGGGTCATATGTAATATTATGAAGACTTGCTTTCTTTCCAATATTTAGATCCACAGCTCAATATCTTTCTATGCCAATCAATAGTGAAGGTTGGAGGTGAAGAAAAAATATGGTCTCAGAATCCCCAGGTTACAAAAACCTAGCAGATTGACCACAGTTTCATCAACTATAGTTGCAATGATGTCTCTAAGATGACAGTTCCAATGGTCATTGGCAGGTAGCTGAGCAAACAGTATGCATGTTGTGCTGGCTCCTGTTCCTGAGAGGTTTAGTCTAGAAGAAGGGACAAGTAGACAAGGCACACCAAACTGTTTGGCAGGGGAATGTTCTGCTTATTTTTGCCAGTGTTCTATCCTCCTAATGACCACCTTCAGAAAAGAGGAGAGATTATCCAGGTACAAAGGAAGAACGGTTTCAAGCTCCTACAATACTTCTGATACTAAATGTATGAGCCTCTTCCACACCAATCAATTCTCCAATTCTCTAGACACCAGCTGGGTATCCCATTGATATTCAATTCGATGCTGACACTAACCACCTTGAGTTAACATCACATTCCACAAGTTAAGGGCTCAGTCCCATAAAACGATCCCTGCCTCAGATTGCCATTCACAATCTGAGTTTCCTATATTTCTGACTGGCTGTAAATCAGGAGTTCCTATGATCTCCCACCACACACACACATACCTTGGGAGAATTGTATGAGAATTGCTGGAATATCTTGCAAAGCTGGGGAAACACTGCAGTTACAGGAGAGTTGCAAAGTATTGGGTCTATTTGGGTGCACTCCCTTCCAACACACTGATCTAGTCACCAACAAAGAAGCTCGTAACTGTTATTTGGAGTTCTGAGGAAGCTTAGGGGATGTAGCAAGTTAGAAATATATAACATATAACAAGTTAGAATATACATTTCTGGGGTACAGTGTGATGGCTCAATTGGCTAATCTTCCACCTGCAATACCAGCATCCCATATGGGCACCGGTTTGTATTCCAGCTGCTCCACTTCCCATCCAGCTCCCTGCTTGTGGCCTGGGAAAGCAATAGAGGATAGTCTAAAGCCTTGGGACCCTGCACCCATGTGAGAGACCTGGAAGAAGTTCCTGGCTTCGGATCGGCTCAGCTCTGGCCACTGCAGCCACTTGGGGAATGAATCAGTGGACAAAAGATCTTTCTGTATTTCCTTCTATCTATAATCTGCATTTCCAATAAAATAAGTAAATCTTTAAAAAAAAAAAAGAAGAAGAAGAAGAAGAAACAACATTCCTGCACCCACTGCATAGTAAGCCAGTTATTGACACCAGGGTGGTGGAACATAGATGTTTAGTTTACAATGCTGCAGGGCAAGGGATTGGACAGGATAAACGGCCCTGTGGGTCAACAAAGCACATACTATGGAACAAAGTGGCCAGTGTAGAATGTGGAGTCTCAAGTGCCCAAGTCCATGTGTGGTCAGAAGACAGTTTCCAAAAATTACTGATCCATAGTGCACTAGGTCATGGCAAAACATGTGTGTGTGTGAAAATTTATAATTCAAAAAACACACTAAAGATGGCTTGGGAAATAACACTTTTGAAATTCTCTGTAGTCAGAACTTTTGCAAGGGCACATCTTAGTGGTAAATTCACATGCCTGCACAATATCTGCATGGATGCCTGCACCTTTCCCAAGACAACATCTCCTGCTTCTAAGTTGTCACTACCAAGCCTCGTCTTGCTTCCCTAAGCCGAAAGGGGAAAAAAAGAGACACATGTTAATGAGCTAGAAGAGCAAATGCATTCTTCAAAGATGGCTAACCTCAATCTCGCAGTAATTTGGAGAGGAAAACCTGGCTTCAAGCACTGTTGTTTGCAGGCAAGATCTGCAACTGGCTACAACCAAAGACAGGGTTTCAAGATGACTCAGTAGAACAGCCTGGGGGAGGCCAGGAGAAGGGAGACGGTCAGGGGGCTTTCTAAGAGGGGTCTTAGATACTATTTATGACTTAGAGGTTGTGAAGGTCTGCCAACGAGGAAGGGACATCAAGCTGAGAAAAGCCAAGCAAACGGAGGTGGTCAAACTCCACTTGCGCCTTCCTCCCCCACTTGGCTTCAGGCCAGGATTTGGGCAGAGAGATCTTCCATCTTCCAGGGTTAGGGTCCAACTGGGAGTCCAGTCGTGTGACCTTCGTCCTCTCTGGGACGACCCTGAGGCCCTGTCCAGAGCTCTGCAGGCAGATACCTGCATCCGGGCCCCCCAGCGCTCGGGTCCACCTTTAGAGCGCATCCATGGTCCACTGTGCAGAGGGGCCCTCCGGCTTGGACACCCTCTCCGCCCCCACAAAATCGTCGCCCGGGTCCCCTCCCGCACCAGCCGCCACACCCTGGCCGGCCGCATCTAGCCCACCGCGGTCCAGGGCATCGCAGGGATGTTCTCCTCCCTCGGCCTCGCCAACGCACGGGTTCCTGGGGAAGGGGGAGAAGTGGGGAACCGAACGCCCTGTCCGACTTCTTTCCACCGGCCGCCGCAGGCCCCCGACCCGCCGCCCCTCCCGGCCGCCGCCCGCAGCCCGCAGCCCGCCGCCCGCCGGGGCCGCCTCTGCAGCTGGCCGCGCCGGCCGGTGCCCGCCGCCGTTCGCTGATTGGCTGGCCCGGGACGGCGGCGGCGCGGAGTGGCCGGACCGATTCGCTGGGTCAGGGCTGCAGAGGCGCCTGGCGCACCGGCGGGAGCGGAGCCCCAGCGCGCTCGCCCTGCCGAGCCAGCGGCCCGGGGCGCCGAGGGGGTCAGCGCCGCACCGGGCGCCGCCGCCTTGGTCGCCATGTGCTCCCAGCTGTGGTTCCTGACGGACCGGCGCATCCGTGAGGACTACCCGCAGGTGCAGATCATGCGCGCCCTCCGGCAGCGCTGCTCCGAGCAGGACGTGCGCTTTCGGGCGGTGCTCATGGACCAGATCGCCGTCACGGTCGTGGGCGGCCACCTCGGTGAGCGAGGCGGGACCCGGGAGGGCAGGGAGGCGCGCCGGGGTCCCCGAGAGCCGGCAGGGTGGGCGCGCTCACATGGGCCTCCAGCAGTTGTGTCTCCTTGGGGCCCCGCACCCCCAGCCGCTCTCCCCGCTCCACACCACTTGAGCTTGGAGAAAGCTCCTAACCTTGACGGTTACCTACCACCGGCTGTCCCGAGGCTAGGATTTGAGAGCGAGATTTAATTTACTTAGGGACTTTTGTTTTTGGAAGAACCCAGATTCGTCGGACGCGGGGCTCCCAGGAAAATCAAGGTGCAAGCTCGGATCGATCCCCTGTCGGTTTTAGACTGAGATAAGAAACCCGCCCTACACCTGCAAAAATTGCGAATAAGACAAAGGTTTGGAAAAGTTTTTCTGGAGTGTATAAGCCTCAGTAATGCACTGCAGAATAGTATTCCCAAGCTGGGAACCTACATACGGGGGAAACCCAAGACGGACTGGCGTCATCTCTTGGCTGTAAAGTGGCAGAGTAGACCTTTGATGGGTTTCTTTTCGCTCATCCTTCCCTCCCCCTGCCCTACTCCCAAAGTGTTGAGTTCCAGAAGAGCAGGTTCAGGTACAATCAGCCTAGCCTCACGGATCACTCCACTGCTGTTGTCCAAGAGACTTTCCTGGGCAAGACATGGTTATCAACTGTGACCGTGACCTCAAAAGACTGAGCCTGTGTTTAGATATCCCCAGTTATTCTTAATTCAAGCCTTTTCTGACTGAGGAGTGGTGGTTTGGAAAGTTTCCATAGGGTTTCCATCTAAGTGTCTCCAGTGCTACCCTGGGCGTGTCCAGTCTTTTCAGGGGGTTCAGGACTCAGGGGGGTTAGGCCCAGTTCAAGGTTCTCCTTGGGATTCTATTCATGTTATTGGAACCCTATCTAGCAAGATTAGCTTGGAATTTGTTACTTTTTTTCAGCAAGGAAAGGAGATTCTAAATTCTGGACAGACTGTTTGCAAGCGTCCTTTTGAGCATGATGGGTTCTGAGTGGGAGGTCTTTCCTCCACAGGTGTATCCATGCTTTCTGTAGATAGTCATCAGATGCTGTGCCCTGCTGAGAAACACCCTGCAAACGCTGGGGGCCTTGCACTTCATCTTCAGCAGTGTCCTCCAAACAGCAAGGGTACTTTCTCTCTCCTTGATTTGTCAAAATTGTTACCGTTGGCTCAGGTAGCATCTGAAAAGGGAGTGTTGCAGGCCTGAATTCTTATCACAGCCTTGCTCTTAACAAGCTTCTTGGCTCTGCTTTGGGTAAGCCACTTGATGTGTTTGATCCTTCCGTTTGGTCTAGGGGTCATCCAGCCTGAAAGTGTCCTGCTTAAATTAGATCATCTGTTTTCTGTTACTGATCTGGATGGAGCACTTAATATATACATCCTCCCAGCCCCAGGTTGAGTTTGCTTACTTATTTCTTTTACAGCTTATAAAGAGGCTTTTTTTTTTCACATACAGTAACTAAAATTCCCCCATCATGCTCCTGCTGTGCGCCCGGCACAAATTTTTTTTAAGAGTAGGGAAATATTTAAAACACTTGTTAAAAAAAAATAGCAGGAAGAGAGAAAATTAATCTCTAAGACCTGATTTAACTTTAAACCTTTTGACTCAATGTCATAAAATTCAGTAGAATTCGTGTGTTAATATCTCAATTTGTTCAAGTTAAGAGTTACCTTTTTTTTTTTTCCTTTTTAAGAATTTATTTTACTTGAAACTCAGAGTTACAAGATGAAGAGGGAAAGACAGGGGAAGGAGAGGAGTGACACACACAGAGGAAGGGAGAGGGGGAGAGAGCGCGAGAACGCTTCCATCCGCTGATTCACTCCCCGAATGGCCACAACAGCCAGTCTGAAGCCATTTCCAAAGCTTCTTTTGGGTCGCCCAGGTGGTGCAGGGGCCCAAGGACTTGGCATTTGTCTGTTTTCTCAAGTCTTTATCAGGGAGCTGGATTGGAAGTAGAGCAGTCAGATCTGAGCCAGCACCCATATGGGGTGCTGTCGCTGCAGGCAGAGGCTTAAGTCACTTCATGCCAGAGAACCAGCCCGGGGTTACGTCTGTAAATCTACACAGCTGTTGGCGACTGTTGATGGGGAAATTGAAGACAGGCGTTTTCTGGTGTGGCTTTTTGTTTTTGTTAACTCAAAGATAACCCCACCAAAAAATCACAACCCATGGAACAAACTCGTTAGATCGCTGTTTCCGCTTCAGAACTATGAAAGGGTTGGTATCCTGCGGGAGATTCATGAAAGCACAATAAAATAAACCCCTTGCAAAGAAGGGCGTCTTTTGTTTTGTTTATTGGTGTGGTGGTGATTCGAATAGTGCCTTGCCGTCATAGGCACTCCACATTTTTTTTCACATTAGTAAAGATATGAGCTGTTTTCCCCAATTTCCTCTAACGCTACAGAAAACTCTTGGAAATTTGCAGAGCTCAAGTATTTCTCTGCATAGGATTCCGGAATTCACTGGCTTTGAAATACAGAATATATCGTTATGCTGATGTTAATGTGATTTCACATTTGAGAATTACAGAATGTGAGAGCTGGACGTTATCCTAACGTCTTCGTTTTATAAAGAACCTGACACCAAAGAGATGAAGTGACTCCCTTAAATATGGGCAAGCTAGTCAAAGGTTCTTAATGAACCTACTCCTAATTCCTAGTCCGTTGACGTGGAAGGAGAATGCCTGAGGACACCTGCAACCAATGGAACCTTTCTCAATAGATGTGGGATTGCGGCTAGACAATGCCTTTGCATAGGAGCTTTATAGTTTAGCAAATTAAATACCACTGTTACAAAGCCTTCCTGCCATCATTCTGTCCTGCTGCTTCTTAAATTAGCACAGGAGTATAATGAAGGAGTCAGTTTGGAACTACAAAGTCCAGGGCCTCAGCCAACTGTCGAAATTGAACAGTGAGCTTTCCACTCTGGGAGCCCAAATGCAAGAATTAGAGTTTCAGGTTATATATGGAAATAACATTCAAAGAAGAGATTAAAAGTTTTGGCTTGAAAGATTGCCTGCCGTTATCTTGAATAAGATTATAATCATACATATAATCTAAAAATGCTACACAAACATAAGCCTTCATGATTTAAAAACATTTATTTATTTGAAAGGCAGAGAGAGAGAGATTTCCCATCTACTGGTTCACTCCCTAATTGCCTATCAGCGCTGCTGACCAGGCCAGACCAAAGCCAAGAGTCAGGAACTCAATCCAGGATTCCTGTGTGAATAATAGGACTCATCACCACTGCTTCCCAGGGTGTGAGTTCGTAGGAAGCCGAAAACAAGAAGCTGAGGACTCATTTAGATATGGGATATAGGAAGCTCAAATGGAATTTTAACTGTGATGCCAAATGCTGCTTGAACAATACTTATTTTTAATACAGTAATGTACCCTGCCCAGCATGGGTTTGGGTGGGGAGAATGACCTTCAGGTGACTGAGGCAATCCTGCATAAAACACCTTCTGTTTTCAGCTATGTGTGACGTTATAAAATGCATGTCCACATCTGTTTGCTTCTGAGGGTCTGCAAATTCTACCTTCTGTCAGCAAATATTTACTAATTGTGTCTGACCCTCGGTGTAAGGTGTTGAATTTGATCAAAAGGCATGTAATAACACTTGTCGCAGCAAGATGTATTGGGTGCTTTTTCTGTGTCAGGCCTAAGTCTGAGTTCTTTTTACAGGTCTCTGGGCAGGGAATTAGAAGCAGTGTGCAGTGATTCTAGCCTAAACACTTTCTGTCTCATCTCTTCCATTCTTCTATTCTTGCCCATGCATCGACCACATCAGCTTCACTGTCGCCCCGATTCCCTGAGACGCCCATCTTGCCCCTCCTGCATGGCGAATATCAATGAAGGCTAGCACAAGCCACTCATCTCCAGATAATCCTTTTCACATTCTCTCCCCATCCCCAGGTGGTCATGGTCCTCCACTAACCACCAGATAGTATTGCCCATACCTTTGAAAGTGGCACTCATCATATTTTATTATTATTTACTTATTTACAAGGTTTTATCTCCCCTATCGTCTTGAATAACTGGAGATTTCTCAAATGTACACTCTGTAACTGGTACATGTGGCCGTTGGGTCGTATTGGTTGGATGACTGAGTGAGGGGTCGCAAAGGCTAATTTGAAGTACATGCAGCTTTTAGGGTACTGAGTTTCTGTGTTTGGAAGCTAGCAATTGGATGTGCAAATGTTCCTGTAATAAGCTATAACATGAGGGTAGATTCACTGGTGAGAATTAAGTGCTCTGGCTACCCCCACAGGTCTGTGTCATTAACTGGCTGAAGAAAGGAGTGCAAGTCACAAACGTAGAGGCAGACACCGAGACCATGAAATGAGTCTGACCTGGAAATGAGGCTGTGTTACAGTTTGTTTCTTAGGAGCAGAATGATTCAGCATTTCCTCTCTCACTTATAGCCATGATAGCCATATGGAAATTTCTAGGTCAGCTTCCTGCTTTCTTTTTTACATTTTTATTTATTTTATTTATTGGAAATATAAGGAAAATGAGAGGAAAACAGAGAAAGCTCCATTTTGGGGTTCACTACCATGAATGTCCACACAAGCCAGAGGTGAGCTGGGGCTGAAGCCGGAAGCCAGGAACACCATGCAAGTTCCACATGAGTGGCAGGATCCCAGTCAGTCGTAAGCCATCATCATTGCTTCTTAGGGTCTGCATTCAAGGAAAGCTGGGCTTAGGAGCAGAGCTGTGTGTGCAGTCCAGGCACTGATACAGATATGGGCATCCTAGCCTGAATCTCAAGTGTTAGGCCAAACTCTCACTCCAGCTCAGGTTCTTCCAAACAAGGTGTTCTAGAGTCTTATTTGTTTCTTTGTAGTAATTAAGTAAGTGCGATTGAGGTGCAGTGGTTAAGGCACCATGCGGAACACCTGAATCCCATATCACAATGTGTGCGTGCAAGCCCTACTCTGCTCCTGATTCTGGCTTCCGACTATGAGCACCCTGGAAGGCCCCCACTCAGAAAGGGGATCACACCAACTTCAGAACAGAGAGCTTGATCTTTCACCTCAGTTCCTGCTGAAGGCCTGAGCCCACGACCTTGTAATCCAAAGGACAGCATTAGATAGCACTAGTAGAAGGAAAAGGACAAAAGGGGGTGGAAGTTTATCCTAGTTCTGAAATGACACAGGTGCCACAGGAATACACTTTACCCCATGTTCACTTTGACATCTGCAGACTGACTTTCAGGGCTGAACGTGGACTGGATGTTTAGTTGATATTTCCAGCAGTAGTCTCTGGGAAGCACCTCATGAACTGTGTTAGGAAAAGTTTTAGAACTAGTAAACTGGGGTCCTTTGTGAACTTCAAAGCCCAGCTCATCCATTTTTAAAGCACCTGTTACTGTTGCCATAATAGTTCTTCCAAATATGTCAGGTTTGTCTGCTGGAGGAGACACACAACTCAGAGATGTCTGTGTGATCCTCACTCACACACACTTCCTTGTCTCCCCTCGCCCCATCCCATAGCAGCTGGGAGTCCCTTGAACATCAATGCAAATCTCACTTTCTTCCTGCCTGGTAACCTTGCCTGGCCACCTTGTCGCTTGCCTTGAGAAACTTCACTTTGTTAGAGGTTTACATTGTTTTAGTGCAAACCTACAGCATGATCCAAAATTATTGCACTATTCAAAATTAACGGAGAAGACTATAAATTAATATAACTTTGAGTTGAGGAATTCACAAGAACACAATTCTTCATTCCTGTGACTAGGTTAGTAATACTTCAGTATTTTGTATGTGTTTTAATCTTCACAGCAATCCATTCTAGTCAACAAATGTTCGCTGAGTAGTTACTCTATGTCAGGTGCAGGGTCAGGCACTAGAGATAGCATGAAGCATAAGAACAGATGCGGTCCTTATTGTTAGGATTTCATTCATTCACTCATAGACTATGTCAAAAAATGTCTGTGGACTGCTTACTATGTTCAAGGTGCTGCTCTAGCAACCAAAATAAAACAGGAAAAACTTCTGCCTCTCAGAATCCCTGCCATCCACAGCGATCCCTGTGGATCCCTGCCATCCACATGGGAAACCTAGATTGAGTTTCTTACTCCCAGCTTTGACATAGCTGAGAAATCAACCAGTGGACGGAAGATCTGATTGTCTAGCTCTCTCTCCCCCTCCCCCTCTGTCAACCTCCTCCCATTTCTCTCCCTTTCAAGTAAGAAATAAAACAAGCAAACTTATGGTCTATTTATGGAAAGAGAAAAGGAGGAAGAAACTCAGGGAACATGCTAGTTTCTGGAGGTAGGGGGGGCACTGTTATTTTCCATAGGTTATATTTAAGAAAGAACCTAAAGGAGGTAATGAAGCAAGCTATTTGAATGTGTGGGAGTAAAGTTATTCAGGCAGGAGGCAGTGTGACAGTGCCCAGAGAGCTGAGGGATCTGAGGAGAGGAGTTAAGAGTGGCAGGTGGGAAGGTGAGCAGCTATATGGGGCTTGGGGTCATTGAAGAATACGGGCTTTTACTGTGGCTGAGCTGGGAATCCTCAAGTTTTGGAGCAGAGCAGTGGTAAGCTCTATCCCATGCTTTCCAGGGGTCATCCTCACCACATTGTTGAGTACAGACACCTGGGAGTAATGGCAGAGAGATGGCTTAGGAGGACGTTGTTCCAATCCAGGTGAGAGGTGTTTGTTAGCCTAGATGATTTCACTAGAGGAAGGAAGAAGTGACTGGGTTCTGAAGACAAAATTGTCAGGATTTTCCCCCACTGGATCAGATGTCAGGTGTCCAGGAAAGACCAGTCAAGGAGAACCCCATCAATTTGACATGAGCAGCAGGATTAATCAGGTATGCCATTGACTGACCTGGCGAGATGAGAGGAGTAGGTTCAGGTGGGTAATGAGTGTCAGGACTTAGCCTTAGGTCCTGTGAGATGTCCAGGCAGAGAGGTGAAATGGGAAGCATGCAGTAGAGGTTGGGATTTCCGAACAAGGCCTGGCCTGGAAATGTCGAAGTAGAAGCCTCCCTACCCATGGAAAGGAGAAGATGCCAGGGATGAGCTCTGAGCCCTCAGTGTGTAATGCTTACAGAGGAAAGAAGGCAGCAGTGAATAACTCTGTATGAAAGAAAGTAAAAAACAGGGAAGGTGTGGTATCCTGGAAGCCAACTGGAGAAAACCTAGCATTGTGACACAGTGGGTTAAGCTGCAACCTGTGATGCCAGCATTGCATGCAAACACGGGGTTGAGTCCTGGTTGCTCTCTGCCAATGCACCTGGGGAGGCAGCAGAAGATGGTGCAAGTGCTTAGACTACTATCACGCATTTGTGAGACCTGAGGGGAGTTCCTGGCTTCAGCCTAGGGTCATAAACTTGTAGATGGAAGACACCCCTCTCCTTTCTCTGACACTTTGCCTTTCAAATAAACAAATCTTTTTAAAATGTAAATAAAAGATGATGTAGTTAGATTGTGTCTGATGTTGTTGGTAGACCAAGTAAGGTGAGGAATGAAAATTTGATTTTGCTGCATAAGTTCAACGTAGCCTAGTAACAGCGATTTCAATGAAGTGATGGAAAATGATGACTATTCACAGCCTTGAGTGTTTCATCAGAAAGGGAATATGAAGATGAAAGCTCAGAATGGGTGTGGGACTGGGAGACTTTTCTCTAAAGAAGAGGGAAATAGGGCATGTTGCTATGCTGGTGTGGATGATCCAACAGCAAGGGAGAGACTGCTGAGACAGGAGAGAGGCGGATGGCAAGAATAGTACCTAAAGTACAGCGGAAGGGTTAGTCGAAGCTGGAAATAAGGGCAGTGC
This sequence comes from Ochotona curzoniae, assembly GCF_017591425.1. NCBI lineage: Eukaryota > Metazoa > Chordata > Mammalia > Lagomorpha > Ochotonidae > Ochotona > Ochotona curzoniae. The sequence continues at coordinate 11,673,264 of NW_024465451.1, forward strand.
ACCCTGAGTAAGAAGAGAAGTAATCTATTTGTCACTGGTGTAAACACATGATTGACTATTATAGAAGCTCACAGCTTCTAGATTGCTTTAAGTTTTTATATGGAAATAGGGTGAGAATGAGAAAGTAAGGATTTAAGTAGTGAAAGTTTGAGATGGTCAGAGGAAAACGTGAAATGGACTAAGGAAATGCACATAATTGCTAGGTAACATCAAGGATGCTCTCGAGACCAGCTTGTATGTTGTGCTCCAGGTACATTCCCATTGAAAAGGAGGGCACAGGGGAGATGCAGCTGGATCGTTTGGACTGGTGTTGTGGTTTGGCCATCAGGAAATGGGTGCAAAGACTTGACACTATAGGCAAGTGGGAGACTATGGTGCTTGACTATGGAGTGTGAATAGCGTAAGAGAAAAGAAGGACTGAAGAGAGTAAGGGATGTTGAAACTATGCAGGATGCACACATGGTAGTTCCTGGTGGGATCAAAGGATGGGTGGGGGAACTAGAGTAAGTAAGCTGGAAAGATGGGAGACACCTGTCGGAGATTGGGAATTATGATGACCTCATAAAGTCTAGAGCGGAATTGGCAATGATGATGGGGGCCAGAGATGGTAAACAAGATGCTTTGAGGACAGGCCACAAGAACCTGAGATCCATGCACTGGAAGGATCTCCCGTGGGAACACTGAAATCCCTGCAAGCAACAATGTCAATGCGAGGCTGGAGCTAAAGCTTCCACAGAAGAGAGTGATTGGACAACACGCACAGGAAGGGGATGATGTGCTGTGTGGTCCTGGAAGAGTCACGCTGGGCACTTTAGGGAACAATGAGTTATGGAAACTGTGGTAGAGAGGAAGCCATCCATCCTAGCATAAGGCCCAGTCATCTAAAGGGAGAAAGAAAGAAAGCAGCCACAGCTTGGGAAGGCTGTTAGGAAAACCGTGACATTGAGCAGAGATGGGGTTTCATGAAACTCAGGACACGAAGGAGAGAGGAAGACTCATGGCAAACATTAGGAAGAAGAGGTTTGCTGCCCATTGATTGAGACACAATGGAGAAGGGAAATAATGGAAGGCGGGATTGCAAAAGGCAGTGTCAGAGTCACATGGGGTCTAGTATCCAGGGAAATAAACTGGTGTTGGAGACTAGAATCTTGAGTGGCTGACATGAAGTGTGGTGAAAATTTGATCAATTTGTCTTCACAGTTGCAAGGATTGCACTGGTGAGGCAGTGGTGGAGAGGGGAGGAGGGTTTGCCAAGTGGTGGCATCCAGGAAACTGAGACCCAATGGCTGTGTCTTGCCAAACTTAGTGACAGCAAGGAATTAAATCATGTCTCTGGCTTGAAGGCCAGGTCTGAACTCTGACATAATTGCCTCTCATCTGCTGCTGCCTCAGCTTCTTGCCTTTGCTAGAACTAAAACTGGCTCCAAGATATGACTGAATTCGATACTTGTGAGCTCCAATGCCTTTGCCATGGATTTGTTTCCTGGTTTTGCACATTACCACAGGGCCCAGATACCCTAGTCATCAACATCTCCTGTCTGGAATCTGCCTTCATTCCCTCTCTCTAGGCAGAGGGAATCCTCCTAACCGCTCCTTGCTGTGTAGCCCTTGCGGGGCCCTGATATGTAGGCTTGTTGAGCACTTAGCCTGTGGTGGACTCATCAGTGGCCTCTTCTCCCTGCCCCATGCCCAGACATAGTCACTCTTCCGAATACCTGGTGCTGTGTGCAAGAGCACCTGACATTAACTGCAGTTGTGTGTTGTCTTATGAAATTCCAGGGATCTGTTTCACCCATACTATTCCACTTTCATGCCCTTAAGATGGTACCTGTTCCTTACCTATCAGTGACATTCCCCTGTCCTTTCGGCCCTTACCATCTGGCTTCCCTGGACTCACTTCTAACCACCAGCACCTCTGTCTGGCTTCCTCTGGTCCCAGGAGCCCACTTTGCCCACATCTGCATGACAAGCCAGAAGGGAGAGGGAATGCACACCACATCCTCCAAGCAACATCAAGTGAAGGCTGAGCTTTGTATAAAAGTTCTAAGTTACCAGCCTCCTCTCCCTTCAGATAGAACCACTGGTATGTGTGTACTGAAACATTTCCTTGAATTCTACAGTCAGGTTCAGCCCCAGAAGGTGATGGTACACTTGCCAACACGTACTCCTTTCCCATTCTCCTACCACTGTTTCCTGAAACAGGATACTTTCACTTCAGTTGTTGCCTTAGGATGCGCTTCTGCAGAAACCCCAACTAACACTGGGCTTGGCCCAAAGTAGGTGCTAAACAAACATTCACTGAGTGAATTCATGAAATAATACATGTATATTGGGTGAATGAGTGAATGTGTAGCTCGTGTCTCCATCTTTTTCTGTGGGGAGACTAACTCTTGGTGAGCAGAGACTGCCTGGCTCAGCTATGAATTCCTGTTTAATAGTGTGTGTGACTCATCACAAAAAGTTCAATCAAAGTTGAATTAAATGACCTCAAAATGGTTGGTGGGAAGAGAAAGTAACCACATAAGTAGCTGTGGGCCTCTTTCAAAAGGCAGTGGAAAAAGGGTGGAAGAGAGATTTACTCCAGGATTGTAGCAAAGTATAAAAGGGAACGGGAGGGAGGGGATAGTGTCTACTTGAGGAAAAAAACAAACAAAACTAAAGAAAAAACTTCCTTGTGAGGAAATGCAGGGGTGAGCACAATGTAGAAATGAGGGGAAAACTAGAGCCTGTCATGAACTAGGTGTTTGGATCCACATCTTCCTCAAATGCAAGATCATCTGAAATGCTAAGAAGTTAAATGCTATGTACCAGGAGCTTCAAAAGTTTGGGAAAAGTTGAATGATAGGATAAGCTTATTTCAAATCTTCCTTAGCTTTTTGAAGAGCCCCAATGGGCATGAATTTCAATTTAAAAAAAAAAATTTAAGATTTTTTTTTTTGTTTGTTTGGAAAGGCAGATTTACAGAGAGGAGAGACAAAAAAGATTCTGCATCTGCTGGTTTACTCCCCAAATGTCCGCAACAGCTGGAGCTGAATCAACCCAAAGCCAGGAGCCAGGGGCCTCCTCTGGGTCTCCCACATGGGTGTTTAGGGTCCCAAGGCTTTGAGCCATGCTCTATTGCTTTCCCAAGCCGTAAGCAGGAAGCTGGATGTGAAGTGGAGCAGCTGGCACATGAACGAGTGCCCATAGGGGATGTGGTGCATGTAGGAGAAGGATTAGCAGTTGAGCCAATGTGCTGGACTTTTTTCTTTTCTTTTTTTTTTTAATTAAAAAAATTGATTTATTATTGGAAAGGTGAATTTACAGAGATAGACAGAAAGATGGGATTTCAACATTTTTTTACATCAAAATAAATGTATTTTTTCATGCCTTTGCCCACAAACTTTTTTAAGTACGCTCCGTAATTAATTGCTTTTTGGCCACTTCCAGAGCCATCCTATCAGCCGCTGTGAATATAATCCCAAGTAGGTGTTTTGAAAAGGTGCTGGCAGCAGGTTTTTGCTTACTATCATGCACCAGGGGTCCTGCCTTTTTCCTGATTTCAGCCTGTTGCTTTATACATGGCAGATTTGGCTAGAAACCAGAAGCTTTCCTTTGCAAAGCCAGGGGTGTGTGTATACGCACACATGAGAGTGTCTGCACAGGTTGGGTGGTGGTGATCCAGTATGTGTTAGCTTTATGTACATGCAAAGACATGAACAATCAAATCTTTTCAAGGATCTGTAAGATATCTTTTTTAAAAAGATTTATTTTTTATTGGAAAGTCAAATATACAGAGAGGAAGATCTTCCGCCCATTGATTCACTCCCCAAGCAACCACAACAGCCAGAGCTATGCTGATCTGCAGCCAGCATCCAGGAGCCTCTTCTGGCTCTCTCACACAGGTGCAGGATCCCAAAGCTTTGGGACACCCTTGACTGTTTTCCCAGGCCACAAGCAGGGAGCTGGATGGGAAACAGGGCCACCAGGACATGAACTGGCCCATATGGGATCCCGGTGCATGCAAGGCGAGGACTTTAGCCACTAGGCTACCACACCATGCCCTGTAAGATACCTTTAATTGAAATAATACATGTGAAAATTTTCTCAGAAAAATCCTCAGAACAAAACAGATGCTCACTCAAAATATTAGCCAAACATCAGTCGGAATCACAGCACCTTTTGTGATCTATGCCTGTACTCCCTCCAGGTGTAGGAATGATTGAAAGTGGTTTCGGAGTTCTGCTTTGCAGTAAGGATTTGACTATTTCTAATGTTAGTTTTCTTGATTAGCATTTCTTGGTTATCGCAGTTTAAGTGCAAAAATCTAGTTTTATAGAATTTAGCTAAAGTGTGACTTAGAAAAAAAAGATTCAATTCCTTAGGAAAAGTTTTCCTGGTTTTATCTCATTGAGATATTTCCAAACAAACAGGAAGTTAAGAAAGAGAATCAGAATGGAATTACCCATGAAAGTAGATGGTTCTTTTTAGAAGTAATGTAGATAAAACACTTGTTTTGGTTTCAAAAAAGTTAATTTAGACTAGGTTGGCTGCAGGTCAGTGTACTACCAGTGTCTAGTCTGATTTTTTTTCTACTATCATATTGACTTATTTAGGGGGAAGAATAACCATTTTACTTTTCTTTGTAAGTGGTTTGAGGCTAAACATGATATCTTCTGCTGAATGCAGAAACCTGGGATCCCTAAATATCCCATAGGTACTCCAGCTTCCCACTTGTAAGGTGATGGCCAAAGTTAAGGGCATTTAATCACCTGAGGCTCCCTGTTAGTTAAGGGTGAGAACCTCTCACTGTTGCTCATGGGCTTCCCTTTCGCCAGTGACAGCTGAACCCTACAGTCCTTCAATCACTCACATGAGGCCTGCAGATTATAGTGGGATGCTGACCCTGAGAGAGGTGTCACATTAAGCTCTAAGTTCATCAGGCCCTTTCCTGAGAGGAGATGGTAATGGGGACAGGCAGCATACATTACCCAGTGGCTCGAGGTCTTTAACTTCACAGACAGATTTGCCAAGGTCAGTCTTGAATTCAAGTTATTTTGGGGCATGGCTGTGTGCACCTGCTGCCTCCCCTTATACCTCCATTGAAGTCACCATGAGTAGGCACTGCTTCTAAAAATACATCGATGAAGGCCATGGGAAAAGAGCAGGGGGAAGTGAGGTTGCCCACAGCAAGAATGACAGAGCTGTGCCAATGATGAAGATATGCAGTCGACCCTTTGTGTCCAGTAAGGACTGGTTTCAAGACACCTTGTGGGTATGCAAGTCCTTTTAGTGGTGCAGGAATAGCATATCACTGACACCTGTCCCCCTCTATACTTCCAATATCTCTAGATGGTCTATACCTAATACAATGTAAATACTATGCAAATGGTTGTTATATGGTTTTGTTTGGGAAATAATGGGGAAAAAAGTGCCTGTGCATGTTCAATACAGAGTACAATTTTTTTTTTTCTGAACTTTTGGTTGAATCCACAGATGTGGAACCTGCAGATCTGGAGGGCTGACCAAAACTAGCTTTGCAGGTGTGTTCCCAAACCCTCTTCACAGGGCTGGCCACCCAACACGAGTCAGTCGTCAGACCTAACTGCCTGTGAGAGCCTGTGCAGCTACACTTTAACCCATGCCATTCTTCATTTATTAAAGGCTTCAGTTGGGATGAGCCAGGCCCAAAGAGTTCCCTTTGGAGAAGAGAGATGAAGTCCTGGTAAGACTTCCTAGGTGTGTGTGACTCTGCTTGTTGAGGCTGAGCTGTCTCCATGCACTTGTGGTTGGTATTTCCAGAAATGATGAACTTCTTCTCATTTAGAAGTGTGTCTGTCTGTGGTCTCATGTCGGAAATTGAAGATTAGACATTTTGGCTGCTTTTCATTTCTCTAGGTCACTTTTCTGTTGCAAAGCCATTTTTCTCATCTGGTGGTGCCATAAATTGTCCTACCCTGCTTAGTAGAACATCTGTGTGATAATGATGCCAGTGGCTTGCATATGTAAAGCATTTTCTAGCGTTCAAAGCATTTTTGCATCTATTCTCTCACCATGCAGTGCTGTCCTGGGTGTTGTGTATTTTCTAATCATCTTCACCTACTTGAATCCTGCTACCAATCTTGTGTATATCACAAAGGGTTTCCACTCTCTGCCTCCTCTTTTTTTATTATTATTATTTTCCCCCAGGGCTGCAAGAGGTAAAGGAATTTTTCAAAGAATAGCAAAAGTGTGGATATAAGCGATTGTTTCTGGTGAGAAAGTGGTTATCTAACCTGGATGCTCTTTATAAATCATTGCTTGGGTTAGCATTATCAGAAGTGCTAAAACAGTGTAACTTCCAGAATGGGGGGAAATGTGCAAGTCAGAGCTAGAAGAGTGCTTTTGTGTTGTTGTTGTTGTTATTGTTTATTTTTGTGCTTAGAGCTTTTATGCCTTCCTTTCTTATCAGCTCTGAGCATTTGTATTGGTTTTTCCAATCCCTGATGAAGAGATTATAACTTCATTGGCACCCTTTGTCTTATTGGAATTATACAGTGTACAGTGTGAAATCACTTAGGAAACAAAGTGCTTTAGGTTAAAGCCTATGAAGGGGTTATGTAAAGAATGTCTAAAAGATTTTCTTTAGAGTGCATTGGAGACTCACTAAGGCAGACCAGGGACTCTCTTGAGCTCCTTTCTCATTGCCCTACCCATCCCATTTCCTGTCTCCAGTTGGATTCATGGAGGAAGCCTGTGACTACTTAGAGTCACAGACATTGTAAGCTTCAAGTCTGAAAGGGAGCTTTCAGGTTGTAGGGAGCCTCTCTGATCCTTGCCTTCCCTCAACATCATCCTCCTGTGACCAGTGAGTCAGCTCGTTCTACCCTAAGGAAGTGGGAAAGTATCCCTGTTGTTGAGTCTGTTTCCCTGTAGTTTCTGTTCAAGAAATACTGAGCACCTGTTATGCACCCTGCTCTGGTTTAGACACAGATAATGTTGTCCTGCCTTTTGGGCTCATAGGAGACAAGTCTGATCATACTCCTGCAAAGAAGCCTTTGGTAATTGAAGAGACTGTGCTCATGTGCTTCTGAGTCCTCACTTCAAGCTCAATAGACCTACTCAACCCAGTACAGTAGGATCTTGGGTCTTGTCACTGCGTGTTTCAGTTGCCTGTGGGTGCTTTCTGGTTTTGTTTAATATTGAACTGACTTTTTTAGTAGACTGGTGATAAGGGAATTTTTTTGTTATAAAGGTAATGTACATTTGGAAAAATTTTGGAAAATGCAGATAAGTATAAAATAATACTTATACTTACTAAGTAAGTATAAGTAACATTTCCTACTATCCCATTATCTACTGTTGAAATGTGGATGCATTTCCTCTGACCTTTTCCAAGTTGTATCTGTTTACATATAATACATGGCTTATAATTGTGTACCTTGTTTTTTCCACCTAATAAGAGCATTTATGCATTTGTGGTACTCCTAAAAGTCATTTAAATAGCTATGCATTGTTCCAGTAGGATAGACTTTCTGAGGTCAAGTCATGAGAGAGTGGTAGGGGCTCCTGAAGTGTTACAGTATTGCCTTTTTGTGAAGTCATCAGCCTCCTGAGCCATCACACTTTGAGGAATATGAGTCCCATAAAGAAGCAATGTGTAAGTACACATCTACTGAGAACTGTTCTAACTTGCACTGCTCTGGGTGAGCTGCTTTTGTTTCTTCCGTTCATTCCTTTGTGCCTCATCATGACAGTGGTCTGCCCATGCGTTTGGAGTTTAGGCCTGGCTGTAGGATTTCCTTGTAGCATCAGGACATCCAGGTGGCCCTGGGGAGGCTCTGTTCTGACTCAGTTCAGTCTTCCGGAGGATGAGCAAAGGCAAGCACAGAGCTCATGTTTGTCCTTGGACCACAGGACTCCAGCTGAACCAGAAGGCTCTCACCACCTTCCCAGATGTGGTGCTCGTGCGCGTGCCCACTCCCTCGGTACAGTCAGACAGTGACATCACTGTGCTGAGGCACCTGGAGAAGCTCGGCTGCCGCTTGGTCAACCGTCCGCAGAGCATCTTAAACTGCATCAACAAATTCTGGACCTTCCAGGAGTTGGCTGGACATGGGGTCCCCATGCCAGATACTTTCTCCTACGGTGAGTCTCCTCAAAATAGGATTGGAACTCGGCTTTCAAAACCACCTGAATCCTTATGATTTCTCTCCCCAGAAACCTTCTGGTATCTCTTGTTTTCTTTTTTGTTTGTTTTAAAATATTTATTATTTTATTTGAAAGGCAGAGTTATAGAGAGAAGGGGTTAAAAACAGATCTTTCATCTGCTGATTCACTCCCCAAATGACAGCAATGGCCACGACTGGGCCAGGTCAAAGCCAGAGGCTAGGAGCCAGGAGTTTCTTCCAGGTCTCCTATATGAGTTCCAGGGACCAAATACTTGGGCCATTCTCTTCTGCTTTCCCAGGCACCTTAGCAGGGACCTGGCTCTGAAGTAAAACAGCCGGACTTGAGCCAGCACCGATATTGGGTGCCTGCATTGCAGGCAACAGCTTAACCTGTTACACCACAACAGTGACTCCTCTCTTAAATTTTTTTTCTTTGAGAGAAAAAGAGAGAGAGAGAGAAAGAGAGAGAGATGAGTGAACACAGTTCCATCTGCTAGTTTTCTCTCCAAATGTTTGCAATGGTTGGAGGCTGCAGCCAGGGCCAGAACTTATCTAGTTCTCCCACATAGGTGGCAGGAATCCAATTAATTAAACCATCAGCACACTGTTTCCCCAAACCCAATGCAAGGAACTGAAACCAGAGCTGGGGCATCAATTCCCAGGTACTTTGATGAGGAACCAACTGTGTCTTAACCACTAGACCAAATGTGCAACCCTTTGTCACTTTTTCATGTGAGCCTGTCCCTTTGAAATGCCTTTGAACTTTTACCTCTGTGAATTGTTTATTAAATACAGAGCTAGCCCTAACCCACTAACTGCCTAAGGTCCCGCCCTCCAAGCTTTTTCACCTTGCCAGTGGTAGAAGACAACTAGTGAACATGCAATCTCGCAATCTCGGGGCAGTGTGTAAGTATTCTACAGGAGTGAGTACAGGATGGTACAAAAGTTCATGAGCAGAAATGCCTCGAATGATGTTTATAAGACATGAAGGAAGGTTTCTTAGAAGAGAACATCTAAATAAGATGAAGTTATCCAGTGAAAGAAAAGAGGAAGAGGGAATAATCTAAAGAGAGCAAATCACAGAAAAGACCCAGGAGTCAGCACTGTGGTGCACAGGTTAAGCTGCCACCTGCAACCACAGCACCCCACACTGGAGTGTGGGTTCAAGTCCTGGCAGCTTGACTCCTGATTGGTCCCATGCTTAAGGTATCTGGGAAGGTAGTGGAACATACCCAAGTGCTTGGGTTCCTACCACCCATATGGGAGACCAGGAGGGGGTTCCTGATTTCTGCCTGGCTCAGCTCTGGCTTTTGTGGCCATTTGAGTAGTAGACCAATGAATAGAAGATCCCTCCCTCTGTCTCTTTTTCTCTGTGTCACTCTGCTTTTTACATAAATAAATCTTAAGTAAAAGATAAGATCTGGGCATAAGAGAGAAGATAATTTATTGGTGGTATTGTGAGCAGTTTGTAGAATATTAAGAAGTGTAGAATTGAGATATTAGCTAGCTAGATAAGTGGGGTCCTTTTCTAGCCTGTGAAAATGAACATTAGTCCTGAGCCCAATTGGAAGTTGTCAGAAGTCTGTAGTCAAGGAGTCGGCCTTACAGCTGTAATTTAGGTCACTCTGGAATGGGCACTTGGCATAGCAGCTAAGATGCTATGGATTTGAGTCTTGGCTCTACTCTCCAGTCCAACTTCCTACTAATGTGCACCCTGGAAGGCAGAGTCCTAGTTGGATCCTTGTCCCCAAACATGGGAGACCTAGGTAGAGTTGCTTGCTTCTTGGCTTTACCCTGACCCATTTCCACCAATTAGGGGTGTGGGCGACCTCTAAAATCTGGAGGAGAGCTTCCAGATAAGAATATAGCCCAGAAACTTTAATTTTAGCCCAAGGAAACACATTTCAAACTAATAATTATGGTGAAAGACAATAGATTTGTTATTGATGCTTCCATATGGTTGGGAATTTATTACAGTGGCAAGAGAAAATTAATGCACTGCTGGACCCACAAATCAATCCTTATCTCTCCAGCATGTTTTTGAGACTCGAAAGTAAATCAAAAAGACCCCTTAGCAACCTGAATATGTGTCCCAAATTCTAACAAGTACCAAGCCACATTTACTTGCTGCATTGGACTACCCTTCAGACTGAGAGGCCCAGCTAGGGAGAAGTTCCAGCCAGCATCCCCAGAGCAAGGATGGTACACCCATAAAAACCAGGTTCAAGGACCAGCAAGTGCATTAGTCTGGTGCCATTAAACAGCAGCCAAATGCACTCTGTAAGAGCATTATAGTGCAGTCATTAATATTTGCATTGACTCTAATTACCAAGAAAGGTTATATTCCACATAGTATAGGAAATCAAGAACATTTGTAAAACAGAAAGACTTCCATGCACATTGTCATTCATATTGATAACTTAATACACTTAAAGGGATATAATTGGGTCAGTTCTGAGTTTAGACTCAGACCTTAACTTTGGTGAGAAAACCCCCCAGGCTTGTTCTCTGGGATATCGGTATCCTATTGCTGCACCACAAACCACTGAACACTCAGCCACTCTACATCATTGGTTACCGCTCAGTTTCCAGCCACACCATCCCTGGGTTTTCTGCCCAGGGCCAAAGGGTCAGCTGCACCTGAGATCTCATCTGAGATCTCTTCCAAGTGGACTGGTTGCATTGTAGCCCTGAGATCCCAACCTTCTGGTTGACTACTGCCCCAGGGCCATTCTCAACCCCTGCAGGCTGCCCGCCCTGTGGCCCTCTCCATTGCAGAAGTTGAACTCCTTCCAGATCTTGTAATGGTAGAAAAGTCTCCCTCACACTCCACCTTTGAAGGTAATTGGACTCACCTGACTAGGTTAGACCCACCAAACTCAAACTGAATTTATGATTGCTTTTTTAAGCTTTTAAAAATTTTCCTTGAAAGATACAATGACGGGGACGGAGAAAAAGGGGAGGAGAGGGAGGTGGAAGGAATAAAAAGAGACAGAGCTCTTCCATCACTGGTTCACTCCTCCTCCAAAAATCTTGACAACAGCCAAAGTTGGGTCAGGGCAAAACCAAGAGTCAAAAAAAAATTCATCTAGGTCTCTCTCTCTTTTTCTTTATTTCTTTTTTAAAAGATTAATTTATTTTTATTGTAAAGTCAGATATACAGAGAGGAGGAGAGACAGAGAAGATCTTATATCTGATGATTTACTTCCCAAGTAGCTGCAATGGCCAGAGCTGTGCTGATCCGAAGCCAGGAGCCAGGAACCTCTTTCAGGTCTCCCATGTGGGTGCAGGGTCCCAAGGCTTTGGGCCATCCTGGACTGTTTTCCCAGGCCACAGGCAGGGAGTTGGAAGGGAAGTGGGGCCACTGGGATTAGAACCAGTGGCTATATGGAATCCCGACGTATGCAAGGCAAGAATTTATCCACTAGACTATTGTGCCAGGCTCCACCTGGGTTTTTCATGTGTGAGGCAGGCACCTGCGTACTTGCCAGGACCAGAAGCAGAGGCTAGACCCCACTGTAGGCGCTCTATTATGGATGTAGGTGTCCCAAGTGGTGACTGTCTACCCAGTCAACTGACATTTAACTTAATCATAGGTCTGACAGCCTCTCCCCACTCAAAAAGGAGGGATTATACAAGACACATTCACCAGAGGGCAAGAATCCAGGGACTGAGACTTCTGTTCACCACAGCCATGGTCAAGATAAACTGCGATTGTTATGAAGACGGTGTGAACTGGAGCATGTGAAGTACCTGGTAGAAGGCGCTTTGTAAATGTTGGCTTCCCTATCTCTGCTCCCACCTTTTACGTTGCAGCTGTGTGATGCCTGTCTGCTGGGCATGGGGCAGTCTGAATTGTTTTCATCTGAGAAAGGAGACTGGGAGTCCCTGTGCCAGCAGCCTTATCTTCACTGACTTTCACCTTTTCTTGGCAGGTGGGCATGAAGACTTTTCCAAAATGATTGATGAAGCCGAACCCCTGGGCTATCCGGTTGTGGTGAAGAGCACGCGAGGCCACCGGGGTCAGTGCCACTCCTTCTGGGCTTCCTGGGTAATGCGCCTGTGAGGGCAGCAGCTCTCCCCTCTAGCAGGTCACTCACCAATGTGGCCCGAGGACTGCTGGGGAAATGGAGCTCCCCCTAGAGGATCTTGCGAAGTAGTTCTCCTTCTCTTCCCTTTCTTCCCTGCAGTTCTTACTTTGAAAGAAGTAAGAACTCAATTTTCACCTGACTGCTTGGTTTCCACTGCCAGGAATCCCCTGTTGTTCTTTTTTTTTTCTGCATTAATTTCTAGAAACTACATATAGTATTGTTACCTCCCCACTAATAGCCCTCCCAAACCCCTATGCTGCTTGTTAGACAAGACCCTTATCTCCACTTGTAACAGGAAAGGCCCTGTGCAAGCAGGTTCATCCTGCCTTTGCGGCCCCTCTTGACCACACAAACCGCCCCCTAACTCCTTCCAGCCCACTGCTCCTTAACTACAGAAACCAGGCCAGATTCCCCTCCCTCTGCTGGCAATGCTGTCTTCCGTTCATCCCCAGTGACCTGCACAACCTTCAAGGTTGTTTCTTTTTTATACACATGTCTACCCAGATGTTATTTCTTTTCTGTCCATATCCCTGTCCAGCCTTCCTCTCTCCCAAGCAGAGTTCCTTGTGCTTCCTTTCTTTGTTTCTGTAGCACCTTACAGCCCTTTAGACAATGCTAGCTTTGGATTTGTGATCCTGTTCCCTTTAGTAAAATGCAGGCCTCTCAGATGGAGACCAGACCCTGAATTTCCCAGTTTCTTTAGGGCCCGCTTGTGGTACTCAGTGCAGAGTAGGGACTCAGCTGGGACAGAAGCCGTGGGAAGCAGTCCCCCTGCAGGCTATGAGGGAGTACTCATTAGGATACACAGATGACATCCTGAACTGCACAGGACTTCTGGAGCAAAGGGAAGGTAACCCACAACAGGAATGCAAGAAGCAATTGCTGCCACACAGTGATTATGGTGCAGAAATAGACCAGTACTGTCAAGCGGCTCAAATGTGTAGACAAGACAAGCAGGTGATGATCTCCATAACAGTCACAACCAAGGTCAGGTCTGTTTGAGCTTGGAGGAGAGAGAGACCAACACTGACATGAAGGGTTCAGTGGAGGAAAAGGAGACATAAGTTTGTACTTTTCAAGATGTATTTCTTTTTATTGGTGAAAGGCAGATTTACAGAGAAGGAAAAAAACACAGAGAGAAAGATTTTCCATCCACTAATGTACTCCATAGATGGCCACGATGCCTGGAGCTGAGCTGATGTACAGCCAGGAGCTTCTTTTGGTTCTCCCACATGAGTGTAGGCTCCCATGACTTTGGACTATCCTGTACTGCTTTCCCAGCCTGTAAGCAGGGAGCTGGATGGGATGTGGAGCAGCCAGGACACGAACCAGCGCCCAAATGGGATGTGGCGCTTGCAGGAGGAGGATTAGCCAGCTGAGCCATTGTGCCAACCTGAAAGAAGACTCAAAAGAGTAGACTTTGAATTGGACACCATTCAGAGGTCCTGTTTGTCTATTTAGCCCTTTGGTTTTCACCTGTTTTTGATGTCATTTTGTGCTTGCCCTAATCCACATTTATAGATTTATAACTGTATTTCAACCTGAGAGTTTTAATAGTTTTCTAGTTTTTGATCCATGCTGAGTGAATTTTTGTATATGGCATCAGGGAGAGACTCCCCTTTGTACATGTCCAGGTTTTTCAGTTCATTTGTGGAAGAGATTGTTCCTTCCCTGTTGGATGTTTTTGTAACTCTTACCAAAATTCTAACGACCATATTGTGAAAGCTTATTTCTTTCAATTCTAATCTGTTGATATACTTATGTCCATTTTATGGCAGGTCATACTGTCTTGATATTATAACTGTAGTAAAATTTGAAATTTGATAGTCTGAACTTCTAACTTTGTCCGTGTTTTTCAAGGTTGTTTTGGATAGTTTTTTTTTCTTTACATTTCTGTAAGAATAGTAGGATTTGTCTGTCAATTTCTACCCAAAAGAAGTTGAAGTTTTGGTACAAATTGCATTGAATCTATTGAGCAATTTGAGCAGTATTGCGAACTTAATGGTTCATGTTCATGGGACGGGTTTCCATTTGTTTAGGTCTTAAATTTCTTTCAGTCTTTATGATTACTAGTGTCTCAGTCTTATACTTCCTTGATTAAATGTATTCCTAAATATTTTATTCCTTTTCATACTGTTGATAATGGAATTGCATGCTTAATTCACTTTCAGATTATTCATTGCTAGTTAACACATTGTTTGCACAGACAAAATAGAATGGATGTAAAAAATGGACAGTGATGTGACATAACAATGGTTGTCCTTCTCTAGTTGTGGGGAACTGGTTCCAGTACCCTCCACAGGCACCACAGCTGTAGCTGCACAAGCCCCTTTAGAAGATGAAACGTTTGCCTATTCTATGCATATATTCCCACATACTTTATGTCATCTCTAGATTACTTACAATATCTAATGCAATGCAAATGTTTTGTAAATGGTTGTTATTACTATAAAGTTTAGAGAATAATGACAAAAAAGTTTGTACATGTTTGGTATAGGCAAAATTTTAATTTAAAAAGTCATTTATTTGAAAAAAGAACAATATCTTCATCCTCTGATTCACTCCTCAAATGGTTGAAATGACTGGAGCTGGGCAGGTCCAAAGCCGGGAGCTTCTTCTGGGTCTCCCACGTGGGTACAGGGGCCCAAGGCCTTGGACCATCCTCCATTACTTTTCCAGGCATATTAGCAGCCAGACGGAAAGCCAGTGCTCAGATGGGATACAGGCAGCACAGGCAATAGCTTTACTTACTACACCACAGCACCAACCTCCAGACATAGTTTTTTTTGTAAATTATCTTATATCCACAGTTAATTGAATCCTTGATTGTGGGACATTTGGATATAGAGGACTGATAGCATTTGAAAATAAATCTAAAAAGACAATGAGTGCACAGGTTGTATCCTTGAGAAAGTTACCCTGTGGACCTTTCTCTCTCTCTCTCTCTCTCTCTCTCTCTCTCTCTCTCTCCTGTAAACCAGCAACAAATGTACTTGTTGTGATCACTTCGCAGGGTTAGTGCGAAATGTAAATGAAATAATAATTTTGAAAATGCTTGCCACATAATAGAAAATTAATCTAGCATTTCATCCCTCCTTTTCTTTCTTGTCTCAAAACTGTAGCTCCTTTGTTAGCTGTAGCCTGAGCCCTAAGTTGGAACCTTTGTGGCAGGAACCAGTACCTAACCCCTCCCTCTGCTGAAAATCCTACCTAGTTTTGCAGAGAATCCCAGCGCCTCGACTGTTGCCAGATACCAGATCTCCTCGCACCAAGTGTCTAACTGCTCACACTTCCGCTCAGTCATTGAGGTGGAATGGTCCTGCGGAGCCTCTGAGGATTCCTTGTGGACCCACTTACAGGCCTGCTCCAATGTACCTGCCAGGGACTGCCACCTGACTGCACGCTCTCCCCTCACTGGCCACCTGAATGGCTCCACACAACTGACCGCCGGTTCTGATGGACATCCGTGGGTCAGGCATGTCAGGAATGGCAATGACAGTCCTGGTTGTGATATGTTCTTTCCCCCACTTGAGACTTCAAAAGAGTTCCACTCCTGATGTGATGGTGACACAAAACTAAGGGAGACCGCCTCTTTGTTCCAGATGGGCATACTTTTGTCGTATGTGCAGATCAAGCCTCTCCAAACCTCCACTCAGTAAACATGCAGATAGAAAGGAGATGCACAATGATCTCTGACGCTTATGTGCTTCAGGCAGAGGAGAGAATTTAAGGGACAGGTGCAGTGGCTTAGAAGCGAATCTTCTGCCTGCAGTGCTGGCATCCCATATGGGTGCTGGTTCTAGTCCTGCTGCTCCACTTCTGATCCAGCTTCCTGTCTGTGTCCTGAGAAATGAGTAGAGAATAGCTCAAGTCCATGGGCTCCTGCACCCACGTAAGAGACCCAGAAGAAGATCCTGGCTCGGGCTCTGACTCTGACTTTGGATCGGCTCAGCTCTGGCCACTGTGGCCATTTAGGGAGTAAACCAGCAGATGGAAGATCTCTCTATTTCAAACTCTCCTTCTCTCTCTCTCTCTAAATCTGACTCTCAAATAAAAATAAATTGCTAAAAATAGAGAAAGAATTTAGAGTCTGGAAGGAGCACTTTTCCCAGAGATCGATAAAAGTCTAGGTCATCACCCATTATGAATATAGCCAAACAGCACATTTTTTAAATTCCAAAGAAGGACGACTGTGGCTTCTCCCTCTGAGCCCCTGTGGGATCTCGCTCAGACTTGTCTTAAAGTCTGTCACTCTGCCTTTGCTTATCTTTTCTGATTCATGCTTTTTTTTCTCCATTCATACTTGGGATTCCTCCAAAGTATGCTCAATTAATTATGTTCTATCAACACTGACTGACATCTGCCCTGTGCATCAAGCCAAGTGGGAGGTTGGAAGGATAAAAGAAAATGAATTAGATGTGGGTCCTGCCTAATCAGCAACCTCAAGGTGCAAGGAGACGCTAATTAACTGCTTTTAGTACGGAGCTGATTTGATCCCTTGGATTTTATTTTGACTCTGTCTCTGATTTCATTTGGGGGAAAAGTGGTGTTGGAGGGGAGAGGTCAGCGGGGCAGAGGGTCAGATGTGAGGAGGATCGAGAGAAGAATAAGGCTCTAAGTGGAGGAACAGAAGGGCTCAATGGGAGGCAAGTTCAGAGGGAGACACTACCTGTGGGAAGGGGCCATGGGGCAATGACAAAAACAGAGGCGTCTCTAACCACTGCTCCTCGCTATCTGACTTTCTTCTTAAAGGAAAAGCTGTTTTTCTGGCAAGAGATAAACATCACCTCTCGGACATCTGCCACTTGATCCGCCACGACGTTCCCTACCTGTTCCAGAAATACGTGAAGGAGTCCCACGGCAAAGACATCCGCGTGGTCGTGGTCGGGGGCCAGGTGATAGGCTCCATGCTTCGCTGTTCCACCGATGGGCGAATGCAGAGCAACTGCTCCCTGGGTAAGGTGGGAAGTGCGCATAAGGGGGCCGTTGCTCATGGAGGGCAGCAGGATTTTCTATGAGTTCTTCAGACTTGATCCGTAAATGATAACTCATCCCTGCTATCTTACCAGACCCCCTGCTGAGCCCCAGAATCTCACAATCAGACGTTGTATCCCGTGGTGGCAAGAACTGCATGAAAAAGACCAGGGGTCAGGGCTCTGAGGTTATGGCCTATCCTGTGGGTGCTGGGATGTGGCAGTTTAAGCAAGGAAGCACCATGAGGAACACATTTGAGAAAAACTCATCTCTGAGATAACAAAGGGTAGATTGAAAGTTTAAGACAGGAATTCACATTTTATTTGAAAATTTTACTAAAGGATTTTTTTTTTAATTTGAAAGGCAGGAAGAGCTCCCATCCACTGGTTCACTCCCCAAATTCCTACAATGATCGGGGCTGACTCAAACGAGGGCTCCCATCTAGATAGCAGGGACCCAACAACTTGAGCGGTTTGCCTGCTGCCCACCAGGGTGCGTATTAGCCAGAAGTTGGAATTAGAAACAAAGCTGGGACTCGAACCCAGGTACTCTCATAGGAGATTGGCTTAACCACAAAGCTTTCAAGCCCGCCCCTTGTTTTGCTTTTTTGAATGATGTTAGAAAGCTTGCAGTTTATGCTTAGCCCCATCCTATTCACCTGCTGACAAAGCTGATTTCTTTTTTTTTTTAAGATTTATTTATTTTTACTACAAAGTCAGATATACAGAGAGGAGGAGAGACAGAGAGGAAGATCTTCTGTCTGATGGTTTACTCCCCAAGTGACTGCAATGGATGGAGCTGAGCTGATCCGAAGCCAGGAGCCTCTTCTCCAGGTCTCCCACGCAAGTGCAGGGTCCCAAGGCCTTGGGCCATCCTCGACTGCTTTCCCAGGCCACAGGCAGGGAGCTTGATGGGAAGCAGGGTCGCCGGGATTAGAACCGGCAACCATATGGGATTCCGGGTATCCAAGGCAAGGACTTTAACCACTACGCTATCGTGCCGGGCCCAAAGCTAATTTTCTGTTGTAGAAATGTTGTAAGAGAGATATAAATCCTAAAAAAAGAGAGAGATAAATTTTTGTCCTCTTACAAGGGAGCCATTATCAATCTAAGTGAAAGAATTTATACCTTTGTAATATGAGAAAAAAAATACCTAGAGTTCCTATTTCTTAAATCTCTAGATGAGTATACCAAGTCCAGTGACCAATGAAGAAGCTTAAACGCTGATGGATGCTCCTTTCATTCATACTCATTGAGCAGCTCCAGGAGTGTAGATTGGGCAAGACCTTGCCCTTGGGCAGCGTGTGGTCCTTAAGGGCCAGTGTTATGAGGTAGCCATTTTAGCCGCCGTCTATGATGCTGGCATCCTGCATCAGAGCAGTACTTTCTGTCCCAGCTGCTCTGCTTCTGGTCCTGCTCTCTGCTAATACATCTGGGAAGACAGTGGAGATGGCCCGAGTGCTTGGGACTTTGTTGCCCATGTGGGAGACGTAGCTGGAATTTCAGGTTCCCGCTTTAAACTGGCCAGGCATTGAAGTTGCAGCAATTTGGGAGTGAAGCAGCAGATAGAAAAACATTTTAAAAAATTTTTTATTGTATTTTTGACAATCTTTACATAGTTAATTAGGGTAAAAAGGTTCAAGGGCTATAGGAAAGTGGGTAAGACTAATATTTCCTTTTTTGTTTTAAAGATTTATTTATTTATTGGAAAGTCAGATATACAGAAAGGAAGAGAGACAGAGAGGAAGATCTTCCAACCGATGATTCACTCCCCAAGTGAGTGCAACGGCCGATCCGAAGCCAGAAGCCAGGAGCTTCTTCCGGGTATCCCACGCAAGTGCAGGGTCCCAAAGCTTTTGGGCCATTCTCGACTGCTTTCCCAAGCCACAAGCAGGGAGCTGGATGGGAAGCAGAGCTGCCGGGATTAGAACCGGTGCCCGTATGGGATCCTGGTGCATTCAAGGTGGGGACTTTAGCCGCTAGACCACACCTCCGGGCCCATCCTTTTTTTTAAGATTTATTTCTTTTTATTGAAAGGCAGATATACAGAAAGGAAGATCTTCTGTCCATTGATTCACTCCCCAAGTGATCACACAGCCGGAGCTGAACCGATCCGAAGCCAGAAGCCAGGAGCTTCTTCTGGGTCTCCCACATGGGTACAGGGTTCCAAGGCTTTGGGCTGTCCTTGACTGCCTTCCCAGGCCTCAAGCAGGGAGTTGGATGGGAAGCAGGGCTGCCGGGATTAGAACCAGTGACCATATGGGATCCTGGGCATGTAAGGTGAGGACTTTAACCACTACGCTATCACACCGGGCCTAAGACTATTATTTCTGTATTGTTTCCTTCATGTATCTGAGGTAGAGGGGGATATTGAGGGAGAAGCCCCGCCTAGTTTCCCACCCACCTCAGGTCCCGGATGTGGGGCATGCTCTGAGATACTTGCTCAAGTGGTTTTGATAGTTCACCAGCTATGAGTTGCTGCCAATCTTGCCATTCCAAGCACGATGAAGTCTTTGAAGAATCCACTGATTGACATAGTCCATCATAGAGTCTCCATTTGCCCAGTTTTTCGTTGCCAACATAGCTGAGATGGTTGATTGACTTGTTCTGTCTGTCTTTTCTTGGTTAGAGAAAACCATTTTTTTCTTTCTTTTTCTCTTTCTCTCCTTTTCTTTCTCTTTCTCTATCTCTCTCTCCTTCTGCCCCAATCCTGCTCCCTCTCTCTGTCACTCAAATAATTTTAAAACTTATAAAAATGGAGACTTTTGTCTTCTGGACGTTTTTTGTAATTTTAAGACGTTGTGTAAAGGCCTGAATGCTAGACTCAAGTTGGCACTGTGCTATGTGCATTACCAGTTATCTTATTTCACGTTCTTGATCTCACCTATAGTACTGCAATATTAAACTTTGTGATTTATCAGTTAGTCTTTTTTTTTAGTTACCTTTAAGAATCCACTCTCTCACTAGTAACCACTCAGTTTATTCCTTTTCTTGGCAAGTTGTCTTAGAGCTATGTTATAAACTTTCCTTTATGCAATATCTTGGGTGAGAGATGGACAGTGCAAAGATAGACACAAGATAACTTGGGAACACGGATCTCAAGTCTTTCCAGGGGAAGTAAATGGAAAAAATGAAATATGAGGCCCTAACTTTTAATAAGTCAGGGCAGTCATACTTCATTTGCCCTCAATACAGGATTTTGCTGCACAATCCACTCCAACTCTCCTTAAAACAGTAAGTAATTTTTTTTTCTAAACATAGAAGCATACATTCTCAATGTAGAACTTTGGGAAACAAGCAAAGGCAAATGAAAAAAAAAAAGCTATCCTTAGCAACAACTGCTATGAAAATTTTACTGTCTTTTTTTTAAAAGATGTATTTATTTATTTATTTTAAACTTATTTATTTTTATTGCAAAGTCAGATATACAGAGAGGAGGAGAGACAGAGAGGAAAATCTTCTGTCCGTTGATTCACTCCGCAAGTGACTGCAACAGCCGGTGCTGCGCCAATCCAAAGCCAGGAGCCAAGAGCCAGGAACCTCTTCTGGGTCTCCCACATGGATACAGGGTCCCAAAGCTTTGGGCCATCCTCAACTGCTTTCCCAGGCCACAAACAGGGAGCTGGATGGGAAGCAGGGTCACTGGGATTAGAACCGGCACCCATATGGGATCCCAGTGCGTCCAAGGTGAGGACTTTAACCACTAGGCTATCATGCCAGGCCTTTTTTATTTTTTTAAGATTTCTTTTTTGGGCTCATATAGTGAAACACAAATTCAGCTGCCATCTACAATGCCAGCATCCTGTATGAGTGCCATGTCCCAGTCCTCTACTTCGGATCCAGATTCTTTCCAATGTATCAGGGAAGGCACTTGGGTACCTGCTACCAGTAAGATACCTGGATGGAATTTGCCTCTGCTTTTGACCTAGCCCAGCCATGGATATTGCAGCCATTTTGGAATGAACCAGTAGATGGAGGATCCTTTCTGTCTGTTTCTCTGTAACTACAGCCTGGAACTATATCAGGTCTCTTAAATGGGTGGCAGGGCCCAAACACTTAAGCCATTTTCTGCTACTTTCCTAGGCACATCAGTAGGGAGCCAGAAAGGAAGTAGAGCAGCCAGGACTCAAACAGGTGCTCTGATGTGGGATGTCAATGTCATAACTGGAAACTTAACTTACTGTACCGCAATATTATAATTCTTTCCTTTTTTTTTTGTTTGACAAATACCTTTTATGCAAAGGTATAACCATATTGTACAGTTGTTAACTCTTCTATATTTTCCCATGAGATTGCAAACTGGCATTATTATTTGTAAAATATGCTTCAGATTTTCGTTTTTCATTTTTCATTTTTCATTTCTTCACTCAACAGTTTGCCACAAATATCTTTGTGCACAAGGTTCCCTGCCCCCTCCCCAATTGGTAGGACTATTTTCTTGGTGGTGACATGGTTGTGTCAGTGAAAATCAGCATATGTAAGATTAGATAAGAAGTAACCATACTGACTTCCCAAAGGGTGCCCTGCTTCCACCCAGTCCTTTTGGAAGAGCCCTCACACTGCCTTCCTTGCTGTCCCATGGCTTCTTCTCAGAGGCTCATTTGAGTCCTCAGTCAGTATCCACCATCATCTCTCTGTGACTGTGCTTTCCCTACAGGTGGCGTGGGTGTCATGTGCCCGCTGACAGAGCAAGGCAAGCAGCTGGCCATTCAGGTGTCCAATATTCTGGGCATGGACTTTTGTGGCATCGACCTCCTCATCATGGATGATGGCTCCTTCGTGGTGTGTGAAGCCAACGCCAATGTTGGCTTCCTGGCCTTCGACCAGGCGTGCAACTTGGATGTGGGTGGAATCATTGCAGACTATACCATGTCCCTGCTGCCAAATCGGCAGACAGGGAAGATGGCTGTCCTCCCGGGGCTCTCCAGTCCCAGGGAGAAAAAGGAGCCAGATGGTTGTGCATCAGCTCAGGGAGTCACAGATGGCGTCTACACCGTCACCAACGGGTCTACCTCCAGCGAGAGTGAGCCTGAACTGGGAGAGATCCGGGATTCCTCAGCAAGCACAATGAGCACCCCAGCTCCCACACTGCCCGAGCCTGGCTACAACATTAACAACAGGATTGCTTCGGAATTAACACTCAAGTGAGTTATTGCTTTTTTGGCAGCATTTCAACCAAAATCCTACTGCTTCCCTCGTAGTTTTGAATGAATAAAACTTGGACTAATGTGATTTCATTTGCACAGAAACTAGGCATCCCACCTGGGCACTCTGCATTCTTTTCAACGATGACCTAAGAGTATGGCCTAGCTTGTGATTTTTCTGAAGACTTACTGAAAAACATGCCTGAGAGCAACATCCCCTGCCTGATCAACTGGAGAGCCATGTCCACTGCCAGCACTTGGACACCGTGGCTGACTTGAAGGCACTGCCCTTGTGCTGCTGTCTTGGCTGTTAGCATCGAAGCGTGTGAACTTGAAGTACTAGAAACACTGAACTCCAAGCAGCCATGAGCTGGAGTCTCATACAAAGGAGGTGGAGTGGGATTACAGGAACGTGTCCACCCACCGTGGAGGTGATGCTTGGAGAATCCCCAGTTCCAACACTGCTGGCATCTGCTTCCCATTAGTCCCCACCTTGACTGTATCTCTTCTTCACTCAGAATAGGGTGGTTTAGGGACCTTGCTCCTTAACATCTTCACTGAAGCACTTTGTAGAAAGAGAGATTGAAGATTCTTTGACTTTACTGATTGGAAAATAGGCTGCATTGTGACTGGGGCTTTCTACAAATTGCTTTGCCACTCTGAACTGATAGATCCCTGCTTCAATTCATGCCAGCTCCAGCAGTTTCTTGCACCTTTGCTGCCTTTGGTCAAGCCGGAAACGCGCTGCACTGAGCCAGTGGCTGCACACGCACTTAGTCGTGCACTAGAACCTAAGACCGTGGACTGCCCTTTCAAGGGACTTTTTTTTTAGTTATCATCCAAAAGCTAGTGTGGTTTTGCCACAGAAGCTACTGGAAGATAACCTGCTCCTCTACCGCAGCTTTGTCCTGCTTAGCTGTTAGAAGGTTGACTTGCGTGAGTTTGTGGTGTGGGTCTATTCCATAAAGTGAGCCATTAGAAAAATACTCCAATGCCCTTGACATTCCACCCTTATCCAGGCTCCAGAGATCTGTCCTGACACATTTTCCCAAACTGGGGAGACTCAGGTATCTGGAGGTGTGGGTGGGTAATGTGGACATCACACCAAGTGCTTTTCATTTTAACTCTAAGCAGTGGACAACATCCTTTCCCTGGGAGCAATCATGGAGCTGGAGTTTCCTCCTCCCACTGACGTGAAATTTGAGTGAATATGAGCAAAGCTACCTTTTTAACCAGATACACTAGAACATAGGCATTCAAGAGTTACTGTAATTGGAGTTATTTCCTTGGGAGACCATACTCTTGAGCTCTGAGGTTGCATGTGCCAAGACCACTTAGAATTCCTCTTTGAGGTTACCTTTAAGCCATGAAAAGAAAACAGACCTCACAACTTTGTAGTCAGGCATCTTTGTTTATCCCCCTACTAAGTGCTGAGATTGTGCCAAGCTCCATCACCCGTTTTATTTATCAGACTCATTTTCTAATACTCTTTGGCTGTTTAAAAAAAGAAATCACTTTCAAAAATAGGTCTACCCTTAGAAGTATAGATGTTTGCTGAGATCAAGGAAGCTTCCAAGCTGCCAGTTTCCAGAGAGGGTTCTAGACGTATTCTAAGTAAGGTTAGCTTCCCTGAAATAAGCATCCATCTTCCAAAGGTGACCACTTTGAAGGCAACACCACCCAGTGGGGTACACCAGATCCCATATCATTCTGCTGTAAATGTAAAATATGTACACTTAAGTAGAAATTGGCTTTTAAAATATTGTAGTTAAAACCAAATCTCACCAAGTAACAGTTGTACAATTGAAAAATAGGGATGTCACATTACACAGTTGTAGTTTATAAACAAGACCAATATGGGGTGCATGCCACCAAACTATAATCCTAATGATGTGTTTTGTGCAATTGAACATTAAGACCACCTCATTTTTATATAGGGTAAGACATGCACCTTATCTTTATCACTCAGGGTGGCTTTTGAAGGCTGGTTTGGGATTTGTTCTTGCTGGAATTGGTCAGACGCTTTCTGAGTAAACATCTGAATTAAAATCATGACCTGGAAGCTGCATTCACATTTTTTCCACTGGTCCTCCCACTTGAACTAAGAGAATGCCAGCAGGGTCCCGTCCTGAGCAGAGCTGCTAGTGCATGTATCCAGATTTCTCTGCCAGAGGAGGCCCATTTCCCAGCTGTCAGTGACATCTGTTGTCACTGGCATCATTGCTTGGAAGCAGCCATGACCAGAGCAGAGCAAGCTGGGTCACCGCTGGGTCGTAGCTCTCCCACTCCACTTCCCACACCACAGCTGACTATGAGCTCTGTGAATATCAGCCAGGTGGCCAGGCTACCCTTGCCGCAGCTGCCCACAGACCTACTGGAAAGAATGTGAAGTACAGAGCCAGAACCTGGCACTGGCCCTTCCCTTCAATAGCTTGTTGACCTTGTGGAATCATGTGGACCTTGTGCTTCCTCTTCCGATCTGCGGATAAGGGAAATGCTGATTACCTGGGGGTGCCTCGACTAATAAGTGAGACTTTGCACTGTGTGGAGGGTGATAATAGAGGACTTTCTTATTCCCACTCCTCGGAGGGAGTCAAGAAAGGGGCTATCAGTTGTTGGCATTAGCACCCTAAACAGTGCTGGGGTCCTAAAAAGGGGAATGCAGCCTCTTGGAGGCCTTCCTTTCTGCCAGGGCAACTAAAGACCCGTAAGGAGTAGGACTCCTGATGTAGTTACAGCTTCTGGATTATTGTATGCAACCTGAAACCCTTGACTCTTGTAGACCGATGCACGGAGTCTTCCTTATATAACATAGATTGCAGTGTCTGTGTTTGGTTTTCCCATTATCTGGTGGTAGCATCGTGAAACTGGTCAAAACTTGATGCCGATAGCTCATTCATTCAGAATATATATGATTCTGTGCTTGGGGATACCGTCTTCCTGCTATCTGATTGGGCATGAGCTTCCAGGGTCAGTGGATCATGAGCCATTGTTTTGTCACAACTGCAGATTGTACCACTGCCAGCTAAGAAAACTGCAGGACAATGAGGACGAGATAAGCAGGGAAGGATGGAAAAAAGGCCTCGGGAATTTTGTGGAAAAAAATCAAAAGTTGGGATCATTTATAATTGTAGTAGAAAAGAAAAAGCCAGCTCTTCTGTGGGTTGCTTTCATGAGAGAACAATGAGTTTGCATGGTAAGAAGCAGATGCCTCTAATGCTATTCTGTACAAAGATAATGAGATGCATGGACTGACCATCCCCCTAAGCATTCCTTCTTGAAGCCATGAGGAATGGGGAAGATGGAAGAAGCGAATGGGGGGCAGGTTTCCTGGCTTGTCCAGGAAACAGCTGACCTTCCTGGGAGGTCACCGACTGAACAGCATGGACAAAGCAGAGGAGCCAGATTCCTCTGAAGCCAGTGTGGGAACTCAGGTTAGTTCATCTGTCCCTCCATCCAGTAAGTCCCCTCAGCATACTGCTTTCCCTCACATGTGGAGGTGAGGCTTCTGTTGGCTGAGAAGTTGTGCTGATGTTTTGGGAAGGGTCCTGGTCACAGCCATGAGGGTCTGCTTCTCAGACCTGGAGTTGCCTCTGCCTCTGCCACTCAAGACTGGCGCAGGCATTTGCTTCACGAGATATTCAGCCAATGCCCATCCTTCTCAGAGAGGTGGTGTACTTAATCCTCTCCTGAAACTGAGTCCTGCCTTCCTTCCAAATCCATGGGCAAACTCTGCAGATGTAGAAACTCCTAAACACACAGCTGAGCATGGGGCCTTCTTCCTGTGAATGTGCGAATTTTCTTCTGCAGGTGCAATTCCTGTGCCAATCTGCGGCACCACCCTGAGCCCTGGGCTGCCAGTCCACCCTGTTTGTTATCCTCACTGTGAGAGGTTGGAGGGACTCCATGACAACACTAAGAAGTCATCGAGAAACAACAGCCCTTTAACAACCAATCCTTCTCTTGTATAAGGGGACTCTGAGTTCTAGAGGCCACGGCCACTTAGCAACGAGGCTAGACCCAGGCACTCTAAGTCCCCATCCAGTTTAACACACTGCCAGCGGCACCTCTGCTCCTCCATGGAGTCCAGCACTTGCTGCCAGCCTGCATTTGCTCTGGCCATTCCCTTCTGATGAACTCAGAATGCTGATGGCTTCTAGGGGGACCCCCAAATGCATGTATGAGATTCCACACAAGCTGGGTTGTGGCCCTCTGTAGACCAGCCAAGAGCAATGAGCTCCACCTCAAATCTTCGATGAAATGAGGTAGGGCAAGGGCTATAACGAACTGAAGATTTCCTTACCACCAACTGGGCTGATTTCTCAGCAGAAACTTGGAATTGGAAGTTCCTGAATTCCTGCCTCAGGCATACCCAATGGAAAATCCAGTTTGACACACTTGCTGCAGTGGTGTGCAGTACCAAGGTCCAAAGTTTCCTCCCACTTCCGGTTTCACAGGGCACAGACACTAGGCACAGATTTTTCTCAGTTAAGACCCTCCTACCCTTTGAAATCCAGAAGAGTCTGAAAATCCTGGGCTCCAGTAGCAAGCCTCTGTATTGCGGTGATTTTGCAGGGACTTAGATTTTTTTTGCAGCCATTTCTGATTCCAGATCTCCTGCTACCTCATTGTTTAAGTAACTGGGCAAGGCATCAGTTCAGCTCCCTTCCTCATTTGCACACTCAGCAAAAATCAAATGGCGTGTGTTTGTGTGTGTCCATCCTCCACTGATGTATGTAGGAATGACAGATGCTGCAACACAGCAAACTGGGCACCCCATTCACAGAATGTTCTTTTGATGCACCAAAGAGCAATCTCCACCTGCCCTCCATTTCACATGGCTTCCTGCCTCAGGACGAACCAAACTGGGTTATGTTCTCATGGACAGCAGGATGCCCATTGCTTGTCCTAATTTTCTTCCTGACCCCATCTTTCCCTTCACAATCTTACCTTGTATCACAGGGAGCTTATAAAAGACATTTTTCTAAACAAAGATGGCTCCCTGCTCCGAGTGCCCTCTCTTGAAGCGACCGTTTTCCTCACACTTCGCATCGTTGGTAGAGGCATGCCTTGCCGAGGGCAACATGAAGGCCACCAGTTTGAGTCAAACCGAGTTCAAGTCCTGATTTGGATAACCTAAGGCTCATTGGACCTTGGTATAAACACGGTATCTTGCTAAACCTTAGAGTTGTGGCCTATCACTGTGATAAATAAACATAAGCTAGAGTGTGAAGTGCTTACTCACACGCCTGGCTTTCTGCAAGTCCCCTTTCCCTTGTTTTTCCCCCACTGTGAACAATCACAAGCAGCGCCTTCCTGGATCGTGGCTCAGTGCCAAGGGATAAAAGCTGGCAGACAGCGACTTGGGAGCCACGAGAAAGATGCTGGGGGTTGGGCTGGCAGCTGCTCAAGCACGCTGTGGTTTGGGCTTAATGACTGGAAGGGCCCCTCTATCCTTGAGAGTTGATGATGCTGTAGTACAAACTACAGTGGATTATTTGGCTTAGAAAAATCCTGGAGGAAAGGCTGTCTCCGACACCTGGGAGGCTGGAAAGCTGACGAGCTGCCTGACCTTGGATGATTTAGCACCTGGCTTTCTTGGCTCTTTCTGTATGAGTTTTGCTGGTGGTGCAGCAAATGGAAAGAGGAGGTGCCAGGGACTGGAATTAAACCTGTCAGACAGAGGGTTAGAGGGAAGCAGTGGGCCCAGGGAGGGAGGCTGTGCAGGGAACTCCGCTAGTCCAAGGGCACCATCTGGCCTTGGCTGGAAAAGACAGCCCCCAAAGTCAGCTGGGGCCATTGAGTAAAGCAGCCAGAGTCCTGCTGTCCCAGGCCATTCCCAGAATCTCTAATTTGTAATACCTCGGCAGTCTTGGTGAAGGTAGGACTAAGCAGGTGCCTGCTTTGTTGGGCTTCATTTGGAGGTCTCTGGACAACTAAGTGTTATGCTCAAGCCATCCCGTACAGGCCAATGAGAGCAGATTCCTAAATTTCCAGAACACAGCCATCCTTAAAGACTGAATTATTTAAACCTGCAATTAAGCTATTTAAAGCACAGAAAATGAATACTAAAAATTCATACTTCCAAATTACTTTACTTTTTTTTATGTTCTTGAGGTTGGAGACATCCTTTGTGATGGCTATATTCTTTTTTAAAAAGAATTATTATCATTGGAAGGGTAGATTCACAGAGAGGAGACAGAGACAGAAAGAACTTCCATGTGCTAGTTCATTCCCCAAATGGCTGCAACTGCTTGAACTGAGTCAATCCAAAACCAGAAACCAGGAGCCTCTTCCAGGCCTCCCACATGGGTGCAGGGTCCCAAGGTGCAGGGTCCATCCTCCACTACTTCCCCAGGCCATAAGCAGGGAGTTGGAGGGAAGTGGAGCAGCTGGGACACGGAAAGACACCCACTGGGATACCAGTGCTTGGAGGTAGAGGATTAGCTAGTTGAACCACTGTGCCGGCCCCTATATTATTTGACATATGCTACTGTGCACCGCTCCAACTCCACCAGTCAGTGGCATTGCCCTGGTAGCATGAAATCAGCCACTGTGAGGATATTGACACCACAGACATTGGCAAGCCACGCCCCTATCCTGTCCCACCCCTGCTAACGGCTTGGTCTTATACCTTTACCCCCATGCTACTGCTACTGGAAACGGAGGAAAGAAATCAACACCCATGAGCATTGCCGCGTCTTCGTTCCAGCTAGCACGCGAGACGTCCTGCCCTGATGCCAGTGTCCCGGTGTGACGTGCGCCACCGCTGGGGAGGAAAAGGAAACACTTCCAGCTCCACTGGGAGCACACTGCTCCACTGTGTCCTGCGTTGCTTGAGTGCTCCCCGTCCCCCCACCCTCCCACCCCGCCGGCCCCCCCACCCCGGGCTGTCTGTCTACTTTGCTCCTAAACCTATGGACTGATTGGACCGGCAAAGCCTTGTGTTGCTCGTGGGAGGTGCCTCAGCTAAGTTCCCTTAGGGAAACTGATTGGCAAAGGAAAAGCGCGCTGCAAGGAAGAGACCCTCCCTCATTGCCAAGTGGTTCATCCAGCAGTACCAATGCCAACTTCCCTGACAGAGGAGAAATCATTTCTCAATGATTGTTTCCAACTATTTTTGCTTCTTATTGAAATGAGGGCTAGGGAACAGAATGCTTTGTTTGCCTTTGTCCCTCAAGCCGCATGCCTTTTGGTGGTTCTTTTCAAGTAGGAATCACATGCTCAATCTACACTTGATTATTTTCATATCATAAGAATGAGGGGAAAGCCTCATGGAAACCTCGCCAGCTGCGTTCTGAAAAGCCGTAATTTTCCTTTCAAATTCAGAGTGCCATCTGAATTGTAACACTGCCAGCTCGGAGCTGTCGAGATGATGGGGGATGGAAGGGAAACGGCTGCAGATGGGGAGAGCTTGTCAGGGTGCCTGCACGTGGGCTCTCCTAGACTATGAGTCAAACAACCAGGGGGAGCTGAAAGCCCAGGACCCAGGCAGTGTGGCAGAGCCAGGGTTCTGGGCGGCTGGCAGGATCTGTGCCGACAGGCCAGCCAGGACTGGCAGTTCTGGGGGAAATAGGCAGAAATGCTGGGAAACCACTTAGGGTCGGCTCTAGGCCAGAGACCCTGGAATCGTTGAGGGCTGCTCCTTGAGGCCGGAGGGACAGGGAGCCCAGCCCTGGGAACAGACTTCCAGGGATCACGTTTGCTCACTGGCACCAAGCAGGGCTGTGGCCGAGCCTCCTCAACCCGCTGTCTGCGATGTGGGGATGCGAGCTGTGTGCCTGTTTCCCTCCTTTTAGGTGGAAGCCTTCAAATCACACAAAAGTAGAGCAAACAGTAAACTGCTCAAATTCCAAAACTCATTTTCCATCGAAAATTCATCTGCCCATTTTGTCTCTATGTTTCCACTCTGTAAACTTCAGCGTGCGTCTTTTTCTTTTTTTTTTTTTTTTCCGTTTTTGAAAGGCATTTCCATAGCCCACTGATACCAAGTAATTCCCACCTCACAGGCACTGTGGTAGTCTCACAGAAAACTGCATGTCGCCCTGCCACAGCCACGGGGATGGGTGATGGTGGAGGGGCTGGAGGGGCTTGGTCTCCCCGCCATGTTGGCCTCGACTCAGGCCACCTGAGGCCCCAGCTGCACCGCCTTCCCAAGAGGACGCGGCTTTAAGTTTAGAGGCTCCTCAAGGAATACGCCTTAGGAGGCGTCCCTGGCCTTTCCCCCTAGTCTTCCTGGAGATGGCTCCCGGCCTCGGGTGTCCCCGGCGATGCAGCTCCTTTCCCTCAGCCCTAGCTGCGAGCCTCGGGGCAGAGGATGCACAGCGGCTCTCCCGCCAGCCTCCGGCGACCGCGCTCGGCCAATCAGCTCTTTCCTTCCGCCAACGCGCTTTGGCGTATTCTCAGATTAGAGAATTGTGGCTGCAGCCTTCCTACATCAGAGAAGATTCGACCGGCAGGGCTTGAGCCGGGCGTGACACAGGAGACACGAACACCTGACTACACGGCCGGCCCCGAGGTTTTGTTGGGCTGTGGAAGATGCTCGGGCTGCCGGTGCTGCCGCCTTCCAGCCACGCCCGCTTCCTCCAGGGACCTACGACTGGAGTGTCCACCGCTGGACCCCAGCCCCCTAGGGGAGGATGGACCCTGCCACCCAGGGACAGACCCCATGAGGTTGGCCTGAGCAGCTGGGGAAATGTAGCCACTGAGGGAATGAATCAGAGAATGCCAAGACTCTCTTTCTCCTCCTCCTTCTTTTCTACCCTCTTCCTCTCTCACCTTCCCTCCCATTCCGTCCTCTCTCCCTCTGCTCCTTTCCTCTCCTCTCCCTTCTCACTTCCTCTATTTCCCTTTCTCTTTATCACTCTGCCTTTCAAATACACTTATAAAAATATATTTTTTAAAAGACAACTAGTGAGGGCC
Source organism: Ochotona curzoniae (assembly GCF_017591425.1). NCBI lineage: Eukaryota > Metazoa > Chordata > Mammalia > Lagomorpha > Ochotonidae > Ochotona > Ochotona curzoniae. The sequence goes on from NW_024465451.1 coordinate 11,704,523, forward strand.
CAGCGAGATAGCCTAGCGGCTAAAGTCCTCGCCTTGCATGCTCCAGGATCCTAGATGGTCACCGGTTCTAATCCCAGTGGTCCCACTTCCCATCCAGCTCCTTGCTTGTGGCCTGGGAAAGCAGTTGAGGACGGCCCAAAGCTTTGGGACCCTGCACTCCCATGGGAGACCCGGAAGAGGCTCCAGGCTCCTGGCTTCGGATCGGCTCAACTCCAACCCTTGCAGCCGCTTGGGGAGTGAACCATCAGACGGAAGTTCTTCCTCTCTGTCTCTCCTCCTCTTCTCTGTATATCTGACTTTCCGATAAAAATAAAAATAAAACTTAAAAAAAAAAAAAGCTGGTACAGTGTGAATGTGGCCTGTGTCCTGTCATCTCAGAGTATATAATTGTCCATTTCCTCATTTTGGTAATAGGTAACACCTTATGCCTGCAACAGGAAGCAAACAAGAGAGAGAGAGAGAGAGAGAGAGAGAGAGCATGAGTGAGAACACCAGGTTGCAAGCACCAGGATCCCATAAGGATGATGGTTCATGTCCCAACTGCTCCGCTTCCCAACCAGCAACCTGTTTATGGCCTGGAAGCCAGTGGAGGATGGCCCAGGTCCTTGGGACACTGCAACCACGTGGGAGACTCAGAAGAAGCTCCTGGCTTCAGAGCAGCTCAGCTTCAGCCATTGCAGCCATTTGGAGAGTGAACCGGCAGATGAAAGATCTTTGTGTCTCTTCTCCTCTCTGTAAATCTGATCTGCCTTGCCAATAAAAATAAATGGATCTTAAAAACAAAAGAAAGTGAGAAAAGCAAAGTAGTAAAACAGTAACAAGTGAGGAGTCCCAGAGAAAATTGCTACAGAAATTCTCTATGTGACTAATCCAAAGCTGAAGTCTGCCACCACCCCTGCTTTCTTAAGTGCAGGTGTCATTTTTGTTTAAATGATTCCAATCTTTCGCCTTTTCTTCCTCAGGTGATCTCCATTTCCAAAGCATTACTTACTCTCTACATGATATTCTCAAATTTATCTTTTTGAACCCCAGCTTCTTCTCTTATTATCACTTTGCATATTCAGGTACCCACCTTTCATTCTGCCTCAGATGGCCCCTAAAAGCCCCAAGCTCAGCACTCGCCACACAGAACTCATATCCTGTCGCTCCCACAAACCTGTCCCTCTTCAAGTGAGAGCGCAAAGCCAACCACTTGCCCAAGTGATAAAAGCAAAACCAAAATTCCAGCAGTCGTTTTTGGCTGCTACCTTTTCCGGCCCCATCCAATTCTTTTTCTTGAGGTTAAATTTGACTTTCATACAGCAAATATTTTTTATTTTAATTGAAAGCTTTTTTTGCCGTGATTATTAAGATAATCTGGGAGGTTATTATTATTCTATTCCCAATAGTAACATTGTTAATATGCTTTTAAAAAAAAGATTGACTTTAATTTTTTTATTGGAAAGGCAGATAGAGATGAGACACAGACAGAAATATTCACTCCCCAAGTGGCCGCAATGGCTGGAGCTGCGCCGATTTGAAACCAGGAACCCAGATCCTCTTCTGGGTCTCCCATGTGGATGCAGGGCCCCAACAGTTTGGGCCGTCCTCAACTGCTTTCTCAAGCCACAAGCAGGGAGCTGGATGGGAAGCAGGGCCCCTGGGATTAGAGTTGACACTCGTATGAGTGTGCAAGATGAGGACTTTAGTTGCTAGGCTACTGTGTCAGGCCCTCATATGCTTTTAAAACATGCTACTGGAACCCAATGCTAAACTCCTCACCTTGAAAGTGCCAGGATCTCATCCATATGGGCACTGGTTCTAGTCTTGGCAGTGCTGCTTTGGGGATCATTTGGGGATTTTAGAATATCACATGACCTTTATCAGTTGGAATAAGAAGCAACATGCAACAAATCAGAAAGAAAGGGGGAATATAACATACAAGATAAATAAAATCATGAGATAAAGCTCACAGTTCTAAACACACTTACTTTTGCATGTAAGCAAAATGTAGACTAAGCATTACAGTTACATATGAAAAATTAAAATAAGAAATTATAGTTATAATAAAATCAAAATATACTTATTTTACAAGAGATGCATCTCAAATATAGAACATATAAGTTGAAAGTGAAAGGATGGAAGAAATATCAAGTATTTCAGAGTTTAGCCAAGAAAACAGAGCCTCTCTAGTCATTCTGAGCAAAAAATGTATGGCCTACTGCAATTACAGGCTTGCTCCATCTTTGAAATAGCTGAGTGATGATCAGGGAGCAAGGGTCAGCTGGCTGACTTCACAGGACATCTGCTCTCAGGTTAGCAACAACAGAGGATTCCCAGCAAGACGCCTGGTTACTTTTTAAGCTCCTACATTTCATGAAGTTGACATCCTTGGGAGAAGTTTATCCAGAATCATAGAAAGAAAGGGATACTTGGAACCATGGTTCTCAACTTCTCCTTCAAAGCAGAAGTAAATGATGGTGGGAACGGTGATGGCACCTGATTGATAACAAGCAATCCTGCCCCAAAGGGAATGGGCGTGGGTGTACTAACACACGGCTCAGGTAAAAGCATTACCAGAGACAAAGAGAATCACTTGATAGTACCAAAAAAAAAAAATAATAATAAACTCAGGAAAATATAATGATTGATTTGTACAAGCCTAACAACAAAGCCGCTGAACGCATAAACCAAAGTCTGACACACCTACAAACAGACACATAAATCCAAAATTACACTGGATAAATTTTATATACTCCTTTCAGAAATAAAGAATTGAGCAAAAAAAATCCAAGGTCTGAAAAATGAACACATCTGACTTAACAGTAAATACAGAATATAATGTTCAATGACAACTTCTTTTGTAAAACATTCAGAACATTTAAAATATAGATCACAATTCTGGGTCATAAAGCAAACCTCAAACTATTTCTAAGAATTAAAAACGGTACACAGCATACACTATAATCTTAACAAATTTAAGCCAGAGATTTGCAACAAACAAGTGACCTTTCAGAAACTAAGAATCATGTCTAAATGATTTAAGATGTTAAAATATTAATAAATATTTAGAACAAAAACAAAGTACTGCATTTCAAAATATGTGGGATCAGCTACAACCATGTTTAGAAGGAAACTTATAGCCTTAAGCACAAGAGATAAAAATGAAGAAAAAGCAAAGTTTAAACACAACTATATTCTCTAAAAGTAGAAAATTACAGCCTATAGCTATGAAGAAAATGTCATGGGTTTAACTTAAATTGTAACTAAATATACTAATTCACAAAGGTTGATGAACAGGAATTCAGGATAGGAGAGAACAAAATAGATGAGAAGGAGATTCATGAACATGGTAAAGGGGAGAACCAAGGCGGTGCCGGCAGTTTGTAAAACAAAATAACAGTGTGACTTGAAAAGGAAGGGCATGGCAGATGTGCCTGGAATCTTGAGTTCACAGATTGCTGGTGCCAGCGACTGAGGTCAAACACTGGGAGCCGAGGTCTGGCAGTGGGCAAAATCTAAAACCAAAGTCGAGGCCTGCGGGCGAAGGTCTGCATTTGGACAATGGTCCAAGGCCACAGGACATCCTTGAGACAGCCACGTATTGACTCTGTACTTGGGCCATGCTGTCACTTCCTGATCATTAAGCAGTGGCTGGTTTAACATCAACATGGGGTGAAGCTATTAAGGTTTGTGCCACTTCATTTCCTGTAACATGACTCCCCAAGCAGTTCAGTAAGATTTTGAGGCATCAAGTCATCTAGGTAGACTGCCTTCCTTTAGTTTGTGTCTGTCTCATTTCTCATGTTGTTCTCAATTGCATGTCACCTTTCTCCAATCCTGGTCATGCTATGCTGGTCATGGTATAAAGTTTTATATCAAGGACTTCTGAGAATGAGAAAATTCTAGTGTTTTCTTGTAAATTATCAGCTGAAGAAATGCTGGTCCTCCTCCTTCAGTCTTCATTAAGAGTCTCTTTGGAAAGAGCTGACTTACATTCAAGATTAGGGAGTAAGATCCCAGAACAAAGAATGGCATCCCCGAAGAGAAGCAGGAGCAACTATCTCAGACTGGAGCGAGAAGTGCTTTGAAGCTGAACATCAGCTTTGAGAGATAAGTGACAGACATGTAAGTCTACTTAGGAAAGCATAAGAATGCCCCAAACTATGAAATGCAGACTCCAGCTGATTTTACACAGGGGCAAAACATCTCATTTAATAAGTTTTCACTTGTGCCATATGTGCCTGAGTGAATAAATTTAGTAAGGAACGTAAAACTTCCTGACAGGTATTAGCCTGCATATCCTCGTCCTGGGATCTCTGTAGATCCACCTGGGAAGAAATTACTTTTTGGTAAATCTGGCATAGAACTAAGCAACCACAGCCATCAAGATAGCAAAAGCTAACATAGCTTAAAAAAAAAGATTTATGTATTTATTTGAAAGACAGAGTCACAGAGAGGGAGAAACAGAGAGAAAGAGAGGAGAGAGATTTTGCATTTGTTATTTCACTCCCCAAACGACTACCAATGACCAAGGCTGGGCCAGAGGCTTGCTCCAGGTCTCCCCTGTGGGTTTATGTGCTCAAGCACTTGGGCAGTTGGATAAGAAGTGTAGCAGCGGGGACTAGAACCAGCACCCTATGGAACGTTGGCACTCTTGGCAGCTGCTTGAAACACTGCACAACGCCAACATCAAGGCCACCTTACAACAGTAATGAATGAGAGGCAGTGGAGTCGCAAAGCACTATGTTTGAGAGCTGGAGTTTGAACTCAGGTAAGTCTGTATGCAAGGCCTGCCTTTTGCCTTCTGCATCACTGGGGTGTCTGCCAGGGTGCCTTCGCCATGGAAATATAGATGGCTCCCTTCTCCTTTAAGTTATGGTGAAAGAAAGGCACCAACCTGGGATGGTGTTTGAGCCAGTCCACACTGGGGCTCATTGAGAGTAAAACACATGAAGACCTAATGGCTGGTTGATGCATCGCATGATTTTTATGTCTCACATCCATTCTTCTGGCCCTCCTTTACTGACTTCTTCTGCTATACAATATTTTTAAGTCCTCTGTTGATAGTATTTTCTTAGTGACTGCTCTAGGAATTATAATGGCTACTTCATCACAATCTAACCACAGACCAATGCTTGCTTAACTCCAGTAGAACAGTGTTTATTTCAATACAGCTCTATCTCCTACCTCCTCATTTAAGCACACAGCTATGCAACATGCGTCCCTGAAAGACTACTGCATTTGCAGGTTAATTATAAATATCTTGTTAGAGATTTGACTACATGTGACTGGGAGAGGTAAAAAGTCACAAAACACCAGGTACAAAGGTCCTGATCAATTAAGAGTTTTACTGCACTCTGTGCCTAAGGCTCTACACTATGGCAACAGGCAGCATAAGAATAAAACCCCAGTTATGTATACAGGCCCCAAGGAAGGTGAAAAGTCCAGTCACCCAAAGTGCCTCCAAGCAGTTGGGCAAGACTCATTTGTCCCTCAAATACCCCCGATGCAAAGCCCGTTGATCACTAAGTGATGGGTTGATCCTCTTCAGCTAAGATGAGACTCAGCAACTCCTGAATGGTGTTTTCCTCCTGGACATCGAGATGATAGTCTCTGACAAGCTCGAGGGCTCGCATGGCATATTCCTCTGCCTAAAACAGAAACGTAATGACAAAAGGCAACTGTCACAGGGAGGGCAGAACATTGGGAAGAAGCCCACTTGTGATCACCACTAGTTGCGTAGGAGAGAACTGATCTTTTCATGCTGGTTGATGAGCTCTTGACACCCATGAGCATTGGGGGCAGGTGCTGTGGCACAGCTGTCACCAGCAACGCCCAACAGTATTCAATGTAGGCACTGGCTTGAGTCCCAGCTGCTCAATTTCGGATCCAGCTCCCTGCTTGTGGCTTGGCAAAGCAATGGAGGATGACCCCAAAGCCTTGGGATCCCGAACCCATATGGGATACCTGAGAGTTCGTGGCTTCCATTGTAGCCATTTCAACAGTGAACCAGCAGATGAAGAATCTTTCTCTCTGTGTCTCTCTGTTTCTCTCAAACGCACACACACACACACACACAGAGTAACTCTGCTTTCAAATAAGTATTTTTAACAAATATGGAAAAACCCTATGAGCACACACTGAGCCCTTACAGCCTCCCACACCTGTGCTGGGTGTGGCGGGGTGAAGGGCAGAAAAACCCACCCATCTTCACAAACTAAGTACCTCTTTGTAGCAAAGTGAAATTTTGTAGGAACTCAGCCAGAGCCCGGTGGGCCAGCAATGGGAGGCACAGAGGTCACTAGGCAGTCACCACTGTGGAGGCCACGTGATTGACAGAGCCTCACAGGGCACCTTGGCATAGTCTCTGGCTCATTTCTTCCTCCTTGCCTTCCTTACTTCCTATACATATTTCCTGAAGGGCTTTATGTTTCAAGTACCATGATAGTAGGTAAAAATTCCTCTCTTCACAATATAGTAAGGGAGAGAGGATAAATAAAATGAACCAATAAAACAAGGTAGTGCTTGAAATAGTGATAAATGTCAAGGAAAAAAAAAAGATCAAGTGAGACAGGGAGATTTGAAGCATTAGAGGGAGTAGGAGGGGCCCACAGGCTTAGGGAGGCTGGGAAGACCGCTGACAGAGACCTGGAGGAGAGATGGACGGAAGTGCATCCTTTTTCTACGGTTCTTGTAGCTCTAAAGCCTTCAACACATTCTGAGGCAATGACTTCATTGGATATGCAGAGAGAAACTTGATCCTAGACTTGCCAGGACACTTGCCTTTGCAGAATTCATCATCTGGGGACCTGGCATGATAGCTCAACTGGCTAATCCTCTACCTCAGAGTGCTGGGATCCCAGGTGAGTACCAGTTCGTGTCCTGCCTGCTCCACTTCCCATCCAGCTCCCTACAATGGACTGGGAAAGCAGAGAGAATGGCCTAATACCTTGGGGCCCCACACCAGTATAGGAGACCTGGAAGAAACTACTGGCTCCTGGCTTCAGATCGACACAGCTCTGGTCGTTGCGGGCATTTGTGAAGTAAACCAATGAATAGAAGATCTTTCTGCCTCCCCTTCTCTTTGTAAATCTGCTTTTCCAATGAAAATAAATAAATCATAAAAAAAGAAAAGGGGGTGTGCTCAATATAAATTTGGAAAACTAAATGGAAATATTTACCTATTTCCTAACCATTCCTAGCACTAACTGAGAAAGGGGTTATGCCCCTCCCTGAGTTCCCACAATGCCCTGGGATTCACTACTGCACTTCACTATAACACCTGATTATGAACCTCAGGCCCTCGAGTTCAGCAGGTGCACAGCAAGGTTTGTGAAAGAAAGGAAGAAATGGGGCTCAGCATGGTGGGTCAGTGCCTAAATCCTTGCCTTGCATGCGTTGGGGTTCTTCTACATGGGCACTGATTCTTGTCCTGACTGTTCCACTTCCCATCCAGCTCCCTGCTTGTGGCCTGGGAAAGCAGTTGCGGATAGCTAAAATCCTTGGGAACCTGCACCCATGTGGGAGACCCGGAAGAAGCGCCTGGCTTCCAGCTCCTGCTCAGCTCAGTTCTGGCTGTTACAGCCATTTGGGGAGTGAACCAGTGTACAGATCTTTCTCTTCTTCTCTCTGTAAATCTGCATTTGCAAGAAAAACAAATTAATCTTTAAAAAAAAAAGAAGAAGAAGGAGGAAAGAAAGCAAGCTTTATGTTTTCTTATATCACCTGCATGGAAAGGCCTCTTCCAACCAATACAACCCATATTCTCCCACTTTCTTTATTTCTCTTTATAGGACTTGTCCCTCTCTGAAACGTAGATTATATTCTTGTATACTTACTTGTCTGTGTGACTTTCCCCAGAGAGATAGGGCGTTTACCTGGCTGTTCACCACCATGTCCCCAGTCCCTAGGTTGGTGCCTTACTCATGCTAGAAACTTAGCAAATATTTGAATGACTAAGTCAATCAAACAGACAATAAACCAGAGATACACCCCATTTACTCTCTGTAGGAAATTAGACAATTCCTCAGTTTCCTTATCTATAAGATGAAGGCAATTAAAAAAATCAATTTCATAAGATTGATAGATTAAATATACCAATTATGTAAAGGTCCTAAGCAAATAACAGAAACCTTGACTTGGAGGTTGTGACTCGGCCTGTGATGCCAGCATCCCATAGTGCAGTGCTGATCTGAGTTCTGGCCTATTCAGCTCCCAATCAAGTTCCCTTCTCATACACTCAAGTGCTTGGGTCCCTAACACCCACATGGGAGACCCAAATGGATTTCCAAGCTCCTGGCTTCAGCCTGATCCAGCTCCAGCCATTTTGTCCATTTGGAAAATGAACCAGTGAATAGAGGGTCTCCATTTCTCTCTCACACTCTGCCTTTCAAACAAACAGATTTTCCTCATCACCTGCACCTGCAGCGATCTGGACGCCTGTGTCTGAGTGCAGTCGGAGCTGCTATCCCATTCCTTGGAGGACTCTCCAGAGCTCTCCCAGCTTCCTGCCCTGGCCCAGGCTCAGCTCTCCTATGACCTCTGGGAAGGCTCCCTGGAGGAAGGAGGTAACCCAGGCTTGGTTACGTGGGCTGCACTCAACAAACAAGCTAGGTGCTAGCTCAGGACAGAAGCCAGTGGAATTGGGCAAAATGGAGCAGAGTTTGGCTATTACACAGGCAGCTTTTACCAGGACACTTGCCTTTGAAGAATTCATCATCAGGTAGTAAAGCATGGCCAGGGTTTTCAGAATGAAGACAGTTTTTTGGGGGGCTTGGTCCACTGTAGATTCTCGAATATTCAAGATGCACGTCAGCACCCGAATGGCTTCTGCTTCCTGGGCTTCATCTGCAAGGGAAGGGGAAGAGAAGGCAAGACTGACCTTGAGGGCACCTGGCCTGTGGGTGCTTTTCTGCCAGCAGCACAGGCCCATCAGTATCACCCCTGAGCAGCAGCCATAGGACAGCTCCCAGCTCTGTTTCCCCAAGCCTGCCAGTTTCATGGAAACCCTGAGAGACCTTCACTCCCTCAGGCCTCTAAGTGGCTGAGATCTCTCCCATGCAGAGAGTCCTGGATGCTAGGGTTTTTGTGCTCCTACAAACGACGCATTTGTCACGAATGGAACCCCTTGGGCCCACTTCAGCCCCCACTCTACAGCAAAGAGGGAGAGCAGGGAACTGAGGAGGCTCACACCACAGCGGTTGCAGGAGCCCGCGTGGGTCTGTTTAGGATTTTCCTCCACTGATGTCCACTCTTGCTTTGGTCACCGTTCAGAAGCCCTGCCACTGAGGAGGTCATCACGCGTGAAGGGGAAAGCACTGGAGTACAACAGCAGCACAACTGCTGTGCGGCGCTTGCTGACCCTGGAAGGGTCATGTTCAAGAAAAGGATCCTGGGACAAAATCCCAGGAGCTCTCTTGGGGCTTTTCCTCCCCCCGAAAGTTGTGTGCAATGCCAGGGATCTCAACTCCCGCTGGCACTGGTCGGGGCTCTTTGGGTCCCACGTTTCAGTTTTCCCCAGCAGCAAACCCGGGCAGAGGATGGAGATGAATGCAGGGAGCAGGGGGGCAGGTTTGAGAAGTGGGTGGGATGAAGTCACTGCTCTCCCACTTACCCAGGCCAGTGTCATTCACAAACTGCTTGCCCAGCAAATCTATCTGTTGGGTGCGAGCCTGTGAGAGGGCTTGATAGTGGTCATTTAAATATTTATACCAGATCTCAGAGACCTGTAGGGAAGGAAACAGCAGTCAGTCGAGCAAGCCAGATCACAGCAGTTTGACTGCCAGGTGGGGAGGCCAGGTCTCCTCTTTCATTGTATCTGGAGATAGTGGGAGTCCAGCAGCCTTAACAGCCCGGATCAAAGGGAGTGTGAAGGTCACCGGCTGCCCTGGCAGGTGGCAGGCTCAGCCACAGGCAGCCAGGATGGGGCTTAACAGCAATGGCTGCCTTTTGTAGAACACCCGCAATACCAAACCTCCACAGCTTCACATCTCCCTGGCGGGGGTGATAATGTTACTATTTCCACTTTAAATGTAAGTCAACTGAGGCTCAGAGAGGGTAAGATCTGCTTGATTTCTGGTAAGACCTGTTAAGTGACATAGCCAGGATGTAAACTCAGGTCTGTTTGACTCCACAGCTTCCATATTTCAGCTACGGCAAAAATGCCTCTTCCTGAGAAGTGGGGAATAAACAGAATCAACAGTCACAGGGTGACAGCCTATGATTATTTGCTAAGTGAGGTGTTATTGAATCAACATAACTGATATTTTAATATACCAGAAATTTAATAGACCAGAAGATAGAAATGTGAAAGTACAGCCACGCATGATGCAGTGTTCGAGATAACAATACACTGAATAATGACAGTGATCCCTCAAGGTTATATCTCCTAGTGATCTCACTACATTCTGTTTCTCACAAATGATGAAATTTCCCAAGGATGAATTTCTTAAGAACGTGTTCCTGTTATTAAGGATACATGACTACACTCTCATTTTTTTAAAAAGATTTATTATTTTTTTTAAAGATTTATTTTTTTTTTTATTGGAAAGGAGGATATACAGAGAGGAGAGACAGAGAGGAAGATCTTCCATCCGATGATTCACTCCCCAAGTGAGCGCAATGGGCCGATGCTATGCCTATCCGAAGCCAGGAGCCTCTTCCCCGGTCTCCCACGTGGGTGCAGGGTCCCAAAGCTTGGGCCGTCCTCGACTGCTTTCCTATGTCACAAGCAGGAAGCTGGATGGAAAATGGGGCTTCCAGAATTAGAACCAGCATCCATATGGGATGCCGGAGCATTCAAGGTGAGGACTTTAGCCTTTAAGCCACTGCGCCGGGTGGCACCTGTGTGTTTTACAACACATGCTGTTGGCTGTTTGGAGGAGTTTCATTCTTATTGAGCCATGATTCATTATTTGTTATCATCCTGTGGATAGTAGGGATTACTCTATTTTAGTAGTGAAGAAAAGGGAAGAAAAAAAGTGAGGTATGTCATGTGGGAAGAAAAACGTGGGTGCATCATGTGTCAGGATATGTGAGCTTGAGCAAGTCATTTCATCTCTCTGAGACTCTCTTTATAGAACATTTCTCATGAATGGATTGACACCATTTGTAAAATATCAGAGCTGAAGGTCAAGGCTCTGTCGCCACTTTACCCAGCTCACCTTGGAGTACAACGTGTCTGCCAGGTCCAACTTCTTAAGACCGTAGAATATGTTGGCCAGGTGGAAGTACCCTCCTGAGGTCCTGATGTCATCCGTTCCAAATGCACAGCTGGCAAAATAAATCTACAGCCAAAGGAAGAAGAACATCTGGGCTCACTTTGCAAATCACATATCCAATTAAAGACTTGTATACATAGTGCATTTAAGAAACTTTCAGAGAATTCCAAAACTTTCTGAATACATATTCTTCCAAAAGGAACTTCGAATGGTTAGCAAGCACAGGACAAAATGCATAACAGTCCTTGGGAACACACAAAATAAAACCACAGAGAGAGATCACTCCCCACCCACTAAAGTGACTACAACCCAAGAGATAGAAAGTGAAAAGTGTGGGTGAAGAGTGGAGCAAATGAAATCCTTGTGCATTATTGATGCCTCTGTGGAGTTTGTCGGGTCCAAAAGTTACAAGTAGCTAGATGTCTTTGTAATTCCTCTCCTAGGTGCTGACTCAAGGGAACTAAAAACACATGCTCACATAAGACTTGGATACCAGCGTCCATGGCAGCATTATTCACAGTAGCCAATTTGCAAATCACTGGAATGCCCATCAGCTTGTTATTGGGTAAAGCAACATGGTACACCCAGATGATGGAATACTACAGGTGAAAAAAGAAAAAGAGGGGGTCCGGCATGGTGGTCTAGTGTCTAATGTCCTCGCCTGGAACTCGCCGGGATCCCATATGGATGCCTGTTCTAATCCCAAGGCCTTGAGACCTGCACCCGTGTGGGAGACTAGAAAGAGCTCCTGGCTCCTGGCTTTGGAATGGCTCAGCTCTCGCCGTTGCAGTCACTTGGGGAGTAAATCATCAAACGGAAGATCTTCCTCTCTGTCTCTCCTCTTCTCTGTATATCTGACTTTACAATAAAAATAAGTAAATCTTTAAAAAAAAAAAAAAACAAAGAAAAGAAAAAAAAGGTATTGATGCATGTAGCAAGGTGGACACATCTCATATAATTTGTGGTAGATGAAAAAAATCAGATACAAAAGACCATATGTTTATATAAAATATCCAGAGAGGGAAAATCAATAGAGACAGAAAAAGCTTGTCTGGGCCTGCGCTGGAAATGGGAAATCACCACAAATGGATTATGTGGGAACAATGTGGGGTGCTGGAAGGTTTCCAGGACTAGCTAGTGCTGATGTTAGCATAACTCTTTGAATTTTCTGAAAACCATGGAACTGAGCACTTAAAATGGAAGGGTTTATGGCATGAATCAATAAATGTGTACATTTACAGGTTGGCTGAGAACTTTGTGCTTAATCTAGTCTCTACTGTGTGGTCCACCTCAAGACAGAACGTGCCCATGCTGGTTGTCTTGGAGGATGCAGAGTATAGAGAAGAAGCACAAAGGAAGTAGTGCGTTTCCTTCATGGCCAGGGCAAAGAGGTGGCATCCTCAAAAGAATTACCTGAAGGTATTTCATGGAAAGAGTTGTTCAAGATATGAAAGGGTTAAAGAACCAAGAATGACACCAGGGACTACCAATAGCCAGATGCTATTACCAACCCAGCACCCGACAATGTCAGGATTACCAGGGCCTGGTCAGACCTCGGGCTACAGAAGGAGAGAGGAAGGAACACTGCCCCTGCCAGGGCTGGGGTGCAGCATTGAGGCAGCAGAGGGTAAGCATGCCACCCACTCACTCTCCACCTCAACCCCCACTATGCCTCTCATTCTCCAAACCCAATCAATGCCAGAGAACAATGGAATACAGATTGTGTCATTCCCCAAAGTCATCCTCTCATGGTACAGAGGAGGACAGAGCATGGGTCTGGGATGGTGAATATGGGGAAACAGACAGCCTCAGAGTTCACTTATGGGTTTCTGCAGGCCCCAGAGGGAGGGTTGTTCAGTGGAAAAGGACATAACATCACCAACCCACATAGGGAAAGCAAACTGATCCTAACTCAGCCCACACCTCAGGCTCAGGACCTGTTCTTACTAGTAACACTTCTTTTCTTAAAAGATTTATTTATTTTCATTGGAAAGATAGATTTACAAGGAAAGGAAAGACAGAGGAAAGACAGAGAGGAAGTTCTTCCATCACTGGTTCACTCTCCAAGTGTCCAAAATGGCCAGAAATGAGACAATCTGAGCCAGGAGCCAGGAACTTCTTCTAGGTCTCCCATGCAGGTGCAGGGTTCCAAGGCTTTGGTCATCCTCCTTTGCTTTCCCAGACCGCAAGCAGGGAGCTGGATAAGAAGTGGAGCAGTTGGGACATGAACCATTGCCCATGTGGGATGCCAGAGCACAGAGGTGTAGGATTAGCCAGTTGAGCCGTAGCAATGGCTCCTGATAACACTTTCCAAGACTGAAAGCCTCCCAAGTTTGAGACTAATACCTCATTTATTATTCTCATTCTTATGTAATGTATACACAGAACTTTGTATTTTATAAAGTGTTTTTAAGTACCTAGTTCATTGAAGTTTAATGATAATATTCTAAAGTAGAAACAATAAGTTTATTTTTTAAAATAACAGCCAAACTACAGTTTATGAATTATATTGTTATTAACCTTTGTGATGAGTCCATAGGACAAAGATTATTGTATGATTTCTATCTTGTGGTGATGTATTTGTCCAAAACTACACAACTAGTGAAACAACAGAGCTGGGGGCAAGAAGTGAAACGCTTGAGGCTGGTACTACAGCCTGGTGGCTAAAGTCCTTGCCTTTCACATACCCCACATCCCATATGGGGGCCAGTTTGTGTCCCTGCTGCCCCACTTCCCATCCAGCTCTGTGCTTGTGTCTTGGGAAAGCAGTAAGGATGGCCCAAAGCCCTGGGACCTTGGACCTGCATGGGAAACCCAGAAGAAGCTCCTGGCTCCTGCCTTCTGATAGACTCAGCTCTGGCTGTTGCGACCACTTGGGGAATGGATCAGTAGGTGGAAGATCTTCCTCTCTGTCTCTCTTCTTCTCTGTATATCTGACTTTCCAATAAAAATAAATAGAATCTTTAAAAACAAAAAGAAGTGAAACTCTTCTTCTGAAATGTGTTCTTGTTCTATCCCTCTTTTTGCTTCCTCAGAGCATCCAAGGCTTGGAAAGACGTGACAGGGCCAAAGTTGAAGAGCTGGGAAGTGGGAAAGCTTGAACTCAGCTCCTTAGAAATATGTTCTTGCTTTTCACCCAACCAAATGGTAAGCTGTAAACAAAAAGTACTAGGGAAATGCTCAATTAAAAAAATAGAATTTGCTTTTCTCAGGACTGTGTGGGGGTTAGGACTGAACTTGCTTACATCATTGGCCAAGTGATAGCGGGCGTCCTCATAATTTTCCTTAGCCATGTAGAGAAGTCCAAGGTTCCGATGCAGTAAAGAATGGATGGCATTACTGCAATGAGTTGATTTGAGGACAGTCCACTGGGCTTGGGATAGATATTCTTCAGCCTGAACAACCCGGCCCAGACCTGCTCCAAAGAAGTAAAGAAGATCATGATTCAGATCCGAGCCAAAGAATATGGATGAAGTATCAGTCATCACTTATTCATTCATTTACTCAATGCCTCAAATATTTATTGATATGCAAAAGTGTGGATAGGGATAGTCATAGCAGCCTATGTGTAAAAGCCAAAAAAAGAATTAGTGGCAGGCATTGTGACATGGTTGATTTAAAACCACTGCTTAGGTTGCCCATATCCCACATCTGACGGTTGGGTTAAGACATGGCTACTTCACTTCCAATCCAGCTTCCTGCTAATGTGCCCTGGAAGGCAGCAAGTGTGGATTTCTGCCACATCTGTGAGAGACTTAGGCTAGTCCTTGGCTCCTGGCTGCAGCCTGGCCCAGCCCTGGAGGTTGCAGGCATTTGGAAAGGGAAGCAATGGATGGAAGTTCTCTTTCTCCCTCTCTCTGCCTTTTAAGTAGATGAAATAAATAAATAAATCTTCAAAAATAGTCGAATGACCATTAACTAATGAATGCAATGTGGAATATTTGTATCCATAAGTGAAATATTGTCCAGCCATAAAATGTGGCTAAACCTTGAAAGCACTATATTCAGTGAAAGAAATCAGACACAAAGACTGCACATGATTCCGTTTACATTAAATGTACAGAAATGGCAAATCTACTGGGACACAGAGTAGGTGTTCTTAAGGGCCAGCAGGTGTGGTATGAGGATGACTAACGGGGAACAATTTCTGATAGTTATAGGATGTTATAGGATGAGGGGTAATGAAAACATTCTGGAATTAGATAGTGATATTGCTTATACAACTTTGTAAGTCTACCAGAAAAGTCATGGAGTTCCACTTTAAAAGGGTGAATTTTTTTAAAGTGTGTGGGTTACATTTCTATTAAATAGTTATCCTTACTTAATAACTATTATGTGCCAGGCCTTGTGTTGAGTGATGAATCAAAGCCAAGACCCTTGAAAAACACACAGATGGGCAGGGGAACCCATTGCATCACCTGAATTAATAACACCACATACTCGTAAGGTGCAACAATAGCAAGTATCAGGTTTGGAAGTGGCAGCAAGTGGGAAACACAAAATCCTCTGGTCGAGATGCGGAGGGAGAGGTGTGATCAACCAACTCCCAGCCAGGTTTGGGGGTGAAGTCACAGCACAGGTGGAGTCATGGAGCATAGAAACAAGAGAGTTGGGCTTGGAGAACCTCTGGTTGGTCACAATGCTGGAGCACAGCATGAAGGACTTGAGACTCAGGAAATGAAGCTAAAAAAGGTAGATGGAAGGACTGGGCTTTTCTCCCTCCTATCTAGCTTCCTGCTAAAATACACCATGGGAGGCAACAGGAAACATTGGGCTTCCCACCACCCAAGCAGCAGACTTGAAAGGAGCTTCAGGTTCCTGTTCTTGGCCTGTTCTGGCTATTGCAACCATCTGGGGAGTGAGCCAGTAAGTGGAAAATGCATCAATCTATCTAGTTCTGCCTTCTACATAAAATTAAACCAAAGAAATTTTAAAAAGAAGAGGAAGGCAGGTCTTCAGTGGGAGAAGATTTGGATTGGGTTCCTGGCCCACGTTATTGTAGGCATCAGAGGGGTAAACAAGTCCTGGGTCTGTTTTTCTCTCTCCTCTTTCCTTCCCTGCATCTCTCTTGTTCTTCTTTCTCTGTTCTACTCAAACAAGTAAATAAATAAATAAATAAATAAATAAATAAATAAATTTTTTAAAGCAGATCACATTTAATTCTGATATTCAGACACTCATTGTACTGAAAACTTTAATTCCTTACAGCTGCCTAGCCCCTGCTTCCCCTCTTGGGAAGCTGTCTGGACTGGATAGGAAACTGGAGCTAGAGCATCCTATAGAGCACAGGCGGGCTATGGATGCCAAGTGTGGTAGATACTGCCGCAGAGATGGCCACAATGAAGGTTAGAAGATGACAACACAGCTCCCCATAAATTCCCCTCTAGTGCTTTGTCCTTGCTCTCGAGCCCAGCTCCTAGGTGAACAGTCTTTCTGTTCTGGTTGTAATCCTAGGCCACTGAGGTGAAGCAAAGGGCTGCTGCTAGCCCATAGGTCCTTAGCACTAGAACATAACTAGTATGGGTGCGTTTCAGTGTGTCTCTCCACACACACAGAACCTGCCTGCAGTGGCACAGGCTAAAACAGATGTGGTACAGACAAGAGGTGGACAATGGAAGTGAGGCAATCCCACTGTGGGATGGTAACTGTAGACAGAATAAAGGACAGCCACTTAAGGAGCCGTGGCATTTGCCTGAAGGGCAAGACAGTAGGCATATGCAGGGTTGGAAGCAATGTGGGTGACATTATGGGGGAAGCTTTGGCGGAACTCAGTGAAGAAAGTAAAGGACCTCAGAATACAGCAGTCACACCCCTCTTGAAGGTTGTGGTTGTGGACACCTGGGGAAGAAAAGGGATTCAGCATATACTGAGATCCTACCAGTTGCCATACTCTGTGTAAGCCATTTGTTATCTGTGATTTCAATGAATTTTGATTTGCTGATTTCCATGTATTTGAAAAGCAGAGTCAAGGGGAGAGAGAGAGAGAGAGAATATCTTCTAGTTGTGTCATTTCTCAAATATCAGCTATAGGCACATTTGGGCCAGGTCAAAACCTGGAGTCAAGAACCCTATGTGGTCTCCCACATGCGACCTAAGTATTTGAGCCATCACCAGCTGCTGTCCAGGGTCATTAGTACCTGGACTGAAAATAGAGGCAGGACTCAATTCCAGGCCCTCTGGTTGGCTTTGTGAGCATCTCAAAAGGTGACTTAACCCAACGTATCACAATGCTCACTCTGCATCTGTGATTTAAGTCTGTCAACAGCACTGTGAAGTAATTATCACAGAAGGGATTCACAGGGGAGGAAAACTCATCTATTCACCTAACTTACTTGTTTTCTATGACTTTACTAGGTGCCTGATCTCAAGGAACTTGACAATCAAATGAAATAAATAAACACGGGCCCGGCGCGGTGGCGCAAGTGGTTAAAGGTCCTCGCCTTGCACGCCCGGGATCCCATATGGGCACCGGTTCTAATCCCGGCAGCCCCGCTTCCCTTCCAGCTCCCTGCCTGTGGCCTGGGAAAGCAGTCGAGGATGGCCCAAAGCTTTGGGAACCTGCAACCACGTGGGAGACCGGGGAAGAGGCTCCTGGCTTCGGATCGGCATAGTATCGGCCCGTTGCGCTCACTTGGGGAGTGAATCATCGGACGGAAGATCTTCCTCTCTGTCTCTCCTCTCTGTATATCCGCCTTTCCAATACAAAAATAATAAAAAATAAATCTTTAAAAAAAAAAGAAATAAATAAACAAACAAACAAAAACATGAGATGCTATGATGGAAATAAGCAGAAAACAGAGACCAAGACAAAGTGGAGAGGTGACATTCAAGCAGACACTTAAAAACAGAAGTCAACCAGGCATGAGGGAGGAAAGAACCTCCTGAGCAGAAGGAGCAGTATGTGCGAGAACCTTCATCGAAAGTTTGGTGCCTGGATCATCCAATCAGTAAACAGAGCTGAGATTCAGGGGTTGGTGCTTGGTTTAGTGAGTAATCCTACCAGCTGTGATGTTGGCATCCCATATGGGCATGGTTCATGTCCTGGCTGCTCTATTTCCCACCCAGCTCCCTAATGATGGTCTGGGAAAAGAAGTGGAGGATAAAACATGAGTTTGGGGCCCAGCAGCGTGGCCTAGCAGCTAAAGTCCTCACCTTGAATGTGCCGGGATCCCATATGGGCACTGGTTCTAATCCTGACAGCTCCACTTCCCATCCAGCTCCCTGCTTGTGGCCTGGGAAAGCAGTCAAGGATGGCCCGAAACCTTGGGACTCTGCACCCATGTAGGAGACTTGGAGGAGGTTCCTGGCTTCTGGCTCCGGATCGGCATAACACCAGCCGTTGTGCTCACTTGGGGAGTGAATCATCGGATGGAAGATCTTCCTCTCTGTCTCTCCTCCTCTCTGTATATCTGACTTTGCAATAAAAATAAATAAAAATCTAAAAAAAAAATGCTTTTGGGCCCCTGCCACCCATGTGGGAGACCTATATGAAGCTCCTGGCTCCTGGCCTTGGTATGACTCAACCCTGGTCATTGTGGCAACCTAGGGAATGAACCAGCAGGTAGAAGATTTTTCTCTCTGTGTCTCTCTATCTGTGTAAATGTGCCTTTCAAATAAATAAATAAATCTTTAAAAAGCAAAAAGAGAGGGAGAAGGGAACATTGAAATTTGAACCCTGCTTCTTCTTTCTCCACAAAGCTGACAAGAGTGGGGAAGATGAGTAGGTACTTCCTTGAAGTGTTACAAAAAAATGTCATTTATACTTAATTAAAATTCTAAACTCATGCTAAAAAGGAGAAAAAAAAGGAAATCTCCAGTCTTAAGAATTTTTTAAGATGAGATAGAAGTATATTCTCAATTTATATGTTCAAGAGTGTTGGTAAAGGCTGAGCTAAACGACCATATTCACTGATGCATGCATTAGCCAGAGTAAGTGTGAGCTGGTTGAGCTTTGCCAAAACATTGACTAGCAGGTGGTGAGACAGGGGATGAGTCCTGTCAGGCCAGACTGCAGTATCACCCGGAAAGTGCAAGATCCGGAACTGGCAGTGGGCCTAGTTGAGAAATTTGGGCACCCCTCTGTTGCCCTCTGATGTGCTACAGCTTCCACCAGTGAGTATGAGAACTAGGGCTAGGGGCAGGCCTGGCTAGACAGGCGGTGGTATCAGCATGAGTGTGGGCTAGAATGGGGTTGGTAGGGCTGAGCTAGGCTCCAATATACATTGATGTGTATGAGAGCAAATGGGACGCGGGACAGACTACACCAATCTGCTGTACACATCGGCATGTGCAGGAACCAGGGCTGAAGGTGGGCCTAGTGAGGGTTTTGGGAGGGTCACTCCAACTGGGCTCCAGTTCCTGATGGTGTATATGAGTGTGTGGTGGGCAGTGTTGAGCTGGGGCACAGCATTCATTGGCTTGCATAAGAAATGAGGCTGGGGAACAGAACTGACTGGGAGGCTGCAGCTACCACTGTGTGTGCAGGCTGATGTGGGTGATGCAAAGAGTCGGACCCCACAAGAGCTAGCACACATAGGAGTCAGGTCTAGCATCCTCTCTGGTGAGGTTTCTTTGGGGACCCCCGAACTGGACTGCTGGACTCAAAACTCCAACCATGGGAAAAAGCACAGGGTCTGTGATCTGACTACGGAGTGCATGTATCAGAACTGGGCCTCCTCAGTTGCTGAAGCCTGTGCGATGGACAGCATGCCCAGATGCACATGGGAGACATGTCAGACAACTGAGGAGGATGCGGAGGATGTCTAACACCATGGATGGTAGAACAAAACGAACAGCACTGCTGGCCAAGCTTTGACAGCAAGTATGCAGTGAGTCAAGACTCTGAGCTGGGCTATGTCTGCCAACGACTTTGGAACAATTTCCTCAACCTTGCAGCAACGGGATCAACAGCATCTCAGAACTATTGAAATCACTTAAAGCATTACCCTTGGAACAGGCTCCACAGTGGGGACTCTAGGATGACATCAAGTGGCAGTCTCACATCCTCAGTCAGGTATTGGTGTAGCTAGACTTCCAGGAGCGGCCCTCTCCTCCTGCTCTCTCCCCTCAGAAACAGGAAGAATAGAAAGGAAGATTGGAAGTAGTTGTCTCACTTTCCCCCATTCCTGGACCGTTTCCATCCTAATCCATGGTTCACATGGGCATGCATCCTTCTCAACCATGTAAACATCATTAAAAAATAAAATAAATTTAATACGGGGGTTGGGGGGAGGAGGCTGGCGAGGTTGTCCACCACTGGCCTAACATGGCAACTTCCCACGTGGATGGCATTTTTCAGCTTTCAAAGCTTCTTCACGTTCGTCACACACGAACTCCTTTAATCCTCAATGCACCCTTGTGAAGAGGAATCAGAGTCAACCAACGTGGACACAGGAATTGCTAGGTGTCAGGTGCTGCGGGAATACTTTCTGAGAACCTTCTCTGCGCTGAGTTCTGTGCTGGCTGTACAGACGTTGTATGTGACTAAGAGGGGACACACATCTAGGTTTCCCTGAGCTTACATTCTAGTGGAACAAGATGTTAACTGTATCATGTTATTAATGAATATATAATTATTACTGGCATACATGCTCAGAAAAAAAAAAGGTGAGGATGTTTATAAATGAGAGTATGGAAAGAAGACCTGATCCAGTGTTAGGTTCCTAGAGAAGGAGATGATAACCTTTGAGTGAGATCTCCAGGGAAACCAGTTGGTTATCTGAGGGGGAGGGCAGAATTAGAGCAGTTTATAGAAGAGCCTGCAGCATCCAAGGAATTGGGAGAAGGTCCTTGTGCCTGGAAGGAAGAAAGATTTCGAGAGACATAAGGTTATAAAACTAAGGTAAGAGAATTCACTAAGAGTTGTTGTCATAGGCAAGACCTTGTAGCTTGCTTTAGCTTAATACATTTTGGCTTGGTACGGGCAACAGAGTAGCATATATAGCAGGAAAAGCCACTACCTACGATGCTAAAATCTCATACAGATATTGATTCCTGTCTCACTGCTCCACTTCCAGTCCAGCTCCCTAATAATCCAGATATGAGAACTAATGAAGATAGTCCACGTGTTTGGGCCCCTGCCACCCATGTGGGAGACATGAATAAAGTCCCCAGCTCTTGGCTCTGGCCTGGCCCTGCACTGACCATGACAGCCACCTTGGGAGTGAACTGGCAAGTGGATGATTCTCTCTTTCTCTCTCTCTCTCTCTCTCTTTCCCTAATTCTTACTTTCAAAATAAATAATTTTTTTTTAAAAAGAAAAGTTGGGCTCTTTTTAGGGGAACTGTTTTGATTACATTGTGTGTGTGTGTGTGTGTGTGTGTGTGTGTGTGTGTGTGTGTGTGTGTGTGTAGAAACCAGATTGGTGGGAGACCAGGGAAGACATTCAGAGACCAGTGAGTGAGCAAGCAGTGATGCAGATGGAAGATGATGGGACCTGACCAGCCTGACTCTTCCAACATTCCATCGATGGTCAAGATGATCTACAGAACCCTTGTCCAGTGTACAGCTCACTAGTTTGAAGGAACTATGTTCAGGATGGTGTGTCAGCCCTGAGCATAGTGAAGAGGGGGTACCTGCAGCTACCATCGTGGTACATAGAAGCAGAGCCTCACCAAGTCAGGGTCAAGAATGAGGGTGAGGCTGTCCTTACAGAACATGCAGCCCAGAATGCACAGACAGAGCTCATGGACGCAGAGCAAGGCTCTGCAAGGGGCAAGGAGCAGGGTTGCAGCTGGAGGATTAGTTCCTGCAGGGGAACTGAGGAATAAATAAATATTACCAATGAAAAATGAAGCCACTATTCTCATGGCCAGAGAAGGAACAATAAACATGGAATGGGAGAAAATTAAACAGAAGCCTGTGGTGTTGTAGTGCAATTGAATGCAGCAGTATAGACTCCTGGTCATCCACATATTGATATAAATATGGCTACAGAAATAAAAAATCTATATTTGTGCATATACAAGGGTATTATCAAAATTCGTGGGAGATGGAACAAAAAGATAAATTTATTTTGGTGCAGAAAGCATTTGAGATGCATGCATAGTTTATTTACAATTCATATTTCCTGTAAACTTTTGGATGCATCCTTGCATACACACATTCTTGTAGCAACATTTAGCCCCTCCCTCTGCTCATTGAGAAGACCCTGAGGTTACGGAAGGACACCAGTACTCCTGGAGCAATGAGGATGGCCAACAGAGAGCCTGTGGCTTCTCACCTCCACTCTCCACTGAAAGAAATCAGAGCTTTTTGGAGATACAACCTGCAGAGCAGGAAAATGATCAGAGAACAACAGGATATGTCAAGGAACCACAGAAGCCCACTTGGGTGGGGGCTGGTGCTGGACAAATCAGGGATAATTTGAACATCAGATTAATGATTATAATGGACTGTCCTCCACTAATAAAACAGGAAATCTAGAGGCCATATTGATATACATGAGCACATTAGAAGTTTGGTGAGGAATGAGATGTCTACACAGTTTCAGAATATTTCAGAATAAAATTAAAATTGTAGAAAGACCTTATGAAAAAGAAGCATGGCAGATATCACTTTAGTAAAGTAATTAAGAAGCCCGGTTGTGGCACAGCATGTTAAGTTATCACTTGCGATGCCAACATCCCCATATGGACATTGATTCATGTGCTGGCTGCTCAACTTCCAGTCCAGCTCCCTGCTGATATGCCTCAGAAAGCAGTAGAAAATGGCCCAAGAGCTTGAGTCCCTGAGCCCACGTGGGAAACCTGGATGGAGTTCCAGGCTCCCAACTTTGTCTTGGTTCAGCTCTAGCTGTTGCAGCCACATGTGGCGTGAATCAGTAGATAGAGGATCTCCTGTCATTAATTCTGCATTTTCAAATGAATCAATAAACCTCAAGGTCATTAAAATGAACATCATCGGTAGTGGGAAAAAGTGAAAACATGTGCCAACATGAAGAATGAGATGAGAATACACAGCTTTGCCTCCTCTCTAAATTGCCAAACTTGAGTCTAGTCATAAGGAGACATCAGACAAATCCAGATTCGGTGATATCGTCTAGAATGATTGACTTTGATAGTGTCAGTCATAATCATCAAGGACAGACAGAGCTACTCCACCATGAAGGCTAAAGATACATAACAACAAAACAAAATGTGTGATTCTGAGCTATCTCTTTTGGTTACAAAGATACTATTGGTATGGTGGGTATTATGGCACAGTGAGTTAAGCCGCAGCCTGAGATGCCTGTATCCCACACTGGAATGCTAGGTAGAGTCATGGCTACTTGACTTCGGATCCAACTTCCTGCTAATAATCCTAGGAAGCAACAGATGGTGGTTCAAATACTTGAGTCCCTGTCATTAACATGGAGACTGGATGGAGTTCAAACTCCTGGTTCTACCCTGACCCAGCCTTGTCTATTCTGACCAGTTTGGAAATAAATGAGCAAAGGAAAGATGTGTGTGTGCGCGCGCGCGCGTGTGTGTGTGTGTGTGTGTGTGAGACTCTGCCTTTCAAATAAATAAATACTTTCAAAAAAAGATGTTATTGGGAGAATTGGAGAGATTTGAATGGAGGTTACAATAGATGAGGTTGTGTCACATTTAGGAAGGAGAACATCTTTATGGGTCACATAGGCTGGAGTACTTCCTGAGAACAGGATGTGAGGTAAAGATGGCAAGAGGGGAAAAAGTGCTTGCGTGCTGAACCACCTAGAGTTTCATTTTGGAAAAAAAGAATAATAATAAACGGTGACTATTCTGATGAGGGATGAGGGCATTTGACATAGTGCTTGAGACCCCATGTGATAGATAGCAGAGTACCTGGGTTCAAGGCCTGCCTCCACTCTGAATCCCAGCTTCCTACTGCTGCAGGCCTGGGGAGGCAGCAGGTGATGGCTCAAGTAACTGGGTTCCTGACTCCCACATGGAGGGCCTGGATTGAGTTCCTGGATTGTGGCTTCCACCTGGCTCAGCCCAAGCTATTAGGTCATCTGAGGGAGTGAATAGTGGATGGAAGATTCTCTTACTCCTGTGCTTTCACTCATTCATTTTCTGTGTCTGCTTTTAAAAGAATAAAAATAACTAGATGAACTTCAGAAAGTAGTGACATGCTGGCCAGTGTTTAAATTGGAGGCCCAAGATTCTTAGTTGCTCACAGAATGCTGCCTCTCTTGCTGCAGCAGCCCCACGTGGGAGTCAGCTAAGCCTGTGCTCTCCTCTCAGAATTGCTTCTCCTTGTTTCAGGGTTGGGTCAGTTCTTGTCTCTCCAAACCATGTGACCCTGACCCTTGGGATTATGCTTCCAACACAGCTTCACATGCAAGCTCCACCCACAAGAGTCTGCCTCCCAGGAATGTGTAGTTAGATCATATATAACAAGAAGCTTCTACTGTCATTCAAGAACCACACCTGATGTATTGGGGGTGGCTGCCTCCTGCAAGGAACCTATGGTAGAAAAGTCTGGTCTGCAGAGACCAAGTAACTGAAGCAGATACCCGAAGGTCCCAGGGAGAGAAACTGAGGGTACCAACCTTGGTTTCCGACAGCATCACAATTCTAGTCCCTTGCAAAGCCTCACCTCACTTAGCACACTCCAGCATCCTAACACATCTGTTTCATTCCAGAGACCAGCCTTAGTGGATTTCTATTGGTTGTGGCCCAAACTTACCTACATCTCTTTCTCCACTCTGGCCATGCTTCACAACAAGCTTGCTCTTCTACAAAAAGTGCTCTGGGGACACTGTCAACGCTGGGCTCAGGTTATCGGGGTGACTGAATGTAGCACTTCTGACAGGCTCCAGAAGGTCAATTTTACTTACCAAGGCTGGCCTCAGCCAACAGCAGGTAAGCAGGTACAAGCTCTACCGAGCTCAGGCCATGAACGTTCATGCGGAAGCGGAGGGAATGCAAAGCTGCAGGGACGGCATCTTCGTGTCTTCCTTCAAAGAGGTATTTCTGGGCGACAGTGTAGCAAAATTCAATCAAATGCTTCTGTAGAAGACGGAAATAGAGCATTTGAGACATGAAGACTAGAGGCAAAAGAGGGTATGATACACCTGGAGAAGCGGCCAGCTCAAAAAGGAACCAATGAAGACACACTGTGAGCCTGCTTATATTAAGGTGGCCTTGAGACCACCCAGAGAGATGACATGAAAAGGCAACCTCTGCACCGGCAGTCCCTTGGGGTCCAGGAGCCCAAGGTCAGTGCCTGGCACATGAATGTTCGATGAATGTTCAGTTGTTAGATGAGTTAATCAGTATTATTCTTATGGTCTCAGTACAATTTCCAGCTATTGTGTGTCAGTATGATGCTACCTTTTTTTTATTTTTCCTTCTGGTTTTATTCTGCTTAGCTAATAAAGGGAACTTTAACTTTGCACCATTACAAGGCCACTTTCAATGTGTTCATTTGTTTGTTTATATTTATTTATTGGAAAGCCAGATATGCAGAGAGGAGGAGAGACAGAGAAGGAAGATCTTTCATCTGATGATTCACTCCCCAAGTGAATCCCACAATGGCCAGAACTGAGCCAATCTGAAGCCAGGAGCTTCTTCTGGGTCTCCCATGTGAGTACAGGGTCCTAAGGTTTTGGCCCGTCCTTAGCTGCTTTCCTATGCCACAGCAGGGAGCTGGATGGGAATCAGGGCTACCAGGACACTAACTGGTGCCCATATGGGATCCTGGCGCATGCAAGGCAAGGACTTTTAGCCACTAGGCTGCTGCACCAGGCCCTCAAAGTGTTTTAACACTAAAATTGATGAGTCTGGAGTTTGGAGATTTACAGCTAATGAAGGAATACTTTTTTAAAAAGTGGGATGTTATTATCAGAGAGTAAAATATCCCTCCCCACATACATTTCTTTAGTATAGCTTGAGTTGATTATTCAGAGAAACTGCATACTGGGAGACAAAGAAAAAAGCTGTGCTTCTGCAAAAGAAAATTCTATGTTAGACAACAAGAATGCAGATAGAGGTTTTCTTATCTGCTATCCCCTTATCTGCCTGAAATAGCCAAACCTAGTCTTCTGATGACTGTTACCTGGGAGACTAGCTCGCTAAGAAGGCCACCTATATTGGGTGCATTTTCTGCTCCTCACTCTTCCCTACCGTGTGCCACCTCCCTCCCACCACCAGGATCCTCAAGCCCCCATATACTTCTAAGGTTCAAAATGCTATTTAAACACCAGTCATCTGACCCTTTCCATGAGTCTCATACCTTGCGACTTCTGTGTTTCTGCACGTGTACATTTTCCCCTGTTAATCTTTCTATTGACATTTCATCAACTAAAATTATAAAACGTTCAGAGGGGAATCAGAAAATTTAGAACTTCCCTACCGTACCAATGGTAACAGGTATGAAATTTGCTGATACTCTTTATTTATTCAGTAGTGTATGTTTATATAATTCAAAACTCTTCTACTGGGGCTGGCATTGTGGCATAATGAGTTAAGCTACTACCTACAGCAAAGGCATTCCATGTGGGAAGCAATTGAAGCCCCCGCTGCCCCCACTTCAGCTCCAGCTCCTTGCTAATGGCCTGAGAAAGCAGCACATGACCCAAGTACTTGAGCCCTGCACCCACGTAGCAGACCCAGAAGCAACTCCTGCCCCTGGCTTCAGCCTGACCCAACCTCACACATTGTGGCCATTTGGAGAGTGAACCAGTGAATAGAAAACTTCTCTCTCTCTCTCTCTCTCTTTTTCACTTTGCCTTTCAAATACATAAAACAGGTGTTTTTTTTTTTTAAAAAAAAAAAAAAGCCCTCTTACATGACCAGGCTTTTATCAAACTACCTGGCAAATGTATGTGCTATGAGCCAAATTATATTCTCCCAACATTCCTATGTTAAACCTAGCCTGTAGTCCCTCAGCATGTGACTGTGTTTGAAGACAGAGTTTTGAAATGTGTGATTATGACAAAATGAAGCCATCACATGGGGCCCTGACCTATTCCTATGGTGTCTTTATGAGGAAAAAAGAAGAAGAAGCTGGGCACACACAGAGTCACCAAGATGGGAGTACAGCAAGGACACCACAGAGGTCGCGTCCTGCAAACCAAGAAGCAAGAAGAGAGGCCACTAAAGCAGCCGAATCTGCTGACTGCTTCCTCCTGGACTTGCAGCCCCCAGAAGTGTGGGAACATAACTGCATTGTTAGACCACCCCACCTGTGGTGCTTCACATGGCAGCCTGCGCAGACTAATGCAGTGAGCGCTGAGTCAATGTGTGAGAAACAAGTGACAGAGAAGGATGGATAAAGGCATGGAACAAAGTCTCTGCCCTCATCCAGGTCAAGCTTCAGTGATCTTGTGGCAACTGAGGCCTTTCCCTTGTCCTGGGTACTCTGACTGCACTGTGACCCTCCCCTGCAACCGGGGGGACCTACCTGTCGCTGCTGCTGCTGCTGCAGGCCGTGCTGCCGCTCTTCCTCCGAGTTGTAGAAGGGCATGGTAGTGCGCAGTGGAATCAGGAGCTGACATATCTTCTCGTGGATGCTGCTCCAGTCAGCTTTCTGATGCACTACGCCACTGACATGAAAAATACGGGCTTCATTATCTTTACCTTTAACCTCACTTAACATTTTATGTGCCCCTCTGACTGGCCTAGCCCTTAGATACTGCAAAAATACATCTAAAACAACCCAGGGAGGGAGCTCCAAGCCATTTCTGATGCAAGTTTCTTTTCTTGCACATGGTTATTTTAATAGTGTAAAACCCCATGTTGGGGCTGGCGTCGTGGTGCAGCACGTAAAGCTGCCACCTGTGATGCTCCTCCACTTCCAATCCTCTCTAACTCTTTCTAATAAACACATCTCACAAACAAAACAGCACAACCCTTTTGAGGTTGGGGTATGTTTGGAAGTGGGAGTTTGTCAATTCTGCCAAAACTTTAGAATTAAAATCACACAGAGATGTGGTGGTTGATCTGCTTAATGAATAACAAAGACAATTTTAATCATTTTATTTGCTTATGTAACTATTTTTTTAAAAAAGATTTACTTATTTTTATTGCAAAGTCAGATATACAGAGAGGAGGAGAGACAGAGAGGAAGATCTTCTGTCTGATGATTCGCTCCCGAAGTGATCGCAACAGCCAGTACTGCGCTGATCTGAAGAAGGGAGCCAGGAGCTCATCCAGGTCTCCTACACAGGTGCAGAGTGCCAAGGCTTTGGGCCATCCTTGACTGCTTTCCCAGGCCACAAGCAGGGAGTTGGATGGGAAATGGGGCCACAGCCATTAGAACTGGCATCTATATGGGATCCTGGCACATTCCAGGCAAGGACTTTAGCCGCTAGGCCACCATGCCGGACCCTTATGTAGCTATTTATTTTAAAGGCACGGTGACAGAGAGACAGGCATAGACACACAGAATCAGAAATCTTTCATTCCATAAATGCTTGCAACGGTTCAGATTGGCCAAGCTGAAGCTAAGAGCCAGATACTCCATCTGGGTCTCCCACGTTGGGGGCAGCGAGTTGGGCCATCAGTAGCTGCCTTCATGGTGTATTGGCAGGAACCTGGATGTGAAGCAGAGTAGCTGAGTCTTGAAGCAACATTCTCACTTAAGATGCTGATGTTACAAGTGACAGTTTTGCACACTGGATCGCAATGCCAGCCCTGGGCAACTTAATTCTAGAGTAATGTAAGGTCATTTTCAAGAGATGTGAACACGGAAGTTGATGGACTTGAGTCCTTGTCTTGGGAAAGGGAAGGGATTTACACAATGAAGCTCTAGGAGTTACTATAAAAGCCTGTTTGCCTATAATTGGTGCCACTATGCTGCATGGCTCCCAGGAGTACTTGACATCCTAGTGGATGTAAAGTAATTATCTCACCTATGGTTTTAATTCATATTTTCCCAACATTTTTCATGTGCTAATTGGACACTGATGTATTTTCTTTGGGAGAGTGCTTGTTCAATTTTTTTTTTTTTTGCTCATTTCTTTTTGTTTTATCTATATGTTTATCTTCATTTTGTTTGGAAAATAGAGAGAGACAGAGAGATCTTCCATCCACTGGTTCATTCCCCTAAAGACATCCACTGGCTCATTCCCCAAATGACTTTAGAACTGGGCCAGAAAAAAGTCAGGAGCCAGGAACTCCAACTGGGTCTCCCATATTGGTGGCAGGGACCCAAGTACTTGACCTATCATCTGCTGCTTCCCAGGGTGCACATTAGCAGGAGGCTGTGTCAGAAGCAGAGGAGCAAGGATTTGAACTCAAGGACTCTGCTATGGGATGTGGATATCTCAAGTGGCACCAAATGTCCATCTTTGCTCATTTTTAATACTACATCTTTTGTCTTTTTACTTTTGAGTTTTTAATTATTTCCTTATATATTATTCCTTATACTAGATCCTTCTCAGATTATGATTTGTAAATATTTTCTCCCATTCTATGGATTGTATTTTCAGTTTGATAGTATTTTCTGATGCATGCAATTTTTAATTCTGATGGTGTCTAATAATCCATTTTTCCCTCTGATTCTTTGTGGTTTTGATGCACTCTCAAAGAAACTGTTACCTACTGTTACCTAATCCAAGATGATAAAACTTTGCAACCATGTTTCCTTCTGGAAATATTTATACATTTAGCTCTCACGTGTAGATCTCTTTGTACATAAGGCACTTTTTAAACTATTGTTTATGGTAGGAAGGGTTTATTCTTTCCCCATTGGCATCCCTGTTGAAAATCAACTGACCCTAGATACATAGGCTTATTTGTGTACTCTCATTCCCATTCTATTTACTTATATTATAATCATATCAGTTCCATAGTAGATTTGTAGTAAGTTTTGAAATGGGAAAGAGTGATGTTTCTAACACTGTTCTTTTCCATAATTGTTTGTCCATTATAGCTCTTTCCATCCGTGTGAAGTTAATGGGCAGCATGTCTACATCTGCAAAAAATATACGTAAGTTGACATTTCATAGACATTGTACTGGATCTGTAGATTAACTTGGGAAATGTTGGTGTCTTAATATTATTAAGTATTTCAGTCAATAAATATAGAATAAATTTCTATTTTTTATGTTTTCTTCAATTTCTTTCACTGACCTTCGGTAGTTTTCAGTATTCTATGCCTTGGGTTAAATTGATTCCTAAGAACATTTTTTGTTTTAAAAAAAGAAAATGGAATGGCTGGGCCCAGCGTGGAGCCTAGTGGCCAAAGTCCTTACCTTGAATGCACCAGGATCCCACATGGGTGCTGGTTCATATTCAAGGCTGTTCCACTTCCCATCCAGCTCCATGAGTGTAAGCTGGGAAAGCAGTAGAAGATGGCCCAAAACTTTGGGACCATGCAACCACATGAGAGACCTGGGAAAGGCTCCTGGCTTCAGATTAGGTCAGCTCTGGCCATTGTGGCCACTTGGGGAGTGAACCACAAGATGGAAGATCTTCTTCTCTATCTTTTCTTCTCTCTGTACATCTGCCTTTCCAATAAAAATAAATAAGTCTTTTTTAAAAAAAAGAATCTGGAATATGTCGCTCCATTCTCTTCTGGCCTGTAGAGTTTCCTGTGAAAGGTCTCCTGTGAATTTAATTGGCATTTCTTTATATGTCAATTGATTTTTTCGCATGCACATTTAAGGGTCTTTTGTTTATGTTCAATTGAAGAGAGCTTGATGATCAAGTGTCATGGTGAAGGTAGCTTTAGGTCGACCCTGTTGGGGTTTCTGTGTCACTCCTGGATGTTGTTTCCCAATTCTTTTTCCAGATTTGGGAAGTTTTCCCTTATTTTTTCATTAAATACACCTGTAATCCCAGTTTCTCTTTCTGCACCTCCTGGGACTCCCATAACTCGTATATTTGGCCTTTTAATAATGTCTTTCAATTTTTGAAAACTTTTTTTTAAGCTTGATCCGGCTCTGCTTCCAGCTTTTTGTTTCCCTCTGGTGACAGGAAATATTTTTTTTTAAGATTTATTTATTTATTGGAAAGTCAGATATACAGAGAGGAGGAGAGACAGAGAGGAAGATCTTCCATCCGATGATTCACTCCCAAAGTGAGCTCAATGGCCGATGCTATGACGATCTGAAGCCAGGATCCAGGAACTTCTTCCGGGTATCCCACACAGGTGCAGGGTCCCAAAGCTTTGAGCCGTCCTCGACTGCTTTCCCAAGCCACAAGCAGGGAGCTGGACAGGAAGCGGAGCTGCTGGGATTAGAACCGGCACCCATATGGGATCCCGGGCGCATTCAAGGCGAGGACTTTAGCCGCTAGGCCACGCTGCCGGGCCCCAGGAAAATTTTCTAATTTTGAAATTCTTTTTTCTGCCTCCTTCATTCTATTTTGGAGACTCTCTACTGTACTTTTAATTTGCTCCACTGTATTTTCATTTCTGATACATCACCTTCATTTGATTAATTCCCAGTGTGACATATTCCCTAAATTCCTTGAATGCCTGCTTTATATGCTTCTCGTTGTTGATAAGAAGCTTTATAACAAGTGTTTTGATTCTGTATCCCCCATTTCCTCAATGTCTTCCTCAGTGAACTCTGAGATTGGCAAAGGCTTTTGCTCCTTTGCAGGGGAGTCTTCAGTAATATTCATTGTGTTTTTGTCTCTTCTTTTGCTCTTGGTCATTGTACTTCTAGTTAGAAGATTCTTCTCCTTGGGGCAAGTTTCTAAACCTTGTCACCCACAGATCTACAATTCAATTTTACTTATTGCTTTTGGTACACAACTCTTTGCAGTCAGTTGTGCCACTTCTTCCAGCAAGTTCTGGGTCTGAGTTCTTATGTTAGATTTCCATATGGTCTCCGTAGCCCCAGCTCCTGGCTCACCAGTCTCCACCTCCTGTGACACTGTGCTTAGGCTACACTGTTGTCTGCACAACCTTTCTCCCACTTCCAGCTTGAGCAGTTCTCAGGTTTAGGGAGACACCAGGTATCCTATATAGCTAAGTTGTTGGTAGTAGTGATCTTGCCAGAACCTGTTGGCCATTAGGTCTCAGGGCCACCCAAACCTATCTTGACCCATATGATGCCATAGTCAGTAGTATTTTCCATGTGTGACTAGTGCAATGCAGTGAGTTCACTCCCAGCTCAGTGTATGCACAGCTCACTCTTGTCCCTGCCATCTTAAATTCTTTACCACAGTGTACGAAATGGTGCCTGATGTGCCATTACTGAGTTCTTGATCTACTGGCCGTCAGGTCTGAGGGCTACCCAGACAGATCTTGGATGGAACCTGTAGGATGCGATGTTGTTGCAGTTCACTGAGCCAGAGATGAGTTTACTCCCAGCTCAGTGCATGCTCAGTCCTGTCCCATAGCCTTGCCTCCCTGCACAAAATGGTGCCTGATTTGGCTCTAGGGGGCAGACTGGGTTGTGAAATCCACCCTGTTCCTGCACTACCTGTCTGGGTCTGCTGCTCTGTCTCAGCTCCTGGTCAAATCAAACAGACCAGCAGGATGAGCAGTTCTTTGTCTGGGTTCACCTCCTGAGTTCCTGATGAAAATCCCTTCCCACCTGATTGCTGGTGGAGTTCTGGCTGCTGGTGCAATTCAGATTGCCACTGGCTGGATGCCACTGGGCTATCAGTCACTGATACATAAGTTACATAAGTATTCTCTTATAATCTCATTTCCATAATTTGGTGCTAATATTAGCGTTTATTTCATCTCTGATTGTTGTAACTTGAATCTTCTTTTTTCTTCAGCAGTCCAGCTTACAGGTTTGTCAATTCTGTTGATCTTTTCAAGGAGTCAACTTTGAGTTTCATAGATCCTGTAGTTTTGCTTCTTTATTTACCTCTGTTTGTCTTTAGTATTTCCTTCCCTCTACTAGCTAAGGTCTAAATCCTACTCAGAGCAATGCAAAGAGAAAGAGCTGACAAATACATTTTTGCTTGCTTTGTTAGTTATTGAAGATGGAATCCTAGGTTGTTTCTTCGAGATATCTTTTTTAATGTATAGGTTTAGAGTAATAAATTCATATAGTATACTTTGAATTTCATTAGTATATTGTGCTTTTGTATTCATTCGTATCAAAGAGTTTACAGTTTCCCTTTAAGAGTTCTTTGATTCAATGTTTGCTTAATAGTGCACTGTTTGTTTCTATATATAGTTATGTGGTACACAGCAATATTTCTTCAGACCATATATGCAATTGTAGAGCCACAAGATCATAATGTAATGGAAAAGTGCCTGTCACAGAGTGATGTCATAGCTATCTTCTAAGCACACAACAAAATCTCTTAAGGATGCAGTTCTCAGAACTTCTCCTTCATTCTTGAGTGACACATGACTATCTGTATATTTCCAAAAATTCCAACCATTATTAGTACTTTCATTACATTGTGGTTGGAAAATTTTGTATGATTTCAGCACTAATTTACTGAGATTTGTCTTATGGTCTAAAATGTGACTTATCCTAAAGAATGTTCTAAATGTTCTTGAGGTTACGAATTCTCATATTGAGTGATTTAGAAAAAGATTTATTTATTTTTATTGGAAATGCAGATTTATGGTGAGATGGAGAGAAACAGAGAGATTTTCCATCCACTGGCTTATTCCACCAATAGCTCAATGGCCAGAGTTGAACCAATCTGAAGCCAGAAGCCAGGAGCATCTTCTGAGTCTCCCACATGGGTGCAGATTCCCAAAGCTTTGGACCATCCTCTGTTGCTTTCCCAGCCCATAATCAGGGAGCCGGATGGGAAGTGGAGCAACCAGGACATGAACTGGAGCCCATATGGGATCTTGGTGTGTGAAGGGGAAAGATTAGCCAGTTGAACCATTGTGCCAGGCCCATTGAGTGGATTTCTATCAACGACTGTTAGCTCATTAGTGTATAGCATTGTACAAGTCTTACGTTTCCTTACTAATCTTTTGTCTAGTTGTTCTATTCATTACTGAAATGTGGATAATGAAGTCTCCAAAGATTATATCCAATTGTATTTTTCTTCAATTCTCTCAGTTTTCACTTTATATATTTTGAGGCTTCTTGTTAGAATCATATAATCGTGGGCTTTTGCATTTATATTGTCTATTACACATGTTCACTTAAATGCAAGATAGCTAACTGCTGGATTTCACTTACTCATATTTCAAAACAAATAATAACCCAGGGGAGAAGCAAATCAAGCCTTACTGCACAGGCCCATATGGTAAATATTTTAGGTTTTGAGAGCTCCCTGTTCCCTTGCAACTACTTAGCAATGTTGTTGCAGCACAAAAGCAGCCAGACACAAAACAAGGCTGTTTTCAGTACACTCCCTTCTTCCTTCTTTCTGTGACAACATAAATTTTGGACAGCATTTAAAAGCAGTCTGTGGGGAGATATACAGAATTGTTGTAAACAGATCAATGAAAGCTCTTAATGGCAAGGATACAGAAATAGCTGGGTTTTACAGTGCATTTGTCAAGTAGGCCTGACTGAATTACCAGGTGAGCAATGGAAGTGTCAAGTTGGGTGAGGAACATACTTTCCACTGAGTGAGGGTGGCCTATCTCACCTTTCTAAATAAAGTGAGTTTTATTACATATGTGTGAGCTCCCTCCTTATCCAACTGTCTCATCACTAACACCCAATACAAGCGGGGCTATGTATAAACGACTTTTCACTCAGGGTTCCCAATGAAGCAGCTTATGAACTACACAGATTTTGTTTGGCCATTATTATGATTATTTCAAAAACCTGAAATCAAAATTTTTAGGCAGGAAATCATTCTATAGTTCACCACAGTTCTGAAGGCTTCCCATGACTAAACACTGCTGATTTTCTCCTGGCCAGTTACAGCATTTAAATGAGTCCCATATGCTAAATAAGAGAATTTTTAAAAACAATTAGTGTTATCTATGTGCCATGATTTGCAAATGTACACTGTCTGTCACTAATACTTCAATGTATACTTTCTTAAATGTACATTTTCTTAACAATGTTCTGTTTCTGGGTTGGCATGATGGTTCAGTGGCTAAATTCTCACCTTGCATTGTGACAGGATCCCATTTGGGTGTTGGTTCATGTCCTGGCTGCTCCACTTCTCATCCAGCTCCCTGCTTGTGGCCTGGGAGAACAGTGGAGGATGGCCCAAAGCCTTGGAAGGCTGTGTCCACGTGGGAGACCTGAAAGAAGCTTCTGGCTCCTGGCTTTGGATCAGCTCAGTTCCAGACATTGAGGCTATTTGGGGACTGAGTCAGCAGATTAAATATCTTCCTCTCTCGCCCTCTTACCATAAGACTTAAATCTACCTTTCTAATAAAAATAAATAAGTCTTTAAAAAATGTTCTGTTCCCTGGGAATATGACATACAAAGTAGAAAATACATATTGATTATATCTCGTACACAAAAGAAATGTATATAGAAAAAGAACAGAAGAAAATTCACCAAAATGGCAGGTTATCAATCTCTGGATTATGGGAGTCTGTGTATTTTTCTTCTGCTTCTTTAGATTTTTAAGTTTTCTGTAATGAGCATGACTACAAAATAAACTTTTGCACACACAAAGAAACTTTCATGAATCCAAGCTGACTTTTCTTTTGCTG
This sequence comes from Ochotona curzoniae, assembly GCF_017591425.1. NCBI lineage: Eukaryota > Metazoa > Chordata > Mammalia > Lagomorpha > Ochotonidae > Ochotona > Ochotona curzoniae. The sequence continues at coordinate 11,740,202 of NW_024465451.1, forward strand.
TTTAAACTGAAGATGATGAAAATATGTGTAATGTTCCAACTTGGTCCTAAGTAAGGACAGCACTAGTGCTTCCTAGTGCTGGTATTAGATATACTTAGCCATTAAAGCCTATGGAACAGTTGGCTTTGTTCTGCTGAAAAATCTTAAAATCTTTATTACACAAGGGCATAGAAGTCTCTTGAAAAGAAATAAAAAAAGATGTTCTTTAAGAGAATTAAAAGCATGTAAAAAAGAGAAAAAACACAGATGAGGAGGGTATAGCAAATGACACTTTCTCCATTCACGCATCCTATATTAGTAACAAATATTTCAGAATACTTTGCTGGAGACTCTGGGGCATGAACTGACAGATGTGACATAGATCTAAGATGGCAGACATCTAACAGTCCTTCAGTACACATTCAACAAAACACCTGACATTAATGAAGAATGCTGAAACAGAGATAGCATACTCACAAACATTTACAACAGAGAAGGGCATAAAAAGTGATCAGAGGGCCCGCGGTAATGGCCTAACACTGCTGGATTCTCGCCTTGCATGTGCCAGGATTCCATTTGGGCACCAATTTGTGACTTGACTGCTCCACTTCCCATCCAGCTTCCTGCTTGTAGCCTGGAAGGGCTGTGGAAGATGGCCCAAGGCCTTGCAATCCTGCATCTGTGTGGGACATCTGGAGGAGGCTCCTGGCTCCTGGCATTGGGTTGGCTCAGCTCCAGATATTGTGGCCATTTGGGGAGTGAATCAGTGAATGGAACATCTTTATTTCTATATATCTGCTTTTCCAATAAAAAAAAAAATATATATATATATATATAAAAAAGAGTGGGGCCAGGTGCAGTGGCCTAGCGGCTAAAGTCCTCACCTTGAACACACTGGGATCCCATATGGACGCCAGTTCTAATCCCGGTGACCCCATTTCCCATCCAGCTCCCTGCCTGTGGCCTGGAAAAGCAGTTGTGGACGGCCCAAACCCTTGGCACTCTGCACCTGTGTAGGAGACCTGGATGAAGTACCTGGTTCCTGGCTTCGGATCGGCGCAGCATCGGCTGTTGCGCTCACTTGGGGAGTGAATCATCGGATGGAAGATCTTTCTCTCTGTTTTTCCTTCTCTCTGTATATCTGATTTTGCAATAAAAATAAATAAATCTTTTTTTTTTTAAAGAGTGACCATAGATTACAGAGTGAGCTGTGAGGAAGGAATCACTTCCGGCTGGAGGGATAAGGTGCACAGGGATGCCTTAAGAAAGAAGAGGATTGTCTACCGCCATACTACCCTGAACCTGCCCGGTCCCATCTGATCTGCCACCTCTTTCAACGTAACCGAAAGTCCCTCAAGTGATGGTCACACAGCAAATATGCACTGGGTAGATGGCAGGTGTGGACACAGATGTTGGTTAAGTAAACACACAAAATATACAAGCAGTGGAAACGTCTGGCAGGAGGCGGGGGGGGCGGGGAGTAGTATTTCCTAGAGAGGAAAAAAAAGAAGGGTGTTGAGATTGGGTTTAGACCTCTTTGGAGAAATGATTTTTAAACTGATGGTTGAAGGATAAAAGGAAACCACGGAGGTTCATGGTTGAAGGAGTAGTTCTCAGCTCAGGGAGAAGTGAAGAAGCTGAGGAAGCAAATCAGAACTCCAGTCCTCTGCAACTCTGGAGAGCAGCATAGTGAAAAATCACAATGGAGAGGCAGTAAGTGCCAGTGGTTGCAGTTACACATTCTGAATCACATTCCAGACACAATGAAGCCACCAAGGAGGAAAGAGTGGATGCCACCCCACTCTCCTGTAGCACACAGCTTACAAAGAGGTGCAATTAAACAACGGGCCTCAGTCCATGTTCTAAGTGCTGGGGTGCAAGGCATAGGGAGGACTGTGAGAGCACTGAGACACACCTGCTCCACCTGAAAAGGGTGCATCACTTTCCACTTGGATTACCACAATAGCTCCTTCCTCAGTTACACAGCTTTCAGTGTCCACCTTCCAATCACCACTGCGTATCACCTTTCCTTCACACAACAGAAAGTACCTTGGCACAAAATCATTCATAACTTTGCCCAGGATACATCTATGTTATGGGCTGGTCCTTTTTTGTTTAAATTTCCACCATGACTTATCACAATGATTTTCAAATGTTTGACTCAACCTACAAAACAAAATCATTGTACCAGTATAATGCACACATATTCCCATAAAATACTAAAAAACTGTTTTAAGCAACCCCAGTTGTAAGCAACTGCCTGGGTTTCCTTGTATCTATGCAAGTTTATACTTCTGGGAGAAAAGCAGCCAATAGCTATCAGGCATTCTGGACCTGCTTATTGACAAATTTGTGTTAACTATACCAGTATGCCAACATAGTTGTCTATTCTTTTTTTAATATGTGGCAAAGGCAGAGAATGGCAGGGCAGGATGCACCACCAAAGCTCCTAAGCAGGGGTGCTATAAATGGCCCAGGGAAGGTGCTCTAGGGACATGTTAAAGTGGGAGTAATTGAGCACATGTTTGAGAGGGGAGGAATGCCTTCTGAGGGTTTTTACAGACCAGTCCACTGCATTTGCAAGTGAGAGAATTGAGATGGGTGACTCAGAGAAGGGAAATGGTAGATATGCCTGGGTCAGGCCAAGTCACCCACTCACAAAAGAGACCTGGGCTGGGCTGGGCTAAGTCACATTGCCCACTACCCACTGGCTCATGCAAAAGCTGGGGCTGGAGGGCATGCTGAGTGCGCTAGGCCACAGTACCTACCTGCAAGTGTCAGAGCAGGGGTGGCCATGTCAGGCTGGGCCACAGCACCCACCAGAATGTGAGAGACTATGATCTGAGGGCAGGCAGATTCTGAAGGGGACTTGCAGGCTTGCCTCTGTGGGAACGCAGCACTCAAAAGTTTGGGTGAATGGCAACAGGCTGAGCCAGGCTGGGTCACAGAAGTAAGCTGACATTCACAGGAGCCACAGCTGGGAGTTAGCCAGACTGGGCTTGGCTGCAGCACCCACCAGCATACACAAAGACTGGGACTGAGGGCAGACCATGACAAGCAGGGCTATAGAACCCACCAGCACATGTGATAGCTGGTCCTGGGAGTGGGCCTCGTAGGGGAACTGGGGAACTCCCCTAGTAGGTCACAGCTCCCTTGAGTGTGAAAGCCAGGGCTGGCCAGGCCAAAGTATCTGCTGGTGCTTGAGAGCCAGGAATGGGTATGAAACAGGCTGGGCTTGGCCACAGCACCCACCAAAACATATAAGCTAGATCTGGGAAGTCTGGGGGTGGGCCAGGTGAGCTGTGTTATAGTACCCACTGGTAAAAGCCAGAATGGAAGTGGGACTGTTGGGCTAGGCCACAGTACCTGCCTGTGAGTGACAAGATTGGGAGATGACCATGTTAGGTTGGACCACAGCACCCAATGGCACAAAAGATCCAAGGCCTGTTAGGGGAACTTTCCTACTAGGCTGCAACTCCTACTGGTGAGCACAAAAACCAGCACAGAGTGGGCAGGGCAGGGTGGGCTGCCACACATCAGCCTATGTGTGGGCCAGGTCTGGGGGCAGGTCAGGCTGGGCAGTCTGCAACACATACTGGCACAAACAAGAGCCAGGACAGGACTGCAGGCCAGGCCGAGTTGGACCACAACACCTGCCAGCTCACCTAAGGGATGGGGGTGGGCCAGGCTGGGCTAGCCTGCTGCACCAGTTGGCATACATGTGGGCTGTGGCTGGGGGGCAGGGCAGGCTGGATTAAGCCGCAGCATCCAGAGGTGTGCATGAGAACCAGATGGTATATGGGCTCGGCTAGGATGTAGCACATGCCAAAACCAGAGTTAGGGACACACCTTTTGGGGCTACTAGGGTCACCCTGACCTGGCCATGGTACCCACTGACCTATGGGAAGACTGGGCCTGTGGTGGGCTGGCTGGGCTAGGTTTCAGCACTCATCAGTTTGCATGAGAGTTGGGGCTGGGTCAGAACTGACCAGGCAACTGCAACCATCAGTATATGTGTAGGCTGGTGAAGGTAATGGACTAAACCTGACCCTACATACAAGTCAAATTTAAGGTCATCCCAGGTGAGGTTTCTTGGGGAACTCCCCAACGAGACTGTAGAACTCAAACTGAAGCCACAGGGAAACATCACAATATATGTGGTCTGTCCCTGGAGTGCATGTATAAGAACTGAGACTCCTCAGTTGCTGATGCCTATGCAGTTGTCAGCATGCCCAGATGCACAATGGGGATATGACAGCCAGGTCATCTAGGCCAGCAGAGGACACTGAGTGCCTTGTCAGAGGATGGAAAGCAGAATAGGATGGACAATTCTCCAGCCAAGCTTTGCAGCATGCTCCTGGGTCTTCAGATGCACTAAGGTGGGTCTGGTCAGCAAACAGATCTTGGAAAGATTCTCTCAACCTGGTACAATGAAGCTGATGATGTCTCAGAGCTGTCCAAACAACTCAAGTGAACACCCTCAGAATAGTCTTCCCCACACTGGGATCTCTGAGGCGTCATCAAAAGACTGTCCCCCATCCCTGGGTGTTGATGTAGTTTGACAGACTTTCCCCCCTTGCATACACAAGAGAGAAAACAACTTTAAAACATTTGTTTTAAACATATCTCAACCTTCCCCTCTCTAATGGGAGGCCCACCTCTCTCAACTAAGTAAATAATATTAAAAGATAAAATGAAAAATTTTAAAGCTGTAAAAAGGGAAGCAGTTCAAACAGGGTGACCCTGATTCTTTTTATTCTAGGTCATGTCTTTTCTTTAAATGCTGGTTTTAACTTATTTATAAACTGCTAATGAGCTCTGGTATAGAGCCCAAAAATCACTGGCCACTCTCTCCACTACTGTCTTCCCCCTGATTTCTCAGAAAACCCTGTTCTTTCACCTTTTATCCCAACGACGCTGGATGCCAGGAATGCCCCACCCTCCTGCATGATTCTGTCCTACTTCAGACTCCTACTGATGTCTCAAGACTCAGCCCACACACTTCTTCCCCAGGGAGACCTTCTGGAAACAGTGCCCCTGGGAGCATGCCTCCATCCTCAGAGGTCCTGGCCCTCATCACACCCCCGCATTCACAGCATGGGTCATGAGGACTTCTTCAGAATGAACAAGTCAGGGCAGACTGTAGAACTGAAATCAAAATGCAGTAAACTTGGCTCATTGCTAACTGCAATACTTCTCTCTTTCGTAACTCCTGCTTTGCTTACTTGGCTGTGAAACTGTATGAGACTGTGTAGGCTCGAAGGCAGAGCCTCCTACGTGACCTTTGGCACGTTCGGTTCCCAGTTCCCAGGTCCGCTTATCTCATGCATGTTGTCAATGCCTGACAGGACTGCTGGACCGGAAGGGAGACAGGCACAGGATGCCCAGCTGAGATAGGCAGGAACACACAGTGCCTCCTCTCTTGCCACACTATGCAAGCCACTGTAAAGTGCCCCTGTAAAAACTCTGTAAATGTGCTGTCTGGGACCACACTCTGGTAAACACGGTCAGTCTTGGTCAGTCGGTTGCCTAATCCTCTCATTGTAATTAGAGCTTTGTTGTAACTGTCGCTAGTGTAACATTGTGTTTTAGCGGTCAAAATGGATGCAACACAACACTGCATGGGACACCCAGATTTCACTCTGGAGTGCAGGTATGGGTACTGCTCCTCCGCTTCTAACCCACCCTCCCTGCAATTTTATCAGGGTAGGCAGTAGATGACGGCACCCACCCACGTGGGGAGCCATGGGTGGCGTTCCTGCCTCATTGGCTTCAGCCTGGCCCAGCCCACCTGGGCAGGTATTGAAGGAAAAATCATCTGATGAAAGACCTCTCGGTGTTTTAAATAAATCAAATCAAAACAAACAAACAAACAAAAATAAACAAGTGAGTCTAAGTTGTGGATTCATTTGTCGATGTCAGTAAACTCTGTTTTTGTTTTTTTTTTTTTTCATTTCAAGCCCCCAAATAGGGTTTAATCTAGAGCAAAGATCAGGTGATGTCGCTGAAAGACAGGGGCATTGATCTGCTTACCACCCCTTCTCACAGGTCAGCCAGCTGTGTCCCTCCCTCACAGCCTCCGGAGTCCGTCTTCCTTCACGTTCAGAAATGCCCCATCTACAGTGGCAGCAGCTGTCCCCCCAGCTGCCCACAGCCTGCTGACACCTGTCATTCTCCTAAATGACCTAGTTTTCTGTTGGAGAATGTCCACCCCTGAGGGGAGCTGGGCTACGGGGATGCCGCCTTGAGGAGCCCCTGGCAGCACCACGCTCAGCTGGGTGCAGGACGCTGGAGGAGGGCGTGGACCAGAAGGAGTCGAGGCGCCTACCAGTAATAGGTGACTGCACAGGCCGCGCACACGCGCTCCGCCGGGGCTTCGCACACCTCACAGCAGAGCCGGCGCCCCTTGGGCACCGCCAGCGGGTAGATGGAGTTCATGCCGCCGAGAGCCGCGTCCGTCTCCAGGACGGTTGCCCGGTGAGGCCACGATGACCCTGGCGTCACGTGACGAGGCTCTCCTAGATTTCAAGGGCAAAGAGGAGGGGTGTGGCTCTGCCGACCTCTCAAGTCTATCTCTGAAGTTGTTTTTAAAAATGCAAAACAAAAGAAAAAAACCTAAAAGGACATAACCTCCTCACAACTTTCAAAGGTAGCTAGAAAAACTTCTCCAAGAAAATCCCAATTCGGAAAGGGCTGTACGGTGGCCGCTACAGATTAAACATGGTCGGCTCTTTATCCAGGCTAGGAAACTAACAGAAGGAAACGTGGCAGGAGGAGTACGTCTCAGCGCAGGGTCCGGTTCTCGGGGCTCCGGGACGCAGCCTCCACACACTCCCAGACAGGCGAAACTCAGACCAGACGCCCAACCGGGCAGCCACACGCCCACTCATGTTGCGCCTGCGCGTGGGCTCGGCGAGGGGCGTGGTGCCAGCGGCCCGGGGCGTGCGCAGGCGCAGAGGCCCTTCGAGACTGATGGCGGAAAGGGACTTGGCCGCCGAGTTCCCCCGGCCTGCCGGTGCTGCGCGCTGGGCCGAGGTTATGGCCCGCTTCGCGGCCAGGCTGGGCGCCCAGGGCCGGCGGGTGGTGTTGGTCACGTCAGGCGGCACCAAGGTCCCGTTGGAAGCACGACCAGTACGCTTTTTGGATAACTTCAGCAGCGGGAGGCGCGGTGCCACCTCGGCCGAGGCCTTCCTGGCTGCGGGCTATGGGGTCCTGTTCCTGTACCGCGCCCGCTCCGCCTTCCCCTTTGCCCACCGCTTCCCGCCCCAGACCTGGCTGTCGGCCCTGCGGCCCTCGGGCCCGGCGCATTCGGGCTTGCTGAGTCTGGAAGCCGAGGAGAAGGCGCTGCCGGGCTTCGCCGCGGCTCTGCAGAGCTACCAGGAGGCAGAGGCTGCCGGCACCTTTCTGGCGGTGGAGTTCACCACTTTGGCGGACTATTTGCATCTGCTGCAGGCGGCAGCCCAGGCGCTCAACCCGCTAGGTGCGTGCTCTCTGAGTTCGTCGGTTGCAGGGAATCAGAACCTCCACCCTTACCTCCCAGGGGGTCCAAAAGGAGCGTATCCCATAACCCTCCCCGAGATGTCATCGCTTCTGCTTCCTTTTGCAGGCTCCTCTGCGATGTTTTACCTGGCTGCGGCCGTGTCCGATTTCTATGTTCCCGTCAATGAAATGCCTGAGCACAAGATCCAGTCATCGGGGGGCCCACTGCAGGTGATGGGCGCTTCTCTTCCCGAGCTCTGACCCTCCCCCCATAACCAATCTGGGGTTAATTTCCTCTTGATCTCGAGATGGTCTTTCCGCGTTCTTTAGGCTCTAGGCAGTGGGGCTACAGAGAGGAGCAGAGACGCCCCCGAGGCCTCACAGTGTAGTGAGAGAGCTGGAGGCAGACGTGATGAGCACAGCGCAGATGTGTACTGGGTGCAGTCAGGCCATTGGGTGCCCCAGGACGGCATTCTTGAACTGGGTTTAAGGGAAGTGTGGAGGGTTTATCACAAAGTGGGGAGGGTCATTCCAAGTGGGTTTACATCGTTGGAGCTTGTGCTGAGAACCGAAAGGTGACCAGCAGGTGGAAGAGATTGCTGGCTTCACCATGGGCTTGGCCTTGAACCGTGGAGCTCTGGAGCCCCTAAGGAGGGGAATAAGAGAGTCTCTGAGAACATTCTGGCATTGGTATGAGCGGTGAGTTAGCAAGAGAGTAGGAGAGTTATAGTTGCAGGTTTGTATAGTTTAAGGGGAAGGTAGTGGTACACCTGAGGTATTGAGGCAGTCTGGTGTCTTGGAACTCAAGGGTATTTTTCATCCATTCCTTTGGGTGATAGCAATAGAATTTAAATAGAAGCAGCACTTGCCAGCTTTGTAATATTATGGTTCACGTGGTCATTTCTTCAGCATTTACTGGACATCTCTTATAGGCCAGTCACTGTTTATACTCACTAGGAAGGCCATAAGACAAATATATCACTACTTGTGATAAAGAGAAAAAGAAAGCTATAGAATCCTGATCACTTGCTGACAACCTTTTCTTGGGGAAAATTCTAAGGATCCGTGATTTTAAGCTCTGTAAACTTTACCATCTTTTTTTTATTTCAGCTGTTATTTTCTTAGTCCTGTCTTGAAAGTAGAAATGGGATTGAAGTCTTGAAAAGTAGAAAGATGGGATTGGGAAGCAGGTGGTAGGAGTTGAAATCTAGGGACAATAAAGAAAATCAGTTGCTTCCTTGCTGCTGAATCTTGAATGCTACCAGTACAAGCGATGTTTTATGCTGAGAGGTTAAATAACCCAACTTCATTGGTTTTCTGCCAGAGTAGCATTTGCACAAGCTGATTATTTGTGTTTCTTTGAAGGTTTTGTTTAAAAACTGGAGGGGAATGTTTGATCATAGCTTGTTGTTCTTTAGAGTTCTGTGAATAGTGATGAGTGGCAGAATAGGACTTGCCAAAAGGCTTTCAAACTAAATATTTAATGTGCTTTGAAAAGTTTGATAGTTGGAAACTTCACTTAAATTTATATCAGTAAAAATCAAAGTCCTGGAATCCTTGGTTTCCTGGTAGGTAGTGACCAGTTTGCTTATTAAGCTTTTCTTTTTTTGATACAGATAACAATGAAGATGGTGCCAAAAATGCTTTCTCCTTTGGTTAAAGATTGGGCTCCCAAAGCATTTATTATTTCCTTTAAGTTGGAGACTGACCCCTCCATCGTAATTAATCGTGCTCGGAACGCTTTGGAAGTTTACCGGCATCAAGTGGTGGTGGCTAATATCCTTGAGTCACTACAGTCCTTTGTGGTTATTGTAACCAAAGACTCAGAAACCAAATTGTTGCTATCAGAGGAAGAAGTAGAAAAAGGCATAGCGATAGAACAGAAGATAGTGGATAACCTTCAGGCTCGACACACAGCTTTTATAAGTGAGAAAAACTGAAGGAAAAAGCCCTTAGAGGATGAAAAGGTGTTCAGTGGACCAGGGCTCTCACAGAGGGTGAGAACCAGAATAAATGAGGACAGGGAAAACAAAAGAAAGGGGAAAAGTGGCAGTGTGCAGGCCAGTAGGACTTGCTGTTTGTCTTTAGTGATGGAACTACCTGCCACGCTCAGCTGAGTTTCTTCTTGACTTTGAAATTGAACACTAGAGCTATATCTCACCTTTAAAAAAAGAGCATACAGGAATTCAGTACTCCTCAGAATGTACATGGAGGCCTGAATGTCAGCTTTTCCATACCAGAAAAAGGGGATTATGGGTGCATGAATGGTCATGCCTTGAAGATCAAGTAATTGTTGAGTGCCTACTATTGCCAGGCCCTGTGTTGAGCTTTGGTGATTAAAAAGATGAGCAAACATGTCTTGTTTGAGAAATGGATGTATAAAAAATTATGTGCAATAAAGTCTGTGCCTGAAAGCCTCCTGAATGGAAGGGATATTGTTTTTGGAAGTCAGAGGTGGAACGCGGGAAGAAGCAGACCTCCCCGAAGTTGGGTCCTGCACAATGGTGAGTTTTCCTCCAGTTATGGCTCACTTCTTGTCCTGTATTCATTCCATATTTGATGAACAGTTTACCATATATATATTCTTTAAAGCTTTATTTTTTTTTTTTTATTGGAAAGGCAAATATATAGAGAGGAGGAGAGATAAAGATCTTCCATCCACTGATTCACTCAAATGGCCACAGCAGCTGGAGCTGAGCCTGTCCAAAGCCAGGAGCCAGGAGCTTCCGCATCTCCCATGTGGGTGCAGGGTCCCAAGGCCTCAGGCTGTCCTCGCCTGCTTTTTCAGGCCACAGACAGGGAGCTGGATGGGAAGTGAGACAGCCGGGATACGACTTGATGTCTATATGGGATCCCAGCAGATGCAAAGCAAGGATTTTAGACACGAAGGTATAGTGCTGGGCCCACCTTTCAAATATTTTGGGAACTACTCTTGAAGTCAGTTTAGCATGATCTTCCAGCTGGGACCATGCTGAGGGTCAACCAGCATTGTAAAGAATTATCTGTGTAGAATCAGTTTAGCTATCCTTGCCACCTATTAGTTTTATAAAATAATAATAAAAATAAACAAACAGGTAGGTAATGTATTCAGTTTCCTCATCTGTAACATGGCAATTATGGGGGTGAGCTTTTGAGGCAGTGGTTGCCACTTCAGACATCTGCATCTTTTTTTTTTTTTAATATTCAAAGGCTGAAATTCATTTATTTATTTTTTAAAGATCTATTTATTTTTCTTACAAAGTCAGATATACAGAGAGGAGGAAAGATAGAGAGGAAGAACTTCCGTCCGATGATTCACTCCCCAAGTGAGCGCAATGACCGGTGCTACGCCGATCCGGAGCCAGAAGCCAGGAACTTCTCCTGGGTCTCCCACACGGGTGTAGGGCCCCAAAGCATTGGGCCGTCCTTGACTGCTTTCCCAGGCCACAAGCAGGGAGCTGGATGGGAAGTAGAGCTGCCGGGATTAGAACCGGCACCCATATGGGATCCCTGCACATTCAAGGCAAGGACTTTACCTGATAGGCCACTCCACCAGGCCCAGACATCTGCATCTTAAATCAGAATGAGTCTTAAGTCTTGGCTGCATTTCTGATCTAGGTTCCTGCATCCTGGGGACAGTAGTGATGGCTTGAGCACTTGGGTTCCTGCCGCACACATCGGGCACCAGTCCTGATTATTTCAGGCACAGGTATTGGGGGAATGAAATTGGCAGGTAAAAGATCTCTCTGTTTTCCTGAGATGAAGTCTAGCCTGATAGGGCCTAAGTGGGCTTAGAGGGGGCTGGAGAATTTAGCGGCCAAGAAAAAACACTTAGGAGAGCTGTGGTGACAGAGGGAGAAGCCGAAATACCAAAGTAAGAGGTAATAAGATCCAGCCGGGCAGGCCCGGCACAACAGTGTAGTGGTTAAGGTTCTTGCCTTGCACGCCTGGGATCCCATATGGGCACCGGTTCTAATCCCAGCAGCTCCACTTCCCTTGCAGCTCCCTGCTTGTGGCCTGGGAAAGCAGTTGTGGACGGCCCAAAGCCTTGGGACCCTGCACCCATTTGGGAGACCTGGAGGAAGTTCCTGGCTCCTGGCTTTGGATGGCCACAGCATTGGCCGTTGTGCTCACTTGGAGAGTGAATCATCAGACTGAAGATCTTCCTCTCTGTCTCTCCTCCTCTCTGGATATCTGACTTTGCAATAAAAACAAACTAAATCTTAAAAATAATAATAATAAATAATCCAGCCAGGGAACACAGGTAGACCCAGCAAAGGTTTGGAAAGTGTCCTCTTGGGGAACTAGACTAAGACCAAAAAGTGTAAGTGGTGTTTGGAATACCAGTAAAATGTAAGTTTTGATAACTAGAATCGTGCAAATTTAACATCTTGGCAAACTAAGCCTAAGTCAAAATCCGTGTTGCTCAGAATTATTTTATTTTGCATTATTTACACAGGACCCAAAAAATGTAGCTAAACTGAAGTGTCAGTGAACAGAATTTGCAAAGATATTCAGCCTTTGGTGTAATTGGCTCATGTCAAAGTTCTTCGGTTTTAGAATAATGAGTCCAGAAGTGTCGTGTAACCCTAGTGGCACGAACAGATCCAGGCCTAAAATTCTGAAGTCCTGATCTAACATGCCTGCTCCTTTAAGAATCAATAACAGAATAATAAAGATAAGGTTCACAGGTAGGCCAGTGCTTAGATGAGGCCTTTATAACCTACTGAGGCTCTTTGAAAAGTTAGTAAAAATAAAATTAGAAACTTATTTTGCTGCATTTTTTATTTTTTTAAAGATTTATTTATTTATTAGAAAGTCAGATATACAGAGAGGAGGAGAGACAGTGGATATACAGGAGAAGGAAAGATCCTCCATCTGATGATTCACTCCCCAAGTGACCGCAACGGCCGTGGTGCTATGCCCATCCAAAGCCAGGAGCCAGGAACCTCCTCCAGGTCTCCCACGTGGGTGCAGGGTCCCAAAGCTTTGGGCCATCCTTGACTGCTTTCCCAGGCCACAGGCAGGGAGCTGGATGGGAAGTGGAGCTGCCAGAATTAGAACCGGCGCCCATATGGGATCCTGGCGCCGGTTCAAGGCGAGGACTTTAGCCGCTAGGCCATGCTGTCGGGCCCATTTGCTGCAATTTTTAATGCACGCCTTTTTTCATTTCAAAAAATCATTTTCCATGGATTTGGGGGGAAAAAAAGAACAACAAAATTCTGCACCAAAATGAACTTTTCATTCCCTTTGCACAAACTTTTTGAAGTCCCTTTGTGTTGGAGAACTGGAACACCCTGTGACAAAGAGTCCCACTCAGCCACCGACGCGCTTCATAACGTTGCTATGGCTACTGCTCTCCAAAGGCAACGGAAAGAGCCTTCACCTCAGCTCCTCCCCCACGGCCTGAAGGCCAATGGCGTGCATCGGAGCCACGGTCTCCACAGGAAGAACAGTCCTCGGGGCCAATGGCAGGCCTCTTATCTGTGGCTCCAGCCGGAAGGACGCCTTAGCGTCTCCGCCCTGAGCACGGTTGCTATGACGCTCGGGTTCCCTGGCTGCTGAGGTGCAGAGAGACCGTGAGTGTTGCCACGGCTCTCCCGCTGAGAAATTCCCGGTTTGCTTCCTGACGTTCCCGCCTCAATCCCGAGGAGAAAAGCCCTGATCCGCGCCTGTTTCTCCTTCCTGGACCTGTCCGCTTCTGTCCCCAACATGGCCCGAAGCCGCCAGAGGACAGCCCCTCCTGGTCCGGCCCTGCGTGCCCTGGGCTGACTCTGAAGGAGAAGAACCTTGCCGGTGCTGGCTTTTAGGGTTCAGCCACAGCTTTAACCAGAGAGGTGGGTGAGGAGATTCGCGCCTAGAGCCAGGCCGCTGCAGCGTCCACGGGGCATAGCTGTCCCCTCCGTGTAGGTGTGTGAACTCGCCCTTTTCTGTGGTATTTCAGCCGTCGTTCCCACAGAAACTGAAATCCCGACAAGGCCTCGGGGGTTTGGGCCGTGGTCATCGAGTCAGGCACCTTCTGCCTTTCGAGCTACAACCTCATCCATTCCACTCATCATGCGAGCTCTGGTTTTCTCATCTTCCTCCTTCATCTTTCATGCTTCCCTGTTCACGCTGCACGTCATTAAATGTCCACTCGTGTCCACCACCTGTGTGTCCGTAGTCCACCTCATCCTCTCCCCTCAGCGATGCTCTGTGTAGCCAACAGGAACCTTCTCTATGTCCCTGCACTGCAGCAAGGATTTGGTTTTGGCCAAACCAGGGACTAGATGCGACAACCAGGGACAAATGCAAAGTACCACAAAGCTGATATATTTTGAAAAAATGGAGGAAAGAAATTAAAACTGTAGTTGGAGGCCCATTTCCAGCTTCGAAAAGGAGGTTGCTGCTTGTGAAGTGATCACTGCCTCAGGAGTGAACCTTAGTGAAGTGCCATATATGTGACAGGGCTGTCCAAAGTGACCATCTAACAGGATTTCAATGTTAAACCTTTGTGAACCCAGCAGCAGATGTGCTGGAATTTTCTCTAGAGGAGACAGTTGAAACAGTTCATGTCCTCTCTTCATGTTACTTTTTCAGTCAGAAAACATTCTTTGTGACCTGAGTCAGGATACAAAAAAACAGTGAATGAAAATAAATATTTTTTGGTAGGAGAATGAGCTTACTAGTGCTAAAAAGACAGAACTGTTATGCCTTACGTACAAAATTAGATGAATTTAGATACAGTACAGTTGTAGTTTAGCTTGGAGAGTTGATTTAATTTGTCTTAATAGCATGACTTCCTTATTAAGCCTCACTCTTTCTTCAGCATTCAGGTTTAAATGTAAGCTTGAGTATCTTGGAAATTTTTGATTGATTGATTGACTTGAAAGGCACAGTGACAGATCTTCTGTCTGTTGGTTCAGTGTAATAGGTGGGACTAGGCCAGATCACAGCCAGGAACAGGAGCTCCATCCCAGTGTGGGATATGAGTGACAAGAACTCAAACGACTTGGGCCGTCCTTCCTGGGTGCCGCCTTCCTGGGTGCATTAGCAAAAACTTGGATCTCAAGTGTGGAGTAGCTGGGACTCAAGCCAGGCTCTCCAGTGTGGAATGCAGATGTCCCAGGCAGCAGTCTAACCCACTGAACCATAACACCAATCCCAGGGTACACATTTTGGCAGGTGTTTTGAGAGGCTGTGATGATTTGGATATTTTGAGTTCTTGGACCAATTGAAGCAGCTATTTACAATCTCATGCTTAAAATCATTTTTTCTGATACTGAGAACTCAGCTTTCTGTTTTCTGAAATGTTCTATAGAATTTTTTATTTTTTACTTTCCACGAGAACTGAATAAATTCTAAGTTGAAAAAAGGTTGGGGGAAGCTGTTAATGCTATATGGCAAGTAGCCTTTTCTTTTTTCTCTTCCAATCCATATTGAATAAAACAAAGCGAGGTTGAATTAAAAGGCTTTTTGTTGGTCTCACGGTAGCAAAGTTCTAAACCTGGGAGGCAAATTGCCCCCTAAAAGACATTTGGTGGTAAATGGAATTATTTTTAGTTGTCACAACTTGGAATGTGCTGCTGGCATCTGATGGGTAAAGGCTAAGTAGGCTGCTAGACAAATACCTGGCTGTGCACAGAACAGCCCCACAACAAAGAACTGTGCAGACCAAAATGCCAGCAGTGCCAGGACTGAGAAATTCTGTCCTAAGAAGTCAGCAGTTCATCCTGTTCTGTCAGTCGTTCCTCACGTGTGTACATGTGTACTGTTACGTGTCTTTTCACTTAGTGCCATGTTTGGAACATTTCCCACATTGCTTCATTGTTTTCAACTAGTTAAAAAGGTATATTCTCCTTTGGAAATTGAAAAGGAAGAAATCATAGGGGCTGGCATCTTGATATATTATAGGCTAAACTTCCACCATACCTTAAGGACACTGGCCCTGGCTGGGGCAACTCCCTGCTTGTGGTCTGGGAAAACGGTAGAGAAAGACCCAAGTCCTTTGGACCCTGCAGTGATGTAGGTGGCCCAGAGGAAGCTCCTGGTTCCCAGTTCCAGATCAGCTCAGCTCTGTGGTAGCTATTTAGGGAGTAAAGCAGCAAATGGAAGGTTCTCTCTCTCTCTTCTTCCTCACTTTCTGTCTTCCTCTTTGTAGTTCTGCCTTTCAAACAAAACAGAAGGAAGTAATAGCAACAACAACAATAAAATAGAGGAAAGGGCCCTGCGCCATGGCTCAGTGGCTAAGTCCCCACTTTGCATGTACCAGGTTCCCATGTGAGTGCTGGTTCATGTCCTGGCTGCTCCACTACCATCCAGCTCCCTGCTAGTGGCCTGGGAAAGCAGTAGAGGATGGTGCAAAGCCTTGGGACCCTGCACCCACATGAGAAACCCAGAGGAGGCTCCTGGCTTCAGATTGGCTCAACTACAGTCCCTATGGCAGCTGCTCGGGGAGTAAATCAGTGGATGGAGGATCTTTCTCTTTGTCTCTCCTCCTTTCTGTAAATCTGCCTTTCTGATAAAAATAAATCTTTAAAAAGAAAATGAAGAGAAGAAATCATGTAGTATGTATTTTAGGTATCTGTGAATTTCAAATTGTAAGAAGGGATAAAGGGATGGGTGAAAATTCACTTGACTAGGTATTTCTCTTTTGATGCTTTACTGTTTACTTTTGTTTGCTACTGTCACTCAAAGATCACTGTATCCAAATCCCATCCTTTGCTCAGAGCCAGAAGATGTGCAGTAGCCTGAGGTACAGTCCTAGTTCCTATGCTGTACTCAGGGGAACCTGCAAGGAGGAAAAGCAACAGCAAAAAATAGAATGCGTACATTTCCCTGTCCTCTGTCCACTTATAATGCTTTGCAATCCACTTTGACAGCTTTGCCTCCGTGTTCTTTGCGTGTACAAGTCTAAAAACACACTAGGAAGTGCGTCTTGAAGGTACTTGGTGATCATTTCTACTTTGAAAAGAATAGTATTTTTTTAAATATTTATTTTTATTTGGAAGACAGAGAAAGTCAGAAAGATCTTCCATCTGCTTGTTTGTTCCTCAGATACTCATGACAGCTGAAGCCGGGCCAGGCTAAAACCAGGAGTCAAGACTTCAGATATTTAGCAGGGATGCAGGTAGGGGTGAGCCATCACCTGCTGCTTCCTGGGGTGTGCATTAGCAGGAAGTGGAAGTCAGAGAGCTGAGACTCAAATCCAGGCATTCTGATAGAGAATGTGGTTGTCTTATCTGCTGCACCAAGTACCTGCCTCACAATAGTATGCTTATGTATCCTGTTGTATGGGCGATTTTTGGTACAGTTTAGATATCAGCTTGAAAGAACAGATTTAAATTATCCCAAGATCTGCTTTTGTGGTATTGTGGGACTGGGATTGTGGTATTGCAGGTTAAGCTGTCACATGCAGGGTCAGTATCATAAGGTTGCCTATTCAGGTCCTGGCTGCTGCACCTCCCATCCAGCTCTCTACTAATGTTTAGTGGGAAAGTAGCAGAGGATGACCCAAGTGCTCAAGCCCATGTACCCACATAGGAGAACTGGAAGAAGCTCCTGGCTGCAGCCTGGCCCAGCCCTGGCCATTTCTGTCATTTGGGGAATGAACCAGTAGTTAATGGATGGAAGACCTCCTTGTCTCTCTCCCTCTCTCTCTGAAATTCTACCTTTAGAATAAATAGAACAAACCATGTTTTTAGTTAGTTAGTTTTTTTGTTGTTTTTTTTTTTTTTGTAAAGAGATGTTTTACTAGAATTTTCGAGCTAGCCAATCATCAGGTCTCACTAAATCCACTAGGACGAAAAATGTTCTGAAATCATAGCATTCCACACAGAGGGACCTGAGTGTCCAAAGCCCTGCAATATGTGTTTTGATGGAGAGCAATGAGTATTGTGGCAAAAAGAGTTAATGTAAAGGGGCCTGGCGCGGTGGCCTAGCAGCTAAAATTCTCACCTTGAATGTGCCAGGATCCCATATGGGCACTGGTTCTAATCCCAGCTGCCCCACTTCCTATTCAGCTCCCTGCTTGTGGCCTGGGAAAGTAGTCAAGGACGGCCCAAATCCTTGGGACCCTGCACGCACTTGGGAGATCTGGAAGAAGTTCCTGGCTCCTGGTTTCAGATTAGCTCAGCACTGGCTAGAGTGGTGACTTGGGGAGTGAATCGTCAGAAGATCTTCCTCTCTGTCTCTCTTCCTTCTGTATACCTGACTTTGCAATATAAAATAAAGAAATCTTTAAAAAAAAAAAAAGAGTTAATGTAAAGCAGACAGATGATAAAGTTACAGAGGTAGGAGCCAGGTTGCAGAACATCTATGCTGCCAAGCTAAGGATTTAAACTTGCCTGAGTGATCTACATTCAGAGACCTGTCTGGGAGCTTTGTGGAACACAGACTGGATGGGGCCAGTCTGGCAGGAGGAACATCAGTTAACAATGCTATTACAGTAAACTGAGCAGGTAGTGAGGAGAGCCTAGGCTCAGGCAGCAACCACAGCCCTGGAGAGGAAGAGAATTGGAAAATGATAAAAGAAGTAGAACCTATAAATTGTTGATTGGTTGTGCATGAGAGTCATCTGGGAAGGCAGAGGATAGTGGCCCGAGTACTTGGGCCTTGCCACCGACATTGGAGTCGTGGATGGAGCTCCTGACTTCAGCCTGGCCCAAGCGTGGCTGTTACAGACATCTGGGGAGTGAACCAGTGGATGAAGATTGATAATTCTTTTTTTTTAGATTTTTTTAAATTGGAAAGTCAGATATACAGAGAGGAAGAGAGACAGAGAGGAAGATCTTCCTTCCGCTGGTTCACACCCCAGGTGGCCACAGTGGTTGGAGTGATCCAATTTGAAGCCAGGAGCCAGGAGCCTCTTCCATGTCTCCCACGTGGGTGCAGAGTCCCAAGGCTTTGGGTAGTCCTCGACTACTTTCCCAGGTCACAAGCAAGGAGCTGGATGGGAAGTGGGGCTGCTGGGGCACAAACCGGTGCCCAAATAGGATCCTGGCATGTACAAGGCAAGGACTTTAGCCACTAGGCTACTGTGCTAGGCCCAGAAGATCAGTAATTCTCTTACTCTCCCTCCCTCTCTCTGTTACTTTGCCTATCAAATAAATTAATTCAATCTTATGTAAAATAAAATAGGTAAAGAATAGTCAAGTGATCAAACTTCCGGGAATGGAATGTGTAAGGAAAGTAGAATAAAATAATTGGGGACATTGGTTGTTGAATAAGGGTTGTTGAAATGATCAACAGTTCAGTCCAAGCCTGAAGAGAGAACAGATAAAACTAAAAAGTGCCTTGTCATTTGAGAGGATCTGATGATCCAGAGACTGAAGGTCTCAGTGTCAGAGTACAGTGAATGAGTACAGTGTAGGGGAGCAGCCATTATGATGACTACACATGTGCACACACACATACACACAGAGAAATAGAAAATAAAAAGTTTAGCAAGGATGGGTAGAAATTTTGACCCTTCTGCTTTGCTGGTGGAAGCACAAAATAATACAGCTATCATGGAAGATGGTAGGGCAATTCCTCAAGAAGTTAAGCAGGTATTTATCTAGAAATTCCACTCGTGTCTACCCTCAAAGAGTTGAAGGTAGATGGTTGTGCATCATTTTCCTTTGCAAAATCATTCACAACAGCCAAAAGGTGCAAACAGCTCAATATTCATTAACACATGAGTGGATCCACAAAATGTAGGCATATAATGAATACTATTCAGCCTTTTAAAAAGGAAATTCTGATACATGCTGACAGATAAACCTTGAAGGCAGTGTGCTGAGTGAAATAAACCAATACTGCATGATCCCACATTATGAGTTTCTTCAACTAGGCAGATTTATAGAGATAGGACAGAGGTTACCAGGGACTGAGGTGAGGGGAAGTGAGAAGCTGTGGTTTAGTGGGTGCAGAAATCATGTTATAGGGTAATAAAACGGTTCTGAAAAATGAATCGTGGTGATTGGACAATGCTGTAGATGTACTTAACAACACTGAATTATATGTTTATGAATGATTAAAATGAAATTTTACATTACATACATTTTATCAATTTTAAAACAAAAGGAGGTGGGGTCAGCATGGAACATTGGTAATTTGGAACTGCAAGATTGAGCAGTAGTTAGGACTGTGCTGAGAGCTCAGGAGCAGTCCTGGGAACGAGTGGCTAGATAGAATGAGTGTTGAAGAGCACTGGCACGGGAGTGTGCTCAGGTGCAACAGCTTGGGTGTGTTATGTGCTTGGACATTAAACTGTAACCTACACTGTCTTCCTGACCAGCAAGGCCCTTCTTTCTGCACCCCAACTGAACCTCAGCTATCCAAGAATTTCTTGGAACCAGGCATCCGAAAGTATCCTCAATATCTCCCACTTCTTTCCTTCCTTCCAAAGCAACACTCACACTCATCCCCCACAACGTGGAGCTCTGAGGTTCTGTAAGAGCAGGAAGCACAGAGACCTTACTGTCTGATTATTCACAAAAATAACAGCCTCATCAACAGTTTAGCTGTGACTGCTTTAAACACTGATGTTTTTGCTTTCAGTCTTTTCTTTGTGTGTCTGGTTTTCCCACCACTGTAATAATACTTTTGCATTCTGCTTTTTCTCTTATCACTGCAGCAGGGACAGTTTCCCACATTACCAAATCGTCTTCACACGATGGTGTGTATTTGTAATGTCTTGGGCCCTATGTACCCAGGATTAAACCATGAACAACTGATGCTCAGAGACCTTAACAGGAAGGAGAAGGGTGTGAGTAAGGACCAGAAAGTGGAGGTGGGAGCCACAAGATTTTTAGTTATAGGTTTTGGAAGGACACACGTGATGCTGCAAAGATTCAGACTGGGGACTTTTTTCTTTCAGTATGAATATCAGATGATAATTAAAGTTCAATCATCCATGAAAACCATTGATATGAAAAATATTGAGGCTGGAAATTTAGCAAATCAAAGGAGAAAAATTATTTTCCAAATATTTTTGTTTGCTTGTTTAAACATTTTCATTGGAGAGGCAGACCCACAGAGAGAGGGAGAGACAGAGATCTTCCATCCACTGGTTTACTCTGCCAATGGCTGCAACAGCTACAGCTGAGCTGATCAGAAGCCAGGAATTCTTCTAGGCTTCCCATTTGGGTACAGGGTTCCAAGGACTTTGGCCATCCTCCACTGCTTTCCTAGGCTACAAGCAAAGAGCTGGATGGGAAGTGGAGCAGCCAGGACACAGACTAGTGTCCATATGACATGCCAGTGCTTGAAGGTAGAAAATTAGCCAGTTTTGAGCTGTTGTGCCAGCCACTATTTTGCTTTTGAAAAAATGAAATTTTAATTATGTGAGCTCTCTGTAGTACAATAATAATTATGTACGTCACTATGTCTTGGATTACCTTGGTTAAAAGTTGTGCTTGGGCCCGACAGCTTGGCCTAGCGGCTAAAATCCTCACCTTGAATGCACTGGGATCCCATATGGGTGCTGGTTCTAATCCTGGCAGCTCCACTCTCCATCCAGCTCCCTGCTTGTGGCCTGGGAAGGCAGTTGAGGACAGCCCAATGCCTTGGGACCCTGCACCTGTGTGGGAGACCCAGAAGAGGTTTCTGGTTCCCAGCTTTGGATTGGTGCAGTACTGGCCATTGAGCTCACTTTGGGAGTGAATCATCGGACAGAAGATCTTCCTCTCTGTCTCTCCTCCTCTCTGTATATCTGACTTTCCAATAAAAATAAATAAATATTTTTTAAAAAGTGCTTAATGATAATACCAATTCCTATTCATAGTGTTATTTTTTAAAAGATTTATTTATTTATATTGGAAAGACAGATTAGAGAGAGAGATCTTACATTTGCTGGTTCACTCCCCAAGTGGCCACAACATCTGGAGATGAGCTGGTCCAAAGCTGGGAACTGGGAGCTTCCTCTGGGCCTCCCCAGCAGGTACAAGATCCCAACGCTTTGGGCCATCCTCTTCTTTCCCGAACCACAAACAGGGAGCTGAATGGGAAGTGAAACAGCCAGGACACAAACAGGTACCATATGGGATCCCAGTGGTTGAAGAGGAGGATTAGCCAATCAAGCTATTGTGCTGGGCCCCATAATTAGTGATTTAATAACAAAAATAAAACTTCCCAACAATCAGCATATTTTTCCCAAAGAATTATCTATTTTTTTTCTTCCTCACCCTTTTTAAAAATATTTATTTTTTGGGAAGGCAGATTTACAGAACGAAGAAGATATAGAGAAAAAATATTTCCGTCTGCTGGTTTAATACCCAAGTAGCTGCAATGGCCAGAGCTAAGCCAATCCAAAGCCAGGAGCTAGGAGCTTCTTCCAGGTCCCAAGTGGGTGCAGAGTCTCAGGCTTTAGGCCATCCTCTACTGCTTTCCAGGACACAAGCAGGAAACCAGATCAGCCAGAACATGAACTGGCGACCATATGGGATCCTGGCACATGCAAGGCAAGGATATAGTCAGTAGACTATTGCACCAAGCCCTCTCTTCACCATTATTATTTTATTATTATTATTTATTAGTTACTGAGTGATAGGGTTGCAGACCTTTGTGGGCTTCTGTTTAGGGTAGAGAGGGTCGAAATTAGGGGGAAAGGTGTATGAGACAAATGTTTCAGGCTTTTCTGCTGTGTAGAGGAGTGGTGTGGCACGGAGGGAGTGCATTGCTCCTGGCTGTTAAGCTACATCAGTGCTCTGGGACGGAGATGGAGATTTGCTGTTGGCTTGGACATTCTGATGTTGGAGGATGTTTTGAGGATGTTACTTGAGTGGTCTTGATTGTTCTGAAAAGTTGTTCAGTATCAGTTGTTACGAAAAGTTGTCAGCTTTGATAAACCAGCAGTGAGACATTCATTTTAAGATTGTTGGCTGTTCTTTTCCACCTGAGTGTGCCCATGAACCTAGGTGCTTGTTGTAAAGCCTGAACTGGAGTGTTGTTCAACCTGTCCTGTCACCCCCGCTCTTCAATAAATCAGCTGATATGGCAGTTCCACAGAGGTGAACCTAAAACTCCCCCACAGAATCTGCTCCCAGACCTGGTTCTCTAGCGCTAGTTAGTGTCATGGCCCAGTCTAATGTTGCCTGTTCCCTGTTCCAACACTCACTGGTGGGTACTGTGATTTGGCCGTACCAGGTAATCCCTCAGCCCTAACTTTAGTGCGTACCAGTAGGTGATAGTCGGTGGTGATCTATGGTATTAGCTCAGTTCAGGTCTCCCACCTAGGCAGGTGCATTAATCTGACTCAGAAAAGTCCTTTAGCTTTCTTCCTCCAAATGGCTTATCCTCAGTCCCCTTGCTGCCCTGCAAGTACAGTGGCCTTGTTTGCACACATGCCCCAGAAATCATTTTTTACCTGCAATGTTCTCCCCCCACACACATCCCAGACCCCTTTCCTGATCAATCCACAGCTCCTGTGCCCACAAGCACATGGGTCTCCCAGTCCAGTCTTTTGGTGGGGCACTGTGCTGGCCTGCCGCGCTGCATGCCCACCTGGAATCTCAGAGCCAGTCCTCCACACATGCCAGCCTGGGACACTACCTCTCTGCCCAGCCAGGATTCAAGTATGTTGACGAGTACCCAAGGCCAGACCACCAACACACCATGCCAGCATGGGGTCCTAGCACGCCTCCCCCTACCCAACCTACCTCTGCCTTGGACCCAAACACCAGGCCTGCTCTGCTCCACTGGCTCCCAGACTCCCAAGGCTACCTAGGTGCTGCCAGGGCAGAAGCAAGGGACCTAGAGTAAATTCTCTTAACTTCCAAATCTTTACTTTGTCAAGACTTTAACTCTCTGTGTAGCAGATTTACTGCCTCCTGGGTGTGTGTGTGTGTGTGTGTGTGTGTGTGTGTGTACATGCTTATAATGCTTTTCTCTTCTCTTTAACAAGGAAAAGGTTCAATTAGAAGACACACTTCACCATCTTGAGAAAGAAGGAGTGGATTTCCGTGCTCCAACAGGATTCTCTCTGATACTTAGACCAGCACAGTGAAGCCAGGCTGAGGACTGCTTCCCAAAATGTAGCCACGTTCATAGTGAAGCACATGGAAGAAATCAAAGAAGTAAGAATGAACAGCACAGAGTTTTAAAGGTACCTGTGGTTTGGTTCCCTGTCTTTGTTTAAGCAGACACATTATAAGTCAACGTTTGAGGGTCTAGAACAATGTTTCAATGGCTAAATCCTTGCCTTGCCCACACTAGCATTCCATGTAAGCGCCAGTTGCTGTCCCAGCTGCTCCACTTCCCATCCAGCTCCCTGCTTGTGGCCTGGGAGGGCTGTTGAGGATGACCCAAAGCCTTGGGATCCTGCACAGATGTGAGAGACTGGGAGGAGGCTCCTGTCTTCTGGCTTCGGATCAGCTTAGCCCCAACCATTGTGTCCACTTGGGGAGTGAACCAGCAGATGGAAGATCTTTTTCTCTGTATCTGCTTCTCTCTGTGAGTCTGCCTTTCCAATAAGGATAAATAATTTTTTTTTTTTTAAGTTAACACTCGAAAAAAATCACTGAGTGGTTGTAAAACACTTGGGCCCACATGTGCTTGTCCCCGGGCCTGTCCTGGTTTACAGGAGAGTACCTGTGCAAGTGCAGGATGTTGCCCACAGGCGACGGGCAATTTGGACATCAAAGCAGGGCTGCTCAGGGTGACATCCTTGTGTTGATAATGTTAGGATCTCAGCAGCCGGTCCACTAGGTCGCTCTTTTCTGTGAAGGCTCGGAAGTCTGATTAGTCAGCATACTGTGAGTGGATTCGCTTCCCCAAGCTGAGGTTCTGGTAAGCAAATTCAAAGAGACATTTGAAAAAAAAAACCCACATGCTTATTAACTGTTAAGTAATGTAATAGCCAAAGGAATCAGACACATGTTTCTGGTCACAGATACATTCTCATGCAATCACATTATATGGGGAGCCTTATGTTAATCACATATTTTTTAGTGAACAGACAGCACTGGCTAAGAGAGCCAAATTTCTGTGTGGGACTGTCTTCACGTGCCCCCATTTCTGGACCTCTTATATCTACCTACCAGCTTAGGTGGATAGACAATGTCATCTTCCACTGCTTACCAACTTTCTCAGATATTCTTTCTTTAAACAAGTTAGTACATTGTCTCACATTGCCTGGGAGTCTGGTGGCTTCATTTCTGTATCTCAGCTCAGATAAGTAACATTGAATTTTTAAAAAAGATTTATTTAGTTTTATTGGAAAGTCAGATATACAGAGAGAAGGAGAGACAGAAAGGAAGATCTTCCATCCATTGGTTCACTCCCCAAGTGGCTGCAACAGCCGAAGCTGAGACTATCCAAAGCCAGGAGCCTCTTCCGGTATCCCACGCAGGTGCAGCATCCCAAGGCTCTGGGCCATCCTCGACTGCTTTTCCCAGGCCACAAGCAGGGAGCTGGATAGGAAGCAGGGCTGCTGGGATTAGAACCAGTGCCCATATGAGATCCCAGAGCATAAGAGAACTTTAGCCACTAGGCTATTGTGTTGGGCCCAGCATGTTGATTTTTATTTTGGTTCTTAAAGGGCACTCTGAGTTGCAAATTCTTAAAGGGAAATGGGAACAGAAAGCAGCTTAGCTTAATAGGACATGAACTTTAATGATAGGCAGCTGTAGGTGACAGCTGCTTTTAATCTGGTGTTTGTAGCCTAGAACAAATTCCTTGACTTTTCGAGCTGAAGATCCTTGTCTGTGAAGTGGAGACGATGCTAGCTCCTTTAAGAGGATTTGTGAGTTTTATTCAGTTTAAATGTACCCTATCCTGGCTCTTGTGCATGCTGGTATTCTATGAATTGGCCTACCCCTACCCAGTCGGCTGCCCTAGAGCCAACCCACACATTTGTTGACACATGAAGCTGCCTTGCCTGCGCATGTGGGATCCCAGCATGAACAAGACAGGAACTTTAGCTACTAAGCTACTGCATCAGGCACAATTATTGGTTTCTTGTTGCCTTGGTCTTTTCCTCTTAAATAGGAATAAACAATGGTTCCTACCTAATTGGATTATCATAAGTAGTAAATGAGACAGTTATCTTAATTGCTTGGTACAGTAGCTGTCAATATAATAAGTGCTTGATAAAACAGATATTATGTGGCCCAGAATGGTGGCCTAACCTCTACTGCTTTCCCAGGCCACAAGCAGGGAGCTGAATGGTTGGTGGAGCAGCCAGGAGATGAACTGGTGCTCATTTGAGATGCTAGCACCTGCAGGAAGAAGATGAACCAATTAAACCATCACTCGGCCACTCAATATAGCTTCTTAACTTCGTTTTTATTTACTTAAAAAATGCTTTCAGCATCTTATGACAACAGCAGTTTGACTGTGTTTCCTTTAACAGTGTTGGTCCTTTGATTTCTTCCTAACAGGAACCAAAATAAAGGAAGATGAGGAAAGGCCTTATCCACAAGCCTCGCCCAGGATCTCTCTGAGTAGCCCAGGAGCATGGTGCATGCCTGGCAGTGGAGAGACAGACACTCCTGGTGAAATCTGAACTTGTGAACCCCAAGCCGGAATCTCAAAAAATGTGTGATCAGTGGTCTACAGGCAGAATTGTCACAGGTATTCTAAAAATAATTAGGTAATTGATTAAGGTACAAGTCAGTTATGAAATGCATTCCAGGGACAGGCATCTGGCCTGGTAGTTAACGCTCCAGCTGAGCTACCCACATCACACACGCTGCTGCACTGGCAGTCAAACCCCAGCTCTGCACCCATTTATAGTTTCCTACTAATGTGCATCGTGAGAGGTAACAGGTAATGGCTCTAGTGGTCGGATCCCTCTCACATTGCGGGAAACAGATTGGCCTGGCTTTGGATATGGTGGACATTCAGAAAGTAACCAAGGAATGGGAGCTCACAATCCCCCTCACAAATTAAGTGAATTAAAATGGATTCGTTCATTTGATGTTATTCATTAAAATATCAGAAAGTCTGTTTACCCTTGCTTAAGAATATAAGTTCAGGACCCGGCGCGATGGCGCAGTGGTTAAGGTCCTCGCCTTGCACACCCGGGATCCCATATGGGCGCCGGTTCTAATCCCAACAGCCCCACTTCCCATCCAGCTCCCTGCCTGTGGCCCGGGAAAGCAGTCGAGGGTGGCCCAAAGCTTTGGGACCCTGCACCCATGTGGGAGACCCGGGAAGAGCCTCCTGGTTTTGGATCGGCATAGCATCGGGCGTTGCGCTCACTTGGGGAGTGAATCATCGGACGGAAGATCTTCCTCTCTGTCTCTCCTCTCTGTATATCCACCTTTCCAATAAAAAAATAAAATAAATCTTAAAAAAATAAGAAGAATATAAGTTCAACAAGTCATGGGCCCAGCATGGTAGCCTAGCTGCTAAAGTCCTTGCCTTGCACATGCCAGGATCCCATATGGGTGCTAGTTCTAATCCCAGCAACCCTGCTTCCCATCCAGCTCCCTGCTCATGGCTTGGGAAAGCAGTTGAAGATGGCTCAAAGCCTTGGACCCTGAACCCATGTGGGAGACCTGGAAGAGGCTCCTGGCTCCTGACTTCAGATAGGCTCAGCTCCAGCCATTGCGGCCACTTGGGGAGTGAATCAACGGATGGAAGATCTTCCTCTCTGTCTCTCTTGCTCTCTGTATATCTGACTTTCCAATAAAAATAAATCTTTATTAAAAAAATTAAGTTCAACAAGTCAGGGAGAAGTAACATTTAGCCCAGCAGGTAAGATGCTCTGTGTCTCATCCAGTTGCCTGCATCTGCACCCTGGTTCCAGCTCCCAGTGATAATTTCCTGCTAATGCAGATCCCAGAGGGCAGCAGGGCTGGCTCGAGGAGCTGGGTTCCTGCCACCTGTGTGTGAGCCTGGATTGATTTCCTAGCTTCTGTGTTCAGTCTATCGCAGCCTTGGCTGTGCAGGCGTTTGGGGAACGAACTAGCTGATGGGGACTCTCCCTCTTTCTACCTCTCATGTAAATAAACTTTTTTAAAGTTTTCATCACTTAGATAAAAGCCAATCTGACCATATAAATATGTTTTCTTTATAAATGACTGAACTAGGTTCAACAAAATGTTGTTTAAGATTTTTGTGTCTATGTTTGAGTCGGATTACCCCGGATTTAATATAGAGTCTGTTTAGCCCAGTGTTGGTCAACCTTCTTTCCATGAATGCCTCTGTAAGGCAGTTTTTAAAACAACGTTTTCCTAATCATTCTCCGTTAACACTTTAATTGTACAAGCATGCCATATATCTACTTATAGGATATCAGCACATCTGTGCTATCTGCATTAAGACAGCAAGGAGGTATTTTGTGCCTCCAAGAACAAGTATCATCTGCTTTAAAAAATGAATTGAACTATGTTTTCTCTTTTGCTAACATAAATTGGTCTTTAGTTGTTTAGCTATAAATGAAATTTTTATTCGTAAAGAGTGGTTGATGCAGGGTTTCTTGATTTTTGTTAAGGAGAAATTTAAACAAATCCACCAACCTTGGGAAAGAGGACATCAGAAGTGTCAAAACCTGTGTAGCAAACTAAAAAAAAAAAAAAAATCTGAATAAGGTGTTAAAATATACATATTACACATATACATATTACACATATATGATCCTTTATTTGGTAGTAGTAGCTAATTGCAAATTGGCTTTTACTGTGGCAGTATTTTGTTTGAATACATGAAAACACACAGTGTTCTGGTGCAGATGTTTAGCACAGCAGTAGATGTTCTCATCCCTTATGGGTGTGTGCGGCTTGCTTCCTCATGCCAACGCACTGGGAGGCAGTAAGTGGAAGTTCAAGTGTCTGGGTCCCTGCTGCCTACATGGGGGACCCAGGCTGAGCTCTGGGCCTCTGGCTCCTGTAGGACTTCAGGGAATTAAGTAGCAGATCTATCTGTGTATCTCTTTCTGGCTTTTCGAATAAAACGAGAACAAATAGATAAATAGTGTTTTTGTAATGTATGGATTCATGCTGTAAAGATCATTGAAGTGTGTGTGACAAAACTTGGAGGAGAAAAAAAATGCATCACCCATTTAACACAGGGACTAATTTTGATTGAACATCTCAAATTTAAATAGTCACTGTATGTAATATCCCTTAACAAAATCACATTGGATTTATGCCTATTTCAAAAGTATCTTTGGAACACTTCTTTTGGGGGAGTCCATTAAAAGGAATAGCATATAATTTTAAATAATCAATTGTCAGCAGCAAGTTTAATTTTTTTTTAATTTCATTTTTAGTGTTGTTTATATAGTTGAGAAGAATGCAGGTCCATGTAGGTCCCCAATTGGGTGGGGAGGGTTGAGATATGGAGGAAGGTGGGTCTACAATTGTCTCTGTTTTTTTCTCCTGTGTCTGCAGTGGGGGAAGCAGAGAGGGCCACTCTTGCCAAAGCACATCAGCACCCGGGGATGGGAAGATAGTCATTTGATGACATCGTAGAGAAGCTGATGTGGGGAAGAGTGTTCTGAGGGTGTCACGTGAGTGGTTTTATTTGTTCTTAGATGTTGTCAGCCTTGTAGCACCATGGTTGATGAAATCTTTCCAAGGTCTGTTAATTGACAAAGTTTACCTTAGTGCATATACAAACCCAGAAACATACTATAAAACTTGGCCAGGTGAGTGTCTGACCTGTTCTGCTTTCCATCCTCTGATGAGATACTTGGTGTCCTCTGCTGGCCTAGATGAACTGGCTGTCATATCCCCATTGTGTATCTAGTCATGTTGACCAGTGCACAGGCATCAGGACTGAGGAGGCCCAGTCCCTATACATGCACTCCAAAGATGAAACACATATGTTGTGATTTTCCTTGTGGCTTCGGTTTGAATCCCTCAAGAACCTTGCCTGGGATGACCTCAGCCTTGGGAAGACCCCAGTGCAGGGTCAGGTTGGTCTGTCAGCATCACTAGTCAATGCACATATACCAGTGGATGCAGTTGCCTGGTCAGTTCCGACCCAGCCCCAACTTTCGTGTAAATTGATGGGTGCTGCAACGTAGGCTAACCCAGTTTGCCACAGATTCAGTCTTCACATATACCAGCAGGTGCTGTGGCCCAGTTGGGACAACCCCAAATAACCTCCACCAAGCCCTCCCCCAGCCTCGGTTTTTGCGTGTGCAAGCATGTGCTGTAGCCTAGCGTGTCCCAGCCCATATACCATCTCCTTCTATGCATACTCATGGATATTGCGGTGTAGCTCAGCCTGTCCTGCCCCACTCTCAGCCTTGGTTCTTGTGCTCACCAGTGGTAGTAACAGTGTAGCAAGGAAGTGCCCATGGTTTCCCTGTCAGGCATGCTCCCATGCTTGCAATAGTCAGACTGAAGTAGGCTGAAGTCAGAAGCTGGGGTGCAACCCAGATCCCTCTTATGGATTGCAGGAGATCAAGTATTGGATCTGTCCCCTATTGCCTTCCAGGATGTGCATTGGCAGGGTGCTGGATTCAAGAAGTGCAGCCAGGACTCAAAATCCAGACACTAACATGGAATAAAGGCATCTCAACTGGAACCGTAACCTCTAGTCCAAATGCATGTCTAGAAATCACATGATTATAAATAAAAGTCATCAAATTTTTATTTGTTTCAGCCTGATGAAAGAAATGCACTTAAATGAAACATTGTTTGCTACTTTGCTAGCTTTCAAGGGTTATAGAAAATAGCAATATGTCATTATTAATGTATCGACTGTTTCATTACTAACAGTATCTTTATTTCAGTCACATGATGAAGATCTGGAAAAAGAGAAGGCATCACAAAACTGCATAGAGAGAGGTGTGGAACACTGAGCAAAGAGGTCAGTGATGGCTCATGCTGAGGTCCCGAAATGCATTGATGAACTGCAAGAGGAGAAAGAACAGAGTAATTCAAGTAAGCTGTGGTTTCAAGTGACCATTTCTGGCCGTATTTTACCTGTAATGTCTTTTCTTGGGATAGGGGAAGAGAACACTAAGGAAAAAACCTTTTTAAGGTGAACACATGAAAGTCTGATTAATAGTCTCATTTTCTATAATGTCCAGAAATCTTTATTGAAGTGTAAACATAACATACCTACCAAAAAAACTGCAGTACTCATTAGTATATACCACTCATCACAGAAAGTCCCCAAATCAACCCACAGATTGGAAGAAAAAAATGTAGATCCAGAAGATGTCAAGAACTCTTTTCACTAAATCAGAAAAAAGTAGCCCAGTTTAAAAGAATGGGCAAAGTGTATGTGAATGGCCCATAGGCATATGCATAAATGCTCAACACTTTCCATCACAGGATTTGATACAGGTATATGAGGAGGTGAGTATTTTAATTTCCTGAATGTATTCATACCACAATCTAAAATGCTATGGTCTGAATGTGTCCCCCAGAATTCATGTGTTGGATGCTTGATCCCCAGTGCAGCCGTGTTGAAGGGTGGGACCTTCAAGAGGTGGTTAGAGCACGAGGACTCTGCCCCATGAATGAGCAGACACCATTATCATGGGAGTGGGTGAGTTGCTGCCAGAGTGGGTTCCTGGTAGAAAGATGAATTTGGCCCCTACCTTGCATGTATGCTCTGTGGTACTTTCCCAATTCTCCCATGAGATTAAGACCCTCACCTGATGTGGTACTTTCCTCAATTTAGACTTCCCCAGCCTCCAAAACCGTGAACCAAGGACTTCTCTGTTGATGATAAATTATGCAGTTTCAGCTATCCTATCAGAATATTATAAAATGAAATAGTCATGTAGCAAAAACATTACACATATATAACTTTTAAATAGTTACTATTTGTCAATTTAAAAGGGAGAGAACCAACACCATTAGTTGTTAGGGAAATGCAAAATAAAACCACCGTAGATCTGCTTCACACCCATCACAATTAATTGTAATAAAAAGGACCAATGGTAGATGTTAGTAATTACGGATATGGAGAAATTAGAAATCCCATACATTGCCAGTAGGAATGCAAAATGGTATAGGCACTTTGGAAGACAATTTGATGATTTCTCAAAATATTAAAAGTGGAATTACCTTATGACCTAGCAGTCTTATTCCTAAGGATCTACCTAAGAAAATGGAAAACCTTGTGTTCACACGAAGACTTTCATGTGACTCTTACTGTTATTCTACAATAGCCAAACGTTACAAACAATGCTCATGTTTATCAACTGGTGAATGAATAAACAAAATGTAATATAGTCATCTGGGTAGAAGATAGCTAATATACCAGGCCTGACAGCACTGTTGTCCCATAGCTGGATGGTGAGTCCTTGGCTTGCTCCTGGGAACTCGGATTTAGGAGGGTTTCCACCATTCCATTCCCTTACTGACCACTGGGTTCACTGAGCTCAAGTTGTCGGTACAGACAGCATGATCTCCTTTCCTCCAAAGAGGCTGGGATTCGGGGACTTATTGGGCGTAGAGCATGGATGTGAGCAGTCCCCAGTAAAACTTTTGGGTAGACAACACTTCATATGGGTTGTCAGAGTTCACTGCTGGGATACACAGCTCTTCCCAAGTATTCAACCAAATATAATCTAGAAGCTACCATGAGGAGATTTCCGAACTAAAGTTATTGTCCCAAATAGGTTGATTTAAAAGGAGATTATCTTGGGTGAGCCTGATCAATCATTTGAGTCCTTAAATGGGATGGGACTGTTTCTGGAACCAGAAATTTTGAAGTGTGAGAAGGGTTTAACCTGAGAGAGAACCATCAGCTAATTGACAAGTACTGTTTTAAGCTACTGAGTGGTGATTGTTGTACAATATTAGAAAACTAATGAAATATCTAAAGGGTGTAAGTGAAACAAGATGTGCTTGAGTTGGTCATCTTCAGTAGCTGAATGATGGACACATATATTTCCATTCTTCAGTTCTATCTACCAGAAAGTGTAATACTCATTAGTGTATGCCACTCACTCCCAGAAAGTCCCAGGATCCCAGAAACAATGATTGAATTTTTTTTTTTTAGAAAATATCTAGCTGGGGGCTCTCACTATGGAGTAGAAGGAAGCTGCTGCCTGTGGTACCAGCATCCCATACGGACACCAGATCAAGTCTCAGTTGCTGCATTTCTGATGTGCTCCCTGTTAATGTGTTCCCAAAAGAGGAAATAGCTTTCCCCAGGAAAGCAGTGGATTATGACCAAACTGGTTGGGCCCCAGCACCCATGTAGGGCAACTGGAGGAAGCTCCTCGCTTCTGGCTTCTGTGTCGGCCAACTTCAGCCACTGGAGCCGTTTGGGGAGTGAACCAATGAATCTCTCTCTCTCTTTCTCTGTCTTTCAGTGTGTGTGTGTGTGTGTGTGTGTGTGTGTGTGTGCGCGCACGCGCGCGCATGTGCGCAACTCTACCTTTCAAATAAATAAACCTTTAAAAGAAAGAGAGAATATCTAACAGGCTGGCACATGCCATGCGATAAAGCTGCTGTCTGCAATATTGGCACTGATTTGAGTCCTAGCTGCTCCACTTCCCATCCAGCTCTCTGCTAGAGTTCTAGGAAAAGCAGCAGAAGATAATCCAAGTGCTTGGGCCCCTACCACCTGCATGGGAGACCTGGAAGCAACTCTTGACTCCTAGCTCTGGTCTGGACTATCAGAGGAGTGAACCAGAGAATGAAGACCTCTCTTCCTGTGAATGGAAGATCTCTTGCTAATTCTCCCTCTCTCTGTAACTCTAACTTTTAAATAAATAAATCCTTAGAAGAGGAAGAAAATAGTATCTAGAGTAAACACTAAATAGACTTGAAAAGTAAACTGTCAGTACAGTAGAAAGTTATTAAAAAGTTACAGCCAATAAAGTTCTAGAGACTTTACCAGTTG
This sequence comes from Ochotona curzoniae, assembly GCF_017591425.1. Taxonomy (NCBI): domain Eukaryota; kingdom Metazoa; phylum Chordata; class Mammalia; order Lagomorpha; family Ochotonidae; genus Ochotona; species Ochotona curzoniae. The sequence goes on from NW_024465451.1 coordinate 11,773,367, forward strand.
AAGAGGAAGCAGACTGCTGCAGTTTTTCAGCAGCTTCACAAATGCGGCAGAAGCAGCTCATCTGGCAGTTCAAGCTGTTGTATTTGATCTCTGATGTTGCATGAATCTAGTGTATAATATATTTATTCAAGTGGAAATGAAATCAAATCATTTCAGAAGACCTGAAGTTCCTATTCAGGGTTTTAAGCTTCATAGAAAGTAATCTGGAAACCCCTGGTGGGGAGATAATTCTGAACTCTCTTGTATAGTAACTGAGGCCTTTGGGATTTGATGCCTGCCTGTGTCTTTGCACTCATTTACCATTGCTCATTGGCTCATTTGCCACACTTGCCTAACTTTTGGCAGTGTAAACATGAGTTGTGTTCAACTACATATATAGCTCTCACAGACTCAATAATCTTTTACCTTCCTTCCTTTGTTCTACTCTTGGTCTATTCCTTTACCTGTGCTATTCCCCCTTTTGGAATGTGTTTTCTACCCAGTTTCACTCTCCTTCTAAAGAAGAACACATTGGAAAATCATTCTTTGAAAACAAACCTGGTTTTTACATTCCAGCCACACTATTTACTAGTTGTGAGACAGTGGGCAAATTGTTTCACTTTTCTGAGCTTTGCTTATTCATCTATAAAATGGGAATTTAATATCTACCTTGCATATCTGTCATCATCATGTCTGAAATTGGGGGCAGTGTTATGGCACCATAGGTTAACCTGCTGCTGGGATCCCCACATCCCATATTGCAGTGATCGGAATCAAATCCTGCCTCCCCTCTGGTCCAGCTTCCTGTTAGTGTGCATCCTAAGCGGCAGCAGGTGATGGCTCAAGTTCTTGGTCTCTGCAATCCACGCAGGAGACTGAGATTTAGTTCCTGAAACCTGGCTTTGGCCAGGCCAAATCCTGGTTCTTGAATACACTTGGGAGTGAATTAGCAGATGGAATATTCTCTTTCAGATAATTTTTTTAAATATGCATATAAAGTGAACACATGTCAACAGTGATATGATAGCAATACCTGCTGATGATGGTAGCAGTAGTAGTAGTGTTATAGTCAGAAGATAATTTAAGGTGAACCTGACAGGTTATATTGGAATTTGCTCCAAAAAACCTGAATGTTTTGAATATAATAAGAAAACATGCACAACTGGTGCTGACAGACTCACTCTGATCAGTAATGGTCTTTTATAAGATTCGTGTTCTCCATTCTGACAGTGCTGGAGACCCTTTGGCCATATCACTGGTGAGGAGACCACAGGAGGCAAGGGGGTAAAATCTGGATTTGAGAGCCCAAATTAAATCAACTCCAGTGACTTCTGCTACCCTCATACAATTCTCAAACAGCACCAAAAGTGTTGTGAAATTTTCTCTTCTGCCTTCCTTCTTTTCTTTCTAGCAGACATTAGAAAAATATGAATATAATCATGTGCTGAAAAATGATACTTCAGTCAAAATTAACTGTGTGTTCCATAAAATTCTGACGCCTAGTGGCATCCTTGCCATCTTCACTTGTGTATGCACACTGTGTGATGTCCACACATAGAACCTTCCCTGTTGTTAAATAACACACAGCTCACATGACTGTGTTATTGACTGCAGGAACTGTTTTAATTATTTCTAGGCATAACTTCCTTTCACTAAACTAGTACTATCCCTGCTAGAAAACTTTCAACTGTTCATTGTGTTACAGTGCCACAAACTCTTCAGCCTGGAATCTAGTGGAGGAAATAGGTAAAGACATCTACGAGTTCAGCAGATGAAGGATAGGGATATGTATATAGGGTGCAGTAGCAATATTCAGAGAGAAATCTAGAAAACTACGGAGATGACATTTATGTTGAAACTCTAAGCCAACTAGATGAAAAGGGGTGTCTCAAAGAGAGTTATTTGAATTATTATTATACTAATTTTTAAAAATATATATTTATTTTTATTGGAAAGGCACATTTACAAAGAGAGAAAGAGAGCGCGAGAGGTCTTCCATCTGCTGGTTCACTCCCCAAATGGGCACAGTGGTCAGAGTTAAGCTGATCAGAGGCCAGGAGCTCTGCTGGATCTCCCTTGTGGGTGCAGGGTCCCAAGGCTTTGGACCACTCTTCTTGGGTTTCCAAGGCTTCAGCAGGGAGCTAGATGGGAAGTGGAGTATCCAGGATACCAGCCAGCACCAGTGTGGAGGTAGAAGATTAGCCAATTGGGCCATCATACCAGCTCCTCTACTAATCTTTTTTTTCTTACACGATTTTTTTTCCTTTTAGATTCTGCACTTGAAAAGGCCCACCTAGAAATTGAGAAATTGAAAGAAAATTTGAGAAAACTGAAGGAAAGTGGTGAGTCATTCTAGCAGATATAATAATAACAATATATTAGCAATAATGTAATAATATGTTAACTAATATTTTTTAGTAATTAACTATTACTACTACTAATATTGCTGTTGATACTACTGTTATTGCTACAGTTTTTCTGCTAAGTGACTGGCACTGTGCCAGGCACTTTATTATCTCTAATCTTGGTAACAATTCTAAGAGTATTATTATCCACATTTCATAGATAAAGAAACAAACATGGCAATATTAAGAGAGCTCTCCGATAGTTACATTAAAGTTCAGAGCTGGCATTTGGATTCTTATTTGTCTGACTCCTAAAAGTGTCATCAACAACAATAACTCATGTTTTACTGGAACCACTGAGAGAAAGCACCGTTATAATACACATAACCATACTTGCATACATTTGTTCACTGCAAAGCCAATAGGTTTAGAATCAGTGGCTAATTTAGTAATTGACGCTAGCTTGACAACATGAATATGTTACAAACTATTAACACTGCAACAAAACTTGAGTGTCATTATAGTAACAGCTCTACAAATAATTTAAAACATGTTTATCAGCTCTAAATAATTCTAAAATTAGATGTGCTGTACTTTTCAAAAATGTATGAATACGGTTACAAAATGAATATGGCTTTCTTGGTAACTGATAGAGTAAGCATAGAGGAAGTTAGGGTGGAAAAGACCTGAAAACACTACCAAAAAGACCTAGTTGGTATACATAGAAAACTACCAGAAGCCACATTTTTTTTTCATGTCCCCTTTGAACTTTCAAACAAGGAGACCACCCTAGTCCATAAGATCAATCTCTGGAAGAATGAAATCATACAAAGTATGTTTTCTGATCATAGTGGCAACAAACTAAAAACCAATAACAGGACTCTATTAATAAAAATCTCTGGGCCTGACTCAGTAGCCTAGTGGCAAGAGTGATCCCATAAGGACATCGATTCTAATCCCAGCAACCCCGCTTCCCATCCAACTCCCTGCTTGTGGCCTGGGAAAGCAGTCGAGGACGGCCCAGAGCCTTGGGACCCTGCACCTATGTGGGAGAGCTGAAAGATGCATCGGGCTCCTGGCTTTAGATTGGCATGGCTCCAGCCATTGCAGGCACTTGGGGGTTGAATCATCAGACTGAAGATCTTCCTCTCTGTCTCTCCTCCTCTCTATATATCTGACTTTGCAATAAAAATAAATAAATATTTTTTAAAATCTCTAAATATTAGGCAAACTACTTCTGAAAAAGAAAAACATGCCTTCAGAGATAAAAATATGATAAAGGATATAAGAAAGTTGTACAGCAGAAGGCCGGCTCTATGGCGGCTGGGTCAGTCTGTGAGGGCACAATCCTGGGCTGCCTGGTCAGGAGACCCAAGGACTCTGTGTCACCAGCATCTGCCACCACCATTAGACTGAGAAGAACCAGATGAAGCCGCTCTCAGGCTACAAGCTCATCTCTTGCTCTCAGAGCTGTGCTCATCACGGTGGCTGAAGGTGGCCCAGCTGACAAGCCCATTTCAAAGGTTGCTTGTGCCTACCACAAGTGCCAAGCAAAGAGGAACTGCTGGGTGGCATAGTGGGCTAATCCTCCACCTGTGAAACTGGCATCTCACATGAGCACAGGGACTGCTCTACTTCCATTCCAGCTCCCTGCTAATGTGCCTGGGAAAGCAGTGGAGGCTGGCTTTGGGTCCCACACCCATGTGGGAGACCCAGAAGAAGCTCTAGGCTCCTGCCTTTGAACAGGCCCAACTCTGCCTATTGTGACAAGTTGGGGAGTAAACTAAAAGATAGAAGATCTCTCTCTCTCTCTGTAAGTCTGCCCTCCAAATAGAAATAAATAACTCTTTAAAAAGTCAAAAAAGAGGGGACTTGAGAGAATCAAAGTGGCAGAATAGGGTAAGGACACATTTAAACAGATGGAGAAACATTAGCCAGTGTGAAGCTGAGAGGGCACATTCCAGAAAATAGGAGAAGACAGAACAACAGCAGCAGAAGGGTACCTGGAGACTGACAGACACAGCAAAGCAGCGAAAACAACGGTGTGGTGTTGCAGTGACTGATAGCCCAGTGGCATCCAGCCAGTGGCAATCTGAATTGCACCAGCAGCCAGAACTCCACCAGCAATCAGGTGGGAAGGGATTTTCATCAGGAACTCAGGAGGTGAACCCAGACAAAGAACTGTTCATCCTGCTGATCTGTTTGATTTGACCAGGAGCTGAGACAGGGCAGCAGATCCCAGACAGGTAGTGCAGGAACAGGGTGGATTTCACAACCCAGTCTGCCCCCTAGAGCCAAATCAGGCACCATTTTGTGCAGGGAAGCAAGGCTATGGGACAGGACTGAGCATGCACTGAACCTCAGTTACTGGACATCTGTGCTCAAAACCGTTTGGCTCATGAATAAGTGTGAGGAGTACAAAATTGTGCATTCTGTTTCAATAGTTGGCAGGGTATTTGGGACTGGACAGGACAGTCTGGCAGCTGTGCTGCACAGACACATGGTGGGACTGAAGAGAGCAGGAAGAGTCCTCCATAGATGTCTGAGTGAGTGCTCCCTAATGGAAGCTTTGGTCCACAGAGTAGGTGATGTTCTCTTTATTTCAGACTCACTTGACCTACAGAAAGCCAAAGAACATAATCAGAGGCTGGATGAGGAAATTCTGACCTTAAGAAACCGGGTTCGATCACTTGACTCAGAAAAAAAAGTGCTTGGAGAAATGGTGAGTTTGATTTAGTTTTGGAAATTTTCATAATTGATATGACAATAACAGTCAGCACCTGAGTTGGCCATTAGGAAGACGTGATGCTAGTGGATAGAATATTCCAGGTAACTGTCTTATATGCTTTGGCCTTATATGCATTGTATGAATATTTCTGTTTTATGCATTTTATTTATTTTTTTAAAAGATTTATTTTTATTATTTTTTTTTTATTGGAAAGGCAGATATACAGAGAGGAGAGGGAGAGAGGAAGATCTTCCGTCCGATGATTCACTCCCCAAGTGAGCGCAATGGGCCGATGCTATGCCAATCCGAAGCCAGGAGCCAGGAACTTCTTTCCGGGTCTCCCACACGGGTGCAGGTTCCCAAAGCTTTGGGCCGTCCTTGACTGCTTTCCTAGGCCACAGGCAGGGAGCTGGAAGGGAAGCGGGGCTGCTGGGATTAGAACCGGCACCCATATGGGATCCCAGGCGTGCAAGGCGAGGCTCTTAACCACTTGAGCTACCACGCCGGGCCCTGTTTTATGCATTTTAACGCTTGTGCTGAACAGTAAGGTTATGCTGTGGTATAAATATAGAATTGCTCTCTTGTAGTAGGAATTCAGATAATTGTTTGGAGTTAACATATTTGCCAAATAGAAAATACTGTTACTGGGCCCAGCATGGTAGCCCAGTAGTTAAAGACATGCCTTACACATGCCAGAATCTCATGTGGGTACCAGTTCATGTCTTGGATGCTCCACTTCGCATCTTGCTCCCTGCCTGTGGCTTGGGAAAGCAGTCAAGGACGGTCTAAAGCCTTGGGACCCTGCAGCTGCATGGAAGACCTGGAAGAAGCTCCTGGCTCCTGTCTTTGGTTCGGTGCAGCTCCAGCTATTGCGGCCACTTGAAGAGTAAATCAGCAGACAAAGATCTTTTTCTCTGTCTGTCCACTCTATAAATATGACTTCTCAGTAAAAATAAGTAATGCTGGGCCCGGCGCGGTGGCGCAAGTGGTTAAAGGTCCTCGCCTTGCACGCCCGGGATCCCATATGGGCGCCGGTTCTAATCCCGGCAGCCCCGCTTCCCTTCCAGCTCCCTGCCTGTGGCCTGGGAAAGCAGTTGAGGACAGCCCAAAGCTTTGGGACCCTGCACCTGCGTGGGAGACCCAGAAGAGGCTCCTGGCTTCGGATCGGCATAGTATCGGCCCGTTGCGCTCACTTGGGGAGTGAATCATCGGACGGAAGATCTTCCTCTCTGTCTCTTCTCTCTGTATATCCGCCTTTCCAATGAAAAAATAATAAAAATAAATCTTTTAAAAAAAAAAAATAAGTAATGCTTTAAGAAAAAAAACAGTGTTACTCTGTTACATTGGATAATTTGACATTGTTGATATAAATCTTTAGTTGTATTCTAGGTTTACTCCTTTCTTAGCAATGTATCTATTGATTTTTAATATATACTTACAAGTTAAGAATATATATGTATATATATATGTAATACAGATGTATGTGTGTATTGTGTGTATGTATGTGTATATACATATATGTATGTATATATTCGTTTTTTATACTCACTTTTCATTTATAGCTCTAGTACCAAACAAAATGCTTGACATAAAACGAGATGCTTAAGAATAGCTATTTTCTGGGCTGGCACTGTAGCATGACGAATTAAGCCTCTACCTACAGCACTGGCATCCGATATGGATGCTGATTCAAATCCTGGCTACTGCTTTCTTTCCCATCAAGCTCCCTGCCTGTGGCCTGGGAAAGCAGCAGAGGATGGCCCAAGTGTTTGGGCCCCTGCACCCATGTGGAAGACCTGGAATAGACGCCTAACTCCTGCCTTTAGATTAACCCAGCTCCAGATATTGTAGCCGATCAGGAAATGAACCAACAGGTGGAAGATCTGTCTCTATGCATGACTCTCATCTCCCTATTTCTCTCTAACTCTCTCAAATAAAAATAAATAAATTGTTTTTAAAAATTGACTATTACCTCAAAACTGCATAAAATAACTAGTACAGAAAAGGATACAGATATGGAGAAATTGCAGCCCCTGGCTGTTACTGCTGGGAATATAGAGTACTGCAGCCAGTGTGGGAAACAATTTGGCACTTCCTCCAAAAGGAAATTGTTGTGTGATCTCAACGATTCCAATCCTTTTTTAAAAAAATGTATCTTTATTGGACAGGAAGATCAGATTGACAGAGAGGAGAGACAGAGAGAAAGATCTTCCATCCTCTGGTTTACTCCCCAAGTGGCCGCAACAGCTGAAGCTGAGCTGATTCGAATCCTGGAGCCAGGAGCTTGTGAGTACAGGGCCCCAAGGCTTTGAGCCATCCTCTACTGCTTTCCCAGGCCACAGGCAGGAAGCTGCATGGGAAGTAGAGCAGCTGGGACAGGAACTGGCACCAGTGTGGGATCCTGGCACTTGCAAGGTGAGGATTTAGCCATTGAGCCATCATGCCATTTGAAAATTTTATTTTCAAATTAAATAACCCAGTCGCAAAAGGGTTATGTATTTCCATTTATATGAGACGCTTAGAACATTCAATATCAGAGACAGGAAGCAGAATCTTGGCTACCAGGACCTAGGACTAGGAATAATAGGGAATTATTGTTTAGTGAACAGAGTTTTGGTGTAACATGAAAAAGAGTTCTGGAAGGACCAGCCGTGTGGCATAGTAGATTGAGCTTTCCTCTCCAACACTGGCATCCCATGAGTGTTAGTTTAAGTCCCAGCTGCACCACTTTCAATCCAGCTCCCAGATGAAGTTTCTGGGAAAGCACTAGGAGATGACCCAAGTACTTGGGTCCCTGGCACTCACATGGGAGACTCTGATGAATGTACCAGGCCTGTCTGTTGTGGACATTTGAGAAATGAACAAGAGAATAAAATAGCTCTATCACTCTCAAATAAAAAATGTTTTAAATGGTTAAAACGGTAAATAAATTTCCAGCTATAGGCAAGTGCCTGGATTGCATTGTGCCTCTGCAAGTGTTACACTGCTGGAAGAAAAGCAGCCGGTAACTGGAGGCATTCTGGGCCTGGTTATGCCAAATCTGTGTTAGATATAACAGTGTGCCAGCATAGTTGCCTAGTCTGTTTTCGTCTATTAAAGATATGTGGATGGGGGTGGTGGGGTAGGGCAGCAGACACCAGTATACCAGCAGATGATGTCTGGGGCCCCTGGCAAGTGAGCAGGCAGGATTCAGGCTGGTTGCCATACTGCCAGAGAACTGAACTTGAGGATCTGTGCTCTCAAGGCATGAGGGATGTGGATTGCTCAGGGAAGGGGGCCTGGGGATGTGTAAGAAGGAGCACTGCTGAGGGAGAATATGACAGGTGAGGCATGACTTCTGGGGAACTTCCACCAACCAGGCTACTGCACTTGCAGGCAAATCAGGGGACTGAGACCAGGTGGTTTGGAAGAGGGAAACCTTTTAGGGCCAAACCAATACACCTGCCCACGTGGAAGACCTGAGCTGGGCTTGTTAGTATCAACCACCATCTACTGGCACATGCAACAGCCGTGACTGGAGGGTTTGCTTGTTAGGACTCAACCACATTACCTGCCAATCAGTGTCAGAACAGCAACGGGTAATGTTAGACTGGTGCATCACACTCTCCAGGCTGCGAGAGAACCAGGTCTGGAGGCAGTTTCTGTGGGGGGACTTGTGGGCTTACCCCTGTGGGACTGCCATATCAGCTGCTTGCTTGAGTGCTGGGAGTGGTGACAGGATGAGCTAGGCATAACCATGGAAATCACCAACATTCATGACCACTGGCTTCAAACAGGCTGGGCTGATCCAAGCTGCAGCACCCGCAGGCACAACCAAGAACTGGGTGTGGGTCAGGCCAGGTCACAATATCCACCAACACATACAAAGGCTGACAGTCGAGGGGAAGGGGAGCAGACTGTACCAAGTAACGACCTAACACCCACTGGCATGTATAATATCTGGATTTGGGAATGAGCTAGGAGTGGGAACTTGGAGAACTCTCCTGTTGGGCTGTTGCTTCCGTTGGTGAGAATGAGAACTGGGAACAAGAGCAGACCAGGCTGGGCAGGGCACAGCACCTGTTGACTTTCATGTAAGCTGGATTAGGGAAAGAGGCTGGACTGAGTGACCGTATCTCCACGTCGGGAGCCCTGGGATGACACTGGGTGACTGTCCCAGGTATTGATGTGGTTGGGATGCTAGGAGCAGCCCTCTCCCTTCTCTATCAGTTTTCCCCAAATACAAGAAAAAAAGAGATTGAAAACAGTTGTCTCATCTACTTTCCATGATTCCTCGACCCTCCCCACCCTCATCAGTGGTCCAAATGGGCATACATCCTTCTTAACTATATAAACATCATCAAAAATAAAATAAATTTTTTAAATGGTAAATAATGCTATAAAATGAAATTGTAGAAAAGAAAGGGTGAATAAACCAATGATTGCTCAAGATGTCTTGGTAAATTTGTAACACACGTATATGTTGTATATATGCATGTGTGTGTTTGTATGTGAGAGAAAGAAGACAGAAAGTGTGTTAGTTCAGAAAGTACAGAGAGAGAAAAAGAGAGTGTGTGTTACTTCAGGAAGCGCAGAGGAGAAAGAGAGAGAAGAGCTCGAGAAATGTTCATCCCAAGCAGTGAGAAACAAAAGAAGGGCTTTTATTTGAGGGGAAAATGCCTATTTTATTCTGTTGCCATGTGTTGTTAACAACAACAAAAAAAATTTATGTATTTCTTTTGTATTTCAAATACTTATGTAATTTAAAACAAAGTGCTAATGTACTCTAAAATTGGTAAGTCTACAAGCTATTTACTTTATTTTTAAGGTTGAAAGACTTAAAGGAGAGATGCGTGACTCTCAAGAGAATAAACAACTCGGAGACCGTTCCCTTGGAAAAGCTGCTGGTGCTGACCAGAGAATACAGGTATTTTAAGTTCTTTCTGACTTTGAAATTTTTTTTTAAGATTTATTAATATTTGCCTGTTCAGTGGTTGCCGTTTTCGTGAGCCCTGGGGGTATAGCATCTGGTGGGACTCAGGTCGCCTGGCCTGAGTCCTGAAGCCCCCCTGCAAGTTAAATGCCAGATTCGTGAGCCCTAGGGGTGAGGGATCCGGCAGGACTCGGGTTGCCTAGCCTAGGTCCTGGAGGCCAGCTGCATGGTAGGTGCTAAGTTCATGAGCCCTGGGGGTGGGGGGATTTGGTGGGGCTTGGGTCTCCTGGCCTTGATCTCTTGGCTCGCCTAAGCAGTGGGAGCTGGATTTGTGAGCCCTGAGGCAGGAGATCTGGCAAGACTCAGGAGGTTGTTTGGCCTGGGTCCTGAGGCCCACATGCGAGGTGGGTGCCAAGTCTATGAGCCCCCAGGGGCAGGGGATCTGGCAGGGCTCAAGTTGCCTGGCCCTGGTCCTTGGATCTGTCCACAAGTCAAAAAGGCGTAGCAGTGGGAGCAAACGCTGATGTGCATAGAGAATATGGCAGTCCATTTGGTACCATTCCAGAGGAAGGAGAACAGAGCAAATTGGACAACTATCCCCAAAAATCTTGGTGAATGGAGGCTTGAGGTCGACTATGTCATCCAAAGGACATTGGGAGGATTGGCTCACCCTTGGATTGGTGATATCAACAGCATTTCAGAACTATACAAAGCACTTGGTCAGAACCCTCAGAACATGAACTACAGCAGGACCCTGGGTGATATCGGGTGGCAGCTCCGCATACATGGGTACTGGGACATTTCAGAGGCTGGGTGCGGCTTCCCCCTTTATCTCTCCCCTTTCCCCAGAGATAAGAAGAAATGGAGAATTAGGAAACATGATTTTACCTACATTTCCCTAACCCTCAATACTTCCCACCCTGGTCAACCATGTAATCATCATCAAAAAAAAGAATAAATTTTTAAAAATATTTATTTTATTTCTTATTGGAAAGGCAGGCTTTACAGAGAAGGAAAGATAGAAATATCTTCCATCTGTTGGTTCACTACCAAGTGGCCGTAAAGGCTGAAGCTGAGCTGAACTGAAGCCAGGAGCCAGGGACCTCTTTCCGGGTCTCCCATGCAGTGCAGGGTCCCAAGGCTTTGGGCCATGCTTGACTGCTTTCCTAGGCCACCAGCAGGGAGCTGGATGGGAAATGGAGCAGCTGGGACATGAACCAGGCATGCAAAGCAAGAATTTAGGTGCTAAGCCATCATACCAGGGCCCTGAATTATTTTTTTTTTTTTAGTTGCATTTTTGTAACATATGCTGGAGCAGTTGGTGCTAAGCTACTTTCTTTTAGCTGGATTACTTTTCTTCCTGTTGCCTAGCCAGTTCAAATGGAAGAAGCATTGGGATATAGAAATATGTTTCTGCTTCTTTTTCCCTCACAAGTAATTTTAACAATATAGTAGATTACTACTTAATAAAAAAAAGAAAGTATTACAAAGATACAACCAATCTGAACATTATAAATGATCCAGAAGAGTTAATTTATGGACTCGGACAATAATTAGACATGGATGGGTAATGGAACAACACTGAACATAGCCAAATATGGCAAAAAAAACTGCTGAGGTCTAGGCTCCCATGTGTACAATCCCATGTGTACAATCCTCCAAGTATAGTTCTACATGATTAGTCTCTGGAGTGGTGGACAAAACAGCTCAACCCAAGACCCCAAGACAAACTGAAATAGTCAGTAATGTGTGTTTGGAAGATCTGTGACAATATCCTCACTGTGGTTTTCATTGCCTTTTAACGGTGTCCACTTATAATTGGATGTTTTAACATGCTTATTGGCTATCTAGACTTGTTCTTTTATGAAGCATCTGTTCAGATCTTATGCTCAACTTTAGTTGAGTCACATGCGTTCCTTATATTGAATTGGAAGAGTTCCTGATCTTGAATAACAGCCCTTTGTTAGATATATGCACAAAGGAGCTTTGAGAAGTTTGTGGAAAGTAGAATTAAAAGTTTGTCATAGTTTGTTGTAAAAAAATTGAAATCCACACATAATTTTTTTCCTAGCACACATTTTTAATGAACTTTTTGAAGACCTTTGTAAAACACCAGTGTTCATTGGAGATATTGATCTGTAATTTTCTTGTGGTGTCTTTTTAAACTTATTGGCTTGCAAGAGAGATACCAGACAACAGAGAGGTAAACAAGATCTCCCATCCACTGATTGATTCACTTCCTAAATGCCTACTGTGGACTAGGCTAGGCCCACCTTGAAGTCAGGAACAGGGTGCTCGACCCGCATCTCCTGGGACCCAACTAGTTCATCAGCTGCTGCTTCCCAGCATGCACGTTATCAGGAAGCTGGAGTCAGGACTCAAACCCAGGAGCTCCAGAAGGGAAATAGGTGTCCCAACTGCCATCCTCACTGTTGGACCAAAAGCCCACCTCTTTGTGCAATCTCTAGCTGCCTTTGCTTTCATGGTAATATTTGTCTCTCAAAATGTGTTAGCAAGTAGGTCCTCTCGCTTTGATGTTTTGGTGAAAAGAGGAGTGGTATTACTTCTTATTTAAATGGTAGAATTACAGTAAAATCATCAGGTCTGGACATTTTTTGGTTGGAAACTGATTCAGTTTCCTGGTTAGTCTTGTTCAGTTTTCTATTTCTTTGTGATTTAGTAGTGGTAGGTCTTGAGTTTCTGGAAATTTGTCCATTTCATGTCAGTTGTCCAAACTATTGGTCATAGTATTCTCTTGTATTTGCTTTTAGTTCCTACTTTCAGTAATGTTCCCACTTTCTTTTCAGATTTATTTATTTCATTTTTATTGGAAAATCAGACATGCAGATAGGAGGAGAGACAGAGAGGAAGATCTTCTGTCCACTGATTCACTCTCCAAGTAGCTGCAACATCTGGAGTTGAGCCTATCCAAAGCCAGGAGCTTCTGGGTTTTCTGTGTGGGTGCAGGGACACATGGCTTTGGGCTGTCCTTGACTGCTTTCCCAGGCCACAGACAGGGAGTTGGATGAGAAGCAGGGCTGTCGGGACACAAACCAGTGCCCATAAGGAATCCTGGCGCATGCAAGGCTAGGACTTCATTTCTGATTTCAGCAATTTGAGTCTTACCTCTTACTTTAGTCAGTATAACTGAAGGTTTATCAATTTTGTTGATCTTTTTGAAGAAAAATTTTTATTTTATTTTCTCTATTTTCTACATCTCTTTATCTCTGGTATAATTGTTATTTCCTTCCTCCTGCTAGCTTTGGTTTTATTTTGTTCTTTTTCTAGTTTGTTTGTTTGTGGGGTTTTTTTGTTTTTTTTTTTTTTTTTGTTTTTGTCATTTCAGACCATTTTTATTCCCTGTTATACTGAGAGACAGACAGAGCCACCTCCTATCTGCTTTTTCACTCCCTGAATTCCTGTGACTGCCAGGCTAGTCCAGACTGAGGCCAGGAAGCAGAAACTCCATCCTGGTTCCATATGGTGACAGAGCCCCAGGCTAACAAGGAAAACAGAGTTAGGATTCAAGTCCAGACACTCCAGTATGGGGTTCAGGAGTCCCAAGCTGCAGTATAGCCACTGTGCTAAATGCTCACTCCTAGTTCTTTTATGATCATTATTGGTTGATTGATTTGTTTGTTTGAGACACATAAAGAGATAACAAAGAAGAAGGTATATGGGGGAGGGGTACAGGGAGGGTACTCTCATCCTGTGGTCTCACTTTAATGCCTGCAATGGCTAGGGTAGACCAAGACCCAGTTGCAAGCCAGAAATGCAATCTCCCAGCAGGAGTGGCAGGAACCCAGTTACTCAGCATCATCACGTGGTACTTGCTAGCATTGGTATTGGAAGGAGGCTGGGATTAGGAGCCAGAACTGAGAACTGAAACCAGGTACTTTGATATGGGATCCAGGCATCTTAGCTGCTAGGTTGAATGCTCACTCCCTTTGTTCTAGGTCTTTAACTTACACTTAGGCTGTTGGTTTGAGATTCCATTTTTTGAATATATGCAATTATTGCTATAAAATTTCCCCCTTTTCCTTGACTGTGCTGCATTGTAAAAGTTTCAATACAACATACTTTTGATTCCATTTGTCTTCTTGTTGTTGTTGTTGTTGTTGTTATGGCAGATTTACAGAGAGGAGGAGAGACAGAGAGGAAGATCTTCCATCTGCTGATTCATTCCCCAAGTGGTCGGAATAGACAAGCTGAGCCAATCTGAAGGCAGGAGCCAACAGTTTATTCCGGATCTGCCACACAAGTGCAGGGTCCCAAGGCTTTGGGCCATCCTTGATTGCTCTCCCAGGCCACAAGCAGGGAGCTGGATGGGAAGTAGAACAGCCGGGATATGAACCAGCACCTATAAGGGATCCTAGTGCATGCAAGGCAGGAATTTAACCACTGTTTCGTTGCATCAGGCACTCCGTTCATCTTTTTTCTTTCATTATATAGTTCCATAGGCACAGTGATTTCTTCTTCTTCACATTCCCCCCAACCAATGCAAAGTCCTCATTCTGCTATTTAAATAAATCATGACATTGTAGGTATAGACAATAGTAGAAAGTCAAGCTTCCTAATATCCAGATGGCTTTAACAGTTTCACTGGAAGTCCTCCTTTTTCCATTTATCTTTATGAATTTTCTAATTTTACTTATGATTTCTTCTTTAACACATTGGCCATTTAATTCCCAATAACCTGTGAATTTTCCTATGTTTTCTCTATTGTTAATGTCTAACTTCATCCCATTTTAATTAGGGAACACAGTGATTCATCTATTGAAACTTACTTTGTGGTCTGACCTGGTCTAGGCTGGGGACTGTCCTATGCTTTTTTGAGAAGAGAAGAGTGAGGGATATATTGAGTAGTGTTTTGCATATCTGTTAGCTATTATTGGCTTACTGATTTGTTCAAGTTCTCTGGTTACTTACTTCTGTGTAGCTGATCTACCTTACATTGAAAATGGAGTATTGGACCCAGCGCGATAGTGTGATAGTTAAGGTCCTCGCCTTGAACATGCCAGGATCCCATATGGGCGCCGGTTCTAATCCTGGCAGCTCTGCTTCCCATCCAGCTCCCTGCCTGTGGCCTGGGAAAGCAGTCAAGGACAGCCCAAAGCCTTGGGACTCTGCACCCGTGTGGGAGACCCGGAAAGAAGTTCCTGGCTCCTGGCTTTGGATTGGCATAGCATCGGCCGTTGCACTCACTTGGGGAGTGAATCATTGGATGGAAGATCTTCCTCTGTGTCTCTCCTCCTCTCTGGATATCTGGCTTTCCAATAAAAATAAATAAATCTTTGAAAAAAAAAAAAAGAAAGAAAATTGAGTATTAAAGATTCCAGTTGTCATTGTTGAACTATTTCCTATCGGTTCTACCGCTTTTTGCTTCATGTTGTGTGACAGCCTATTATAATTTGCTAAAATATTTGTGTCATATCTTCTTTCTCTATTGAATCTCTAATTAAGATATATTGCCGGGCCCAGCACGTGATGGCGCAATTGTTAAGGTCCTCGCCTTGCATTCTCGGGATCCCATATGGGCGCTGGTTCTAATCCCGGCAGCCCCGCTTCCCATCCAGCTCCCTGCCTGTGGCCTGGGAAGGCAGTCGAGGATGGCCCAAAGCTTTGGGACCCTGCACCCACGTGGGAGACCCGGGAAGAGGCTCCTGGCTTTGGATTGGCATAGCATCGGCCGTTGCACTCACTTGTGGAGTGAATCATCGGATGGAAGATCTTCCTCTCTGTCTCTCCTCTCTGTATATCTGCCTTTCCAATAAAAAAAAAAAAAAGATATATTGCCCTTCTTTTGTTTCTTGTAAACTTTTTGGTTTAATGTCCTTTTGTCAGCATTAATGTAGTCACCTCTGCTGTCTTTTGGTTATTATTTATATGCAAGGTATTTTTAATCCATTCTTTTTTTCAGCCTATCGAGTCTTTCAATCTAAAGCCAGTCTCTGGTAGATTATGTATGGCTTGATTGATTTTCAAATCCATTATGTTACTTTCTGACATAATTGTGAAGCTTAATCCCCTTATGTTTAAACTAATTTCTGATAAGGAGAGACTTACTTATATCCTCTGTTTTCCTTAGTTTTTTGGTCCCTCATTTCCTGAATTTCCCTCTCACATGCAATTGAGTTCCTTTCTCTCTCTCTCTCTCTCTTTGTATACATTCTATAACTATTTTCTTTGTGGTTAACATGAAGGGTAGAGTAAATTTGATATTATGTGAGATAAACTTCAATGTCATACTAAAACTTGTCTTTTATAGCTATGTGACTACCCCTTCAACTATTAATGTTACAGCTCTGTTCAGTGTGTTTCAAAAACATAAATTAATAATATTTTAGATATTTTAAATTGTCAAAGGCAAAATGAAAATTGTAAACCAGTATTATATTACTAAATTTTAGACTAAGGGCTTTTGTTTTATTTTTAAAGGACTTATGCATTTAATTGGAAAGGCAAATTTACAAACAGGAGGAGAGACAGAAAAGACCATCTGGGTCCTGGCGTGATAGTGTAATGGTTAAGGTCCTCACCTTGAACGCACCAGGATCCCATATGGGTGCTGGTTCTAATCCCGGTAGCTCCACTTCCCATCCAGCTCCCTGCCTGTGGCCTGGGAAAGCAGTCGAGGATGGCCCAAAGCTTTGGGACCCTGGACCCATGTGGGAGATCCGGAAAGAAGTTCCTGGCTCCTGGCTTTGGATCGGTACAGCACCAGCCTTTGTGCTCACTTGGGGAGTGAATCATTAGATGGAAGATCTTCCTCTCTATCTCTCTTCCTCTCTGTACATCTGCCTTTCCAATAAATAAGTAAATCTTTAAAAAAAGAAAAAAGAAAAGACCATCCACTGTCTCTATCCTCAAATGGTTGCAACCACTGGAGCTGAGCTGATCCAAAGCCAGGAGCCAGGAGTTTTCTTGCTAGTCTCCCACATGGATGCATGGTCCTTTGACTTTGAGCCATTTCCGCCGCTTTCCCAGGCCAGAAGCCAGGAACTGGATGGTAATTGGAGCAGTCAAGACACCAACCATTACCCACCTGGCTTGCTGATACTACAAGGCAGAGGATTAGCCAGTTGAGCTATGGATCTAGACCCATAGACTATTTTTTTATTATATCTTTGACAATCTTTACATAGTGTATTAGGGGAAAAAAGGTTCAAGGGCTATAGGGAAGGGGTAAGACTATTATTTCCATATTGTTTCCTTCATGTATCTGAGGTAAAGGGTGATTTTAAGGGAGAAGCCCCACCCAGTTTCCCACCTACCCCAAGTCCCGGATGTGGGGCATGCTCTGAGATACTTGTTCAAGTGGTTTTGATAGTTCACAAGCTATGAATCGCTGCCCATCTTGCCACTCCCAGCACGATGAGGTCTTTGAAGAATCCACTGATTGACACAGTCCATCATAGAGTCTCCATTTGCCCAGTATTTGCCAACATATAGCTGAGGTGGTTGATTGACTTGTTCTGTCTTCTCTCTTTTCTTGGTTAAGGTTCTGAGTCTGGCATTTCGATTGGGGACATCCCCAAAGAAACTTTGAGGTGCTCTCAGACCAAATTCTTCTTTGTTCTAGCTAGCACAGGGCCCAGCACAGTCCATCGTCCCAATCAGTTGGTGGTTGCAATTGCTGCATTGGTTCTGTTTTCAGCCCCGACTTCCATTGCAGCCAATGGGTGTTGCAGTCCAGCCTAGTTCTGCCCAGCACATACTCAACCCTCACATAAACCAGTGGGAGCTGCAGCCTAGTCAGAGCAACCCACAATAACCTCCAGCAGGCCCGCCCCCTACCCTGGTTTGCCAGTATGTGTAGCAGTAGTCCAGTCTGTCCCACACCCCATTCGGCTCTCGTACATGTCTGTGGCTGTTGAAGCTTAGTTCTATCTAACCAGCTCAACTATCCAGCCCTCACGGATGTTGTTGAGTGCCTCTCTGTCTAGCCCCACCCCAGCCCCCTCTCATGGGAGTGGTAATCCAAGAGGGAGGATCCCACTATTTCCCTCCCAGGTTTCTCTCACGCCCAAATTATGCACTCTTCAGGTGGTTCTGTGATTTGACTTGACAGAATTAGCCCCCAGTGCCAGCTTCTGCCAACTGATGCTGCGGCTAAGCTCAAACATCCCTCCCCCACTCTAATTGTAGTTTGCACCAGTAGGAATAATCAGCCCAGCCTGGCTTTTCCCTGATCTAGTCCCCATGAGGCCCACAGGTGTTGTAGCCTGCTTAGTCTGGTCTGCACCGATCCCAGCCCACGATCTCCAGTGGGAGTAGCTGTCCAGCAAGGGGACCCTCCCCTTAATCCCCCTGTCGGCTCTGCCTCCTCCCTTCCTGGTTCTCACGTGTGCATTGGTTGGGTGCTGCGGTCAGATCCATTACAGGCAACCTCGCCTTGGCATTCCGTATTGTGCACTAATTTTTGTCGCAACCAAATCCGGCTTGACCTACACTCTGTTCTGGTGCTCGGATTTACCAGTGGATGATGTGAACTGATTCAGCCTTGTCTGCCCATGACCCATGCCAAATGTATGCTAGTGGGTACCTTTCCCTGGCCTGATCTGGGCTGTTCCCTATCGTAGAGCTCACTGCAGGGTCTGTGTCCTGCCAGAGGAGTTGCCCAGGCTCTTCCATCAGAACCCCTCCCCATGCCAGATTTTGCGCATACCAGGAGGTCCATGAGCCAGCCCTACTCAGTCCACCTCCTGTCCTAGCAGGAACAGTGGCTTTTCTTGACTGGCCTTCAGCCCAATTTGGTTCTTGCTGTTGGATGTTTCAGCCCAGCCATGGCTCGTCCATACCCACATATGGCTCACACATGGCTCAGTAGGGATTGAGACCTTGCCTAGTCCGTCCCACATCTACCCTGATCCTCCAGGACACCAGAGGATGTTGGAGTCTGGCCAAGCCTGGTGCATCCAGTCCCAGTCCATACTTGTGCCAAGGGATACTACAACCGTTTCCTGATCAGAACACAGCCCCCATTACAGCCCACGTGCCCCTTAGTGGGAACCTCAACCCAGTTAGGGTGTCCCCTTAGCTCCCCAACCGGGCCAGTTCCCAGCCATAGATCACGCGCATGCCAGTGGTTGCTCTGACTCAGCTTGGCACAGACCTTCACCTGTCGTGGCCTCTGGCTTAGCGTTCCTGGCTCATGCAGACCAGTAGGTGCAAGAGCCTAGCTCGACATGACCTGTGCTCCATGCTGGTTTCTAGTTTTGCTTGTGGGCTAAGGTTTGCTCAGTCCTGCCCAGTACACCCCATTCCATTACCAATTCACACAGCTGATGGAGCTACTTTGCCCAGCTCGTCCGACCCCCAGATCTTTACTGCATGTTCACCAGCGGGAGCTATGACTTGCCAGGGGCATTTCCCAAGTTCCTCCACTTGATCCACTCCTTGACCGAGTTCTCATACATGCCAATGAGTTTTAGGCCAGTGCCCGGCGCAGTCTGGCCTTCCATTTGGCCTTGTATGACCTGGTGAATATTGCAGCCCGGCCCGCCCCACACCCTGTTCAGGATGCACATTCGGATGCTGATGCCTTGACCAGTCCAGACTGTTGCAGATTCCTTTACTTGTGATTGATGGCAGGCTCCTTGGTTACACCTAGCTTAGTCCATCACCACCCATACACTTGAGCTAACCAGTGGGGCTAGAATTTCCACAGGGTTTGGCCTACACATCCCCCGCAGAATCTACCCCTACTTATGGTTGTTGAGTGTTAGTTAATGTCATGTCCGTATCTAATGTGACCCATCTTCTGATCCATCATCATGTCAGGTAACAGGATATGATTCTGCAGGACAAGCCCCAAGCTTAGCTTTTGCATGAACTGGTGCTCGGTGCTCAGCATTGTTAAGTGATTACAAGTTCTTCAAAGGAAGGGTTACTGTCTTTGGAAGTCTTTAGGATTGACTCACATTCCAGAAGCACAGTGGGTTCAACCTGGAGCTACATAAGTAGCGATTCAAAGAAACAAAACCCCAGAGGTCCAGTCCAGACAGCCAGCAGGTGGAGCCTGGCACCAAATGGTGCACTGACCGCCCGGGGATACATGGTGGCTGGCGTGTGGGATCCAGGCATGAGATGCCCCATCCTGAGGCCCACCAGACCCATAAACTATTAAGTTTTAAAACTGCAAAACCTTCTCATGTTATATAGAAAACAAAAAGTGAAGCTACAAACCATTGTTAAAAATAATAGTTAGATTTTATAATTGTAATGTGTTTGACTTTAATTTCATGACTTTGAGTTACTATTAACTCTCCTTTCATTTTTGCAGATTTCCTTTTACTGTTTCTTGTGCAACCAGAACAGTGGTGATGACCTCACTTATAGCTTTTGTTTAACTGAGAGTTATCTTAATTTCTCCTTCACTTTTGCAATATACAAGGTTCTTTAGTGAAAACTTTCCTTTTAACAGTTTTGTTGTTTCAGTCCCCAGCCCTCTGACCTACAAACTTCCTGATTTATAGTTCTGCTGTTAATCTTATAAAGGATCCTTCACATGTGACAAGTCACATCTGTCTTACTATATTCAAGGTTTTCTCTTTGTCTTTGCCTCCAGTATGGGATGCAAGTATCCCAAGTGGAATCCTAACCAATGTACCAAATACCCACCCCTGTTTTGCTTTCGGTTGTTGTAGGATTAGCCTGAAATGTAAATTAGGTCTTGCCTGAATGTGTATCTTTCCTTGGGCATATGTACTGATTTTCTAATTTCCTCCATGTTGTAGTTGCTTTTGGGTAATCTCTTCATGTTGCCACTTTCTGGAAAGTGCCTTGCATCAGAAATCCCTGAAAGATGTAGTGTTTACCTAATCCAATCTGTGTCCCAGTAGCTAATAGCTTCTAATGTCTCTTATCAAATGCCCCAGACATTTATTTTTTTTCCACTTTTCTGCTTGTTGTAATGAAGATAAGTCATTCCCCTTTTTTCATCATGGTACTTTATTGCTTGTTTGTCTTGTTTTAATTTTTTTTGTTTTTGGTTCATTCCCTGCTTTTCTGTGGGCAGATTGAAGGTTTGTTTTTTTTTCTTTTAGAATGAATTTCTAGTGCTAAATTCATGTCATAGCACAGCAAGTTAAGCTGCCACCTATAGCACCAGCATTCCATACAGGCAGCAGTTTGAGTCCTAGCTGCTCCACTTCTGATCTAAGTCCCCGCTAATGTGCCTGGGAATGAAGCAGAGGATGGCTCAAGTACATGAGACCCCACACCCAAGTGGAAGTTGCAGATGGAGTTCCAGGCTCTTGGCTTTGGCCAGGCTTAGCCCTAGCCATCGTGGCAATTCAGGGAGTGAATCAATAGATGGAAGATCTCTTTCTCTGTCTCGCCCTCCCTCTCTGTAACTTTATCTTTTAGATAAATACAATAAACATTTTTTAAAAGAATGGATTTCTGTATTTTTAATTAATTAATTTTATTAATTTTAAAGAGATCTAAGAGTCAGAGATTTCCCGTATGTTGGTCACCCCCTCCAAATGCCTCCAACATCCAAGACTGGGCTATACCAAAGGCAGGAGCTGAGAATTCAATCCATGTCTCCCACATGGATATCAGGAATTGAGTACTTGAGCCTTCATTACCTATGATCTCCTGAGCTGGATACTAGCTGGAAGCTGGAAATGGTAGTAGGACCAAGGTTTGAACCTCGGCAATCTGATATGTGATACCAGCATTCCAAGAACCATCTTAACCAGTACACCAAACACCCATTTCTGTTTTTTCTTGTTTAAATTTTAAAGCCATCTTCCATGAACTTCTTGTAGTCCCATGTATAGTCATTTTCTTTTGTCTTTGATGGTGACCATAACTGTGTACCTCTCCTAGTTTTATCATCCATATAGTCACTTGAAGGAGGATGATCTGGGAATCAGATGAACTGAAAATTGCAGGAAAGTTCTTGAGGGTGGTATTTGTTGAAGGGCAAAGTAAGGAAGAAGGTATGTTCAAGGAAAGGCTTCAGGTCACAATGCAGATCTGATACTGGTTAACCAAGAAGCAGGAAGCAAAATTGCAAAGGAAGAGCATCAGACTGGCATAGGCCTTAGGATGTCTCAGCCAGGCCAACAGAGTTTTGGCAGTGATAACATTTAGAGGAATTCCAGATTGGGCAGAAATGGCCAGGCCTTACTATTTCCACTATGCTCGGTTGTTCATCAGAAGCTGCCCTGGGGAGACTAAGGTGAGAACTTCCTTGAGGGGGATATAAGGGATGCCTCCTCATGGCCCTCTGTATCATAGAATCCTTAAAACTGCGGAAGATCTTTGGAGACTCTCAAATTATTCTACTTCCTCTGTAATAAATGTTGTCTGTGAAATTTTGGATAAAGGAACATCTATCTTATTTTAAATGAGGTTCAGAAAAGGAGTTCACACTGGTTTTCCTAATATTTACTTCTTTCTCTTTTTTTTTTTTTTAAGATTTTTATGCATTTATTGGAAAGTCAGATATACAGAGAGGAGGAGAGACAGAGAGAAAGATCTTCCATCCGATGATTCACTCCCCAAGTGAGCACAACAGCCGATGCTATGCCGATCCAAAGCCAGGAGCCAGGAACTTCCTCCAGGTCTCCCAAATGGGTGCAGGAGCCCAAGGCTTTGGGCCGTCTTCAACTGCTTTCCCAGGTCACAAGCAGGGAGCTGGATGGGAAGTGGAGCTGCCGGGATTAGAACTGGTGCCCTTATGAGATCCCGATGTGTTCAGGGCGAGGACTTTTTAGGCACTAGGCCACGCTGCCAGGCCCAATATTTACTTATTTTTCAAAGATTTATTTTATTTGAAAGTCAAAACAACAGGGAAAGAGAGAAAGAACACACACATACTCATGAAGAATGAGAGGGAATCTTCCATTCACTGGTTCACTCCCCGCGGGTGCAACAGCTGAGGGTGCATCAGGCAAAAGGCAAGAGCCAGAAACCTTTGCTGTTTCCCATGTGGCAGGAGCTCAAGTATAGGGTCATGCTCCATTGCCTTCCCAGGTGTATGAGGAATCCGGTTCAGAAAGGGAACAGCTGGAACTCCAACCAGTGCTCCATTATGGCATGATGGCATTTCAAGCAGCATCTTAACTCCCTATACCACAGTGCCAACCTCATTTATCTATTTTTATGTATTTGAAAGACAGAGGCATCTCCAGTCTGCTGGTTTACTCCCCCCAAGTGCCCAGAACCATGATTGAACCAGGTTGAGGCCAGGAGCTGGGAGCTTAGTCTGGCTCTCCCGCATAGGAGGCGGGATCCCACCGCCTGAAGCACGTTTCTCAGGGTGCTCATTATTCACAGGAAGCCTGAAATCATAGTAGATCCACAACTTGAACTCAAGCATTGTGGTATGGGTGTCCCCAGTTACTATCTTAACTGCTGTACTAACTGCCTGACCCACTTTTCTCTCATGTTCCTGGATCTCATAGTCCTCTATACTGTAGTATAACCAAGTTTTCTTTTTCTCTCTCTTTGACAGCAAGACTTGAAATACATGAATTTCTTATATTTTCCAAATAGTAAAAGTGAAGCTTAATATTGACTCTAATGACCCTTTCTCGTCATCCCCGCTGGAGAGGGCCATGAAGAACACTGCATAAATGCCTCTTCTGTGTAGAGGTTTTTGCAGCTAGGACTCTTAACTCCAGAGATGAGCAGTAAATAGAAGCTAAATGACCTTTCAAATCCATTTCCTCAGTGCCTTTGGAGATACTTATCCGGAGATAACTGACGAGGTTTTACCTTCAGAGTTCTCTTTTAATCATGCATGAAGAATAAGCCTCAAGCTTCCTTGATTGTGTTTGCAGACAGGCCCTGGTAGCCTCAATAATGATTAGCTGAAGGGTCATTCTTAGCCTGGCGCTGCCGTCAGCGGGTGAGAAACACAGCCCTTGCGAGTGAGTGCCATGGCAGACCTGATCTGCTCCTGTACTGTACCCAGCGTGGGATCGTTAGCTTCCCCATGGGCGCTCAGGTGCCTCCTGCAATCGCCCCTTCCTCACTGCTGACTGCTTCATTTTCTGCTTCTTACCCAGAGGAAGTAGAAGGATAATCTGTTGTTTACTTGAGTGTGTCCACTTTGATGAGAACACAGGACACCCAGACGTTTGGTTAAACATTATTTCTGGGTGTGTCAAGGAGAGATTTCCAGAAGAGATTACCCTTTGAATCCATAGCAGATTGCACTACAGCTTGCCAGCTTGAGTGGGCATCCTGCAGTCAGCAGAAGGCCTAGGAGCACAAAAAGTGGGAGAAGGGACTGTGTTCTCTGCCTGCTTAAGCTGGGCCACTAGTCTGCTATCTTCTCAGACCCATCATTATATGATCTGAATCATCTCTCTCTCTCTCCCATATATAAATATATGTGCATTTATATATGTATATACACATGTATGCATGATCCCCATATTTGAAAGCTCAATCTGACTACAGGTTCATATTTTTATTTCCAACCTGTATTCCAGGGATGCTTAATGAACCAGAGAAGATATAAATTTCTTGATCTTCTCAAATGCTAGTCAGAGATGCCCCTATTCCTGGACATTCTACAGAGAGTTTCTCCTAAAAATTTCCTGGAAAATAAAGGGGGGAGCCCGGCACGGGGGCCTAGCAGCTAAAGTCCTCGCCTTGAACACGCTGGGATCCCATATGGGTGCCAGTTCTAATCCCACCAGCCCCACTTCCCATCCAGCTCCCTGATTGTGGTCTGGGAAAGCAGTGGAGGATGGCCCAAAGCCTTGGGACCCTGCACCTGTGTGGGAGACCCAGAAGTTCCTGGTTCCCGGCTTCGAATTGGCACAACTCTGGCTGTTGTGACTTGGGGAGTGAATCATCGGAAGGAAGATCTTCCTCTCTGTCTCTCTTCCTCTCTGTATATCTGCCTTTCCAATAAAAATAAATCTTTAAGAAAGAAAATAAAAGGGCCTGGCGGCGTAGCTAGTGGCTGGAATCCTCACCTTGAATGCACCGGGATCCCAGCGGCTCCACTTCCCATTCAGCTCCCTGCTTGTGGCCTGGGAAAGCAGTTGAGGTTGGCCCAAAGCCTTGGGACCCTGCACCCGTGTGGGAGACCTGGAAGAGGTTCCTGGCTCCTGGCTTTGAATTGGCCCAACACCGGCCCTTGTGCTCACTTGGGGAGTGAATCAACAGACAAAAGATCTTCCTCTCTGTCTCTCCTCCTCTCTGTATATCTGACTTTGTAATAAAAATAAATTTTAAAAAGGGGGGGGCATGAGGCTTGAAAGGGAAGAATAGTCTAGAACAGCACTCCTTTCTGTCGAGCAGATACCTTGAGATATGAATGTGTTACTGACCCATTTCCACCTGAGGACAGACTTAGCACCCAGTCAGCCCCCTTGGTGCTGATGGTATATACGTCCTCAGAAAAAAGACTTAGAATGGAAGGGGTGCCAGGTATCTTGCAGGAATCAGGAGAGCAACAGCATGCTGAGCCTCTGGAATGTGTCAGGATTGTTTTAGGTGTCTTCCAAACATCTTCTCTTGTCATCTGTGGGGTCATCTGACCCAAGGTAAATAGAAGTGTTCCCTGTTCCCTTTTTTTTTTCTTTTTTAAAATAGTTATTTCTTTTTTTTTTTTTTTTAAGATTTTTTTTTTTTTTAACAGACAGAAGGAGATACAGAGGGAAAGATCTTGGATCTGCTGGTTCACTCCCCAAATGGCCACAACATCTGGAACCAAGCTGATCCAAATGCAGAAGCCTAGAGCTTCTTCCAGATGTCCCACGTGGGCGCAGGGTCCCAAGGCCTTGGGCCATCCTTGATTATTTTCCTAGGCCACAAGAAAAACTGGGAGCTGGATGGGAAGTGGATCAGCCAGTCCCCATTGGGATCCTGGCGCTTGCAAGGTGAAGTTTTAGCCATTGAGCGATTGTACCAGACCTGAGTGTTCTCATTTCATACTCTTGTTTGTGAAAACTTAAGGGAATTTGGCCAGAGTCACAGCCAGGAGCTGATCCAGGTTTATCTGGCCCCAGTGCTTATTTTCTACACCACACTGATTCTTGTGTCAATTTATAGAGAGGATTTATTGTAACCCATGGGACCATAGCGTGCCCAGAGGTGAGCATGTAAATCTCTTCATGCAATGACCGGGCATGTCTTATTCTCTATACAGTCTCACTTAACTACGCAATCCTGGGGCAGCTACACACAAAGTTGGCAGTAAAACTCATCAGGTAGTACCTGGGAGTCGCAGTTGAGTTCAGGGCACAGGAAGATCCCTATCTTCCAGGTAATAGAACACAGAAATGGAAAATTCTGAACTGTTAAACCGTTGCTTTCAGGCCATTGGTGGCTATCCCATGCTAATTAGACAGTTTGAAAACAAATCAGCACACCTGCTCTGTTTGCTGCTGGCCTTGGCTTCCAGTGAGGTAGGTTCCCTTGAGCTACCTGGGAAACTCTAGATCTCATTTCCCATCTCTCACATTATTTTCTGGCCTTTCCTTATTTCTCTATTTTAAATTTGGTCAGCAGTCTCAGGAGGTATATAAATCACCAAACTGTGTAGATAATTTGTATAACTATATTAAGCATGTATATTGAATATTTGTAACTATGTTCAATGTGTTGCAAATTATGACACATTTCAAATATATCTTAATTGGGAAAGCAGTCTTTTTGAAAAAATATAACATTAAAAATATGTGACATTCTTTTTCAAAGATAGTTTATTTAAGAGGCAGAGAGACCACTCATCACTGATTCACTCCTCAGATATCTGCAAAGGCTAGGCCTGGACCAGGCTGAAGCTGGGAACCAGGAATACAATACACATCTCTCACATGGGTAGCAGGGAGCCAAGTATTTGAGCCATCACTTGCTGCCTCCCATAGTGCACATTCGCAGGAAGGTAAAATTAAAAACTGAGCGGAACATGAACCCAGGCACAATATCGAGCAACTTAATTGCTGTGCCGGTGCCCAATGCACATGACACTCTTACTCTAAAACAGTACAAAGAAAATGAAAAGTTTTAAGGTTGACATGGCTTCTTCTACTGTGTTCTGGGGTGTCTCAGGTGGCCTGAAAGCAGAGCTACTAGAATTCTTGCCTAGAGAATTGAATGCCCCAGCATGCCATGGTCAGATTTTCAAAAACATTCACCATCACAGGTGATGGTTGATGAAAAGGAAGAAGATCTATCCCAGAACAAAAGAATACATGCTTCCCCACATCCCTGTGTAATGTTGTTGAGTCAATAAAATTCCCAACTAAACCTGTGGTCCACACAGCTGAAAGAATTCTGAACATTGCAGGTTTCAGCATTAATTTTCGTATTAGCATTCCCCAATCTTTCCAAATCATCAGTTTGGGATTGTTACCTATTTTATTGATGTTCAGTATGAGACAGGTTTAATAAAGTAAAGCAGTTTGATCAATAGAAGACAACTGGAGTTCTATATTGGATTTTTCTAATGCGTATTCCATTTAGCTCTGCAAAGGCTCACGTCGTAGTAAAGCAACCCGCTCGCTGAAGGATCCAGAACCAGATAGGAGATGGCACTTGCCATTCAGAAGAGACCTCATGGGTGTATCCTCAGGGAAGGATGCTTAAGAAATGTAGCTCTGTTTTTCAAGTAACACATGTATGCATTATAACTATGGTTTATTTGGATTAAGATTTCCATCTTAGAGCCCAAGTTATCAAGCACATAGGAAGACAGAAAAGAGACCAGTATGAAAGGCCAAGAAACCATTAAAGCACAAGATCTGAATGAGGTAAGACTATGTAAAATTCAACATTCTGTTACCTTTTGAAATACAGACAAGGTAAACTCCATAAGGATGCCCAAGTATTACTGAGAACAGAAGGAAGGCAAAGCCATGCTTCCAGAACTGCTAACTCTGCATTCTAAGATTGTCATCAGTAGTTGCGAACTGCCCTTCCTGGGAGTAGTCAGTCAGAAAGGAAACCATCAAAGACAGATCTGGGATAAGCTAGTATAAAATAAGCATGTTGCAGTGCCTCAATGAATAGTTAAGTGTGAAAAATGAGAATAACATTGCAATAATGTAAGCTGTCACTCACAAACTTTATGAATAGCACATCCATTGATACGTGTAGATAGATTTAGATAGATCCGGTCATCATCATCCCTGTTCCTCACATGAGGAAACCAGGTCTGAAAGTGAAGTCACTAGCTCTTGGTCCCACTGTTGGGAACTGGAAGAATGGGACAGGTAGGGTTCTCCGCTGACACACCATTTGGCACAGCCCGGATAGCAGAGTACAGATCAGATGTGTCAGATGCATGCGGCTTCCCTACTGGCCAGACTTCACATGTAGTTTGTTCCCGGGACAGGCACACCCTCATGGTAGAGCAGGGTCCTCAACTTACCTGATGACAGGGAGGCCGATCATCAAAGAAATTGGCTCCATTCTCACTCTGTGCTAACTAAACTGCATTTTTATTGCAGTTTAATCCTCTGGTAGGTTTAAAAGAGATTTTCTAATTGTACAGATTAGGGGTGTATAAGGGTGATAATTTTATATATACCTGTGTGATGCATGTGTAATAATCAGATCGGTTTAGCTGGCATTTCAGTCTCCTTAAAGAATATTTATGATTAACACAGAATTACACGTATTTATGGGATGCAGTATAACATTTCAATACATGCAACAGTATGTTTTGATTAAATCAGGACAATTAATGTTCCCCTCCCTTTATCGTTACTTTGCATTTGGAAACTTTAAGCTCCCCTCTTCCAGGTATTCATAAATATATAATAAGTTTTGTGAACTACAGTCACCTCACTGTGCTTTGTAACAACAGAATGTAATCCTTCTATCTGTGTTTTAGACAGGAGGCATAAGTTCCTAACAGGCTTTTGTACAAAAGAGAAAACACACTTGACAAAATTGAATGGAGTAGATATTAAAAGGGCTCTTACATCAGACCTGGATTTGAATCCCAGTACTGACTGGGTAACTTGGTCCCATTATGTAACATACCCAAGCCTCACTTCTCTCTTCTGAAAAAAAGCATGTAAGAATTTCAGTCTTGTGAGAGTTCTGAGGAAATAAAATGAGATAATGCATGTAAAGCAATTACTACCATAGTATCAGACAGGTAGGATAATAATAATTATCATTATTACTATTCAGTAAGTAGTAGCTGCTACCTATATCCCTCCAATCATTATTATTAGTTAATGTGGAAAGATTTTAGCAACACCTTATATTTGGTAGGTACCGAGAATTTATACAATACTTTCAAAATCACATTTTATTCCTTCTGTGATGGCCGTACTGTAGGAAGAATAACTGTCACTACATTTTACATTTGTATGAACAGGCTCAGAGAGGAAAATACATTGGGAGTGATGGCACCCTGAAGTAGTTTGTCTTAGTTCGTATTCATATAGTTCCTATGTGACTTTATAACTGAGCTAGAAAGCATTATCACAATTTATAGGAAACACTGCTGTTGTATATAGGATTAATTGTAAAATGCTTTTTACAGATATTTAACATGAGCCAAGAAAACATTGAAATATTTGAAAGTAATTTAACAGAAGAGAAAAAGAAGAGAAAGCAATTGGCATGCAGTCTTAATTCTATACAAAAGGCTCTGAGAGTTAAAAGTGAGGTACTACCCTGCAGGATGGTGTCTCTCTCTTGTGTTAACCATAATTTAGAAATTTCATATTGTCTTCTATTTTATCTTAAAATAAATTGCAACTATGTATTCTTGCAGTGCCATAACTAGTACTGTAGACTGGGCAACTGAAATAACATGTATTAATTTTCTTACAGTTTTGAGACTGAAAAATCTAAGTTCAAGGTGCTAAACATTTCATAATTCACTTCCTAGTAAGGGCCTCTCCTCCTGGCTTTTAGACAGCCACCTTCTTGCTCTGTGCTCACACGAAGGGGAGAAAGTGAGTGCGGGTCCTTCAGAAGCACCAGACCTATTACATCAGGGACTCATTCATACTTTCTTATTTGGCCTTTATCACCTCCTTTTTGGTATTAGGGATTAGGGCTCCATCGTATGAATGGGGGAGACCATAATTCAGTCCATGGCACTACAGCATATGTACTTCTAGTAGTGATGAGGCACAGTTCTGCTGCTTCCCCACGCTGAGTTCCAGCACTAGCTAAGGGGTCTGTAATCA
Organism: Ochotona curzoniae; assembly: GCF_017591425.1. Taxonomy (NCBI): domain Eukaryota; kingdom Metazoa; phylum Chordata; class Mammalia; order Lagomorpha; family Ochotonidae; genus Ochotona; species Ochotona curzoniae. The sequence continues at coordinate 11,803,466 of NW_024465451.1, forward strand.
GCAGGTGATTGACAGCTGTGGTGTTCATAGATTCACATACTTGTCTCTCAACCTTGTATCAGAAAGATCTAAAAAGAGATGATTCATCTTTGCTTTGAAGAGAAGTCTGGAAGTGAGTTCCTGGAAGTCTAGATAACCAGTTGAGAGGACAGGGATGTTTCTTAACCAGTTTACAAGATGGGTGAGAGCCAGTGCAATACCCCAAGCCCCATCCTCATGGAATGAGGTAGGCCATTGATACCCTGTGCCTTCTGGGAGGACACCCTCTTACCTTCCTTTCTCTTTGTTCACTCCCTCTCTGACTTCATTTTAAGGAAACACCGAGTAGCAAATTTCTTCACCTAAAGTAAATTTGATGTGCCCTGTCCCCTTCATTGGACACCATAGACTAGCTCTCATAGACTGACTTTCCTAGTCTTCCACCAAACACTGTATATTCCATAAGATCAATATAAAATTTAATTTGAAAAAATCTATATCTAACTGAAGTATTTCCTCTCATGGGTATGAAAAGAAAAAGGAACAAAGAACACGCTAGCTGACTAAGTCACAGGACATACATTTTTAGATAAGGCAGCAGGATGTGTGTTTAAGAACCTGGAGACAGATGGACATAGGTCTGCAGTCTCAGCTTTACAACTTCCTGACTTTGTGAACCTAAGTGAGTCATTTCAGTTCGCTCAGCCCTAGTTCCAATAATCCTCTGATTTGACACAGGCTAAAGGTAAACCTCATAACACATTAGCCTATTAAAGGTGACTTTTAAAATGCATTTCAAAACAGGTGATAACCATGGAAAGCAGGAGTTGTGGGAGACCTCACTTCTGTACAAACCTTGCTTACAATACAAAAGACACTAGAAACCCAGTCTTTCAACCTTGTGGATCAGCAAAACTAAGAATGTTCAGGTTAAACAAGAAATTTCCAGAAGCATTTTAAGATCTGTTTTAGAAATATTAAACCTTATATGGAGAAGTAGCCTTATTCTAGAATATCTTCATTTTTTAATTAGGAATTAGAAAAATCAAAATTGGAACTTACATGCCTATATAATGAAATGCAAAGTCTTCCAGGGGCAGCAGACAGCAAAGGGCATTTTTTAATGGTATATGACCTGCTACAAAAGGAGAATTCTGAATTAGAGACAAAGGTGAGATCAAAGTATTCCTATTTAAATGTTCAATTTTTAATATGTTTTATGAGAGTGGGACAGAAGAAAATAACTTTCAATAACAAATGACTTAAAGATTGGAGTTTCTTTTATGATTACAGAGCAAATCACCATATAAAATGGATTATAAACCCTGCTATATTTGTATTTCAGTATAAATAGTAAGACTTCAACCAGTACCTGGTGTTTAGAATTTGTGAATTTTTAGATTAAAAGCAGCTTCATGCCAGCTTAGTTACTAGAGCACATAGTATAATCTGAAAGGTTACTCAAATGTCTTCAACTTAAAAAGTTAGGACCCAAGGCCCGGCACGTGAAGACGCAGTGGTTAAGGTCCTCGCCTTGCACGCCCGGCATCCCATATGGGCACCGGCTCTATCCCGGCAGCCCCGCTTCCCTTCCAGCTCCCTGCCTGTGGCCCGGGAAAGCAGTCGAGGACCGCCCAAAGCTCTGGGACCCTGCACCCGTGTGGGAGACCCGGAAGAGGCTCCTGGCTTCGGATTGGCATAGCATCGGCCGTTGCACTCACTTGGGGAGTGAATCATCGGACGGAAGATCTTCCTCTCTGTCTCTCTTCTCTGTATATCCGCCTTTCCAATAAAAAATAATAAAAATAAATCTTTTTTAAAAAAAAAGTTAGGACCCAAGTATAGTTTTCAGTTACACTGGGAGGTGGACTTACACTTAAGATGTTTCAATGTCCTGACCCCAGTTAGTTCCCTGAGCTTAAAAATGGCAATCAGACCAGAGTTATTCTGGTGTTAAATTGAGAGGTCACCTGGAGTGTAATTTCTTGAGTCCTACCTAGTGTGTTATCTTCTAACTGAAAATTCCCTTCTTCAATAATTCTTTTGATCTAGATTAAAATGGCAGTAAGGCGTGAAGGTTTGAACACAACAGTTAAAATATGCTGGATTATGGCTCAGCACCCTCTGTGAGATGAAGAACGAGATCGAAGCCTAATTCGTTGTTATGTGTAGTTGTTTAAAAAGAAGGAAGGAAAAAAGCGAGGGAAGAAACCAAGTTACTGGAAGGTTGGGGCATGGATCCCTGTGTAACCATAGGGAGGGAAAGGTCCAGAACACAGGGTCAGCTGCCTGGAAGAGTGAGTGTGTAGGACACAGCCTACTACTGACCTTAGCTTGTGGGAGCTTGTCCCACGGTGACAAGGGAAGGACCGTGTGTCTCAGAGAACCATAGGAAAGTTAACACTGAAAAGATGGACTAAAGTGAGCAGCATACGATAAATCCTCTAAAATAATAATGTACAAATCTCTATCCTGGCAATACACCTCTCGCTCCTTCCCTCTCCCTGTCTTGTTTTTTAAACTGTTATGTTGAAACAATTTTACACTTAGTAGAAAAGTCACCAGAGTAGTATGAAGAATTCCCATAAAGCTCTGCCATTCTAAATGTTAACATGATGCTGTATTTGCCCTTTTATTATCTCTCTCCATGCACACACAAACACACACACACAGTGAACTCTTTAAAGTTAGAGATATAATCTTTACCTTTAAATATTGCCATGTGTTTTCTAAAAATAACAATATCTCATGTTACTGCAATGCAAATCTCAAAACTTGTAAAATTAACACTGACACAGTAGTTCTCTGGTATCTTCAGCTTGGATTCAGATTTGTCAGTTACCATGCTCTCTGTTTTTCTAGCATTAGGCCTGAGCCAGGACCATAAATTATATGTAATCACCATGTCCCGAGCTCCTTTAATCTGCAACAGTTCCTTGATCTGTGTTTGCCTTTCATGACTGTGTTGTTGAAATATGCTGTTGTAGTCTGGGCAGTCCTGACAGACTACCATAAACCAGGTAGCTTAAACAACATTCATTTCACACAGTTCTGAAGGCTGGGAGCCCAAGGTCGGTGTGTTAACAAGTGCCGAGTTTGGCAAGGGCTTCTTTCCTGCACACTGCCGTCTTCTCTCTGCACACTCCCACAGCAGGGAGCAGAGACAGAAGAAGCATACTCTTTCCTATCACTTCTCACAAGTGAATTAATGGCATCCTGGGGGATTTGCCCTGGTGACCTAAGCACTTCTCAGAAGCCATTGCACATCTCTTTCCATTGTGAGTAGGGTTGCGATATTTTGAGGGAACACAAGGATTTCTTCTGAGAAATGGCCATTTGGATTTGCTGACATTTCCTCACAACATTTTTTTGTCGGGGGGTGGGCAAGAATACTACACAAATGATGTTCTATCCCTTTCAGGGCATGTTATAAGGAAATAGGAAAATTTATGTTCCATTATTCATGATGTTGGCTTTGTTAGACCAAGGCGTTAAGTCTCTCTGCCTTCAGAATTAATAAACATAAGGAGGTATTTCAAGACTATATTGTTTTGTTTCCCTTCAAACTTCTATCCCTTACAAGTTTTTGTTTTAAAATTCATCATATTCCACTTTCTCTCCAGAACACAGAATATTTTAGACTTAAAATGTACTTTGCTAATTGTGGCTCAAGAGGATATGTTTTAAGTACTTGATGAAGCCCCCATTTTCTGATCTGGATCACAACACACAGAGTCCTGGTCAGAAAAATTCAAAACTGATAGGATGAGGTCATACGGGCCAACTGCTGCGCTTTACAATACAGAAATTTGTGCAGTGCACAGATGTTAAACTGCTGTCGAGTTAGATGGTGATTCTCAGCCCATGTTCTTTTCTATCCCACTGTGAGGCCTCAATCAGAAAATGGAAAGATCAACTTAGTTTTTATAGTAGTTAGACATGGTTAATTATTAGGTTGCACTATTAGTCATCAAGATAACATCCTGATAACTTGTAGAAGCAAGCTGGTCCCACAGTGTCTGTGTCATGGATGATTCTGTCATTTTTTCTTGACAACAAAGAGCAAAGCTCCCACTCCCCAGCTTTGTCATGCAAAAGTTCAGAATACTCAGAAATACGTTATTGTCACCATCCTCTTCAGAAGATAGTAGCATCTCTCACATCAAATCTAAACTTCACTTTTAGTCATCCTTTACTTCTGAAGAACCTAACATACATTATGTGTAATGTGTGTGTGTATTACAAAAGCCACAGAATCGATGATTAACTCATATTTTGGAAGCTTCTTCTTGCTTACAGTAATGCCAGATCATTTGGAAAGTTGTCTTTCAAGTCTTCCTAATCTGACCTCTCCCCTCAATCTTGTTTTATTTCCTCAGCTTCTCATTATGTAACCTCTATTCTAGTAAATCCTCCTCCTCGTTTCTCTACAGATTACTCTTCATTCATTCTGTTACTGCCTTTGACCACATCCCTCCCTAAGATTAAACTGTGCTGCTCAAAGTCTATTCCTCACCTACATGCTGTGCCTTGAGCCCAATCAAGGCCAACTTTTCTTCCTGGGAAAAGTTCGAGTCCATGTGAGATTATCTGGATTTTTGGGATTTTAGACCACAGTCATCACTGTAGTTTTGCTTTAAGGAATTAAAAAGGTATAGGAAGCCTAATTTAAGAAATTCTTAAACTAATCTTTAGAATTAAAGCCATTGTGTTCTGAAAAACATTTTCAGGCAGAGTTGGGATATGAGTCAGGAATATTGCTTCCCTTAGCTCTGTAATTTGATGGGGATCCCTTTTCCATTCTTTGAACCATTTTCTGACCATTTTTCTACTACCTGAAGGAAGTCTTACATTTTATATGAAGGTGCAAATAGTAATCCTAAAGGAAAGGAAATCTTCAGAACCTGGTTGTAGAAGTCAAACCACAAACGAAACCTGAATTCCTGCTTTTCCCAGTCACACAACCAAGAGGTGACTCTCACGCACGTAATCAGAATTGCCTGGGAGGCTCATTTACAGGGTGGGTTCTTGTCTCCTGTCCTGCTTGCCTGACTCAATCTCAGGACGGGAGCTGCAGTGTGCCTTTCATCAGCCTCTCAGGCGACGTGTTTGTGTGCTGGGGCCTGAAAGCCACTGTGATAGTCGCTGAGATAGCCTGGGAGCCCTTACAAGTTCATGTGTTTTCCAATAAGTGGAATCAGTTGTTCTCTGCCATATGAATCCAATCTTCTTTCTGTTCTCTTTTATAAAAGTGTAAGAATATACTTTTATGAGTCGGGGAAGTACATTTGAAACTTAACAAAGGGGTGTGATTATAGTGTAAAATTTTATGGGCCACGTCATTTTGCTTGTTTCAAAACTTAAAATGAAACTCAATGGACCAACCCCAGAAACCAAATACCCCCCTTTTTAACTTTTTACATCTTAATACCCTCAGTAAGAATGGGCTAAGTTATATAGCAACTACAAAGTAGTAACCTGGAGTAAAACCTCAATTAATACATTATTTAACGTGGTGACTAAACATTTAATTGAACAGTATACTTTTTTTCAGAGTTATATGTAATAGTACCCAAAGTAGAATACTTTATCTTTGTACTTTACAGGTCTTGAAGCTTTCACAACAATTTGAAAATTTAAATCATTTTACTCTTGGGGGAAAAACAGCAAATTTGATTACAAGTGAGAACACCTGTAAAGATCTTGTGTCTAAATTGTCAATTTTGGAAATAGAGACTCAAAACCCAAAGGAGGAGAGAGAGGAACTCTGGTAAATAGAGAAAAACCACGTGTCATAGGAATTATTTATCTTAATCACCATAAGAACTTGATATTCATTCAAAGGATGTGAGTGTAAAAACTAATCATAAGCATTCTCTAAAGAGTTTGTCTTTGATGAATTACTATGTTTTAAAAATGTTTTCTTTCTTTGTGAAATACATATGTGTTTTCTGTAGGAAATATAGAAAGCATGGAGAAGCCTGAAGGAATTCTTATAGCCTATTATTCCTGCTAAGATTATTTTATCTCAATTTTTTCTTTTTTCTTCATGTATACATACAAATGTATATTTTTATGTAATTAGGACTACTCCCTACATAAGTTTGTTTAGTTGGTTGCTGCGTTTGTTTGTTTTGCCTTTTTTATGCACTCATTAATAAATTGCAGAAATATAGAAACACCCAAATTTATATCTCTATAAGTTGATTTTGCTAGTTTAATCTCCCTGAATTTTATGTCCTCTTAAAAGTTGCTTTTCGCTTTAGAGTAAACTCTGAGTCCAGGATTCACCACCAAGAAATACAGTTTCCAAAGTAGGAAGGACATAAAAGAGAGTTGGTAGGGAAGGGACATGGTCAGGGTGTCAAGAACAAAAGCCATGAAGCAGGGTTACAATGTTAAGGTTTCCTGTTTGGGGGGAAGAGCACTAGAAGGCTGTATTATCAGGCTTTTGGATGATACAATTGCAGTATTTCTATAACAGGGAATACAAGGCTGCTTAATTCACTGGTGAGCACTGAGGAGACAGTGGCCTGGCTTTGGTAAGTGGCAGTAGAGATGAAATGATCGAACTTAGAGCTCTAGTGAAGGAGGAGCTGACAGCAATGATCAAAGCAGATAAAAATCCACACTATTGGTCTGGCGCAGCAGCCTAGTGGCTAAAATCCTCGCCTTGCACATGCCCAGGATCTCATATGGGTGGTGGTTCATGTCCCAGCAGCCCTGCTGCCCATCCAGCTCACTGCTTGTGGCCTGGGAAAACAGTCAAGGACAGCCCAGAGCCTTGGGATGCTGCACCCACATGGGAGACCTAGAGGAGGCTCCTGGCTAAGGATTGGCTCAGCTCCTGCCATTGCCGTCACTTGGGGAGTGAATCAGCAGAAGGAAGCTCTTCCTCTGTTTCTTTTCTCTGTATATCTGCCTTTCCAATAAAAATAAATAAATCTTTTTTAAAAATCCACTCTACTGATTGGGGTAATTGGCAGGAATATTTGCAACAGGAACCAAGGCTGTGGCCTTCATTCATATGTGGACTGGGGGTGCCTTTCCATTAGAAATATACTGGGCTTCTCTCTCTGAAGAATTGCCTGCTGCCTCCTGTTTCCATGACTTGGTCCAAACTGCTTCCCATATCTGGGCTATTCCGTCTCTGTGTCTACCACAGGCTTCCCTGTCTACCTGCCTCATGATGCTTTCCTGAGGCCCTGTTCACAGTCTCCACCTGCCTCAGGTCCATCATGTAATCACATCAATAATAGCAACCAACAGACAGAGAGGGAAAGGCACAACAGGATCCAGATATCCATCTGGGTCTCCCATGTGGGTGGCAGAAGTCGTCATCCACTGCTTTCGTCAGGTGTATTTGCAGGGCACTGTGCTGGAAGTGGAGCAGCTGGATTCAAACTGCCTTTGCACCACAGTGTTACTAGCCCTTTAGAGTTGTTCTTAACTTTTATTCAAAAAGATTACTCATGTGGTTCTTCCTGAAATTCATCTCTTCTGTTACTTTTATACATTCTGCAAAAGCAAATGGCACTTGATCCCAGACTGGGCTTCCCAAGCAGAGGTTTAACCCCACGCGAATTCACTGTGCTCCAACCCCAAGCCTGCCATGGGGTCCCTGTGACTCCTGAGGAAAGCCCACTGTCGTTCTAATTTCCACTAAAGGCAGACTAACATCTCTTGTTTCTGCTCTCAAGATTTCCCTGTCTGTGTTTTTTTTTTTTTCAGAAGTTTGACTGTGATATGGCTTGGTCTTGTTTTCTTTAGGTTTATCCCATTTAGGAGCTCACCCGGCTTCTTGAATCTGCTTCTTTGCCATTTGGAAAGTTTGTACCTATTATTTCTTAAAATATTTTTCAGCTGTCCTTTTCCTCCCGTCCTTTATTGATGTGATGGCATTAAGTCCTAGGCCTGTTGTTGCAATGCCAGAGGTGCCAGTCACTCCTTTTGTTCACTTTTCTATCTCCTATTCAGAGGGGACAGTTCGATTGCATTGTCTTCAAGTTTACAGATTTCTTTTCCCTGTCCTTCCATCCCACTGTTGAGCCCAGCATTGAGTTTTTAAAAATTTTTACTTATGTTTTTCAATTCTAAATGGCAGTTGGTTCTTTTTTATGTATTCTCCACTTTTTTGAAACTTTTAAGACATTTTGTTTCTGTGAAATAGGCTCATAAATTCTCATGAAGAATTCTTATGACTGTTGATTTACAGTCTTTGTTGGGTAATTCTAATTTCTCAGTCTTGCCATCAAGTTTTTTTTGTTTTTGTTTTATTCATTCAAGTTTTGATTTTAGAATTCTTGATGTGATGATTATGATGAGTGATTTTAGTAGGCTGATTGATTGATTGATTGATTGATTTAAGTGCAGCAGTCAGTACACAAATTGGCATCCACATAGAATCCCAGTGCATGCAAGGCAAGGATTGCACTGAGCCTTTGTGCCAGTTAGTAGGTTTTTTTTTTTCAAAACTATTTATTTATTTGAAAATCAGAGTCATAGAGGACAGACAGAGATTGAGGCAGAGAAAAAGAAATCTTCCATCTGTTTTTTCACCCCTCAAGTGGCCATAATGTCCAGGGCTGGGCCAACCTGAAGCCCAGAACCAGGAGCTTCTTCTGGGTCTCCTGCATGGGTGTAGGGGCCCAAGAATTCGAGCCATCTTCTGCTGCTCTCCCAGGTGCGTTAGCAGGGAACTGAATGGAAAGTAGAGCAGCTGAAACTCGAACCAGTGCCCATAAGGGATATCAGTGTTGCAGGTGGGGGCTTCACTCTATGCCTTGACACTGGCATTGATACTTAAATTCAATATGATGAGTGATTTTAGATTGAAATCTAAATATTTTGAGTATTGTATGACTATGGGTCTTATTTAACTCTTTTCTTTATCTAATAGAACTCATGGATAAGACTGTATTTAGTGGTCTTCTCTGAGAGCACTCCGTTAAGGGAAGCATTTGGGGGAGGAAGGTGCTCTCTGAATACCTGCCAGGAAGGGGGATAGGTCCAGCTTCTCCACTCAGCCTCCAAGGAAACCCAGGGGAGAAAAGGATCTTTATTGCAGCTGGCGAGAGACGGAATTCCTCTCCCTACTAGGCTGAGAGAGGGAGTGCTTCATTACCGCTTCCCACTTCTTGTCTGACACCAGAAGACAGGCAGAGGGTGGGAAGGAATAGTGAACCTCTAAGCCGCCTCTGACGCCACCTGCTGGAGTGGGGGAAGAGTGCCTCCACGTGGCCGACGGGTGTCTGCGGACGCTACAGTAGGAATTCAAGTCCCTGCTCCGTAGTAACCTGGTGGGAGCCTGGTGGAAACAAATGAGGGGTGTCACTTTCCTGGTGTTTGGCTGGAAGTAGCTGGTGTATGTGTGTGCGTGCTGTGTATGGGGAGGGTGCTGCACTGTAGGTATTGTCTGAATTGCTGTCTTCTTCAGCGCCATGTCTGGATGTGTAAATACCAGTCCAGAAGTAACCCCGGGAAATTTGCAGCCATGCTATCCCTCTGGTCTTTAACTCTTCAGATGGTCTACTGTCTTTTCTTCACCTTTCAGTCTTCCTATGTTTTTTATTTATATGTTCAGGGTTTTTAGTTTTACTTGGGGGGGGGGGAATAGAGAAACATAGATCTTTTCCATCTTCAGGAAAGAAACTCTCTTTGTGTCCATTTCTAAACATTATGAAATACATGTTTACATTTCCCGTGTTCTAATAAAAACTGATCCTGAAAGGCCAGTGGTACACAAAGGAAAAGAGAAAGCTCTTCCATCCATTGGCTCATTCCTCAAGTGACTGCAACAGCCAGGCCGGGGCCAGGACAAAGTGGAGCCAGGAACTCCTGATCTCCAGTGGGGAGATGTGTTTATATCAGTTCTGTTTCAAGTATCTCCATTTCCATGTCTCCACTTGGTCATTTATTTTAAATCACATTGTTGTAAATATCATAGTTGGCATTCAGCTTTGTGTGTGTGTGTGTGTGTGATAACTTGCTTTATTTTAATAAGTCCATTCATGTGCAGTCATTTGAAGAGCCTTGGCATCTTTGGTCCGCCCTATTCTTCCTTCACATTCTCTGATCTTACCAGGCCCATTTCCTCTTCTTGGTTTCTGTGGTTCGTGGTCCCCTCTCTTCCTTCCTTGGACTCCTCAGACTCCTCTGCTTGTTCCTCATAAGGTTTTAATCTTCTTTCCAAGATGACTCTCCTCACCCCACTTTCTCTCTTCTTCCTGGGTGGTCTTACCCAAACCAGTGTTGACGTCACAGTATTCAGCCCCTGTGTCTTTTCCTTCGCCACCTCTTCACTCCATATCCCACATTTACCTGCTTTGCTCTTGCCTTTTTGCCCCAGACAAAAATCCAGGTGTCTTCCATGACTTCACTCCTCTGTCTTTTTTTTTTTTAATGGTTAATTTATTTAATCAAAAGGCAGAAGGAAAAAGAGATATGGAGAGAGAGAGAGAAGAAGAGGTCTTGTATCTGTAAGTTTACTTCCCAGATGCCTGTAAAAGCAGTGCTGAGCCAGGCTGAAACCAGGAACCAGGAACCCTAACCTGCGAGTAGGTCTCCCATGCGAGTAGGCCAAGTCAGGAACCCATGATTGAGCCTGGTTCTTGCATGTAGATGCCAGGGACTCAGGTACTTGAGCCACCATCATCTGTTGGCATGCAGGAAGCTGGAGCTGAAGCAGAGTAGCCAAGACTCCAGTATAGAATGTGAGTGTCACACAGAGTGACTTCACCGCTGTACGAAAAGTCTGCTCCCATGAACTTTTGGAAGACTGTTCATATACACACACTTCTACCGTTACATGTATTATTGTCTCTACTCATCCGTCAGACCTCATGTTTCAGTTCCCTGTGTGCCTCCGCAGGCTCTGCATCCACAGATTCAACCAATGATGGATCAAAAATACTTTTAACAAAATTATGTCCAGGTACAGGCTTTGTGGTGCAGCACGTCGGGCTGCTGCTTGGGACACCCACATTCCAATTTGGGGTTCCCAGTTTCGTGTTCAGCTACTCTGCCCTTTCCATCCAGATTCCTACTAATGAACCAGGGAGAGAACAGGTGATAACATAAGTATTGGGCCCCTGCCACCCATGTGGGAGACCCAAATGGAGATCCTAGCTCCTCCTTTTGGTCTAGTCTAGTGTCAGCTGTTAGGGGCTTTTGGAAAGTGAACCAAATGGAGGGATATTCTCTCTGTCTTTCTTTGTCACTCTTCATTTCAATTTGAAAATTAAATGCATTTTAAAATTGCACCTGTACTAACAATGTACAGAATTTGTTCCCTGCATTATTGCTTGAATAACATAGAATAATAGCGAATTTAAGTAAAATTTACATTGTATTCATTATTATAAGTAATACTAGAGATGATTCAAACTGTATGGGAGGATGTGTGTAGGTTATGTCCAATGCTACATCAGTTTATATCAGAGTCTTCAGTATTGTTGGATTTTGCCATCTGCAGGAGTGCTGGGACCAGTCAGCCATGGAGACTGAGGGATCACTGAAGCTACGATACATGTTATCTCCTTGCTTGATACTTGTTTTTGCCTTTCACTGAACTATAAACCTTGAAGTCAGAGTTTGTCTTACTGTAAACCTAGTGTTTGCCAAAGTACCTAATTTTATTTTAGAGTAGTTTTTTAATCTTGACAACATATATCTGCCCAGTTGAAAAGTGTAAAACTCATTAAAATGGTTGTTTTTGGTAAATTAAGGTCTGTGATGGGTCATCTCCCTGAATATAATAAATGGGACTTTCTAAGGGTTATTTGTGAGAATAAGATTACTCTGCTGAAGCATTCAAGGTGGACATAACGCTTTTTATTGTTGTATTTGCACCAAGTCCCACATTAGGAGAAAGTGAACAGAAGGAAATTGCAGAGGAGTCAGTACAGGAGGGTGTGGTCCTGAGAGAGAGGCAGGAGGAAGAGGACTGCCAGCAGAACCAAGATGAGAAAGATGCAGAAGAGCCGTTGATCATGAAGGCTGAGGAGGTGGTGAGGCTTAGACAAGAGCTGAGCCATATCGACCAGAGCCTGCTGCACTCCCAGAGCTCTGGGGATAGTTCAGATGACAGCTGTGCCCAGGTAGGTGTCACAGACACTTAGATGGATCCATTTCCTGCTACTGGATGCAAGCATAAACACTTTAAAATGTTGTATTTATTAGTTCATTTATTTATTTGAGACAGAGCAAGAGAGAAACAGAAACAAAGCCTAACACTCCCCAGTCTGCTGTTTCACCCCAGAAATGCTCTTAGCGGTCAAGATTAGGCCAACATTAAAAAGAATGAAATTATACAATTTGCAACTAGATGGTTCCAACTAGAGACCATTATGCTCAGTGAATAAGTCAATCAAAAAGAGAAAATGCCTCTCTAGAAAATGTTCTCTCTAATATAAGGAATCCGTCGTGCAAATTGGAATGTATAGTGGTGCAGTAATGAAGACTATCATATCCAGAAGTGAAGACATAATGCAACGTGCATCTCTGCTTCCAAACAAAAGATAGACTCCCAATGAAAGTGTTGGATATATCTGGACAATGGGTTGATGGACTGCCTGGACATTGTATGTACCACTATTGTCAGGGCTCACTTAAATAGCAGACTGATGGAATTGAAACTCCTTTGAAGAGTGTGACAATGTGGGAAAAATCAATTGGGGGCAGAAAATGGGAGGAGAGGAATCCCAGATTATATAGAATTGTATGATAAATTTCAAAATTAAAAAAAAAAAAACATTAAGCCAAAGCTGAAGGTAGAAATCAGGTCTCCCACATGAGCAGAATAACCCAACTACTTGAACCATCACCAACTACACACCCCCCAGAGCCTGCATGAGCAGGAGGCCAGAATCCGGAGCCTGAGCTGGCCGTCAAGCCAGGCATTTTCCAGGCAGAACTGCTGCCAATCCTGTGTTCTTTGGCTTACTTGAAGATTAAAATTAACAAGGATGCCTGTTTAGTACTTGGATGGAAGAATTAACAAGGATGCTGGATCCCATGTGGGTACCAGTTCTAATCCCGGCAGCCCCACTTCCCATCCAGCTCCCTGCTTGTGGCCTGGGAAAGCAGTTGAGGATGGCCCAAAGCCTTGGGAACCTGCACCCAAATGGGAGTCCCAGAAGAGCGCCTGGCTTTGGATCGGCGCAGCTCCAGCTGTTGTGGTCACTTGGGGAGTGAATCATCGGACAAGAAGATCTTCCTCTCTGTCTCTCCTTCTTCTCTCTCTCTCTCTCATATATATATTTCTTTTTTTTTAGATTTATTTTTATTATTTTTTTTATTGGAAAGGCAGATATACAGAGAGGAGAGACAGAGAGGAAGATCTTCTGTCCGATGAATCACTCCCCAAGTGAGCGCAACGGCCGATATGATGCTATGCCAATCCGAAGCCAGGAGCCTCTTCCAGGTCTCCCACGCGGGTGCAGGGTCCCAAAGCTTTGGGCTGTCCTCAACTGCTTTCCCAGGCCACAGGCGGGGAGCTGGAAAGGAAGCAGGGCTGCCAGGATAGAACCGGCGCCCATATGGGATCCCGGGTGTGCAAGGCGAGGACCTTAACCACTGCGCCACCGCGCCACCACGCCGGGCCCTCATATATATATTTCTGACTTTGCAATAAAAATAAATAGATCTTGGGCCCGGCACGGTGGTGCAGTGGGAGACCCGCGTGGGAGACCCAGAAGAGGCTCCTGGCTTTGGATCAGCATAGTATCGGCCGTTGCGGCTCACTTGGGGAGTGAATCATTGGATGGAAGATCTTCCTCTCTGTCTCTCCTCTCTGTATATCTGCCTTTCCAATAAAAAAATAACAAAAATAAATCTTAAAAAAATAATAAATAAATAAATAAATCTTTTAAAAAAGGTATTAATAAGAATGCAACGGGCAACCCAAATAAGGTTACTGGGAGGCTTGTGTGCAAGCACAAGGGAGGCAGCATGACAGGAGAAGGTTCTGCTCACTGGCTCCATTCTGAGAATGGAGCAGATCTGTCCATGGCGTTGGGAGACTGTGGTGGTTTCTTGGCACATGGCACTTTGGTCTGGCTCACCCCTGTAACACATGCCACTTTGGTGTGCACCCTGCTCAGTGTCTTGCGTAGTCACTGTTGGTTGTTTCTGGTTTTTTGTTTCCCTTTTCACACATATTGCTCTGATGGATGGTGCTCATCACTGCCAACAACCCAGGAGAGTCACCTGTCAGCCACATTGAGCCATCCTGAACATGTGCACCAGTTGAAAGCCATAACAGTGCAGTGGGGGATCTTTCATGGCTAGGGTACCTGCTCCTGATTGCCTTAAAGCTAGAGAAGGATAGATAATTAAGTTGGGAGGTGGATATATATATCAAATTGTTGGGGGGGGGGTTGTGTGTGTCAGGGGGTTTTTTGTTTGTTTGTCTGATTTCTCATAATTAGGAAGACACAGAAAAAGCTTTCATCTGCTGGCTCACAGAGCCAGTCCAGCTGGAGCTGAAACCTGGAGCTAAAAAAAAAAAAAGAAGAACGAAAGAAAGAAAAAGGCTTATTGAAAGTCAGATTTACAGAGAGGAGAGAGAAATATCTTCCATCTCCTTACATGGCCACGGAGAGCTGGAGCCAAGCCAGGAGCCAGGAACCTCGTTCATATCTCCCATGTAGGTGCAGGGTCCCAAGAACTTGGGCCGTCCTCAACTGCTTTCCCAGACCACAGGCAGGGAGCTGGATGGGAAGTGGAGCAGCTGGGACACGAGTTGGCTCCCACTGGGCATGCTGTCCCTTGCAGGGAGAGGATTACACAATGGAGCCATTATGTAAGCCCCAAAGGAACTGGATTTTGATGAGTCCTGTTTCTATCTAGTCTCAAAAACAAGGACATGTTGGGCTTGGTTGGCACTATAGCCTAGTGGCTAAATCTTCACCTTGCACGTGCTGGAACCCCATATGGGTGCCAGTTCGTGTCCCAGCTGCTCGGGATCCCATATGGGCACTGGTTCTAATCCCAGCTGCTCCACTTTCCTTCCAGCTCCTTGCTTGTGGCCTGGGAAAACAGTAAAAGACAGCCCAAAGCCTTGGGACGTTGCACCTGCATGGGAGATATGAAGAGGCTCCTGGCTCCTGGCTCCTGGCTCCTAGCTTCAGATTAGTTCAGCTCTAGCCACTGCAGATACTTGGGGAATGAACCAGAGGATGGAAAATCTTTCTGCCTCTCCTTTCTGTAAATCTGCATTTCCAATTAAAAAGAAAATCTTTTTAAAATATAAGAATAATTCTTGAGCTCCATCTAAGCTCATCAGGAAAAATTGCTGATTAATTGCTGATGTCTGCCCTGAACTGGTGGGATAAGGGAATGTCAGGAGAGGTGTCACCTCTTCTGACTTGACGTGCAACTGGCTATATAAAGTACTTTATTTTCGCAAGTAAAAGATTATAGACACACAACTATATTCAGATGGTTTTTGCTATTTATTAGAGAGCTGCTTGTGGGAGAAATAATAGGAATGACCACAATCATGAAAGTTCTTAATATCTCTATTTTGCAGACTCCTGTACTAGCTAAGATTTCACTTCCTACCTCTTTCTAGAAGGGATTTTGAGATCCACAGAGGGATGCCTTTGTAGGGTTAAGAAAGCCAACTTCAAAAGCCTGATAATTTACATGTGAAAAGGGATTCAAGCATTCATTTGGAATTAAAAAGTCAACGTTAGTGAAGCCAAAAATATATTTGAAAAGAAATTCAGATGTGGAGTTTGAAGACTAGGCAACCCACAGCAAACAACAAAAATGTATGTGTGAAAGAAGGTTCCCATGCATGTTTGAGAGGAGAGGGTGTCACTGGATTAGTTCAGAAGACCCAGCGAGGAGTGTGGCATGAAATATTCATGAGAGGGTTACTGTTCTGACTCCCAGCTTGCTGGATGTGGGCTAGAGTGGGAGGCCTGAGCGAAGGCTGAACATGTAGCCTTGGAACACACAGCCCACAAGGGCTGCCAAGTCCTGGAGCTTAAAATGACCAGCGTGTTTTAAGAACATGTAAGGTGGAGCATTAGAAGTAATTGCTCTAGGCATTTTATAAAAGAGCAAATAGTTCAGTATAACCCATAACCTTTTAGAGTTTTACTGAATTCTAACAAAATTCAGTTCAGAAAATAAAAGGTTTAAGTTGTTCTTATTCTGGGCTGGCAAATTGGCTCCACAGGATAATCCTCTCCTTGTAAGAGCCAGCGTCCCATATGGGTGCCAGTTTGTATCTCAGCTACTCTACTTGCCATCCAGCTCCCTGCTTATGGCCTGGGAGAGCAGCAGAGGATGGCCCAAGTCCTTGAGCCCCTGAACCCAAGTGGGAGACCCAGAGGAAGCTCCTGGCTCCTGGCTTCAAATCAGCTCAGTCCTAGCCATTGCAACCATTTGAGGAATGAGCCAGCAGGTGAAAGATCTTTCTCTCTGTATCTCTCTTTCAGATCTAATAAGGGACTGATACCCAAAATTATGGAAATAAAAATACAGGTATCATATAATCCAGAAATCCCCAAAGCCAAGTTGTAGAAACAACCTAGTCACTCCATCTGGGCTGCAGCTTCCCCTGTGGCACATGAAAGCCAAGCACGTGTTGGGCAGGGCTGGGCTACTTCACAGCACCCATTGGTTTGGTGAGGATGGAGGGCAGAACAAACCGATCAACTACCCCAGTGAAACTTGATAGCAAATTTCTGGGCTGAAGAAGACTCAAAGGTGAATTATGACAGCCAGTCGACCTCGAAAATATTTCCTCATCCGTTGAGCAACAATATCTGTTGAAAGCACATAAACAGAACTCTCAGAATGCTCCACAGGGCCCTGGCATGGTAGAGGGCTCCAATGGATGGGAGTGTTTCGTGTGTACTCTCAGCCTCTCAAATTAATGAATGAATGAGTTAAAGCAACCATTAAAAGAACAAAAGCATGATTTAAAAGATAGAGCAAAATGCTTCAGAAAAAAATTCCCACTCTGATCATTCTGAAAGCTTGATGCTATTTTACCAATAATCTTTGAAATTGCCTCTTGTTTCTCTTTTAAATGTTTGCTGTAGTATCCACGATCTGGAGAGAAACTGAAATGCCAGCAGCAAGAGGAAGTACAACAACTGCGCCAAAATTTGCACCGGCTCCAGATCCTTTGCAACTCTGCTGAAAAAGAGCTGCAATATGAGCGAGGGAGGAACTTGGACCTAAAGCAGCATAATAGTTTACTGCAAGAGGAGGGCATTAAGGTAACTCCAGTGGGCATATCCTTTATTGAATGTCTCAGTTGGCATTGGCAAGAAACAAAAGTCTTTCGTTTTATTATTCATGGCAAGACTCACAGATGTGTGGGCGATTTGAACCTGGTTCCTTCCTCCTTATGTATTCCCTGCTAAATAAGGACGGAACTCAACCATTTCTCTGCTATTTAAGGGCTGTTCACACCATCAATCTGTAAACAGAAAGATTTAAAATTGTACAGTCCTGAGACATGCGAAAGTCATGAGTGGTTCCCCCTTTGTCTTTCCCCTTCCCCCAAAAACAACAAAAAGAAATAGCAAATTTGGAAGCAATGACTACACCCAATTTTCCCTAAACTTCAATTTTTCCCACCCTGATCAACTGTATAATCATTATAAAAAATAAAATTTAGTTTTTAAAATAATAATAAGTAAATAAAATTATGCAATCTTAGGGCCAGCATGTGCCCTAGCAAATAAAATTAACACTTCGCTTATTGAAGTACCTAGTTTTATATCCAGCCATTGCTCCAGACTCCGGCTTCCTGCCAGTGCAGACTGTGGGAAAGCTCACATAGCTGGGTACCTGCTACTCACATGGGAGACCCGGATGGAATTCCTGCTGCCTAGCTTAGTGCTCAGTCTAGCCGCAGCTCTCTCAGATGTTCAGGGAGCAGCTCAGCAGATGAGAGCACTCCCTCACTCCCTCTCCCTCCGCACATCTCTCAAATAAACACATAAACCTGGAAATAAACGATACAACCTTTTTAAATCATTATCTGGAATTTTTAGCATTTACTAAATTTCAATGAACTAAAGCAAAATGCTAGAGTGTCCTGCCCTAATTGTTTATCACGGATCCCTGACAGATATATCTATTATGATTGGTCCTATCAAGTGTCAACTACACCAAGATAATATTCCTTGGGGGGAAAAGTTATTTTTCCTATCACAAGAGCATTCAGAAGTGAAGGGGACATCCCCAAACATGCTCGTTTTCCTATGACCTGTGTAGGGGAGGGTGTTTAGCCAGTAAGACGCCAGTCGGTCTCACTTTGGAGTGCCTGTGTTCGATGCTGGCTCCAACTCCATCTCCTGCCTGTGCCAGGGCAGACCCCAGGAGGCAGCAGGCTCAGCTAGGTTCCTGCCATCCTCATGGGAGACTAAATCGAGTTCCTGGCTCCCAGTTTTGGCCCTCGGTAAGAACATTTCAGGCAAATAGAGAATAAAGCAGTGGATGAGAAGGTGTGTTTTTTCTTCTTCTTCTTTTTTTTTTTAATCTCTATACCCCCATTTAGATTAATACATAAAAATAATGTATATAGAACTGCCATATACAGATTCATCTACATTTTATGTACCACCAAAAAAATGTTCAAAATGATCCACCCAGGAGCAAGCACTTGGCACACTGGTTCAGTCACTGTTGAGGATGCTGCTGCCCCATATTGGAGTGTCTAGGATGCAGTCCCAGCTTCACCTCTGATTCCAGCCTCCTGCTACTGCACGCTCTATGATGAAACAGGTGATGGGTCACCCATGGGGAAGACCCCTATGGAGTTCCAGACGCTGCCAGGTTTCCTTTGTAGGTGGCATAAACCCAGTTACTTGACACCTCACTGCTGCCTCTCCCAGGGCTTGCAGTAGCAGAAAGCTGGAGTCAGGATCACGAGCCTGGTATCAAGCCCAGGAACTCTGTCGCAAAGCAGGCATATTAACCACTAGGTGAGCCATCTGCATCTGCGTTCCTTTATAGTTAGTGTTTTCGGAGGTCTGATTTTAAAAATCTTTGCCATAAGCAGATTCTCCTACGTTGTCTTCTAAAAGCTTCATGTTTCAACTCCAAATCTTAAATTTATTAGAGTTTATTTTGCTGTATACTGGGGCTTTTTTCTATGTGATATTCAATTTTCTGGAAAGCAAATTGGTTTATGTTGTTACCTGGGTCATAAAAAGATTAGTGGGCGGGGTGGGAGGGCTCTAAGCTCGCCAACCTGCCCCATTGTTCAGCCTGCCTTTCCTTGTGCCAGTACCACACTGTCAGTGACGGTAGCTCTAGATCAATATTAGTATTAGAAAGAGCCAACGTTTTCACATTGTTCTTACTCCAGGATATCTGGGTTATTCTAGGCCTTTTAAAGTTCTGTGTAAATTTTGTAATCTGTTTGTTAAGCTGTGCACACATACCCTCATGAACTTACACACACATGCATATACTCACTCCATCTAGACAGATTTCAGTTGGAATTACACTGAATCTGTAGTTCAATGTGTACTGAATGGGAAATGCTTTAATCTTTTAAAATATTGAAACTTCTAATTTGTGAAGTGTAGCTAGTCTTTAGTTTCTCTCAAAATTCTCACATACTTTTTTTGGACATAGTCCTAAGCATCAGTATTTTCTAAGTAGTAACGCTGTAAAAATCTCATTGTCTTAACTATTTCCAATATGTAAAAATGTACTTCATCTTTTTCCAATACAATTTTTTGCTATATTTTCTTATTATTTATAGGTATGATTTTAGGAAATCCAGGCAAGTAGGCATATTATCTGAAGAATAAAAGGTGATTTTTTTTTCTTGCGAAAATGATCCTTTTCATTCTTTTCTTTTTGGTCTGCATACTGGCTAGTAACCTCACAATGCTGAGTAGAATTGGTGATAGTAGGATCAGTTTCTCATCCCCAATCTCAAAGGAAGAACCCTCACATTCTTAGTATGTTTTGGTAAGCTTTTTAGACTTTCTAAAAACCACATTAAGGAAATTTCATTACTGTGTTAGTTTGCTCAATGTTTTATGATAAATGCATGATGAATTTCATGAAATTATTTGAGAGTAATTTTCAGTCCATTAGTATGCTAAAGCGCATGGGTCATTGTCTGCTGCTTTTCCCAGCCCATTGGACAATGAAGCAGCCAGGATTCAACTGGTGCCCGTGTGGGATGCCAGCATCACAGGTGTCTGCTTTACCTGCTATGCCACAGGACCAGCCCCAGAAACTTGTTTTTAAGATTGATTTTTACTTAAAATCAGACACTTTCTACATGTCAGATTATTCCTCCAAATGGACCACAACAGCCAGGGCTGGGTCAGACCAAAGCCAGCACCCCAGAACTCCACCTGAAACTCCCACATAGTTCACAGGGGCCCATGCATTTGAACCGTATATCTGCTGCTTTCCTAGGCACATGAGCAGATGCTGGATCAAAAGGGGAATGACTGTGCCCATGTGGCATGCTGATGCTGCAAGTGGCAGATTAACTGGCTGCATCACAATGGCCCTACTTGTTGTTTTGTTTAATATAGTGATGATTCTTTTTACTTTCTTGTTAGTTACATATGCTATCTTGCATTTCCCTAAATTAGTATCGCTAGACATGTATTCCAGAATCCTGGCTTCAGCCTGGCCCAGTCCTGGTCATTACAGCTATTTTGGGAGTGAACCAATAGATGGAAGCGTTCTCGTGCTCTCTCTCACTTTCTCTCTTTCTGCTTGCTCTGTATAACTGAAATTTTTTAAAAAGTCTTTACAAAATTAGAATAAAGTCTGTTTATTTGCCTACTTTATGTGATAGTTTTTTAATCTCTAAAAATGTGTAAATGAACAATCCCAACAATTTCATAGATATGAAGATTCAGCATGTATAAATTTGTATATATATAACATATATAAATATACTAAAATATATAAATCAAATACAGTAAATATCCTGTAGGTGACCTTTAACTTTTTTTTTAAGACTTATTTATTTATCTGATATTTGAAAGACAGAGTTACAGAGAGAGAAGGAGAGACAGGGAGATCTTCCACCCTCTGGTTCATTCCCCAGATGTCACAATGGTTAGAGCTGGACTGGCCCAAATCTGAGAGGCAGGAGCTTCTTCCTGAACTCATGTGGGTTCAGGGACCCAAGCAATTGGGCCATCCCCCGCTACTTTCCCATGCCATAAGAAATGAACTAGATCAGAAGTAACGCAGCTGGGACTCAAACCTGCTCCATATGGGATACCAGCAATCCAAGCTATGGCTTAGCATACAATGCCCCAGAACCAGCCCCAGAAGATACAACGTATTTGAACGGCAGAAAGAAGAAGAGCCATCTTCCATCTACTAGTTCATTCCCCAAATGCACCCAATAGGCCAAAGCTAGAAGCCCACAACACTTCCCAAGTCTCAGGGACCCAAGGACTCCAGCCATCAGTGCTGCCTCTCAAGAACACGTTAGCATGAAGCTGAGTCAGAAATAGAATAACTGGAAACAGAACTAGGCATTCAGGTTGACACTCCAAGCAGCGACTTACTCACTGTGCCAAATGTCCACCCCATCACCATCTAACCTTTACTAGTTGTGTCCTATGCACCTGTCTCCATTGTTTGTGTTCTAACTGCTTCATTTCACTTACTAGTCTCATAGATAACCTGTCAAGCAACAATTATCCCCACGTTACAGATGAAGAAATTGATACTGAATGAGTTTGAACATCAATAACTTTTAGATTCACTTGATATATTCTGGCTAATCCATAGAAGCCAAAGGTGAACAATATTACAGTCATAATTCCCATTAACTTGGTTGAAAAGGCTTGAAATTGGAAAACACTGCTTTCCATGAAGACAAAATAATTTTTCTTTCATCGTTTTAATATGTGAGATTTCCCTGACTAATACACACATTCACCGGATTCCGATTTCATTCACTTACTTGTCCATGGATTACTGATTAACCACCTACTCTGGTCAAGAATATGAGAAATGCACCCTTTGGCTTGTAGCATGGAAAAGCAGGTATAGCCCCTACCTGTAATGCCAGCATCCCGTGCAGGTGCTGGTTTGTGTTCTGGCTGTGCTACTTCTGATCCAGCTCTCTGTTAATGGCCTGGGAAAGTAGCAGAGCATGGCTCAGGTAGCCAGGGTGACCCTTGCCACGCACATGGGAGACCCAGATGAAGCTCCTTGCTTCAGCTTGGCCCAGCACTGGCTTGAAACCATCTGGGGAGTGAACCAGGGGGGTGGAAGTTAACATGAGATGTCTCTATCTCTCGCTCACTCACTTTTTCTCTCTCTCTCTCTGCAACTCAAATAATTAAGTCAATAAATCTTTAAAAATATATAAATAAATAAAAAACACCGTCCTCAGAACAGACATTGGTTGCTTTAGCATTAGTCAAGTCGCTGCTTGGAACAACCTGGGATCCAGTCCCAACTCACTTCTGATCCACTTCCCACCAGTGTACACCATGGGAGGCAACAGGTGAGGGCTCAGATACCGGGATCTGTGCCACCCATTTGGGAGACCTGGATTGAATTCCAGGTACCTTTCTTTGACCTGACCTAGTCATGGCCATTGGGGGCAGTTAGGGAAAAAGCCAGGGAATGGAAGATCTCTCTGTTTCTCTTCTCCCTCTGCTTTTTCAAATAAGTAAGTAAATCTTTTAAAAGAAATAAATCCACCTTGGAGTGAATACAAGAAAAGGTGAAAATGCTTCAACTCCACATGTGTAGAAACCCTTAGGAGAACCGCTTGATCCACCTCCACCTGACTAGATGAACTGGGACAAACCTGACAGGTGCATGGCAGGTCCAGGAAGGTGCTCAGTACATGTGGTACACGTGGCTCTGCAGTGCTCAGCTTTAGCTGTGTGCTCGCCTTTGAAAGCCGCTCCTTCTGGCTCATAGAACCATCCATCCCATCCCTATTGTTATCAGTCACATCGATTCTCCACTTGTAGATGAAAATTGAACTACAGCAGGCCCAACAGAAGTTACTGGACAGCACGCGGACGTACTCCTCCCTCACGGCCGAGTGGAAGCAGTGTCAGCAGAAGATCAAGGAACTGGAGCTGGAAGGACTCAAACAGGCTCAAAGCATCAAAGCTCAGAGCACGCTACAGGAAAGGCTGGCTCAGGAGAAGGCGAAAGTCGCCAGTGCTGAGGAAAAGGTAAGCAACTTCCTACTTGGTATAGAGGGGACTGGGTACCGGTACTGAAGTCCTGCTTCTCTAACGATTTAAAAAGTAGATGTGGAGCCTGGTACGGTGGCCTAGCAGCTAAAGTCCTCACCCTCAAGCGCCAGGATCCCACATAGGTACTTGTTCTAATCCCAGCAGCTCCATTTCCCATCCAGCTCCCTGCTTGTGGCCTGGGAAAGCAGTCGAGGACGGCCCAGAGCCTTGGGACCCTGCACCCACATGGGAGACCTGGAGGAAGTTGCTGGCTCCTGGCTTCGGATCAGCACAGCACCAGCTGTTGAGGTCACTTGAGGAGTAAATCATCAGACAGAAGATCTTTCTCTCTGTCTCTCCAGCTCTCTGTATATCCGGCTTTGCAATGAAAATTAAAATAAATCTTAAAAAAAAAAAGAAGTAGCTGTTGTATGTACTAAATACAAATCTATTTTATCTTTACTTTGTTTTCCTCTCTCTTTATATAATTTTGCCTGTTCCAAAAATGAATTTTTTAAATTAAATAAATTTCATTGAAATTATAATGTGAACTTAAAAAACTGACTGAACCCATATGGGATTTGCTTTCCAATTATTACTTTTAAGTTTTTTTTTAAGATTATTTTTATTATTTTGTTTATTGAAAAGGCAGATATACAGAGAGGAGAGACAGAGAGGAAGATCTTCCGTCCGATGAGAGCGCAACGGCCCGATGCTATGCTGATCCGAAGCCAGGAGACTCTTCCGGGTCTCCCACGCGGGTGCAGGATCCCAAAGCTTTGGGCCGTCCTCGACTGCTTTCCCGGGCCACAGGCAGGGAGCTGGAAGGGAAGCGGGACCGCCGAGATTAGAACCGGCACCCATATGGGATCCCGGGCATGCAAGGTGAGGACCTTAACCACTTGCGCCACCGCGCCGGGCCCTAATTTAAGTTTTAAAATGCCTTATTCTCTAATCTGGATGACTATGTATATTACTTTTTTTAAAAAATTATTTCATTTTTATTGGAAAGTCAGATTTACAGAGAGAATGAGAAACGAAACAAAAGATCTTCTAACTGCTGGTTCATTCCCCAGGTTGCTGCAACAGCTGGAGCTGAGCTGATGCAAACTCAAGAGCAGAAGTTTCTTCTAGGTCTCCCATGCGAGCGCAGGGTCCCAAGGCTTTGGGCTGTCCTTGACTGCTTTTCCAGGCCACAAGCAGGGAGCTGGATGGGAAGTGGAGCTGCCAGGATTAGAACTGGTGCCCATATGGGATCCTGGTACATGCAAGGCAAGGACTTTAGTCACTAGGCTACCACACCAGGCCCGGCCCATGACTCTTTTAACGGGGTGACTTTTTAAAGAAATCAGTGTTGTCAATAAAATGAACCTTTTTTTTTTTTTTTTACCAAGTATTGTCCTTGCATTTTAGGGTGTCATACACCAGGTGGCAGTAGTATATAATGATTACACATTCTTATGTATAAGTTGGTCACAGTCAAAACTCAAATAATTGGCCCTGACAGGATAGCGTAGTGGTTAAGGTCCTCACCTTGCACGCGCTGGGACCCCATATGGGTGCTGGCTCTAATCCCAACAGCCCTGCTTCCCTTCCAGCTCCTTACCTGTGGCCTGGGAAAGCAGTTGAGGACAGCCCAATTCCTTGGGACCCTGCACCAGTGTGGGAGACCTGGAAGAGCTCCTGGCTTCCAGCTTCGGATTTACTCAGCTCCAGCCGTTGCAGACACTTGGGGAGTGAACCATCGGATGGAAGATCTTCCTCTCTATGTCCCTCCTCCTCTCTGTATATCCACCTTTCCAATAAAAAATAAATAAGTCTTTAAAAAAAAACTCAAATAATTGCATCAAATGATATATAAAGCAAATAATTTAAAAATCGACAATAACAATCTGAATTAAACTAAAAAATCTGGAGTGGTTGTCTGGTGCGAAGGTTAAGATGCCAGTTGAGGCGATCACAGCCTGTATTAGAAACCCTGGCTGGAGCTCTGCTTCCAATCCAAATTCCCACCAACACATCTGGGAAGAGAGCAGGAGATGATCCATGTGCTTCCAGCTCATGTTGGAGACCAGGATGGTGTCCCTGGCTCCTGGCTTTGGCCTGGCTCGGGCTTGGCTGTTGAAGCCATTTGGGGAGCGAACCAGTGAATGCAAGATCTGTCTTTGCTTCTCTCACTTTGTCTTTTATGTATATTTATACATAAGTTGGTTTTTACAAAAAATAAAAAATTGGTGTGCCTAATGAAGATTGATCACCTTTTTTAAATGCAGACAGGACAGGACCAGTACCAGTAGCCTTCCTCTGGTGCTGGCATCCCCTGTCAGTGTCAATTCATGTCCCTGCAGCTTTATTTCTAGTCCAGCTCCATACTAATGCTCCTGGGAGAATGACAGAAGATGGTGCAAGTGCTTGGGCCGTTGCATCTGCATAGGAGACCCAGAATATGCTCCTGTCTCCTGACTTTAAACAGGCCCAGCTCTGGCCATTGTGGCCATTTGGGGAATGAACCAGCACATGCAAGATTCTCTGTCTCTCATTCTCTCTCTGTTCTAGCTCTGCCTTTCTAAATAAAAATAAGTAAATAAATATATGAAACAAATTTGTATAAATGTTTTAGAAAGCAATTTGGGGGTCTAGCACGGTAGACTAGTGGCTAAAGTCCTCACCTTGTACACACCAGGATGCCATATGGGCACTGTTTTGAGTCCCAGTGGCCGCGCTTCCCATCCAGCTCCCTGCTTGTGGCCCGGGAAAGCAGTCAAGGATGGCCCAAAGCCTTGGGACCCTGTACCTGTGTGGGAGACCCGGAAAGAAATTCCTGGCTCCTGGCTTCAGATACGCACAGCTCCAGCTGTTGTGGCTGCCTGAAGAATGAATCATCAATGGAAGATCTTCCTCTCTGTCTCTCTTCCCCTCTGTGTATCTGACTTTCCAATAAAAATAAATAAATCTTTTTTTAAAAAAAAAACAAAAGCAATTTGGCATTGTATGGTCAGCTAAGGTATATCATACAACACAACACTTCTACTAGGAAGAAATACTAAAAAGACTATTATGATACACATATATATCAGAACACGGGATTATAATCATGGTTTCTAAAAAACATTTAATTCTTTTTATTTGAAAGAATAATAGAGAACAGAGAGAGAGAAGGCTCTTCCATCCATTGGTTTACTACCCAAATGGCTGCAATGACCAGAATTGAACTGATCCAAAGTCAGGAACCAGTAGCTTCTTCCAGGTCTCATGGGTAGGTACAAGGGCCCAAGGACATGAACCATCCTCTGCTGCCTCTCCAGGCCACAAACAGGGAGCTGGAGCAGCCAGAACACAGACCAGTACCCACATGGGATGCCAGTGCTACTGGTAAAAGATTAGCTAACTGGACCCAGCACGGTATCCTGTGGCTAAAATCCTTGTCTTGCATGCCCAGGATTCCATATGGTTGCAGGTTCATGTCCTGGCTGATCCTCTTCTCTTCCAGATTCATGCATGTGACCTGGCAGAGCAGTTGAGGATGGCCCAAAGCCTTGGGACCCTGCGCCTGCCAAGGAGACCAGGAAAAGCCTCCTGGCTCCTACTTTTGGATCGGGTTAGCTCCAAATGGCCACTTGGGGAGTGAACCAGAGGTTGGATGCAAGATCTTTCTGGCTCTCTTGTATGTCTGCCTTTCCAATAAAAATAAATACATCTTTACAAAGAAAAGAAAGATTAGCTAGCTATGTCACAGGACCCAAGGATTACAATTAATAGTAATGTTGCATGGAATTTCACACAAAAAGATGAAAACAACTTCAGTACTTGTCCCATGTGAATAAAGAATTTTCATATAGACCATTTCAGTGAGCAAGGCAAAAATCATTAAATATTAAAGATAGAAGGCTCCAACTATAACATCAGGAAGGTATTTTCAAGAGAGAAAGGCCTAAGAAAGTATTTGTCTTTTAAGCACAATGCAGGTGAGCAGAATAATAACTAACAATCAGCAACAAGGCAGAGACAGAGCCCATCATCAGAAGGCCAGAATTGTAATCCTGATTAGTTTGCTCAGGATAAAACAAAAGCTACCAGAAGGGTTTGAATGGTAACAGCTTTCCAGTCTTATGAAATTCAGAAGGGTGGTATGGCACATCTATCTCGCTAAAAGCACCTTCTGGGCAGTGGTAAGCATATTGATTTATTTTTATTGGAAAGTCAGATATACAGAGAGAAAGAAAGAGAAGATCTTCCATCAGTTGATTCACTCCCCCAAGTGTCAGCAACAGCCAGAGCTGTGCCGATCCGACGCAAGGAGCCAGGAGCTTCTTTCAGGTCTTCCACGTGGGTGCAGGGTCCCAAGGACGTTTGCCATCCTCCACTGCTTTCCCAGTCCATAAGCAGAGAACTCGTTCAGAAGTGAAGCAGCAGGGCAGAAACCAGCACCCATATGGGGGTGCTAGCACTGGAAGACAGAGGATTAGCCTGTTAGCCACCACAGCTGCCCAACTTGTACACTTTTACAGAAACTACCCTGCTAGTTTCTTATTTCAGCAGAGAAGTGACCCTGACTACCCACTGGCTCTTCTCACCTCTTACAATAGCATTTTTCCAAACAACTAAAAACAACCCACACATCTTCTGCCATAACTTTTATTATTTTAATTTTATGTAGATTTATTTTTATTTTATTTTGATGATGTTTACATAGTTGAGAAGGATGCATCCCTATGAGGACCCCCAATTAGGGTGGGAAGAGTCAAGCAATGGTGGAAAGTAGAAAAGACAACTCCTCTCCTTCCAGTCTTGCTTTCTATTTTTCTTGTGTCTGGCAGAAGACAGGAGAGAGGAGAGGGTGCCATAAGACGGTTAATAAGCAGTGTTATTTACCCAATCAGAGCAGTGAAAATGAATTCATTATAGCAGATGCAATGTAGTATTGAATTTTTTTTTTTTGTAGATTTACTTATTTAAGCCAGATATACAGAGAGGAGGAGAGAGAGAGAGAGGAAGATCTTCCATCCGATGATTCACTCCCCAAGTGAATGCAATGGCCAGTGCTGTGCCGATCTGAAACCGGGAACCAGGAAACTCTTCCGGGTCTCCCACACGGGTGCAGGGTCCCAAGGCATTGGGGCATCCTCGACTGCTTTCCCAGGCCACAAACAGGGAGCTGGATGGGAAGTGGAGCAGCCGGGATTAGAACCGGTGCCCATATGGGATCCCGGCGTATTCAAGGCGAGGACTTTAGCTGCTAGTCCACGCCGCCGGGCCCAGTATTGAATTTTTTAAGTCAAAAAGTATGATTTACACTGGAAAACAACCGTATGAACCAACCAGTCACTTTTTAAAATCTTTGTTTATTTGAAAGAGATAAACAGGAAGACAACTGAGCGAGCTCTCCCATCACCTGGTTCCATTTTTTTTCCCTAATTTTTGTTTTGAGGAGCAGAGTTACAGAGAGATGGAAGAAATCTTTCTTCTGCTGGCTGGCTCCCCAAATGCCTACAAACTCCAGGGCTGAGTCGATCCAAAGCCAGGAGCCAGGAGCATCTGGGTCTCTCAGTAGGTTGCAGGGACCCAAAAACTTGAGGCGTCTTCTGCTACTTTTCCAGGCCTCAGCAGGAAATTAAATTAGAAATGGAGCAGCCAGGATAGCATCCATATGGCATTCCGTAGCCACAGAAAGAAGGATAGCCAGCTGAGTCCTGGAAGCAGCCGCATGATTTGCTTGTGTTTCAAAATCCCACATTACCCGTGGATTCCAGGAAGGTTGCACCCGTGCCATGCCAAACTATCAGCAGGAAGTGGACAGGTCAGGGCCTCTGGATCCTAGGCACGCCCCGCGTGTGCCAAAGTGCAGGTCTGGAAGCAAACGGGCTAGTGGCCTTTAGGGTCCTAGACAGTATGCATTTTGGTGCAGCAAAGCGCAGGCCTGGAGTGGCAGACCAGGCGCCTGATGCTGGGGCCCCAGGCAGGTCATCCCTGCAGTGTACTACTGTGATGAATCAGATGGACTGACAGATAGTTAAGGGTTCTCATTCCTGATGAAGTTCCTTGTTTTGTTGTTTTTTAAATTTTTTACAATTGTTTTATTTTGGGCCCGGCAGCATGGACTAGCAGCTAAAGTCCTCGCCTTGAACACGCCGGGATCCCATTTGGGCACCGGTTCTAATCCCGGCTGCTCCACTTCCCATCCAGCTCCCTGCTTGTGGCCTGGGAAAGCAGTTGAGGACAGCCCAAAGCCTTGGGACCCTGCACCCGTGTGGGAGACCTGGAAGAGTTTCCTGGTTCCCGGTTTCAGATCGGCACAGCACTGGCCATTGCATTCACTTGGGGAGTGAATCATCGGATGGAAGATCTTCCTCTCTCTCTCTCTCCTCCTCTCTGTATATCTGGCTTAAATAAGTAATAAAAACAAATAAATATTTTTTTAAAATTCTTTTATTTTGGTAATTTTTACAGAGTTGATTAGGGCACAAAGGGTCAAGGGCTACAGGAAAGTGGGTAAGACCACTTTATTACTATTATTATTATTATTTTCTGTATCTGGGATAAGGGAAGAGATGAGCAAACCAGTGGGAGCTGCAGCCTAGTTGGAGCGACTCCCCATTCCCCCAACAGGCCTGCCCCCCTACCCTGGTTCCCATGCTTGCCACTATGTACCGCAAGCTTGTCCAGTCTGTCCCACATCCCATTTAGCTCTCGTACATGTCAATGGGAATTGAAGCCTAGTTCAACCCAACCTGCACTATTATCCAGCCCACACACATACTGGCAGGTGCTGTTCTGTCCAGCCACTGCTGTCCCAGTCCTGGTTTTTGTGCTCTCCAGGGGGAGTGGTAACCCAACAGGGAGGTGCCCACTATTTCCCTCCCAGGCCACTCCCACTCCCAGATTATGCACTCTCCAGGTGGTTCTGTGGTTTAACTTGACAGAATTATCCCCCAGTGCCAGCCACTGCCAGCTGATACTACAGCAAAGCCCAACCAACCCTTGCCCACTCTAATTTATGCTCACACCAGTAGGAACAATCAGCCCAGCCTGGCTTTTCCCTGATCTAGCTCAATCTCCTTAAGAGCAAAGGAACAAAATTAGAATATCAGCTCCAATCACTGTTGTTGTCATGACAAAACCAAGGAGACACAGCCCATTCTAGTCCCATATGTGAGTTACTGTCAAAGAAATCGCCCCTGATTTATCAGCTTATCAGAATGGGAGGGGAGCCACCATCCCACACTTCTGATGTCCTTTCTGTTCTGAACAAGGTGCTAGATACTGCTACCCATTGGGATGGAGTCCCCTCTTTTTTCTATCCTTTGTCCCCCTTCCTGAGATAGTGCATAAAAGACACTAGTTCCACCACTTTCTCGGGGTCTTTCCTTCCTTGGAGCCCCTTCCTGTCGCTATGGCAGGAGGCCTCTCTCACTCTTAAATAAATCTGGCTTTGTGGACCTGGTGGTGTGGCCTAGCAGCTAAAGTCCTCACTTTAAACACGCCCGGATCCCATATGGACGCCAGTTCTAATCCCGACAGCTCCATTTCCCATCCAGCTCCCTGCTTGTGGCCTGGAAAAGCAGTCGAGGACGGTCCAATAGAACAGGACCCTGAGGATGAGGAGGATGTCCACTGATGGCCCTGGCATTACCAAGAAACCGGCAACAGGATCTCCATTCTCAGGGACAGGAGACATGGGTGTGTCCTGGCACACAGTACATGTGCTGCCTCCAATGTTGACTTCTGTGCAGGGGAGAGGTTCACGCCCAGGCTCACACAAATGATGACTCAAGTCGGCCTGCCCCTGTGAACCAGTTGAAGCCTTTAGATACCTCTTCAAAAGACAGAAAAAAGGCAGCAGCTTCCAAAAGTGGTCATGACTGTGCAGAGGAACACTCTCTATGGCTCCTAAGTTGAGAGAGAGAGAGAGATTTCTGAACCAAGGATATGTAAGGCCTACATCCTGGGACAGCAGAAAGTAGCTACAGAAGATGATATAAAACTAGCTGCTTCAGCAACCCTTGGGCACAGATGAAACTAGAAACATCTCTCTCCAGCCTTCCCCCCGCCCCCGCCCATTCTATACCTGAATGTGTTTCTGATTTCCTCGTCTTTTAAATAAACTTAACAACAGCATGCCCAGGCTGAAATCAGAGGTCAGGAACTCAGTCCAGGTATGCCACATGGGTGAACCATCACCTGCTGGTGACCAGGGTGTGAATCAGCAGGGACCTGGCATTGGTCGAAAGCTGAGATTGAACTCACACACTACGATATGGAATGCAGGTGTTCTAAATGGGCTATTAACTATTACATCCAATTCACATCCCCAATCACAATTTTAGGTGACACTTTCTTGTGAAAAAGTGAATAAACACATTTGAAAGAAGTACCTAACTAAAAACTACAGGTCTTTAAAATTTTCTTAGGAACCAAGCGTGATTGCTTAGTGGCTAAAATCCTTGCCTTCAACGTGCCAGAATCCCATATGGGCACCAGTTCTAATCCCAGCAGCTCTACTTCCCATCCAGCTCCCTGTTTGTGGCCTGGGAAGGCAGTCGAGGATGGCCCAAAGCCTTAGGACCCTGCACCCACATGGGAGACCTGGAGGAGTTTCAAGTTCCTGGCTTCGGATCGGCACAGCTCCAGCTGTTGTGGTCACTTGGGGAGTGAACCATTAGACAGAAAATCTTCCTCTCTGTATATCTGACTTTGCAATAAAAATGATAAATAAATCTTTTTAAAATTTTATTTATTTATTTATATTAGAAAGGCACATTTGCAGAGAAAGAGACGGAGAAAGGTCTTCCGTCTGCTGGTTCACTCCCCAAATGGCTTCAACAGCCGGAGCTGAACCAATCCAAAACTAGCAGCCAGGAGCTTCTTCCAGGTCTTCGACATGGGTGCAGGGTCCCAAGTCTTTGGGAAATTCTTTACTGCTTTCCCAGGCTTAGCCACTGAGGATTTAGCCATTGCAGGATTTAGGGCCCATTGCAGCGGGCCCTAACCACAACCTTATGAACGGATTTATATGTTAGTCCTGCCATGTTTGCTGTTTGTTTTCTATTTCTCTAATTTGAAAAACAAACAAAGGTCCTACTCTTGTTAACAATCTGTTTTGAAACATTTTTCATTTAAGATTTTGGAACTGCAGCAAAAACTAGAATATGCCCAGAAAGTCTGTCTCACAGACGCTTGTATTTTGAGGAAGAAACAACTTGAAGAAAAGATCAAAGACGCAATAGAAAATGAAGCTAAAGTGAAACAGCAGTATCAGGAAGAGCAGCACAAGAGGTAAGGGGAGCAGTGACCGGCCGGCCTGTCCTGGGCAGGACGTGATGAGCTCATCGCTGGTGTCCGTTTACCAACATCATGTTTGTGTCCCTTCTGTCCCGCTGAGTCAGCTCAGCTACACAACTGCGTATATATAGCACTGACCTCACGCTCTTCTGTCTGTTTTCCTGTTTGCCTCTGGCACTGGATCATGGGATTCTTCAAGGAACCTTCTTTCTTGTTCAGAGACACCAAGTAAACTTTCTTGAATGACTAGATGGCCCATGAAATATGATAGACTGAGATTTGCTTTTCTAACTCCCTGTCTTGACTGGCATACATTGAGGTTACAGTGAAGTTGGTATTTTGCTTTTTTAAAAAAATATATTTATTTATTTTTACTGGAAAGTCAGATATACAGAGGAGGAGAGACAGAAAGAAAGATCTCCCATCCAATGATTCTCTTCCTAACTGGCCACAATGGCCAGAGCTGAGCCAATCTGAAGCCAGGAGCCTCTTCCGGGTCTCTCACATGGATGCAGGGTCCCAAGGCTTTGGGCCATCCTTGACTGCTTTCCCAGGCCACAAGCAGGGAGCTTAATGGGAAGTGGAGTCGCTGGGATTAGAACTAGTTCCCATTTGGGATCCTGGAGCATGCAAGGAAAGGACTTTAGTCTCTAGGCTACCACAGTTGGACCCCAGGTATTTTGTTTTAGTAGTCTGCCATCTTACTCATCAACAAACTGCTGCCAGTTGAGAAATGTTCAATTTTTTTTAAATTATTGCCATTACAATTCTTATTCAAAGTATTCTTTTGAATGCCCTGACCTTTAATAGCTGGTGCGTATTTATATAACACTCAGAATCATCCACATATTTTGAGAAAGATGTAGTTTTAACCACTGCAAAAAGATGCAAATGTCCTCATATACTTTGTGCCCCACAAACTTATGAACTATTTTGATCTGTTTATCTGGAATTAAATTTCTGCTTCTGTGATGTCATTTTAATAGTTTATCACAATTTACTGGGTTTTTTTCTTTTTTTAAGATTTATTTATTTTTATTGCAAAGTCAAATATACAGAGAATAGGAGAGAGAGAGAGGAAGATCTTCCATCCGATGATTCACTCCCCAAGTGGCCACAACAGCTGGAGCTGAGCCAATCTGAAGCCAGGAGCCAGGAGCTCTTCCGGGTCTCCCACACGGGTGCAGGGTCCCAAGGCTTTGGGCCATCCTTGACTGCTTTCCCAGACCACAGGCAAGGAGCTGGATGGGAAGCAGGGCTGCTGGGATTAGAACCAGCACCCATATGGGATCCTGGCATGCATGGCAAGGACCTTAACCACTACACTATCACACCAGGCCCACAATTTGCAGTTTTTAAATTTTTGCTTGTTTGTTAGAAAGACAGAACTCTCATCTGCTAAGTCACTCTGCACATGCCTAAAACAACCTGGGCTGGACCGATAACAGAGCCGGAAATTCAATCCAAGTCTTCCATTTCAACCGCTTGAGCCCCCAGCATACCCTAGGGATTTGTATTGGTGAGAAGCTGAAATTAGGGGCTACAGCCAACTACTGAACTCAGATATTCCCATGTGGGACGCAGGCATCCCAACCGGCGTCCTAACTTCTGGCCCAAAGCCCTGCCCCCTCTAATCTATTTAATAAATCCCATACATTGGACATTTACATTTTCCCCAGTTTCTTGCTATTACAAAGGCATTTTATATATCCTGACTTGTAATAGTCAAGATTCAGTGAGAGATCTAGAAGCAGTAAGAAGTGTGTGTATATCTATGTTACATATAGTTAGGTTCAGGGATGACTGAGAGGAAGGAAAGAGAAACTTTTTTAGCTTAGGCAGTTGTTTTACTGGCTGCTCGTTGGCAGAGATGGCCGTCCAGGGTATACAGGACTGGACTTTCATACACCTTAGGCAGGGGGGTGGAAGAAGGCAGCAGCTCCTCAATTTGTACATGCGTGTGACCTGGAGCAAGTGGTCTGTAGCTCAGGGTGCACCTCCCAGTGGAATGACACAAGGCCTGAGTGGTTCCTGTAGAACACTCCATTCATTCCTGAGGACATAAGGCCCTGAGGACCCATCCTGGACTCACTCTGCCTCAGGCCCGCAGCTCGCTCTGCCCAACCTAATGTCTATACATATACTCTTTTATAATTTTATATGTGTAAGACTTATTTCTTTTATTTGAAAGGTCGAATGACTGAGACACAGAGAGAGACAGAAGGGAAAGCTCTGCTGGTTCATTCCCCCACATGGCTGCAACAGCCAGAGGCCAGAAATTCCATCCTAATCTCCCACGTAGTTGCCAAGGGCTCCGACACTTGGGCTGCCTTATGCTTCCTACACAGGCACATTAGCAGAGAGCTGGATCGGAAACAGAGCAGCTGGACTCAAACTAGCATGTCCATGTGGGATGTGCTATATCACAGGCAGCAGTTTAACCTGCCATGCAACAATGTCAGACCCCCAGGCATGTATTTAATAAGAGATTCCCTACAGGAGTTTGGTTCTTAAGCAATTGTAGAAGTTTATGCTCTTCTTTCTCTAGTTACCTGAGATAGGAGTTAGAAGGATTAATTTGAAATGTTTCTTCTTTATAATATATGCATCTAATATGTCAAGGTTCCCACTTTTTACTGTATCCCACAAATGCTATAAGCTGTATCTTCATTTTCATTTAGTTCAAAATATGTCTAATTAATCATGAAACTTTATATAAGATTCATACATGATGGTAATATGAGGAAATAGTATCATCATGTTAGAAGCCTTGGAACGAGTATAATGAGTGTTCGGCAGAGAAATCCCGATCCCCTCTCCGGAAGAACCGGTCTTGCTATTGTGTGATGTGAAAGTTGGGACATGTACATTTTCATGGATTTTTTGGTTTGTTTTTTTAATAAACTTTTGCAATAGTCTAAAAAAAAGTTCATACATGATTTGAAGTGTATTTATTTCCAAACATTTGTAATTTTCCCATCAAATTGTTTTTGATTTTTAGTTTTATAATATGGTATCTTTTAAGCAGTTACATACAATTCTATTGCACAGATGTAAGTTATGTAATATTTTTTAAAGTTTATTTTTATTCGTAAGTCAGATAAACAGAGAGAAGAAGAGACTTCCCAAGTGACTGCAACAGCCAGATATAAGCTTATCCAAAGCCAGGAGCCAGGAGCTTCTTCCAGGTCTCCCCCACGTGGGTGCAGAGTCCCAAGGCTTTGAGCCATCCTCGACTGCTTTCCCAAACCACAAGCAGGGAGCTGGATGGAAAGTAGGGCTGACAGGATTAGAACCAGTGCCCATATGGGATTCCAGCTCATTGAAGGCAAGGACTTTAGCCACTAGGCCACCAGGCTGGACCCATGTAATATGTTTTTTAAACATTTTTGCCAGGTTAAATAATGCTTCATTGAATATCTGTGTGCTTAGACTGGGAACTGCCACTCAGTGTGACGAGCGTTATTTTGAAGGAGGCTTTGGTGGTGGCACATAGCAGGCACCTGTGGAGCCAGGATGCTGAAGAAGGCTTCCCCTAGGGCCTGACACGGAAGCCTAATGGCTAAAATCCTCACTTTGAATGCACAGGAATCCCACATGGGCACCAGTTCTAATCCCAGCAGCCCCACCTTTTTTTCTCTTCCCTTTATGCTGTGGACACATACCCTATCTAATTAAGTAAAAACGTTTCCTATGGAAGCATAAAATGTGAATTCTGAACTTCATTTGCAAGAATTTGGTATTCACAGTGTGACTTAATAATGTGCATTTACTGCCTTCAGGAAACTCCTAGATCAGAATGTCAGTGAGCTCCAAAGGCAAGTGAAGACCTTACAGGACAAAGAGAACCACCTGGAAATGACCAGTTACCAGCAACAATCCAGAATTCAGCAGCAAGAAGCCCTCCTCAAACAACTGGAAAACGAGAGAAGAAAATCTGAAGAGGTAAGACAGGAAACAGACATGCCTCACAGACTCCCTGTTCCTACGGGCCTGAGTGGCAGCCAATTATTAGCGAGTGCCCAGCCCTTCACCCTTTAGGTTTAGCCAGGGCTTCAATCAGGAAAGAAGCTGCTCCAGAGAAGGAAGGTCAGAGGCTCGAAGCTTACATACAGCATGACAGACAGCTTTGTCCCAAGCTAGAGCGAGGGAGAGGGGCTTGGGGTTCACCATGGACGGTGGCAGCCTGAAGAGGGGAGGAAAGGTACAATTAGGCTGTCCCATGGAACCGACAGAATTCTCTCTGGTCGCACAAGTTGCCTGGCTGGAGCAGACCTTTCCCTGGCAGTACAAATACTTTCACTAACAGAAATTTCCTTAAAGGATAAATTTCTTTTATGAAAGCTACCTGTTGGGCCCGGCAGCGTGGCCTAGCGGCTAAAGTCCTCACCTTGAACACGCCGGGATCCCATATGGGTGCTGGTTCTAATCCCAGCAGCTCCACTTCCCATCCAGCTCCCTCTTTGTGGCCTGGGAAGCAGTTGAGGATGGCCCAATGCTTTGGGACCCTGCACCCATGTGAGAGACCCCAGAAATGGTTCCTGGCTCCTGGCTTCGGGATTGGTGCAGCATTGGCCGTTGCAGTCACCTGGGGAGTGAATCATTGGACAGAAGATCTTCCTCTCTTTCTCCCCTCCTCTCTGTATATCTGGCTTTGTAATAAAAATAAATAAATCTTAAAAAAAAAAAAAAAGAAAGCTACCTATTGCTGGCACACCCCCAGTTGCTTTTTAAGCAGCAGCACCATCTTTGCTACGCAGGTTGGGCATGCAGAGCAGAACTCCACTTCATCGGCCAATCTTGGTTGATGATTGGAGATCGCAGCTCACCCCCAGTTATTTTTTAAGCAGCCAGCACAATCTTTGCTCCCCAGGCCGCCCACCAATGAGCTCTGGGGACTTGGGGATGATGAATTACTACCTAGGAACATCTATGGATACAGACACCATACATGCAAGTGAGGAATGAATCCTGATGGACACCTAACAACAGAGCCACTTGCTGTGCCTTAGGTGATGTGAAAAGAATAATTACACATTTCCCATTGCAAATCCTACTTACTTGCTGATGGATGAAGACTGCTGACATCATTCCTACTCTGTACGCCAAATGAACTGCAAACGTTATCTTTTTAATTAGGTACTCTAGTGTGACACATTCACTTTCTAGATTTTCTTCTTATTTGTTTTCTTTTGGTACAAAAGCTTCTAGGTGGACCTCTATAATTCATGCGTGAATCTGTAGCCAGAGACCATTTCAATAATGTGTATAGTTTTATTTTTAAAATTAGGCTGATGCATAAGGAAACCAATGTCCTTCACTTTATATTTGTAATCTTAAATGATAAGCATTATACATTTGAAAGTTATCTTACATTAGTGATTAACTTAGCCCTAACTTTATTTACTTTCATTTAATGATCTCATCTAAAGACTTCATTATGGCTTTATAGAAAACAACTAACCTATTTTTCATGTTTCCTAAGTGATAAACATGTTACATATGGAGAAATGTAGTTGTTAAAAAAAATAAGAACTAAAATTTCCACTTATTGATTAGGAAAAATAGTGACTTGGGGATAATAATATATAAATAAAGCTTTAAGATATAACTTTCCAAAAAAAAAAAAAAGAGAGAGAGAAAGAAAGCTACCTGTTCCTATGCCTGCTGCTTCTCCGAACAACCAACTCAAAATATGCGAAAGTGTATTTCCACGTAGCATATCTGGTCTCCTTGGCTCTTGTCTGGAATGATATGTCCTGAGCCCAAACACAGGCAAGAAGGGATATAACACAGGGAACAAGATGCCTACAAAACAATCAAATGGCCAGGAGCCAGCAAGAACTGGTGCGAGCCTCCAGAGAACCCTGAGGTCAGGAATCACAGGAAGACCACCTCCCACAGTGAAATGGGGGGTTTGCAGACACTGTCCCTGAAGCCTCGACAAATGTCTCTTCCTCTGCCCTTCACCTGCCAGCTGGTGCCAGAAGAGAAAAAGGAGAAAAAAAAATCCCAAAGTTGTTTTTTTCTCTCCATACTCAATACCAGCTTCCATACTTCACTTATGATACTGTTGCGTGGAAATTCAACACAAAAGATGACAGCAGCCTCATTTCTTGTCTCACATAAAAGAAGAATTTGAGGGGCCTGGTATGATAATTCAGTTGACTAATCTTTCCCTTCAAGCTCTGGGATCCCATATGGGTGCTAGTTCATGTCCTGACTGCTCCACTTCCCATCCAGCTGCCTGCTTGTGGGGCTTTGGGAAAGTGGTAGAGGATGGCCCAAAGCCTTGGGATCCTTCACCCACATGGGAGACCTGGAGGAGCAAAAGATGGCTCCAGATTGGCTGGGCTGTGGCCATTGCAGCTACTTGGGAAGTGAAACAGCAGGAGAGATCTCTCCTCTCTGCAAATCTGCCTTTCTAATATAAATAAATAAATAAAAAGTTGCAAGAGAAAATGTGTCTTTCAAGCACAATTCAGGTGAGAACAACAGCTGACAATCAACAAGAGGGTGAGGACAAACCTCATCAGAAGATCACAACTGTAAGCCCGTCTAGCTTGCACAAAAGCCAACGGGTGGGTGTGACTGATAAACTCGGGAGGGTGGGAAGGCACTTTTGTCTTGTTAGAAGTACCTTCTGAGCAAGCATTCTGTAAGATTTTAAAGCACCTTTTGTACCTTTTCCCATTACAACAGGATGTGACCCTACTAGCTATTGGCCCTTGTAACTCCTCACAATATCAGTGTGTGTGATTTTCGTAAACTGCTGTAGGACAAGAAGACTGAAAAAGAACCAAAGGAAGTATGTCATCTGTCACCAACACCCTCCCTCAGGGCTGCCTCTAAAATTCCTCCCATGTCAGTTGTAGCAAAGCCACTAGCCAGAAGCAGTTAACCCTCTGCCTGCAGCATCTGCATCCCTGACGGACACTGGTTCAAGTCCTGACTGCTCTGCTTCCTATCCAGCTCCCTGCTAGTGGCCTAAGGACAACAGAGGGTGGCTCAAAGCTTTGGGCTCCTGCAGCCATGTGGGAGACCCAGAAGAGGCTCCTCTTGCCTGGCTTCAGACTGGCCTAGCTGTGGCCATTGCGGCCGTTTAGGTAGTGAACCAACAGAGGTGGAAGATCTCTCCCTCTCTCTGTCTCTCCCTCTCTGTACCTCTGACTTTCAAATAAATTGAAATAAATGAACCCTTAAAAAATATGTGTGAGTGTGAGTGTGTGTATATGTTGCAGGAATTTTGACTCCGAGTATGGCAGCAACCTCAAATTCTTGTCTCGCAGGAAAGAAGAATTTTCATGCGGACACAGTTTAGTTTTAACGCAAGATTTATTAGAAAAGCTGAGAAGAGAAGACTCCCGTCCTAGTGACGGGAGGGGGCTTTGAGATAGAAAGGACCCTTACCCCCTGCCACAGTGGCAGGAGGAAGAGTAAATAGAAGACCCTAGTCCTCTGCCATAGTGACAGGAGGAGAAGAATAACCCTCTGCCATAGTGGCAGGAAGAGAAGAAGAACCCAAAACCCTAGTGCTCTGCCATAGTGGCAGGAGGACAAGAAGCCAAAACCCGTATCAATGGTGGGGAATGCACCTTTTAAAGGTTTCCCTCAAAGATGTTTCTCCATAAACAAAGAAAATTCCTGATTTCCATGGTACCTGGCCTTGGGACAAAAGGTCACAGAGATACCAGACATAGGACATTCCAGGCCTTAGGCAGATGTGTATTACTTCTTCCTGCTCTCCTTTCAATGATAAAGAGATCAGCCTGAGGCCCTCCCACAATGGCCAGAGGAGACGGCCTATACTTCAGGTGGGGAATTGATATGCTAATAGCACTCCGTCCCTTGGAAGAGACGTGCTCTGGTGAGTCCAAGACCTGGTGGGGAAATTCTCTTTTACTCGGGGACCCAGAATACCCTAACTGCCTACTACCCACTAACTCCTCTCTCATATATATATCTATATATTTATATAGATATAAATTATCTCAACTAAAGACTTCATTTTGGCTATATATATATAAACACACACAAGTTCATTTAAAACAAAAAAAAAGTGAAGGAGAAACAAAACTCAGAACAAACAAAACAGGAGGGAATTTGTTAGCAGCAGGAAGTGGTAAAGGTCTTTAGAGGCAATGAAAAGGGTATAGAGTAGGAACTGGGATCTGCATTAGGAAGAAAGAAAGAAAAGAAAGAAAGAAAGGAAGAAAAAGAAAGAGAAAAAAGAAAAGAAAAGAAAAGAAAAGAAAAGAAAAGAAAAGAAAAGAAAAGAAAAGAAAAGAAAAGAAAAGAAAAGAAAAGAAAAGAAAAGAAAAGAAGGAAGAGGTGGGCCTGGCGCAATAGCGTAGTGGTTAAAGTCCTCATCCTGCACACGCCGGGATCCCATTTGGCCACTGGTTCTAATCCTGGCAGCCCCACTTCCCATCCATCTCCCTGCTTGTGGTCTGGGAAAGTACTCACAGCATCTCTCTACTTCCTGTTCACCCACTACATCACAATATTGGCCTCAATTCAACCAAACTTTTTTAAAAGATTTGTTTATTTTTATTGGAAAGTCATATATACAGAGAGGAGAAGAGAGAGAGGAAGATCCTCTATCCAGTGGTTCACTCCCTAAATGGCCGCAATGGCCAGAGCTGAGCTGATCCGAACCCAGAAGCCTGGAGCCTGTTCCAGGTCTTCCATGCAGGTGCAGGGTCCCAAGGCTTTGGGCCATCCTCGACTGCTTTCCCAGGCCAGAGACAGGGAGCTGGATGGGAAGCAGGGCTGCCAGAACACTAACCAGTGCCCATATGGAATCCTGGTACATTCAAGGCAAGGACTTTAGCCTCTAGGCCACTGTGCCAGACGCAGAAGGACTTTCTGCTTCCAAGATCTCTGCATCTTCTGGAGAGGAGAAGGTCTACTTCTTTATGGCCAGGATGGAAGGCTCTGGGCACGCTCCCTTCAACCTCAATCTCTTTAATAAAATTGCTGCTCCTATCCATGAGGACTCTACAGCCATGAACTAATCATCTTTCAACAGCAAGTACCCTGTGTCATGAATTTGGAACACCCATCATTCAGACTATGGCAAACACATACAAAGGACTTGCTGAAATTC
Organism: Ochotona curzoniae; assembly: GCF_017591425.1. NCBI lineage: Eukaryota > Metazoa > Chordata > Mammalia > Lagomorpha > Ochotonidae > Ochotona > Ochotona curzoniae. The sequence continues at coordinate 11,845,007 of NW_024465451.1, forward strand.
AACAGCATCTATTTGTGGTATATATATATATATATATATATATATATATATATATATATATATACTAAACCTAGAGGAAGATTTCCACTCAGTTTGTCATCAGAGAATTACAGTGTAAAACAACAGTGAGATCTCACCATATGTCTATTAGAACAGCCAAAGTCCAAAATACTGACACTGCCAAATGCTGGCAAGACTGTGGACCCATAAGAACTGTCAATCATTGCTGATGGGTCTTCAAAATGGGACAGCCAGTTTGGAGGACAGCTTGATAGTTTTTAAAAAACTAAATGTACTATTACCATGTATTTCCAGGAGTCATGCTCCCTTCATATTTACCCAAAGAGTTGAAAAATTACGTCCACTCAGAAATCTGCACATTGATGTTCATTTAATAGCTTTGCACCTGATTGACAAGACTTGGAAGAGACAAAGATACTCTGATTTGAGCGCTGCTGCAAACTCACAGACCTGAAGGTTCTTTGATAAATGTGTTGAAGGAACAAACGTAGAGTATATTTATTCCAGAATTTCAAAAGGCAACTCTAGGCTCTTGGACATTTCTTACTCAACAGCCCTCACTCCTCAGTTTAGAAAGTCAGTGTGTGGCCCGGCACAATAGCTTAATGGCTGGGGTCCTCACCTTGAATGCCCCGGGATCCCATATGCGCGCTGGTTCTAATCCCAGCAGCTCCACTTCCCATCCAGCTCCCTGTCTGTGGCCTGGGAAAGCAGACGAGGACGGCCCAAGTCTTTGGGATCCTGCACCTATGTGGGAGACTTCCTCTGGTTTTCCCATGCAGGTGCAGAATCCCAAGGCTTTGGGCCATCTTCTACTGCATTCTCAGGCCACAGAAGAGGAGCTGGATAGGAAGCAGGGCCTCCAGGATTAGAACCGGCACCCATATGGGATCCTGGTGCATTCAAGGTAAGAACTTTAACCACTAGATTACTGTGCTGGGTCTGAGATTGCTTTCAGTTTGTAGAGAATGTTTTGAAGCCACTTGAGACACTTTCATGCCATTCCAGAGGGCCAGTTTGAGTCCCAGCTGTTCCATTGCCAATCCAGCTTAATGTACCTCGAAGGGGAACAACAGGTGATGGCTCAAGGACTCAGGTTCCTGCCACACATGTGGGAGACCCCGATGGGATTCCTGGCTTTGGCCTGACCCAGACCTGCTATTGTGGCCATGCAGATGGAAAATCTCTCTCTCTCTCTCTCTCTGTGTCTCTTCCTCCATCTCTCTCTGCAATCTGCTTTTATTTATTAAGATGTATGTATTCTGAAAGTCAGAGTGACAAACAGGAAGATTTTTCCATCTACTGATTCATTCTCCATATGGTTTATAACTGCCAAGGAGTGGGAGCCAAGAGCTTCTCCAGGTCTCTCATGTGGGTGGCAGGGCCCCAGTTCCTTAGGCCATCTTTTGCTGCTTTTCCCAGGTTATTACTAGGGAGCTGGATGAGAATGGAGCAGCCGGAACAGGAACCAGTGCCCATAAGGATTGCCAACATAGCAGGTGGCAGCTTGACTAGCTACACCACAATGCTGGCCCTATTCTGCCTTTCAAATAAATAAACTTTATTTTTCAATTGTTTTTGTTTTATTTATTTTTGTAGGTTTTTTCTGGTTTTTTTTCCTAATAATGTTTTTTAAAATCAAACATTTAAAAAATATTTTCCAGCATATGAAGAACAACCAGGAATTGTCAGAGAAGCTTTCTGGATTACAACAAGAAAAGGAAGCACTTTGTGAAGAATATGGGCAATTTTTGAAGCAGGTGGATGTCCATGTGAGGTAAACAAAAAACAAGTTTCCCCTTGGAGGTAAACCAGGGGGAGTCATTTTTGCTGAGTCTGCTTGAGGGTTAAGTCAAAGAATACTCGCAGATGTAACTCTTGAGGAGGGCTGACTTAATTTTCTTTCTGTTTGCAGAAGTTCTAACCTTAGGACTTCTCCAAGGGAGACCAGGGGGCAAGTTTCTTCTCCCATTTGGGAGGGAGAGGGGAATTCCCATGTGTGTCCTGAGCCCTGGTGGCTCACTGGCCTGTCCCTGCATGAGCCCGCTCGCTTACCAGCAGTCTCCTTTCGCCTTCCCACACGCTTCTCAGCCCGTAGTGTGTTCTCCCCCTTTCCACTCAAGATTCTCAGATGGGTCACCTGCTCTAAGCAGCCTGTTTTGTCAAATCCAGCTTGGGCTGGGTGCAGTCCTCATATCCCTGCAGTGCTTTGTACCTGCTTCTGTGTCTGCAGAATTTACTGCGGTGCTTTGAAATAATGTGTTTCATTTGCTGTCTTCCTCACCAGACTGGCTAGAGGCCCATCCAGGGAATGGGCCATGGGCTTGCTCATCTTTCCACCATGGTCCCTGACACTGAGTAGAAAGTATGTTCCTAAACTTCCATTCTTTCTACCATTCCCTGCGTCATTGTGCCACCCAGCTCCTTCCACTCTCTTTCTCTCCTTTTTTTTTTCTTTTTTAAGATTTATTCAGTTTTATTGGAAAGTTAGATATACAGAGAGGAAGATCTTCCGCCCGATGATTCACTCCCCAAAGGACCACAATGGCTGGAGTTGAGCTAATCCGAAGCCAGGAGCCTGGAACTTCCTCCAAGTTTCCCATGTGGGTGCAGGGTCCCAAAGCTTTGGCCCGTCCTTGACTGCTTTCCCAGGGCACAAGCAGACAACTGGATGGGAAACAGGGCCACCAGGATTAGAACCAGCACCCATATGGGATCTTGGTAATCTTAAGGCAAGGAGGACTTTTAGCCACTAGGTTACCACAGTGGGCCCAGTTCCTTCCCTTCTCAAGTATAGCCCTGTGGTTAAGAGAGGGAGCCTGGTTCTGTCAGAAAATAGCTGTGTGGCTTTTAAACATTTAAAAATTTTTTTTTCATAATACTGTTTACATAGTTGAGAGGGATGCACACCCAGCGGGCCTTTGATTAGGGTGGGGAGGGCCAGGTTCAGGGAAGGTGAGTGGGACAGATATGTCTGGGTTTTGTTTTTTTGTTTTCTTTTCCTACTTCCTTGTCTACAGGAGAAGATGGGTGGGGACCACTTGTTGCTATCAAACTACATCAGCACCCAGGGATAGGCAGTCATTTGATGACAGTTTGGAGACTACGATTTAGGGACGTGTGTTCCAAGAGTACTACTGGAGTGGTTTTGACAATTCTGAGATGTTATTATTTTTGTTGCTCCAGGGTTGAGAAAATCTTTTTTTTTTTTGAAGATTTATTTATTTTCATTACAAAGTTACAAAGTCAGATACACAGAGATGAGGAGAGACAGAGAGGAAGATCTTCAGTCCGATGATTCACTCCCCAAGTGACTGCAACAGCCGGTGCTGTGCTGATCTGGAGCCAGGAGTCAGTCCTCGACTGCTTTCCCAGGCCACCAGCAGGGAGCTGGATGGCAAGTGGAGCTGCAGGGATTAGAACCGGAGTCCATATGGGATCCCGGCACATTCAAAATGAGGACTTCAGCCATTAGGCCACGCTGCCGGGCCCCAGGGTTGAGAAAATCTTTCCAAGATCTGTTGGTTGACAAAATCCACATTAGTGCATCTGCAGACCCAGGAACATGCTGCAAAGCTTGGCCAGGAGAACTGTCTAACCTATTCTGCTTTCCATGCTCTAATGAGGCACTCAACATCTTCTACTGGCCTAGAGGAGCTGGCTGGCATGTCCCTCATGTGCATCTGCGCATGCCTTTCAAATAAATAAAAAGAAATTTAAACATGTTTTAAAGACTAGAAAGAAATGCAGCAATAGAATACTGATCATATTAGAAGTTGGCTGTTTTCCAGACTTTTTCTATAATTTATCTTCTTTCCTTGAAGAATACATTTAATTTTTAGTAATCCAAATAGCAGAATGAGAGGCCATGGCAGCTGCTTGGCATCTGAAGTGAGACAGTTGGTTTTTAGTGTCCTAGTACAGCACAGGCAATAGACATTCCAAGAAGTGCATGCGCTTCACTGTGAATAGCCCAGCAACCCAGGGAATGACAAGCAAATTGTACACCACCAGATGTTACAGCTAGAAAGCTCCAGACCAGAGGGCAATGAAAGTCAGTAAAATCTTTCCCCAAGCGTTCCTAGTAAAAGGGAAAATGAGAACATTGATGAGATGCAAATAGCTCCTTACAAAGATCCAAGTCACAACAGTGGTGATGGTGGGCAGTCTTGAAGAGTATGTGCCTTTCATTACGTAGGCTGCAGAACTGAATGGGTCCAGGGCGGTTTGATGAATGCAGCCAACTCCATTAATTAAGCTGCAGGCTGAGGGCTTGTAACAGAGACCCTGGAGAAGAATGGCTTCAAAACAAGTGCCTTGTGACACGTGCCTTACTTAACAGTGTAGGCAGATCCATCCAAGACTGGTGTGGCGGCTTAGTGTGTCGGAAGGCCGAGCTTGTGTTTTGCTGCTCCAGCATCTTTAACATATTGTCCTCACCCACCTACTCTCTAACTGGAGAGAGCTCACTGTTACATTCTGACCAAGAAGAAAGAAAGAAAGAGCGGCTGGCATTGAAGCAGAGCCGGTTAAGCCACTGCTTGTGACTCCAGCATCCCACGTGGTCATCACCTGAGTCCCAACTTCCGATCCAGATCCCTGCTGAGATACCTGTGAAACAGAGGAGGATGGCCCAAGTACTTGGGCCTCTGCACCCATGTGGAAGACCTAGGTGAAGCTCCCAGTTCCTGGCTTTGACCTCACCCAGCTCCCATCATTGTGGCTGTTTGGAGAGTGATCCAGAAGATAGAGAATCTCTCTCCCTTTCTCACTGTCTTGTTCTCTCACTCATTCTCTGCCTCTGTGTCTTTTTGTCTAGCCATAACTTTCAAATAAACAAATAATTTTTAAAAAGGGGGAAGGGGAAGAAGAAGGGCCCAGCATGGTTGCCTAGCAGCTAAAGTTCTCACTTTGAGCACCAGGATCCCATATGGGTGCCAGTTCGTGTCCCAGCAGCCCACTTCCCATCCAGCTCCCTGCCTGTGGCCTGGGAAAACAGTCGAGGACGGCCCAAAGCCTTGGGACCCTGCACCCACATGGGAGACCCACAAGAGGTTCCAGGCTCCTGGCTTCGGATTGGCTCAGTTCCAGCCATTGCAGCCGCTTGAGGAATAAATCAATGACGCAAGATCTTCCTTTCTGTCTCTCCTCCTCTCTGTATATCTGACTTTCTAATAAAATCTTTAAAAATATATATTAAAATAAAAAGGAAGAAGAGAAAGAAATAGGGGAAAGCCAATGCCTTCTATTTTCCCTTAAGGCACCCCATTTCCACTCACTTTATGTTGGCATCTGTAATAACGTAAGAAGAAACTGGCTGCTCACAACGCCAGGAGCCAATGTCTGCGTCTCTGCCAAGCTGCATCTCACCTGGCGGCCTGCTTCTGTGCTGCAGGAATCTCCATTGCTCACCTTGGTATCTGGCTAACAGCTAAATGGGTCTCCTCATGGAAAAACACTTGAATTTGTTATTTTATGCACAGCCAGCAAACAGGAAGAAGGGGAGACTACTTTGGAAACTGGAGGAGCCTTGTAAAAAAAAACACTGAAGAATGAGACCTGACCTACAAGGCCTTAGAACTCTCTTGGGGTAGCTCTTCCATTGCACGTGAACTAAAATGAGCACTTGGATAGCCCACTTTGCTCCTCCTGTCTTGTCTGGTTCCACATGGTACCAAATACACAGCTGGTTTTGTAGCAGTAGGGTACTGCAAGGGAAGTTCACAGGCTCTGGGGCTGTATTCTTCTCTGTAGAAGCAGTTTATCTATGGGGCAACGGACAGGTGCTATGGTTCCCCGGAATGACTAACAGAACTCAGAAGGGCTATGACCTTCACAGTTTTCAGCCAAGGACAAAAGGTACTTGCAGAGCATCTAAGAGACACAGCACTGAAGCAAGCACTCAGCCATCTCCTTCCCGCAGACTCCACACACGTGTCAATCGGCAGCTGGGCCGTATTCTCAGCCTCGCGCCCTTTGCCTCGTCTGAGTTTGATCTGTATGCTCTCACTGATCATTAGATCAGAAGTGAAGCAACCTGGGTCCCAGCGTCCAGGGATTTTTTTAGGGGGCAGTTAGGAGGGGGTGGGGAGGTAGAATCAGGAGTCAGATTAACATGGAATCCGCCGGTCATGGCCTAACTATTTAGTCCCCAACCCCTGCTTCCCTTACCTACCCCAGCAGTCCAGGGACTTAAGTGAAGAAAAATGCATTCATCATAAAATCCACTGTTAGAATAACCCACCTGGCGTGTCACCCGAGGCCTCAGGTGCATGAGGGATTGTCATCAGGTAAGATACTCCAAGGGCTTAGAGGTTGCCTCCTCTAAGGAGAGCCAGTCCCTTCAGTCACACTGAGTAAGCTCAACAGCCGCACACCTTCAACATCCTGAGCCAGGGAGTGCCCCTGGAGCAGCTGGGACCCACCTCACAAGGGTGTGGAGCACAGACAAAACTCAAGTGCGGGTCTGTTTCCAAGGTGTGCTTCTACGTTTCTGCTCCCATTCGACTGCACAACATTGCCCTTGATTTTGCCCTTCTGGCCCTCTCACACACATAAGCTAATGTCTACCATCCTACCCTGCCTTAACATCAAGGATTCTATGTGGACATGCAGCTGAAATCTGGGGTCTGTGGGCAGGAGAGAAGCAAGGCAACAAATACTTGTACTTTAGAGCCTGCCACCAGTAGTTTGCTTACAGTGAGGGGCACAAGTGAGGTGCGCTCCTCCCAAACGTGCCTGGGACTTTTTGACTCCAGCCTCCTGGGAAATCCCTAAGGATTGCTAACATGCAGAGTCCCAACATTTCTGATTCTGCGGTTTGGCTTGTTATTTATTTTTATATTTGTCTTTATTGAAAAGGCAGATTTAAAAAGGAAAGACAGATTGTCCATCTGCAGGTTCACTCCCTAAATGGCTGCTATGGGGCCCATTGTGATGGCTCAATGGCTAAATCCCCACCTTGCAAGCACCAGGATCCCATTTGGACACTGTTTTGTGTCCTGCCTGCTCCACTTCCCATCCTGCTCCCTGTTAATGGCCTAGGAAAGCAGTAGAAGATGATCCAAAGCCTTAGAACCATGCACGCTGCACCTGCATCAGAGACTCAGAAGAAGCTCCTGGCTCCTGGTTTTGGATCAGCTCATCTCCAGTCATTATGGCCATTTAGGGAATGAACCAGTGGATGGAAGGTCTTTCTCTCTGTCTCTCTCTCTCTCCATAAATCTAATCTGCCTTTCCAATGAAAGTTTAAAAATCTCAAATAATAATAATAATAAATAAATAAACAAATGGCTGCAGCAGCCAGAGCTGAGCCAATCAAAAATCATTATCCAGAACTTTTTTTGAGTTTACCATGTGGGTGCAAGGGTTCTAAGGCTTTGGGACCCTTTAAGGATTTGTCATTTGCTGATTCACCCCCCAAATGGCCATGATTCAAAATGTATCAGGGATCAGAAGCCAAGGGTTTTTTAAAATTAAACATAGAAGCTAAAGCCATATCACAAGCATCAGTTCAGACTGAAGTAAGCCAGAGGCTTAAATCCATACGTAGGGGATTATCCCTTGTTCATTCTTCAACATGGGCATCCCTCTCTGGTGCCAGGTTCCATATACTAACAAGAGGCGACCCAGACAAGGTGGGGACTGAGGGGTAAAACACGTTGTGACTGTGTTCAGGTGTGCCTGTACTGAAATTTACTTTTATAGGAACTATAACAGGAAACATCACCACAACAAACTCAAGCTTCAAAAAGTCAAGGAGCGTCTGCTTCAGAAAGTAGAACTCCGAGAGGAAAGAATCAAACACCTTGAAAATGAAATCGGAACACTGCAACAGCAAATGGAAAAGGTGAGGAAGAAGATGAATGGGCTAACAGCTCAGTGGTGATGCTGTGGCTGACCATGAAGAAAGACCTCTCACTTTAAAAATTACTTGGGGCCTTGTCACAACCTTTGTTTAACTTCTTATCTTTGTACCATATTTTTTTTTTTAAAGAAAAGATTAGTTTATATGAAAGGCAGACTGACAGAGAAGCAGAGAGAATCTTTCACTTCATTCCACTAGATTATTTCCTTAAGTGGCCTCAACAACTGAGGCTGGGCCAGGTTGAAATCAGGAGCTAGGGATGTCGGCTGGACCTCCCACATCACTGACAGGAGCCCAAGCATGAGGGCCATCCTCTGTCGCCTTCCCAGGCACATTAGTGGGATGTTGAATGAGAAGTAGAGCAGTAGCCAAGACTCAAACCACACTACAGTCTAGGTGCTGCCAAGTGATGGTTTACTTCACTGTACCACCGCACCAGATTTAGTTTGTTTATTTGAAAGGCAGGATTGCAAAGAGAAGGGGGGAATGGAGAAACAGATTTTCCATCTACTAGTTCACTCCCCAAACAACTGCAATGCCAGGACGAGTAAGTCTGAAGCCAGGATCCAGGTCTCCCATGTGGGTGGCAGGAGCCCAGGTACTTTGGCCATCCTCTGCTGTTTTCCCAGGTTCATTATCAGGGAGCTGAATCAGAAGTGAAGCAGTCAGGATTCAACCAGTGCTCATATGGATGCTGGCATCACAGACAGTGGCTTGACCCTCTGTATCACAACATTGACTACAATGTCTTTACTTAAATAACCACTCATCAAAGACTTCCAAACTGTCCTCTTTAGTTCCTCCTTGTGTCCTGCAACCCTCACTATGCTTATAACTCCAGTGTGGTTTTTTGTTTGTTTTTAATAATCTTACTTAGTTGATTAGGGTCAGTGTAAGTTTTAAATGACCGTGAAAACCATTGATCTGGGGCTGGCATGGTGGTATGGCACACCAACCTCCCATGTGGATATCAGTTTCAGTCCTGGCTGTTCTACTTTCCATCCAGCTTCCTGCTACTGGCCTGGGGAAGCAGTAGAGGATGGCCTAAAACCTTGGGACCCTGTACCATATACCCACATGAGAGAACTGGAAGAAGTTTCTAGCTGCTGGCTACAGATAGGCTCAGCTCTGGCTGTTGTGGCCTCTTAGGGAGTGAACTGTGGACAGGAGATCTTGCCATCTGTCTCTCCTTCTCTTTGTAAATCTGCCTTTCCAATAAAAATAAATAAATATTTTTAAAAACAAAAAGAGCAGGCCCGACGCCGTGGCCTAGCGGCTAAAGTCTTCTCCTTGAAAGTGCCAGGATCCCATATGGGCACCGGTTCTAATCCTGGTAGCTCTACTTCATCTAGCTCCCTGCCTGTGGCCTAGGAAAGCAGTCGAAGATGGTCCAATGTCTTGGAACCCTGCACCCGCGTGGGATACCTGGAGGAATTCCTAGCTCCTGGCTTCAGATTGGCGCAGCACCTGCCGTTGCGTTCACTTGGGGAGTGAATCATCAGATGGAAGATCTTCCTCTATGTCTCATCCTCTCTGTATATCTAACTTTGCAATAAAAATAAAATAAATCTTTAAAAAAATCAATTTACTTTACTTGAAGAGAGAGACAGGTATATTTTCTATCTGCTAGTTCACTTCCCAAATGGCCTCAACAGTCGGAGCTGGCCTGGCCTGCAGCTGGGAGCCAGGAGCTTCTTCCACTGCATGTAAGAGTATTGGCCCAAGGACCTGGACCACCTTCTGCTGCTTTCCAAGGTCATCAGCAGGGAGCTGAGACATGAACCATTGCCCTTATGTGACCCTGGCACATACAAGGCAAGGATTTAGCCATTGAACTATCACACAAAATAAATCTTTAAAAATACACACACACACATTTCTGTTTCTTTATACATCCTTGCCTTCACACTCTTTTAATAAATGTCATTTTTCACTGCGAAGGATGTTATGGAGGTAAGGAATGATTCACATTTCAGTCCTTGCCAATCTCTTACTAATCAAGGGCCCTTCAGTAGCAGCAGTTGAGAATCTCATTACAGATTAAAGTGTCCCGGGAATGGTGGTTTTCAGTCCAACACCTTCATTAGCTTGCTGTTTAAAAAACGAAAACAAAAATAAATAAATAGGAAAACAAAACAAAACAAAACAAAAAGCTACCTAATTGCCCCCTCTTGCCCTTGTGACTGCCAGCGTCATTCCCCTGCCTCCGCCCCACACACTCCCAGCTCCAGCAGGTGAGGGACAAGCACAGACAGGACACTTACCCATCAGACCTTTGGCAAGTTCATCACTGAGGTGAGCCTGGCAATTCTACACTTCTGAGTTCTAAACTCCTCATTCCTTCAGTATAGGAATGTTAGTTTGGTGTGGTTTGATTCTTTGCTTTTCACAAAATATACTCCTTGTCACAGTTACTGCTTTGGAAGAAATCTTTTTTTTTTTTTTAGAAAAGGAAGTGAGTTCTCAGGCTAGAAGTCATTTCAGCATCACTGTGAGAATAGTGTCAGCTCCTAGCTTCCATTTTTGGCTTGAGAGCCTGATGCCCAAGCGCCGAGTGAGATAGGCAGACTCCCCCCATTCAGAGTGGAAGCTACGGAGTAAGAATACAGGAAAGAGCACTGGGACCGCAGTGGAGCCAAGTGCTCAGGTAAATTTTAATGTGACCACACACAGAAAAAAAATTATGTGACCCAACAAAATGTGTGACATAAAATAACCAAACTAAAAAGAACCTCCTAGCTGGGATGACTGGCAGTGTCAGCCAACAGAGAAGAGAGACTGGAGGACAAGAAACAGCCAAGTGGAATATGCTGCTGGAGTTCAGACACACTGATGCTCCTGTGTGATTCACTGTCCCGCCGTGGTAATCCCATGACTCTCTAATCCCTAGGAAAGGGCATTGCAGGAGCAGGTCACGGCCCAGAATGATGCTCTGCTCCTGGAGAAAAGGAAGCTTCTGGAACAGGTCACTGAACAAGAAGAAGTGATCCACAGCAACAAATGCATAATAACTTCAATCCAGAGCAGGTAGGGGCGGTCCTACCTGAGAAGACCACTGAGAGGAAGTTTGTCCCCCAACAAAGACACAGTCGCCAAGCATGGGCCTTGGGCTTGTGCCCTATCCTGTAACTTCTGCCCCACTCTCTGCCATCCTCAGCAGATTGGGGTGGGGAGGGGCTTGAGGGCAGAGGTGGTAACATAAAAGCATAGCATGAGTAAGCCAGTCAACTGTTCAGAGAGGATCATGTCTCCCACGTTGATAGCAGCAGCCAGTTACGTGAGCCGTTATTGTTGACTCACAGGCTCCGCATTGCTAGGAGGCTGTAGTTGGGAGCCCATAGAACCCAGCCACCCTGATGTGGGATATAAGCATCTTTAAAAAAAATAATATTTATTTTTTATTACAAAGTCAGATACACAGAGAGGAGGAGAGACAGAGAGGAAGATCTTCCATTTGTTGATTCACTCCCTAAGTGAGCGCAACAGCTTGAGCTGCACCGATCTGAAGCCAGAGTGTTTTCCAGGTCTCCCACATGGGTGCAGGGTCCCAAGTTTTGGGCCGTCCTCGACTGCTTTCCCAGGCCACAAGCAGGGAGCTGGATGGGAAGCGGGGCCACTGGCATTAGAACCAGTGCTCATATGGGATTCCAGTGCATTCAAGGCAAAGAGTTCAGCAGCTAGGCTACTGTACCAGGTCCAGGATATAAGCATCTTAACCAACATTTTAACCTCAAGGCTAAATGCCCATCCTTGATGTATTAATTTTTAACTGATGAAAATATTATAAGTAAACAATCAGCCAGCTGCTTTAATTACCCTGGAATTTTTTGTAGCCAGGGGCGTTTGACAAGGTGGTTAAGGCACAGTTGGGACACTCATATGCCATATCAGAGTGCCTGGTTCCAGTCCTGACTCCTCCTGCTGATGCCAACTCTAGGAGGCAGCTGATCATGGTTTGAGTGCTTGATTTCCTTCACCCACTTGGGAGACTCAGACTCATAATATTTGAGGCTGCTGGCCTATGCTGGACCCTGTCCTGACTGCTGTGGGCATACCGGAAGTGAACCGCTGGATGGAGTCTCTGTCTCACTCTCCATATCTGTGTCTCTCTGCCTTTCAAATACAGTGTGAATAAGTGAAATAAACACAAAACCTTTTATGTGTTTATTTGAAACGCAGTTCTTAGAGAAAAGATTAGGGCAAACAGTGATCATAATAATGTCAACAGTAGCAATTTTAATGGTTATTTGAACATTTACTATATACTAGTGTGAGTCTCTCTTTCACGCTCTCTCTCTCCCTCTTTCATTTAATCCTATCACCAGTCTCCAAGAGGCAGGCATTATTGTTGAGCTTTGTTTTACGGATGAAGAAGCCAGGGTGCAGAAGGGTGGGTCAGGGAACTTGCCCAGCCTACTCGATAGCAGAACAAGCTCAGCTCAGCCTGGAGCTCTACCACTGGGGGAGGTCGGCCAAGCCCGCAGCAGCTCTCTCGTCCGTTGCTTTGTGCAGTCTGACCTGGAGACTCTTTAATGGTGTTTTATCATCTCTGTCTCCCATTTGATATATCCTATCTCAACCATTGGCCTTCTAAGACTTCTGTCATGGCTTCTGACAGTCAGACCCCAGCATAAATGACTTGTTACTCTTGCCTTCATGTTAGTTATGTTCCTGTTTGCCCTCTAAGGACACACTCTGAAACCCTGTATTGATCTTAGATGTCTTTCCTTAGATTATGTACCTTCTTCAGGATATTTCCGTCTTTTATTGATGAGCAATCTGGGGCTCAGATTTGTAATTTGCTAAAGGCCACATGGCCAGTAAGAGGAAGAATCAGAATGTAAACATAGGTCTCTGATGAAAATGATTCCACTGTGAAGTCTCCCACCAGCGATGGCCTTAGAGAGGGAGAGAGCCGTGAAGAACTTTACCATGGAAATCTGATGGATCTGAGTTGGCAACATCCCAGCTTTGTGCATCTCTAATTTTATGTTCTACACTTGATCTTAGCCAAAAGGCCAAAAAGTGGTCTAATTTTATGTTACTAAACAAGTTGGTCCAGCTTGTTTATGACCCTCTATTCTCGTTTTCCTTTTCCAGAGTCATTTTCTGATAGTGTCAGCTCCATGATGCTATGTATTTCATGGGATTGTTGTGGGGGTTTGATGAGCTAATGCATGCGAAGTTGCATTTGCTTGCTGTGTGGGTATGTCACAGGGCCTGAACACAGTAAGTAGAGGATAAATGGCTGCTGCTGCTGCTAACTCAGAGCCAGCTCAGCACAGGGTCAAAATGGACACATTCCGTAAAGTCGTACTCTCTGAAGGCCTGTGGAGTCTCTCAATCCCACCCATAAATGGAATCATATCCTTCCTGAAATTGCTCAAGAACAAGAATTGTGCCTTTTATACTCCTGCACATATTCTTAATAACCACATTTAGCCAGAAGCTGAATGACTTTTTTACTTGCTCATGAAATGCAGTAGGAATTATCCTTATTGAGCTTTAGTTCTAAAATCTAGACAGTGTTCTAAGACCCAGAACTAGTGGAAAGGGGTTGGGATATAAGTTGTATATTTCTTTTTTTATATATAAAGATTTTTTTTAAAGATTTATTTTTATTATTTTTTTATTGGAAAGGCGGATATACAGAGAGGAGAGACAGAGAGGATCTTCCGTCCGATGATTCACTCCCCAAGTGAGCGCAACGGGTCGATACTATGCTGATCCAAAGCCAGGAGCCTCTTCCGGGTCTCCCACGCGGGTGCAGGTTTCCAAAGCTTTGGGCCGTCCTCGACTGCTTTCCCAGGCCACAGGCAGGGAGCTGGAAGGGAAGCGGGGCTGACGGGATTAGAACCGGCGCCCATATGGGATCCCGGGCGTGCAAGGCGAGGACCTTTAACCACTTGCGCCACCGCGCCGGGCCCTAAAGATTTTTTTTAATTACAAAGTCAGATATACAGAGAGGAGGAGAGATAGAGAGAAAGATCTTCCATCCGATGATTCATTCCCCAGGTGAGCGCAACAGCCGATGCTGTGCCGATCCGAAGCCAGGAGCCAGGAACTTCTTTTTCCAGGGTGCAGGATCCCAAGGCTTTGGGCTGTCCTTGACTGCTTTCCCAGGCCACAAGCAGGGAACTGGAAGGGAAGTGGAGCTGCTGGGATTAGAACCAGCGCCCATGTGGGATTCTGGGGCGTTCAAGGTGAGGACTTTAGCCGCTAAGCCACACTGCCAGGCCCTAATTTGAAAGTTTAGTAATAATACAGGACTTTCTAGTTTTAACTGTGCTTTCTGCCATTCTCAAGAGTTCTCTTCCTGGATAAAGAAAACAAGCAATTACAGGAAAACAGTCTCCGGCTCATCCAGCAGATCAGCCTCTTAGAGCGCGTGATACGAAGCATCAAGATGCGTGGAGGGCAGGTGAGATGTGCGCTTCCTATTGGGTCCTTAATCTGAAGCTTGCGTGGCCAAGATTTCTGTGCCGTCTCCTCCCTTCATCTTTGGATAGCTGCTGTCCAGCTCTTGACATCATGGAGGCTCTTTGACACTGCACTGTCTTTGTCTTTCTCTCATCAATGCTAGAGGGAGACCCTGCAGAGGAGACCTGTGTCCCCACGTGCCACCGCCTCAGCATATTTGAGCATGGAGCCATGTTAGATGTTTTCTCAGATATGATTTATCTCAGCATCCCTGTTTGCTATGTGTTTTTGTAACCCCGTCTGAAATGAAAGAGGAGCAAATCTGTGGCTCAGAGAGAGGAAGTGAAGCTGGTTTGATTTGGGAAGGAGTTTGGCTGATAGGATAAGCATCTTGGTCAGGGGAGAGTGATTCTAAAATTTCAAACAGACAGGTAGCTGAATCAAGACAGATATCCAAGGTAAGTGACTTCATACCAGGTATTGAGTCTGGCCGCTGGGCAGGTTAGCAGGAAGAACCTCAGTGATCAGAAATGCATTCTGAGTCCAGGGCAGGGGCTCTTTACTTCCTTCCCTGGAACAGATCCTCCACAGTGCATCCTGCATATTTGGGCTCCATTGCTATGACTGCCAACCTGTGTGTTTCCACTATCACAAAGGTGATTAGGGACCAGTGTTGTGGCACAGGGGGTTAAATCATCCCGTGTGATACAAGGATCACGTGTGAGCACTGGTTTGAGTCCCAGCTGCTCTCCTCTCATCCAGTTTCCTGCTAATGCACCTAAGAAAGCAAGGAAGGATGGCCCACGTGATTGGGCTCCTCCCAGGCCCATGGAAGACCTGGATGGGATTCCAGGATGCTGACTGGCCTGGCCTTGGCTGTTGCAACCATTTGGAGTTTGCATCAGTGGATGGAGGGGCCTTCTCTGTATCCCCTTCTCCGTCTCTGTGACAACTGTCTTAAAATAAATAAATTATTCTTTTTAAGGAAAAAAGAAGACATTCAATTTTAAATGATTATTAAAGATAAAATGGATGACAGGCATAAGTTATCAAGTATATTGTTTGTCAAATTGATGGCATTCAATCAACGAAACCTACTTCCTCTCAGTGCACATATGTTTATTTGGGGTTTTTTGTTTGTTTGTTTGTTTAAGAATTAGTTATTTTTTATGGAAAGTCAGATTTACAGAGAAGGAGAGATATGGAGGAAGATCTTCCATCTGCTGGTTCACTCCCCAAGTGACTGCAACAGCCAGAGTTCAGCCAGTCCAACACCAGGAGCCAGGAACTTCTTCTGAGTCTCCCATGTGGGTATAGAGTCCCAAGGCTTTGGTCCATCCTTGACTGCTTTCCCAGGCCACAAGAGGGAGCTGGATGGGAAGTGGGGCCGCCGGAATTAAAACTGCCCATATTAGATGCTTGCACATTCAAGGCCAGGACTTTAGCCAATAGGCTACTGTGCCAGGCCCTATTTATTTGGTTTTGCATTAACCATTTACTAAGTTCTTCCTGTATGTAGAGGGTTTTTTCTTTTCTTTTTTTTTTTTTTTTTTTTGACAATCTTTATATAGTTAATTAGGGCAAAAAAGTTCAAAGGCTACAGGAAAGTGGGTAAGACTATTATTTCCACATTTTTTTTTCCTGTATCTGGGGTAAAGGGTGAGATAAGGGAGAAGGCCCACCCAGTCTCCCACTCATCCCAGGTCCCTGATGTGGGGCATACTCCGAGGGTCTTGCTCAAGTGGCTTTGATAGTTCAACAGTTATGAATTGCTGCCAATCTTGCCATTCCAAGCATGATGAAATCTATTCAGAATCCACTGGTTGACATAGTTCACCTTAGAATCTCCATTTGCCCAGATTTTCACTGCCAACAATATGGCTGGGGTAGCTGATCGTTCTGTCCTCTAATGTGGTGCCAGGTATCTTCTGCAGGTTCTGATGGACTGCCATATCCTCCATGTGCACCTGGTTATGCTGTCCAATGCTCCGTCTGAGCGTCTTAGGAGGCTTGGCTCTGGCACTTGAACTCCATGGTGGACCATGGAACCTACACTTCTCTTCATGGTTGGGGTTCTGAGTCTGGCATTTCAATTGGAGAGATTCCCCAAAGAAACTTTGAGGTGATCCCAGACCAAATTCTTGTGTGTACTTGGCAAGTACAGAGCCCGGTACAGTCTAGCACCCAAATCAGCTGGTAGTTGCAATTGCTGGGTCAGTTCTGTTTCCAGCCCTGTCTTCCACTGGAACCATTGGGTGTTGCAGTCCAGCCTGATTCTGCCCAGCACACACTCGGCTCTCACATAAACCAGTGGGAGCTGCAGCCTAGTTGGAGCAACCTGAAATAACCCCCACCAGGCCTGCCCCCTGCCCTGCCTGGTTTCCCATGCTTGCCAGTATGTGCAGCTGACTAGTCCAGTCTGTCCCACATCTCATTCAGCTCTCATACATGGCATATCAGTTTTTTTTTTAAGATTCATTTTTTTAATTGGAAAGGCAGATTCACAGAGAGAAGGAGTTATGCAGAGAAAGATCTTCCATCCGCTGGTTCACTCCCTAAGTGGCCACAACAGCTGGAGTTCAGCCAATCCAACTCCAGGAGCCAAGAGCTTCTTCCAGGTCTCCCGCATGAGTGCAGGGTCCCAAGGCTTTAGGCCATCTTCCACTGCTTTCCCAGGCCACAAGCAGGGAGCTGGATGGGAAGTGGAGCAGCCAGGATTAGAACCGGCACCCATATGGTATTCTGTGTGTACAAGCCTCTGAGCCATTGCACCAGGCCTTAAGGTTTAAATTTCTAAGCATTGTTTATTTAAATATTTTTAACACAGAGAAATAAAGACTGAACTGGAGTCAGACAGAAATCTTGCATTTGCTAGTTCACTCCCAAATGTCCATCACAGCTGGGACTGGGCCAGGCTGAAGCTGGGAGCTAGGAGTTCAAACTGGGATTGTGTGGGGATGGCAGGGACACGGCTGCTAGAGCCATCACTGCTGCTTCCAATGATCTGCATTAGCAGGGAGCTAAAATGCAGAGTGAGGCTGGGACTAAAATTTGGTCATTGAATATGGGGTGTGTTATCTAACCTGTAATGCTCTATGCCCACCCCAGTTTCAGGGTTTTTTGTTTGTTTGTTTGTTTTGGGGGACTAAAATAAGCATGTTAGAAATCCTATTTTACAAATTTTTATCTACCTTTATGTTATGTTATAAAAATAAATATGAGGAGCCGGTGGGGTAGCCTAGCAGCTATAGTTCTCACTTTTGCATGCACCAGGATCCCATATGGGCAACAGCTCTAATCCCAACAGCCTTGCTTCTCATCCAGCTCCCTACCTGTAGCCTGGGAAAGCAGGTGAGGACGGCCCAAAGCCCTGGAACCTTGCACCTATGTGGGAGACCCGGAAGAAGCTCCTGGCTCCTGACTTTGGATTGGCTGAGCTCTGGCTGTTGCGGACACTTGGGAGTGAATCATCGGACGGAAGATCTTCCTCTCTGTCTCTCCTCCTCTCTGTATATCTGACTTTCCAATAAAAACAAATAAATCTTGGTTTTAAAGTTTAAAAAGTTCACCAAATTAAAAAAAAAAAACGTATATGAGCAAAAGCTCTAGGGACACACTGCCAATGGTTTATCACATGTGTTTTAAGTCATCTCTCCTTTCCTTCCAGGAAACAGAAATCCCTGAACTTGAACTACTGAGCAAAATACTGCCTTTACCAAACTCCAGGTTAGTAAAATCAAGACAGCCATCTGCATTCCTGAGGGTCATTGCTGCTAAGCAGGTCTGAGCCACCAGCTCGAGAAAGCCTAATGTTTTGAAGTGATTTTCCCCCCACATTTTTATTTGAATGTTCCTCCAATTCCTTCTCCCCTCCTCACCTTCATTCTTACACCTCATGGAATCCTGACATAAGATAGGAGTTAATTCATGAACATGGGTTCAAGGTAAATTTCACTTGGTTATCTTTGTATTTGACAGTTGTAAAAAAAAAAAAAAAAAGAAACAAAACACCTGAAATCCTATTGCAGTATCCTTGCATCCCAAACTGCCACCAAGAATCCTGTCCCCACAGTGTCCTTATACATGGCCTTTCTTAGTTTTCTAGGAACGGGTGGTTTGGGAATCGGAAGTCCTCAAGAGACGGAAGATCGCATGTTACAAGCAGTAATGGCAGTCCCAGAGTCGCCCGAGTCTCCTTCACGTTTGAAGAATTCCAAAGCAGGACACACAACTGTCGGTTCTCTGAAACAGACACACAGCCTGCCAGAACAAGAACACAGCTCAGGACTATAACCTCACAGGTGTCGAACGCTACACTGACCACACCTGCCGAGGTGCACTACGGCGTACAGGATCACCACACAGCCCCACTGGACATCAACCAAAAGTCTTCCAAGACTATGAGTATGTTCATTAAACCACTTCAGAAAAATGGTTTTCTTGTTTGTTTAATATCCTCAAAGGTCCTGCATTCATCAATATTAAGACAGACTTAAGAGCTCAGTGGTTTTTGCCTTCAGTACAGCACATGTGTGGTTAATTTAACACTCCTCCCATTATCACAGTATTCTTAGTTGATCACTTAAAATAAATCATTTACTTTCATGTGGAAGGCAGAATTAGAGATAGAGGGGGAGAGCAAAAGAGAGATCTTCTGTCTGCTAGTTCATTCCCCAAATGACCACAAGGACCAGGGCTGGTGGGGCTGAAGTCACAAGCCAGGGGCTTTATTCAATTCTCCCACATGGGTGGGTGGCAGGAGCTCAAGTACCTGGGCCATCTTATGCTGCTTTCCCAGGAACATTAGCAGGGAACTGGACTTGAACTGGATCTGCCAGCACTTACATGACATGCCATTGTAGCAGGCTGCAGCTTAACTCACTGTACTGCAACACCATCCCCGTTACTACTACTTGAAAGTCAAAACAGGAGGCAGCATTGTGGTGCAGTCCAGTAAGCTGCTGCTTGTGACAGCTGCATCCCACACAAGAATGCCCATTCAAGTGAGTATTGGTTACTCTGCTTCGGATCCAGTTCCCTGCTTGCTGTGACTGGGAAGGCAGCAAAAGATCCCTAGTATGCATCTACTTGGCTTTTAAAGCCTGGCCTGGCTTTGACTGTTATAGGCACCAGGGGAGTCTGTCTCTCTCTGACTTTTAAATTTATAGGTATATTATTTACTTTACCAAAGGTAACTTATCTTTGGAGACACAGAGAGAGACAGACAGACAGACAGCAAAAGCCCCCATCCTCTAGCTCACCACCCAAATAACTACAACAGCCGGGGATGGAGGAGGCCAAAACAAAACCTGGAGCCCGGAGCTCAGCCTGCATTTCTGACTGAGGAGGCAGGGAGTCAAGCACTTGAGCCATCACCACCGTCTCCTAGGGTGTGTGTGAGCGGGAAGCTGCAATCAAGAGCCCACGCAGACACAGGCCGGCACTGTGCTACGAGGTGCAGATGTCTCCAGTGTCGTCTTTCAGCACTAGGCCACACGCCTGCCCCAACCTGACATTCTAAACAGAGCTACTTTGATTTTGGAGTTATTCTCCTCTGGTCTTCATTCAAATAAATGTGTTCAAATAGTTATCATCATATTGTACATTTTGTTCCACCATGTAAAGGAATGTTTTGAAGGTTTTGGTGCAAATAGCTTTTTTTTTTCTTCTCTAGAAAAAGTCCCAAAAGAAATTTGCAAAATTGGCCAACTTGCCTCAAAAAGATCTAAGTATTGATATGACTCTGGTACATGTTTCCAGTCAGGTTGCTCAGTCTTGTTCAGTCTCACTTGCTCCTTGAAATGGAATCAACGGGCCCAGCGTGATGGCGCAGTGGTTAAGGTCCTCGCCTTGCATGCGCCAGGATCCCATATGGGCGCCGGTTCTAGTCCCGGCAGCCCCGTTTCCCATCCAGCTCCCTGCCTGTGACCCTGGGAAAGCAGTCAAGGACGGCCCAAAGCCTTGGGACCCTGCACCCGTGTGGGAGACCCGGAAGAAGCGCCTGGCTTTGGATTGGCTCAGCTCCAGCTGTCACGGCCACCTGGGGAGTGAATCATTGGAGGGAAGATCTTCCTCTCTGTCACTCCTCCTCTCTGTATATCTGCCTTTCCAATCAAAATAAATCTTAAAAAAAAAAAAAAAAAAGAAATGGAATCAACACTGGTTCCTATTTCCACAGCATTATGAAGACCATTAAAGTATGTAGCACTTAGCAACTGCTTAATAAGGGCTATGTGTCATCACACATTCCACTAGCAGTTTTGAGTGTACTAGTTTTTGCACAACTTCAGCAAATTGAAAAGTTACCAATTAAAATGTTTATTTAAAAATGATTAGTGGGCCCAGGATGGTAGCCTAGTGGCTAAAGTCCTGGCCTTTCATGCACTGGGATCCCATAATTGTGCAGGTTCTAATCTTGGATGCCAAACTTCCTATCCAGCCCCCTACCTGTACCCTGGGAAAGCAGTGGAGGATGACCCAAAACCTTGGGACCCTGCACACATGTGTGAGACCCAGAAGAAGGTCCTAGCTCCTGGCTGCAGATCAGCTCAGCTCTAGCCAATGTGGCCACTTGGGGAGTGGACCAGCAGATGGATCTTTTGGTCTCTCTCTGTCTCTCTGCCTTTCCAATAAAAATAAGAGTTTTTTAACTGATTAGTATAAAACCATACTGAAGGATGAATGTTACTGCTCTTTTTGCTTACTTGTCCTCTCATTTCCTTCTCTTATTTTTTTTTGTAAACATTTATTTATTTATTTAAAAGTCACAGAATCTTCCATCTGCTGGTTCACAGCTACAACAGCCAAGGCCAGACCAGGCTAGAAGCAGGAGCTCCTTCCAGGCCTCCCATGCAAGTGGCAGGGACCCAAGCACAGATGTTTTCCCCAGGCCATTAGCTGGGAGCTGAATGGGAAGTGGAGCAGCTGGGACTCCAACCTGTGCCTGTAGGGGATGTCAGCGTGGCAGGCAGCAGCTTTACCCGTAATGCCACAGTGCCGGCCCCTCCCTCTTTATTTGCTTAGACGTGGACAGGGAGATTAAGGGGGGGGGGGAGGGTAATCAGAAACACAAACATCCCTTAAGTTAAAACACACTAAATTTTTATGTGCTACACGTATTTTCTCACAGAACTAGAAATGATGATAAAAGGATATAAACACAATAATAGATGTGCACGCTCTGAGTCTGAACCTTGCCCAATGCACTCAACACAGCAGATGTACTGGCTGATCACCTGCTAAGTGCCATGCAAGGATAGGCACTGTGACTCCAGCTCTGAACAAAGCAGCAGACTCTACTTCCCTGGAATGTGGTGCTGCCTGGGAGGAGGGAATTAAGGTGTGGAGAGAGGTAGTATGAAGCTAATTTTGAGTGGTCTAAAGAAAACGGGATTTTGGTGGATAAGGGCTGCTTTAGGTGCGGTACAAGTCATCTCTTGTCTCCGTGGAGGGGTTGTCAGGCTGAGCTCTGAATTTTGTACAAGGCACATTCCCTGCCTCCAGGACCTCCATCAAGCAAGGTACTCTACCAAGGCCGCGAAGACAGGAGTGACCCCCAAGTGACAGGGGTCAACACACCGGGACTGAGAGCGAGGGGTGCCAAGTGAGGCCAGGCAGGTGGCAGCCAGCGTACAGGGTTTCCTATGAAAAGAAAACGGATTTTGTTCTAAATATGGGAAGTCAGGATTGACTTATACACTCACGAATTCTTTTAAAAAAAAAAATGTTCCACCTACTCTGTGGGAAGTGGTCTCTGAGCTAAAATTCGAATGTGCTGACCTGAAGGAAGGGTAAGACCTGACTGAGGATGTCTGACAGGCCGCCCTCACGGTCTCACCTGCCTGTGTAGGCGCTGGCTCAGGAGTCTTAGCTCCAACTACTGATGGCGAACCTGCAGGCGGCCCACTACAAAGACCCTAGACCTTGCTCTGTACTAGTACAGTCCTGCGAGCAGGGGGTAAGGGAGTCCCGCTGACCTCGAGGAGAAAAAGAACCCTACTTTCCTCCCCCTCACAACCTGGGGAGCTGCCCCTCCCACAGCTCCCGTCCCGGAAGCCAGTCTGCCCCTCTGCGCCTGCGTCGCCGACTAACCTCCAAGGGGGCTGAGCTTAGCTGGCCGGAAGCCCCAGCTCCCCGACTTGTGCTTCCGGATCGCAGCCATGGCGGTGGCAAATTCAAGTCCTGTCAACCCCGTGGTGTTTTTTGATGTCAGTATCGGCGGCCAGGTGAGATCCAGGCGACCACTCAGACCTACGCGGAAGGGAAGCTGAGCGGGCTTAGGCAGAACCCACCGGCTCCTGGGAGAGCGGGCGCGGGCAGGCATGTAGACCACCGACCTGCTGCCGGGAGGGCGTCGCAGCGCCCTGCTGCTCGAGGCATGGGGTGGGCGCCAAGGGCTGGACGAGGGAGCTGGATCTGGGGGCGGCGGGACCACCTGCCGGCCCCGGAGCCCTTGCCTGCCTCGGACTCAGCCTCCTGACCGTCTACCTCCTGCTGCAGGAGGTTGGTCGCATGAAGATCGAGCTCTTTGCGGATGTTGTGCCCAAGACGGCCGAGAACTTTAGGTAAGGAGCTGCACCCACCTTCCCTCGTCGCCCATCCCAAGCCCGTAGGCAGCCCGTGTGTCTGCAGGTCCGTCCACTCAGGACCCTGGAGATCCAGGTCCTTGCGTTATTTAGAGTCTGGGATTGTTCCGTGTCGTCTTTTGTGGGGAACTGGCTGGTGTCCGGTGGGAGGAGGCGTTCTGTAGCACCAGGGTGGCTAAATGATTCCTTCTTTCCTTTCAGGCAGTTCTGCACTGGAGAATTCAGGTCAGTGTTGGACTTGCGTGCCTGCTCCCAGGGCTGTCCTGGGGCTGCACTGTGCTGCAAAGCCACAGGCAGGTCTTGAGTGGCTGCAGGTGGTGGAGTTGCCTCATATCCCCTCTCCCAGCCACCTGTAGGCGAGCCCCTTGGGCTGCAGTCTTGAATTGGAAAGGCCTCTGTTAACTTGTCATTATTCAAAGTCTCTTTCTTTCTGGTTCTAGAAAAGATGGGGTTCCCATTGGATACAAGGGGAGCACCTTCCACAGGTAAGGATGAAGACTGGTCCTAGGATTCTGCTCAGATACCGAAATCCAGGGATGCCTGGTCCCTTCCATAAGTTGCAAAGTACTCATTTACTGTGTATGTACAAAATTTTGCACCCAAATTTTCTTTGGCTTCCCTTTCTGATATCTTTTTCATGTACCCTTGTTTTTACATGTAACCCACATAGTCCTCCCACATACTTTAGGTCATCTCTAACACACTCCTGCTACCTAGTAAGACATACTGCTTTATTGGGGGGAAAATGACAAGGAAAAAAACCCTCTACATATTCAGGTACAGGTTTTTTTTCCTCCCCAAGATGTTTCATCTCAGTGTGCTTGAATTCATTGGCTGTAGAATCTGTGGATATAGAGGACTGGTTGTACTTTGTTAAGGGATTAGGATTTTTATTTACATTTTTAAGAGGCTGAGAATTAGCTTTCATCTGCTGCCTCAGCACCTTCCACCTTCATCGCCACCGAGATGCAGACAACAGCCAAAGCTGGGCCAGGCTGAGGCTGGAATCCAGAAACTCAGTGTATCTCTCCTGTGTGGATGGCAGGACCCAGTGACGTGAGCCACCACTCACTGCTTTCCAGGGTGTGCATGGGCGGGAAGCTCTAAGTGGGAGCAAGCCAGACACTCCGATGTGGGCTATGGATGTCCCCAGGAGTGTTTTAAACACAAAACTAAACATGTGCCCTCCAGATTAGGAATGTTAAAGAAAATTAAGTCAGCCCAATTCTTAGATCTTGAGAAGAACTGCTTTCATGCCCTCAACAACTTAAGGATTTAGTCTCCCACTGACTCATTTTATGTGTTAAACACAGAAACTGCATCCTTCCACTACCACTATCCTGTCAATTTTATGCCGTTGTTTGTGTGAATACAGAGTTTAAAGGTTTGCTTGTTCATTTGGAAGGCAGTTACAGAGAGGGAGATCTTTCATTCACTGGTCACTCCTCAAATGGTTACAATGGCCAGGACTGGGCCAGATTGAAGCCAGCCAGGAATCTGGAACTTCATCTGGATGTCCCACACAAGTAGCAAGGACCCAAGTACTTGGACCATCTTCCACTGCTTTCCCAAGGGAGCAGGGAGCTGGATGGGAAGAAGAGCAGCTGGGAGCTGAACCAGTACCTGTAGGGAATGTTAGTGGGGCGGGTGGTAGTTTAACGTGTACCACCATAATGCTAGACCCTAATTTTTCTGGTTTTTTTTTTTTTAATTTATTTGAAGGTAAGCTGACAAAAAAGGTAGACAGAGGGATAGAGATCTTTCATCCACTGATTTATTCTCCATATGACTGCAACAGCTAGGGCTGGCCCAGAGCAAAGCTGGGAGTCCAGCCCACAGTGTGGACCATAGGGGCCCTAGTATTTGAACCATCATCTTTGCATTCCCAGACACATTATTGGAGCTGAATTGGAATTGGAGTGACCGTGCTCACACAGGATGGTGGTGCCACAGGTGATGGCTGATGTGGCTGTGTCACATTGTTGCCTCTACGTAAGCTCTTTTAAAGCACTTGGCTACAAGGATTAACACAGCAGCGGCACCCATCTAAGGCTGACTAGAAGTTGCCGAACACATGTCCTCACAGAAGTGTTTTTTGGGGTGGCACTATAGCTCAACAGGCTGGCTAATCCTCTACCTACAAGCACTGACATCCCATGTGGGTACCAGCTCGTATCCTGGCTGCTCCATTTCTGATTCAGCTCTCTGCCTATGGCCTGGGAAGCAGCAAAGGATGGCCCAAGTCCGTGGGCCCTGCACCACATGGGAGACCCAGAAGAAGCCCCTGGCTTTAAATTAGCTCAGCTCTGGCCATTGCAGCCGTTTGGGGAATAAACCAGTGGATGGAAGATCTTTCTCTGTGTGTCTCTTCTCTGTAAATCCCTCTTACAAATAAAGAAAAATAAATCTTAGACAAGGAAAGTGGCTTTTGTGTAAGGCTGTGGTGGCCCTTTGTGGATGGTTGCAATTCCGGCAGTCTTTTTGTGGTAATTACTGTCAGCTGGCAGTGGTGAGCAGGAACCCCTTCTGCATAACCTCCCAGCTTTATGTTTTTATTGTTGTAAGAGTTAACAGCCTTTACATGCATGTGCATGTATGGTACCTAACCTCTGGCAACATGTTTTATTTTCTGTTGCAGAGGAGGAAGCTGAGGTTGAGAAAAGTTGAGGATCCTGCCCAAGAGCACTAGCAACCCACATTAACCCTCTGTGTAGCGGGCCATCGCCATTCTTTTTTTTTTTTTTTTTTTTTTTTTTTTAAGATTTACTTTTATTGGAACTGCAGATTTGCAGAGAGAAGGAGATACAGAGAGGAAGGTCTTTCACCTGCTGGTTCACTCCCCAACTGGCCACAATGGCTAGAGCTCAGCTGATCCAAAGCCAGGAGCCAGAAGCTTCTGGGTCTCCCACATGGGAATAGGGCACCAAAGATTTGGGCCATTCTTTACTGCTTTTCCACACCATAAAGCAGGGAGCTGAATGGGAAGCGGAGCTGTTGGAACACAAGTTGGCACCATATAGGGATCCTGCAGTTGGAGGTGGAAGATTAGCCAGTTGAGCAATTGCACTGGGCCCTGTAGCTCTCCATCCTATATACATTCTCTGCTGTTCCTATCCCAAAAGCTAACATTGAGTCCTTAACATGCCTTTTGCTTTGGTGAATTTTTCTTAACTTTTCCTGCAGGATTTTCACTGTTACTGTGCAAGTACCAGATTACACACTTAGATCAACTCCATAGTTAATTAGGATAAAAAGGTTCAAGGGCTGTAGGAAAGTGGGTAAGACTGTTGTTTCCACATTGTTTCCTTCATGTATCTGAGGTAAAAGGGGATATTGAGGGAGAAGCCCCACCCAGTTTCCCACCCACCCCAGATCCCAGATGTGGGGCATGCTCTGAGATTCTTGCTCAAGTGGTTTTGATAGTTCACCAGTTATTAATCGCTGGCAATCTTGACAATCCAAGCACAATGAAATTGTTGAAGAATCCACTGATTGACATAGTCCATCTTAGAGCCTCCGTTTGCCCAGTATTTCACTGCCAACAAATAGCTGAGGTGGTTGATTGACTTGTTCTGTCTTCTCTCTTTTCTTGGTTAAGGTTTGAATCCGGCATTTCAATTGGGGAGATCCCCAAAGAAACTGTGTCTGAGGTGTTCCCAGACCAGATTCTTGTATGTACTAGCAAGAACAGGGCCCAGCACAGTCCATCGCCCTAATCAGCTGGTGGTTGCAATTGCTGGGTTGGATCTGTTCTCAACCCCGACTTCCAACTGGAACCAATGGGTGTTGCAGTCCAGCCTGATTCTGCCTAGCACATACTCGGCCCTCACATAAACCAGTGGGAGCTGCAGCCTAGTCAGAGCAACCCACAATAATCCCCGGTAGGCCCACCTCCGCCCTGGTTTGCCACGCCAGTATGTGTAGCAGACCAGTCCAGTCTGTCCCACATTCCATTTGGCTCTAGTACATGTCAATGGGTATTAAAGCCGAGTTCCATAAGATGCTCTTATTTATAACTAAAACTGTGTTTTATGGTTAGTCATCCTTTCAGCCCACTCATTCCAAAAAGAATAATAATTGGTAAGTGAAAGTGTTAAACGTTGTACTTTTTTTTTTTTTAAAGATTTATTTTTTTTATTGGAAAGTCAGATATACAGAGAGGAGGAGAGACAGGGAGGAAGATCTTCCCTCCAATGATTCACTGCCCAAGTGAGCGCAACGGTTGATGCTATACCGATCCAAAGCCAGGAGCCTCTTCCGGGTCTCCCACGCGGGTGCAGGGTCCCAAAGCTTTGGGCCATCCTCGACTGCTTTCCTGGGCCACAGGCAGGGAGCTGGATGGGAAGCGGGGCTGCCGGGATTAGAACCAGCGCCCATATGGGATCCCGGGTGTGCAAGGCGAGGACCTTAACCACTGTGCCATAGCGCCGGGCCCAAATGTTGTACTTTAAAGTTAACATTACAATGACCGGGTAAGTGTTTTTCATGGAATCCTTTTTCAGGATCCTTTGCTCTCTGTTTCAGGGTCATAAAGGATTTCATGATTCAGGGTGGAGACTTTGTTAATGTAAGTGTTATTCCTTCCCTGTCAACCCTGGGGAGTTAGTTTGTTGTTGTTAATTGCTGCTTCTGTTTTGACTGTGGAGACCCAGGCTTGCACTTGAGAACAGTGGTCAGGATCGATGAGGGTAGAGGAAGAGGATGGTTATGGGGATGTCCTTTAAAGTGGTTGGCTGCTGCTCCCTGCACAGTGACAGCTCTTGGATGGAGTCCACACCTGCACCTTTTGGGGCCACAGGCCGGACTCTCCCAGTGTACTGCCAGATGATCCATGGGGGGACCCTCGGGAGCTGTTAGAATGCAACTACAATTTGCTTGTTATGAATGGAGGAGGAAAGCCTCTTTGAGTGAGCTAGGCACTTACATCCTGTCTGTCCTTCTGTTGTCGCAAGGCCTGGAAAGCTAGAGTTTTCATCAGAAGTTGAGTAGGCAAGCAAATGGAATGACATAGATAGTTCTAGAGGGACACTTTACTGTATTTACTAGAAGAGGCCAGTGAATGGGCTAAGCATGATTTTCTTAAAAAAAAAACTCACGTATTTGAAAGGCAGAGACACACAGACACAGGCACACATACACATGAGAGAGACGGGGATGGATTTCTTCTGCCAGTTGATTCACCAAATGCCTGTAACAGCCAGGACTGGGCCAGGTTGGAGTCCAGAGCCAGGGACTCAAATCTGTGTCTCATGGGTAGCAGGAACGCAGCTACTCGAGCCATCATCCACTGCCTCCCAGGGTGTACTTGAGCAGGGAACTGGCACTGGGAATGGAGCTGAGACTCAAACCCAGGAATTCTGATGTGGGATGTGGGTGTCCCAGACAACATTTTAACTGCTGGACCCATCATCTGTCCCTTTCATCTCATTTCTAGGATGCCCGATGCTCTGTGTTGCTAACATTTCCCTTCTTTTAACTCAGGGAGATGGTACTGGTGTTGCCAGTATTTATCGGGGGCCGTTTGCAGATGAAAACTTCAAGCTTAGACACTCAGCGCCAGGCCTGCTCTCCATGGTAAGTGAGGTCCAGGGGTACTGTTAGATTTATAACCAGCTGGTTTGTCTGGAGGCCCCAAGCTCCGGATGGAAGGAAGTACTTCCTTCTCCTGCTTGGCCCAGGCCTCAGGCTCTAACACCCTGCCTCCTTCTGTCTGGTTTGATTTTGTTGGACAAGGCCCACTAGCAGATTGGGGAACCAAAGCTGAGTTCGGCGAGTGTTTTCTTAACCTCTGTTTGACCTAGCATGTGTAGCCAGGCATTCACCTGCTGCCCAGTTGCACCTTCCAGACATGGGGATCATCACTATTCATTGGGGTGCGTGGCCCCTGTTCCCCCACTGCCCAGGCACTGCTTTGCCTTTTCCCAGGTCAGGCCTTGCTGCCTGCCATTCCTTCTCTCCAGTCCTGTTCCATTTGACATGTCACTCCCCTTTCCAGCTCCCCTCCTACCCACTCACATCCCTCATCTGCCTCACCGCTCCCTGCTCTCGCATAGGCTTGCTCTTGCTTCTGCCGCCCTTGCTCACACCGTAGCTCTTCTCTGTCCTTGTCCACTCATACACATAGGCATTTTGTGGGTGAAGATCGGCTCACGGTCACACCATTTCAGGTATAGACCTGATCCCTGTGCTCGTAATCCTGTGCGTTCATAGGGGACATGTGCCACGGGGCCTGGCCAGCATGGTGTGACCTGTGCCTCGGGCTGGAAAAGGACCGCAAGGGCCCAAAAGACTGGGAGTGCAGAAGCCGTGACAAAGGAAGGGACATTTGAGCTATTAAAGGGATGTTTACCAGGTAGCATGCAAAAGCAGAGCATTTCTAGTCTTGCACACAGACCATGCAAAGAATTGTGGCCCTAAAGCAGGGTGGCATATTGAAGGTACAGAAAATGGCTAAGGGTAGCGACAACTGCATAGGCACGTGGGAACAGATCCTGAAGGGCTTTGATTTAAAATTTAATTTATCTATTTTACTATTTATCGTAATTTTTTATTATTGTTTTATGATACAGTTTCATAGAATCTGGGATTTTCCATCTTCCTCCTCAAGTTCCCTCCCCATCCATTGATTTCCCCTCTGGTATTACAATAGGTGTCCTTCATGAGCAGCCATAAGTCCATCATGCTGCTATTGAAGTGTTTCCTGACATTGTAGGCATGGTCAGTGTTGGAGAGTCCAGTATCCTACTGTCAGGATATTTTTCTTTTTTTTTTTTTTTAAAGATTTTTAAATTTGTATTGCAAAGTCAGATATACAGAGAGGAGGAGAGACAGAGAGGAAGATCTTCCATCCGATGATTCACACCCCAAATGACCGCAACAGCCGGTGCTGCGCTGATCCAAAGCCAGGAGCCAGGAACTTCATCTGGGTCTCTCACACAGATACAGGGTCCCAAGGCTTTGGGCTGTCCTCAACTGCTTTCCCAGGCCACCAGCAGGGAGCTGGATGGGAAGCAGAACTGCCGAGATTAGAACCGGTGCCCATATGGCATCCTGGCGTTTTTAAGTCAAGGACTTTAGCCGCTAGGCCACGGTGCTAGGCCCTGGGATATTTTCAGCTATTTCATTGGGAGTCCATCTTTGGTCTAGATGCATAGAAATATACTACACTATGTCTCCACATCTGAACATGTCAGTCTCTGCTACACTTGTATTATACATCCCTTTAAATAACAGAGCCAGTAAACACAGACCACGACATGGAGAAAAACAGTACATTTTCATTATCGTGAGATTGAAGAACATATTTATCATTACATTACAGAGAGAAGTATCTTCCATCTTCTGGTTTACTCCTCAGACAACAACTTTGTCTAGCTCAGGCTGAAGCCAAGAACCGGGAACTCAGTCTCCCTCATGAGTGACAGTACCCTGTACCTGAGCCACCTCCTGTTACCTCTCGGTGTCCATCTGCAGGAAGGTAGAACCAGGAGCTGCCTGGGACTCAAAGCCAGGCACTCCCATATGAGACAGGTGTCCCAAGAGGCATTTCAACTGCTGTGCACCAGTTCCAAAAACTGCATTTAAGTTTTTATTTTCAGGCTGCACAGGTAGCAGGATCCTTCAGCACCCAGACCATCACAATATCAGGAAGCTGGGTGCACAGTATCGGGAAGCTGACGGGGGTGGAGACATTCTGATTTGGGATATGAGTATCTCATGTGGTGTCTGAACTGCTAGATCAAACGCCCTCCTCTCCAGCTCCGAGTTTCAGAGTAAGAGTCCTGCTGCAGGGTGAGGACCAGATGGGGCTAGTGAGCCTGGGGCCAGGAAGCCATGTAGGAGGCTGCCACACCCGGAACAGAGACTGGTGCAGCAGCCAGTATACAAGCCCTGTCGGAGTAAAGCCACCCAGGCAAGTACAGGGTGAGGACCTGAACCCTCTCCTTGCACACTGCACCACGACCCCTGAAAAAATCGGGAAGGGAGGGGCCGCCATCCCTGAAGGAGTTGTGAGGGGAGGTCCTGGGATGTGCTGGGATGTCCTGATACTGTGCAGTTGCGCATCCCACAGCACAGGTGGCTGTTTTTGCTGCCATCTACTACTAGGTCATGAATTTGTCAGCAGCAAGAGCTGGCTACCATTCACCTCCAGACCTTACTACCTAACCTGGAAAGGCTTCTGAGCAGACGTTGATCAATGGCTGGTGATCGAACAGAGGCTAGCGCTGCAGAAGATGTGCCCCACAAGTGGTTTGTGTGCATTAATTCATCTGAATGCTCTTCACATCCACTGGAGGGTGCACACGAGGAACATGAAGCACAGAGGTTGCGTGCCTGAACGGGGTCAAGCCCGGTCGTCTGGGTGCAGGCCGTAGGCTGTAAACAGGAGCCACACTACCCCAAGAATGGGTAAATGAGCGCCTACAGGCAGAGCGTGTCCTTGAGCCATACCAATGTGTATGACTTTCTGCACCTGCTTGAGAATAAGTGATTACACATAAGCAGCAAAAAGAAACAAGAAAAGATGACTGTAGTCCCTAGGAATTCAGTCCCACATTCCAAAGTGTGGGACCATTGTGGCCTATTCAGGCAGTCTGCTTTTCTTTCATACGGAAAGTTCTTGAATACCTGCACAAAACTGCAGAGCAGCCCCCATTTTAGGTGGGGGATTTGTGAAGTGTGATGTAAACTCCTTAACCAGAGGTCACCTCTAAACACTCTTTAATGCATTGCCAGTATTTCTCTTCACAGTTGAACAGATTCGATCAATTTCAGTCCATTAAAGATCTGAATAAAAGCCTCTAATAAAACTGCCAGTTATGGGATCTGTCTTTCCTTCAGTGGTATCAGTTTCAGTTTTTCTTAATCATTTTTTTCCAAAATAAAGGAAATGTGCAATAAAACATTCACAAGATTAAATAGAGTGTTTTAAAAGGCAGTGCTGCTGAATTCCAGCCTTGGTTTGCTGTGTGCCTTGGTTTTCCTGTGAATTTCAATAATACATTGGATGTGGCTTTACATATGAATAACTACAAAGCAAATCTGATTAAATATGGTATTTGGGGCAAGCAGGGTGGCGTAGTGCATTAAGCTGCCACCTGCAGTGCCAGCATCTCACATGGGCACCAGTGGAAGTCCCTACTGCTCCACTTTTGATCCAGAGCCCTGCTAATATGTCTGGGAAGGCAGCAGCAGGTGACTCAGGTGACCAGAAGAAGCTCCTAGCTTCATTGAAGCCAGTTCAGGAGCGAGTCAGTGAGTGGAAGTCTCTCTATAACTTTGCCTTTAAAAAACATTTTTTTTTTAATTTTTTAAATCTTAAAAGCGTAAAATGAGCAAGAAAAAAAAGATTAACTATTTTTGTTCTGGGGTTTTTTTGGTTGGTTGGTTGGTTTTTTAAGATGTATTTATGTGAAAGGCAGACTTATGGGGAATGAGAGAAATCTATTCACTCCTCAGATGGCTGCAATGCCTGAGCTGGACCAGGAGCTTCTTCCAGGTCTCCCGTGTGGGTACAGGGTCCCAAGCACTTGGGCCATCTTCCACTGCTTTCCCAGGTACATTAGCAAGGTGCTGGGTTGAAAGTGGGAACCCAAGCTCAAACCAGCACTCATGTGGGATGCTGGTGTCACAGCCCCCATCTCTGTACTTTTGGATGCTAGCCTAGGCTGTGCCTCCTGATAGCTGCTCAGTTTACTAAAAGGAAACATGGCGGGACCAGGGCTGGGAACCTTACCTCTCAGTAAATGTGACCACAGAGACTCACTGCAAACATATTTGGTTTCCATCAGGCAAACAGCGGTCCCAGTACAAACGGCTGTCAGTTCTTTATCACCTGCTCGAAGTGTGATTGGCTGGATGGGAAGCATGTGGTGTTTGGTAAGTTCTGCTCCTGTCCCATTAGCTAGGCTCCCCTTGCGCAAGAGGGAACTTGATGGGGAGCCAGGCCCAACACTGACCAAGAACGCTCAGCGGGTAGAATTGCTGCAGGTAGTAGAGGCCAGGTGGAAGGTGGTGGCGGGGAAGATGTGTGCTAAGAGGACTAGAAGGAAGGGCAGAAAGGGGGAGCTGATGTGATGCAAGACAACCTGGGCAGTATGTTTTCTAAAAGGAAAGACCCAGGTGCTCAAACTAAAGAAATGCTGGAGAGGCAGCAGCTACAGTGAGGCTTTGGGATTGTTCAGATCTCAACCACCTTTTTTTTTTTTTTTTTTTTAAGATTTATTTATTTTTATTGGAAAGGCAGATATACAGAAAGGAAGATCTTCCATCCAATGATTCACTCCCCAGGTGGCCACAATGGCCGGAGCTGCACCAATCCAAAGCCAGAAACCTCTTCCAGGTCTGCCACGTGGGTGCAGGGTTGCAAGGCTTTGGGCTATCCTTGACTGCATTCCCAGCCCACAAGCAAGGAGCTGGATGGGAAGCGGGGCTGCCAAAACTAGGACCGGCATCCATAAGGGATCCTGGTGCTTGTATGGCAAGGACTTTAGCTGCTAGGCTGCAGCACCAGGCCCAACTTTGCCACTTCTTACCTGTGACCCTAGGCCAATCATTTTGTCTCCGATGAATCTTGATTTTTTTTTTCTTTAAAGATTTTGTTTATTTTTATTACAAAGTCAGATATACAGAGAGGAGGAGAGACAGAGAGGAAGATCTTCCATCCGATTATTTACTCCCCAAGTGACCACAAGCCAGTGCTGTGCCAATCCGAAGCCAGGAGCCAGGAACTTCCTTCAGGTCTCCCACACAGGTGCAGGAACCCAAAGCATTGGGCCATCCTTGACTGCTTTCCCAGGCCACAAGCAGGGAGCTGGATGGGAAGTGGAGCTGCTGGGATTAGAACTGGTGCCCAAATGGCATCCTGGCGTTTTCAAGGCGAGGACTTCAGCCACTAGGCCATGCTGTTGGGCCCTCGATTTTCTTTTTTTCTAAGATTTCTATTTTATTTGAAAAATTTGCAGAGAGAGCAGGAAAGTCAGAAAGATCTTTCCATCTACTGATTGACTTCCTAGATGGCTACAGTGGCCAGCACTGGGCCAGGCCAGAGCCAGGAGCCCGGAGCCTCATCCAGGTCTCCTACTGACATGACAGGGGCCCGACAGTTGGGCCATCCTCCACTGCTCTTCCCAGGATATTATCAGGGAGCTAAATCAAAACTGAAGCATCTGGGCCACAAGCCAGCACCCTGTGAGATGTCAGCATCGCAGGCCATGGCTTTACCTGATATGTCACAACACTAGCCCCTAAATTTTTCAAATTTAGTAAAAGGCTTAGTAAGATAATATCTTAAGAACGTGCTTTGGAAATTTACAAATGCTACGTGAACAAGAGCGTTAAGTCCAGCTGGTACTCTTCCTACAGGAAAAATCATCGATGGTCTTCTGGTGATGAGAAAAATTGAGGTGAGTCCGACCTTGCTCTCTTTCTCAGCACTTTCAATCTGGTTCCCACGGACTAGGGAAGCGCAAAGGGGCAGAATCCACACTGCCTCTAGTCCTTGGGCTCTCTTGGGAAAAGAGAGGGAGTACCCTCCTCACGAAGTGCCCTGGACCTGTAGGTGAGCTCCCACACTGAGGGTTGGCCCCTGGCCACCTGCCCTCCTACTGATAGGGTGCTACTCCTCATCCCTGCCCATCTCTCCTTGCTCAGTGAGCATGGCAGGCACCTGGCTGTTCTCCTGGGATGCCACATCTCTGCCCAAGCCCTTGCCCTGCTGTCTCCTCCACCCAATAGGCTGGCCTTTCCCTCCCCATTGCTGGTACCCCGTTCGTCCATCCAGGCCCAAGTCAAGTTTTCTCTGACAAACGTTTCTTTTTATACTTCTTATTTTCCATTCATTTACTTTTTGGCTGTTTCTTTCTTTTTCTTATATCTTTTTTTTGTTTTGCTCTTTCTCTCCTTTTTCTTCCTTTTTTCTCCTGGTTTACTCTGAAAATGCCTGCACTAGCTGGAGCTGAGCCAGGAACTCAGTTCAGATCTCCATGTGGGTGACAGCGGCCCAAGTGCTTAAGCCACAACCTGCTGTTTCCCAGGATATGTGTTAGCCGGAAGCCTCAGCGGAGCTGAGATTGGAAGCCAGCTACTACTCTGATATGGTCAAGGTGTCTTCAACTGCTAGGCCAGCCGCACTCCCCCCGCCATTGCTTTAAGCAGCAGTTTAGTTGCTCTGTCTCTGCTTATCCAACTCTGTTGTGTCTTACATTGCTGTGTATCATAGGTTTGACATTTTTCCAAGTGCTTTCCATTTCTCCTTGAACTGTGTCATACACCTTCCCTGTCTGCTAGGATGTAGATTGTCCCAGTATCAGTCTCTGAGTCTTTGGTCATTAGCCTAGGAGCTGGAGACATCAGAATTGGTTCACAGTGAAGGAGTGAAGAAGTCACCAAGTGGATAAATATCTACTGTGTTCTCTTTCCAGAATGTTCCCACAGGCCCTAATAACAAACCCAAGCTGCCTGTGGTGATATCACAGTGTGGGGAGATGTAGCCCAGACCAAGACTGAATCAGGTAAGTCTTTGTCCTGCTTGGTTAGGAATCAGAGAAGAGGGCATTGCAGCCGTAAGACGTACTTTGGAGTTGTTGCCCTTCTGGGCCTGTTTCCACTTCACGGTCACAGTAAAGCTCAATAGAAGAAGAGTGTGTCTTAGTCCCTTTTTTTTATTGCTGTAACAGAATGCCCAAGACTGAATAACTCTGAAAGAATAGCAATTTAATGTCTCCTGGTTCTAGAGGCTGGGAAAACCAAGAACTTGATGCAGGTTCCAGTTTCTTGTGCTTCAACTTAGAGGAGAAAGTGGAAGGGTAAGTGGGCAGTGGGCAGAGAGCACGAGGCTTGGACCTGCTCTCTGATAACCTGCTCTTGCACTAACTAGTCCAGTCCCAAATGAGCAAGAGCTCACTCCTGATATGCATTCATATTCTCATGAAGGCCCATGACCCAGACACCTTACCAGGCCCCAATGCTGCTCAATCGAGGAACTGGGTGTGTAACACGTAAACTTCTGGAGAACGCTCAAACCCCAGCAGATGACTAGAGCAGTTTGTAGTGTACAAGGCATTAGCCTGCAGACTGCTCAGGCAGTTTCTAGCAGCAGTGTCTAGTTGTGGTTCCATTTGGTAGCTGTACTGGCTCCCTCCTTGCCTCTTTTTGGAAGTGATGCTGCACTGACGCTCCAGGCCCTGACGTTCTGTCTGCCAACCTCATGCCCAGATCTTGCCCGAGTCAGCCTACATGCTCCCTTCTGTGCCCTGCCCTGTACTGAGCGGAACGCAGGGTGCAGGAGATTACGGCATGCCTCTTGCCTTCAGGATCCCTGGTCCCCCCAGGTGATCACTAGCGCTGTGTGTGAGATTGCAGAGGGAGGCAATGAGTAGCCAGCAGGTGAAGGACGCTGGGGTTTTTTTCTGTTGTTATTTTTTTTTTTCAAGGCTGCGGAACAGAAGGTTAACACGTCGAACACACTTAGACCTTTCCCATAGGTTAACATGCTTGTCTTACCGTTTTGCCTTGACATTTGTTTTGTTTCTATCTTCCTCCTTCCTCTCCCATTCCTAATCCCTCTCCTCTCTTGTACTCCTCTTCCTCTCTTTTCCTTCTTTGTTGTGCTTCTCCTTTTCTCCATTTAAAAGTTGTAGATTTTTGACATTCTCTCCCCAAACACTAGGAACTGCTAGAACTAAAGAACATCCCTGAACACCACAGTAATGTTCTCTAACACATAGCACTTGTTCAAGCTTCCCACTTGCCCCGACAGTGATTGCTGTAGCGTAGAAAGGGGGAAAATCCAATTAAGGCTCCCCTGTTTTATTAGACAAGTAATGTGATACAATCTAAAAACTCACCAAGCAGGGAGAGGGCAGGTCCCCTTTGCCTGCTTGGGTGTGTACAGGAGGTGTGTCCAGCGGAGCCCTTTCCCTTGCCATCTAGTTTTAGGAGGTTTTCTTTTTCTTAAATAACATCATACTGTGTTTGTCTGTTTTTTCAGTAAACTTGTTAGTTCATGTAAAATTGCCTTTGTGTGTAAAAAAACGAAACATGCTGTCATACCAACCCCACGAGCTGCTGATGTCGCACGGAGCCAGTCCTCCCTGCCTGCAGGTCCCAGTTCTGCAGGTGCAACCAACCGCCTGACTAAACACACGCAGACATCCTTTCTGCTCATTATTCTCTGAATCTTACCACAACTTCCCCTAGCGCTCACATTGCATTCAGTGTCATAAATAATCCAGAGAAGACATAAAGCCTCCAGGAGGATGAGTGGGTTCCAAGCAAATAATATACCCGCTTATACGCAGCACATGGCTGTGGACTTTGTAACCTAAGAGGGTCTAGACTATTTACCTTTCCTTTAATGAGTGTCAATTCTGCATTTCATGTATTATGATTGTTTTCTACAAATATATATAGATTTTTTTTTAATTTTATTTTTATTGGAAAGTCAGATATACAGAGAGGAAGAAAGAGAGAGAGGAAAGTCTTCCGTTTGTTAATTCACTCTCCAAATGGCTGCAATGCCCAGAGCTGAGCCACTCTGAAGCCAGAAGCGAAGAGCCTCTTCCAGGTCTCCCACACAGGTACAGGGTCCCTAGGCTCTGGGCTGTCTTCGACTGCTTTCCCAGGCCACAAGCAGGGAGCTAGATGGGAAGCAGGGCCGCCAGAATACTAACTGGTGCCCACATGGGATCCTGGCACATGCAAAGCAAGGACTTTAACCACTAGGCTGCCATGTCACCTCTCCAAATATGTTTTAAGGAAAAATTGGCATGTGTTACTTACATTTTGTGATAGCCTTTGCTATTTTCTCAAATTTGATGATGTCAGAATTATCAATCCTTTGAGGCTTCTTTGACTCATTTAAGAATAAGAAAGTCATGGGCCCAGCACGGTGGCCTAGCCCTTGAATGCCCCAGGATCCCATATGGGCACCGGTTCTAATCCCGGCAGCTCCACTTCCCATCCAGCTCCATGCTTGTGACCTGGGAATGCAGTCAAGGACTGCCCAAAGCCTTGGGACCCTGCACTTGTGTGGGAAAACCAGAGGAAGCTCCAGGCTCCTGGCTTCGGATTGGCTCAGCTCCAGCCATTGCAGCTGCTTGGGGAGTGAACCATCATATGGAAGATCTTCCTCTCTGTCTCTCCTCCTCTCTGTATATCTTTCTTTCCAATCAAAATAAATAAATCTTTAAAAAAAATAGAAAGTCTTGACTACTTCAGATCGCAATCCGTGTTATTCCTAATATTTCTGTAGCTTTATTTTTCTTTCATGACTACCTAGCATTTATCTTTATGAATAGTAGGAAGTAGAACTTTTGTGTTTTTTCCAGATGGAGCTGTAGGCTTGTACCACACAATATGAATGACTGTATGTACATCTATCCGTGACTCACATTGTGCTCAGAGCACTTGGCAATTCCAGGCATTCAATATCAACGTATTACATGAGCTGGTAGAGAGGCGGAATGTTAGGCATTTTAGGCAGGGAACTGGTGTGTCAGCAATGCCAAGGCAGGAATGCACAAGTATATGCTGGGAGCTGCGCGTGAGCCTCTCCCTGCAGAGGCCAAATGGTCCTCCCCGGCCCCATTTGACAGCCTGCGCTTTGCTCCACCGTCTGTCCCCTCTCAGTAGCTGCTTGGTGGGTCCCACCCTGACCTGCTCCCTGCATCTCCTAGACAATCAAAGATCAGCTGTTTAGAAATTCTTTACGTCGGGAGTCTCCCTGCTGCATTTTCTGAGTCTGTTATCGAAGTCCCTATTGGCGGCTTGGTTTCTGAGGGTGGAGATCCTGAGGATCATGAACTTCCCCTCTGACCATTAGCAGAAGCATGTGAGCTCTGCCCCCACAAAAGCCCCTCTTGTCAGCTTAGGGCTCCAACGGAATGTACTCCTCAGATGCCCATTGGATGTTCCAGAGCCTGTGTGAACTAGGTCTTTAGGACTGTGCAAGAAATCATGCCTTCCGTCGGGAAAGGGAAGGTCTGTGTGTGTGTGGCCTGTGTTGTGTGGAAGCCGCAGACCATGCAAATGGGGAGCACTTGTAGTGTGTTAAAGGCTAAATTTTTCATTTTGTGCAATTCAAGAGCCGTATGTAGTTAGTGGCTCCAGCGAGCTCTAACATTAGGTCCCTCTGATTCGGTCTCAACCCTGACTTGCTAAGAAGTCAATCTCATAATATTATTTAGAGATACTATAATAAAAACTTTTATTTATGAATTATATTTTTTAGATTTATTTATTTTTATTGGAAAGGCAGATATACAGAGAGGAGGAGAGACAGAGAGGAAAATCTGTCCAATGATTCACTTCCCAAGCGGCCGCACAGCCAGAGCTGAGCCGATCCGAAGCCAGGAGCCAGGAGCTTCTTCTGGGTCTCCCACGTGGGTGTAGGTTTCCAAGGCTTCGGGCTGTCCTGCACTGCTTTCCCAGGCCACATGCATGGAGCTGGAAGGGACGCGGGACAGCCAGGATTAGAACCAGTGCCCTTATGGGATCCTGGCATGTTCAAGGCAAGGACTTTAGCCACTGGGCTACTGTGCCAGGCCCAGGAGCCAGGATTTGAACCAAGGCACTCCAGTGTTGGGTATCACACCCCAGGTGACCTGTTAGCTGCTACACTCAACGCCTACCTCAGTAGCTACTTCTTCAGCACAGATACAACCCAGAGACTCTTTTTCAGTTTATGTTGTCCTTTTTCATGCTTGAATCTCTGGTTCTGCTTGCTCATCTACCTTATAATACTGTAGAAATGTAGATTTACTAATCCTGAGTCAACAACTGCTGCTAAGCTCAGTTTGTTACTCCTTCCCCAATCCCTTCACCTTCCCAGGTCTAGGTGAGGCTGTTCCAACCGGGGGCTCCATCAATGCTTAGTTTGTTCACTCCTCCGGTACAGCATTTAACAGCAGTAGTCACTGATGTGTTGGTCTGTGCTTCTCTGGACTGAGAGCTCTTTGAAGCAAGAAGAGCCATGTTCCCTGACACAGCGCCTGATCCACTAGAACTTAGGTCCTTAGGTGCTGGTGCCTGCCCCTATGCACTTGATAGGTGAATTTATACGTTTTTGTACAGTTTGCTTGGAAGACTCAGGGTGAATCTTCTGTCTGAGCCTGCATCCTGCCACAGGACCCACTGTCCTCAGGAGAAGGGGTGGCTCCCCGTGGTGGCCAGGGAGGCGGGCAGTGATATCTGGCAGTAGTCACTCCTTGCTTCTCTCAGTACAGCTGTCTTCAAGGCCATAAACAGTGCAGGCTTCCTTCCTTTTTACCCCTGCCACCAGAACCTGCTAGGAGGAGGGATTACTCTTTGTTCCGGAGTTGCACCAACTGCTGCCAATTCTGATGAGAAGGGCACAGACTGGAGCCAGGGAGACCAGGAAGCCCCATCACTCTGCTGGTCTTGACCTTAGACAGTAAACCCCGGGACTACTTCGCTGCTTTCCACGGAGATTATGTGTACCACTTGGAGGGGTGAAGGGCGAGTAATAAATGCGACAATATGCTTGGCCGTAAACGCTAGTGTCTGTCTTGGTTCTTGTGAAATGTACCTTTCAACGTTGCAGAACCCAAGGTCCTGCCTGTGGTGAAAATTGGACCAGCTCAGTCCTGCTGGTCCAAAAGAGAAGCAGAGGACAGTGAGGAGCTGCATCTCCTTGCGGGGCCCATGTGCTGCCTGTGTGCCCAGCCTCACTGCTCTCCACTGCTCTGCTGTTGTAGGCCTCGCCTTGCTCCAGTGCTGTGCTTCGGTCAGACACTCTGGATTGGCTTATCCTGCCTGACTGCTGCTATCCACTCAATCAGGAGACTCCGGAAGTACCGCAGGTTCAGAACCCAGGATCGTCTGTGTTTAAGTCTGCAGCTGTAAATAAAGTTTATGTGTGTTTTCTAGTATCATGCTGTTATTTGTTGTTTTTACGTAAGAGACAGAGGTTCCGTCTGGGCTCCCATCTGGATGGCAGGGACCCAGGCACTTGGCTATCACCTGCCGCCCCTGCAGAAGCAAGAGCCTGGACTTGAAAGCCCAGGCACGCATACACAGGACATGAATGTCTCAAACAGTGTGGACCACTGCACCAAGCACCTGCTCGTGTTTAACCTGTGCTGAGGGCCCTGTCTCCTCAGGAAGGCTGGTTGGCTCCAGAGGCCCACGCAGCCCAGGGCCAAGTCCTGGCTGTGTATGAAGTTCTCAAAAGCTTCGTGGAGAAGTGCAATCAAAAGATATATTTATCTGGTATAAAAACACTCTTAAGTCCATGCATACTTTTTCACAATGCCTTTTTCATGAACCTTTAGAAGATCCTCATATGCTTGAATTTCATAATTGTCTTTGCACCAAAATACTTTCAATTCTATTTTCCTTGAACTTTTTGATGGACACTTATGTACCGTCGTGGACTTGCAAACAATGGTAGGTGCCCCATTATAGGTTTAAGCTTATTGGAAACCAAATGCAAAGCCCCAGGGGCTTAACATCACTGGCCAAAAGATGTTTCAGCTCTGCAGTATATGGAAAAAGCGCCTTGCCATTGGGATGTCTGGGGCTGGGGTTCCCTTTGGTAGAGTGTGTCTTATGAAGTAGGAATTACTTAACAAGCCTTTAAATCTGGGGTCATTTTTTCAAACAGCTGAGCTGTTGAAAATTTCCCTTCCTCTCTCAGTCCCAGCTTCCTCATCTGTAGAGTGAGGTAATACCAGTTCACAGCCTTGTTCTTTAAAAAAAAAATTATTTATTTGGATTGGAAAGGCAGATATACA
Source organism: Ochotona curzoniae (assembly GCF_017591425.1). Classification (NCBI taxonomy): domain Eukaryota; kingdom Metazoa; phylum Chordata; class Mammalia; order Lagomorpha; family Ochotonidae; genus Ochotona; species Ochotona curzoniae. Next base: position 11,886,655 of record NW_024465451.1, read on the forward strand.
GAGAAGAGGAAGATCTTCCATGTGATGGTTCACTCCCCACGCAGCTGCAACAGCTGGAGCTGAGCCAATCCAAAGCCAGGAGCCTGGAGCTCTTCTGGGTCTCCCATGCGGGTGCAGGGTCCCAGGGCTTTGGGCCATCCTAGATTGCCCTCCCAGGCCACAAGCAGGGAGCTGGATGGGAAGTGGCACTACCAGGATTAGAACTGGCGCCCATATGGGATCCTGGTGCGCTTAAGGTGAGGACTTTAACCGCTACACCATCACACAAGGCATTGGAGTGCTGCTCCTGTGGTTACTTCATGGACACCCTGAGCAACTGGGTGACATGAGCTAAACTACTCTGCCATGCTCCGGGACTGGCTCTCTACAGCACTGGATATGCATCTCCAGAAAGCTGGGTTCTTTGAAATAGCTAATCCTGGGCCCCGTGCAATTAGCCTAGTGGCTAAATCCTGGCCTTGCATCCACCTGGATCCTATATAGCACCAGTTCATATTCCAGCTACTCCATAGGCCAGGGGCAGGTGAGCGAAATGGCCCTGGCCTATCAGTCTTTCTATGAAATGACTTGACCCCTGCCCTGGTTCACGCCCAGGGCTCTGTGCTTGGCCGCCATGTTGCTCGCCAGTGACTTTGACTGTTAGTAGCCATCTTGTTGACTTAGTGACCTCTTTGCCCCTGAGCCTCACAATGCTCCTCTGCCCAGTACCATTTTAGGGTCAGATGTTAAGAGTGTTTCTGCCTGAAGTGATCTTTGGAAAACAGTTCTGAGAGATGTTGCTGTTTTCATGACCCTGAGGAAAAGCTCCCAAGCTTGTAAGGGCATGCTGTTCCATGGCCTCTGGCAACTCCCGAAGTGTTGCTGCAAGCCTGTGCCATGGTGGGGTACTGGTGCAGTGATCCAGACAGCCGTTGTGCCACCAGGGTCTTTTTCGATCCATTTTCTGTGCACCATTGCCATTCACTGAACTGAGTTGCAGTGTTCCGAGTTAGACCCAAGGTTCGATGTGCATGGAACACAGACTAGTGGCAAGGAAGACTTCATGAGAGCAATCCATAAACAAGATAGATAGGTAGGGGAAGGAAGCAGGCACTGAAAGAGGGTTGTTAGAACCTTCTGTGACTATCCAAAGGCAGCAGTGGTAAAAGAGGAGGTTGGACAGGAATGGCAAAGAAGGTGAAGGTTAGCAAAGTCATCCAGAAGCCTGTTGACCACATTAATGAATCTGGACTGCTCGACAGCTAATACAGATTTTTGTTTAAAGATTTATTTATTTATTGGAAAGGCAGATATACAGGGAGGAGGGAGACAGAGAGGAAGATCTTCCGTCCGATGATTCACTCCCCAAGTGAGCACAACGGCCGATGCTATGCCAATCCAAAGCCAGGATGGCCGATGCTGTGCCGATCCGAAGCCAGGATCCAGGAACTTCTTCTGAGTCTCCCACACGGGTGCAGGGTCCCAAAGCTTTGGGCAGTCCTTGACTGCTTTCCCAGGCCACAAGCAGCGAGCTGGATGGGAAGTGGAGCTGCCAAAACTAGAACCAGTGCCCATATGGGATCCCAGCATGTTCAAGGCGAGGACTTTAGCTGCTAGGCCACGGCACTGGGCCCAGCTAATAAAGATTTTAAGAGAGTGCGAGACGATGGCACAGTAGGCTAATCTTATCCTGCAGTACTGGCCACCGATGGTCACTGATTCGAGTCCCGGCTGCTCTACTTCCCATTCAGCGCACTGTTAACAGGCTGGGAAAGCAAGTCCTTGGGTCCCTGCACCCAAGTAGGAGACCCAGAAGCCCCTGGCTCCAGACTTTGGATTGGTTCAGATCCGACCATCGTGGTCTTTTGGGAAGTGAACCAGCAGATGAAATATCTCTCTCTCTCTCTCTGCTTCTCTTTGTAACTCTGCCTTTCAAGTGAAAATAAGAGCTGGTGCGGCAGCATAGTGCCTAAAGTCCTCATCTTGCATGTGTTAGCATCCAATTTCGGCACTGGTTCTAATCCCGACAGCCCCGTTTCCCATCTAGCTCCTTGATTGTGGCCTGGGAAAGCAGTCAAGGACATCCCAAAGCCTTGGGACCCTACATGTGGAAGACCCGAAGAGGCTCCAGGCTCCTGGCCTTGGATCGGCATAGTTCTGGCCATTGCAGCCACTTGAGGGAGTGAATCAATGGCCAGAAGATCTTCCTCTCTGTATATCTGACTTTCCAATAATAAAAAAAAAAACCTAATTTAAAAAATGAAAATAGCTGAGCTGTATGGCTGCGTTGGGGGAGGGACGCTCACTGCAGGCTTTCAGTATCCCCTACTTGCAGGCTTTCCCAAAGGTGCAGGTATGTACAGCTGAGCACATAGGCTCCCTGTGGTGGAGGGACGCTCAATAAGCTTCCGGGACCACCCCATCCTGGAAGTTTTCTGGTTTTTTTTTTTAAAAAAGAGATTTGTTTATTTTGATTGGAAAGGCAGATATACAGAGAGGAGGAGAGACAGAGAGGAAGATCTTCCATATGATGGTTCACTCCCCAAGGGACCACACGGCTTGAGCTGAGCCAATCAGGAGCCAAGAGCTTCTTCCAGGTCTCCCACACAGGTGCAAGATCCCAAGGCTTTTGGCTGTCCTGCACTGCTTTCCCAGGCCACAAGCAGGGATCTGGATGGGAAGCAGGGCAGCTGGGATTAGAACCATGTGGGAACCTTGTACATTCAAGGTGAGGGCTTAACCATTAGGCTAATTGTGCCAGGTCTGGAAGTTTGTTTTGTTTTGTTTTTTACCCACATGGGTGCCTGTAGCTGGGCTGTGTGGCTCCCTCCTCCTCCCCAGCGGCCCACCCTCACAGTTGGAAAGGTTTTGATTTACGGGGGGAATGATGGAATCTCATACGTGGTAGTGAGAGACGACTTGTGGTGTTTATGCCCAGGTTAGGAATTGCAGCTGAGGGACTTCCATAGATAAGTCCATGACATGTGTGTGTAAGTAGGGGACAGACACCAAATTGGTTTGGAGGAGAGAACAGAGTGAGAGAAGTGGGTCTGGTAGAAGAATCTGTGTGGGAAATGTGGGCTCACCCCTGTGGAACTGCAATCTGCTGGCTCGCCCAAGAACTCCGGATGGGGTCAGGCCTTGTGGGGACGCTCTGGAGACGCCCCAGCTGGGTTGGCCTTCCCACTAGTGAGAATGAGAGTAGGACTGAGGGCAGCAGGCATGGCTGTACATGGTTACAGCCTCCACCGGCACGGGTGTGCACTGGCATGGTGGAGCGGCAGATTGGGCTAGATCCCAGCCCCCAATGGTACTTGTGAGAGCCAGGTTGGGTGTAGAACAGGCCAGGCTACATCTTGACTTCTACTGAACTACATGAAAGCTGTGTCTGGGTGCGGACCAGGTATCACTGGGCTGCAACACCCAATGGTAAGAACCAGATTGGGTGTGGCTGGTTGAGCAAGGTCACTGTTCTTGCCAGGGCAGGAGGTGGACAATGTCAACCTGGGCCAACAACCCACTGGTGTGTGCGAGAACTGTCACTGGGAGGAAACTTGGGAAATTCCTTCATTAGGATGCAGTCCCTGCAGGTGAGCACAAGAAGCAAGGCAAGGCACAACCCAGACAATGCCAGGTTACAGTACCTGATGGCATACATGGGGGTCAGGTCTGGGGACAGATCAGTCAGGGCCAGCACATAGCATCCATTGGCAGATCTGAGAACCAGGCCAGGGGGCAGGTGGAGCCAGATTGGTTTGCAATACCAGCCAGTTCACACTAGCACCAGGACAGCAATCGGGCTAGGCTAAGATACTTAGGCTGCAGCACCCACCAGCAGGAGCTGGAACCGGGACAAAGTAGACTAAGACAGCCTGCGCAATAAGACTGCAGATGCCGAGGTGAGGTGAGTCATGCCAGCCTGGGCCCAGTGAGGGCTAGGTTCGTGAATCCCAGGAACAGGAAATCTGACAGGGTTCGGGTACCTTGGCTCAGGTCCTGGGGTCCACCACATGATGGGGGCCGGTTGCCTGATCCCCCAGGGACAGGGGAATCAGTGGGGCCTGGGTTACCTAGCCCGGGTCCTGGGACCTGCCTGTGAAGTGGCTGTCAGGTTTGTCAAGCTCGGGGGTGGAGGATCAGGTGGGGCATGGGTCTCCTGGCCTGGGTCCCGGGGCCCACCTACGAGGTGGGTGTTAGATTCGTGAGTCCCAGGGGTGAGTGATCTGGTGATGCTTGGGATGCCTGGCTCAGACCCTTGGCCTCGCCTGCAAGAACATATCCTTCTTAATGAAAAAGGCAGAGCAGTGGACACAGGCCCTGTTGTAAAAGAATATGACAGCTCATTTGGTGCCTTAGCAGAAGGACAGAACTGGACAACTACGCCAAACGATGACAGGAAAAAAACTCAGTGAATAGAGTCAATGGACATTGGGAGGGTGACATTATCCTTGGATCAGTGAAATCAGCAGCATTTCAGAACGATCCGAACCACTTGGACAGAACCCTCGGAGTATGTACACATTGAGACTCTGGGTTGATATGAGGTGGCGGTTCCTCATCCCTGGGTACTGGGCCGTGTGGAAAGTCATGAGTGGTTTCCCCCTTTGTCTCTCCCCTTCCCCCAGAAACAAGAAACAGCAAATTTGGAAGCAATGAGTATACCCCATTCTCCCTAAACCTTGATCCTTCCCACCTTGATCTACCATGTAATAATTAGAATATAAAAAATTTTTAAAAACTATTAAAAGGTTGACACTGAGGTTAAGTATGCTAAGCTGCTGTCTGCGACACCAGCACAGCATCAGCCTGGCTGTGGGAGTCCTCATGGTGCCACTCTGGATTCTAATTAATTGCCTAGGAGAGCAGCCCAGGCCAGCACATGGGAGACCCACATGGACTTCCCACAGGCTGTGAAGTGCTCATCCCAGGAGTGAACCGCAGGTGGAATCTTTTTCTCTGTTCATCTTTCTGTCACTACGCCTTTCAAATAAATACATTTTTTCAAAGGGACAGAGCGTGCCTAGTTTGAGCACCCCTCCTGGACCTTGCCTCTCTCTACCGCCCAATGCTTTCTTCCGGGCGTGCATTCTCCCCAGGGCCACTCCAGGCCTGGGTGCCTAGAAAGTCGGAGCTCCACCCTCTTCCTGCTTTCACTCCCCAGGGGCTTTGTGCTTTTTGCAGCTCCGGGATGTCGGGAGCGTGGAATTATTTAAATTTCTGGCTGAATCGCGAGCTCTCTCTCGTCCCCAGCCCTGTAGTAGACGCTTAATAAAGAACGAATCTCGTGGGCGGACGACTCGAGCAACAACATCAGGTGGCAGCCCCGATTCGGTTGCTTGTGAAACGTGGGCACGAATTCTCAATTTCACACGGTTCAAGAGAGAAAATGCAGAAACAAACCAGTCAAGTGTGGCTTGGCCAATGAACGTGATCTGAAATGAAATCCGATTTGTGGGCAATGCAATATATAGATATATTGCATATATATGTATATATATATATATATATATATATTTTTTTTTTTTTTTATCCAAGTCAGGTCTCTGAAGCGCACCCTCCGCCCCTAGCGCTCCAGAGCCTGCGCGGTCCCTGCAAGGTGACTGCTGCTCCAACACGTCCGCTCGTAGTCAGCTCAAGAAAGCCGCTGGCCGCGCCGCACCCACACGGCCATTACAAGGACGGCTCCCTCCCGCGACACCACGGCATTTGGAGCCGTCCCCGGAGGGCTAAGGTGTCGTCCCACCATTCGCAAGCGCCGGGTCAGGCGCGGTCACCCCGGCCCAGTGGTTTGGTCACACCTTTTCCTCAGCGGGGATGGGATTCCAATCCCAGGCAGCCCAGCCCAGTCGGCCCGGGCGGCCGCCTCGTGAAAGTCACGTTCGCTCTGCTCGTCCTCTCGGGTACTCTATGGTTCGCGTGGTGACTACTCTAATTCTAGTTCCGGTCTCTATGGCGGCGGAGGCAGGAACGGTTGTAGGTCGGCCGAATTAGCCGCTTAAGGGCCAATGAGAATGGAGGAGTGATAAAGCATCAGCCAACGGGCGCCAAGCTTCGGGGTCAGGTGGTGAGACTGACGGCAGCACTGACCAATGAGCCGTGCCGGGGGCGGGACGATCGCAAGGCTTATCCCGCCCGTCCCGCCATTCTCGCTAGTTCGATCGGTAGCGGGAGCGGAGAGCGGACCCCAGAGAGCCCTGAAGAGCCCCACCGCCGCCGCCGGCCTAGTTACCATCACACCCCGGGAGGAGCCGTAGCTGCCGCAGCCGGCCCCAGTCACCATCACCGCAACTATGAGCAGCGAGGCCGAGACCCAGCAGCCGCCCGCCGCCCCCCCCGCCGCCCCCGCCCTCAGCGCCGCCGACACCAAGCCCGGCACCACGGGCAGCGGCGCAGGGAGCGGTGGCCCGGGCGGCCTCACATCGGCGGCGCCCGCCGGCGGGGACAAGAAGGTCATCGGTGAGGGGCCGCACGGACACGCGGGGTGGGTGGCCGGCGGGGACCGTTAGCCGGAGCAGCGAGGAGGGGGGCGCGCGCGTGCGGCCGCCCCTCCCCCCGTGGGCGCGGGGGGCTCCGGGGCGGGCGGTGCGGCGGGCGCGCCCACGGGGGGCACCGGCCTCGTGCGCCCGGCTCCCTTCCGCGTGTGTGCCCGGAGGCCGCGGCGCCGCCTACGCAGGCCGGAGTGGGCCGGCTTCCCCTGGCCTCACGTGCTCGGCGCCCGCGGCCTGCGCGCACACACACACACCCATCGCCGGCCTGCCCCGGGGCGGCCTCGGGCAGCACCCACGTGGACGGCGGCGGAAGGGACCGCCGGCTCACCGAGGGCCGCTTTTCGCCCGATTTTTTTTTTTTCCCCCTTTTTATGTCTTCCAGCAACGAAGGTTTTGGGAACAGTAAAATGGTTCAATGTAAGGAACGGATACGGCTTCATCAACAGGTGAGAGGCCCGCGTGGGGCGTGCGTGCTCGCGGGGCTCCGGTTGCCGCCCACCCGCGCGGCACGTGTCGAGGGCTGCGGGCAGCCGCGGGTCCGCAGATGGTCTTTGTTTGGCAGCTAGGTGGTTTGCTCGGAAGCTTCGCCCGGCGCCTACCTGCCCGGGGCTGGCACGCGCGGGGAGGAGGCCGGGGGGCCGGGACACGAGGTCAGCATGCGCGCGGGTGTGCAGCCTTGGAGGGCCATGAGGTGTGCCAGGGAGGAGAGAGCTGGCTTTTTTTTTTTTTGCCCCCCGGTTGTTTCTCAGCCCCAGAGTCTATTGCCTTTGTTCAAGCTTTCACTTGGGCTGTGTGGGAGACCCGGGTGTTCAGGGGGAAGGACTCGTCCGCGAGGAAATGGTCCGATGCCGGCTGGGTCCATGTGCGTGAGGGGCAGGCCCGGTCCGCGCACGGGGGTGCAGCGGCGGTCGGACCCTGGGCTCCGCACTCCCCAGGCTCCCTTGTGCGCCGGGCATCCTGCTCAAGATGGCTGCCAAGGCTGGTCGTGCAGCTCCGGGGGTGCAGGCACCGCGAGTGCCAGGCGCGGGCCCGGCCGCCCAGGTGAGCCCCAGGGGGTGCGTGGACGCCACATGGGCAGGACGGGGCTCTGCAGCCACCGGGCGGGCTGTGGAAACACCCAGCCGTCAGATGGGCTGCCTGCTCCCCGCATCGCGGTTGCGGGGAATCGTTTTGTTCCAAAATGTAGGCTTTCCTGACTGACCTGTTTGTCTTTATAACGTAGCACGTTTTTTCAGTGTTGTTGCGGTGCGTTACTATGAAGGGAGGCAGCTGGTTTCTAAATCAATGAGCGTTTTTGTTGGTCTTTCCATCTTACTGTTAAGGCAGGAACGAGAACTCAATTCCAAACCAGTAGTCTTCACCCAGTGTCATTTCTGTCTTTCTCCTCTCGGACTTGGGCTCTTTAGGTCTTGGTACATTTTTAATGAAATTGCCAGGTGTGATCATGATGGAGCATGCCTTAAATCCTTGCTTCTCCTCTTTGATCCAGTGGAATCTTTGGTGTGACCTCCAGAAGGGTCTATAATTTGCAGCCTACTCGGTGGATGGGTTGTAGTTTTTGTATCTTATGGTGTCATCTTGCATAAGGTAAACTGCCTTATGTTGCCTCTTAAAGGTGTGCTGTGTGGCATTTTATTAATATCCCTTGAGATGCCACTCATTGATTACCTGTCTTGGTTTTGCATGAATTCAATTGGTCATCCTCCAGGGCAAGTTAACCACAGATTGGCTTTTGATGTTCCTTTGTATCTTGACTTTAGCTACTCTGTGAGATTAACTGGTGAAGCTGTCCTTTATGTTTCTACACGCGTTATGATCCTGAGTCTTGTTTAATAAGTACTGTAAGTTCTGACTCCAATCAAATATGGGGGAGATTTGCCTTAGTTAACGAAGATGATCTTAAATGTAGCTTGGAGCTAGCGGTGGGTTTTATGTGTAGTTCGTGTAGTAAAATATCCAACTGGATCGAGGGCACTGGGTTTTCCTGAGGGAGGAGAAAAGGCAGACACGTGTACTGGGCATCCCTGTGGAGGCGAGGTGCAGGAACTCCTTAATGTCAGCCTAGGAATTTTTTAGATGGTATGTTTTAGGTTAGGTTAAGATACCTTTATAATTTTAAGCTGTCAGATATTTTCAATGTAAATTTTTTCTGCCTTTAAAACATTTTGTAAATATTTTTCAGCCTAAGCTATTGCTCACAGTGAATTATCAGCTTTTTAATCTAAAGAGAACTAAAATGAAAGGAACTAAAATAAGAACACAGCTCATAAAATAGCAAAAGTTGTAGCTCCGTTTTATTAGATGGTGTATTTTGTTTTGACTTTGTCTGCAAAAAGTACTTCCTTTATGAGTCCCCTCCAGGTTCCTGCTCCTGTTCCATTAAATCTGTATTCACCACGCTTGCGAAAGGTTGCAAATGTCTGCCATAATTTGTTTTCCTGTGGAACATGCGTCTCATAGTGGGCAAAATTTGGAGTGCTTTTCTGTTGTTATCCAGAGTTTTTATCTTAAATGATGATTCTGAAGCTTTGATGTGAGCAAAGAATTTGAAGCAAAGAGAATCAAGTAGAGGTCACGAACTAGTGACCTATTACTGGCTAATGTACTCTGGCTATTTTTGTTTGGACAGTAGTAGCGTCCAAAAGGCGGGTTTTTGGCAGAGCTTTGAGGATATTCGTATTCCACAAAGGAGTACCTGGGTTCAGTTCTTGGCTCCAGCTTCCTGCTCATGTAGACCTTGCTGGCAGCTGCTATGGCTCAGGAAAAGACCATGAAAAGCCTAAAATATTCAATGTTATTGGAGAAAAAAATGTAAACCTGTGAAAAGGTGAAAAGCCCTGGGTTGTTGAAAATAGACAACTTGAGCCTTAGACTGTCACGGCTTGACTAAGTGTAGGCATTAAGGAACACTTTGAAGACCCAGGAGTGGATGTGCTGCTCAGAGAGGGCCATGTTGGAGGGGTCCTTGGAACTGGGACTCTTGGGTGATCTTTACGCAGACTGTCTTATTAGCTCCTTTTCGGTGGGTTAACCATTGATTTGAAAAGCCAAAAGATAGGTGCATTTGGAGATAACTACTGGTTTGCTTCCCGTATGCCCACAACAGTGAAGGTTAGGAACAGTTCAGGCAGAAGAAGCCAGGACCTGGAGATTATTAGTCAAGTTGTTGTTGTTATTATTATTATTTGAGTTGGTAAAGTTCTTTTGAGCAGGTTGGGCTTTTAAATTCTTCATTTGAAAAGCAAGGTGATAGAAGTGTTTCGTACTTTGCTGCAAATGGCTGCAGAGACAGTGGCTAGGCCAGACTGAAGTCAGGAGCCTGGAATTCCATCCACCTGGGTCTCACACATGGGTGACGGGCCCACAGACTTAGTGTCTTCGAATTTCCCAGGAGCATTAGCAGGGAGCTGGCACCCCATGGTGACTTTCAGCTCCCTGCTGATTGCCTGAAAAAAGCAGTGGAAGATGTCCCCAAGTGCTTGGACCCACGTGGGAGACCTTTAAGAGGCTCCAGGCTGTGCCCTGGCCATTGCAAACACTTGAGTGAAAAAAAGTATGTGTCCCCGTCTGTCCGTCTGTCCCCTCTGTTCCCCGCAGAGGCTGAACTGGGCCTAGGTGAAGCTAGGCACTGAACTCACTTCACATCTCTCACATGTATGACGGGAACCCAGCCACTCCCAGGGTGTGCATCTACAGGAAGCTGAAACAGCGAGTGGAGCCAGGCCCTGGCATCCAGTGGCTGCCTGTTGAAAAAGGATCTTTGTCAGTAGTCTGGCACCACCAGTGGTACTGGCATGCCATGTTGCACGCCTGGCTGCTCTACTTCCAGTCCAGCTCCCTGTTAATGGGCCTAGCAGGGCCACAGAGGATGGCCCAAGTGTTAATTGACCTTTGTCAAATCTGGGTAGGATTAAAGGAATGGCTGACAGTGTTTGTGTTTGAAAAGTATGATGTACCTTCCGTTAGACTACAATATGTAGGAAGTAGTGATAGAAGAAACAGTAAGACACAGTCTGGCATCTGTGACTTGCCATGTGGGTGGAGGAGTTCCACTTCTGAGTGAACTTCAGCTGTACCTCATGGTTCTTAGACACAACAAAAAGTAGGTAAGGTGCCTTAGCTTGTTGGGAGTCATTAACCCCCCAGGTAGATGAATAATGACTGAAGGTGAAAGCATGCTGCTGTTGAGCCATTTGACCACCCAATTATAACTGCTGCTTTTGTTTTCTCTTTTAAGATTTTGCTTTCTTCTTTAAAATTTCTTTTCTGGCTTGGCTCAGTGGCTAAAGTCCTTGCCTTGGGCACCAGTTCTTTTCCCAGCTGCTTTGTTTCCCATCCCGCTCCCTTCTTTTGCGCTGGGAAGGCAGTGGGGGCTGGCCCAAGGCCTTAGGATCCTGCACTTGTGTTGGAAACGCTAGGGGGCTCTTGGCTTTGGATCAGCTCAGCCCCAGCTGATGCAGCCACTGGGGGAGTGGACCAGTGGAAGATCTGTCTACTCCATAATCTGATCTGCCTTTCCAATGGGAATAAATCTTTATTACTCAGTTATTTTTATTGCAAAGTCAGATACACAAAGAAGAGGAGAGACAGAGGAAGATTTTCTGTCCTTTGATGCACTCCCCAAGCGACTGCAGTGGCCAGAGCTTAGCTGATATGAAGCCAGGGGCCAGAAGCCTCCTCCAGGTCTCCCACAGAACAGGCACAGGGTCCAAAAGCTTTGGGCCATCCTCAACTGCTTTCCCAGGCCACAAGCAGGGAGCTGAATGGGAAGTGGGGCCACTGGGATTAAAACTGCCCATATTAGATTCTGGCGCATTCAGGGTGAGGACTTTAGCCACCACTAGGCTATCATGCTGGGCCCAATACCTAGTAAATTTAACGTGCTCTTCCTTCCCCTTTTTAATATAGATTGAGGGTCAGGGAACTGCCTCCCACCACCTGTTTTGTTTTTTAATATATATAACTGGTTAGTTAAGAATGGTTCAGTTAGTGGGAGAATACACAACAGACTGACATACTAATGTACATCTTTGGATATTTACTGTCTGCCCTATGGAACAGGCTGCAGAAGTGTAGTTAATACTACTGCACCTGGAGTAGATGCTTAATACTTACCCCCAATTGGAGAAGTCATTTTGCAGTTCACCTCCAGTGGTAAAATATAAGAATGCAGAACAAGAACTTTTGAATTAACATAGCAAAGAACGGGCCCTGTGAAGCTGAAGTCCACCACTGTCCCTATATTGCAGAGTTAGAGTGAATAGCATTGCTTTAGGCTGCTTTATTTAATATTGGCAAAAAGTGCTAGTACTTTTTACTGTGAAGTATATACTCAGATTGTTTACTTGAAAGGTGAGTTTCAGAGACATCTTCCATCCACTAGTTATTATTAGTAATGAAAACCTCCAAAGGGAGTTGGAATTGCAATGAATTTTTTAATAGCATATTAAACAGTTTCTACATTATGAATATCAGATCGTGGGGCCTGGCATGATAGCCTAGTGGCTAAATTCTCTCCTTGCACATGTTGGGATTCCATATGGGCCCCTGTTCATATCCTGGTTGCTTGTGGCCTGGGCAAGCAGTAAAGGATAGCCCCAAAGACTTGGGACCATAGACCTACTTAGGAGACCCGGAAGAAGCTCTTGGCAGCAATCAGCTCAGCTGCAGCCGTTGTGGCCAGTTGGGGAGTGAACCAGCAGACAGAAGATCTTTGTTTTATTTTTTCTGAATTTTTTTTCTTCCAGAAAAAACATCTTGACCAGGTCTTTATGTAGCCATCCATCAGGTCTAACGCTCCTGTGCACTTCAGTGGGCTGCCCCTTTTCCATACAGATGATGCTCTGTCTTTGGATAAAATTTTGTTTTCTAAGATTATAAGTTTTTATTTGAAGGGCAGATTTACAGGAGGAGAAACAACTTCCATCCTCCGCAACTGGCTGCAGTGGCCAGACCCGGGCAGATCCAAAGCCTAGAACTGCTTCTAGCTCTCCCACATGGGTGCAGGGGCCCAAGCACTTGGGGCAGTCTTCTGCTGTTTGGGCACATCATCAGGGAGCTGGATCTCGGGAGTAGTCAGATTTGAACTGGCAACAGTGAGAGATGACCATACTGCAAGGTAGCAGCTTAAATACCCCCGCCCCCAAGGAAGAACTTTTTGCTTGGGAGGGCGGGGGGGGGACACAGTACTACACATGCTGGTAAGTCGTTACTGTAGAATTTACCTGCTTTCTCTATTCTACAAACTCTTGTTACCTCCCTAGAGTTTTAAATTCAACCTTGGGACTCTGGGCCTTATGACCATCTCATCTTTTTATCTTGAAAGAATCCTAACTTTCAGGTCAGAACTTAAAATTTGTGGATTATTACATGTATGCATTGCTCTGTAGATGAGCAAGAAATTGCAAAATCAGTTGTCAAGTAGTCAATCCTGGTTGATTATAACTTGTTGTCTTCCCCCACTAAAGCTGCTAGGAAGCCAGGTTGGGGTCAAGCACTGAGCTCCTGGCAGTTTGTTTCTCCTCCAGTAATTCTTCTAATACTATCACTTATTTCTAACCTCCAAGCTAAAGAACCCAGGTCATTTTTCATGTTTTCCCCCACTTTTGCCTGAGGAAAGCCATCTCAGTTACCTCATCTGCAGTATCTTTGACTCCAGAATGGGCTCCTTGTATGTAGACTTTCTTTAACTTTAAGCCAAGGGTTTTCATCTAGTAATATCAAGTCATATCCTCATTTGGGAGGTGAAGCATTAACATGCATAGCATTACCATTCATATATATGTGTATTTTAAGATTTGTATGTTTTTATTGGAAAGGCAAATATACAGAGAGGAAGATCTTCTGTCTGATGGTTCACTCCCCAAGCGGCTGCAACAGCTAAAGCTGAGCCAGTCCAAAGCCAGGAGCTAGGAGCTGCTTCTGGATCTCCCATGCGGGTGCAAGGACCCAAAGTTTTGGGCCGTCCTCGACTGCTTTCCCAGGCCACAAGCAGGGAGCTGGATGGGAAGCGGGCCGTCAGGATTAGAACTGGCGCCCATATGGGATCCCGGTGTGTTCAAGGTGAGGATTTCAGCCGCTAGGCCACACCGCCGGGCCCTATTTTAGACTTTTTATAAAAGTGACGAACTTCAGTGGGATGGGCAGTATGTTACCATCTCATACCCCTAGAAGTACTTTGGTGCTTCATATTCTGGAAGAACTTCCTCTCCAACCCCCACGCTAACAGGTTGAATCTATGCCCTTTGCTGTAGAGCGGGATCCCACAGCCGCTACTGTTAGTCTGCAACGCTTCTTCCTTTAGTTTTCTGGAGTATAATGCCTGCTGGGACAGTTTTTGCAGCACTCCTTTCCACCAGCATCAAGCATACAATTTCACAGATTTGTGTGTCATCCTTGTACAGGGGCCATGCTAATTTTTTCTGCGTGGTTCCAATTTTAGTATGCTCTGAAGTGGAGTAAGCATGCAGAAAGATTGATTTTACTTGAAAGTCAGAGAGGGAGAGACAGATCTTCCAACTGCTGGCTTGTCCCCCAAGTGGACATAACAGCCAGGGCAAAAAGGCAGTTAAAGAGGAGAAACAAAGACTTTTCATCTGCTGATTATACTCTCCAAATGGCTGCAAAGGTCAAAGACAGCAGCTTCTTCCAGACCTCCCACATGGGTGCAGGGGCCCAAAGACTGGAGCCATCCTCTGCTTTCCCAGACCACAAGCTGGAGCTGGATCAGAAATGGAGCAGCTGGGATCCAAACCAGCATCCTGTATAGGAGAGGATTAGCTACTACGTCACTGCAGTGCCTTATAAGCATTTCTTTAGCAGCAGATTGGACTAACGACTGGTATGAAGTGATTTCTGTCATAAAGGGGATGTGTATGCTTTTAAATAATCTTGTTCACCTTTGATCTTTTAACTGCCTGATGGGAGGGTAGGGGTACTGGTGAGAATGTATTGGCTGGTGCTTCTGTTTGTCATTAAGAATTTTTCATTACAGATTAGACTTGAACTCAGGGTGTAGGACTCTCACATACTCCCTTTATTTCTAACAGACCTGGTCCTCCCATCACCATCAGAACCCCTGGACCACAGTGGTGCACTTATTAACACAACTGAGAAACCAGCAGTGTGATCTGCCATTGTTGCAGAATCCATAGTTTACATTAGGGTTCACTCTGAACTTTTTGTGGAGCCTTCGGAGGTCATTTTAATGACCTCAAGGAAGGTTGGGAGTTTAAACATTGGAGAGGAAATGTTTGGGGGTGAAGTGAGAAAGTATTGCTCCTTCTTCCTGTCGGTAACCATGCTGTCCAGCGGTCAGGGTGGGGTTGTTAGAACATGGTTAATGTTTAACAGGGTAAGGAGTGGCAGAGCATATGTTGCTAGACACTTGGGCTCACATAATTGTGGCTCAGTAGGTCACACTTTGGTTTCTTTGACTCTGATTATCCTGTGGGCAGTAAGGTTATAGTTTATAACTGTTTTATTGAAGAAGAGATCGTGGAGGTGTACTTAACCAGATTTCCTGGTTGCTAATTGGCAGGGACAAAGTCATGGGGGAGGGTGGGGAGAGAAGCTTACTGATGTATTCCATTCACTCAACTTGTTCAACTTGGTTCTGTCTCACAGGAATGACACCAAGGAAGACGTATTTGTACACCAGGTGAGTGTAAAGATATTTGCACTTCTAGCTCAGGGTTTGTGAGATGGAAAGGATTGAATGTTTTCTCAGCTAGTATTCCTGGCAGAAGGTTAAGCCCAACCAACCAATGATTTTAGTTTCTATAGGAATATAGTGGAATCCACTTAAATATATATTTCAAATTGGTGTTTTTATAATAGCTGTAGCTTTTCTAGGGGCTGCATCTGCTGAACTAATTTACTAAATTTCCACACCTAATTTCAGATGAACAAATAATTTCCATCATTCTACACTCAAGCTACTGGTGTTGCTATTCATACCTAGAAGTTCAGCAAGATGATTGCAGATGCTGTTAGGTCTGCCTTCTGCTGAGGACAGGTTGGACAGGTGGGCACCAGAGCACTGGGGTCCTCAGAGTTGAAGGTTCAGTGGAAGGCAGTGTGATTTTGACAAACTTGAAAAATATACATGAGTTTTTTATATTGGCTTCCAGCATTTTCAGAGAAGAAAATTATTATAAGTTTAAATGCTACATGCTGACCTTCCTCAAGTATCACTTAAGTAAATGTTTAGTCTGGAAGTCGAACCTAAAGTTGTGCTCACATCGAGACTTAGGCAGTGGGCTTGGGTGGCAGTGTACTTCTAAAACGGACTGCCTATGGCTCTCTGGAGTGTCCTGTACAGTATTTACTGGCAGCCAGAACCCTAGCAGATAATCAGTCTCATGAAAATATGGAAAGACTTAAATTCTAAATGTGAATAAAGGATTGCTTAGACACAATTTTGAAACGGTCATTTAAAATTGGTATCTTGTTTGGCAAAGACATCTCTGACATAACTTCCTTCTGTATGTTTTAAAAGAATGTGCAGCCTTAGGAACAGTGACTTTGCAGTCTTGTTGCCTGTGTCTAACACTCTAGTGTTGGTGGGAGCTAAAGCTACTAAGAGTTTGAGAATTTTAGTTATCCATGTTTCTGCTATCCCCTATGACTGCAGATAATTGAGAGTTGCTACTTATGAAAGATGACAGTTTAGATGACAGGTGAGATCAAATTATTATTTAACAGCTCACCCAGTTGTACTGACATTGTGTCAGTGACCTGCTTTTACTCTGGAAGTGGTTTCAGCATGTAGTTGTTTCTTGGAACTTTGGCTGGCTGCTCAGATCTTAGTTGTGTCATGAAGGAGACTGCAGTTGTGGGCATTGTAGTTTTAATTGCCCTCAGATTTGTTGGTCGTCCTGCCTCCTCTGGAATGGAAATGCGTGAGTGCTCCTGTAGCTAACACATCACTAGGATGTAGCTGGGAGAGTCCCCCTCTGCTGCTTAGGAGCTATGAAAGTCCATCTGCAGTTGCAAGGTGTTAGCCTTCCCTCTTGGACTTTACCTTAAGGGTCTGAAGAAGTAGACAAACTGTTGCCAAGATTTACTGTGTTTGGGGGAGGTAATAACAGCCTCATGCGGTCAGATAATATATATATAGTAAATGGCAGAGTTAACATGTGAATTGCATTTCCACTGATGAGTTGGAAGGAATTTGGCATTTGTAATTGAGTTTGATGTTGAAACACAGGGACAGAGTTGGTATGGTCAACTTGAAGGATGTAAAACCAAACTTGCCTGTCATCTAAACTGGTTCTGTGTGGGGCTGGTTTTTACTATGAAGTGCAGTCTTTGGGGGATAGATCGATATCCTGACTTTGCTTAAAATCCATATATGCTTTTGCAAAAAGCATTCTTAAATAAATCTGTTGTCTTGTATTAAATTGCTTTAGTTTTGCAAAAAGTGGTAAAATGCTGGGATTTTGAAAGATTGGAATGTTGGTTGAGGCTGGGGGTATAGCATTGCTCCCCACTTTGCTAATCATACAGTTTGGTCTTATTTAAAGCAAATTTAAGATAAGTGTGTATCCAAGCTAAAGTAATACTGACTCTGGTACATTTTAAATGAAAATTCCCGCTATTCTCCCCTGTTAATCTATTTTTGGAATGTGATATTACTAGACTGCCATAAAGAAGAATAACCCCAGGAAGTACCTTCGCAGTGTAGGAGATGGAGAGACTGTGGAGTTTGATGTTGTTGAAGGAGAAAAGGTGAGGATGCTTTTTGTGTAAAGGTTTGACTTCGGTATGGAAATAATTTGGAGGTCTCATCCATTTGGATGGTTGCGCTCAGGTGGCCACATGAACGCAGGTACCTCGAGCCTAATGTGCTGGCTACAGTTAGAGGGCCATCTCTTCAGAACAGTGAGGAGCTGATGGGAAATCATTCCTGTGTACCCCTGACCACACAGGTCCCTGCCCCCTCCCTCTTCCCTTTGTATTGTTTGCCTTGCCATTTTGTTTTGTTTTGTCTCGACTTTCTGAAGCTTATTGAGGTGTTCTGATTTCCTTTGTCACTGTGTAATGGTTTTTGTAGGGTGCGGAGGCAGCAAACGTTACAGGCCCTGGTGGAGTTCCAGTACAAGGCAGTAAATATGCAGCAGATCGTAACCATTATAGACGCTACCCACGTCGTAGGGGTCCTCCACGCAATTACCAGCAGAATTACCAGAATAGTGAGAGTGGGGAAAAGAATGAGGGATCGGAGAGTGCTCCCGAAGGCCAGGCCCAACAACGCCGGCCCTACCGCAGGCGAAGGTTCCCACCTTACTACATGCGGAGACCCTATGGGCGTCGACCACAGTATTCCAACGCTCCTGTGCAAGGAGAAGTGATGGAAGTAAGTGTCACCAAATCCCAGCAGCAATGTGATGTGCTTCTGACGTGGATTGGTTTTTCCATTTCCTGGACTTGTCGCCCCAGGTGTGAACTAATCAGTGGGGATGTTTGGCTATAACAAAAGGAGCTAATGTAAAACGTGATTATAATTACTAACTTAGTAATTGCAATTACTAAATCAGAATTAAATCTGATTTAGTATTGTACCCTTCATGCTACTGATCCAGTAAGCTTGATTTCAATTGTCTCCTCAGGGTGCTGACAACCAGGGTGCAGGAGAACAAGGTAGACCTGTGAGACAGAACATGTATCGAGGTTATAGACCACGATTCCGCAGGTATGGTCCAGCTAATCCACTTGTATTTCAAAACCTTGTTGGGTGTGTTGATCATGCTTTTCCTGCAGTCCTTTTAGACTCCTATTAACACTTTCTTTCGTCAGATGCCTAAGAGGTGGACTTGGAGTCAGTTATCTTTGAGAATGTGTTGTTTGCATCTTTGGCACTGGGTAAAAAGTTTGTAGATGAGGTCTGATTGTTTTGTTTCACCTAGAACAGGTGAGAAAAATAATTTAAACCGAATTCTGGTAAGCCTGCTTCCTAGGAGGGAGAAAATACCGTTTTAAAGCAGTGGGATTAGCTGAAATAGACCACGGAAAGTCTCCCATCCCTGTGGGTGACCAGGATGGAGTGTCTTGTTCTACCTCTCCAGTGAGTAGCTAGATGCCTGGGTTCAAGTGTATTAACCAGAAAATGTAAGGTTTTTCTGTCTGCTTCTGTTCAGCCTCCCAAATATAAACTTCATTGTTGGCCAGTCCTATTTGTGGGATCTTGTGAAAGACTTTAAGTTGCTTGCTTTCTTGTGTATATTAAGCAAATATTTGGGAGGTTAGAGACGATTTGCAATTAGCCTCATGGGAAAAATAGAGTATTGTACTCAAGTAAGTTGTCCACTGTGGTTCTATTTTCCTAGCCATTTGAACAGTAAGCTCAGATTGGGAAAAAATAGGTATCAGTGGAGAATCGTGCTTGATTCCAGGTTAGAAACAAGCTCTGAATACCTTGCTTTTTAGAAAGCACCTCTCAGCCTGTGGCAAGTGGGTATTGAGTGGGATGGAAAGGTGGCTGTTGTAGCAACTGGGGAGGGAGCTAGGGCTTTGTGCTGAAGATGACATGAGGTAAGACTGGCTTTGGGGAGTGTGAAAGTGGAAAAAAAGTAAATACAAATGTGATCCCACAGGACCTGTAGAGATGCAAGATCTTGATGGTTCCTGAGCTGTGAGCACAGTGGAAGGGGAAAAGCGTGCGTTGCTAATCTCTGCAGAAAAACAGCTCATGCGATCTGGCTTTTAGTGTCTGTCTATCGATTCACTTATTCTGGACATGTATAAGTAGTTAGCTTTCTGTGTGTCGGTGCTTAGTTCCTTTTTATGTCCAGATCACATTCCATGATGCACCACATTTTTTCCTCCTCATTTAAGAATATTTAAAGTTTTTTTCCACATTTCATTGTGACTGGCTTAATGTACTTTTTCTATAGGGTTGAAACTTTGGTTTCCCTTGTGAAAAAGGATGGCTGTATATTTTTATTCCTTTGAATTTTGTTATACTCATCTAAGGTTAGAGGTACTTGCTCACAGCTCACAAACCCAGTTAACAAATCCGATCAACAAGGATGATGTTGTACCGTTAGTATTTTTTTTTGCTTTTTCTGTGGCCTGAGATTTGCAGGTTCATAAATAATTACCTTCTACTTTACTTCTCCTTCATGAATGCATTACATTCAGTGTGTAAAATGAATTTTCTGCTCTTTAGTTCTTGCTAAATACTGTCTTGAGCCCACTTGGTAAGACTGCCATTTAGTTGAGTCTGTCGCATGTTAACAGCCACTGCGTGGGTTGGTTGAAGGTGACTTTCCCATTTCCAGTTTGTACAATGTTCATTCTAGAGGTCCTCCTCGCCAAAGACAGCCCAGAGAGGACGGCAATGAAGAGGATAAGGAAAACCAAGGAGATGAGACCCAGGGTCAGCAGCCACCTCAACGTCGATACCGCCGTAACTTCAATTACCGACGCAGACGCCCAGATAACCCTAAACCACAAGATGGCAAAGAGACAAAAGCAGCCGATCCACCAGCTGAGAATTCGTCCGCTCCCGAGGCTGAGCAGGGCGGGGCTGAGTAAAAAATGCCGGCTTAACTTAACATCTCTACCATCATCCGGGTGAGTACACCCATGAGTACCGGGTAGGTACTCATGTTGCCTCAGCTGAATAGTCACACCCTGGCTAATCTTAAAATTTCCCAAGTATATTCCATATCAACTTTTATGAATGAATTCTGCGGTTTCACTAGTAAGCTGGGGAACAGTATGGCTGACCTTACTGTGAAAGCAACAGCTGCTACAGTAAAGAACCCAGATAATGGTGACAAGCCAGTTGTTTTGGGGTGGGGATTTTTGCTTAATATGAAAGAGCCTAACATGTGGTGCTAATCCTGGCCGGTCTGAAGTGTGACGGTGTGCTTGGATGGGGCTGGTTTGCTGACTAGTGAATTATACATGATAGCCTTTCACTTTTTCTTTACAGTTTAGTCATCCAACAAGAAGAAATGAATGAAATTCCAGCAATAAGAAATGAACAAAAGATTGGAGCTGAAGACCTTAAGTGCTTGCTTTTTGCCCGTTGACCAGATAACTAGAACTATCTGCATTATCTATGCAGCATGGGGTTTTTATTATTTTTACCTAAAGATGTCTCTTTTTGGTAATGACAAACATGTTTTTTAAAAAAGCCTGGTTTTTCTCAATACACCTTTAAAGGTTTTTAAATTGTTTCATATCTGGTCAAGTTGAGATTTTTAAGAACTTCATTTTTAATTTGTAATAAAAGTTTACAACTTGATTTTTTCAAAAAAAGTCAACAAACTGCAAGCACCTGTTAATAAAGGTCTTAAATAATTGTCTTGGTGTGTGTTTCTGAACTAAAACCTGGAAGATATGTTCTTGAGTAAACTACTCATTGTCCCTTTATTCATGAATGAGGCAGCAGTTCGGGGAGTGGGTACCTGCTATTACAGAATGCCTCCAGATAAGTCTGTGTGGAAGCCCCAATCTGCCATATTCCAGGTGGTGGTCTTTGCCAGAAGGTGCTCAGGATTTAAATGAATGACTTGGCATTTGGGGGATTGGTGAGTTAAAATCATTAACTTTGCCAGAAGTCCTTCTAAACTGCTGCAGCAGGGTTTGAGGGAAATTTCACGAAATTATTGCGACCCTGCTTACTGTGATTACAGTGCATGGTGGTCTGTACTGGCCCATTCACTCCCAGCTGATGGTTGTTGAGAAATCCAGTGCTGTACCACAGTAGCTACAGCCCTGTGGTGCCAGCATCCTATATGGGCATTGGTTTCAGTTCAAACATGGAACCCCAGACAAGTTGAGGCTGGCCCATGGCATAGTATATGTTAAGCCTCTCTGTTCTTGCTAGTGTTCCATCTGGAGGGCGATTCCTCATTGCACCACTCCCCGTTGTTTCCCAAAGAAATAGTGGAGGATAAGCCAAGGTATTGGGACCCTGAACACTTCTGTGGAAGACCCAGAAGTGCCAGGCTTCAAATCAGCTTAGTTGTGTTCGTGGAAGCCACTTGGGGAGTGAACCAGTGGATTAAAGATCTCCCCTGGAAATTCTGCTTTCCAGGTTTTTTTTTTTTTTTTAAACAGTATCCAGACTTGAGCCAGCATTCCAATAAGAGATGCAGGCATTCCAAGCATCCGTTTAACCCTGTGCACAGCACTTGCCCCAATAAAACACTTTGAATGCTCTGCAATGTCTTGGGAGATAGAGGAGAAAGTATTACAGATCTTGGATCTGTTTCATGCCCCCTGCAGATCGACACAACAACCAGGGTTGAGCCAGAAGCTTCATTTAGATTTCCCAAGTGGGTTCCAGGGCCCACAGATGCTTCCACTGCTTTTCCCAGGTAATTGCCAGGGGGCTGGATCAGAAACGGAGCTGCTGCTACACAACCGGTGCACACATGGGATACTAGTGGAGCAGGGAACAGCTTTACTCACTACAACAATGCTGAATTACATTGAATTTTTTTTTTCCACTAGGGTGGGCTCTGGAGGCAGCATGATGATTCAACCAGCTAATCCTTTTCCTGCAAGTGCCAGCATATCACTGAACGTCTCAGCTGTTCCATTTTCAACCCAGCTCCCAATTTATACCTGGGATGCAGCGGAGGATGATCCAAAGATTTGGAACCCTGCACCCACATGGGAGACCAGTAGAGCTTCTGGCTCTTGGCTTCAGATTGGCTCAGCCACTGCCATTGTAGTATTTGGGGGATGAACCTGCCTGTTTGTGCCTCTAAATCTGCCTTGGCTACGATGGCAGGCCTCGGTGTCACTGCTGGATTGCCTCCTGAGATTCCCACATCACATATGAGAGTACCTGCTCTGCTTTAAGCCCTTTAAGCTCTGCTGCTACACATCCTAGGAGGCAGGGACTTGAATCTGCCACAGATATTGGAGACCTGGTTAGAGTTTTGCATTCCTGGCCCAGCGCTGGCTATTGTATGCATTTAGGGAGGGAGTGATTTCTGTTCAGTTGTCTGTGTCTCTGACATAGATGGAAACTTTTTTTTTCAATTTTTATTATTTTTGTTTTGATGATCTTTATGTAGTTGATGAGGGCTCAAAGGATCAAGGACTACAGGAAATTGGGTAAGACCATTGTTAATGGAAACAATTTTGTCTTTTCAAGATTTTTTTTATTGGAAAGTCAAATATGCTGAGAGAAGAAGAGATAGATTTCACTCCCCAAGTAACTACAGCAGCTGGAGCTGAGCAAATCCAAAGCCAGGAGCCAGGAACTAAAGGTCTTCCACGTGGGTGCAGGGTCCCAAGGCTTTGGGCCATCCTCGACCGTTTTCCCAAGCAACAAGCAGGGAGTTGGATGGGAAGTGGAGTGGCCAGGATTAGAACTGGTACCCACATGGGATCCTGGTGCGTGCAAGGTGAGGACCAGGCCCAAAATAATTGCTTTTTTTCTTTTTTTTTTTTTATGATTTATTTATTGGAAAGTCAGATATACAGAGAAGAGGAGAGACAGAGGATCTTCCGTCCGATGATTCACTCCCCAAGTGAGCACAACGGCGAGTGCTATGCCGATCCGAAGCCAGGAGCCAGGAACTTCATCCGAGTATCCCACACACACAGGTGCAGGGTCCCAAAGCTTTGGCTGTCCTCAATTGCTTTCCCAGGCCACAAGCAGGGAGCTGGATGGGAAGAGGAGCTGCCAGGATTGGAACTGGCGCCCATGTGGGATCCTGGCGCTTGAGGGTAAGGACTTTAGCCACTAGGCTGCTGTGCCGGGCCTGACTTGATTTTTTTTAAAAGATTTATTAATTGGAAAGTCAGATTTCCAGAGGAGAAACAGGAAGATAATTCCTGTAAGTTCTCTCCCCACGTGGCCGCAACAGCTGAAGGTCAGCCAATCTGAAGCCAGGAGTCAGGGGTTTCTTCCAGGTCTCCCACATGGTGCAGGGTCCCAAGGCCTTAGGCCAGCTTCTACTGCTTTCCCAGGCCACAAGTAGGGAGCTGGAAGGGACTCACAGCCAGGATATGAACCAGCATCCATATGGGATCTTAGCACATGCAAGCCTAGAACTAGCCAGTAGACTACTGCGCTGGGCCCTCTAAATTGATTCTTTGCGTGTGAATTCCAGCATCATATTTCTTTACCTTAGAATTCTCTGTGAAGTTTATGGTGTTCCTTTTTGTATTTTTCCATATGAATTTTGTTCAATTTGCTGAGTCAGTTTTCATTTCTCATTTCTTTAAACATAGCAAGACTATTTTGTTTGTTGGTTAGTTGTTTTTTTTTTTTAATTATTACTTTGGTAATCTACATAGTTGCTTAGGGGAAGATAAAGGGAAAAACCCCACCCAGCCACCCACCCATTCCAGGTCCCTGACATGGGGCATGCTCTGAGGGCACTGCTCAAGTGGTTTTAGTAGTTCAACAGTTCTGAATTGCTGCCAATCTCGCCATTCCAAGCATGACAAAATTTCTCCAGAATCCACTGGCTGGCATAGTCCCTTTAGGGTCCTCTGTTGTAGTACCAGGTGTCCTCTGTAGGCTCGGATGGACCTCCACGTGCACTTGGATATACTGTCTACTGTTGTGTCTGAGCCTCCGAGGCTCATCTCCGACACTTACCCTCCATGGTTGAACCATGGAACCTGCAATTCTCAGGATTGGGGTTCTGGGATCAGTAGTTCATTTGGAGGGATCCCCAAAGAAACTTCGTCTGAGGTGATTCCAGACCTGATTCTTGTGTGTGCATGCCAGCACAGTGTCCAACACCATCTGTCACCCCAATCAGCTTATGCATATGCTGGTGGTTGCAGTTCTGGTTTCAGCCCTGTCTTCCACACAAACCAATGGGTGTTGCCTGCCACACACCAGTGGGAGCTGCAACCTGTAGGCTGGGTTGGACAAGGCTGTAGTATTCACTGGTGAGAACCAGGACTAGGGGGCGAGCCATGCCAGGCTGGGTCAAAGCACCCGCTACCACGTACAAGACACAGGACTGGGAACAGGTCTGGTAAGGGAACTTTGGGGACTCTTCTGTTAGGCTCCTACTGCTAAATGCAAGAACCAGAGCCCGGGGTGGATCGGGCTGGGCTAGGCCCCCATATCTCCTGGTGCATGCAAGAGCCTGAATAGGTGTGGGACAGGATAGACAAGGCCATGGCACCCGCTCATTCACATGAGAACTGGGTCTAGGGACAGTCCATACTGAGCCAGGCTGCAACACTTGCTGGTGAATGCTGAGACTGGAAGCAGGCCATGCCACACTGGGCTGCAGCACCTGCTAGCCCATTAAGACAGGACTAGGAGCAATCCTGGTAAGGAAACTGGGGACTCTCCTGGTAGGTCACTACTTCCCCTGGTGAACATGAGAGCTGGGACTGCAGGCATACCAGGCTGGCTAGAACACAACACCTACCAACGAGATGAGCCAAAACTGGGTGCAAGTCATGTCATACTGGATCACAGCACCTCCTAGGAAGCACAAGTACTAGAGCTTTGAGTGGACCTGGTACAACTGTGGACACTCCTTTAGTAGGCTGCAGCTCCTGCTGGTGAGCACAAAAGCCAGGGGTGGGGGTAGCCAGGCTAGACAAGGCAGCAGCACCCATTGACATATGTGTCAGCCAGATCTAGCAGCAAGTTGGGCTGAGCTAAGCTGCAGCACTCATGGACATACACAAGAGCTGGATGGGATGCATGCTAGACCAGGCTAGGCCACAGCACAAGGCGGCACATGCAAAAGCTGGGATTGGGGTGGGCCTGGTAGGGTTATCAGCGGTTACTTCAACTAGGCCACAGCCCTCACTGGATGGGCTGGCTGGACTGGGCCACAGCACTCATCAGTTCATGTGAGAGATGAGGCTGAGGGCAGAACTGGCCAGGCAGCTGCATCCACTAGTATGTGCATTGGCTGCTGCAGGCGATGAGTTTAACCAGACCCTGCTTTGGCTGTGCACAAGAGTCAAGTCTGAAGCCACTCCAGGCGGGGTTTTCCCAAACTAGACCATTGGCTCAAACCCAGTGACATGGAAAATCACAACATGTATGATCTGATCTCAGAGTACATGTGTCAGGACTGGGTCTCAGTTGCTGGTGCTCATGTAGTAGACAGCATGCCCAGATCCATGCATGAAGGATATGATAGTCAGCTTATCTGGGCCAGCAGAAGGCATTGAGTGCCTTGTCAGAATAGACGGCAGAACAGGTTGGACAACTCTCCTGGCCAAGCTTTGCAGCAAGTGTCTGGGTCTGTGAACGCACTAAGGTGGACCTGGTCACCCAACTGAACTTGGAAAGATTTTTTCAAGTCTGGTGCAACGAAACTGACAATGTCTCAGAGGGTGCTCAAGTAGCACCCTCATCAGGGTCTTTAAGAGGACATCAAATGACCATCCCCCATCCCTGAGTGCTGATGTAGTTGACAGCAAGGAGCATCCCTTCCCATTCCCCCTCTGCACACACAGGAGAAAAAAAAATATGTGTCTCACTCACCTACCTCCATGCTCGACCCTCCCCACCCTAATCAGAGGCCCCATAAGCATGCATGTACCTCAACTATGCAAATAATGTTAAAATAACAGGGCCTGGCACAATGGCGCGGTGGCTTAATCCTCACCTTGCAACTGCTGAGATACCATATGGGCGCTGGTTCATGTTCCAGTGCTGTCCTAATTCCCTTCCAGTTCCCTGTTTGTGGCCTGGGAAAGCAGTACAGGATGAACCAAAGCCTTGGGATCCTGCACCTGCATGGGAGATCTGGAGGAGGCTCCTGTCTCCTGGCTTTGGATAGACTCAGCTCTGACCATTGCAGCCACTTGGGGAGTGGAACAGCAGCTGGAAGATGTTTTCTCTGTATTTTCTTCTCTCTGTAAATCTGCCTTTTCAATAAAAATAAATCTTTTTAAAAAGAGGGGGGGGGGAAAGGAAATTAACTTTTTAAAAAATATTTTTATTTTTATGGAAAAGGCAGATTTACAGAGAGAAGGAGAGACAGATCTTTAGTTCACTGGTTCACTCCAAGTGGCCACAGAGGCTGCAGATGGGACATGAGTCAGCGGCCATATGGAATCCCAGGGCTTTCAAGAGGAGGATTAACCAACCGAGCCATCATGTGGGCCCAGGAAATGAACAACAAAAAAAAAAGACATTTTTCAAAAGAACAGGTTCAAATGGCTAACAGACATATGAAAAGATGCTCAGACTCCCTAGCCACCAGAGAGATACAAATGTAAACCCCATTTGCAACTCCAGTGAGGTTGGCCTACGTTCAGAACTCTACCAACAACACTTGCTGGCGTGGATATGGGGAGAAAGGTACCCTCCTTCACTGCTGGTGGGAGTGCAGGCTAATGTAACCACATGGAAATCAGCATGGAGGGTGCTTAGAGAACTGCAAATAAACCTGCTGTATGATCCAGTTATCCTGCTAGTAGGAATATATCCAAAGGAAATGAAAACTGCATATTAGAAGGGGGATCTATCATCCTATATTTATAGCAAAGCAATCTGCAATAGCAAAGACATGGAAACAACCCAGATGTCTATCCATAGAGGAGTGATTAAAGAAAGTGTGGTACCCCAGCGCCGTGGCCTAGTGGCTAAAGTCCTCGCCTTGAACATGCCGGGATCCCATATGGGCACCGGTTCTAATCCTGGGAGCCCTGCTTCCCATCCAGCTCCCTGCTTGTGGCCTGGGAAAGCAATCGAGGACTGCCCAAAGCTTTGGGACCCTGCACCCACGTGGGAGAACCGGACGAAGTTGCTGGCTCCTGGCTTCGGATTGGCATAGCATCGGCCATTGCAGTCGCTTTGGGAGTGAATCATTGGACGGAAGATCTTCCCCTCTGTCTCTCCTCCTCTCTGTATATCTGACTTTGTAATGAAAATAAATAAATCTTTTAAAAAAAATCAATAACCCTTTCCATACTATTTTTGCTGCAATGCATGAGTTTTTGTATTGTGTTTATTTTCATTCATTTCTTCAAACTAGTTTCTTTTCTCTTGTTAAAATGTTCACTGACTCACAGATCACACAGTAGCATCATTTTCTCCAAGAAGCTTTTGTGTTTTCTTTTTCATTTCTCCATTGACACATTGGTTATTCAGTAGTATGTTACTTAACTCCATGGTGCTGTAAATCTTTCGTTTTATTTTTATTCCTGTTGTTGATTTTGTTTCATGGCTTCTCATTTAAGGGAATGCATAGAACTGTGTAATGGAGACTATCATATCCAGTTGTGACAATACAATGCAGTGTGCATCTCTACTTCCAAATCAAAGATGGACTCCCATTGAAATTGTTGGATATATCCTGACAATAGTGTGCTGGACTGTCTGGCATTGTCTATACCAGCAATGTCAGGACACACTTAAATAATAGAAATATGGACTTATAACTATTCATAAAGCACTATACTATTGTAATAATATGGGGGAAATAAGTTTGAGGGAGGGAATACAGGGCGCGGGGAGGGGAAATCCCAGAGCCTATGAAATTGTACCATAAAAGTAAAAGTAAAATAGAAGAAAAAAAAAATAGAAGATGTCTCTAGTTTTCTCCTTCTGGCACTCTGTCTTAGAAATGAATACATTGGGGCCCGGCGCGGTTGCGCAAGTGGTTAAGGGTCCTTGCCTTGCACTCCCGGGATCCCATATGGGCGCCGGTTCTAATCCCGGCAGCCCCGCTTCCCTTCCAGCTCCCTGCCTGTGGCCTGGGAAAGCAGTCGAGGATGGACCAAAGCTCTGGGAACCTGCACCCGCGTGGGAGACCCGGAAGAAGTTCCTGGATCCTGGCTTCGGATCGGCATAGCATCGGCCGTTGCGCTCACTTGGGGAGCTGGAAGGGAAGCCAGGCTGCTGGGATTAGAACTGGCACCCATATGGGATCCCAGGCGTGCTAGGCGAGGACCTTAACCACTTGAGCCACCGCGCCAGGTCCAAGGAGCATTTTTTTTTTAAGCTTTATTTTTATTTCTTGAAAGTCAGAGTTACTGAGACAGAGATTTTTCAATCACTGGATCACTCCCTAAGTGGCAGTAACAGCCAGAGCTGAGCTGATCCAAAGCCAGAAGCCTGAAGCTTCTTTCAGGTCTCCGAAGCAGGGGCTCAAAGACT
Source organism: Ochotona curzoniae (assembly GCF_017591425.1). Classification (NCBI taxonomy): domain Eukaryota; kingdom Metazoa; phylum Chordata; class Mammalia; order Lagomorpha; family Ochotonidae; genus Ochotona; species Ochotona curzoniae. The sequence continues at coordinate 11,915,194 of NW_024465451.1, forward strand.
CAGCCATCCTAGGATGCTTTCCCAGGCACGTTATCTAGGAGCTGGGTCAGAAGTGGAGCAGCCTGGACTTGAACTGGTGTTCATTTGGAATGCCAGCATCACAGGCAGAAGAGTAGTGTGCAATGCCATGGCACCAGGCCCAAGGAATACACATTTTAGACATGTATGCATTTATCCGAAAGAGTGACAGAGATAGAGGATGGGGAGAAAGAGAAAAAAACCTTGCCCATCTCCTAGTTCATTCCTCAGATGGCTGCAACAGCTAGGCCAGACTGAAGCCAGTAGCCAGGACCTCCATCCAGGTCTCCCTCATGGGTGGCAGGGGACCAAGGCCTTAGGCCATCATATGCTGCTTTCCCAGGCAGATAGAGAATGGGTGAGAAGTGAATCAGTCGGGACTTAAACCAGCTGCTCTCCAGTTATGGGCTTAACCCCCGTGGGCACACTTTCTGATTTGTTCCTTGCCGGAGTCCAGCTCCAGCTGAGTTCGGAACTCGCGAAGGGTGCATGGATGAGGCGTAAAGAGGAAAGAAAGAGACAGACCACTAGGACTTCATGATCATAATGGACGACGCACAAAAGCTGTCCGCTTTATTTATACAAAATCAGTCAAATTCTGGCTCAGACTTTTTACGTCATGACCAAGTGGGTGTTTCTAAGGGTAATTCTGCCATTAGTTTTACCTAAAAACAATAGAAGTTCCTGCTAGGATTCTTATCCTACAACTCAATCTTGTATCACAAAGAAAAGGAGAACTTAAAGATCAAGGAAAGAATGAAAGCCTAAATACAGGTCCCTTGATTAGCATAGGTTCAATGGGGACAGCCAAGACAGTAGGAATGATAAAGGGCCCTTTTTGCAAGATATTGACCTCCAAGCTCAGGCTGAGCAAAAGGTTAACCTCCCAGTAGCAAATGCCAGGATGGATTAAAATTCTTCTGCAGGGTGGTCCAGTGTCCATGCAAAAGAAGGTGGAGCTGCATTCAGGTGGTTGTAGAGACATCTGCCGGGTGGGCCCTGCGGAACAGCGGGAAATTCCTTGCGGCCCTGCCTGCAATAGAACACTCTTCACCCCCTCATGTCCCCCACATCTACTGCACGGACCCCAACAGTTCCTTCACTGGGAGGGTCATTTCTCACTGGACTTCAATGTCTAATTTTTGTCACTACAAAGTTATTTTGTAATTATTCATTAATAAGTTACTCATGTCAGTTGGCATTCTGTTCTAAGGTAGAGCTTTATTATTTAATTGTTCACATCCATATGGGCTAATGGATTCTTGTTTTTGTTGCATGAACAACCACCCATTCAGCACTACTGTCATTTCTTTGAATGCCCGGATTGGTCCGTCTTGCCTCTGACATCTGCATCCTTCCGCCGTGTGTTTAGTACTCACTGAGGCGTCTCTTGCTGTCTGCAAAGCAGCATGCTCCAAGTTTGTTTTGTTCCTTCCCTGCCTCTGCCACATCACGGAGCTCAGCTACCTTTTAGTGCAGAATGAAATTTAGACCGCAAGACATGAATCCTAGGGTTCCCTGCTGTTAGTGGTGTGTCCTTGCAAACAGCTAGGCCTTCCAAAGGGCTGGGCTGGTAACCACATGGGAGTACATGCATCACACGATGTGCATACAAATGCATACACAGATGCCAGTGTGACCTGATATTTAGCTACATCTGTAAAAAACCACGCTGGCAGGGGCGGGGAGGGGGCACTGATTTGCATCACAGCACAGCTCGTATGCCTACCTATGCATGGGTCACCTGGAGAGTTGTTGAACACGGCAGGTTTGAGTCCACTTCCGTTTTTTTGTTTAAAAAGGTTTATTTTATTTACTTGAAGGAAGGGTTATAGAAAGAGAGAAATCTTCCATCTGCTGGTTCATTCCTCCATTTGCTGGCCCATTCCCCCCAATGAACACAACAGCCAGAGCCGGACCTGATTGAAGCCAGGAGCTTCTCATGGATCTCCCAAGGGATGTCAGGGGCCCAAGAACTTGGACCTTCCTCTGCTGCTTTCCCAGGAACATCAGCAGGGAGATGGATCTGAAGTGGAGCAGCCAGGACTCAAACCAGTGCTGATACAAGTTGCTAGTCGTGCAGTAGGTGGATTAACCCACTGTGCCACAATGCCAGCCCCATCTGCTTCACCTGATTCAGCTCCCTGCTAGTGCACATGTCAGTGCAAGTGCTTGACTCCCTGCCACACATGTGGAGTGGGTGTTCCAGGGTTCTGGCCAGCCCTGCCTGTTGAGGCCAAACGGGGAGTGAATCAGAGGGTGGAAAGCTTTTCTCTGTAACTTTGCTTTTCAATAAATAAATAAATCTTAGAAACAGAGAATAAAGGTGAGGTGTCACACAGCCACACAGCACTCACTGGCCTACATATGCATGGGTCACCTGGAGAGCTGATGAGCATGCAGTCTGGCTGCCTAGATCTGGGGTAAGCTCTGGGATTCCACATTTCTAGAAAGTTCCTCAGTGATGCAGTGCTGCTGTGAGAGGGTTTTTCCCCCCTTAGAGTGTATCTCTCTTAACTATGTAAACAATATTAAAAATAAAAAAGGAGCCAGTGCAGAAGCTTGGTACTGGGATCCTCACCTTGTATGCACTGGGATCCTATAAGGGTGTCAGTTGGTTTCCTGGATGCTTCACTTCCCATCCAGCTCCCTGCTTGTGGCCTGGGAAAGCAGTAAAAGACGGTCCAAAGCTTTGGGACCTTACACCCATGTGGGAGGACTGGAAGAGACTCCAGGCTCCTGGCTTTTGGATTGGCTCAGCTCCAAGTGTTGCAGCTGCTTGGAGAAGGAATCATCAGACGGAAGATCTTCCTTTCTATATATCTGACTGTCCAATAAAAATAAATCTTAAAAAAAAGAAAGAGAGAGAAATAATGCATAATCTTATGTTTGGCTGTTTGTTTTCATTGAATCTTCCTGTACCTCCACCATTTTCTACAGTGAATACAATCAAATAATGAAAGTTATAAAAGTAAAGATATAAAAATAAGATTTATTTATTTATTTATTTAGGTGCCAAGATTGTGGCACAAGAGATTAAGCCACTGGCTACAACTCCAGCATCCCGTATGGGTGCCAGCTTGAGCCTGGCTATTCCATTTCCAGTCCAACTTTCTGCTAATGCACCCCAGACGGCAAGAGAACATGGACCCTGGCACACATGTGGGCATCCTGTTGAAGCTCCAGCCTTCTGGCTTTAGCCTGGCCCAGCTTGGTATTGCGTCCATTTGAGGAGTGAACCAACAGATGCAATTTCTCTTTCTCTCTCCCTCTGCCTTTCAAAGAAATAAGTGGTTTAAAAAAAAAAAAAAACATTTAATATGGCTCAGAGTGACGGTTTAATTGGCTAAATCCTCACCTTATATATGCCCATATAGGTGCCGGTTCATAACCAGCTGCTCCATTTCCCATCTAGCTCCTTGTTTGTGTCCTGGGCAAGCAATAGAGGATGGTCCAAAGTCTTGGGACCCTATGCCAGCATGGGAGACCTGGAGGAGCTCCTGGCTTTGGATTAGCTCAGTTCCAGGCATTGCAGTCACATGGAGAGTGAACCAGCAGATGGAAAGTCTTTCTTTCTGTCTCTGCTTCTCTGTGCAAACTGCCTTTCCAATAAAAATAAATAAATCTTAAAGAGATTTATTCATTTGAAAGTGAGAAAGAAATATTCTATCTGCTGGTTCATTCCTCAAATGCAACATCCAGGCTGGGGCCAGGCCAAAGCCCATGAATCTGGAATTCCATCTGGGTCTCCCATGTGCATGTAGGGACCTGAGCACTTGGGTCCTCTTCCCCTTCTCAGGAGCTTGAGCCGGAAGCTGATCAACAGCAGAGCAACCAGTCAATATTCAACTGGCACTCCAAGCTCAGATGTAAGCTGTATCTTAACCCATTGTGTCACAACCCCAGCTCTGGGAGTTGCACTTTGCCTAACAAGAATATCTAGCATGGGTCCAGTGCAATGGACTAGCGGCTAAAGTCCTCACCTTTAGCGCACCAGGATCCCATATGGGCGCCGGTTCTAATCCTGGCTGCCCCGCTTCCCATCCAGCTCCCTGTTGTGACCTGGGAATGTAGTTGAAGATGGCCTTAAAACCCTGGGACCCTGCACCCACATGGGATACCCAGAAGAAGCTCCTGGCTCCTGATTTTGGATTGGCTAAGCTCCAGCCGTGTGGCCACCTGGGGAGTGAATCATCGGACGGAAGATCTTCCTCTCTGTCTCTCCTCCTCTCTGTATATCTGACTTTCCAATAAAAATAAATAAATCTTAAAAAAGTAATATCTAGCATGCAGACATCCCTCAACTTAGAGTGGTACAACTTAAGATTTTTGGCTTTCAGCTCATGTGAGAGTGATATACATTCAGTACAAACTGTGCTTCCCACTTGGAATTTGGATCTCTTCCTGAGTTTGCAGTGCACGGTATGACCGTCAGGGGGTACCCCGACTCCCCATGACCCACCCATCCCCTGCATCATGAGGAAAGTTGGTCATGCTCTGCAGCCTCCTTGTCACCAACGATGCTGGGATGCAGCTGCACGGGAAGTCTGGTGCTCTGGGCCTCGTGTGAGCTGCTGGTGCCCACTTTGAGCTACTCCAAGTGTGCATGCTCAGGGGAGGCACAACTGAGCTGCAGTGTTTTGTGAGTGAAGTGTATGCAACGGGTTCTTAGGATGCTCCCAACCCAGGAGGAGTTTGCCGAGCTGTGTGTCAGTGCAAGGAACATCTGCAGCCATCCTCCCACTGCCCCGTGTCTGAAAGCACCTGTTAAATGGTACAATCAGAAAACACAACCTTAGAGGCATTTTTCATCCCTCATTTATTACTTTTTATTTCATCCGCAACAAACACGTAGAGAGAAGGGTTGCCTAAAGCTTTGAGTGACACCAGCATGTGCCAAGCTTATTTTCTAACCTTCCTGCCTCTTGAGACTTCTATGCCTAGAGCATTTTAAAGCCAATCCAGCCATTGTATCATTTCAGTGTATAGTTTTCCAGGACCCAGAAAAAAAAAAATAACCACAATCAATGAGTCTCAAGTGTAGCAGGAAGCTAGCGTGCGCCATTCAGGTGTGTACCTCCTGGCCTCTTCCCAGCCACGAGATGAGGTTCTGGCAGGCTCCTGCAGTGGCCCTGGGCTCACTCCCCCGGGGCTGAACACTTCCCTTGGCGCTGTGCTCCTTGGCCCTGGGGGCCTTCTTCCAGGGCTGAGCACACAGGCATACTCAGGTTAACATTGTATTTTATGGGCTGCCAATTTCATTCACAACGCACTCTGCTTACAAACAACAAAGGTGTTAGAAGCACATGCTTTGACTTGGAGCCATGTCCTCCTCGGTCTCTGTCCAATCCCGTAGCCCTGGGGTTAGGACAGTGAACAACCAAGCCATAAAACCTGCAAAACTGGCTGTGTGTCTGGTTTGCAGCCCAACTGCCCTTGATCTAGACATTTGGTGGTGCTTGGGGGAAAGGGAGCCCCTTCGCAGGAGAAGCTGGGATTTAGATTTCCCAATTCCTGGAGTTCCAAACTCCATGTTTTTTCCCAGGCTCTCACTGCCCTCACACAATGTGTTTATGTTTGTTTTCACCTTTTTATTTGAAAAGCAGAGAGGCGCACACACTCACACACACACACACACACACACACACACACACACACACGAAAGTCCTTCATCTGCTGGTTCAATCTTCAGATGCTTGCAATGGCCAGAGTTGGGCCAGGCTAAAACCTGGACCCCAGAACTTTTTTTTTTTCCCAGGTAAAACAAGAAAGTTATTTGTTTTATTCTGGGTTCTGGAAGCTCCAATGCTGAGAGGGTGGCAGAGAACCAACCACGTGGTATACCAGCTGCTGCCTCCCAGGGAGCACATCAGCAGGAAGTTGGGAATAGAAGTGGAGCTGGGACTAGAAGCCAGGCACTCCAGTGTGGAACTTGAGTGTCCCACATGGCATTGTAAGTATTGCACCAGATGCCTGCCCCTCCATCTTTCTTCAGTGCATCAATTGGTTGTGTAAATCAGCAAGATCTGCCTTTATCTTCCCCTGCCCCTAATCCCTGGCTACAAGCAGAAAGGGCTTCCCTTAAAGAACAGACTGAAGCCTGCTGCTTCTTGGCTGCCAGGTCCCCTGCCCGTGTTGAGCTGGCCTCTCACAGCCCCTGAAACCCAATCACAGCAGGCAGCATGCTCACTCCCTGACATTCTCCTGCCAAGTCCCCCAGCCTCCGGTACCTCCGCGAACCTGAAATGACAACACACATTTTCCTGTCCAGCTGCTTCCTGACCGAGCCTGCCAAATCCTTGGGGTGGGGAGAGGAGGACCATCTGGCCCTGCTCAGTCATCGCTACGTCACAGGGACTCCCAGGGGCCCACTGAGCCCCAGGTTCCCAAGTCTGCACTGGTCTGGGCCCTTTGGGCTGCATGTGTCATGATTCAAATTCAGAATTCTTTCCTCTCAAAAGGGTGCTGATGTGAGGGATGGGGCCCGGGGCTGCCCCAAGCAGGAGGTTTCACTGCTCTTCTTCACGACCCCAGAGTGGCCCGAGTTGGCCTCCCAGAGGTACCTGTGCAGAATGTACACTGCGGTTCCCAAAGGGCTGCTGAAGCTCGGAGCGGCAGGTGCACCCATGGCGACTCCAGTGTGCACTCAAGGGCAGATGAGAGCCACAGCATTGCAGCGTGCATCGAGCAGGCCACCCCACAGCTCCTTTTGTTGCACCCTCACATCCCTAAGTGCTCTGCAATGAGTGTGACTGTTATCTGGTCCTGCTGGGTTTCCATTGCTTTACCTCTCAGCATCCGGCTGGAGGGAGAAGTTCAGCTGCATCCTTGGGACCCAATGACTTGGTGGGAGATGTGTCACAGACTGTTGGCAGAAGAAGCCAGGGCGGAGCAGGCTGGAAGTGGGTGTGAGGGGCAGGAGAAGAGCAGGCTGGGTAGGGGAGTCTCGGGGTGCGGGACACAGCCTGGCTTATGGGGCGTGTGGAGGGTTCCCCACATTCCTTCCAGTTTTTCCTTTGTCCTTACAAGGGATAAGATTTGAAGACCAAGAACCCTCCCAGCTCGGACCGCACCTCTGAGTGTAGCCTGGAGCTCTGCCTAAAGCTGAGCCACCCTCTTCCCGCTCTGTGGCAGAGCTGGGCCCGCCACACCTGGACACAGGGGCCGGACTGGGCTGGCTACAGACCTGGCCCAGGACGGCCCTGACATCCTCCCCTATGGCCTCTGCCCCAAGCAGCTGCCACACAACGTTGCTTTGCTCGTCTCTGCTGGCCAGCCCTGTGCTGCAGGGCAGAGTGAGGGCATGCTTGTCACCTGTGGACCTCATCATTCCCCAGCAGGGGCTCCCCCTGGGGTCTGCTCCCTGTGCTAGGGGAGGTTACCAGGGTTGGGATCTCTGCCCAGGTTCTGGTGCTAAACCTGGGAGAGGCCATCCTGGGCAAGCTACTCAGGAGAGAGAGGACTTGGGGGTGCCCTGTAACCCATTGCAAAAGCCCCACGGGTCAACTCTAAGTTCTCTGAGCCTGGTCCCTTCTAAGCCACGCCAGGGACAGACCAAATGACACCATACTTAGGGCTTTGGTTGATTTCTTTTTCCATAAAATACCAAACACACAGTGTAGCTGTGGTAGGGAACAGAGCCTGGCTGGGGACCTGGCCATTACACACCCAGAGGGCCTTTGGCGGAGGCAGCCAATTTAACGACTGGTCTGCAAGTCAAAAGAGAGAGAGCTGGTTAGTGGGAGAGGTGGGGGCTGCACGGTTCAGGCCAGCACGGAGCCTGGCCAGTGCGCTGGGACCAGGGCCCATCCCCAAGGGTGGGGCAGTGTGGGCTGACCTAGCAATGGATGCAATGTATCCAGGCAGTGCAGGGTGCCCTGCGTGTGGGGGACAGAAAGCAGGGCTAAGGGTTCTGGTCTCTCTGGGCTGCTGTTTCCTTGTGTGCAACAAGGGGACAGTTGTTATCCTGGCCTTGTCTCTTCCACAGGGAAGCTGGGAGGAAGCAGCCAGGGGAACCAAGACAGCGGACAGACTGCTGGGCACTAGAGCTTGCCATGGTCGCTGCAGACTCCCGCCCCCACCCCTGGCCCAGCACACAGTAGCCCTTCAGGGGGCAAACAAAGGGGCCAGCCGGCCCAGCTGCTGCTGTCCACAATATGCCCATGAGGCCGTACGAGCAGGCTGGGGTCCAGTGCATGTGACAGGTTGGGCCCTGCCTCAGCCCCCTCTCTGAACATTTGCACGTGGGTCTCAGATTGCAGGGTGGGTGTCCAGAGGCCTGGCCTGAGCGGGGGGACATTCTGAACCCTACCGGCCCCACCCTAGGTACAGTAGCAGCTGGTTGGAGTGCTGGGCAGGAGGGCACCAGGGCAGGCACACTCAGACGTACTCTCGGGCAGCCGTCGAGGGGCCCGGCCGGTAGGGCTGTGGGCTGCTGTTTGTCCGCTCGGGCTCCGGGCACGTGCAGCAGAGGAAGGCGCCTCCCAGCATGGCCAGGCCAGCTGAGGCCCAGCCCACGAACAGGGCAGGGCCGAATTCATACCTACAAGGCAGAAGAGTACCCATCAGCTGTGGCTCCAAGCCCAGGCTCTGCCTGCCTCACCCCAACCCTCTCAGGTGCTAGGACAAGGGGACCTAGAGCCTTCCCTGTCTCCTTCAGATAAAAGAGATGAGGTCCTCTTAACCCTGAGAACCTTGGGCTCATTTTCCCATTCTGCCAGTGGAGGGGACAGGGGAGGGTCTGAGAAGCCCAGATGGCTGAGCTCCCTGCTCCTAATCCAACTCTCTGGGCTGTCCACACCTGGCACTGCTGGCTGCTGCCCAGTGGCCTCCTGGCTCTCCTGTGCCTTACTCAGTATCGGGCACTTGCCCCTGGTGTCTCCAATACCCTCACACCTGAAGTCTCCTCAATTTTCTCCCTCCTCCATACCTCTGCCTCCTCCAAGAAGCCCTCCTGACTGTGGCAGTTCAGATACTTCTTGTCACCTTCTTTCCATCCCAGGACCTAAGTCCCACTGAGGTGTCTGGGGTAGAAATTGTCCCATGCTCTGCATGGGGCCTTCCAAAAAGCATCTGGAGCCAGACCCGACAAGCGGTGGGACCATGCCAGTTCCTAAGTAACTCCAAGCCTGCCCTCCACTGCTTTCTCCTGGGCCCCAAGCCTGCTCGAGACCTCGGCCATGTCATTTTCTGCTTGTTCTCCCGCCACCTCTCCACCCCTACGAGCAGGAGGGATCAGCTGCCTTGCACTGCAGGGTGGGAACAAAAGGTCACATGATCTGCCCTGACCGATTCTCTGGTCACATCTCCCTTCCCTGCTGCCACCGACAGCAGGAAAGCAGCCCAGGGATGCCAGGCACCCTCAGGGCCCAAGTATCAGCTGAACCCCTGCTGCATCATTGCCCTCACAAACATGGATGCTGTTCCTCGTGGTCTGCCTCCATTCTACAGGGGAGCAAAGCAGATGGAGCACCTGCCCAGGTGTGTGCAGAGCTGGGGTTCAAACTACTTCACACCTGGGGGAGTCTTCACTGTCCTGGGTACCTCTGAAGCTTCCTGCCCCTCCCTCCAGCGTGCACGCCATATCCCGCTTGGCTCCACTTCCAGTAACTTCTCAGCTGGTGTCTCTCAGACAGAGTGAAGCCAGAGGCCCAGTTGACACTCACCTGGCGTTGACAGGTGTGCTGGGGTTGAAGAACTCTTGGGTCACCAGGGTGGCGTACCATGAGACAGCTGTCAGGGTGCAGAGGCCTACAGACAAAGTGGGATGCTCAGTTCCATTGAGTCACCAGAGTGTGGTCCAGTGCTGCAAATGAGACCACCCAGATGGTGGAGGAGCCAGGAGCACTCACCTGCCAGCAGGAAGAAGGCACCCCCAGCGATGGCCACACGGTCCTTGGCAATGGGGTTGCTGTCTCCAACCCGCGTGCACTTCATGCCGACGACACTGAGGACCATGGCCACAAAGCCCAGGAGCACAGCCACCACCATCAGAGCCCGTGCCGACTGGATGTGACCTGGGAGGAACGGGGCAGGGCGGCACTCAGAGGGTGGGGGTAGGGTGGCAGGAGCTTGAGTGGGAGCTAAACCACCCACCAGCAGGTGAGCCCAAGGGGTGACTAACAGGGAGCCAGGGCAGGGCCTGAGGACAGAGTCCCCTCTCATTGACCCGTTTCCCAGTCCTCCCCAGTCCTCAGAATCAGCTCTTCTGCTGTTTCTTGGCCTTGGTCCTCCTTCTGGTCCTGCCTCAACCTCCCAGGAGCAGAAGGACGGATTCCTGCTAGGGCTAAGACTACACAAGGAAGAGCTGAGGGAGTCTGAAGCCCCTGTGATCATCTCCTCCACCTGAACTGTCCTCACTCTGCCTGGGAGTCGCCCGTGGCAACCATGTGCTGGCCAGTCCTGAGCCCTCTGCTGGCTCAGGGCACCTGGACCTGCACAGTGCAGAGAGCAGCTCTGCCCAGTGTGTGTGTGGTTGTGGGGGAGGGGTGGCTCCAGGGTTAGAGCTCATGGATGCCCCCTTCCAAATCACCTGTCACCACTCCATGCCCAGCAAGGGAAACCTGTGCCCAAGCTCTTGTGTTCCCAAATGTGTGTGTGCACCCATGTGGTATGCCTACTTGGGGCAGGAGTGGCAGCCTGGCAAGCAGGTGTGAGAGAGCAGGGAGGGGACTGCACTGGACCTTGGGGAATGCCAGGCCCTCCCCGTTCCTCCTCCCATGTCTTAGAGCAGGTGTTAGCTTTCCCCTTCACATGGAGGAACCACCCACCCCACCCCAGTGTTGAGAGCTTCAGGCACTTGTTCAAGGTTATGATGGCAGAGCTGAGATCTAGACCCGAGGCTGCCAGACCTTTATGAGAGTTGCAGGCTGTCTTGGACACTCCCTGCACACAGACTAGCAGTTGGGGGTTCAGCGGGGGCACTGGCTGGTGGAGCCCAATGCTGACTTCAAACAGGAGGAAGCTTGTTTCTGTCCCTCCCTGCCTCCCCAGCCTGCTTCCCTGAGACGCCCCAGTGTCAGCCCAGTCCCACCAGCCCAAGGCCTACCATCCAGGGCGAGCAGTGAGTCGTAGAGCTTGCACTGCACCTGACCGGTGCTCTGAGAGGCGCAGGACATCCACAGCCCTTCATAGAGGCCCACGGCCGTGATGATGGCATCGCCCGCGTAAGAAGACTGCTTCCATTGTGGCAGGGCCGTGCTGGCAATGATGCCCACCCAGCCACCCAGGGCCAGGAAGTAGCCCAGGAGCTGGAGGCCCGAGTTGGCCATGACCCAGGGGAGGTGACGGAAGGTCCCAGGTCTCAGAGCTGGGCCAGGGTCCTGAGCGGCTCGGTGGTCATGGCCAGATGAGAGGAACAGCAGCTAGAGCGAGCCAACAGAGAACGGTCAGAGGCAGCAGCCTTGGCAGCAGCAGCGGCAACTCCAAACTCCAGAATGCAGGGGGAGGCCCCCAGGGCTGGAAAAGGCCAGGGGCCCGCCCACAGTGACTACTGAAGCCAGGGTCCTGTAGAGCTTCGCCCAGCCCCCTGGGATGGAGGGGGCCAGCCCACAGGGGCCAGGTGGGTGCCCTTGCCCCGCCCGCAGTCTTGGGGACGGGGAAGGGAGGGGCTGGGAGGAGTAGCTCCAGGGCTTTCTCAGAAGGAAACCCCTTAGGAACCTGGATCAAGCACCCTCAGACTCTGTTAATCCCACCCGGGCACCAGCCCTGGGAAGCTGGACTTTGCCCTTGGCGGCTGATCTGATCTGACTGTGGGTTTCTCTGCCCTGACTTGAGGGCAGAGAAGAACAGGAATGCCAGGCCAGAGGGAGACCTCAAGGAGCGCTCCTGGGAGACCTGTCTGGGGCCAGTGTGGCATTGCTAGCTGAGCTGGGGTGGGAGAGTCAGGAGAGGGCTCCTGGGCATCCAAGCGAGGGGCACTCAGCGATGGGTCTGAGATCTGAGGGGCATTAAGGGGCCCGACTGAAGCCAGGCCAGAGCTGGCTGCCTGCCTGCAAGGGGCCTGATGGGGAGCTGGGGAGACAGCACTGACTTTCTGACATCAGCTCGAAGGGGAATGGATTGATTGCTCATGCCTTAATCCCAGGGCTGGCTGGCTGGCTTGGTGGCTCCCACTGGTACCTGAGACCCACAGCCTGGCTCAGGCTGCCCCCTCTTAGTGCCCCACCTCCTTCAGCACGCTCAGGCCTCAGGAGCAGGGGAATGTTTAACTCTCCTCGAGCTCATTAGCAATCCCCTCACGTTCCCTTGGCACCCAGCTCAGTGTGGGTGCAGCAGGAATGTGACCACTGTGTTCCCACTCTAGCTGGCCCCTGGCCGCCCCCCTAGCTGTCCCCCAGCCTTCCCCGGACTGACTTGGGGGAAGGCAGGGTCTTGCTGCAGACCCCAGGGAACTGTCTCCCTCCATAGCCCCTGCCCCCTCTGCAGGGACACATCCCCAGCAGCTCCCTTGCATTCTTCACGTGGCTATGCAAACAAGGGGGTGCTTGCTCAGACAATGGCAGCCCTGTGTGCCCGCTCTGCCAAGGCGTGGGCTCCTGGTATGGCCTGGGGCTCCCACCCTCACAGGGGTCGGGAGGGGCACTGTTTGGCCTGCAGTCTTCACACTGGGTCCCTGTGAGGCCTTCTGTGCTGGCAAGTTCAGAGCTACGTGTGTCTGAATCCACTGACCTGCATTGCTGTAAACCGCAGGACTGGAAGAGTAGCTGGGGTCTAGAACAGCAGCAGAGAAATCAGCCCTGAATTCAAATTCTTCAACCAGACGGTGACATGATAGGAACCAAGGTGGGCAGACAAGTTAAGCCGCCATTTGCAGCACTGGCATCATATAGTGGCATCCACTTGAGACTCACTGCTCCACTTCCAATCCAGCTCTCTGCTAATGTGCCTGGGAGGAGTGCTAGGACCCCTGCACCCATGTGGGAAACCCAGAAAAAACTTGTGGCTCCTGGCTCTGGCCTGCTCCAGTCCTGGCTGTTGTGAACATTCGGGGAGTGAGCCAGCCGATGAAAGATCTCTCTCCCCACTCTTTCTCTGTAATTGTTTACTATAAGATAAATAAACAAATAATCTTTTTTAAAGGGGGAGGGGACAGACTGGACAGAGAGGGGAGAGGAGGTGAACCCACACCCCCTCCCCCAGACCCAGCAGCATCCAACGATACCCAGCAGCCAGAGCTTCTTACCCAGCCATTCACGGACTCTGCAAGCAGGCCTCCCCCGATTCCCAGGAAGTCACTCGGAGTATTCTCCATGTGGACCTGAGTGCTGCTGGCTCCCAGGGTCTCTCCCCACACCCTGCCTCTCTGAGAGGGGCGTTGTGGCCACATGGGCAGGAGGCAGGCTGTCCTAGGATGGGCCTGTATGTGGGAACTGTGCTGATGGTAGAATCTCAGTCTGTACCTCGCCAAGTGGCCCAGGTTTGCTAAAGTGTCTGGTGCAAGCTGACGGCTGTAGCCAGCAGCTGCCCAGCACATGCGGGCCCGAACGGCAAGCCCTGCCTGCCCCCAGCTGGGCCTCGGCCCTTCTCCCTGCATGGTGTGGGAACTATCTCTTGGGAAGGATGAGCCAGGAGTCTCACACCATCCCAGGTCCTTCTCTGAGCCTGAGCCTCAAGGGCCACTGATGCAGCAGGCCACACCCCTTGGAGCCACCAGGCCACGCCCCTCCGTTGGCCAACAGGGAACCAGCTATCCCCCAGCACCCCTGCACCTGCCGGAGCACTCCCCTGCCACATGCTGTTGTCGTCTTCTCTGTCATTTAGGGTGGTTTGATTTGAGTCTGTGCTGGCTGCTCCCATGGCTGCCCCTCATCTGGGTGCCAGCACCTTTGCAGCTTGGATCTGCTTCTGGAGTGGTGCCCATGCCCATGCCCTGCTCCAGTATCCCCCGCAGCCAGGGAACCCCAGGCCTGTTGGGAATGGCATGGAGACTCTGGATTCTGCCCCAACCATGCTCCAAGCTCAGAGAGAATTAAAGTTGCTTTGTTGCTGTTGAGAGTACATTCCTTGGGCTCAGCGCGGTGGCTCAAGTGGTTAAGGTCTTCGCCTTGCACGCCCGGGATCCCATATGGGCACCGGTTCTATCCCGGCAGCCCCGCTTCCCTTCCAGCTCCCTGCCTGTGGCCCGGGAAAGCAGTCGAGGACTGCCCAAAGCTTTGGGACCCTGCACCCGCGTGTGAGACCTGGAAGAGGCTCCTGGCTTCGGATCGGCATAGCATTGGCCGTTGCGCTCACTTGGGGATTGAATCATTGGATGGAAGATCTTCCTCTCTGTCTCTCCTGTTTCTGTTTCTCCAGGAAATCGGGGCTCCGGGTTTACTTCGGCTGTGGGAAAGCTGTGTGACATCAGGCAGGTCCCTCTGCTGCTATGGGCCTGGCTACTCAATGACAAGTATGATGATCTCTCGCTCCCTAACATTCATTTATTTATTTGGAAGAGCTACAGAGAAACATTCTATGTACTCCTTCACTTCCGGCCACAATGGCCAGCACTGAGTCAGGACGAAGTCCAGAGGGTGCAGGGATCCTAGCAGGTGTCATCTGGTGCTGGGAGATGAGTCAGAAGTAGAGCTGCCAGGACCCAAACTGGCATCATATGAGGTGGATTAACCTACTATGTCACAGCACTGGCTTCAGAATAACACCTTTTGGGAAAGAAAAAAAAAACACTTTTTGGGAAAAATATCTTTTTTTCTTTTCTTTTTTTCCCAAAATTTATTTAGGCTGGGCCTAGCACAATAGCCTAGTGACTGAAGTCCTTGCTTTGCATGTGCCAGGATCCCATATGGGTGCTGATTTGTACCCTGGCTGCTTCACTTCCCTTCCAGCTCCCTGCTTGTGGCCTGGAAAAGTAGAGGATTGCTCAAGGCCTTGGGACCTGCACCTGCATGGGAGACCCAGAGGAAGCTCCTGGCACTTGGGTCTGGATCAGCTCAGCTCCAGCCTTTTTGGCTACTTGGGAGTCAACCAGTGGATGGAAGATCTTTTTCCCTGTCTCTCGTTCTCTCTTTAGATATGACATTCCAATAAAAAAAATAGATCTTTAAAAAATTTTAAATTTATTATTATTATCATTTTATGATAGTTTCATAGGCCTTGGGATTTCCCTGACCCCAACCCCAAAACCCCTCCCTGCCAGTGAGTTCCCCTATTTTATTACTGCAATATTGTTCTTCCTAAACATTAATATGTCCATCATTGTGGGCATGGACAATGGCAGAGAGTCCAGCATGCTATTGTCAAGATATCGTTAACAGTTTCATTGGGAGTCTCTCCTTGATCTGGAAGTAGACATGCCTACTGCATTGTATCCTCACACCTGGATATGATAGTCTCCATTTCACAGTTACTATACATCCCCTTAAATGAAAAAGCCACAATACAAAATCAACAACAGGAAGAGAAATAGAAATTTACAATGCCATAAAGTTCTCAAGAGGTTTTGGTAATTCCACGGTCCTGAATTGTTGTTGATCCCGCCACTCCAATCGCGACGAGATCTCTCCAGAATCCACTGGCTGACAATCCGCCTTAGAGTCTCCATCTGCCCAGATATTCACTGCCAGTGCTTGGTTGGAATAGTTGATCAATTTGTTCTGTCCTCTGTTATGGTACCATGTGTCCTCTGCAGGCTCCAGTGTACTGCCATATCCTCCATGTGCATCTGGATACGCTGCCCACTGCTCCGTCTAAGTCACTGAGGAGGCCCAGCTATGACACATGCACTCTGCGGTCAGACCATGGAACCTGCAATGGTTGGGGTTCTGAGTCCAGTGGTTCAATCAGTAAGGAATCACCAAAGAAATCTCATCTGAGGCCATCTTAGACCTGATTCTTTTGTGTACATGCCAATACAGGGTCCGGCATACTTCATCACCCAAATCAGCCTTCACACACGCTGGTAGTTGCAATTGCTGGGTCAGTTCTGTCTCCAGTCCCAGGGAGCTGGATGGGAAGCAGAGCAGTTGGAACATGAACTGGCACCCACATGGGATCCTGATGCGTGCAAGGTAAGGACTTTAGCCATTTGGTTACCACACTGGGCCTGCCCCTAAAAATGTTTAAATTATTATTATTATTATTTAATTTGAAAGACAGAGAAACAGAGGTATCTCCCATCTACTGGTTGACTTCCCAAATGCCCCTAACAGTTAGGGCAGGGCTGAAGCTGAGAGCTGAGAGCCAGAACTTAATTTCCCACAAGAATGGCAGCAACTGACAACATAGCAGGAATCTGGGGTCAGGGACACAGCCGGGACTTGAACCCATGTGGGTGCCCCAAGTGGCAGCGCCCCAGCTGTTCATGAGGGGGTTGACAGATGTCAGAGAATCAGTGAGATAGGTTGTTGGAAAGTCTAAAGGGCCTGAAGAGCATGTGATGGGAGATCTGCTCTCGACGGGTTCCGAGCTGGGTTTCCCCACACCCCAGGGCCCGTGTTACTACTGCCTTCTCCTGCGGGCGCCTGGACTGCTGAGGCCGAGGCCTTCTCCTTGCGGGCAGTGTCTGGTTGATGGAGGCCTTGTTAAGTCTTTGTTGTCAGTGGGCTAACAGACATAAAGAGAACTCTTTTTGCTTCTTGCCTAATGAACCAGAGACATCCACTTGGTCCCCCACTGCCAGTGAGTGGGGCCAGACTTGATGGCTGTAACCACCATCTGAAGTTCCAGGATTGTGCTGGTCTTCCTGCTCCTAACTCAGGATCAGCTTCTCATGGAGTCACAGGCTCAGCAGGTCCCCGGGAGCTGGTGGGCAGTCCTGCCGCCCTGCAGCCTCCCTTAACTGCTGCCCCTTATGGGAACCCCGTAACTGTATATTCTCTTTGTTGCACACAGTGGGCTGCTGGCCTCCTTCCTGCGCATCAGAAGCCATACAGGCAGCCCCATTTTTGTGTCCCACCCTCTGCCCGGGCCAGGCACCTCTACAGCACATGTTTCCTCCTTCTCTGATGGTGCTGCACATGGGCTTCTTGGTGCCCCTGCTGAGAGCTCTTAGAGCTGCCTGGAGTGCCAGGGATCAAAGCATTTCACATCCAGGTCTTCCCCCTTTGCAGTGGTTTGGATCTCAGTTTTTTTTTTTTTTTTTAAGATTTATTTATTTTTATTGCAAAGTCAGATAATATAGAGAGGAGGAAAAGTCAGAGAGGAAGATTTTCCATTTGATAATTCACTCCCCAAGTGACCACAATGGCTGGAGCTGAACTGATCCAAAGCCAGAAACCTCCTCCAGGTCTCCCACACAGGTGCAGGGTCCCAAGGCTTTGGGCCGTCCTCGACTGCCTTCCCAGGCCACAAGCAGGGAGCTGGATGGGAAGTGGAGCTGTCAGGATTAGAACCAGTGCCCATACGGGATTCTGGCACGTTTAAGGCGAGGACTCTAGCTGTTAGGCCACTTTGCCCGGTCCCTGGATCTGTTTCAAAGATGTAATTCCCCCAAGGACAAATGTACTAATGGTCTGGTCCCCAAAACCTTCTGTTGAATGTGAGTACTGAGAAGATGGGGACTTGCATCCAATCATGGCGTTGGTAGGTGATTGCCTTGGGTCCTTAGTCCCATGGATGGATCATGACGACTGTAAGTGAAAGCCTGGACGCCTGCCATGGGTGTATCTGCCAGCAAGAACACTGCTACCAGATGCTGAGACAGCCAGGCCACTGAAATTTGTGCTCTGAAACAGTCCTGGTTCAATCCTAAGCAGACATTTCCTTGTAACGAAAGGCTAATATTCCATGTTTGTGAAGTTGCCCCTCTCATCCTCCCACAGACTCTCTCCCTTCATTTCCTGTTGTTGATGTTATTACTAAACACAGACCAGACGAACACAGGCGCCTCTTGGCCAGGACTCCAGCACCAGCCTCTACTTCCGGGATGACTCGCCCCAGCCTAATTACATACACTTATCTTGGTTCCGTTCCTGTAGAAAACATTAAATTGTTCTGAGCTCAACAGAGACAGTCTGCTGTCTCCGTGTAGTTAGCATTATATAAAAATGGAAAAGGTCATTGTGTGGAAATTTCTGGAAAACCAGAATCAGGCTGATGCAGCTGTCATGTTGTGTATCTACCAAGCGCTAAGCAGCATGGCAGGTACTTCGCATTCTGGGAGGTGAGGTTTGTCAGCCCCCGTTCCTGGGGAGGAAGCACAGTCAGAGGTTGTGTAACTCGTTGAAGGTCACAGCAACCAGTGACGTTTCCACCAGCCCAGCAGGTGGGCCAAGTTCATGGTCTTTCTGTGAACGCAGTCTTCTATGATGCATGAGTCACCAGAACAAGTCAGGGGAGAATCCACCGCGATGCATGCAATCACAGAGCAATTCCTCCAACCTAGCAGAGTGTCCTGTATCTGGCAGTGGTTGAGATGTTGCTTGCGCACATCCCATGTCGCAGAGGCTGCGCCCGAGCCCCCAGTCTGCTTCTGAATCCAGGTGCTGACACGCCAACACCCAAAGCCCTGGTGGCCATTCCTCTTGCAGCCTTGCTCAGCTCCTGGTGCAAGAAAAGGCAGCTCACCTCCCAGCCGCTCAGCCATCATCTTCATGCCTTTCTCAGTCCTCACATTCCCTCCATCAGCACCTCTTGCTGGCTCGATTTCAGAAAGCCGCATGGGAGCAAGTCTTTGACCCTCGTTGCCAGGTGTGAGCCACAGTCCCTTTCCTTGGCTTATCCCCTCACTGCTCTCATCTCCACTCTTGGCCCCAGGATATCTGCCAAGGCATCATCCAAAGGCATTTCCCCTGCTGGGAATCCTTCCGTGACTCCTGTCTCACCAAGCCAATGCCTTGACTTCACAGTGGCCAAGGCCCCTCAGGTCCTGGCCGCCTGCCACCCACTTCCTCCTCCCCCTCTGCATCACAGCATCAGGCCCCTTGCTGCCGCTGCCTTAAGGCCCTCACTTGCATTGTTTCTTCCTAGGATTATACACACACAGGTATCCCACATTTATTACGTCTCCCCTACAACATTGAATATTGACGAGGCGGGGGCCTGAACCTGTTCACTACTGTATTCCGAGCCCCAGGCATGCAGATGGTGCTCAATAACTAAATATCACACAATTGAATAAAAGATTGCTGACTGCAGGTTCTCACGTTCACAGTTTAGAGCTCAGGAAGGGCGGTGGCCTTGGTGACGGGGACCCGGATCTCCTGTTCTCTGTCTCCTGGAGACGCGGCCTGGGTGCGGGCTCTCAGGCCAGACAGCAGAGCAGGAAGCACGTGGCTGATGTGGGGCACCGTGCCCAGGGGCTCCTGACCCTGCTCCCTGCCAGGGGAGGATTAGGAATAATCCTGACCACTCACCCAGGGCCTGGCAGTTTACAAAGCGCTGTGACAGCCGAACTTGCATCTGGCCACAGAAACCCTCCTACCTGCCCAACCCCCGCTGCCCCTGGAAGGTGGGTAGAGTCGATGAGCTCCCACTGTGGAGACAAGGCCAAGGTCCCTGAGGTTAAAAGGCCAGTCCAAGGCTACACAGAAAGCAGCAGGCTGGGCCAGGCCTTTGTGTACGGACCCTGCCACTGCATCCTGCCCGAATGAACTCCCATCAGCCGAGGCCTCCCGGACAGATGGGGCTGATTTCCTATCACTGAACAAACCACCAAGTCCAAAAAAACCCACGAATCCTTTATTCTTTGGCTGTCTATACAGACACTTAAATACTATCCTGCTGTCCGGTAGCTCCCTGTGCAGGCTGCCTGGGTTGTGTCGAGTCTGCATCCTGAGCCACCAGCCAGCCCAGCGGGAAGCAGTGTCCTGCTGTGTCCACTCCAAGAGCAACAGCACCGTGCAGAAGGCCGGCCCACCACTTGGTGGCCCCGAGGGCCTGGCCAGCCCCGGATGTGGGACAGAGTTTCTCCCTGAGGGTCTACCCGCCCACCTGTGTCCACCTGGATGTTGTCATAGCTCATCCTTGGGCCCTGACTTGCTGCCCGAGACAGAGTCTTGTTGAGGTTGTGTGGGACCCTGCTGGGCGCCCACAGGCTGCTCCTGGGGCAGGTCCATATCTTCTGGGCTGAAGAGCATCTTCACCAGGTCGTCGGCCTGCACCCTGTCCTGTAAGGGACAAGCCCTGCCTGCTCAGAGAGGTTCTGGGTGCAGGAGCTCCGCCACGCCAACAGCCTGCTTGGCCCAGCAGGGAGCCAGGAACCCAATACCCTCCTCCATTCCGGTGGGGCCCCATGTCCAGGTAGCAGAGAAGGCCCAGAGAGGAAGATGATGCTACGTGACCCTGGGGACACAGTGTTGGAGCAGGGAGTCCCAAACCCAATGCTGTGAAGCCCCCGGTGAGAAGCCTTGTGGAGGAGGAGGTGGCACAGGGCCTGTGCAGGAAGGGGCTCTCACCCGCTCACTGTGTCGGGGGTCCAGGGTGAACCACAGGGCGATGGCACAGCGTTGCCCCCTGGTGACGGCCTTCACTCCGTGTGGATTCTCTGTGCCTGAAGAGAATCCCACAGCTCTGCCGCACTTGGGCTGCACCTCCGCCTAAAGGGGACAGAAAAGGGAGTGCAACCCCGCCCTTAGAAAAGACCTGAGCTTATGGGGGCCCACGACTGAAGATGGTTCTTTCCAAAGCTGGAGCTACAGAGAAAGGGCAGCCAGCCAGAGCAGTGACTGGCTGCCCTGGATGCCCCAACCCCCCGGTTTGGGGCAGGGCATACAGGCCACTGGGAAGACCAGCCGGTCAGTCCACTGCCCACTCCAGAGAACAGACATCTGTGTCTCTTGGGCAGGAGAGCAAGAGAATACTCACCGTCACCGTCTTGGCATCCAGTTCAGTGAAATAAAAGTTCCCTCCATCAAAGTCCCCGTTCAGGTAAAGGATGGCGCTGGGGAGGAGAGACACACGGTGCTGCCCTTCTGCCCTGGCTACTCCCCAAAAGCCTGCACCTCCACATGTGCCCAGAGGCGGGGTGGGAGGAGAGGGGCCTTCACAAGACAAACGCCTTCAAAGACCTTGGAAGCAGCATGGCAACCTCTAACCCTCCCCCTCTCCACTCCCTGACACTCTAACCATAGGGAATCCAGCATGTCCTTGGGAGCAGGTGTGTGTGGGGGGGTTCTGTACCACCCACCCCGTGACACATGCATCACACTACTGTAACGAGTTTCTCATTGAGGGGCTTCCTATCCAGAGGTCTGTGGGATGAAGTAGTGGGCTTTAGGAACAGTTGGCCTAACTTGTGTGTCTGCGTGCATGTCCAGGGGTAGGGAGAGAAGGTGGGGCACTGCCTGCCTTGTGGCACCTGCCCCTGTACGCACCTGTAGTCCCGGAAGGTGTAGGCAGGGGGCTCCTTGACACACACGAGGGTCTCGGCATTCAGGATGCAGTTGTCCACGTGCACTGGATGGCTACTGTCCTTCCTTTCGGCCTGTGTCTCTGGGCCAAGGAAACCCGGGTGAGTGCTGGGACATCATAGCCCTTCCTCTGTCATGGGCAGGATGCTGGGGGTGCTTGGAAATGGTCAAGGGACTGAGGGTCGTGGGTCTCGAGCTAAGCCATAAGCACAGTGGCCCCGAGTCTGCAGGCTTCCTGGGATGGCTCTCGGCAAGGGCAGGCACAGCACGGCAGGAAGAAATGGTCACATCCTGATTGGATGACACACTGGGCCCAGGGAAGTGATGAGTGGAGTTGGGAGGTGGGATGGGTGCAGGCTTGGGGTACTCAGTCCTATAGGAGGGGAGGGGTGGAAACCTGAGTGATGAGTGCCGGGAAGATGGGGCCGGTGGTTCTAAGGAATCTATCCCACTAGAAGGCTCTGGGGGTGGGTGGACTGAGAAATCAAGTGGGGAGGGCACACAAAATGCCAGGTCAACCCTCCCCCAGGGCAGCCTGTCCAGTGGGTCACCAGGTCCTTCCCTCCTTCTCTAGCCTCACTGGCTCCTTTTGGATTTAGGCTTGCATCTTCCTCCCCCACGACCACTCTTCGAAGCTTCCCTGCCTCTCCTGACACCTGGCTGTGACGCTGTTCTCTAAAAGCCAAGGCCCTCATGAGTCCACGGCTTGACAATGCTCTGTGGCGTGGCCCTGCCCGGACACTTCATGTTGAGGCTGCATGACTCAGGCTGGCAGGACTCCACACATCCACGGGAAGCAAAGCCCTCTCATGTGCGCCACCTGAAGGCGCGGCAGGGCTATGCATGATCCCCGCAGCCTGTTCTAGCTCACCCCTTCTAAGAAAAACAAAAGGGACGGTGGGAGTCAGAGAACAGGGAAGAACCTTGAATCCCTCAGACACGGGAACAAGCGGGCTTGCAATGCAGCTCAAGACGGTTACAAAGTGTAAGTGAACTCTTGGGCTCAGGGTTGTGGTACACTGCCTGTGATGCCAGCATCGCATATGAGTGCCAGCTCAAGTTCCAACGGCTCTGCTAGCTCTCTCTTGGTGCACCTGGAAAAGCAGTGGAATGGCCCAACAACCTGGGCCCGGCCACCTAGCGGGGAGACCTGGATGGAGCTACAGGTCCCTGGCTGTGGCCTGGCCCAACCCTGGCCATTGTGGCCATTAAGGGAATGAACCAGCAGATGGAGGATCTGTCTCTCTGTAACTCCACCTTTCAAATCAATAAAATCAATTTTAAAACCCTCAAATGTTTTGTAATTCAGCAATTTTCTTAGCTTCCTCAGCTACTAGGCTGCCCAGGGCCTCCTGCACCTTCTTTGGGCTGCACGGCTGTCCACCCCCTTGCCCTGTGCTCTCCACAATGTGTTCCTGATGCCTCTACCTCCTCTGGGAAGCCCTCCAGGCCCTAGTCAGGCTTCCTGTAACTCTGCCACACTGTTGTGATGCCAAGGTTCTGCGAATCGGTCCGGCTGCTTCACCAGCTAGGACAGGGACGGCCCTAGCCTCCACACCCCGAGTGTCCCACCCATGCCAGGGCACAGTGTCCTCAGAGGGGATGGGAGGGCCCACCTTCGATGGCAGTGCGGCACACCAGGTGTGAGTAGGAGAAGTAGAGGGGGGTGTCCAGGCGGAAGTAGGACTCCATGACGCGCCGTACCTTCTCCGTCACGTTGTAGTACAGGTGTGCGCTCTGCAGAGGGACCTTCCCTTCCTGCCCCAGCTGCCAGGAATGTGAGTGCTCAGCTACCCCAAAGGCCCCTCTGTGGCCACCAGAGACCCCTGCCACCCCCCTGCTCGGGGTGCAGTGTCTGCTCCCCACAAGCAGCACACCCGCCCTCCACATGAATACCTGCTGCCGCCTGCCCAGAAGCCCAGTGCTCCGTCTGCCCCCCTCTCCTCCGTGACACTTGGTCTAGCAGACAGGAGCTACAACAAGGCTGAGCTCTTCCGAGCCTCACTCCCCACATGCTGGAAACTGGCGCGGGCAGGCATGGGCTCCAGGTTTCCCCTCATCCAGCGCCAGCAGCTTCTCCCTCCTACTGCTCCTCAGGCATGCAGACCCCACCTGCACCCACTCTACCTTGAGGGCTTTGAAGACAGTGACGCCATAGAACTTCTCGTTGGGAGTGTGCGGGGAAGTCTGCCCCCGGTAGCCATCTCCCGAGGTTGCTGCTGCCTGTAAGATCCCAAAGTTAAGAGGCAGTGGGCCAGGATGGCCTGAGATGAGGTGGGTGGGGGGAGAGTGGGTCAGCAGGGGCCGCCATCCTGCTTCCCTTACATTGGTCAGTCTCTGTAGCTCCCGACACTCGTCATCAGAGATGAGGCCATCCATCACCACCCGCTGGGACCCATTCAAGACCTTGGAATTCATGGTGAGACTAACGCCTTCGTAGAGCAGGGGTCCACCTGGAAGGCAAGCACCAACTCTGGCAAGACCCAGTAGCAGTTCTGCCCACCTAGACCCTTCCCTGCAGACTGTTCCTGTGTAAGGAGCAGAGGTTCCAGCTGTTCCCTGGTCCATCACTTGCACAGGTGAGGTGGTTCCAGAGGACTGTATCTGGAGTCGAGAGATGGATCCAGGGCCCAGTCTGGTCTTGCTAGGAAGGCTCTTGGCCTTTGTGTATTGTTCAGGCACCATCATCGACACATTCCTAGGCCATGACCTCCACAATCGGCAATTGCTGGATGTGACCTGTGGTCCTCCGCTTCTCAGCTGTGTGCCCTTGGCAAGTTACTGACTCGCCCGAGGTTAACCCTGAATTCAACTCATGCTCTGATCTGACTGATAGCATTTCCCTCTAAGTTTGATGCTGATGACAAATAAGACAAGTGACCATCCTAAAAGTATTTGACACACGGTAGAAGCTTAGAAGTTTGGATGACCATTCTAACACCTTCATGATCACAGTCGCCATCAACGTTTACTTGCAGAAGGACCTGCCAGTATGCCTAACCCATCTCAGGGAGTGAAGAGAAGCGGGTGGGAGCCTCTGGACACTAAGCCATGCCAGACCAGTCCTTGCCCTCTGCTCCTCCTGTTGAACCATTAAAGCCAGTAGGGGCAGAGACCCAGCATTCCCTCTCCCTGCTTCCATGGGGTCCCACTGTGATGGGGACACACCAGAGACTCCGCTCAGTCCTTCTACTGGCTGAGGCCTCAGTGTTCGAGGAGCACTGCGCAGACTAGCGAGGGATGGGCACTGGAGGGTTGTACCTGTTCTGCAAGTTACTTAACAACCAGCACAAAGCAGGCTGTAGCAGCCTAAGGAGTTCAGAAAGAGAGGACTCCAATCGGCTGTAGAGGCCGATGACGTGGCAGAGCGGGTAAAGCTTCCAGCTGTGTGCCAGCATCAGTACAGGTCCAGGCTGCTCCACCTCCAGTCCAGCTCCCTGCTAACATGCCTGGGAAAGCAGCTGGAGAGGGCTCAAATGCTTGGGCTCCTGCTATCCATACGGGAGTCCCAGAAGAAGCTCCTGGTTGCTGGCTTTGGACAGGCCAAGCTCTGGCTGCTGTGACTATTTGGGGAGTGAATTATTAGATGGAAGACAGTTCTCTCTTTTTCTGTAACTCTGCCTTTCAAATAAATGAATAGGTCTTAAAAACAAACTTTGAGGGGGGTACCTGAGACAGATTCAAGGGCAGGGATCATGGGAAGTGTGCTGGCAGGAGGGACACAGTCGCACAAAGACTGTGAGTGGGGGCAGGCTGCAGAGCAAGGGGCAGCCCTGCTTGAAGCAGAGGAGGTGTCATTGGAAGAGGAGGCTGTGTGCCTAGGGGGAAGGCAAGGAGGGCAGGGGTAGCATCCTGAGTTTGCAAGCCAGCTCTGGCACCCACCAGTGGGCAAGGACGGACCAGATGAGGGGAGAGGACTGTGACTGCTGGCAGCAGTTGATGGAGCCAGGGGCAATGGGATAAAGGCAGGCAGAATAGAGCTATTATCGGCAGGCACCCAGAGGGAGCGGCAAGGGGGGGGAGGAGGAGCCAGAGGAGGCTTTGAGCAGTGTCCTACAAACGCCTCCAGGGGGCGCTAAACTCACATTTCTGTGATACAGGAATTCTACTTCGCCAAATCGACAGGGCTATTCGCAGCTGGCAGTCCTGCTGGCGAGCTGGGAAGGCCCTAATGCCAGCTGGCCCAACCTGAGGCTGGCCTGCGGGGTGCAGCCTGACAACATGCCCCTTCCTCTTCTCCTTCCTCTCACCTTCCCGAGTCAGCCTGCTCACATCCAGCGACTCCTTGGTCTTCTCTTCTACCAGGGTCTCAATCTCCTTCATGAGGTTTCCAATCTCCTGGGAGATGCGCACAGCTGTCTCCCGTTCGGACCTGTGGGTACAGCCACTCTGAGGCCTGCCACCCCAGGGCCAGCCCTGGGCTTCCACCCCAGCAGCCAGCCCAGACCCGCCCACCCTGGGCCCAGAGTTCGCATCTGCCTGGGCTTGGGAGGCCTCATCAGATCGATCCAATCATGCAGTTTCTTCAAGGTCCTCACTTCTGTTTCTCTTGCAACCTCTTGGGAATCACCTCTTCTGGAGTCCACGAATCCTAACAGTAGGTCAGGGAGAAATGAACAATGCAGGGGCCTTCCTTAGTCTTCCAGGGTCCCAAGGTGTACAACGGGGCTACGGGGGGAAATTCACCCACCTCCCTTCTGGAGGCGAAGCGGGGGTCTCCTGGCTGCCCCTCCCGCTCCTCTAGGTCCCTCATGGTCCCCTTCCACAGATTCCCTGCCTGCTGACCCTCTGACAGTGCAGCGCCTGCCCCACTCGCACCACACTCGCCCGCCCCTCTTTCTGCTGGCTCACCGGATCCACGAAGGGAATTCCAAACACATCATAGGCAAAGAAGAGCAGCTCCTTTTCCAGCAGGCTGCGCTGTCGGTACTCCCGGGCACTCTGCAGAAACAGAGGCAGGGGGCCCTGGATCTCAGCCCTGCCCCTTCACCCTGCAGGGAGACGGTCCCTCTCTGGCTCTCCATTCCCTGGCTCTCCGCCATGACTGACTGCTCTTCAGCTAGGACACAAGTCACTCTTCTCGGCCCAGCGGTTCTCCTGCCTAGCACAGGTGGCAACACCAGCCCCCCAGGTACCTGTGGGACAGAAAACTGGCTGGCTTTCGTGAGATGAGGATGACAACATGGCAGGAGCCCCATACTCAGTGGGGGAGCCTTGGTGCCAGGTGACACCGAGTGACTCATCTAACCTTTACAGACACTTCTGAGGTTGGCTCTATTATCTTCACTTCACAGGGGAGAGAACTGAGGGGGTGAGGGGGGAGTGTTGTCTGTTTAAGGTGACGCTTTAGGAAATGGGGGAGCAGGGACACCTGTTCAAAACCAGGGCCTCCTGGTCCCAAGGCCCATGACCTCCCGCACTGCCTCTTGCCTTCCTCAGCCTCTGACCTGACAGCAGCCCTCCCCGAAGACAACCGCAGGAGAGGGCCTACCTGGCCCAGCAGCCTTCCTGCAGGCAGAGCGCACCCAGCATGGGGTGCTTGGGTCACACCTTTCCCTAGGCGCCCTGCTAGTCTCCAAGCAGCAGGCGGAAGACAGACACAAGAAGACACCATTAGTTAAGATAAACAGTAAGGCACAGTTCAAGCACAGCAAGGTAAAGGAGAGATTCCTGGGCTGTGACCGTATGGGAGTGAGTCCTGGGCTGTGACCGAGTGGGAGTGGGTCCTGGGCTGTGACCGAGTGGGAGTGGGCCCTGGGTTGTGACTGAGTGTGCGTTTCCCAACACCCTATGCCAGGATTGGCGTCTGTACTGGGCTGAACAGCCACAGAGAGTCTGGCTGCCACTTGTCAGCCATGGGCCCTGGACAAGTTCCTGCCAGCTCACAGCCACTGTCCTTGCCTAGGATCTTAGTAGATGTTACTTTCTAGAATGGACCCTGGTTAAAAATGGCAGACTGACCATGTGGGGCTATCTTTCCTCTCTCCCCCAGACTCGCTAATATGACTTTAAAAAAAGGGGGGGGGGAGAGGAAACACTATTAACCAACCAAGACAGAGACTGGAAGTGTCATCTTAAAGCCAGACTGTCAGCATCTGGTGGGCCAAGGAGCAGTTCTAGACTGGTGGTCTTCCTGTGGGAGGGCAGCAGCAGGGCCCTGCCTACTGGAGTCTTGGGGTTGCAGAGACCAAGGGAGGACCCTTGTGCTTCTCCTCTGAACAGCAGGCTTGCTGTCAGAGCTTTCCTTCTTGTGTTTGAGAGGTGGGAAAACGCTGAAGGAGCAAAGAGGACACACAACGGCAGACAGCAAGGAGAGGGAGATGGAAGTCGGAGGGAGATGATTCCGTGACACCCTGGCCAGGTGGCACCAAGCATCCCCGTGCCAATGAGGGGACAACCTGCTTTGCAGCTAACCCTCTGTATCAACTCTGGGCCCACCATGATGCCGAATAGGCCTCAAGTGCTCCCACCCTGGTCCCCGCAACCAGGACAAGCCCTGTGGGGCACATGCAGCAGCAGGTCTCACCTCCCGGGGGTTGATGGATCTGGCTCGTTCCTCTCCAAGCATGGCTGTGTAGTAGGCCAGATTCTGGGTCATCACCTCATCGCTGGGGAAGAAGAGGAGGTAGGTCTTGGCACATTCTATAGCCTGAGTGTAGTTCCCAACTGCAAAGCAGCACATACATAAGATACAGTTACATATGGCTACAAGAAAAGGAACCACTTAGATGCTGCTCTTAGCACAGTTGGAGCCTACAATGACATAGTGCTAGCTGCCGCAGAACAGACTGAGGCAGGCATGTGGGCGCAGCCAGTTAAGCCACAGCCACCTATGCTCAATCCCATGCATGAATCTGGATCTTGGTTCCTCCACTTAAAAAAAAAAAAAAAGAAAAAGAAAAAGAAAAGTTGGGCATGGTGCAATGGTTCAATGGCTAAACCCTTGCTTTGCATGTGCCAGGATTCCATATGGGTTCTGGTTTGTGTCCCGGTTGCTCCACTTCCCCTTCAGCTCCCTGCCTGTGGATTGAGAAAGCAATCAAGCATGGCCCAAAGCCTTAGGACCCTGCACCCACGTGGAAGATCCAGAAGAAGCTCCTGGCTCCTGGCTTTAGATCGGCTTAGCTCCAGCCATTGTGGCCACTTGAGGAGTGAGCCAATGGATGGAAAATCTTTCTGTCAATCTGACTTTCCAATAAAAACAAATAAATTAAAACAAAAAGATTTAAAGACTTATTTTTATTGGAAAGGCAGTTACAGAAAGAGAAGGAAAGACAGATTTTCCATCTGCTGGTTCACTCCTCAGATGGCTGCAATGGCTGAAACTGGGCTGGTCTGAAACCAGGGGCTTCTTACGCATCTCCCACATGGGTGCTGGGTCCAAACACTTGAGTCATCCTCCTCTGCTTTTCCAGGCCATTAGCAGGAAGCTGAGTTGGAAGTGGAGCAGCAGGGACTTGAATTGGTGCCCATTTGGGATACTGGTGTTACAGGCAGAGGCTTAATTTACTATGCCATGGTACTGCAGAACAGACCGAGGCAGGCATCCTGGGAAGCAGTGGGTGATGCTTTAAGTGTTTAAGTTCTACATGGCAGACCCAGAAGTTTTGGGCTCCTGGCTTCAGCCAGTCCATTCTGGGCCACTTCAGGTATTTGGGGAGTGAACCAGCAGATGGGAGCGCACGCAAATGACAGAGACCCAACCACCTGGACCATCACCTTCTGCATCCCAGGAAGCTAGGTGTGAAGCCGGGACTCAAGCACTCCACCATGACCTTCAGTGCCCCAAATCTCAACTGCTCAAAGGCCAACCCCTGGACACCTCTACTTTTGCTACTACCTTTAATTCGAATTTAAACATTAGATGAAATGTTTCAGAGGGGACAAGAAGTATGTCTCCCTCCCTCTGTTTTCTGGTCTGGCTTCTGAAACCAGCTTCCTGTTGACAAAGGGACCACCTGGCATGGTGTCTCCCATAGGCATAGAAAGAATCCAAACAGACTGAAGAAATACATAACTATAAAAAGCCCACTCCCCATCTTGCTCTCATTGTCTTAGGGCAACAGAGAACGAAACAAGCAGGGCTTACTGTTATAATAGGCAAACTGCAGATAATTATAATGTGATGGAAGGAAGTCTTCAAAGGGCTTTTCTCTGCTTGGGTGGGAAGCAAGCTCGGTGACACAGTTCTGCTTGCAGCTGAGGACCTGGATGTAATGATCTAGAAAAAAACACAGAGGAGGCGCCAATAGCACCATCTTCCCGTTCAAGTGGAAGCAGGAATAAGGCTGAGCATGCAGCGTGCGTATCATCAAGGTGAAGGAGGTGGGGGCTGCCAAGGCCTGGCTCTGAGCTGGGTGCACCTGTGATGGCCTGGAAGAGGTCAGCGTTGTAGTCCAGGTAGTTGTAGCCGTCGTAGTCATAGGGGCCCTCGCAGAGAGCCCGGCACTCCTCGTGGGCCACGAAGTACTCCTGCAGTGCTGCCTCCAGGTGGGGCACGGCTTCCTGCGGCTGCTCCTCTGAGTAGAGGCGCACACCCAGCCGGAACTCATGCTACTAGGAGGAAGCGGGGAGTGAGGGGAGCCCAGGGGACCCCTCTGTCTGCCATTCAGGACACAGATGGCAGGGGCTAACTTCTGAAAATCTCAACACACTCAACTCTTTCTCTGGACAAGTGTGAGGGAATTCATGGCCACTTTGTTGCACTTTTTTTTTTATAGCCTTAAGAGTTTTCAGATATACAGAACTGACTTCAAAAATGTCATCCTGATGTTGCTTCTAAGTTACTGAAGTGTAAGACAGCAAAAGCTATTTGTAAACGTGCTCCATCACCATAGCCTGCTTTCTATGGAGAAGATGTTTCCTGTTCAACAGAGCAGCAGTGCTGAGGAGCTGGGCACCACTTGTCACAGTGGACGTGAACAAGACCAGAAAAAAACAAGATGCGTCCAGTACATGGCGTCTGCACAGGATGGACCATCATGCGGCCATCAAAAATTGCCTTTTCCAAGTACCCTTCTATTTCTCCTTGTGTTTGGATGACAGAAGCTTGAGCTAAGTGAGGTTCTTTGCTTTGACTTGAGTCATATCTAGTTCTTTGTCCCTTAAGGTTACTCTGTGTTTACAGTTTAATCCCCTTGTAGAAAATGGCTGTAAATTATCTGTAAACTTTTTCTTTTTTTTTCCCTCTGTAAACTTTCTAAGAGAAACAAATTGCAAATGTGAAGATCTTATGTTAAAAAAAGGTGTTTTCAAAGAAAATCTGAAGACACAGAGACGACTATAGGTTAAAAATTAGATATGAAAGTCTTAAAAGTATTGTAAAATATTCACTGGTTTTCTTAGGTGCTAGCATTAAGTGATTATTTTAAAAATTTGTTGACATTGTTCTGTTATGCAAAGAGAATATTCCTTTAATCAAAAATTAACCCTACCACTAAAAACCACTTGAGAGAGAGAGAGAGAGTGGGAGAGAGAGAGGAGACAGGGTTTTCACCATGTGGGGTTGGGCCTCAAGGTCCCTGAAGTCCTCTTCCTTCACTCCAGACATGGTCTGGTAATAGTCCAGGTTCTGCCGCATCTCCAGGTGCTCGGGGTTGCCCACAAAGAAGGTATGTGCTGCTGCCACGGCTTTTTCCAGCTTGTTTATCTGGGAATGAAGCACAGCTGTAATTCTCACCTGAAGAGATGTGACCTGAAGTGCAGTCCACAGCAAACAGGCAGCCCCAGGCATTCTGAGCCTCCCTCACTGTGCCTAGCTGCTGCCAACCAAAGGCTGAGGGCACAGGGGCCTGGGCAGCTGCAGCCACTTCCCAAACCAGGCATAGGGGCTGTTTACACGCTAGGAGTTCATGTACACTAAAAAAAGGGTACATTGCAGGAGCATCGGTGTGAGATTGTCTCGATGATATATTTTCTTTATTTTTAAAAAGATTTTATTTTTATTTGAAAAGGCAGACTTACAGAGGGGAGAGACACTGCTGGTTCACTCCCCAAGTGGCTGCAGTGGCCAGATGAGTCCATCTGAAGCCAGGAGCCAGGAACCTCTTTCAGGTCTCCCATGTGGGTGCAGAGTCTCAAGGCTTCGGGCCATTCTCCCCTGCTTTTCCAGGGTACAAGCAGGGAGCTGGACAGAAAGTGGAGCAGCCAGGATAAGAACCAGTACCAATATGGGATTCCAGCATGTGCAAGGCAAGGATTTAGCCACTGGGTTATTGCACCACCAGGCCCACTTGGAATTATTTTTAAGAACACTTAAGAACATTAAGAGCATTTCTGGATTGGTTTTATTTTGTTTTGTGACCTAGCTTCGGATTGGCTCAGCTCTAGCCACTGTGGCCACTTGGGGAAGTGAACTAGCAAATGGAGGATCTTTCTCTATCTCTCCTTCTCTCTGTATATCTGCCTTTCCAATAAAAATAAATCTTTAGAAAAAGATTTATTTATTTGAAAGCCAGAGTTTCAGAGAGAGACCATCTTCCTTCCACTCTTCACTTCCTAAATGGCTGTGATGGCTGGGGCTGGGCCAGTCTGACTCCAGGAGCCATGAGCTTCTTCCAGGTCTCCCACGAGTGCAGAGGCCAACCACTTGGGCCATCCTGTGCTGCTTTCCCAGGTGCACCATCAGGATAGGAATCACATGGGTGCCCATAGGGGATGCTGGTGTTGCAGGTGGTGGCTTAACCTACCACGCCACAACACAGGTCCCAGGACTGTTGCTTTTAAGGATCTACTCTCACCCCCCCCCCAGATCCCCCTGCAGTGGTGTGTCCTCCCCCATCTCCTCACTCCCCTCCCCACCCTTTTCTTGACTCTCTAAGCACTGAGGCACCTCCCTCCCTCCATCTGGAGGACCCAGCCCCATGTGCCCACATCACCCATCCTGTCACCACTTTCCTTCTTCCGGGG
Organism: Ochotona curzoniae; assembly: GCF_017591425.1. Classification (NCBI taxonomy): domain Eukaryota; kingdom Metazoa; phylum Chordata; class Mammalia; order Lagomorpha; family Ochotonidae; genus Ochotona; species Ochotona curzoniae. The sequence continues at coordinate 11,947,407 of NW_024465451.1, forward strand.
CTTATTCTCCAGAATTAGCTAACCGGGTCTAAAACCCAAGCCTGAGGCGGGTTCTCTAAAGCCTGCAGACTTCTCTTCCCCAGTTGGTCTCACTCACCTCCCCAGTCCCCTCTCCTGCTGCCCCCCACGCATCCTGACACCCCAAGCACAGCTGACGTTCCCAGGACAACCCCATGCTGGGTCGTCCTCTTCCTCCTTCCGGCTCAGCCTCTCTCTCCAGCAATATTTGGGAGTTGGATCTCCTCTCTTCTTTTGAGACTCTAATTTCTGAGCCCAAAGCTATGTTCTGTTTCTTTTGCGGCCCCACAAACCTAGCAGCCGTCCCACAAAGCGAGACAGAAGCCAAAACTCAGGGGAGCGGCTAGCTAGCTGCACACTAACTGGAACACGGCTCGGACTCAACACACGCCTGCCACAGCCTTTCCAGAAGCGCTGCTGGACCCTGTGACCAGACCCGGCCCAATTATTCTGAATGGAGGAACAGAGGGGAAGCACGAGAGAAGAATATTTCTTTGTGGGGGTCTCCCAAAGTCTCGAGGTCTCTCTTTAGCTTGAACAGGAGGTCTGCTAAACTTCAGACATCACAGACTTTCTCCTTTTTCCTCAACACAGTGGGATTAAGAACCGCCGGCTCTGGGCCGCCATCACCACCGTCACCACTTAGGGGCTGTGGTGTTTCACGCCCATGGGTGTATCTGGCCCTGGGGTTCCTAAAAATAGGAATTTTCTTTGGCAACCTGACAGAGGGTCCCCACCCTTCCCACCCCACCCCCCATCCAGGGAGCGTCTAGGCAGCCCCTGCTGGCGACGTGGCAATCCCACAGCCTGAAAGAGAGCGGCTGGGCTCGGTGGCGGCAGGAAAGCCATCACTGGAAAGCGATCCGGGAGGAAGAGAAGGTGGACGCGTCCAGCATCCCTGGGACGCAGCGGAGTCGGGTCAGAAGAACATGGGCCGCCGCTTCGGTGTCCTCCAAGGAGGTCCCCCACGAAGCCCCCAAAGGCCAAGGATCTGTGCGGCCTGTGTGCTAACTCCAGGCAGTCTTTCGGGGTTAGCGTCTGCCCACTCCTGCGCCCGAGGAGCGCTCCCCAGGCAGGAGGTCCCCTCCCCCGGCCCTCTCTCTCGGACACTTTCCGGGCGCCCCCAAGCCCACCAGGATCCCCTGCAACCACGCCCCTGCCCCGGAAGGACTCCCGCCAGACGCCCGGCTCCGGGCAGGCCTGCACCTTGAAGTAAGCGACTTGCAGGTAGTTATAGGGGCTCCGCTTACGGAACTCCAGCTCCAGCTCCTCGCTCAGCGAGTGGGCGGCCGGCGGCCCCAGGCAGCGGCGCAGGCAGGCGGCGCGGCGCAGCAAGCCCCCGAAGAAGCGCAGGTCGTGCAGGGCTGCGGCGGCCGGGGTCTGCGCCGCCAGGCTCGGGGCCGAGTCTAGGTCCAGCTCCCACGGGAGGTCGGCGGCACACTGCGTGCGGCAGCGCAGGCGGAGGGCGCGCAGGGCGGCCCGCGAGCGCAGCGCCCGCTCCATGCTCAGGACCACCCCGGCCCAGTCCCCGCGCGCGTAGGCCGCGGTCCCTTCGGAGAAGAGCAGGTCGGGCGCTGCCATGTCCCATGCCGCCTCGGACTCGACCTCGGCCTGGGAGGCAGCGGCGGCGACAGCCAGCAGCAGTGTGGTCAGCAGCCTCAGCGCCCGTGCCGCCATCGCCTGCCCAGACCTAACGGCACCGCGCGCCTCCCGCCCCGGCGCGCCGAAGCCCCACCCACCGACGGGTCCCGCCCCCGCCAAGCCCCGCCTCCCACCAGGGCAGCGCATGCCCACAGGGCTTGGGGCGCCCCGACCCTCCCCTTTGCGGAGCGTCGGGCGTCAGCCAGCCAGAGCCCCGCCTCCGAATCAGGGCCGGGTGGGCCCCCCAGGACCATAAAAGCTCCGCCCACCAGCCTTTCTGCGCATGCCTCTTCGGCTCGCCCCGCCCTAGCGGCTGTCATGGAGGACGGAGCACCGTGCGGGCAGGCTGAGGGAGCCGCTGAGAGTTCAGTAGTGCGGTCGGCAGCAGGTCCGGGAGGTACGCGGAACTGGGGTCAGCCAGGGGGAAGGAAGCCCCCTCCCCAGAGGGCAGCCCGGGCGGGGTCGGGCGCTCACGGGCTGTGTCCCCCGGTGTGTGTCCAGGAGCCCCGGTGGAGTTCACCCCGACCCCCGGCGGCCTGGCCCTGGTGAGCCCCTACCACACCCGCCGGCCCGGGGACCCCTTAGACCTCGTGGCGCTCGCGGAGCAGGTGCAGAAGGTGAGGAGGCACACCTGGGGAAGTGAGTAACCCTCTCCGTTCTCGGTTCGCCCTGCGACTTTCCCACACCCGGACCGCGCAGCTGCTGACAGGTGGTGGTGGGTGTTATTTAAAACACGTTAGAATTATTTAAGACAGTTTGAGTTCTGGTTCATGCGATATTACGATATTTTACGCGCAGCTAATTCCCGCAACCTGGTTCTTTATCGTGAGCCGAAAACACCACGCAACGAGGTATCTTAGGAGGTTTATTCCAGCAGGGCAGGAATGGGGTGCAGGTGGTGGAGAATAGCAGGGAAGCCAGAAGGAGGAGAGCGAGCCAGAGCCGCACCTGGGGGCCTTTTGTCTGCAAGGTGTGGGGGGCCGGGATGATTGGGAGGGGTGGAGGGCAGGCCCCAGGGCATTGGTGCCTGCAGGTGAATGTCTTGGGATGATTGGTGAGCGGGCAGAGTTGGGGAAGGGGCTGGAAGGTTGGGGGTGGGATTCTCAGGTGGAGTGCGAGGTTACATCTGATTGGTGATGGCTAAACCAGCGCGAATTTCGTGAGCTGCGAGGAAAAAAGGAATGGTACTGGGTCCAGGGTGGGATATTTGAATAACTCCTTAGAGTGGGGTGGAGGTGGGCTGCCTTCTGTCTCCATTTCGAACCTGTCAGGCCTGACCAGATCCAGTATCTGGGCCATCTTCTGCCTTTCCAGGCACATTGGCAGGGAGCTGCGTTGGAAGTGGAGCAGCTGGGACTTGAACTGGTGTCCATGCAGGATGCCAGCACCGCAGATGGAGGCTTAGTGTACTACATCGTGACACTTCCCCTGCCCCCCTTTTAAAATCTTAAAAATACCAAAAAAAAAAAAAAAAAAAGATGTATTTATTTGAAAGCTGGAGTTTCAGAGAGGGGGAGAGATCTTCCATCCCAAGTGAGCCAGGTTGAAGCCAGGGACTTCATTGGAGGTGTTCTACATGGCTGCAGGGGCCCAAGTACTTTCTTCTGCTGCTTTCACAGGCGCATTAGCAGGAAGCTGAATTGCAAATGAAGGAACTGGGCCCAGCACGATAGCCTAGTAGCTAAAGTTCTTGCTTTGCGTGTGCCAGGATCCCATATGAACGCCGGTTCTAATCCCGGCAGCTCCACTTCCCATCCAGCTCCCTGCTTGTGGCCTGGGAAGGCAGTTGAGGACGGCCCAAAGCTTTGGGACCCTGCACCTGTGTGGGAGACCTGGAAGAGGTTCCTGGCTCCTGGCTTCGGATCAGCACAGCACCGGCCATTGCGATCACTTTAGGGAGTGAATCATCGGACGGGAGATCTTCCTCTCTCTCTCCTCCTCTCTGTATATCTGACTTTGTAATAAAAATAAATAAATCTTAAAAAAAAATCCTACATCTTTTCCATGGGAATTCTTTCAAGTAGCACTGTGAGTTGAGTGTGAGTGCCTCTAGAACGTACGCATTGTTCAGTTCCTGCGTTCCTCAGCACTCCTTATTCCTAAGCCAATTACTTGGTTCATTCTTTTTTTTTTCTTAAGCTTTATTTATTTTATTGGAATGTCAGATATACAGAGAGGAGGAGAGACAGAGAGGAAGGTCTACCGTCCAATGATTCACTCCCCAAGCGGCCGCAATGGCTGGTGCTGAGCCAATCTGAAGCCAGGAGCCAGGAGCTTGTTCAGTCTCTCATGCAGGTGCAGGGTCCCAAGGCTTTGGGCCATCCTTGACTGCTTCCCAGGCCACAAGCAGGGAGCTGGATGGGAAGTTGGCCTGCCGGGGCTAGAACCAGCACCCATATGGGATCCCGGCGCATTCAAGGGGAGAACATTAGCTGCTAGGCCATTGCGCCGGGCCCCCTTGGTTCATTCTTTAACCTGTTTCTGTCACATACTTGTGATTATTGCCTACGTGATAGTGCATTATTATCTTAATACACAGAATACCAATTTTAATTGTTTATTTTGTCATGTCTGAGTCATTGTTACTTTAATGTATGGTAGCCGCAGGCTACTATGTGGTTAATGGAACTGAGGCATCACAGTTTTGATTGTGGTTCAAATTTTAAAAGCCTATCTGCTTCAATTCTTGGAACGTGTACATACTTGAGACAATCAGATGTTCAACTGTTTCAACTCTATCCTGTTGTGTAACAAAATACCAGAGGCTGGCTACTTTATAAGGAAAAGAGGTTTAGCTCACCGTGTTGAGGGTTCAGAGGTGTGGCAGTGGTATTGCTCGGCTCAGGTGAAACCTCTTGGTCCATGGCCTTGTGGCTGGTAGTGGCCTGGCAGGAGCTCCCGTGACAAGGATTCCCGTGGTGTAGCCGGAAGCAACATGGATTCGGAGTCAGGCTCATGTTTTTTTTTTTTAATTTATTTGTGTTTATTGGAAAGGAAGAGATACAGAGAGAGAAAGGTCTCCCATTCGCTGGTTCACTCCCTAAATGGCTGCAGTGGCTGAAACTGAGCCAATCCGAAGCCAGGAACCAGGAGCTTCTTCCTGGTGTCCCACGCGGGTGCATGATTCCAAGCCTTGGGCCATCCTCAAAGGCTTTCCCAAGCTACAAGCGGGGAGCTGGATGGGAAGTAGAGCAGCTGGGACAGAAACTAGGACAAACTAGGGCTCATATGGGATTCCAGCACGTGCAGGGTAAGGATTTAGCCACTGGGCCATTGAGACGGCCTGTATCACATCTTACAATAATCCACCCTCAGGGAAACTAACGGATCCTGCAAAAACCGCATTCACTCCCACCCTCACTCCTGCTCTATCATACTGTGCCAGGGACCAGGCTTCCAGCACAGAACCACGGCGGGGACACACACACAGACACACCCACACATCGGGGCCACAGCAAAACGGGAACGTGTTCGTGAGAGGCAGCGACACCACAGAGCTCTCTGCTCCGGGATCTCCATAGCAACAGATAGACGACTGATCAGTTTCCAACCCACAGTTGGTTTTCCCTCATCTATAGGCTGATGAGTTCATCCGGGCAAATGCCACCAACAAGCTGACGGTCATAGCAGAACAAATCCAGCATCTGCAAGAACAAGCCAGGAAGGTAAGAGACTCCTGAGGTTTCTGTGGTCTTGTTTTGCTTCACAACATTGCTGAGCTTGAAGTCATTGTCACTTGTCATAACTTACTTGTCCTCAGAATATCCTAGAAAGGTAGAGGGATTGGGTTAAAGGAAAACACACACTTTGGGGGTTGAGGAGTTTTTTCAGGATTTATTTAAGAGGTAGAGAACTGATATTATGTGTTCTACTGATTCACTCCCCAAATGCTTACAACAGCCAAGGCTGTGCCAGGCTGAAACCAGGAGCCAGATACTCTATCCTGGTCTCCCCTGTGGGTGACAGGGGCCCAAACACTGTAACCATCTTTTGCTGCTCCCCAGGCACATTAGCAGGGAGCTGAATTGGAAGCAGAGCAACTGGGACTCGAATTGGTGCCTGTATGCAATGTCAGTATTCCAAGCAGCAGCTTAACATGCTCCACCACAGTCTGATTCCAGTTTCTACCTGAGTGCCTGTTACCTCAGACCCCTGAGTTCTTACACCCCTGCTTACAGGTCCTCGAAGATGCTCGCCGACACGCTGACCTGCACCACGCAGCCTGCAACATGGTGAAAAAACCTGGCAACATTTACTACCTCTACAAGCGGGAAAGCGGTCAGCAATATTTTTCCATTATTTCTCCAAAGGTAAGAACGTTCATTCTTTGCGCAAAACTCTTCATTAGCCTTTGAGAAATTCTTGGCACTGATAAAAAGTCTCCTAGGAGATTGGGACAGTGCAAACATGACCCCCAAAGATCTGTGTGTGCTTAAGTCATTTCACTTACTCTGCTAAGCGAGGAATCTGGTATGTCATGTAATTATCTTTATGTTTTAAAAGTTTTATTTATTGATTTGAAAGAGTTACCCAGCGAGAGAGAGAGATCTTTGATTCCCTGTTTCACTCTGAGTGGCTGTAACGGACAGGGTTGACTAGGCCGCCAGCGTCAGGAGCCTCATCTAGGTGTCCCAAATGGGTAACAGGCCCAAACACTTGGGTCATCTTCCCTACTTTGTCCAGGCCATCCGCAGGGAGCCCGATGGGAAGTGGACTGACACAACCGTGTGGCAGTGGCTGCTCACTGCATCACAACACAGGCTCCACGCAGCGGTTTCCTAAGGGTGGATCTGACTCATCCAAAGTGAAAAACCAGAGAAGAGCTTTGTGTGCTTCACAGGGCGTGAGCTCAGCTGCATCCGTCCACATCCTGCGCTGATCTGACCAGAACTGTTTCCTTTCCCCTCTAGGAGTGGGGAACGAGTTGTCCCCATGAATTCCTGGGCGCTTACAAACTGCAGCACGACTTGTCCTGGACACCTTATGAGGACATTGAGAAGCAAGATGCTCAGCGCCGCCTGCTGGACACAGTGCTGGGCCAGCCGGTGGCCCTGCCTCCGTGCCCCGAGCCTAGTGTCCAGGGACTGCCCCACTGAGCGTGACCTCTGAGGACCCAGCCCCTCCTTTGCTGGGCCTGCCCTTCGCCTTCCTGGGAGGTGCCATGAGTGGAGAAGGTGTGGTTGAATCATGACCTACTTAGCAGGAGACCGTGTGTGGCTGTAAATGCTGTTGTCCTTCTATTTAGTTGGGATGACAGGGAATCATGTCATCCTGTTGGGTCCTCGCTGGGCCTGGCCAGCTGCCAGCTTCAGGAAGTTGGGTGGTGAGCTCTCCCTCGTCCTTTCCGTCTGTTTTTATGTCAAACCATCAGAGGAAGAAGAGTTTCTCTCCCCACCAAAGGGCTGGTGGGTCATTTTCCAGAGAGAATGGTTTGGTCTGTACGCAGCTGGAAGCATTTGAGATTGGGGTTAAGGAGGCAGGTGTTGGACCTAGTGGTTAAGACACTCCTTGGGATGCCTACCTCCCATATCGGAGTATCAGGTTCAAAACTTGGCTCCACTTCTGACTCCAGTTTCCTGCTGAAGTGCACCCTGGGAGGCAACAGTGCTGCCTCAAGTACCTGGGTCCCTGTCACTCACATGGGAGACCTGCGTTGAGTCCCTGGCTTCTGGCTTCAGCCTGGTCTACGCCCGGCCAGTGACAGGCATTTGGGAGGGGAACTCGGCGGGGGCGGACTTGGGCAGGGGGTAGGGGAAATCCCAGGGCCTATGGAACTGTGTCAGAAATGATAATAATTTAAAAAAAAAAAAAGTAAAGCCAGGCATTTGGAGAGCGAACCAGCAAATGAAATTGAATTTATTTTTATTTGAAAGACATATTTATAGGGAAGATGAAAGGGAGGGAAAGATCTACCATCTGCTGATTCACTCCCCCAAATGGCTTCAACAGCCGGAGCTGAGCTGATCCAAAGCCAAGAGCCAGGAGCTTCTTCCAGGTCTCCCATGTGGGTGCAGGTCCCAAGGCTTTGGGCTGACTTTACTGCTTCCTCAGGCCATAAGCAGGGAGCTGGATGGGAAGTGGGGCAGCAGGGACATGAACCCCACCACCCATATGGGATGCTGGTGCTTAGAGATGGAGGATTAACCAGTTGAGGCTTCATGCCAGCCCCATAAACAAAAATTTAAATCGCCTGAAAATTGAGGTTGAGAATTTTTCACACTTGGTGTAGCTCCAGCTTTATATTTATCTGGGAACACGCGTGCTAGATAATGGAGAGTGAATGGGGGAACTTGCTGGCCTCGTGCTGGCTGTGATATCTGGGCACCTCTACTCCTCTGTCTTCCCTGCTTTGGCTGGAGAATCGAGTTAGCTGCAGAGGCTGGGTTTGTAGGGCTGGGTCAGTCGGTCTCTAAAGTCAGAATTTGAGACTTGGGAAAGACTTTAAAGGATATTGCTGTCTGACTCCCTCTGTGGCTTCCCCAGGGAGGAGACCCTGAGCTCAGTTCTGCCTGTGGCAGAACAAACCCAGCTAAGCGATCACCTTCTGATAGCATCGAAGAGAGACTAGGGCAGTGGGAGTCAGGCAAAGGAAAAGCAGCCAAACTGCCCAGCAGTTAACCCGGATGAAAGCTATTTGCGTCCAGAATCATTCCAGAACTTAACAGGGCCTCTCTGGCTCCATAGCTCTGGTTGTGGTTCCGACTGGGCTTCTGCAGGACCGTGGTCCCTGTGGACTGTGTGTGTAGCGCCTCCAGCACTCTGGTGCTTGCCTCAGTGCCCGATGGTCTGCTGGCTATGCTGTGGCAACAGCAGCGAGAGTTGTACTCTGGGGCCTGTGCAGTGGCCTAGCGGCTAAAGTCCTCACCTTGAACGCACGGGATCCCATATGGGCGCCAGTTCTAATCCTGGCAGCCTTGCTTCCCATCCCGCTCCTTGCTTGTGGCCTGGGAAGCAGTAGAGGACAGCCCAAAGCCTTGGGACCCTGCACTCACGTGGGAGACCCGGAAGAGCTCCTGGCTTTGGATCGGCACAGTACCAGCTGTTGTGACCACTTGAGGAGTGAATCATCAGACAGAAGATCTTTCTCTCTCTCCTCCTCCTCTCTGTATATCTGACTTTGCAATAAAAATAAATAAATCTTTAAAACGTTATACTCTGGAACCCATAGTTGCCCAACTTCCTTCCTGAGATGAATGTTCTCCAGTCAGCCCCATCCTGGTGGTCATGGCCCTTCCCGATAAGCTGTGTTCCTGGAGCACTGTTGCCTGCCTAAGGCCTAGCACAAGCTGTGTGTGTGTTACTATAACACAACGCCTGGTGCAGGTAGTGTATGAAAACGCCATGCTTCTGGCAAGGTCCCTTGGCTGTGTCACACACATCCACGGTGAGTGCATGGGAGAGCAGTGACCAGAACGAGTGGAAGAGTGAGGTCCATGGGACAGAGGAAGTGACTGAAAAGGGCCTGGCTCATTTGAAACAGCCTGCTCTCCCTGGTGGGAACTAAGCCACCCCAGGGAGAGCAGTCCTGAGCCAGTCACTTCCTGCGGGCCTCGCCTCCTAAATGTCCCTTTCAGTTCCATCACCCCGAGACCACGCTTCTGGCATGGGATCCACTGGCGTAACGAACCCTAACCCAGCCCAGCAGACTGGACCCTCACGGGTCACAAGTCAGTTCTCAGCCAACGTGGAGCATCCACAAAGGCCTCCTGCCAAGAGGTTGCAGAGGTGTGCCAGGAAACATGAGTGGGCACTTCTGACTGTACCGAAGTACCTTGGGATTTTAGAAGGTTCTGAGTGGGCATGACACATTTTGCAAAGATTCTTTATTAAAATTATGGTGGCCTAAATGACAGATTTTTGTTTTATGGCTTCCACAGATCAAAGGTTTAGGCACAATTTTGCTGTATTCTGTACCTCAGGGTTTCTCTCAAACCCAGACTGCAGGCATGTGGTTGGCTGGGGCTGGGGTCTCATCTCCAGGCCCGGCTGGGCAGGGCCTGCTTCCACTTCTACTGTGGCTGGATTTCAGTTCCTTGAGAAGCCGACGGGCTCCGTCCATGAGCTGCCACCTGCGAGCCCAAGCTTGTCCCCATGAGTTTCCACACAGGGCAGTTTCTTTGTCACAGCCAACAAAGACAGGAGTCCACTAGTGGGACATGCGACAGCCTCACTGTGTTTTGGCAGAAGCCAGTCCCTGGGTCAGTAACACTCGAGAGAGCCACCCCAGGGTGTGGACCCCAGAAAGCAGCATCCCCAAATCATTGTTGAGTTCTTTCATGTCTCACCTCTGCCACTGTGCTCGGGGCAAGGGAGGAAGGCCCACAAAATGGTCACATGGGACTCCCAGCTCGGACAGAATAGCCTCTTCCTGGCAGACAGTTCCTGCTTCCCTTCTGTACCCACCTCCAATCTGTTTGCACACAATCATTAATTTGAGCTCTTAAAAACACAGTTCTGGGCTCAGCTCGGTGGCCTAGAGGCTAAAGTCCTTGCCCTGAGTGTGCTGGGATCCCATATGGTCACTGGTTCTAATCCTGGCGGCCCCACTTCCCATTCAGCTCCCTACTTGTGGCCTGGGAAAGCAGTTGGGACCTTGCGCCCGCGTGGGAGACCTGGAAGAGCTCCTGGCTCCTGGCTCCTGGCTTCGGATTGGCACATTACAAGAAGATCTTTCTGTTTCTCCTCCTCTGTATATCTGACTTTGCAATAAAAATAAGTAAATCTTTAAAAACAAACAAAACCATACAGTTCCACTCCACTTTCCTAACCACACGTCTGAGAAACTGCCTTCCGTCCCATAGGTGCACTTCCTGAGCTGACCACTAGGGGGTGAAATTGCTGCTTCCTGGTTAAGTCCACTGCTTTGCTTAGGGAATAATTGCAGCGACAGTGGGAGGTGATTGTGGATGTAGCACCTTAGCCTAGGCTGCTAGGATGCAAGGGCTGTGTGTAGTAATAGCCACTGTTTTAAAGGTTTATTTGAAAGCAGAGTGTTGGGAGTGGGCATGGGGAGAGGGAGAAAGAAATCTTCATCTGCTGGTTCATTCTCCGAATGGCCCCAATGGTCATGGCTGGGGCAGACTGAAGCCAGGAGCCTAGAACTCCATCCAGGGTTCCCATGTAGGTGACAGAGGCCCAAGTGCTTTAGCCATCTGCTGCTTCCCAGCCCCATTTGCAGGGAGCTGGAGGGGAAACAGGGCAGTCAGGACTTGGAACCAGCACTCTGATATGAGGAGTGGGCAGCCTCAACAACAGCTTAAATACTGCCCTGAGACCCATGCCAATGCCTGGCAGCAATGCCCCAGTGATCACTGTTCATTCTCCCAGTAACTTCATCAGCATGAAGTGCCATCCAGGTCCTGGGGTCTGGAGAACAACTGGCTGACATTGCAAGGAGCTCACAGTCCCAAGGGGTTGAAGCCAGTCAGCAGCGGCAGCACGGCAGAAGGCCGAGACAGCAGCTCTGCACAGGGGACTTATAGAACACCTGAGAGGGATCCCTTACTCAGCCTGGGGAATTTGGAGGGCCTGACACCTGCTTGGGTGTTGAAAACAAGCAGGAGTTAAAACTTCTTGGTGGCTCCAGCTGTCTTCTCTATCAGAAGGTTGTGTTGAGCTTAGGGTGGGGTTCATTGGTGGGCTGCCTTTATTTGCAAATGAAGAAGGGGGCAGCTTGGGCCAGGCACAATGGCTCAGTGGCTAAATCCTTGCCTTGCATATGCTGAGATACCATTTGGGTGCTGGTTTGTGTCCCTGCTGCTCCACTTCCCACCTAACTCCCTGTTTATAAGTTGGGAAAGCAATAGAGGATGGCCCAAAGCCTTGGAACCCTCAGCCCACATGGGAGGCTCAGGAGAAGCTCATGGCTTCAGATCAGCTCAGCCCTGGCCATTGTTGCTACTTAAGGAGTTAATCGGAGAATGAAAGATCTTTCTCTCTGTCTCCCTTTCTCTGTAAATCTATCTGCCTTTCCAATAAAAATGAGTAAAACTTTTAAAAGAAAAAAGAAGCAACTGTAGCAACCAAAGTAACCTTAGCCATCAGAATTGGTAAAGTGAGATATATCCTGCTTAGAAAAATCCTCCTTTCTAAGATTAAAAATTATTGGAAAATCAGATTTACAGAGAGGAGAGGCAGAAGAGCTTCTGTCAATTGATTTATTCCCCAAGTGGCTACAGTAGCTGGAATTGAGCAGATCCAAAGCCAGGAGTCTTTTCTGGGTCTCCCGTATGGGTGCAGGGTCCCAAGGCTTTGGGCCATCAACCACTGCTTTCCCAGGCCACAAGTAGGGAGCTGGATGGGAAATGGAGGTGCTGGGATTAGAACCAGCACCCATATGGGATCCCGGCAAATGCAAGGCAAGGACTTTAGCCACTAGGTACTGCGCCAGGCCCAATCCTTATTCCTAACAGATACAGGGAGAGATGAAGGGAGGAAAAGCAAGTCCAGATAAGAGGCATGTGAAGGTAAGGAAAATGCCCTTTAGGGGATTACAGCCAGTCCAAGGTGAAGACCATAGATCAGGCACTGTGTTAGAACGAAGAAAGGATTCAGAGCTGGCAGCAATAGCCTTTAAGAACCTTTGTTCTGGAAGCTGGCCTTGTGGCATGGCAGGTTAAGTTGCCATCTGAAACACCAGATCCCATATGGGTACTGGTTCAAGTCCCCACTGCTCCACTTTGGATTCAGCTCCTGCTAATGGCCTGGAAAAGCAGCAGAAAATGCCTCATGTGTGTGAGCCCCTGCACTCATAGGGGAGACCTGGCAAAAGCTTCTGGCTTCAGCCTAACCCAGCCCTGGCCATTGGAGTTATTTGGAGAGTGAATCAGCAGATGGTTCTCTCTGTCTCCTTCTTTAACTCTGCTTTCAAATAAATCTTATAAAAGAAGACTCATTTTGGCAACAGAGGCAGCATGAATGATTAGGTACCTCCATCCCCAGGCCAGCAAGAGATGTTGGGATTTGCGCTAATGGCGATGGTGCAACAGGGAGTGACACATCTCATCAGTTCTAACATGCATTTGTTTCCCCACATCCAGTGTCTCTGAAACCTAGGTGCTCCTAAAAGTCCGTGGGGTGTTGCAGTTTAAGTGGCAACTTGTTTTTCTTGGAGGTTACATAAAACAATTGTGTGTCTTTCAACAAGCAACATCTTAGATTTGGTGAAGCCTGCTTTTGCAAAAATGCAATAGATTGGCTTTTCACTAAATGGTGGAGATGGGAAATGAGGAGTCTTAGGTAATGCTTGAACCGCTGGCTTAAATGTATGGAATTACTCAGCACAGTATGGAAGAGGAAGATGGCCCTGGTGCTTTTCACAATAGAAATGCTGACCTGGATTTGTTTATTCTACTCTCTGGCCCTGTCTGGGCCTCCTGGGTGTGAACAGCCAATTGCAGCTCCTTCTCCACCTGAGAGATCTAGGAGGATGGAGGGTTTGTTATGTCCTTATGTTCTCAGCTATTGTCAGTCTGCAACAATTGAGCCACTTTGTTGTTTTCTTTTGTTTCAGAGGCAGAAAACAGAGCAAGGTAAAGGGAATGGGAAAGAGTGTACTCCCCCCTGCTGCTCCACTTGTCACATGCTGGGACGGTGCTTGGCCGAAGCCAGGAGCTCAGAGCTCAGTCAGGGTCTCCCAAGTACTTGAGGTCTCACTGGTTGCCTCCCAGGGTGCACATTAACACGACAGTGGGAGGAGAGCGGGGACTTGAACTCCCGTCCACCTGTGTGGAATGCAGGTGTCCTATCTGGTATCCTCACCGCAGCTGCCCTGGTGGAACTCTGTTCTGCCAAATGTATCTGTGGTCTTGGTTGATCCCCTTAAGGCCCCGCCCCTGTGGGGCCTGCAGCACGTGGAGGATCTGCAGAGTCAGAAACTGGCAGAGAGGGTCAGAGGTTGGGTTCTGGCACAGTCATGCTGGGTTCCGTGGCCTTCACCCTGTGTGGCCTTGGAGACAGTCCTCTGCAGCCTCCATGAAGAGTTGTGACGGAGCGGAATGACAGACGTCACAGAGCTCAGCTGTGCACCTGTAACAGGGCAGCAGCGGTTGGCCCGGGGCTCGGTAAGGATGCCCAGAGGATTGACTAATGGCCTTCAAAAAGCTCACACAAGGGCCTGGTGTGATAGCCCAGTGACTAAATCCTTGCCTTGCAAGCACTGAGATCCCGTGTGGGCACTGGTTCATGTTCTGGCTGCTCTACTTCCCATCCAGCTGCCTGCTTGTGGCCTGGGAAAGCAGTAAAGTCAGCCCAAAGCCTTGGGTCTCTGCACCCATGTGGGAGACCCGGAAAGAGGTTCCTGGCTCTTGGCTTCAGATTGGCTCAGCTCTGGCCGTTGTGGTCACTTGGGGAATGAATCATCAGGCGTAAGATTTTCCTCTCTGTCTCTCCTCCTCTCTGTATATCTGACTTTCCAATAAAAATAAAATAAATCTAAAAAAAAAAAAACCAAATTAAACAAAGTTTCATTCCATTTTTCATTAATTTCTTGAAGTCTCCTTTGAGAGAAGGTAAGTTTCTTACCCAGGGTCACTTAGTATGAGCAGTTGAGCCCAGGCTCAGGTATAAAGACCTGAGAGTCAATCCCTGGAGCATGGGCAGTGGGAGTGAGATTCCTGTGGGTCCAGAGCAGGTCTCCCCCACTTCTCCCTCTTCCTGGCCTATCCCATTGGGGCCAAGTCTGTCTGCCCTCTCTACCACGGGCTGTCACTCCTCCTGTGGCTTTCTGCATTGCTCACATGCTGCTAACTCCCATGTGCTGCCCTGGCCCTGGGCTTCACGCACCTTTGGCTTGTCTGACAGCCTGGCTGACCATCTCCACCTGACTCCCAGCTGTGATGAAGGTGGCATGTCACAGCAGATCTCTCACGTTCACCGCCAGTCTTATGTCTACTGGCACCTGTCTCATGCTGTTGTGAAGCCCAAGACCCCCGTCCGCCTTGAGCCCACCTGTTCTTCCCGTATTGATCCGCAAGTCTTCCCAGCTCCGCTTTGCAAACACAGCCCAGCTCTGACTGCTTCTCCCATGTCCACCCTCTGCCCCCAGCCACCAGCGCCTCTAACTTGGGCTGGTGTGGGACAACTTCACTTGCCTCCCTACCCCTTCAGTCTACCTACACTGAGACTACCAGCCTCATATTTTCAGACTGTAAATGAGAGACCAACATCTCTGCTCTAAACCCCCCCCCAAGAAATCTCGTTACACTGGAATGAAACCCACACTTCTCGCCAAGGTTCTGTGGGACGGATGGCCTTCTTGCAGCACTCCCCAGGTCCTACTAGGCCAACCTTGTTATTCTCCCCATCTAGCAGTTTGTTTGTGAGTCAGGTTAGGCTGTCCCATCTGCTCAAAGCACCATTCCCAAGAAATAGAAATAAAAACACTATCTCCAGGTTTGGGTCCAAAGTCCTTAAACAGGTGTCATTCATCCAACACACATCTTCCAGGGCCCAGCAGAAGGAACAGCCTAGGTATGCAAACCGCGGCCACCCTGAGGCTGACTCTCCCCTCCCTCCAGGTCCAGTGTGCCCTGGTGCACTTCCATGCCAGTCGTGCCGTTCCGCCACTTGGGCTGTGCACCCACGTCCTGCTGCTTGCGAAGCCTCCCAGGCTCGGGGAAGTGACCCAGCCCCGCAGCTCCCCCGGAAGGCGAGACCCTCCTCTTTCCCCGTCAAAGGCCCGCAGCCCCTCCCCTGCTCCCAGGGATTGTGAGCTAAGAGCCAGGGCTGAGAGGTTTGGTCGGGAGCTGCGCCTGCTCGCCCGGGGCGGCCTTTCCACCACGCAGACAGCAGACTCTATCTCGCAGCAGATCCATCTAGCGATGTCTTCGCCCCAGGTGAGCAGCGGCCGGAGTCCGAGGCGGGGCAGGGAGCAGAGGTGCGCGGTCCAGCGGCCTGGCGCTAGGTAGCACTCGTCAGAGGCTACACCTGGTGGGGAACCTGGTGGCGACACTCTCCTCTGGAGTCAGGGCCCATACCCTTGCCGCTTGCCTCTCTCCCACCAGCGGCCTGTCTTGCGTTCTTTTCTCCAGTTTGCTCTGCTCTCAACCCGTGTCTGACAGGAACACCAAACACGCTCTGCTGCAGGCTTTGGTTCAAGGTCGTGCAAACACGCCTGCCACCTGCCACTGCCCCACCCACCCACCTCCAGTCGCACCTACCTGCATATTGTGCTTCTATACCCACCACAACTCCTCCCTCCACCCATACACGCTGTCCACTCTCAGCTACTGCTGAAAGTCACCACCTTGGTGGGACCTTCCTTTGTCCCCCACGGCAGACTTAGTCTCTTTGTCGCTGTACACCCGCAGCAGCTGGGAGGTCTCCTGTCCTACTGACACCTTCACCCAGCTGCCTGCACTGCCAGACGCTGAGCCTGTAGAGGCTGCAGCCTGGGTCTTGTTCTCTCTGCCCACAAAACACCAAGGCCAGACATAGAGCAGGCACCAGAGGAAAGCCTGACCGAGCAAGTGGATGATCACGGCGATTGAATAGCCGATGGCTGGCAGTTCACTTAAGAAGGCTTAAAAAGATTTATTTATTTGAAGAGCAGAAAGGAGAGAGAGAAACAGAGACACATAGAACACAAGATCTTCCCAAAGGGAGCAGCATCTGGTGTCCCGTGTGGGGGCAGGTGCCCAAGCACTTGGGGGCGGGGCATCTTCCACTGTCTTCCCAGGGGACATTAGCATGGAGCCAGGTTGGAAGCGGAGCAGCTGGGACTCCCCACTGGTGCTCTGATATGGGATGTCAGTATCACCAGTGGCGATTTAGCCCACTGTGCCACAGTGCCAGCCCCCAAGAAGGCTCCTCGGAGACCACAGTGAACTAGCCCAGAGGTGGGGTGCCCAGGGATTGGTGCCATGAGAGGGCCCAGGGAAGTGGCAGGGGGACCCAGGGTCGTTGTGTAGTGAACGCTGAATGACTTGTGTTGTCAGGCTGCGTGTTGGTCTCAGGGGACCCCAGTCTGCACTCAAGTTGCATCCCCTGAAGCAAAAGAGGAGGAAGACAAGGTAGGCGATGTCAGTGCCAAGTGCCAAGTGTCACACGGTGAGTACAAGGGGAGGTGAGCACACAGAGGGGCAACAGGCCGTGGGTGGGGGTTAGGACAACAGGCCGTGGGTGGGGGCAGGGACAACAGGCCGTGGGTGGGGGCAGGGACAACAGGCCGTGGGTGGGGGCAGGGACAACAGGCCGTGGGTGGGGGTAGGGCAACAGGCTGTGGGTGGGGGTAGGGAGGCCTTGGCAGGGCTCCAGGGGACAGAGGGAGGGAGAGCGAGAGAGGGTTGGGTAGGGCCACTGTATCAGCAATCGATTGGACTCTACCTCGTGGGCTTTAGGAAGCCAGCGAGTGCCAGGATGTGCTCCTGTGGGCCAGGGCCTGGCCAAACCCTCGGGTTGCCCCTCCTCTGGTGAGCTTCCTCTCAGCCCCTTGCTGCTCCCTCAGCAGCCTGGCCACTTCTCCTCCCACAGGGCAGGAGCAGGTCTCACTCTTCCCAGGCTTCCACGTGCCAGGCCGCCATCTTTGCCCACGTGCTGAAGCTTGCTTTAATGGAACGCTCGCTCTGATCTCGCTGCTGTCAGCCCTGCATTCTTTTCCCCTCTGCCAACAGTGCTTCTCTGGCAAAGAAGGGCCCCGGCTCAATCCCCAGCTCCTGGCACAAGTCACCAAGCTGTCCTGAACCCTCCGCTTCCCTGGCTGCTTGCTGAGGTGCCACCATGAGCAGCAGGGTCTGCCAGTGTCCACAGGCATGTGTGAATCCCTGGACAGGCAGGGACCAGAGTCCTCCAAGTGCCCGGCTCGAGCTGGGCATGCTGCCAGCATGTTGTGCCCTCCCATTGATCCACACACACGACAGAGAACACTTTGGCTTGCTCTCCACCTCTAGTGTGACCTTGAGCTCGGTTCTTCCCCTTCCTTGGTCTTCCTTTGCCTTAACCTGGACAGTGGGGACAACACCACTTAGCTGATTGCATTCATGGGGCCAGTGGAAATCCGGAACATGGAAGCACCTCATGAGTTAGAGAAGACAGTGGGAGGGATGGTATAGCAGACAATGGATTGTTCATCATAAATCGCGCACACACACAGATGTCAGAAAGACTGACTGCTCTGATAGGATCAAGGCTGGGCTGCCTCTGTGCCACGTGGCAGTAGGCCAGGCAGGTGACAACTGCTGAGGTCAGCCCCCGTGGGCTCATGCAGAAGGGGTAGGCAGCCAGGTCTTTGCCTCCTTCCCGCCCCCACCCCAGACTTCCCTGGAGGTCCTGCAGAAGGAGGCCTTGGAATGATGGCTGTGGCCATACAGCTACGGACTCCACTGGTAACTGAGGCCAGCCTTTGGGGCCAAGGAACCATGCAGCGCAGCCCTGAGGATCTCCTCCAGTCCAAAGCCTGAGGGTGGCCTCTCTTGGCCTTTGATCTTGGTGGTGGGTTCCATGGGAGAGGAATGTGACTTGATTAGCTCTGCCCACACGAGAAGGGCACCAGGCCGTGCACAGGGGACTAAGCATAAGGCTCCGCCTGCCTGAAGTTGGTGAGGATTTTGTGAGCAGATGGGCCTGGAAAGAACTCTTTGTGTGTTTTGTTGCAGTGCACACTCCCTGCTGGTGGTTGGTGTGGCTTACCTCAGCCAGCCAGCTTCTCTGTTCCAGTGAAGGCCTACGATGTTTTCTCCCAAAGTCTCTCTGCTTCATGCAGTAATTTCTGGGGATGAAATTCCCATGTTTGGTCTCAGAGACCAGACAGGCTGTGGAGATGGGTGGGGTTGATCGGTTCTTTTTAAAATTTATTTATTTATGTTGGAAAGTTGGATATACAGAGATCTCCAAAGCCAGGAGCCAGGAGCCTCTTCCTGGTATCTTGTGTGGGTGCAGGGTCCCAAGGCTTTGGGCCATCCTCAACTGCTTTCCTAGGCCACAGGCAGGGAGCTGGACGGGAAATGGAATCCCTAGGATATGAATCAACACTCATATAGTATCCCAGTGCATGCAAGGTGAGGACTTTAGCTACTAAGTTGCCACACTGAGCGTGTTGACTGGTTCTTGGCACTGGGGAAGACCGAAGACGGGGTGGCTCAAGGCAGTCTGGGCACCACATGCTGTAGCACCTGGCAGGCCTGGGCACCTCAGCCCCCTCCCGGTGCCTTTGCGGGCCCCTCTTGCTGACACCTATGGCCCTAGCAGATTTAGATCAAGCAGTTGGGCTTTGTCTCTACCAACTTAGTGTGTGACTTTGGAACTGTTTTGTTGTTCACAAACGGGACTCTCAGCATCAGACATGAGGAAGGGGCTGAGGGCCGTGCTGGTGCATTTTCCACTGTTCACTTCTGCTGTTGGAGGTAGTTTGCTGCTCTGGTTGGGGCTGTCATAGCAGGTGCTAGGGGCACCCTGGCTGTAGCCCTGGGCTTCAGGCTTGACCTACAAGACAAAGCTGTCTCCTGACTCCATGGCTCTCTCAAGCCAACCCGAAGTGTATGATGAAGGCCCATCTTTTCTTCTCCCCATCTTAAAGTTTTCTTTTTTTTATCTGAATGAACAACACAGAAAGACATAGTGGGAGAGACACACAGAGAGATATCTTCTGTGCACTGGCTCAATCTCCAAATGGTTGTAATGGTTGGAACTGGGTGGGTCTGAAAGCCAGGAGCCAGGAGCTTTATCTGAGTCTTCCATGTAAGTGGGAAGAAGAGCTCGAGTGCTTGGGCTGCTTTCCCAGGCACAAGCAGGGGTGGGATGGGAAATAGAGCAGCGGGAGCATGAACCAGCTGCCCATATGGGCTGCTTGGCACCACAGGCAGCAGCTTTGTCCACTATGCCATCTTTCCAGTGGAGAGGGCTTGTACCCTGGGCCATGGGAGATGCTGGGGGGTTAACATACATGATGGGAGTGTCTGTGCTGTGAGGCAACAGGCCGTGGGAGAGAGGCAGTGGAAACGGTGATGGTGTCCGCTCTCCTGCGGTGCTATGGAACTCTCCCAAGCTGGGGCTCCTCCTCTGCTCCTTTCCTCACCTCTGTTTTGTCCCTTTCATCTGCTCCTGTTTCCTTTAGTCCAGCCAGAGCAATAGAGCAAAGGAAGGGTGCAGCTCTGGGGTGAGGTCTAGGGAAACGGGAGGACCAGGTTCCTGGGAATCTTTTCTCTCTTTTTTCGGGGGGGAGAGGGTGGGGGCAGGGGAAGGTGATGGACCTTGGGAACTCCTTGCCCTTCTTTCCTGGGTGCCAGGTCAGTGCAACTCTTTCTCCCTGGGCAATGAACAGAGCCACTCCCAGCTTAGTGCACTTTCCTGGAAGGATATTACCAATGCTTTATCTCTGGCCAACATGGTCCTGGGGCTCTTCTCCATCTTCTGCAGCTTCAGCAGGTAGGTCTGGGGCCCAGTATGCTCTTGGCCATAAGCTGCAGCCAATGGCAAGGGTCGGAGATGGGGGGAGGGGAGGGAAGGGCACTGTGACCCAGGAGACAACACTGCAGTGCGTTCATGGGAGGAGAAAGTGGTGCCAGTTCTTTCTGCCCTCACCCTCCCATCTCAGAATTCCCTGGCTTGCTTTGCTTCCTGTGTTAGGTTTTGAGGGGCCCTGGTGTAAGAAGGCTTTGAGACTCCAGATAACCTTGGGTGAACACAGCCAGCTTAGGGGAGGAGGTAAAGACAGGGATCAGTTGAGGGGCAGGTTTAGGAGTCAAGAGTCAAAATTCCAGCCTTACTGATTCCACCAGCCTGAGATGCGACCTCACTTAGGTCACACCCCTGGTCTCAGTCTTTCCTTCTGCAAAATGGGGAATGTGTAGTATGTTTCTCTCTTGTTTCTGCTAGCTATGGCTATCTAGAATATCATTTTTGAGAAGAAGTGAACAATTCTGTTCTAGAATGTTCTGACTTAGTGGTATTCCCTACATTGCAGAATAGTTGAAACTGGCACTACTGAGGCATATTTATGTGCCCCCCTGAAAGTTGCAATTATATATTTTTTTTAAGATTTGTTTATTTTTATTACAAAGTCAGATATACAGAGAGGAGGAGAGATAGAGAGGAAGATCTTCTGTCCGATGATTCACTCCCCAAGTGACCGCAGTGGCCGGTGCTGTGCTGATCCGAAGCCAGGAACTTCCTCCAGGTCTCCCACATGCGTGCAGGATCCCAAAGCACCGGGCTGTCCTCGACTGCTTTCCCAGGCCACAAGCAGGGAGCTGGATGGGAAGTAGAGCTGCTGGGATTAGAACCAGTGTCCATATGGGATCCCGGCATGTTCAAGGCGAGGTCTTTAGCTGCTAGTCCACGCCGCCGGGCCTGCAAGTAAATCATATGTATACACACACATATATATGTATATTTAAAAGATTTATTTATTTCTTTGAAAGGCAGAGTCACAGAGAACACACACACACATACACACACACACACACACACACACACACACACACACACACACACACACAACTTCCATCCACTGGTTCACCTCTTAAAAGGCTGCCATGTCTGCAGCTGGCTGGTCTGAAGTCAAGTGTCGGGAGCTTCTTCCAGGTCTCCCACATGAGTGCAGGGGCCCAAGACCTTGGGCTGTCTTTGGCGCTTTTTCCAGGCCATCAGCAGGGAGCTGGATTACAAGTGGGCATGGGTCCTGTAAATTACTTCTATGAGTGGTGGCATATTTCTTTTTTTTTTTAAGATTTATTTTTTTTATTATTTTTTCATTGGAAAGGCAGATATACAGAGAGGAGAGACAGAGAGGAAGATCTTCCGTCCGATGATTCACTCCCCAAGTGAGCGCAACGGGCCGATGCTATGCCGATCCGAAGCCAGGAGCCTCTTCTGGGTCTCCCACGTGGGTGCAGGTTCCCAAAGCTTTGGGCCGTCCTCGACTGCTTTCCCAGGCCACAGGCAGGGAGCTGGATGGGAAGCGGGGCTGCCGGGATTAGAACTGGCGCCCATATGGGATCCCGGGCGTGCAAGGCGAGGACCTTTAACCACTTGCGCCACCGCGCCGGGCCCGAGTGGTGGCATATTTCAATGTCAGTGAAAAATAAGTTCTTTGAAGATGAATGCTTTGCAATATGCACAGCCTTCTTATTTTTTAAAAATAAACTTCCTTTTTTAATAATTGCAGATCTCTTTTTTAAATCTATTTATTTTAATCTGGAAGGCTGATTTACTGAGAGGAGATGCACACAGAGAAATCTTCCATCTGCTAGTTCTCTCCCCAGATGGCCACAATGACTGGAGCTGAGCCAATCTGAAACTGGGAACCAGGAGTTTCTGCTGGGTCTCCCACGTGGGTGCAGGGTGCCAAAGCTTTGGGCTGTCCTCGACTGCTTTCCCAGGCCACAGGCAGGGAGCTGGATGGGAAGTAGAGCAGCTGGGACACCAGCTGGCACCCACATGGGATCCTGGTATGTGCAAGGTGAGGATTTAGTTGCTGAGCCATTGCACTAGGCTCAAAAACCCAAGAAATTCTAAAACTAATCATTTAAACTCTCCACTTTAGGGAATTAGAAAAAAAGAAGAGCAAAATAAACCCAAATAAGAAGAAAATAATAATAAAAGCTAGAGCAACAATCAAATTAATTGAAAATAAGCAGAAAATCAATTTAGCCAAAAAAGAATTCTTTGAAAAGATCGATCATATTGATATAGCTCTAGTCATGCTAACCAAGGAAAAACCCAAGGGGTTATGGTGCAACTGGTTAAGCTCTGCCTGCAGTGCTGGCATCTTTATGGGCCCCAGTTCGAGTCCTGGTTGCTTCCTGCTAATGTGCCTGGGAAAGCGTTGAAAGACGGCCCAAGTGCTAGGGATCCTGCCCCCATGTGGGAGGCTTGGACGAAGCACCTTGATCCTGGTTTCTGCCTGGACCAGCCCTGGCTGTTGTAGCTGTTTGCAGAGTTAACAAACTGATGAAAGATCCATGTGTCTCCCTGTCTCTAACTCTGACTTTCAAATAAATAAATGAATAAACAAAGGTTTAACAAAATGAAAAAAAGAAGACACAAGGGAAAATATCAGAGATAAAAGTAGGACCATCTCTATTGATCCTATCAATAAAGTGATAATGAACAAATACTACAAGACAACTCCAGGCCTGCAAATTGGATGGTCTTGATGACAGTCCTTAAATGATGGGAGCTACTTAAATTGATGCAAGAGGAAATAGGTCATCTGAACAAGCAGGTTCACATCCACCCAAGAGATCAACTCCTTGGTTTTTCAGGCCCAGACAGGGAACTTTGACTTATCTGAGAACCCAACAGGAGACAGTGACAGAGGCTGGGATGGAAAGTAGGACCCCTGGGCCACCAAATGTGTCCAGAATGTAGAGGTGGAGTGGTCCTTAGTGATAACTGAGGGACTCAGGGCACCCCTTCAATACAGGGTTAGGTACATGGGAGGGGTGCGGCCATGAATGTGTTTATAACAGGTGGTTCAGGTGTAGATCAGAGAGGACATAGTATGGGAGATGTGCAGACACAAGACGGGTATGGGGGACAGGGAACTATGTGGGGATCGTGAAGGAGCCACCCTGTGGGGGTCTGTACTTCAGAAAATCCCAGTGTGCCTCCTGGATGCTCCTGATCAGCTTCCTGTTAGACACGATCGTCGGGACGATGACCAGACACCTCCATATCTGCTCCAAGCTGGGTGAGTGCAGGCCTCAGGCCCCTCATTCCTCCCCCAGGGGGTACCCATCTCAGGTCACCATCCTCTAACATCCCACTGGTCTGGCATGTCCCTGGCCTCTGCGGCTGACTCATCGACCTGGGGTCAGTCCCTGAATTACCTTGACTTTCAGTGTCCCTCCTTGCCCAGCCTCTCCCAACCAGAACAATGCAGGTGTTGGAGTGGGGGCAGAAGGGAAGAGTGGAGAGATAGGAAATTATCAGAGCAAAGCCTCTGTTCGCACATGCGCTGTTGCTTGAAAAGGGAGTGGGTCTCACCGCTTACTGGCTTGTGTCTAGTTCAAGTCCAGTGCTTGCATGCTAAAGTGGAGCTGGGAGGAGACCTGAATCCTGAAGCTGTGGATGGTCCTGGGGAGCAGTGGTCACTCTTTGGGACCTGAGGTGTCAGGCATGGACATTCCTCTAAGCTGGGGCCTTCTGGGAATAGGAGCGGAGCTGAATGATTTTGCTGTCTTCACCACCTTCGGCTTGGCTTCAGCTTTGCTCCTGGGAGTGGACGGGCCTCTGAACGGGTTCCTGGCCATCATCTATGTGTTGGCCACTTCGTTCCGCCTGTGTTTTTGTCCAACTGGTGAGTGAACTTGGGTGGCCTCAGGACTGAGGTTAGGGGACCACAGAGCAGGGGGGCTGTCAGGTGCCAGGAGCCCTGGGGGGGCCAGTGCAGGGAGGAGGGAGAGAGGCAGCTGTCAGTGTCTGCTTGTCGCAATTCTCACTTTCTTCACGCACTGGAGGCTGTGGGTTGCATTGGTAGAGTTCTGGCTTGGGCGGGAGAGTCACTGCTTGGCACAGCTGTGTCTTTTTCCTTCTGTGTGCCACCTGGATGGAGCAAGGTGTGGAGCAGGTGCACCTGGGATTAGACTAGGACACTCGAAGGACCCCATCAACAGCAGCGACAAGCCCAGCTCCTCACTGGCTGCCTGCTCTCCCCGAGTCACCCGGAGCACAACCACACAGTGTGTCTGTACGGCCTGCCACTACACCCTGGCTTGAAAGAGCCTTTGGGACCTGAGCAGGAGCCGGGGCTGGCCTCAGCCATGTGCCTGTCACGCGTGGAGTTGTGGCTCAGCCCTGTGCTCTTCTTCCCTAGAAGGCACGCCCGTCTCCAAGGGGCTGCCCTGCCCCTACGCTTCCTGTGTCCTGGCCTCCACCTCCCTGCTGACCAAAGGCAACACCTTCATTCTCTGCTGCATGGCCTCCCTCCTTATCCTGTTCATGATCGACCAGAGCTACTACCCCCACGACGAGATCCTGGAGTCTGAGAGCTGGAAGAAAGCAGTGTTTTTGGGAGGTGTGTATGGGGGAAGGCTGCTCTCCTAGGTCCCTGTCATCTGACTGCTGCTCGTGGCCAGCCATGGCTCACTAAGGCCTTCTAGGCCACCCTTCCTGCTGCTATATTTTCTCTGTGGAGCTGCTCAGCAGCTGATGTCCTGCCCTGCCCTGCCACCGAGAAGGACCAGCTTTCCGTCATGCTGTAACTTCTAGTGCCTAGAACTGCACTGATTACCCAGCAGATGCTCAGTGAAGAATTATGGGACGCTCACAAGTTCAGACAAATTTAGGTAGCACCCACCGTGTGTCCAGTACTGGGTGTCAGGCTGATAGACACCAACCCAGGAATGGTTAGAAATACCTTAAAATGTTCTGTGTTAATGTGTGGTGGGAGCACAAGGTGCCCTGAAAGGGTGTGTGTTGGGAGACCTTAACTGGGGGTTAGGGAGAGACAGGATCCTTCAGGAGACCTGCAAGATATGTGGCTAGGTGAGTGGGAGGAGGCGGTTCAGTCACAGAAAACTGGTGTTGTGAGGACCCCGAGGCCGGAAGATGCCGGTGTATTGGAGCCGAGTGGCTGGAACTTGCAGAAACAGAGCCATTGACACTGAGGCCAGTGAAGAGGACACGCTGCAGGGGCTTGGGGTCTGACCCCCAAAGCAAGTGAGACATCTTGGGAGGGACTGATGTGGTATAATGGCATGACTGGGTCCACAGTCCTTGCCGGTCACTGGGCTGTGGCATGGAGGATAGGTTGTAGGGACAGAGAGCGGAAGTGGGTGAAGCCAGATTTGAGTGACAGGTGATGCTAGGAGTGGGACTTGAGAGAAGAGGGGCATATGGACTTGACCTTGAAACAGGAGGAGGGTGCCATGGGTCCCAGAGGCTGAGTGCTGGGTTCCAGCCTCTCACGGGCCCTAGAAGATGCCTCCCTAAACTTGGCAATGATTCAGGGCTTTCCTCAAGGAATGCTCACTTTCCTGTACATGCAATCAAGACAAGCATCTGTGGCTAGTCAGGTTTTCCCCTCACTCCCTGCCTGTGTGTCCAGTCTGGTTTGTAGGGTCCTTGACTCCATCCTGACCTTCCCCAGATTTATTTTATTTGGAAGGCAGAATGATAAGGAAACGGAGACACAAAGACAGAAGGAGGCCTTCTATCCACTGGCTTGTTCCCCAGAGGGCGTCAACAGCCACATTTGGGCTAGGCTGAAGCCAGGACCAGCAACCTGGTCTCTCACATGGATAACAGGGACCCTAGTACTTGGATCATTTTCTGTTGCTTTCCCTGGGTGGATTAGTACAAGGCTGGATAGAAAGTGGAGCAGCAGGGAATAGAACTGGTGTGCCCATGGGAACCTGGCATTCTAAGTGATGGCCTAACAGCAGCTCCAGGTTTGACCTCTGTAATGCTAGCATCAACCACTCCAGGCAGGTTCCAAGCAATGGTTCTTCCTATGCCCTTGATGGCAGCGGCAGAATGGCAGTGTGAAAAATCTGGTCTTGCAGCTGGACAGACTTGGGCTTAAGTCCTAAGTGCAGCTCATAGTAGCTGTATGAACTCGGGTGAATGTCTCACTCAGTTTCTTTTGTCTGTAAAATGAACAATTCCTAACCTTGTAGGGTTGTTGGAGCTGAAATGAGACAATGGACGTGACTCCTCTGGCACAGATGTACCCTGTCATGGTTGTTTCTAGCCCCTGGTGTTCATTCATAGTAAGAGTATTGCCCACGGCGATCTTTGGTGCTGTGGGCACTCCTGATCCCCTCTTCTCCAAATGAACTCGGCACGTGGCCTTGGTCTCCCATGCGTGGAGTAATTGACAGCATCAACTTTTACACCAGTCCCACTGGGTAGCTTCCAAAACATCTGCTGTTGACACTCCTTTTCCGTGGAGTGAGCCACTCACCTGTTTAGACCCAGGGGTCCCTTTCCTCCAAGAGTTGCATGGAGCTGAGCTCTCCTGTCAGGTACTTGCCAGTTTTTTTTTTTAAGATTTATTTATTTATTTATTTATTTTTCAAAGATTTATTTTTATTATTTTTGTATTGGAAAGGCGGATATACAGAGAGGAGAGACAGAGAGGAAGATCTTCCGTCCGATGATTCACTCCCCAAGTGAGCGCAATGGCCGATGCTATGCCGGTCCGAAGTCAGGAACCTCTTCCGGGTCTCCCACACGGGTGCAGGGTCCCAAAGCCTTGGGCTGTCCTCGACTGCTTTCCCAGGCCACAGGCAGGGAGCTGGAAGGGAAGCGGGGCTGCCGGGATAGAACTGGCGCCCATATGGGATCCAGGGCGTGCAAGGCGAGGGCCTTAACCACTTGCGCCACCGCGCCGGGCCCAGATTTATTTATTTTTATTGCAAAGTCAAATATACAGAGAGGAGGAGACAAAGAGGAAGATCTTCTGTCCATTGTTTCACTCCCCAAGTGGCCACAATGGCTGGAATTGAGCTTCTTCCAGGTTTTCACGTGGGTGCACGGTCCCAAGACTTTGGGCCATCCTCAAGTGCTTTCCTAGGCTGCAAGCAGGGAGCTGGATGGGAAGCAGGGGTGCTGGGATTAGAACCAGTGCCCATGTGGGATCCTGGCACGTTCAAGGTGAAGACTTTAATCACTACGCTGTCATGCCAGGCCCACTTCCTTGGGGTTTTAAATATCACCCCTGCCTCTGTAGGTCACCGACTTCTCCAATCCATATCCTCAATCAACTGCATACCTCTTGAGTGGTCCTCTGGTAGATCCTGTGTTCTGAGTCTCATAGTGGTGGTCATTCCCTTGGAAATACCCTGATTGTGAGCTCTGTGAGATAGTGTCAATGTCAGACACGAGGTGGCCAAGGGTACTTCCTGTTCCTTGGCCCCAAAGACAGGTTTGTGTCTCAATCACAGGATTGTGAGATGTAAATGAAGCTGTTTGTTTATAGTTCCTAGAAGGCCTAGTGTGGATATCCCAGACTTGTCTTGTGCTTTTTGCTGGTGAATCAGAGTCAAATTGGGGGTGAAGGAGGAGTCTCCCAAATCTCCCCACCCCTGCTACTCCCTGGCATGGGTTTGGTGATTTACTGTGAGGACACACAGGGCTCCGATTGTTGATTCCATGGATAAGATCAAGTTCCAGTAAACTCTGCTGAGGGAAACAGAACTTAGGTGAAATTCGGAGGACAGTGCAAGGTTCAGGGTCCTGTCCCAGGAAGTCACACAGGAGTGCATGAAGCTCCTCCAGGTCAGAACTGTGATCATATGTGTGAAGTGTAAATTGAGATCACATATGTGCATTGTAGTTTGTCACAGGGCCAGCACGCAAGGTTTCCATCAGGAGCTAGTCATATTGACACTCTCTGCATTGCTTGTGTCAACTCTGGGCTCCCTGAAGGCAAGCAGGCACTCAGCACAGAGCGCACGTGGTCCAGGCATGGTGAGCCGCTCGGGGCAGGCACAGGTGTATGGGACTCTGGGCTCCACATTGCT
Source organism: Ochotona curzoniae (assembly GCF_017591425.1). NCBI lineage: Eukaryota > Metazoa > Chordata > Mammalia > Lagomorpha > Ochotonidae > Ochotona > Ochotona curzoniae. Next base: position 11,975,471 of record NW_024465451.1, read on the forward strand.
AGGTGTCAGCGAAGGGCCAAGGTTATGAGCAAGCCATCTCAGGCTCCAGCTGGCTGTGTTAACAAGCCCATGGGAACCTTAAAACCATTAGAAGATTGCTGTCTTTCTAATCAGGGATCTAGGCTGTTTCTTGTTGGCCAGGGCTGACTTTTTGATCTGAATTGAATCAAGTGGAGCCTGAGAATGCACTACACTACACTCAGATGATCCAGTTTCTTGGGGTAGTGGGGATGGGGGTACCCAGCAAGGGCACCTTCTCACAGCTTTAGAGGAATTTAGGTTCTCTCTCTTTTTTTTTCTTCCAGGTGTCATCCTGCTGTTTTTCTCCCCGTTCTCACTCACTGCTTTTTACTGCCTCCTGTGGTCGCTCTCCTACATTTTCTTTCCAGATGCCCTGTGGGGCAAGGCCATCTGCTTCAGGCTATGACCCTAGGGAGCCCTGCAGTCCGCCAGCTCCACCAGCCCTGCTGGGCGCCCTGCCAGCACATCGATGGACCGCCCTGCTTTAGCCTCACTAAAGCATTTCTTGTGCCTCTGTTGTCACATGCTGCACGCCTGATCTCTCAGCAGCCTTGAACAAGAACAGCCTGCCGTGCCGTGGTGGGCAGTGGCTTTGGCTTCCTTCCTTCCACTCAGTCTAACTGCCCTAGGACCAAGGCCATACATATCACACAGATCAGGTGCCACTCCCGCCCCACCTAGATTGGGACTGGATGTGAGTCTAGGCCCCAGTCCTGGCTGGGTGCACTTGTGTCCTGTGTTTATCCCTGGGTTAGCAGCTGGACCATCATTACTGCTCTGCCTCGTCCCTGCTGGATCAGTTTTCCTGAGTGGGGAAGAGGGCTTCCAAGAGTACTTCCTGCTCTTCGAGCAGAGCCAGCTGCAGGACAGTCACGTTGCCCTTTGTGGATGTGTGTGGGAATCTGTAACTTAACAGTTTTGTATTTTTACAGTTTGAAGCATCTGCCTTTGGCTTTGTTTTGAGATCATCTACATCTGTGGGACAAGGGCCTTTTTCTTTCTTTCAAGATTTATTTATTTTTATTGGAAAGGCAGATTTACAGAGAGGAGAGACTGATAAAGATCTTCCATCTGCTGGTTCACTCTCCAAGTAGTGTCAATGGCTGGAGCTGAAGCAATCAAAAGCCATGAGCCAGGAGCTCCTTCCGGGTCTCCGGCACAGGTGCAGGGTCCCAAGGCTTTGGGCTGTCCTATACTGCTTCCCAGGCCATAAGCAGGGAGCTGGAAGGGAAGTGGAGCAACCAGGACACAAACTGGAGTCCATATGGGATGCCGCCGTGTGCAAGGTTGAGGATTTAGCCACTCAGCCCAAGATTTTACTTTTCAAGAGAAGCTTTTATTTATTTTAAAGTTTCTTGTTTTGTTTATTTAAAAGCTAGAATGGTAGAAAGAAAGAGAGCTTTCTACCAGTTGAATCCTTCACAAATGCCTGTAATAGCTGGGGCAGGGCTGGCAGAAACCAGGAACCTGAAGCTTCATCTGGGTTGCTTTTGTAAGGTGGAAGGGACTCAGTTATTTGAGGCGTCACCTGCCACCTCCAAGGGTGTGCATTAGCAGGAAGCAGAAAGAGCTATGGGGAACCTGAACCCAGGTGTTAGGTAAGGGATGCTGTCATTACTTGTGCCACAACACCTGCTCCTTCCCGCCCCCTTCAGTTTATGTATGGGATGTAACTACCCTTTGAGGAATTGCCATTTGCTGACTTTTGGAGTAGTATCAAAAGCTAGGGACAATGATCTAAGAAGGCTGTTTTACTCCTCTTTTCTTACTATGTATCAATATGAAAACCCAGCTGCCTTCAAATAAGCTGGATAGTAAAGAGATTTGACACATTGTGAATGCTGCTTTTCCTCACTAAATTATTATTCTGGGGAAAAAATGTACCTAATACATGTGTGCAGACGGCAGGTGATGGTGTAGGCATCCGAGTTTCCCTGGCCCTGCCTGGGGCCCGGTCTACCCTGGCTGTTGGGGAGCAAACTAGCAGAGGAAACTTCTCTCTTTCAAATGAGTAACATGAATGGATGAATTAAAAAGATGGCCCATTCCCGTCATAGTTCAAGCATCTTGTTACAACTCAAAAAAAAAAAAAAAAGTATTTTTGTTTGAAAGGCAGTTACAGAGAAAAGGACAGAGGACCATCTTCCATCCCACACAAGATCCCCAAGGCTGGGCTGTGTTAGGGCAGGTGGTCCCCACCTGCATTACTGCTTGATTATTTGAAATTTGATGATTTTCCTGTAAACAATCTGGAAGTCAACTGGGATTTTTAAGATTTTATAATGATCCTGAGAGTAGGAAAACAGCACCCTTACTTAAGTGGGAAAAGTGAGACTCTGTGTCCTTGACATTAGCAGGGGAACTGGATTGAAAGTGGGGCAGCCAGGATAGGAACCGGCAGTGAGACAGATATGTGGTCAATTGATACATTCCCAGCACTGCAAGGGAAAACGGGGCATTTCCAAGTGACAGTAAGATTACAAGATGGCAGTGTTTAGCTGTTTACCCAGCACGAGCTGCTGCAGAGATCTTCCATTTGCTGGCTCACTCCCCCAGGTGGTCACGCCAGCTGGGCCAGGAGCTGAACAGCCAAAGCCATGAGCCGGAAGCTTCTCCCATGTGGATGTGGATGTCAAGAACCTGAGCAGTGGGGCCTTCGCTGCTTTCCTAGGTGCACTAAAAGGCAGCTGGATCAAAGTGGAGCATCCAGGATACAAGCCTGCGCCCAAATGGGCTGCTGGTGGCAGGCAGTGGCTTCACCCACAGTGCCACAACAGCCTCTTCACTCAGGTCCTTGGAATCCTTGCACCCCGCACTCCCAGGGAGTATCTGCAAATGAAACACCCTGGAAACAATTCCCTTTGCCGAAGCACTACCTTACATGTTATACTTCAAAATAGCAGTAGGATGGGGAGAGACTGCTTTCTGGGGTCCAGAACAATCCTATCACAGCTGCTTCCAGGCCAACAATGCAAGGGTCTAGCCTGCCAGTCCTTAGCTCCTCCAGCACAGCCCAGAAACCAGAGCCTCAGGCTAGCGCCCCTAAGCAGCGGCTGGCCTGGAGTCAGAGCAAACACTGCTCTTGTGGGAAGAGCGAGCAAATGCAAGTGGGCCTGTTCTTTATCTTCCCTCCCCTGACTCCTGGGGGGCGGGGGTGGGTGGGGGTGGGCGGCTGCAGCCCAGCTCTGCCTTCCTTACCTGTGACATTCTTGCTTCACTTTCCCAGGCAAAGGAGGCGCAGCTAAACCAGTAACATTTTATTGGCATTTTTGGAGAAGATGCACACACAAGAAACACTGATTTTTCTTAAACAATAGAAAAAGGGATTTTTTTTTCTTTTCTTTAAAAAAGGAATCTATCATCTTAGAAGATGAAAACAAGTCTCTTCGGCCAACACTGGGCCGCTGAGCTGGGAGGAACCAGTGCCGTGGAAGCTACACACAGGCAATAAGACAGGTTTCTCCATGGGGGTGTTCCGGTGTAGTTCTGTAAGGCTCCAAGGGCAGGCCAGCTCCAAGGGGATGGGCTCACACGCAGCGCCCCCGCCAGGCTCCAGCTCCCTTCAGTGTGGAGCCCACTCACTCTCCAGGAGGCTGCATCTGTTTGCAGAACTCATCGAACTGCTGCTGCTCCAGTTCGGTCATGACTCTGTTGAGGGCATAGATCTGAAAGGGAGAAGCACATCTGTGAGCAACAGAGCAGCTGCTCCCCACGTCTTCAGACACACCATGCCAGCAAGGGTGATGCGGGCAGAAGGGGGCCGTGAGAGGCAGGTAGTAACCCCAACTGGGCGATCCGGAAGGCATCAGTTGTCTCATCCAGCAGGACAGTCAACGGGGGTCGCAACCACCTAGGAGAGATTAGGGGACAAGAGACACGGACAATGGACAGCAAGACAGGATGTCTGATCAAGCTGTCCATTTATTGATTTTAATTGAGGGTTTTTATACTCTTCAGTAACTAAGGCTCAGGGAGGAAAGGAGAAACTGGGACACAAGCCATGGTCTCCAAACCAATTGTTCTTGAGCAGCTACCATATCCACAATAGTAACCAGCATATTAACAATTAGCATAGGTAATCAATAACAAGATGTCGGCAGGTACAGCATAAATCACATTCTAAAACACTTGCTACAAACAATTGAAACTAAGCGTGTGATTAGTTTCATAACTTCTTTCCCAAGCATCTAGCCAGCCAGGAATTTTCCACTGGCCCATAGTTCTATATTCAAAATGGCTTCAGTGTGGCTACAGTACACGGCTCCTGACAATCAGTGAGGCAGGTACCCTGACTGAGTATGTAAGGCACCAGGAGGATTTGAACAGGCAGGGACTGGGTATGGCACATGATAGGTGATGAGGGGAGGGGATTATATGTACATAAATATAATAGAAAAGTATAAGACCAGTTCTGGAAACTGCCAGTTTACTATAAGAAAGATATGATGGCAGGGAGACTGGGGAGCTGAAGAAAGTAAGAGAACTGCACTGGGGCCTCCGATGCTGTGCCAAGGACTCTGGCATTTATTGGACAACCAACGAAGGCAACTGTGCAAAAAAGCACCTTGATCCTCGCTGTGCAGCTGTGTGAGCAATTGAGTGCAGAGGAGAGACTGCAGGACGCACAGGAGGTATCTGTTACGACAGTCCTGAGAAGGGCAGTTGGTACAGACAAGCATTACTAAGACGCAGGAAGAAGACATAACAACCATTGCCATGGTAGGAGACCAGAACAAGACCTGCTCAACTTTCGGCCAAGGCATTCAAAAACTTCAATGACGCAAATTCCTAGGAAAAATAAGGTGATCAAGTGGCTGGAAAGCTTGAATGATTCTATAGGGAAAACAGAAATTCACTGATAAAAACAGTCATAAACACCCCCAAAAAAGAGCCTCAAAAAAGATGCTGCCAATGGTAAAATTGGCACATTGTATGTTATGAATATATTATCACCATAGAAATAAAATTTGAAGGGTTATAAAATTCTGAGTGAAGAGAGCCAGTCTCAAAACACAGTTCTATAACATAAGTGTTCAGAAGAGGCTAACCGGGTAATGTACGGCCACACTACAAAATGTTATTTGAGGACACATGTACCAAGGCACTAAACTAACAGAGAACAGTGAAGGAATGGCTGTTGTGACATGAGGAAAAGTGGGCACTGCTACACGGAGGGGCTGGCTTGCGCCCAGAATGGGGCTACAGAGTCCAAGTTACAGAGCGTGTTCCAGTTGTTTAGCTAGACAGTGAATTCATGAGTATTGCTTTTCTGGTTTTTTTTTTTTTTTTTTTTTTTTAGATTTATTTTTACTGGACAGTCAGATATACAGAGAGGAAGAAAGACAGAAAGGAAGATCTTTCATCCAGTGATTCACTCCCCAACTGACCGCAACAGCTGGTGCTGAGCCAATCTGAAGCCAGGAGCCAGGAGCTTCCTCCAGGTCTCCCACGTAGGTGCAGAAACCTAAGTCTTTGGGCTGTCCTCAACTGCTTTCCCAGGCCACAAGCAGGGAGCTGGATGGGAAGTGGAGCTGCCAGGATTAGAACTGGCACCCTTATGGGATCCCGGCGCTTTCAAGGCGAGGACTTTAGCTGCTAGGCTATCACACCGGGCCCAGAATATTGGTTTTCTACTTCTTCTCTAAGTTGCACATTCATCACACAGAGATATATATTTATATGAACATATGCTGCTTATTTTTAACATATATCAATGGGGATTGAAAAGTTCATGGAAGAGTGAAATTAAAAGATGTTTATTTTGGTGTAAAACATTTGTGAAATCCCTGTGTCATTTTTCACATTCTGCATTTTTCAAGAACTTTCTGAAGACTCCTCGTGTATGTTTTTAACAACCTCTGCCTCATTTATTCGACTGCTGTTGAATGCATAGTTGTGCCTTCTGCACGACAACAGCGCCTGGGACAGAGGGCTGTTACAGGCTCTGTGGACACCTCCTCAGGAAGGCAGGATGGCAGAAACGAGGAGACCAAATGCAAGGGAATAGAAGAAACAAAACGATCCCCAGTGTTGGGCGAGGTGGGAAGACAGGTGGCGCATTTGCAAAGGGCCAGGTTAGTGTCAGTGTCACCTCCACGGCCACCTGCGCCCTCCTCAAGGCTGCCTTTCTGCAGCGGCGTCTTTGCAGAACTGAATGCAAGCTGCGCCTCCGCCCCGTCCACTCTAGGGGTCTTGCCACATTCCTGTTTTTGGAGACTGCATTCTAGGCAGCAGGCAGCTAAGCACCCAGCGAGGGGACGGTAGGGCCGAGCACAGAGCAGAGGATCGGAAGGCACAGGCCTCCCTCCCTTAACTGGGGGTCTCTAATCACATCACTTCACCCTAGAGCAAGGGCAATCTCCCCTCTCTAGGCTTCTAGACTACCTGTATCCGGGCCTTATTCCAGAAGGATGTACTAAGTGAAAGTGCGGGTGAGGACACCTGCTCAAAGGCCGGGTGTGTGGACTGCACGTGCTTGTGCGTGCGCACATGCCGAGAGGAGAGCCAAATGCAGCCGGAGCGCCAAACCCACACGACAGCACAGCAAGGAACCGTGAACCAGCTCCACCAATGCCTGACCTCTTCCTGGCTTCACCAGCGCACGCCTCCAGCTCCCAGGACAGTGCCTGGCAAATGGTCACAGCACAGTTGTTTCATGAACGGATCGGGTGAACTGAAATTAGAAGTCTGACACTGCCAACATTAGCAAAGAAGCGGGGTGTGAGATCCTCGTACTGCCAGTGGAGGAACCAACTTGCACCATCCCTTTGTAAGAAAGCTGGCAAGATCTAGCAAAACTGAAAACAGACCTAGTGACTCCCGACAGGAATTCCAGCACAGGTGCCCAAGAACACATTCAAAGGCTTTTCCTGCAGAAACAAAACAGTAAACTTCCTTCGGGACTAGGGAGAGGAGCTTTCTCTGGTTCTTGCCTGGTGCTGACTTTGGGTCCCCACCCTCTCTCATAATGACCATCAGGATCGCTCCAGAAACCCCTCAAAACAAACCAACAAATAAACAAACAAAAAACCTAGAATAGATGGAGAACAGCAAGGAAAGCTTAGAAACAGGAAATGGGCAGTGGGGATGCACTTATAACTCACTGGGTGGGACACGAAGATTGGTTGCTCCTCACTAGGGTATTGAGGATTTCTCTGCACACCCCTCCTAAAACTGTTCACCTAAGGTGCTGACATATGTCTTGTTATAGTTATAGAGCTAGACTACCCGAAAAACAGCCAGGTTCTGCAAAATCATGCTTCAACACTATGAACTGCTAAATACTAAAATTAAAATAGACATGAGACAGCTGAATAGTAATCTATAGCCATTTTAAGGTCTATAGAACCTGGTTGTATATAAACTAATAATTGAAGTGTCAATGTAGAGGTCATAGGATGTGGTTCAGAACTTGTACTCTTTTTGTTGTTGTTGTTTTCTCTCTCTCTCTCTTTGAACATGCTGGTTACACAATACCATGTCAACTAATTCCATTACGTTATAAATTGTTACTGATGTAATGTCGGGGCTTTCAATTGATTGGGATGATACTCTTTCGGCTGTACCTTCAGACCAGAGACTGTCTCCCCATGAAACTGTTGAACTTATCCGCACAATAAGATGCTGGACTCTATGCTTTGTAGATGCTTACAAGGAAAAATCTCAACTGAATTTCACCTGTGGTAATGCAACAAGATGGAAGAATCCACCATGGGGTGGATTTTCCTTATGAACAGTGTTTGTAATAGCAAAAAATCTCGAAATAGTTCATATGCGTGCCTGGAGGAAGAAAGTGAACCTGGAAAACAGATCCTCATTAACAGTGACAAGAATCAAGTAGATATTTATATTAATGTGAGCTCTAAAAAACAGGATGTAGGGCCCGGCGCGGTGGCGCAGTGGTTAAGGTCCTCGCCTTGCACACCCGGGATCCCATATGGGCGCCGGTTCTATCCCGGCAGCCCTGCTTCCCTTCTAGCTCCCTGCCTGTGGCCTGGGAAAGCAGTCAAGGATGGCCCAAAGCTTCGAGACCCTGCACCCGCGTGGGAGACCCAGAAGAAGTATCCTGGCTTCGGATCGGCATAGCATCGGCCGTTGCGCTCACTTGGGGAGTGAATCATCGGAGGGAAGATCTTCCTCTCTGTCTCTCCTCTCTGTATATCTGCCTTTCCAATAAAAAAAAATAATAAAAATAAATCTTAAAAAAAAAAAAACCCAGGATGTAATAAAATGTATGGAATTTCACACAAAGGAGTATTATATTTCATTCCATGACATCTTTTAATGTATTTGAATGTAAACATATAAAAATAGTGGCAGCTCATTGGAGCCAGTGTTGTGGTATAGTGTCTTAAGCCATTCACTGAGATGCTGGCATCCAATATGGATACCAGTTCAAGCTGCTCTGCTTCTGATCCAGCTCCCTGCCAATGAGCCTGCGAAAGCAGCAGCAGAGGGCAGCTCAAGTCCTTTCATGTGGGAGAGATGGAGAAAACTCCTGGCTTCGAATGGGCTCAGCTCCAGCTACTGCAGCTATTTGGGGAGCGAACCAGTGGATGGAAGGCCTCTCTTCCTCTCTGTGTGACTTTGACTTTCAAATAAATATTAAATATATATAAATGTAGAAAAGACAGTTGCAGCTCATAGGGTCCTCCATATAAAAAAGGATATAAGGGCCCGGCGCGGTGGCGCAGTGGTTAAGGTCTTCGCCTTGCACACCCAGAATCCCATATGGGCGCCGGTTCTAATCCCGACAGCCCCGCTTCCCTTCCAGCTCCCTGCCTGTGGCCTGGGAAAGCAGTGGAGGACGGCCCAAAGCTTTGGGACCCTGCACCCGCATGGGAGACCCGGAAGAGGCTCCTGGCTTCGGATCGGCATAGCATCGGCCGTTGCGCTCACTTGGGGAGTGAATCATCGGAGGAAAGATCTTCCTCTCTGTCTCTCCTCTCTGTATATCCTCCTTTCAATAAAAAAAATAATAATAATAATAAAAATAAATCTTTAAAAAAAAAGATATAAGACAGGAAATGGTCAGAAGGACTTCAAATTAAATGTATTTTAATTTTCCTATTTTAAAAAGACTAGGCAAATATGACCAACTGCTTCTCACTGGGGCTGGATGCAGTGTCAGCGTCCCATACAGGCACAGGTTTGAGTCCCAGCTGCTCCACTTCCAACCCAGCTCCCTGCTAATGTGCCCAGAAGAGCAGCAGGGGATGGCCCGAGGGCTTGGGCCCTTGCCACCAGGTGGGAGACTCAGATGAAACTCCTGGCTCCTGGCTTTGGCTTGTTCCAGCTCTGGCTTTTGTGGCCACCGAGGGAAATAAGCCAATAGGCAGAAAATCTTTCTATAAATACGCCTTTCAAGTAAATGAAAATAAACATTTTCAAAATGCTCACCACTACCTACCCAGGGGACTGCGTACTCAGGCGTCTCTAACAGTAGCTTATTTTTTTTTCTACATTCAAACTCCTGGTGGCCGTCTGGGGCAGCAGTTAGGATGCCCGGGCCCGGTGCTCAGGCCTGGCGTGGTGGGCCATTTCAGTTCCCGCTGACTCACCCCAGGAGGCGGCAGGGACTTGACTCTCTCCTGCCCACACAGAATTTCGGGCTCCTGCTGCAGCCTGGTCCAGCTTTGCTGTTGCGAGCATTTAAGGAGTAGAGACCAGCAAATGGGTAATCACCAATTTTCTCTGCCTTTCAAATAAACTATTTTTTTTTTTTTTTTTTTACAAATTTCCCCCTTAAAAAAAACAACTTCAAAATAAAAAGAATAAGACCAGCAAGCTACCCCCTGCCCCAATACTTAGACACAAAAATAAAACACTTGGGGCCAACGTGTTAGCCTAGCAAGCTAAACCTCTGCTTGCAGCACTGGCATCCCATATGGCACTGGTTCTAGTCCTGGCTGCTCCACTTCTGATCCGGTTCCCTGCTTATGACCTGGGAATGCAGAGGAAGATGGCTCCAGTTCTTGGGTCCTTGCATTCATGTGGGAGACCCAAAAGAAGCTCCCGATTTTGGATCGATCATTGTAGCCATTCAGGAACTGAACCAACAGGTGGAAGATCTATCCCTTCCCCCCTCCCTATAACTCTTTCAAGTGAAAAAAGAAATCTGTTTCAAAAAGTAAGAAAACATAGGTCTGGATAGGGTTCAACATCAGCAGTATCAGCAGTTCACAGCTTTGGATTCTTTGATTTTAAGTGCTGAGAGAACAAAGGAATAGCGTAAGCTGGTGGTTTTAAAGCTTGGGCCTTTAGCTGGTTTTCAGAAGCCACTTTCTGTACCTGTGCTGGGGTGGGGCGAGAGGCTCTGACCCTTCCCCTCCCATCCCCTCACTTCCAACCACTAAAGATCTGGGCCATGAGCCCTCCGCGGGCCTGTGATTGGTGGGGTTCGGGCACCCACCTCTACCCACGTACCCCTGGCTCCACCTGGTTGAGCACCACTACCGGCCTCCCATCGCAACCCCCCAGCAGCCCGCCCCTCGCTCACCTCTGCTCTCTGCCGCTGCTTCAGCTCCTGCTGCGCTGATTTCTGCTTAGCCTTCTCCACTCTGCTCACGGGCTCTTTAACTTTGGATTTTTCTTTACGCGCGGGTGGGTCCATGGCTTGGCGTCTGTATCAGGCAGCCCTGCCCTGGATGCTATAGACGGGAGGCAGGCCGTTATACAAAGGGACTATCTCTCGGCCCCTTCCTTTGACAGGTCAGGCGAAGGACCAAGGGCTCAGCAAGTGCCCTCCCCTCTCCGGGCCTCGGCTGGCGGGCTGCAGGACACCGGACAGCAGTCCCCAGCGGGCTGTGTGTGGGGGTCACCCCACGGGACCCCCACGGGCAGGCGTTCCACACACCGGAGCGCGCCGCGCCCCCTGAGGGCCGGTTACAATTCGGACACTGAGGCCTGGAGTGAGCCGTTTCCGGCCTCCGGGCCAGGGCTTCCCATCCTCCGCCCCCGGCCGGCGCGGGGGAGACCGGACCGCATCCCCGCTCCGGCCACCCGGCCCTCCAGCCAGGGCCCCACGGCCCCCCGCCCGCTTCCAGCGCCCGCCTCGGCCGGCCGGCCCCCAGGGGACCCATCCTCTCCCGTCCGCCCCGCTCCCCTGGGGCCACATGGCGGCTAATGAGCCCGGTGGGTGCCGGCTCCTACCCGGGCTCGCGGCGAGACCCCACGCGGGACGGTGCCTCGTTGTTCCCCGGCTGCGGGTCCTGGAGGCCGAGCCCACCGCCCCTCCGGCTGGGCAGGGCCGGGGCGGGGCCGCGCGCCACGGGGAGGAGCCGCGCGCGCGCTCCAGGCGCCACGCGGCCCGCCCTCAGGAGCCACTGCGCGTGCGCAAAGAGGAGCCCGCACCGCCCGGTGGGGGCGGGGCCGGGCGGACGGAGGCGGGGCCTAGTTGGCCGTGGGTCGGGGCCTGGGCCGGGGCGGGGCCGGGGCGGTCGGGGGCGGGGGCGGGGGCGGGCGGTCAGGGGCGGGGCCGGGCAGTCGGGGGCGGGGCCGGGCGGTCGGGGGCGGGCCTGTTTTCCCGCAGGAACGTGGAAATACGTTGAGGTTCCACCCAGAATCGACGGGATTTAGATTAAACAGCTTTTCAGCTAAACTAGCACGAATGGACAGGAAAGCGTTCCTAATGAGAACAACGTATCTTGGGTTTATTGGCTGAAGAGTTCACATTTATTTATTTGTTCATTTAAAAAGATTTATTCATTTTTATTGGAAAGTCAGATATACAGAGAGGAGGAGAGACAGAGAGAAAGATCTTCTGTCCGCTGATTCACTCCCCAGATGGACGGAAGATCTTTCTCTTTATATCACCTTCTGTGTGTAAATGTGTCTTTCCAGTCAGGCCAGGAGCCAGGAGCTTTCTCCCCGTCCCCCACACAGGTGCAGAATCATAAGACCTTGGACCATCCTTTAATGCTTTCCAGGCCACAAGCAGGGAGCTGGATGGGAAGTGGAACAACTGCATAAGAACTGGTGTCCATCTGGGATCCTTGTGCATGCAAAGTGAGGATTTAGCCACGGAGCCAACACACTGGGCCCTAGTTTTAGAAACTTTATATAAAAATACTAATTGAGTTATTAGTAATAAAAAATCATTATGTTTGTGTGTGTGTCTGAGAGATATTATGCTTAGAGTGTCAACAGGCCAGCATCTCCAGAAAGGCTCCACCAGGACCGAGACATCTCTCGGTGTAATCACCCCAAAAGGTGAGTTAGCATTGAGCTTTTGATCTTGTCCCCCCACCCCCAGAGCCCAGACTCTGCTGTTGCCCCAGGAATTCCCCTAACACCCCTCTGGGAATCCTCTCTTGTCTTTCCTGTGCCAAACCCCTGCTCCTAGGATCTTGTTTCGATCTTGGTTTATTCTCCCACATTGGATCGGAACCTTCTCCAGTGATTCCTCGGAAGAGCTTCATGGGAAGTAAAGTTTTGAGTTTCTGCTTATTCGGAAAACGCACTTGTTTACTCTCCCACTTGACAGGCGGATTTCCAAGTGGGAGCTCCTTCTTCCTTCAGAACTTTAAAGGTATGGATCGGCCCATGGTCATCTAACTCCACATGTGACTAGACTCTTGTGCTTGTTCATTTGTTTCTGGAAGCTTCTGGAATGTTTCCCCTTTATTCTTGATATTCTGGACTTTTGTAATCATGTGTCCTGTCAACTTTTTTTTTTTTTTAAATCATTGCCTAGTTGATTAGGGCACAAAGGGCCAAGGCCTACAGGAAAGTAGGTAAGCCCATTGTTTCCACATTATTTTTATTTTTTTTCTGTATCTGCGATAAGGGGGAGATAAAGGGAGAAGCCCCACCCAGCCTCCCACCTGTCCCAGGTCTCCGATGTGGGGCATGCTCCAAGGATACTGCTGAAGTGGTTTTGAAAGTTCAACAGGTCTGAATCGCTGCCAGTCTCACCATTCCAGGCACAATGAAATCTCTCCAGAGCCCATTGTTTGATGTAGTTCGCCATAGAGTCTCTGTTTGCCCAGATTTTCACTGCCAACACATGGCTGGGGTGAGTTGGCTGATCAGTTCTGTCCTCTGTTGTGGTGCCAGGTGTCCTCTGCAGGTTCCGATGGACTGCCATGTCCTCCATGTCCACCTGGGTATGCTGTCCACTGCTCCGTCTGAGCCGCTGAGGAGGCTCAGCTTTGCCTGTCAACGTATTTTGTTGGTTTCACTAAGCTCTCAGCCAGTCCCTTTATCAGAAAACACTGTCGTCACCTGGGAGAAATATTCTTGTGCCCTGTATTTTCTAATCTTTCCTCTCCTGTTAGCTTTTGTTTATTCTATTTCACAAGAGATTGTACTGAACTGGATGTATTCTTTAGTTCCTCTGTTGAATGTTCTCATTTCTGCCTCCAAAATCTTAGCTTCTCTCCTGGGAAGCCCCCTCTGGGTTGTGGATTCAGAAACCTCTGTTATTTATGGATTTCATTTTGTCACTGACCTACTGCTCTCTGGATTGTTACATATCTCGGCCCCTGGCAGTCCTGCTGGCCCCTCTCCTCTGAGAACAAAGTTAGTTACCATTTCTTGGACACCATGCGCTGTTCTTAGGAGTTTGCAGGTTTTAGTTTATCATAACTCTCACCATAACCCCTTGAGGTCCAGCTGAGCGTCAGCTTCCTTCCAGCTGTCGGCCCCCATCTTGCAGACATCTGGTTAGAGCCTGTTCCCACTAGATCGGTTACTAAGCCATCAGGCATCCACCTGTCTGCCTCTCTTCCTTCAACAATGAAGGGACGGCTAACTTTACAGCTATTTCCTGTCCCGTTCTCTTTGCCCTCCTACACGTTTCTGTTTTCATTGCAAGAATGTCACGGAACAGAGGCAAATGTTAGTGTTCAATGAAGCATGCTGGTGTAACTGGAAGTCAAACCCTCTGGCTCTCTCTTAAGCCGAAAACAGTTTAATATTTATAGGTTGACCTGTGACTAATGACTAAAGGATTATTAGCCTCCTTCAAAGGGAAATTTAAAAATCTAAGCATAAAACCAGCGCCCATATGGAATCCTGGTGTGCTGGAGGCGAGAGGGCTTTAGCCACCAGACCACCAAGCCGGGCACAAAAAAACATTTTTATTGCTCCCATTTTTTCAAATGAAGTGGGTATATTTTATTATTTACTTATTTATTTTATTGGAAAGATTTACAGAAAGAAAGATCTTCCATCTTCTGGTTCACTCCCCAACTGGCTGCAACGGCCAAAGCTGAGCCAACCCAAAACCAAGAGCCAGGAGCCTCTTCCGGGTCTCCCTAATGGGTGCAGGGTCCCAAGGCTTTGGACCATCCTCTACTGCTTTCCCAGGCCACAGGAAGGGGCAAGGTGGGAATTGAGGCCACTGGAACATGAACCTGGGCCCATATGGAATACGCTGGACCCATCGCTGCCATTTTTAGCAGAAAAATTTTTTGTTGCCATTGATCTATCAAATTCATAGTAACAGATAAAAGTTTTTTAATCCTATCATCCACACAAAAGATTAAATTTTCTTTTTGTCAACAATTTTTTCCCCTAAGGCTTATTAATTTGTGTGTGTGTGTGAGAGAGAGAGTGCTGGTTCACTGCCCTAATGGTCACAACAGTTGGGGCTGGGCCAGCAAGGATCCAAACATGCAGGCCATCAACCCAGGTACATAGCAGGAAGCTGGAAGGGAAGTACAGCAGCTGGGACTAAACCCAGTACCTCAGAAAGGGGAATGAGCGTCTCAAGCAGCAGCTTGACCCACTGCACCACAACACCCGTCGTTGTTGTTTTTCTTGGGGTGACAAGTGCACTGAAATAATTTTGGGGGTGATTTCTGCTAAATGTCAAAGTCTGACTGGTGAGTTTGTGGGACCTCCTTCCCAGTGAGAAGAAAACTTGCAGCTTAGGCACTTCAGTGTCTTTCCCAGGGAAACTCATTGCATTTTGTCACGCAGCACATTTGCCCATGTCGCTGTTGCTTCTTTGTCCCACAGCATGCCGAGAAGCCACGTGTCTCCGAGGGTTGAACCGGTAACTTTCACTCACTGGTGGTACCAAGGTGCCTGTCACTTTCCCATCACTGCTTTCTCAGTGCCCTTGAAGACATCAAAGAGCGCCTGCACTGTTACACATGCAAGTAACTTTCCCCAGACTGGTGGGGCTGGTGAAAGGGTGAGTCTTGCAGGGGTCCTGCCCTGCACCCCGAGAATGACTGCTCTGGGGGCGTCCTGCAGCGTGAGCCGAGGACATTCAGAGCGGCACAGTCTGTGCTGTCTGGGACCCGGGACGTGGCATGCTGGCAGCTGGCTTGCAAGTCTCACTTCCCCTGATCCTGGGTGGGCAGAGGGGAACATGGTGTGGGCGGGCCACCTCACCTCCAGGTCTGCTAGACTCAGAGGCAAATGTTGACTGAGAAAGGCAGTACTGGGGAGGGGTTGGGCATAGCACCTTTGGCTATTATAGTCAGTACAGTTATGGGTACTAATGAGAGCAAGACAGGCGGGGAAGAGTTTATCACTTGCTGAGGGACAGTAAGCTAGTCCACTTGTCAGGTGGGGCCTGTCAGGGAGGGTGCAGCCAGAGATAAGACAGTGCCTTAAATAATATGACTAGGGCCCGGCATCGTGGCCTAGCAGCTAAAGTCTTCAGCTTGAGCGCTGGGATCCCATATGGGAGCCAGTTCACATCCCAGCTGCTCCACTTCCCATCCAGCTCCCTGCTTGTGGCCTGGGAAAGCAGTCGAGGACGGCCCAAAGCTTTGGGACCCTGCACCCGTGTGGGAGACCTGGAAGAAGTTCCTGGCTCCTGGCTTTGGATTGGCATAGCATCGGCCGTTGAGCTCACTTGAGGAGTGATTCATCAGACGGGAGATCTTCCTCTCTGTCTCTCCTCCTCTCTGTATATCTGACTTACCAATAAATAAAACAAAAATCCTTTAAAAAAATAAAGAAAGAATATGACTAACTGGTATGTGTCTTTGAGGCCAGTTGTCCTAATTACTCTGATTTGAAAAACAGGAGGGTCAGCATATACCAAAGGGGGTTACCGAATTACTCTCGCAGTCAGCCTCAAGGCACAAGGGGGCCGAGGCTGCAAGGGCCCGCTTGCCCCCTGACATCCAGGGTTCCCTCGCTTTCAAGGGGCCTCCTCTTGGCTCCATCTCTTTATCAGGGCCAGGCAGGCAGGGGCGTGGCTGGTCGGTTTGTGGGCTGTGACAGACAGTCTCTGGCCTCGGGGCTACCGAGCAGAACTGGAAGCTTCTCCAGGCTCACCTGCTGAGGCTGCTCCGACACATCTGCTGATTCTGGACCTCCCGCATGGCAGGGCGGCAGCATTCCCAGCTCGGAGACTCCTGTTTGCCAGTGAGAGACGAGCATTTCTGACTCCCAAGGCGGTGAGTTCCTGCCCCTCTCCCGTCTCTGCAGCCCCTTAACTTTCTCCACACTTTTATTTTTTTGTAGAAGATAGTGGACATTTTAAAGGATGGAGCTGGGCAAGGCTTAGCTGTCACTGGAGGAACACACAGGGGACAAATGATAGGGATGGGTTTGTTCTGGACTTTGCGTAGTGGTAACTGTTAGTGTTACAGCTTGCATGTTTTATACTCATCACCCATAGACTTGGCGGGAGCTTCTTCAACTGCTTTAGGGAAGGTCAGTTACAATTTTTTTTTTTTTTCAGATTGAGAATTTTTAAAATTTAAGTGTTTCAAGCTTAAAGTAACTGCCCATGACATTTTTCCGATATATATAGTGAGAAATAAGCTGGTTGGTTTATGAAGGATTTTGCAAGCCATTAAGCGACTGATGCCCCAATAGAGAAGTAAATAAGGAATTCAGGTAATTGGCAAATAAAAACTGAGTACTCAAAGAAATGCAAATTAAGAAGTAATACCATAAATTTCAAAAAGATATCATTTTTAAAAAGACTTATTTATTTGGAAGTCAGAGCTACAGAGACAGAGAGAGATCTTCTATCTGCTAGTTTACCAGGCCAAAGCTAGGAGTCAGGGGCTTCCTCATGGGGGCTGCAGCTCAAACACTTGTGCTGTTCGTCGTCCTCCCAGCACATACGCAGGGAGTTGGGGATAAAGTGGAGCAACCAGGGCATGAACAGGCATTCACATGAGATGCCAGCAGGGCAGGAAGCAGCCTAACCCTCCCTGCCACGAAGTCTGCCTCTAACGTGACAATGTTTTCTAACTCACACACTGACCAATTTTTTCCTAATTATTATTTGAGAGGCAGAGAAAAAGACAGAGAAAAGGAGACAGAAAAGGAGACATCTCCCATTCACTGGCTTACTGGCCCGGGCCATGCCATTACACAGGAATGTAATACGGGTCTTGCATGTTAGTGGCAAGAACTCAAGTACTTGAGCATTACCTCCAGGGATCTGCGCTAGTGGGAGGCTGGAGTCACAGAGCCAAGTATTGAACACAGGTGCTCCAGTGTGGGACATGGTATCCTAATTGCTGGGCTAAATGTCCACTCTTGATGAAGACTTTTTTAAAAAAGACTTATTTATTTTTATTGGAAAGTCCAGTCTACACAGAGGAGGAGAGACAGAGAAGAAGATCTTCCATCTGATGGTTCAGTCCCCAAGTGACCACAATGGCCAGTGCTGCGCTGATCCAAAGCCAGGAGCCAGGAACTTCCTCCAAGTCTCCCACACGGGTACAGGGTCCCAAGGCTTTGGGCCGTCCTCGACTGCTTTCTCAGGCCACAAGCAGGGAGCTGGATGGGAAGTGGAGCAGCTGGGATGTGAATTGGCTCCCATATGGGATGCTGGGTTTGGAAGCAAAAGCTTAGCTTACTATACCATGATACCGGCCTGCCTACGAAGATTTTTTAAATTATACATCCAGTAATGACAAGAATGTGGGAAAATAAGCAATCTCGTATACTTTGGCAAACTGATATGATCTTTCTAGAATGTATTTTACTGGTATAAATTAAATACTTTCCCACTTTAAAGAGGGCAACTGATAACCTGAGAGCTTAAGTGACTTAGTTACCAACAGAACTAGTTAGGAGACAAGCTAAGACTAGTTCTTAAGCCTTCTGATTCCAACCTTGTTAAATAACCTTGTTATTTTTTAAAAAATTTATTTATATTTATTGAAAAGTCAGATGTCGGGCCCGGCGCGGTGGCGCAAGTGGTTAAGGTCCTCGCCTTGCACGCCCGGGATCCCATATGGGCGCCGGTTCTAATCCCGGCAGCCCCGCTTCCCATCCAGCTCCCTGCCTGTGGCCCAGGAAAGCAGTCGAGGACGGCCCAAAGCTTTGGGACCCTGCACCCGCGTGGGAGACCCGGAAGAGGCTCCTGGCTTCGGATCGGCATAGTATCGGCTGTTGCGCTCACTTGGGGAGTGAATCATCGGACGGAAGATCTTCCTCTCTGTCTCTCCTCTCTGTATATCCGCCTTTCCAATAAAAAAAAAATAATAAAAATGAATCTTTAAAAAATAATAAAAAAAAAGAAAAGTCAGATGTCTATAGAAAGGAGGAGAGACAGAGAGGAAGATCTTCTGTCTGATGATTCACTCCCCAAATGACTGCAATGGCCGGAGCTGAGCTGATCCAAAGCCAGGAGCCAGGAGCTTCCTCCAGATCTCCCACATGGGTGCAGGGTCCCAAGGCTTTGTTTCATCCTCAACTGCTTTCCTAGGCCACAAGCAGGGAGTTGGATGGGAAGCAGGGCTGTCGGGATTAGAACCGGTGCCCATTTGGGATGCTGCCGTGTTCAAGGCGAGGACTTTAGACACTAGGCCACCGTGCCAGGCCCCAGTCTGCTGTTATTTACAACAATGTTCACTATAGACAAGCTAAACAGCCTACAATGTGGAATGATTTTACATTCTTGCATGTCCAGAGCCCTGGCATGGCGGCATAGGTTAAGCTTGTGCTTGTAAGTCTGGTATCCCATATGGGCACTGGTCTGAGTTCTGGCTGCTCTAGTTCCAATCAAGTTCTCTGCTTAATGTGGAGGATGGCCCAAGTGCATGGTCCCCTGCACCCACATGGGAGACCCAGAAGCTCCTGGCTCCTGGCTTCAGACAAGCCCAGTTTTGGCTATTGTCAGCTGGGGAGTGAACCAGCAAATGGAAGATTTCTCTTTCTCTTTCTATAACTCTGCCTTTCAAATAGATAAAAATAAATCTTTGAAAAAATGTCTTGCATATCCATGAGGAAACAGAGTAGTCATCAAAGAGTGTCTTGTGGCATTGGAGACTGCACATCATGTAATGTCGGTGGAGGCAGGTGTTGGTATATGGGTGAAGATGGCACTGGGGATGCCTGCCGCCTGTATGAGTGCTTAGTCTGGCTTGGCTCCAGATTCCAGCTCCCTGCTACTGCACACCCAGAGTGGAAGGGGCTGATGCTCACGGGCTTGGTTCCTGTCACTGGTAGGAGAGACCTGTATTAAGTTCTGGGTTCTGATTCACCTTGGTCCAGCCCTGGCTGGTGTGGACATTTGGGGAGTGAAGCAACCAGGAGGTTGTAGATCTCTCAGTTTCTCTGTCTTTCTGCCTTTCACATAGATTATGTAAATGTATAACAATTTTAAAAAAGCAGTTCCTGGGCCTGCTTGGTAGCCTAGTAGCTAAAGTCCTTGCCTTGCTGGGCTGGGATACCATATGGGAGCCAGTTCATGTCCTAGTGGTTCCACTTTCCATCTAGCCCCCTGCTTGTAGCCTGGGAAAGCAGTTGAAGATGGTCCAAAGCCTTTGGACCCTGTGCCCACGTGGGAGATCCGGAAGAAGCTTCTGGCTCCTGGCTTTGGATCAGTTCAGCTCCGGCCATTGTGGCCACTTGGGGAGTGAAACCAGCTGATGGAAAATCATCCTTTCTGTCTCTCCTCTTCTCTGTGTATCTGATTTTCCAACAAAAATCAAATAAATCTTAAAAGAAGTAGTTCCTGGTAAAAGCATTAGGCATTGATACATATAATATGATGCTATTTTCTTAGAAATATCTACATGCATAGAAAAAAGATCTGAAGAAATTTTGAAGCTGTATTATCTCTGAGTGGAGGAATTATAGAGGATTAAACAATTTTCTTTTTTAAAGGTAATTTCCAGATTATTTTACAATTAGTAGGTTAGAAAAAGCCCCAAATTGTGGCATGTACATAAAAATACAGGAAGTGAAATCATACTGTACATTTATTAGGGAAAATTTCTGCCTCCAGGAATTCTGTGATAATAACTCCACAGAGTGATGAAGTCATTTACCCGTGTCATGGCATACAGCTATTAATCCAGTCATCCATTGCTGTGCTTATACTGTTTCATTCCATCAGCTTCCAGAATGGCCTAGAAATCTGCTTGCCAGCCACCTTGATATATGTGTGCATGTGTGTGCCTGTCCGTGTGTGCCTCTGTGCCTGTGTGTGTGCGCGCGTGTGTGTTTGCCTTGCCTGTTCTCAGTGTGAAGGGGACGTGACACCTGCTGGCAAAGCTGAACACAATATGCTAAGGGTGCCTCCAACATGCACCATGCGTGCGTAGAGCATTCTGTAGAGCATTCTGAAGCCACAGACATACGTGTAGGATGGCGTGTAAGTGCAGTTGTATATTAGTGCAATGTTGATAGGTGTTAGATGAAGACGCGATCGGAAGAAGAAATCCTGGAGATCAGCAAGGTGGCCATATGCAAGCAAACATGGGATGAAGAGCTGGGAGCTCTTGGCAGTTTCCCACTCAGCGCCAAGAGGGAGCCAGGGGGCAGTCGCTGGACAGCTGTGCTTGTGGCTTCTTTTTAGGAGACTCCAGCTCTACCATTGATTAGGGTAGGAAGGGTCCCGAAATAGGGGAAAGTGGATGAGACCATTGTTTTCAATGTTCTTTTTCTTCTTCCTGTATCTGGTGGGAGAGGGGACAGACAAGTAAACCTGCAATCAGCAGCCCAGCCACATCAGTACTTGGGATGGGGAATGGCCACCTCGTGTCATCCCAGGGTCCCCAGTGTGGATCTTGTTCCGAGGGTACTGTTCAAGTGGTTTTGATGGTTCTAAAATGTTGTTGATTTTGTTGCTCCAAGGTTGAAAAAATCCTGCCCATTGGCTTTCATAGTCCACCACAGAGTCTCCATTTGCCCAGACTCTTGCTATCAATGCTTGGCTAGGACAGTTGTCCAATTTGTTCTGCCTTCCATCCTCTGCTATGCTACTAGATGTCCTCTGTAGGCCCCAATGGGCTGCCATATCCCCCAAATGCATCTGAGCATGCTGCCCACTTCTCTGTCCTTAGTAACTGAGGAAGCCCAGTTCTGACACATGCATTCCAAGGTCATACCCCATCATGGCATTTTGAGTTCAGCGGTTCAGTTGGGGAGATCCCCAAAAAAACCTCATCTGAGATGATCCCAGATCTGATTCCTGTGTGTGCCAGCCAGTGTGGGATCTGGCTCAGTCCATCATCCATGTCAGCCTGCATAGACACTGGTGGTTGTCATTGCTGAGTAGATTCTGACTCTAGCCCCATCTCTTGCACAAACCAATGGATACTGTAGCCCAGCCCAACCCTGCCCACCACACACTTGGTCCTCATGTATACCAGTGGGAACTGTAGCCCAGTTGGAACAACCCATAAAACCCTCCCCCCAGGCATGTCCCCAGCCCTGGTTCCTGTGCATGATGGTGTGTGCAGCAGACTGGTCCAATATGTCCCGCATCCCATTTGGCTCTTGTACACACCAGTGCATGCTACAGCACAGCTCAGGTCAACCAGTCCCAGCCACGTCCACCCCCAGCCCTGGTTCTCATGTGCAGCAATGGGAGGTGCAGGCTGTCAGAGAATTGCCCACAGTTTCTCTACTGGGACCATTCCCAGCACTGTCCAGGTAGTTCTGCAGTCTAGCTTGACAAGATTTGCCCCTAGTCTTAGCACTTACCAGCTGATGCTGCAGCAAAACCTACCAGCCAGTGGATATAGATGCTTAGCCCAGCCTGGCTCGTCCCCTAACTCAGCTCACATGCAGGCCAACAGGTATTGTAGCCCTACCAGGTCTGGTCTGCCCCCATCCCAGTTCTCCATCTCTTAATGTAATTGTTTTCTGATTGCTAAACTGATACATTGTATGAGGTAGAAGATTTGAAAAAAAAAATAAAGGAGAACATATCAGGAAAGTCATAAGGATCACCTAAAATCCGCCCCCCCCCCGAAGGAGCCATTGTTTGATATCTGCATTCTTGCTCTGTTACTGAGTATATCCCTCCAAATTATTATTATGTGTGTAAAAAGCAAATTTGAAGTAAAGCAAAAATCCACAGTGCTTTAAGGATTGTTCTGCCATACAATTATGAAATGCTGCATTGTATCCCATTGTAAGAAAGCATCCTTAAGGGCCTGATACGATGGTTCAGTGGCTAAATCCTTGCCTTGCATGCACCAGGATCCCGTATGGGCTCTGGTTCATGTCCTGGCTGCTCCACTTCCCATCCAGCTCCCTGTTGTGGCCTGGGAAAGCAGTCAAAGACGCCCAAAGCCTTGGGATCTGGCACCCGTGTGGGAGACCTGGAAGAAGCTCCTGGTTTCAGATCAGCTTGGCTCTGGCCCTTGTGGCCACTTGGAGAGTAAGCCAGTAGATGGAAAATCTTTCTCTCTGTATCTCCTTCTCTCTTTAAATCTGCCTTTCCAATAAAAATAATTTTTAAAAAAGCCATTGCGATTAGGGGGAGTGGACAAGCAGATGGACAGTTCTTCTCTTTGTGTCTCTTTCTATAAATCTGCCTTTCCATTAACATAAGTTTTAAAAAAGCATCATTAAGTAATTCATTATTCCCTTTGCAATGAATTTTTTGTTTTCAAAAGTTTTCCTTCATATAAGTTAATTTCTGTTGAAAGTGCTCTTCATTAAATGTATCTATATATATGCAATTACATCATATAATTGCAGCATTCAGCTCAGCTCAGTTCTGGCTGTTGTGGCCGTTTAACGAGTGAATTGGTAGATGGAAGATCTATTTCTCTCCTTCTCTCTGTAACTCTACCTTTAAAATAAAAATAAAGAAATCTTTTTCAGAAAGTATTACTTATTTGAAAGGCAAAGTTACAGAGAGAGGAAGGAGAGATCTTCCATGTGCTGATTCACTCCCACAAATGGTTGCAATGGTTAGAACTGGGTTAGCTGAAGCTAGGAGCCAGGAACTTCTTCTGGGTCTCCCACAGGGGTGTAGGGGTCCATGTTATCCTCTGCTGCTTTCCCAGGCCACAAGCAGGGAGCTGGGTGGGAAGTAGAGCAAGCAGTACTTGAACTGTCATCCAAATAGTATGCCAGCGTCACAGGCAGCAGCTAAATCCTTTGTGCCACAGTGCCAGCTCCAAACCCAGGGCTTTCTAACTGCAGGTCTAGAGCTTCAAGATCAAGTGGAGAGGTTTGTTAGCCGTCCAGGGAAGAGCGGCGGGCTGTGTGATATGTGAAGACAGGTGCTTCCCGAGCTGGACCTTGGACACAGGGTGCGCTCAGATGCCACAACTCAGGGATTGGCTTGTCTGGGTCTGGGTATAAGTTCTTGTTCTTCCAGATTCTTCCCTTTGCTGCCTAAATCACACTGAGTGGTTCAGCCACTTGATCCATCCTCCTAGCTCACAGCATGTACAGAGTTAACTAGGATACCCTTCTTCCCACCCCGCAACAATCATGTAAGGAGACACTGCTAGATATATGGGTTAATTACCATAACTTGATTGGTGAATATTGAATGCCTGTTTTGTATTATCACTCTGCACCCTGTACATATGTGTAATTATTACATGCTAACAAAAAGGCGTTGACTTGTGTATACATTAAAATTATTTTTAAAAAGATGTACTTTTTTATTTGAGAGGCAAAATTATAGAAAGAAAGAGAAAAAGAGATATCTTTCATCTGCTGGTTCACTCCCCAAATGGCTACAACAGCCAGATCTTGAATGATCTGAATCCAGGAGCCAGAAGCTTCTTCCAAGTCTTCCACATGAGTGCAGAGGTCCAAGGACTTGAGCCATTCTCCACTACCTTCCCAGGCGCATTGTGGGCGAGCTGGAGCAGTCACTGGGGACCAGTGCCCCATGGGATGCTGCTGCCACAGTCAGAGGTTTATCCAGCTATGCCACAATGCTAGCCCCCAAATTATTTCATTTTCATTTTTGTTTTTTTAAATGTATTTTTTATTGTAAAGTCAGATATACAGAGAGGAAGAGAGACAGAGAGGAAAATCTTCCATCTGCTGACTCACTGTCCAAGCAGCTGCAATGGCTGGAGCTGCGCCAATCCGAAGCCAGGAGGAGCCAAGAGCTTCTTCTGGGTCTCCCACGTGGGTGCAGGATCCCAAGGTTTTGGGCCGTCGTCCGCTGCTTTCCCAGGCCACAGGTAGGGAGCTGGATGGGAAGCAGGGTAGCCAGGATTAGAACTGGCACCCATATGGGATTGCAGTGAGTGCAAGGTGAGGACTTAGCTACTAGGCCACCATGCTGCTCCCTCTCCCAAATGGTTTCTTTAAAAGATAGTCTCAGAGTGATTCATTCACAGTGTTAGAAGGAGAGAGGAGGGTCCAATGCAATGGCTCAACTGGCTAATCTTTCACCTTGCAAGAATCAGGACCTCATATGGGCATCAGTTTGTGTCCTGGCTGCTCCACTTCCCATCCAGCTCCCTACCTGTGGCCTGGGAAAGCAGTAGACGACGGCCCAAAACCTTGGGATCCTGCACCTGTGTGGGAGACCCAGAAGAAGCTCCTGCTTGGGATCAGCTCAGCTCCGGCCCTTGTGGTCACCTGGGGAGTGAACCAGCAGATAAAAGATCTTTCTGTCTGTAAGTCTTCCTTTCTAATAAAGATTAAAAACAGTACAAAAAAAAAATTCACTCCATCCAACCAGAGAAACGGGAATGAGGTTAGTGTGGAACAAGCTCATTTTGACTCTCAAACATTGGAAAGAAAACAGAGTCCCTTGTCCTCAAGTGAGATGAAAGTGGTTCAAAGACATTTTTTTAAAAAAGAAGGTGGAGGAGCAGGGGTAGCAGAACCAGGTCAGGAAGCCAGGACCGTGGGTTTCCAGCGGCCCTCTCTGCCGTCCAGTTCACTTCTCCATCCTGTGTCTGTCCCAGTTCCGTGGGAGATGGCAGCTTCCTCTGGCTCCCGGTTGGCTGGCTACCTGGTCACTCTCGTCTTCCTCCAGCTGCCCGCGCACCTGTCAGGTAGGTGTCTCTCTTTTGCCTGGGACCCTTGTTCCCAGAAGGAGTGGTGTTCCCAGAAGGAGTCCCGGCCAGGTTCCTCACTTGTCCGTGGTTCTGTTCTACCCCAAATCTTTGTGAGTGCTTTGTCAAGGCAGGGTCCTTCCCGGAGACTCCTGCCCTGCGCCCTCGCCAGCTTCGCATCCCTCTCTCCCACATCACCTTCCTCTCTGTGGGCTCTGCGCAGGGGATGGCGACAAGTACCACCTGGCCCCGCTGGGAGGCACCGCCGAGCTGCTCTGCCCGCTGTCGCTGTGGCCGCAGATTGAGCCGAACGAGGTTCGCTGGCTGCGCTCTGCTGGCCCGCAGCGCCTGGGGGCGGTGCACGTGTTCCGGGATGGCAAGGACCGGGTTGACGAGCTGCTCCCAGAGTTCCAGGGCAGGACGGCACTGAGGAGAGACGCCCAGGAGGGACACGTCGCCCTGCAGATCCGCAACGTGCGCCTAGAGGACCGTGGGCCGTACTGGTGCCGTATCCGGATCGGGAATTTGAGCCGAGAGGACACGGTGACCCTGCAGGTGGCAGGTCAGGAAGGGTGGCAGTCGGATGATCTCGATCTCTGGCCTTCCTTAGCTCGACTTCCGTGGCATTTGCGGGTGCCACCACTGCCTGACCAGCAGGGCGCATCAGGGCTGGCGTTAAGCCCTTCTTCTCCCGGTTTTCTTGCTTTGGTCCAGTTTCCAGGAACTCAAAGCTGTGGCTCTAAGGAGCTGGTCCCTAGGACCACGATCCCGAACGATAGCAAAGATTTAGATTTACTTCGCGGGTCCTCTCCTTGGGTTCCGTCCAGACCCACACCCAATGAAACCTGTGTTTGGATTTGTTTGAACACCACTGGTTCCACCTGCTTGTGGGTGGATGGTCCTCTGGGCAAAGCTTAGAGTCAGGTACCAGAAAGAGGGGGAATCGACTCTCCTTGAAAATGCTTTCCAAACTTGGGGTCCTTTGGGGATGGAAAGTAATTTTTCCAAGGGGCTGAAGTGCCCAGAAGAATCCAGATGTGGGTAGGTTTTGCAATACATCAGGATAAAGCTAGAGGCTGTCTTACCACACTCAAACAGGTGGGGAGGGGAGGGGAGAGGCAGGCATCACGTTTCTAGACCCAGCTGTCCCTGCTCATCTGAGGGGGCTATGCGGGTGGAGGGCTCTGCCCGGGACCATGGCCTCACAAGGCCCTGCAGGCTGGGCCCCGGGCCGGCTCAGCCAGGTTGGGATTCCTCTTCAGTTCTAGGCTCTGATCCTTACATCCATGTGGACGGCTACGATGCTGGGTGGATCCAGCTGGTGTGCAGGTCGGCGGGCTGGTTCCCTAAGCCTTGGGCCGAGTGGAGGGACCCACAGGGCCAGAAGCTCCTCTCCCTGGAAGAGGCTAATGCCCTGGACGAGGCGGGGCTCTTCCGCACGGCCGTGTCCAGCAGGATCAGGGACAGCATTCTGGGAAACGTGTCCTGCACTGTCCGCAACACAGTCTTGGGCCAAGAGAAGACCACGGCCATGGTCATCGCAGGTAACAGCCAGGTTGGAAAATGGCCTAGGTGCACCCGCCAAACCTGGAGGAAGCTTGATAAAGGATTTTCGAACTTTTCAAGTTCTAAGAATAAAGCCTGTGTGTGGTAGAGAATGTGAGAGAATACAGAGCCAGATTAGTATCTTTCGGATTAGTATCTTTTTAAAAAAAAGATTTATTTATTTGAAAGACAGATTTATGGAGGGAAGGAGAGAGAGAGAATCTTTCATTGATTGGCTCACTCCCCAATAGCTATAATAGCTGGAGCTGAGCTGATCCAAAGCCAGGAGGCAGAACCCTCTTCCAGGTCTCCCATATGGGTGCAGGGACCCAAGGCCTTGACCCATCCTCTGCTTCCTTTACTGGGTCTTATAAGCAGGGAGCTGGATGGAAGTGGAGCAGTTGGAACTCAAACAGATGCCGGCACCACAGGTGGAGGATTAGCTCATTATGCCATGGCACTAGTCCCCCACCCCCGAGAGTTTTAAAGAAGGCGATAAGTGGTATGGAATCTTGTGGGCTGGAGAGAGTCCTGCTGATGCGGTGGTGGTGGTGTGGGTGTGCTTACACACAGACCTTCTTCTACCTGTTGTGAGTGTTTTATACACATCCTAATTAATTAGTTACATGATCTGAGGGGGTGCCTACTACTTCCTCTGGAATAACCAAACTGACCAAAGACTATTTTTGGATGTCTATCTTATGATTGTCCCTCAAAGTGTGGCTCCCACTGCAGTGAGCCTCTGGGCACACACTTGGGGAGTGAGTCTAATGTTAGGGTATCTTTCTGGAAGTAATTAATGGGCCAGAGAGCAAGAGCCTCTTAAAGACTCTAGCAACAGGCAGTCATCTGGCTCTGCTGTTCTCTGGGCTTTGAGTTGCCAAGAGAAGCCAAGAATTGTGTTGCCTACTGGAGGACTTGCCCTGACAGGGCTGGGCAGTGGTGGGGAGGAATGGGGTCGGGGGGGTGAGGCGTGGGACCAGGGGCAGTGGTGAGGCATGGGGTGGAACAGGTGTGAGGTGTGTGTGTGTGTGGAGGGGTGAGGCATGGGTCAGGGGATATGCGTGGGATGGGAGCCTGAGACATGCGGCTAGGGGATGGGGCATGGGGCTCAGGGTTGAGGTGTGGCATGGGAGGGTTGAGGTGTGGGGCAGGGGGTAAGGAGTGAGGCATGGGACCAGGGGGTGAGGTGTGGGACTGAGGCTGAGGTGGGTCACTGGCTCTTTCTGTCTCAGCCCCATCACCAGGGAGGCTGTCCTCCTCAGCCGTGGCTCTCACTGCCATTCTCCCCATGCTGACCCTTCTCATCATAGCGGCCGTTTGGGTCATCTGGAAGCAAAGGCGCTCAAAAGGTAACATGGAGATGAGGGAGTTCTGGCTGGCAAGAGGTGGGATTGTAACTGCTTTGGGAGAAGGCCAGACGGACGTGGACATGGACCTGACACTGGTCCATGGTTCGGGGAGCTCTTGAGCCAGCTGAGAGAAAGCTGGGACAGTTGTGCCCTGGGGACTTGCATTGCATAGGGAAATTTATTCAGAACACTGCAAAGGGGTCTCGGGGCAAGACATGATTTCTCATCCTTTGTGAAAGTAGAGAAGAACTGGTCACAGCCATTTCATTAACTGGGAAATTAATCAGCTCCTTCTGGCCGAGAAGCCCAATTATAGCCACTGGGTTAAAGCAAAGACAGCTACATCGAGCAGGCTCTCAGGGTTGCAAAAGATGGTCATGTGGTACCACCTCACTCCCTCCATCTGGTGGATTGAAGACCCAGTCCTTTCAGGAGGGGCACGCAGGCAGTGCGATCAGGCCCTTCCTAAATCTGAGCTGACCTCTCTCTTTCTCCTCTAGAGAAGCTTCTCTATGAACAGGTGATGGAGGTGGGTAAGTGTCCTGGGTTGGGGGTGGGGGGCATGGGCCCTGTGTTCGCTTCATGTCTGCACCTCTAGCAGCTACTAGTCAAAACCCTGTCCTGGAGGAGTTCCCATCATCCGCTCTCCTGGGTGGTGGTGGAGATGATGACATCTAAATCTGTCGTTCCCAGTGTTCACTGACCCTTGCTTGGCGTAGCTTGCTTCCCAGTGTGTGTGGGGATTCGGGTCTGTGAGCTCACTGCTTGATCTCACTCTACAGGGAGCCTTCTATTCACTCAACACTAACTGATGGATAGCTACTACATGTCCTAGGCTACACTAAATCCTGGGAGGCATCCTGGGGAGTGAAAGCAGGCACTTCAGTCCAGTTAGGGAGATTATAGGAATCCTAGAATCGCATGAATAAAGGGTATCAAGTGCCACAAGAGAAAGCTTCCAGTTCTGCAACAGCCACAACTTGGGAGCAGCCTACCAGGTTTGAGGGTGGGGCATATGACGTTGGACTTGACAGACTGCAAGTCTTGAGGCACGGAGGCGTGACCGGCCATCCAGAGCAGGAGGAGTGACTTGAGAGGAACATGGTCTTGGAGAGCAGCACTCCCTACGGGGGGAGGGGGGGGCTGGAAGGATGCAGGGTGGAGGGGGGCTGGGGGCAGGGATGGGCCATGGAGGGCCGTGGAGAGCGCGTTCAAGACTTTAGTCTAAGCATAATGGCAGGGCAGTGGATGCATGCATGGGCTTGGTCTTTTGGGAATTGTGCCTTGAGAAGCTCTTCAGCTACAGCGTTGCGGCAGTGGGACAGAGGAGGGCTGCCACTGGTGTCATCCAGAGGAGGGAAGAGGAGCGACTGGATCAGGGTAGTGGGGTGAAGCCAGACGGAGGTGGGCAGGGGAAATCAGTAGGAAACAGCCCTCCAGGGACTGGCACGGAATCTCATTTTCTTTTCTTTCCCTCTAGAAAACCTTCTGTCAGACCATGCAAAAGAAAAAGGTAATTACAGATACAGAGTAAGGACCAAGTAGCCCAAACACCGTCTGCTTTGTCAGCATACATGTTAATAGTCCACGATTGTGATGCCTTATGTATACAAGGGGATTCCAAAATGTCTGTGGGAAAAGGGAGTAGAGAGAGAAGCTTAGGAGCAGGCTTTGATCTGGCTGTTGAGCCTCTGATTGCCAAGCCCATGTCTCAACTCAGAGGGCCTGGGTTCAACTCCCGGCCCTGGCATCTGATGGCACTTTCCAACTGATGCAAACCCTGAGAGGCAGTGGTGATGGCTGACATCTGGGTTTCTGCCACCCACGAGGGAGGCATGGGTGGAGTTCTGTGGCTCCAGCCAGAGGCCGTTGTGGGTATATGAACCGGCAGATGGGAGTTCTTTCTGCTTGTCTCCATCTCCCAAATTGAGTAAATAAATGTGTTCCTAAAAATTAAGCTTACTTTGGTGCAAAAATTATTGATGCTTTTAATAATAATGGTTTCTCGTAATACATGTTTTCCATGAACTTTTTGAAGCTCTTGCATGTGTCTGTGTGTCTGTGTAGGCATCCTCCACTGTCATTATGGGGAGTTTGTTTCTGATGTAGGGATCAGGAGAGTTGGTGGCAGCGGGAGTGAGGGAGGGATGCCATGGCCAACGTTCCCAGCAGCCCCTTCAGCAGTTATTTTAAGTAGATGTCTTTAGGTAGTGAACAGTGTACTGTGTGGTCACCTGGGACAGAGAGGAATCTGGAGAACACACAGACCCCCGGCGTTGAGGCAGGTACTGTGTCCCAGGGGAGGGTCACGTGTTTCGGGGTTAGTGTGACCCCTGACCCAGCTCCCTCGGCTTGGGTAAGGTACTCGACCGCTCTGAGCGTTGGTGCCCTCCCAGTTGATGGTTTTCCGTGTCAGAAGAGCCCACCTCTCAAACCATTAGCCCCCACGCGTGGAGCTGCCATTGCTTATTGCCGTTCTGCCTGTGTTAACTGGCTATGTGCCATGGGCCAGTGAGGGTCAGTGGAAGACAAGTCGCTGGCTCCACTGGCTGCAAAGCTCAGGGTTCTGGCCTCTTGTCTGTCCTTACATTTCCTCCCAGCTGGTGCAAGCACGGGGCACACACCACAAAGCCCCTGGCTATTCTTCCCAGGAGCAGAGAGAAACAGGATGGTGGCATGGGGAGGGCCTCCAACGCAGCAGCCAGACAGACTTGAGTTCGAATCCTGCCTGCTGGTCATTGGGTGGTCTTGGGCAAGTCTGACAGCCATTTGACCGTCCTTGTGTTAAAAAAGGGAACAATAATTCCATATACCTTATCTTGCTGGGATAATTCTGTGTGCACTGTGGTCCAGTAAATAGATGCTATTCATGGTGGACATGGTAACACCAGACCGTAGGTGCCTAGGACCATGCAGTGCCTGATACCTGAGGTGTCCAGCCTTCAGCAGGGGCTTGGGGAGTGGACCCAGGTGTGCGCCTTCAGTTCTCTGGCAAAGCCAGTGCTGGATAGGGGCAAGTGTGAGCCAGCTGGTCCCTTTAAGAAGCCACAGGCCTCCTGCATACACATTTATCCCCACCCCACCTGGGACCTCCACATACATTTGTAACATGTGAAACTTCTAGGAATGTGCCATAGAGACTTAAAAAAAGGACAACAAGTCAGGTCTGGGCCTTTAGTCACTTGTACACTTTTGATTCTGTGCAAGGGCACTGGTGTTAGCCCATGTGCCACGCTCTCAATGTACTGGACCACACCAGCAGACAGCGGAAATGAAACCAGACAAGCAAAAGGAAGTGATGAAGAAGGAGACATCGAGATTTTGGGGTGTCTGGCCATTGGCACTGGCACCCCTGGGTTTCCGAGTCTGACTCTGAGACAGGGCACTGGACACGGGACTGATGGAGAAGTTGTGGCAGTGGTGCCCCTCCTGGGATGAAGGGGATGGGTCACTCACTCACTCACTTTCTCTCTCTCTCTTTCTGGTTTTTAGGAAAACTCCACAAAGCCCTCAGTAAGTCCTGCTCCTCCTCCAAGCTACAGACTTCCTCTTACAGATGTCTCTGCTTTTAGATGACTGTCATTTTCATTTTCCGGGGCAAGGGGCAGAAGCAAGGGGAATTCAAGCTGTGGGGATTTCATTTCTGAGCTTGCAGACGCTGACCTGTGGGTAGTCTACTCTCCAGGGTAAACTGCTGCACCCAGCAGAGGGCGCCTCCCCTGGGTGAGACCAACTGGACATCCCTTTCATCAGCCCTGCATGGCATTTCCTCAGGGAGGTTCAGGCACATGGATTGTCTGGCAAACAGCATGTGCCCGAGCCTGTGCTTGCCCACCATTCCATCCGTGAGAGCCTCTTGTTGATGTGAAATCTGCAAATGCACCATGTCTGTTTTATGTTGCGTGATGAAATACGCATAACAATATCCAACCAAGACCCTGTGGTGGCTTTTAAAAGGGACTTGTATTTTGCCCTCCCCCGCCATTTCTGCTGTGCGTGGGTGTGAGAGGTAGGAGTGATGCCACCTGCATGTGAGGCTTGGTTCAGTCAGCGATTTGCTGGCGCTCTGTTAAACCTCCGGCGACCCCCAGCTCTACCTGGGAGTGCTTGCCACTGCAGACATGTAGAGGACTTCAAGGAAAGTGGTTAGGGTGGGACAGTAGCATTAGGGCAGCATGGAAGCCCTTGTAATGACTTGTCAAATTGTTTTTATTCTTCAGAGAAACTCCGCAATGAACTGAGTAAGTTTCCCATGTCCCCAGAGCTCCCAGACCGAATGATGCCCCTCACTGTCCCTGTGCAATGACAGTTAACCTCCTTGCTCCTTTTTTCACAGAATTAAAAAGAGCTGCAGCCAACTCAGGTGAGATGCGGGCTCCTCCTGTTCAGCCCCCTCTCTGTGGGAATTCTTGATTTCTCCATGGCTCTAACGGTCCCCTTTGGCGTCACACAGGCTGGAGAAGAGCCCGGTTGCAATTTGGTAAGTTACACCCAGCCACTTGCTTCACATAGCCTCCTGTAAATTCCACGGCCTGAGAATGAATCCTGCAGTTTTAAAAACTCTTATCAAATCTGCTTCCTGTGAGCCAGTGCAATGGTTCAATTGGCTAATCTTCCACCTCCAAGCGCAGCATCCCATATGGGCAGGCTCAGCTTAGCCATCGCAGCCATTAGGATGGACGATCTTCCTCTCTGTCTCTCTTCTCTCTGTAAATCTGCCTTTCCAATAAAATAAATAAATAGAAAAGAATAAGGAATCCCTGGTGAGTTTTTTCCCCCTTAATCTGTTTATCAAATTTTAAAAAATTGTTTTATTCTTTTATGTTTCGTTTTCATCTTTTCATTTATTTACTTATTTCCATCTACTTGAAAGGCAGGATGATAGAGAGAGAGAGAGAGATAGAAGATTTTTCATTTGATGATTGATAAATGAGCACAACATGCAGAACTGGACCAGGCCAAAACCAGGAGCCAGGAGCTCTGTCTTGATGTCCCACATGGGCGGTGGGGGTCAAGCACGGGAGCCGTCATCTCTGCCTCCCAGGATCCATTAGTAGGAAGTTGGATGGCAAGGCAGGACTAAGACCAGGACTCCAGTGTGGCATGCAGGCATTTCCAGCTGTGGCTTAACCTGCAGTGTCATAATGCTCGCTTCTGTGGCAAAATTTCAAAAAAATGTTGGGTGTGATTTTTTTGGATTGCATTTCAGTTTAAAAGTCTCCCCCTCCTTTTGAACACTGGTAAATATTTGGATTGGTCATCTTAGGGGGTTCCTATGATTATGGAGACTTTGTATCAGTTATTTGCATTTCTACTTTGTCACTTGTCTGTTTTTGTCCTATTTGGGTCATTTTTGACTTGTGAAAATTCTCTCTGGAGTTGGCTCCATGGTGCAGTAAGCTCAGCCTCTGACTGCAGTACATGGATCCCATTCGGGCCCCGTTATGTCCTGGCTGCTCCACTTCCTTTGCAGCTCCCTGCTTGTGGCCTGGGAAAGCAGTGGTTCACAGCTCAAAGCCTTGGGACACTGTGCCTGTGTGGGAGACCTGGAAGAAGCTCCTGGGTCCTGGTTTCAGGTCAACTCAACTCCACTCGGAGTGCCATTTGGGGAGTGAACTAGAGGATGGAAGGTTTTTCTTTCTGTCTCTTCTTCTCTCACTCTGTAAAACTGTCTTTGCGATAAAAATAAATAAATCTTTAAAAAATATTTTAAGGTTTATTATTATTATCATTATTATTTACTTAAAAGAGTTATAGAGAGAGAGTGATCATACACCCAATGGTTACAATACCCAGAGCTGAGCTGGTTCAAATCTGGGGGCCAAGAGCTTCCAGGTCTCCCACATGAGTGCAGGGGCCCAAGGACTTGGACCATCCTTTTGCTGCTTTCCCAGGCCACTAGTAGGGAGAAGGATCGCAAAATGGAGCAGCTGGAGCTAAACCCTGTGCCCATATGGGATGTCGCCACAGCAGGCAGAGGGTTAGCCGGTTCCACCACTGTGCTGTCTTGGACCTTCATCTTCAGTTAGCTGAAGTACTGCTAGGTTACAAAATAAGCATCATGCTGTTCCTCAGGGACCAAGGCCTCATGCACAAGCTCCAGTCTGCACAGCAGCTGCATGACATCGGTTGTTATGGTAACCACTCTGCAGATGGGGAAAGGAAGGGTAGACCTGAATAGTGACCCCTAAGGCCCTGTGCCTAGCCTAAGGCAGAGAGCTGGGACTGGAGCATCCCATGAGACTACATGGGGCTCAGTTGGCAAGACAGTGCTTCTGGGTACCAGTACCCGTGTGAGCAGGCTGGTGGACTAGAATGGGCCAATGGCACCTCCACCACTACCCTAAGGCCTAGCCCGCCTTAACCCTCTCCTCTCTGTACCCTCGGCAGTGGCGGTGACCCTGGACCCAGATACAGCGCATCCCAAGCTCCTTCTGTCTGAGGACCGGAGATGCGTGAGGCTTGGTGACCGGAAGCAGCCGGTGCCGGACAATCCGCAGAGATTCGACTTTGTGGTCAGCGTCCTGGGTGCCGACTGCTTCACGGAAGGCTGTCACTACTGGGAGGTGTACGTGGGTGACAAGACCAAGTGGATCCTTGGCGTGTGCAGCGAGTCGGTGAGCCGGAAGGGCAAGGTCACCGCCTCGCCCGCCAACGGACACTGGCTGCTGCGGCAGAGCCAAGGGAGCGAGTTTGAGGCGCTCACCTCTCCGCAGACCGTCTTCCGTTTGAAGCAGCCCCCGCGGTGTGTAGGTGTCTTCCTCGATTACGAAGCCGGAGTCATCTCCTTCTACAACGTCACGGACCACTCGCACATCTTCACCTTCACCCACAGCTTCTCCGGCCCCCTGCGCCCTTTCTTTGAACCTTGCCTCCACGACGGCGGGAGGAACGTGGCACCTCTGATCATCTGCTCTGAGCTATGGCAGTCGGAGGAGCCCCTTGTCTCAAAGCCGGAAGAAAAAACCCACGCGAATGGCGACGCGGCTCTGACGCTGAACCCCTCCTTGCTTCCTGCTGCCGCCCCGGAGTTGCCCCCACGTGGGGGTATGGTCCTGCCTTGGCCCTCGGACTTTGGTCCAGCGCTGCAGGGCCTCAAGGCTCCCTCCTTCTAGGGCTGCTCTCTGGGCAGGCCAGTCTGCGCCCTGAACTTGTGATTGGGCGACATCTCTTCTCCTTAGCCCAAGTTCGATTGTAGTTTCTGTCGCGGCCGTTTTTCGTTTTAGGACTCCGTGCCCAACACTGCTTTTCCTTGCTCTGACGGATGAGGTGTTGCGCTACCCTGGACAGGGAAAGCCTGCACACCAGGCCACCTGTCTGTGTTCAGGTGGAGATGCTGACCAAGTGTTTCTGGGGAACGGTGACTGCTGAGGGTGCGTTGACAAGAACTCCAAGAACGCTTCCTGCTGTGCCCTGAACTTGGGATTTTGTGGGGCGAGGGGATTCCAGATTCTCAGGGTCTGACTTCTTAAGGGATTTCATCCAGGCTTTTTGAGCTTCATGTCCCAGAACCGGCTCTTTAAATTTTTTTAAAAAGATGTTTTTCTTATTATTGGAAAGACATATTTACAGAGAAAAGGAGAGACAGATCATCTATCTGCTGGTTCATTCCCTAAATGGCTACAATGATTGGTGTTGAGCTGATCTGAAGCCAGGAGCCAGAAGCTTCTTCCAGGTCTTCCACATGGGTGTAAGATCCCAAGGTTTGGTTTTGGGCCATTCTTCACTGCTTTTCCAGGCCATAAGCAGAAAGCTAGAAGGGAAGTAGAGCAGCTGGGACACAATGGAATCCTGGTATTTGAAGGAGCAGGATCAGGCAGTTGAGCCATTGCTCAAGGTTCTGTAAACTTGCTCCATAGCATTACACCCCTGCTTCTTCCTTCAGGGGTAAGATCGGGGAGGGACAGAGTCTGCATGCCTTGTCTGCTTTCTGATGCTGCTGATGACACAGTTGAATGACACCCAAAAGCTGCTGCATTTACCTTCTAAAGCTGATGGATCTCTTGATGGCATCCAGCGATGGGGAGCTCAAATGCATGGCCCTTACCTTCCAAAGCCTTCTGGGCACACCATCTGGGGAGATGCCCACAGGGCTGCTTTGCTGGGTGTGGTCTTGAACAAGCATGGTAGATGAGTCTGGAAACTGGCTGGCCCTTCCCAGTGTCCTTCCAAGATCCAGAGAGGCCCAGTTAGAGGAAGGGCTACTATACCCACCAGGCAACAGTTTTGTCCTCGAAAGGCCCTTCTCCTGGGAAGACTTGACCGTTGGTGTAGCAGACTGTCTTCTCTAGGTTAGACTGAATTGGTTTCAAATAAGGAGTTAGGGGGTCAGGTATGATGATGAAGTAGCGATCCCAATCTGGGGAGTGTGGATTATAGAAAGAAATCTTGTCACTTCCAAGTCTTATATCCAGAGCTGAGCTGGCCAATTGGTGGGGATTCCAGCCATCAGTTTGCAGATGGGTGTGAAGCGCTATCCAATGGAAACTGGGACTTTGTATCAGAAGTTCCCTCTGCTAGGATCTGCACTAGGATTCTCCATTGGAAACAGAACCAGTGGGACATGTGTGTGTGTTTATATGTGTGTGTGAATACATGTAAATGAGATATATATATATGGGGCATATATGTCTACATATATATATATATATATATACACAAACATATTTACGGGGGTGGTGGCATGAGAATAAAAAATCAGTTTGCATGATGATGATGGCTAAAAAGCCCAGGATTGGGGGGTGAGCCAACAAGGGGGAGTCCCAGAGAGCTGACTGTGTAGTTCCAGTTTCAAGGCCAGCTAACTGGAGGCCCAGGAAGACAGGTGCTTTGTTCCAGCCCAAAGGCAGGCAAGAAGAAACTTAGCTTGGGGGAGGTTCGGCCTTTCTGTCCGTCTTGTACTGAGTGGATGAGCTCTACCCACAAGAATGGGACATCTGTGTTACTCAGTGATGTAAATGTCAGTCAACTGAAAATATCTTCATTGCAACAACTGGAATCATGTGTGACCAGATACATGGGCATCATATGGCCCAGTCAAGCTGATAGGTGCCTGAGTGAATTGCTTTCATTTGCTTTTGTACAGTTTTTAAATAAACGTTTGATATTCCTTGTTTGGCGTGCTGCTATTTTCACTGCGAGTGAGAGTCTCTGGGAAAAGGCTTTGGGTTAATAAGGGAAAAGCAAATTATGGGATTGGTCTCTAGATAGCTTTGGGTTCACCCATGCAAGGTTCACCCACAGTCCATTATAAAGTTTTATTCTTGAGTCTACTCCCCAGTATTTTATCAAGTTAGAAACTAGTAGTGTCTATCAGGTATTTGTATTTCCCTTGTAGATGTTTACCACCAAACGTACCTTCCTTAAATCTCAATTTAAAAATAAAAAGATTTTCATTTGCAAGGAAGAGTTACAGAGAAAGGAGAGAGACAGAATCTTCCACTCAAATTTTCACTTCCCAAATAGCCACAGTGGTTGGAGCTGAGCTAACCCAAAGCCAGGAGTCAGGGGTTGGCGCCAGGTCTCCCATATGGGTGCAGAGGTCCAAGGAATTGGGCCATCAACCTTTGCTGCTTTCCTAGGGCATAAGCAGGGGGCTGGATGGAAAGTGGAACAACAGGGATACAAGCCAGCTGGCATCCCATATTGGCACTGGTTTGTGTCCCAGTTACCTGCTTTACCATGCATTGGCCTCGAATATCTCAACTGTAAAATCTAGTGTTCATATTGGCCCCACTCAGCCAAAAAGTTACCATTTGTGGAGGCAAACATTCTACCTACTTGTCTACCTAAATACCTATGAGCTCTCTTAATTCCTACAGTAATTCTGCCAGGGACTTTATTGGGAAGGAGAATGAATGTGCCATCGGTGTGGTGGAGCTGGACTACCCAGTCCTGAAGGCGATGTTTACACTGATATGAGAAATCTGTAGTTAGCCTACATATTCAATAAGATGTCATGATCTTCTAACATAACCCCCTCTTTCCTCCCTCCGCACTGCCCAGCCTGGATATTGTGGTGACCTTGTATCTGGGCTGATGAATCATTACCAGGCTTCAGGTTTAGCTAGAGATGCATGTAGGGCCTGGAAAAGTCCCTGCACCGGATGCTGGAAGGCCTGGAGCTGGTTTTGAGTCATTTTGTCTTCAAACTCCCTTCTAGTTCTATGTCTCTTTAGATCGTAAATCATGAGTTAGGGACCAAACTCCAGGCTTCCCTGAGTGTTCAAAGGATGATCAGAGTCACCAACCCAATGAAGGAATTTTGACTCTGCACCCCCTGGGAGGTCAAGCCTGTTAGTTGCAAATATTCTTTCTCATTAAGAGTTTTCCCGTTAAGGCTGGGGTGAGAAAAGACTCCATGGTGTACTTTCTTTTCTTTTTCTTTTTTTTTTTTAACAGGTTAATCATTTTGCTTGAAGTCATAATTATAGAGAGAAGAAGAGACCAGGGGAGCTCTTCCATCCACTGATTCACTCCCCAAATGGCTGCTAGGGCCAGAGCTGGGGCAGATCAAAGCTGGTGGCCAGGAGCTTCACTTGAGACTCTCACATGAGTGCAGGGGCCCAAGGCTCTAGCAGGGAGCCAGGTCGGATGTAGCAGCCAGGACATGAACAGGCACCTGTATGGCATGCTTGTGCCCCAGGGTGAGGATTAGCCTATATCCCACCACGCTGACCCCCCATGGCATATTTCATAAAAGATTTAGCCTCGGTGAGGCCATGATACCAGGCCTAGTGGCACACAGGATACAGAGTTGCCAAAACCTGAAGTAGGTCAGTTGCTAGGTTTGCACTGCAAACTGCACCTTGTGTTACCTTTGTAACCTTCAGCCTTCTGTAATCTATAGGCACTGAATGCTCCTTACCAAGTGCTCCGGCATCTCTGCTCCTGCCCACAGTGTAAGCCTTGTTGCAGTGTACCTGTCCGCACACCTGCCAGCAATCCCCTTACCCCACTCTGCTTCAAGCATCCTGTGGAGTTTAGATTGTGGTCCCCAAGTTGTTCAACTAACCAGGAAAGAGGGGTTAGGGACCCGGGCTAGTAGGGCTAAAAGAAACTGAATTTCTGAGGGCGGGGCCAGCTTCTACCTGCTAGTTCTCCGGACCAGATGTCAATACACGCCTCACCAGCTTCCTTCACGTTTCTAAGTCCATCCTTTCGCAGACAGGTGGCCTCGGGTAAGGCTATTGCTCACAACAGCTGCCCTGCATCTTAAGCTTAGAAGTCCGAGTTGGGCGGTAAGCAACGCTAAAATCAAACCCTGGGCTCTGTTCTAAACGTCTTGTCTTACTCAAGCCTACAACTCCCAGCATGCCACTCCAGAGGCCAAAGCTTATTGGTAGTCTCCCCATGGTCCCAGCTATTTTAGCCAATGAAAGGGAAAAATCGGCGGCAGGACCCAGTCCTGGAGAAGTAAGGCGGATCCTTTTCGGGTTCCGTCTCCGGCTCTTGCCCTGGCACACGGAGGCGGCGCAGTCCGGGACCGAGCGGCGGGAGCGAGGTGGGTCCGATTTGGGTCTCAGGTCCCGGGGCGGGAAGGCGGTCGCGGCTTCGCAGGGAACTCGGCACGGCCCCTTCCCTCTCACAAGTTGGAGGTTCCTGCTAGGCTTCCCGGATGCCGTGCGAAGCAGAGGGACCCCGTAGCCCCTCCACTCCGACCCATCTCCCCCTCCCCCATGCCTGTGTCCCGGTCTCTGCGGCCACACTGCCATCTCCACCCCCTACCCTGGACCCTTCTTCTGTTGGCCTTGGCGTACTGCAGCCCCGAGCTGCTGAGGTCAATCTCTCGGCCGCCTTCCCTCCCTCCAGTCCCAAGCCCATGGACTTCTTCGAACTCAGCAGCGCCTGTCCTCCACACTGCTGCACACTTGCACTTCGACCCCGTCTGGGATCACACCAGCAGGCCCCTGGGCCTGCGGTCTCCGACCTACTGCGCCTCTACCCTGGCCATCTCGGCCATCCTCCCCTGGTCCTCTCTGAGCTGTTACCTAGCCTCCCAGTTCCGGTTGCCTAGCCACGCACCACCCACCGTCCCTGTTCTTTAGCACCTTGCTCTGGGTCTTCACAGGCTCCCTTGGCTCTGGAGAACCCCCAGCTTTGGCCCTTTAGACCACTTTCTGGGTTGGCCCCTTCCCTCTGACCCAGGATCTCAGCCTTTGTCTAATAGATGGTCACCAGCCCCAGCCCCTTGGCTTGCTCTTGTACTGCTTAGGCTCAGTCTGTACTGCCTCCATCCCTTCCACCCTTGCCAGGAATGTCTAGAAAGACAAGCTCGACAGGTCTATTTCTCTTTCTAACTGCAGGAACATCTCTATGGATAGGTAGTGAGCAAGTGAGCTCCTGGTTCAAGTCTTGGTCTTGCTTATCCAGCCTGCAAGTCTTGTTCAGTTCCCACCTCATCCATGGGGTTGCCAGGAAAATGTGCCTGCCATCTGAATCCCAGCACTGCTTTCCTTTCTCCTGTCTCCCTGGCTCTGCTCACCTCCTGTCTGCCTTCCCATGCTGGCACAGTGCCCCCATGCCCTGGCTGTGCAGCGGTGGCCTAGGCCCCTGATTCTGCCACTTCCTGTCTGCCTTCCCATGCTGGCACAGTGCCCCCATGCCCTGGCTGTGCAGCGGTGGCCTAGGACCCTGATTCTGCCACTTCCTACGTGTCCTTTGACAGGTTATTTGATTTCACGGAACCTCAATTGCCTTGTCTATAAACTAAGGATGATAATCATAAAAATGATGAGAGAGGTGGTCCACAGGCAGTGCAGAGTCAGGTTTTAGCACTCGGTCTGAGCTTTTAGAATGTAGCTTATTGTTGGGTTCCTGTATGATGTGCCAGGGCAGTGGCAGGCAGTGAAGTACAGATGCAGTAGTGGCCAAGGCATGGGACCTTCCTCTATCCCCAGGAACCTCGCCC
The DNA here is from genome assembly GCF_017591425.1 of Ochotona curzoniae. NCBI lineage: Eukaryota > Metazoa > Chordata > Mammalia > Lagomorpha > Ochotonidae > Ochotona > Ochotona curzoniae. The sequence continues at coordinate 12,016,450 of NW_024465451.1, forward strand.
TCTGCACGGGGTGGCAATTTCTGGGGTTCTGGTGCACTTCACTGTGCTCTATCATTAGCTGTTTGAGTGTGCTCAGTATAATCCTCAATCTTTTTGCCCTTACATCGACCCAGCGTTCATCCCTGGGTGGGACCAGACCTTGGCAAATTATAGCTCCTCAGAATAGTAGTTTTGGAGGTGAGTGGAGCCAGCCTAGCCCATTGTGCATAGAAGATACTGAAACCCTAGGTGGTGCTGGGAGGGGGCAGGAGTGAGTCAAAGCCATATATATTCCCGCATTCACTCAAGTAACTTGAGCATCCAGCGTGTGGCTCAGAAGGGAGATCACGGCAGGTCCCAATCCTTGTCCCCAAGTGGCTTAGAAGCTGCTGGTGGAAGCAGACATGTACATTGGCAAGCAAACACAAGATTCCATGGGAGCCAGAAGGAGAAGGTGGGCAGGCATCAGGAGATGGCTGTAGATGAAGTGGGGATGTACTCAGGGGTCTGGAGTCGGCACTGGTGTTAGTTTACTCGCCTCATTCAGCAAATATTTACCAAGAATCTGCTATGTAGGTTTTCCACTGTTCCAGGAGTTTGGGTCACATTGAGAAATAAGACAAAGACCTTAGGTTTTAGCAGGGGACAGCAGATGGTAAACAGTAGGCAGGGAATGTCCAAAGGGGAGACGTGCTGTGGGCAGGAGCCTGAGAATGGTGGGGATGGGTTGTAACTCTTAAATCTTTTTTAAAATCAAGGAAGCCTCATTCCGCACCCCCACAGGTTGATTTGTTTATTTGAAAAGCAGAGTTACAGAGAGAGGGTGAGACAGAGATCCTCTACTGCTTCCCCAGGTTCACTGGGAGAAAGCTGGATCAAAAGTGAAGCAGCTGGGATTCGAACTGGCGTTTGTGTATGCCAGCACCACAAGCATAGCCTGCTGCACCATGACTCCCCTTTTATTTTTAATGAAGATTTATTTACTGGGGCCAGCATGGAGAGCGACTTTCCATCTGCTGGTTCACTTACAACATGGTGGCTGCAGCGTCCAGGGCTAGTCCCAGACCTCCTGTTGTTAAATGAAGTGAATAAAGTTTTATTAGAACACAGGCACACTCATTCTTTTATGTCTCATCCTTCGTTGCTTTCATGGTACAATGGCATAGCTGAGTGGGCACAGTGGAGGTCCTGTAGCCCCAAATAGTTATTCCTGGGTCCTCAGGGGCGTGAGTTTGTTGACTTCTGCTCCTTACAAGAGTTGGGGTTCTACCACATTTTACGTGGTAGATTCCATATAATTGTATACTACTCTTAAACATAGAGCTTTTTTTTTTTTTTTTTGGCTTTCCTAACAATATAATTTAGAGGCCCTTAAGGACCTCTCTTTCATTCCACTGTTCTTCACGGGGCTAGGGCAGTTATTACAGCTGCTGTTTGCTGAGTGACCAGCACTTTGCATGTCCCACTCTCTTGAGTGTTTTTTCTAATACAAAATGTGATGAGAGAGCTACAGCCCAGAGGGGCCTGGTCTGCAGACCGTCACAAAGGGAGTGGGAGTCAATATTGGGATCCAGCCCTAAGTGATCCTTGCTGGACTGAAGGAATTAGAACTCTTTCTCCTTCCGTGGTCACTGGGCAGAGCCCATGCTTCTCTCCCTTGTCCCTTGTTTGTGTCACCCAGGATGGCATCTCACTGGCACAGCAGCCTGCTCTGCCTTTTGAAGTGGCATGGTTTTGTCTAGACCTAGAGGAAAAGCCAGCTCTCCCATCACAACCATTTTTTTTCTTTCCTCATTTCCTGCCCTTGGCTCTGGGGACCCAAAGAAGTCTGCAAAAGCAGGGCCTCTCTGGGCAGTGTGTGTGTCTAGCTGTGTGTAGGTGGTGGGAAAGAGGCAGTGTGGTTTGTGTCTGTGTGTGTCTTTGTGTGTCTTTGTGCGTAGTGCTGTGTAATAAATGGGCAGTGTGTGGTGTGGACTTGTATAGCTATGTATGTGACTGTGTGTGTGTGTGTAGCCTTGTGTTGTATGTGGTTATATGCATGGGAGGACTGTGGATGCTATATTATAAGAGTGGCAGGGAGACCTGTATGTGGCTGTGTGTGGTGTTTATGACCGTGTGTTGCATGAAAGTGTGGCTGACTGTATTTGTGGTATGCGTATGGCTAGTGTGTGGCTGTGGTATATGTGTGTGGGGGCTGGCTTTGTGTGGTGTTTGAGAGTGTGGTGGGAGTGGGCACTGATCCATCAGTCCCAGGTCCTACAGTAGTCTTGGAAGGGCCAGGTGTTAACACTTTAGTTGCCAGCTGTGGTGGGTCTGCAGAAGACTCACAGCTGGACTTTGTGTATCCCAAGAGCCTCAAGGATGAGCGCTTCTGCAGGCTAACATGTGGATGCCATTAAGGAACATTTTCTAAAGCAAGATTAAAATTCAAAGGCCTTTTAGTTACCTTACAGTTGGGCCCAACAATTGAATTTGTGCTCAAATGGAAGCTCCTGTATTCAGACACAAATGAGAGTATACTTAGTATATTTAGTGGTGTCAAGAAGTGACATCACTCACATCCCGCAGGTGTTATTTGGTGCTAGACCAAGCTAGTACCTTTTTTTTTTTTTTTTGGCTCTGTTGGGTAGCTTGCAATATCTGTGAAAATTCATCACTTGGAAGTTACCAAGTAGAGGACATTCAAGCCAGTTACTCCAGTTAATTGAGGCAATTCCTGATGGGTGGTTCCCAGGGGAAGGGTCCACTCCTTCAGCTAGAGCAGGAGCTTCCCCGTGGTCTGGCCTGACCCCAGGAATAAAGGTGTTGGCCATTTGTGTTCATTCTCAGGGTTCAGAGATGGGCAGTGAGAAGGAGCACAGTCTGGAAGCACCGCTACCTGATGAAGGGGAAGGGGGGAAGCCTTGGCAAGTGGATGACTCAGAGGGGTCTCGGATCCCACCTGGGGAGGAGAGCCTGTCAGAGGGGCCACAAGGAACCCATCCCCAAATGCAGTGGCAGAAAGCTCCTGCCCCAGCTGGGGAGCCAGGGGGCATTGCTCATCCAAGGCCCGAGGTCAACGAGAAGCCGTTTATCTGCACCCAGTGTGGCAAAACCTTCAACAACACCTCCAACCTAAGGATGCACCTGCGGATCCACACCGGCGAGAAGCCTTACAAGTGTTCTGAATGCGGCAAGAGCTTCTCCAGGAGCTCCAACCGCATCCGGCATGAGCGGATACACCTGGAAGAGAAGCACTACCAATGCTCCAAGTGTCAGGAGAGCTTTCGACGGCGTTCAGACCTCACCACACACCAGCAGGACCACCTGGGCAAGCGGCCCTACCGCTGTGACATGTGTGGCAAGAGCTTCAGCCAGAGCGCCACACTGGCCGTGCACCAACGGACCCACCTGGAGCCTGCGCCCTACATCTGCTGCGAGTGTGGCAAGAGCTTCAGCAACAGCTCCAGCTTTGGCGTGCACCATCGCACACACACGGGCGAGAGGCCTTATGAGTGTACCGAGTGTGGGCGGACCTTCAGTGACATCTCCAACTTTGGGGCACACCAGAGGACCCACCGAGGGGAGAAGCCCTACCGGTGCACCCTGTGCGGCAAACACTTCTCCCGAAGCTCAAACCTCATCCGTCACCAGAGGACACATGGGGACGAGCAGGCTGGGAAGGATTCCAGCTGAAAGAAACAGAGAAACCCCAGCCTAGTGGAGGAAGTAGGTCTTTAGGATGTGCTGCTGCCACTTGACCTCGAGCCCTTGATCCTACCTTGGTGGATGGTGTCCTCTCTCTGAAACCAGGGTCTCCAGGAAGGCATTCAGAGGGGGCTCTGAAATCGAAACCCTTGCCCTTTTACAGGTAGTTTCTTGCTCTGTAGAGTCAGGGGTCCCAGTGTTGGTTTCCACTCTGCAAGTGGGCAAGAAATAGGGCAGTCTCGGAGCATGCTCATGTTGTTAGGGCAGTAGTTCCCCTGCCGCCCAGGACAGACCTGTGAGTCGGGGGTCACTTGTCTATGAACTGTCTAACGTGCACCATAGTGGCCTGCTAGCTCCCGCCTGTGGTCCCCAGTGTTGCTTCCAGAGTTGTGAGCTGGGAGGAGCAGCCTTCCCAGGGGAAGGGATCTCCTTGGTCAGGAGGAAAGGTTTGCGGGCCTGCCTTAGGCATGCGAGGGAAGCCCTCAGGGAGCTGTGGCCCAGGAGCCGCCACATACTGCCTTCATATCCCCATGTGTGTTACCCGTTATCCTTCCCCAACCTGCATCTGTGTCCTCAGAGTGATTAGTAGTAAAATCTTTCAATGAAGAGGACCCGTGTACTTATTTTGGGGAAGTGGGTAGCTGGGGAGATGGTTCCAGCGCCTTCGTTCTGGAAGGGAGTTGAAGTCTCAGCTGGATGACTGCTTTGAAAGCCAAGAAACTGGCGCCTCTGAGAAGAAGGGGACAAAGAAAGGAACCAGCATTGATCAAGTATACGCCATGTGCTCTTGATTCTACACATTGATTCTGCATCTCTCCTTTACCTATCTGGTGTCCTCTGTTCTCATAAGAAGACAGAGTTGCTTGTGGCATCTTCCAGCAGGTGTGTGGTGGAGCCAGGGTTCACACCTGTGCTGCCCTGACTCCCAGCTGGTGCTTTTGTCATTTCATTCTCCGGGCGGCTTCGGAAGGAGGAGATACTTGAGAGTCTGGTCTGGAGCTGGGAGCCATCACACATCAGGCCTGCTTCCTGTCCCCTGTGCATGGTGGGGTAGAATGTTCTACATGGAAGTTCAGTGCTCACTCATTTTTCTTTTACCAAATACTTAAGACCCATCTCTACCTCTGTCATCAGACTGGAGCCCTGAGCTTCATTTGTAGATAGTCGGCCGAGTGTGAGTCAGACACCAGGCTTGAAGCTGCCCCAGTCACTGTCAGACATGTCAGATGGGATCCTGCCTCTTGCCTGGGGAAGGGACATGCCTTTATGTGAGCTTTACATTTCATCATCTTAATGAATTCTCACCACAATCCTGTATGCCTGTGACCTAACAGGGAACCAGGCTGGTGGAAGGAGGCGACAGGCGCAGCCAGGAACTGAACCTGCTGTGCCCAAATCCAAAACCTCTGTTTTCTCGGACTACGAAAGAAGTCTTTGCAAATGATTCTCTAGGGTTGGATTCTTCTGTAGGGCACTTTGTGCTTCTCACATATGTTCTTGCTCCTTGAGAACCCAGTGTTTTAGGTAGGCATCCCCCTGAAGTTGCACCTGTAAACTGGCACACAGCTAAATGTAAAAATCACCATTTATGGAATGCCTATTAAGGGCCAGCTGTTGGCAGTTGTGTTATTCCTATGCTTCAAGATGTTCCCGTTTTCAAGAGTAAAAAAGCAGGGTAAATGACATGACCTGTCGGCATAGCCAAGATTTACATTAAGATGTGTCTGATCCCATTATATCCACTGTCAAACTTGGTGTGAAGATCCTTGTAGCCCTTGAATTGCTGTCAGGCTGAAAGCCAGTGTTCCAGGCACCTGCTCTGGCCTTTGGGACAGGAACCCGTGAGCAATCTCCTCTGTTCTTTCCCAACCCTGTTCCTAGACTTCCTAGACTAGGGTTTCTGAATTAGTCCATGCTTTTGTCTCCTGGCTAGTTCACTTATTTGAGATGTTGGGGTGGGATGAGTATTGAATTTTGTCTGGAAGAATGAGTAAATGCTTAGTGAGTGAAGAAAAGTAGGACATTTTGCATAAATGAGGAAGAATTTTCAGGAAGCAAGGAAATATTGGATTCGGTTATAGTGTCCTGTGGGAGGAGAGGAGGCTAGCAAGGTAGGACCTGGATTGTGCAAGAAACAAAGTTGTGACAGGAAGTTTGGGGCTGTGGATGGTAAGGTCTTCAAGTTGGCGGATGATGTGTTCATGCTTGCTGTTGAGGCAGCATGGAAGATTAACGAATGCAGCCAGGTATTGGGGACGGTGCTGTTTATGTAAACCAGGCCCCAGCGGGGATCCTCTTAGTCCACAGAGAGCTCTGCAGGGTGGCCTCAGAACCTTGCCAGTTCCACAGAGTTGCAAAGTCCAAACCCTCTGGACAGTGCTGTGGCCCCCTGGGGCTTACAAGCTGATGATACTCATTTGTCTGACGTTCCTAGGATCTGTATGAGTCTCTGTTTTGTCACCAGTACCCTTGCTACCGAACTTGCTGCTCTTTTACCAGATTCTTTAAGTAATTTCATCACACCAAGTATTTTGGCATTTTCTAGTCCCTTGTAGAGGTTGGGGGACTCTAGAGGGAGTCACCTCTTGGCTGATCATTGGTTTCCTCTCCCATCTCTGGCTGCTTCCCCCCTCCCCTTCTTGGATTACCATAGCAATAGTGTGGTGCATCTTGCTGTGTGTGATGTCTTACCATTGCTGCAGGTTTCTGTTCTTCATCTCAACAACCCTGAAGTTTCCTGAAATCGATATCTTAGAGGATATGAAATATCACATTTAAAAGATGAGGCAGTGATGTCAGCACGATGGCAGAATAAGAACCCTCACCTGCTTGCCCCTGAGACAGGACCCTAGTAACATCACATGCCCCTGGGAGCATTTTGGGAGTTTAAGTACCCCAGGCATACATGCAAGAAAGGCTACAGTGAAACAGGTAAGAAGAATTGCTTCACTTCACACACAACTGCCTCTCCTCCAAGCTAACCCATCCCTCTCTGGCTGAGGCCACAGTTCTGCACTGCGAAGAGGGATAGGACGTGTATAACATTCTGTCTTTTCAAAGGCTGTCTGAGGAGCTGGAATTGGGGTAGTTAGGATGCCTGGGAGACACTGGCAGCAAAAGCTAGGGCTTGCGGTGCCCTGGAAGTGGGCAGCACTGGGAGAAGATTCCCAACTGGCAGTTTGTTCCTGTGGAGGGAGCAGGAAGAAAAGGATGTGAGATGCTGAGGAGCCTAACTTGAATGGCTAGGGACCATTGAGCCCTAGGGGACCAGGGGACCTGCAGTCCTGCAGGCAGACACCAGAGGGAGCAAGAGATCATGAATGCCTGAAAAAGAAACTTGGATGCCTACTTCCTGGGCAAGTACAAGCTAATGCTGCAAGTCACGTGCCCAGCAAGAAAGGGTTTGAACCCTTAGAATTTGACTGGGCTGATTATTAAAAGTCTCTCCTTAATGAGGTCAGCATATTAAGCCACAAACGTGGGATGCACGAGTAAAGAACATCAACAGAAGCTATTGAACATAAAATTGAAGAATGCGATAATTGAAGTGAAAATTTTGCTAGTGGATTTCAACAAATTTGACCAAGTTAAGCCATAAACTCAAAGAGAAAAAGAGAAATGATTTAAAAATTATCAAACTAGGGCCCGGCGGCATGGCCTAGTGGCTAAAGTCTTCACCTTGAACACGCCGGGATCCCATATGGGCACTGGTTCTAATCCTGGCAGCTCCACGTCCCATCCAGCTCCCTGCTTGTGGCCTGGGAAAGCAGTCGAGGACAGCCGAAAGCCTTGGGACCCTGCACCCATGTGGGATACCCGGATGAAGTTCCTGGATCCTGGCTTCGGATCGGCATAGCATTAGCCGTTGCGCTCACTTGCAGAGTGAATCATCGGACGGAAGACCTTCCTCTCTGTCTCTCCTCCTCTCTGCATATCTGACTTTCCAAAAAATAAATAAATCTTTTTTAAAAATTAAAAAAAAATTATCAAACTAGAAGAACAGAAAAAAAAAGTATGAAGAGTGAAGACGTCCTCAGGGATTTCTGGACACCAAATCCAATGGAGCAATGTATGCACTGTGGGGGGTCGGAACGGAGACAAGGGAGAGGGGCTGAGAGCGCCCCATATTTGATGAAGGAAATGAATATCCAAATCTGAAAAGCTCAGAGTGACAATTAAGATGAAACAGTATCCTCACTAACTAGCATTACAATCGAGCTGCTGGCAGTCAAATCTAAAGAGTGAATCTTCAAAGCAGACAGGGAAAAGTCAGCCATCACCTGCTCCCGGCGGCATGGCCTGGCAGCTAAAGTCCTCTCCTTGAACGCACCGGGATCCCATATGGGCACTGGTTCTAATCCCAGCAGCTCCACTTCCCATCCAGCTCCCTGCTTGTGGCCTGGGAAAGCAGTCGATGACGGCCCCAAAGCCTTGGGACCCTGCACTTGTGTAGGAGACCTGGAGGAAGTTCCTGGTTCCCGGCTTGAGATTGGCATAGCATCGGCCGTTGCGCTCACTTGAGGAGTGAATCATTGGACGGAAGATCTTCCTTTCTGTCTCTCTTCCTCTCTGTATATCTGACTTTGTAATAAAAATAAATACATCTTTTTTTAAAAAAAGTCAGCCATCACACATACCATAAAACCGTCAGAGAGTTTGTCAGCAGAAATCATAAGCCAGAAGACAGTGTGTTGATAAATTTGAAGGGCTGAAAGAAAGAGAAAGCTGTCTGATCAGGATATGAAACTGTCTTTCAAAAATGAAAGAAATAAAGGCTTTGAGTTTATTAAAAGTTGGAGGAGTTCAGCATTACTAGATCTGCCTTATGAAAAACTGCCAGAGTTACCCATCAGGCTAGAACAAGGATGTTAACACACGTGGTACAGGGCATTCTCCCTGGTAAAGGCAAATGTGCAGACAGGTAAGGGTATCCACATTCTTGCATGCAAATTACTTAATTATGTTAGATTCTATTTGAAAGTGACACGGAGAGGAAAGAAGAAGGAGGAAGAGAGAGAGATCTCGCATCTGCTGGCTCACTCCCTACATGGCCATGCTGGACCATACCGCAGCCAGTAGCCAGGAGCTTCATCTGCATCTCCTCGTGGGCGAAGAGTACTTAGCAATCTTCTGCTTTCCCAGAGGCCTCAGCAGCGGCCTGGATTGGAAGTGGAGTGGCCAGGATGGAAACTGGTGCCCATGTGGGATGCCAGGGTGGCAGGCAGCAACTTAGCCCACTACACAACAGTACCGGTCCTGAAATAAATTTTTTTACAGAAGTGGTTTTGTAGGCTCCATGGCAGCTGCAGAGAAAATACTATCAAAAGTACCTAGAGAAGGTATGCAGAAGAAAATGAGAAAACAATGAAAGCACATCAATATACAAAAATAACAAACATGAAAGAAAGCAGAAAGGCAAGAGGGACAGAATGCCTACCAGATCCACAGATAACTTGTTCCCCATCGGTAATTATTTTTAAATGTAAATAAAATTCACAAAGCCACAGTGTGGATGAACAGATTAAGAAAGAGTTCTGGTTTCTGGGTTGTACATAAGGAGCGTGGATGACATCACTCTGTCCTAACAGATGAAAGCTGAACAAACTGAAAAGTCAGCAGCTCTTCTCGGCTACATACAAGAAGTCAGGCCACAGGGCAGATGCCACACTGCCTCAAACGGGAGAGAGACCGGCGTTTACCGAGTCACAGCACGCTGGTACCCAAGCCTCCAAGGGGACGAATGCCCGTGAACTCTGATGGATGAGTCTCAGCATTAAGGTCAGGGAACCTGGTCATTTGGAGAGTGGGATGGTGAGTTTAAGCTCTGGGAGCTTGGCGAGGTGCTCACGGTTGATACTGTTTCTGACATGAATCATTTAAAAGTGTGTCAGTGTACTGTATTATTATTATTTTACTTATTCAAAAGGCAGAGTTATGAAGAGAGAGAGGGAGAGACAGAGAATGAGACATCTCCATCCGTTGGTTCACTCCCCAAATGACCTCAACAGCTGGGCCAGACAGGCCAGAGCCAGGAGCCGGGAGCCGCGTCAGAAGTAAAGCAACAGGGACTTGAACTGAGGCTCACAGGGGATGCTGGCATCACAAGCAGAGGCTTAGCCTGCATCACAGTGCCACGCCCAACAGGTGGGAACACAATACCATGCAGCCACTCTGGAAAATAGTTTGGCAGTTAGTTACCAAAAAAAACATTCTGCCTACAGTCCAGCAGCCACTGATGCACACTGGTTTCAATGGAAACCAGTACATCGGTATTATAGCAGCCTTAATATTTTCTAGAACTGAAGCAGCCAAGATGTCTTTCAGTAGGTGAATGGATACATCAGCATATATTCACTCAATGGAATATTATTCAGTGTTATTAACAACAACAACAAAAAGGAATATTATTCAATGTTAAGGTATGAGTTTTCTCACCATGAGGAGACATGGGGGAAACTTAAATGCATATTACTAAGTATAGGAAGCCAGTGACAAAATGCTGCGTACTGTGTGATTCCAACCACATGGCGTTCTGAAAAAAGCTGAACTGGACATAGAAGGATCAGTGGGTGAGAGGGTTTAGGAGTTAGGGTGGAGGGAAGGCTGAATAGATGGAAAACAGACTTCTGGGCAGCAAAAATACTGTGTGTGATAGCCTGATAGATCCATTTCGTGATACATTTGTCTAAACCCATAAAATGTACAACGCTGACTCAAAGCAGGAGTGACCATACTTACATCAGGAAACATGTATTTGGGGGTTTGCAACATGGTGTTGCAGCTTAAGCCTCTGTTGTGCCTGAATCCCATATGGGTGCTGCTTCATGTCTCGGCTGCTCAACTTTTGATCCAGTTTCCTGCTTATGACCTGGGAAAGCAGCAGAGGATGGCCCGAGTCTTTGGGCCCCTGTCCCAACACAGGAGACCTGGAAAAAACTCATGGTTTTAGATGGACTCTGTTCCAGCCATTGTGACCATTTGAGAGTGAACCAGTGGATGGAAGATGTATCTCTCCCTCTCTCTCTCTCTAACTGCTTTTCAAGCAAAAAAATCTTTTTTAAAAAATAATATATTTTAAACCAGAAATGTTATGAAACAAAGAGTTTATAAAATGATGAAAGTTTCATATCATCAGGAAGATCCAGCAATGATAAATATCTTGGCAGCTAACAGCAGAGCACAGATAAATGAGCCCAGACAGAACTGAAAGAAGAAACGGTGACACAGTAGGCGATTCCAGTCCCCCGTTAGTATCACAGCAGCCAGCCGGGTGGTCACCATCCAGTCCCCCGTTAGTATCACAGCAGCCAGCCGGGTGGTCACCATCCAGTCCCCCGTTAGTATCACAGCAGCCAGCCGGGTGGTCACCAAGGAGACAGCAAACTGAAAGACATGACAGGTCAGTTGGATCTAACATTTTCCAGGTTAAAACACAGGTTACAAAGCAAGTCTTCAAAAAATTTAAGAAATACTAGTTTTCCGCATCACACTGGAATGAAACTGGAGATCAATAGTCAAAGGAAAATTGGAAATTTATGAAATATGGAAGTTAAACGATATACTCTTGAAAACCAAAAAGGAAAGCATAAATAAAATTGGAAATTATCTCAACTAATAAAATGGAAACATATGATCAATGCTGTGACATAGTGAGTTAAGCTCCACCTGCAGCGCAGAAACACTGCATGGGCACCGATTAGAGTCCTGGATCCTTCACTTCTGATACAGCACTCTGCTAATGTGCCTGGGGAAGCAATGGAGGATGGCCCAAGTCCTTGGGACCCCTGCACCCACGTGGGAGACTCAGAAGTTCTTGGCTGCTGACTTTTTGCCACCATTGGGAAGTGAATCAGTGGATGGAAGATATTCTCTCCCCCCCCCCCCGCCTTTCAAATAAAGAAAATAAATCTTTGAAAAATGAAAATACAACATACTAGTACTTATGGGATGCTTCAAAGCAGCATTAAAAGTGAAGGTAATGGCAGTAGCCATCTTAAAAAATGAAAAAAAAAATCCCCATTCAACAAGATAATTTTATCCTTCAAAGAAATGGAAAAGAGCACAAGAAAGTTAGAGGGAAATAATAAAGATTAGAGCAGAAATAAATAAAACAGAGATGAGACAAATAGGGAAAAATCAATTAGAGAACACTCAAATGATAAACATTACAAATGAAGGGTTGGCATTGCAGTGCAACAAGTTGTCAACTTAAAAAAAAAAGATTGATTTTTATTGGAAAGACAAATTTATAGAGAGAAGGAGATACAGAGAGGAAGGTTTTCTGTCCACTGGTTTACTCCTCAACAGCCAGAGCTGAGCCGTTCTAAAGTCAGGAGCCAGGAGCTTCTTCTGGTCTCCCACGTGGGTGCAGGGTCCCAAGGCTTTGGGCCATCCTTCACTGCCTTCTCAGGCCACAAGCAGGGAGCTGGATGGGAAGTGGAGCAGCCGGGATTAGAGTTGGTGCTCATATGGGATCTCAGCACATGTAAGGTGAGGATTTTAGCTACTAGGCCACCGTGCCAGACCCAGGGTAAGTATTTAAATAATGTGAATTCTGGACATTTGTAATAAAATATTAATAAATGTGGGGTCTAGGGGAAGTTCCTAGTGTCAGTAAAGTATATAAAAACATAATTTTCAAACTAACTATGGATATAAAACAAGTGCTGGACAACACAGACTTCTAATGTGGAGGAGAAATGACTAAGAAAACTGAGCAGCCACTGGTAATGATTCAGTTGACTAAAGACCCTTCTGCGCAGAACTCCTACGACTGCCGCCCCACATGCAGTAAACATCATTTTGATGTGTTCCCATGCTTCAAACACACAAGGGAAACCTTCAGACACCTCAACAAAGAGGAGAAAGAAAGCAGTGTGAGTTGACACTGTCACTTTGGATGTTCTGAACTTGCCGATTTCCTCACTCCACACGTCTGGTTCCAGCATGGGAATTCTGCTAGCTGCTGTGAATGTCTGTTTCAATGACTCATCCTGTAACGGCAGAAATAAACCCAGGATGGTTTGGAGACCCACTGGGCTCCAGCTCCATTGTTCATTCGACCCTGCTAAGCCACTCTCTCCCCACGTGTCAGATCTCTTGGAATCAAAGTCTGTTCAGAGCCAGAATCCAGAAGCTTCCAACAAGTCTGATTTGTTTCCTTTCTCCCCATGCATGGTGAACCTACTCAACGCTGGGAGATGGGATATTAGTGTAATTTTTCAGTAGTTATTAGGGTTCTTCCTTGAGGGGATCTGGACTGCTTTTGCATCCAAGGAATTCTGGGTCTAAAAACATGATTGAGTGAGGGGCAGCAGCCTTTTTCTCCTTTGAGTGAGACTTTCCTTCGCATGATTTGGATCTTTTTTGCTTTTGCAGATCAAGCAAGAACAGAGTAGGCTTGCAACATGTTTCACTTCTAGAACACCCAGTAGTGGGAGCAGGAGTCTTGACAGCATACGGAAGGCAGGGTTGACAAATCCCAGGGAAGACTAATCTGAAACATCCAGAAAAGTCATCTTCACACTGGACATGCTTACACTGACATGTCCACATGACTCCCCAGGGAGGGTGTGAACCTGTTGTGTTGTAAGGGACTCATTCCCCAGGTCCCAAGTGAGGGCATCCTCGGGTACAGTACTCTGAATGCAACAACAACAACAACAACAACAACACATCTTGAGGGAACAAGATGGCAGAAGAGGAAGCCCCAGAGTATGTCCCACCACAGGCACTGGCTTATATCCTCCATGTGAGAACTTCAGGAAGCAGCCAAGGAGTTGCAATATCCCAGGTAAGTTCAAAGTCAGGACTGACTACGCTAAAATGGGTAAACAATACCATTTCATTTCACACATGGAAGCCCTTTCCCCGAGCCAGCACAGTTACGAGGTGTCACAAAGAAATGCCCCACTTGAAGTTTCTCCCTGACACAGATTTGAAAATATGTCCCCAGGCCAGTGCTGTGGTATAGCCAGTTAAGCTGCTTCCTGCAGCACTGGCACCCCATATGGGCATGCTGGTTTGAGTCCCAGTTGCACCATTCCAATCCAAGGCCTTGCTAATGGACCTGGGAAAGCAGCAGAGAATGGCTCAAGTGCTTGGACTGCTGAACCCATGTGGGAGATCCAGCAGAAGCTCCTGGACGACCCTATTTTCAGATTAGCCCAGCTCTGGCCATTGTGGCCATTTGGGGAGTAAATGGGGAAATGGAAGATTCTCTCTCTGCCTCTTTTTTTTTTTTTCAAATAAATAAAACAAATCTAAAGAAAAGAAAAGAAACCTTCTGGTTTCCCAGAAGCTGCCTGACGGCCTGTTTTCTGACTTGCCTGAATCTGAGCGCCGATGAAACTGCCTCTCAAGATCCAGAGATCAGCAGCTTGTTGCAGCGCCCAGGAAACCTCAGAACTGCAGAGCCCCAGAAGCAGCAGGCTATTACAGAGCCCACTTCCTGATCTGGGAAATGATTTGCATGCTGCCGAAGAATTTCCTCAAAAGGTCTGAGAGAACCTCAGAATGTTTAGTCGGGGGATTGATGAAAGGTGTCTAACATGTAATGAACTTAGATGTCGCTATTTGAACCAAACAAGGAAGAGGCTAAAGAAACTGAAAAACCAACCATTCTTCTCTGCCACAGCCAAGAGATCACTGGGTTAGCTGCAGTCCCTTAGAGACAGATGGGTAGATAGCAAAATTACAACTTACTGGAGCTGAAACCCTGGAGCAGGGACCTTTGGAAGAAACAGTACCACGAACAAAACCTAAGTGGAATTACTCTGACAAACAGCAGTTTGTTCAAAGTAATGATGGATGGGTCAAACATTGTGGCATAGCAGGTTAAGCTGCATTTGGAATGGTCATATTGTGCCATTTCATGGCCCAACTACCCTTCTTCCTATCCAGCTACCTGCAAGTACGCATGGGAAGCAGCAAAAGGTGTTCCAAGTATTTTGGTTCCTGCCACCTACATGTAGCAACAATGTTTCAGTTATGTATTATTATATGTATGGGTTTGAGAGCCAGAGAAAGAAAGACAGTGAGCTCTGGCCCACTGGCTCACTCTCCAGTTGCCTGTAACAGCTGGCATTGGCCCAGGCCGAGGCTGGGAGTCCATAATCAGGGCTGCCCTGCTGTTTTAGAAAATTGAGGAGTAAGCCAGTGGATGGAAGATCTCTGTCTCTCTGCTTTCCATATAAAATGAAAAGAAATAAAAATAGATAAAAGCATTATCAGTGTAAAAAAAAAACTTGAATTAGCTGTTTTTAAAAAGATTTTCTTATTTTTATTGGAAAGTCAGATATACAGAGAAAGGGAGGGATAGAGAGAAAGATCTTCCATCCACTGATTCACTCCGCAACTGTCTGCAACAGCCAGAGCTGTGCTGATCTGAAACCGGGAACCAGGAACCTCTTTCGGGTCTCCCACATGGATGCAGGGTCCCAAGGCCTTGGGCTGTCTTCAACAGCTTTCCCAGGCCACAAGCAGGGAGCTAAATGGGAGGCAGGGCAACCAGGATTAGAACCAGCACCCATATGGGATCCCAACACATGCAAGGTAAGGACTTTAGCTGCTAGGTTACCGTGCCGGGCCGTTGAATTAGCTTTAACTGTGTAATTCAAACTCCATGCCAACCTCTCAAAAAATGCAAAAAAGTATGGTTGAAATGCTAAGAAAGGGGAGAGATAACATCATGTAAAGTATAAATTATTTGATTAAAACTACAAATGCAGAAAAAAAGCAGGATAAATAATAAGGAAACCAATAGAAAAAGTAGCAAAATGTGGCATTTGTCAATTATATCAACAAGTGATTTAGAAATAAAAAGTCTAAATATGCCAATTAAAATAAGGTAGATAATAAAACAGGACACAAATGCATGTTGTCTACAAGAAATCCTGTTTAAACGTGAAGACACCTCTAGGTTAGGGGCAGGTGTTTGGCAGAGCAGTCAATATGCCACTTGGTGTACCCACAGGCCTACTGGGGTACCTGCATTGAAATCCGGGCTCCATCCCCAGTTTCAGCCTCTCATGAAAGCCTACCTTTGGGACCCGACACGATAGCATAGTGGTTAAAGTCCTCACCTTGAACAGGCCAGAATCCCATATGGGTGCCCGCTTCCCGTCCAGTTCCCTGCCTGTGGCCTAGCAATGAAGTCGAGGAAGGCCCAAAGCTTTGGGACTCTGTACCAGCATGGGAGACTCAGAAGAAGCTCCTGGCTCCTGGTTTCGGATCGGCTCAGCTCCAGTCATTGCAGTTACTTGGGCAGTGAACCATCGGACCGAAGATCTTCCTCTCTGTCTCTCCTCTGTATATCCACCTTTCCAATACAAATAAACAAATATTTTTTTTAAATAATGAAAAGATATCTATTTGGATACAAAACCTTTTTGAAATCCAGAGATAGTTTTTTTTCACAGTATACATTTTTTAAAAATTTTATTTTATTTGGGATTACTCCCCCAAATCCCGCCCCCTAACAGGTTTTTCCCCATGTTGCTACAACAGTATAGTCCTTCATAAGGAATCATAATTTCATTAGTCTGTTATTAAATGTGCCCTGACATTGCTGATACAGACAGTGTCAGGCAGTCTGGCATCCCATTGTCTACACATTTCCAACAGTTTCATTGGGAGTCCATCTTTTGTTCAGAAGCAGGAATGCATGTTGCATTGTACCCCCCACATCTGGATATGGTAGACCCCAGTATTCCATCACTATGCATTTCCATAAATGAGAAGTCATGAAGCAAGGTCAACAACTGGTTTGAGTTAGAACAACAGCCACAACTACAACAAGGACAATGACAAATTACAGCACCATGAAAAAAAAGCCACTGAGTAACCAACACATGGGTGATAAAAAGGAAACACAAAGTCTCTTGGGAAAAATGATGCCACTGTGTAATCCATGAGCCAGTAATAAATTTGACAACTGAAAAGAAAGTATTTGGAATAAATGAAACTGAAATAAAAAACATCAAAACACATGAGATACAGCCAAAAAAAAAAAACCCCAGTATGGATCAGGTTATTGGTTACACTTTCTATGATGGTTTCCTTATATTAGAGAAAACATATGGTATTTGTTCTTTTGTGATTGACTCATTTCACTGAGCAAAATGGTCTCTTGTTGGGACTACCTAAGTTGTAAATGGCATACTTTCATTCTTCTTAATAGCTGAATAATATTCCATGGAGTAGATGTACCAGTTTCTTAAATCACTCTTCTTTGGAGACACATCTGCTTTGTTTCCATGTCTTTGCTATTGCAGATTGTGTTGCTGCAAATATAAGATTACAGATCCCCTTCTCACATGCAGATTTCACTTCTATTGGGTATATTCCTAGGAGTGGGATAGCTGGGTCATATGGCAGATTTATTTGCAATTTTCCAAGCACTCTCCATACTGATTTCCACAGTAGTTGTGCTAACCTACACTCCCACCAGTAGTGAAGGAGGGTGCCTTTTCCCCATATCCATGCCAGCAGGTATTATTACTTGTTCTGAATGTAGGCGAATCTCACTGGAGTTAGGTGGTACCTTATTGTGGTTGTCATTTGTATCTCTCTGATGGCTAGGGAGCCCGAGCATCTTTTCATATGTCTGTTAGCCACTTGAATCTGTTCTTTTGAAAAATGGCTATTCATTTCCTTTGCCCATTTTATTACAGTGTTTTTGTTGTTGTTGTTGTTGTTGTTTATTGTCCCTAGGTTTCTGAGGCTCTTTGTAAATTCTGAATATTAATCCCCTATCACTTGTGTAGTGTGCAAAATTTTTCTCCCGTTCTATTGGTTGCTTCCTCACTTTGTTAATTGTTTCTTTCGTTGTACAGACACTTTTTAGTTTGATGTAGTCCCATTGGTTCATTTTGGCTCTGATTGCCTGTGCTTTTGGCATCTTTTCTAAGAAGTCTTTCCCTGTTCCTTTATTTTGGAGAGTGCTTCCTATGTTTTCCTGTAATAATTCGATGGTTTCTGGGTGTAGATTTAGGTCCTTGATCCAGTTAGAGTTGATTTTCGTATGATGTAACAGGTGTGGGTCTTGCTTCTTAATTATGCAACCTGCTATCCAGTTGTTCCGACAGCATTTGTTGAATAGATGAGGATTTTTGCCTAGATTGTTCTCAGTTTTCTTGTCAAAGATTAGTTGACTATACATGTGTGGGCTCCCTTCTGGTGTTTCTATTCTGTTCCACTGATTTTCTCTGTTTCTGTACCAGTACCAGACTGTTTTGATAACCACTGCTCTGTAGTATGTCTTGAGGTCTGGAATTGCAATTCCTCCAGTTTGGTTTTTGCCTTTTTTTTTTTTTTAAGATTTATTTATTTATTGGAAAGTCAGATATACAGAGAGGAGGAGAGACAGAGAGGAAGATCTTCCGTCCGATGATTCACTCTGCAAGTGAGCACAACAGCCGATGCTATGCCGATCCAAAGCCAGGATCCAGGAATTTCTTCCAGGTATCCCACACAGGTGCAGGGTCCCAAAGCTTTGGGCCGTCCTTGACTGCTTTCCCGGGCCACAAGCAGGGAGCTGGATGGGAAGTGGAGCTGTTGGGATTAGACCCAGAGTGCCCATATGGGATCCCGGCATGTTCAAGGTGAGGACTTTAGCTGTTAGGCCACGCTACCGGGCCCAACTCCAGCTTGGTTTTTATCCTTCAGGAATAAATACATTTTTTTAATCCTCTAAAACCTTCTTTATTTTATTTATTTATTTTTTCCATATTGCTTCCTTCATGTTTAAAGGCGGGTATTAAGGGAGAAGGCCCACCCAATTTCCCACCCTCCCCAGGTCCCGCATGTAGGGTATGCTCTGAGGTTCTTGCTCAAGTGGTTCTGAGAATCACTGCCCATCTTGCCACTCCATGCCCAGTTATGAATCACTGCCCATCTTGCCACTCCAAGCACGATGAGGTCCTTGAAGAATCCACTGATTGACATAGTCCATCACAGAGTCTCTGTTTGCCCCATATTTCGCTGCCAAGATATGGCTGAGATGGTTGGTTGACCTGTTCTGTCTTCTCTCTTTTCTTGGTTAGGGTTCTGAGTCCAGCATTTTGATTGGGGAGATCTCCAAAGAAATGTTGTCTGAGGTGTTCTCACAGTCCATTGCCCTGATCAGCTGATGGTTGCAATTGCTGGGTTGGTTCTGTTTTCACTCCCGACTTCCACTGGAATCAATGGGTGTTGCAGTCTAGCTTGGTTCTGCCCAGCACACACTCGGCCCTCGCATAAACCAGTGGGAGCTGCAGCCTAGTGGGAACGAACCACAATAACCCCCACCAGGCCCGCCCCCTACCCTGGTTTGCCAGTATGTGTAGCAGTAGTCCAGTCTGTCTCACACCCCATTCGGCTCTCGTACATGTCACTGGGTATTAAAGTTTTGTTCCATCTAACCAGCTCAACTATGCAGCCCACACCGATGCTGTTGGGTGTCTGTCTAGCCACCCTGGCCTCTATCCTAGTTTTCATGCCTTCCCATGGAAGTGGTAACCCAAGATGGAGGAGCCCACTATTTCCCTCCCAGGCCTCTCCACTCCCAGATTATGCACTCTCCAGATAGTTCTGTGGTTTGACTTCACAGAATTAGCCCCCAGTGCCAGCTTCTGCTAGCTGATGGT
Organism: Ochotona curzoniae; assembly: GCF_017591425.1. Classification (NCBI taxonomy): domain Eukaryota; kingdom Metazoa; phylum Chordata; class Mammalia; order Lagomorpha; family Ochotonidae; genus Ochotona; species Ochotona curzoniae. The sequence continues at coordinate 12,035,742 of NW_024465451.1, forward strand.
GTGGCTAAGCCCAAAAAACCCTCACCCACTCTAATTTTGTTTGCACCAGAAGGAATAATCAGCCCAGCCTGGCTTTTCCCTGATCTAGTCCACATGAGGTACACAGGTGTTGTAGCCCTGCCTAGTCTGGTCTGCCCTCATCCCAGCCCACGCTCTCCAGTGGGAGTAGCTGTCCAGCAAAGGAACCCTCCCTTATTCCCCTGCCGGCTCTGCCCCCTCTCTTTCTTGTTCTCATGCTTGCTGGTTGGGCACTGCGGTCCCTTCCAGTACAGGCAACCTCACCTTGGCATTCCGTATTGGGCACAAGTCTTTGCTGCGACCGAACCTGGCTCGACCCACACTGTCTTTGCAGGCAGCAAGTGAGGACTCAAGAAGCTGGGTTCCTGCCACCCATCTGGGGGACCTGGACTGGGCTCCTAGCTCTTTACCTTCATCTGACCCAGCCCCAACCCCAGCTCTTGTAGGCATCTGAGTGGTGAATAACAGGGGGGAATTTTTTCTCTTTCTTTCCTTTATCTCTCAAAGGGAAAAAAAAAAGGCAAAGATATATCACACTAAGAAATGCAAAGAAAATTGGAGTAGCTAAATTTCAGACACAGTAAACTTTAGAACAAATGACATTAGCAGGGACCAAGGGGGGGGGGTTACATATTGATAACAGAGCAATGTTCCAGGAAGACATAGCAGTCCTCAATGTGTATGTATGTAACAACAGTGTGTTAAAATACATAAGGCCGACGCTGAGACAACCACAAGAAGGGACTGATGAATCTACTAGTATAGCTGATAACTTTCAAAGTCATTTACTTGTTACATATACACAGATTTGGACAGAAATTCATCAAGCACAGAGCTGAACTCAATAGCACTACCCATTGACTGCCTATAACTGAGGTCTATTTATTACTTCATTTAATTTTTTTAAAGATTTTTTTTTTTATTGGAAAGGCAGATTTACAGAGAGGAAAGACAGAGAAAGATCTTCTGTCTGCTGGTTCACTCCCCAAATGGTCACAATGGCCAGAGCTGAACCGATTCAAAGCCAGGAGTCAGGTGCTTCTTCTGGGTCTCGCACAGGGTTCAGGGGGTCCCAATGCTTTGGGCCATCCTTGACTGCTTTCCCAGGTCACAAGCAGGAAGCTGGATGGGAAGTGGAGCAGCTGGGATATGAACCAGTGCCCATATGAGATCCTGGTACATGCAAGATGAGGACTTTAGCCACTAGGCTACCACACTGGGTCCTAATTATTACTTCATTTAACAACAGTACTTGCATATTCTTCTGAAACACACATGGAATATTCACTAAGATATATCACATTTTGGGCTATCTATAATCCACACCTTAATAGAAATCATACAATGTCCTTATTAAAAAAAAAAAAGTGGTTGGAAAATCCCAAAAGAGTTGTAGATTAAATGACACAGTTCTGGAGTTGTGGTGCAGTGTGTTGAGTCACCACCTGCAATGTGGGCCTCCCATATGTGTCCTGGTTGGAGTTGTGGCTGTTCGACTTGTGATTGGCTTGCATGCTAACCAGCCTGGGAGAGCAGCAGAAGTGCTTGGGCTCTTGCAACCACGTGGGAGACGCACACAGAGTTCTGGGCTCTGGCTTAGACTTGTCCCAACGCTGGCATGGCAGCGATTTGGAACCAATAAACAGAAGATCTCCCTCTCTGTCTCTTCTTCTCTTTGTAACTCTGTCTTTCAAATAAATAAAGACATAAAATCTTTAACAAACACACCTACTTCTAAATAACACAGGACTTAAGAATAAGTCTTCTCAAGAGAATTTGTTTTTAAGTATTTTGAACTCCATGAAAATGAAAACACAACTTATTCAGACTTTGAAGATGTGGGAGATGTAGTACTTAGGAAGAAATTTAACAGAATTAAATGTATGTATTAGAAAGAAGAAAAATATGAAATCAACAATAAAGCATCCATCTCAGAACATCAGATAGAGTAAACTAAATCTAAAATAAGCCAAAGAAAATAATCAAATTTAGATTAGAAAGCAATGAAATTAAAAATGAAATCAATAGGAAAAAAAAAAGTAACAAAATCAGAAGCTGGATCTTTGTAAAAATCAAGAAACAGGACAAATTCTTTAGCCAAACTACGAAAATAAGAGAAGAAAAAAAACATAAATTAGTAAAATCTCAGATGAAACATGTTATAAGCCCCATACAAGCCCCACGAGTGTTGAAATGACAATCAGGGTGGTGAGGCCCCATGCCACAATGGACCCCTTGAGTTTACTACTCATCGCTAGCTTCTGGTTCCTGCTTGCTGTTTGTGCAGCCCCTGGGAGGCAGCAGTGATGGCTCAGTGACAGACTTCCAGTCACCAGTGCAGAAAACCTGGATGGAATACTGGTCCTTATGGCTTCACCCTGGCCCTTGCAGGTATCTGGGGAGTCACTCACCTAATGAGAGTTCATCTTTTTTTTTTTTTAAAGATTTATTTATTTTTATTGCAAAGTCAGGTATACCGAGAGGAGAAGAGACAGGAAAATCTTCCGTCTGATGATTCCCTCCCCAAGTGGCCACAACAGCTAAAGCTGAGCCGATCCGAAGCCAGGAGCTTCTTCTGGGTCTCCCACACAGGTGCAGAGTCCCAAAGCTTTGGGCCATCCTCGACTGCTTTCCCAGGCCACAAGCAGGGAGCTGGATGGGAAGTGGAGTTGCCAGGATTAGAACCGGCGCCCATATGGGATCCCAGCGCTTTCAAGGCGAGGACTTTAGCTGCTAGGCCATTGCACTGGGCCCAAGAGTTCATATTTTATTCTCCCTCTCTCTGCTTCCCTTTCTCTCAAATAAATACGTCTTCATATAAAATGTATATTATCTTTTTTGAAAAAATGTATAAGGTAACCAAGAAACAGTATAAACAGCTTCATGTCCACAAACTGACTTAGCTCAAATAGACCAAATCCTTGAAACACAAAATCTGTTAGAACTGACACAAACATAAGCAGACAATCTAAATAGGTTTATATCCATGAAGTAATTTGAATTAAATCTCAATTAGTAAACTAACCCTAAAGAAAACACTAGAACCAAATGGGCTGACTGGTGAATTCTACCAGGCATTTAAGGAAGAAATTTTAACAAATCTCTACTGTATTGTCCAGGAGATTGCAGAAACAATATTTTCCAACTATTTTTTTCTTTAAATGATTTATTGCCGGAGTCCAGCTCCAGCTGAGGCGTAAAGAGGAAAGAAATGGACCACTGTGATTTCATGATCATAATGGACAACGTGAGAAAGCTGTCCCCTTTATTTGTACAGAAGCAGTCAAACTCTGGCTGAAACTTTTTACATCATGGTCAAGTGGGTGTTCCCAAGGATAATTCTGCCGTTTGTTTCACCTAAAAACTCTAGAAGTTCCTGCTACAATTCTTATTCTACAACTCAATCTTATTTCACAAATGAGAACCTAAAGATCAAGGAAAGAACGAAACACTAAATACAGGTCCCATGATTAGTATAAAGTCTTTGGGGACAGCCAAGACAGTATGAATAATAAAAGACACTTTTGCAAGACACTATTATTGACATTAACCTCCAAGCTCACATTGAGTGAAAAAGCCAACTCCACAGTAGCAAACAATGCCTGAATGGATTAGAATTCTTCCGCAGAGTGGTCCGGTGTCACTGCAAAGGGAGGTGGAGCTGCATTCAGGTGGTTGTAGAGACATCCAATGGGCCCTGCCATACAGCGGGAAATTCCTTGCGGCCCTGCCTGCAATGGAACAAAACTCTTCACACCTTCGTGTCCCCCACATCCACTGCACCGACCCCAACAATTTATTTATTTTTATTGGAAAGACAGATTTCTAGAGACAGAGACAAAGATCTTCCATCTATTGGCTCACTCCCCACATGGTTGCACTGAAGCCAATCTGAAGCCGGAGATTCTTTTGGGTCTCTCACTTGGGCACAGGGTCCCAAGGTTTTGGGTCATCCTCCACTGCTTTTCCAGGCCATAAGCAGGGATCTTAATGGGGCACAAACTGGTGTCCATATGGGATGCTGACACTTACAGGCAGAAGATTAGCCAGTTGAGCCATCCTACCAGCCCCCTCCAACTATTTCTATGGGGACAGCCTTATCTCAATACCAAGCTTTATTTAAGATTTATTTTTAAAGCCATCACAAGAAAAATGTAGACCAATATTTCTTATGAACATATATTAAAAAATTCTCAACAAAATAATGAATCAAATCCCATGATATGTAAGTAAAATATGCTATGAATAAGTGGGCTTTATTCTAGATTTATGAGGCTGATCAGCATTCAGAAGTCAGTCGATGTAATGCATCACATCAGCAGGCTAAAGAATAATAATCACATAATCATATCAGCGGAGACAGGAAAAGTATTTGGCAAAATCCAACATCCGTCCATCCATGATTTAAAAAAGAAGAGACTCAGTAAAGTAGGAGAAGAGGAAAACTTCTCCAACTGGATAAAGGATAGCTATAAAAACACTGGAGCCAATATCATCACCTAGGAGTGAGGAATTTGAAAGCTCTGGCTGAGACCAGAAACAGGACCAGGATCCCTCTTCTGACTACACCTTTTCAGCATGTACTGAATGTCCTCGTTTATGCAATAAGACCAGAAAAGGAAGTGAACATCCACAGAGCAGGAAGGAAGAAATAAAAGTATCTTTGTAAACGGATTACATGATTACTTACGTGGAAAAATCACAAAGAATCAACAGTAAGTTGGCAGAATATGAGGTTAACATACAAACTTTCCTATAGCTTGTCAATGAATAACTTTCATCTCAAAGTTCAAGTATATCATCATTTACTGCCTCCCAAATATGCATAGCATGAAATGCATATTAGGAATACAAAACTACTTCAAAAAGTTTGTGGACAGAAGCCAGTGTTGTGGTGTCGGTAAAAATGCCAGCAGGGACAGCAGCACTCCTTCAGGTGTAGGCTTGTGTCCTGGCTGCTGCACCTGTGATGGAGCTCCCAGCTAATACACATGGGAAGGCAGAGAAGCCTGGCCAAGTATTGGGGTTCCTGCACCTACATGGGCATCCCAGATGAACCCCTGACTCCTGGTTGGCTTTAGCTGATGGAAGATCTCTCTCTTCTCTCTGTAACTCTTTCAAATAAATAAATAAATAAATAAATAGATCTTTAAAAAGATTTTTGTGGGGGCCAGAACAGCAGCCTAGTGGCTAAAATCCTTACATGGCACACATCAGGATCCCACATGGGTGCCAGTTCGTATCCTGGCATGCCCACTTCCCATCCAGCTCCCTGCTTGTGGCCTGAGAAAGCAGTCGAGGACGGCCCAAAACCTTGGGACCTTGCTCCCGCATGGGAGATCCGGAGGAGGCTCTGGAATCCTGGTTTCAGATTGGTGCAGCTCCAGCTATTGTGGCCAATTGGGGAATGACATTGGACAGAAGATCCTCTTTCTCTTTTTATCTCTGTATATCTTACATTCCAATAAAAATAAAAATATATTTTAAAAAGATTTGTAGGCAGTGGAGTTAACAGTATTGTTGTAGGGTTTTTGACCCGAGTATGGCAGCAACCACAATTCTTGTCTCGCAGGAAAGAAGGATTTTCGTGCGGATACAGTTTAGTTTTAAAGCAAGATTTATTAGAAAAGTTGAGAAGAGAGGCTCCCGTCCTAGTGATGGGAGGGAGCTCTGAGATAGGAAGGACCCTTACCCCCTGCCATAGTGGCAGGAGGAAAAGTGGAAGAGAACGCCCTAGTCCTCTGCCATTGTGGCCGGAGGAAAAACAAGAAGAACCCGTATCAATGGTGGGGAAAGCATCTTTTAAAAGTTTACCTTGAAGATGTTTCTCCATAAACAAAGAAAATTCCTGGTTTCCATGGTACCTGGCCTTGGGACAAAAGGCCAGAAAGGTGTCGCTGGCCAACTTCCTTGGTCCCTTTCTGATGATAAAGAGGCCAGTCTGAAGCCCTCCCACAATGGCAATGGCTGGAGACAGAATCACAGAATCGGGCTGAGGGTTCAGGTGGGGAACTGCTATGTTCATGTCGCCCTTGTCTCTTGGGGAAGGGTGTTCCTGGTATGTTAAAATATGCACTTGTCTCAGGAGAGATGTGCTCTGGTGAATCCAAGACATGGTGAGGGGTTTTATATTTGAGAAAAAAATGACTTGGGGACCCAGAATACCCTAACTGCCTACTACCCAGTCTAACTCCTCTCGCAGTATGAGCATTTGACCTAGTAGTTACGCTACCAGTTGGGGTGCCTGTACCCCATTCTGGAATCCTGAGTTTGAACATGGGCTCTGCTTCTGATTCCAGGTTCCTGCTAATACAGACCAGCTCCCATCTGCGTCCTCCACTTCGTTTCTCTTGAGAAAGAAAACTTAAGGAACCGGCACAGTAGCCTAATGGTTAAGGTCCTCGCCTTGAATTTGCCGGGATCCCATATAGGCACCGGTTCTAATCCTGGCAGCTCCACTCCCATCCAGCTCCCTGCTTGTGACCTGGGAATGCAGTCAAGGATGGCCCAGAGCCATCCTGCATGGGAGACCTGGAAGAAGTTCCTGGCTCCTGGCTTCGCATTGGCGCAGAACTGGCCGTTGTGGCCACTTGGGGAGTGAATCATCGGACAGAAGACCTTCCTCTCTGTCTCTCCTCTCTGTACATCTGCCTTTCCAATAAAATAAACAAATTAGGAAAAAAAAAAAAAAAAAAGAAAGAAAGAAAATTACCTTGTTTCAAAAAAAAAAAAGTTGAGTGTCCAAGCTCCAGTGCAATGGCCTAGAGGCTAAAGTCCTTGCATTGAACGTGCCGGATCCCATGTGGGTGTTGATTCTAATCCTGGCAGCTCCACTTCCCCCCATCCAGCTCCCTGCTTGTGACCTGGGAAAGCAGTCGAGGGTGGCCCAAAACCTCGAGACCCTGCACCCATGTGGGAGACCTGGAGGAAGCTCTTGGCTCCTGGCTTCAGATTGGCACAACACCGACCATTGCAGTCATTTGAAGAATGAATCATCGAAGAGAAGATCTTCGTCTCTGTCTCTCCTCTTCTCTGTGTATCTGACTTTGCAATAAAAACAAAATAAATCTTAAAACAAAGTTGAGTGCCCAGTGCGATAGCATGGAGGTTAAAGTCCTTGCCTTGCACACGCCAGGATCCTATATGGGCGCTGGCTCTAGTCCTGGCAGCCCTGCTTCCCATCCAGCTCTCTGCTTATGGCCTGGAAAGCAGTCAAGGACAGTCCAAGGCTTTGGGACTCTGTACCCGTGTGGAAGACACGGAAGAAGCTCCTGGCTTCGGATTCGCTCAGCTTTAGCTGTTGTGGCCGCTTGGGGAGTGAATCATCGGATGGAAAATTTTCCTCTCTGTCTCTCTCCTCTCTGTATATCTGACTTTGCAATAAAAATAAATAAATCTTTTTAAAAAAGTTGAAATCTTGACATAGCTTTTTTGATTAAAAAGTTCATAGAAAATTCATATTATGCAAGATTGCTGTATGACTTTCAACTCTTTTTACACCAAAATAAAATTTTAATTCTATTTTCCATGAACTTTTTGAAGTACCTTTGTAAATCAAACAAAATAAGAATATACATATTTGAAAGGCAGAGTGTTGAGGGGAGAAAGAGAGACCTTCCATTTGCTGATTCATTCCAAACAGCCACAGTAGGCAGGGTGGGTCAGGCTGCAGTGGGAGCAGAACTCCATCCATACGGATACCAGAGGCCTAAATGCGTGGACTTGAAGAACCCAGCGTTTTCTGCCTTTTGTGATTCTGCCTTAATGGCTTGGCTGGGGGCTGTGTGAACTCCAGGCCTGACAGTCTATGTGACACCCGGCAGGACCCCTGGCAGGTCACGTAGGCAGAGCACTCCTCAGGAAGGAGGAACCTGGTGTTAGATAAGATCCACTGCCCTATAGCTCATCCATTTGTACTGTTTGAAAGTTGCTTGTTTCAAATCTACCAATAGCAGCCTGCTAAATCATGACTAAATAATTAATAGCCTGAAATGTATAAGAACTGGGGGGCTTGGGCTCTCTTTCTCTCTGGCTCGCGCTTTTTTTTGCCCTCCCTGCAGGCAGCTGCCCCTCCCCTGGCCCTGGGCTAACCTGAATAAACCACCTTTATGCCTCAGCACTGACTTCAGACTTGATGATTACCTAGGGATTTCAAAATCCAGCACAACAGACCATTTTCCACTGCTCTTCCAGGTCTATTAAAAGGGAGCTGGAGCAGAAATGGAGCAGCCAGACTTGACAGTGCTCATATAGAATGCCGACGCAACAGATGGCGGCTCTACCTATGATGACACAACGCTGATTCCAGATTGCCTAAGTCACGGATATGGATATCATATCACTGTGGCATGTGGTTGAAAATAGTTAGAAGGGTAATATAACAGTTTCGTTTTTAAATGGCAATATGAGAAGTTAAGCTTTCCTACAAATATTGACATTTAGGATTAAAAAAAAATTATGTCAATCTTCAAGTGTGCAGAGTTTTTCAAAATTCTTTTGCAAAACATGTGAGCAAAATGAGTTTAAAGATAACTAGGATAGTGCCTGGCGTGGTAGCCTGGCAGCTAAAGTCCGTGCCCATATGGGATGCTGGTGCTGCAGGCAGGAGGATTAGCCTGTTGAGCTACTGAGCCAGCTTCCTCTTGGACCATAAGTGAAAATCAACCCTTTGTCCATGAAGATGCTGAGGCACTAGAAGCCAGCTCTTCAGGAGAACGGGATCAAAACAGGGCATCCTAGAAGGGAAGGAATCCATTACCACCTCACGCATGCCCGGGGGCTTCTCAACCATGGCTTAATGGAAACATGCAGGATAAGTTTTTCAAAAGAGTGCAAATTGTATTCAGGGGAGGACTGTGATTCCCCAAACTCCCTCCTAAAAACCGGTTAAAGGGCAGTGCAAACAGTTAGACGGGCAGATCCAGCTGTCTAGCCCCTGGACATCCGAAAGCATGAGCCATGATCTCTGCTAAGGAAGGAGTAGGGCAAACTGGCTGGAGTTCAGGCCAAGAGCTGGCGCTGAGGAAGAGGCCCAGGGCTCTACATGACTGAAACTCAATTTTAGGTCACACTGCTGTAACTTAAATCGCTCTGCCTTAAGCGTTCTGAAAAGACCTATGGGCGGGGCTGGCGCAGTGGTACATTTAGGTTAATCCTCTGCCGGCAGCACCGACATCCCAGAGGGGCACTGGTTTTGTGTTCTGGCTGCTCCACTTCTGATCTAGCTCCCTATTTACGGGAACGCAGCAGAGGATGGGCTAAGACCTTGAGCCCCTGGATCCATGTGGGAGATCTGGAGGAAGCTCCTGGTTTCCAGTTTGGGATCAGCTCAGCTCAGGCTGCTGTAGCCATGTGGGGAGTGAACCAGCAACTTAAAAACCTCTCCCTTTCTGTCTCTCTTTTTCTCTCTGTAAAAATCTACCTTTTAAATAAAAATAAATCTTTAAGAAAATCCCCAGATTTCTGGGAAGTTTAGACCAGTGTATTTATCTGCCTTCCACCCAGCGTCTTTGTTCCAATGTGCACAGGCATCCAACTCAACACAGCCAATTTCCATGATGCTCTCCTTTCTCAGTTAACAGCACCACCACCAACTGAGTTGATCCTGCTACGTTTTATTTCTCTTATTCTAGAACCACCCAGTCAACCCTATAAGCAAATGCTATTGGCTGAAATGTTTAGATTCATCCTCACTTTGACCATATCTACTTGCTGCTACCTATGTGAGGCAAGCCACTGTCACCTCTCACCTGGACAACTTTAACTGCCTCTTTCCTCATCTTCCCACTCTTCTCTCTCTCCCGTAGTTTATGGCAGCCAGATGATTCTATCAATATAGCGGTACCCTTCTGGCCAATATTCTCTAGTGGCTTCCCATGATCACTGAAATAAAACGCCAAATCCTCATGTGATCCACGTGGTCCTACATGATCTAGTGTCCACCCCTCCGCCTCCTCTGGGGCTCTGGTCCAGTTGCTCTGCTTCCTTGCAGACTTTTCAACTAAGCAAAGTGGTCCTGCCCTAGTAGCTTGGAACTGAATTACAAACTCGGCTCCAGATTTGTGTCTGATTGGTTCGCTTCTTGACTTCACTCAAGTCTGAATTCAAACATCATTTCTTCAGGGAGGCCTTCGCATGATCTCACTTAAAGCTGACACCCTCCCTCTTACATAATCCCTTACCCGCTCTCTCCTTAGATTGCCGCCTTCTATATATTTTCTATATGGGACACTGTTCTTGTACATATGTTGATTGTTTATTGGATTTTCCCGCAGCAGAATATAAGGTCCACGAAGGTAAATCTATGTCTTCTTATTAGTGTGTCCTTGGCACTAAACAGCCTCAGTAAATGAACACGTTGAATGAAAAGCCACAAAAGATGAGTCCCATGACAGGCAACATGCTGGAACCTTGTACCAGGCAACTTAGGGGATGGCAACCCGCAGAGCCGAAGGATGACCTTAAAATGAGAGGACAGCTCGGGATTGCCCAGAAACCTTAGGGGAAAGTGCCCAGTTTCTGAAACACATAGAAGGGGGGGGGAGGGCCCAATTCCAGCAGACACCTGCACTCTACCTATCTTAATTCTTACGTCGCAACGGACAAGGATGCCCAGGAAGTCATGTTTAGCTAAGTGTTAACAGGGAAAGCATCTGAAATTAGTTCTTTTGCACTCTGGAAATCATGGTCTATGCAACAACTAGTTCAGGAGAGAACAGTACATATTAGGAATGTGTGCTCAGCAAAACAACAGTGAAAGGAACAAGCAAATGCTTCATAGAGAAAGTGAGAGCTAACTGGTCTTCTGCAATCCGACAACCCCACAGAGACTGAAGGCAGCTCAGGAGAAAGGAGACAACCAGAGTGGGACAGGCTGAGCAGCGGGCCGTTTAATAATGAACAGGTCAGGATGGCTGCAGCTTAGGGTGCTGGAGGAGTCCAGTGGCAGCTAAAGGCTGTAAGGCCCCGAGTGTGGCCAAGGATTTGGTTTGGAATTTACCATGAGGCAGGAGTGAGCAGAAAGCCACAGGGTCACAGGGTTAGCACACTATTTTCCTAAGATTAGTCGTGACACTGGGTTACAGTAGCTGGAGTAGGACCAGGGATCCTTCCCAAGCAACCCGTGCCTCTTAATCCCCCGGTTGTGGTAAAAACTGGCCTTCACCTCAACGTTCACACGGCTACCACCAGTTGGCAGCAGTGTGCCGAGTGGTGGAGGAGCCAGCCCTGAGCCCGCCGCGCGGAGTGTTCAGCTTAACTACTCCTCGGTTTGTGTTGGAGTCATCACTAGGGGACAACAGGAATATGGGAGGGCAGACTGTGTGGCGGCAATCCCAAACGCCCGGAGAGGGACAAAGGGAGGAGCCTCGCGGCTGGAGGACACGGACAGGGTGGCCTTGACTTTTCAGGCTAAGGAAGGGAAATGGGGACTGACAGAAGGTTTCTATTTTTTTTAAAGATTCATTTATTTTTTTATTACAAAGTGAGATACACCGGGAGGAGGAGAGACAGAGAGGAAGATCTTCCATCCGATGATTCACTCCACAAGTGAGCGCAACAGCTGGTGCTATGTCGATCCGAAGCCAGGAGCCAGGAACTTCTTCCAGGCATCCCACATGGGTGCAGGGTCCCAATGCTTTGGGCCATCCTTGACTGCTTTCTCAGGCCACAGTAGGGAGCTGGATGGGAAGTGGAGCTGCTGGGATTAGAACTGGCACCCTTATGGGATCTCGGAACTTTCAAGGCAAGGACTTTAGCCACTAGGCCACGCCACCAGGCCCAACAGGTTTTTAAATAGGAGAGAAGTATGAATAACTTGGCTTTTGAAAACACAGTTAAAATGGGAGTGTTCACAAATGGGTGGGGTGGGGTAAAGAAATAGGAAATAGAAGAATGGAAAGGCATCTCTGTTAGCTGTGTGTGCGTGTGGATGTGCACGTGGGGGGCATGAGTGGCCTGTAGCAAACTTGAAATAACCTGGAGTGCGAAAGAGGCCATGTGGTTTTGTCAGAAGAAAATGAATATGATTTCCTTATCATTAAAAACAATTTTGGGGGGACAGTGGTATGGCATAATGGGTTAAACTGGTTCAAAATCAGGCTGTTCCACTTCTGATCTAGCTTCCTATTCATGTGCTTTGGAAAACGGTGGAGGATGGTCCAAGCCCTTGTGTCCCTGTACCCACGTGGGAAACCCAGGAGAAGCTCCTGACTTCGGAATGGCACAACTCTGGCTTTTGCGGCTATTAGGGAGTGAACCAGTGGATGGAAGACCTCTCTTTGTAACTCTCAGATAACTACACACACACACACACACACACATACACTTTCTGGACATTTGGACACTCTTCCTGAAATGGCACTGGAAGATATTAGGTTTCAGAAGTTTTTTGGACCTAAAGTCTAAATCCTAAAACGTTCATTTAATTCCAGCCAGCTCTGCTGTGGCAACCGAGGCCCCAGGAATGCCCTGACGCCTACTGCTCGCCCACTCCGGGGAGCCCGCCAGGGGAATCTCACTCAGTAGGCTTCCGGGTGCAATTCTGAGCCTAGGATTTCAAAGGGTCTCACAGAACAGCGAGTGATTTACATCATCTCTGAGAGGTGAGGACCTGGCGGGCAGCGCCGTTACCTATCAGCCCTTTCCGTCAGAAAGCGTAGACGTCACCTGATGCGCAACTGGTTCCCAGAAGTTACGTTGCCCGGAGCGCTCGGCGCGGAACAGGCCCCGCCCTCCCCGAGCGGAACGCACCCCCCAGAAGGCAGTCACGGGGTGGGGGCTTCCACAGAGGTTGACGTCAACGGCCAGGCTGCTATTGGTGGAAGGCTGAAGTCCGTCTTAGCTCCAAGGCGGCTGATTGGTGAAAATCCCTCCAGGCCCCGCCTCCTCTTGCCCTGCCGCGGCGCCACAGCGAGGCGGGGCCTGCCGTGGCGCGGTAGGGTCTCGCCGGGTGGAGGAGGATCGCCCTTCCGCAGGAGGCAGTCCTTTCCCGGCCCCACATCTTCCACTCTGAGATAGGGTGGTGGTCTCCATTGAAAAGCAGTAGGGGACCGGAAGCTGTGTCTCCCCGAGCCTCCCTGCGCCTGCGCATCATTTCTCATTAGGGAAATGGCGCCTTTCTTGGGATTTGGATGCTAACTGGCTGCGGGAGGGAAGCCGGAATGGGTAGGGACCTTAGGGCCTGGGCGGGATGCTGAGGGGCGGTGCCATGGTTGCATCAGGGTTTCTGGGATCTTGGACACGGAGGGAGTAGAACGATCCGGCACTCTGCCATCTTTTTACTCCGTTGCCCCCAACAAGCCCGCTGGTGGTTCCCGCCCATCCGCACCTCAGCCGGTTTTAGGATGCAGGGAGACCAGCCATTGGGTAACGCGGAGTGTGTACCAGGGTTGTCTGCCTGGCAACCTCTCAAGGTCCCTTCACTGATCCATGAAACCGGACAGTGACTCCTCCAAGAAGCCTTGGGGGGAACACATGATAGTTTCCCTTTTGAGGCCCCAGACTCCGGCAGGCCCACTGTCTTTTGAAAGATGGCCAAGTTGTCATAAATTCCATTACCTCATAATTATACACTCGGGCACTGCCAAGGACTGATTTTCCCTTTTCATCCCCTCTTTCATTGTCAGGATCTTACAGATCTAACCTATGTGTGGTTACTGCCCCACCCCACCCTGCCGCTCAGCTTTTGTCATCTAAAGAATTAAACCCTTAATGTTTTACTTCCTCTATGTGTGAATTACTTTATACTGAATGATGCTGGGGCCCCAAGTAAACCAAAGGGCTTTTTCACCGTGACATTTAGACTTAATGGGACAAGGACCTGTGACAGAGGGCAGTGTCCCCAGAAAGGAGCCAATCAGGTGCTCTTACATACAAGCCAAGGGCTGAGAGGATGGGTTGGCTGTCTTCAGAGGTGGCAGTGGCCAGTCCCCGTGAGGTGGAAAGTGGGCAGCAGTGTGTTAGCTCACTGAGACAAAGACCACCGAGTAGGGGGCATGGGGCTGTCCAGCCTAAACGTCAAAAGCTGGATTTTTAGTGTATCTGCTAGGATGCTTGAAGACGCAACCTGACTCTCTAACCTGTCAAATGAAGACACAGTGAACACACTTCCTGCTTTCCATCTGAGATAGCGCCTATCATGCCTGAGCAGAAATGTTGGCACCAGACTCTATGGTTTGCTGAGCAGCAGCTATGAGTGAATATTGTATCACGGAATGCCTTGAAGGTCAAGATAAAGAACTTAGATTTCCGGGGGCGGGTGGGGGTGTCGCAGGACTCATGCAGATTTCTGGGCAATATAAGGCACAGACCAATAGGTGCTGAGGAGGAAGGTGAAGCTCTGGCCACGGAAATAGTGCAGCCTGCCACTCTCCCACTCCCACCCAACCCACCCCCTTACCCTCAATCCACAAGCATTCCAAAGCCACGTTTCTAAAAACCAGCCATTTATATCTGTTTAGGTAAGTTACAGAAGGAGTGTGTTGGTGTATTTACAAGTTGGTTTGTCCAGATATAACTATAACTTAGTGTCTGTATTTAATATTGACAACCAAAAAAATATATAAATATCTTGCATCTATTCACAGCAGGGCAGGAGTGTCCGTGTCTTCTTGCCTGGTGAGTTTCCGCCTTGCAGGGCTCTCCTCTCTCGGTGATCATCTGGCCCTCAGTGCAATGGAGGCTAGAACCTGGCAGCCCAGCCTGGCTCGTCCCCTTCTCCTCCCTGCTCTCCAGTGCTCCCAACTGGTCTCAGGCAAGGAAAGATTAATCTGAGTGGTTTGAGTAGGAAGAGAAGGGGAGGGAGGTGGGTGAATTCTATCGGAGCCTGACTACCCCTCCCCCCCCGGAAGGGAGAGCCAGGCTTGCAGAAGTGGGTGGCCACAGCCACCTCCTGGGGTTGAAGCCTTGAAGTTCGGAGTTCGATTAGTGTGTCCTGGGTCAGAAGTCCAGCCCTACAGATTAGCTTGGTGGAGAAGGCAAGTGTCTGGACAGGGCTTGGTCCCCACACTCAGGCACTGAGCCATTCAGCCTGGGGTGTGGGGACAGGAGACTCTGGCTGATAAAAAAATAATAACAAAATCAGTAATAAAAAACTTATAAAACCTGTTGCCCATCTGAATAGATTGGAGCAACAGTCTTGGTTTTGTTAAAATCCTGGTGCCATGGAAAGTCCTGAATGTTCTTGCGGACATTGCTGCTAAGAAAAGAAGGCCCGGCCTGGCTTGGTTGAGATCTGTCCATCTGGAAGTCTCACCCAGCTGCCTGTGCTCCAGGGAGATCCTGGGGGCTGTGGGGAACAGGCCGGGCTGGCGGCGTGGGGCGCCTCACACCTGGGAATCAGCCCCCAGAGGGTGGAAGAGCTCCTCAGGTGTCTTGTCGCTCTGGCTAGCTCCCCCCTGTCGGAAGCCGGAAGCAATCTCGTCGAAGGTCCGGCCTTTAGTCTCGGGGACTTTGAAGTAGGTAAAGATGAAGAACAGAACCAGGAGCACGGTGAAGATGATGAACACATAGGGACCGCACAGTTGCTGGAAAGAGACAGACACGTGTCGTCATGGTATGATCCCACCGCCCGGCTGTAGGAATGGGGACACCCACCTGCCACCCAGGGATGTTCTGTTGATTACAGGGGACTGTGTCTGGCACCCATCAGAGCAAAAAAGGACAGGACATAGTCAGGGAACCAGGGCCTGGGTTATTCCTAATGGAATGCCAGGACGGGGAGTCCCCAGCACTGTGCAGTGGTGCACACAGGCAGGAGATGGGGTCCTCACCTCCACATACTGGAAGCACATGCCCACAATGAAATTTGAGGTCCAGTTGGAGAAGCCAGCAACAGCAACAGCAGCTGGGCGAGGACCCTGGCTGAAGAGTTCAGCCACGATGAACCATGGGATGGGGCCAGGGCCCACTTCAAAGAAGGCCACAAAGCCGAAGATGGCCACGATGCTCAGATAGGACATCCAGGGAAGCTGCTCCTGTTGAGGGGGAAGGGAGAGGAGCACCAGGCATTAGGCATCAGGATATAGCAACAGCAGGCCAAGAGCCTTGGGCGGCCCTGGCTTCCCCAAGTCTGTTTTCTTACCCTGAAGTGTGTGGCTTCCAGCCAGAGTTCACCCTCTGGGACTGGTAGTAGAGTGTGCATGCATGGGTTGCTACAAGGAGGCCCCTGTGGCACCCTGGCTTTAGCAGGAGAATGGAGAACACAGGGAGGGGGCTGGCAGGGAGTAGGCACAAGACTTCCCCAGGTGGTTCTGCACACAGTCCTCCAAGAGGAAGCCATGGCAGGGATGTTAGGGAAGGGACTTTGGTGTGATTCAGCCTCACATCTAGTGCTCTTCACTCACCGCACTCATCCCTGACCTCAACAACTACCAGACTTTCCAAGCTTGGGTTTAGATATAAAATGAGAGCAATGCTTTCCTTGCCCAAAGGATGGACAAGTGAGTATTCCTGTGTGTGGGTGCTGAGGGAAGGTTATTCACAATGTCCACAGTCACAGGCTGAAGTTGATTCCTGGCTTCAGCCCTTATCTGACACATTACTAACCTCACTGGGAGTTAGGTTATGAAGAAGGGAAATACAGGCTGGACATCCCTGATCTGAAAATCCAGAATCCCAAATTTCTGAGTGCTGACAAGCCACTGCTACAAGTAGAAAATTCTACACTTGGCCTTACATGATGGGTTGCAATCAAACTCAAGCATGCTAAAAATACCAAACGAAATTATCTTCAATGGTGGATGTCTAGTATGGCAGCTAATGCAGACCCAGGGAGGGAGTGGTCATGCACAAGAAGACCTGGATTGTGTTTCTGGCTCCCAACTCCAGCTGGGGCCCAGTCCTGGCCACTGTTGCCATTGGGAGGTCAAACAGCAAAGGGAGGCTGTCTGTACCTCAAGCAAGAAAATTCAAACTGAAAATTACCTTCAGGATAGATGTATAAGATGTATAGGAAACATAAATGAATTTCACATTTAGACTTGGGGCCTAAGATTTCTTACTATGTACAGGAACATAGCCTAAAAGTAAAAAAAAAATCTGAAGTCCATGGGTCCCAAGCATCTCCAGCAAGGGATGCCCAACCTGTAATAGCTGAACTACACCTGAGGTGTACAGCTGTTGGGACAGGTGGCTCTGCACCTCTGTGCTGATGCTCTGGAGGAGTGGAGGCTGTAGATCACTCTAACACTGGACGTGGAACTACCCTAGGGAGACAACAGCCTGGGGTTTGTTTGTGGCCAGGGGTGTTGTGTTGAGAAACTACCCACCTACTAGAGAGGAGCAAATTTAAGACAAAAGGCAAATGGGTTGGATAGAGACAGCCTCAAAAGCCGGAGGTCAGACCCAAGGATCAGGGACAAGACAACACCCATGTGGCCTGCCAGGCCAGGGCTAAGACAGGCAAACTTGCCACTATCTTCTTCTACCTTCTGGGTCACCTCTCACAGTGGGGTCACTTACCAGCAGAGCCAGTGCGATGGTCATGAGCACGGCACAGCCCGCCATGCCCGCCAGGCCAATGAGGTGCAGGGTCCGCCGGCCAGCTCGCTCCACCACAAACAGCTGTGGGCAGGGACAGTGTCAGTGCCACCCCTGCCTGACCCCCCTGGGAACTCCCCCACTCGGAAGACTGCACCAACAGCACTGGTGTGGAAGACAGTCCCACCTCCTCCCTGGAGCTATGCCTGGAGGCCAGACAGGAGGAGAGGGGCAGTTCCTGACAGAAGGGGATGGAAGGGAGTGGAACAGGTGGCCCTGGAGACTCAAGATAGTGTCCCTTGGCTGTGATGTTGGGAACCTCCATGTCAGCCAGGCAAGATGAGTAATGAACTTGACAAGTTGTTGTTGGTGAAAGGAGATATGGGTTACAGAGCAGGTGACACATGCCTGACTCTCAGCAAACGCTGCCCTTCTGTCATGAGGCCTTGAGTTGCACCCTGCCAGCTGACCAAGGGTAAGCCAAGACTCACCGACACAACAGTGAAGGCAGTGTTGACGATGCCAGAGCCGATGGTGGCATACACAGGCTGCTGCACCCCTGCCTTCTCGAAGATGCTCGTGGAATAGTAGAAAACCTGTCAGGGTCAGCAAAGGCATGAGGTTCAGCTGGGCGCTGGGGCCCTGCCCCTACCAGTGTGCCAGCCTGTGTGGGACTGGGTGAGAGGAACGAAGAGGACCGATGCCTCCTCCTTGACAGGCGTCTCCTGGCAGAGGCCAGTTTGTTGCCTTGTCTGGGATTTAGTGGCAGCCCCCACTCGATCATGGGTTTGTCTAGAAAGGGCGGGGGATGGTACTCACAGCATTGATGCCGGACAGCTGCTGGGACAGCTGCAGCACCACAGCGATGAGGATGGGCTGGCGGTAGGCAGGCGAGCGGAACAGCTCCAAGATGGTGACCTTCTTCTCCCGCATCATCTGTCGGCTCTCCTCCTTCATCTCTTGCAGGTCTCGGGTCACGTCAGCATTCCCACGCAGCTTCTTCAGCACTACGGTGGAGGAAAGGGGACATGGCTCAAGATGGGAAGGCAAACATGGCTGGGATGGGGGCCACTGGGGAAAAGGGCAAGCCCTGCCCATACCACTCTTGGCCCGGTTCTCCTCGTTTCGGTTGATGAGCAGGAAGCGGGGGCTCTCGGGGCACAGGGGCAGCAGGATGCACTGCAGCAGGGCTGGGACGAAGATGATGCTCAGCAGCAGGGGCCACAGATCCTCGTTGCCCATGATGGAGTCAAGGCCAAACACCTGGGGGAAGCAGGGGAGGCTATCAGTGCCCCACTCACCATGGAGCCCCTCCCTGCTGCAGAACAGGAGGCCTGACCACTGGGAGGACTAGCTGGCTGGATATTGGGGGCTGCTCTGCAGCCACAGGGACATTTCAAGGACGAGAGGGGAGAGCCAGAAAGCATGTGGGCCTGTAGGAGTGAGAGAGCTCAGCATGCTGAAAGATCCGTGGGGTCCCCTGTGCTGGGGGTCCCAGAGTTGAGAGGGTGGGACACCTTGCTCTCCTGCCAAGGATGTCCCCCTGGGACAGGGCATCCCTGTCCTTCCGAGAGATGAAGAGGGCTGGAGGGAGGACTCGTGGGCAAAGCTCTTTTCTGTTACACCCAGACACTGTAGCTTACCTGGGCAATGAGGATGCCGACGACGATGCCCAGCTGGTGCAGGGTACCTAGGGCTCCACGCAGGGCGGTGGGCGACACCTCCCCAACATACATGGGCACAAAGCCGGTGGTCAGGCCACAGTACACACCAATGATGAAGCGACCCAGGATAAGCATCTCGAAGGACTTGGCCAGCTTTGAGAAGCCCATGAGCACAGCGGACACAAAGGCCAGCAGGTTCATCATCAGCATGGAGTTCCGCCTGTGGTGGGGTTACAGGTCAGGCAGATGCTGGGGCATAGGTCACACCCTACAGTAGGTGGGGCACAATGGGAGGCCCTCCTCCACCTCCCACTCCCTTGCAGGACACCCCCTGGCAGGGGCAGGGCCCTCCTGCTCACCGGCCAAAGCGGTTAACGAAGAGGCCCACAGAGAAGGAGCCAATCATCCCACCAACAGAGAAGATGGCCACTGAGAGGGACCAGAGCGTGGTGAGCGTGGTGGGCAAGATGCGCTCCCCGTAGCGGTGGATCCATGTCTGGTTGTAGAATTCCTCAATCACCTACAGGGGCGAAGCAGCCGGGGTGAGCAAGTGCTGGACCATGCACCCCTCCCTCGGGGGTGTTCTTGAGCCAGCTGCTTCTTTCTGGGCAGGCCTTGCTTTCCCCAGAAACAATAGGGAGTGGACAGAAGCACAGAGACACCACGATCCTTGTCACTGGCCTCCTTTCCTTCCTCCTCCCTGTGCCCTAAGGCCCCAGTTCCTGCCACCAAGCCTTCTGTTGCCAACCCCTTGCTGGGGAGGAAACACAGCTGGACAGACAGGTTCTGCCATTCCCTGGGCTCTGAAGGAAGTGAGTGCGGGTGAGGGCATTGCACCCAGGGCCTGATGGGTCAGGCTCATGCCAGGACTCTTCAGCCAAGCCCTGGAGTCTCAGTACTGTCTGCTGTCCCCTGGCCCCAGCTCTCCCCTGGCTAGCCTGGGAGGGCTACCTGGAAGCACTGTGGCTTCCTCCCTCTCCCAGGTACCCAGCTGAGAAAGATATAGGGAAACACTGGACAAGGAAGCAGTTCCAGGAACTGGAGCCACCTGTCCTGGTACATGCTTGCCAGCCCTGCCCCCACCCTAGGGAGGGCCTGGACGGAAGCCAGCTATGTGGCAGGCAGGCAGTACTGCTTCTGAGCAGACTTGCTATATTTCGGGCGACACAGACACAATCGCGGTACCATGGGACTGGCTAGCCTTGCCCAGCAGACAGGTAGCTAGCTGGTCCTAGGCCCAGTCACCTAGCAGCAGCTGCCCGCATACACATCTCCTCAACACATACTCATTTCATCTGAATGTACCTGACCTCAGCCAGTCACATGCCTACATGCCTTCCTCCTCCACTCTCCCGCCCCCGCTGGGTCCCTTGCAGCTCATACCTGATACCAGGCCAACCCAATCCACCCACAGCCCCTCCCCAGACTCTTATCACAAATTCACACACAGCAGTGTGCAGCCCCCTCATCCCCCACTGCTCTCCTTCCTCCCTGGAGTCTGACAGAAGAGGTTGGGGGGCAGCCACACTTGCGGGCGGGAATAACAAAGTCCATACTCCCAGGAATGCTGCCATGGTCTGCCCCAAGTCTGAGGACACCTGACAGGGAAGCCAGACAGGGTGGGGCTTATTAGGAACCTGTGAATTCAGACACCGTGAATTAGATCCCAGCTCTGCTCCTTATTTCCAGTGTGACTAAAGGCAAGTTATCTTTACAGGAGGGACAGCGCTGCAGGGAATTAGGGAAGTGGACTCATCTGGTTCTAAAGCCTCATCCCAGCATGTGCTGGGAACAACCCCAAGACAGTGCAGACCACTGACCATGTCCAGCTAAGACCTCACCTCACAACTCGAAATCAAGGCCTCTCTCCCACATTGCTCCCCACCACCACCACCACCTTCCACCCTCAACTCTGTGGCCACCCCTTGGCTCCACTCGCCTCCTCCCCACTGGGCAAGCCTCTGTGAGGGCTGTCACTGCTGCTGGGAGGGCCACAGAGCCAAGAGACTAGGAGGAAATGGAGGAATCGCTCTTTAGATTCTCTCTAGAAAGGCTCCGTTCGTGCTGGGGGAAAGAGAAGGGTGATTTTCACTGAAGCAAAACACAAAGTGCCTGTGTTCTTCAAGGCACAACACCAACTCCAGGCGACTGGCTGGGAACGGCCAGGTCCCCTCTATCAGGCCCTGCATGGAGGGAACAAGCCGTCCTGGAGATAGAGGATGCTAGTCCCCTGGGAAGGCCGCACTGCCCTCAGCCATCATGGGGCTCCCCATAGGGACAGGGGAGAAGCTGCTTCATGGTGCTTTTGGTTTCTACATCCTAGGGTTCTCGGGGTCTTCTTCCATATCATTCTGACAGCTCAGTCTGCCAAGAAGCCAGCTGATGGGACTTCTGATTTGAATGCAAGTAAGTGCTAGAAGGGCTTCCACAACCTGCAGGTTTCTGCTTTGGCGGCTGGGTCTACAGCTCACTCCCCGAAATATCCAGCAGCTGAATAGCTGACTACATATAAAGGAGGTCTTATCAGAGCCCCACCACCAGCTGAGTCTCTTGCCTTGGGAAACACCATTAGAGAGGGCCCAAAGTTTAGGGCCACAGCCCTAACAAGACCCAACAGACCAGGTTCCAAAGGCTCCGGATTCCCTCCTTGGTCGGTCCTGGCTCACATGTGAGGCAAGGCCAGGCACGTGCCTATTCTGAACACTATCCATGTGCCATCACAAGCCTGGGCAATACCCTGGGTTCTGGCACTGCCCCTGCAGGCAGCCATCACCAGCTCTGATCGATTCAGCCCCCCTGGGCTGTGCTGCTTCTCCATGCATGCAGCACTTGGCCTAGGTTTCGCCTGGCTTCTGCTCAGTATCCTCCCCATCCAAAGCCAGATCCATTTCCCATGACTCACTCGTCAGCATGGCACAGCCCCACAGCCGCCACCACTTCCCAGCCCATCTATCCCCTTTGCACCCTGTGGAGGGGTCTGTGTGTGAGTGGGTGTGTGCCGGGGAAGGAAGGGAAGTACTGGTCAGTTATTTTCAGGGGTGGAGATGGTAGGTGCTGTCTTGGCATTGGCCTGCCTAGAGCTGAGGGACTATCAGAGCTCTCTGTCCAAGCCCCACAGTGAGCCTAGAGACAAAAGAGGGGGATGCTGTTGGGGCTGGCAGGGAGCATACACTCTGGCAGCTGAAATGTCTGGGGATGGATGGTTTCCAATGAATAACTGTTCCTCACCTGGGCAGCTGGGAGGCCTACAGGTGCCCAGGTATGTTGCGGAAAGCCCCCTGTTGCCCCTACCTCATGGTGCCTACCCACAGAGAGGAAGTCCTCACTTCCTCTCGGAGTGCAGGCTGGGTCTGTAAAAGGGGCAGGTGGCAAGCACACTGCTTGGTGCACAAATGGCTGGTTTCTGCCTTCACTGCTGTTCTCTCCAAGACGGAAGCCTCTGCCTCTGCGAGCAAGTGTTTTAGCCTGGTGGTCAAGACAGTGCTTGGGGGTGCTGGCGTGCCATTGGAGAGTGCCTAGGTTCATGCCCCGGCTCCCCTCCAGATTCCAGCTTGCTGTCAATGTGCATCCTGATGGCTCTTGTGCCTGGACCCCTGCCACCCAGAGAGGAGACCTGAGATAGAGTTCCTGGCTCCGGGATTCAGCGGGGCCCCATCTAGGAGAAGGAAGATGGCCATTTCTGTCTTTCAAAAGGCGCAGTGGCAGCCACTATTCTCAGAGAGGCCCTTGTGACGGGGTTCCTGTGTCTGCTGCCAAGAAGAGGCCCAGTTACCACCTAAGGTCTACAGAGGGCAAGGAGGAGAGAGCCTGCTCAGGGAGGTTCAGCTTGGCGCTGGCCGAGCTGCCCGGTGGAGGGGCCATGCAGATACAGAGGGCAGAGCCCAAGGCCTGGCTTCAGCTCAGGGGGAGGAAGAACAGTGCAGTTCTAGGGTGCCCAGTTCCAGGTAGCGAGCTCCCTGTTTGGAGGAGCATGCTCAGCTCAGAGAAGGGGTCCTGTTTCAGACTTGGCCTTACCTTCCTTCCCTGTGGACTCCCCCCAACCCGGGTAGCCTGCATTTCCTCCCTTGACCAACTTCCTCTCTCCTAGGTGGTACTGTGGGGAAGAATGGATTAAACAGGCAACCAAACTTTCAGCTGCAGTTGGAGAAAAGGTTAGCTTGTCCAGCTCAGTCCTTCAGCCTGACCTTGACCTCCTCTCAGCCTTCCTTCCCAGTTGGGCTGGCCTCCCTGCCTGCTCCACCCACCATGCAGAGCTCCTATCTCCATAGCAACTCAGACACCCAGAGGGTCAGTTGTTGGTGTCCACAGCCAGATGCCTAGGTGGGGCTGGACAGATAACTGCCGGCACTGGGTCCCTGGAGGTCCCTCTGAGGCTGGGAGAAGAGTCCCAGGGTAGAGCCAGAACAGAGACCACCTCTGTGTAGACACAGCAGCCTCCCCATCATGGTGGCAGCCCCCGATGAGGTGGCTGCTCTGCCCACACCTGGACACTCACGTGCTGTGCCCTTCCCTTGGCAGACAGTGACCCCTGCACCTGACCAGGGAACCCACATCACTGAGCTCCGCTCAAGCTCCATCATGTTTCAGAAGACACGCTGGGACTCCCGCCAAAAGCCAGCCAGGTCTAAAATGGGTGCCCTTGTTCTCCTCTGCAGGAAGACATTGGCCCAGGTCCAGAGACACTTTCTGGTTGTCACACTGGCTCATGGCACCTGGGAGGGCAGCAGCCAGGGATGGTTGCTGAACCCTGTGATGCATCAGACAGCCCACCACACCAAGGCACCGGCTAGCCAGCAAAAATATCAATGGTCCCCAGGTGGCTGTCAGGGCAACTTTCTTGTCCCTCACCCATCTCAGCTGCTTCCGCTGCCTGTCCTATGTGGCTGTCACTGTCTTCAGAAGAATCCAGCTCAGTCACTTGACTGTTGCTGGTACAGAGGACGAGGAGGGTGATCACCAGTGGACTGTGTGTGCATCCGATTGAGGGACTTGTGAGAAGAGGTGGTTTGTGGCAAGGTGTGGTGGTGTAAGAGATTATGCAATTGTGTGTGGGAAACTGTTGAGACGTCTGTACAAGACTGGGCTTGACTCAGGTCCCCAGTCAGAGCATGGGGTGGGGAGGAGGGTGGCAGCAGTGGTAGATGAGAGAATGCATCGGTACCCATTTTCTTTGGACTCCCAGCCCTGCCACCTTCTAGCTGTGCAGCCTGGTCTTTGTAGCTTAGCGCCTCTGTGAGCTGCAGTTTCTTACAAACCAGGGATTACAAGAACAGGGTTACAAGGAACTGAATTACTACGGTTTGTGGTAGCGGGACAGGGCAAAGGGGAAGTGGAACCCAGGATTCTCAGGACAATTGGGAGGAGCTACCTGGAGACAAAGTGGGAGGGGTGGGGAGGTGTGTCTTGCATGCAGCCCAGAAGACAGGCTGTTCTACTCAAAGTCAGCTCACCAAGCAGACTTTCACTCCAGCGAGGAGCAAGGTGGAGCTGACAGCCACCAGGCCCCTCCCAGCCCCAACTCTGCCTTCTCAGACAAGCCTGCCACTGTCCCTTGGCCAAGACCTCAGAGTTTCTCAATGGCCTTTAGTCATCCGGATTGGCAACTGAGCCACTTGGGGAGGGAAGAGGAGGGGTGGCGCTTGGATGGGCCCCGTGGGGTGGTCAGGATGCCTCACACTCATTCACTCGTCCCCACTGTGGCTGGGCTCGCCACGGCAGCTGCTGCCGACCTCCCCACCCTGGGCAAGGGGAACACCCAGTAGGGAGGGCACCAGCAGTCACAGTGCAGGACAGGGGTGGGGCACACAGCCGCCATGAACCCTGAGTCCACCTCCAGCTCAGCCTCTCACTTGCCCAGTGACCTCATCCAGCCTCAACCTCAGTTTCCTCATCTATAAAACCAGAGGGGGTGGGGAGTAGTGGGGAGATAATTTTACCCCACCTGCCTGTAGGAAGGCATTTATAGGCCAGTGCTTTGTAAACAGTTAAGATAATATTAAGATTAATTAACCACTTCCAGGAGGAAGCCCTTTGGGGCCTGTTTTATGGCAGAGAACAAGTTTCTGGTAATTAGCAACACAATTGGCATCTTCACCATTGGTGGGGAGAAGCAGCTTTGGGAGAACCGGGCAAGCCCATGCTGTCTCTTGTACAGACGGGAGCCTGATCTGCAGCAGAAGCCCCAGCTGGATGGTGTAAGCTCCTTGGTCCCAGCAGCTATGGGTAGGGAAGGGACATTGTGTCGTGTTCCAGCACCTGCTTCTTGCAAGGTCAGCATCCCGTATGGGAGTTCTGGCTGCTCTGTGCTTCCGATACAGCATGCACATAGGAAAATAGTGGAAGATGGCCCAAGTACCTTGGTTCCTGCTACCCATGTGGGAGACTTGGAAGGAGATCCTGGCGTCAGCATGGTCCAGTCCCAGCTGTTGCGGCCATTTGGCAAGATAACTATGGTACAGACGATCAATCTCTCTCTGTCTCTCTCCACCTCCCCCCCTCCCCGTCTTTTCCTCTAACTTTAACTTTCAAATAAATAAATAAAGCTTAAAAAAATAGAGGGGCCAGTGCTGAGGAGTAACAGGTAAAGTCATGGCCTGTATTGGGTGCTTATTTGAGTCTCAACCACTCCACTTCAGATTCAGCTCCCTGCATGGCATGGGAAAGCAGTGGACGATGGCCCAACTGTTTTGGACCCTGCCACTCACTTGGGAGATCTGGAAGAAACTCCTAGTTCCTGGCTTCGGACTGCCCCCAGCTCTGTGGTCATTCAGGGAGTGAACCATTGGATGGAAATCTCTCTTGAAGAGAAGAGGGGGGTAAGGATACCTGGACTGGCAGTACAGACTTTCCCTCAGCACAGCAACTCTTAGGATGCATTTACATTGTCTCTTAAGGCACTGAGTTAACTGGAGACGAAGCAGTCTACGGGAAGATGTGCAGAGGCTTGCTGCAAATACTGCACTGCTCTCTGCAAGGGACTTGAACATCCCAGATTCCAGTGTCTGTGGGTGTCGGGGGCCCTGGAGCTTCTCCCCCTGTGGATACCAAGCGATGCCTATCTCTAGCTCTCTCCCTGGAGGGGTAGGTGGGCCTTGGAGGACAGGGACAGAGCCTGGCTCAGATAGTGCAGGAGGCAGCTGGCCGAGGGTGGCATCATGCTCCACTACCGAGGACAGGATTTGGCACAGAGGGACACTCAGGAAGTTGTGCTGAATGATGGAACCAAGTGTGCGCGTAAACACCCTGCGACCACACCTTCAGGGCTTACCCAGGCACGGTGGCCACTCTGCCTTTTACTACACCTTGGCTCCGAGCCACACTTTCGTTTCTTGCCCTTGGATCCTTCTAGCCTTGCCTCGCATGTGAAGCTTACGATTCTGATTGGCTTCTGGCTAGAAAACCTCTGGCCAGGCTTGTTTGTAAAATAGAAAAGTAAACGGACTGAGAACACAAGCTTGTGGCCTGGAACACGGCTAGTTCTACATGTGCCCCAAGCTCTGGTCCCCAGAGCCAGTTTTGGGGGTGACTCTCGGACAGGAGCTTCACCTGGGCCCTTGTCCAGTCCTCTTGGACACCTGGCCAGCTGCTCTATCCACTGTCCCCGGGAGTGCTGATCTTTCACCAATTTTTGATTAGATGGGAGGACCTCAAGATTGGAGAACCTGATTCTAGAATTAAGAAATTTCTTAACACTTACCCATATGGGCCCAGCATGGTAGCCTAAGTGGCTAAAGTCCTCACCTTGCATGCACTGGGATCCCACATGGGCACTGGTTCATATCCCAGCTGCTCTTCTTCCCTTCTAGCTTTCTGCTTGTGGCCTGGGAAAGCAGTAGAAGTCGGCCCAAGGCCTCGGAATCCTGGCTCCTGGCTCTGACTCCTGGCTCTGGAACGGCTCAGTTCTGGCTGTTGTGGCCACTTGGGGAGTGAACCAGTGGATGGAAGATCTTTCTCTGTTTTGCCTTCTTTCTGTAAATCTGACTTTTCAATAAAAGTAAATAAATCACAAAACAAAAAAAAACTTACCTGTACCTCCTCATTTTTACTCTCTCTGCCACTGATGGCTTATGGCTTAAGTCGACATCCTCAATTAAAAAACAACAAAAAGCCTGGCCATGTGACCAGCTGGCTTCG
This sequence comes from Ochotona curzoniae, assembly GCF_017591425.1. Taxonomy (NCBI): domain Eukaryota; kingdom Metazoa; phylum Chordata; class Mammalia; order Lagomorpha; family Ochotonidae; genus Ochotona; species Ochotona curzoniae. The sequence continues at coordinate 12,063,035 of NW_024465451.1, forward strand.
GCCTCCTTTCTTCCCTCTCTGGGAAGGGCCGCCTCCACTCTTCCATTTGCCTCTCGTTCTTCTGTTCCTCACAGCTAGGCCGCTCCACCCACCAGCTTTTGCAGTCACAAGGATGCCACTGGCTCTTTTGGCATTCAGCAATGTTAAGTGGCCAGTCCAGTTCAACTCCAGGGCATCTGACAGCACTCCATGCTGTTCACCTGCCAGCATGCCTGTTAACACCACAGCAATGAACTCACCAGATACTCCAGCCCTCGGTGAGCTCACTCTCCTTTTGTCCTGGGCTTCTTGTCTCCTCTTATACCCTAGGGGCCCCTCCTCCTACCAACAGGGGTGTTTTCTGGGGCCTTCTCCTTGTGGTTCCTTCTATTCTGCACAATCTAACAAGGTCTTCCTCCACCCTTGCTTGGATACCAGTGACCAGCTTCCCACACCTCTTCTGTGTGAGCTGGACAAACCAGGCAGGTGCCTCCCACCTATCCTCAGCTGTGTGCTACTGAGCCACGGTTCCTGCACACGCCACACGCACCCATCAGCTCTCATGCCTGCTCCTTCTCCACACCCCACATCTTCCAGGCCATTTTATACCCTTCCCTTGTCCTTGCACGTAACCAATGACAGAATCCTGCTCATTCCTCCCAGCAAGTGCCGGTTTCCCCATCACCGATGCAACAGCAGGTGGCTCACTGCTTCCCCTGGCTCCAGCCTCATGTTCTCAAACTCCTGAATTGTTTTCCTGAAAGGCAGATCTGATCACCTGGGTCCACTTTAGCAGGTCCCTGTGGCTCTCACAAGTCCCTGCTCTCAGGTTTGGAGTAGGTGCTGGTGAATGACTGTTTACAAGTGAAGCCTTGCCACATGGCCTTTTGTGGCCCAGCCCTTGTGTGCATTTATGTCACAGGCACACCCACGGCCCATCCCCCATCTCCTTGCCTTCACCCCAGGGACACGTTACACTCACTCTTTCCTGAATGCTGGACTTCCCCTCTTCTGCCTATTTGACTCTAACCCTTGCACCTGCCAGTGCTGTTCTGCTGAAGAGTTCTTTCTCCCTGCCCTGACGGCTCCTTCAGTCACCCACTCACTTTGTGATCACCCTCAAGACATCATGCAGTCATTTATTTCCATGTTGGTACAATTAGAATGAGGATGGATGCTCATCCAGGGGTGTGCAGGAGCCGCCGGTGTGCAACCTTGGCTGCCTCCTCCCTTGTCTTGTGGACATCCCTTGGGCAAGGATTCCCGGGGGGACAGCTCCAAAGCACACACCTCGGCAAGGGCTGGAGCACTTAGCCAAAAAGCTTGGGGCTGTTCCAAGCCTGAGCCCACGGTTGCCTTTCTGGCGAGCCTGGAAAAGTTCATCAGTGCTACTGCAGCTGGGCATGACTCAGCAGCCCCAGGCTTCCTGGCAACCTGCTCCTCAGCATCAGGAATGGCTCCTACAGCCAATCTCCACCCATTTGGAGGGAGCCCAGCCCACTCTCCAGGCACTGCCCTATTCCCCCAAAAGGACCACTAATCACCAAGAAGCTGGTCATACTCACTTGCAGACAGCCCCAGCCAGCTGGCTAGTGAACATGGTCCTGCCAGCAGTGCAGTCCCATCTCCCTGGGAAGATGTGGGTATTTAAACCAACCAGGGAGTGTTAGGAAGACAGCCTGAAGTTACGGTAACAACATAATTTGCTTCTGGCTCAACATTTCCTGGCTATGTCACCCTGAACCTTCTATAAAATGGAAATCACCACCCAACCCCCAAAATGTATGCAAAATACCTGATACAGAGAAACGAATCAATTCAGTCTTCTTTCCTCCCTTTAACCTCCCCACCTTGTCCCCACTTCCTCCTCTCTCCTAAGGCATGTAGGCTGGGCTACAGGTGATCACCAAGGTCCCTTCAAGTCCTGACATTCCAGTGAACAAGTGAGAACAGATCTGAGATGCACTGTAGGAAGAAGGAAGTCAGCACAGACCTCCAGCCACTGCAGTTCCCTAGGGCGAGACGTTTTTTCTGCTTTGCCTGGCACAGGGCCTCCAGGGAGAGGGAGGCAGTTCCAACCTAAAAGTCGATGCCTTACAAGGGAGTGAGTCAGGTATGGTCAGGGGAGGGGGAGGCAAACGAGCTCCAGGACCACCTGCAGGGGAGGGCCGACACCAGCTTTCTCTATGCAGGCTGGGTGGTGGTGGGTAGGTCTCTTCCCTCCTGCCAAGCTTAGAGGGCTGCACAGGGCCACCAGGAAAAGCCTGCAGGGCCTGGGGCTGCCACATAGAAGGAGCATCTCTGTAGTGGGTCTGTCTTTATTATCAGCACTCACAAAGGGTGGAAGGTTGCAGACCTTCACCTACAAAGAACCCCAGATTCTGCAGGCTGAGATTCTAGAATACTGCAACCCCAAGAGACTGGAAGCCAGAGCAAAGAATCTCTGATTCGTTCAGGGAACAGAAAATTGACTGTGGAGACAGACGTGGAGCCGAGGGTGGCGCTGCACAGGGGGCAGAGTGCGTGCTGTGTGTAGCCAACAGGTGTCAGTAAGCCAAGTGGGCCCCAGCACTCACCTTCTGGGGGGCGTTGATGACTCCAGTGTTGTAGCCAAATTGCAGGGAGCCGAGTACTGCCCCTCCCACGGCCAGCATGAGACGGCCTGTCACCTTCTGCAGAGAAAAAAAACCACATGGTTACAGGCGTGTCTGGGCCCAGGTTACTGCAGGGCAGGGCTTGGACTGGCAGGTTCCCACGTCCAGCTATCTTGCCTGACTCCTGGCACCACACCCATCCTTCTCCCAGGAAACTTGACCATTTCCTGACCTTAGGTGGCCAAACCAGCCCTGCTGCCTTCTAGATATCAGTCTGCCAGGGGCTCTTCCTGAGGAGAAGGGAGCAATGAGGGTCTTATTTTTGTAGTCAGGTCTTGGTCAAAGGAAAGAGAGGCTTCGGCATTTCTGGAGTCTCATTTAGATGGGGTGCCAGGGAGCCACCCTCCTAGGCAACGCAGTTGGGTATAAAGTACCTGGAAGCTTCTGATTCTGTCCACCTTCAGTGAGTGTCAACAATGACCTCCCCTCCAGTTGCTTTCCCAGATGTGGCCCAGCCCCACTCTTCCCATCATTCACAGCATGGGCAACCAAGTCTTTGGAACTCCAGCTTACTGCCAGGCCAGTAGCCAACCCCAGGAGGGAGCTCAAAGTTCTGGACTCCCTACCTAGCACCGTTCATGGCAAATGTTCCCCAAAGCACAAGTTTCCCAGTGTTGTCTGGCCACAGATGACATACCAGCCAGGAATGTGCTTTGGAAAAGTACACGACACAAGGCGAGTAAGCATGTTGGACCAATGTGTTTCTAAGGGGCTGAGGCAGGAGGGAAGGTCCCTGGAAGCCTGGAGGGTGCAAAGGCAGCAGGAAGAGTCGGAACCAGCAGGTGAAAGGCCTCTGCTTACACACAGGTAAAGGTCAGTGAGGTGCCCGCCTTGCTGTCTTCCGGTCTTTCAAAGGAGGAAGCCAAGAAATGTGACATCAGGCAGGCTATGGGAGCTCAGAACTGGGGGAGGCTGGCCCAAGGCAGGGCTGGCATTCAGGATGGGCAGCACAGCGGGAAGGGTGAGTAGGAGGTTCAGCCTGAGTCACATTCATGGAGGATTGCCTCAGCTTGCCACAGCCTGGCTGTGTCCCCTGGTTCTCACACAGAACCTACAAGCGGCCCTGACTTGGAGATGGCCACCGATAGCGTGGGGCGTGGCCATTCACCAGACAGCTTCCCAGTAGGGTCACTGCTCCTCCAGAAGCCACCAGGCAACCATTGCGAAAACTAAGGCTCTCACACCGGCTAGAGAGCCAAGGGACTTCGGGTTGGCTGACCTCGACACACAGCTCAGAGCCCACTATGTCAAGGCCTATTGGCCAGTCCAGTTGCCCACCCTTGTCTAACCTCTGGACCTTAAAAGCCTCCTTCGTCTCAACTCTCCTGGGAGACATCAGTTTGGGATCTGTCAGTTCTGAGTTCTGAGTCAGTACAGGTTCTGCTGTGGGCCCCCAATGAACACCAGGTCAGACCTAAGTCATCAGGAGGCCATCAGGGGTTCAAGAGGGTACAGTAAGGCAGCGGGCAGTGGGAGGAGACCTTAACAAGTGAAAGCTGTGTGTGCCGCTGTGGACAGTGCACCCTGTACCTCGCCTTCAGCCCACACTGCCTGGTGAGCCACACGTGTTAGCTCAGAGTTATCCAGGAAATAATGCTTAGGGTACACAAGATAAATTTTTCCAGTACCACATTGGAGTACACAGAAAACCAGCAATGCAACCCTTTGATTTTACAAGGTATAGCACGACTATAAAATGGAATCCTAAGAATAAAGCTCCTTAGGTTCTGATTTGGGATATTCCCTAAACGGTATAGTATAAGCTTCAGGGCTGTGTGCGTTGCATGTTACCCTTTGTGCGAAAACATCAAAATCAACTGGTGGGCAGTTACATCCATCCTGGCTGAGCACTTGTTCCCACTTGCAATCCAGCTCCCTGCTAATGTACCAGCAAAGACAGCACAAGATGGCCCATGTGCTTGGGCCCTGGCATCCATCCGAAACACCCTGGTGGAGTTCTGGGCTTTCAGATTCAGCCTGGCCCAGTGCTAGCCACTGCAGCCATTTGGGGAATAAACCAGTGGATGAAAGATCTCTCTCTTTCCCTATTAAACTCCATATTTCAAATAAGTTAAAAAAAAAGAGAGAGAGATGAGCAAGAAAGTGAATGCTGCCTTTGAAGGAACTAGAATGGCTGAGGAAATATGAAAGAAAGGCATCATCATGTGTTCTTTTTGCACCTGTCTTGGATTCTAGATAATGTTAATAAATCATTCAAAATATTTTTATGCACCCAGCGCGGTAGCCTAGTGGCTAAAGTCCTAGCCTTGCATGTGCCAAGATTCCATATGGATGCCAGTTTTAATCCTGGCAACCCTGCTTCCCATCCAGCTCCCTGCTCGTGGCCTGGGAAAGCAGTCGAGGATGGCCCAAAGCCTTGAGATCCTGTACCCATGTGTGGAAGACCTGGAAAAAGCTTCTGGCTTTGGATCAGACTGGCTCAGCTCTGGTCACTGTGGCCACCTGGAGTGAATCATTGGATGGAAGATCTTCCTTTCTTTCTCTCCTCTCTGTATATTTGACTTTCCAACAAAAAATAAATAAATTTAAAATATATATATATATATATTTACAAGTCCTACAACTTCTACTACTCTAAAAAAGCAATCCCAGTAAAAAATATTAAGTGAGGAAGAAGAGCATGGGCCAGTGACCCACAGAGCTGGTCAAACACAGGTCAGTGGAGCCATGAGCAAGAGAAGGATGCATAGTAGTGACTGCAGGATGAGTGCCAACAGTGCAGGCGCTGCTTTACCTAAGCCTGCTCACATCTTCCAGGGTCTCAGGGTCCCTGACATCATCCTTCAGGCCCCACTGAGTGGCTGTTCAACCACAGCCTCTCACAGTGGGGGCTGCTGGGAGCCAAGGACAAACTCCTGTGTAGGACATTTGCCATTGGCTTGTCAAGGTCAAACTTCACTTTAGGAAACCTGCCCCTGGAGGCCTGAGTTACGGCGGCTACATCCACCCAGGCAGGGCTCACTGTGGTAGTTAGTAAACCCAGTTGCTGGCCCCATGCTGGAGCTGGGGCCCCAGTCCCCATGACAAGCAAGGAGCCTTCAGTCCCTGAGGGTCAGTGGGAGGCAGATGAAGATGCTAGCATGGTCTTGGCTTCAATAGGAGATTTCTAGTTTTTCCTGGGGACAGAGATGAGTTCCTAGGAGGTGCATTGGGGTTGGGCTGCGTAAGGTACGTAGGGAATCGGCCGAGTGGAAAAGCAGCAGCGAAGCCACATTCCAGGCAGACAGAACAGCATGTGCAGCAGGGGGATGGACAGGCAGGGCCAGTTAGGAAGCAGATGCTCTGTGCGACTTGCTGCTCCATGTACAGGGGGACTCTGCAGCAGTTCTGCCTCTGTACAACTCCTAATCAGTGCCCACCACAGGCTGAATAGAACAAATGTTGCCCGAATAGAAGCACGGAAGGGCAGGAAGCCGGAAGGCAGGAACAGTAACACTTACTTCTACCAGCCTGCAGCTGAGACTGAGACGGGCATTGATGAAGTCCATTCATTTGATGGGTTAGAGAAGTGGTAGGAACCTAAGCTGGAAACCTTAGGAGAGAGAAGCCAGTGGGAACCCAGATTCTGGGACCCTCCCTGATGTCCCATCCCCTGTGGCAACCTATCACCACTCCCTGGGAATGTGGCTGCCTTCAGAAATACTCTCGGCTCTTCTAGACAGCCTCCAGCTTAATTACTGCTCTCCTGCCATTCTCACTGGCAACTCCTTAAGGATGGAACCTGGGGGGGCTGGTGATGTCTGCATCCCATTTGGTCATGCATTTGTGTCCTGGCTGCTGTGCTTCCCAACCAACTTCCTGCTAATGGCCTGGAAAAAGTAGCATACGATGTACCACATGCTTGGCCCCTGCCACTCACGTGGGAGACTGGGATGAAGCTCCAGGCTCAACCCTGGTCATGACGTCACGGCAGCCACGAGGGGCACAAACCAGCAGATGGGTGGAAGATCTTTCTCACGCTGTTTCTTTCAAATAAGTAAATAAAACTTTTGAAATAAAGAATGGAGCCCAAATCTTCCCCCTGCCATGGGTATTCAGGAAATTAGAGTACTTACAGCAGGGACAGCATAGATTAATTATGAAACAGAAAGCAACACTTCTCCATGTGACTTTTCTATGTGTGCCTCTGTCATTCTACCCTAACCCAGCTGTTCTTCATGTGGGTTGGCACATGAGCTCTGAGAAGTGGAAACAGGCCAGCTGCAGCCCCCAGACCCTCCACCCCAAGCCCATGAAGTCAGGGGGGCCAGTTCAAATCCTGACTGTCCTAGGAGAGTCACAAAGCCCAGCCTAGCAAGTGCTGGGGGCTCGAGGTCCCCACACTTTGCCCTCAATGCTGCATGTCCTAAAGTCCAGGAGGAGCTCTCTCTGTGCCAGGAAGCCCCTGAAGGGGCCCTCTCCTCCACACACTGGGATGCTGGATGGCCCTGGCCACACTGCACAAGCAGCCAAACTCTATGGCCTTTTGACCATTGCCTGCTGTGCCCTTCCTCGGCAGGCTGCAGCCATGAGCTCGACCTGCAGCGGGCCCTCAGTCAATATTGGCAGAGGAAGGGTGTGTAACCACTGCCACTCAGAGGCAGGGTGTTCCTGGGAGGAGGAGTGTCCCAAGCCGGCAGCACCCAGATGTCACTCCCTCTTGTCTTTGTCTTCCTCCCACGGCTTCCCTTGGGACTCCTAAGGTGCACAGGAGTGGAGGCCCCTCTAATCGCTTCAGGGGAATGGAGCAGTTGGCATCCATTTGATTCTTGAAAGCTGTCCTTTCACTTACTTCCTATATGCTTCTTTTCTAATACTTGAACAAAGTTTTGGATTTAGAAAACAAGCCCAAAGGATTACAGATTGCTCTCGCATGGTCACTTGATGGGCAGGAGTCAGAGATCCAAGGACACTCAGCCAATAGAAGCCTGGCCTGCTGTGTTCTCTGGGTTCCTGGGCTGGTGTTTTACCCCAACCTCTTCCATCCAGTCAGGTCTTTTCAGAAAGAGGTGTGCTGGCCCACAGGCAGCAGTGACCTCAGGCGCTGGCTGATCCCTCTCCAAGCCATTTCCTCTGAGCCCTTGTCTGGATTTCTGCATGACCGATACCCCACAGGCCCCAGGAGGCTGCAGACGCTCACCAGATTTTAAAGTGGAGCCCAGAGGAGACGGCTGGCGTAGTTATCAACAGCAGCACTGGATGTAGGAGGTGGGCACTGTGCCAGGGGCTGCTTTCACATTCTAATTTAACCACTGTAGACCAGCTTTGGGGGAGATGTCTGGCTCACAGATGAGCAAGCTCTCAGAGGAAAAGGCTCATAGCCAGAGGGCCCTTGGCTTCCCTGAAGTTTCAAGTTGGGGAGGGGTGTGTGTGTGTCTCTGATGCCAAATTCTCTACCCTTCCTGTTCGTGCCCTCCCCCTTGCTTCCGGGTACCAGTCCCCTGAAGGAAACAAGGTTTCTACCTGGTGCTTTCTATGTAGGTCAGATTCTGTTCCAGCAGCTCTCCGAGCTTTGCCTACTTGCCTGTTCTGAACCCAGATAGTCTAGTTACAAGCTCAGAAATTCTTTGGCCACTTGGTTGGATTTTATTCTCTAAGTTCAGGTTGACAAATTCTGGTCCATGGGCCAAAATGTAGCTGTCAGCTCACAACAGACTTTATATATTTTTAAGTGGCAGGGGGAGCAGATGACTGATACTTTGTGGTACATGAAAACTAACACTGAACTCAAATCTCAGTGACCAGGTTTTATCAGAACACAGCCATACATGTTTCTTTAGGTCATGTTTAAGGCTGCTTTTTTGCTGCCATGAGTGGTTGGGACAGGCAGAGACCAGACGGCCTGGGAGTTGATAATATTTACTACTCTTTAACCCTTTACAAAAAGTTTGTCAACAGCCGCTTCAATCCCCAGGTACCCTGAACCCAATGGATGAACTGCACAAAATCTTCCAGGAAGAAACCAAGTCTACTTACCCTAAGTAATCAAAGACCTGCACATCCTACGGGATGCTAAAGGTAAATGACTGGCCCTCTAGGCTGTGTGCCTGGACCCTTGGGCAGGAGCTGCAGACTGGATGAGCTGACATCCTGGAGGCCATGTGTATCTAGTGGTGAGATGGCATATATGCACTGGTACTCTTAGCAAATAAGTTGAAATTCCACCTCCAGTTATGGGTCATTTCTCAGAAACTGATGTTTGGCCAAGATGTTAAAACACCCGCGTCTCTGCCCAAAATGTCTGGCTTTGTTGAGCTCCGGACTCCTGTGTCAGTGATGGCTCAGTGACTGTGTTCCTGCAACCCCTATGCGAAACTTAGATGGAGCTCCCTGCTCCATGTTGAGGGACTTTGGGGGAGTAAATCAACAGGTGGTCATTTTTCTTTATGTCTCTCTCTCCTCAGAAAAGAAAAAAAGAAACCTCTTTTCTAAACCTGCGATTCTCTGCAAGATTTTTTTTTTTCAAAGACTAAATTATACTGCTAAGGAAAGACTACGCCTGAATGTATGTTTCTAATTCTATCCTGATTAATGGAGACTGGGGGATACATTAAATCTAAGCCCTGCCTAGGAAACTTGATATTTCAGTTGAGGACTAAAGCAGAAAATAAATTCTTGGAATATCATCAGGTGCCAAGTGGCATGAAGAAAGGAAGTGACAGAGGTACTGTTTTTTAATCACAGTGGAATAGTACGTAGCTGTTGGAAAGAACGCCAGAAGTCCTGGGCTTGGACAATGCGCTCGCCAGCGTGCACAGAGAGAAACACTGCACATGGCTACCCCCAAGGGCTACACAGAACTATGTAGAAAGTGTGATCCAGTCGCACGAACCTGTCATTGACAGGAATGCATCAACAGATGTATAAAATGAGGTCTGGGAAGGCCAGTGCCACTCCGTTACACCTAGGAGAAAATGCTGTTTTCACTTGTAAAGTTTCTTGAGAGTTGGCTCCATTACTTCTATATTTATAAACAAACAAACAAAAAGTTTTTTTGTCCAGTCTCATCTAAGAGCTCTACCGGACATAGCTCTAATGCCAGGTTTGTCCTCCCCCCAAGAAGTGGGAATACATCACACATCGCTCCATGTGAAGATTTCATTGGCAAATTCTCTACAAAGTTCATGGACAATAGTGTTCAAAGTTTAACTTGATGGGAGCATTTTTTAAAAATGTATGCAGGTTTTCCATAATATGCAGTTTCTATAAACTTTCTAGAGAGTCACCTATATTGGGAAGAGGGTAGGGAGGAGTTCCACAGACAAGAACAAATCAACATCTTCGAAAACAGACCATTCTCTGGTTAGGCGGGGACAGCCTCATGGCAGTGGCGGGGGGCCTCACGGGCAGAAGGACCAGATCAACAGCTGATGGGTCCCAGCAATGGGCCCACTGTGCATTTCTGAAGTTAGTTACTAAGGGGGCAGCTATCCCTGCTCGTGTCAGGGTGTTGTGTTTGTGTCTGGTGAGCTGAGGGAGGCGCTACTCTGCTGAGAAGATGAGGACCAGGACCACGCCCACAAGTAGGCGGAGCTACTAGGCAGTGCCTGGTGCATCGGGTCCCTCAAAGCCCGCTGCCTGGACGCTTTGGTCAGTGCTCCGATCAGAACCAGCAAGAGGAAACTCCTGCAGAGATCAATGCCACCACTCAAGGATGGTCACCACCAGGCCGTGAATGGCGATGATGCAGCCATGCCCACTGGGACACTGGTGTTTACGTTGACGATTCCAAGGTCAGTGCTATTCCTGGCCATGCCACAAGAAAGGGTGAGAGAGAGGTTATCTCCAGCTTCCAAGTTACCACACACCAGGGGGAGCTGCAAGGCACCCAGCCTGGAGCAGAAGCTGGTCTCTTTTCCCTCAAGCTGGGATCCCAAGAGGGCCCATCCCTTCCTGCAAGCAGAAGGCCTTACAGCGCCTTGCAGGGCCCTGTCTTGCCTCGCCAGGGCTCCTGTTGGGCTATGAGCACTCCCCAGCTCCCAGGGGATCCAGATGGTAAAAGTGCAAGGCTGGCCCAGCTCAGAGGCCAGAGCCGTTCTAGAAGCGGTCCTTTATTCCTCACTCCCAAACAGTAGCTCATGGAGAACTCAAACTCTGGGATAGACCATGGGGTAGATGTTCCATCCAGTGAGGGGGTGGGAGGGCCGTTAGCAAAGGCCTCATCACCTGGGGCTCCCCTAAGAGCTCTCCCCCCTTTGGGAGCACCCAGGCCCCGAAGCGGCAAAAGCCAGTGAAGCCAGGTAAGGGGCAGCTTTGACTTCTTTCTGCCTGGGTTCAAGGCCCACTCAAAAACCCCCATGTTTATGCATCAGCCATCACCAGTCCCAGTGGCTTGAGGACAGAGCCTCAGGCTGCACTCCACCCCTCCCTCCTTCAGAGGGAAGTAACAATTGGAGGTTTGTTTTGGTGGCCAGGGCTGGGCCTGTTGACCTGGACATAGCCTCTCCGAGCTCATGAGTCCAGCCAGGAGCCTCCCTGGCCTCTGCCCTCCTGGGGAGGCCAGCTACCAGACTGAGTGGCTTTGTCACCTCTGTGGCCAGGAGGGAGGTGGGGGAGGGGCTGGTGTCAGGCCCCAGGCCAATGATGCACACTTTCCCCTTTGTTCCAGGCCTCCTGAAGCTGGCCAGCCTGGGGGATAAGGGAAGAGATGCCCACACCCTTGGTGCTGGGACAGAGGCCTGGGTCCTGATGGTGCCCCGTGACCAGAAGGCATGGGGCAGAGATGAGCTCTCTGAAGTCACAAGCTGCTTATGGCGGATTTGGGGCTGACCCAGCTCCCGGAGCAAGCAGGGCTGGAGCCCTGGGCGGCTCAGCAGTGGGCAGGGATCATCTTGGGATGTGTACATTGTCTGTCCGCCCCCAGCTGACCACACAAAGGGGCCTTTCCACCTAAAGTAGGCACTAAGCTGATGGTGGGCATGGGGCCAGTCTCACCACCTCGACGTGGGGCAGACACATTACAGAAAAGGTAACCACAGCTGCCGCTCCTCCAAGGTCAAAGTGTTGCACACTTTGTGGGAACTGCGACTGTTTCATTTACACTCATGGAAGGGTTTCAGTTGTCAAGTAATGTCTAATCCAACTTGTAAAACTCCCGCTGCATCCACAGCTTGGGAAGTTTTACACTCTGGGGATTCCTGCCCTTTGAGGTGGCAGAGGACAAAGAAAGCCTTTTACTTTAATTTATTTAAATGCCGCAGAGTGGCTCAAATTTTTTGTCCAAGTGTCTTCTCTGGCCTCGGTTTCCCCATGTGTTAAATGGGAGGGCTAGGCTGTGACCAAAGATGCCTTCCGGGCCCGATTTCCTGGCTCTTCTGCGTCATTCTGGATGGCAGCGTGGTTTGGGGTGGCCGACTCAGTGTATGACCTTGGCAAAGTCACTTTTGATTAGACTGTGGGGTTGCCATGTGGATCTCAGGAGCTAATAGCCACAAAAACATCTCTTTGAAAGGACCCAAATTCAGGCAGGGAGGGGGGAAACCTAAGGTAGAGCAGGGTAGTCCTGGGGGCTTGGGGCCTGGCACACACTGCTGCTGGGAAGAACTGGCTGAAGGAAGCTTTAATGATTGACTGATTACAATACTTACAGGTGCCTGGGCCTCCTAGCTCCTGAAAGCTCCCATGGCCAGAAGGCCCGACTTTCAACAGAGGCCAAAACCCAGGTATAGGTCCTAGGAAGCTCCAGGACATTCCTGGAGCATCCACGGGTTCAGAAAGACACAATTATCCGAATTCTTGCAGATATTCTAATGATAGAATATGATACCATCCTCTGAACGAGGAGCTGAGCAAGGCTGAGGTTCAAAAACCACATCAGCGAGGCCCCAGGTAACCACTGAGGGGCGGAGGGGCCCGACAGATCTCTGCTTTCTCCTGACTGCAGCACTGAGACTGCTCAGGAGTAGCCGCTTGCCCAGAGGAGGGCACGAGGCAGCCTGGGGATGGTGGACGAACTGGCTGGGAGAGGCCATGCCACCTGTGCCTTCTTTCGTGCCTGCTCTGTGTGCAAGGAGCACAGAGCGTGTGCCGCTCAGTGGAGTTCCAGTTCCCAGGGGATGAAGAGAAACAGCAGAACCGAAGTTTGGGGGCCAGACACACTGGACGAGCCATTCAGGCTCCCCTGATAGCAGGCAGCTCGTCATCCTGCTCTTGGTGACGAAACCAGCAAGTGTCCAAAGGCCTGGCCTTCGCTCCAGGCTGAATTCAAAACGCCCCACAAAGACTTAGGGGCACAGAGGCAAACTCACTGCAACTTCTACCTCAAATTCATCTTCTGAAACCCTCTGGGGGCATATGATCTAAGAATAGAACGACACGTGAAATCAGCAGACATCAGGATTTAAGTTCTAAATACAGATAAACCTCAAGGAAGGCGGTGCTCCGGAGGTTATTTACCGACGGGGCGGACCGCGGCAAGTCTGGCCCACACAGTACAGAATCGCCCAGCACTGTGAGGAATTGAGAACCAGCTGGCACGGGGACTGCCCTGGAGGTTGACCCAACTTTTTCCGCCCTCTATCCCCCAAGATGCAAGAAATGCTGGTGGGAAATGGGTCAGTGGGAACAGAAATGAAAGCCCAGTCTAGGTAGCTGGGGTTCCAATCCAGCATAGCCGAATACCGGCAGTGTGATTTCAGGGACGGCACTTGCCTCCTCGGAGCTCTGGGCAGATGAGGAGCCAGCGGGGCTACACCAACAGTGACCTGGATGGAAACGGTTCTTTCAGCCAGGAGCCCGGGAAACCATAAGCGGCTGCCGATTTTTCTCCTCCACCCCTCGGTCTCCATTGCTTCCATCTATTTTTTCACTCAACACATAAACACCCATGCCTGGCGTGTCCACACTCAACAGACCGTTGTTTTTCTTGAGGAAGAGAAACCACAGACCCCGAGAAGTGGTGTGGTCTGCCCAGCCCTGCCTGGGACGGCACAGCTTCAGCCCTGGCCGCTCCAGCTCTTGGCGTTCCCCTCTATCTAGTTCTTGCCCTCCTTGCCACAGCCTGTGCCTGTCCAGGGGGAACTCCTCCAGGTCCGGCCTCACCTGCAGCCCTAGGCTTGCGGAGAATGGAGCCAGGTGCTCCCGACTTCAGAGGGACGGGGAGGCCTGTCTCCCACCCCCCGACCCCCAAGGGTTCAGCCTGGCGACCTCGGTCCCCGTGGACAGCTCCAAGGCTCATGGAGTGAGCAGGCAGTTGAGTTTAAAGCTACCCTTGTGTCCCAGAAAGAAAGCAAGGAAGGGAGGGCACCACTACTGTCTTCCCAGCCGGACAGGTGAAATCCAAGTAGGTATAAGAACATTTTCAAAACAAAAAAGTGACCTGAGAATGTTCTAGACGAAGCGGAAGAAGTGGGGGGGAAAGGCGACCATGTCCTACGTGCCAGGAGAGGCTCCAAAAACGCTTGGAGCAAAGGAACGACTCTGGAGAAAAGTTACAGACCCCGGACAGGACAAGCCAGTTCACAAAGGGGAAACAGATCGAGCGGCGTCGACAGTCGGCCCCCGAGAGGCGCCTCTGTGGGTTCAGAGGAGAGTCGCTCATCCCCCAGCTTCCTGGCGAGCGCTCGGCCCAATCAGCCGCAGCTCAGGAAGCCTGCTCAGCCCCAACCCCGAACCCGGCCCCCAGCCCGGGGAAGCCCGGCGTGCTCGCTTCTTCTCAGAACGCTTCCCCGGGACTGGGCGAAAAATTTTCAGGGTCCGAACGACTCTCGCAAAGTTCCGAGCGGGGCCTGAAGAGGGTCTCTCGCCACGGCCCCTTGGGGAGGCTGGCGCAAGGCACGGTCAAAGCCCCGGGCCAGGGTAAAGGGGAGCCGCGGACCCCGGCCGGCCGAGCGCGGGCGGGACCCGCCTCCACCGCGCCGCCTGGGCCGGGCTGGGGGCTCGGCCGCCTCAGCCAATGGGCGCCGCCGCTCGGTCGCCCTCCCTCGCCCCGGGAGGAGCCGGCGCAGGGGCCCGCCGCCGCCGCCGAGGTCGTGCGCGACGTGCCGGGCCCGGGGCCCTGTGTCCCCGGCCCCCTCCGGGCCGCGTGGACGGCGCGGCGCCCCCGGAAGGAAGCCAGGCAACGGAGAGCGGGCGCCAAGGGCGCGCGCGGCACCCTCCGGCCCGCCACCTCCGGAGCCGCCGCGCCCCGCGTGCCCCGCTCCCGACCCGCCGCGCTGAGCTGGCTCGGAGGGGGCGCACGGAGAGGCCGCGCGGTCGGAGAGGCCGGGGTCGCGCCGGGCAGGACGAGGATGGGCGCCTTTGTTCCGGGCGGGGAGGCCCGCGGCGCGCCGCTCACCTTGCTGCTGGGCTCCATGGCCGCGCTGCGCTGGTGGCTCTGGCGGTGCCGGGTGCGCGGGCGGCGATGGGCGGGTGGCGCTCTCCTGCTCCGGGACTCGGACTGCGGCTGACTCCGACTTCAGTCACTCGGCCTCCGGCTCCCTGGTGCGCTCGCTCCGGGACCCGCAGCCTGGATCTGGCACGCCCGCCGGTGCTTGCTCTTAGCCTCCCGCCTCCTGCCTCCTGCCTCCTGCCTCTAGCCTCCTGGCCGAGAGCGCGCGGACCCGTAGCGTTTATAGGACCCCAGCCATTGGTTGACGCCGCCGGTGTGTCGGGGGGTGTGGGCCGAGCTCGGGGCGGGGCCTGGGGCCCACACGTCCGGGGCGGGGCGCGGCGGGGAGGGGGCGCTCGGGACGGAGTGGAGGACCGCCGGCCGGGGCCTCGCTCGGGCTGCGCGGCTGCCCGATGCGTCCGAGGCCCCCGAGTGGGGGTGAGGGTGGGGCCCTCGCTGTGTGACCCTGGGCAAGTGCGCGCACCTCTCTGAGCCTCGGCCGCCTCCTCCAGCAAGATGGTGGCAGCTGGTACCCGGCTGTGAGGCAGTCTAATCCGGAGCGGCCCGGGAGGGCGCTTCAGCCCGCAGGGCGCTTGAGGCTGAACTACTTCGGTAAATAGGGAATACTCGGCGGTGGCAGCTCCTGGGGTCTTTAGGAAGATTGAGGGAGTTAATAGTAAAACCGCACGCGCGGATGACTGATACTTGGGCAGCGGCACTGAAGTGGGTCCAGAACTGGACTCGCTCTTCTAGCCACCCCACCCCCCAAGTCTGCACCCTAGCCCTCGCCTGCAAATGCACAGCCACTTCTTACCTGGGCTGCAGAATCAACGCTTGTTCCTTTCCCCCTCTGGACAGTTCAGATGGATCTCGAGTGACCGGTCCAGCTTAACGGAGTGGTTAAGGGCACAGGAAGGCATGGGCTTCAACCAGCTCAGCTGCAGGCAGGCACTTTTACAGAAGTTTGTAGAACATGGAATTAAAAGGTAAGCTTACTTGGGTGTAAAAGATCTCACAATCCATTCATAGCCTTTTTTTTTCCTTTGGTAGTATGCATTTCCCATTCTGTTTCTGAGGTCCCTATATGTAACCAGCTCTAGTAGGGTCCCAGGCAAGCTCCTGGCCCTTTGAGTCTGTTTTCTTTTCTTTTTTTTTTTTTTTTAAGATTTATTCATTTTTATTACAAAGTCAGATATACAGAGAGGAGGAAAGGCAGAGAGGTAGATCTTCCATTTGATGACTCACTCCTCAAGTGAGCCACAACAGCCAGTACTGCGCCAATCCGAAACCGGAAACCAGGAACCTTCTCCGGGTCTCCCACATGGGTGCAGGGTCCTAAAGCTTTGGGCCGTCTTCGACTGCTTTCCCAGGCCAGAAGCAGGGAGCTGGTTGGGAAGCGGGGCCGCCGGGATTAGAACCAGCGCCCATATGGGATCCTGGGGAGTTCAAGGCGAGGACTTTAGCTGCTAGGCCACACTGCCGGGCCCAAGTCTGTTTTCTTACACATCAAATCCCATGTGCAAAAGTTACAGATGGGCTCACCAGCAGCTTAGCCCGGGCTGACACCACCAAGTCCTGTTGACGTCTGAGGTCACCTTGTTGCCCCCGTGCCTTAAAGGAAGGAGACACACACACACACACACACACACACACACAGCCTTGGCCTGCGGTGCATGTGTCTAGCTAGAGCCCTGAAGTGGGCCAAGAGTCCTCTTCCCCATGGAGGGGATCGTTGTGGGGGTGACTTGCAGTCTATTGGAAACAAGGAGCCTGAACTAACCACATGACCCCCCTGCATCCACTGGGCAGCGTGTCTGGTGCTGGCATGGGTTTCTGCTGGGGAACCTTGCCCTTTCTGGATATCCCTGCTTGCAGCTCTGATTTCTGTGGCCTCTGGGTGTTTCACCTGGGAAACTTGGAGTTACTCGTCTCACTCTGCACTGATATACCAAAGCCACCCAGTCTAGCTCCCCTGACCCTCCATGCCACCACAGCTGCCCTCCTTCCCCTGCCCTCTCACCTCCTCCAGCTCCGGATGCTTTTGTTCTCCAACTCCTATGTCTGCCTTGTTTGGCAGGGAGTGAGGCTGTCTGTCTCGGCCATTCTTCAGCTGACAACTCAGCCACATATCACCCGACGGCACCTCACAGCCACAGCTTTCCCCTGGGAAGCCCCACCATCATCTCAGCCTGCCGACCAACGCCCTAGGCCTGGATCCTCCCCCAGGAAATGCTCCCAGATCCTCCAAGCTGGGATCTGTCTCTTCTTCCCTTTGTTGTGTTTTGTTCCTTGTCCCTGGTCTTTCCCAGTCCTTGAGCACCCGGAGAAGCGCTCCCCCAACTGAGATGCCTAGTGGGTGAGTGAATAAAGGGGTAAAGGAATGAAGGAATAAGGAAGCGGTTCTTCTGTCCCCGGCTTTCCTTCCACTCCAGTCGGTTGGGACACCTGCTGTCTCTCTCTGTAAGACCTTTCGGCTTTGCCCTTTGCCTGCTGTCCTATGGCTCCTGGCTCCCTCACATTCCATGAGCTGTCTCTTCCCAGCTATGCGTTTGCCCTACACTTGCTAAGGTGGGCTTGGTACTGTCACTTCCCCAGAGACAGGGGTATGAACACCTACTGCCGACCTTGTAGAGTCCTTAAACCAGAGAGGAGCAGGAGAGATAGGGGGAGAGGACCGTACCCAGGACAGGCTATGGGGATAACAATGTGTACAGGAGCAGTGTTGTGGCTCTGCAGGGTAGGCCACTGCTTGGGACACTGCATCCCAGGCTCCCGTCCCAGCTACTCCACACTTCAGATCTGGCTTCCTACCAATCCACCTGGGAGGCAGCATTTGAAAGCCATATGGAAACCCAGATAGATTTCCTGTCTCCTGGCTTTGGCCTGCCCTAGCCCCTGTTGCTGTAGGCATTTGGCTGGTGAACACACAGAAAATCCTCTCTCACTTATTCAAAAGGATGTGTACAGGAAAAGGCTTTGTTCCACGGGGAAGAAGAGAGAGTAGGGAGAGCTTCTGGAAGAGGAGATTTTGCTGAGCCAGGTTTGAGAGGCTGAGTCTGCTCGGTAGGTGGATCAGGGGAAGCTATGCTCTCACAGGGGGATGTACTTGCTGAGCCCACAGTCAGGGTGAGGGATGAGTGACCAAAGAATCTCTGGACCACTGAGACCGCACGTGGGACACCACATTCAGACTCCTGAGCTATTTACTTGCCAAGCATCCCTGAGCAGCCCTCTCTTGGTTGAGCCTCCCCATCCATATCCATGAAGAAGGTGAAACAGTCCCCTGTTGGGTCGGCCCTAGGAAGACTGCATGTCTGTGCAAGTAAACTAATTCTTATGCAGTCAAACCCCCATCCATAGCAGAGACAGCCCGGGGGACAAAGCCAAGCAACAAGTAGAACAGTTTTGCCTTCGCGCAGCCCCACCCTCCCCACCTGCCCAACACAGACCCCATCACGTGCAGGAAACTTTACTTTTAGGTGTTCTTTCTCTGCACATATTTTATGGACCCAGAGGCTACTGTTGAGGGGCAGTTCGTCAGAAACCACTGGCCCCAGGCCAGCGGTTTTAAGGTGGACAAGTTACAATTTTGGTGACTAAGTCCTAGGAGCAGAGTTTAACTCCAGCTGTGGAGGGAGCACCCAGAGGAAGCCTGAGGAAGTAGTGTTTGGGCTCAGAAGGCTGTCATGAGCACAAGTCCATGCCTGGGGGTGGGGCAGGCATGAAGGTGCAGGCAAAGCCAGAGGGCTGGCCAGGTCCTTCCACATAGGGGCCAAGAAGAAGGAGAGAAGTGGAAGATGAGGGGATCTGGGAAAGTTCCTGAAGAGGTGAGATCATAAAGACCCCTCCCCCAATGCCCCCTACAGGGACTAGGAATTTTTCAGTAGGCAGTAGGGAGCCATCAAGAGATTTTGAGCAAGGGAGGAGCCCGAAGAAATCCCCACTGCTCACAGCTCGCCATTCGTGAGGTTCTAAAGGGAGTATGAGTAGGCTCCAGCATGGAGCCCCAGTATTGGGTTTGGAATAAGTTGGTGTCCCCCTTCCCAGTCTGCGCCCACACTGGCAGCTTTGTTCCCTGAAGGCTGCCTTCAGCCCTGGAAGGAACGCAGGCTTTTCTGGGTCCGGTTCCAAGCAGTTCCAGCCCCAGCCAGTCGGAGGCAAAGAGCTCCCTGGGACCAGCGAGGAGGTGCCAGGTGCACAAGCTGATGCTGGCGCCTCCGGGTGCGTGCCTGAGCGCACGCACGTGGGCGGGGCGGGGTGGAGGCGGGTCCTTGAGCTCAAGATTCTAAAGTGAGTAAGACAAGCCTGGAAAAGACTCTTGCCTTTAAAGGCAAGCGTCCCTGGGAGTCTGAAGCAGAGGCTTTGCTGAGTTAGCAGGAGCTGATGCAAGGGGAGCCAGCAGGGGCTGGGGTGGAAGAAACCCCTAATCTACATTGTTTTGCAATTCGGGTCCTCCCAGCCCGTAGGTGATCTGCAGTGAGGAACTCCATGCTAGCAACTTTCTGTGTTGAATAGGTTCATTCTGATTTGCACACCTGCAACCAGAAAGAAAACTTTTTAGCCCACCTTCTGTAGCCTGTTGTGCCACCACCATGGCCCCTGCAAGCGCTCTCATGGATCCCGTTAGCTGCTCGCTGATGCTAGGAGATACCCAAGGAACTTGGTGCTGTTCAGCCCTCTCCTGCGCACCAGGCTTGCCTGCTAGGACAGTTCTTGGGATGTCCCATAGGTCCCTTATCCTGGCCAAGCTTAAACTGAACTCATCACCATTGTCTCTGTTGTCCCTCCCCCGCCTCTCCCTCCCGGCCCCACTCTTCTTCCAACCAAGTTGTCCTAGCCAGAGATCTGGCAGCTTCCTGGCTCTTCTTTCTCTCCCTCGTTTTGAATCTCCAGTGGACTCTGGTGTTCTGAAATGAACACCAACCCTTCTATCTGTTTGCACGTGCCTTCATCAGCGCTAGCCAGAGCCAATGCTCACTTCTGCATCCTCCCTGCTGCCACCAAACTGGTCTCTCCAAGATGCATGGAGGACTTGGCATATTCCTGCCTCTTTTGCACACTTTCCCCTAGCGTGAAGCAGTGTGGCTACATTTCGTGGGCATCTGTGGAGCAACAGCAGCTTCTGCAAAGGCATGCGATTGCCTGTACGTCAAATGAGGAAGAACAGAACTCATCCATGGGACTGGAGTTCTGGGGAAGAGTTGCCCTTGGAAGGTAGAGTTGTGACTCCCAAGGCAGCTGGCATCAGCACGGGCAGGTGCAGACCTGAGCAGTAGTCCTGATGTTTTCCTTTTGCCCCAAGCTTTAATATGAGTCAACACCACAAGCTGAACTAATCCTGTCTTCACTTCAACTTTTTGGTATTTTGTCATCATGAATTTGGCTTTAGTTTTTCAAAATGTTGCATCGAAGATATTATTTGAAGTGGGCATTTGGTACAGTGATTAAAATATGTACCTTCCATAACAAAGTTCCTGGGTCCAAGACCCAGCTCCGATTCTAGCTTCCTGCTGATGTGCACACTGGAAGGCAGCAGCAGATGGTCTAAATGCTGAGTCCCTGCAACTCATGTGGAAGTCTGCATTGAGCTTCTGGCTCCTGGTCCTTGGCCCCTGACTTTGGGGACTTTTAAGGAGTGAGCTCTGGTGTGTGGAAAATGTCTCTCTGCCTCTCTTTCAAATAAAAAATAAATAAGTAATTAAAAAAATCATAAATATGACTTATCCCAATGATGAAAGTTTCTGGCACCATCCCCCTTAGGGGTGTGTGTGTGTGTGTGTGGCGAGTGCCTCTCTTGCCAGCTTCTGCTCGCTTGCCTACTGGGGATGGTTTTGCCTTGCCAGGGTGCCAGACCACAGATAAATGCAGTCTGTGAAATTCATGGAGCCATGTAAATTTCCAATTTTTGTTCTTTGTTATGTGCATATTATGGTTCAATGAAAAATCCTTTTTAAACTTAATTTCCTTGCAATCCCAGGAATAGGAACAGTATGTATTTTTTAAAGACTTATTTTACATTTGTTGGAAAGTCAGAAATACAGAGAGGAGAGACAGGAAGATCTTCCATCCTCTGTTGATTCACTCCCCTGGTGGTCATGATGGCTAGAGCGTAGCCAATCTGAAGCCAGGAGCTCTACCGGATCTCCCACATGGGTGCAGAGTCCCAAGGCCTTTGGGCTGTCCTCCACTGCCTTCCCAGGCCACACGAAGGGAGTTGGATGGGAAGCAGGCCTGCCAGGATTAGAACCAGTGCCCATATGAGATCCTGGCACATGCAAGGCGGGGACTTTAGCTGCTAGGTTACCACGCCAGGCCCAGTATGTATTTTTTGAATGACTGAATACAACATTTCAGTTAATTTCCACAGAAACTCTGGGAGTATTTTTTTTTGAGGACTTATTTATTTGAAAGGCAAAGTGACAGAAACAGAGATCATCTAGGTCATCCCTAGTGGCTGCCAACAGCCAGATGTGGCCCAGGAACCCACATCTGAACCCTGAAACTCCAGCTGAGTCTCCCTGATGGGTAGCAGGACCCAGGTTAGCCTCAGTGTCTCCCCAGGTGCATTAGGGAGCTGGACTGGAAGCAGAGCAGCCACAACCCCAGTCCCTGGAAAGGCTTTGCCCACAATCACATAGATCACAAATGTGAATTCTAGCACTGGCTGGACATTGTGGTACAGTGTGTTGCTTGGGACAATGAGGGCTCGTATTGGAGTGCAGGTTTCGAGTCCTAGCACTTTCACTTGCCACCCAGCTTCCTGCTGATGTATCTGCAAGGTCAACAGCTTCCATAGCACCTATACAGAAGAACCAGATGGAGTTCCCAGCTCCTGGTTTCATTGTGGTCTGGCACTGGATTTTTTTTTTCCATTTTTTAAAGTTATATTTTTGACAATCTTTACATAGTTAATTAGGGTAAAAAGGTTCAAGGGCTACAGGAAAATGAGTAAGACTATTAGTTCCATATTGTTTTCTTCATGTATCTGAGGTAAAGGAGGATTTTAAGGGAGAACCCACCCAGTCTCCCACCCACCCCAGGTCCCAGATGTGGGGCATGCTCCGAGGGTCTTGCTCAAGTGGTTTTGATAGTTCACAAGTTATGAATCGTTGCCAGTCTCGCCACTCCAAGCACGATGAGGTCGTTAAAGAATCCACTGATTGACATAGTCCATCACAAAGTCTCCATTTACCCAGTTTTTCACTGCCAACATATAGCTTAGGTGGTTGATTTACTTGTTCTGTCCTCTGTCTCTTCATCCTTAGGGTTCTGAGTCTGGCAGTTCAACTGGGGAGATCCCCAAAGAAACTTTGAAGTATTCCCAGACCAGATTTTTGTATGCACTAGCAAGTACAGGGTCCAGCAAAGTCCATCGCCCTGATCAGCTGATGGTTGCATTTGCTGGGCCGGCTCTGCTTCCAGCACTGTCTTCCACTGGAACCAATGGGTGTTGCAGTCTAGCTTGGTTCTGCCCAGCACACACTCGGCCCTCGCATAAACCAGTGGGAGCTGCAGCCTAGTGGGAACGAACCACAATAGCCCCCACCTGGCCAGCCCCCTGCCCTGGTTTGCCAGTATGTGTAGCAGTAGTCCAGTCTGTCCCACACCCCATTCGGCTCTCATACATGTCACTGGGTATTAAAGTTTTGTTCCATCTAACCAGCTCAACTATCCAGCCTTCATGGATGTTGAGTGTCTCTCTGTCTAACCACCCCCCCCCATTCCTAGTGGTAACCCAAGAGAGAGGAACCCACTATTTCCCTCCCAGACCACTCCCACTCCCAGATTATGCATTCTCCAGGTGGTTCTGTGGTTTGACTTGACAGAATTAGCCCCCAGTGCCAGCTTCTACCAGCTGATGCTGTGGCTAAGCCCAAACAACCCTCACCCACTCTAATTTTGTTTGCACCAGTAGGATTAATCAGCCCAGTCCGGCTTTTTCCTGATCTAGTCCACATGAGGTACACAGGTGTTGTAGCTTTGCCTAGTCTGGTCTACACCCATCCCAGCTCACGCTCTCCAGTGGGAGTAGCTGTCCAGCAAGGGAACCCCCGCTTACTCCCCCTGCCAGCTCCACCCCCTCCCTTCTTGGTTCTCACATGTGCTGTTGGGCACTGCGGTCACATCCGGTACAGGTCACCTCACCTTGGCATTCTGTAATGTGCACTAGTTTTTGTCGCGACCAACCTTGACTCGACCCACACTCTGTTCCGGTGCTCGAATTTGCCAGTGGATGATGTGAACTGAGTCAGCCTGGATTGCCCCTGACCCATGCCACATGTATGCCAGTGGGAAGCTTTCCATGGTCTGTTCTGGACTGTTTCCTATCATGCTTCATGCGCTTACCTGCTGGGTCTGTGTCCTGCCAGAGGAGTTGCCCAGGCTCCTCCATCAGGACCCCTCCCCATGCCAGATTTTGCACATACCAGTGGGTCCATGAGCCAGCACTACTCAGTTCACCTCCTGTCCTAGCAGGAACAGTGGCTTTTCCTGATTGGCCTTCAACCCAAACTGGTTCTTGCTGTTGGATGTTTCAGCCCAGCCACAGCTCGTCCATACCCACATACAGCTCACACATGGCTCAGCCTAGTCCTTCCCACATCTACCCTGGTCCTCCAGGACACCAGACCCTGTTGGAGTCTGGCCCTGGATTTTGTGGGCATTTTTGGAGTGAATGAGTGAACCAGCACATAGCAGCTATCTTTCTCTCTCTCTCTCTCCTTTAAGTAGATAAAAATAAATAAACATTTAAAAATAAACAAGCAAACCCTCTGAGCAGCAGTGCTTATTCAGACACCTGACCTAGTGCCTGGGCAGCTGTTTGCCTTGCCCGGCTCTTATCACCCAGATTGCAATTGTTTGAACCTTATCTTCCCCTTAGATAACCGGGGCAGGGGCTCAGACATTCCTACTTTCCCTGTGTCCAGCAAGAAAAGGAACTGCATGTTTAATACACGAATGAACCAAAGTATAAAAGAAGAGGATGCCAACAAGGGACTATGGAGACTGACCTGCTGGTTGTGCATCTTTGGGCGTATTACCTAAACCCACGGCTCAGTGTTCCTGTCTGCAAAACGGCAATAATGTCAGAGATGGCTTAAAGAACCTGTCTCTCAAGTGTATTCAATTAAAGAATTTGTCTCTGTGCATTGGCACTAAAATATACTGAAGACCAGAATCAAAACATCAGATTAGCTAATAAGAAGTTGTGCTGATCCATGCAATACAAGAGAATTGAAAGCTTTATTTCCAAATTAGTCATTCCACATAGTTCAGCCAAACATGAGTGTAGTATCTAGTGTATTGTGACCAATACCTCTCACAGCTCTGCACTTGGCTTTATATTTGTCCCATGGTCGATGTTTTGGGTATGCTTGTCAAGGGACGACATGAGACAGAAATTGGGGTCACTATGGTTAATTGGAGCATGTTGTAAACCAAAGAGAAGCTATATGCAGCCCGTGAATTGTGGTGAATGGCAGCATCAAGCCGAACTACATGTGGCAAAATAGCAGAACTGTAGATGGTTGCCAACAATTTCCAGATAATCAGTAGCTGGCCGAAGATCTGCAATATCAAAACCCCAGACTTCCTCTTTGGAGCAGAGCTGAAGTACCTGATTGTATGGCCAGAGCAGGACTTGTCAGTTTGTACATAGTAACTTGAACATCAAGCTGCCTTGGCTGCAGTTCAAAGTGACACTCACACACTTTGGGACAGAAATTACAAGTATCGAGACCATGACTGCAGCAACTGCTTTCTCTGTAATGTCTGTTGACCTGGGAATGGAAGATGAGGTTGTGTTTGCAGTTGATGTTCTGAGGAATCTTCAGAAGCCATGAATAACAAGTCATGCTGCTTTAGAGATCCATAGTAGCTGCTGGCCTGGTGCTGCAGTGGGCTGGGCCTCCGCCTGCAATACCAGCATCCAATCCAGAGTGCTGATTCAAATACTACTTCTCTAATACAGCTCCCTGCTAGTGTGCTTGCAAAGGCAGTGGAGGATAGGCAAATGGGAAACTTGGTTCAAGTTCCTAGTTCCTGGCTTTCTCCTGGCTTTGGCTTAGCCCAGCTCCAGCTGCTGCAACCATTTCAGGAGTGAACCAGTGGATGGAAGATCTCACTCTCTCTTTGTAACCCTGCCTTTCAAAGAGTTAAATATTTTAAAAATTAGTGGCAGATAGCATTGACAATAATACGTTTCAGTGTTTCTTAAAATAAGTGGCAATCTGTAAAATACAAACATTCTGAAGAATGAAAACCACTAAAAAAATTAAATTTGAACTATGCAGGTCAATCATAATTGAGGAATTTGACCCTCTGCCCCCCGAAACAAGTATCAATCCAGTATTAGTTCTCACCTGGGGAGACACTTATTTTGGAAATGACTGGTGGGTACCTGGGACACAGCAAGTCCTGGAATCATGGAACTATTGTTATTGTTATCCAATTTTTTCCCTTTTATTTTGTTTTTAATTTTATGATACAATTTAATAAGTTGCTATCCAATTTTTTTACATTCTCAAAGCTTGATTTACTTTGGGGCGTGAGAAATCTGCTTCTCTCTGTTTTCATGTGTTGTTTGCAGGGGTCTCCAAGATTGGAAGGGCTGGACCTGACGCAGACCCCAGGACTGTTCTACAACTTCACAGGAATGACTTCTGGAGGACTCAATGCCTTGGCCCCAGGCCCAGCACACAGTGGACCCTGCATTAAGGTTGTGTCTGAGGAATTAAGCTGGCTGTCTGGGGTTTGGGGAGCAGGCAGCAAGGAGACCAGGAGGACTCAGAAATCCTGAGAAGTCCAGGGACTGGTGAGAAAAATGAGAGCCTGGCCTGGCTGCTTTGTTCTTAGAACCCAGAGAACTTTCTCTAGAGAAAAGGAATGGCCATGCCCCTGATGCTGATGTAACTTTATAACTGTGCAAAACACTCCCACGTGCCATTTCTTGGCTCCTCCCCACTCACATACCTACTCTTAAGGTAGCTGGGTACAAAGAAGTTAGGGCACTGGCTTGAAACTACCCTGAACGGTGAAGATGGTAGCCAATGAGTGCCACAAAGAGTTTAGACCCAAAGAAAATGCATAGCTTTCCTCCCCCAGCGGAGCAGCCACCACCTAGCTGGTGTCCTACTGAGCTTGTTTCCCCACCCAGCCCCCACCTGGCTGCCACCTGGCAGTCACATGCATATGCATCAGGAGGCACTGGCTGACTCACCTCTTAAGCTGAAAGTGAGTCACATTTTACGAGAGGGAGGGAGAACCGGCAAACAGCCTGGAGGACCCTTTCCTTGCTGAGAGGAACCTTTTCTTGCACACTGAGGCTTACCGTTAATTGCTCCCAGTCCACAGCAGTTTCACTGGCAAGGAAGAGAATGTGCTGTGGGCTGTCTGGATACAGAGATGGGAGAGGTTCTTTCTTTTCTTTCTTTCTTTCTTTCTTTCTTTCTTTCTTTCTTTCTTTCTTTCTTTCTTTCTTTCTTTCTTTCTTTCTTTCTTTCTTTCTTTCTTTCTTTCTTTCTTTCTTTCCTCATTTTTTAAGCATTTATTTTATTTATTTGAAATGCAGAGTGATGGCCGCACGGCTGGGCTAAGCCAGGCAGAAGCCTGGCGTTCCATCCAGATCTCCCACATAGGTGAAGGAAGCCTGAGAACTTTGGACCATGTTTCACTGCCTTCCCAGGTGCATTAGGAGACAGCTGGATTAGGACTTGAATCAGTGCTCTAGTTTAAGATGCCAGTGCTGTAAGGTGGCAGCTTAATCTACTGTGCCACGATGCCTGCTACTGCAGACCAGACTTTGCTACGGGTTCGCTAAGCTGCTGCAGGAAGTCATGATTCTTTAAAGTGCTTAGTTTTGTCATGAAAAGGTTGCCATTGGAGACCTCAGAGACTTGTCACAAATATGGCTATCAGAGAGCCTCTCTGTATGGCATGGGTGCAGAAAGGACCCAACCCTGAGGTTGGAGGTTGTCCCACAGGCAAACCTGTGGCCAATAGAATGCTGAGCAGAGATGTTCACTCACTGACATGGAAAGATAGTAATTAAAAAATATATATATATATATCTTATTTATTTATTTGAAAGAGTTACAGAGAGAAAGAAATCTTCCATCTGCTGGTTCACTCCCCTAGATGGGTACAGCAGCTGGGACTGGGCCAGGCTGAAGCCAGGAGCCAGGAGCATCATCCTAGTCCCGCATGTGGATAGCAGCAGCCCAAACACTTGGTCTACCGTCTGCTGCTCTTCCCAGGAAGAAGTGGAGCAGCTGGGACAACATCCAGGCTTGCATATGGTGCCAGCATGGTAGGAGTGGCTTTATTCTGGTCTGCCACAATGCCAGCCCCAGTCATGGTGGTTTTGAGTGGAAAAAACAGGTTATGAAACAATATGTTTATCACATGTTTAACATAAATACGTGTGCGTGTGACATATTTGGGTTTCTATAAATACACACTAAATGTTAACTGAAAGTCTCTGGTAGTAGAAGCAGGGGTGATCATTTCCTTCTTTTGTAACGTGTACATGTCTGAGTTTTCTGTAATGAGGGTATCAGTTGAGTCACCACGCATTAACTCTCAGCTCTCCAGGCTACAGTGGATGTTAATATATATTAAACACCCCGTGGGTGATGGTGTTTGTGAAGGTTGCACAATGATCGGCTGGTGGTGGAGGCTCACTCAAGACCTTCTGAGAATGCTCAGGGAACCTGGGGTACTCTTGTGCTGGCACTTCTACATCCTGAAACCCAGAAAATAAAGCCAACAGGGTGCCCAGCTCTCTGAGGTTGAAGATACACTGCCTCCTGCCTTTGCGGCTTTAAATAGCCACGACTTAGTGTTTCTTATGATTTTGTGGATCATACTGTGTATCTACTCCACATGATGTCAGCTGTGGGTCGCTGATGCACTTGACTGTGGTGGAACACATGACTGGGGCCATTCCCTATAGGGGCTGTCACAGCATCCTGTCTCCTGCAGGTCAGCCCGGACTTGCTTAGAGGGAATATTGCAAGACAGCAAACCCCGTTGCAGAAAAGCTTCCCCAGCCTGACGGCAGCAATGGCGGTTATTCTGGATCTACGTTGCTTTGTCTCCTAATCCATATGGAACTCTTCTCGGAGAGTAAGCAATCCTGACACTGTGATTTTTATTGGTTGCTGTAGAGTCCATCATTGATTTGCCACTTCTCTATTGATAATACTTAGGTGGTTTTTCACTTCAGAATAGTTGTAAACAGCCCTGGGAAGAACAACTTTGAACCGAGAACAGGATACAAATCCATCTAAGAGGGGGATTACAGGGCCGAAGGACAGGTGCATTGTTAATGCTTTGCCAATTGCCCATCAAAAAATAGTGTATATCTGCCTCGATGAGCTGTAAATGAACCTTCCTGTTTCGCCATCCTCTGGTCTGTATTGGGTGTGGCTTGTGTTTTTAGTCACTGTCACTTGGATCAATGAGAAGGGGTTCTATTGTCCTTGGAAGAGAGAAGGCTGAAAGTGAGCTGAAAGACGTTGCAAGTGTGATGCATAGAATCTGTCTGCCTGCTGACTCAGGCTGTAAAATCGCAGTGTCGTGCTGACAGTCAGGCTCTTGGCTACGGGCATGAGGTCACCGTGTCTTTACTGTACCACTGGGACAAGCCCACTGAGTTCCTGTCCTGTGTCTGTGAGCCTTCCTGTGGGTACAGGGCACATAGCCTCACCCACAGTGCCTGCCATGCCCATCTTAATCCTGACCCTGCTCCCTCTGACCCACACTGGTGGGCATGTGCTGATCCAGGACCTGGCTGGCCATCATAAATGAAGGTAGTAACAGAAGGTATAGAGAAAGTTTGATCTTTACCCTTGGACAGCCTTGGGAACTCCTGAGCTGAGAGCTGCTTTCCTGGGTGAAAGTCAGGGCTCCCAGGCTCAGCCCACGTGTCTTGTCAGCTGGAGCTTACAGCCAGCAGTGGAACCTCTCTGAGCCTCAGTTTCTTTTGCTAGAGATGGGGGGTGGGCACTGGAACTCTTGGATTCTGATGTATGTCCTCTACGCCTGAGGTTTGTGCTCCTTGCAGGGTCCCTCCAGGGTGGAGAGGCTTTGCCTACTCTTCAGCACGGAGAAGTTCACCTGCCCAAGCCCACCCAGCAAGCGAGCCGGGACCAGAGTCCATGCAGACTCCTTCTCTAGGCATTGTAAAGGAGGATAGAGACTCCTGTGTCTACAACGGCTACAATGCAACTTTCAAACTCTGCTACTGCCCAGATGCATGTCTTGCCTGGATGGGTCACTAGAGGTATTCTCAGTGGGTGAAGCGGCTGGATGGGGACTGGGTTTCCCACCTCACCTCTTCTGTATGGTGCCTGACTTTGCAGCTCGGATTCCATAGAGGGAGGCAGGGCTTTTTCTGCTTTCTGGCTCCCTCCTCACCTGCAGCATTGTCTTTACTCTGTGCTACAGACTCTATGTTCCTGGAACTCCTTCCTGCAGTCTACTGTCACGGTGGTTCTACACCAAAGCTACTGTGGTGATTCCCATCCTTCCGCTGGGGCCTGGGGAGGTGAGAGAACCAGCCAGGGTGGCCCGGCTAGACTCCTGGCTGGTTCCAAACATCATTCTCCTTTTCTTCTCTTTTTTCCTCCTTTTCTCTTCTTTCTTTTTTTTTTTAAAGATTTATTTTTATTATTTTTTTTTATTGGAAAGGCGGATATACAGAGAGGAGAGACAGAGAGGAAGATCTTCCGTCCGATGATTCACTCCCCAAGTGAGTGCAACGGCCGATGCTATGCCAATCTGAAGCCAGGAGCCTCTTCCGGGTCTCCCACGCGGGTGCAGGGTCCCAAAGCTTTGGGCCGTCCTCGACTGCTTTCCCAGGCCACAGGCAGGGAGCTGGAAGGGAAGCGGGGCAGCCGGGATAGAACCGGCGCCCATATGGGATCCCGGGCGTGCAAGGCAGGGACCTTAACCACTTGCGCCACCGCGCCGGGCCCTCTTTATTTTTTTAAGATTTATTTATTTTTATTGGAAAGGCAGTATACAAAAAGGAGAAACAGAGAGAAACATCTTCTGTCCGCTGGTTCACTCCCCAAGTGGCTGCAATGGCCAAAGCTGAGCCAATCTGAAGCCAGGAACCAGGAGCCTCCTCTGGGTCTCCCAGGTGGGTGCAGAATCCCAAGGCTTTGGACCATCCTCAACTGCTTTCCCAGGCCACAGGCAGGGAGCTGGATGGGAAGTGGAGCAGCTGAGACTGGAATCCAGCACCCATAAGGAAACCTGTGTTTGGAGCCAGGTCTGAGGCCTCTTCCCCCTACCACGACCCAGGGGTGAGGGGCTCAGGCCTGAGCCACGAACACTGATGGAGCCTTGATTCCGTTATCTCATCAGCGCCTTTTCTCAGGGTTGTCAGAGGGTCAGGGCAGGGCCACGTGTCTGGTACAGATGGAGAGACTGAATCCAGGGAAAGGGGTGGGTGCCTGCTCCCTGCACTGCCTTAGTCACTCAGCCTGAGTTTAGGAGGGAAAAGGGAAGTTCAGCAGTGTTGCTGGGCTCTTTGCCTGTGAGGGCAGCTGTGAGCTCAGCAAGGGCTGGGTGTTCTAGAGAACTTGAGGTGGGGCAGGATGGGTAGGGAATAGGGTCAGAGGGGAGGCTAGGTCAGGAAGAGGAGAAGGCAAGTCCCTGGAGGCTTGTGGGGAGGGAGGAAGGAGCCTGGAGCTGGCTGGGAATGAGGGCCTGCGCAGTGATTACTTAGCAGAAGGTGTTAGCAGGGGCCAAGTGGGAAGGCACAGCTCTGGGGTCAGAAGCTCTTCTTGGGTGCAAGTTCTGACTTTGCTACTTGGCAGAAAGGCGAGTTGAGGCAAATGATTTCCGTGAGCTTCAGTGCCCTAAACTGTGAAAGGGCCAAAGCCCAGAGAAGACATGGAGCCTGGGCTGGCTCCTGGCTCTACCACATACCAGGTGATCTAGAACAAGCAGATTTGCTTCTCTGGATCTCAGTGTTCTCATCTGCAGGATGGACCTGATAACCAAGAACTGATGTCACAAGGCTGTTGTGAGGAAGCAAGGGTGTGGCAGAAAAGCAACCTTCTGCCAGGCCCTTCACCTGCCGGACCCCTGGTGCTGTCATCACCAGCCAGCTCAGGGAGAGAAAGTAGCATCGTAACTGGTCCTTATAGGACCTGCACAATTCCCTGTGTGGACTAGGGTAAGACTGAAAGACAAACTTGGCTATGAGAGACCTGAATGTGCGGGGGGAACACAGAGCACTTTGGTGAGGTTGTATATTCGCACTGAGGAGCAAGGTGCACGGCTCATAAGATCCCGAAGTACTGAGAATGCCTTGCTGAGTATCTTACCTTTAGCTACCAGGTGGTTGAGAAGTTCTTGAAGCAGAAATAGGATCCCTTGAGATGCCCACTCAAGACCTCCAAGACTTGAACAGAGAGCTTGAGACGTGAGAAATAGATGTGGGAGACCCTACCTTCTGATGTCCATCCACCTGGCCCAGCCCTGGGAATCTAGGGGTGCATCCTCCTGGAGCCCTCACGCTTAGCAAGGACAGCTCCCCTCCTTGTCCTCCACCCCACCCCACTCTCAAAAATCTTTCTTCCAGCACTTTTGGAAGAAGGCTCTCCTCATGTAGACCAGGTATGGTGCTGGGCCCTGGAAGTGCCCTTCTGAATACAGTTGATAAGGCTCCTTCCCTTTCCCTCAGCAAGTCCCAGTATCCTTGGCTGGCCTGAGTGCAAGTGTTTCCGTCATCAGGAATGCAGCTAAGCACCAGAGAGCTGGGACAGGAAATCCACCCAAGCGGGGCTCAAGCAGGCAGCATCATGGCCTTCAGGCGCTGTGGCTTCCTGCTCCCCACCTTGCCATGCCCTCAGCATCCCCTCCCCAGCTCCAGCCTGGCTCAGGCTTAGCCTGCTCAGTCCCTATTCTTCCCCAGGGTGGCCCCTGCCAGGAGGGGCCTGGTGCCTAGGGTAGGCGTGTGCTGTGCACCTGGCCTTCCTGCTGCCTGCCGACAAAGGCAACAACCTCCTTGGCAACTCTTCCCAGGGGCAGGGGCCGGGAATCATTTCCTCGCAGGGGTAGCAGAAACAACAAACAGGAGGAAATGACAGGGATTCCGGGGATTTCAGAGCGCACAGCTCAGGTACAGGATGCACCCCTGCAGGGAGCTGGGGTGAGACTGCTTCCTCACCTCCCTCTCAGAGCAGGCCCTTTGTGTCTTCCGTGCTTTGTTTTTCCTTCTCTTTCCTAGGGATTCTTTGCCCACTCCAGCCCCTCTCTCATCATCACCGGATGTCACTGTCTCATTCACTTACTACATGCCGCTCATTCACCCCTCTCTTAAACAGGTAGGCAGGCACCTGTTGTGCAAAGCACAGCCTCATGTGGAGTTCCCAGTTGGGTGGGGACACCGGTCTCATCAGACAGATCCAATGTGATGATTGCTTCTGGGAGGCTGTGCACAGGCTGTTATAAAACAGGAATAGCCAATAGAAAGCCGGTTCTTCAAAAAAGAGATTTAAAGAGTGTGCCGAACAGTGACAGCAGCAATGCTGAGGTTTGTGATGGCCAGAGCATGGGCAAAATGCAAGAGCGTAACGCTAGTGAAAGCTGCAGGGGAAGTTCATAAGAGGCCTTAGTTGCTAGGGTAAGAAACTTTCTGCCTTAGACAATGGACAGACTCTGGAGGCTTGCAGGGTGGGGAAGGACATGATCAGATTTGCATCTCAGAACAATTGTATATGATTTTGTCTGAGGGATGGGTCGGAGGAGAGGCCAGGCAGGAAAAGCCAAGGCCTCGCCTAGGGCAATGAGGGTGGTTTAGCAGGTATGAACATGCCTCAGCATACAGCCAAGGTGGGAGTGTGACAGGTGGGCTATCCAACGGTTGGACGCTTCTGGGGCTCAGGGTCAGAGGGAGGCTGAGGCAGGCAGGACTCGGGCTCTTGGCTTGAACAGGCGCAGAGTGGGTGGACAAGTTGGGTATGTGTCCAGGGGTCTAGAAAGCCACAGCAGAACCCACCCCGGAAATCAGGGCAGAGGTCAGCCTTTCCCATGAAGCAAAGTATTAGGCCCTGGTCCAGAAGGCCCTGGCTGTCGCTTTATGCCACAGTTCTCCCTTTTATGGCTGTGTATAAAGGTGACTCACAAGATACCTGGGAATATATTTTTTTCATGACTTTTATTAGGGAATTTTTTTTAAGGTTTATTTATTTACTTCAAAGCCAGAGTTGAGAGAGAGAGAAAGTTGGGAGGCAGCAGCTTCTTCTGGGTCTCCCACATCAATGCAGCGGCCCAGGGCCTTGGGCCATCCTTCACAGCTTTCCCTGGAAACATCTGGACTCTATCCACAGTCCGCTGAGTGAGGAGCAGGTCTGTTCTGCTCCTGGCTCTGACCTCCTGGTAAGGATGAACTGTGGTTTGGCTCTACCTGCCCAGGTGTCTTCAGAAAGAGTGTGTCACCTTGTCATTTGTAGTTTTAGGCTGATAGGTTAGGATGTAGCTGAGGTCCACTTGACTGCTGAGTCACTCATATAATCAATGCTTCCTTCCTTCTTTCCTTCCTTCTTCCTTCCTTCCTTATTATTCTTCCCTCCCTTCCCCTCCATTGCTTCCTCCTTCCCTCTTTCCCTCCTTCCTTCTCCCCCTTTCTTTTTTCTTTCTTTTAAAGAAGTTGTAGACTTTAAAAAATATTTATTTATTGTATTTGAAAGGCAAATTTACAGAGAGGAGTGAACCATCTGCTGGTTCACTCCATGAATGGCCATATCCAAACCCAGGAGTTAGGAGTTTTTTCTAAGTCTTCCATGTAGGTGCAGGGGCCCAAGGACCTGAGCCATACTTTGCTGCTTTTGTAGTTCATAAGGAGATAGGGGGATCAGAAGAACCAGTCCCTATGGGGGAGGCAGGTACTGCAAATAGAGGATCAACCTGTTGAGCCACTGTACTAGCAATTAACGTTTTCTTAATTGCCCAGAACATATCAGTTTGGAGAGCTGCATTTGGAGGATCAAATCAGGTTCATTGTTTGTGCCAGAAGAGTTCACAATGCAATGGAGGCAAACAGACTCAATGTGTTCAACAGAGCACACAACTCATTGTTGACTCAACACATTTCAGCTTGACAAAACACAGAGTCTCAGCTCTGGCTGTGGGCTTTGTGACACAGTTGGTGAGGACTCTCGCATCCCATAGCCCAGCTGCTCTGTTTCCAATCCAGCTCCCTGTGTAGGCTCCTGGGAAGGCGGAGATACTTTCCCAAGTTCTTGGGTTGTTGTCACTCAGATGGAAGAGCAGGATGCAGTTCCTGGCTCCAGACTTCGGCTTGCCCCAGACCTAGTTATTGTAGTGATCTGGGCAGTGAACTAGCAGATGGAAAATCTTTCTCAGTCTCTCTGTAACTCAACCTTTCGAATAAACATATAATTAAAAAATTCTATTCATGGGCTCAGTGCCCATCTGAGACTCACAGAACATTCAAATCTATTTTATAATACTCCATCATAAGAACCAAAGACCACAGGGAATTTTTGAATACCCCAAATCTTAACACTTGGGAAGAGGCTGTAAAAAGACTTAGCCACACAGGCCTCTGGTCCACAACGCTGCCAGCAGGTGCACCAATTGTCTCTGGTTTAAGCCCGGCCTCTCAAAAGGTGATTGTCTTCTTTGTGGGATGACTGCAGCCGCTGCCTTTGAGAGCAGGAGATAAGGCGGCCCTTAACTATCTTCTGTGCCTGTGGTGGCTCAGGTGGACTCCAGCCCCAAATGTGTGGAAAACTGACTTATTATGTATTTCATATTTTACATGAAGCTTTTACTTGTAAAAGCAGAGAGAGAGAGAGCGCTTTCATTTGCTGGCTCATTCTCAAAGCTGAGCAAAGTTGAAGCAAGGTGTTGGGAGCTCAAGCCAACTGTCCCATTTGAGAGGCAGGATGCACTTGGGCTGCTGCCTTCTACACAGGCAGAAAATCATGAACACAAGAATATCAGAACTCAGCAGCACAGCTGTGTATAGAAAGCTCCAGCCATCAACATGCAATCCTCTGGAGTAGTATGATGGGCTGTCTGTCACACAGACCAGCTCCATCCCACCCAGGATATGAATCATCACTTTGTCCAGCAGGCCCATGTTGTGTATTTTACCTGCCTATTAGTCACTCAGCAGCTGTCTGGGCCATCGGGTCATCTACTTTGGTATTGCAATGCTTCTATGTAGGGTCAGTAGACTCTGTCTCAAATACCCACTGGAGGTCTTAAAATGTATCCCTTTTGGGGGCTGGCATGGAATCCTGGGTTAAGCTGCTTGTATCAGAGCCACGATTGGAATCCCAGCTGCTATGCTTCTGATCCAGCTCCCTACTTTTGCACCTGGAAAGACAGCAGAAGATGGCAAAAGTGGTTGGGCCCCTGCTACCCATGAGGAAGACTAGTGGCTAAACTTTTGACTTGCGTATGCTGGGATTCCATATGAGTGCTGGTTTGTGTCCTGGTTGCTCCACTTCCCATCCAGCTCTTAAAAGACAAACAAACAAACAAATATACAAACTAACCAACCCAGAAAGTATCCCCAAGGGTAAAGGAAGGGATTAATAGAAGAAAATATTTATCTTTGGGATGGGTAAGAATTTATTTTATTTTTATTGGAAAGGTAGATTTACAGAGAGAAAAAAGATAGAAGATCTTTCATCTACTGGTTCACTCCTCAAGTGGCTGCAACAGCCAGAGCTGATCTGATCTGCTGTCAGGAGCCAAGAGCTTCTTCTGGGTCTCCCAGGTGGGTACAGGGTCCTAAGGCTTTGGGCCATCCTCCACTGCTTTCCCATGCCACCAGTAGGGAGTTGGAAGGGAAGTGGAGCAGCCAGGAGGGACATAAACCAGTGCCAATATGGGATCCCAGCATGGGTGAGGTGAGGATTTAGCCACTGAGTTACCATGCTGGGCCCAACAAAACATTCTTCCATCTCTTACTTCATCATATTAATTTCACTTATACATAAACTGTGATCAGATAGACATTGCTACCATTATTATACTGAGCAAATTGTTAAGTCAATTAAGAAAAATCTGTCAGTGCTTTTGCAGCACATAGACTAAAGTGGGAGCAATAGAAAGAATATTAGCAAGGATGATATGCAAATTCATAAAGCATTCCATATTTTTCATTACAATTAGGCAGGAGGAATAAATTACAAGGGTCAATTGTTAGCATAGTTAATGATGATATGTTGTATTGTTGCAGAGAATAAAAATAGTGGGTGCTAAGTGTTGTTCCCGCAAAACTAGAGATAATGCATTTGTTGATTAGTCAATATAACCATTTGTTCATTATCTAGATTTGAACATCCCATAGTGCACTCAAAACACCATACTGCACACACTAAAAATTGCAATGTTTTCTGCCAATTAAAAAAGAATATTAGTTTCTTTAAATCTTACTTTCAATTATTCCTTCTTCACTGCTCCTTCTTATTTGAATTTCTGACCTATATCATTTCTCTTCCCTGTGAAGCATCTATTTAAACGTGTCTTGTAAGGCTGATCTACCGACTACAAATTTCCAAATTTCCTCATTTTTCTTTCTTTTTTAGGATACAATTCATTTTATTATTATTATTATAATTTTTGATAAAGTTTCATAGGTCCTGGAATTTCTCTTCTCTCCTACCTAAGTCTCCACCCCCACACCGAGTTCCCCTATATCATTGCTATAGTATTGTTCTTCATACACAGTCCTATGTCCCTCATTGCGGGCATGGACAATGGCAGAGAGTCCAGCATCCTATCCTCAAGATATAGTTAACAGTTTCACTGTAAGTCCATCTTTTTTTTTTTTTTTTAAAGATTTATTTTTATTATTTTTTCATTGGAAAGGCAGATATACAGAGAGGAGAGACAGAGAGGAAGATCTTCCATCCGATGTTTCACTCCCCAAGTGAGCGCAACGGTCGATGCTATGCCGGTCCGAAGCCAGGAGCCTCTTCCGCGTCTCCCACGCGGGTGCAGGGTCCCAAAGCTTTGGGCCGTCCTCGACTGCTTTCCCGGGCCACAGGCAGGGAGCTGGAAGGGAAGCGGGGCTGCCGGGATTAGAACCGGGGCCCATATGGGATCCC
Organism: Ochotona curzoniae; assembly: GCF_017591425.1. NCBI lineage: Eukaryota > Metazoa > Chordata > Mammalia > Lagomorpha > Ochotonidae > Ochotona > Ochotona curzoniae. Next base: position 12,100,081 of record NW_024465451.1, read on the forward strand.
GGGCGTGCTAGGTGAGGACCTTAACCACTTGCACCACCGCGCCGGGCCCCTGTAAGTCCATCTTTGATCTGCAAGTAGAGATACATCCTGTATTGTATCCTCACATCTGGATATGATTGTCTGCATTACACAGTTACTGTACATCCCCTTAAATGAAAAGCCACAATACAAAATCAACAACAGGAAGAAAAATAGAAATTTACAATGCCATGAAGTTAAATAACATGCTACTGGATATGATTGTCTCTATTACATAGTTACTGTACATTCCCTTAAATGAAAAGCCATAAAACGAATTCAACAATGGGAAGAAAAAAATAAATTAAAAATGCCATGAAGTTAAATAACATGCTACTGAATGACTAATGTGTCACTGAAGAAATGAAGAAGAAAATCAAGAATCTTCTTGAAGAAAATGATGCTATTGTATGATCTGAGTCAGTGAAGAATTTAATGAGAAAAAAACAGCATTTTGAAGAAATGAAACAAAAAATAAATCAAAACTATGAGATATAGTTTCTGCTGATCTTTGTTGGTGAGATGTGTCTTCTGTAGGCAACAGATAGATGAGATCTGTTATTTTAATCCATTCTATTAATGTATGTTTGATTGATGAAGTTAAGCCATTTACATTCAGGGTTAACATGACTGGGTGGTAATTTGGTCCTGTCATTTTGGCAATAGGTTGTGAATTGATTTAGTCTTCTGCTATTTTACTGGGATGTTCTTCACACTTGCCTTTGGTTTTGGTGAGTGCTATTCTTTTTGTCTGTCAAGAGAACATAATTGTTTTTAAAGATTTATTTGTTTTTATTGCAAAGTCAGATATACAGAGAAGAGGAGAGACAAAGAGGAAGATCTTCCGTCTGATAACTCACTCCCCAAGTGACCACAAAGGCCAGAGCTGTGCCAATCCAAAGCCAGAAGCCAGGAACTTCTTCTGGGTCTCCCACACGGGTGCAGGGTCCCAAGGCTTTGGGCTGTCCTTGACTGCTTTCCCAGGCCACAAGCAGGGAGCTGGAAGGGAAGTGGAGCTGCTGGGACATGAACTGACTCGCATATGGTATCCCAGCACATGCAAGGCAAGGACTTTAGCCACTAGGCTACCATGCCAGGCCCCAAGAGAACATCTTTAAGTATCCTTTGTAAGGCAGGTTTGGAAGAGGCATATTTTTTAAACTTTACTGTGAAAGAATTTTCTTTTGTTTTCAAAGACAAAGGAAAGCTTTGCTGGGTACATTATTCTGGGCCAACAATTCTTTGGTTTTAGAATCCGGAATATGTCGCTGTATTCTTTTCTGGCCACTAGAATTTTCTGTGAGAGGTCTCCTGTGAATTTAACTGGCATTCCTTTATATGTCAATTGCCTACCTTGATTTGAGGGAGTCTATTTCTTTTCACTTTTAAGTGGATGTCACAGGATAAGAACACTAGAGTGCTGCCCTCCATCTCTAATGTATTTTGCTGGGTTTCTTTTGGAGACGTTGAGCAATTTGGGCTCTTCTGGAGGTAATCCTTTGCCCTGCTTCCTCTTTGTTTTTTATGCAGTTGGAATATCTGTCTGCGTGTGGGTGTTGCATTTTCTGCTTGGTCATCTCTGTACCTCTCAAGTCATTAGTGCGTTGTCTGATAGCAGTTTGATGAAATATTCAGTCAACACTGCTCGCACTATTTCCTCTATTCCCTTCTTCTCTAGATGTTCTGGAAGGTGTACATAGCATGCCTTTTGCTTTTGTCTCCCCATTTTAGATATTCTTCCTCATTGCCTCAGTCTTTCCTCTCACCTTTCAACTTTGAAATTTCCTGTTGACTTATCTTTAAGCTTAGAGATTCTTTTCCTCAGTCACTTCCAGTGTATTAATGAGTCCATCAAAGGCATTCTTCATTTCTGTGATGGCGTTTTTCTTCTCAGTTCTTCCTCAGCATTTCCATTGCTTTGCTTGCATCGCCCATCTGTTCAGGCCTGTTATCTCTTTTTCTCAGGAGAGCTCTCAGCTTGTTAATCGTCATTGTTTCAAATTCCTAGTCTGATCATCTCAGCATTCTTCACATATCTGAGCCTAGTTCTGTTCTGATATCTGCTCTGTTTCTCCAAACTGTGCGTGTGTGTTTTGTCTTTTGTGTATTTGCTCATTCTTTTGTTGAAAATCACGCATGATGTGCGAGAGAAAAGGAATTCCAAAAACAAAGTCTTTAATCTCTGGTGAGGTGGTGGTGGGTGTGGGCAAGGGGAGCATACTACAGACCTCAGATGAGGTCTTGGTCTCCTAGCCAGTCTGGGCTCCTGGGTTGCAAACCTTGGTTCTCTCTCCTGGAGTAGGACAAGGTGGCTCTAGTGGGCTGGAGTTGGGTGTTTACTTACCCAGGTCAGCTAGGCACTGATAAAATCCCAGAAGATTTAGCTCAGATAAAATAGCTGCTCTGGAGAGCAGAGCAGGTTAAGAACAGAGTGCACTGGCATGTTTCAAAATGGTTTCTGGAGGCAGGAGGGGATGGTTTCTGGTATTCTCTGGGATAACAGGGTGGAGGGCCTCAAGATGAAGCTCACACACGTGAGCCCTTTTCTTCCCACAGTTTTTACTCTAGGAATTCTTCAGCTGTAGCTTGGGTTTTCCATGCCTGGCACTGGTTCTAGTGAGGTTTCTACTGTTGAACGCTTGTGTCAGAGAGTTATGCTTCTCTGCATGCACTTCTCCATTTTTAAGACAACGTGATCTCACGTGAAGGATGGATCTAGAAATTGTTGACTTGGTGGTTTGTTCCAAAGGCAGAAGGCATTTCCCAGATTCCTCACATGTCTGCCTAGAGGCTGAAAGTCTTGCTGCCATGGCTTGAACCCCCATGTGGAAGTGAGAACTTTATTTAAAAAAAAAATTTAGTTATTTATTTGAAAGAGACAGAGGAAGAGATTTTCCAACTGTTCATCCATTCTCTAGAATGCCACAGTAGTTGAATCTGGGCTATGTTGAAGTCTCTCATGAGAGTTGTGGGGCCCAAGGACTTGGGCCACCTTCTGTTGCTTTCTCAGGCACACTAACATGGATCTGGAGCATCTGGGACTCAAACTGGTGCTCAAATGAGATGCATGACAGGTGGCAGCTTAACTTGCTGTGCCACAACACCAGCTCTGGAGGCAAGCTCTTCTTCAATATTATTTTATTCAGTCCTCATAGTGAGAGCCATGACTTTGGTATCGTGAGTGAAGCTACTATCTGTGGTAAAGGCACCCCACATGGGCACTGCTTTGTGTCTCAGCTGTTCCATTTATAATCCATCTCCCTGTTAGTGAGCCTGGGAAAGCAGCAGAAAACGGCCCCAAAACTTGGACCCTTGTGCCCATGTGGGAAACCCAGAAGAACCTCCTGATTCCTGACTTTGGACTGGCCCAAATCCTGGGCTATCTGGAGAGTGAACCAGCAGGTAGATGATCTATCTCTCTCACTCTAACTGCTTTGTAAATAAATCTTAAAAAAAAAAAAAAGCCACCTCGTAGTCAGCCTGTGAAGTAATATGGTTTACTCTTTTTGTAGAACCACTTTTTGTAGCTCAGCAAGAATTAAATAGCCTGGTTGAGGTCACACATAGAAAGCAGGATTTGAACTTGAGCCTGTCTGTTTACAAAGGCTGTGTGTGTCTCTCCCACCATGCCACTTTCTAAAGCTAAGCAGAGCTAGGCTTTGGCCTCACAGGCAGACACATGGAAGAAGTAGCTACAGGAGGCTAGACCCAAACGGAGAATGGGACTCAGAGTTATGCAGCTTCCCAGGACTCAGACCAGCCACCCAGTCTCTGGAGGGAGGTGAATGTGGGATCCTGTTGCTACTTTTTTCTGGGTATGTCGCCTGGGATGAACCACTTCATTCTTCCTAAACTCAGACTCTTACCCCAAGGCTTGACAAATAGAGCTGCTGAAAAATGCAAGTTTTCATTCCTATTTCTAGGTAGTGACTAATGGTTCCAACTGGTAGTGTGTTGTGTGGGGAGGTGGTTTGGGGCAGGTGAGGTCAGTAACTGGAGAAACGGTCAGGGGTGCCAGGGGAAGGTATCCTCACTCCAGCTGGGGCAGCCAGGGCTGTGCCACAACACCAGGGCATGGGAACCTCAGGGAGGCCTCATTGTGTTGAGAAAGTTATGGTGAGACACAGCAGTGCCCTGGGGCCAGGGTGGAGTTCCAGATTTCGGCTTTTGACCCGAGCCAGTCCTGGCCATGGTGGCCACGTGGGGAGTTAACCAATGGTTGGAAGACTCTCTTTCTTTCAGTTCTTTTTGTTTTTTTGGAAGACTCTCTTTTGTCTTTCTCTCCCTTCTTCCCCCTTTCTCTGTAACTCTGAGTTTCAAACAAAACAAAATAAAACGATGATTTGGAAACAATGCAGATCCTAAGGCCAAGGAAAAAAGCAGCACTTGGCCCTTGGCTGGGCTGTGGGGAAGTATAGAAGTCTGAGATCAGAGGCTTCTGAGGGTAAAATGTAAAATGCATCCAGAATGGTGAGTTGGAGCAAATGGGTTCTCTAGTTCTTAGACTCCTCATCGGAAAAGGTGAAATCCACCCCCAGCACATGATTACTAACAGCACAGAGAGATCTACTCTCGTCATCATGGTGACCATCGTCACCAGCATCGTTCGCATCACAAGATTCCAGGGGAGATTATAGGAGACAGCTCATGCAACGTGCCTAGCACAGACATCAGGAAACAACTAGCAGAGTGATGGGTGCTATGGCACAGGGCTGTGGGAGGTGCTGGATGATGGGAGAGGAATTCTGTCTGGCTAGATGGAGGAAGAGTATGGAAGGCTTCTCATAGGAGGTAGAATTTTTGCAGGGCCCCTGTAGGAACTGTAGAGATTCCCTTGAATGGAGGAGAGGAAAGGTAGAAAGAAGATATAACATGAAACACTGGGGAAAGAGAGCCTGAGTGGTTGGTGACCTGGGGCTACTTTGTGAGGCTGCCCAAAGACCTTGGATCCAGGACTTTAAGGGCTGGGAATGTGGTGCTGGGATTTCAAGCTTGATCCAGGAGGCAGCAAATTCTTACAGATTTATTTATTTTTATTGGAAAGGCAGATCAGATTTTACAGAGAGGAGAGACAGAAAGAGCTTTCATTCACTGGTTCACACCCCAAATGTCTGTAATAGCCAGAGCTGAGCTGATTCAAATCCAGGAGCCAGGAGCTTATTCTGAGTTTCCCATATGGGTGCAGAGTCTGAAAACTTTGGCCCATCCTCCACTACTTTCTCAGGCTGGTATGTGCCAGGACTGGGGGCAAGTCAGAGCAGGCTGGGCTGCAGTACTCCCTGTCAGGCACAACATCCGGGGATGGGAGTGGGCCTGATAGGGAACTATGGGCACGCTCCTGCTGGGCTACAGCTACTGCTGGTAAGCATAAGAGCCAGGACTGGGGGCAGACAGGCTGGTCAAGGCAATAGCATCTGTCAATATACATAGGGTCAGGTCTGGGCATGAATTGGCTGTGCTAAATTGCAGCACCCATGGGTATACACAAAGGCTGGATGGGATGTGGGACAAACTGGGTTAGGTCATAGCACATGCTGGTACATGTAAAAACTATGGCTGGGGATGTGTATGGGGGGAGGTTGTTGGTGATCACCCCAACTAAGCCATGGCACCCACTGGTGTGTGTGAAGACCAGTCCTTTGTAGGCTGGACTGGGCTAGACTGCACTGTCAGTTTGCGTGAGATGGGGCTCGGGGAGGAATTGACCAGGTAGCTCATCCCCCAATATGTGTGATGGCTGGTTTAGGTAATGGACCAAACCTAACCTTACACCAACTGGCCCACACAAGAATCACATCTGAGGTCATCCCAGGTGAGGGTTCTTGAGAGATTCCCCATTTAGATCGCTGGATCAAAATCTGGCCACAGGGAAGATCACAAGATATGTGGTGTGACGTGGAGTACGTGTATCAGGACCGAGTCTCTTCAGTCACTGATGCCCATGCGGTGGGAAGCATGCCCAGAAGTAAACAAGGGACAGGTCAGGCAGCTCATTTAAGGCAGTCGAAGATGTGGAATGTCTCCTCAGGTTGGATTAATCCCCTAGCCAAGCTTTGCAGCGAGTATCTGGGTCTATGAATCTATGTTGAGGTGGACCTGATCAGCCAATCAATCTTGGAGTGAGTTTCTCAACCCTGGTGAAACAAAGCCAACAATTTTTCAGAACTGTTAAAACCACTCAATGATCTGGGGGGAATTTGGGAATGCTGTCCATCTCTCCTATGTAGGATCCAGCTCCTTGAGCCATCACTGCTGCCTCCTGGGACCCACACTGGCAAGAAGCTACAATCAAAAATCGGATCCATCCAATATTGTTTTGTTTTTAAAGATTTATTTATTTATTTTAAAGATTTATTTATTTTCATTGGAAAGGTGGATATACAGAGAGGAGGAGAGACAAAGAGGAAGATCTTCCGTCCGATGGTTCACTCCCCAAGCGGCCACGATGGCCAGAGCTGAGCCAATCCGAACCCAGGAGCCTGAGGTTTCATCCGGGTCTCCCACTTCGGTGCAGGATCCCAACGCTTTGGGCCATCCTCAACTGCTTTCCCTGGCCACAGGCAGGGAGCTGGATGGGAAGCAGAGCTTCTGGGATTAGAACTGGTGTCCATATGGGATCCTGGTGCATACAAGGTGAAGACTTTAGCTTCTAGACCATCGCGCTGGGCCTAAAAATAAGTAAATATGTAAAAATAAAAAAAGTGAATTCTGGGCCTGGTGCTAGTGGCTAAAGGCCTTGCCTTACATGTGATGGGACCCTAGTTGGACACTGGTTGATATCCCAGCTGTTTCACTTCCCTTCTAGCTTCTTGCTTGTGGCTCAGCTCGAGCGGGTGTGCTCACTTGGGGAGTGAACCAGCAGATGGAACATCTTTCTCTTTGTGTGTCCTTCTTTCTGTAAATCTGACTTTACAATGAAAATAAATAAATCTTCTTTTTTGAAAGGAAATTATTCTCCATAAGGCTTTTATCATGTTGCCTTATAGCTAGTAATCTTTTGAGGATGTCTAATTCCATGTGTTAGTTATGGAGTATTTTATAAGAGTTTTGGGGCTTGGGGCCTGGCATGATGACTCAATGGCAAAATTATCACCTTGCGGGCCAGGCATCGTGGCCTAGTGGCTGAAGTCCTCGCCTTCAACGCACTGGAATCCCATATGGGCACTGGTTCTAATCCTGGCAGCCCTGCTTCCTATCCAGCTCTCTGCTTGTGGCCTGGGAAAGCAGTTGAGGACAGTCCAAAGCTTTGGGACCCTGCACCCGTGTGGGAGACCCAGAAGAGGCTCCTGGCTTCGGATCGGCATAGCATCAGGCGTTGCGCTCACTTGGGGAGTGAATCATCGGACGGAAGATCTTCCTCTCTGTCTCTCCTCTCTGTATATCCGCCTTTCCAATTAAAAAATAATAATAATAAAAATAAATCTTAAAAAAAAAAGTCAGTGTTTGGCCCAACAGTTAAAAACACCAGACAAGATTCTCCTGTTGGAGCTAGCATGGTGGCACAGCATGCTAAGCTGCTGCTAATGTTATCAGCATCCCACATCAGAATGTTGGTTCAAGTCCTGGTTACTCCACTTCTAATCCAGTTTCTCACTAATGTTCCCAGGGAAGGCATCAGAAAATAAACGAAGTTCTTGACTCTTAGCTTCAACCTGGTCCAGCCCTGCCTGTTGAAGTCATTTGTGGACTGAACCAGTGGTTGGAAAATCTCACTTCCCCATCCATTATGCTACTTTTCAAATAACTAAACAAAAAAGCATTGAATGGGCCCATCATGGTGGCCTAGCAGTTAAAGTCCTCACCTTGAATGCATCACGATTCCATATGGATGCCGATTCTAATCCTGGAAGCCCCGCTTCCCATCCAGCTCCCTGCTTGTGGCCTGGGAAAGCAGACAAGGACAGCCCAAAGCCTTGGGATCCTGCATCCACATGGGAGACCCAGGAGAGCTCCTGGCTCCTGGCTCCTGGCTTCAGATTGGCGTAGCACTGGCCGTTGCGGTCACTTGGGGAATGAATCATCGGACGGAAGATCTTTCTCTCTGTCTCTCCTCCTCTCTGTATATCTGACTTTCCAATAAAAATAAATAAACCTTTAAAAACAAAAGAAAAAAAACACAATGGATGGATCTGGTTCTTGATTCTAGCTTCTTGTCAATGTGGGTCCTGGGGAGCAGCAGTAATGGCTCAAGGAGCTGGGTGCTGCGGAGGAGGGGGATAGCATTCCCACATTCTGGCTTCAGCCGGCTGCAGAGCCGCTCACTGTGGGAGCTTGAGGAGACGGCCAGCAGATGGAAACACTCATGCTCTGTCTGCTTTTTTTCTTTTTTTAAAGTGGCTGATCCTAAATATCTTTTTTTTTTTTTTTTTAATTCAGCTAGCCAAGAACTTTGTCTGATTTATATCCTGGACAAGCGCTGTGACTATGTGTATAGATCTTACATAGGTAATTTCCTAGGGACGAATACTTTAATCTTAAATATTTAGTATCTTATTAAATAATAAATATTTAATCATCTTAAATGTCCTGTAAACTCAAATGTACAGTACATGAATGCCGTTTATTAAATTTTAGTTTTTAACCTCAGTAAAGCGCTAAGTATGTCCAGTACTTCCTGGCTGAAGTTTGCAAAGCCAGTCTTGCTAACTTAACTGTTCTAGTTGATAGGTAGTGCCATTTCATTGGAGTTTAAGTTTACATTTCCCTAATGACTAATGATATCAAGAATATTTTTGTGTACTCATTAGTCATTTATGTATTTTCCTGCTGAAGTGCCTGTTCAAATATTTTACCCTTTTAAAAAACTGATTTACTATTGAGTGCTGAGAATTCTTTATAAACCCTGACAGAAGTCATTTGCCCCTCACACGTGGCTTACCGTTTTGTTCTCCTGATGGTGTCCTAAAAAGAGCATTTGCTGTTCATTCTGATAAAGTCTAATTTATCAATTTTCTCTATTCTGTCTTTTGTCTTTGCCCAGCCTGGGATTTCTCACCCTCAGCGCTATTGTGAAGTTGACCCAGATAACTCTGTGTGTCCTTTGTGTTAGAGAACGCTTAGCAGCATCCCAGACAGAGGAGCCAGCTGCAGCACAGTGACTAGCCCTCTGGAGAGTCCCATGGGATGAGGGCTGCAGGATGAGAGCTCCCGCTAACACCCAGGCCAGCCTTCACAGGACTGAACCACCCTTACCAGGCTTCTGAATGCCTGCCTGGTCCTTGGAAACTGACACAGGAAATGCGTGTGTGAAACTACTAAATGTGTTCTCATTTTTAGCAGAGCAATAAATTGTTAATATACAGTCTCACACATACTTTGTTAAATGTATTATGAAGGAACTGGTTGTTTAACATGATTTAAATGTTTATGTGTTGGGCCCAGTACAGTAACCTAGTGGCCAAAATCCTTGCCTTTATGCGCTAGGATCCCATATGGGTGACAGTTCGTATCCTGGCTGCTCCACTTCTCATCCAGCTCCCTGCTTGTGGCCTGGGAAAGCAGTGGAGGGCGGCCCAAAGCTTTGGAACCCTGTACCCACATGGGAGACCTGAAGAAGCCCTTGGTTCCTGTCTTCGGATCAGCTTAGCTTTGGCCATTTGTGGTCACTTGGGGAATGAACCAGCAGATGAAAGATCTTTCTCTCTGTCCTTCTTTCTCTGTAAATCTACTTTTGCAATGAGATTAAATAAATCTTTAAAAAAATAAAATTTTAAGTGCTTTCAAAATTTATTTCTAATGTTTGTTTTTGGAGTATAGAAATACAATTGACTTTAAAATATTGATTTTTAATTTTCAACCTTGCTAAAAGCTCACATATTTGTTTTTATTTGTGCTAGTTCTTGTGGCTTAGAAGTCTGTAACTGTGACACAAACAAGAAAGTAGTAGTACACTGCTTTTAGTGCACAGCTAAGTCACTGTGTACATCACATATGAGCACTGATTCAGGTCCTGGCTGCTTCATTTCCAATATAGCTGTCTGCTAATGTGCCTGGGAAAGCAGCAGGAGATGGCCAAGTGCTTGGGTCCCTGTCACTCGTGTGAGAAACCTGGATGGAGTTCTAGGTTCCTAGTTCCAGCTGGCTTAGCCCTGGCCATTGTAGCCATGTGGGTCCTGAACCAGTACATGGAAGAGCTCTCTATCTCTCCTTTTGTCTCTGTAACTCTGCCTTCCAAATAAATAAATAAATCCTTAAAGCAAGAAGAAACGAAAAAGGAAGACATGTGTGGCCCATCCCAGGCTTCTTTCTGTCCTGTGATGTATTTTCTTTCTTTTTTTTTTTTAAAGATTTATTTTATTTTTATTGGAAAGGCAGATATACAGATAGGAAGATCTTCCATCCGATGATTCACTCCCCAAGTGAGCGCAACGGCCGATACTATGCCAATCCGAAGCCAGGAGCCTCTTCCCGGGTCTCCCAAGAGGGTGCAGGATCCCAAAGCTTTGGGCCGTCCTTGTCTGGTTTCCCGGGCCACAAGCAGGGAGCTGGAAGGGAAGTGGGGCTGCCAGGATTAGAACTGGCGCCTATGGGATCCTGGGCGTGCAAGGTGAGGAGCTTAACCACTGCGCCACCGTGCTGGGCCCTGTGATGTATTTTCAAAAATGTGATCCTCGTGATCCTGAGCCCACGGCCCTCCGATGGACTGTCAGGAACTCTCACCTCCACTGGCAGCCCCAGGGCACAGGTGTCTACCTTCACAGCTCAACATTCCCCCAAAGACCTGGCCATGTCCACACATGTGTCCCTCCACCCTGCCCGCCACTAACTCATGCCCCTCAAGTGTTCCTACTCAGTTCAATCACCAGCTTGGCCAGGCTCAGATCTCATCACCCATCATCTCTTTGCCTCCCTTCTTCTACCCTATTTTCCCAATTCTGGTTCTCAGTGGCAAGACACTGGTCTAATGCACCTCAACTTTTCCCTCCGTGTCATGAGTGGGCAGCAGCCCTTGGGTCAGATCTCCACTTCTTCTTGTTGGTTCTGTCACAACAAGATGCCCAGGACTAGGTGGCCTGTGAACCACAACCCTGGATCTCTCACAGTTCTGGTGCCTGGGAAACCCCAGTTGAAGCAGGGGTAGGTGCGCTATCTGGACTGGGCCTGTATTCTGGCTTGCGGCTGGCACCTGTTTGCTGTGTTTTCACGTGGTGGAAGGAGCTAGCTGGTATCCAAGTCTGAGTCTCCACTCTCATGACCTCATCACCTCCCAAAGGTCCCACCTTCTAATGCAGTCACTTGGAGTTTTGGATTTCAGCAAAGCAATTTGGGGAAGATGCAAACACTTAGCCCATGGCAGAGGACAAGATTTTGCATCACAGACACACAGCCTCTTGGGCTACAGGGGTTGAGGATCAGCCACTTGCCTTGAAAGAAGTGTGACTGGCAAGCCATGGGATGCACCTGAGAGCCTAAGCTCTCAATCCTCTCCAGCCTTGAAATTGGCTTCTGATCCAGCTCTGCTTCCTCTGCACTCTGTGGAAGGAATCCAAGCTCTGGAGACAATCACACGTCTTACCTACTCCCCTCTGCACAGCCATGGCGTTGATATCCTTCCTCCTCTTTAAGCCCTCCCACTCCTTCCTCTGATTACTCACAGTCTGGAACGATAGGGCCCCCGAAAATCAGGCACTCCAATCCAGCAGACTTGTGACAGGTGTAAACTGTGACCTAGACAGGCTGAGTGACTTGCCCAAATGAATGCCGTGAGTTAATGCACAGGCAGAATTTTCCTATGGGGCTCCTGATTTCCCTTTTAGTGTTTTTTTTTTTTTCCCTACCAGCATGTCCTGGGTCTCAGTAAACATGCCCTGCTCCTATACCCGAATGATCCGAAGGGACAGAGAAAATGGTGTCGTGGTTCCAAGGAGGCAGTTGTGGTAGAGTAGCAGGTAGCAGCCATGATCCTAGTGAGGCTTTGGGTAGCAGGTGTTGAGGCTCAGAAAACAACCCCCTACGCCTGGAGCTTAGGATTCAGTGCCTCTGACCTGCCCTGGTTTTCCCAGCACAGGGAGAGTCTCTCTGTAAGGTTCCCCTGCAAAGCGGAACACAGTTGTCCAGTCTTCTCACTAACAGCCCATGGACCAGGGGAAGACCCACATGTTTTTCCCAATGCGTTGTCCTGTATGTCAACTGCATTGGGAAGCATCTCTGTTCTGTGGACCCAGCAGGCTTTGTCCCAAGGTGGCCTGCGTTCTCCAGGCCCAGGGGACTCCCACAGAGCCATTTGCTCTTCCCTTACAAGTTGTCTCCCTTCCCATTCTTCCTCTTCTCTTTAGAAAGATGGAATCACTTGTGGTTTTCCCCTGTGCCATGATTTTCCTGTTGTGCAAATTAATACATTTGTATGCATGCTCTCCTGTTTATCCCATCAGTTTTGCAGCAATCCTTCAGGAAGTAGAGGGGCAATGACCTGTCATCTCCTACACAGGCATCTTGCCTGATTCAGGGTGAGGGTGACACCCTGGCGTGTAGGTCCAGGTTCTAGCTGGGACGCGAAAGGCACAGAGGCAGGAAAGGAGAAACCTGGCTTGTGTCTCCTGCAGCTCTTGTGACAATTTGTCATACTGGATTTTAAAGACTTTATGCGGGCATCTCTTGAGAGATTACCACCCCACATCATTGTGTTCCTTCTAATGGTCTCTGAACCATGGAGGAGGGGCCACAGGCCAGGATTCATTTCCTGTTTCATCATAGAAGTGTCAGGGAACTAGTGGGAAGAGAGAGAGAGAGAAAGAGAGAGAGAGAGAGAGGGAGGGATACACACACAATAATCATGGCACTCTACTTCTGCTTATTTTCATTGAAATCAATTCAGCTGCACTAGCAGGTTGGGGTTCCCGTGTTGCAGGCGGAGAACTGAGGCTCATAGATGAGGTGACGTCCAATCAGTGAATGTCAGTGTCAGTATTCCAAGGCAGAGGTGGTCTGGCCCGGGAGTCCATACTGATTCCATGGTGCTAGGCTCCCCAGGGAAATCAACAGCCAAGGTTTCCAGCTCTGCCCTGGGCTCCACCTGTTGCTTCCATCTTCTAGCCTAAGGGCATACTCAGAGTTTATAGCCTTTTCAGTCAACACTCTATGGTTGGCCCTCCAGGAGCCCCACAGGTGCCTATGTCTCCTAGGGAAAGTAGTCATTGGAGGGAGAAAGGGATTCAAGTGCTGGGTTTCTCCTGAATTGCACTGGCCAGAGCCACGCGGGGAAGAGGGGCTAGTCTGCTAGAGATGTCCAGAGAGCAGGTGGGGGGACCCGGGAAGGAGACTTCTGTTGAGGTCCAAGCAGGACAGCCTCTTTGAGCAATGTCTGGCAGCCGGCTTCACATTCCAGACTTCAGTTTCCCCATCTACGTAACGAGAGGATTCTGTGTAGTGATACTCCAGTCCTGAAACTCTCTGATTCTGTCACCATCATGACAAAGGCCCCATGTTTGCACAGCCTTCTCTGGTGAACAAAATATTTTCACTTGTTCCTTAGCATTCAGTGAATACTGACTTTCACTGTCAGGTGCTTGACCTTGGTTGAGCAACGCTGGGCTCCATCAGCATTCTGCCCTTGGGGAACTGCTAGTGCAGGTACCTGCAGGTATGAAGGGGAGGGTTAGGAAAAAGCAGGTACAGCATAAACAAAGAACCTGCGTGCAGGGAGAGAGCTGAGGGGAGGGTACAGGAGGGGGCAGTGCATTGGAGAGTCACTCCTCTAAGACAAAATGTAAGTAAGCTTAGGCTCAGAGAGAAATGATTGCTCAAGGGCCTGCTTCCGTCCCAGCTCTTCATCTTCGGTTGTTTTCATTCTATACTATAAGGGGTCCTGGGACAGAAGACCTGGACAGGTGCCCGCCACCCAGTGAAGACACCTCTACGGTGTTCTTGGTGGGGAGGGGACATGCCAACGGATGACCCTGGAGTGGTCACTGTGGTCACCTGTATGTGTCAGGCTGGGGCCAGTTGTTAAATCAGAGGATTCCCCAGCAACACCATCCCCCACCCCCGAGAGCTGTGGCCAGCTAGGAGCCATGACTGCAGCAAGGACAATCTTCAAAAACGTCCCAGCATGAGCATGCCCAGGGCTTCTTGTCCAAGCAGATCCATAGCCCCACACAGGTATTCACTCATCCACCTAATTCATCCACTCATTTGTTCGCTGTCAGCCCCGGGTCTGTGTGGGGAGATTCCTCCATCTTTAAATATGTCTTGCGTCCTGGGTCCCTGGGGTTAATCCTTCAATGTCCATAGCTTGACAGGCCCAGGGCAGTGGCTCGGTCTCTCATTTTTCTCCAGCCCAAGCTGGAGGGCTCAGCAGCATCTCAGAGCCACTGCTTTCTGTTCCCAGAGCTCTCTCGCCAGGCGTGGGGGCTCCAGGGGTAGTGGGAGAGTGCATCAGCACTGGGAAAGTCGGTCAGCTTGGGGCTGATCCGAAAAGGCAGAACTCGGAGGGGCCCGGATGCGTGTCAGTGGCCAACTTCCGTTTCCAATACATTAATGAGAAACTGAGGCAGCAACAACTCATTTCCTGCCCTCATGTGGAGGATGGGCAGCCTGTTTGCTCCAGCCCTCCTGAGGCTGCAGCTCTACCCTGGGTGGTCATCCTCCAGTGCTCGGCGGGCGATGACAGATCCTGGTGGTGCTCCAAGTCAGGGGCCTCGCGGGCCTTTGTTCTCCAGGAGGCCCGCCCAGGCCTCCTCCTCCTCTTTCACCTGCCCTCGGGTTGCCCCGCACCAAAGACTTGAGTCCGGCCTTAAGGGGCGGGACGAGGTGGTGGTGGGGTGAGGAAAGAGAGCATTAATCTTCAAGCATCGTTCCTGTGCTCCTCCTCCAGCCCTCGCCGACGATCAGGACGTGACCTCCGGGCGGGCGCGGCCGCGCACACGTGTGAGGCCAGATGTGGACACAGGCTGTGTGTGAGCAGCCCAAGAAGCATCCTGTGAGCCCCGGAACCTGCAGGAGCGCCCCTCGGCTGGCGCTAGGAGGTGGTGGGGACCACCGACAGCGCCCCTCCTCTGCTTAGGGACAAAATGTTTCCAGAGCCTGTGCGAAGGGCTGCCTCGCTCATCCCTTCCAGATTAGATCTTCCGAAGCAGGTCATGCACCTGACCATACCCGTCTCTGGAATTCCCGCCGAGGCCCCGGGGCGCCGTCCCTGTCCTCCCTACTTCAGGACAGGGCTGTGGCTCTCGCGACCGTAGGCACTACCCGGGCCCGAACCCTTTGGTATATCTGGGTTCCGGCCCTCGGTTCCTGCAAAACTGCGGGCAGTTTGGGGGTGGGGGCAGGGCCCCAGCTCCCGCTCCCCCTCTCCTCCCCTTCCCGCCCTGGCCCGGGCCCCCCACCCAGCAGGTGGCTGGCACGCCCCGCCCCGGCGCCGGGCCCACACTGGCCGCTTTGTTACCTGTCCCGGCGCGCCAAGCCTACGAGCGCTACGTGCGGCCCGAGCGCCCGCGCCCTCCCTCTCCGCCCCCTCCTCACGTTCCTGGGGCCCGGGTTGCAGCCACCGCCCGCCTTTCTCTGCGAATCCGGGCCCTGGAGCGCCTGGCCTGGCCTCGCCTGGCGCCCCTGCCCCTTCGCCTGCGCTCGGCTTGGCCACCCTCCCGGAAGCCAAACTTCGGGTCCCTCTGTGGCTTGCTGAACGAGCACACAGTACACCAGCCAGCTCCAAGGCTGCTTTTGGGACTCCCCTTGGCTGCCATTACTTTGATGGAGGCTTGTCCACCTTCCACACTGCAGGGTCAGCGCCAGCGCATTTTCTAGCGCAGGCCAGACCGCCGCACAAGGAAAAAAAGAAAAAAAAAAGAAAAAGAAAACCAGCTTCCCCCAAAACCAAAAACTTGTGGGGTGGTGGATGGTGAAGCTGGACTTCCTGCCCATAGCCAGACCTGATGGTTGAACTCTCCTGTCCCTGACCCTGAGAGTGCAGTGACTCTTGCAGCATAGAAGCATGCACAGTCACCACACACAGCCTGCACCTCTGGCCTCCCAGCCTTTGCCCGAGCTGCTGCTTCTTCCTCATGCGCTCACTGTGAGCAGCCACAAGTGCAAACAGGTCTCTGCAAGGCTCCAGCTCCTGGAGCAACCGGGCCCTGTCCTCGGGGCTCGGAGGTGAGGTCTGAGCACATCCCGTTCATTGCTCCCCTATCTGCGAGGTGGTGACGCAGCCTGCACGCTGCTGCAGATGTAGGATTGCAGCAAAGACGTGAAAACTTCAAAAGACATCAAAGATAGATTTTTCTCGCCCAGGCCTTTCCCTGGGGACAACTGTTCCTCCCAGTCTCTCCCCTTCGGCTCTGGTTCCCTCCCCCTTGCAGACCTGCACTGGGTGGGACTGGGATTCCTGCTGTAGGGTTAGGTCAGTCTGTCTGTCCCATGTGGCTTTGGGTCTCCTTAAAGAATTTCATGGGAGGATGTGCAGGGCGTGGGGTGAGGTGGGGAGGACTGCAGGAATGCAGGGCTTGGGGAGGGAAGGTAGCAGAAGGTGGGGTGGACGGAGAGAGGAGGCTTTCAGCGGGCCCTGGGAATTTGGGGTTGTGGGGAGTGCTTTAAATGACAAAGGTTCCCTGGAGAGCAAAGGCCGGCCCTGGAGGGTGGAAGAGCGGGAGGAGGAGGGTCAGAAGGGCGGGGAGGAAGCTGCCCGAGGGCTCCCTTCTGCAGCTGCCCTTTCAAGTCCTGCTAAACCCCCCGAACAATGAGAGGAACTGACCAGCAAGCACTACGGGTGCAGGACGATTAATGTTGTTCACTGCAGAAACACAAAACCCCAGGGCAACGTCCAGAATCCCAAAGGGCTGTTGAAAAGGCGGTCCTGGTCTTCCCTGTCTTTAGAATCCTCTGGACAATAGCAGTGAAAAGACCAGCTGTTGAGAAGGTGGAGAGAGGCAACGCCTTTCCCACTGGGAGGAGGGAAGTGGTCCCTCTTTACAGGGTCACTTCATGGGGTGGACCAGAGTGCAGCAAGGAGTTGTGCTTCAGTTTGGTAGTTCCAGTTCTGGAGTGGAGCCGAAAACCCAAGGTGATTTATCCTAACCTTATTTATAACTGGGCCAAATTGGAAATTCCCTAAAAATTTCAGTGAGAGGGAACGGGATGGACAGATGAAGTCACATGTGCAGAAGAAATTCTGTGTAGACCCTGAGTGTCACGCTGGAGGTTATTAAAGATATGGGGAAGCAAGATAAGCTGGTCAGTGAGAAGAGGAAGTTATAAAACAGCATGACTCTAATATTATACAATGTCTATATAAATATGCATAGTATCTGCCGTGTATAGTCCTGAACTGGGTGCTGGACTTGAGCTAAGAGCTTCACCAGGCATCCTAGCAGTGTAACAAGGAAGATTCCAGAAAGTAAAAAAGACTGATCCAGAAAATTCATCAAATGCTAACAGTAAAGTGAGAGGGCACATGTTTCTTTTTTAAATGATTTATTTAAAAAAAATTATTTATGGGACCCCCACTGCGGTGACCTAGCAGGTTAATCCTCTGTTCTGGCTTATGTCCTGATTACTTCACTTCTATCCAGCTCCCTGCCATAGCCTCGGAAAAAGGCGTCATTTCTTTGAGTAGTCTGGATTAGATGCCCAGAGTGACCCCTGATGCCCTCCACGATGGCCTCAACCCACCCAACCATACTGCCTCTTTAGGGCTCCCTAAAGGACAGAATTGTCACTTCTGCGTATCAAAGTAACAAACAGGAAGGAAAATCTGAAAAGCACTGAAAGCCGCTGCTGCCAGTGTTGCAGAGAACAGTGCACACACAGCAATGATGGGGCTCAGCACTCTTTTCTTCTCTCTCTCTCTCTTTTTTAAGATTTATTTATTTATTGGAAAGTCAGATATACAGAGAGGAGGAGAAACAGAGAGGAAGATCTTCCATCTGGTGATTCACTCCCCAAGTGAGCGCAATGGCCGGTGCTGTGCCGATCCGAAGCTGGGAACCAGGAACCTCTTTTGGGTCTCCCACATGGGTGCAGGGTCCCAAAGCTTTGGGCCGTCCTCAACTGCTTTCCCAGGCCAGAAGCAGGGAGCTGGATGGGAGGTGGAGCTGCCGGGATAGAACCGGCGCCCATATGGGATCCTGGTGCGTTCAAGGAAAGGACTTTAGCCACTAGGCCATGGTGCCAGGCCCTCTTTTTTTTTTTTTCTCTTTTAAAGATTTATTTATTTATTTTCAAGTTTTTTTTTTAATCTTAGATTTACAGAGATAAAGAGAGACAAAGATCTTCCATCTGCTGGTTCACTCTTCAAGTGGCCACAATGGTCAAAGCTGAGCTGATCTGAAGCCAGGAGCTTCTTCCAGATCTCTCACATGGGTACAGGGTCCCCAGGCTTTGGGCCATCCTCGACTGATTTCCCAGGACTCAAGCAGGGAGCTGGATGGGAAGTGGACAGCCAGGGTATGAACTGGCGTCCATATGGGATCCTGGTGCATGCAAGGTGAGGACTTTAGTGTCTAGGTTAATGCACGAGGCCCCGGAAAGGCAAATTTACAGAGAGAAGGACTGACAGAAAGAAAGATCTTCTATCTGCTGGTTCGCTCCCCATATGTCCATGGTGGCTGGAGCTGAACCGATGCAATCCAAAGCCAGGAGCCAGGAACCTCCTTGAGGTCTCCCATGTGGATGCAGGGTCCTAGGACTTGAACCATCCTCCTCTACTTTCCCAGGTCATAAACAGGGAGCTGGATCAGAATGGGAGCAGCTGAGACATGCATCAGTGCCCACACTGATCCTGCACTTGGAGGTGGAAAATTAACTAGTTGAGCCGCCGTGCTGCCCCCTCAATACTCTTTCTGTTTATACTTTAGCAACACCTAATAAAAGCCATATATTTAAGAATAATCTTCGGTCAAGCAAAGCCAGTTTGAAAAGTACATCCCAAGTGCATAAGTCAAAGCCAAAATCCCTCTTTATTTGTGTAAAGACATTAGGAGCTGTGTGTCAAAATGAAGAATGGAAATAGTAGCAGAGCAATGAATAACTAAATTGATTCTGCCAGCTATGGCTGATGGGTATTAACTGGGATGACTGCATGAAGTCCAGCGAGCAGTAACCCAGAACAGAGTGTGTCTATGCCTGAACTCTACCCTGGGGACTCAGACATATTTTTATACAGTCTAGTGGCTAGACAGGCAGCAAATGGTCATCCTGCAGGGTGAGCAGTGGAACCAGAGGAGTGGGAAGAGAGTACATAGAGGCCTTGTGGGAAGGAGGAGTTCAGGAGAGATGCTTGCTCGGGAGTGAACCAGTGGATGGAAGATCTTTGTCTGTCTCTCCTCCTTGAATATCTGCCTTTTCGATAAAAATAAACACATCTTTTTTAAAAAACAAGTGACAGTGTCAATAGCGCCCATTTCTAGGCTAGGGTCTCAGTGCTTCTGTTCTGGCTGCCAGACGCAGCACTTCTCAGGAGCACCCTGGACTGGCTGTGCCCTCCCCGGGAGGCTGTGAGAACACCCCCATCCCCTGTGTGTTCTTTCTGGGTCCCGACTTCTCCTCCCATGCCAGGAGTGCTGTCATTGTGCACCCAGTGATCTTTGGGGCTTTGGAGGAGAAGCTGACTACAGAGCTTTCTGCCCAGTGGATGATCCCTGAGTCAGCCTTTTCAAGTTGCAGGCTCTCCCACCAGAAGCTTGGTTGGCTGTGTCTTCTCTTGTCTTTGCTGTTTCCTTGGCCCACGTTTCTTTCCTCCAGCCATATTTCGGTTCTGACTTGTTCGGGGCTGGTGGTTGCTCTGGCCTGTCACAGGATTTTCTGAGTCATCGGATCAGCCCTGTTTTATTGATGGGGGGCTCCCTCCACTCCAGTGCTTCCCCTGCCCCATGCCTGCATCTTCAGGGTCTTTCCTTGTCTCTACCATCTTTCCCTCCATACCCCAAATTCATTTCTCTACCGAAGGCTTCCTAGATAATGATCTACATTTGTTCATCTTCCTTTCAGTCTGGCTTCCATAGCTCACCACCCACTGAACACTGGGCGGTGTGAATTATGGTAGGTTGAGTAGTGATTCTCACATAATCAGCCCCAGTCCTGAGTCCCAGAGGTGATTGCAGACATAAGGAAGCTAAAGATCCGTGGGTGAGATGATCCTGAATGCAGAATGGGCTCTATGTCCCCCAGCAGGTGTCCCCTGGGGGAGGGGGGACTGGGCACAATGAGTGAAGCTCAGGCAGACACAGGACTGATTCGGCTGCACACTAAGGAGTATGGAGGTTTACCAGAAACTACCAGAAGTTTGAGAGAGCAGTGAATGGATCCTGGCCACAGCCTCAGGACCTTTTCAATGTTTCTAAGCCACCAGTTTGCAATCATGTGTTATGGCAGCCCTAGGAAAACAAAACAGTCATAATGACGGCAGCTGGCATGACTGGAGGGTCTGCTGCAGGCCAGGCATTTTCCCAAGTGCCTCCCATGCATAGCTCAGCCCTTCCCTCCCGCCAACCCAGTAACGCAGACACAGAGCAGCAGGAGGAGCTGCCGAGGGCTTGTTGTGTCTGGCATTTTATTTATTTGTTTGAAAGGCCGAGTGACACAGAGAGGGACACACACACACACGTTTTCCATCTGCTGGATTAGTCTTCTGAAACCCGCATTATCCAGGGCTGGGCCATGTGGAAGCCAGGAGTCAGGAATTCCATCCAGATCTCCCACAGGAGTGGCAGGAACTCAAGTACTTGAGGCATCATCTGCTGTATTAGTGGGAACCTTATTTGGAAACTTGGGGGCAGCTAGAGCTTGAATCAGGTCTGCTGATACTGGATACAGGTATCCCAGTGGTAGCTTAGCTTGCTGCACTGTCTTTAGTGGTAGCTTAACTTGCTTGCCATTGTTTTTGGCAATTATAAACTAAGTCCCTTTTGTAGATCAAACTTCAGCCGAAAGTTTGCCTAGGATCATGTAGCTGGGGAGCCAGGATTCCTTTCCCAGTATTTCTTTTTTGGATTTACTTATTTGAAAGGCAAAGAGACGGAGAATCACACACACACACACACACACACACACACACACACACACACACCCCTCCTGTTTGCTAGTTCACTTCCCAAATGACCACATGAGTCAGGACTGGTCCAGATAGAGGGCAGGAGCCTGGAACTCCATCCAGGTTTCCCATATCGGTGGCTCTTCCTCTGCTTTCTGAAACACATTAGCAGGGAGATGAATGGAAACCACAACAGCCAGGTTTGAACCAGCACTCCAATACTGGATATCAGGGATGCATTCTACAGCTTAACTTTCTGTGCCACAGTGATGGGTCTCCTTAATAATTCGTATGAATCCTCTTAACTGCTTTGTACTTTAAAGCCACTGGTGGAGAAAGAACCAAGGAAGCTGTTGAACAAATTGACCAGGGGTGGGAAGGGGCCAAGGGGTTGGTGAGTGTATCAGAATAGGCCTGATAGGGTCAGTCTGTCCTGGAAAGATTGAGGGATGGGGAAGAGACGGGAGACCCTGAGAAACTCATCGAGCACATGGCCCTAGAGCCAGAGACCCAGAGAGCGAGGGGGATGGGGGAAGAGAGAGAGATATGTGGTCGCCCAGGGGACGCTGGAGTCTAAGATCCCTGAGCTCCAGCAGTGCTGCGAGTAAGGACAGTAGTGTAGCCATGGGATCAAGAAGTGGATAAAAAATGGAGTGTGGCCCAGCACCGTGGCCTAGTGGCTAAAGTCCTTGCCTTGATCCGCACCAGGATCCCATATGGGCACCATTTCTAATCCCGAATGCTCCACTTCCCATCCAGCTCCCTGCTTCTGGCCTGGGAAAGCAGTCGAGGACAGCCCAAAGCATTGGGACCCTGCACCCGCGTGGGAGACCCAAAGAAGATCTGGGCTCCTGGCTTTGGATTGGCACAGCCCCGGCCATTGTGGTCGCTTAGGGAGTGAATCATTTGGACGGAAGATCTTCCTCTCTGTCTCTCCTCCTCTCTGTATATCTGACTTTGTAATAAAAACAAATAAATCAACAAAAAAAAAAAAAAAGGAGTGGAGGCTAGGGATTGACAGGAATTGCCAACAGACTCCACTAGGTAAAGACACCTGGGTGACAGCTGACATGTGCTGGAATGGGTATGGATCAGTCAGGCTAGGATACAATCTCTTCCAGTGAGTACCAGGACTAGGAGCAGCCATGTAAGGCTGAGCTACAGCACCTGCTGGCATGCAAGATCTGGGGCTGGGAGCAGGTCTGATAGGGGAGCTTGATTGTAGCTCCCACTAGTAAGGGCAGGCAAGGCCAGGCAGAGACTTAGCACCCGTTTGCATATATGTATGGGTCAGGTCTGGGCGGGGAGCAGGATGGGTTAACTTGCAGCACATGCTGACATGAGTGAGAGCCAAGATAGAGTGCAGACCAGGCTTGGTTTGGGCTGAAACATCTGCCAGTTCATATGCGGGCCAGGGCTGGGTGTGAGCCAGGTTAGACTAGGGTGCTGCAGCCACTGGTGAGAGATGGGACTAGAGGCAGGCTGGGCTGAGCCAGTGAATGCCACATTGGGTTTAGGCTGTGCCAAACTGGGTTGCAGCATCTTTTGGTGTGCTGAAACCTAGGGCTGGGAGTGGGCCTGGTGGGGGAATTTGGGGACACTCCTACTGGGGTGTGGCTTCCACTAGTGAGTGTGAACGCTAGGACTGGGCATGGGCTGTTTCAGGCAGGGCTATAGCATCTATCAGCTGATATGTGGGCTGGGTCTGGAAGTGGGCCAGGCTGGGCTAGGCTGGTGCTCATGAGGACCAGAATGGGAGCAGGGTGGCTGGGCTAGGCTGGCAAGTGTTGGAATTTGGTGCAAGTCATGTCAGGCTGGAACATAGTACTCCCTGCCAAGTGAAAGATTCTGGGTTGGGAGTGGGCCTAGGAGGGGAACTGTGGGCGTTCCTGTGCCAGGCTGCAGCTCCTGCTGGTGAGCATGAAAGCCGGGGCTGGGGGCAGATTGGGCTAAGCTAAATGGCAGTACCCATGGATATGCACAAAAGCTGGATGGTATGCAGGATGAGCCTGGCTATGGTGCAGCACAAGATGGCACACATGAAAGCTGGGGCTGGGAGCAGACCTGGTGGAAGTTATTGGGGGTTGCCCCAACTAGGCTGCAGCACTCATTGGATTGCATGATTTCCAGGCCTGTGCTGGGTTGGGTTGGGGTAGGCCACAGCACACATCGGTTCACATGAGAGGTGGGGCTGGGGGTGGATCTGACTGGTCAGTGCAATGGCTGTTGTGACGAAGAGTCTGAACCTGACTGCACTGCTGGCACACAAGAGTCATGTCTGAGGTCATCCCAGGAAAAGTTTCTTGAAAGAATCTCCAGCTTGATCACTGGACTCAAAATCTGGTCACAGGGAAACACACAACATACGTAGTCCAATCTTGGACTGCGTGTATTGGGACTGAACCTCCTCTGTTGCTGATGACCTTGCAGGGGGATAGCATGTCCAGGATCTGCACACTGAGGACATGACAGCCAGCTCATCTAGGCCAGTAGGGGATGTGGAATAGTTCATCAGAGGATGGAAAGTGAAACATATTGGTCAACTCTCCTAGCCAAACTTTGCAGCAAGTATCTGGGCCTGTGGATGTATTTTGAGGTGGGCATGGTCAGCCAATAAACCTTGGAATGAGTTTCTCAACCCTGGTGCAATTAAGCTGATAGCTTCTCAGAAATATCAAAGCCATTCAAGTAACATTCTTGGAACATTCTTCCTCACCTTGGAGTCTCTAAGATGTCATCAAATGACTCTTCCTCATCCCTGGATGTTGATATAGTCTGACAGCAAGGAGCAGCCACCCCACCCGTTCACACTCTGTGGACAAAAAAAACCAACCAACCAAACAAACAAACAAAAAAAACAAAAAGAGAAAAAAGAGAGAGCTGAAACATTTTTTCCAATCACCTTCTTCCATACCTTGACCCTCCCCACCCTAATTAGAGGTCCACATGGGCATGTATCCCTCTTAACCATGTAAACAACATTAAAAATAAAATTTAAAATTTAAAAAGGATACCTGGAGGACAAAGGTCATTTTGAAGGGAATGATCAATTGCACAGGAAGTTAATTTGAGCAATCATTTTTTTGTGCTTATCATAGGAAAAAAAAAAAAAGGAACCTGAGCGGATTCTTGAAAAATTGATAATGAACAGAGGAAGGTTTTTCGGAGCAGAAGGTGCAAAAGCACAGAAAGGGGCCCTCAGGGACATGTGGAACATGCTTCCAAGTTGTCCCAAAGGAGGAAGTTGGAGTACGCATCCATCCACCCTTCTTGGTTCTCCCCTGGTTAAGAATTGCTCCCAGGGGGATTGACTCCCAGCCATTCAACCCTGTCCAGGTGGCTGCATTAGCACCCTGCACCAGAGAAGGCCCTTGGGAAGAGAGATGTGGGTACTTGGGGGGCAGGAAGCCAGCAGAGTGTACAGGAGCTCTTCACTATGTGTGTGGGTGACTTTGAGAACAGGCCTGGGGTTTCCGGTGATTTCCAAGAGCACCTGTTATAGTAGGGCAAGCTGATTGGGGAACCAATGGTCTCTACTTCACTAGACAAAGGAGAGCTCCCATCAGCTCCAGAATGTGCTCCAGGGGACAGATGGGAAGATGGATGGGAGGGGACCGCCTGGCAGCTGATGATCTCAGGACTTGGCAACTGAGTGGCCCTGGGGAGGGGGCAGGGGAAAGACAGGAGGGGTGCTCAGAGAATGTGCCTCTTCGGTAGGAATGATTAACTTCCACAGGACAGCTTTTGTTTTGTTTTTTAAGATTTATTTACGTGAAAGAGTTACAGAGAGGGGGGAAGAGGAGTGGGAGAGAGAGAGAGAGAGAAAGAGAATCTTCTATATAAGGTTCATTCTCCCCAAAACAGGAGCCCTTTGGTGCTAGGCCAGGTCAAAGTCATGAGCTAGAAACTCCCCTCCTCTTACTTAAGTGGCAGGGACCCATGCACTTGGACCATCTTGTGCTGCTTTCCCAGGTGCATTAGCAGAGAGCTGGATCGGAAGTAGAGCAGCCAGTGCTTGAACCAGTGTATGTATGGGATGCTGGCATTGCAAAGGACTCAGCTTGTTCAGAAGCATCAAAAAGGCTACGCTAGCATGAGCACTAAGTGCTGACAGACCCAGAAGACTACTCAGGACATTGGTCAGCTGTATTTGTCCTGCTTTTTGCCTTTTTCTGTGTTTTTTTAAATTAATTTTTAAAATTTCTTTTCCTCCTTGTCATAATGTAGTCCATTTTCAACAGGCTCCCATGAATCCTGGCCATCAAGCAGCATGACCAGCTTCTCATTCGCATTTCTCGTTGTTTGGCTTTGTTCCAAGAGAGGCAGTCCCTGTGTCGAGAACCCCCAGCTGAAAGGAACATCATCTCTCATGCGTCTGCAGGCTCTCAGGTAGGTCAGCATTAGCCCACCTCTGGACCAACCACGAGACCAGGACCATCACACCTAAGGGAAAGTCAGGTGTTGTTTTCATCTGGACCCTGTAAACAGTAGATGTCTTCTAGGGCATGAACCCCTCTTTCCCAGGCAAAGAAATTTAGGCTCAACAACGGGAAATGCATTGTTAGCTGTGACATGGCTAGGGGTCGACAAGAGAAGATTTGGATTCAGGTCTCTTTCTCAGGAGCCTAAGTTCCTTCCACACAGTTGACAGAGTCCTTCTCATTCTTCAGTGTCCCCATGCAAGTCCCAAACCTTGACCCATAAGAAGAGTGCTATTCTCAATGCTTCTCAGACGGGGTGCCAAGGACCATACATACCTGCCAGTTGACGGTTGTTAGTCCCTGGGGAATTAAATACGAAAATTCTGAGTACTTCTTAAGGTGAGTTTAGAGTAGTTTGACATTGTCGTCACATCCAAACGTTAGGATACAAAAAGATGGGTCTGAGGTGGGCTGCAAATACTCTGAGAAACACTGTTCTTTTGGTTGGCATCTACAATGACACCATGAACTCTGGGCCTGAAAGGGCAGCTGTGATAGCTCTAAGGGTCGCTCCCCAGTGAGGCCAGGCATGCATCATTCATTCCACCAGTCAGCTGGTGCTTCTGTTGTTCAGTTGGCCAACAGAAGTCTTGCTAGGAAGCCCACCCTTCACGTGGACCACTGCAGCCAGTGTGTCTCTCCTTCCTTCAAGAAAGACAAGCAGGAAGGAGCAGGTTCAAGCAGCTCCCGCGCCCAAAGGCTCTTGGTTCTAGTCCAGCTGGATGCTAGCTGATTCTACCCAGAGCCTGTGGGCACCTGCACAGTCAGCCTGGGCTTCACCTACCTGCTGCTTCCACACCATGCCCTAGAGGGACGATGATGACCAATACAGGTTGTCCTGTAACAGTCACCCGAAAACCAGACAATTTGTTTTTAGCTTCAGGTGGAAGGTCAATCCCAGGAGAATGCTGTCACCTTGCATTCTGACACTGGGCCTCCTCAAGTTGGTACAAGAGCCATGGCATGGCTCCTGCCCTTGTTTTTCCTTGGGCTGGACACTTCCTGATGCCAAGGTCAGGGTTCAACAGCACCAGCGTTTCTCAAAGCCAAGATGACTCAAGGGTGGCAAGTGGGAACCAGACACCAGTCAGTCCCTCTGCTGGGGGTTCCCAATCCCTCCAGGCCAGCCATGCTTTCACTTGCCTGTGCTATTGTGCCTGGTGCAGCAAAAAGGCCTGATAGTCCAGGTTGAAAGCCCAGTCTTGCCACTTTGCTGAGTAACCCTGGGCTGTGCACAGAGCCTCTCTGTATCTCGTTCCCCCCTTTGGAAAAGGCTGGAACACCCACCTGCCTCCTGGGCTGATTGTGAAGGTGGGAACTGAGATAGTACCGGAAAAACACCTGCTGTGTGCAGGCCATCCGAGCAGAGCTGGGGAGATAAGGGTGTTGCCCCCCCTTGCAGGCAGCTGGGGAATCCGACAAGACCTCACTCAGGCTCAGTCACTTCCAGCTGTGTGACCATGGATGGGTTTCTGAGCTTCTCTGAGCTGACATGGCCTCATCAGTAGGAGCAAAATACCAAACTGGCAACGTTGATAGCAATGGGGTTGACACTGGTAAAGATACGGTCTGGGATGCTGATATCCCATTGGATGCCGGTTCCTGTCCCAGCTGCTCCACTTCTAATCCAGCCCCTGTTAATGACCTAGGAAAGGTATTGTGAGATGGATGCAAGTCTTTGGATCTCTGTACTCACACGGGAGACCTGGTTGAAGCTCTTGGCTCCTGGCTTCAGCCTGGCCCAGCACAACTGGGTTGTGATCATCTGAGGAGTGGGCAGTGGTTGGAAGATCTGTCCCTCTGTCTCCTTCTTTGTATGTAACTTTGACTTTTAAAATAAATAAACACATCTTTAAAAAAAAATTGGTTGTAAGGAGTAAATGAAACCAAATATACAGGAAGGGCATGGTACACAGTGGACATCATGGATACCTGCACAGTCAGCCTGGGCCTCACCTACCTGCTGCTTCCACATCATGTCCTAGATATGGAAAAAAAATTATTTATTTTTATTGGGAAGGCAGATTTACAAAGAGAAGGAGAGGCCGAGAGGATGATCTTCCATCTGGTGATTTACTCCCCAAGTGGCCGAAATGGCCAAAGATGAGCAGACCTGAAGCCAGGAGCCAGGAGCTCCCTCTGAGTCTCCCACATGGTTGCATGATCCCAAGGCTTTGGCCCATCCTCGACTGCCTTCCCAGACCACAAGCAGGGAGCTGGAT
The DNA here is from genome assembly GCF_017591425.1 of Ochotona curzoniae. Lineage (NCBI taxonomy): Eukaryota > Metazoa > Chordata > Mammalia > Lagomorpha > Ochotonidae > Ochotona > Ochotona curzoniae. Next base: position 12,127,764 of record NW_024465451.1, read on the forward strand.
GGAAAATGGAGCATTCGGGGTATGAATTGGTGCCCATATGGGATCCCAGTCCATACAAGGCGAGGGCTTTAGCCGCTAGGCTACTGCGTTGGATACTTAACTTTTTTTTTTTAAATCTTAGAAATAATTTTTATTAAACACTCCAGGATTACAGAAGATCATATATAAAATACGTTTTGAACTCTGAGAAAATGACAATAAATCCCCAGGAATTCTTCAGCCAGGTAAACAATCTGCACATTCTCACTACCTTTGAGAGTTGCCACTTTCCTCCACACTCAGAGAAATCACAACTCGAAACTTTGCGTTTGTCATGTCCTTGTTTCTTTTCATTGTTTTGCTGTGCCATGCTCCTTAACTTAACAACGCATTCACAGCAAGTGCTCAGGATCAGTCCACGAGGTGAGGCACTGAGGATCCCCTTGTGTGCAGACAGACTCAGTGGCTGCCCAAGAACCCAGGAAGGAACACAGCCTTTGAGATCGTCATACACAACAGTGGCATATACTACAAGGGGAAGTACAAAGCTACTACAAGGCTCCGTGTAGAGGCCATAAGATCATTCGAGTAACTTAAGGAAGTCAGGGATGGCTTCCCGGATGAAGCGATGATTGAAGCATGAATGGGAAAAGCATTCCGGATAAGGAACAACACGTGCAAAGCCCTGTGTGTAGAGATCCCAGTTGAAAGGACCGAAAAGAGGCCAGGGAGGTGGGAGACCCGTCAGTGATGAGGCCTGAAGTGGAGAGGGGAGGGGAGAGCAGGCCTGCCGAGCTCTGGATTCCAGTCTTCCCTCCTATTTGAGGTGATTGCACTCACTTTCAGTCATGATCCCTCCGGCTGCAGCGTGCAGGTGGGCCAGGAATGTCTGCAGGACATCGCTGTTGGAGCGCTGCTGTGCAGGTGAGTGATGGTGGCGAAGGCAGAAAGGAGGCGAGTAGCGGCACTCTGTGTGTCAAGGGCAGTCCCTGGGTTTGTGTGTCCCGGTCGCCAGCGCAGCAGGTTTGGAGGGTAAGCTTCCAGGAGTCTGGCAGACATGAAATGTGGTGTTACTCAGCCATCTGTGAGGTGAGGATCATTTCCTGCCCCGTTTGGGGGAGATGCAGGATCCTCGGGCCTGTGTCAGGTGTGTTCCAGGGAGTCCAGAGCAGGGAGCTAGGAAGGGGGTGTAGGGAGGGATACTTTGAGGTGCTGGCAGCCTGGGTGTAGATGCACATCGTGGCGCACCTCTGGCTGACTGCACTGAGTACGTGCAGTACGTGTGTCATCAGTCGTGGTTCTTGAAAAATGTCAGTGAGTGGGAGGTGAGGACGTAGAGACGGAACACAGTTGCCCTGCGGAGGCAGGAGCCAGAGGGGGGAGTGATTGTGGGAGCGGTTGTGCGAGTGACGGAGCTGCCTTCTGTTTTTGATTACAAGGTGGCTTAGCCACGTGGAAGGAGGTGATGGAAAGTCCAGAAGACAAGGGTCATAAGAAACACAAGATCTCTAAGTGAGCTGAGAACCAGGAGGACCCAGGTTGGAACAGAAGGGAAGGAGAAGGGGCTGAGTAGAAGTGCAAGTGCAAGTGTGTGTGTGTGGGTGTGTGTGTGTGTGTGTGTGTGTGTGTGTGTGTGTGTGGCGAGGAGGGCATGGGAGAAGATGGGAGACGGCCTCTTCTTTTTCCCTCTGTCCAATGGAAGGTGGAATCAAGACTCAGAATAAGGGCAGAGCACTGGTATGAGAAGAGTGGTGAATATTTAAAGGGAGCCCTGTGGCATGGCTGATTCCTGGGTTGCATCCCAGGCTCTTCCAAGGGCAAGCCATAACCTTGGGGGAAGTTTTCTGTCTGAGGGCAGGTTACGGACCCTGGAGGAAGGCTTCTGTGACAGTCTCAGCAGCATTTGGCATTTTGGACACAGACACAGAGGAAGCCTACAGGAGCAACGATTGCTTGACCAGTGGACAGAAAGACACAGGGCAGGAGGATTCGTAGCATGGATGACACTGTGAGGAAGACCGTGGGCCTCCATTCAGGGAAGGACACGAGGGAGAAGAGGGTGACAGGCTAGAGCAAAACAGAGGGTCAGCAGGTGCAGGGCGGTGGGAGGACGCTTGTGCAGTATGAGTGGGCAGACCACGGCTGGAGGGCCCCATGTGTGAGCTGTGTACTTTTAAAGCTGGAGCCCACCTGGCCTCTCGCCGGGACCCAAGAGAGGCTGTGGCAGGGGGTGAGTGGGCGAGCAGGTGAACGAGTGAGTGTACTTATGTGATCACCTGTGCCATTGTCCTCCAGTTAGTCCAACAGCCTGTCTGTCTTGCTTCCTTTGGATCACAATAAGCCTGTCTCAAACTCCTCGACTCCTCCAGTCTTTGTGTTTCAGCTCGGAATGCCCCTTCTAGGAAGAAACCTTCTGAATGCTCCCCCGGGAAGGTTTTGTGAGAATGAAAAGATGACCTCTGCTGTAGGAACTGCCACCCCAAAGACACTCACCACTGCCCTTCCTGCCCTGTTTCCTTCCATCTGGAGCTGCATGTCTTCCTCCTCCCCGGTTGGAGCCCCGCGGCAGGCAGGCACTTGTTGGAGTTGCTGGCTCTGCTTACCCTCTGTGCGCTCACTCTGTGTGCTGAGTTTTGACACATATTTCTCTGTTTCATCCTTGCCACAACGTCATGAGTGGTTGGTACCACCATACCCTCTTCTTCCAGTGGAGTGGAGCTTTGCCCAGGGCTGCAAGAATCAAGGAGAGGTATGGCTTGTCTTTGTATCTCTAGTCTCAGAATAGAGAGGAGGGGACAAATGGGCCCTCCAAGAGTTCAGCAGGCTTCCCATTCCTCATCCTACTCAAGTTCAATTGCTCGAGTCACTCCTGACTCTCAGCAGCAGGATTCATGCACATGGGCAGAGGCCTCCCTAAAATGCAGGAATCAGGTGCAGGACTCTGGTGAGCTGGTCCAGCTGGCCAGTTCATCCTAGAGACTCTTGTGGTGGAATGGATGTTTATGTCCTCTAAAAACTCACTTGAGGCCATAATGCTCAATGTAAAGGTATTTGGAACTGGGGCGCTTTAGGAGTTAGTCAAGGTTGGGTAAGATCATCGTGAAAGCTTGCTTTCCGTTCTCCAGTGTAACACACTAAGGAAGCCACAGGAAGATGTAGTGAGAAGGCAGCTGGAGGGAAGAGAGCTGGGGACTGAATCAGCCAGCAGCTTGAAGCCTTCAAAACTGAAGCATTTTTTTCCTTCATTTAAGTCAACTGGACTATGGTGTTTTGCAATGGCGCCTAGAGTCAATGAATACAGCCCATCTTCCTTCTGAAAGGCTCATGCATCCTTTCGTCTCTTTACAAGGAGGTTAGCACTTCCCATGGTGGCCTTCTATCCTGGAAGAGCTCAGCCAAAGGCTGGGTGGTCTCCCTTTGGGGAGGAAGTTCTCCCGTGGACGCTCCCAGCTCTGCCTTCCAGACCCACACAACACCAGGTGGATCCCTCTTCCCTGGCGTATTCAGGCAGAGATCTTGGCCATCCCCTACCCCCATGCCCAGTTTAGGTTCTTTGAGAACAGAAGCCATGTGAGTCTAGGTTATTGCCCTGTCCCCAGCACCTGGCACAGCACTTGCTGCAAAAGTGAGGCCTTAGATCTATCTATTGGCTGAATGAACAAAACTGTTCCTCCAGGTTAAAATGTTTTTAGCTTCTTCATACCTCTAAGAACTTGGCTTCAAGGTACATTTTCCCCTACTTTCTTCTCACCTGCTGTTTCTGTGCTCATTTTAAACAATTATTATTTTATTCTGATAATCTTTATATAATTGATTAGGGCACAAATGGTCAAGGGCTACAGGAAAGTGGGTAAGACCATTGTTTCCACATTTTTTTTTTTTCTGTATCTGGGGTAAGGAGGGAGATAAAGGGAGAAGCCCCACCCAGCCTCCCATCCCATCCCAGGGTCCCCTACATGGAGCAGGCTCCGAGGGTCCTGCTCAAGTGGTTTTGATAGTTTAACAGTTTTGAATTGCTGCCAATCTCGCCATTCCAAACATGATGAAATCTCTCCAGAATCCACTGGCTGGTATTGTCCACATTAGAGTCTCCATTTGCCCAGATTTTTCACTGCCTACACATGGCTGGAGTAGTTGATCGATTTGTTCTGTCCTTCATCCTTTGTTGTGGTACCGATGGTGTGCAGGTTCCTATGGTCTGCCATATCCTCCATGTGCACTTGGATGTGCTGTCCACTGCTCCGTTTGAGCCTCTGAGGAGGCTCAGCTTTGACACTTGCACTCCATGGTCAGACAATGGAACCTGTACTTCTCTTCATGGTTGGGGTTCTGAGATCAACAGTTCAGTTTGAGGAATCCCCAAAGACACTTCATCTGAGGTGATCTCAGACCTGATTCTTATGTTTACATGCCAGTACAGGATCTGGCACTATCCATTGCCCCAGTCAGCTTATCCATATACTGATGGTTGCAATTGCTGGGTCAGTTCTGTTTCCAGCCCTGTCTTCCACACAAACCAATGGGTGTTGCAGTCCAGCCTGATTCTGCCCACCACACACTCAACCCTCACACTGCAGCCTAGTTGGAGCAACCTGCAATAACCTCTGCCAGGCCTACCCCCTGCCCCGGTTCCCATGCTTGCCAGTATGTATAGCAAACTTGTCCAGTCTGTCCCACATCCCATTCAGCTCTCCTACATGTCAATGGACACAGCCCCACTTCTGTGCTCATTTTGCAGAAGTAGTATTTTTGTTCTTGTGTTAGAATGAAGCACTGGCTCATCTATCTTGATAAGCTATCAAACATTCCTTCTATATTTTGCCATTTTTTACATTTCTCTGCCTTCTCTTTCCACTGTGCTGTTCCAGTAGAGGACAATGGACGTTGTAAGAAGCAAAAGAAGGGAAAGATAAGCTGATACTCACTCACTACAGCTGTTCCAGAGGTGCGCCTCTGCTGCTCAGAGAAGGCTGAGGATGAGGGAGAGGAGGGGAGCCAGAGCTCAGGAACCCGGGAAGACAGGCTACAAATCTCAGCCCCACCACTCCAGAGCTGTAATACTGGGGCAGGCAGACACCTGTCTGAGCTGGATTTCCTCAGCAGTGATGAAGATTTGCCACACCTCATAGTGCAGGTGGTACCTGAGTCGCTGCCCTTAGAGGTGTGCCCAGCACAGCATGCTTTGGAGCAGGGATGATGATGGAAGGAGGCAGGGGGTCCTCTCAGAGACGGGTGAAGGTGTTTCTATCACAGGAAGTGAGGCTCAAACCCTGGCTGGGTCACCTTGCGTGAGCAATGGCGCTTCTCTGAACCCCTTGCTCCTCCTCATCTGTCCATGGCACAGTGCTGAAGAAGCTGCTGAGATGCCCACATCCTGTGTCAAAGGGCCTGGCTCTGGCCTCAGCTTCACTCCTGCCTGATGTGCACTCTGGGAAGTAGCAGGGGATGGCTCAGTGCTCAGATCCCGGCCACACCCACAGGAGAACCGTGTTGCCTTCTGGACTACATCGCTGCAAAGGGACAAGTGCTGGCATACCAGACTATGAGGTTTTAAAGATTTATTTTCATTATTATTATTATTATTTTTTATTGGAAAGGCGGATACAAAGACAGGAGAGACAGAGAGGAAGATCTTCCGTCCGATGATTCACTCCCCAAGTGAGTGCAACGGCCGATGCTATGCCGGTCCAATACCAAGAGACTCTTCTGGGTCTCCCACACGGGTGCAGGTTCCCAAAGCTTTGGGCCATCCTCAACTGCTTTCCCAGGCCACAGGCAGGGAGCTGGAAGGGAAGCGGGGCTGCTGGGATAGAACCGGCGCCCATATGGGATGACGGGCGTGCAAGGCGAGGACCTTAACCACTGCGCCACGGTGCCAGGCCCAAGACTATGAGGCTTTAGAGGACAGAGCCAATCTCCAGGTGGGATCTGACCTCCTGCTCAAATGCCTCTCCCATCTTCTTCACCTTCCTCAGCTGTTATCCTCCTTTGAAGCCGTGTTGTTCTGGAACAATTGAACCTGCTCCTAGACAGAACTGGGAAGGGCCTAGTTCCTGGCCTGTAGTACAAACTAGAATGTTTATTGAATTAACAGATTAATAACTGTAGTATAAAACTCAGTCCTTTTTATTTGAATTGGCAGAACTAAATCTTTCTTCATCATGCATTTGTGAACATTTTTAGAAGGCTTTAGTTATTTGTATATTTAAAGACAGAGAGAGAGAGAGAGAGAGAGAGAGAGAGTGAAAGGAGAGAGAGAGAGAGAGTGAAAGGAGAGAGAGAGAGAGAGAGAAGAAGAGACCTTTCATCTGCTGGTTCATTTCGTAAATGCCTACAGCAGCTGGAGCTGAACCAGACCAAAGGTAGGAGTCAGAAACTTCATCCAGGCCTCCCCTGAGGGTGGACTGGGCCAGTGTCCTTGGTCATCTTCTGATGTCCCCTCAGTGTATTAACAGGGAAATGGATCACAAATGGAGTAGCCAAGACTCAAACTGGTGCTCCAATATGGGATACCGATGTCCCAAATGACAGCTTAACCTTATATAATGTAATGCCCCTGTCTCATGTGAACATTTAAAAATCACCAAGGAAACAAGTACTGCTTCTAGAAAGCTAATCACATTAATCAAAGAGAAAATAACTGATTCAATGCATTCCTACTGTCCAGCTGCAACCACTGCTGCCAGCAAGTGGCTAGATAGATTCTTCCAGACATTTTTCTAAGTAAATCCATTTAAATAACAATCATAATATGATTTTTAGTAATGAGCTTTTTTTTTGTTTGTCTCCTTAGTAATACTCTGGATGCATTATTTTCTTAGAAAAAGTATAGTGACAGAGCAGGCTTTTATTCCAATTCCCTGCTCCAAAAAGCAATTTAATTGATCATCCTCGGGTGGGGACTGTATTAGATATTAAACTGATAAGAACAAATACTTCACCTGACCTAAGCGCTTTGTGCATGTTAATGTGTCTAATCACTGCTAAAACCTGATGAATTAGATGCTATTATTCCTTCAGGGTTACAGGTTGGCAAATGTAAATATAGCGAGTGTAAGTAACTTGTCTAAGATCACACAAGTAACAAGTTAAATCTTGGGGCCTGATCCAAATCCAGACGCACAAGGTCTCAGTCTCCGGCCTTGCCCCGTACTGTGTGTGTTTCTGGTGAACATGCCGGCAGCTGGGTCTTGGCATACAACCTTGGTCATCCCTACTTGGCTCAACATAGAACAGCAGGGTCAAAGGCTATACACATTTGAAATTCCAGACAATTAAATTTACTTATTTTCATTTTATTTGAAAAGCAGAAAGAGAGAGAGAGAGAGATCTTTCATCTACTAGTTCACTGCCCAAATAGCTACAACAGTCACAGCTAAGCCAGGTCAAAGCCAGAAGCGAAGAACTCAGTCCCTAAATCTCTTCGTGGCTGGCAGGGATGGAACAACTCCAGCCTTTGCCTGCTGTTTCTCAGGGTGTGCACCAGTAGGAACCAGGACACACTTAACAGTTTTTAATGGAAAATCCAAAATAAAACAAAAGGGCCTGGCGCGATGGCCTAGTGGCTAGAGTCCTCGCCTTGAACTTGCCGGGATCCCATATGGGCACTGGTTCTAATCCCGGTGGCTCCACTTCCCATCCAGCTCCCTGCTTGTGGCCTGGGAAAGCAGTTGAGGATGGCCCAAAGCCTTGGGACCCTGTACCCGTGTGGGATACCTGGAAGAAGTTCCTGGATCCTGGCTTCGGATTGGTGCAGCACCGGCTGTTGCACTCATTTGGGGAGTGAATCACCGGATGGAAGATCTTCCTCTCTGTCTCTCCTCCTCTCTGTATATCTGACTTTGCAATAAAAAATTAAAAAAAAAAAATCCTTTAAAAAATAGTAAAACAAAATAGCTCTTTGGACTCTTGGATGTTTGAACTCTGCAGCTCTCACACTTCCCGGTCTCCTATCTTTAGAGACTATATTTTGTGGGTCCAAGAATCTGGGCGTGTGGGGAAACTTTCCAGGGTTTCTGAGGGCAGCACTTTCCTGGAGCCTGGTTCAGTCTGTCCTCTCCTCCGGGGAGGGTTCCTGACCTCCAGGGCAGCAGCCTGCTGTGCTATGGCCCAGACCACACTGAGCTGTAGCCGTCCATGTCTGGCGCTGCAAGCTGCTGAAGGCGGAGCCTGTGCCTAAGGCATCTGTACTCTCAGTGCCTGGCCTGTCAGGAGAAGGTGCTCCAAAGTATCATGCGACAGAGTGTACAAGTAAGCGTTTACTCAGTGAATGAGTGAATGGGCAAGCTCTGCTTTTATTTCCTCTCTAATTCCCAGGTGCTGCTATTTTTTTTTTCTTATTTAGAACATTGGAGAATAAAGGACACAAAGAAAAAGATGAAATACCCAGTGCAAGCATGGGTCATCAACCATAGACTCAGCGTGATGTTCATTCTCTCCAGCTTCCCTGTCTTTGTGGATGTGCCGTCCCAGTCGCAAATCCCACAGCCAGCCTACTTTCACACCAAATCAGGACCGTTGCCAGAGCTGTTCTTCAACAGGACTGTGGTGACTGCCCACCTGCTGTCTCACCCAGTGCCCAGTGCAAACCTAATGTCTTCCACATCATCTGCTCACAGTCCACTGTGTTAGGGAGGGCGGGTAGGAATGGTGCTTTCTCTTTCCCAGTTGTCCTACAACTTTATCATATTTTTTATAGTCAGAAAAACAAGCATTTAAAAATCTCAGAGTGGACCTTTGCCCAGCATTTAAAATCTTTTATTATTATTATTGTTTTCTTTGGAAAGGTGGAGATACAGAGAGGAGGAGAGACAGAGAGAAAGATCTACTTGTCTGCTGATTCACTCCCCAAGTGACCACAAATGGCCAAAGCTGAGCTAATCCGAAGCCAGGAGCCAGGAGCTTCTTCCAGGTCTCCCACATGAGTGCAGAGTCCCAAGGCTTTGGGCCATCCTCTGCTCTTTTTCCAGGCCACAAACAGGGAACTGGATGGGAAGTGGAGAAGCTGGGATACGAACTGTCACCCATATGGGCAATCCCAGGCTTGCAACGTGAGGACTTTAGCTGCTAGGCTACCACGCTGCACTGGACCCAGTTCCCCTTTTTGTAAGGTAAGAATCAGAAAGCCTCTTTGTGGAGTTGTTGAGAAGAGATGTGAATTAATGTATGAAAAGTGCTGAGCGCAGGGGATGCCCAGCGTGTCATCTGTTGTCAGCAAATGAAATGTACTGTTTTCAATATCATAGACTATTTTAGCCCCAACTTTTAGATGAGGAATCATATAACAACAAATGGCCGAAGGGGCGTGCCTATTGACCTGCTCTAAGAGAGTCTACACTCTAGCTCCCAAGGGAAAATGGTAAGTGTCTATGCTGTCTACATTGTGCATGGTATGTGTGCAGACATTTTATGTATCTTTGGATAATGCCATCTTAGGAACCAGCAAGCATGGCACATGGACTGTCCTATTCATAACAGCACATGGATGACCTTGTCCTTGTTTAATGGAGTCCAACACTGAGATCCTCAGAGGTTCCAAGATTCGCCCAAGATCACACAGGTAGCCGATGTTTGGGTTGGGCCCTGAACCTTTGACCACTATCTCTCTCTGAAATAAGTTTTGAAGACGTGAAGTGTTTTGTTCCAGGTCTCACTATATTCTCCACACTGGCCTGCTACCTCCCCAAATAGTCTTGTGGAATTTTCCAGGATCCAGGCCTGGCAGTGACCTCTGCAGTCACTGGGTGTTTGACAGAGATGAGCAGGAGAGAGACTTCCTGAGTGTCAAAGAGCACACTGGGTACCCAGAGGCCAAGTAGGTGAAATGCAAGAATCCCAGCAGGCTGCACCCGCGCGCTGCCTCCCGGCACTTCCCTCCCAGCCCCTTCCTTCTCGTTTCAGCAGGAAGGACCGGAAGGAATCCTTGCTGTTTGCTTCAGGATGCTGCTCACACAAACAGACAGTTCCACACCTTACACTGGCCTCTCCTTTCCACTCCCCTCCCCGTAGTGAAAGTAGGTGCACCCATAATGAGCATGATGAGCACAGCTGTTTGTGAGGGAAAACTTCCCTCCTCTGGGTGCTGTCCCCAGAGAACTGATGGTTTGCTTGAGTACCTGCAGTGGAAGGATCCTAACCAGATGCCAATCTGTCTGATGGCAGGGCCCCTGCTTGAGTCACTGACTGCAAAGTCAGTGTCGGGAGCCACAGACACCATAAGCAAAAGGACCTGAAGTTGGGAGTTCAGTTGCACTGGGGGCAGAGGTGGGGGTGAGGGGTGGGGAAGGAGCCCTGGAGTAGATTTGGAGTGTGGTTCTGAGTTGCAGCTTGTCCCTGGGTTCCCAGTGACTTGGGTAGATAATCTAATCTCTCTGTGCCCTGAGATAGCTGGTCTGTACAACAGAGATCCCACAGCCCACTCTGGGTTGTGTGAGGATGGCAAAGGAGGACCATAAAAGGGGGGGAGACCCCTGGGTGCTGAGTGAGCCATAGGGATGCACCTGGGTCCCGCTGCCAGTTCCTGGTCTCAATTCTCTGTTAAAAGGGATTTATCCAAGTATTTAAAGGGAAAGTTCCCTCTGCCCAAAGTTAGGTGGCAATGAAAAGTACCCTGGAGAGAAGGAAGCATCTAGAATTAAGCATCTAGAAAAAGGGGGTAGATCTGGCCTTAGTAGTTAGGAGAGCTGATCAGGACGGCAGGATCCCATTCCCGATTCCTGCTTCCTGCCAATACACATTCTTGCAGGGCAGCAGAAGATGGTTTAAACAGTCAGATGCTAGGGCCAGCACTGTCGATCCTCTGCCTCTGGTGCCAACCTCCCATATGGGTGCTGTCTCAAGTCCCAGCTGCTCCCTGCTAATACACAAGGGAAAGTGGCAGAGGATGGCTCAAGTCCTTGGGCCCCTACACCCATCAGAAGTTCCTGGCTCTTGGCTTTGACATGGCCCAGACCCAGCTGTTGCAGCCATTTGGAGGCCGAGCCAGAGGATGGCAGATTCTCTCGCTGTGTGTCTACCTCTCCTATAAATCTGCCTTTCAAATCAAAATGAAAACATTAAAAAAAAAATAGTTGCGGGCTCAGTGCGAAGGCTCAATTGCTGAATTTTCATCTTGCAAGTACTGGGACCCCATATGGGCACTAGTTCATGTCCTGGCTGCTCTATTTCCTATCCAGCTCCCAGCTTGTGGCCTGAGAAAGCAGTTGAGGATGACCCAAAGCTTTAGGACCCGGAAGAAGCTCCTGTTTCCTGGCTTTGAATTGGTTCAGCTCTGGCCATTACAACCATTTGGGATATGAACCAATGGATAGAAGATCTTTCTGTTTCTCCTTCTTTCTGTGAACCTGCCTTTCAAGTTGAAAAAGAAAAAAACTTGGGTGTCTGCCACCTACAACTGAGGCCCAGATTGAGTTTTAGGTGTCTGGCTTTGGCTCTACCCAGCCCTTCTGTTATGGGCTTTTGGGGAGTGAACCAGTGGGTGGAAGCTTTGTATGTATGAATGCTCTTACAGATGGGAAGGAAAAGACCACTGCTTTCAAGCTGGAAGATTTGGGTTTTGCCCTGGACCTCCAGTCCCCAGGGTGTGAGGTGTCTTCTGCCCTAGCTTGACCTGGCCTCCAGCTCTGTCGTATGCCTTCCTAGACTTGGTTTGGTAATCTCTAGAGTGAGAGTGTTTTGCATATAGTCTCCCAAATGCACTTGCGCTGGCACACCCCTCAAGGTCATCAAAGCCCCATCTCCTCCCCAGCTTTTGGTGTCCAAGTCTCCCAGACCCACCTTGTCCTCTCTACCTCCAGATTGAGGCCTCGGTAGGGACCCAGGTGGGCAGAGGACGGGAAAGGGGCACAGTGCCACAAGGACAGATTGCTCCCTCCTTGGCCCTTCAGTCCCCCCCCCCCTTCCCGCTTCAAGTGGCCTAGGGGCCTGGCCTGAGATCAGAGGTCCACCAGCGTCAGCCCTGACCCTGCCCGCGTCAAGAGGCGCCTTCTCAGCGCAGAACAATGCCGGCCCTTTGAAGGGCTGGGCAGCAGGGGATGGGTGTTCCTCCAAACACTGGGCCTCCTTTGCAAAACAGGCTTTGATTCCCAGGCCGGGAGGCCCCAGGTGCCTGGGGCGGGGGCAGGCGGGGGGCTGGGGGCTTTGTTTGGCAGGAAGGGGGGCCTTGGGGACACAGGAACAAAGCCTGCAACCCACAGAGCTGGAAGGGACTGCCGCTGGCCTGGGCAGCCGGCTGGGGGCAGAGATCTGCATGTCCCAGGCTGCTCCCACCTCTGCCCAGTCTACCAAGGGCAGTGCTGGCCTCCTCTCTGGCTGTACCCTGGCTCTCTTAGGGATGTGGCAGGTGCTGGAGGGACACCTGGGTTGTCGTGGAGGTCCTTGGGCTGCAAGAATTCTTATTGGGGGAACTCTGTTGGAGGTAAAATTGAATCCAAGAATCAGGGAGGAAAGAACCCAGAACCCAGAGTTGCTGGCCTGTGGCCTAGAGCTTAGGTGTGTAGAGAGGATGGGCGACTCCTACTTCCGGCCCATGCTAGGGTGACTGGACACACACATGTGTCTGGTTAAACTTCGTTTTCTTATTTAACAAATGCCTGCAAGGTCCCCCAGGACCTCTCTGAACTCTTCTGTTCTACTCCCTACTCAGCCCCTCCCTGGGCCTCCCTTCAGTTCCAGGTTTCATCAGGCATGCAACTGTATTAACATCTCCACGCTGGCTATGCACCTGTTCTGAATGCCCTGCCACGGATGACCTCTAGCCTGTTCTTCGGAGAATTTCCCCAGCCACCTGCCTCCTGCGAGTCTGCCCCCTTAGTCTGCTTTTATCCTTCGGGCTTGCCTTTCTTTCTTAACTTGGATTGTGGCTCCATGAATCTACCACCTCTCACATTTTGGCTCACTCCTGTATCCCAAGCACCTAGAATAACAGTGCCAGAGCTGCAGCGCTCATGAGAAGACACTGTGGCACGGCTAATGGTACTGGGTTGTTTGGTCTAGAGTTGGCTGTAAAGCTGTTAGTGGAAGGATTGACATTCATAATTTACTTGAAGGAAGGCAGATTGCCCTCCCAATGTGTGGGTGGGTCCTACTCATCTGACACAGATCAGATGAAGGCCTTCCTTGAGATCCCAGGCTGAGATTGCCCAAGACAAAAGCAATTATGCCTTAAGAATGCAAGGCAGAAATTCTACCTGCATCTCCCCCAGCACCCAACCTCACACAGCATTCAAAGAATTCTGGAGTGGAACAACATGACATTTCTGTTTCTCTGAGGAACAAGGGGACAGAAGAGTAGCGATTTCCTATGGTTCACCCAAATAGTGAATGAATAAGACTCAGAGCTGTGAAGCCATCTGGCAGAGAAGGCCCAGAGTCTAAATGCTGAGTCTGGGATCAGATTTCAGACTGAGTTCAGAGCTGCTTCTGCTGTCATCCTCGTTAGCCAGGGGTTCCCTAAGCAGGGAGTCAGTGAAGTAGTACCTGGACAGCTGGACAAGTTGGAGTGCTCCCGGAAAACAGAACCCTGGGTTTCTGTACAGCTGGCTGGTGATACTCCTAAGCCTCAAACAGAAGTCCTGCAGGGGGACTGACAGCATGTGACCCAAGACTGGGGCTGGGGCAGCAGGTTGGGTGTGACATTTGCTTGTGCCACTGATTTTGGGCAACTTATCTCACATCTTGGAGTCTCAGGCTCCCCAGGGGGTAAAACAGGCTATTGATGTTTCCCTTGGGTTCCGAGTGCTCAATGAGTGGTCCTAGTTGGTAGTATTCCCAGCAAACAACGTGCTTGCAAAGAAGAGCGGGCTACTCTGGTTTGGAAGCCCTTGGTTCCAGCCTTTTGTTCCCTCCAGGATTGCTGGTGCCATGCCCCTGCTGACCCTGGGAAAGGAGCTGATTGCAGTCATTCAGCCTGGCTTTACTGCACCCAGGTGTTCCCCTCTGGGGTTTGTTCTTTGTTTGGATCCGAGCATGCATTCTAGCCTGAAAGGCTTTGTCTGCTGTTGAAAAAACAAAGTTAAAAATGTACCACCAACCCAGGCTCCTGGAAATGACACCCCATAGCAGATAATTACAATACTTTGCATTTTTCCCGTGAACAAGTGTTTATGTGAGAAAAAAAAATTGTAGGGAAGGTGTGACAGTGACAGATATTCTAATTCCTGATTATAAACAGAGGGCAAAACTCAAGCCTGGAGAGGAGACAGCCTCCCCCAGAAGCCGCTGGTGGTGGAGCCAGGCCAGACCCTACACACTGCACTGAACCCTGAGCTCCTGAGCTCCCTGGGACAGCATGGTCTCCAAAGCAGGGGATGTACACACTCCTCTGAGCTGCAGGGCAAATCTCTCTTTACAGGTGTTTTTATAGCAAAAAGAAATTATGTTTTATTACTGTTCAATCTAGAGATCGACATATCTGACACTTAGAGCATGCACCTCCACGGAAGCACAAGCTCAGATTATTTTTAACCAATAATGGTAGGAGATCAAAGGGACCATAGCTCTGCATCCTGAACCGGAACTTTCTCGGGATGACTTCCTTCCTGCCCTGGGGCTCAGCTCCACCAAGGCCCTGCAGGAGACCAACAACATCATCTTGCAGGCCCTGGCTGGTCCTCAGCCTCTTCAGCATAGGGGGCCCCTCTCCCCAGTCTCCAGACGGGCCTGGCTCACCCTGTCTAGGTTATCAGTCCTGGAGTCTCCCACAGCCTTTCCTGTTATCAGAGCCCAAGTGTCCAAGAAGGAGCCTACACCTCGTGCCCCTTGCCATCCTGCTGGGTTACAGTGTGTCCTCAGAGAGAGAATAAACAGAGGAGGTGACAGTGTCAATAAATGCCTCCTGGGCAGCCTTGGCTAGCACACACGCATGCTTTCCCACTCAGACCAACAGGTACATTTGTACTTGTGGCCCTTCCTAGGATGCACACAAAAAATAAATATCCCAGAAGACAGGAAATGGTAATCAAAATCAAGAAAAGAGTAAAAAGGAAAGGAATGTTCCTTTATAGATTCTGAAAGAGATTTCTTAAAAGTTAGTTCTAGGAGCTCCAACACCCTCCGTGCTTTGTGATGAGGAGGGGATTTGAGTCCAAGCCAAGATGCCTATTGATGTGAAATCCCCAGTACGCCCGTGTGAAAGAAATGTGTCACTTCATTGAAGTAAGACATTACAACTGGCTCAAAAGAGAATGGAAAGAACTACACATCTAGGTGCTAGGATGACTTTGAAACGGCAAAGTGTTTACAAACCTGGGCTAAGTGTTTGGCCTAGTGGATAAGAAGCCAGTTAGGAGACCCACATCTCATGTCGGGCTCAATATCCAGCTCTGGCCACAGCTTCCTCCAAGTGCAGACCCTGGGAAGCAGCTGTGAGGGCTCCACACAGGAGGCCTAGAGTGAATTTCTGGCTCTTAGTTCTAGTCCAGCCCAGTACTCGGCCTTTGTGTATATTTGGAGAGTGCACCAGCTGATGTAACCTCTCTCTGAAAAAAAAAAAAATACACGACTGATTTTTGGCACAAGGATTAGTTAAGCCATCGCCTGGGACTCCCACGTTCCGAATCAGAGTGCCTGGTCGATGTCTTGGCTGCTTTATTGCCAATCCAATTTCCTGCTAAGAAACCCTCTGGCAGGCAGCAAGTAATGGCTCACACACTTGATTCTCTGACACTCACATGGAAGGCGGATGGAGCTCTACCCAGGCTCTTGGCTTCAGCCTGGCTCAGCACTGGCTGGTGTGGGTATCTGGAGAATGAGCCAGTGGTTGGCAGATCTGTCTTTCTCTGTCTTTGAAACAAAATGCTAAAAAAATGTTATTATGTTTTACAAAACTGGTCTATTCATACAACAATAACCAGTTTCATTCCATTGGACGCAATTTAATTGCATTTTTCTGCGGAAGAATAATTTGCATTATTAACTTTCCATAGTTGTGAAATACCTCAAGGTTAACAAAATACGAAGAAAACCTGAAAGAGAATGGTAGGTAGTATGCCCAATGATTTTTTGTTCCTTCATAAAATCTTCATAATTTTTCCTGACACCAGAAAAAAAAAATCATCTTGGCAAACACATTCCAAGATCTATATAAATCTTTGATTCTATAAAATCAAAGCGGGAGATGGGTGATTCAGGAGAGGGTAGCGTGCTTTTGAGCTAGGTGACTCAGTTCAAGATCCATCTCTTTTATGTGGCAGGGTAGCCTTGGGCCATTCACTTTCCTCTGAGCTCATGCTCTCTGACTTCCAAAATGGGGCCTGTCTGGCCTGGTGCTGTGGCATATAAGGCTAAGTCTCTCCCTGCGGCACCAGCATCCCATACTGGCACACATTTGAGTTCCAGTTGCTCTGCTTTCCACCTAGCTAGTGGGAAGGCAGTGGAGACTGTTGCAAATCCCTACATCCTCATGAGAGACCTGGAGGAGGCTTGTGTGGCTTCTGGCTTCAAACCCATCCAGCTCTGGTCATTGCCGGGAAAGAGAAGGCTATGAGCTTTGGACAACTTTGGGATTTCGTGTCACCATGGAAGTGTACCGCTCAGCCCTTTGAAAAGAACTCTATTCAGCTGTGTGTTTGTTTGCTGGGAATGCCATAACAAAGCTGGGCGAGGGAGAGTTTACTGAATCGCAGAAATGCATTGTGTCACAATCCTGGAGACTGCGAGTCTGGAGTCCAGGGGTCATCAGGTCCCAGCTCCATTCAAAGGTGCTGGAGCAGGACTGTTTCAGGTTTCCCTCCTAACTTCTGGAAGCCTCAGGAGTTCTTTGGCTTTGTTGCTACATCACTGCAATGTTCTACCCTCACGTGATGTTCTTTGTGTGCCTTGGTCCTCTTATAAGGATACCTGTCAGATTAAATTAAGGACCTACCCTGTTTCAGCCTTATCTAAGCTAATTGCTTCTGCAAATGACACAGTTTCCAAATAAGGTCATTTTCAGAGGCATTGGCTATTAGGGTTTCAACCTATCTTTCTTGGAAGGAGATTCAACCCATCGCAAGGTAATAAGGAGCGCAAATTGGAGACACTCCTCAGCTGTAGCATCTTCAGGTAGCCATGCTCTCCCCAGGCAACCCTCAACCAGTAGCTGAGATGTCTGGGACACCAGGCCCTTGCCACTTGTGCCCAGTGTGGACTTCTCTGCCAGCATTCTGTAGGGCTGCAGAAGCTTAATCAGATTTGTATCATGATCTAGAATTTCTCCATGCTGCATCTTGCTCCTCTCCCTTCATCTTATTTATTTATTTATTTATTTTGGGGGGCTGGCGCAATGGCTCAACTGGCTAATCCTCCACCTGCAAGAGCCAGTATCCCGCACTGGCACTGGTTTGTACTCTGACGGCTCCACTTCCGATCCAACTCCTTACTTAAGGCCCGGGAAAGCAGTAGAGGATGGTCCAATGTCTTGGGACGGTGTATCCATGTGGGAGACCCAGAAGGAACTTGTGGCTTCAGATAGGCTCAGCTTCATCTGTTGTAGCCATTTGGAAGCATTTGCAGGGGATAGATCTTCTTCCTCTGTCTCTCGTCTCTGTAACTCTACCTTTGCAATAAAAAGGCAGAATTACAGAGAAGAGAGAGAGAGAAATCTTACATTCCCTGGTTCATTCCCCAAATGACCTTAAATGACTGGAGCTGAGCCTATTCAAGGCTAGAAGCATGGAGCTTCTGGGTCTCCCACATGGGTACAGGGGTCCAGAGACTTGAGCCACCTTCTACTGCTTTCCCAGGTGCATTAACAGCAAGCTGGACTCGAAGTGGAGCAGCTGGGACTTAGCCTACTATGCCAGGGAACCACCCTCATCTTTCACAGGTGTGTCCTCCCAGGAAGAATTCAGCACCCCTGACTCTGTTACTCCGGCTACTTTAAGATGGGCCACATCTGGCACAGGAGACTCTACCCTAACTGAATCTCTTAATGCTTGAGTGTCCCTGAAGACTTCATTCTTGGGCGTGTGTAAGGCATGGGATATGGGCACAGACAATCCTTGCACAAGGTGGTGGCTCAGTTGGTAACATTTACTTTGGGGATGACGTGGAAGAGGGTTTCAATGGCAGGAACACGCAGGCCAGGGGATGACTCAGACCAGGTGATGATTTTTAAAAATACAAGGGGCACAATGTATATGAGAACAATGGAATTATCTGGCTATGGTTAGTATACATTGACTTTTAGAGAGATAATGAAAAGCTGAGAGGAATTTAAAAGCAAGACCTAAGTGTTAAGGCACTCTTTGGTGGTTTCCAAAGAAGCCCTTATCTCCTGCAGAGAGCAGAAAAAGCTTAAGAACCAAATCAGGACTCCAGAGTACAGAACTTGGAAGATGAGAGAACGTAGCTGGGGCAGGTCTGGTATGTTTAGGTCATGGCCCTGGCTGGGGAAACCTGGGTGAAGAGGATGAGGGTATTTCATGGACAGCTCTCCAGGTTCCTTGTGTTTTTTGGGTCCCCAGCCTTCCTGCACTATCAGAGCATGCAGAGGTGGCCCGTCCTTCCCTACCAAGAGATAGCAGCATGCAGGAGACACGACAGTCTTCTCCCCAGCAAGTTACAGCCCCTCGCCCCTGGGGACACACCCACCTCCTTCTTGGCTGCCCTACTGATAACTTGAGTTAAACTACATCATAACCCAGTCAGGGTCCAACAGGGCTGGGGTAAACAACTCCCCAAAGGAGTAATGGGAAACAAGAGCACATATAAGCAGCAGACAGTATTTTCAGGGTGCAAGATGCAGGGTCTAGAACATAAGACTAGAATTTAACCTTCTCTCAAGAATCCCAGGGAATTGCTGTTCAGGTGGTTCCAAGAAACCTGGAGACAGTGATGACCACTCCAGGCAAATCTAAAATGCCTGGATTGCCTTGGCAGGTGTTAGAGAAAGGGCTTGGAAGACTCAGGGAAGTGGATATGCTAGATTGGAACTATTATGTGAGGCCAGAATCAAAAGATCATAGTTCCTGTGAAGGGCCAGGAGAGACCTTGCCCACCGGTCACCAACAGTGTGTTAGTAAGAGGGGCACCCATTTCATTAAGAAGGTCAGTGAGGCCTGATGCAATAGCTCAATAGCTAAGACCTCGCCTTGTATGTGCCGTGATCCCGTGTGGACACTGGTTCATGTCCCAGCCGCTCAATTTCCTATCCAGCTCCCTGCTTGTGACCTCAGAAAGCAGCAGAAGATGACTCAAATGCTTGGGACCCCCGCACTCATGTGGAAGACCCGGAAGAAGCTCCTGGCTCCTAGCGTCGGATCTGTTCAGCTCTGGCTGTTATGCACTTGGAGTGTGAACCAGCAGGCGGAAGATCTTTTTCTCCTTCTCTCCTCCAGTCTGTCAGTCTACCTCTCCAATAAAAATAAATCTTCAAAAAAGAGTTCAGTGGTGACTACAAGCCAGAGATGATGCTGAAAGGGTGACCACAGTGCCTGGCTTGTTGGTTGCAGTGGAGCTGATGGGTCCCCCTGGAAGAGCCAGTAGATTAGAATTGTTAACCATCAGCCAAGTGGAAAAGGCGGCCAGGGAAGTTTGACCTGTAGGGACTTGTGGATGTGCTCAACAGAAGAAAACGTCCCTACAGGCAAAATAGATGGACAACCAGTGAGGGTATCATTAGAAGAAAGCAATAATGTTTAAGGAGATTCAGGGTGGTTGCCCCAGTGACATGTCATAATCTGCTGCTTGATTGCTGGGCCTGACCCAATTTCTAGACCTTTCTGGCAGTATCAGGAGGAACCTGTTGAGTGAGGAGGTAACAGGATCTCCAGCAGAAAGGGCATGATAGCCAGTAAGTACTGCGAAGGTCTCTCCAGTCCTCTGAAGGGAGACATTTTCATTTTCTCAGTGTCTGGAGAGTGGGGATAGGCAGATCATTCTAGGACTATTTGCATCCAGGATCTGAGACGCAATTGAATCCTATGGATGTGAATGTTATAATGGTCCTCCCGTTACAGTGATGACATGTGAGGTGGGGGTGAAGTGCAGTAGATAAACTGCCACTTGGGACGTTTACCCACTCTGTCAGAGTGGTTGTAGCTCCAGCTACTCTGTTTCCAATCCAACTTTCTGGAAAGGTGGCAGGTGATGATGCCACAATGACTTGAGTCTCTCACATCCATGGACTCAGATGGAGCTCCCGGCTCCTGGCTTCAGACTGGCCTAACCCTGTCTGCTGTGGACACTGGGGGAATAAACCAGCAGATGGAAAAATCTCTCTCCTTCTCTCTGTTTCCTTCTTCCTCTCTGTCATTCCACTCCTTAAACAAAGAAATAAATCTTTAATAAAAAAGTGGTGACATGAGCCCAGGGCGGTAGCTTACCTGCTGGAGTCCTTGCCTTGCATGCGCCTGGATCCCATACGGGTGCTGGTTCTTACCCCAGCAGCCCCACTTTCCATCCATCTCTCTGCTTGTGGCCTGAGAAAGCAATTGAGGATGGTCCAAAGCCTTGGGACCCTGCACCCATGTGGGAGACCCACAAGAGGTTCCTGGCTTCGGATCGGCTCAACTCTAGCCTTTGCATCCACTTGGGGAATAAATCAAGGGATAGAAGATCTTCCTCTCTGTCTCTCCTCCTCTCTGTATATCTGACTTCCCAATAAAAATAAAATAAAATAAATCTTTAAAAAAAAAGTGGTGACATGTGAGGGCCATAGTAAATGGAGCCCTAAGTTGAGATTGCAATGGACCCCCGGGCTGTGAAGACCTGACTGCCTTGCTGTCCTCTGCCCAGGCCCAGTAGCCATTTCTCTCATCTCTGAATGTATCATTGTGTAGACACACTTGGCAACTGGAGTCGCCTTCATATTGGGTTCTGACCTGCAAGGTAAGAGCTCTTGATCTGATAGCAGGGAAGGTCAAACGGAATCCTTACCAACTGCCTCCTTTGCTTGTTCCTTCCTTGCCACTCTCTATTCTCTATACCCCATTCCCAAGTTCAAAAAGAATATTGCACCTGACAATTAGGGATGAATACAGATATTAGCATTATCCTTAGCTCAAGGTATAAGAATAGTGGTCCACCTGATTTCTGTAGGGATCAGACTGATGAATTAAATCAAATGGATTCTCGGATCCTGGAAAGCAATTATAGGAATGTGACAGTTCTACCAAACAGTTCACCCAAATATTCCTTTTGTATTGGTCTGCTATCTTGTCCTCACAGATTAATATTGCTTCAATATATGCTGCACACACACATACACACACACATGGCGTATATATATATATATATATATATATGCATTGAGTTCTGTTTCATTCAGGAAAGAAGACAAAGAAAACTCATGCTCATATAGAATGAATGGTACATATTCATAGTTTTATCCCAAAGGCAATGCTATGCTAATTTTCTTGCTTCTTGTCAAAATAGAGTCCCAGGAACTGCAAACTACCTGGACATCCCACACAACATCAAACTGAACCATTCCATGGGTGACATCTTGCCTGTACACTGGAGCCCTTGATAATGCATGTGCACTCCAAAGGACAGGAGATAAGCTGTACCAAGTCACAAAATTGTCACATCAGCAAAGAGTTTAGGAGTTTTGGACTCAACGCCATGCATGTTCAATCCAAAGCAGACAGCTGTTTCACCTGTGCCACCACATGTAAAGTATCACTGGGCCAGGGGGGTTGTGTGGGTCTGGAGGCACACACTCCACTGGATGCTGCTAACACACTAGCAGACAGGAAAGCCTCCCAGCTTTGAGTGGAGCCTGGAGTAGGAAAGGGATCTAGGGAGGGTCCAGGCTGTGTGATAGCAGCCCTGCCACTTGAACCATGTGGTTGGGTAGACCTGGTGCTGGAGGTGTTGGTGTGGAAGGAGATCTGGTGTGGCATTTGTGACAAGCCCCAACTAGAGTATTGCCAGGCAGATCCTTGAGTTCCGGGGCCACACCACATGCAGGAGGAAAGTACCCTCCTTTTGGGAAACAGACCCAGTACACAGCCGGGACATGCTAGAGGCAAAGGCTCTTTTTATATGTGCATTGCTTTCTTTCTATTTATTTGAAAGGCAGAATGAGAGAGACACAGAGGAGAGAAAGAGACTCTGTCTTCCCATTCTTGCTCTGTAAGGTTAAACACCTTGATCCCCCAAAGGGTGAGTTTTTGAAGGAGGAGATAGCAAAGGCCTCTGAAAAATGACCTGGGACTCCTGCCAGGGCTCTTAGATTCACTGTGTCCAGAGACATATAGAAGACATAGGAGAAGAGGAGTCGCCATCTTGGCAGAGGTTATTGGCTTGAGCTTCAGAAGGTAGCTACTCTTGCAAAAGTGTGTGGGAGGCGAGGAGATATCTATGGAGCAAAGATGATCCATTCGAGGCACCTGGGAACTCTTTGTACAGTTGTAGTGGTGAGTGGACCAAGAAATAGGGTTTGCGTCATAGTACCTGACCTGCGAAGGGGATAGCTGAGGGCAAGAGGAATTGGAATTCTAACAGATACTGTAAGAGGGAGAGGGTAAGCACCACGTGGAGTTCCAAAGTCAACTGCAGGGATGGGGGCTAGAGATCGTCTCTCCCTCTGCAAAGGCTGCTTTCCCCAGGAAGAGAGGACTGTGGCAGCTGGGAAAGCGTATCCTTGCAGTGTTGGGAGCTAACAGAGGGGCTGTGTGGGTGTCTTCAATAAACGACTTTGGTTCAGCTACAAGAGTCCAGTAAGGTGACTGCCTGCAACTGGTAGGACCTGGAGACCTAGGTCACACTCCCTGGGCAACTCCAAGCCAGTGAGAAGGACAGAGAGGAAGGACACCTGGCTATTTCTTCCCAGTGTGGGAATTTTTCCAGCAGGTAGGGTTTGTTCAGGAGCTCCGTGGGGATTTGGCTGGGATACTGTCTAAAGGCTGCTTCTTGCTGCATCCTGTCTCTTGCCCTAGTGACATTCTCATGTTGACTACAATCAACCTTTGCTGTCCTAATTCCATCCCAGGCCCTGTTTCTCCAGGCAACCCAAAGACAAAGAGTTGAAATTCTAGTTTTGCCACTTTTTCACCATGTGCACCTGCATGTAGGTCTTTACTTGTTCGCTGAGAAGCGCATGGGATGAGCACCTCTGTAGAGTTGCTGAGAGGGCTAAATATGATGCTGTGTGCAAAAGCAGCTGTCACATGCCAAAAATGAAATCAACAATCTTGGCCAGCCTGCCCAAGGTGGCCAGCTCTGCCTAGGGAGAGCACCCCAGAGGAAGGCAGAGCCCATTGTCCTCTGGGTTTCACTCACAGCTCCACTCTGGAGCTTTTGAGACTTGGGTCTGAACCTGCACCTGCTGTCTGTGGTGGCCTTGGGTAACTGACTCCCCACTCTGTGCCTCAGTGTCTTCACCTCTGAAATGAGATGTTCATTGGCCTGCTGCTGTTAAGGTTACTTTGATATTCAGTGAACCAATGCATGTGAAGTGCCTCACGCATAGAAAGAACTCAGTAAATGGTGGCTAGTTATCCATTTGTTCATACCATGCATCTCCAAAGTAGCTTCTCTTGCTGACTCTCTTCTGTGCACTGGGTCACAAAAAGAAGAACAAAACTTGTTCATGAAGCTGAAAGAGAAACAGAATGTCCACACTCCACAAGCAAGGCAGAGAAAAGTGAAGTAATTTACCTAAGGCTACAGAGCAACTAATTCAAGCGGCTGGGCCTTGAACCAGATCCAATTGCCTCCATAATCATTTTTGGACCCAGTAGACTTTTGGAGTCACCAGGCTTCATGAAGTAGTGGGGCAGTATTGGGAGGTCCCTCCAATCTCCCTGTTAGCTTCCACCTTCTCTCCACAGAGGAGAACCCTGGTCACTTGAAGGCAGCACAAGCGACTTTGGGACCTCGGCCCGCACCAGGTGGCTGTAGGGTTTTGGGTTCTGTTTAATGAATCTGGGGAAGTGAGAGGGGGCATCCAGAGGCTCCCCTGGAAGCTTTCTCCATGAACAGCCTCTGTAGGCTAAAGGACCTTTAGAGTCAGATGCACCTGGACTCCAACCTCAGCCACTTTCTAACTGATCCTTGGGGCTCTTCGCTTCCCCTAGTCACATATTCTGGATCATGCCCTGCTCTCAGTCACTTTTTCTTCCCTTTCAAATCCATAACCAGCTGGAAGCATACAAGTACAGACTCTGCCAGGGACTACCACTGAGCTGCAGTTAAGGCAGCACCCATCTCCAAGATGCTTCCTACTCCCCAGCCTCTTTCATTCTGTCCCAGGCCATGTTCTCCCCGACACTCCTTTTATGAGTGGTAGAAGGATGTCTGACATAAAGGTACCCAAGTTGAAATCTGGAGAAATCTTGACTCCTTTCTTTGTACCGTGTTCTATAATAACTTCTACAACAACCTAGGGAGGTAGGCCCTGTTGTTATTCATACCCATTGGATAAATCAGCAAACTGAGGCTCAGTAGAAGTTAAGAGGCAGAGCTGGGATTGGGCCCTAGCCTCTGGTCCTTCCAACCTGTTCTCCTCCATGAAGTATCCACATCTGTGGGAGAGATGAGAGAAGCCAGACTTGCAGCTAAGTGGCAGGGGAGGGGAGCCACGGTGAACACAGCTTGCCAGGGCTTGTAATATCTGTGTGCCAGAAGAGGCAGTCTGAGGCCCTCTGGGGTCCGGAGAGTTGGAGTTAGAGAGGTCCTGAAGGCTCCTTGGAGAGTCTGCAAGGACCAGAGCCTTCCTGAAAAACAGCAGAAGCCCTGATAAGGCTATCAGCTATGATTTGTTAAACCCTGACTACTCACCAGGTTTCCTTTAATCTTCCCAGCAACCCGAGAGGGATGTATTGCCTGCATTCCCCTGCTGGTCTCTGTGACGCCCAGTCTCCCTCAGTGCAGATGTGTGTGGCTGATAGCTCGGGGCCAGACCCTTACCCAGATAGTCTATGCCTTGTGCACCACCTGGCCCTGCCTGCCAGTCCTCCATTGCCCTGACTCCTTGGAATCCTGCCTCCAGCCCTAGGTTTGGGGTTGAGGGGCACAGGAAGGATAAGCCCTCCCCAGCTCTGGCTGAGTCCCTCCTCATAGGAGATCTAAAGATGGAAGGGATGGTGGAATTCCCATTTAGAGCAAGAGAGGAAATCTAAGAGGCAAGCTTAGTGATTCTAGATCATAAAACATAACCCAAAGGACCCTGGCGTCTCTCAAAGGAGAGTTCTTCAAATCAGAGGAGCAAAAACAATGCTGGATTAGAGTTACACCAAAGGTCAGGCTGGGCTGGAGCTTGGCTTCCCCAACCAACCACCTTAACTCCATGTGCGGCCCCTCTGGGCAGAGATGGGGTCTTTCCGGGAAGGTGAAAGGTGCCAGAAGAAACATTCAGCCTTGGTGTAAGCATGGGAAAAACATGGTACAGCAAGCTTTTGACAATCCTAGGCAGAATTCCAGAAATTCCTTTTCTAAGCAGGGATTATTTGGAGCCAAGATGGGTTTACTTAGGTCAAGGCCTGACTAACTCCCCAGATTTCTCTTACAGGAAGGGTAATCGGAGCATGTTGTGGGAAAAGGACCACAGGCTCAGAATTTCAACATGAAGTGGAGCTCTTAGAAGAACTGAATTGAGGAGGAAAGGAAAGAGCTCACCAGCCAGGGAGTGCCCTTCCTCAGCTCTTTACAGGTCACAATCAGAGATTCCTTTTATAACAAAGTAGTATTAAGAAGACTGTCCCTGAAGGGGGCTAGCATTGTGGTATAGTGGATGTACCACAGGATGCAATGCTGGACACCAGTTCGTGTCTCAGCTGCTCCACTTCCAGTCAAGCTCCATGCTTATGCATCTGGGGAATGCAGTAGATGATGGCCCAGGTACTGGGGTCCCTGCTGCCCGCATGAGAGACCCAAGAGAAGATTCTGGCTTTAGCCTGGCTGAGTCCTGCAACTGCAGCCATCTGGAGAGTGAATCAACAGATGGAAGAACTCTCCCACGTAACTCTGTCTTTCAAATAAGTGAAAAAGCATTTTTTTTTTAAAAAAAGCGTACTATCAAAATTTGCTTGGCAAACAGTAGTAGAAGAGCGGCCTTGGGACAATAAATAACATGCATTTGGGAGGAGGTAGTAGACTTTGTCTTATAAAGCATCTAAGTTCTAGAAAGGTGTTCCAGAGTGTGCCTAGGGGAAGACCACCTCAAGAATCCTTTATGAGCCCAGCGTGATGGCTCAGTGGCTAAATATTTGCCTTGCATGCACCGGGATCCCATATGGACACTGGTTCATATCGTGACTGTTCCACTTCCCATTCAGCTCCCTGCTTGTGGCCTGGGAAGGCCATAGAGGATGGCCCAGAGCCTTGGACCTTGCATCTGTGCGGGAGACCCAGAGGCGGCTCCTGGTTCCTGGCTTCAGACCAGTTCAATTCCAGTCATAGTGGCCATTTGGGAAGTGAAACAGCAGATGAAACACCTTTCTCTTTGCCTCTCCTTCTCTCTGCAAAATCTATTTTCCAATAAAAATAAATACTAATTTTTTTAAAGGACCTCTTAAAATGCTTGCTGCTACCAGCTGCTACCCTAAGCAGGCACCACCGACACTAAGGGTCAATTTTCCTGCTGTTGAGGCTTTTGAACTGTGTAGCACACATACCTGTGAGAATAGACGGCAAAACAGAGACTGAATGTCAGAGTGGCTTGATTTCTGCTGGGCTGGTTGCACCCCTCTGGCCCGTGTGGAAGGAATCAATTGACTCTGCTGTGGGACCGTCTCTAAGAGTCTGAGCATCAGGCCGTGTGGTCCATCCAAGAGCGTTGGCTAGGACTGTGTTGCATGTGCTTTGTGATACAACAGGAAATCCTGCTGGCAGAGCTGTGGCACGGAGAGGCTCAAGGTTCAAACTCTGCAGTCACAACTCACTATGCCACTGCTTACTGGAGTGACCATGGACAAGTCATCTTCACTATTTATTTAATCTGAAAAGATGGGGAGAATAACGGCCCCTGATTCACAAGGTTAGAGCACTGGATTTGGGGTTTTGGTATGTGACTCACAGTAAGAAACACATTTATTTATTCATTTTTAAAAACGTTGATTTATTTTTTATTCAAAAGGTAGATTTACAGAGAAGGAGAGACAGAGGGGTCTTCCATCCATGGTTCATTCCCCAAATGGCCAGTCTGAAGCCAGGAGCCAAGAGCTCCTGCATCGGCACATCTTTACTGTTTCTCCAGGCACAATAGCAGAAAGCTGGATTAGAAGTAGGCCACTGTGGTGGCCCAGCGGCTAGGGTCCTTGCCTTGCTTGCGCCGGGATCCCATATGGTCGCCGATTCTAGTCCCGGTGACTTCACTCCCTATCCATCTCCCTGCTTGTGGCTTGGGAGGGCAGTGGAGGACGGCCCAAAGCCTTGGGATCCTGCACCTGCATGGGAGACCCAGAAGAAGTTCCTGGTTCCCGGCTTCAAATTGGCGCAGCACTGGCCATTGCGCTCACTTGGGAGTGAATCATTGGACAGAAGATCTTCCTCTCTGTCTCTCCTCTTGTCTGTACATCTGATTTTGTAATAAAAAATAAATTAATCTTAAAAAAAAAAAAGAGAAAATTCTGTTAAGGTCTAGTTAGAATAATGTGCTCAGTTCCAAATGCTGCAATTTTCTTATGTGTGTCACAATTAAAGAGAACTAGTTGGGGATGGGTGACACTTACATTTTATATTGAATTGCTGATTTGAGTGCAAATTATTCTGCTTCCAATCCAGCTTCCTGTTATAAGCACGTGGAAGGAGGTGAATGGTGGCTCAAGTACCTGGGTTTCTGCTTCTCATGGGAGCCCTGGAAGGAGTTCTGAGATCCTCATTTTGACCTGGCATGGCTCTGCAAGTTGCAGGTATTTAAGGAGTGGATGGAAGACCTCTGTCTCTGCTCTACCTTTTATTTGTTCTTTTTTAAAAATCATTATTTAAATTTTTTTTCTTTCTACCTGTTATTTAAAAATACATTTTTTTTATTGCAAATTCAGATATACAGAGAGGAAGAGAGACAGAGAGAAAGATTTGTCCAATGATTCATTTCTCAAGTTGCTGCAATGGCTGGAGCTGAGCTGATCCAAAGCCAGGAGCCAGGAGCTTCCTCTGGGTCTCCTACATGGGTCTAGGGACCCAAAGCTTTGGGCTGTCCTCAACTGCTCTCCCAGACCACAAGCAGGGAGCTGGATGGGAAGCAAGGCCGCTGGGACTAGAACTGGCCCTCATATGGGATCCCGGCGTGTTCAAGGTGAGAACCTAACTGCTAGGCCACCATGCCAGGCCCTATCTGTTCTTTTTAAAATATATATATATATATATTATTAAAATTTTTTTTTCACTCTGTCTTTTGAACAAAAACAAATAAATTAGCAGAGCCATTTACAAGCCTGAAGATAATCAGGAGAGAATGACCAGAGAATTCCACTAATGCATGAATTGTGTCTTTATTCATCCAGTCATCAACAAGTTCCTGTTACACCTGGAAAAGACATTATAGGGAGGATAAAGAGTGGGAAAAAGGGATCATCTGAAGTTTACAGCCCCTTGAGCAGAGTGGGACTGTGGGGATACAGAATGGAAGCATTATGTGGGAAGTGTTTTTTCCAGACTAGGACTATGGGTGCTACCATCCTGTGATGCTTTTCCCTTGGAAGCAGGTGGCCAGGGTAGGAAAAGGGAACCATGAAAAGTGGTCAGGATTGGGTGGAGGGTAAGCTGAGCTGGCCTTTCATCCCGTCTTCCATTGGGCCTGAGGGTCTGTTGAAACCCCCACTTGGGCTGCCATCATTATCCTCACCTTGTAAATGGAAGCACCTCCAATTCTGTTTTATGCAACGGGATTCTCCACTTGGTTTGTTTTGGATAGTGATAACAAAATCAAAAACAAAAGAATATTTTTCACTGCTGCTGCTAAAAAAAAAATGTGAACAAAAAAATCCCTAAACTTAGACTCTTGTTAAACCTTGTGAGTCTCAGATGCAATCATTTCTAGGATCCTGGGACTCATTTTTTTCCTATAAAAACAAGCCCATTAAAATTACAATGTAAGCTTTTGTTTTGCACTCTTAAATCCAAATATAATTGAGAACAAGAGTTTAAGAATTCCAAGTGTGGCAGGGTAATGGACTGAGATGTTGTTTTGTGTAGGTGGTTTTTGTATTTTAGTCCCAGCAGAGACCATGGGGGACTCTGCTCCCCTCCCTCGGGGTGTTGCTGAATCCAGTTGAAATCAGCAGTTTCCAGTAGACAACTGGTTTTTCAGGCTTTTGTTGATTGAAGACCTGCATTTCAGAAATGAAAGGTGGAATGAGTGCGATTGGGCGGGTGGGTCCTGCAGGATTCCAGAGCTGGGTAAGGGCAGGCGCTTCGCCTTAGAGCTCAGGCACCCAGGCTTTGATCTGTAGAAGCCCCAGCACTGTCAGCCCCTGGGGGGATTCGGGGTTTAGGGCACACCATTAAAGAGTGAAATCACACTGAGTGACTCAACCGTGAATCCCTCAGACATCACCCAGGGTAAGGCCTGGGCAGGTTTCCTAAGAGTCGATATTTCTAGAGAGCTCCCAGGTACTCGGATGCTTCTGGTCCTTAGCCCACACTTTGAGACACAAGGAGCCACCACACTCAGTTTCACGCCTTCTGAGTCTAACATTTTCCTTCCTGACGCCTGCATTCTTAGAGCAGGGAGTGCCTTCCAGGTCATAACAGAACTGGAATTTCCCATCAGCACAGCATGAGGGGTGCACCATCAGTCTTAATTTTATGGAAAGAATTCACAGTCATTGCCCAGGTTAAGTTGTGGATTGGTGGGAATTCAAGGGTTATGAATGCATTCTTGCTCCGGGATAGGAGTTACTCCTGGCTCTCCCTTTTCAGCGTAAGGAATTCTCTGGGCATTGTGTCCATTGTTGCAGGTTTTCTGAGAATCACCAGAAATGACCCTTTTCTCCACCCCAGGTGGCTTAGATCACTTTGTTTATTGGTAAATTTATCTGGAATTTTACCTGTTCCTTATCTTGTTGCTGTCATGGGACTCAAAGTCCTACCCTATTCCCACCCATCCCAGGATCAGGGATCGATCAGAAGCCCCTCTTCTTCTGCCCCCTTCCTCCTTCCATACTTTCCCTCCATTCAGGGAGCCTGTGGATGTCAGTTCTGCTTGCTAATCTACTCTTCTCTATTTGGTTTGCTCACGTACAGTTCTACCTGGAAGTGGAGTATCTTTGTAAAGGATAGACCAAAGGTACCCTTTTCCAGTGTAGCCCTCCCAGTAATTACAACTGTTAGGAAACAATTTTTCCAAGAGGGCTTAGAGCATTCCTCCAGAATATCTGAAAACATTACCTGCCAATGGAGCCATTAGAGCCTAGAAAGTAACAACATCATGTATTTGCAAAACACATGGCACTTTTCAAAGGGGTCTACCATTCACTCATTAGCATTGCCTTGTGTGAGGGGCCAGTAACGCACAGAAACGCCTCAAAAACCCCTACTGGGAGGTATTACTATCCCTCTTCTGTTTACTTGATGAAGGTGCCTTCTTGGTTTAAGCAGAAGCTGTAGAAAGAAAGATAGACATTTTGATTGCTAGAAAGAAGAAATGATGTTTACAGGAAGAGAAAGCTGGAACTCCGCCTTCCTTGGCCCTCAGGGGTAGGGCAGAGCGACAGGTGTTAAATGCAGAGCTGCTGGGGGTGAGGAAGGAGCTTCTCGGCAAAGCTAGGGCAGAAATTTCTTTCCCTCCATCACCAGTGAGTCAGTCTCTCGGGAGTGGGGAAAGTGGGTTGGGTGAATTCCATCAGTGGCTGGAGCCTGAATGTGCTGGGTCTCGCCTCTGAACAGGTGAGTGAGTTAAAGCAAGGCTGCTCCCCTGCTCGTAAACAGAGCAACAGGCTTGGCCCGTAGGTAGCAGTAGTGTTAGGAGACCTGGGGGTCAGCTCAGCTCTTTCACTCACCAACCGTGGATCTCTGATGAGAATCTCCCAGGCTCCAAACCTCACTTTTCCCCTCAGGAAAATGGAGTGCTTGGATAGGGTGTTTTCAAGACCTGAGGCCTAAGAAGAGAAATGGATTCCTTGTGGTTGTGGCTTGTTTTAATATTTTTAAAAATTCATTTCAGAGGAAGAGAGAGAGAGAGCCCATCTATTGATTGATTCTCCAAACGCTCACCACTGCTGGGGTCAGAGCCAGGAACAGGCACCACATGGGGGTGGCAGAAACCTAATTACTTGAGCCGTGTTTGTTGCCTCCCAGGGTCCGCATTGGTAGAAACCAGGAGTTAGCAGCCAGGGCTGCAAATGCAATCTGGACACTCCAGTGTGGAGTGTGGGTCTCTTCACCACAAGGCTTGCTTTGTTCTGCTTTCTGGGGTGGAGGATGGGGGAAAACACACACATGCACACACTGGCTTCCACCCTGTGCTCCACGTGGGAGGCACAGTATAGTCCTTGCTTTCAAGGCACTGGCAGTGTGTCAGTAGGGCACCCAACAACTAATTGAACAGTTAATTCTTCACTGGGATCAGAACGTACACCTGGATAAGAATGGTCCTTGTGTCATGGACAGAAGAGAGTCCTGTACCAGTGCCAGAGACAGACATGAGACTGTCATGCCTAGGGATGTATGCAAGAGACGGATGGGCAGTGGCATTTCCGGCATGGAGATGGAAGACTGGCCTTGATGATGCCTTCCTGGGCAGGGAGGACACAGGCACACAGGTGACGCTGGCAGCTTGGGTCCAGCAGGGTCCAGCATGCTGCTCTGTAGTGAGAGCTTTGTGGCAGATCATCCCAGTTGGGAAAAACTCCATTCTCCTCCCCCCATGGCTATCCATGGGGGGACCTTGAGTCTTACCCAAGGAAAGGAAGCACTGTTTCCTGGTTTACGTTGAGATGGGAAAGACTTGCCCAAGAACAATGGCGTTGCTGCAAAAACACCACTTTGTTCTGGTGAGACCAGGAGGGGGTTTCCTTCGGGACCCAGCCTGGTCCCTCTGCCCCAGACCTGCCAACCACAACAGCCACATGGCGCTCTCTCTCTCGGCCCGTCCTTTCATCTGAGATGCTTGCTCGCACACTGTCTCCACGGGCTTAACCCTGTGGGCTCCCTCTTGTCCAGGCAATGGCTTGTGAGCGTTTCCTGGAGATCTCAGAACATGCCGGATAAGGGGGAGGCAAGTTGGATGACCTCCTATTTCCTCATTCAAAAGAATCTTCTAGACCAAGGGCTTAAGCTTGTCCTAGAAGTGTTTCAGCTGAAAAAAAAAATCTTTGAAGAGCTAGGGTCAGGTGTTGTCCTTTAGTTACAGGTAGGAAAACTGAGGTGGAGAAGGAAAAAAGGGAGTTTCCTGGGGCGCACAAAGAGTTGGTGATGGAACCAAGGCAAGAAGCCAGGGCTCTTTGGACCAACTGTTCTGCACTGAAGCAGGTGAAAGCCTGGGCAGCGAAGGGAGGAACATCTCCATGGGATGGGGCAGATGAGTCTGCCAGTCTGAAGGGAAGTTGTGGGTAGAAGGGTATCTGGAGGTGGTAGCTGGGCATGTGGATGTTATAGGTGGGAGAGATGACTTCTGTCACCACTCCCATGTTTTTCAGGAACGCCTGGCTGGTCCTCTGTGAATCACTGGATGGAAATGTAGTGAAACGATCGTGTCTATCCAGAGGCAGACAGAAGTAGAAAGAGAGTGGGCACACACTGTATAGTCAGAACACTAAGTTAGAAAACTGGGCTTTTCTCCAAGTTCTGTTTTTCACATTCTGCTTGGCACTGAAGTAAGCACAGGTAAGTCACACACATTTCTCATCTGAAAGAAGAGGTGTGGTAGTGGGGACGGTGTGTGTGGGGGGCAATGGGGTGTTCATGGTGGTGGAAGTATTGTGGCAGTAGCATAGTTAATAGAGCTACTGTCTATAACACCAACAACCCACATTGGTGCTGGCTCCAGGCTCGACTGCTCCGCTTCTGATCCAGCCCCGTGCTAACGTCCCTAGGAAACAGGAGAATAACTCAAGTGCTTGGGTCCTTATACCCATGTGGTAACTCAGAAAAACCTCCTGGCTCCTGGCTTCAGATTGGCCCAGCTCTAGCTGTTGTGGCCACTTGGAAGTAAAACAATAGATGGCAGTTCCGCCTCTCCATGTCTCTCCCTGCCTCACTCTGTAACTCTTTCAAATTAAAAAGAATTTTTTTAAAAAAAAATCACTATTGTGTGATGGTAGTGATAATGGTTTTGATTTATAGCAACATTTTAAGGGCCCAGCGTGACAGTCTAGTGGCTAAGTCCTCACCTTGCATCTATAGGGATGTCATATGAGCACTGGTTCATATCCTGGTTCTTCAATTTCCCATCCAGCTCCCTGCCTTAGCAGATGATGGCCCAAAGCCTTGGGACCCTGCACCTGTCCATGAAAGATCTGAAAGGAGCTTCTGGCTCCTGGCTTCAGTTCGGCTCAGCTCTGACTGTTGCTGCCACTTCGGGAGTGAACCAGCAAATGGGAAATCTTTCTCTCTGTCTCTCCTTCTCTCTGTAAATCTGACTTTTCAATAAAAATAAATTAAGTCTTTTAAAAAAACCCAATACTTTAAAAAGGTCCTTTAAGGACCTGGCACTGTTCCCTAATGGCTAAGGTCCTTGCCTTGGATGTGCCGGTTCATATGGGCGCCAGTTCTAATCCCGGCAGCTCCACTTCCCATCCAGCTCCCTACTTGTGGCCTGAAGAGGTTCTAGGCTCCTAGCTTTGGATCGGCACAGCACCAGCCGTTGCAGTCACGTGGGGAGTGAATCATCAGACAGAAGAACTTCCTTTCTGTCTCTCCTCCTCTCTGCATATCTGACTTTGCAATAAAAATAAATAAAATTTTAAAAAAAGATCCTGTAAAAGTGAAATTAAAATATAGGCATTTGAATGCAAAATTCTTTTGCCATGCATAATATTTCATAAGAGGCATTTTCTCTGGAATTTTGAAGAGCCCTTCCAGTTATGGGGACATCAGGGTAGGTTACGGCTGCCGTGGTGGTGACACTGATGGAGATGTTAGGGTGGATGGCGATGATTATGGTCATGATAGTGTGGAAGCAATAACGATAGTGGTGGGTAGTGTGACGATGGTGATGTGATGGCTGTGGTAGCGGTGCTGGTGACAGTGATGGTCATCTGGCATTGGTGATGATGGAAAACTCAGTGTAGGTGTTGCACTTGAGGGTCATATTTGTGTTGACACAATGACAATGATCTTGGAGATAACGACAGGAACAGTAGGGTTGGCATAAGGCTAATACTCTGTGTTGGCAGTGATGTTGGTGTCAGTGCCAGTGGTGGTGATGGTGCTGGTGACCCTGCCTGCCTTAGCAGGAGAATGGATGCATCCCTTCAGAGTTCACATGTTAGAAACTAAATCCCTGAAATCATATGTTAACAGTGGGAGGTAACTAAGCTTAGATGAGATCACGAGTATGAGGACCCCATGATGGCGTCAGGGGCTTAATAAGAGGGAGAGAAAGGCCTGAGCTACAGGCTTTCTCTGGCCAAGGATGTAGCAGGATGGTTTCCATCAGAGGCCACACAGACACCAGCACCACACACTTGGACTTTCCAGCCTCGGCACCGTGAATCAAATAAGCTCCCATTTTGTGTCAATCGCCAGTCTCGGGCATTTCACTACAGCAGCAGAAAGTGGACTAGGAGAGCAATCTTGAAGACAATGCTAGCCGGGTGGGTACTGGTGTCAACAAGGAACCTGATAGTAGCCTGGCTGCTGCTGCTGGTAGTGGTGACAGGAGTGGTGATCACAGCGATGCAGCAGTGATAGGAAGGGGGGCAGTGGGAGGTCAGTGGCGGTGGTGACAATGAAGGCTGAGATGATGACCAAGAGGGTAGTGGCTTTACTGAGAGCAGTACCAGTTGTGGCAGTGACCCCTGGGTTACATGAGCTGATCACCTGACAATGTGCTGGGCGTGAGAAAATGTCTCAGTACATTCCTCCACTTACTGCTATCCTGGCCAGGATTGGGTCTCTGCTCAGGGAGGAGGTGGCTGTCTTCTGGGGGCAGAGGGGAGAGTGACAAGAAGCAGATCTGTGGCTGGGAAAGTGGACGGAGACGAAGCCTTAGAACTGCCGAGTGGGAGGGTGTGCTGGGAGCAGGTCAGCGGGAAGGAGGCATGTGAAGCGATGCTGAAAGGAGGGGCCCTGCTGGGTCTGCAGGGAGGCAGGGGTGGCTGGTGGCCTGTGTGCAGGGGCTCACGTAGCTGGCAGCCAGGGCTGTGATTCCTGCTGACTCAGCAGGAGCAGGCTGAGACCCATTCTCTCGCATTAATGTGTCTTCTCCCTGGGATTAGCTCATGTAGCTCTGGCTGGGAAAAGGGGATGGGAGGTGGCTTCTCTCATCTCCCCCAATTTAGGGGCTTTTTTGGGAGGCCCTAGGCAGACTGGGGAGCCCTACAGAAGGAATGGAGATCCTATGTATTGTTGGGCTCATTTGCAATGGGTCCCCTTTGGGCTGGCAGGGAGCCAGTCTCCCCATGCATCGGGACACCTATCTGGCTGCCCTCCCCCTCCAAACCCATTCCACATGGCTGGTTCCCTCGCATTCACATCCCAGCTCTGCTTTGTGAAAGGCGGCACTGCCTGCGGGGCAAAGCAGCACACTCACACCGATGGCCTATCCTCTGTGTCCAGGTCTCCCGCATGTTCCTGCGCGTCTCTCCATCCTTCATAGTTTAAAAACTCCATTTATTTTTATTTGAAAAAAAGACTGGAAGGCACAGAGAAATCTTTCATCTGGCTGGTTCACTCCCCAAATGCCTGCAGTAGCTGGAGCTGGGTCACACAGAAGCCAGGACCAGAGAATTCAATCCACTGCTCCCAGGTGGGTGGCAGAGACCCAACTGCTTCAGCCATTACCTGCTGTCTCCCAAGGTGCCACCAGCAGGAGGCCAGAATCAAAAGTAGAGGCAGGATTCAAATCCAGGCACTGCAACAAGGGCTTCAGACATCTTCAACAGTGCTGTAGCTGCTGCATCCAATGCTTGCCCCAGCTCTCTGCATCTTGTTTCCCTTCTTGTAAGGTGGATACAAATAAGGCTGTGTTAATGATTGTATAAAGATTGATGAGTTATAGTCTACAAAGTGCCTGAAGAGTGCTTGCAATGATTCTTACTACAGAGAGTAGAATACCTTTAAACAAGCAAGCCTCAGTTCTGTCGCTTCCAAAATGGTGATAGTTCTTGTTGTGGACACTTGACATGAGAACCAAAAGGGGTTCAAAGGGTAAAGTCTCATGAGAGACTGCAACCAGGAGCCTGGAACTCCATTTGGGTCTCTATAATGGATGGCAGGGATCCAAGTATTTCAGCCATTCTCAACTGTTTTTCCAGGTACGTTAGTGGAAAACAGAATGGGAAGTGGAGCAGCCGGGGTTCAAACTGGTAGATGCTGGCATTCCAGACGAGATCGAACACGTTCAGGATGGTATGGCCTTAGACAGATGATGGCATTCCAAACAACAGCTCAAACTGCTGCAAAACTCTTCATCCTGTGTTTCTGCAGATGTTTTGGAGTATCCTTATATGGAGTAAACATCACTAGTTTTATTGTTGTTGTTGTTGTTGTTAGTACAAGTACCAGGCCTGATGTTTGCCGTGGAGCAGGTGGGCCACACAGGCATGTGGGTGTTGATAATGCTGTTATCTTGCAGTTCCAGGATCTTGTGACAGCCCTGGTTGCCTCTTGATAAGGCAAGCAGTCCTCATGGCAGGGAGAATTTGAAGAGTCAAACTGTTGTTTCTAGACTCCTATTTCCTGGCCCCTACTCCAAATCAGTACTAACACTGTGGCTAGGGGAGGAAGACAGGAAGGAATTGGTCTGGGGGAGTCCAGTATGGAGACATCTTGCAGAATCTTTCCCTCGATTCCTTTACCCCAGCTCCGTCATCCTTATTCTCTCTCCCCTTCCTGGTTGACTCATCCCTTCCTCCATGGGTAGGAAATAGGGGTGGGATCAGCCCTGGAGGAGCCACTGAGCTCCCTGTCTTAGGGAGAGAGGATTCAAGTGTCACTGAAGGACTCTGCATACATGGGGGTCAGGTGGGCTCAGCGGGGAGCACAGTCAGGGCAGCGCCCACTTTTCTGTATGAGCAAGAAAGATTGCACAATGATGCTCTTTAGAGACGAGAAAATCAACGACCAAATGAAAGATGACTGTGAAGCTGATGATGTTCTGCCCTCGGCTTGCTTCTGACCCCTATTTGGATTTCAGGAGCATTGAGTTACTTACTCATAATCCTCTTGGCTGATACCCCTCACCACCCTGCTCCTGGGTCCCTTTTCTGACTCTCGTTTTCATTCCGTATTCCTTTGCTCACTTAAGAAATCCACATTGTCTTTGTGAAATACCCATGGGGAGTGCACGGTGGCGTACTGACTGTTCTAATTTCAGTCCAGCTCCTGCGAATACATTCTGGGAGGCAGCGGATGACAGCTCCAGCGCTTGGCCCCCTGTTAAACCCTGGAGAGATGCATTTGGGATTCTGGGCTCTTAGCTTCTAACTTGGCTCAGCCCTTGCTGTTATGGGCATTTGGAGAGTGCACCAGCTGATGGAAGATCTCCTCTCTCTTTGTGTATGTCTCTCTTTTTCACTCCACCTTTTGAGCAGATCAACATGAATAAATAAACATTAAATGCATAAAATATGTATTTGGGGAGGCTCAGGATGAAATGCTGGATGTCCTTAACGCACACTGGGAGAGCGCTGCTGTCACTTCCATTCTGCAGGAAAGGAAACGGGTGCAGAGAAGAGAATACCTTGTCTACTGCTGTCATGCAGTCTGTGATTGAGCTACCAGCAGCTGAATCAGGCTGCCTGGGGTCATCATCACAACAGTATAGCATGATGGAGTCACCAGCATGGTCATCCCTTCCCTTGGTGGGGTGAGATGATAGAAGGCCTTAGCTGTCAAGGGGGACTTGAGGCAAAGACCACAGGAGCCCCTGGAACAGAGCTGCCGAGTGACCATGCCACAGCACAGGTAGGAGGAGGGTGTGTGTGGGTGCTGCCAATGTGTGTGGGTGCTCCCGAATGTGGAGTGTCCATGTCGGCACCATTGTACAGGGCCCGTGTATATGTGTAGTATGTGTGTATATATGTGTATGTGTGAGCTTTGGCTGTGCCTGGCTTGCAACATGTGCTCCTGTGGGTGTGAATGTGGGTTGCGGTGTTCCTGCCACTATGGGGCCCTGGGGAAAGCTGTCAGAGCCCATCAGCCTCGCTTGGTGTTGGCTTCAGAAGTAAGAAGATGGGTAGACATCAAAGGCAGCTTGAGCCCAGGACTAGTGGGGCAGAATAATTTAATGAGGGATCCAGGAGGGGGCTGTAGTTGGTGGGGGTGGGGACAGATGCTAGTTTGTGCTCGGGGCGGCTCCCAGGCCCCCAACCCAGCATTTAGGGGCTGTATATGTGTTGTGGAGGGGTGTGAGCCACGCTGAGTACCTGGCCATGGCTTGCTTTTGCCCTGGGTAGTGTGAGAATGGCATGTGAACTGAGGGGTGCCTCACCCCTGCCTGAATACCAGTGTAATCCCTAGAGGCCCCAGGGGACTTCCAGTGGTGGAGAGGATAAATCAGGCATTTTGATCCCTGTGGCTCTTCTGACGTTTCCACAACACAGAACACACTGTAGGTCTGTAGGCGGGCGCTACTCTAAATCTCTTACAAGGAGAAGCTGAAATTTGGAGAGGGGCAGGAGATTCCCAATTGTCACCCAGCAAAACTGAGACTGAGTCAGGAAGCAAGAGCTTCTGAGGCCACATCCAGCAACTTTTCACTTCTCCATATTTTTAGGCCAGGACCAACCCATGCACACAGTAGCAAATTGCAAAGTGGTTTTTTTTTTTTGGGGGGGTGGCCTCTCCCTCTTTTTCCTCTCTCCCTCCCAGAACAGACGTGCTTCCCCTTTGGGACCTTTGGGCCCTCTCCCAGGTAGTCTCTCTAGGCAGCCCAGGAAGCACTTCTTCTCCCCCAGTGCAGGAAGCATTCCTGCACGCATGCGTGCAGGTGTCCCTTGGTGGAGGCCTGCAGAAATGTGAGAGATTCAAATCTAGTTTGTTTTTCTATCCAATGTGGGGGTGACCAGTGGAAGATCTGGGGGTCAGAGGAAGCTGGGGTGGAGGATAATAAGAGTTACGTGAGGCCAGCGTGGCCATAGCCAGATCACAGCCGCAATGGGTCAGAGCAAAACGCTGTCCTTGCTTTCCAGCTCTTGGGCTGCACATGCCCAGCTCCAGCATCTCTCGTAAGCACAGTATGAGGGTGCTGAGCCTCCTGGGAGACTTCTGCAGCCGAAAGCACTTCCTGGCAAGAAGCTTCCCTGCATCTGCCACCTGCCTTCAGGATCAAGCCCCAGCTCCTTTGGTCCCCACGGAAGGGTTCCTTCAGATGCCAGGGTTTGAGCTCTGGAGTTCAGAACCCGGTGTGAACCTCAAGCTGCATTTTCTTTCCTTCTTTCTTTCTTTGGTGTTAAAGGGACGGCAAGTATTCTCAAGCTTGGGGGTTTTAGGCAGGGCAGGGACACTCTTGTTTGACACAAGCCCCACCACTCCCTGTTGCTTACAGTCTTGCTTTTCACTCATCTACATCACCTACTCACATTTGGTGCACGTCATGTTGAGACTCTGGGGCCATGGTTCCTTGACAGACAGTTTTGTGTGTTTTGTGTCGTAATCCAGTACCCAGTAGACACCTGGTAAATGTTCGTTGAATGGCAGACTCCTGCTAGCCTCATGGCCATATCTGAAGCTTTGTGGGCTGTTACTTATTTCCTTATTTCCAATTTTCCCTATGCTTACAAAGCTCCTTGTGAGCTCCCACTCTCTGTTAATGGTTGCTCCTTATACCACGTACATCTGTTAGAAGATTGAGCAGGGTTTTGGTGTGGATGTGTGTACCACATTTCAGCCGCTGGAAAGGTGTAATTGGTCTAATGGAACCTTCTCAAGGTGTCATTCAGGAGCCCCAGTTAGCTGGTTCACCAACTTTGAGAAATCCATTAGCAGCTCTGCCCCTAAATCCTGGCACTTGGATCCTCCTCTCCATTGGGTGCAGGAAGCGCCTCATGACTCAGGGTCTGGCCCAGGGAAGCGAGTCTCCCCCGCCACGGCTCCAGGCAGAGGACAAATGGTAGCAAACAAGCCAGGACCAGCTCTACTGCCAACCTGGCCCAGGCAACCTTAGACAATGACTCGGCACTTTCTGGGCTGTCTCCTTGGCCATGGTGATGTGAGGCAAGTTGCCTGGGCTTGTGGGGAGTGCTGGCAGAACACACTCTCCGGGATAGCTGATGGCCATGTCAGGCAGCGCCCACACAGCGCCATGCTGCTTTCATGGCACCCATTGTTAAAATGTATTTTAATTTGAAAGATAGAGTTAAAGAGGAAGAATGTGAGGGGGCGGGGTAGAGAGAGAGATTTTTCATCTGCTGGTTCACTCCCTAAATGACTGCAATGGCAGAGCTGGGCTCATTCGAAGCCAGGAGTTAGGAGCTCCTTTTGGACCTGGCATATGAGTCCAGGGGCCCAAGACTTGAGCTATCCTCTGCTGCCTTCCAAGGCCATAAACAGGGAACTGAATGGGAAGTGGGGCAGTTGAAACTCAAACATGTGCCCACATGAGATGTAAGTGCTGCAGGTGGAAGATTGGCCTGCCCACGCTGACTTTTTTTTTTAAGGCTTTATTTACTTGAAAGGTAGAATTACAGAGAGGGAGAGACACAGAGCAAAATCTTCCATCTGCTAGTTCACTTCCCAAATGACTGCAATGGCTGGTCTGACCAGGCTGAAACCAGGAAGCTGAAACTCAATATGGGTCCCCCACATGGTGGCCGGGGGTGGGGGCGGGGGACGGGAAGCACCTGGGCTATCTTCCACTGCTTTCCCAGTAAGGGAGAGGGATTAGAAGTGGAGCAGAGGGGGCTCAAACGAACACTCATAGAGGATGCTAGTGTCACCAGCAACAGCTTCACCCGCAAAAGCTGGCCTGAAGGCACCCATGCTAAAGGCTCAGTGTGCAGCTCCCAATCTGAACTACACAGGGATTCTGATCAACTCAGCTCTCTGGCCTCGCATGAGTGAGGAAGGGTGAGTGTGTGAGTAGATACACCAGAGTAAGGATTGCATGTACATGTGTTGTATAAGCACGTGTGTGTGTCATATGTGCAATGGTGTATGTGAAGGTGCACTCAAATGCATATATGTAGGAAATATAAAAGGCTGTGGGGGCAAGCATGTGTGTGTGCTCTTGGGTTTGTATGTACAAGAGTCTCCAGGTAAACTGTGGTGTGTGGAAGTACATACATGTAACTCTGCGGGGCTATAAAAATGTAGATTCTGTTTGGTTTTGCTACTTTGTAACTTTAGAAACCTTAAATAACCCCCTTCGCTACTTTCTGCTTATAAGATGAAATGGACAGACAAGGTGATTTCTTGAGGTCCCCACCAGCTTTGACAGTCCCTGGCTGGTGTAGGAATTGAACACACAAGTGTTAATGCTATGTGTGCATGTGTGTGAGCAGCAGGGTGGTACTGTGCAGAGAGCATGGTTCTAATCCTGATGTTGACTTTTTTTTTTTTTAAAGATTGGTTTGTTTAAAAGGCAGAATCACGGAAAGAGGGAGAGAAATTTCTATAACCTACTAGTTCTCTAAGTGGCTGCAATGAACAGCAGAGTTGGGGCCAGAGCTTCCTATAAGTCTCCCACATGGAAACACATAATGCCACATGGGTTCAAGGACCCAAGTACTTGGGTCATCTGCTGCTTCCCTAAATGCATTAGCAGGGAGCTGGATTAGAAGTGGAATCACTGGAACTTCAACTGGTGCACATACGGGAAGCCAGTGCTGCAGCTGATGGCTTAACCCATGAGCCACAACACAGGACCCCTGATGCCACATTTTTAATTTTCTTAAATATTTATTTTTGTTGGAAAGTCAGATATACAGAGAGGAAGAGACAGAGGGGAGGATCTTCCATCCGATGATTTACTCCCCAAGTGGTCACAAGGGCTGGAGCTGAGCTGATCCGAAGCCAGGAGCCACAAACTTCTTCTGGGTCTCCCATGTGACTGCAAGGTCCCAAAGCTTTGGGCCATCCTCGGCTGCATTCCCAGGCCACAAGCAGGGAGCTGGATGGGAAGTGGGGTCACCGGGCCATGAACTGGCGCCCATATTGGATCTCAGTAGTTGCAAGGTGAGGACTTTAGCCACTAAGCTGCTGTGCCAGACCATCCCCGCCCCCAATGCCACATTTAATAACCAGGTATATTCAGATTATCCCTGTCCCTTCTGTGGAATTCAGTTTCCTTAATGCAATGAAGGATTCCTACAAGATGCATTCCAGGACTAGGAAATATTTGCCAAGGCCCTAGCACAAACTCTGGCTTGGTCCCCTTCTGTGAGAGGTGTGTGTGGGCCTGTATCTGTGCTCCTGTGCCCGACCGTGCAGGGTGGCCCAGAAAACAGGGCACTGCTGTAGATCACCTCACAGGGTTTGTGATTTGTCTATGTCTGGGACACAGCTTCTTCAGAGAGGCCTGACTGGGCTAATGGTCTCCTAACCGCGGCATGGTCCTGCAGACTCCCTGCTGTCCCAGACTGCTGTCACATGTGTGCAGTGGCCTGGAAAGGAGGATTGGTGTGGGCAGGAGACAGACTCCCAAATCCGATTAGCGTTCACTCCGCCATCCGGGGTATTAGAAACTAAACAGATTCTTCTTCTTAAAGGGTCACCTGCCAGAATGGATGGTGACTGAACAAGCATGGGAGCGCATGCTCATCTGGAATGAGGCCTCAGGAGAGGAAGCCAGGAGCAATGGGGGCCCTGACCTCAGAGAGCTCTGAGCCTGCAGTGCAGGGCAGCGGGAGACTGGGACTGGGTCTACGGATGTCAGTGGGCATCCCATAGTCCTGGAGGAGTCAAACTAGGGCAGGAGCTTAACAGGGATGGCTTCCTACAGGCCCACTGTGGTCAAATGCACCATGCCTGTCCAGGATTCCCAAGTCAACCTGGACTGGGTCCACAAGGGTAAGGCTGGAGCCCAGACCCTGGACCATATACTTGAGATGGGGTCCCCTACCTATTAGTCTGACCTGGAGAGGATCACATCACCTGGACTCAGGACACCGGAAACAGGTCCCAGCTACCCTACCAGATGCATCAGCAAACTCAGCAGTCCCTGCAACCACTCTTGGAAACCCGGAAACCCAGAAACCCTGTGGGAGCCCAACCTCCACTTCAGCACAGTCAGAGTGGATCCCTGAACCCGGAGACAGTACGTAACAGTTGAACCAGGTACCCCAGGTTTGGCTTCCAAGCCGGATTCAGA
Source organism: Ochotona curzoniae (assembly GCF_017591425.1). Lineage (NCBI taxonomy): Eukaryota > Metazoa > Chordata > Mammalia > Lagomorpha > Ochotonidae > Ochotona > Ochotona curzoniae. The sequence continues at coordinate 12,171,022 of NW_024465451.1, forward strand.
GCACCCCGACTGGAGTCCTACCCTCTGTCCTCCAACAGCCAGAGCCTGTGCAGAGACACAGAGACACGCATAGGCCTCCCTCACTCCGGCCTGTCCTCAGTTGAGCTCAGCTAACAGGTGTCCCAAGGTCCACAGCTACTTTTGAGGAAATGTCGGGTTGGCCATGAGTAGGCACGGGAAGGGGAAGGAGCCAGGACCAGGGCTGTGTCCTGCCCAGAGAAGTATGGACCGTTTGGGTGGGTTGGTGTAGGAACGAGCAGTCAGGGAATGCGCAACCGTCTGCGCCTCCACCCAGTTGGGGCGGGAACCATTCGCGCCTCCGAGGTCCCGCAGTCCCGAGCCCCCAAACAGCCCGCGGGGTGCTGGGCGCCGGGCCAGGAAATCCGGCGCCGGCCCTTGAAGCTGCCCCAGGTCCGGCCTGGCGGGGTGGGCGCTGGCAGCGCAGCCGCCCGCCGAGCAACGTGACCGCGCCACCCGACCGCCCGCCGTGGCCTCGGGGCCCCACCGGGACAAGGCGGCCTCTGTGCCGCCGCAGCTGATCCCTCTGGGGCTGCAAATCCCTTCCGGCTGACGGCGCGGCCGGCTGGGGTCATGCAGCGTGGGAACGGGTAGTGGGCTGTGGAGGTGGGCGCGGAGGAGCCACCTGCCCCATGTGGGACTTTCTCAAAAATGTAGCCTAGCAAGGGTGACCAGTTCCCAGACAGGGATGCTGAGCCGGGGAGAGGTCGCCTCCTTCGTCCTGAGTGACACAACCCTTTAATTAAAGTCTGAAGAAATGCTACTTTTTCGTTTTCTTTTCTTTCTTTCTTTTCTTCCCTGTAACTATTTCTCTGGGGGGGGGGGCAGGACGGGGCACTTCTGCTCAAGAAAGACTTTTGTGTGTCCTACACGGCTCTTTCACAGGTTTAGCACAGAATCCGCCCTGAATGGGCAGGAGCATTCTTTAGCGGCTGGGCTCCCTTGCGTGGGCCTCTAGGGGTGAGTGAGTGGGAGGGAGAAGGCTGGGGCCCCAGTGGAACCCCAGGGCCTTCCTCTTCATCTTCTTCCACCCCTGATGGCTTTTTCTTCAAACATGACAGGACACTTTCTGGGTGAATTCAGAAATTGCAATCGGACCCTTTGATAAGCTCTTTATACACATTGGTGAGAGTTAGCTGGCATTACTGCTCCTGATTTATAAATGCTGGGTCACACGGTCAGGGAATCGGAGCCAGCTCCCTGAGGTCCTGAGACCACCAAGACTGGCTCCACAACCCTGGATTTCCCCTCCGAAATGTATGGAGACCCACGTGTGAAGACCCCCAGCTGGGCTACCTGCTCTTCGCTGAGCATCTACCACTAGGCGTTCAGTCACAGGGTCCTGTGGGAAGACGTGGGGCTTGAGCAAGGAGATGGGTGAGTTGAAGGTATCAGGCAGAGTGGAGCATGCGGGTGGGAGGAAGACGGAGAGGGGATGAACCAACGCAATGACTTTTCCAGGTGCTTCTCTGCTCTGAGCCTCCAGCCGGGGAGAAAACTGGTCCCTCAGGGACTGGAGAAGGCTGCGGGGGTGAAGGGTGGGGTGTCCCAGGATCCAGCCTTGCCTGGGCCTCCCAGGAGCAGGGTGGGGATTATCCAGTGACTCCTTTGGAATTCTCAGTGCAGAGGGAACTTTGTCTAGCTCCCTTCCTACTCTCTGCTTCCCACTCTCCGACCTACTAGTACTGGGGCAGCCCAGGAGTTTCCCCGATTCTTTGACTAATGTTTGATGTAGACAGGGAGTGGGGGCAGCTAAGGGGTAGGAGCGGGGTGGTGGGTGTATGGGGACAGGTCTGTGGGATAGGAATGTGCCTGTGCCCGTCTGTGTACCGGGCAGAGATCCCTCTGTCCTGGGCTGATTTATGTGTGCCTGTGGGATCAGGCTGTGCTGTCGCTGGAGGGATGGGTTGTTGTAGCTGCCGTGTGCATAGCTTTGGTCTGGGTACCTCAGCCTTATCAGGATCTGCAGCTATCTCCTGGGGTCTGTTTGCCTGTGGCTGCGCCCTTATCTGCAAGTCTTTGTGTGTCTGGATCTCTGTTCCCTGTTCCCTTTCTACCCCCAGTGGGGCCCTGAATGCCACTTTGGTGCCTGAATGTGCAGAGGAATGCTGCGGGCAAGGGGAGAGTGCACGTCCTGGGCGGTTGGCCTGCAGCTTGTGGAAAATTACTGGGGCCTCCCAGAACTTGGGCAAACTAAACCCTGCAGGCCTAGAGCCAGGCGCTGAGGCTTTCACCGCTTTTAACTCCTCCCACTCACTTTTTGCGGGCTTGGGGACCTACAGAGATGGGTCCTGCTGTGCAAAGAACCCAGCCTTCCTCCCACCACTCCCCAGATGCCTGGCCAGGGCCAGGGCCCCACGGCAGGACCATCAGCATCCCTGGGGGAGAGTGAGGAGGTGGGATTACTTTTTCTCTGAAGTCCTTCCCAGGCCTGACATTCTCTTCATTCTGTGAATGTCAAAAGGGATTCAAGAAAAGGGCAGCTTCACTTCCATTTCAGGGCATCACATGACTACAGGGTCCCAGCCAGTTAGAGCATCCAGGGCTCCTGGTCTCTCAGATGGAGAAACTGAGGCCCAGAAGGAAGGGTCCACCCCCACCCCCAGGACCTTCCAGAAGGGCCGTAACTGGGCAAGGACCAAGTGCTCCAATCTGGTGTCCCTTGGTCTCAGTCCTGTTTTTCTGCTGGCTGTTCATTAGCCATGATCTGCTCTACATGGAGAAAGAATACTTGAGGTGACTCTGAAGGAGGGAAGTATTAGATAAGTGGAGATGGGGCTGAGTCAACAGCACTTGCTCCGGGTGGCAGGAAGACATGGGTTAAGGTGCTGAAGTGGGCAGGTGGAGAGTGCAGTCAAGATGGAGAGCTGTGAGGGCACCAGCTGGGCACACTGCATGAAGGAGGGTTGGGCAGGTACATGTGAGCTGTATCGGAGCGTCCTCAGAGGTCAGGGGAAGGGGGCAGATGTCCTGGGATTCTGGAATAAGAGGCAAAAGAGCGATGTGGCAGAGCAAGAGCAGAAGCCTTGAAGCCAGATCAGACTCTGCGTCCTAGCCCCAGATGTTGGGAACTGTATTGCTGTGTAATCCAGGGTGGGCACTGCTTCAACTCTATCCCACTTTCCTCCTCTTGAAATGGAGCCACGCTTCTCCCTGCATGGCTGTTGTGCAGGATCAGCGGAGAGGTGAGGATACAGATGCTGCCTTCCACATCTGCCACCTGTGAAGTGCTCAGTGAGAATGGTGGGACCCTGACAATGCAGTCTGATGGGCTGGCGGCAGGGATGGTGTGGAGGCAGGGAGGCCGCAGGGGAGGCCCTGGAGATGGTGCAGATGCGAGGCGTGCAGGGCCATGGAGATGCCCTCTGAGTGAGTGAAAGAAAGGAGCAGGCAGAGGCCACTGAAGGGCTCCAGCACCACAGGAAGTGGACAGAAGTCTCCACGAGTGACCGTGGAGCTGGGCCTTGGATGACCAACACCTGGGTAGTCTTTATGGAGTAGAAATGGAAGAGGGTTGGTGGGATGGAGCAGGGGACTGAGAGAAGGGCTTCAGTTTCCGACATGCTGAGGACAGAGTGGAGCCCATCTGGGCTTCCTGTTTAGGCCCGGGGCTCAGGAGTCAGATGGGTACTTCATGTGAACACAGACCTGTGGACATTCCTGTACTAAAGGTGTCAGAAATTGTCGGCTTGGGTGAAGCTATCGAAGCAAGACTAACAAGAGTGGGGAGAGGCCTTGGCGCTCAGGAACTCCTCTTGAGAAGGACAGAGCCTTGGGGGAGCTGCAGGTCGATGCTGAGGGACCAAGGCCAGGGCCAGCAGTGATCTGAGATGAGGGGAGACTTTGTTCCAAGGAGGAAGCAATGGAGACAGCAGCTCGCTGTGTGGGAAAGGAGAGGGGCTCAGGAGAGGGAGGAGAGACGGTGCTGAAGCCCTGCGCCCTGCGACGGGGAGGTCACAGTAACCTCATGCTGAAGAGTCTGGTTTGTAGGGGAGAAGACAGAAGCCAAGTCAAGGGGAGGGATTCATGAACGGGATGGCAGGTGAGACAGGTGGTCCACGACTGCCAGGTGTGGCTACACTGCAGGGGCAATGAGCTGAGGCAGACACGGGGAGATTCTCAAACTGTGTGTGAAGGGGCGGACTGGGGAGCCCTGTCCATGTTTTAGGTGGGGAAAATGAGGCTCAGGGAGGCTATTATTTTGAAGTAATAATAAGTGCAAAGGAAAGGGCAGTTTGATGTCCGATTCTTAATAGTTATTTCTTAAAATTATTGTTAGAGGACCAGAGGGAGGGGAGAGAGAGGGAGGGGGAGAATGAACTCGCATTTGCTGTTCACGCTCTCTACACGCTTGCAATAGGGCTGGGTTTAAATCAGAATCAGAAGCTGGGAACTCAATTCAGGTCTGCCACATGGGTGATAGGAAGCCTGTTACTTGAGCACCTACTGCTTCCCGAAGTCTGCCGTGATGCGGAGCTGGAATCAAAGCCAGGGACGTTGATGTGGGACACGAGCCTGCTGGGCTAAATGCCAGCTCCCCGTGTCGTTTTGTAAATGGAAGATTGAAACAGTGTAAAACGCATTCACAGGTATCTGTTCTGATCATATAAGTAAAATCTCATTGGCGACATCCAGACACACGTGCGCGCGCGCGCGCGCGCGCACACACACACACACACACACACACATACAGTGTGAGCCACAGATGGAAAAGTCCCCCGTATTCCACCACAGAGATAAGCACTTTTACCATTGGATGTCATGGCCTTCCACTTTTGTCCTCTGCCAATATACATAAATACATACTGGAATCACGTTGTACTTACTGTTTGTGGCTTTAGAAATATACCGTGGATGCGTTTCCATAACAAACATTCCTTGAGAGTTTTCTCTTTTAGCTCCCAGTCTAGTCAAGGAGATGTGAACTCCCAGACGGGCTCTTAGGGACAGTAAAACGGAGCAGGGTAGCCAGGTGGCGGGCTGAGCCTGGATCACGGCGCTGACGGCCGAGTGCGATGGCTCCTCTGGGTCTGACCCGGTCAGGGACTCACTGCGTGGCCTTGGGACAGAAGGTTGCTCCTTCCCGGGGCTCCAAATACAGTTTCAAAAGGGGTTATGCACACCTCTCTGGGTCAGCAGTCACTGTGCAATGGTTGATGGGGGGGGGGGGCTCAGGAAATAAGACTTGTGACTTTTACGATGCTTCAGGTCACGAAACACATTCCACTGACTCTGTTTCTTCAGCTGAGAAATGGGAGTCGTGTTGGACTCCAGGACTGTGAGAATCAACTAGTTTAGTCGTTATGATGCCTAAAAACGACTAATATTTGGACAGCGTTTGGCCCGTTACTCATATTCTCCCCAAGCATTAGCACCAACCCTGCGGCCCAGGCGCTCCTGTGTGCCCTGGTTTTTTTTTTTCTCCCAGGAAAGGACATCACAGCTTGGGGACGTGATGTTACCTGTTAAAAGTAATAAGTAGTAGTGAAGTTCGAGCACAGGGCTCGCTGTTACCAAAGCCAGGGGTCTCTGCTGCGCTGTTCTGTGTGCTGCAGGAGGTGGGGTGAACACCGCGGCTTAGAGACCGTCTTTGTGGGGCCAGCGCCCATCACCTGTGGGGAGCTGTCGCCCTCTGCTGATCTCTGGGTGGCGCTTCCTGGAAAGCAGGAGAGCTCGCCGCCCGCCCGCCTCAGGAGTGGGATCCGTCCTGGGAACCAGGGTTTTCGGAGAGGGCTGGTGTATGCAAGGCCAAGGTGGAGTCCATTTCTGACTCGGGTGCTTGGTTAGGAGGGTGTTGCATGACAGTTGCTCTTTTACCTCTACCTTGGTGTTTCACCTGTACCTCTGCCCCTGTGCTGCAACGCTTGGCAGTCTCTGTGTGGTGGATCTTACTCTGGGTTAACACACACTCGTCATCCGAGTGGTAGCAGATTAGACTGCTGCGGCTTTAAGAGACTGTCGTGATTAGTTCATTTGCGGTCACAATAACCTTATGAGAAAGGGGCCCCCCCCCCCCCCCCATTGTATTTATGAGAAAATAGTCGCTGAGGCCCGTGTGGAACTCCAGAACTTTCCAAGATACCACACTGCCCCCGTGTGGCAGCCTCTTGCGGGACTCAGTAAACAGCTTTGGCAGCAGCGCCGGAAGAGCTCCCGTCGCCCCCTCTTTATCTGGGTTCTCACTTTCTGCGGTCTCCCACACCCGCAGTCAGCTGTAATACAAAGATAGTAATATCTGTCCCGATTCAAGAAAAAGACATCACGTTTGTATAGCTTTTTATTATGGCATGTGATTCTACTTGTTCTATTCCAATTGATAATTATTCTTGTTAATCTCTTATCAACCTAATTTATATAAGCCACGCGATAGGAATGTATGAAAGGATGCCAGGGGCCCAGTGCAGTTGCCTAGCTGCTGAAGTTCTTGCCTTGCATGCGCCAGGATCCAGCATGGATGCTGGTTCATGTCCCAGCTGGGGCCTTAAGACCGTGAGATGGAATGAAGAGCTGCCTTTTCTTTCTTTCTTTCTTTCTTTCTTTTTTTTTTTTTTTTTGAGATTTATTTTATTTATTTGAAAGGTAGAGAGTTACACACACACACACACGCTATGGGCTGGAGGAGCAAGAAAGCAATAGAGGAAGAGGAGAAAGAGAGAGAGAGATTTCCATCCACGGGTTCATCCCCCAAATGGCCACAATGACCAGGGCTGGGCCAGGCCCAAATCGGGAGCCAGGATCTGGGTTTCCTAAATGGATGTAGGGGTCCAAACAGTTGGGGCCATCCTTTCCTGCCTTCCCAGGCACACTGGCAGGGAGCTGAATTGGAAGTAAAAGAGCCGGGACTCAAACTGGTGCCCCTATTGGATGTCAGTACTGCAGACGGCCGCTCAACATGCTGCACCACAGCTCTGTCCAGGATCAACTGCCTTTGTCCACAGAAGAGGACCGGCCTGCTTGGGCAGTGGAAAGGTGTTGACATCCACTGGACTGTTCCTATGACTGTTCCCACTGTTGGTCCGGAAGTCCATGTCTGGGTCTAGCAACAATATAATACTAATTTTATTTAAAAAGCCAGGCGATGAATTTAATCTATATGCATTTGGTCAACCTCAAGAGTAGATCCTGATTTTGCTTTTTAGAAGTCCAGACTTTGCACTTCAAGAAATAAGGGATTCCCTCGAGCTAGTCATGTTTTCCAGTTTTCTACACAAGTAGTTAGCTGAGTATGTCAGCTTCCGGCTTGCCATATTCTTTCACCAAGTCGTCCCGCTCACCGAGGAGGATCCAGGCCATCCTACAGTCCTGTCTCCTTTACAGCTAACGTGACGTTTTCATTGCCATAGTTACGTGACCATGCCTAGGCCCATGACCACAGCTGGCTACAGATATTAAATGAAGTAACTGCATTTCCGTTGCCTGCCACAGGCATGTGTTGTTTCCACCGTGAATGAGCTCATTACTTATTTCAGTTTGGAAAAGAACAGAATGCCAAAACCCATCTCCAGCACGAAAGATCTTCTTAGGATCTGCTGTGTATCCTGGGAATAAAGTGTTGGACACAGAATGAGGAGTTTACACAACTGTGGGAAGAGTTGAACTGCGGGAGCGAAGGTCAAAGAAACTGTTCCTGAAGGCCGGAGAAGCCGACACAGGCTCTGTCCCGCTAAGGCAGCGGACTGCACGGTTCTGAAAAGCTTGCTTGGAGGCCTTTGCAGCTCCCGACAACCTGAGCAGCTCCCACCAGCGCAGTGTGCAGCAGCCGAGGAGGCCGTTCTCCAGGGCTGTGGGAAGCTCTGGTCTCTTCACGTATTTGGACGCAAACATTTCCAGCGAGTACGGCCTTCTCCTTCGCTTACACTTTCTAAATTTTGTGCAGATTCCTTTCAGTTGGCCAACTCTAGCTCGACACTACCCAGGAAAGGAGATTCTAGTAAAGGTAGTTTGCAGCTTTAGAAGGGAGGGGATGGCAGTTGAAAACACACATGCATTTATTCAGGGCTAGGCTCATTGATTCTGTAATTCTCTATGTTAACGTGTAGTCTGCATGGATCACACTGTACTGTTTTGCACCCGTACCTGACCTGTAGATTGTTGTTTGTCAACCCCGTCCTAAAGGAGCTCTTCCTTCCAAGCTAAGGGACAGGTTGTTCCCCCTACCTCTTACTGTTGGGAAAGAAACACAACACTTGGTGGGCGTCTTCGTGTACAGGAGGTACCGTGGACCACACTTGGGAATATTTCTTGGTTCCTTTTATTGCATGGTTCACAAGGCTTCCAGTTTTGTTCAGGACCTAAGGTAAAGAGGCAGTATGCAGCAGGTCCAGCTGTGATGCCCGCTGCCCTGGCACCTCAGTCTGAAGCGTCCGTGGTGGGTGATGATACCACGTGGGAACTCTGGCAAGCTCCAACAGTCTTGTGGGGGGATTTCTAGGTGTTGAAGCAAGCTTATAATTTCTCTGTAGGAGAAATGCTTTCTACTGAGCCTTCACAGAGACTGAGTGTGTAACCATGGGACGCCAGCTGTGTGTGACTTGAGCTGCCTGTCCTAGGTTGGTGCTCTCTAATCCCTACAGATGCACCAAGTCCTTAGGCTGGGTGGGCGGTGACAGCAGTCACCCCCTGGATGATGAGAGTACTTGTTCAGGAGTCATGGATAAGTTATGTGCAAGGGACCCCAGACTCTCCATTCTAATGTAACTCGCGGCACAGGATCACGAAGGAGGAGATTTGGACTCTCACTGATGGTTCAGCGTGATTTATTGGTGCTAGAAAATGGCCTGCTCCTGGACACAGGTGTTTGGCACAGTGGTTTAAACCCTGCTTGGGGCATCCACATCCCAGACCAGAGTGCCTGGGTTCGGTGGCCGTGCTCCCAACTCCAGCCTCCTGTGCATGTGCACCTTGGGAGGCAGCTTAGGGTGGCTCAACTATTTAGGTCCCCGCTACTCATGGGGGAGATCCAGGCTGAGTTCTGGGTTCCTGGCCTCTGCCTGGCCCAGCCTCAGCTGTTCCATGCTCTTGTAGAGTGAATCAGTAAATGGGGAGCTTTCTTTTTGTCCTTGCTTTCAAATGAAAAAAAAAAAAAACCATATATCTATATCGCCTTCAACCTTACACCACCCAGTTCAGTACAAGCGAAAGCATGAGCAGCCCCCCTCCCCCCGCCCTGCCCCCAGCCTCAGTCTTGGACTGTCAGTCTTGCACCTATCACGGGGGATGGGTTTTGTTGCCATCCAGGTGTCAAGTGATCCAACTCTATTTCAGAGTTGGTTTCTTTTTCTTTTCTTCTTTTTTATGGTTTCTTTTAAAGATTTGTTTATTTTTGCTGAAAAGGCAGATTCACAGAGAGAAGGAGAGACAGATAGGAAGATCTTCCATCCACTGGTTCATTCCTCAAGTGTTGCAACAGCCAGAGCTAAGCTGACCAGGAGCATCTTCCAAGTCTCCTACATAGATGCAGGGTTCCAAGGCTTTGGGCCATCCTAGACTGCTTTTCCAGGTCACAAACAGGGAGTGATTGGGAAGTGGAACAGCCGGATATGAACTGGTGCCATATGGGATCCTGGTGCCTGCAAGGCAAGAGTTTAGCCACTAGCCTATTACTCCAGGCTGAATCTGCTTCTTCGGGCTGGGTCTGTTTCTTAAAGCCACATCCAGGATTGAATGCCTTAGTTTCTGTTTCCTGCAAGTAAAGTTTCCATACTTAGCAAACACAAATGCAGGACATCAAGAGCCTGGTGCAATAGCTTAGTGGCTCAAGTCCTTGCCTTGCACATGCCAGGAACCATATGGATGCCGGTTCTAACCCCAGCGGCCCTGCTTCTCATCCAGCTCCCTGCCTGTGGCCTGGGAAAGCAGTCAAGGACGGCCCAAAGCCTTGGGACCCTGCACCCTTGTGGGAGACCCAGAAAAAGCTCCTGGCTCCTGACTTTGGATCAGATCAGCTCAATTCCGGCAATTTCAATTATTGGGACATACGGATTCTTTTTTCTCTATATCCTCTCCAGTTCTCATTATCTTGTATTTTTGACAGTAATCATTCTGACAGGTGTAAGATGGCATCCCACTGGGATCTCATCGATATTTCTGTTGTGATTGGTGATGACAAGCATTTTCTCTTATGCCTCTTTGCCATTTGTGTGTCTTTTTAATTTTTATTTTTGCTTCATGAGGAAGTCAGATATACAGAGAGGAGGAGGAGAGAGAGAAAGGTCTTCTGTCTGATGATTCATTCCCCAAGTGGCTGCAACGGCCAGAGCTGAGCCGATCTGAAACCAAGAGTCAGAAGCTCTTCTGGGTCTCCCACATGGGTGCAGGGTCCCAAGGCTTTGGGCCACCTTGACTGCTTTCCCAGGCCACAAGCAGGGAGCTGGATGGGAAGCAGGGCTGCTGGGATTAGAACTGGCGCCCATACGGGATCCTGGCGGCAAGGTAAGGATATTAGCTGCTAGGCTACCGTGCCGGACCCTATTTGTATGTCTTTAAAAATTTTTATATGTATTTTCTTGCATGTCTAAAACTCCATTAGATAACAATATCAATAAGTGGCAAATAGAAAATAGCAATAGCAAAGAAAAGAAAAAAGTAAACAGACAAAAATCAAAATATCTTCTGTTCCTTAGAAGTAATAAACAAAGGCTGAACGTAATAATCAAATTCCCAAGTTTTCCTCTCAGTTTTTGTACTTTGTGTATTATCACAGATTAAAGAAAACATGTATTTATCTTTATGGCCTGGGTTATTTCACTAAGCACAGTGGTTTCCAATTGCATCCATTTAGTTGCAAAAGACTATATTTTTCTTTTCTTCTTTTTTTAAAGATTTATTTATTTTTATCACAAAGTCAGATATACAGAGAGGAAGATCTTCTGTCCAATGATTCACTCCCCAAGTGAGCGCAACGGCTGGTGCTATGCCGATCCGAAGCCAGGAGCCAGGAACCTCCTCCAAGTCTCCCATGCGGGTGCAGGGTCCCAAAGCTTTGGGCCATCCTCAACTGCTTTCCCAGGCCACAAGCAGGGAGCTGGATGGGAAGTGGAGCTGCTGGGATTAGAACCGACGCCCATATGGGATCCCGGAGCGTTCAAGGCGAGGACCTTAGCCGCTAGTCCACGCTGCCGGGCCCCAAAAGACTGTATTTTTCAAGAAATGTTCATTCAGGTCTTTCACCTACCCTATTTTTAAATTAGGTGTTTTATTTTCTTAAAATTGAGGGCTTTTAAAGTACCTTTGGTGTTTTAGATATCTGCCTTTTATCAGATATTTGATTTGTAATTATTTTCTCTAATTGTGTGGGTTGTCTCTTCGCTCTTGCTGATTTGTTGTAGTCCTTTCCTTCCCCCCTCCTTTTTATCATTTCTGTGATTTGGGGGTCTGATAGGAGACCTCCCCGCCCCGACCAAGGCCTGAAGCAGTTGTGTCTATAATTCGTTTTTAGTTAACTTTTATATATGGTATGAGTTAAAACTTCAGTTCCATCCGTCTTCTTCCCATCCCTTCTCCTTCCAGGAAGCGTTTGCCGCAGAGGCCACCCTTGTCTGCTGTGTACTTGGTACTGTTGTTGAGAAGCACTGGACTGGATTCTCTCCCAGTTTGCTCAGGGTCTCTGTTTTCTCAGTCTCATCCACATACCTTGTTCAGAGTTAAACTGTCTGATTTCAATGAAGACTGTCAGCTTTATTACTCTTCTCTGCCAAAGTCTGTGGTGTTGTGAGTGCTTTAAAAAGGAAATTGTTTCGTTATTGGTTTAGTGAATTAATTTCTGTCTTTGTTTCTTGTCTTTCTGTTTCAATAAATTTATTTTATTTTTGAAGATATTTGCATGGTTAAGAAGGATGCATGGCCACGTGGACCGCCGATTAGGGTAGGGAGGATGAAGGGATGGGTAAAAGTGGATGAGACCCTGGTGCAGTGGCCTAGTGGCTGAGGTCCTCGCCTTGAATGCGCTGGGATTCCATATAGGTGCCAGTTCTAATCCCGGTCACCCTGCTTTCCATTCAGCTCCCTGTTTGTGGCCTGGGAAGGTGGTTGAGGACGGCCCAAAACCTTGGGATCTTGCACCTGTGTGGGAGACACGGAAGAGGCTCCTGGCTTCGGATTGGCACAGCACCGGCCATTGGGGCCACTTTGAGGAGTGAATCATCAGACAGAGGATCTTCCTCCTTGTCTCTCATCTTCTCTGTATATTTGACTTTCCAATAAAAATAAATAAGTCTTAAAAAAAAAAAAAGGAAAAGAAAATGGATGAGACAACTGCCTCCAATCTTTTTTTCCTCCTGTAAAGGAGAAAGTGTGAAAAGAAAGGGGGAGGACCGTTCCCAGGAGCCCAACCACATCAGCACCCGGGGATGGAAGACTGCCGCCCAGTGTCATCCCATGATCCCCAATGTGGGGCATGTTCTGAGGGTACTTCTCAAGTTCTTCTACCAGGTTACCACTAGTCCCAATCTTATGCACATCGGTGGGTTCTTGGCCCATCCTGACTTGGCCTACCTCCTGTCCTGGCAGGTACATTGGCCTTGTCTGACAAAGCTACACTCACTCAGGTTCTTACAGTTGGGTCTTACAGTCCAGCCTTGCCTGGTCCACCCCTGACCCAGCTTTCATGTGGTTCAGTGGGTGCCAAGAGCTGGCATAACCTGTCCTATACCTTCCATGGCTCCTGTGAGCACTAATGGGTGCTGGAGCCTAGCCCAGTCTGGTGCACCCCAGACCCAGTTCACACCCATGCTGAGGGATGCTGCAGCCATGTACAGCCCAATTTGGCACCCCTGTTCCAGCTCTCGCGCTTGCTGGTGGGAACCAGAGTCTGGCTGGGATATTGCCTTAGCTCCCTGACCAGGTCCCTCCCAGCCACAGATCTTGCATGTGACTATGGCTGCTCTGACCCAGCCTGGCATAACCCATCCCCTGCCTTGGCCTTTGTCATCAGATGCCATAGCCTGGCCTGGATTAACTCGCCATCAGTCCCCAACTCTGATATATACTGTCCAGTCTGCTCCCATCCCTGGATTTCATGCAAACCACTAGTTGAGACAGCCTAGCTTAGCCCAGCATGTCCCACACACCATCCTGGCCCCTGTGCACACCAGTGTGTTATGGTTTTGTTTATTCCTGCTGGGTCTGCTCTTCCAGAGCCAACCCACACATCTGCCAATGAGTGGAGCAGTCCTGTCTGGCTTCACCAAAACCCAGATGACTCACGTGCCCACCAGTGGGAGGTATGACCCACCAGGGGAGTTCCCCAAATTTCCCAATCAGGCCCACTCCCAGATCCGGATCTCATGCGTGCCTGCAGATGTCAGGCTCTTCTTACCCGAGAGTTGACCTTTCTGTGTGGTGATGGATGTTGGTCTTGCCCACTCACGCCCAATTCTTGGGTGTGCCTATGGATGCTGCAGCCTGTTCCCAACCCCAGTACCCATGAGTGTTGATGATTTCCATGGTCATGTCTCACTTGGATTGTCACCACTTTAAGCCCTCTAGCAAACTGCTATGGCATTCCCACAGGGGTGAATCCCACAGAATCTGCTCTCAGACCTTGTTCTCTTGCATGTTGGTTAGTGTCATGGGCTAGCCTGGCATGGTCTATCCCCTGTCCCGACACGCACTGGTGGGTACTGTGGTTGAGCCCTGCCAGGCACGCCTCCGCTCCATGGCGTTCATGTGCACTGCTAAATGCTGGTTGATACCAGCAAGCCCAGCTCAGATCTCCCATATGGGCAGGTGTGTTGATTTGGTCTTGAAAATTCCTCTGGTTTCCTTTCTCCAAACCACCCCCACTTAGCCCCTTTGTTTACTTGCAAGTGCAATAGCTTGTTTGCTGGAAGTCCCCCAAAAGTTACTCGCTACCTGTCACATTCTCCTTAGCAGTCCTCTCTCCCACACATCCCCAGATCCCCTTCTCTGCCCATTCCGCAGCCCTCCATGCCCACAGGCCCTCTGATCCCCACACCCAGTCCTCCAGCAGTGTGCTGTGCTGTTTTGGGTTCCTGTTCATGTGGGTGCGAGTCCTCAGACCCTCCTCTGCTGGCATGCAGGAATCTGCCTCCCCGACCCCCTTATCTTTCAAACAAAAGAAAAATAAAATAGGTAACTATGCTGGCACACCAATATAGTTAACACAAATTTGGCATTAGCCAGCTCCAGAATGTCCGCCAGCTATTAGCTGCTTTTCTCCCAGCAGTCCAACACTTGCCTACAGCTTGGACAGTTGCCTACAGCTGGGGGCGGGGGAGGTCTAGTGGATTTCAAAAGGGATTAAAATTAATTGGAGGGGTGAGTGTTGTGGGTAAGCTATCATTTGGGATGCCTCTGGCATCTATTGGAATGCTAATTGGAGTCCTGCCTGTTCTGCTTCTGATATAGATCTCTGCTAATCTGCCTGGGAAATAATAGGTGATGGCTTGAGTCCTTAGATCCCTGCCAGTCATATGTGAGACTGGATGGAATTCCTGGCTCTTGGCTCTTGGCACAGCCCTGGCTGCTGTAGCCATTTGGGGAGAGAGCCAATGGATGGAAGATCTCTGTTAGTTTGTCTTTCAAACAAGAAAACAAACCAGTAAGTTAAAAAAAAAAAAAATAAAATCAGTTGCATTTATTAATCTATTACCTCTATTATGAATAGGAATATTTAATGAATACTTACAGTGACTGTATAAGGTAATGGGCTGAGGGTGTTAGCTGGTTATTCAGTAACCACCCTCTACTGTCTCCTGGGTGACCCCCCAGTTTGCATGCCGTGATGTCAGATTCCTATTCTACCTTGCAGTAAAAGGCAGCCAGTAAACCAGAAAAACGAATTTTCTAAGGTTTCTTTAAAGACTTGATTCTTGCAAATTGAGCCAGAAAAGCTAGTGCTAACATTTAGTCCTTCTTTCTACTTTTCATATAATTGCATTCCTCTTTTGAGAGCATGAGGTTATAAATTTGTGGGGAAAAAAAAACAAACTAAAATGTCTCTTCAAGCCAAGATGGAATAACTGGGATAAGATTCATCTCCCGCCTGAAACAATAAAAACCATGGACAAGATATGCAATTGATTTTCAGCTGCTACGCAAAAGGCAATGCAAGAGAGTCCTGTGATTGCTCAAGCTTATAGGTCAAGGACAGTTTGTAGGTCCCAGCAGCCTGAGGGGAAGCCAGGCAGGGGCGGTGCAGGGCGATGCCTCTGAGCCGAGGACCAGAGCTGGCATGGGCGTCTGGGGAGCGCAGCGCAGGAGGCTGCGGACAAGAGACCTGAACAGAGTACCTGTGAGGGGGGCCCCCTGCAAGCTTACACTTAAGGATTGATTATCACACAGGTGTGAGGACAGCAGCCATAGCAAGAAGAGCCTCCCGTAGGCACACACAGGACGGTTTCCGGTGCTCCACACACACAGACTTTGCATTCTCAACTAGTCGGAGAAGACTTCGTAGCTCACAATGCTGTTTCTGGCTGCCTGTCCAAACTTACATTCCGTTACATTTGTGTTCTTTCTGTGTGACTGGTTATTTCTTTTTCTATGAAAACAGTGTTTTCTCTTTGCTTTGCATCTTTGCGCACACTCTTCCCTTGTCTGGAATATTCTAGTTATCTGCTGTCTTATTGCACGTTTTTTTTTTTTTTTCTGGCATCATAACCATTATTTTTTGGTAAAAAAAAAAGAGATTTATTTATTTATTTATTTATTTATCTGAGAGGCAGAATGACAGAGAAGAAAAGAGACTTTCCATCTGCTGGCTTGCCCCTCCAGTGCGATCCAGGAGAAGTTCAAGCCGTGAGTGGGAATTGCACGTGTGTCTCCCTCCTGGATGACAGGAACCCAAGCGCTTGGGGTATTGTTTGCTCCCTCTCAGGGCCATTAGCAGGATTGGAAGCTCAAAGTAGCTGGTACTCAAACCGGATGTTCTGAATGGGAAGCAGACAATCCAGACAGTGGCTCAGCCTACTGTGCCACAGTACCCACCTCCAATGTAATAATACAAGCTATCTCCGATGTAAATCAAAGTGGATACACTTTCACTTTGGAAGTACTTCTTGTTCACTCATATCGGAGGGATTATTGCAGTGCTTAATTTATGAGAAATCACTTTTTAGGTATTAGGAGGACACAGAGAGAAAATTCCTGGAGCTGGTATTGTGACATACTAGCTGAAGCCACAGCTGGTGATGCGAAGACCCCCATATGGGAGCCAGTTCAAATCCTGGATGATCTACTTCTGATCCAGCTCCCTGCTAATGGCCTGGGAAAAGCAGCAAAGGGTGGTCCTTGCACCTACATGAGTGGCTCAGAAGAAGTTCCTGGATCCTTGGCTTTGGACTGGTCTAGTCTTGGTCATTGTGGTCATTTGGGGAGTGAACCAGCAGACAGAAGATCTCTCTGTGTCTCAGCTTCTCTCTCTCTCTTTTTCTGTAACTTTATACTTTTAAATAAAATATATCCTTAAACATTTTTTAACAAAAAAAAAAATCAAAAGCGAAAGAAAATTTCCATCTGCTAGTTCATTTCCCACATTCCTGGCTGGGCCAGGCTGAAGCAAGGAGCCAGAACTCACCCAGGTCTTCATGCAGTGCTGTGGGACTAGAGGGCTCTAGACTCAGCTTACTGCAGGGTTTACCTCCATGCATGTAAGAATTCAAAAGTGGAGGCTTGGAAATGTACATAAGAGCAGAGTTTATTTGGAACAAAATGAAAGTGCAAGCTCAAAAAAGCAGTCATGCATGAACAAAACAGCCAATAATGCAAAAGGACAACAAAGAAGAATGCATCTCCAAGGAGGATCTTCCAACAACAACAACCAAAAAATAATGTCCATTAAGGCGAAGTCCTCCACAAAGGAATAAGAGGCCAGTCAAGGAGGTTAGGCCTATCCCTTCTCCCTCTGGAGGCACTGGGGCTTACATCTGGAGCAGAGTTAGTAACTATTCACAAGGGGCAGAGATGTGGGTGGGGATTGAGCACTGCCCTTATATAATGTCATGCTAGTGACATCAAGGTCTAGGAAGGGGGACGCATCCTGCAGCCCTGGTGGATATTTCCAGTGAGAGTTTGTTACAAGTTTGTAACTTGCAGTGTCTGTCACTTAGAAAGGGAAGGGTGTCCCCTGGTGTGTGCGAGCTGAGCCTGTACCACGTACAGAAAGGGGAGGGAGGCCTGGCTTATGCATGGAGAGAGAAGGGAGCCTGGATGATATACAGAAGGGGACCCGTGATGTGGGCTGAGCCAGGATGTCATATGTGTTGGCTGCAGCTGTCCTGGGGCAGACCAGCCATGGTTGTGGAAAATGTAATCCCCTAGATAGACGTTAATCATTAACTTCTGCTTGTAAGTGCCTATGTTCCCATAGCATTCCTCCCTCAGAGATGCTCATCATTTGATCTTAATGGCAGGTTTGAAAAAGGTCTATGTTCAGTAACTTCTTCATGCTGTGTCAGGGCATTGTTCCTGTCTAGCCAAGTAACAAACATCTCCAGCTGAAGTATCTAGAGACATCTTTGAGGAGTTGGAGGTCTGCTGTCGCTTGTTGACAGTGGATGCGATGCTTTCACGGCCATGGTTTCAATCGTGTAACTGTTGGATCTGGAAAAGACAAACATGAGCATTGAAGAGTACAGCTGAAGAATCACATCAGGGAGAGAGCAGCACTTCCTGTTGCCTCCCAGATGGTGAAGTTGACAGGCTTACCAGAATCATAGAACAGCTTGGCTTGCTTATAAACCTTGGTATATTGTTCTCTGAGCACACTTTTGCCAATGTAAGTGTGACGGGTTTTCATTAGTTGCTGCATTTATTCCACCTTTTCCTGCCAGTAGATGTTTTAGAACTAGTTGGTTGTTCATGGTCACTTCAGCAATGGAATCCACAAAATCATATGGTTGTAATAGAGCCTGGACAGTGATCTGGGCTCAGTTTCCCATGGCAATAGAGGAGGTTACTTAAAGTAGCTTCCTGCAGGTATTTCAATTAGTTTCCTATTGAAAAACAGTAGAGGTTTACTTTTCGACAGATACACACAGCTAGAGAATCCCTGTGATCTAACTTCACAGGAGCGCCAATCCATTTACTCAGTAACTAGTTGGGGTGGGATCTAGATCTCTTTGAGAGGTTGGTTGTTCACGATTTTTGGACTCTGCCACAAGGATCGTCTTGCTGCCATGACCTGTCAGAGCCTCCTGCACCTGACCTAAACTGATTGTTTGCCATATGTGGTTCTATATGTATGAATCAAAGTGAATGAAACAGTGATTTGGATATTTCTTGCAGTTTGTCTGGGTTGGAAAGGCCTCTATCCATCACACGGGAACATCCATAAGGTAAGTGTCTGTGACCATTTGGCCGTGCTACTAAGTCAGTCTGCCAGTCCTCACCAGGGCAGGTTTCTCTGCTTTGTACAGCAGTGAGGAATGGAGATGGCTGGGTGTGGCACCATGGCTTCATAGGCAGAGGAAATGGGATCTAGTTACTTCCCTTAAAACCGTTATCTTCCTTTCCCTCCAAATACAGAAGAGACTATCTACATTCAGGCCCCTCTCCCCAGATGGGTAGAGTCAGGTATTTCTCTTTCCTTTTATTTTTCTTGTGATGTTTTTATTGAGACACCACTGGGTGCTTGCTCTTACGATTTGAAGCTTATAAAGACTGAACTGTCCAGCATAACCTCACTGCTGGGCCCATTCGATCCTCGGTCTGGTAGAGCAGGGATTTCCAGCAGAGGCTAGGATAGCAGAATCATTTCTAGAACTCTTTGAGTGGCAGCTATCTTTGCTTTTTGCTGTACTGTCCATCAGTATTCCTTCTCTGAGGATGTGACTATTTCTGTGTGGTGCCTTTGATAATGGGTAACAGCTGCTTTCAGACGCTGCACAACTGCCTGGAGCAGTGCTAAGATTTCCAGTTCACGTTTAACGGCAGAATGTTGCCTTTTTGGTTCCTGTTTCCAAATTACTGCATGTGCACATAGCACAAGGAAAACAGACTTGGGGTTTGTGTGAATGCAGATTTTTTGGCCTTTCCCAGATTTTTAAAAAAAGATTTGTTTGTTTGAAAGTCTGAGTTACAGAAATACAGAGGGAGAGATAGGGTATGTGTGGGAAGAGGGAAGAGGGAGGAAGGGAGAGAGAGGTGTGAGGGGTAGAGAGAGAAAGAGAGAGAGAGAGAGAGAGAGAGAGAGAACATCCACTGGCTCACTCCTGAGATAACTCCCCAGATTGCCACAACAGCTGGAGCTGAGCCAGGCCCAAGCCAGGATCTTAGAACTCCATTTGCGTGTCCCATGTGGGTATACGGGCCGGTGCATGCAGGCCATCTTGTGTTGAATTTCCAGGACATTAGCAGGGAGCTGGACAAGAACTGGAGCAGGACTGGAGTCAGGACTGGAATGGGCACCCATATGGGGTGCTGGCTCTAAAGTCAGAGGTTTGACCTCCTGCACCATGGTGCTGGCCCCCATGTCTTGCCTTCCTTCAAGAAACTATGCCATCAGTGAACCATTCATAATCCGGGTTTTCCAAACATTCATTTGCTGGAGTAGAACTGTTCTATGGTCTCTGAACACAATGAACTAGCTTTTCAGTACCTTCTGATTGCAGAAAAGTGTTTGGATTGAGGACCTAACATACCATGAAAGCAGACCAGGTACACCTAAAAGCAAAGCCTGGTATTTAGTAAGATGTCTTCCTGTTAGCCACTGGTGCTCTTTAATCTCTCCAATACCTTGTACCTGATGTGAAATTTGAAATTCAAGGGGCTGGCCTAAGGTTGGGTTGGTGGTTTTACCCTGCATGAAAAGTGCAGTAACAGCAACTGCACTCAAACAGCCAGGGTATCCCACAGCCACTAAGAGCAATTGTTTTTTCTAAAGATTTATTTTTTTATTATTTTCTTATTGGAAAGGTGGATATACAGAGAGGAGAGACAGAGAGGAAGATCTTCCGTCCGATGATTCACTCCCCAAGTGAGCACAACGGCCGATGCTATGCCGGTCCGAAGCAAGGAGACTCTTCTGGGTCTCCCACACGGGTGCAGGTTCCCAAAGCTTTGGGCCATCCTTGACTGCTTTCCCGGGCCACAATCAGGGAGCTGGAAGGGAAGCAGGGCTGCCGGGATAGAACCGGCGCCCATATGGATCCAGGGCATGCAAGGTGAGGACCTTAACCACTGTTGCGCTGGGCCCAAGAGCAATTGTTTAGAAAACAAGTCAGTGGACTGGAAAGCACATCTAACATTTGGGTGAGTATGAGAAAAATGCATTTTATGAGGTCAGAAATACTCTGGGCCAAACTCATTCAAGGATGCTACAAGAAAAGGGGCTCAGTGCAGTAGCCAAGTAGATAAATCCTTGCTTTGCATGCACAGGATCCCATATGGGAGCCAGTTCATGTCCTGGCTGCTCCACTTCCCAACCAGCTCCCTGCCTGTGGCCTGGGAACGCAGCAGAGGACGGCCCAGAGCCTTGGGCCATTGGGTCATGTGGGCTATGTGGGAGACCTGGAAGAAGTTCCTAGCTCCTGGCTTTGGATTGGCTCAACAATGGCCATTTGGGGCATGAACCAGCAGACTGAAGATCTTTCTGTCTCTCCTTCTCTTTGTAAATCTTATTTTCCAATAAAAATAAAAATAAATAAATCTTACAAAAGAATAGGGGTGGTTTAACATAACAAACCAATGCATATAATACACCACATCTACAAATTGAAGAATAAAAGCCATATGATCATCTCAATAGACGCAGAGAAGGGATTTGACACAATGCACTACTTCATGCTAAAAACCCTAAACAAGATAAGTGTAGAAGGAATGTCTCACAACACAATCAAAGCAACATATGAAACGCCCGACTGGAGAGAGACTGGAAGTTTTCCACTAAGATCTGGAAATAAGCAAGGATGTCCACTTTCACCAAGGGATTAAAATCAGAAATGAGGAAAATAAAAGTATCCCTGTTCACAAGCAGCATGGTTCTCCACATAGGAGAGCCAAAAGACTCGATAAGGAGACTACTGAGACTCATAAGAGAGCTTGGCAGCGTAGCAGGATACAAAATTAGCGAACATGAATCCATGGCCCTAGAATACACAAATAACTCCATAGCTGAGAAAGAAATTGTAAGTACAGTCTCTTTTAAAATAACAAAGAAAAATCTTAAGTACCTTGGATTAAGCATAACCTCTATGATGAAAATTATAAAACATTAAAAAAGAAATAGGAGAAGATATTAAAAGACGGAGAAATATACCATGTTTCTGGATTGGCAGGACCAACATCATCAAAATGCCCATATTACTCCAAGAAATATACAGATTTAATGGAATCCCAAACAAAATCACAAATACGTTCCTTTCAGAAATAGAAAAGATGACATGAAAGTTCATCTGGAAACACAAGAGACCATGAATAGCCACAGCCATCTTGAAAAATAAAAATCAAGCTGAAGAAGTCACAGTTCCAGACCTCAAGACATATTACGGGACAGTGCTAGTCAAAACGGTCTGAAACAGAGAAGATCAATGGAACAGAAAAAAGAAACCTCAGGAGGAGCCCACACATGTACAGCCAACTAATCTTTGACAAGAGAACTGAAAATAATCCAGGGAAACACCTGCTCTCTTAAGCAAATACTGTTGGGACAATTTGATAACAGCCTGCAAAGGTAAGAAGCAAGAACTCACCTGTCACCTTACACAAAAATCAGCTCTAAGAGACTCAAGATGGCAGGATAGGGTAAGGACATGATTAAACAGATGGAGAAACATTAGCCAGTGTGACGCAGAGAGGGAACATTCTAGGAAATAGGAGAGGACAGATCGGCGAGGGGCACCTGAAGACTGACAGACACAGGAAAGCAGTGGACACAACGGTGTGATGTTGCAGTGACCGATTCCCCAGTGGCATTCAGCTAGTGGTGATCGGAATTGCACCAGCAGCCAGAACTCCACCAGCAAAACGGTGGGAAGGGGAATTCACTGGGAATTAAGGACCTAAACCCAGACAAAGAACTGCATGTCCTGCTGGTTTGCTTGATTTGACCAGGAGCAGAGACAGAACAGCAGGTCCCAAATAGGCAGTGTGGGAACAGGGGGGCTTCACAGCCCAGTCCTTCCCCTAGAGCCGCATCAGGCACTATTTTGGTTAAGGAGGCAAAGGCTATAAGACAGTACTGCACATGCACTGAGCTGGGAGTGAACTCATCTCTGGCTCAGTGAACTGCAACAATGTGGCATCCTACAAGTTCCATCCAAGGTGAAGTGTGGCAAAGGTGTTAAGACTACAGAGACAGCAGTTAGTTGCACATGCACTGAGCTGGGAGCAAACTCACTGAGTTCAGTGCTATATACTGGTCCCACAGGGAAAATAATACTGACTTTGGTATTTTATGGATAAAAAGAGGTCTGTGTGTCCTTCAGACCTAACAGCCTACAGGTTCCAGCAAGATCAATACCACCAACAATGATGGTGTCTCCATAATCCTGGGAATTGCTTGAATCAGAAGTGGGAAAAAGGTTGTACAGACAACGGTGCAACAATAGCACAGGCTCATAGGAGGTAGAGTGCTGAGCCAACAACTGGGGCTATGGAGACCATGGTGGAAGTCTAACATAAGAACCCAGACCCGGAACTCGCTGGAGGGAGCGGCACAAGTGACTGCAAATAAAGAGCTAGGGCGTCAACTGCAATAAGTAAAATCAAACTGAAGACCTGTGGGTGACACAGCTTAGAAATGTGACCCTAGGAGAAGAATCTGATAACCAGAAGTACAATGACCAAGAGCACAATGAATATTCCTGAAGACTTCCCTGCAAAGGGGCAAAAACCTTTGCCAACCTCAGAGGTCACTGAGCAAGACATCAAGACACAGAACTCAAATCACTTGTTATAAAGGTTCTTATCAACAATGAGAAGCACATAAAACAGGCGTTCAAGGAATTTAAGGAATATGTCACACACGAAATGAATCAAATGAAAGCTGATACATCAGAAATGAAGATTACAGTGAAGCAAATTAAAAGTACAGTGGAGAGTATTCAAAATAGAATGAAGGAGGCAGAAGACGGAATCTCAGAATTGCAAGAGATTTCCTGTCAGTAGGGGAAACAAACAAAAAACTGGAAGCAGAGCTGGGTAAAGCTTAAAAAAGTATTCAAGAATTGAAAGACACTATTAAAAGGCCAAATATAAGAGTTAAGGGAGTTCCAGAAGGTGCAGAATGAGAAGCTGGGTTTGAAAATGCATTTAATGAAAATAAGGGAAAGTTTCCCTAATCTGGAGAAAGAATTAGGAAACAACATCCAGGAGGGGCACAGAACTCCCAACAGGGTTGACCAAAGCAATCTTCACCATGACACATGATAATCAAGCTCTCTTCAATTGAACATAAGGGGAAAAAAAAATCCTTGAATGTGCTCATGGAAAAAAAAATCAATTAGTCTATAGAGGAATGGCAGTTAAACTCATAGCTTAGTTCTCACAGGAAACTCCACAGGCCAGAAGAGAATGGAGCGACATATTTCAGATTCTAAAAATATCTGTTGGCCCAGGATAATCTACCCAGAAAAGCTTCCTTTCGTCTTTGAAAATGAAATAAAATTCTCCCACAGTAAAGAAAAGTTAAAAGAATATGATTCTTCTAAACCTGCTCTACAAATGACACTTAAATATATTCTCTTGACAGAGAAGAGGAATAGCACCAACCAAATCCAATGGCAAATGTGAAGAACATCCCAGTAAAATAACAATGGAAGACTAAATCAATGAACAACCCATTGCTAAAATGACAGGACCAAATTACCACTCAATTCATATTAATCCTGAATGTAAATGACTTAAACATATCAATCAAATGTCATCGATTAGTAGACTGGATTAAAAAACAAAACAAAACCCTTCTATTCTCTATAAGAGACATATTTCACCAACAAAGATCAGCGGAAACTATATCTCATGGATTTTGATGTTTTTGTTTTCAGTTTTATCTCTTCAAAACCACTTTCTTTCTCACTAAATTATTTTTTAAAGGATTTATTTTTATTGAAAAATCAAATATACAAAAAGGAAGATCTTCCATCTGTTGATTCACTCCCCAGGCAGCCGCAACCGCTGGAGCTGAGCCAATCCGAAGGCCGAAGCCTCTTCCAGGTCTCCCATACCAGTGCAAGTCCCAAGGCTTTGGACTGTCCTCTATTGCTTTCCCAGGCCACAAGCAGGGAGCTGGATGGGAAGTGGTGCCACCGGGATTAGAACTGATGCCCATATGGGATCCTGGTGCATTCAAGGTGAGGACGTTAGCCGTTAGGCCACCGTGCAGGGCCCTCATTAAATTCTTCACTGACTCATAGATCAGAGAGTAGCATGATTTCCTTCAAGCAGGTTCTCAATTTTCTTTTTCATTTTTTCAGCAACACATTAGTCATTCAGTAACATGCTATTTAACTTCTTGGCATTGCAAATTTCTTTTTTTCTTCCTGTTGTTGATTTTGTATTGTGGCTTTTTATTTAAGGGGATGTAGTAACTGTGCAATGGAGACTATCATATCCAGGTGTGAGGATACAATTCAGTATGCATGTCTACATGCAAATCAATGATGGACTCCCAATGAAACTGCTAACTATATCTTGACAATATGATGCTGGACTCTCAACCATCGTCCATGCCCACAATGATGGACATATTAATGTTTATAAAGAACTATACTATAGTAATAATATAGGGGAACTCAATGGAGGGGGGTATATTTAGGAAGGGTTTAAGGGAAATCTAGGGCCTATGGAATTGTATCCTAAAATGATAATAATAAAGTAGTAAAATTTTAAAAAATCAGCTCTAAGTGGATTAAGGGGTTAAATCTGCACCCAGAAAGCACCAACTATTAGAGGAAAACATAAGAAGCACACTGCAAGACACAGGTATTAATAAAGACGTCTTAGAAAATTCATCAAAAGCACAGGCAGTCAAAAACAAAATAAACAAATGAGACTACATTAAACTAAGAAGCTTCAGAACAGCAAGGTGATGATCAACAAAGAAGCAACCAAGAGAATGGGAGAAAATCTTGGCACACTGCACAACAAGTAGAGGATTAATATCCAGAATTTACAAAGAGCTTCAGAAACCCAGGGACAGCAAAACCAACAACCCTGTGAGGAAATGGGTGAGGGAAATTAACAGACATTTTTCAGAAGAGCAAATTCAAATGACTAATAGACACATGAAAAAATGCTCAAGCTCCCTAGCTATCAGGGAAAAACAAATGAAAGCTACACTGAGGATCCACCTAACTCCAGTGAGATTGGCCTACATTCAGAACTCCACTAACAACACCTGCTGGTGTGGAAGTAGAGAAAAAGACGCCTCCTTCACTGTTGGTGAGTGTGTAGGCTAATGTAGCCACTGTGGAAGTCGGTATGGAGAGTGCTAGGAGAACTGAAGATTGATCTGCTGTATGACCAGCTGTCCCACTTCTGGAAATATATTCAAAGGAAAGGGAATCTGCACATGGAAAAGTGACCTGTAATCTCACATTTACAGCAGCACAATCTGCAATAGCCAAGACATGGAAACAACCTAGACGCCCACTGAAAAAGGAACAGATAAAGAGACTGAGGTACATCTACTCTATGGAATACTACTCAGCCATCAAAAAGAATGAAATGCTACCACTTGCAACCGCATGGATCCAACAGAGACCATTATGTGTAGCAAAGTAAGCCAAGTCCCCCTCCCTAAAATACCTTGTGTTCTCTCTGATATGAGGCAAACTTCATGCTAAATACAAGGTCAATATCCCTTTGGATATTATTTTTGCTACATCTGGTGATCTTGATATTTTGGTTTTATCTTCATTCATTCAAAAAAAGTTCTTATTAATTTCCTCATTAACTCAAAGGTCACACTGTTGAATCATTTGTTTCAAGGAGGTTTTTTAATATTTTTCCATTTTTTCTGGTCATTTAGTAGCATGTTATTTAACTTCATGTTGGTAACTTTTTTCCTTTTGTTGTTGATTTTGTTTTATGACTTTTCATTTGAGGGGATGGATAGTAACTATGTAATAGAGACTATCATATTGAGATGTGAAGATACAATGCCCCATGCATCTCTACTTCCAAATCATAGATGAGCTCCTAATGAAATTGTTTTCTGTATCTTGATAATAGGATACTGGACTCTCTGTATTATAAAAAATGAAATAAATGAATTTAGTAAAAACAAAAGTACAAGCCAATATCGCAGATGACACAGGTGCCAAATCTGTTTTTGAAGCTTTGTTGTCTCTAACTAGAAGTATTCCAGTGTGGGAGCTAGTTCAGTATGAATTTTAAAAACATTTAAAGTAAACTATTTATCTTAAAAGAGTATTTGTTTTTTTAAAAATGTAAGTTCTAGGGTCCAGTGCAGTAGCCTAGCCGCTGGAGTCCTCTCACACACCAGGATCCCATATGGGTGCTTGTTCTAATCCTGGCAGCCCCGCTTCTCATCCAGCTCCCTGCTTGTGGCCTGGGAAAACAGTCAAGGATGGTCCAAAGCCTTGGGACCCTGTGCCTGTGTGGGAGACCCGGAAGAGGCTCCTGGCATTGGATCGGTTCAGCTCTGGTTATTGTGGCCACCTGCGGAGGAAGATCTTTGTTTCAGCCTCTCCTCCTCTCTGTATATTTGACTTTCCAATAAACAAACTAAATCATTTAAAAAAGTGTAAGCTTAAAATAAAAAGATTATTTGGGGCCTGGCGCGGTGGCGCAAGTGGTTAAAGGTCCTCGCCTTGCACGCCCGGGATCCCATATGGGTGCCAGTTCTAATCCCGGCAGCCCCGCTTCCCTTCCAGCTCCCTGCCTGTGGCCTGGGAAAGCAGTCAAGGATGGCCCAAAGCTTTGGGACCCTGCACCCGCGTGGGAGACCCGGAAGAGGCTCCTGGCTTCTGATCGGCATAGCATCGGCCGTTGGGCTCACTTGGGGAGTGAATCATCGGACGGAAGATCTTCCTCTCTGTGTCTCCTCTCTGTATATCCGCCTTTCCAATAAAAAAACAATAAGAATAAATCTTTAAAAAAAATAAAAAGATTATTTGAAAGATAGATTGAGAGAAGAATAGTTGGGGTGGGGCAGATAGAAATGGATTTCTTGTACATAACGGTTGCAGCTGGACGGCGCTCAGCCCTGGGGCCTGCAGTTCCATCAGGGCTTTCACACTGGCGGAAGGGACCCAGGTCCTTGGGCCATCATCTTTTACATTCTCAGGTGCATTAGCATGAGGCTGGATCCAAAACTCAGTAGCTGCAACTTGAACTGGCACTCCCATACGGGATATGGGTGTCCTGAGTGGCAGACTAAACTCGCTATTTCATTTCATTTTTATTTTATAACACTTATTTTTGATGTTGTTTACATAGCTGACAAAATTGCAGGCCCATGAGGACCACCAAATAGGGTGGAGAGGGTCAAGGCATAAGGGAAAGTAGGTGACCAGGGGAATTCTCCAAGTTCACCTGTTAGGCCCACTGCCAGATCTGGATCTCATGCATGCCAGCGGGTCTAGGCCCCTCACTATCTGGCTTAGTCCGTCTCCCACTCTCAGTTTTTGTGTGTGCTGGTGGATGTTGCACCTGGGTCTGTTCCACACCTAATCCGTGGGTGTGCCTGCAGGTGCTACAACCTGTTCT
Organism: Ochotona curzoniae; assembly: GCF_017591425.1. Taxonomy (NCBI): domain Eukaryota; kingdom Metazoa; phylum Chordata; class Mammalia; order Lagomorpha; family Ochotonidae; genus Ochotona; species Ochotona curzoniae. Next base: position 12,198,673 of record NW_024465451.1, read on the forward strand.
CAGCCCCAGGTTCCATGAGTATTAGTGAGTTCCATGGTCATTTCTAGCTTGGCCCATCACTACCCCTAGATCTGGAGCAAATCAGTGGGTATTACAGTCCTATAGGGATGAGCACACATATCCTCCACAGAATCAGACCCAGTCTTTTTTGCATGCCAGTTAGTTCCATGATGTTTACTTGCAAGTGCAGTGGTCATTCCTCACCTGTCACGTTCTCCCTCTGTGGGCCTCTACTCCTTACATGCCCATACCCCTTTCCTGAGCAATACACAGTCCCCCATGCTTGCACATGCACAGGTTCCCGAGTCCGACAGTGTGGGTGAGACCTGGGGCTTTGCCCACCTGCTGGGGGTCCATGCACACTTGCTCATGGATCCCCAGACCTTCCCCCACAACTCTGAGTGGGCATTAAATGTTTTTTCTTCATCTACTTATAAGGACAGACAGACAGACACAAAGACACACACAGAGCAAGAGCAAGAGAGAATATTTTCTTCTGATTCGCTCCTCAGATGCCCACAGTGATTGTGGCTGGGCAAGATCAAAGCCAAGAGCCCAGAATTCTATCCAGGCCTCCCATGTGGGTGTCAGGGGAACTAAGTGCTTCAGCCATCTTCTGCTGCATCCCAGAATGCATTAGCAATAATCTGAATCAGAAATGGAGCAGCCAGGACTCAAACTGGCATTTCTTTACGGGATGTGACAGCTTACCCTGATGTGCCACAATACCCACATCATGATAATTCTTTTTATATCTTTCTAATTCTAGTAGTTTTATTTCTTTCAGTTCTTCCCTATGTGTTCTGTTTGTTATTGCAAATCTCTGTTCCTGTGGTCTAAAGTCCTTTCACAAAATATATTAATCTGCCTCTGCATCTACACAGATCTCATTTTTATTACCAAAAAATACAGTTTTAAAAGGAAAGATTTTGTGGGCCAGCACTGTGGCATAACGGACGAAGCCACTGCTTGCAATGCCGACATCCTATGTGGGTGCTTGTTTGGGTCCTGGCTGCTCCTCTTCTGATCCACCTTCTTGGTAATGTACTGGGCAGCAGCACAAGCCCCAAATGCTTGCACTTCTAAACCCACGTGGAAGACCCAGAAGGCACTTCTGGCTCCTTCCACTTGGCCAAGCCCTAGTGGTTGCAAGCATTTGAGAATGAACTAGCAGATGGAAAAAATTTCTCTGTCTCTGCTTCTCTTTGTAATTCTGCCTTTCAAACAAAAAGAAAATAAATCCTTAAAAAAGAAACAAAAAGACTTTCTACCTTCTTGTATTTACCAGGCAAACCAGAAGCACTGCTTTCTATAATCTCTTCCACAGATTGCAAGTCCTTCTCTCTTCTCCTGAACCTGAACCTTAAATGTCCCCATTCATGTACTGGTCATAAGAAACTTTCTGCATGATTTGTTTTTCTCCACAGGAATTCTGATAATCAGCCCTTGAAATAGGGAAATAACTTGAGAGCCACCCCTCACCTTCTGCACAGGCACTGGTTGGCTGGTGCTAAATCTCTGTGTTATTTAGGGTTCATCTAGGTTCAGGGCCTCACGTGGAGGAATTCTTGGTTCTAGGTTGGCCCAGTTCAGACCAGAAGAAGCAATGCCAGAGCGTAAGGCAGATGGACTGGGCAACAGCACAGATCTTTAGTGTTGGAAAATAGAATGCATTTTTAAAAGAAGATGATGGCAAATCTTTCGAGTTATAAAATTTTAAAAACTCGGGCCAGGCGCGGTGGCTTAGTGGCTAGAATCCTTGCCTTGCACATGCCAGGATTCCTTATGGGTGCCAGTTCTGGTCGGCTTCCCATTCTGCTCCCTGCCTGTGGCCTGGGAAAGCAGTTGAGGATGGTCCCAAGCCCTGGGACCCTGCACCCGTGTGGGAGACCAGGAAGAGGCTCCTGGTTTCGGATTGGCTCAGCACCAGCCATTGCGGTCACTTGGGGAGTGAGTCAACAGACAGAAGAACTTCCTCTCTATCTCTCCTCCTCTCTGTATATTTGTGTTTCCAATAAAAATAAATTAATTAAAAAAAGATAGATGCCCCATATATTTTCTGTTTTACGTGGTGGGAAGCCAAAATGTGTCATTTCATGTGTTGTAGCAGTTTGAGGCTGCACGGTAAATAAACTCTTTGTACCTCCATGATGCCATCTATTCCAAGATATTATTAAGCCATTTCTTTTTTTTTTAATTTCATTTTTTATTATTTTCACATTTTATTATTATTGCTATCATTTTATGATACAGTTCCATATTCCCTTAACCCCTCCCCAATCCCCCCCCCCCCAGTTCCTTTATATCATTACTAACATATAGTTCTTCATACTCTGTCATATGTTCATCATTGCGGGCATGGACAATGGCAGAGAGTCCAGAATCCTATTGTCAAAACATAATATACACAGTTTCACTGTAAGTCCATCTTTGTCTGGAAACAGAAATGCACACCACACTACATCCTCACATCTGGTTGCTAGTCTCCATTACATAACTACTGTACATTCCCTTAAATGAAAAGTCATGATACAGAATCAACAATAGAAAGAAAAATAGAAATTTACAATGCCATGAAGTTAAATGACATATTACTAGATGTGACAGTCTCCATTACACAACTACTATACCATCCCTTAAATGAAAAGCCACAAAACAAAATCAATATCCGAGAGAAAAAAGAAATTAACAACACCAAGAAGTTAAACAACATGCTATTAAATGTCCAACGTGTAGCTGAAGAAGTGAAAATCAAGAACCTTCTTGAAGAAAATGATGCCACTGTATGATCTACGAGTCATTGAATGATTTAATCAGAAGAAAGTGTTTTGAAGAGATGAAACCAACAGAAAACAACAAAACCCATGTGATAGAGTTTCCGTTGATCTTTGTTGGAGTGTGTCTCCTCCAGACAATAAACAGATGGGTTTTGTTTTTTAATCTAGTCTACTAATCTATGATGTTTGATTGAGCTTAAGCAATTTACATTCAGAGTTAAATATACATAGGTGGTACTTTGGTCCTGTCATTTTAGGAATGGGTTATTCATTGATTTAGTCTTCTGTTGTCATTTTACTGGGATGTTCTTCCTGTTTGCCTTTGGTTTTGGTAGGTGCTATTCCTCTTCTCTGTCAAGAGAACATCTTGAAGAATCATTTGTAGGGCAGGTTTGGAAGAGGCAAATTCTTTTAGCTTTTCTTTACTCTGGAAGAATTTTATTTCATTTTCAAAGATGAAAGAAAGCTTTTCTGGGTATGTTATCCTAGGCCGACAATTTTTTTTTTTAGAATCTGGAATATGTCACTCCATTGTCTTCTTGCCTGTAGAGTTTCCTGTGAGAGATCTCCTGTGAGCTTAATTGTCAATTGATGTTTTTCACGTGCACATTTAAGGATCTTTTCCTTATGTTCAATTGAAGAGAGTTTGATAATCATATGTCTTGGTGAAGATTGCTTTTGATCAAGCCTGTTGGGAGTTCTGTGTCCCTCCTGGATCTTGTTTCCCAATTCTTTCCCCAGATTAGGGAAATTTTCCTTTATTATTTCATTAAATACATTTGTAAACTCAGCTTCTCTTTCTGCACCTTCTGGAACTCCCTTAACTCTTATATTTGGCCTCTTAATAGTGTCTTTCAATTCTTGAATACTTTTTTAAGCTTTACCCAGCTCTGCTTCCAGCTTTTTGTTTGCTTCCCCCTGGTGACAGCAAATATCTGCCAATTCTGAGATTTTTTCCTCTGCTTGTTTCATTCTATTTTGGAGACTCTCCACTGTACTTGTAATTTGCTCTACTGTGTTCTTAATTTCTGATCTACCAGCCTTGATTTGCTTTACTGCTTTCTTAAATTCTTTGAACTCTTGCATGAGCTTCTCATTTTTGACCAGAATCTTCAAAATGAGTCTTATGGATTCTGTGTCCCCCATTTTCTCGATGTCTTCCTCAGTTAACTCTGAGGTTGGCATAGGGTTTTGCTCCTTTGCAGGGGAGTGCTCAGTAATATTCATCGTGCCTTTGTCTCTTCTTTTGCTCTTGATCATTGTACTTCTGGTTAGCAGAGTCTTCTTCTTGGGGCAGGTTTCTAAGCTGTGTCACCCATAGGTCTCCAATGTGATTTTACTTATTGCAGTTGGTACACGACTTTTTGCTTGCAGCCACTTTTGCCACAACCTCCAGCAAGTTCCAGGTCTGGGTTCTTTTGTTAGATATCCACCGTGGTCTCCACAGCCCCAGCTCTTGGCTCACCACTCTCCACCTCCTGTGATACTGTGCTGAGGCTGCACTGTTGTCTCTGCAACCTTTCTCCCCTCTTCCGGTTGGAGTGGGTTTCAGGATTAGAGAGACACCAGGTGTCCTATCTAGTTAGGTTGTTGGTGGCGCTGATCTTGTCGGAACCTGTTGAACGTTAGGCCTGGGTGCCACACGGACCTATTTTGACTGGTACAATGTCACAGTTGGTATTATTTTCCTGCGGGACCTCACAAAGCTCTCGTGAGCTCATCACATGCACAGTTCTCTGTTGTCCCAAAGCTATTGCCACAGTGCACACAATGGCGCCCAACGTGCTACCACAACAGTTCTTGATCTGCTGGCTGTCAGATCTGAGGGCTACCCAGACCTGCCCCGGATGGAACCCGTAGAATGGCACATTGTTGCAGTTCACTGAGTCAGAAATGAGCTCACTCCCCGCTCAGAGCATGCTCAGTCCTTTCCCTTGCCTTTTCCTCCTTAGGCAAAATGGCGAACAATTCAGCTCTAGGGGGCTGACTGGGCTATGAAATTCTCGCTGTTCTCACACTGCCAGCCTGGGATCTGCTGCTCTGTATCTGCTCCTGGTCAAATCCAACGGACCAGCAGGACAGACAGTACTTTGTCTGGGTTCACCTCCCAAGCTCCCAGTGAAAGTCCCTTCCCACCTGGTTGCTGGTGGAGTTCTGGCTGCTGTTGGAGTTCAGATCGCCGTGCTGGAGTTTCATTCACTGCAACACCACACCCTTGTGCCCGCTGCTTTCCTGTGTCTGTCAGTCTCCAGGTACCGCTCTGCTGTTGTTCTGTCCTTTCCTATTTCCTGAAATATGTCCTCTCTGCTTCATCCTGATTAAATGTTTCTCCGTCTGATTAAACGTGTCCTTACCCCATTCCGCCATCTTGATTCTCTATTAAGCCATTTCTTGTGGAGAACATCATGCATCTTAGAGTAAGTTCCAGGTCAAAAGTCGGCACACAATAAGACATATGGTAACAAAACAGGCTCAATTTTGTCTACTGTATGCTTTTAGCCATGTCTCATTGTCTTAAGCTGCTAAAGACCCTTTTACCATAACATGCTTGATAAAATCAATTTCCAGTATTAAACTGGTTACAGAAATCATTTCACACTTGCAGAAAAGCAACGTCACCCTTGGAGAATTACATAAAATATCAGAGAGGTAGTCAAGTGTCCGTATGATGGGGTGAAGCAGTAATGAGGTGATTAGAGATATTCTGCTGGGCCTTGTCACGCAGCCAGAAACTCCTGGCAGCTTATCACACCCCTGTGCTGAGGGGCTGTGCTCATCACACCCCTGTGCCGTCCGCCCCAACTGCATGGCCCTCCGCAAAGCCGTAGGATAAAAATATGGCCAGGAATAAGATGGGAGCAGAGTTAACAGGGACAGGCAGGCCCATCCTCATTTTCACAGTCCATCCATGTGGGTGGTCCAAGGTCTGTATTGCCTCCAGCCTGCGGCTTTGTATCTGGAGAGATAAGCCCCATGGGTTGCTCTAAAACACATGGTTTTAAATGTGTTATGGTTCTGTTTATTTGTTTTTGTTTTATTCTGCCAAGGCCAGCATCCCTGGTTAGGTTGGATCAGGAGAACAACTTGTTCTTTTCAAGTATCTGAAGGTTTTCTTTCAAAATGTTATCTCCCATCTGTGCAGTCATCCAACAAGCACTCCTGGAATGTTTGCTGTTCAGTAGCAATTCTCTCACCTCCACTAAAGGAAATGGGGCCCGTGTTCCCTACCGGTGGTTCCTGCAAAGGCCCCTACAGAGACAGACATTTTAAAAAAATCATTTTGTTTTGTTTTTACTATTATTTACATAACTGAGAAGGATGCACGTTCATGTGGGCCTTCAGTTAGCATGGGGAGGGGCAGGTATGGGGGAAGGTGGGTGGCACAAATGTTTCATTTTTTTTTTTCTCCTGTGTCCACAAGAGGAGGGGAAGGGGCTGCTCCTTGCAATCAAACTACATCAGCACCCAGGAAGAGGGACAGTCCGTTGATGAAGGCTTTGAAACCCCAATATGGGGAAGAGTATTCTGAGGCTGTTAAGTAGAGTGGTTTTGATGGTTCTGAGAAGCTGTTGGTTTTGTTGCTTCACGGTTGAGAAAAATCTTTCCAAGGTCTACTGGTTGACAAATTCTACCTTTAGTGTATCCAGGCTTCCTCCCAAACCTGGTTCCCAGGCCAGGTGGTTCCTGTGAGGTGAATTTTGTGGTCCAGCCTGGCTTGGCCTGTCACCATACCCAGCTTTCCATGTAAACCAATGGGGTGCTGGTGAGCCCACAAATGCCCTACAGAATCTGCCCCCAGCTTCAGCTCTTTTGTGTTCTGGTGGATGCTGTGGTCCAGCCTGCTGTGGCCCATTCCTTGCTCCAACACTTGTGAACAGGTACTGTGACCTAGCTCAGTCAGGCATGTCCTCAGCCCCAGCTTTTGCATGTACCAATGGGCCACCAGCAATACTACTTAGCTCAGCCCAGGTCTCCCACGTAGGTTAGGGTGTCTGAACCAAGACATGCCTTCTGGTTTTCCCCATCTAAGCCACTCCATCTCAGCTACCTTGCCTACCTGCAAGTGCAGTGGCCTCAGTACATAGAAGACTCCAGAAGTTATTCCTCTCCTGTCAAACATGTCCTCAGCCACTCATTCTAACGTGTTCCCAGACTCCTTCCCCAGGCAAGCTGCAGCTCCTCCTCCAAACCCTCCCCCCCCCCATCTTGGGGTCTGGGTGGTATGTCCTAGCCCAGCGTTTCCTGGCTTCCCCACATACGTTAAAAAAATAATAATAGGGCCTGGCATGGTGGCTTAGTGGCTAAAGTCCTTGCTTTGAATGCACTGGAATCCCATATGGATGCTGGTTCTAATTCTGGCAGCCCCGTTTCCCATCCAGCTCCCTGCTTGTGGCCTGGGAAAGCAGTTGAGGACAGCCCGGAGCCTTGGGACCCTGCACCTGCGTGGGAGACCTGGAAGAGCTTCTGGCCTCTGGCTTTGGATCAGCATAGCACCGGCTGTTGTGGTCACTTGGGGAGTGAAATATCAGATGGAAGATCTTCCTCTCTGTCTCTCCTCCTCCTCTCTATATATCTGACTTTGCAATAAAAATAAATAAATCTTAAAATAATAATAATGATAAACAACTATGCTGACACACTGGTATAGTTAGGACAAATTTGGCACTAACCAGGGTCCAAATGCTTGCCAGCTATTGGCTGCTTTTCTCCCAGCTGTGTAACACTTGCCTGGGTACAAGGCAGCCTAGGCAGCTGCCTACAGCTGGACAGGGGGGTTTACTTCTTCCAGTAGGGGCCATAACACCTGTGAGGGTATGCATAGTGCATCTTCCTGGGCAGAAAATATTTGTGCTGGTAGAAGAAACAGACTGATCAGGGTCAGGGTTCACACTTTTCACAACATTTAGGGTGAAAAGATCTTAATGAAAATTTCATGTGTCGCAGGTTGCTTCAGCAGACTCCAGATCCTTCCCAGGAGTATGTGAACATGCACCTTTTACCAGGCTTTTAGGAGAAAATGAGAAAGGTCATGAAGCTGATGGCAGCTGGTCATCTTTGATACCTAGTTGACAGAGAGTGATGACAAAGTGCTTAGCAAAGGGGTGATGGAATAATTGTGTGGTTGCATACATCGGAAGCTCTCAGTTCAAAACTTGTAGAATGAATGTCTGTGAGTTGGAAGGAAGTGTGGAATCTAACCGTGGGGCATAACTGTAGTTTCAGAAATGAAATGGTAGTGACATGGAGAAGTATGGAATGAGATATAGTTAGTGCTGACTGGAATGAAGTGAGACTGTTCAACACACACACACACACACACACACACACTTTGCCTACTCATGAGGCAGAGAGTGGGGAGAAAGTGTCCATCCACCACGAGAGACTCAGGAACTAAGCTACTAGCACTGTCACCACAGCCTCGCGGGGTCTATGGGAGCAGTGATCGCATCAGGAGTCTAACTCGGGTACTTCCACGTGGGGTTTGGGCATCCTGGTGGGCATGTTGGCTGCTAGGTCGGAGACCTGTTCAAAGTTTGAGTTTATTCAGAGTCAAGGATGAGGACCTGAGGCTGGGAGGCCAGCTTGCTGGAGCTCCTTAAAGGGAGGCCCGAGTGCGTGTGTCTGAGGAGTGTGGTTTCTGCCCTTCTGCAGAACTGGTGGACATGGGAGGCTGACGGACCTCAAAGCCATATGTCAGGGTGTGTTTGAAGCAAAGTACACTTGGTATATATACTTAAAAAAAAACATTCTGGGGCCAGCATTGTGGCATAGTTAGCTATGCCTCTGGCCTCTCATGGGCACTGGTTTGTGCCCTGGCTGCTACACTTCCAATCTAGTTCCCTGATAATGCACTGGGGAAAGCAGTGGGAGACTACCCCAAGCCCTGGGCTCCTGTACCCGTGTGTGAGGCCCAGATGAAGCTCCTGGCTTTGGCTTGGCCCAGCTGTGACATTGCAACCATTTGGAATGTGAACTAGAATTAGTGTGTGCTATGCACCAACCTGTTATTTCCAAAGTGAAAAACCTTCAAATGAGTGATTGAATTATCATAATGGTCTATGGACTGAAAGCTTACTATATGACAAGCATTTGACTAAGTGCCATGCGTCGATTGTTTTATAATTACAATAGCACAGTTTCTACTTTATTGATTATTTATCAATTAATAATGATTTCTTTATGGATTCTGATACTCAGAGAAGTTGAATAACTTGCCCAAGGTAATATATTTGGTAAATATTGAACACAGCCAAGTAAATAAAATAATGGAGCCAGAGTTCAACTTCTGGGCAGGCTAAGAGAACAGCCCTCACTGTTCCCATTACTGATACAGCATCTGCCCCAAGAGACTTCACACACATTTTCCTCCAACTTCGGACTCTGTGGTCAGATCCCTTCTCCCTCATTTCTTCTTCTTTCTTTTTTCTTTTTATAACTAAAGAACATTTATTTTCCACTAAGTTTGTCTTGAGGACATAACTAAACTGAGCCACCCCCCATCCCGTCTCCAAGGGCCAGTATAGTGACTGTTCTAAAAGCAGATCTCAACAGTCTGGAACCAATATTCAATATTAACTGACAAAAAAAAAAATCTCCATCTAAATCCTCATAAAAATGTTTTAAGTGAAAAAAAAAATAGAGGCAATGGGGGTTGCACATTGAACAAGAGCCTTGCTTCCTGTAATACATTCAATCTTGGCTAGAGTGTAACAAAATGGAAACAGGATTACTATAATACAACCCCCCCACTACAGCTGGCTGTACACACCTGTGTTCCAAGCCAGCCCCCAGCCCCATGCTGTGGCCATTTCCATTACTTTCCCGCCTGCTGGGCCTGCGGAGGAGCACGGAGAGCTTCTCTTTGATCCAGTCTTTGTTATAAAGCTGATGTGTCTGGGTGTCAGTCAGGTAAACAAAGCAGCTGAGGTCTGCCAGATCGTCGATAAAATCAAATAACTGACTGATATCATACGTGATTGATGGACTGTTGAGATTCATTCTTTTCAGATGTTCCTCGTACGTTTTACAAACACCTTCCATGCTCTCGTTCACAGACTCATAGTCCACATACGTTCTGCCTTCTGGTCTCTTGGTCGGCTGCACCAGCAAAACGGTGTGAGACATCGCGCCAAACTCTGGTCTTTGCAGCCACTACCGACACCGTCGCTGCACAGGAGCCCAGCTGCAACTCCGCCAACAGCCAATCCCCGCGAGAGGAGCCCGGCTTTCTCCCTCATTTCAAATACCCAGTCACTACAAAGCTTCACATGGTTTTTTTTCATGAACCTATGGATACACTTATTTTAAAAAATCCACATTAAATCGAGATGCATTTATTTTCCCTTTCACTTTTTTTTTTTAAAGGATTCAAACTCGGGTCAAAACTTTTTATTTTGAACGAATTACAGCCAGAGATCTTCCACCCACTGGTTCACTCCCCAAGTAGCTGCAATGGCCAGGACTGGTCCAGGTTGGAGCCAGAAAACAGGAGCTTCATGTGGGTCTCCTATGCTGCTGGCACAGGGGCCTTAGCACTTGGGCCATAGTATGCTGTTTTCCCAGGTGCATTCGCAGGGACTTGGCTTGGAAGTGGAGTAACCAGGTCTCCAACCAGTGCTTATATAGAACACTGGTGTTGCTTGCAGTGGCTTTACTTGCTATGCCAAATGTCACCCCCCAATTTTTTTTTTTTTTTAATTTTGGCTCATAGGTTTTGCTTCTGTTTTCAGGAGGGGTAAACACTTCCAGATGATTGTGCTTCAAATAAGTCAGATGTTTTTCCTGTTCATTGCTCTTTTGCTGTGTTAAGCACTGGGAGTTCTCTTTTAGCGAGATGCTTTTTCAGGCGCCTCCTGAGATTAGCAGAGCTGCACAAACTGAGTTTTAGCTTCAGCTGAGGGGTCTGGGGACTTGTGCTCTGCTGGCTGCAGAGCCAGCGGTTGGTTCTGACAGGGGTGCTGCACCCCGAGCTTGTGTGGGATGCCCCCCAGGACCTTGCTCCCTGGAAAACACTGCCGGTAGTCTCCAGTCTCACTCTATTCCCGAGCATTGGAACCTGAGAGTTTTTAGATACCTTCTTCCCTCTCTGGGGCGCCTGGTAATTAATTGTTTCTTGCAGTGACTCAGAGTTGGAGACACGCAGCCTTTTCTTCATCATGCTCTTTCCAGTTTTTCTTGAGCATGGCTCCTGATTTTGGAGCTTCATCAGGTCTCTGAGTGTGTTCTTGGAATCTAGGATCTCAGAACCTTACAAAAGAATGCTTTATCTTTCTCTTTGTCCTTCTTTTGGTTGAAACAGGAAAAATAAAGGGAATTATTGCAGAATATGAATTGAAATGAAGCAAATCGTCAGGACTAGACTTACTAGAATGCAAAAAGATTTCTCTATGGATTTGCTTTCCTCTTTGTGAAGCAGCTCTGCTCTCTGCTATCGGGAACTTTGCTTGCATGTGTTTGGGTACCTCCAAGGTCATGGCAAAATGAACTTATCTTTTAATTCCACTCTCTTCCAACACCCATGAACTTCTGTAAGTGACCTCATCCAGTAGTTAATTTCCTGGTAGCATGTTGAGTATAATAAACATTTACATCTTTAAAAAGTTCCAGATCATAATCTAAATGCCCACAGGAAGGCAGCCCAATGGAGTATGATAAATAAATGACACCAGCCATGTGTAAGCAAAAGGAAACATTGTCAACTGGAGTTGGAGTCTTTGTTTATCCTCAGCTGACTCATAGCAGGTAGTGAAGCTGACATAAGGCACAGGACCCTGTAACTCTGAAAGAAGGCAAAAACCAGGACATTGTCTTCGTGGCCTTCTCTGACTTTCAGACAGCAGCAGTTAAAAGCATTTTTGTTTGCTGTGTGGCTGTCCTCCCTCCCAGGGTGCAGAGGCGTTTAGGAGGCTGGGTGTGGCTTCCCTCCTTGTCTCCTTCCTTTAGTTGGAGGGATCCCCATAGAAACTTTATCTGAGGTGATCCCAGACCTGATTCTTGTGTGTACTTGCCAAAACAGGGTCCGGCACAGTCTGTCGCCCCAGTCAACTTATACACATGCTGGTGGTTGCATTTGAGGGGTCAATTCTGCCTCTAGCCCTGTCTTCTACACAAACCAATGGATGTTGCAGTCCAGCCCAATCTTGCCCGCCACACACTTGGCATTCACACACACCATTGGGAGCTGCAGCCTAGTTGGAGCAACCTGCAATAACCCCCACCAGGCCTGCCTTCTGCCCTGGTTCCCATGCTTGCCAGTGTGTACAGCAGACTAGTCCAGTCTGTCCCACAATCCATTTAGCTCTCCTATATATCAATGGGCATCGAAGCCTAGTTCAACCCAACCAGCCCCACTATCCAGCCCACACACATGTGCTGGTGGGTGCCACACTCTGTCTAGCCATGCCTATCCCAGTCCTGGTTCTCAGGCTCACCAGTGAGAGTGGCAACCCAAAAAGGAGACACTCACTGTTTCCCTACTGGCTACCTCCAACTCCTAGATCTTGTATTCTCCAGGTGGTTCTGCAGTTTTAATTGACAGAATTTGCCCCTGTGCCAGCATATGCCAGCTGATGCTGTGGCAAAGCCCAACCAACCCACACCCACTCTGACTTATGCATGCACCAGAAGGAACAGTTAATCCAGTCCAACTTTTCCCTGATCCAGCTCCCATGAGGCTAACAAGTGTTGTAGTCCTGCCCGGCCTGGTTTGCTCCCATCCCAATTCATGCTGTCCAGTGATCCAGCAGGGGAGCCCCTTGTTGCCCTCTGCCAGGCTTGTTCCCTTCCTCCCAGGTCTCAGGTACACTTGTTGGGTGCTTTCCCATCCCCAGCCCAGGCAAAAATTATTAATTAACTGTCATACAAAAATTTTAGCTTCAAGATTAGTCTTCTATAGATTTGTTGAAGTTTGAGTCCCCAGTATTTTCCCAGGCCTTGTATGGCCCACTGGCCCAACATGTTCCACTCTCAAAAGGGTCACTCCTTGTTGTCCCTGATTGTGGTCACCAATGAGTTGTCATTTGATTTTGCTTTGGGTAATCAGATATTCTTACGAACTTTGATCTATAAAATTTAGAGATTAAAAATGCATATGCATTAACAACAGTGAAAGACGTTCTTGTGTGGGAAAGATTTGCTGTGTTTCCTTTCTAAAGGATTAAAAAAATATTTACCTTAAAGATGGGGGTGTGAGAGAGAGAAGGAAAATGAGAGAGAGAGAGATTGATTCCATCTAATTAGTTTCTTATAACCAAGAATCCTGATTGATACAATTACTGCTGATAAATAAACTACTGAATTTTATAGATGTTTTTATTATCAAGCCATCTCATTAAATACTGTTTCTATGCTTACCCTGATCATTGAATGTTAGTTCAAATAGTTTTCCCAGTTGATGATCTTGCCTCTGATTTTCTGGCTACTCAGGCTGTCTGTAACCAAACTATTAGAGTGTTTTTTATTTTTTAGTGTGTATACTTGTTTCTTGTATGGCTGTTTTTTGTATGACTTGTTTGACTGAATACTTGTTTCTTGTATCACTGTTCTGCATATGACATCCAGGAAAACACTGTTAAGCAGTGATAGCAGCTATCGAAAGGCTGGTCTGTATGGCCAGTGAATGGGTTGGGAAAAAGCTCATGAGATCCGAGTATTTAGGCTTTATTCACTTTCCAACCTGGGAAAGGGACTAGACGCTACAGGTGGTATCGGTCTGAATGATATTGGGGCAGGATTTGCAAGCACTTGAAATTGGGGGCTGAAATGAGTGGCCTTTTTTGATTTGTCTTGCTTTATTTGTTTATGATTAGAGTGAAACAGGATGTTGTCTTTGAGGCTTTTGGAGCTAGCACATTGGTTGGGGGCTAAGCCAGCTGCCCACATGCTGGCCCAATGTTTGGTGATCATAGCAGTGTGGATTGTTGAAGTTCTGACCCAAAAGACCACTCTCTCACTCCCCTGCTCCGGAGTAAAATGGAGTTACCTTGGAAACAGAGCAGTTTTGGAGCTTATAGATATCCTTCAAGAATGATATTTGCTTAGTTTTTTCTTTTTTAAAGATTTATTTATTTTATCTGCAGGGTGGAATTTCAGAGAGAGAGAGAGAGAGAGAGAGAGAGGCAGGGAGAGACAGAAGGTCTTTGACTCACAGATTCACTTCCCAGAAAGCCACAAAGACTGGAGCTGGGCTGGTCCAAAGTCAGGGGCCAGGAGCTTCAACTGGGTCGCTCACACCAGTGCATGGGCTCAAAAATATGAGCCACTTTGCACTGATTTCCCAGGTGCATTAGCAAGAAGCTGAACTGGAAGTGGAGCAACCCAGTTTTGAACCTGTGCCCATATGGGATGCTGACATTGCTGGTAGTAGTAGCATAACCTTCTATGCCACAACGATAATTCCTTTGTTACTGTCATTTCATTGTAGAATGTTACATCTATATCCAAGTGCAGTTAATTTTAAGCTTTTGTGTGCTTTTTACTGAGGTGGTTATGATTTTATCAAAAGATTAAAGATAGTCTTTGTTTTTTATGGGCCTTTCTATTTCCCATTCTCTTTTAAAGATTTATTTACTTATTTATTGCAAAACCATATATATATAGAGAGAGGAGGAGAGACAGAGAGGAAGATCTTCCGTCTGATGATTTACTCCCAAGTGACTGCAACAGCTGGTGCTGTGCCGATCCACAGCCAGGAGATGGGAGCTCTTCCAGGTCTCCCATGTGGGTGCAGGTCCCAAGGCTTTGGGCCATCCTTGGCTGCTTTCCCAGGCCACAAGCAGGGAGCTGGGTGGGAAGTAGGACTTCCGGGATTAGAACTGGTGCCCATATGGGACTCTGGAGCGTTCAAGGTGAGGACTTTAGCCACTAGGTCACTGTACCGGGCCCCTATTTCCCAGTTTATTTTCCTAATTTAGCCAGAATTCTATTTGAAAACCATTGCTTATTTGTGAGTGATGAGTTGGGTTAGGCACTATGGAAAACCTCTACATACATTATTGATTCATCACAGTTAAGAAATACATATTTTTATTTATCAGATTTTTTGGGAAACAGCCATCTGTCCAAGGTTGCACAGGTAATATAAACAGATAAGGACAGAAACTAGGGTACCGCATTTCAGAGCTGGTGCATACTTCCTGGCTACCCTGCCTTCCTCTGACTTTCCGTGCCAGAAAGGTTTTGCGAGATGAACCCGACCTTGTCCTGTTTTTTGTTTCTCCCCAATTTATCATTGCTCTGCTTCCGTTCTTCTCTTTGCACACTTCCTGCCCCCTCCTCTTGTATTATAATTCCCTCTATTTTACTATTTCAAAACTTTGGGCCAAGATTAGCCATGTTATATTGCCTATATCCTCTCTCCCAGAAATTTCATTTCATGAATTAAACCTAAAAGCAATGCACACAAATGGGAAAACTTCTCTATATGACAATGACTATACTGTGTCAGTGTGCTTTATTTTATAACACACTGCATCTTCCCAAGAGTCAGGAACCCAATCCAGGGCTCACCCGTGCGTGGCTGGGACGTGATCTCCTGAACCATCACCTGCTGCCTCTCGCACTGCTCATTATCCAGAAGCTGGAATCAAGAAAAGAGCTGGAGCTGGGATGCAGGCACTTTGGTATCAGGTGTAGACCAAACACCTACCAACGTGGCATTGATTTTAAAGGAAAAGACATTGTCCTTAATATCTTTTCTAAGGTAGTTCCCATTATCTATTCACCTACTATCCTATGTGAGGCATCCCAAAAGTTCTTGCGGACATTATTTCCCACATTGATGCTACAAGCTCCTCTCATAGACAATGGAGCTAAAGCTGAGAGAGATTAAACAACTGACCCAAATAACTGACCTGTTGGAGTGAGGATTTGAACTGACGATTGACTGGATTTCTAAGGAGATGCTTGGAACCACCTTAGTGTAACCTGGGTGCTAGTGTTGCAGGAGCGTTGGAACTGGTGTTGAAGGAGGAGTCTGCAGCTCCAGCTGTGTGGGTCTGTCACCCTCAAGCAATGTGGCAGATGCTTCTTTTCACCGGGTTTGGAAGTGGCACACTGTGCTGCTGCTCTGGGAGTTACACCTCTTCATGTTACAACCTCTCCTCTCCCACTGGGCCACAGCTTCTTCTCATTCCAGTTTCTCTTCTCTACCAGGCTTATTGAGGAGTGCAGCAGTCTTGTGAGTCACAGTTCTGTCTTCTCTGCTGGGGTTCTTTGTCTTGTGACTACTAAGAATGAGGCACATAGACACAGGGATGAGCAAAGTGAAATAAAGCTGGAGGCAGGGGTTGGGGGAGGCCTGCAGGACGCTGCCTGGGTGGGAGAGGCTGGCTGGCAGGACCTACCTCTCAAGATTGCCTGGCTCTGATTCTTCATGCATGTCTAAAGGAGGAAACTTCACTTGACCTGGTAGGTGTTTGCTAATGAGCTCATGAACCAATCAGGAGACTGACATTGGTGTAACCGGTTCTGTACAGAAGTTTGTAGAGGGCTCAGTCAGGTCCATTTGGCAGATGCAACAAACATCTGGAGATCACTTTATGTATGTTTCTCCCTCAGGGGTCCTGGAGGCTTGCTCCATGCCGGCTTCCTTTCCCCTCCCAGGGGCCTGCGGGGTGTCTATATTTACAATACCAGGATACAAAGCAGCTTCCTCAAGAGAAGATGTGTATTATATGCTGGGGAAAAAGGAAGTGGATCAAATAGTATGTCTACCTTGATGCTGTCTTACAAAAAGCATATAGTAAATTTATCATCAGAAAAAAGTTATTTTAATTCTGAGAAGGAATGTCTACATTTTTAGGGCTCGTTCATGCAGTACCCTGAGGTGAGAAACTCTTAACAACAAAACAGTGGGGATCCCTTCACTCTAATTCTAATCTTATCCAGGTAACAGGAGCAGTTTTTACCACATTTTCTGTTCATTCTTTCCATCTATGAGGTCAGAGGTGAGAAAATATAAAAGAGTTTTTTAAAAAAATTTTTTTTTTTGCTAGATGATGTGTTTTTTTTTGTTTGTTTGTTTATGTTCAGTGTTATTAAAGGAAAGACTTCGCTTGTCTGTGATTTAACATGCCTGGAATATCAGGGAAGCTCCACCACGGAAAGGATCGGTTAAGGCCATTTGCAAGTCACAGAGGGTTCTGTGTGTGCACGCACACTCATACGTTTACGTGCTGTAGGAGCTTCTTGCAGCGCATGCCTTATTCAGCATGTGTTCGCATTAGCTGTGCAAGCTTGGTGACTCCATCGGATGTGCAGTGGGAAATGCTTCAGCAGTAGCTCAAACTTCCTTAGACACCAGCAGAACTACACTGAAGAGAGCCCCCCACCCCCGCCCCCAAAACAGAGCTCAGCCTTCCTCTAGCAGAACACAAAGTGGAGAAAGCAGATTTCTGGAACAACCATATTGTGGCAAAAGCAAATATGTGGTGTGATTTCAGCCCTCTGTGGTTGCTGTGGCCAAGTTTTCAGTGAGTGCTTGAGAGGGGTTTATGTTCCACAGTTTGGGGCTAATAACATCTGTATGTAGTCTGCTACACTATCATGCCAGCCCCAGCAGCTTGCAATTTCAAACTTATACCCTATTTAATTCTGTAAGTTTCCACCTAAAACTTTCAGGCCACGGTTGGCTGCAGGCACCTACAATGGAAAATGTAATCACGGATAAGCCATGAAAAGGCTGGTCTGTATGGCCAGTGAATGGGTTGGGAAAGGTTCACAAGACCCGAGTATGTAGGCTTTATTCGCTTTCCAAGCTGGGAAAAGGACTAGACGCTACAGGTAGTACCGGTCTAAATGATGTTGGGGTGGGATTTATAAGCCCTTAAAAATTAGGGGCAGAAATCCTGAGTAGTTTCGAGAGCCTTTGAAACCAAGTCTGAGATACTGCACTTTCTGATTTCAAAACGTGCAGGGTCCAGTGCAGTGGCCTAGTGGCAGGAATCTTTGGGGTGCCACCTGATTTTGTGATGGATTTTTCTGTTCCCATGAAACAAACACTGGGATTTCAGTCATAATATCAGACCTGTAGATTGCTTTGCATAGTATTGACGGGTTAAATCTATGAACACAGGATTTTGTTCCATTCACTCTTTTTTTCAGCAATGTTTTGTGGTTTTTAAAATACAAGTCTTTCACCACCCCCCCCCAGTTAAATTTACTTCTAACCTTTATTGATAATTTTTTTTCCCTAAATTTCTTTTTGGATTGTTCATATGTATGTTTTTGTGTGTTGGTTTAAAAGCCTGCATCTTTGCTGAATTTGTTTGTTATTTATATTTGATACTAAAATGTTTATTTTTAATCTGTATTACAAGGGTGGGGGGTTACAGATCCATGTATACCTTTGATTTAGGATGGGGGGTTGGAGTTGCGGGTAGGTGAGTGAGACAAATGATTCAGTCTTCCTTCCTGTGTCAATGGATTGTGTGTTGGGGGAAGTGATAGCTCCTCTCTGTCAGACTACAACAGTGTCTGGGGACAAGACAGTCATTTGCGGTCCTAACATGGAGAAGAATGTTCCAGGGTTTTGTTGGAGTGGCCTTGATTGTTCTGAAAAGTTGTTGGCTTTGTTAAACTAGAGGTAAGAAATTGTTTCTAAGGCGTGTCCTTGTCTACCTCAGTGTGTCCGCAGACCTGTTGCATAATCTGGTCAAGAGTATTGTTCAGACTTTTCCTGCCTTTTGATGAGGAACTTGAAGAAGCCTTCTGTTGGTTTAGATGAGCTGATTATTTTGTTTCTCATGTTCATCTGTGTGTGTTTTTTATTCTTGTGTGATAGTAAGCCCCTGAGGTGGTCCAGTCCTACAGCATGGGCTCCAGAATTGGATCACATAGCTGTGATTTTCCCTGATGTCAGGGATGGAGCAGAATGGTTTAGTTGTAGCATCCACTAAAAAATTTCACCAGGGAAGTCTTCAAACTTTGCTCTTGTGTGTCAGCTGATACAGAGTTAGGCTCAATCTGTCTGTCCACCGTACCAGTCAATGCATGTACCAGTGGGTGCAGCTGCCTGGTCAGTCCCACCCCAGTCCTGGCTCTCATACAAACTGGCAGGTGCTGTAGCCTAGTCCAGCCCAACCTTCCCACAAGACCTTGCCTGTGCATACTGATGGGTGCTTTGAGCTAGTTAGGCGACCCATATGAACTCCTATTATGCTCGTCTCTAGCACTGGCAGGTGCTGTAGTTTAGCATGGTGTTCCCAATCATCCTTTACCAGGTCTGCTCCCAATCCCAGTTCTCATGCATGCTGGTAGGTGCTGTGGCCCAGCCCAGTGTGGCCTGTCCCCAAGTCAATATTTGCCAGCAGGTGCTATGGCCTAGTTGGGGTGACTTCTAAGAAACTTTACCAGATCCACCCCAAAACACGGCTCTTGTGAGCACCGGCAGTGCTACAACCTAGCCTGGCCTGGTCCATCTCCAGTCCCAACTCTGGTTTTTGTTGGCAGGTGCTTTGGCCTGACGCAGGGAAGCCCTCTGGATCCCCTCTTTTGATCCATCTCAGCTCCCTTGACTACCTGTGAGTGCAGTGACCCAATGCATGAAGCTCTCAGAAATCATTTTATATGTGTCAAACAAGCCCTCAGTGGCCCTCATTCCGACCCATCCCCAATCCCTCAACCCCTAGTAATACACAGCCCTTCCCCTAACACTCATGGTGGCATTAATAGGGTGGCCCCAGCAGGCTCTCTGCCCAGATGTTTAAAAAAATAAAATAGGTAACTATGCTGACACACTGGCCATGCTGGCATTAACCAGACCCAGAATGTCTGCCAGTAATTGGGTGCTTTTCTCCCAGCAGTATAACATTTGCTTAAGCACAAGGCAAAACAAAACAAAAACAAAAGCAAAAACAAAAACAAAAAACAAAAAACCCAGCTCTGGTCATTTATTTCTAGCATTTTTTTAAATGAAATCTTTGGAATTTTCTATATATAAGATCATGTTGTCTGTGACCAGAGATAGTTTTATTTGTTCATTTCTAATTTGGATATCTTTTTATTCTTGTTACCTGGTTGCTCTGGTTGGGGCTTCTTGTCCTATGTTTAATAGAATGCTGAAAGCAGGCATCCTTGTCTTGTTCTTGATTATAGAGAGAATTTTTTTTTTTAAAGATTTATTTTTATTGGAAAGGCGGATATACAGAGAAGAGAGACAGAGAGGAAGATCTTCCGTCCAATGATTCACTCCCCAAGTGAGCGCAATGGCTGATGCTATGGCGATCCGAAGCCAGGACACTTTTCCAGGTCTCCCACGTGGGTGCAGGGTCCCAAAGCTTTGGGCCGTCCTCTGCTGCTTTCCAGGACCACAGGCAAGGAGCTGGATGGGAAGCGGGGCCGCCGGGATTAGAACCAGTGCCCATATGGGTTCCCGGGCGTGCAAGGCGAGGACCTTAACCACTGTGCCATCGCGCTGGGCCCGAGGGAAAGTTTTTAGAGGAAAAGCTTTTAGCACTTTCCACACCTTATTAAAGCTGCTTTTATTTTTAGGTTTTTAAAGATTTATTTGCCTACTTGAAAAAGTTACTGAGAGAGGAGGGGAGAGAGAAAACGTGTATGTATGTGTGTGTGAGCGTGTGTGTGTGTGTGAGAGAGAGAGATCCTCTTTCTGCTGGTTCACTCTCAAATGGCCACAATGTCCAGGGCTGGGCCAGGTTGAAGCCAGGATCCAGGAGCTTCTTCTGGGTCTCTTACATGGGTGCAGGAGCCCAAGGATTTGAGCCATCTTTCACTGCTCTCCCAGGTACATTAACAGGGAACATCTGGGACTTGAACCAATGCGCATGTGGGATGCTGTCACTGCAAGCTGCAGCCTAACCTGCGGAGCCACAGAGCCAGCACATGGAATGTGCATGATTCAGTGAAAAGATGCAAAGAATTTCGGGAGAGTTAATGAGTCACTGGGGTGTGTGTCACAGAATACAAGGTTTCAGTGTCACAGAACATTTGCAACGCTCTGAGGACGATGACACAGAAATGCTTCCAGGAGAGAGGAAGGCTGCATGTATCTTCTGCGGTGTCAAGAAGACAGGGCCAGAGATTGGATACCAGAAGGAAAACAGAGGCAGGGTAGGGCCTGGACCCTGCCCTGCACTGATCTGCTGTGTGGCCTCGCAGGGGTTGCTTTCTGCCTTGAGGCGCTCCAGTTTTGCTGTTTTCAGTTTGGAGGCTAGGATGTTTTTAATCCTTAAGCGATCCCCAACTTTTCCTTGGGGTGAAGTGTGACACACCTCTGCAAACTGGATCTTGGATGCGAGCTCTTTTATGGACTTGTCCTCTTCTGAGTGGCTCAGGGGCTCAGTGTTGGCCCGGAAATCCCAGTCTGCCAACATGAAGGAGCCACTGTGTGTGTTGCACTGGCTGAGTCTGGAACACTTTGCTTCCAACTGTGTGCCCAGTGCCAAAGAGCCTGGAGGGCAGAGCTAACCTTCCTGTGCTCACAGGACACCAAGGTAGGGCCTTCCAAGGAAAGCAATTTTCCAGTTTTTCTAAGGCATTTCTTAAAAAAGCTTACCCTGCTTCAGTTTGCATCTTTTTGTAATATCACAAAGATAAATGAAAAGGAAAGTCTAGTCCTAAGGAGAAATACATGAGCCAGATTCTATGTACTGAATAGAAGCTCTTCGGATAGCTAGGAATTCAGGAAAAGTGAGCATTTCAATTGTTTGGTTGAATTTTTTTTTACCCTTAAGATTTATTGATTTTTGTTGGAAAGGCAGAGTTACAGGGGAAAAAAAAAAAGGACAGACAGAGAGAAAGATCTTCCATCCATTGGTTCATTCACCAAATGACCTCAATGGTCAGAGCTGAGCTGATCCAAAGCAAAGAGCTGGGAGCTTTTTCCAGGTCTCCTACGTGGGTGCAGGGTCATGAGGCTTTAGACCATCCTCTACTGCTTTCCCAGGCCACAAACAGGGAGCTGGATGGGAAATGGAGAGGCTGGACCAGTGCCCTTAAGGGATCTTGATGCTTACAAGGAGAGGATTAGCCAATTGAGCCTTTGTGCCAGCTCTAAAGTGATTTTGGAGACACTACTAGGTCTGGCTATATTTTAGACAGCATCACTTTGTAACAGGGGCTTTGGGAGATCTTTGGATTTAATTTACAGGTTATACTAAAGTTACAAATCCATGCAGACATGTAAAGTGTCTTTTGCAACTTACAACAAAACAGTTCTTCTAGCTGTCAATTCCTTTATTTGTAAAAATCAGATATTTAAAAAATTATTTGAAAGACCTAGTAACACAGAGCTGGAGAGACAGAGAAAATTTTTCATCTGCTGGTTCATTACTCTAAATATTTATAACAGCTGGCATTGGGCCAGGCTTAGGACAAGAAGCCCAGAACTCTGTGTTGATCTCCCACGTGGGTGGCAAGGACCCAAGCCCTTGGGTCATCATCTGCTACCTTCTCAGATGACTGGATCAGAAGCAGAGTAGGGCGTTGGCATTGTGGTGCAATGGATTAAGTCACTGCCTGTGACACTGGCATTTTATAAGGGTACTAGTTCAAGTCTGGCAGCTCTACTTCCAAACTAGCCCCCTGCTAGTGTCCCCAAAGTACTTTGGCCCCTGAACTCACATGAGAGACCTGGATGAAGCTCCTGACTCCTAGCTTTGACCTGGCTCAGTCCTGGTTGTTGAAACCATTTGGGGAATGAACCAGTGGATAGAAGATCTTTTTCTCTCGTTGATTCGCCCTCCCCTTCTCTGTGGTTCTGCCTTTCAGATAAATAAATAACTAAATTAAAAAAAAAAGAAATTGAATAGCTGGGTCTTGAATTGGCACTGCGATCTGGTGTGTAAGCATCCCAAGCAGCAGCTTAACATGCCGCTCACAACAGCTGCCTGTATTTCACAGAACTTACTTGTGGATGGAGATTTAGTTATAAAGAGGATGCATTCAGATAGTTCACTGCCTGTTATGATCATCAGTTGGCGTAGGATCTCCCACTTGTATGCTAGGGAGCCCTGGGTCAGATGATCCCCCTTCAGACTCTCACTTCTTCTCTATTAAGCCAGATGTCTACATCTCAGTGATGAGTACAGAAGGGCTTCGGGAAGGATGGCAAAGGGGGCCCGACTTCCACATCTTGCTGCTTTTTGCTTGTAGCTCTGTGCATGGCCCTTGGTATACTGCCTAGAGGCTAAGATGACCCCTGGGGCTAGCAGAGAAGGCACCATGTCCAGGCAATGCAAGGGACGGTGTTGGCAGGACTCTCCTTGCCCCCACAGTTAGCTTTTGTCCAGAATTCCCAGTCAATCTGATGGATTCTGTGGTTGATATATTCAAGGGAGAAATGGGGCATGCTTTTCTCTTGGTAGTTACCACAGTCATTTACTTCTGTTAAGTCCATGTGTTCTGTATGTGGTCATTATTTGCACTTACTCTTCCATAAATTTCCTCCCACTTTAAGTAAAATAAAACATCCTCTGCTGTTTTCCCCAGCCATAGGCAAGCAGCAGCGAGGATTCCATCCAGTATTCAAAGGGGATACCGATGCTGCAGCTGCAGGCTTAGCCTACTACACCAGGGCACCTGCCCCTTGAGAAGAATTCCTCTCTCAGAAGTGGGAGTATCTTGTGGCTAGTGGTAGTGATCCCAGGAGCCGTGCCCTGTGTTCAGTGGCCATGGTGCCGTTTTAGCAGGTGGCTGCTTCAGTGGCATGGCCCTGACTGTGCTTCAGGCTACCTTACCTGCCTTGGCTTTAACTCATTTCCCAAGACTGGTTTTGATCCTGCCTATTGATTTTGTGAACATTGTGATATTCTTCCTCAATTTCCTCTCCAACTTATTTCTTTCCAAATGCTAGAGACACTTGCCTGCAAGCCACAGATTGAACCAAATTTCCACCATTCATTCTGTCCTCATTCTGATCCCTCCTCTGCAGACCCTGTGCCTTTCTGGGTGAAGGACAAAGCTTGACGAAGAGTTGTTCAGATCGGCTCAGCTCCAGCCGATGTGGCCACTTGGGGAGTGAATCAGCGAATGGAAGATCTTTCTCCCTATCTCTCCATTTCTGTATATCTGAATTTCCAATAAAAATAAGTAACTCTTTAAAAAGGGAATGTATGTCTTTGGCACAATGCTAGGGATATTACCCAGTCTAAATGGCTCCAGGGACAGTTTGGAGAAAGACTTCTGTCTCAGTGGAGCCAGACTCTATGGTTCAGTTTACCTTGCTTGTCATTTGCTATGTAAATTATAACTCTATTGGTGCTGCCCATTTTGCCTTGGAAACTCCCAGGGAGCTGGCTTAACCAAGCCCTGGAGTAGCTCCCCATATTCCTTACCCTATCCTGCAGGTCTGAAGGAGTTACACCTTGTTGTACACAGTTGTCCAGGGTAGTCTTATTTATTTTCTAATTTCTAATTTTTTATTCATTTTCTCTTTTGTTTAAAATGTGAAGAGACCAGAGTAGGGGAAGGGATAGAAAGAAAGACAGCATGCGAGATGAGAGGAGAGAGAAAGGGGTTGAAAAAGAGGTATTGTGAGAGAGGTCTTTCATCCACTGTTTTTCTCCCCAAGTACCTGCAGAAGGCAAGGCCAGGCAAGGCAGAAGCCAGCAGGCTGGATGTCTGTTTGAGTCTTCCTTGCGGGTGGCAAGAATCCCAGCACTTAGGTCATCACCTGTTGCCTTCCCAGGCACAGTAGACAGAACTTGGCCCAGATACTTAGGCAAGGGCTGTGGGTGTCCCAAGTGATCATAACCACCTATTCAACGATGCTTTCCCTGTACGATCCACTTTTTAGGCACAGGAATGAGTCTCTGATTAAGCAGGTGAGTGAGTAAGACAGAAACATACGTGATAATTCTGTGAGACAGGAGCCCTTTGTTTTCTTGGAATAGCAACCTAAAAAGTTATAATCTTTGGAATTGCTTCTGAGTTCCCTGCCAGAAGAAAAGCAGAAGAAGGTAAGAAACTTTATTTCCTAGACTGCTGTAACAAATGACCACAAAACTGGATGCTTGAAAAGAACAGAAGTTTATTTTCTTCTAGCTTCAGAGACCTGATGCTCCATGCCTCTCTCCTAGCTTTCTATGGTTTCTACTAAGCTTGCTCCCCACGTTGTCGGTGTGTCAGCCGGCCTCCATCTTGACATGGCTGTCTTCCTCAGTGTGCGCCTCACTGCCCTCTTCTTTTATCAGGACACCAGCCATTGGAGTAGGGCGCCCCCTAAGTCAGGCTGATGGGATCTTGATTATACCTACAGGGATCCTGTTGCAGTGAAGGTCACGCTTGTAGGTTCCAGTGGCCATGAATTTAGAGGAACATGCTTTAAGCCTGAGCAGATACGATATTAGGAGAGCATAGCCGGAAGTGGAGAGTGGTGCTCTTTCAGTTTTCTGAGCCCAGTCACTCTGAGCAAGACCAACCTCACCCTAAAGTTTCAAGATCAATGGAGAAAAAAATTTCTCTAAGTGAGTCTGAGATTAATGGCTGTTACTTACAACTAAAAAAGTCTAGACTAATGTAGCAGGGAATGGAAAACAGAAATAAAGTGGTCCAGGGCTTGAGTGTTTGTCTGGGAGACCAACGGCGAGCTTTCTCCTGGGTCTCTGCTTCTTCCTTGTACTTGCCAGCTGGCTCCTCCCACCGGACTCCCTCAGGGATTGGTCCTGGGTGGGGATTCACTCCGGAGGTTGGCAAACGTCTCATGTGGAGGCACCTGTTCCACTCTGGCCTCAGCATCCACAGCAGCCTGAATATTCCTGGCAGCCTGGAGGCCAGACTTGATGGCCATGTCCATCCAGCTGTGAGGCAGGCTGGTATGCTCGCCCGCAAAGTGGATGCGGCCCTCTGGCTGGAAGAGCTGCCTTGAGTACTCCACAAATTGATGGGGTGTGAACTCAGAGAAGGCACCAATGGTGAGGGGGTCCAGTGACCAGTGCTTGACCACAGAAGAGGGGCACAAATGACGCAGTTCCTCCTTGGGTATTTGGTGCACGGCTGCAAGGTCACCCAGGACGAGATCTACTACCTGTTCCTGACTCATGGCGGACAAGAAGAGGGAATCATCGTTGTTGGTGTAGGAGGCCAGCAGGGTGCCCTTACCTCCAGGGAAACTGTGACTTGGGTAGTAGATAAAGCGTGAGGGCCGGTCAGTGATGGAGAAGCCACCCTGGATGCCGTCGCGTTCCCAGAAACGCTCATTGCAGACCAGCACCACCTTGGTAGCGCTGGCATAGTGCACTGAGCGGAGTGCATACATCTTGTCTGTGGACAGTGGTGGACGGAAGGTGATGAGGCGTGTGGCCTTGGCGGAGGCAGAGACAATGACGTAATCAGCTGTGAGGCTGTGCAGCTCAGAACTGGCATTGCCTGCACGATAGGAGACTCGCACCTCACAGCCATCCCTCATCACCATCTCCACCTTGGACTCCAAGTGGATGGTGCCAGGCTTTAAGGTGGCGCTGAGGCCAGAGGGGAGTTGGTCAAAGCCCCCAGTGATTTCATAGAAGCTGCAGGAGTGAAAAAAGGAGGAGGCATGAGGGTAGGAGACATTTCCAAATTTGATTCCAGTTGTGGGTCAGACACCTAGTCTGGAAAGGGCCCATTGTCCCACTCTCTGAGCTCCAGGCTTCTGGTTCCTCACCTGTATTAAGGCACAGTTTAGATAAAGCATCTTTGGTTTGGCAGCTTGGGAAACTGAGGCCCAGAGACAGTGATGTTCTTGAGGTTCCATAGGCATCTGGTGTGGAAGCCCAAGGACTCAGCCACCTTGCAACTCTGGAGCCCTAGAGCCACTGTCCTGCTTGTGGGACCTTGGTGACGCTCTAGAATGTTGCAGCCTCTGCAGGCTATGAACAGACTCTGAATGGGTACTCCCTACATGGGGGAATCTGCTTAGTGTGGGGCCCAGCTGCCAGCAATCGCAGCTGCCTTCCTCTGAGTGCTGGAGGAGGAAGCTGAGCTCAGTCCTGACCCCAGACCAGCCTTACTCGTCACTTTGGAAGATGATGCTAGTCCACAGGGACTCCAGTAGAGACTTGTAGTATCCAGCATCCTCATCCAGCACGTCCCCAATCATCTTCACTGCTCCTCTGCTCAGCTTCCCTTCCTTCAGCAGGTAATCCTAGGGAAGGGGGACAGCAAAGATGGAAATGTTGGGTGGGAGACACAGTAGAAAGGGGCCCAGTAAGTCCCATGGCCAAGACAAGGGACTGGGCTCTGGGGAGGTGAAGATCTGGGCCATGGAAAAAGAGCTTTAGAGGACAACCCTTCCTTCCTGGGTTTTGTTCACCTCACTTGCCTTGGTGGAGTAAGAATCATAGAAGGATATCAGGTGACTGCAGTTGGATGCTTTCAGATGTTGTCTGAGCTGCAAAAAGGAAGGGGAGAGGAGATGCTTTTGATTAGAGCTAGTACTTCTGGTTTTTTGGATGACTTCTGATGAGGGTAGGGGCAAGGAAATGGAACAGAAAGCCCAGGGCTGGTGTAATTTTGGAATTTTGTAAGTGTTTCTCCTTCCCTCTCTCTCCTTCATTTAAAGACTTTTGGAGAGTAAAATTGAAGGTGAAGACATTCACTGTGATTCCGGAGGACTGATCACTACCAAGGTTAGTTCCCTTTCCCCTCACTGCACTGACCGTGCTGAAGGCCCCTGGACAACTTGGGCACAAGGGAACAGAGGTGGCATTGTTCTCAGAGGGTGTTAGGAGAAGGAGATCAGAGTGCTTGATTAGAAGATAGATGGTTTGTGCCCATCCATTCACTTTCTAGGTATCCCAAGGCCAGCCCCTCCTCTTTTGCAACCCTGGCAGGGCTAAGGCAATAGGCACACCTTGGTGATGGCCTGGTGGAAGAGGTCCTTTGCACTCTTGCCCTTTTCTGTGGGGCTCAGGGGATAGCCCAGGAGCTCTGGGTTGGCCTTGACCTCCCAGGTGCGGTAGCGTTTTCCATTGATGAGGTACCAGGTGTTGTCATCATCCTGGATGAATTTGTTCAGTTTCAGGCCAAGCTTCTTGACATAGGTATGAACCAACCTGGAGCGGAGACAGAAATAACACAGCCCTTGTTCTCTTTCCTGTTGGTGTCACAACAGAAAACATTTCCAGGAAAACCGTGTCTCTTAGTGTGCCTGGAAGGGCTGACTATTTCTTCAACTCAAATCTTAACTTCCTGTTTCTGGGGGTGCTCATTGCCTGGGGGATGTAGGGAGCGGGGAGATTAAGCACACTGCATTGGATTCGTTAGGGAAACCCGGCCCATAGGACTAAGAAGTAGAGACAGGAACCATACCAGCCCCATCTGGTTTCTTCTTGATTTAAAGGAGACACTTTATCACCTCCTGGGAGAAACTTGAGCGAGTCACTTACTGTCACATACTTAGTTTCTTGATTTGAAAATGAGAATGGTAAGAGTATCAAGTTACAGGGTTAAGTCAATTAAATAATGCCCATTCAGGGGCTGGTGTTGTGGTTCAGCAAGCTGTGTTGCTGCCTGTGATGCTGGCATCCCATGTGAGTGTTGATAGGAGTCCTGGCTGCTCCACTTCTGGTCCAGCTCCCTAATACAGCTCTTGGGAAGAGAAAAGATGGCTCAGGTCATTGAGTCCTGCCATCCACAAAGAAGAGCATCATGGAGTTTCTGGCTCCTGCCTTTAGCTTGATCTGGGCCCAGCCTTTGAAGCCATTTGTGGGGAGTGAACCAGCAGATGGAAGATCTCAGGATCTGTTTTTCTTTTTCTGGCATTCTGCCTTTCAGACAAACTTTAAAAATATTCACATAAAATGCTTATAGCAGATAGTAAGTGTTCACTATAACCATTATTATTTATAAACAATATTTTTGTATCTTAATATAAAGTGATTGACATAGAAGAGTATAAGCTAAGAGCAACTGTCATAACTGTCACTTTGGGGCTTGTTACTTTCCATGAGATTCTGGGCTCTGAGCCATGCTCTTCTCTGATACATGGAAGATGTGTGTTAGTCCTGCTCCACGGAGCTGAATCACAGGACACACTGAACCTGAAAGGGCCTTGACAGGAGGTCAACAGGGCCCTTCCTGCTTCCCTGTCATTCTTCCTACTCATTGCTCCTCACCGCCCCTCCCCCCACTCACCTGTGGAATTTGGGGATTCTCATGGGTCCCAGTTCACAGTACCAGCCCTCTTCCTTGTTCCTGAATGTAACCACTCGACCCCCAATGTGGCTGCTGGCTTCCAAGACGGTCACCTGGAGTTCAGAGAAGCTGCTGTCATGCGCAGAGACATCCTGTGTGCCCAGCCCTGGGTCTCTTGATGTGGATGATAACCAGCCGGGGGACCCTGATCATATGAGTGATGCTACATAGCTCCCAAGGAGCAGAGCACTTCTTGGCCCTTGCCTGTAAGTTTAACTTCACTTTTCCTCCATAAAAACACAAATTGCAATGAATAATGATTAGTGGTTATGGATTTCAGATATCCAGTGGGTTACATATAATTGTTTAAAGAGTGACTGTACTGCCCTGCATGTTTTCCCATTTGAGAAAGCAACCTGGAAACAAACAATTGAGCCCCCTCCAAGCTCCCTCACCTGGTGGCCAGCATCCTGAAGGGTCTTGGCTGCAGCCAGGCCAGACATGCCAGCTCCCACTACCACCACGCGTTTGGCCAGTGGGGTGGGGTGGAGCCCGTTCTGGGCAGTGACAAGGAACGACTCATAGGCAGGGTCCTGGAAGCACTTGGCCAGGTCTTCAAAGTAACCAAGGCAGCTGGGAGCAGCCAACAGGAGCACCAAGAATAGGATGCCTGGGGGCAGAGAAAGCAACGGGAAATGATAGTACTGGGGCCTCGGCTTGTGCCCTACCTGCCTACCCAGGGGCAATGTGATTGCATGGATGACTGTAAAGTGGTCAGGTCAGGGTAATGTCTGGTGAGTGTGTGGCTGTAAATACGTGTACAAGGCTACTTTCAAAAAGTACCAGGAGCACAGAATTAAGAGGTAAGTTTGCGTTGGTAATAAAACATGAAATCCATGCATAATTTTTTTACAATGCACTTTTTCTGTAAGATTCTTGAAGACCCCTTATGTGTATGGATTTCAAAAGTATTTGCTCCTGAATAAGATTACCTTTTAATTCCATTTTCCTTGTACTTTCTGAACTCTTCTCTATCTGGGCCTGTGTGTATGTGGGGGCAGTTGTGTTGGGTGAGGTATAAATGTGTGCATGAACTGTGGTGGTGTTAGTTGCAGCATTGTGTCATTATTACTATTATGATTGTGAATGTGAGCTACAGGTTTACATGTGTTCGTGCAGTTGGAAATTCAGAAGGTGGGCAGGTTCAAATTTGACTGTTGGTGTGTCTGCTCTGATGGTGAGTATGTGAGTGTGAGCCTGTCTGTGAGTGTGAACGTCATTTCGTGTAGGAGACTAGTTGAGTTTGTGGTTCTTGCTTTGGATGATGTGTGATGTCTCTGTGTGAGGATGGTGTTTGTGGAACAGCGTGGATGACTAAATATCAATCTGTAGGGAAGCTGAGGTGGATTGTAGAACTGAGTATATCAATGTGAGTGAGAAAATGGGTGCTGGGCTCTTTATTAACTGCATGTTGAGCACAAGGCCGAGTTCTAGCAGAGCCAGAGGCTGGCTGTGTTCTTGGAAAAGTGTGCATTTCTGAGGTACGGTGTACATGTATGTGTGAGAAGGAGAAAGATACAATTCTTTGGAGGGGTGGGGAATTGGAAGTTTCCCTTGGGGGAAGTTGTAGTCCTATTGTTCTTCTCTAGCCTCACAGAATTATCCACCCAAAGCTTTCCGGGTATTTAATGTGTAGCCAAGATTGCAAGCCTTGGCTCAGATAGCTAGTAACTGCCAGGTGTCAAGTCCCGAGTGACTTGATCTTCTCCACCATTAAGCAGTCGGGTGTTCAGAGAAACTCACCTGAGAGTCTGAAACGAGGGGCCGAGTGGTGTGGCTTCCTCTGCGGCACCTCACATGTACACAGGCAGGAACTGTGACATGCTTACCTCTTTCTCCTAGCACTAGGCTTTTTTGGAGGGCACACATGACACTCTCTTCCCCCTTAGGCTTGTCTTCAAACAAGTGTGACAGAAAAAGATTTTCAGGGCCCACCCACTAAGGAGAACCAAGAACCCCAGCTGGGTCAAGTACAGGGGCAACCTCAGTCCCTCCA
The DNA here is from genome assembly GCF_017591425.1 of Ochotona curzoniae. Lineage (NCBI taxonomy): Eukaryota > Metazoa > Chordata > Mammalia > Lagomorpha > Ochotonidae > Ochotona > Ochotona curzoniae. The sequence continues at coordinate 12,229,576 of NW_024465451.1, forward strand.
GCTCAGCCCCTTTCTCCACCTACCAGACCTACCTCAACCTCTCAACCCATTTTCCAACTTGAGCAGATTTTCCTACTTTTCCGAACTATTTCCATTCCACATCTTTCCACTTGAATAGTCCCAACCCTCAGAGACCAGTCCCATATGTTTAGATTAACCCCCTCTCAGAAGATTCACCATTCCTAGCTCCCAACTGAACTCCTTTCCCCTGTCTCAGTCCCTGTTCCTCCCCCTGGCATAACCCCATAACCAGACTCATCCTGAAGTCCATCTCAAATCCTTTGGGTATTTCTACCCTGAGTCTAGTTCCTCTCCCTATTCCAGTATCCAGCACCTCCTCAGGTTCCCCTCTCTCAGACCTACTAAAGGGATCCCACTTACCGTTCATCTTGACCATGGCCCTGCTGCAGCTCATTCTGAATCCTGGCTAGCTTTCATTTTCCTTATGAAGAGCCAGATCTACCCCAACAGGAATTGGCCTTCCTCCCACTAGCCTGCCCTTGTCCTCATTGGCTGGGCCAAGCAGGGTAGACCTGTCAGTCAAGATGTGTCCTATGAGGTATGAATGATCGTGGTCACTGACCTCATCCTATGCATCCTCACCTTCCTCCTGATCATATACCCTCCCAGGGAGCATCCCTTCGCCTAGCTCACACCATTGTACATCTGGTGCCATTGAAAGGCAGGGTTGTGGGAGCCAGATGGGCCCCCACAAAGCTGCTGTGAATATCTCCCAGAAAGAAATGGAAGTTGAGACTGATCATCTGGGCTGCATTAGATGCCCACTGCTGGGATCCCAGAACCAAATCTCCTGAATGCTCCCATGAGAAAATGTGCCTGCTGCCATTGCTGTTCCCCTGTGAGTCTGTCCAGGGTTGGGACTTGGGCCAGCAGTTCGTATTGGAGCCTACTCCCTTCTCTGTCTCTTCCAGCGACTCATTGGCAGGCAGGGCATAGTCCCCAGGCCTCATATGAAAGTGACAGAGTGCTTTTCTCCCCTTCCTCTGGATCCCTCACAGTTTCTTTAAGCATAGGTAGGTTTCCCTGACCCTGGAATTCCTGCTGCGAAGTAGTGGGGCAGCTGGTTGCAGTATCAAGACAGGCTTTTGTTCTCTGTGTACAGTCAGGGTGGAGGCAGGCTGGCTGGCAAGAGAAGCTTAGTGTGCACCAAACCAGCAGCACGGAGGATCCAGGGGGAAGCGAGAACACCCAGTGGTGTGCAGAGGTTATTTTAAGCCATCCCTGCAAATCAGGATAAATCCTACCTGGTTTGAGTGAATGGTCTGTCTGGTGTATTGTATTTTATTGAGGATGTCTGTGTCTATGTTCATCAGGTATATCATTCTGTAGTTCTTTTTCTCTTCTGTGTCTCTATTTGGCTTTGTTATTAAGGTGAAGTTGGCTTCATAGAAAGAGTTTGGAAGGACTGCCTCCCTTTCTATTATTTTGAGTAGTTTGTGGAGGGTTGGAGTAAGTTCTTGTTGAAATGATTAGTAGAAGCCATCCAGTCCAGGACTTTTCTCTGTTGGGAAGGATTTAATTATTGCTTCAATCTTTGTCCTGGTAAAGATCTATTTAGATTATTAATTGCCATATCATTCAATTTTTGTAGATTGCATGTTTCCAAAAATCTACCTATTTCTTCTAAGTCTTCTGATTTGTTGGCATATAACTGCTTATAATACTTCCTGATTATTCTATGTGTGTCTGAGACATCTGTTGTTATATTTCCTTTCATTTGATTGTTTTTGATTCATATGTCCCCCCTCTATTAGTTGGGCTAGTTGGGTGTCTATTTTGGTGATTTTCTCAAAGAAACAGCTCTTTGATTCCTTGACCTTATGTATGGTTCTTTTGATCTCTGTTTGGTTTGTTTGCCTCCTTGTTTTGATTATTTCTTTTTAAAAAATGTTTTTGTTGGAAAGACAGATTCACAGAGAGAAGGAGATGTATAGTGCATATACATTTATTATGGTGATTTCTTCTTGTTAAGTGGATCCTTTAGTCATTATGTGGTGCTTTTCACACTAAAGTCTACAGTATCCAGCATAAGAATGGTTACACCTGCGCATTCTCCCTTTCCATCACCCTGGAATACCATTTTCCATCCTTTCACCTTCAGTTTCTGTATATCTTTGTTGGTGAGATGTGTCTTCTGTAGGCAACAAATAAATGGGTTTTATTTTTTGATTCAGTCTGCTAATCTATGATGTTTGATTGATGAGTTTAAGCTATTTACATTCAAGGTTATTATCCATAGGCAGTGATTTGGTCCTGTCATTTTAGCAATGGGTTGTTCACTGTTTGATTTAGTCTTCTTTTGTTTTATTGGCTTGTTCTGCAGGTTGCTTTTGCTTTTGGTTGGTGCTATTCCTTTTCTCTGTTTGGAATATATCTTTAAGCAACATTTATAGGGCAGGTCTGGTAGAGGCAAAGTTTTTAAGCTTTTCTTGCTGTGGGAGAATTTTATTTCATTTTCAAAGACAAACGAAAGCCTAGGTAGTTATTCCTGGCTGACCTTTTTTTTTTTTTTCCTTTTAGAATTGGGAATATGTTGCTCCATTCTCTTTTGACCTGTAGTGTTTCCTCTGAGAGGTCAGCTGTGACTCTGACTGGGGTTCCTCCATAGGTTAATTGATTTTTTTTCATGTATGTATTCAAGTGTCTTTTCCTTATGTTCAAATGAAAAGAGCTTGATTATGTGTTATGGTGAGGATAGCTTTTGGCTGACTCTACTACGAGTTCTGTGCCCTCCTGCATTTTGTTTCCCCATTTTTTCTTCATATTATGGAAGTTCTCAATCATTTTAGTGAATGCAACTTTGAACCCAGCTTTTTTCCCCCCATGCCTTCACGGCACTCCTCTTTTATTCAGCTATTAAATGTTGTCCTTTAACTCTTGAATTTTTTTTTAAAAAAGATTTATTTTATTTTTATTACAAAGTCAGATATACAGAGAAGAGGAGAGACAAAGAGGAAGTGGAGCTGCCAGGATTAGAACTGGCAATCATATGGGATCCCAGTGTATTCAAGGTGAGGCCCTTAGCCACTAGGCCACGCCGCCAGGCCCAACTCTTGAATTTTTTTTTTTTTGCTTGACTCAGTACCTCTTCCAACTTTTGGCTGTTCCAGGGTTATTACAGTAGATTTCTTCCAATTCTGAGATCTGGGATTCTTCAATGTCTCATTGTATCATTGAGGCTTTTCGCTAAATTTTTAATTTGCTATATTGTGTGCTTTATCTCTAATAATTCAGTTTGCTTTTGTTTCAGTGTTGCTATTTCCTGTGCAACATATTCCTTAAACTCCTGTCTGTTCTTCTGGTTGTTTATAAGAAACTGTGGAGCAATTTTAAAAATCTTTTTATGGCATTTTCTCAATGTCTTCCTCAACTAGCAGGTTAACACAGACTTTTGTTCCTTTGCCAGGGAGGTGTCAGGAACCTTATTTATTATGCCTATGTCTCTTTTGTCCCTGGTCATTGCAACCCTGATGAGTGAATTCTTCTCTTTGGGGCTGGGTTTTAAGCTGTGTTGCCCACAGGTCTGCAGGTTGACTGATCCTATTCAGAGCTGGTTTCTTCTTTTGGCATTGCCTGTGTCACTCCACTCCAACAAGATTCAGTCCCAGGCTCCCATGCTACACTTCTAGAATGGTCTTTGTAGTCCCAGCTCCTGGATTACCACTCTCTACCCCCTGTATTCCACGATGTCGCTGCACTGTCTCCTGCTCAGTCTTTCCCTAGCTCTGGTTCGAGCAGTACTTGTAATTAGGGAGACACCAGCTGTGACTTTAACTCGCATCACAGGGGTGTCAGTGGTGCCAGGTACATGGATTTTTTTTTCTTTATTCCTCTTGTCGGAACCTGCTGCCAATTAGGTCTGGATGCCACCTGGACCTATTTTGGCTAGAACCTGTGGGATGCTGAGTTTGTATTGTTTTCCTGATGGGACCGATGTATTGTATTGAGCCTGAAGTGAGTTCTATCCTGGCTTAGCACATGTGTACCTCACTGTTGTTCCTTCTCCCCACAGAGCCTTTTCCCCAGTTCACCAAATGGTGCCTGATGTGGCACTGGTGTGGGTCTGGGCAGTGAAATCCACCCTGTTCCCAACCCAACTGCTTGGACTTCGCCATTCTGCTTCTGCTTACGGTTGAATTAAATAAATCAGCAGGACCCACAGTTCTATGACTGGGTGTACTTCCTGAGTTCCCGGTGAACTCCCCTTCCCACCTGGCTGCTGGTGGAGCTCTTCTTGCCTTTTATTTTTTAAAGAACTATTTGTTTTTATTTATTTGAAGGGAATACACACATCCACAGAGAGACAGAGAAATCACTTTTTGGCAGTCCATTCCCACAGTAGTAGAAACTGGGCTGTGCTGAAGGTAGCAGCTAGAGAGAACCTAATCAAGTCTAAATGGTGTCAAGGACCCAGCTGGATGAGATATTGCTGTTGTCTGCTAGGGTGCACATTCACAGGAAACTGAAACTGGAAGCAGAACCAGGACTCAAATCCAGGCATTCAGATATGGGATGCAAGAATCATAACTTGTGCCAAATGGCCTGCCTGGAACTGGGTTTTGATGCTGCTATGCCAGCTATGCGTATGCCCCAGGACAGGGGGCTGCCATGGGCTGATGTCACTTTGAATCAGGGCATCTTATCTGTCACTCCAGGCAATAATGCTTCTTTATAGGGGTTTAAAAAGATGAACTGAGTCAACGTGGAAAGAACTTGGCACTGCATCTTTCATTTCGTAGTTTCCCAAGCTGATTTCCTTCTTTCCTGTTGGAAATAGGATCTGGGTTGAGAGCAGATCACACAAAAAATGTAATTTTGAAAGAAATAACTCTCCTGCCACACAGTTACTGGGAGGACCAAATGAAGTAACACGTGGAGACTTATATTGTTGTTTTCAGACATAGCTTAGACTCTTATGCTTCTCTTTTGTTTCTGCTTCCTTTTAAAAATGTATGTATCATTCATTCAATCATTTATAATAGATTTAAGGCTCCAAAAGGAAATACCATATCATTCAGCCATTACCCTCATTTGTTCCCTATCCCTAACCCTGTACAACCACAAATCTGTTTTCTGTCTCTATGGATACACCTGTTCTGGATATAATAAAATATGTGGTATTCTGTGACTTGTTTCTTTCATTTAGCACAATTTCTCCAAGGTCCACCCATACTGTAGAATGTATCAAAATTTATCTTTAGACCCAACACAATGGCTCAGTAGCTAAAATCCTTGCCTTGCAAGTGCCAGGAACCCATATGGGCACTAGTTTGAGTACTGGCTGCTCCACTTCCCTTCTAGCTCCCAGCTTGTGACCTGGGAAATCAGTGGAGGATGGCTCAAAACCTTGGGACCCTGCACTTTTGTGGGAGACTTGAAAGAAACTCCTGACTCCTGGTTTGGACCGGCTCAGTTCTGACAATTGTGGCCATTTGGGGAGTGAACCAACAGGTGGAAGATATTTTTTCCTGTTTCTCCTTATCTCCGTATATCTTATCTGTCTTTCCAATAAAATAAGTAATTTTTAAATCATTTTTCCCATTTTATAATTATTATTATCATCTTATGATACAGTCCCATAGGCCCTGGGATTTCCTCTATCTCTCCCTTAATCCCCTCCCCCACTGAGCTCTCCCATATCAGTACAACTGTATAGTTCCGCGTAAACAGTCATAAGTCCATTATTGTGGGCATGGACAATGGCAGAGAGTCCTGCAGCTCATTGTCATGACACATCCAACAGTTTCACTAGGAGTCCATCCTTGATCCAGAGGTAGAGATGCACACTGCACTGTATCCTCACATCTGGACATGTCAGTCTCCACTACACAGTCACTATAAATTCGCCCAAGTGAAAAGCCACAAAACAAAATCAACAACAGGAAGAAATGCAGAAATTTACAATGCTATGAAGTTAAAAATCATGCCACTAGACATGATAGTCTCCATTACACAGTTGCTATACATCCCCTTAAATGAAAAGGCACAAAACAAAATCAATAATGGGAAGAAAAAACACTTACAACGTTATGAAATCAAATAAAAAGTTACTGAATGAGTAGTGTGTCATTGAAGAAATGAATAAGAAAACCAAGAACCTTTTTGAAGAAAATGATGCTACTGTGTGATCTGTGAGTCAGTGAAGAATTTAATGAGAAAAAACAGCATTTTTGAAGAAATGAAATTAAAAATGAAAACATCAAAATCCATGAGAAATAGTTTCTGCTGATCTTTGTTAGTGAGATGTGTCTCCTGTAGGCAACAAATAGATGGGTTTTGCTTTTTTTTAATCCAGTCTACTAATCGATGATGTTTGATTGATATGTTTAAGCCATTTACACTCATGGTTAATATGAATTGGGTGGTAATTTGGTCCTGTCATTTAGTAATGGGTTGTTCATTGATTTAGTCTTCCATTGTTATTTTTCTGGGATGTTCTTCACATTTGCCTTTGGTTTTGGTTGGTGTTATTCCTCTTCTCTGTCAAGAGAATATATTTAAGTGTCATTTGTAGAGCAGGTTTAGAAGAGTCATATTCTTTTAACTTTTCTTTACTGTGGGATAATTTTTTTCATTTTCAAAGACAAAGGAAGCTTTGCTGGGTACGTTATCCTGGGCCAACAAATATTTTTTTAGAATCTGGAATATGTCGCTCCATTCTCTTCTGGCCTGTGGAGTTTCCTGTGAGAACTAAGCTATGAGTTTAACTGCCATTCCTATATAGATTAATTGATTTTTTCCATGAGCACATTTAATAATCTTTTCCTTATGTTCAATCGAAGAGAGTTTGATTATCATGTGTCATGATGAAGATTGCTTTTGGTCAAGCCTGTTGGGAGTTCTGTGCCCCTCTTGTATGTTGTTTCCCAATTCTTTTTTCAGATTAGGTAAATTTTCCTTTATTATTTCATTAAACACATTTTAAAATCCAGCTTCTCTTTCTGCACCTTCTGGAACTCCCATAGCTCTTATATTTGGCTTTTTAATAGTGTCTCTTGATTCTTAAATACTCCTTAAAGCTTGATCCAGCTCTGCTTCCAGGTTTTGGATTGTTTTGCCATTGTGGCAGGAAATGTTTATCCTCATGCTTCTTGTTAGACGTGGATAGTTGACATGTCAATAAATCTCTGCAACTCAGTTTTTACTGGTTTTTTTTTTAAATGTTTTGAATACCAAACAGGCATTCAAATAAGGCACTGAGAAGAGTATTAGATGCTCAGTGAGCAACACTTTATGAAAGTTCTCGATGTTATTGTCACTATTGTTGTTTTGTAGTTATTATGAACATTGTGATTGCTATCTAAGGATATTAATTGAAATCTGGCTGGCTCTCTTCCTCATGCCAGCTCCTGAGCTGGACACTTTCTCAGTGGTCTGAACTAAGTGTCTATTGACTCATGAAAGATTTCTAATCTTGGAGGACTTCAAACGCTAAGGGCACACATACTCAAGACCTATGTGATTGAATCATTCTTTCCTATAGAATGATAGCTCTTTCCTCAACATTCTGAAAGATAGCAACCCAATTACAGAAAAAACAGAAGAGGGAGCATTGGACACTGAAAGGGTCCACAGCTGGAGGCAAAACATCTAAGTACTAGTCTCCTACACTAACCCACCCAGGTCAGAACTTCTTTCATTCATTGGGCTTTTATTTTCATGGTCGTATAAGAGTAGGGAGCTGGAAGGATGATTTTGAAGACTTCTTCCAACTCAGGGAGTGTTGAAATGATAAAAGAAATAGTGCCAATGACACCCTCAGGCATGGCCCGTGACAGGTGCTCTGTAAGTATCTGTCACCATCACTGACATCATCATTGTATCTTATAAAATGGAAACTAGAAAGCCTCCCCACGACCTCCCAGGAGTGCTGGGAGGACCCAGTGAGAAAAGACCTGTGCAAGTGCTTTGCGCAGTGTCAGTTACTGTAAGGACGTCCTATAGGACCACTAAGGTGATCTTGATCATTAGCATCCTCACCACCTCCTGATACTCCCTTCTGGTTCCCTCCCCAGACACAAATTCAGAAAACCTTCTAGAGTGCTGTGTTACTAAATGAGAGCTAACTCCCCTAAGAGGTTTTCCCAGCCTGGGTCCAATTAGGGAATGCCAGGTTGTTAGAACCAGGCCTCCCTAGAGTCTCCCTTCCCATTAGCCCCTTATCTTACCTTTTAGGGTTGTGGACCCTCCTGGTTTAGAATTAAGCATCCATCGCTTCTTGGCCTTTTGGCTAAGATCAAGTGTAGTATCTGTTCTTATCAGAATTAAGCATCCAGAGCCTGCTTATTGCCTCATGCCAGCCTATGGGCTGGCCTCATTCCTACTGGTGATCACGACTAACTCTCAGGCCAGCAGCAGGGATTGCAATTACAGTTTAGATGCAGCTATTGGTTTATATTAACTATATGGGAGGTCTTCATGAACTTATGGAAAATGTTTACTATGAAAAAATTATGCATGCATTTTATTTTATTATTTATGTAAAGTGGATAAATTTCCCATATATTGCAATACAGAATTAGCTTAGTGATAATTCCTGCCCTCCCCTGCTTCCTGCCCGCATTCCTCAGCCTTCTTTCTTTTTTCAGTTTCTAACCTCCTTTTGTTACATACACACATACATACGTTTCTTTTTTTTGTAATAAATTTATTTTATTTTTGATACTGTTTACAAAGTTAAGAGCAATGTATACCTGTGTGGACCACTGATTAGGGTTGGCAGGGCTGAGGCATGGTGGAAAGTGGGTGAGACAATTGCGTCCATTTTTTTCCTTCCTGTATCTTCCTAGATAGAGGGAGAAAAGAGAAGTGGGCCATTCCCAGCAGCCAAACCACATCAGCTCCTGGCATGTGGGACGGTTACCTGATGTCATCCCAGGGTCCCCAACATGGAGCATGTTCCGAGGGTACTGCTTCAGTGGTTTCAACAGTTTTGTGATGTTGATTTCATTGCTCCAAGGTTGAGGAAATGCTTCCGAGGTCCATTAACTGACATAGTCCACCTTAGAGTTTATTCACCCAGATACTTGCTGTCAAGGCTTGGCAGGGAGAGTTGTCCAATTTGTTCTGCCATCTGAGGTACTCGATGTTCTCTGCAGGCCTCAAAGATACGTTCTATTGCCCGTGTGCAGGTGGGAATGCCATCCCCTGCACAGGCTTCAGTAACTGAGGAGGCCTAATTTGACACATATATTCCACAGTCAGACCACAGATCCTGTGGTTTTCCCAGTGGTTGGAGTTTTTTGTCCAGAGGTCCAGTTGAAGCAGTCCCAGAGGTGACCCCAGACTTGATTCCTGTGTGTGCCAGTCAGTGTGGGGTTCAGCTCAGTCCATAATGCACATCAGATTACACACACATTGGTGGTTGCAGTTGTAGGTCAGTTCTGGCCCCAGTCCCATCTCTTATGCAAGCCAACAAATGTTGTTGTCCAGTCCAACCCTGCTGACTACATACCCAGCCCTCACGCACATCAGCAGGAACTGCAACCCAGTTGGAGCAATCCCTTGTAACTCCCACCAGGCCTGTCTGCAGGCCTTGTTCCTGCTCAAGTCAATATATGCAGCAGATGGGTCTGGTTTGTCCTGCATCCCATTCAGCTCTTGTACACACCAATGGGTGATGCCACCTGCCAAGCCAGGTCCACCACCACCCTGGTTCGTGTGTTCACCAGTGGGAACTGCAGCCCATCAGAGAGGTGCCTACATTTTCCCTACTAGGCCCACTCCCAGCCCTGGATCTTATACTTTTTCAGGTGGTTCTATAGTCTAGCCTGACAAGACTTGCCCCAGTCCCAGCACCTGTTAGCTGATGCTGCAGCAAAGCCCAACCAGCTTGCACTTACTCTGCCTCATGCATGTAACAGTGGGTACAGCCACTTATCCCTGCCTGGATATTCCCCTAACCCAGCTAGCATGCAGACCAACAAGTTTTGTAGTCCTGCCTAGTCTGGTCCCACCTCTTACACTCACCAGCAGGAGCAGTGGCTCAACAGGGGAACACCCACAGTCCCCTCTCCCAGGTTCGCCACCCTGCAAGTGTTATGCATGCTGATGGGTGCTATGACCCAGTCTGGCATGGCCTACCTCACCTCAGCATTTGTCAGCTGTATTCTGGCGTGGCCTGTCCTGCCCCCAGTTCTAGCTCATGCTGGCAGGTGCTGCAGTCTAGCTCAGTCTGGACTGTCTCTAGTCCCAGCCTTGATGTGAACTGATCAGCATTGTGATCCAACCTGAGTTTTCCTGCACCCTGTCCTTGTTCTACATTTTTCATTGAGTGCAATGAACTGATACAGCATGGCTTGCTCCCATACCTGAGAAACACATGCTGACAGGTACTGTAACCTGGCTTAGTCTGGGCTGCCTCAGCCTTGGTTCTTGTGTTCACCTGAAAGGACTGCACCCTGATAGAAGAGTGCCCCAAGCTCCTCTATCAGGTCACCTCCCAGTCACAGATGTGCACACTGGTGTGTTCTTGGCCCATCCTGACTTGGTCCACCTCTTGTCCTGGCAGATACAGTGGCCTTGCCCAACTGGCCCACACCCAGACCCAGCTCTCGTGTGTCTCAGCAGGTGCCAGAACCTAGCCCTGTTTGCCTTATATCCACTATGGCTCTCTTGAGGACCAGCAGATGCTGCAGCCTAATCCAGTTTGGCACACCCCAGACCTAGTCCACACTCATGCCAAGGGATGCTTCAACCATGTGCAGCCCATTTTGCCACCCTCATTCTGGTTCTTATGCTCACCAGTGAGAACTGCAGTGCATCTGGGACATCCCTTTAGCTCCCCAACCAGGCCCACTCTTAGCCACAGATCTTGCATATGCCAGTGCTTGCTCCAACCCAGCCTGGCATAGCCCATCCCCTGTCTTGACCTTTGCCATCAGATGCTGCAGCCCAGCCTGGCCCAGCCTGCCCCCATCCCAACTTTTGCTGGTGTACACTGCAGCCTAACCCTGCTCAGTCTTCCCCATCCCTGGCTTTCATGCAAAGTGATAGGTGTGAAAGATAACCCAGCTTAATCCAGCATATCTACACCCATTTTCATGCCAGAATGTGCCAGTGTGCTACCACTTGGCCCAGTTGTGCCTCCCTAGATCCAGCCCAGACACTTGTTGACAAGTAGAGCTGTCTTGCCTGGCCTGAACAACACCCAACAGACTCAAGGCATCATCAGTGGGAGTTACAGCCCACCTGGGAATTCTTCAAGTTCTCCCACCAGGCCCATCCCCAGACCCAGGTCTCATGTGTTAGTACTAGGCCCTTACCTGGCATAGTCTGGCCTCTGTCTCAGCCTTTGTGTGCTTGTGGATGTTGCTGCCTGGCCCATCTCATACCTTATTTCTGGGTGTACCTCCTGGTGCTACAACCTGGACCAGTTCAGCCTGTTCCCAACCGCAGTGCCCATGAGTGTCAGGATGTCCCATGGTCATCCCTAGCTCAGCTCATCATCCAATCGAGCTCTTGAGAAAACCAGTGGATATTGCAGTTGTACAGGGGTGAGCCCACATATCCTCCTCAGAATCTGCCCCTAAACCTGGTTCTTTCATGTACGTGCTGGTCAGCGTCATGGCTCATGCTAACATTATCCATCACCTGTTTCTATGCTTACTGGTGGGTTCTGTGACCTGGCTCTGCCAGGTAGGGCCCCAGCCCTAACTTTAGCATGTGCCAGTGATTGGTGGTTAGTGGTGGCTGATGCTAACTAGCCCAGCTCAGGTCTCCCACATGGGCAAATACATCGATCTGACCCAAAAAAGGTCCTCTAGCTTCCGTCTTGCAAACTGTTGGGTCTCAGTCCTCTTCCTCTCACTTACCCGCAAGTACAGTGGTCTTGTCAGTGGAAGTCCCTGAGAAGTCATTCCTCAGCTATAATGTACTCCCTCAGAAGTCCCTGCTCCCACACATCCTGTACTCTCTACCCTGATCAATCTACAGCATTTGCCCCCTCAAGCACATGAGTTCCCCAGCCTGGCCTTCTGGCAGGTTGGTGTGCTGGCCTGGGGCCCTTCCTACCTACCTGGGATCCCAGAGCCAACTGTCCAGCACATGTGCTGACCTGAGACCCCATCCCTCCGCCCAACTGGAACTTAAGCATGTTAATGAGTCTATAAGCCCAGTCTGCTAGCATACCACCCCAGCATGCTAGCCTAGGGCCCAAACCCCCACATCCCCCCACCACCCCAGCCTGCCCACCTGGGACCCAAACACATGGGGGAGTTTCCAGACCCACTTTGCTCCACTGGCCTCCTGCCCAGGTCTCCAGGTCCCCTGAGGCCACCTAGGTGCCACCTTGGTGGAAGGATGGTACCTAGGCACTGCCTTGGGGGAAGGATTGGCTCTGCAGAGTATTGTGATGAGGGTGACAAAGATTCAGACAGAAGTGCAGCAAGAGGCAGAGATTCTGTCAGCCAAACCAGGAGACTTTATCTGGGCCGAGGACTGAGCCTGGGACTGACCTGTGATATCTAGTGTCTCCAGACTCAGGATGGGGAGCAATGGTGTGCCAAGAATACTTGGCAGTCAGGCTTGGAAGAGGCCTGGTGAGATTCGGATTCCATTGTTTACTGATTTCCATAGTGTCTGTATAGTTCTGATGACCAATATCAAGCTGACAGTGTGATGTCACTGAACTAGAGTTCACAGCAACCAAACAGTATATGTAGTGTTTCCACCATACAAACGTAGCAGATGTAAACATCCTGCAGAACATGGAAAGTACAATGCAGCAAAAAGAATTTGGCTATTAATGGCATGTAATTTGTAATACTTATTACCTTTCTTTTAATGCATTTTACTTAGTTATATAACTGTAAATAATCGTTTAAAAGCATCAGCTCACAATATTTCTTTTTGAAAGATTTACTTACTTGAAAGTCAGACTTCTACAGGGAAAGTAAGAGAGAAAGAGACAGAGAGAGAGAATGACAGAGAGAGAGACAGATCTTCCATCTGCCAGTCACTCTCCACATAGCCACATGGCCAGGACTGGGCCAGACGAAAACAGGGGTAAGGAGAGTCTTCCATATGTTTCAGGTCGGTATAGACACCCAAATACTTGGGCTATCATATGCTGCTTTCCCAGGCAATTGGCAGAGAGCTTGACTGGAAGTAGAATTGCCAGGTCTCTAACTGGTGCCCATATGATGCCAGCATTGCAGGTAGCAGAATTCCTTGGTATGCCACAAAGCCAACACCCAGTTCATAATGTTTCTAAGGATTTAACAGTTGGTTCTGAAGGCTGTGGCTGAATAGGACAGACCGTAGAGTCCCGCTTTCTCATTCAGCTGGGGAGATTAGCCTGGACAAAAGGTAGAAACAGGCACTCACGGTCATGGAAAGCATGACCAGGACTTGTACTAGGGTTTGCAACACATGATCTCATTTAATTCTCCCAGTAACCCCAGCAAGGGAGAGGTTATTAGCATTTTACATAGGGAAAACTGAGGCAGAATAACAAGTTGAAGAGAACAGGCACTGGAAGCTGCTAGATTAGGATCCAAATTCTGGCTCTGTGTTTATAAGAAATGAGCCCTCTGGCAAGCTCCCTCACTTCATTGGGCTTTGGTGCCCTTGCTGGTGGCATGTGATGGCATTAATTCTGGGTGCTGCTTACTAGGACCTAGCACAGGGCAGGTGTTCCATGATGAACTCCTAATCATCATCAGAGGCAGCATAGCTTGTTCAAGGTACTGTACAGTGCTGGTGGAGAACCAAGGCAATTTTGACTTGTCTGTGGTAGTTCAAGAAGGAAGAGAGCTGTGACTTTGGGGTTTGGGAGTTAAGAGGGAAGTCAGCCAGTTCTTGGCGTATTTACAAGGTGACCAGGCTCCCAACCCCACCTCCACTCAAGTCCCCAAGAGGACTAGAGGACTAGAGGAAGAAATAGGTCATCACCCTCAGGGGATTGGTTCCTCCAGTTCTGTCCCCAGGAGCCTCTTCCTTATAGGGTTCTTGTTAACCACATTCGGAGAATTCCACCTTGGCAGCTCCACTGGGGACAGGGATGGCCCTTCCCCAGCTCACCTGGGAAGCCTGGGTAAGAGCATAAAGCCTGAATTGCCTGGCCCACTGGGAGGAGTCTAAGATAGCTGAGGCTCTGTGGATTTATGTCCCAGGACCCAGCAGTGTGACCTGCAGCAGCCAAGGCTGGTTTGGCCTGGTGCAGAAAGCTGCACCATGGAGAGACAGTAGGGGGCTGACTCCTTGATTTCAGAGAAGCCAGAAGTTCTTCTGGAGATTGGGCTGCGTGGAATCCTGGATCTCAAGGTTTAATTGCCTAGTACATTATCTGTTTAGTCCCTTTCATTTAAGAGCAGGGGGCAGCTTCTCAATGACTTGCTTCTGCAGTTGTTTGGGAGGTGAGAGGGGCACTGGCTCAGGGCTATGTGGGGCGGACTCAAGGCCTGTGAGCGGCTAGGGACGAGAGATATCCCAGCTTCTTGTCTCCAGGTCCTTTCTGTGCATGCATCTTAACATGCCCAATTCCTTATTGCCCAATGTTCTTTCCGTGATACCTCGCATCTCAGTCCTCTCCTACTCCTTGCTCATTCCCTGCCCCTCCTCCCTTCCTTCATTAATTCATTTACCACATTTTTATTATTAGTTCCTCTGTGTTAAGCATGTTCTACACTGTTTGAAATTTGCACATGAGTAACATTGTTTCCTGAGCTCAAGGATTCCCACATGAGGTTGAGAGACATATCCATGCAAGGACAGTGATAATCTCCATCCTGGAAGAAGCCTTCAGCAGGCTCAGGGATCCACCTCCTTCTCCTGTAGGGGTCTGAGGGGTATCGTAGATGGAGTTAGGAATTGCTGTGATGATGGAGTATTGAAATACTTTGGCTAAATAATGTCCCTTAATGCATGGGCATCAAAATTGACTCAGAGAGACAGCATTTTGTGAATGTTTATTAAACTCTGGAATGAGAATAATTTCTCAGTTCCCCTTCTATTGATTCACTCTACATCCCAACACAACTCCATGGCTTCCCACATCCAAATATGGAAGTAGACTGAGAAAACCTCAGGCTGCTATCATGTCAGCCTCTTGTCTTAGGAGGGCTTTGGTCCTCTGTTGGACATTGGCTTTACCTCCTTCTGTGAATTCCAAATAGAGCAAGGTCATGTAGTATCCCATGCCAAATCCCAGCAAGCTCACACCGAGGTATAGATGGAGAAAGTTGCATTTCTCACCCTTTGTGTCTAGAACCTTTTTGCTGGAAGCCAGAGAAAGTAATCATTAAGAGTGCAGTCCAACTGCCTCAATTCAGATCCCAGATCTACCACACTGGCCACATCATGTGGAACAAGCTGTTTGCTTGATTTTCCATCTGCAAAGAGCAGCTAATAGTGCTTACCTCTATGAGTTGATGTGGAGATGGGATAAAGTTAGGGTAACAATGACCAACAAACAGAAATGACTCATTAAATGCTAGCAAATATTATTGTAAAAAGGAGATTATAAACTCACCAATGTATCGATGCTTCATTATAGATAATTCTACTTCAGTTACTTGGGAATTGAGGTAAAATTATTAGCATCCTTTAGGATTATTGAGACTGTAACTAGCTAGTGAGTACAAAATACTGCTGGAAATAGAGAATGTGTGTGAACCAGAACTGGGAGTGGGACAGGGAAGGCTTTCTGGATGAGCTGAGTTCTGATGTGGGAAGAAGGCTGAGCATGCAACAGAGTGGTGTGTACGATGATGCAGGGGGTGGTCCTCCATGCTGTGGATGTAGGGACCCTGAAGGGAGAGAGATAGATATACACGCGGTTGCAAGGTTTTGGGGAGGGATGGATTATGCCCAAATTGAAAGAAAAGGAATGGGGGAAGACATATGGTTATTTGGTGAGCAGACTGTTTGAAGGAGTCTGTACATACTGCTAAATGATAGGGTGTCAGGATCTTTCATGCATTTTAGCCAGGGCGACAGATAGGACCAGTTGTGATTTGTAACAAGCACTGGGAGAAGTCCATTTGGAGAATGCATTTCAAGCAGGAAAGGTCAGAGACAGGAACATCAGGAGAGCCTGCTGTGAGAATGCAGATGAAAAATGAAGAGCTCCAACCCTTGTGCAGAGGGAGATGTAGGTGAGAGGTCAACCAGGTAAGAGGGTGAGGGCAGGGAAAGTGAGCACTAAGGATGTTCAGCCTCCTTGGAGTCTCTAATACCACAAAAGGTGGGCTCTGAGACAAGGCAGCACTGTGCTTCTTTCATTACGCTGCTTATTGAGAATTGAATTGTGCCCCACTTGTGATTATTTTGACTAGTGTTTTTTATATTCTTTCACCTGTCTTTCATGGAGTGTGTGTGTGTGTGTAGAGAGAGAGAGAGAGGGAGGGGGAGAGGGGAGAGAGAAGGGGATATAACTGGGAATGCAATTTATGTTTTCTAGTAATGCAATTTCCATATGTTTAACTTTCAGAGATGCTGTTAAGCATTTTACTTTATTTAAAATATATATATATTTATTTTTATTGGAAAGGCAAATATAGAGAGAAAGAGATAAAAAGAAAGCTCTTCTGTCTGCTGGTTCACTCCCCAAGTGGTCACAACTGCCAGAGCTGAACCGATCTAAAGCCAGGAGCCAGGGAGCTCCTCCAGGTCTCCCACACGGGTGCAGAGTCCCAAGGTTTTGGGTCATCCTCACCTGCTTTCCCAGGCCACAAGCAGGGAGCAGGATGGGAAGTTGAGCAACCCAGGACATGAACTGGCTCCAATGTGGGATCTTGGTGGTTGCAAGATGAGGATTTAGCCACTAGGCTATTTCATAGGGCCCCTGTTAAGCATTTGAAAGAGATTATTTGAATTTACAACTCATCAGTAGTGTAAGAAAGTACTGATTGCTCTTGTCAGCAGTAAATATCTTTTATTTTAGCCATTCTGCTGGATGTATAGTTAGGTTACATTAGGATTTTCATTTTTAGATAATTAATGGTGTTGGATGCCTTTTCACATAATTAGCTGTTAATTCAGATAGCTACTTTTGCAAAGTGTGTTTTTAAATCTTTTACCCATTGCTCTGTTGAGTAGTGTGATTTGTAGGATTTCTTTTAAAAATTTAATCATTTGAAAGCAAAAGGGGGGGGGGAGAGAATACATCTTCCGTCCTCTGGATCACAGATGGCTGCAAAGGTCAGGACTGGTCCAGGCTGAAGCCAGGAGCCAGGGCATCTTCCAGGTCTGCCACGAGAGTGGCAGGGGCCAAAGCACTTGTACCATCTTCTGACACTTCCCCAGGCATTAGCAGGGAGCTGGACCAAAAATAGAGCAGCCAAGATGCAAACCAGTGCCTGTATGGGATGCTGGCATCACGGGCCACAGGTCTACCTCCTATTCCACAATGTTAGCTTTAGTGTGTAGGATTTCTTATTCTTAATGTAGATCTTCTAAGTCCACCTTCGTAATACATTCTGGTTTACCATTTTTCTCTTTATAGATAGTGCTCTTAGTGTTCTGCTTAAGAAATCTTTGCTTACCCCAAAAGAAAAAGATATTTTCCAGTGTTTGATTTTAAAAATTCAGTTATGTTACATTTGCAACTTAAATCTACATCACAACAGGAATTGCTTTTTCTTTTTTTTCCCATTTTTTAAAATTATTACTTTGTGATGTAGTTCCATAGGCTCTGGGATTCCCCCCGAGATTTCCTCCTCCCACTGATTTCCTCTATGTTAATACAACAATATAGTCCTTCATTCTACTACTTAAGTGTATCCTGATTTTGTAGGTATGAACAATGACAGCCAGTCCAGCATCCTATTGTCAAGATATATTTGACAGTTTCATTAGGAGTCTATCTTTAATTTGGAAGTGGAAATACATACTGCATTGTATCTTCACATCTGGATATGATAATCTCTATTACACAGTTGCTACACATCCCTTAAGTGAAAAATCATAAAACAGAAGCAACAACAAGAAAAAAAATAGAAAATTAACAACAACTTGCAGTTAAATAGCATACACTGAATGACCAATGTGTTGCAGAAGAAATGATAAAGAGAATAAAAATCCTGCTTGAAGAAAATGAGGTTACTCTGTGAGTTGTGTGTCACTGAAGAAATTAATAAGAAAAACAAAAGAAATGAAAATAAAAACAAAAATGTCAAAACCCATGAGATGCATCAAGAACAGTATTGAGAGGGACATTTATAACATCAGGTGCTTAGAAAAAATAAAAATATCTTAAATAATGATCTAATAATGCATCTCAAGGATTTGTTTAAAAAGAAAAAAAACTAACAGGAAACAAAAATAAAAATCACGGCAAAAGTAAGTGGAATTGAAACTAAAAACTACAAATGGCAACAAGAAACAGCCATTTTGTTGTTGTTTTTTTTTTACTGTTTTTTTTTTAAATTAATTACATTGCATTATGTGACACAGTTTTATATAGGTACTGGGATTCCCTCGACCCCTCCCCAACCCCTCCCCCTTTGGTGGATTCCTCCACCTTGTTGCATTACCACAGTTCAAGTTCAGTTGAGATTATTTCATTGCAAGCATCTACCAAGCATAAAGTCCAGCATCTTATTGTCCAGATAAGTTCAACGGCTTGTTGGGGAGACCATCTCTGGTCTGAAGGTAGAGCCGACAGAGTATCATCCTGATCAATTACAAGCCCCTACATTACATCAGCAACAATTTATAACATTATGGAATTAGTTGACATAGTATTGAGTAACCAATATGTTAAAAAAAAAAAAAAGATGCAAGTTCTTAACCACATCCTGTGACTTCTTCATTGACACTTCAATTTTAGTTTATATACAACCGGGTTCTATACACTTTAAAATGGCTATAGATTACTATTCAGCTGTATTGTGTCTATTTTCATTGTAGTGTTTAGCTTTTTATAGCGTTGAAGCATAATTTTGCTGAACCTGGCCTTTTTTTCTTTTTTTTTCAGGAAGTTTAGACTGGCTTATAACTCTAACAAGACATATGTTAACAGTTTAGGTGCAGAACAGTTTTAAGGAGGGGTGTGCAGAGAAATCTTCCATGCCCTGGTGAGGAGTAACTAATCTTTGTGTCCCACCTAGTAAGAGATAAGTGAGTCCACGTTGACCACTTCCTGTCTGATTCTAGGCTTCCTTGTTGTTCTCTATCTATTCTAGATTTTTTGTTTGTTTGTTTGTTTGGTTGGTTATTTGTTTTGAGGGGTTTCCGGACCGATCCTGATATCATTGCCAGAGAGGGTGTGGACCCAAAGTTGGAACCAAGCGAGGACCAGAGAGAGCTCCCCTCCCTAGTCCCAAAGGAAGTTTACTGTTCTGTTTCTGCAGACCGCTCAGGGCTCTTGGCTGTTCTGATGCTCTTGGATCCTGTGACGGAGGATTTGTACTTCTTCCATCCCATGTGGTAGATTCAAGCGGGAGTGGATGACCTCAGAGTTCTTGGCCTCCGAAGGCACTCCAATTCCCCGTGGTCTCTTTGGTAGAAAGAGCCATTTTTTAAAGAAGATGAGCAAAACAAAATTTTAGCCAGACTAGCAAAAAAAAAAAAAAAGTAAGAGAGAAAAACTAAGTAAAATTAGAGATGAAAAAGAAAACATCCTAAGAAACTAGTAAGGTGATCTCTTCTTGCTGAATGGATCCTTTGATCACCATGTGATGTTCTTCTTTCTCTCTTTTAATGCTTTTCATGTTAAAGTCTGTATTATTTGATGTAAGAATGGCTACACCAACTCATTTTTCTTTCCCATTAGAATATAATTTTCCATCTTTTCACTTTCATTTTCTTTATATCTTTGTTGGTGAGGTGTGTCTCCTGTAGGCAACAGATAGCTGGGTTTTGATTTTGATCCAGTCCACTAATCTGATGCTTGATTGAGGCATTTAAGCCATTTACACTCAAGGTTAATATTGATAGGTACTGATTTGTTTTTGTCATTTTGGAAATGGGTTGTTCATTGTTTGATTTAGTCTTCTGCTGTCCTTTTACAGGGATGCTTTCCACATTTGGATGCTTTGGTTTTGGTCAGTGCTATTCCTTTTCTCTATCAAGAGAACATCTCTAAGTATCATTTGTAGGGTGGTTTGGAAGAAGCAAATTCTTCGAGCTTTTCTTGCTGTGAAAAAATTTTCTTTCATTTTTGAAGACAAAGGAAAGCTTTTCTAGGTAAGTTATTCTGGGCTGACAATTTTCTTTTCTTTCAGAATCTGGAATATGTCACTCCATTTTTATTTAGCCTGTAGAGTCTCCTCTGAGAGGTCAGCAGTGGGTATGATTGGGGTTCCTCTATAGGTTAATTGATTTTTTATGTGCATATTTAAGGATGTTTTTCCTGTGGTCAACTGAAGATAGCTTGATTATTATGTGTTGTGGCAAAGACTGCTTTTGGTCAACCCTATTGGGAGTCGTGAGCCCCTCCTATATTTTGTTTCCCAATTCTTTCTGCAAATTAGGGAAATTTTCTTTTTTAATTTCATGGAATACAGCTTTAAACCCAGCATCTATTTCTGTGCCTTCTGAAACTCCTGACTCCTATATTTGACCTTTTAATAGTATCCCTTAATTCTTGAATACTTTTCCTAGATTGACTCAATTCCTCTTCCAGCCTTTTGATTTTTCCACCATTGTTGAAGGAAGTATCTTCCAATTCTGAGAATCATCTGCCTCACTCATTCTATGGGGGCTTTCCACTGAATTTTTAATTTGTTCCATTGTGTCCTCCATTTCTAGAAATTCAGCTTGATTTTGTTTCAATGTAGGTATTTCCTATGTAACAAATTCCTTAAATTCCGTGAGCTCCTGAATGTGCTTCTCATTACTGCTAAGAAATTTGATAACAAGTTTTTAAAATTCCTTATTCCCCATTTCCTTGATTTTTTCCTCAGTTAACTCTGAAATTGAAAAATGCCTTTGCTCCTTTGCATGGAGAATTCAGTTACGTTCATTGTGCTTTGTCTCTTCTTTTGCTCTTGGTCATTGCTATTCTGGTTAGCAGATTCCTCTTCTTAGAACCAGTTTCTGTGCTTTGCTGCCCACTGGTCTACAAGTTGATTTTACTGATTGCATTTAGTACCTGATTCTCATTTGCAGTCACCTGTATCATTCCCTCCAGTGAGAGTCATTTCCGGGTTTTTGAATTAGGCTTCCTCCATGGTCTCAATAGTCCCATTTCTGGCTCAACACTTTCCACCTTCTGTATCCCTCTACTATGGTCCCACTGTTGCCCATGCAGCCTCTCTCCTTCTCCTGGTTAGAGCAGTGTCTGGGGTTTGGGAGACACCAGCAGTCTAAATCACTGTGTAGTTAGCAGGACTGGTCTTGCTGCAACCTGCTGGCCATTTGGTCTGAAGACCACCCTGACCTATTTTGGGTAGAACCTGTAGGATGCCAAGTCAACACCATTTTCCCTGTGAGACCAGTGCAATGTGCAATGTGTTTAACCAGAAGCATGTTCTCTCCCTTCTCAGCACCTGTGCTGCTCACTATTGTCTCTTTAGCGCCTGCCCCTCCCCCCGCCCCTCCGCAGCCTTTTCTTCAGTACACACAGTGGCACCTAATGTGGTACTGGTTGAGGTCTGGGTCTTCTGGCTGTTAGGTCTGGGAGCCATCCAGAGCTATAATGGGTGGGTCCTGTATGATGCCAAGTTGGTACTGTTTTCCCTGTGTGAGCAGTGCAATGTTTTGAGCTGGAAATGAGTTGTCTCCCAGCATAGTACATGTAGAGTTCATTGTTGTTCCTCCTGCCCCACAGCCTTTTCCTCAGTACACAAAATGGTGCCTAATGTAGCACTGGTGGGGAACTGAGCTGTGATATCTACCCTCTTTCTGTAACCGCCTGCTTGGACTCTGCCATTCTGCTTCTGCTCATGGTTGGTCAAATCAAGCAAATCAACAGGATGGTCAGTTTTATACCTGGCTTCATCTCCTGAGCTCCCAGTGAGTTCCCCTTCCCACCTGACTTCTGGTGACGCTCTTATCACTAATTGCCAACTGCCACTGGAGTATCTGGTCGCTGTAACACTGCTCTGCTGTCTCTGCTGCTTCCCCATGTCCACAGGTCTCTAGTGTCCCTCTATTGTCAGCCTGTCTTCTGCTATATCCTGGGTTCATGCCCTCTCTGCCTTGGCCAATAATTCTTCATCTGTGTAAATGTGTCCTTACCTCTATTCTGACATCTTGATTATAATAATTGATTTTCCTGTACAGTATGAGGTAGGAGTAAAATAAGAATCTTTCTGTGCTAATGTTCATATGCTCCAGCAGGATTTACTGAAAATCCCATCTCTTCCCAATTCCATACGCAGATCAGGTGACTGTATAGACATGATGTATTCCCGGAGCTTGTTCTATTATTTCATTGCCAATTTGACCCGTGTTTAAGTATTGTAGTTTTAAAGTAAGTCTTGATATATGATTAATCATTCAACCTTGCTCTTTTCAAGATTCCTTAAGATTTCCACATAAATGTTATTAACTGGGGATTTTTTTTCTACAGAACAAAAAACCCTAGATTGCTGGAGTTTTGATTGGAACTACTCAAAATTTGTGAATCAACTTTGTATCTTTATCACTGCTATCCAAGGCTGCAAGCAGAGAGCTGGGTTGCAAGTACAGCAACTAGGACCAGAACTGGTATCCACATGGGATGCCAGTACCACATTTAGAGGATTAGCCTGCTGTACTATTTCTCTAGCTCCCACAATTACTTGTTTAACCCAGGAACATGGCACTTCCTTTCATTGGCTTAGGTCTGTCTAAATTTCTCTTGGGTTTTTACATATATTTTGCTATTCTTGCCTATTTCATTCAATGTAGATATGAATTATTATTGAATTTGTATTTGTCTATTTTTATAGATTTGAAAGACAATGAGAGACAGGTGAGTAGAGAATGGTTTTCCACCCTCTGGCTCAACCCCCAAATGCCCACAAAAACCAGGACTGGGCCAGACTAGAATCAGAAATCTTCAACTCAATTCAGGTCTCACTTGGAACTCAAACCATCACTGCTACCTCCAAGAGTGCCCATTAACAGGAAACTGGAATTGGTGGTGGAGCCATGACTTGAACCCAGGCACACCAATATAGAATGCAGGCTGGGAATTGGTGGCTGTGTGGAATAGCATTGCCTGAGTGTTAGCCAAGAACTGGTATGGAGAAGTGGCTGTTGAGTGGGGACAAAGTGTGTAGCCAGGTAGTAAGCTGGCAGATGAGGAAACAGTTATTTGAGACTATGGCCAGTGTTACTATGAAAAAGACCTGCAGGAGAGTGTGGCTGGTGTTTTCCTATTGAGATCAACTGGGGAAAGGGATACCAGTGCCAACCAAGGGCTAGCTGTCAAGCTCAAAAAGAAAGGAATACCTGAATACCTAAAGCCGGCAACAGAAATGCTTTCTGCTGCAGTCCAGGATGATATCCTCCACCGCCCTCTCTTGGCAAAACCTCACATTGCACCAGTTGCCATGTGGACATGTTGAACACTATGAGGGGAAGCAAATGGAGTACAGCCAGACCAGTGTTGTCCAAGGCAAAGGGGCACTCCTTCTCTAACAGCTTTGGGGGTGGGATTAATGTGAATGTTGGTTGTTTATTGAGGGCTGAGGAGACTTCATATATACAATTCATGAAATATTTCCTGCATGAAGGATGCTAGATGCTCTGTATACATTGTCTCTGCTTCTCATGAAAAATCTTATGAGATGGGTGTTATTGTCTACAATTTTGAAATGAGGAGACTGAGATCCAGAGAGGTTAAGAAATTGTTCACACAGCAAGGGACCAGCTCTGCGGTGTATTAGGTTAAGCCTTGGCTTGTAGTGCCAGCCTCCCATATGGGTGCTGGCTCGAATTCTAGCTGCTCCACTTCTGCTCCCTGATAATAAACTAGGGAAGCCACAGAGGATGGCCCCTGTGCGTGGGCTCTTGCACCAACATGGGAGACTCAGGGGAAGTTACTGGCTTCTGGCTTTGGATCAGCCCAGCTCCAGTTATTTAGGCCATGTAGGGAGTGAATCAGTGGGTAGGAGATCTCTCTCTCTCTCTCTCAGTAGCCTTAACTTTGCTTTAGGCTGTAGGCCTGACTGAGTGCATCTTCTTTGTAGTCATGGCTTATGACCAATATATGGCCATTTACTACTCACTGCATTATATGGTCATCCTCATCTGGGGCCTGTGCACACAGTTGATATATATATATATATGTAGAAACACTACACAGCAAGAGAACAAGGAGGCTAGAATTAGTCCTACCCAATCTATCTCTACATTCTTACCAGGCTGCCATATTTTAGATAATGAGAATATGAGTGTGATTTTTACAGGATCCACCAACCATGTGGACTCTTATAGAGCATAACGAAAGCTGGGTTTCTGAATTTGTCCTGCTTGGTTTCTCCGGTGAGCCCCTGACCAACAGGATCCTCTTCATTGCCTTTCTTCTCCTCTACTTGAGCTCAGTCCTGGGAAACGGGCTCATCATGACCCTGATCTTGCTAGACCTACATCTCCACACACCTATGTACTTCTTCCTCTGCATCCTCTCCTTACTGGATATAAGCGCCATCACCACCACAATGCCTCAGATGTTGGTGCATCTGCTGTCTTACTCTAAGACCATCACTTTTGCTGGCTGTTGGCTGCAGATGTATGTGTTTGGTGCCCTAGGCTTGACTGAGTGCATCTTCTTTGTAGTCATGGCTTATGACCGATATGTGGCCATTTACTACCCACTGCGTTATATGGTCATCCTCAACTGGGGCCTCTGCACACAGCTGGCAGCCGGGACACTGGTTTGTGGTTTTATCTTCTCACTGGTCCACACTTATCTCACCATGAGATTGCCATATTGTGGGCCCAATGTGGTCAATCACTACTTCTGTGAAGGCCCCTCTGTGCGGAGCTTGGCTTGCATGGATACCCACCTCATTGAACTGGTAGACCAGATCATCAGTGTCTTTATGGTCGTAATTCCTGTCTCCCTCATTGTGGCTTCCTATGTTCACATTGCCATGGCTATTCTCAAAATCAAGTCCACCCAGGGACGCTGTAAGACATTTTCCACCTGTGCCTCCCACCTGACCATGGTCACATTCTACTACGTTCCAGCCACTTACATCTACGTGAGGCCCAGCTCCAGCTATTCCCCTGAGCAAGACAAGCAGCTCTCCCTCTTTTACAATGTTTTCACTGTCCTGCTTAACCCAGTGGTCTATAGCCTGAGGAACAAGGATATTAAGGAAGCTTTTTTCAAGATTGTGGGGTGTGGAAATGTTGCCTAATGATATAGGAAAGGACTAAAAAGACTGTCCAATACTGAAGAAAGCAACACAGTCTGTAATTATGTAATACAGCGTGTTTGAACCAACACAGTCCTTCTCAATGGAACAAATGTACATGAAGCAAACATGGCTGTTTTGATCATGTTGGGACATTGTGTGACAACTCAATGGTCAAAGTAAGTCACATGGCCATGCATGATGGCAAAGGGGTAGCAAGTTTCTCCCTTCTACAGAGAAATACTGCAAATCACATGGCAATGGGCTGACAAGTCTAATTCCTCTATAGGAGGGGTAACAGAGGACAGGGATAATAAAATAACCTGTTGTAATATCACAGAAACTCATAGAATACATGTTAATAAGCACAAAACATTTGATCTGTAAGTCTTGTGGTACATGAAAATGGCAGAGAACCATGGTGATATAAAAAACATAGTTCATGTCAATAATATTTGTTGTTGGTATTGAACTCTAAAGCAATAAGGTATGGAACCCATACAGCTCCTGGACCTGACTCAGTTCCCAGAATCCAATATGGCTCATGAGGCTGATCCAACTCTGTGTGTGTTGTGACTGCACGAGGGACTTGGTGTTAAGTGACCTGATCCTGCCCCAGCCTGCTGTCTTGCTGTTTGTGTGATTTTTGTCCTTTCTCTGGACCTCACTTTATTCATCTATAAAAATCACACTTTGAATTTAATGTACTCCAAAGCCTCTTATGCCTTTAAAATTGTGTGTTACAGTGGGTGAAATAGATGCCATATGAAACTCAAACTTGATAAACTTGTCAAAGTCCTCTGTGACCCATAATAGTAAAAAGGAAAACACAGACAAGTCACTGTTCTGGATGCTACTCCAGGCACACCCTAACGGACAGCACATGTGGCAGCAACTTGTGTTCTTCATGGAGAACTGAATGACACACAGGGATCTCTAGAGTCTTTTTTTCTTTTGCGGTTCAACATTTAAGAAAGATTTATTGATCTTCCTCCTCTCTAAATCTGTCTTTCCAATAAAATAATCTTTTCTGTTATATTTTTATTTTGAATTTTTGAATTTTGTGGTACAATTTTATATAGACTGGGATTCCTCCCAAAACTCCTTGACAGATTTTTCCCATGTTGCTACAATAGTATAGTCCTTCATAAGGAGTCATAATTCCATCAGTCTCTTATTTAAGTGTGCTCCAATATTGATGGCACAATGTCAGGCAGTCCAGCATCTCATGATCTACACATTTCCAACAAT
Organism: Ochotona curzoniae; assembly: GCF_017591425.1. Lineage (NCBI taxonomy): Eukaryota > Metazoa > Chordata > Mammalia > Lagomorpha > Ochotonidae > Ochotona > Ochotona curzoniae. Next base: position 12,256,086 of record NW_024465451.1, read on the forward strand.
TTCATTGGGAGTCCATCTTTTGTTTGGAAGCAGGGATGCATGTAGCATTGTACCCCAACTCTGGATATGGTAGACCCCAGTACTCTATCCCTGTACATTTCCATAATTGAGAAGCCATGAAACAAGATCAACAACTGGTATAAATTAGAACAACAACAACAACAACAACAAATTACAGTACCATGAAAAAACGCACCACTGAGTAACCAACACATGGGTGACAAAAAGGAAACACAAAATGATGCCATCGTGTAATCTGTGAGCCAGCGATGAATTCGACAAGAGAAAAGAAAATATATAAATAAACAAAACTGAAGTAAAAAACATCAAAACACATGGGACACAGCAAAAAACAAAACAAAACAAAACAAAAACCCCCCAAAACAGTATGGATTAGACTATTGAACTTACACTTTCCATGATGGTTTCCTTATATTAGAGAGAACATCTGGTATTTGCTCTTTTGTGATTGATTAATGTCACTGAGCATAATGTTCTCTAGTTGGGATCACCTATTTGCAAATGGCATGACTTCAATCTTATTAATAGCTGAATAATATTCCATGGAGTAGATGTACCACGGTTTCTTTAACCACTCTTCTTTAGATACACAGCTGGATTGCCTCCATGTCTTTGTTATTGTAGATTGTGCTGCTGCAAATATAGGATTACAGATCCCCTTCTCATATGCAGATTTCATTTCTAGAGTCTTGGCATGAGTCTTGGAGTCAGCACAGACATCTAGTTCTCTTTCAGGCCTTATCGGTGACCAGAGGTTATAGAAATAAGCTGATTTTGCTACACTACTTATTTATTTTAATTGGAAAAAGAGATTTACAGAGGAAAGGAGAAACACAGAGAAATCTCTTTCATCCACTGGCTCAATCCTAATGTCCAGAGCTGAGCCAAAGCCAGGGGCTCTGTCTAGGACTCCCACATGAGTGGAGTGTTTCAAAGTTTTGGGCCATCCTCTGCTGCTTTTCCAGGCCAAGACATGAACCACATAGGATCCTGGCACTTAACAAGGAGAGGATTAGTCAATTGAACCATCATACTGGACCCTGCACGATTTACTTTTAAATTAACTAATTATTTATTTGGAAATCAGAGATGAAGTGGCATAGATCTTTTGTTATCTGTTGGTCCACTCTCTAGATGCCTGCAACTGGCAGGACTAGACCAGGCTGAAGCAAGGAGTCCAGAACTCAGTCTTCCATAAGGGACACAGAGCCCCAAATGGCATATTAACTGATAAAACAAATGCTTGCTCCGGTTCCACTGTTTCTTGAACTTTCATTATGATCAAGTTAGTAATAATATAGACAGAGACTTACAGCCATGAAATTAAAACATCCCAGCCCAAGAAGATGCCTGTAGTTTTTAAAAAATTATTTGTTTTGAAAATCAAAAGTTACAAGGAGAGAGAGAGAGAGAGAGAGAGAGAGAAAAGGGAGAGAGAGAGAAAACAAGTTTCCAACTGATGGCTCACTCCCCCGATAGTTGCAACAGCTAGGGCTGTGTTAGGCTAGAACCAAGCACCAAGAGCTTCATCTGGTTCTCACAGATGGGTGCTGGAGTGCAGGTATTTAGGCCATTTCTGCTACTTTCCCAGGCCATTAGCAAGGAGTTGGATCAGAAGTGGAGAACTAAAACTCAAACTGATGTACACATAAACTGTAAGCTGCTGGAGTCCTAGATGATGGCTTTATCCACTACGCCACAACACCGGCTCTGATGTTGCAGTTATCTGAAGTGACTGGTGCTATCATGGGAATGAGGTTCTTTCCACATGAGCCCCTATTGTGTGTCTCAGCACTTTGCAAGAGCTCCAGAATTAGAATTAGGTAGGATGAAGGATGATATCAACAGAAATGTGTCCTTTCAGAATTTAATAAATAAAATGAAATTAGGTCATAAATTTTGAAGCCTAATCTTGATAGAACTGATGTCCTTATATATATATAAAACCGTGGATCTTGTCTCCCACTGCTTCACCATGTGGGGATCTAACCATCTATGAACCAGGAAGAGAGCCCTAGCCAGAATTTGATCTCAGACTTTCTTCTAACATTCAGAACTGGAAGAGAATACATTTTTGTTTTTTAGCCCATCTAGTTGAGGATTTTTTGTGATAATCTGAGCTGATTAATACATAAGCCAACTCTAAGAAAATATTGTTTCTAGTAGTTGAGGAATAAGAGCTTAAAATAGAAGTCAGGTTCAGCTATGAAAAATGGATTTGCAGAACTCTGAAGGCAATGGAGTTTTGTGATAAAGAAAATGAGGGATAGGAACTACTTATCGAACATGGACTAGTAAGATTTTAGAACTAGGAATTTAATTTAATTTGTGCCCAAAGATAAGCAGGAAACATCCATGGAAGGAGCCAAGGAGGGAATTTTCAGGCAGGGGCACTCTCTGTACAATGACCATAAGTCAGGAAAGCACTTTGTATTGTCTGGTACTGGGAGAAAACTTGTGGGTCAGCATAAAGTGAGTAGAAGCAGGAGAGGTAGAGATGTAAGGGAACAATGCAAAGGCCAGTCCTGAAGAGCCCTATTTAAAAATGCTTACTGTGTGTAAAGCCCAGTGAGTTAGATTCGGGTGAGGGAAATGGTGTGGGTTGGGTAAATCAGATTCCAGCGTGGGTCTGACTTTAGGAACAGGAACTGAAAAGGGAGTAGGTAGAAAAGGAGGGAAGCTTTAGGGGACTCATGGACCAGGAGTGAGGATAAGTAACTCTCCTTTGGAAGAACCGTAGGAAGGGAGAATTCAAGGTTCAGGTTATTGGAAGGAGGTTTTCGTTTGTTTGTTTTCTTACACTGCTGCAAATTATATGTCAAAAATAGGAAAAAGAGAAAGGTTGAGTTGGCCAATGTGGGGATGAGCAGAGTGATCAATGAGAAATATGGGTCTGGGGATAATGAGTGAGTAGAGGGTTCACATTAGTCTCTGCTGACAATACGCAAAGTTAGGCAGAATGGTCCGAAGCATTTGCCTGGAGATGTAACAGGACTGGACAAGGCAGATGTTCTGGGTAGGTGGGTACAGAGGCACCAATAAGCTCTATGTATTAGGATGAATAAGTTCAGTGAGAACAGAATGTTGGCTATGGCTGAAGAGGTCTATGGAGAGGTGAGTCTTGTGGTTAAAGTGTGATGAAGTCTTGTTTGTCTCTCTCCCAAGATAGAGTGTAATAGATTTTGAAATTTCAGGATGTTATATGATTTCATTCTGAAGCTGATAAGCACCTTACTTGGTTCCAACAGTAAGGAGCAAGTAGAGGGGAGGTGGTGACAGTGTTTTTATATTGGTGGCCAGTGCAGTGGCGTAGCATGAAAAGCCATCACTGGTAATCCACATGGACCCTGGCTTGAGTCACAACTGTTCCACTTCTGATCAAGCTAATGCATCCAGGATGGCCCAAGTGCTAGAGTCCTTGAACCCATGTGGGAGACCTGGAAGAAATTCCTGACTCATGGCTTTGGTCTTGCTCAGCCCATCATTTGTGTCTTTTGGGGAATGAATCAACAGAGGGAAGATTGATCAATCCCTAGCTCTCTCTGCCTTTCCTCTCTGTAACTCTGCCTTTCAAATAAATAAAGAAATCATTTTTAGTTTTAAAAAATGATTATATTTTAATTTGAAAAGGGGAGAGAGAAAGAGAGAGAGAAAGACAGAGATATCCTCCATCTGTTGGTTCCCAAAGGGCTGCAATAGCCAAAGCTGAGCTGATCCGAAGGCAGGTGTCAGGAGTCTCTTCCAAGTCTTCCATTTTGGTGCAGGGACCTAAGGACTTGATCCATCCTTTGTTGCTTTATTAGTCCACATGTGAGAACCTGGAAGTGGAGCAGCTGGGACACAAACTGGTGCCCACCTGTGGAATCTTAGCCTACTACTGCACCGTGCTGGCCCCCACAAATAAATCTTTTTAGAACAATATTTTCATAATGCTTACAGGAAATTGATAAAGAGATGGGATTGAGGAGGAGGACTGAGTAGGGGAAACCTGGTATAATAAGTGAAGGTCCTGGACTTGGAGAGTGGCTGTGGGTGGACAGATGTTGAGAGACAAGGTGAGAAAAGAAGCAAGAGCATTCGATGGGGTGGATGTGCTGCTGGAAGAAAGAATCAGGGAAACTAGCAAACTTTCAGTCAGTCCCGACATGGTCTCTGCTTCCCACAGCTCCCTGATGGGGGCAAATTTCCTGTCAGTTGTCACTCCCTGATGGGGTCCTCTGGGTCATCTTGTCTCAGCCATCCTGAATTAATAGAACCAATTGTGATGCAGTCACTCATCAGCAAATATTATTGATGCTTTATCCCACACCCTTTGCTGGGCCCCGAGGAAACATTAACAAATCAAACATGAGTCTTGCTTGGCACTTTGTCTGCAGTTGGGTTCCTTAATGTCTGTGGATAATTCAGCTGCTGGAGTTAGTAGCAGGTTCATACCAAGTACTCACCTCAACAAATTGTTTCCCTTAACTAACAGCTAGTGATTCTTGCCTTTCCACTGAGTTACAGGAAAAAAATTGAGTGGAAGAGCCACAGACTCTGCAGTTCCAGGCTTGGTTGTGGCCCTCTGTGCTCCGAGGACCTCACTCAGGGGCTCTGCCCCAGCCAGTCGCTTTGAGGAAAGCTCTCTTCACATCCTTGTTTCTGAGGCTGTAGATGATGGGGTTGAGAAAGGCTGAGATCACATTGTAGAACAAAGCCAGTTTCTTGTCCCTCTCTGGAGAGGCATTGGCTCCAGGATTCATGTACATAAACATGGCAGGTCCACAGAACATGGTGACCACAGTGATGTGGGATGCACAGGTGGAGAAGGCCTTGAGTCGACCTTGGGCTGAGCGGATTTTCATAATGGCTGAAAAGATGCGGACATATGAGGCCAGAATGAAGGAAAGAGGCACCAAGAGAAGGATAAAGCCCAGGATGAAATCTACTCGGTCATTGAGAGATGTATCTGCACAGGCCAACTTCAGAACAGCGGGGACCTCACAGAAGAAATGATTGATCTCATTGGGGCCACAATAAGGAAGGCGCATGGTGAAGACCGTGTAGACTAGGGAACAGCTGACACCCCACAGTCCACAAAAGATAACCATTGCCCCACACAGCCATGGATTCATAATAAGCTTGTACCTTAGTGGGTAGCAGATAGCCACATACCTATCATAGGCCATGACAGAGAACAACCAGCCTTCAGTGATACCCAATACCAGGAAGATATACATCTGGGCCACACATCCAACATAGGAGATAGTTTTTTCCTGACAGACTAGATGCATTAACATTTGGGGCACAGTGGTGGTGACATAGCTCATATCCAGCATGGAAAGAACACTGAGGAAGAAGTACATGGGAGTGTGGAGGCGGGAGTCCAGGTGGATCAAGGTGACGATGAGCCCATTGCCCACAAGTGTAGAGAGGTAGAGGAAGAAGAAGATGTTGAAGAGGATTAGATTAATTTGGGGATCCCTGGAGAAACCCAGAAGAATGAACTCAGACACAGAGCTGTAGTTCTTCCAGGGGAAGTCCTGCATTCTCCTTTAGCTGCAGAAAGAGAGAAATGGACATTCTAGTGGCCAGGCTTCAAATGCATTTTCAGATATCAAGACCACTCAGTTCCTGGAAAATCCTGGGATTATTTGAATCCTGTTCATGATTTGTCACTACAGAGAACAAAGTCTACCTGGCATAAAAGTAAGTTTGGGTAGGGAAGGAAAATGGAAATATTTGGCTTCTTGGGCAAAACTGCTTTCTTGGAACTCTAAAGGTAACATTCCAACCTTCCATCAACCCAGCAAGGCCACCTGATTTCTGCCTTAGGAGCTGCCATCATGTCATATCTCAGGGCTCTTTTCCCTGAGCTTGTCTCTGGAGTCAGATGATGGATACCTGAAATACCTGAAACACCACTTCTTCTTCTCTGGAAACAAGGTTTCAGAACCACTTCTTACTTTTACTCACTATAGAGAAATAGGAGGAGTCTGCAATATGAGGGAAAATATATGGCTCCAAAATTATGTAAAGTTCTTAGAAAATTTTACATAGGCCCATGTTTCTTGGCTTTTTAAGGGTCTCTGAAAGTTTTCTTATGTATGATTTTTTAAAGATGTAGTTATTTTTATTAGAAATGCGGATATGCAGAGAAGAGGAGAGACAGAGAGGACGATCTGGTGTCCAATGATGGTTCACTCCCCAAGTGACCGCAACAGCCAGTGCTGCTCCGATCATAAGGAGTTCTTCCGAGTCTCCCACGTGGGTGCAGTGTCCCAAGGCTTTAGGACATCCTTGACTGCTTTCCCAGGCCACATGCAGGGAGCTGGATGGGAAGCAGGGCCTCTGGGATTAGAGCCAGTGGCCATATGGGATTCCGGCACTCGCAAGGCGAGGACTTTAACCACTATCCTATCGTGCCAGGCCCTCTTATGCATGATTTTATTCTAGGTCATGTTTCCCACTGATTCTAACTCTTTCTGAGTTTACCCACAGCAGAAGGAAGGGCTTTCTTGTATGATTCTATAACTGACTCCTCTTGCAGCAGAATGGTAGTTGTTTTCATCACCTAAAGTCATCTTTGAATCCCTTTGGTACCTTTGAATCCCTCCAGATTGATGGGGGTAATGATATGTATCCATTGCATTCTTGAGATTTCTGACTGGTAGGATGCCCACAGTATAGTTTATACACAGCATGGGCATTAGTCATAAAATATTCAAGAAGCACTGACTGAACATGTACTTATCAGACCTTGTTCTGGGATGAACACGAACAAGTGTAAGGTATATTCCTAATCCTCAAGGATCCTACAGCCTAGTTGGGGAAATCACAGAGTAGATGACAAAGTAATGTCCAATGTGATTGGCACTATCATGAAAATATGTGCAGTCACTCATAGCTCTGTACTAAGCACCATGGATGTAGACATAAAAATCTGTAGAGCACACAGTGAAGAAACAGATAAGCAATGGGAGGCAGCTAGGTAATGCATGCTATGACAGGAGTGAATTCCAGGTGTCACGAGGCTCCAAAAAAGGAGTAACGGTCATCCTTTCTGAGTCTGATTTCCCCAAGAACAGAATAACTGATATGAATAACATGGGGGGATCTGGAATTAGCCAAACAAGAACTCAGGGAAGAGTTTTGCTAACAGAAGAAGCATCAGATACAAAAACAAAACAAAAACAAAAACCTACAAATAAGGGAGAACTTTGTACAACCAGGAAACACAAAGAATAAAACATGAGAGCAACCTAGTCTGCACAGGGGTGGGAGGAATGAAAACCTTAGGATGATCTTTCTGAAAATCCTTCATGTGTCACAAAGATGACACTTGGGTGATCTCAAGAGGGGCAGTTGGGAAGAAAGCAAATTTCAGCTTAATAAATCAGTTTGCATTGATGAGGGCAGTCCACATATAGAGTCCTCTGTCCTGAAAGATAGTGAGCTTTCTGAACCTCACAAGAGAACTGAGCACAAACCAGACGACCGCATTGTATAGATGGTGGGGTAGGGAGGCCTCTGTTCCACTCAGATGGAAGAGTTGAGAAGCCGAGCTCCTCGCTCAACCCTTTGAGGGCCCCCACTCGGTCCTCTCTACCGTGCCCTCCTGGGCCTGGTCTGTGTTGTATCCAGACATTTTATGGTACCAAAAGACTGTGGCTTCCTGAAGGAGATGGAGTATGACCCACATGGTGATGATCTCCTCATAGAGCCTGACTCAGGATGAAGTGACTGGTGCATGCTCCACGTGGAATACCATCCCTCCTTCCTCTCGCTATACAGATTCACTTGGACCTGATGCTTGTGCCACAGTAGCAGTTTCTCAACAGGTAACCCCATTCACTCTGTTTTAAGCTGAGCAGAGTATGATGCTCAATGGAGAAATGGAGGAGCATATGTGGGGTGCGGGGAGAGAAGGGCTATGGATAACTGAATGGGCATCTGAAGGTCCGATTTATTTGACATTCTTTCCAACACCGTTAGCCTGGCCTGAGGCCATGGCAGAGAGGAATGTCAGGACTCATCATCCTATTGGCTACTTACTTCCCCTTCCGAGGCGAGGGTACTGTAACTCTTCCCAGTGTCAGTGTCTCACCCTAGCTTCCAACTCTCAAGCAGCTCTTTCCCAACCCCCATAACTAGTCATCCCTTCCTTTATCAGTGGTACTAATCCCTTGTCCTGAATCCTATGCCACAGATCCAAATCCTGATTAGTGGGACATTGTGGAGAGCCAATTTTCTCAGTTTCATAGCAACAGCCTTCACTTCCTTCCTCTTGTCTCTCACAAACTTAGGAACAGGTCCAAAAGGCAACGAGGGAGGGAGACTGAGAGAAACAGACAACTGTGCAAAGAGGAATCCATGAACTAAGAACCAAGGTCAGAGAGAAGAGCAAATGTAGGCCTGAAAGTCCTGGTGTGAATAGAAAGGAGTTGGAAGTAGGCAGGTGCCCAGTCAGAGACAGGAACAGGTGGGGAGCATCAGGCAGGGATGGCCCAGGTATGGAGACTGCATGGCTCAGGCCTACCGCTGTCCCTCCCCTTCTTACCTGGTGCAGGTTCTCCTTGAGGGATAAGTCAGGATCTTGCTGGGTCCTCTTTTATTGTTTTTCTTCCAATCCTCTGGTAGAGCATATCAGGCAGCTTCTTAATGAGTCTTCTGTGTCTTGGGATTCTCTAAACCCCACCAACGCCCTTCCAAGCACTGAGCATGTCTCTAACCCCCTCAGCTTGGCACCTGGGGCCTCCACACAGATGTCTCTTGACTCTTCCAACCTGATGCCCCTGCTCTCACCCCTCCTTATTATTCCACATCACAGTTCAGTGGAGGCAGATGTGTGAACATCAATTAGAGTAAGTCCATGTGTTGAGACATACAAGTGATGAATAGGGACCTTCCAAGAGGTGGAAGGTGAAGGCAGGGTTCCTTACCGCTCTCAAGAACCAAGTACCGCACTCCACACTTTCCATTATGTCCCGCTGTGTCCTGGCCTATGTTGTGTTCTGAAATCTTATGGTACCAAAAAAATGGTGAATTCTTTTTTTTATTCTAAAGATTTATTTACTTATATTGCAAAGTCAGTTATACGTAGAGTAGGAGAGAGAGAGAGGAAGATCTTCCATCCATTTCATTCCCCAAGTGGCCACAACAGCTGGAGCTGTGCCAAAGCCGGAGCCAGGAGCTTCTTCCAGGTCTCCCATGTGGGTGCGGGGTTCAAAGTCTTTGATCGTCTTTGACTGCTTTCCCAGCCACAAGCAGAGAGCTGGATGGGAAGCAGGCCTGCTGGGATTAGAACCGGTAGCCATATGGGATCCCAGTGTGTCCAAGGCTAGGACTTTAGTCACCAGGCTACCGCTCTGGGCCCAAGATGGTGAATTCTTAAGGAAAAGGAATATACTGGAAACAATGGTGACACTCTTCACAGAACCTGCCTCAAGATGAAACAACTGATCAATATCCACGAGGGAGCAAGCTGGTAGAACTGAGATCAACCTCTGCCTGGCACTTAGTAATGGTTGAATATTGGACAAGATACCTATCTCCCTGTACTTCAGTTTCCTAATCAGTAAAATGCCCCAATGATAGTATAGACTAGTTGTATGGATTAACTACAGTAAGATGGAAATCATATAGCAAGATTTACCTATGATTTATGCTTGATCTGACTCCCTATTGTGACATACATCAGATGATTGATCTGCTTGTCCTATCAACATTTTCAGAGTTAAACTTGGAGCAGGCCAGCACAACAAATTCTGATGTTCAATGGGGCAGGTACCTCATCGCTATGATTAGAGTTCACCCCAAGCAGACATGAGGGAGTTAGCCCTTGGATGATGTCACGTGGAACACCAGAAGTCACCTTCTACGACTGGAGATCATCGCCACTGGAGCAACATATTGGTACCACACAAGATGGCAAATAGTGTCATCTTATTTCAGACTCTGGCTGGCAGTGATTGCCTAGAGCCTGGGTTGTAACAAATTGTGCGCCACATCAAGACACTGAGGACGACTGCTGAGATTGATCAGGGCTCTCAACCTGGCAGACTACCGGGTGTGGATTAGAATCAGACAACTGGAACTCAAAGAATCTATGGTGTTGGTGCTGATTCCCCTCACATGGCCTGTTACAGACCTATTCAGATTTCTAATTCTTTCCAAGTCATTCCTGATAGTCTATGGAAATTTGTCTCTATATTCTATGTTGTTGGTTTGTTAATAGTACTTCTGTATTCATTTTTAAAATGTTCATTTATTTAAAAAGCAGAGTGACAGAGAAGAACGAACACACACACACACACCCCTTCAATTTTCTGTTTCACTCCCCCAAAGACCACCATGGCTGGGCTAGGCCAGAGTGAAACCAGAAGCCAGAAACCCCATATGGGTTTCCTGTGTGGTGGCAGGGGTTGAAACACCTAGACCATCTTCTGCTTTTCCGGGCACAGTAGCAAGGAGTAGAATCAGAAGTGGTATAGCTAGGACTTGAACCAGCATACCAACAATGGGATGCTGGCATCACAACTGGTAACTTAACCCACCGTGCGTGCCACATCACCAGTCCCGTATTAGGCTACTAACTTAAGAGCTTTCTTTTTTCTTTATATGAACATTTCCTTCTAGGCTGTCTTTAATGTATCCTGTTAGGGTTTGATATGCTGCGTCCTGCATTGTTGCTAAGATTCATTAATTAGCTCTAAGAGTTTTCATGTAGAATCTTTGTGGTTTTACTTTTAGTTTTGATTTTACATAGACAATTAGGTTACCTGCAAATATTGACAGTTTTACTTGTTTGTTTTGAGTCTTCTTTGTTGACTGGCTTACACTTTCAGTAACATTTGGAAATGAGCAGTAAGAACAAGCAGTGCTGTCTTAGGATTGGTTTTAGGGGAAAAGCACTTAGTGTTTTTACCAGTGTGTGTTATATAAGCTGAATGTTTTTGTAGATTTAAAAATCAGTGTGAAGAAGTTTCTTTCTGTTTTCAGTTTTCCGATTCCACGTATGTGTACCTGTGTTTGTTATGAAAGAATAGTCCAAACCACATGCATTTGAAATAATTTTGTGAGAGGTCTGATATGACAGCTAGTGGCTAAAATCCTCGCCTTGCATGTGCCAGGATCCCATATGGGTGACAGTTTGTGTCCCAGTTGCCATACTTCCCATCCAGCTCCCTGCTTGTGGGCTGGGAAAGCAGTAGAGGATGACCCAAAGCCTTGGGACCCTGCACTTGCATCGGAGACCCAGAAGAAGCTCCTGGATCCTGGCTTTGGATTGGCTCAGCTCTGACCATTGTGGCCACTTGAGGAGTGAACCATCATCGGACAGAAGATCTTCCTCTCTGTCTCTCTTTCTCTCTGCAAATCTGTTTTTCCAATAAAAAATCTTAAAAAAAAGAAAGAAAATATATGTATTAGCTTTTTTTCTTTCTCTCAAAGGGTCTCAAGACTAAGATGCAGACTGGATTCTTTAAAATCTTTTCCAGCCTGTCACTCTGTTTGTGAAGTTCTAGCTGATTGTTCAATTCAGGAGGTTGGAAAGCAGAAATTTTCATCTAGGTTGAACATGATTGGGGAACTTTTGAATAGCTCTATATGCAATGTTCGTGAATGAGTAAAGATGCAGATGAGAAGTGAAAGGAGAGGGAAGTTCAGGTGGAATAGCCTAGCTGCAGACCTGAAAAGTTAAGACCAGCCAGAGGAAGTGGAAATCTGGTGGGCCTGCTGACTGCTCTAACAAGGAAGCTTCACTGGTCCCAGCAGATTCTCCTTACGTGCCCCGCTAATGACTCCAGAGCAATTTTCCTAACAAGCCTCCCAAAACCCCATCAGAATGCCTTGCTGATCATTCTGTTTCTGTCTCCAGAAAATCAAGGTTGTTCTTTCCCCAGGGTTTGCCTCCTGAGAGGCTGTGGCCTCCAGGCAGTCCTCCTGGCATTGAGGACTCATTATTCTCGTCGCATTTCTAACAAACTCTTAACATTTACATCCCATTGCTGCTTGGGGAATGTCAAAGACTTTCTAGACTGGCAAACCCACCAAACTTAACTTTTGGAGAACATTATAACAAGCAAAGCACGTTATCAGCATTTATTTGTCTTCTATGTTTTCTTAACTTTTAGATGTTGTCTGGCTTACAGATAAATTTATTTCAAAGAACAACTAGAATATTTTATGAATTGAAACCTACAAGAAAGACATATAATAAAAACAGTTACCTTAAAAGATTAACCTTTTGCAATGTGATTTAATAGTTAACTGAAACTAGATGGGTAGAAATTTAATTTTCTTTGTTGACTGGCTATTGGTGTGTGTGTGTGTGTGTGTGTGTGTGTGTGTGAGAGAGAGAGAGAGAGAGAGAGAGAGAGAGAGAGAGAGAGGGAGAGCTGGGGCTCTCTGAGTATGTTATCACTTGTTACCATGAACATCAAATACCTATTTCCTGACTTTCCAAGGATTCTTAACATTAAAACAGATACATATAATCAATTATTATTAATCTAATGAAAAAGATAATCCAACTTTTAAATTTTATGATAAAGTTCCAAAGATTCTGGGATTTCCTCTACCCACTCCCTTAATCCCCTCCCCCACCCGCTGATACCTGCTACATGTTACAATAGTATTATTCTTCGTCAACAGTCATAAGTCCATAATTCTGCTGTTTAAGTATATCCTGACATTGCAGGCATGGAAAAAGGCAGAATCCACGATTGTCAAGATATATTTAACAGTTTCATTGGGAGCCCATCTTTGATCTGGAAGTAGAAATGTATAAAATTTAACTGTAGACTTGTGGGTGACACACTTGCAGACCTGCCCTAAGGAGAAGAATCTGCTAACCCGATGTACAATGATCAAAAGCAAAAGAAGAGACAGAGGCACAATGAATATGACCGAAGACTACCCTGCAAAGGAACAAGAGCCTTTGCCAACCTCAGGGTTCATAGCGGATAAAGAACTTTTAAAACTTGTTATAAAGCTTCTTATCAACAATGAGAAGCACATGCAAGAATTTAAGGAGTATATTACACAGAAAGTAGCAACACTGAAACAAAAAAAAGCCATGGTCCTAGTCCATTGCCTATTGAGTATCTTCACCCATTCTGATGAATTTGAGGAAAGCTTTCTTCACATCTTTGTTCCGGAGGCTGTAGATAATGGGGTTAAGAAAAGCAGAAATGACATTGTAGAACAGGGCCAACTTCTTGTCATCCTCTGGGGAGGCTTCAGAGCCAGGCCTCATATACATGATCATACATGGAATACAAAACATGGTGACCACAGTGATATGTGAAGCACAGGTGGAGAAGGCCTTGATCCGTCCTTGGGTGGAGCGAATCCTTAGAATAGCCATGAAGATGCGAATGTATGAGGCCAGGATGAGGGATAATGGGATAAGCAGCAATATGAAACCCAAGATGAAGTCTACTTGGTCATTAAGGGATGTGTCTGCACAAGCCAGCTTCAAGACAGCAGGAATTTCACAGAAGAAGTGGTTGATCTCATTGGGGCCACAGTAGGGAAGATTCATTGCAAAGACTGTGTAAACGAGGGCACAGATGAGACCGCAGAGGGCAGAGCTGACCACCAGTAGAACACACAGGGTTTGGCTCATCTTGACCCCATAGTGGAGTGGATAGCATATTGCAATGTATCTGTCGTAGGCCATGGCTGCAAAAATCCAGGTCTCAGTGATGCCCAAGGTCAGAAAAATGTACATCTGGATCACACACCCAATGTAAGAGATGGTCTTTCTTGTACTTACTAGATGAATCAGCATCTGGGGCACTGTGGTGGTGGCATAGCTGAGATCCAGGAGGGAGAGAATGCTGAGGAAGAAGTACATGGGTGTGTGGAGACATGCATCTATTCTGATTAGAGTGACAATGAGTCCGTTACCCAGGACTGTAAATGAGTAAATGAAGAGAAAGAGGAAGAAAAGGATCCAGTTGGTCTGGGGATTTCTGGAAAAGCCCAGTAGGATAAACTCAGTTACAGAGCTGTAATTTCTCCAGCCTTGTCTCTGCATGTTTCCTTCTGAGGAAAGAGGAAAACACAACATATTCCTGACTCCCTTGCAGTCTCAATGAGAATATGCAGTATCAAATCCCCAGATGTAGCCACCAAAACCCATACATGACCCTCTATGTACGAGGAGTGTCCTATCCAGATTAACCTAGTGTAACTCTAGGAACTTAATAGGAATTTTATAATTATTGGTTGTTTGTCAGTTGGTTTAACTAGCCCAGCGAAAATTCCCAGTGCTGTTGGTGAGAATAATACAGAAGAAAACATACATTTTGAAACATACACACACACACACACACACACACACCATAAACCAGTCAAAATGAGATATCTTAGAAAATGCAAAACATTGCACAGTAAACCAAAACATCCTTAACCTTGCTGTAGTTCCTATAATTGTTATTTTTAAATTTTGTTTATTTATTTATTTTTATTGGAACATTAGATATATAGAGAGGAGGACAGAGAGGAAGATCTTCATTCATTGATTCACTGAGCAGATCCAAAGCCAGGAAGAGCCTGGAGCTTCTTCTGGGTCTCCCATACGAGTACAGGGTGCCAAGGTTTCAGGTCATGCTCGACTGCTTTCCCAGGCCATAGACAGGGAGCTGGATAGGAAGCATGACTGCCAGAATACAAACTGGCACCCATATGGGACCCTGGTGCATCAAGGCGAGGACTTTAGCTGCTAAGCTACCACGCTGCAGCCCCTATAGTTTTAATTCTAAATATGAAGACACAATATGAAGGTGCTACAGGAGACTTTGTAAATGTAAAACAACCAAAAATCAGCTATTTTCTTTGCCTTGCTTATCTCTGATGCTGTATTTTTGAGAACCTACCCCCCAAAATTATGAAAAAAGAAAATTTCAGAAAATAACTTTTTCTGGGAGAAGGAGAGAATTTTTCACTAAAATACATTTTTTTCCTCTCACCTGCACCTTCCCAGCCCTACCTGCAGTAGTTACAATTGTAAAAGGTAAGTTGACATACAAAATGATGGCCTCAGAGACAAAATAATTGACACCTAGAGAAAATTGCTATTGCTCTAGCAGTTTTCAAAAAGATAGAACATATTTACCTGAAAATGAGGTGCCTGTGTCTCTGGAAAACTTTTCTTTAAAAATTAGTAAAGAGTTTTCCACCGCTCTGCTGTTCACATGAGAGCTGAATATTGGATGGTAGTGGATCTTCAGCTTAATCTGGACTCAGTCTTCCATCCCAGTTTGGAGGACCAGACAAGACAACACGTAACTGATCATACCTTTTCTCTTTCTTTATATCTTTTCTGGTTCTTAAATGATTAAGAGTGCCCATTGTTAGCGTGATGGTCTAGTGGCTAAAGTCCTCACCTTGAATGCACCAGGATCCCATATAGTACTAGTTCTAATCCCAGCAGCCCTGCTTCCCATCCAGCTCCCTACTTGTGACCTGGGAAAGCAGTCAAGGATGGCCCAAAGCTGTGGGACCCTGCACCAGTGTGGGAGACCTGGAGGAAATTCCTGGCTCCTGATTTCAGATTGGCGCGGCTCCAGCTGTTGCAGTCACTTGGGGAGTGAATTATTGGACGGAAAATCTTCCTCTCTGTCTCTCCTCTAGGTTTCTGACTTTGCAATAAAAATAAACAAATTTTTTTTAAAAAAAGAAGGCCTATTTTTATAAAATTGTCATTTTTATAAAGTAAGTTGTCCAATAACAGACAAATAGAAAATTAGAAAACAGGAATAAAACTTTCAGTCCAATGCTCTTTATCTTATTAAGCTGAAAGGTGTCTTTCATACTGTCAGATTTCATGTAGGGCTTAGTAGGATACAAATATAAATAAGCCTACTTTATTGGCCTGTGCATTCAAAAATTTTATTTAGTTTGTGAGAAGAGAGGAAAAGAAGGAAGAAGTTGGGGGGGGGGCGGGAGAGAAAGATTTCCCTACCTACTGGTTCATTCCCTAAATGTCCATGCTATCCAGAGTTGGTTCAGCGCAAATCCAGAAATTGTCACCTCAGACCTGGTCTCCCACCTGGAGAGAGCAGCCCAACTAATGAGTCACCACTTGTCTCACAGGGTGCACATCATCTTAACCATCACATCAAATACTTGCTCCTTCACAACTTCACAGAGCAGGAAATACATACTGCCCAACATTGTGAATTGTCAGTATTTCTCATAGAAAGCCCAAAACTTTCGATCAGAATTTCAGTTGACCATGTCATAGCAAATGAAGGAGTTAAAAATCTATGAATTTTGTTATCTATCAATTTGACTTAAAATACAGTCCATGAAGCCACAGACGTGCTTAGACTCAAAGGGTTGAGGAATATGATGTCATTGCTAAAGTTAAAGACAACATGCCATAGTGTAGGAATTAGTCATGTTTTAACTGGAATTCTCACTCTAAGTATATAACCCAGGTTTTAAGTACTAGCTATATATTAATTGCTTTGAACTGTGTCTCCATTCGGATTTCTTCTTTAAATTCACCTTTCTGGCTGCCTACTTGATCCCCATCTCCATTGGGTAATCTAATACAAAGTTCATCTTAACATTTCCAAAATCAAACTTCCAATTTCCTTCTTCAAGCCTGTTCCTCTCACAATGAACATCCATTTCTGTGGCTATTACCTTTGAGGTAGCTAAATTTTAAAAATAAATGCCATTCTAGAAATCTTAAAACTTTTCTCCTTTAGCCAACTCAACGGGAACAATACATTAGCAAATATTTTTCATTCTGTTTCAGATATACTCCAGAAAAGATCACTGCCCACCTGCTTCACTTTCACACTCATCCAAACCATCATCTCTCTAGGTAGAAATGTGGCAACATCTCCTACACAGTCCCATGGCTTCCACTTTCTTTCCCCCTTTTCTAAGCATAGACACTACAGTGATTCTGTTAAAATTGGGCCAGAACATATAAAACTTCTCATCAAAACCTTCTCTTTGCTCGCCGCACCTCAAGGGCTTCCGGTGTCATTCAAAGGAAAAGCCAAAGTCCTGATGTGGGTTTTCAAGCCTGCCATCACTGCCCTGATCTGCTTCCTTCTTTTCACCTCTTGCTTGGTTGACTCCATCCGTATCATCTGCTGTTGCTCCTCAGGCAAGGTATCCTTCCATGTCAGACCTTTTGCACTTCTTAGTTCCACTGCTGGAAGTTATCTTTCCTGATAATCTTAATGAGTCACACTCTCCTCTCCTTCAAGTATTTGCTTAATTGTTATCTTTTTAGGAAAGATGTGAGTCTTCCCTGACCTTTTTTGTTTGAAATGGGAAGATCCCCTATTCCCTATTGCTACCCCTATTTTATCTTTCCTCTTTGCAATGTACAGTTTAGTTTTAAAATATTTTAGTTTCTTCCAACAAGAATGCAGGGATGCTTCTGTTCTTGACTCATTGTGTATCATCAGATATAAAACTGCTCTCAGAATATATTGTATATAGGGCCTGGCACAGTGGCCTAGTGGCTAAAGTCCTCTCCTTGAATGCACCAGGATCCCATATGGGTGCCAGTTCTAATCCCAGCAGCTCTGCTTCCCATCCAGCTCCCTACTTGTGACCTGGGAAGGCAGTTGAGGATGGCCCAAAGCCGTGGGACCCTGCACTCATGTGGGAGACCTGGGGAAGTTCCTGGCTCCTGGCCTCAGATTGGCGCAGCTCCAGCTGTTGCAGTCACTTGGGGAGTGAATCATCGGACAGAAGATCTTCCTCTCTGTCTCTCCTTCTCTCTGTACACCTGACTTTGCAATAAAAAAAATAAATCTTTTTAAAAAGAGAGAAAGAATATGTTGAGTATTGACAAGTAAATGAACCATATTGGAGCTCTGACCCGTTAGGTAACAGCCACTGGTGTTGCTGGAGGAGGAGCTATCCTTGGTGCTGAATCAGTTGTGTCTAAGGCTGCTTTTGTCCTCTAGCAAGAGTTGAGAAATTGCGGCAGATGATGAGTGTCTCACAAAGTCTAAAATTCAGTTTTTAGCATCTGGTTCTTTACAAGAAAGGATTGTTGAGTGAAGCAAATAACAAGGGAACTCATTCACATCCTGTGTACTCTCACAAAGCTGTGGTCTGTGAGAGAGGGTGTGTCTGGGAGACTGAATGGATTTAAAGTAAAAATAAAGTATGTCTGAAATACAGCTGTGCCACTTATTAACAGCATAAATTGAAAAAATTCATTGACTTTATAAAACTTATACTTCATTATCAGTAAAAGTAAGCACACACACATGTTGAGGGGTTTTTGAAGATAAAATTAAATTTAGGTACCTAGTACTAGAGCAATAAACATGTTATTATTACTACTGCTAATAAGTTACTCCTCCAGTTGAAATGTTCTTCTCTCTCCTTTTAGGTGAATCCAGTCATTGAAGCCTTTGTGATTCCTGCCACACTTCATCAGGGCTCTGGTTTCACCTTGAGGAATTTCTAGCACTACCTACGCCTATTTGATACTCATTGATGAGTGGAGTTATTTAAAGATACAACACCATATCTTAACCTTTTTATTTCCACTTTCTAGTATAGGGAATGAATAGAGGTTAACCGACATTTGACTAATAACTCTATGGATTTGTTCCAATGATATAAGAGTGAATTAGCTATAAGAATGGACTCTCAAACCAAAGATGTCTCCAGGAATTTGTTTCAAAACTATGTCTCCTTTCTTGAAGATGTCTACCTAGTTTATCCAGTCATGATACAACCAAAATTCTCTTCTCAGAAATTGTTAACAGATGAACAAGTTAGGTGGAAAGCAGGAGAGACAAAAACAGGAACATAGAGACAGTCCTTGTATTTCTCATATGTACTCCTTTTCCAGTTTGTGTAGCTTGAAGTGGCATGAAAGAGAGTAATGGGGCAGGAGTAGAATCCATATTCATTGAATACTTAGTATGAGCCAGTTGCTTATGTCAGGATAACAGTTAAGAGCATGGACGCTAGAATCAGACCTGACTCTAATTCTAACTCCGTTGCTAACTAATAGAGTGACCTTGGGCAAGTTACCTAATATCCTTTTCCAGAAACCAGCAATGACAGCAGTAGCCATCTCAAGAGATCGTTACTGAATATTAACTGAAATAGTACATCTAACGTTGTTTAACCCTGTGTCTGTGGAGTAGACAGTGTTTAAGAATGAGCGGTTATTATTACCACAGTACTTTATCTTCACAACAAATTATTTCAAACATTCCAACTTTGAAGAAGAAAGAAAAGTCAGAGTTGGAGTAAATAAATGACACTCAAGACGGTTCACAGTTGTTCAGCACATAGTCTGGACCTTTCTCCTATGACCTTTTCCACTGGACCCTGTTATAGTTTTCACTGGCATCACTGACTGACCTTCTCAGGTGCCTGGTTTTGTTCATCATGCACCTTAGGAAGCTCCCAGCCCTGATCCAAGATCCAATACACAGGCTTCCTTCATATCCACATCCTGCAGCTTCCTTGAGCAGTTTCAGCAGCCATATTCCGGCTACAAGAAGACTCCATTTCAGTCATTACTTGGGAGTTTTCACATGTAAGCAGCTCTGTGGGAATTACCTTGATTGGGGTATAAATGAGTCTCCTGGGTGTTAGGGATCACAGAGTCCCTAAGAGTATGGCCAAATAGGATCCCAGCACCACCTCAGGGGCATTCCAATCCTGATGGGGATCCAGCAATGAGGGAGCTAGCAAGATGGAGAGAAGTATGCAGTGTGACTCCAAGCAATCCTAAGACTCTGGAGAGCTAGAACTGCAGAAATAAATGTGGCAACTGATCCTTTAACATGGGTCCCCCTTTCAATAAGTAGAGGCGAGTGTACAATACAAGAACCCAAACTCTAGCTATTCTGCCGCTTTATCTGAACTTCATTTGGGGTTTCCATAAAAAATAATATGAGAACTTGAAATAACCTAAACCCTGCCTTTTCAAACTTACATTGTAGAGTTGAAAGGAAATTGAGTCAGTTTGGTTAATGATATTGGAATAAAGGACAGTTGGAGGCTGCTATGGCTTGCATATACTTTTCTCCTCATGTGCTCAGTGTGGTTAGTTGTTGGGGGCACTGACCATTTCCTGCCCTGTGATTGGCCCTTTGCCCTGATTGGTGTGCCTTGGTTCTCTTTAAGTTGATTGGTCAAGTTTGACAGTTAAGCGGGGGGCTTGGCGGGGGAGGGGCTGGAGCCTAACGGTCATAACGGTCATAACGGTGGCAACGGAGTTAACGGACACAACGGAAGATCAGAAAAAAGCGCCTTGGAGACTCTCTCAAGTGTCGGGTGATTTCTTCCGCGGGACGGGAGGACCCCCGATATTTGGTGCCGTGACTCGGATAGAATATAATTGGTACCGTGACTCGGATAGAATATATCTGGTGCTGTGAATCGGATAGAAGTCAGCTGGTGAACGCCAGGAAGGTAAGCTGAGCAGATCGCTCAGGGAGCCGCTTAGAGCGGGGAATTAGTTTACAACTGAGCTTTTTGCTCAGGAAGCCGCAGCAGCAGGGGGCCCATTTAAGCTGAGGTTTCAGGTTACCTCAGGGAGCCGCTGATAGCAGCGGGGACGTGCACGTCAAGTTCGCCGATTAGCGATGAGCCAAGTTCGCAGGGTAGCGACGAGTCGAGTTAGTCAAGTTCGCAGGTAGCGACGAGTCAAGTTAGTCAAGTTCGCGGGTAGCTACCATTAAAGCTGGGTTTTGCGACTATTCAGATTCATTCAGGATCGCGGTTTGCCGCCATTCACGATCGTGGTTTACCGCCATTCAGGATTGCGATCTAGCGCCCATTCAAGTTCGCAGTTAACGATCAATTTTGCGATTTGACAATCGGTCAAGTTTGCAGGTTAGCGGCGATCAGAGATGTTAAAAATATGGCCAATTTAACTTTTTCAGTGCACATGCAACCTTTATTGCAGAAACTGCTGACAGTGCTATTGTTTGTTGCAAACGTGTGCAGAGATGGCTTTGGTTTCGGAAGGAGGATCTTTTGATCCGCCACAATGGGCATACTTAGGCAGGAGAATTTAGCTTAGGGCATAACAGCAGAGCCCATCCCTCCAGGAATGGTCAGTTGGGGACATGATTAATCTTTCCTGACTGATGGCACTGATAAATTCAAAGGACTTTACAGAAGGTAGAAAGTCCTATGAAACGCAAAAAAAAAAAAAATCCAGAATGGAGGTTAAAAGAACTCATAAATGATTTCAACAGGATATTGGTAACAATTGGATCAAACCAGATTTTGGATGGCCATTCTGCTGCCGAACGCCACACTGTTGGCGCAGGCCCCTGCAAAGATTGGGTGATGTGGAAGGATGTTTTAACAAAACAATGGATGGGCCCGCATCCTGTCTTACGACGGACGCGAGGAGCGGTTTGTGTTTTTCCGCAGGATTCTGATGGACCAGTGTGGGTGCCAGAACGTTTGACGCGAGTGATAAGAAAGCTGGAGCAAGATGAACCTGTGGACCTGGTGGATGCTGACCAGCCTGATGTTCATTCAGATACCGAGAGGAGACAGCCAGAATCTCCAGCTAAAACTGCACCATAAAAGGTGTGCAGCAAATATTGACTCGCTGTCTAGGGCCTTGGAAATGGCCCCCAGAATGGACTGCTGTCAAAGTACTGTGACTCCTAAAAGAGTAGCACCTGATCTTGCTGTGACCAATTTATTTCCTACCTGTTCAAATTCTGCCTTTGTGGGGTATAACTATACACATGGTAACCCTGTTCAATCTGTTTCTGCTCAGTCTTGGAATGTCTGGGTACTTTGCACTAATAGGGGTGGGTGTTCAGATATATCAGCTTTTGCATTTATTGATAAGGTAGTGATAAGAAATTGTAATTATAATAGTAATAGTTCTAGAATATGGGAAGAAAATGTTAAAGTTAATTGTAGTTGTTATGTTATCTATAATGCTATTTGTGTATGTGTACAAGCTCCATTTATGTTTATTGTTTCCATGAGTGCTAATGTTACCCTTTTGAATTGCTCTGTAGTTAAGTGAGCCCTTAACCAGTGTTGGAATGGCTCTGGCATTGTGGTGCTGGTATGCATTCCACAACTTATTTCCATCATATGGGGACCTCTTGTGTGCTTAGTCTACCTGGAATGTGTGTCACTCCCTCTATTGTCACCAATGGTTCCCGAGCACTGAATTTGTCCAGAGAGTTATCCGCTATGCTATCCCCTAGTGGAAGCTGGTCCATACGATTCGATAATTTGACATAGGAACTAAGATCCCAAATTATAGCCATAAATAGCACAAAAGTAGAGATTGCCACAGTAAAGCAATGGACAAATTGCATACTAAAGGATCTTTCCTTTGCACACCAATGGGCTGGTATAGTAGCCCTGGGCCTTATATCATTCTTTGGGGTCTGTGGATGCTTCATCCTTGAGCACAGCGTCAGCAGCAGTAACAGCAGCTGCTAGTGCAAGCTGTGCTTGCCCTTCACAACAGATAATCCCTAAAAGTCTGGCTAGGCATGCTGGACCGGTAGCCAGAGACGGGTAAGTATCCGATATGGCTTCACCAACCTAAGACAGGTGCCACGTTCCTAGCCACGTGGTTAGCCCATGATGGGTAAGGGGAGCCTGAACTCGGAACACCTAAGACAGGCACGGTCCCTTGCTTAATAAAACAAGAAGGGGGAGCTGTTGGGGGCACTGACCATTTCCTGCCCTGTGATTGGCCCTTTGCCCTGATTGGTGTGCCTTGGTTCTCTTTAAGTTGATTGGTCAAGTTTGACAGTTAAGCGGGGGGCTTGGCGGGGGAGGGGCTGGAGCCTAACGGTCATAACGGTCATAACGGTGACAACGGAGTTAACGGACACAACGGAAGATCAGAAAAAAGCGCCTTGGAGACTCTCTCAAGTGTCGGGTGATTTCTTCCGCGGGACGGGAGGACCCCCGATAGTTAGTCCCCAGTATGATTGAGGAGAGCTGATGAAAGCTTTTGTAGATGCGACTTAGTGGAAGATGGTTCCATCATTGGAGCCACTCCTCTTGGAAGGGATTAACGGAACTCTGGCAAATTTCAGGAGGATGGGTTGTCATAGAAAAAAAAAAAAGACTAACAATTTCCCAGTATCTGGCCTCCTGTATTGCCTACATAATATTTTCTGCACATGAACATTTCCCATCCCACTTCTCTCTCCCGTGTTGTAATATATTCAAGGGGCCCTAAACAGATGTTAAACAAATAGGAACATCAGTCTCTGGCTTTCACATCTGGAACTGTGAATTGAATAAAGTCTCATGACTTATTATCAAATATTTGGTGCAGCAACAGAAAATAGACCCAATATGAATGCTCGTAAAGTAATCCAATCCGTGAGAATTGTTAGGTCTTATTCACCAAGTATAGTGGGATGAGGAAAGGGAGTTAAGGTAGGACAGAAATAATGATGCTGAACGTTGACTACGCTGGGTGTGGGACATTAGCTGCTTTGGGCCACTGGGAGAATGGTGATGGCCTCTGCTAAAGTCAGGAATCCAAGAAGAATGCAGATTTCCTTTCAGATACACTGAATTTGAGCTGAGACACTGAGATGCCAGCCAAGAAGGTGGACAAAGATGCACGCTCATTAAATTCAATATTACAGAGGCATGAGATTTATTATACCAGATGCCAATATTCAATCAGAATCAACTTTCCTTGCTTGAAATTTCCCTGCATGTTGCCTCTCCCCACCCTCATCACTCGTATTGCTGATATCTGTGATACTGGTTGTTAAACTGGAGATCTTCATTCTGACTCAGAGCCGAGGTGGTTCTACAGTCAGTAGTTCTCATTTATAGCTAGACCTAAGGGAAAGCAGCTTTCTCTTTTCAGACAGTTCATAATTTAGAACTGTCTACACACCTGTCCTTCCCAAGAAGGAATCTCACTTCACGTCTCCAGATTTAGTATGTCTTCTATTAAGATAGCACTTATCCCTGGGGTAGAGTTGAGGAAAATATTTTTACAACCTGAGACATCTAGTTTCATAGTACTTCAAAGAATTCAAGAAGATATGATCAAAAAAGAGGCTTCAGAGCTGAATCCTAGAGAGAAGAAAAGTTAGAGTGAAGACTTTAAAGCTACAGCATGTTCCATGCCATAAAAAGGAATGCTTCACATAAGTATTTGACACTGTAACTCTGCTTTTATACCAATTCACATCAATACAGTCATCCTTAGCTCCTGATTTTAGTTTTTATCATGAGTGGGATAGAATCTCAAAAACCAAATTGAAATAGGTTACGGAGAACATCATTTATATTTCAGACTTCTCTAAATTTTATATAGCATAATAGGAAACAATTTTCAAGAAGTAGCATAGTCATTTCTTTCCAAATCAAGCGATAAGTGCAAGTTAGGAGTCAGATGTAAAGGATTTGTAAGCTTAAAAAAAGTGCATGTCACTCACCTGGATTCTCTTGCTAACTGTGTTGCTGTTATTGTTAGACCCTACCATCAATGAAAGTGCAAGGGGTAGGGGAAAAAATAGATTTTACAGACTATTCTTTATGTGCCACCTTTTTTTTTTAACCCTTAGCTCAATTCAACTTACTTCAAATATTATTTACATAAGTTGTAATATATAGGGCCTGGTGTGATGACTCAGTGGCCAAAATCTCACCTTGTACATGCTGGGATCCCATTTGAGCACCAGTTTGTGTCCCAGTTGATTCACTTCCCATCCAGCTCCCTGATTGTGCCCTGGGAAAGCAGTTGAAGATGACCCAAAGCTTTGGGACCCTACACTTGTGTGGGAGACCTGGAGGAAGCTCCTGGCTCCTAGCTTTGGATCAGCTTAGTTCCAGCTATTGTAGCCATTTGGGGAGTGGACAAACAGATGGGAAATCTTTCTCTGTCTCTCCTCTCTTCGTAAATCTGATCTGCCTTTCCAATAAGAATAAATGAATATTTTACAAATATATAATCAAAGCCAACAGACTTAAGGCAAAAATTGTGGAAATTCATAGTGGCATGGCGACAACTGCAATACATGGAGCCACAAAGTTTCAAAACAGTGAAATTCCGCAGAGTATGTTAATTGAATGCAATGGAATTAATTCAAAATCAGCAAAAGAATAACAACACAACAGCCCCAAATGTTGGAATTTGGACAATACATTCTGAATAACTCCTATGCCAACGAGAAAAATCATAACAAAAATCAGAACATATTTTGAACTAATAGTGAAAATTGATACAGGAACATGGAAAAAAGCCCAATCACATCCACAAGTTGGTTTAGTCAAAGGGTAATTTGCACCAACAATGAATCCTTGTGAAGTTAAAATATTGGTGGGCTAGAGCACTTATCAGTTTGTGAGTGTGTTTGTGACTGTTTTCATAAGTTATTTTAGGGAATGTTTGCAGTGGTCTAATTCTGGTCGCTAAAGGGTACAAAAAGTTTTGAGTATTTGACTTATTTAATAAAAAGTGTCACTTGTGCCCCCCCCAAAAAAAGCCCAATCAAATAAGAGTGGAAAGATGATAGTGAGAATGGAGAGTATCATTCTGCTTTGGACATTGCTCTGTGTTTATTAGACACTAATATACATCAGTATAAAAAAGGGAAATCAATGAAACCCAAACTTTTCTAAAGGTTCAATAATAATGTCAGGTTTCTAATTGATAAAGATAAAAACAGAGAGAACACAAGTTATGAATTTCAGGAATAAAGATGAGCTGTCACAAGGCTATGAAGATATTAAAAGAATAACAAAGAGGCAAGCATTGTGGCACATCAGGCTAGGCAGTCTCTTGCCACACTGGAACCTTCTATGAGTACTAGCTGGAGTCTTGACTACTCCACTTCCGATCTAGTTCCAGCTCAAGTGCTTGTGCCCCTGCCACTCACATGAGACACAGTCTGGATTCTTGGATTTGACCTGGACCAGTCCCAGCCATTGTGGCCACTTGAAGAGTGAGCCAGCAGACAGACGTTCTCTCATTCCCTGTCTCTTTCTCTGTGCCTTTTAAGTAAATACATAAATAAATATTTAACAAAATGGCAAGAGTTAATGAATAACTTCATGTCAACAAAATCAACAACTAGATAAAATAGATGCTGAAAATGCAACTTTAAATGACCAGAAGGGAAGAACAGGAAGCTTCATCATGTGCTTAAAATCATATACATAAAATACATGGAATCCAGTTTCTTTCCATGTCTGCTTCTCTTTATAAAACTACATTTTAAGGCTTTAAATTGTACATATAATATATAATTATATATGGAATCCTTATCAAGTGTAATGCATCTCTAATAAAATACAGCAGTTTTGATTTTGAAAATGACCATGAGAAGAAACAGAACATCTAGATAGTTCTGTGTATCTATAGTAGTCAGGATTCACCAGAGAAACAGACTGCTAGAATATGAATAAGTAGACATGAAAAATGTAGTATGGGAATCTACTGATGCACCTGCAGAACTACAAAGTCCCATGACATGGTATCTTCTTGCTGATGATCCAGAAAGAGTGGAAGCAAACTTCTGTTTCCGTCAAGGACCTAAACCAGGGAAACCGATGGTTTAACATTCACCCTAAGAATGAAGACCCGAGAACCAGAATAGGGGCGCTGGCATTGTTCTGAGTCTCCAGATGTGAAGGCCTAGGCACCGGAACCTCAAAGCTCAGAGGTAGAAGATGGGTAGTGTTTTGGCATGAGATGAAAGCAAGACTACCCACCTGTCCTTTGACTTTGTGTTATATTGGGATCCTCAATGGATCGGATGCTGCCCATCCACACTGGTGAGGGTGGGTGTTTTTTGTTTGTCTGTTGTTTTATAGGGAAAAAAGGTGGGGATGCAGAGTCTAGTCAAACAGGCCAAACCCAATGTGATCATAACACTGCTCTGACTTCTCTTCCTTCTCCTCCAGTGCCGCAGAGGTCAACCTGGCAGCCAGGGCTGCAGAGTCGAGGGCAACAGACTCAGCCATGCTCCTCCAGTGGCACGCTGGCCAGCTTGCTGATGGCCTGTGCGATCACATCATCAATGCTAAGTCAGTTGTTGTCCACCTCAACGCCCACGCTCTCCAGGATCTTCTTGATGTCCTTGGCTCTGGGCGAGGTACTGTCCGAAGGAGTGGCCAGCAGGTAGAGGTGCCCTAGTGCATAATGGCCGCAGCTTCAGGGTGGAGTTTCTTTTTTGGGGGAGATAATTTAAAAAAATTTTTTTTTGTATTAATTACATTGCATTATGTGAGACAGTTTTATAGACACAGGGATTTCCCCCATTTTTCCCCAAACCACCCCCCCCCACCATGGTGGATTCCTCCACCTTGTTGCATTACCACAGTTCAAGTTCAGTTGAGATTATTTCATTGTAAGCATCTACCAAGCATAAAGTCCAGCATCTTATTGTCCAGATAAGTTCAACGGCTTGTTGGGGAGACCATCTCTGGTCTGAAGGTAGAGCCGACAGAGTATCATCCTGATCAATTACAAGCCCCGACATTACATCGGCAACAATTTATAACGTTATGGAATTAGTTGACATGGTATTGAGTAACCAATATGTTAAAAGAGAGAAAAAAAAAGAATGCAAGTTCTTAACCACATCCTGTGATTTCTTCATTGACACTTCAATTTTAGTTTATATACAACCGGGTTCTATACACTTTAAAATGGCTATAGATTACTATTCAGCTGTCTCATGTCTATTTTAATTTTAGTATTTAGCATTTTATAGTGTTTAAGCATGATTTTATCAAACCTGGATGTTTTTCGGGAAGTCTAACTCTATAACTCTTACAAGACATATGTCAACAGTTTAGGTGAACAGTTTTAGGAGGGGTGTGTAGATAAATCTTCAATACCCTAGTGAGGAGTAACTAATCTTTGTGTCCCACCCAGTGAGTTATAAGTGCATCCCCACTGCCTGTTTCCTGTTTCTAAGCTTTCCTTGCTGTTCTCTGCCTATTCTAGGGTTTTTTTTGTTCGTTTATTTGTTTGTTTTGAGGGATTTCTGGAGTGATCCTGATGGTCATTATGAGAGAGGGTGTGGACCCAAATTTGGAACCAGGCAAGGACCAGTGAAAGCTCCTCTCCCTAGTCCTGAAGGAAGTTTACTGTTCTTCTGTTTCTGTGGACCTCTCAGTGCTCCTGGTTGTCGTTCCAATGACCTTGGATCCTGCAAGGCAGGATTTGGACTTCTTCCATCCCATGTGGGAGATCCAAATGGAGGTTGGTGACCTCAGAGTTCTCAGCCTCTGAAGGCACTCCAATTCCCCGTGGTCTCCTTGGCAGTTGGGATGTAGTCCTCAGTGCTCGTACTGATAGTCCTTGGTGGAGATCTAGGAGTCTTCAGGGTTGGCATACAAGCCTCCTCCTGTCCGCCTGCTCCACTCTGGGGTCCCCCCTGCTCTATGTTTTATGACCTCCTATTAAGAGGTTGTTAGGATCGCTCCTGATTCCCCCCAAAAGAGCAGAGCTTCTTTACGCAGAGACTAGGATGCCAGTCTTCAAGAAGTGTCTTCACATTCACACCCAGCTACCTGTTGTACTTTAAACCAATCATATTGATGCATACAATTAACTGAAAAGTAGTACTCAAGAAATTAAATTCAGAATAAAAAGTTTTCCACAAAAGAAAATTCCAGGTTCAGTTGAGTTGAATGATAAATTTTATCAAAATATAAGGACGATATGATATCAATCTTACAAAAATCTTGAAAAATCAGTGAAGACTTGCCATTTCATACTATGAAGACTTCATAGTTCTAATTCCCAAACCTGATCAATACATTAAAACATGAGAAATAAATACAGAATGGATCATTTTTCAATGTCACTATCCTTTTATAAAAGAAATTTGTGAATGAGTATTGAGATAACAAAAATGTTCTTTCTAAGAATACGTGTTAGGGGCTAGAACCATGGTTCTGGTATAGCAAGCTAAGCCTCTGTCTGTGGCTCCAGCATTTCCTCTAGCTGCTGGTTCAAGTCCCACGTGCTTCACTTCTGATTCAGCTCCTTGCTAATGGCTTGGAAAGGCATCTGAGGAGGACTCAATTCCTTAGGCCTTTACCCTCACATGGGAGATCCAGAAGAAGCTCCTGGCTCCTGGCTTTGGACAGGTCCAGCTCTGGCCATTGCAGCAATTTGGTAAATGAACCAGCAAGTAGAAGACCTCTCTCTCTCTCTCCTTCTCTCTGTAACTTTGCCTTTTGAATAAAAAAATACTTAGCTAATGACTTATCTATAAAGGTGAACATTATATCACTATTTTATTTATATTTTAATGTTTCATTTTATATTTATTGGAAAATAAGATTTACAGAGAGAAGGAGAGACAGAAAAAAAGGTCTTCTTCTATCTGACGATTCGCTCTTCAAGCGGCCACAGCAGCTGGAACTGAGCTAATTTGAAGCCAGGAGCCATGAATTCTTTCAGGTCTCCCACACAAGTGTAGGGTCAAAGGCTTTGGGTTATTTTCTACTGCTTTCCCAGGCCACAGGCAGGAAGCTAGATGGGGAGTGGAGCAGCAGGGACATGAACCGGCCCTCATATGGGATCCCAGCGCATGCAAGGCATGTCTTTAGCCACTAGATTATGGCACAGGGTCCTATGTCATTATTTATAACAGAAGAAAACAAAAAGTTAGGAGGGGATGGCTTGCTATTTACTCTGACATAACCATTTTCTCTTTTTTAAAGTACTCCAATCTTTAAAGTCTGATGTGCCAACTTAGTGTTTTCCACTTGGGGAGCAGAAACCTCACAGGCTTTACAACTGTTTGTTCAGGTGCTGCCTTTGCAGGAGCCTTGGGCGCAGCCACTGTTGTCATTCTAGATGCCTGTTTAGTCCCTTTGGCTTCCTTGACAGCCCTGAGAGCTTACTCTCTTTGAGCCTAATTTTCAGTTTCTTTGTTCTCTTGGCCATTGTATCAATAAGACATGTATCAGTAAGGCAGTGATGGCCCTCTGGAACTTGCATGCAAGTTCTTTTCTTTTGGATTTGTTCCTACTGTCCCTTTCTACGTTTTCTTCTGCAAAATACAATCCAATTTATCTGCCAAAGATACTTTTCGGAAATACATGCAGACGTGCATTTTGGGTTAAGAAACTGGAAAACTTTCTCAATCCCAGCATGGTGCCAACTACTCAGTCCCAACATGTTTGGGGTAGATCTTGTACCTGCTGGAATTGCATAGTTCAACCTTAATGGTGATGGCTCCCCAAGAAGTGGAAAGACGGAAATTGTTTTCCAATAATTTTGTTTTATAGGAAAATGGTCATGATATTCTGTTACAATACAACTGAGATATGGATGGAGAGGCTGAGCTTGGGACAATGGGAGGATGAAGACTGGACTTGAGTCAGATTGAGAATAATGACCCCAGGGACCATCTCAAACTTCTAACTTTAGGCCTCAGAGCACTGTACGTGTTGATCTAAATTTCTGAATCTTTCCTTAGGACCAAGTTCTCCAGGTGAAATTCCTAGATCAAGCACACAGCCATTGTAAAAGTTCATAGTAAATGTTTTAAAATGATTTCTCTTTGTTGGAATTTAAATTTTTTTCACTTACTGATTTATTTATTAGAGAGAGAGAAAGAACAAAAACACCTTCATCCCCCATACCCACACGGCCCAAGCAAAAAGCCAGGAACTGGGAACAGAATCCAGGTCTGCCCCATAGGGTAGCATTGCTCCCATCACAAAGACGTCACAGCTTCCTAACAAGGTCTACACTAGCAGGAAACTGGAGCCATGAGCAGAGCTGACACACAAATCCAGACACTCAGATATGGGGTGTGGAGGACCCTACCAGCAGTTTAAAATCTAGGCCAAATGTCTGCCCTTCATTTGTTGATATTTTCATGAAACAAACTAAAGGATTTGTGTAACCATTTTGAAACTATATTTGGCATATACCCATTATGTATGGATGTGATTTCCAGAGGATAGATTTTTGTCACATGTCATAGCCCCAAGCTCACGCTTTAATCTCAGTAAGATATTTTCATATGTCAGACATCCCCTTTTATTAAACCCTAGAGTAAAAGGAAAGTAAAGGACTGCTGTGGCTGAAAGACATTCATAGCATCTTGTCTGTCAGTCCAATAGTAGATCGGCTCTGAATGACCCTCATAGAGCTGAGATCAGGACTGAGGGTGTCCCGGATATACTGAAAGAGTGTAATACACCATGAGTCTTATTTCTCTGTTCCCCACATATCTTTCCAGAGTCTCATTCTGGAGCTCTGCCCCAGCTTGTGACCTTGAAGAAAGCTGTCTTGACATCCTTGTTCCGGAGGCTGTAGATGATAGGGTTAAGTAAAGCAGAGACGATATTGTAGAACAGGGCCAGCTTCTTGTCTTGTTCCGGGGAGGCCTTAGAGCCAGGTTTCATGTACATGATCATGGCTGGCACACAGAACATAGTCACCACAGTGATGTGGGAAGCACAGGTGGAGAAGGCTTTCAGACGCCCCTGTGCTGAACGGATCTTCAAGATGGCAATGAAGATATTGACATACACGACTAGGATGAGGGACAGTGGGATCAGTATGACGCTAAAACCAAGAATGAAGTCTACCCAGTCGTTGATTGAGGTGTCTGCACAAGCTAGCTTTAACACTGCAGGGACTTCACAGAAGAAGTGATTGATTTTGTTGGGACCACAGTAGGGTAACCTCATGGCGAAGATGGTGTAGATGAGAGCAGAGGTAACACCCCAGAGTACACAGAAAGTGACCATCACTCCACACAGCCCGGGGCTCATGATGACCTTGTACCTGAGTGGGTGGCAGATGGCCACAAATCTGTCTACAGACATGATGGCGAAGAGCCAGGACTCAGTGACACCTAGCACCAAGAAAATATACATCTGGGCCACACAACGCACAAAGGAGATAGTCTTCTTTTCACTGGTCAGATGTGCCAGCATCTGGGGCACAGTTGTAGTAGTGTATCCCAGGTCCAACATAGAAAGGATGCCAATGAAGAAGTACATGGGGGTGTGGAGGCGAGAATCCAGGAAGATGAGGAGAGTAATCAAGCTGTTGCCCAAAATAATCAACAGGTAGATCACCAGAAAGGCTGAGAAGAGCAGAGGAGTGGCCCTGGGGCCCAGGGAGAATCCCAGAAGGATGAATTCGGTCACAAAGGACTGGTTAGGCTCTTGCATTGTGTTCTGCCTCTCAATGAAAAAGAAAAGCACAAATTTAGACAGAAGACTGGCTAAGTATTCACCAGAGCTCTGGTTATAGATGGAATTGGGTGGTGGTCAATGTTACGATGAAACCCTGCAATGCTCTCCTAGCAAAACAAACAAACAAACAAACAAACACCACCAAAAAAACCACTGTTTCACTATCTCTTGTCAACAGTCACTACTCCCAGGAAATTCATGAAGAAGAGATTTTCACATCTAGTATTGGCTCTTCCTCTGAACTATCAATAATTCCCTATCTGGGCCAAAATGTTTTTAACTGTGAAATGAAAGCACTGGACTAGCTGATTTCTAAGTTTCCTTATTATCCTCCTGTCTTGTAAAGCATTTAAGTTTCCTTCTTGCAGTCAGGTGGTTAGAGACGAGTATTGGTTTATAGTCTCTGCAAGTTGATGAATTTCAGAAGCCTAAAGCAAGGAGAAAACCTATGTGATTCTTTGGAAGACAGCGATTTACGTTTCCACAGCCTGGGACTCCCCACTGACCCCATCTCAGGTCATGTCATACATAAGAGCTCTGACTTCTTAATCATGACTGTATAATAATTTCCCTAATAAATGACCCTGAGCAAGCCATCTGCTCTTTGCCCTGTTCCTTCAGGACTCCTTCTATAAGTACAAAATTAAAAGAATTGTCTTTCTGTTAAATACTACTGCAAGGCTTGTTCATTTGGCTTGGAAAACATCCCAAAGAAGGCATCACCAGTGGCATATGCTTAATATGTGTCAACTGCATGACTTCATGATTCTCTCTAACAGCAGTGACATCCAGAGCAAAGTTAAGCAAGCAAATACCGGTCAAACAAGATGCCCTCCATCAATTTCCAACCTCTTAGATCTTTAACATCTCACTTTTCCTCGGAAATCCAGCACACCATTCACTGCTTTAGCCTCTCCCTGATGCTTAGCCTTGGCTCAACCCCCGCTAAAATCTGGTTTTTCATGGGGACAGGGAGAGGACAGAGTGCTGAGTTACTCCTCCTCCTGACCCCACGCTACTAGTTGAAGCACTGTGAGCTTACTATAACTCTGCCTGTCTTTAGTATATTAAACGATTTCTCAACCTTGGCAAGCTGAGCAGTTGGAATTCCTGTGTGGCAAGCACATGTCCAGGATTCACAAAGCTGATCTGAGAGCTGGCAGGTAGCTATTCATACAGGTAGTTTTATTAACTCCTCATCTTTTGCCAAACAGCCATTGCACGTCACTGTTGGCTTCAGTGTTTCCCATATGTGTAAAAGGTATCAGAAACCATTGTGCCCAGGGAAATAAGCCAGTATAAAAGGGACAAATATCATATGTTCTCTGTAAGACAGTCTTCCTGCAAAGCACAAAATAGATATATAGGTAATCAAATGTATACATATATTCTCATAGATGAACCTTTTTTTTTGTACTGGAGACTAACATCTAGCATACTGGAAAGTGAAGATACAGTCCAGTACATGTCTCTACTCCTGAATGAAAAAAGGAATCCCATTGAAACAGTGAAATATAGTAGTAGTATGGTACTAGATTTTCTACCTTTGCCTATACCTACAATACCATAAAACACTTAAATAGCAGAAAGTTAAACTCGCCACTGTTTCTAAAGGATTACGTCACTGTGATAGAATGGGGGGAAATGACAGGAGGGAAGAATGTAGAGAAAGGAATCCTTGTATCTGCAAAATCGGATCATGGAAAACAATAAACAAACAAATAAAAGATAATGGTGCTTGGGACAGTTGGGTTCTGAAGGGAGACAAACCAAATGGCAAGTGGAAGAGACACGTTAGAGAGAGCCGGTTCGGCATGAATCCTGCCTCAAGTTTTACTGCTGTGTGAGATGGATCATTGACTCACTTTTCCAAGTGTTATTTTCCTCGGCCACAAGCAGGAATGAAAATAAACACTTTGCAAGCCACATTTTCCCTTCAAGGACACGGTTTAAAGACATCATCAAATTCTACCTGGAGCTCTAAGGGGAACATGGGCCGGTACTTCTCACCTTCCTTCTTTTGCACAGGAATAATGAGTGTGATTTTCCTTTGGCGTCTGATGTTTAGAAGTGTATACCAATGGGCCTGGTGTGGTACCACCTAGTGGCTAAAGTCTTTACCTTACAAGTACTGAGATTCCATGTAGGTGCCGGTTCATATCCCAGCTGCTCAACTTTCCATCCAGCTCCCTGCTTATGGCCTGGGAAAGCAGTCGAGGACAGTCAAGGTCCCAAAGCCTTGGAGCCTGCTCTCCTGTGGGAGACCCAGAGAAAGTTCCTGGCTCCTGGCTTCAAATTGGCTCAGCTCCAGCCATTGCGATCACTTGGGGAGTGAACCAGTAGAGAGAAGATCTTTCTGTATCTCCTTCTCTTTGTAGATCTGACTTTCCAATAAAAATAATAAATAAATCTTTTTTAAAAAGAAGTGTTTACCTAGTCAAATTATGAGAGCAGCCATGATAAACCGGCACAAGCTGCCTACAAACCGGAGATGCATGTCCAGAGATGTGATGCTGTTCTACAATCAGCCGTGGATGGGAAGCTCAGGTCCCTGGTTCCTCAGTCCCATCTTGCAAACCTGACCCACTTGAGAGCATACAACAGCCTCTATGAAGTACTCAGAAGGAGAAGGGGGGAAACTGGTTGACTTTCAGACCTAGGAAGCATAAATAAAGAGTAACATCATCAGCTATCATCAAGACCCTGGCCTGTCTGTCTCCACTTGGCCCAAGATTATAGAATTCAGTTTCGAACTCCATTTTACAAAATATCTTGACATTCTTTCTCTCATTGAGTCTTATGATGGAGAAACTGCAGTTCCAAGAGCACATGTCTGGAAAACACAGAATTTCACTCATTCTTTAGCAACAATATAATTTTCTATGCATAGCAAAATTGTAGCTAAGTTGACCTTTCAACCTGCTGGAATGTTTTCTGTCCTTGGTACTTTTAAAATTTTTATTAATTTTATTTATTTATTTATTTGAGCAGCATATTTATTTTCCATGATACAGTTTTGTAGGTATAGGGCCAGTCTCAAAGGAACAAATGTCTTTGGTTCTTAGGAGGAAAAGGGAAATCATGGGAACAAATCATGGATTTAATTACATGATGATGCATCAAAAAGTTTGTGGAAATTAGTGGGTAAGCTATTTTGGTGCAAGAAAATTGAAAGTTATACATAAGAAGGGTCTTCAAAAGTTCACAAAAATGTGTTTTGTGAAAAAATCCTTGCACAGATTTCGAGGTGTTTCTGCAGCCAAAAAAAAGTATCTTCTGATTCCATTTGCCACAAACTCTTCAAAGTGCACATGTTTTTGTGTTTTGTGTGTGCATTGTAGATGTACGCAGTAACTGACAGCATCTGTAAGCTCAATCTAGTCTGCCACAACTTGAACAAACTCTTCCAGCTCCCATCTCGTCCCCAACATCCTACTCATCCCCACGCTCTCCCAGCTCCCACCTCTGCCACTTCCTAAATGCTTCTCCCAATCATTGGACCCTCCCCAATCACACTGCCAATGTTCATCTCAGAAACTTAGCATGTTTCTCTCACCTTAACTCATCTCAGAACTCTCAGTGGACCCCTCTCTGCCCGGTCCATCTTCTGCCCTGGTGTTCAGGGTGTTCCTTCTAAAGCTAAAATCTAACCAGCTGCTCCTTCGTGACTCTCCCTATCTCCAAGGGGTGGTGGGGGGAATCAAAGAGCAAAGACCAATCCCTGCTTCACTTCTTAGAGCCAGACTGTTTGGACCTCCAGGCTCCCAGGAAGGTTGGTGAGCTCAACACAGTAGAGCAGGTGTGGGGGATATCCAGCCCACTAGCTGTGAAAGGACTGTGAAATCATTTGGTCTGGCCCTGTCAAAGCAACCAGAGGAAAGACTTGAAATTCAGTATGTTTATAAGCAGGGTAATTTCTAAGTTGATCATTCTATGTGGTCATGAATGACTTTATAGATATCCAAATGGCAGAAAGCAGGTTCCCCCATCCCTAGCTCGAGGTTTTTGGTGAGCTGCAAGACCTGCCACAGAAAGCATCCCAGCACTCCAGAATCTATTTCCAGAGAAGAGATGTGGAAACTAATTCACAATTGAAGGACGTTCATTCTGGTCACAATGGGATTTGGGGAGCAGAATTGAAATGAGCATAGAGAATTCCTGTCTGCAAGATGGTCAGAAACTTGAGCTCATAGTTTAAGGCAAGCCCAAGCTGACCTGAATTTTCTGTGGGTCAGACACAGATCTCCTGAGCAGCTTGACTCCTCTAAGCCTGACAATCTCCATACTTAATACAGAGCTTGGCATAACATGTGACCCAACAGATGCTTCCTGAGTAGTCTACATTCTGGGAAACTCTGGGAAGCCAGGGGGAAAAAGAGAGAGAAAGGGAATGGCTGCATTCTGTTTCCCTCTGTGGTTTCACCTCCTTTTACCCAAAGGTTGAAGGAAAAAAATCACCTATGCTAAAGGTCATGACTTATCCTACCTCTAGGAGACACCAAGGTTCATGATGGAGAGGGCTGGGGGAGGCTGGTGCTAAATTCGGTGAATCTTTCTACCCATTCTTTCAAGGCCCACCAATGGTAATAATTCTGATAATAGTAGCTTCCTATATGCCAGGCACTATAACATGTGCTTTATAGTCCTTATTTCTGACATGAAAGTTGAAAAATTTAACAATGAACATGAGTGTCCTTGCTAACTATAGGAAGCAAGTAAAACTCTACCAGTGTACCTGACAGCCTTGCATACAGCCACCCTGTTAGATACACATTATTATTGCACCCATTTAACAGAGAGGCAAGAGGTGATGTTTTCTACCCAGCAGCAGCTGAGGCATACCTGAACTTAAAACATGAGCCAGCACTACCTCTCTGAGCATGGTTAGCTGACCTACTTGAAAGCAGCATTCTCTCCCTGTACCACTTACTCATTTACACACTTGTTCTTGCCTCTTCCACAGCTGAAGCTTAATGAAAGGGAGCATGTTGAACATGGAAAATGGCCCAAAAACTGGACAATTGATGCTGGGCAGATGTGGATCAGATTGAGCAGGTGCAGGGACAGAACAATGCTGGGTTTATTCCCAAGGTTTCTGGTACCACCTGCACATAGAGGAACAGCCATATGCTATCCATTCTAAGTCTGCGTGTTTATTGGTGTCCCCTGCCTCCACACAATGGTCTTCTTAGTGCAGGCAAATGACTTCTTAATGGAGGTCAGAGGTCAAGCTGGTAGGGTAAAATTGGCCCCCTCTCTATACTTCCTTCTCCTGCTATGTTTAGGCAGAGTCATCAGTGCTTTTAGGGAGAAGGATGCAGGGCTTGTTCAGGTCCATAAGGGCAAGTGAGTGTCCCTTTCGGATGGAATAGGGCCTGCTGTACTGGGATGCTGACTGCTAAGTTGGGGCAGTTGCCCTCTGACCATGCTCTTCTGGCATGAGCATGTCTCACCTGGCTGCCTGAAATCATCCACCTCTCAAGTATCACAGACAGATGCTCCTTCAGAGTAGCCGGCAGCCCCAGCCCATGGCCCCCAACCCTGGCCTTGTCCTTCCAGTGGAGGAAGACAATCCCAGACCTGCAAAGAGCCTCTTGGTCTGGTAGGAGTTTGTATCTGGGCAGCTAGGTCTTGCTTTCAGTTTCTCTGAGGGTGCAGACCCTTCATGAGTCTTCAGCAACACCCTGTTGGTTTGCTCTGGACAACTTTGGAGATTTGCAGAACTTGGACCCAGAAGTGATCTTGAAGACTCAAGCCGCTATCAGTGTGTTCCTCTTCTCTGCAGCCTACTGGCAAAAGATGTTCCAACTGCCATTCACATATCATCAGGGACAGGAGACTTAAGACGGCTTAGTCAGCTATGACTCTGCTTTTTCTTATACTCAGCTAACAACGAATAGGTCCTGATTGACATCAATGGTGAGTTCTCTAAAGAACCTCATATTCTGGGGCCTGGTGTGATAGCGTAGTGGTTAAAGTTGTCGTCGCCTTGAACGTGCCAGGATCCCATATGGTCGCCAGTTCTAATCCCAGCCGACCTGCTTCCCATCCAGCTCCCTGCTTGTGGCCTGGGAAAGCAGTCGGGGATGGCCCACAGCTTTGGGACCCTGCACCCATGTGGGAGACCTGGAGGAAGTTTCTGGCCCAAGGCTTCGGCCCAGCTGTAGCAGCCGCTTGGGGAGTGAACCATCGGATGGAAGATCTTCCTCTCTGTCTCTCCTCCTCTCTGTATATATGATTTTCCAAACAAAAATAAATATTTTTTTTAAAAAGAACCTCATATTCTGTCCCTCCACCCTTCCATCTCCAATCCCATTCCTCTGTCTGCACTATTATGAAGTAGCCCCACCCCTTCTCTTACCTTTCGTTGCAGTGAGTAGAGCTGTCTGGATTATTCCCTCCTCTTCATAAATCCTTCTCATCCTGGACCCCACTCACAGTCCCCAAGCTGGATGCTTTCTTCCTCCCAACATCTAATGCCAGATGGCAGCCCCAGCAGGCTTGTCCCATGGCAGCCAGGGTGATCACCCCAGCCCTCCGCTCGGCAGCTGAGGACTCTGAGGAGTAACCCCCGGGGAAGCAGCTATTGCTGTAGAACAGGGGATTTGCAGTCAGACACATTAGGTCACTGACCTGGGCAAGTCGTTTCCTAGAGGCTCCGTTTCCTCTGCAAATTGGAGCTGTGTTCCTGATGTAATACTCAGGCTTGCAAAGGTGTGGGTTAGACATACAATATATCTGAGAGTATTACAAAAATTTCATGGAAATGGAATTAAAAGATGATTTTGTTTTGATATGAATATTTTTGAAATCTACACAAAGGACAGGTTTCATATTTGTGGGAAATGCATGTTAAAAATGGACGTAAGAACTTTAATACCATGAAACAGATTCTACATTCACAGGAAGCATTTTCTGGGAAAGGGTCCCACGTTGACTGTGCACTTTCACATGTGTGATTTCATTCCCTTCTCCAGCGGCTCCCCAAGTGGCCACAACAGCCAGAATTGAGCCAATCTGAAGCCAAGAGCTTCTTCCTCCAGGTCTCCCACGTGGGTGCAGGGTTCCAAGGCTTTGGACCATCCTTGACTGCTTTTCCAGGCCACAAGTAGGGAGCTGGATGGGAAGCAGGCCGACCGGGATTAGAATTGGTGCCCGTATGGGATCCCAGCATATGCACGGTGAGACCTTTAGCCACTAGGCTACCACACAGGGCCGCAATTCTATCTTTCAAACAGCAAATAAATAAACGCGTATTTTTAAAATGTAATATATGATGAGCATTTTATCATCCATTTCTTTATTCCTTATAATCATTATTTTCAGGTAACTATTCAGCTACTATGAAAAACTAACATAACATTTTCAGGCTATGTTCTCAACAATGACGAAGTAACTGATAGCAGAATTATCTTCATATCTGTTTTTAAAAATATTAACAAAATATGCAAAATATTTGTTAAGATTGATTTTGAAAGTCAGTTATGACACACACACCACACACAAACACACACACACACACACCCCTTCTATCAGCTAGTTCATTTTCCAATTGCCCAGTTGCTACAACAACTAGCACTTGACCTGGCTAAAGCCAGGAGCTTCTTCTAGATCTCCAACATGGGTGACAGGGAACAAGGTACATAATAATCTGCCTTCCTGGGGCATTAGCAGGAAGCTTAACTGAAAGTGGAGCAGCCAGGACACAAACTCCTTGAAGCACTCACATCTCATACAGGGTGCCTGAGACAGAGTCCCGGCTCCATCCTAGATTCCAGATTCCTGATAACATGCTCCCTGAGAGGCAGGAAGTGTCTAGATCCTTGCCACCCACTTGGGAGACGTAGCCTGAGCTTCTGGCTAATCCAGATCCGCTGATAGAGAATAAATCAGTAGTTAGAAGGTTTCTGATTCTGTATCTCTTTATCACTGTCTGTGTGCTTTATCTATCCACTTGAAAGGTAGGGTTATACACACACACACACACACACACACACACACACACACACACACAGAAGGAGACTGAAGGAGAGAAAGAGGGAGGGAGATAACCTCAAATAACCATCTCTCCCAAGGTATTGATATGGTTTGACAGCAAGGAGTGGGACTCCCCTTCTCCCTGCCCTCCACTCCTTCACCCACCCCCCAAGACACAGGAGATAAAAAATAACTGAAACATTGGTCTCACTCACCTTCCCCCACACCTGCATCCTTCCCACAGTAATCGGAGGCCCATACGGGCATGCAGCCCTTTCACCTGTGTAATCGCTATTAAAAATTTAAAAGAAAACTGAAAGCTGAGAGAAAAATAGAAGGGAAAACTGATTTTTAAATAAGAAAAGGAAATTACATTTAGAAAATCAATGAAATGGAATAAAGAAAAAACACAGAGAATCAATTAAACAAAAAGTGATGTCTTGTTGGTTTTTATTTTCTGAGAAAATAAATAGTATTAACAATGCTACAGCCAGATTGATCAGATAAAAGTCACAAATTTTCAATAGTAGAAATTAGAAGTGTAATATTACAATGGGTCTCATAAATGTTTAAAAAATGAAGGAATATTGTGATCAATGTTTTCCTAAAAGATTAAATAATTTAGATGAGATAGATGAGTCCATTCAAGGATAGAAACTAACAAAGTTCACTAGAAAAAGAAATAGATAGGGCCCAGCACAGTAGTCTACTGGCTAAGTTCTTGCCCTGCATGCGCCAGAATCCCATATGGGCGCTGGTTCTGATCCCAGCCGCCCCACTTCCCATCCAGCTCCCTGCTTGTGGCCTGGGAAAGCAGTTGAGGATGGCCCAAAGCCTTGGGACCCTGCACCCGCATGGGAGACCTGGAAGAAGTTCCTGGCTCCTGACTTCAGATTGGCTCAGCTCCAGTCATTGCGGCTGCTTGGGGAGTGAATTATCGGATGGAAGATCTTCCTCTCTATCTCTCCTCCTCTCTGTATATTTGCCTTTCCAATAAAAATAAATAAATCTTTAAAAAAATAAATAAAAATAATTATTTATTTTCATTGCAAAGTCATATATAGAGAGGAGGAGAGACAGAAAGGATGATCTTCCGTCCACTGATTCACTCCCCAAGTGCCCACAATGGCCAGAGCTGCACTGATCTGAAGCCAGGAGCCAGGAACTTCCTACAGGTCTCCCATTTGGGTGTAGGGTCCCAAGGCTTTGGCCCATCCTCAACTGCTTTCCCAGGCCACAAGCAGGGAGCTGGATGGGAAGTGGCCAGCAGGGATTAGGACCAGAGCCCATATGGGATCCCAGCAGGTTCAACACAAGGACTTTAGCTGCTAGGCCATGGTGTCGGGCCTCTCCACTTAATTTTAAACTCTCTGAGACTCTAGATCTTACCAATAAAGAGTAACTATATTTTGTGTGTTGCCAAGTCTAGCATCCAGTAAGAGTTAGGCACTCAGTAGTAGGTAGTAGTTGCTGTTATAGCAACAGGTTGTTGACATGAGTGGCCTTGGGTAGGTGCCTGAGGATAATTGTAGTTCTTAGAGATTTAGTAGTTATGAGGACCCTAGTAAATATCAAAAGCATTTGTGTTATCTGTTTTCAAGCCTTAGTTTTTCCTTTATTAGGTGTGTGGCCTTAGATAAGAAGCCTGGATTTGGAAAAACACACCAAAGTGCTTCAGAAGAAAGCAAAGCCGTCTTGTTAGTGTTACTGATGCGTCCCACAGAAAGGCGGCAGCTCAACCATAGGCTCCCTCCCTTCGGTAAGTCTCTGTGGGAAAACATTTCAGGCCCCAGAAGGCAATTTCAGAAAGATGCCCAGCTCACCAGCTCCAGAGGCCATGCCTGAAATGTCTTAGGGGCATTAAACTTTCTGACTGTGTCTCCAAGCTGCCCTTATCAACATGGACAAGGAACCCCCTGGGTTTTTCAAGAATTGAAAATTTACTCTCCAACTCTGTCCTGGTACGAAAAGGACTCCTGGGTCTGTCAGCCAGATCCCCTCTCAAGGGCTTCTCTGGATCCAGTACCTGTAAGAGAGGCTCATACCTGCTCGGCATTGCTGCCGTGCCAAGGAGCCTTCTACTACTACTAGGGAAAAGGTTGATGCTTCTGAAGCAGGCTACTGAGAAGAACGAGAAAGCTTGTATGTGCAGGTGGGACTGAGGGAGAGGTTGGGGATCCCAAGAGAGAACATAGAAGGCCCGTTCTTCTCTGCCCTACGTTCTGAGGAGAAGAGAGTGAGAACCTACCCATACTGGGCGGGAGTTGACTCCAGGCTACTTCTGAGGTCATTTGCAGTTCTGTGCACATCATTCTTAGCATCTCAGCCCATCCTTTCAACCAGAATGTGTCCCAAGGCTTCCTTTACCTCTTCTCCCTTCAAAGTGCAGGGTGTTCGGAGGGTCACAGCAATGCCAGCACGTAGAGGAGAGAGAATAGATGTGACTATGGAATCTGCTTCCTAGTACGCAGCCCTGATGTGATTGCTCCTCTGTGTGTCTTTGAGAGAGATGCAAGCACAGTTGTTAGGAGCCTGGCTTTCTATGAAGGCAGAGTCCCATGTTTGAGTACCGATCCTACCACTTACTAGTTTGGTAGAAAGCAACTCAGAATCTGGTTTTGAAGCAGAGAAAATAAATGCCGAGGCAGGATCCCAAAAAAAGTCTGCTGGCACCTACTC
Source organism: Ochotona curzoniae (assembly GCF_017591425.1). Lineage (NCBI taxonomy): Eukaryota > Metazoa > Chordata > Mammalia > Lagomorpha > Ochotonidae > Ochotona > Ochotona curzoniae. Next base: position 12,298,917 of record NW_024465451.1, read on the forward strand.
AGCCTGGCCGGGAGGAGGATCTTTACACACCTTTCTCCAAGCACCAACACAATCATTCACTCAAGGTTTGTCCCTGAACAGGCAGCTTTCTTGTGCTAGGCATGTGACCTAAAAGAGGCAGCCTGGCTAGGAAGACAGCGCATACATTAAATAAACAAGCCTGGACTGGTGAGCTATGGAGGAAGAAAACCTGAGCTGGATCTTTTAGGTTGGTGGAATCTAAGGAAGCAGAAAGGATTAGGGAAGGCACTCCCAACAGAGAAACAGCTAGCACATAGGGAAATGGGTATGTATGGTGCTGGGAAAGCCAGCTAGTTTGTGGCTCCAACAGTGGGTAATTCCAACTGCCCAGATTAGGATCCTGTACATGGTTGAGTTACCAGCATCATGGCTCAGAAGTCTCACTGAGTAATGGAGAATCACATAGAGGCAGAATAAAAAAGGCCTTCAACCCAAGGATACATTAAAAAGTCATTAGATAGATACTAGATAGATAGATAGATAGATAGATAGATAGATAGATAGATAGATAGATAGATAGAAAATAGAACCTTTTATTGTGTGTACCAGGAAGTCGGGCTGCCAGGAGACCACCATAAAGGCCTGGTCTGGAGTGTGGGTGGTAGAAAGAAGAATGTATAGACATTGCCTTGTTCTCAGCTTCATGGTCTTGGCTTCAGGGTTGGCTGTGTGCATTACTGTGCAAACCTTATCTCTTGAGAGTTTTCCCATTTCTGTCTGATATGCTGAGCCATGCACTATCTTACCCACACAGATATTCCTTTTCTGGGACATTTTCACCTTCATCCAATCCTTGGTATTCCTGAAAACTAGAGCACACATTGACCACTGTCTTTTTGTAATCCAGGCTCAAACCACTGATCCATCTTCCAAACTTCCAACATCATTTGTATCAAAAAGTTACACACTACTGTTCTCAGCCTTGAACCTCAAATTTTCTAATCCTCTCTCCACTCATCTTTCTATACAGCTTCTCATTTACTAAGTTTTCACTATTTAATGAGCACTTGGCATAAACCACATTGATTTCATGTAGTCTTTATTTTATTTATTTTTTTTTTTTTGGAGGACATGTGGAGAATACTCCAAAAAGTTCTCAGGAAAGAAATTTAAGGATGAGCTCATTTTGGTGCAGAATAAAATTGAAATTTATGCATGACTTTTCCACTACATGTATCTTTCATATATTACAATAAGTCTTTTAAATTCATATTTTAAATTCCATTTTTCATATTTTTGGAGTACCCATGAATTTCATGTATTATTTCATTTTATGGATGAAGAGCATATATTGGTGAGAAGTTAAACAGTTTGAGAGTAAATAAAGAAGCTGTGAGACCTGAATCTATTGACTTTGAGTCAAAGCTAATGTGCTCTGGGTCCTCAGAGCTCATGTCTCTAACTCCCAGCCTGGAGCTCCTGCCAACACAATTCCTTTCCGCTGATGGCTTCACTCAGTCCTCTTTGGCACTCAAAGCACAGAGGCATTAAGTATCAAAGAAGGAGTTGGAAGTGCCCCTCTAGATGGTCAAATCTAACAGCTTCATTTTTCAAATGGGGCCTTGAAGATCAAGAAGGAGTTTCTAAAGATTGCAGCAAATCAGAGGCAAAGTCGAGACTAGCCCCCTGGTTTTCTGGTCTCCATATTTGTTTCACTGACACTGACCACTTTTATTTGCCACAAATTTTCGGAGGCACCTGCTTACTCCACACTGAGACAAGTTGCATCCACGGTAGGATTTGGCAGTAGTTGGGGGTTGCTGGGTTCCCTGCTGCAACCACAGTTACCTAGTGCCTTGTCTTCTCTCGAAGAGGAAGATTTCCAGAGAAGGGGTTTTCTATAATCAGGCATCCTGTGTTCTATTCCAGGTATGAACTTATGTCTCTGAATTATTGCCTGATGCCACATCTGCCCTAGCTTCCTTCTGTTTTTCATCCAACTGAACGAAGGTTTAATCAAGTCTGTGAAAGTGGCTCTGTATGGTACCAGGTGTGTGGCTTGGCATCTATCAACTCTTATCTCGCTTCCCCAAGGCCAAGAACTGAATGAGGAAGTCTTTGTCTCTTCTCACCATGCAGAACCTTGGCCAGGAAAATGGCTCTGTGTCCGAGTTCATCCTCCTTGGCTTCTCCAGTGAGGCTCAGGCCAGAATGGCCCTGTTCACTTTTTTCCTCCTCCTCTACCTCATCACCCTTATGGGCAATGGGCTCATTGTCACCCTGATCTACTTAGACTCACGCCTCCACACGCCCATGTACTTCTTTCTCAGTATCCTCTCCTTGGTAGACATGAGCTATGTTACCACCACTGTGCCCCAGATGTTGTTCAATATGGTGTGTCCTAGAAGGACCATCTCCTGGGGAGCCTGTGTAGCCCAGATGTTCATCTTCTTGGTTCTGGGTATTGCTGAGTGTGTGCTCTATGCCATTATGGCCTATGACAGGTATGTGGCGATTTGCTTTCCTCTCCACTACACAGTACTCATGAACCGTCCTGTTTGTATCAAGATGGTCACAATCTGTGGGTCAATTAGCATCAGTGGGGCCCTAATCTACACCATCTTCACCATGCGTCTGCCCTACTGTGGGCCCTACAAGATCAACCATTTCTTCTGTGAGGTCCCTGCAGTCCTGAAGTTGGCCTGTGCAGACACATCCTTCAACGACCGGTTGGATTTCATCTTGGGTTTCATCCTGCTTTTGGTCCCACTCTCCCTCATCTTAGCCTCTTATGTCCGCATCTTTGCCTCCATCTTGAGAATTCACTCAACCCAAGGGAGACTCAAGTGCTTCTCCACTTGCGCTTCTCATGTCACTGTAGTCACCATGTTCTATGGGCCTGCCATGATCATGTACATGAGGCCTGGCTCCTGGTATGACCCAGAGCGGGACAAGAAGTTGGCCCTCTTCTACAATGTTGTCTCTGCTTTCCTCAATCCCATCATCTACAGCCTCAGGAACAAGGATGTGAAGAGCGCCTTTCTGAAGGTGCTTGGAGACAGAGGGGCAGCTCCATGACTCAGAATGTCTCAGGATTGTTGGAAGGCATGAATAAACTGGATGTCACTCTTCTGGTGTGATAAAGGTACATCCCTTCTCAACAAGCTGAAACCTCGGGATTATGAGCAAGCAGGAGAGTGTGACCATCTGGCTGACCAGTTGGAAAGTTTTCTACTGCCATCACCCAAAGATTTGGTATCAAGAACAATGTGTGTCTTTACAAAGGTAGGTCCTTGGGGCTTGTAACTATTGCTGGACTCCTGGGTTCTCTCCTTTGCTCTTATGTCAGTTCTGCATGATCACAGTCAAGTGTTTAGCAGGCAAACATGCTTGTCTAGCATAAAGGAATCGGAAGTGGAAATGGCATAAAGGGCAGACGTATGATAGTCTTGAATTCCTTTCTGACAAGGATTTCCAAGTAATATCTAGCACTGCTTTTTGTGTTAGATGCTGAAAATTCTGAGTTAGAATTATTTTAGAGATATCTGTGAAACAACACGTTTAATAATTGATTCTGTTTGAACTCAACTTGTGATTCTTATCTGGACATTTTAAAATTTACATTTCAAATCTTAGCTTCAATTTGGGAGAAAAGATCCATCTAGACCTATACACATATTTATAAAAGAAGATACATGTAAATATATAGCCTTATATATAGATATGCACCTATATACACTTATATCTACTAACTTATGTAAGGAGTGATAAGTGAGATACAGGTTACAACAAATAAGACAGACTCCATTTTCTCCCATCCTAAGCAAACATTTGTTAATATTTTGGTATCTTTCATCCGAGTCTTTTTAAAATTACTTTTTACAAAGTGGATTCAATGATAACAAGACCGAAACATTACTTGAATATTTTCAACTCCCCCAATCAATTACTATTAAACTGAAGTCTATTCAGTCTGTTTTTAAACTTTTGTTTTCATATGGTTGTATTCATGCACTTGTTCTTTTATGTGTTTAAATTATTTTTAAGATTGCTATATCAATATGACCTTGAATCATGATGCTTAACATAATGTTTCTGTCATCTCTCTACTTGATAATTGCAGTTTAGATTATTCTGTTCAACAAGCATACATAAAATTTTATTTTTCTAATATCCTATTGTTGTGTTTCCAAATTTTTACTGCTTAAGCAATTCTGCAGCAAATTACTTCTGGATTTCTCCACATGTAAGTCTTTTTTTTGTGTGTGGATTTATGTGTTTTGGATTTTTCAGATTGTCATCTTCACCAACACAATGACCGATCTACCGCAAACATGCTTTTAAATGATTATTTATTTATATACTTGGAAGGTAGTATGGTGAAGTTTCAGGGTCAGGAGAGATATCCTCCATGTCTTAGCCCATTCCCCAAAGGTCAGCAATAACTGGAATTGGGCCAGGCCAAAACCAGGAGCCTAGAATTCCTCGAGGGTCCCCACATCGGTGGCCAGGCAACTGAACCGTCTCTACTGCCTTGCAGGGTGCATTCGCAGGCAACCAGAACTCAAACTGGCACCCTGATACGGGACGCGGACATGCCAAACAGCTGCTTAACCTGATAAGCTAGGTTAATGCTTATCCCTATCCATCTCATGGACTTTAAAAAGTAGTAACATTGTTTTTTTTTTTAAATGTAATTTGAAATTGCCTGTTTGCCAGTGAGTTTGCTTTCTTTTTATAGCAGTGTTAGCAGCATTGTGTTGTGTCATAAGCTCTGGGGTCAAACTTTAGGGTTCTATTTCCAGTTCCACAGTCTATTAACTCAGCGATGATGGACAAATACCTTATGTCTTTGAGTCTCAATTTCTTTATCTATAACTGAGAATAAAATAATATATACACCTTACAAGATTTTCAGGGGCCTCAACTGCCTAATCCTCTGCCCGAAAGTGCCACTTCCCATCCAGTTCCCTCTGTGAACTGGGAAAGCAATGGAGGACAGCCTAAAACCTTGGACCCTGCGCCTGTGTGGGAGACCCAGAAGAAACTCCTGGATCCTGACTTTACATCAGCTCAGCTCTGGTCTTTGCAGTCATATGGGGAATGAGCAGAAAGTGATCTCTCTTCTTCTGGTTCTCCTTCTTTCCGTAAATCTGCCTTTCCAATAAAAATAAATAAATCTTAAAAAAAAAAAAAAAAAAGAAGATTGGGCCCGACGCAATAGTGTAGTGGTTTAGGTCCTCGCCTTGAACACGCCCAGGATCCCATATGGGCGCTGGTTCTAGTCCCGGCAGCCCCACTTCCCATCCAACACCCTGCCTGTGGCCCGGGAAAGCAATCAAGGATGACCCAAAGCCTTGGGACCCTGTGCCTGTGTGGGAGACCCGGAAGAGGCTGCTGGCTTCGGATTGGCTCAGCTCCAGCCGTTGCGCTCACTTGGGGAGTGAATCATAGGATGGAAGATCTTCCTCTCTGTCTCTCCTCTCTGTATATCTGCCTTTTCAATAAAAATAAAAATAAATAAATCTTTTAAAAAAGATTTGATGAAAAAGAAGATTGTCAGAAGGATTATATGAGATAATGTATGTGAATCACTTAATCACAATGAGTAATGAGGAGTAATTAATAGGTAATTAATAGGATATAATTGTTTTTAGTCTTATAATAGATGGGGAACAAAACATGGAAAATGGTATAGAAGGCCTCTCCACATGAAGCCAGATCCTGAAGCAGAAATAAATTCATGCCGGCCTCCCACCAGCAAGACTGAAATGAAAGGACTCCTTGGGGCTGATCAGAGCAAGTAGTAAGGAATCCTGAGAGTGTGTAGTTCCCAGGCAGCCTGTCATTCGGATGATCCGACAGAGCTCATACTGAGAATAGCTTTTATCGCGGCCTCACCCTGGCAGAAATGAACACAAATCTGCAGGCTTGTGTCTCCATCTTACAGAAGATGTCACTCTATAGAATGAAATATTGGCAAGAACACCAAGGAAAACAATCCATGACCATTAGAGCCACTGAAAGCAACAGACAACATTGCACCCCAAAGTACTCAGAATTACCAGGCACTGTGAAGTAAAGAGAAATAAAACAGACTCTTGAAAACACTTTCACAGCAGAGGAAACTATGAGAAGGTGAGAAAAAAAAATGTGAGCAAAGGGAAAAAGTTCCAGTTCACCTTTCAATCCATCAAATTTCAAATCACCAAATGTGTGTGTATTTATTTGGACTTTAAATGCATGAAGGACACATCAAAAGAATAAATAAATCCATGATGATTGAGCTTTTTTTTTTTGGAAGACTATCTTTGGAGTCTATTGTGCATCAAGACATGAGTAGAGCTTAAGAGTTGATTTGTTTTTTAGAGTGAACTCACCTCCACAATTATCACCCAGATCAAGACGCAGAGCAAAGCCAGCCGTACCACGAGCCTCCTTCATTCCCCCTCCCACCTACAATCCCACTGATGCTATCTGGATTAATATTACTTGCTCTGAATTCCTGTCGATGCAACCATACAGTGGGAACTCATGTCATTTGTAATGGAAGTACAATGTTTGTCTTCTTCCTAGTCAAAAATTTCTACTGCCTGACTGTTAACACCAGTTTTCCGTAAAATCTGCCACAGAGCTTGACACACCGTAGGTTCTTAAGAAATATTCAGAGATTGAATGAACAATAAGTGAATGACAGGTAAGAGAGATTAGAAGATATATTAACATTTTATTGCTTCATTTAAAAAAGTAGATTAAGTTCAGTTGCTCAAAACAACAAATATTTATCTTTACTCAGTTTGACATCAGGAAGTTAGAGTTTTCCTGGTCCCTCTGGTCCAGGGCCTCCCTCAAGGCCATGGTTAAAGGACCATAAATTGCCACTTTCATCTCTTAGTGAGCAGGGAAGGACCTGCTTCCACACTCATGTCATTGTTGGCCAAAGTGTTTCTTAAAGGCTATTGGAACAACAATCTCAGGTTCTTGTCTGTCAACCAAGGTTGCCTTCCGGTGGTATAGCAAGCTACTTCCTCCATTAGAACAAATGACTAAGATGAGAGCAGGAGTGGGTGGGGCAGAGTTAAAACAAAATGGAAGCCACAGTCATCTGTAACCAAGCCTCTGAAAGGACCTCTCATCACTTCTGCCTTATTCTCCGGATGAAAAGCGTAAGCATCGGGATGGAGACCTGACAGGAAGTGGGAGTTGGTAATCATTGGTGTTGTAGAAGTCTCTTCTTATCTGAGGCTTCACTTTCCTCAATTCTGTTGCCTGTGGTCAATCTGGGCCCAACATATTAAGTGCAAAATTCCGGAATTAAAACAATTCATGTTTTCAATAGTGCACAGTTCTGAATCTCTTGCCATCCCACCTGCCCCTGAGAGATGTGACTCATGAGCCACCTGCCAGTCAGTGCCCTGTCCCTCAGTATCTGGGGGGACTGTGGCAATGCAAACGGCACAGCATCAGCTGTTCTACTGCATTGCTTAGGGAATGATGACAGGAAGCAACACCTGTAAACCTTCAGTGCCTATGAGGGTTTTTTTTCTTTTAATATGTTTGATCCTCAGTGTGTTGGGGCAGAGGATGCAGAGCTGGTGGGCACAGACAACAAATGGAGAATCAAGAGCTCAGCCCCATCTGCCATTTTGGTCTTGGGGAGGGGGGCTACTGCATCTAGAGGCTGAGGGAAGCCAAACACTGGATGAGACTTCTCAAAGGAAGCACCCACTCAATGACGTCTAGAATGTCATTTCATTCTTGCAGTAACCGTATCTTCAAGGCTACATTCCTTCCATTTGGTAAATGGGGCTGGCACAAAGAGCTCCCTTGACTTGCTCCACAGCCAGCAAGTGGGAAAAAACAGAAAACAAAAAACCCAGCTCTGTCTTACTTCAAAGCCTGCGTGCTTGTCACTCCTGCTTCACCAAGAGCCATCACTGCATCCTGGGCCCCTTGTTCTCTGCCTTCCATGACTGATATTTGTTGGCAAGGTTTGTGGCTCGGTCTTTCATTTCTTCACAGGTAGGGTAAGGGAGGCATCTCCTGTTCAGGGTTGTGTTTACATGAGCATGCTGCATTCAGTCACTGCTTATTCCATCCCATCCGATGGAAAGACACTTTTCTTCTGTGTTTTCTGGTACAGCACTGATTTGGGTAATTTTATTCTTTTTATTAGAAGGTGTTTTGTTACATGCATGATAGAAAGAATTTCATTTTTACACCTTGGCAAAGCATTTCCTAATTGTTTGTTTATACTCTTTTTTTCCAGAAAGGGATCATTTTTCCATATAAATACAATTACCGTCCTTTGTGGAACCACTTATCTGAGTCTTAGGTTAGTGGGATATACTTGCCATCTTATGGGATTGGGAAGGGTGCAGCTCTTGGGAAGGAAGCTGTGATGCTGGGCACCAGCCAGCAGCCAGTGCCCCACAGGAGAGCTTTCGGGGCCTGGAGACCTAGCTGGAGAGCCCATCTGACCAAACCTGAAATTGTAGCCATACTCTCCTTGAGCTGTGTCCTCCCCAGGAAATGGTGGGCAACTTCTCTCCCTATCTGTTCACCCTGAGCTCCTTTCTGTCCTTTCAATGCACCATGTGTACTTGAGTCTGTTCCCTCTGTCCTTGCAAATGCCTCCTGTAAGGCCGGGCCTGTGCCACACACTAGAAGGACAGACACAGACAGCTGTCACCACCCTCATGTGGCTCAAAGGAGATTCACGGCCTCCTTCTTTCCTTCTTCTATGTCTTTGCATACTTATTTCAGTCTTGTCCTTCTCCATCTACCAGACTTCTGTTCATCTCTCATGACCCAGCTCCAATGCTAACCCTAACCCTGGGAACCCTTGCTCACATCTCTCACAGAAAAGGAGTCACAAGGCACACCATTCTCTGGACCACTAGAGCATCCTGGGCAGGCCCTGCCCCAGCCATCAGGACACTTACATTCATCCCCAGGCCCTGGTCCTGGAGCTCATTAGGGGCAGAGGCAGAGACCAAATCTGCTTATCTTTGGTCTCCAGCAACCAGTTATGTCTAACTCACCACTGGTACCTATGAGTGTAGGAACAGCTAGTGAAACCATGGGACAAAGAGAAATAGGATGAGCTGTAGGACTCTCGTGAAAGCAGGCAGACATGGAATGTTGGAAAGGAGCTGCGCAGGCCATGAGGACAGGCGACAGCAGAAGATGTTACCCAAGTTTGCAAAAGGCTTCATAGACTATAGAGTGCTGGAGGTGGGTTTTGATGTATACACAGGTGTTTTCCAGACAGCATGCCAGAACAGGGCACGTTAGGCTGAGAAAGTGGCATGAGGCAGGACATCTACAGGTGGTTTGAGTACAAAGCATGAGGAGATGAACTGTGGGCTTTGGGGAGGTTGGAGGCAGAGTGGGAGTCAGCTCAGGAACAGGTTTGGCTGCCAGAAGGAAGAGCTGAGATGGAATCCCATGAATGTAACCACGGATGGTTCTTGGGAGGAGAGAATAGTCAGACTTCCAGGTGGCTGCAGCCGCCATGAGGACACTTGTGGATGCTTGTAGTTGCCAAACTCAGGCCCAGCACATCCGAAAGGAGATGAGATATAGATGTGAAATCCCTGGGTGCATAGGACTGTGATCCAGGCTGGACCAGAAAAATGCCAGACAAGAACTGGCTCTCCCAAGATGTGAGGGCATCTCTGGGGTATGGATCTCAGAGACAGCCTCTTGTGAACACGACTCAATCCTACGGTCCCCTCCATGGGGGCAAGAACCCTCCATGGCCTGCTAGTGCTGCAGCGAGCCTTGTGCTGGGCCAGGCTCAGGGAAGAGGGAACAGAGAGAAGATCCTTTCACTGAGGAGGACATGCCTCGCCTGCAGTATGGCCCCAGAATGGCCAAGGGACTAGGATAGGGGCCATCCCTCAGGACTGCAGAACAGCAAGGTTCCTGGGCAGTCAGGCCTGGCTTCCCTCTGCCCTGTCTGGCCATAATGCAAGCAGCTCAGCCCAAGGGGTCCTCAGGCTGAGGCTTGGACAGAGGTCTCATCGGAGGCTCCCCTGTGCCCACCTGCCACTCTTGAGTTCTTGCCCAAACCCAGCCTAGCACCTGGGGTAGCACACTGGGCTGGGTTCCATGTATATCTCAGTCCCTTGGCGGAATCCCTGGCCTCTGGGAACCAGTGGAGCTCCGTGGTCTATAGGGAAACGTCAGAGCCACTATTGCGATCTGGACAGGATGGGCTGCTCCCACCCTTTGGCCCAGCAGCATTGCAGGAAGGGCTGCTGGGGTCTCCCCCACGGCCTCCCTCTGACTCAGAATTGCAGGATGTAAATGCTCTCTGCCTCCTGTCCCAAATCTCGCATGCCATGGTTCTGGTCCCTTTTTACCTGCTCTGTTCTCCATGTGGACCACAAAAGCCCTCCTGAATACTTGAAATACCTTCCAGGGCTGGGACCAGAGGCCATGAGACAATGTGCAACATCCATGGCCACAGCGTCTATCAGCCAGGGTGAACAAGCCACTTCCTACACGAGCGTGGGAGAGCTTAATGAGTTGCTGATGGACAACCAACCAACCAGCTAACTAACTTTGTGTTTAATAATCACTGAAATAGTTGCTTCTTTTTTCTTTTGCAAGATCCCAATTGTTCAGCCAGTGATCATTTCCTTCCGGTCTCCAAGGTATCTGGAGACAGCAAAAGCTCCAGAACCCTAGACACTTCGCGGTGCCTCACAGATGACACAGCCCTGGGGATGCCATCTGGCTAGAGAGGACAATTTCATGGCCTTCTTCACCCCAGACCTCCCATGGCTCCTCATTTTTTTTTTTTTCCAGGAGAGGGAGGAGTTGCTGAGCCAAGCCCTGCCCTGGGGCCCTGTTGCGCTTGGCTCATTGCTCTCCCCTGCCTAGCACTCCAGCCCCACTGAGCCCTGAGCTCCTCAGCCTTACCTAATCTCCAGGAGAGCCCAAGGCCCTAGTGACCTTGGGGAGTGAGGCCCCAAAGGCTGCTGCTTCCTCCCTGAACCCAAAGTGGCCTCAGGGACTGTCCTGGTCAAGGCCACATGCTTTTTGGAGCAGCCTCCTGAGTCTGAGGGAACTTGCCCACTCAGGGTTATAAAGTCAGGACCACTGTGTCTCCACAGGAGGAGCAAGCAAGGCTGCGGCCATTCCCAGCCCCAGCCCCGAGGCCCGGAGCTTCCCCCAGGAGCTCAGCCCGGGTCTGCAGGAGCCTGACCTCTCTCTCAGCCCGAGTCCCTGTGAGTGGTCCGGGGCAGCCTCCCACCCTCTGTGCATATTTGTTCCTCTCTCTTTCCCTGCTGTGCCCTCCATCTTTGCTACTCCCTCGCTCTCCACACTCCACCTCCCGTCTCTCTCCACCGTTCTCTGTTTACTGTCTCAGTCTGCAGAGCTTGGGGCCCTCGCTCCCGCCTCTGCCTCCTCTCTCTGTATTTCTGGTTTTGGTATTCCTAGCTGGGCTCTTCTCTCCCTCTTGCTGTCCACTTCTCTCTGTGGGCTTCCGCCCTGTGCTCTCTGCCTCGGCCTGCAGCCCAGGTCCGCTCTAGCCGCCCCAGGTCTGCGCTTCCTTTTCCCTCTCCTACCCACCAGTCTTTCCCTCTAGGCGCCACAGTTCCGGGACTCCCATTGGGGCTCGATTCTCTGCCTGCGGTTCTCCACTGTCTGGGCTCTTCGTCCCCATCCACTGTCCGGCTCCCTGCTGTCTGCACACGGTCACCCCCTGCCTCCTCCCGGCCTCTCTGAGACACTGGCCTGGCCCCTGCCTCTCTGACTGTGGCTCCCTTCGCCTTGCCGCCTTGCGTTCAGCGCTCCCGCGTGTCTCCATGCTCACCTCCTGCTGTCCCAGCATCTCTGGCAGGCTTCCCTTCCTTCCCCTTTCTCTGCTGTCCCTGCTGCCTCTTTCCCTGTTTGTTTTCTGGCCACTCTGACAGTCTCCCACTAGGTCTCAATGTCTCTGTCTGTGCCCCCTTTCCCTTTTTCTGCACAAAAAGGAGAAGGGATTTGGCCCTCCTCCTGCTCCCCGCCTTGGTCCTCCTCTTCCTCTTGTGGCTGTGTGGCCAACATCTCTCTCCTGCCGGTGTCCCTTTGGTTCCCCTATCTCACTATGTCCTTGAGTGTGTGTTTCCCTCTGGGCCTCCCCATCTCTCCCCATCATGTTCTCCCTTGGTGGCTGTTGCTGCCAGCTCAGCCTGTTGTCTGAGCCACTCTTAGCCCCTACAAGTCTGTGCTGAAATAGGAGCGGGGCTTGTGTTTGGGATGGGGGAGAGAAAAGAAAGCATATATCTTTAAAGCCACATATTCATTGCAAACAGAATCTTCTTATAGGTAAGAAAAAGTTGCATGCTTAGATTCACAACCAGTTTAGAGTGAAATTCAAAACCAGCTATCTCAAGTCTTTCAGCTCCTAATCTGTATTACAGGAGAAAAGATATGGGAAGAGGAGAGCAATAGAAGGCATTGACGTGAAAGGCAAACACATTTGTTCTGATTTTCATTGCATCCTGGCAAAAGACAAAAACTGGCGCTCCCATGGGGCTATAGACTTGCCCTCTTCTTTGACCCTGTGGTCACACAATCCATTTCTGTGTCTTCATCAGCCACAGGTCCTCATCAAACCTGGCTGTAAGAGTTGGAGTCCAAGGTTCAGAGAGGCCAAGCAATTGACCCTAAGGCACACAGCAAGTCAGCCAAGGAAAGCAAGAAAAGAAACTGGTCCTCAGGTTCCACTCTGGACAAAGTCGCAAACCCGTCTAAGAGAAAGCAGCCCTGTGGGGCAGGAACCTATCAGTGGCTTCTCTACTTTCTCTGCCCTCCCCCTGCAGGCACAAGCTGGAGGTAAGAGTTGGGCGGATGCTAATCCTGATGACCTTTGGTTTAGAGCTAGAGGGAGCAATTGAAATTTAGCGCAGCCCTGCGGCCTTTCCCTTTCAGGTTCCACCTGCTTCACGGCGAGCCTGGTGCATCCTCTCCTCGGCTGGGGCGCTCTCTTGCGACTCCTGGAGGGGCTGGAGGCAGAGAAGTGCTTCCCCCTGTGCTGGTGCAGTAGCAAACCCACACTCCTTTTCTTGTTTCTGGAATTTAGTCACCCCTCCTCCTTCATTCAGGGGTGTGAACCCAGACTTTTGTTATTCTCCAGCCCTCCAAGCAGCCTGTGGAGAGCCCTCTTTTCAGGTGGGGCTGCTCAGGTTCAGGAAAGTGAAGTGTCCTGCACAGGCCACAGGTGCTGTGCACAGGTGACACAGCAGGGATGACACGGGGGCTGCTGGAGCCTCACCCCAAGTCTGGGCTCTCTCCTCACGCTGCCAGTGCAGCAGGGCCAGAGCTTGAACCCCATGTCTCCTTTGTTTTCCAGTCCCAAAGGTCTACCAGGCTCGTGAAGGCAGGATCCCAGCTCTCTCTTTCCTTTACAGCCACAGCCATCCCCTTTGTAAGCCGTTCTTGTCTCACCTTGATTGAGTCCTTCTAACTGGGTTATGTACTGTCGCCCAACTAAACTTCTCTGCTTAGGGAGTTGATGTATGTTTTCACCCCTGTTCTGCTTCCTCCAACATGATCTTGTACCGCAAACACATTTACATTAACCAATAATTTCTTTATATAGAAATACGTAAGTTGACTCCATGTACAACTCAGTGAAGCATGGCCTAGGCTGGCCAGAGAAGCTCTCCGCTCCATTTGGATGAAACAGTCAAATTCCTATACAGTTCCCCTTAGCACCAGGAGCTGAATCAGAAAGCCTGTAGTACATATTTCAGCAAGTTCTGCAGGGATTCCGACAAAGGTGAAGTTTGAGGAGCCTGGGGATAAAGGGGTAGTGGTTGGTGGGTAGCTGCCCAGGTGCCAGGGAATAAGGAAGGGAAGGGAAGGCAGAGGGGACCTCAGAGAGGGGACCAGGCCCCACTTGACTGGGGATGAAGAAATTGATAAAATTATAGCACAACCCCAGGTAGAGACTTTGCAGTATTGAATATTTCGGGGTTTTTTTTTTTTAATATTTCATTTTAATTGGTTTTCACTTCTGTCCTACTTTGTCAGTCATCCCTGTAGTCTCCACCACCTTAAAGACCTTACAATTAACAGCCTCGTGTTGGGGAGCTATAAGGTAGGATGAAGAACAGGGAGGGACTGCTGAAGAGGACAAGGAGTCAGACAAGGCAGGGAACAAGCACGGATTATGAACTCAGTTAAGAGCAGGAAGTTTGACGACTAAGTGACCAGGGGCAGTCATGGAGCTCTCAATGTTCCGGGGCAAACTACTGCACATCTGCAACAATCAGCTGGACACCTGTGTCAGGTTGTTTGCCTACTAAAGGGACAAGGGTTGTCTCCCAAGGATTCGGGTTATGTCTAAATAAGCATTTGCTTATAATTTCTCCTGGGTGCTTTCCAGTAGTATTTTTTTTTTTTTTTTTGCATTTAACTTCTTTTTAATACACAATGACTGTTTATCCCAGTATACAACACAGAATAACTTTGTCTACCCAAGTCATTGGTTGCTTAAGCAGTATTTGTTGAGTAAATTAATCTTTTGTCACCTCTGGTTTATAGTGGTTTCTTTCACATAGGTAAGGTCTGTGCCTGTGGTCTTTTAGGTCCCTATGACTGACCTGCCTCAGCATTTACTACATTTTTATTTCATGATGTTACGGGTTTAAGATATTAAAACCTGTCGTAGAAGACCACTTTGCAGTTTGGATTACCAGATAAAATACAGCTGTCTGATCAAATTTGAATTCAGTTTTACTTTTATTTGCTAAATCTGGCAACCTTACCCCATCTCATTATTCAGTTTTTCTTCTTTGGAATTTCCTTGGGAATACCCAGTTATTTTTTTCATGAGATTTTTTTGAATCATCATATTAAGTTCTCACAAAGGCCATTCCACTGAGTTTTAATCGGATTTGTATGAAAGATATAATTAAGTTTGGTGATAAATTCCCCTCTTTTATTTTCAAATTTTAGTCTTTTAGTTCAGAAAAGCTTCTTTTATGTCTCTGAGTTCTGTGGTATTTGGTCTGTTTGCTTGATTTTCACTTTTGCTTCTCACATGGATCCTAAACATTCCTGGTTATGTTTCTTCCTATTGATTTGTGTATATTTTGGCTGGTATATCTAATTTATTCCTGTATTTAATTCTTTTTTATTATACAAAAACACATGCTCATTTTAGAAAACAGTAAACAAGACACAAATGTAAAAAAAAAAAATCTACCATCACATTGTTAATGATATTTTGCAATTTATAAAATTTTATTTCTTTGTCTTAATTTTTTTGCTGGAGTTTTCTAAATAATGTTACATAGCAATGATTACAATAAGATGTAGTTTTACCGAACTACTAGTACAGGAATCATTCAAATACTGCAGGAATCGAGCAGACAAGTGAATATATAAAAACCAGTCTGTGAAAAACGATAAGGAATGACCATGAACATTCTGAATTGGGGAGCTGATATTCCACCCACAAGGAAAATCTCGCACACACTGACTAGTGCTGGTAATAGAATGTGGGCCAGCCATAGTCAACTCTAATTTGTGATTACAAAAGTCTAGTTTTTTATGGGAAAGCTTAATATTTTAAAATATTGGCTATTAATTCAGCTGTTAAAACAATCCAAGCAAAATATATGTGGGGTTTATACATGACCTCAAACTATAAAACATGCCACTGGCTGTTTGCCAAGATGCAGTAGTAAATGGGTCTGTGCAAGTCCACAAGGCAGAAGGTGAAACCAGCGCTCCACAGAGAGTGCCAGTCTGAGTGGGAGAGGAGATAGGCTAAGATAATCCACCCAGACAACTGCATTTGGGATCCACACTTTGCAAACACTTCCCAGCAAACTGCCTTTTCACAAAACTCTGTTTTGTGGATTTACTTCTGCAAAGTTTCCCTTAATCCCTAGAATCTTGAATAGGAGTAAAATGTAAATCTTTCTTTCTTTTTTTCTTCTTCTTTTTTTTATTGTTAATAACATTGTATTATGTGATACAGTTTTATAGGCACTGGGATTCCCCCCACTCCTTCCATAACCCTCCCCGCATGGTGGATTCCTCCACCTTGTTGGAAATGTAAATCTTTCTAAGTCATAAGACCATGGGTAGTGAAGGTAGATCCAACCACAGGGAACATTTTTAAATTCCTCTATGCTCACTCTGACTATGATGAAAGTGAAACCCAATTAATTTGGACTATATTGACAGTGTGAGGAAGAGATCCTTGAAGTGCTTCTAAGTAAGAAAGGTTGGCAAAGGAAAATAAGTGAAGCAATTCATAATTATTAACTTAGTATTTTCTTTGTATGATGTCCTGAGATTATGGTTCCTATTTTAGTAATTCTAAACCTTGTTTATAAAAGCTGAACCTAATTTATTCAAAATCTTTCTTTGATTATAAAATAGCCTGCCCCAACGTCTTAGAAAAGTAACCAACACATTTGGGAAGTTAACCACAGAGTGCTCATTTTAGTAAAACATGGGATGAATGACAAAATTAGCAAATGCTATTGAAGTCCAGTCATTAGAAAAAGAAAAGTATTAAACATTAACATGACTGTTTATTCAATATAGCATTAATTTTAATGCCTAATGTTTTAACCCTAGTCCTAACAGTGATAAAAACTGTAACACAAATAGTGAATATAATTGTCCCAACTCTTGATTCTAATCTTAATCTATACAAGGCTTAGCAACCTCTGTAATCCAAAGAGAAAATAGAAAATGGGGTTTAAAAGTAAGGAAAAAGCAGCTATGTGCCAGAGAAAGGAGAAACATAATACAGGTCAGAATGGAACAAAGCCCAGAATGTGACCTTGACTGACCCCTACCATTTTCACCAATATGACCCTCAACAGATCCTGAACCAAATTCCAAAGGACCTCAAACTACAATTGGGACACATCTGTTGGCACCTCTAATTGCCAATCCAAAATTTCTTGATACATGGTTAGGAAATATAACAAACATGTTTGCATATGCCTCACACACCCTTGGTGCAGACACTCAACATATCCTAAAAACTCTTCAAACAGGAAGATGACAATGCAGGAACTCAACCAGTCCACCGTGACAGAATTCATTCTGTTGGGCTTTGCTTCCAACCCCAAGACCAACCCTCTGCTCTTCACCTTCTTTTTAGTCTTTTACCTGCTGATCCTTGTAAGCAACAGCCTCCTTATCACCCTCATCTACCAGGACTCACGTCTCCACACACCCATGTACTTTTTCATCAGTGTCCTGTCCATGCTGGACGTGTGCTACACCACCACGACCGTGCCTCAGATGCTTGTGCACATTCTCAGCCACAAGAGAGTCATCTCCTTCGCTAGATGTGTGGCCCAGATGTACATCTTCCTGCTCTTTGGGGTCACTGAGTCCTGGCTTTTCTCCATCATGTCTGTGGACAGGTACATGGCCATCTGTCACCCTCTCAGGTACAAGGTCATCATGAACCGGTGGGTGTGTCTCCTCTTGGTGGGAATTTGTGTGGCCTATGGTGTGCTGGGTGGCCTGAGCTATACCTTCTTTGCTATGCGCCTGCCCTATTGTGGTCCCAATGAAATTGACCACTACTTTTGTGAGGTTCCTGCTGTTCTGAAACTGGCCTGTGCAGACACATCCCTCAATGACTTGGTGGACTTCATCACGGGCTTCAATGTGATTGTGGTGCCTCTCTCACTGGTTGCTGTTGTCTATGCCAACATTTTTGCCACCATCATGAAGATACGCTCAGCCCAGGGGCGGATCAAGGCCTTCTCCACCTGCGCCTCCCACATCACTGTGGTCACCATGTTCGCCATCCCGTGCATCATCATGTACATGGGCCCTGGATCTGGCTCTTTATCGAATAGTGGCAAGAAAATGGCCCTTTTCTATAACATTGCCACAGCCTTCCTCAATCCTGTCATCTACAGTCTAAGAAACAAGGATGTGAAAAAAGCTTTCCTCAAACTGATCGGACGGAGCAGGGCCTTAGAGTGAGGCTCCTAAGCTGAAGATCTAGGGAGACTGTAGTCACCAACTCCCCAGGAACTCTTCCATGATACCTAGAAGAACTGGACTCTATAAAGAAAATTCAGTGGGAGAGGAACTTGGTGTTAGGACAGCTGTGGTATCCATGATGATATTGATAAAGCCAGATACTGTTATGAAGGTGAAGAACAATGGTGAAGCACTTGATCTTCATTGCCAGGTGGGCCTAGAGGGGAGACTTGATTTATCAGTTGTAGGTATGTGAGTTTGTGCAAATCATTTAACTACTCTGAGCTTTATAATTCTTCCTTGCAGGGATAAGTTGTAATGACTAAGATAATACATGAAAAATGCTTAGTACGGAACCTGACATATCATATAAAACAAATATTAGTTTTTACTTTTATAACTTATGATTTGGGGATGAACTGTTACCAGATAATCAGCCAGGATCCTTCTGGGCTGATGGAGGTGACCGGAGCCCCAGAGAGTAAAAGAGAATGAAGAGAGCATGAACGCTGAAACTCAAAAACTGAAATGTGAGAAGGATGAGAAGGACTTGAGAAAGAGAAAATAAGCCTGGATCTACCCACTTCTAGGAGGCGTTGCTGGTCAGAACAACTGATATTCGCTAAAAGGATCTTGTGGGGAGGGCTGTTGAGTCATTTTTTTCTCCCCCTGTGCCTTTAAACAATTTGTATCTCTTGATTTGTCTTTTATTTTTAATAAAGTGCATTTTGGAAAACTATAGCCTGCTGACTCTGACCACATAGCAATGACGCAAATTACATGTGAAAGAGAGGAAATAATGTCATCACCCAATGCAGAGTTTTAGGGATTCTGGGGGAGAGGCTAAAAGCTCACGGGGTGGGGGCAGGTGGTGGCACCATGCTTGGTAGAGTAAGTTCCCAGCTGCAGTGCTGGCATTCCATACGGATGCTAGTTTGACTCCTGGCTGTTCCTTTAGAAAACCGGCTCCCTGTTTATGGCCTAGAAAGACAGAGGAGGATGGTTCAATCCTTGGGGCCTGCACCAAGGAGACCCAGAGGAAGCTCCTGGGTCCTGGGTCCTGGCTTTGGGTCAGCTCGCCTCAGGTCATTGCAGCCATTTGGGGAATTAACCAACACATGGAAGAGTCCCTCTCTCTCCTCTCTGCTTCTCAAATAAAAATAAACTAAATCTTACCCCCAAAACAGTTTAAACTCTGCTTTTTTTCAGTTGAAGCAACTTTCCTCCAAACTGTATTCCTCGCAGAATCCTCACAGATGTAAATTGTTCCAGGTTTCCGCACTCTGCAGGGTCATGGTACCAGGCAGCATCTTTGTTTACTGACGCTGTGTCTGCTTGGTGCTACCGGAAGCTTTGGACCCAGCAATCACTGGGAGACCCCAGGGCTGTGACCCAGGAACTAACAGCCTCCTTTGTGGTGTTCTTCCCCAGACCCTTGCTGATTGATGTAAACTGATCCTGGAGCCCCTTGCAATATAAACAACTAGAATGACAAGAAAAATTCAACATGAGTGTCTGCCTCCCCCATGACAGGTCAGGAGCTATGCCTACGGTGCAAGTTTCTAATGTTCTAGAAGGTATTGCCTTATCTACCCACCCGAGAGCTGGCGTGTGGTGCAAGTAACAAAGAAAAACAGTGAGAGACAGGTAGAGGATATAATGGCAGCATATTTGTTTAATATCATTAACATAGAGCTTTTTAAAATTAGTGAAAAATAAAGTACGAGCACATCAGAAAACTGACAACGGATGTGAATAGTTCTTAAAGAAGAAATCCAAATTTCCAACAAATAGGAAAATTTAAAACTATAGATTAAAATATCCATGAGATATCACTTTGTGACTTTTGAAACTGCCCAAGAATTTTTTTAACAAAGTTTTTAGTTGATTTTGAGTCAGAGTTATAAAGAGCAGGCAAGACACACACACACACACACACACACACACACACACACACACACACACACACACAGAAAGAGAGAGAGATCTTCCATCAGCTGACTCACTTCCCAGATAGCCGCAATGGTCAGTGCTGGGACATGTGGAAGCCAGGAGCCAGGAGTTTCATCTGGGTCTTCCAGGTGCTGGCGATGGCCTGAACACTCGATTTGTCTTCTGTGTTTTTCCCAGGCCATTAGTAGGGAGCTGGGTCAGGAGAGTAGCAGCTGGGACTCCAAGCAGTGTTTGGAAATGTTGGCACCACAGGTGGTGGCTTTACCAGCTATGACACAATGTGGCCACCTGTCACAGAGTGTTGAAACAGAAGATTCAGAGGTGACCAGCATATAATATATTATAATATGGATGTTCTAAGAATGTTATTGGGAATATACACTGAACTTCTTGCAAGGTGATTCAATTTTATGTATCTAGGATCTTAAACATGTTTATGATCTTCAACTCAGTAATTCTGCTTTTAGAGCATTTTGGGAAATAGATCCCAGAAGCACAGGAAAAGAGCACAATAGTTTTTATTGTGATACTTATAATAGGGACAGATCGGAACCAATGGAAAACACCTCTATAATAGTGAGTTGCTTAAATGTGTTATGGCCCATAATGGTACACTATGTAGCTACTGAAACATATTTTATAAGAATATTAGATAACATGAGTGTTCACAATGGTGTTAAGTGAATAGAAGAAACAGTTCTTGAACAACAGACTGTTGTCATGTATTTATGGTTGAAAATGCCTTCTCACCCTTGAAGTCAGACATCAACACTTATAAAAAAGGGAAAAGCCAACACTTCTCTGATCTCTCTCTCCCTCCCTCTCTCTCTCTCTCTTTCTTTCTCTCACACCCTCTCTCTCTCGTACTCCCCCCACACATACACAATGTACCTTAATAATAATGCATTATTCTACATAAATCATTGTTACTCCAATAATGCTAATAATAATAAATACTAAGAATGCTAATAATATACCATAATAATTCAAGATGTCAATACTAATAACTGGTGTGTGAGAAGAGCAAAAGAGAAATATATGCGAACTCTGAGCTTTCTGTGCAATTTTTCTGAATACTGAAAGAAGTTCTGGTGTTTTGGAGCTGGCCTTGTAATGCAGAAGTTAAGCCACCACTTGTAGCACTGGCATCCCATATGGGCACCAATCCAAGTTGCTTCACTTCCAATTCAACTCCTGGCTAGTGTGCCTAGGAAAGCAATGACAGGTGACCCAAATACTTGGACCCCTGTACCCACCTTGGAGACCCAAAAGAAGTTCTGGCTCCTGATTTCAACCCAGTCCAGCACCAGGCAATGTTATTATGGCCATTGAGGAAGTGAACCAGCAGATGGAAAATCTATCCCCTTCTGTAAATTTCAAATAAATGAAATAAGTCTTTAAAAATAAAAAAAAAAAAGTTCCAGTGTTCTGTTGCACAATGGGATGACCACAGATAATGACAATGATCATTTATAAAATAACCCGAAAGAAAGAATTTGGGATGTTTTTTACAACAAAATGATATGTTTACTTGATTGAAGATAGATATCACCCTGAAGATACAGATTACCCTGAATTGAACATTGCACAATGCATTTGTGCCTTGAAGCATCACATGGTACCCCGTATATGCAAGTTTATGTTACATATTTTAAAACTTAATATAAAATTCATAAAGCAAAAATGGATAAAATTGAAAACAGAACTACAAAAGTCCACAATTATTACAGGAGGCTCCAGCAACCTTCTTCAGGAACTGATAGAATAAGGAGACAAAAATTTTGTAAAGAAGAATTGAACAACTTAATTGACATTTGTGAGAAAATTCTATTCAACATCAGTATAGAAATGGACTCTTTAGTTAAAGAGTTTTTAGTTACTCGCTAGTAATTGGCAGGCTTGGAATTGGAACCCAGGGGTCTGACTCTTGACCCAATGTTTTACTGTCATCTGAATCTTATTTATATGGAGTTTAAGAGGCCTCTGATCCAAGATACTGAGGAGAAGGAAATGGTGATACCATAGGGGAGGGAAAGCTGCAGATTTGAATTTTTTTTTTCCTAGCTGCCTCCAGTGACACCAGGTTCGGAGGAGAGCAACAGCTGCCCCTTTGAGTTATTTGTCCTCTTTTCAGCTAGTCCAGCAGTCACTCTGACCTAGTGGGAGGCAGCATTCTCAGGCCACATTATTTTTTAGAAGATAATTTAGAGCCTTTAGCCCTGTGCTCCCCATAGACCCCCTGATGCTGACCCTTCAACAGAAACATGTCAACCCATCCCGGTACCAAAAGATCCAGCTACTCAGAGGCCCTTGGGAGGCGTCAGACCTCAGGGAGTGAGCATTGCGCATGGGATGCGTTGACCCCGGTGGCCGGGGACAGCTTTCCTTACGTTGTTAACAGGATCACTCATCTATGTATACTTCCTGGACTGACTCAGAGTATGGGAATGTTGGAAACTATTCCCCACCCACATCCAGTCTGTCTGGAGTGATTGTGTGGGACGGGACAATGACTTATCATCAGAGAAGAGTAGAATTTTGGGGATACGTTTCCAGAGTGTTGCATGCAAGAGGAAGCTGGATCTAGTGCCTGCTGGTGCTTTGGTGGAGGAAAAGAGTAACAAATTATGTTACATCCAGCACTTATAGCCCTCACAGATAAATGCATTTCCTTCTCCAGGCAGTCCTGTGAGGTGGACAGGAATACTACCTTCCCCCTCACAGAGAAATTCATAATGACATTTCTCTATGCCTTGCACTTGTATTCATTTTTTAAAAATGTAATGATACAGTTTCATAGACTCAGGGATTTTCCTTACCCTCCTCCTCAAATCCCCTTTCCCCACTGGTTTCCCCTATTTAACTACAATAGTGCAACCCTTCAAAATAAGTCACAGAAATAAAGTGGGAGCATGCAAATAAAGAAACCAAAGACTCAAGTCAGGTTTTCCCCGGGATAAGGACAGAGAGCATTCAATAGGAGATCCACTGAGACAATGAAATCACAAGGCTGGATCCATATCTGTGTGCCAGAATGTTTCTCCTTTTGACTTTTCTAAACATTTTATTCATTTTGTAGCTTAACAAAAGACTGGAGTTTAGTTTATGGTATAGATTCACTTTCACAGTTGGAATTATACTGTCTCAGCCAAGTTGACGCAGTCATTGTCCTTGGCCCTGAAAGTGCACAGGAATCACCTATTTAATGTAATTTATATGTGAAATGCAAACTGATTCCATAGTATGTGTGTGTATTAGAAGGGATAATTCCAGTGTTCCGCATTTCTTCACAACTTCCATGTGATGCTGGTGATGTTAATCCACAGACTGCTTCTTAGACTAGCAAGAGTCTAAGTCAGCATGGGGGAACTTTGTCTGAACCAACCTTTTTATCATCATGATATTCACACCCTGGTAAAATGTCCTCCTTTTGAGTTTGGACCTAAACTCATAGTTTGCCTTGCATGGAAATAATGTCCTCCAAGTGACAGAAGTCACTTTCATGATTAGGACAGAAAACACGTGGATTCCACATTGTTCACAACCTCTTTCCTCTCTCCTTGCTCACTCTGTTGAAGTCATTGCCAAGTGATCAGCTGCTCTGTGAAGAGGTCCACCCAGCAAGGCACTAATAAATATTCTGCATGAAAGTCAGGAAGGAAAAAAGGCCCTGAATTAAGCAGCCTAGTAGGATTTTAACTCTAGCAACAACAAGAATGTGAATCTGCCTATGGCTTTGTTCACTCAGATTTTTAATCCAAAGAAACTGTGTAAAAATAGATGTTTGTTGTTTAAGACATAAAATGTGTAGTAATTTGTTACATAGTAGTAAGTGATTAATATAAAGTGATTGCAAAAGTCAAGAAACTTCTAGGATCAGTATAAGGATCTTGATTATGGTGATGGTTTCAAAACTCACCAATTCTTTAAATATCTGTGGTGCCTTATACATCCCTAAACTTGAAAATGTACTATGAAAAGTCCAAGAGGGGTGATAATTTTTTACCCAATTACTGGGAGATTCTACTCTTCCCTGCAAATACCACTTCTTTGACAAAGAGCTCCTCTTTCAACATGCCCTAAATTTATACTGACAATACTGGTTGAACATTGACCCATATTACTTCCCTGAGCTCTATTTTATATGATTACGATTGACTTATCTTAGACTGTTCTTTCTTCAGACCTTGCAATGGTTCTGACTGAGACAGAGTTCTGTCACTTTGCACCCTTCTATTTAAATTTGCTTCATGAGTCTAGCACTCAAGTTAATCAGTCATACGTTTATTAATGTGACTATTGATGCCAGTTTCTTGCCAAGTGTTTTCGGCTCATGACACAAAGGTGAATCAAGTATGAAATCTGTCATTGTGAAATCTACTTCTTAGGGTCTTCTTGCTGGAAAGGCACCCAATGCTGTTGCCTTCTCATACACAACTTCACTTATTCTATCCCATTAATATGCCACGTGTATCTGTCAAATGTTAGAAGGAGTTTGGATAAAGAATCATATAAGCGTGTCCATGGTTTGATTGTCCATACTACCAAGACTTCAATCTGATGCTTTCTCCCAGCCTAACACTTTGAAGAATGCCCTCTTCACATCTTTGTTTCTGAGGCTATAAATGATGGGGTTGAGGAATGCTGAGATGACATTGTAGAAGAGAGCCAACTTCTTATCCTCTTCTGGGGAGGACTCAGAGCCAGGTCTCATATACATAACCATACATGGGATGGAGAACATGGTGACCACTGTAATGTGGGAGGCACAGGTGGAGAAGGCCTTGAGTCGTCCTTGTGTTGACCGGATCCTCAAGATGGCAACAAAGATATTGATGTAGACAATGATGATGAGGGAGAGTGGGATCAAGAGAAGGATGAAGCCCAGGATGAAATCCACCTGATCATTGAGAGATGTGTCTGCACAGGCCAACTTCAAGACAGCAGGCACTTCACAGAAGAAGTGATTGATTTCATTGGGGCCACAATAGGGAAGAATCATAGCAGAGACCGTGTATATCAGAGCACAGCTGATACCCCAGAACCCACAAAAAGCCACCATTGACCCACACAGAGAAGGGGTCATGATGACTTTATATCTGAGGGGATGGCAAATGGCCACATATCTGTCATAAGCCATGATGGCAAAGAGCCATGATTCAGTGATTCCCAGCATCAGGAAGATGTACATCTGGGCAACACAACCAGTGTAGGAGATGGTCCTCTTCTCACCGACCAGATGCACCAGCATTTGGGGCACTGTGGTGGTGACATAACCTATGTCCAGGATGGATAAGACACTGAGGAAAAAGTACATGGGTGTGTGGAGGCGGGAATCCGTGCGTATTAACGTGAGAATGAACCCATTGCCCAGAAGGGTGATAAGGTAGAGGAAGAGAAAGATACCAAATAAAATAACATTTATCTTTTTGTTATTGGAGAACCCTAGAAGAATGAACTCGGTCAGAGAGCTGTGGTTTCTCCAAATGAAGTCCTTCATACTTCTCCTGCTATAGAGAGAAAAACAGAGTCATCCTTCATGAAGGTGAAATCCCCAAATTGTAATCCTGCTGCAACATGTGTGGTAGGAGTTCCAGACACCAAGAGCTAAGTAAGTACATCCTGGGCCATCCACACATCTGGGAATGAAATTTCTCTTTCATGAAATAAGATGCTGATGTCATGCTAAGTAATCTCAGTTTATTTGGGAACTCCAGATAACAAATTACACATTTCAAAATGTGAAATTTGCAAAACAGGGCCCAATATCATGTCCTGTACTTCATGGCTCATTCAGCTTATAAAACATTTCAAAGAGGCCAAGAAAAGAATTGGATATGTAAGGATATAGTATTTGCTAGTTTTACACCAACTGAAAATTTTTCACATCCCAAAACTGCCTCAGAGGGACAAAGGGCTGAAACTTCAGAGACACAGTGTTAACTATCCTACCAAGCTTGGAGTATCTGTAAACTATCTGCTATTTGGAAATATATGTGCTCCGTTTAGAGCTAAAGACATTATGTTTTCACAAATTGGAGGTAAAAGATGAGGGAGAAAATAAGAAGGGAAATAATTTCAAAATAGTGCTCAATAATTTCCCCCAAATACAGGAAATATAGAAATCAAAAGAATGGAACATGTTTCCCAGTAATCAGTAAACTCCAAGAAGGGCTTATTGGGGGAAAAAAACTAATGAAATACCCAAGACACTATCTTCAAAGTGGCCTAAGAGGAGGAAAAAAAAAACCCATTACCTTCAAATGAGTAACAGTGAAAGAGACAACAGATGTTTCAACAGAGGGAACAACTGAAAAGCACTGTTAATGTTCTGAAAGGTGAGGGAGAGAGAGAGATGGACAGACAAAGGAAGGTTAGGCGTATTATAGAACCAGACATTTTGGACTTTACATGCTATATACAGTCACTACTACATTTTCCACATTCATTTTTAAAAGTTTTTAAAAATGCAAGTTTTACCAACTTGTGCTCCACAGTAACAATGAAAGGAACAACACAAAATAAAACTCGAGCTATAATAAAGGTGGTAAGGAAAACTATGAAAAGTTCTTGGTGAATTCAAAGTTAGGCAGGACATATGGGATAAAGAAAGAACACTAACAAATGGAACAATTGTAAACTCAAAGTTAAATTCAGTTGTAATTATACTGATATATGCAGATACACTAAGCAAATCAAGTGAAAGGCAAAGATTCTCAGATTGCATTTTTAAGGACTAAAGGACAATACAGTTTTTAGGTTATCAAGGCAGTTTCAAATCAACTCAGAACTTATCTCTCACCTTATTTCTCTCTTCTTGCAAGTCCGGCAGTAACTAAAACCACTGTTGTGAAGACCTGAAAAGCTAAAAAGTGAAGAAACATATCACACTTCCCCTTCTTATTGCAAGCAGCCAGCTGCCACAAGCATAACTCAGATTGAGGAATTATGAAGGCCTCCCACAGGAGTTTAGAGTCATGTTGCTCCCTGAAACACTGGAAGAGGGAGCTTCATGTGTGGAGTCATGAAATGAAAGCTAAGCCAGATGGGTGATGAATAGGAGAAACAGGCAAAGATAAACCAGGGGTAACTACCGTGTCCTGCAAAACTGGCTCAGGAGGGCAGATTTACAATGAGGGAGATAAGAATACATTAACTTGATGTCAAGTGGGTACCTGACGAGAATCACTCTGGCTGTTGTACGGAGACTAAATTGGAGGAGGAGCGTGTGAACTCCCACAGTTACCCAGGAAAGAAGGAATGAGAGTGAGAGCTGAGACAGTTACTGACATAGAAGGCAGGGAGGTGGGATCTCGGTGAGTGACTAGGGAGTGCTGAGAGTCATTCAGGACGAATTGTAGGTTTGGGTACTGGCTCACTGTGATGGGAAACATAAGAATGGGAATTTAGGGAAGAAGGGGAGGAGACCATAAGTCTAGTTTTGGGCTCAAGCAGCTTGTGAAGCTCCTGCTACCTACTGAGCTGATGTTTCTAGAGCTGAACAGGGAGATCTTGAGACAGGAATCTGTACATAGAGAGCTGAGAGAATTCTGAAAACAAATCTTAATGGGTTGGGTTCAAGAAGAGAATACAGAGAATATGGTGTTAAGGGGTCAAGGAAGGATGACACGTGACATGGGACCCTGAGAAGGCATAGAGTCTCAAGGACACAGTGGTCTCTGGTGCATGGACATCAGTAAGATAAGAACCAGAAAGTGTCTCTCACTAAACAGGGAGACTGTTAGAGAATGCCTCCAAAGTAGGTTAAGAGAAGTGTGAGGTTTGCATCAGGTGGAGAGGAGGCATAGGTCAGGAAATGCATGGGAAAGGACATGTGGCTCTGTATAATGTAAGAATTATGGCTTGTTTGTATGGTGAGAGAAATTGACGATTAACAAAAAATGGTAAAAATACAGGAAGACGGAGCATTTAAGCTTAGCAGTTAGAATGACTGCATTCCACAATGGAACGCCTGGCTCAAATCCTGACTCGTGTGTTCCTTAAAGCAGATCCTGGTAGGTAGCCGTAATGGCTCAAGTGATTGAGTTTCTGCCAACTATGTGGGAGATCTGAATTGTCTTTTGGATTTAGCCCTAACCCAGACCCAGCTGCTGTAGGCATTTGGGAATAGATAAATAGGAGAATTTCTCTCTCTCTCTACCTCTTAAATAAATATTAAATAGCAATATAATAAAGAGATGACAGAGCAAGGGTTTAATGAAGCAAAAAAAAGAGGTGAGATTCAAATTACAAACGCAGATACTGAGTCAAATCAGAGGCTCATTTTTACTGTGACTGATGGGAATGAGGTAAGAATGTGGACACAGGATATTTGAAATGTCAGCACAGTGTAGATTTCCATCAAGTTTCAAGCCTTGCTCCCATTGGGGAATGCCATTACGAGACAGAGTTTAGGGGAAATCATTAGAATGTGATCAGGTTGTTATGTTATATGTTGGGTTAAAACTCTCACAAAAGAGAAGAATAATCAGGAAGAGGGCCCTCACCAGAACCCAGCCAGCACCCCAGTGTTGGACTTGGCCTCTGTCAGAGCAGTTTGTCAGTGTTGCATTGCTATCAACCTGCTTTAAGGGAAAAATTTGTCAGAAGCACTGTTCAGTCCAAATGGAAAAGCCAAGAACATTACCATTGTCGCTGTCCTCTGTATTATTTCACTTCACCTGGTACTGACATCTAATACCTAGAACGCTGCAACATCTTATCCCTTATGACTCCCATTTTCCAGTTTCACCCACTCGGTCCAACATTTTCTAGAATTAGTTTAAGTAAAAGACTTTTTTTTTTCACTATGACCTGTGCATGTTACAGGACACATAGCAAGTTGCTGAGGGTGGAAAAGAACACGGATGGTTTACAGGGGGAAAAGACTTGAGGAATCATAAGGAAGAATAGGTGATGGGGAGTATCCCCAGACTTGAAAGATACTTCTCCTTACTGAATGATCAGTAGAATCACTCCCATCCCAAGGTGGTCCCTACAGTCCTCTTCTTAGAACTTCTTGTAGACACTCTTCTTCTCTCACACCTTCCTTGAGTCCTGTCAACCCTCTCTACCTAACCTCTACCATCCACTTGTTATGCCTATTTCCAAACCTGATTATGATGGGGTATGGGCAGCCCAATTGCTTCAGCCTCCCTGACAGCCGTCCCTCCTCCTTTTCCTTATCTCCATTGACAACTGTAACCTAGATACCTTGAGTAGGGCAGTCACCTACATCTGATAGAGAGAAAGAAAGCTAGAAGCACAGCTGATCAGAAAGAAGCAAAAACAACAGGGAGAGAAGGGACGAAGAGGTAAACAGAGGAGTGCGAGCACAGTGCAAGAGACACAGGTGTGAAGGAACATCCATAGGACACATTTTAAATAGCAAAGTAAAGCAGGGAAGGAGGAAAAAGGAATGTCCCAGATGAGAGGTGTGGCTCTCGGGCCCCTGCCTCCACACTCATTACGTGCTGTTGAGATCTGGTGAAGGGTGGGTCAGGAGCCTGAGAAGCTCTGCTTTGAAGCCATGCTCCAAGGGACCCTAACTCCCCTGAGGACAATTCTGGAAACAAGATTCTTAATGGGCTTGCCATGCCTTTGAATTCCCCCAAGATCTGAAGAACAAATCTGAACTCCACTCAAGGCTAAGTATAGTTACATCTCCCTGATTCCCCCAATCTGAGCTCTAAAAAATCCGCAGGGGTCCTCCTTAGTCTGGTCAGGATAGCCTTCTACTGTTCAAGCCTTCTTAGTCCCCATATTTTCTCTTTCTTAGCAAAATACTCTTTGGATTCTTGAGTTGAATATAGTTACCAGGTGTGACTCTGGAAAAGTTTCAGAAACTGCTCTATGTCTCCAACTTCCTTCCCCCCCCCCCCCGGGAAAATAGAACCTTTTTTTTTATGAAGTTGTAGTGAAGATAGAGCTAAATATAGAGCTATTAGGACTGTGCTCAACTATGGTAAGTGATGTGTCATTTCCTCTCAATTTGCCCTTTCTGTACTTTCCACCTGAAGACTTTCTCTCCCTCTGCTTCAAGTCTCCCCTAAAGTTCAAGTCAACTCCTCTTGTTTATGTTAGCTTCGTGTAATCCTCACTCTCCATCATCATTCTTGGTACTCCTGAATGATATTTGAGGACTTCGAGTCATCTGACCTGCTTTCTCAGAAGACAGCACACATCGGTGGTCTTGGGCATTTTTGCTTTCTGTACTCCAAAGCACCTTTTTTTCTCTCTTCTCTGGACTAGGTGCTGTGCAAGGAATAATGGATGTGAAGCCAACTGGAAAGTTTCCTTGTAAATAAGCACTTACAAATCTCCAAGATAGTCAATGGGGTTTGCAATAAATGCATGGGGAATGACATCCTAATTGAGCACTTAGGATATCGTGGAAAATTTGATGCAGAAGAAATGACAGTCTTGGACACAGGAGGAAGTCTAGGATATGTTGAAGGACACAGCATGTTTGAGGAATGTAAAATAATCCAGCAGCTTGAGCCGAGAGTGTCTGTCTGAGCTGAAAATAGAGGAGAAGTCAGACAGGGGCATTGCCAGGCTAGAGAAACTCTTTAACCTTGATAAAAATCTGAGCGCTCAAACTCGGGCAGTGTGGAGCTCTCAGGGCATTTAATGTGGAGAAAGGAGACAGAAATTCAGAACACCACTCTGAGGGCCGGTATGTGGGGAAAAACTATAAAGGAGAGTCTAGAGATGATGGTCCCAGGAAAGAGAAAATCTAAAAGTAGATATTTGGTTTTCACAGCTGGCAAGGAAAGGCAGCAGCAGGATTATTGCTATAACCTAGAGAGGATAGGCCGATGATGCTGTTAAACACTCAAAAACACTTGTAATAGTCCTGGTCACACCGAGTCATCCAACCACAGTGTCTCTGATGCTGAGGTTGAGAGCCCTAGGACGGTGAGGACAGGAGTTCAGATGTAGCCCCAAAGTTGGAGACACTGAGGAGAGGGTCTGCTTTGGGTGCTTGGGGCGTCCTTAGGTTGGGAGATATATGCTTGAGTAGTCAGAGATCTGAACTATACTGACTCCATCATACATCATTTGGGACATTTTTATTTGTCAATTATATCTCCATATAATTTGAATAAATGAATAAGGCAACAAATGTTGGTGGGAATGTGGAGAGGTTGGAAGTCTTATAGATTGCTTATTGGAATGTAAGATAATGTCATTTTGCAAAGGTTATCACAAAACAAAGAAAACATGGATAAGCAAATGAGAAAAGCACTGAAACTTAAAGTATATCATGAAATTAATTAACTAAACAAAGAATTAACACATCAAGTTATATCAATTAAAGTATTCAGATATTTTGACACAGAGTTAAGCTGCTGCTTGGGGTGTCTGCATCCCATATCATAGTGCCTTGTTCAAGTTTTTGATGTCCTGCTGAATTCAGTTTCTTGCTAATGCCTGGGAAGGCAGTGGATGGTTCCCAAGTACTTCAGTCTTGACCACCTACTTCAGAGACAAGGATGGAGTTCCTGGATCCTAGCTATGATCAGTCCTGGCTATTGAGGGCATTTGGAGAATAAATCAATAGATAGAAGATCAACCTCGCTTCCTTCTTTCTTGCTGTTTAAACATTTATTTATTTTTGTTAGAAAAGCATATTTACAGAAAGGAGAAACCAAAAGATTTTCCATCAGCTGGTTCACTCACTCCCCAAACGGCCACAACAGCCAGATCTGAACTGATCCAAAGCCTCTCCTGGTCCTCCCACATGGGTGCAGGGTCCCAAAACATTGGGACACCCTCCACTGCTTTCCAAGGCCAAAAGCAGGGAGTTGGGTGGGAAGTGGAGCAGCTAGGACACAAACTGGTACTCATGAGACCCCAGCACCTACAATGGAGGATAAGCCAACTGAGCCATCACACTGGCCCTTCTCTCTCCATGACAAAAATATATATGATAATCAGTAGATTCTAGAAGAATAATTAAAAGCTTTATAATTTATAAAATATGTTTTATTTGATAGGGGAGGGGAGAGAGAGATCATGGTTGCCCATCCATCCACTGTTCCACTCCCTGAATGCTGATGTTGGGTCACATTGAAGCCTGGAGCTGGGAGTTCTGGGTCTTCCACATGGGTGATAGAGATCCAACTACTTGAGCTGCCATCTGCTGCTTTCCAGGGTGTGCAGTAGCAGGTATCTGGAGAAGCAGAGCCAGGACTCAAGCTAGGTACTCCAACATGGGATATTCAGGCATTCTAAACAGTGTCACCATGGTGCTAAATAACTGCCCCAAGTATAACATATGTATACATACATATATGTGTGTGTGTGTATGTATGCTAACCCAATAGGGTTGTAATAGAAAAAAATTATCATTCTTAGAAGATAGATTATCAGGATATAAAAGCTTGAGACAATTTCCTTTTAGTGTATGGAAGATACTAGTTTCTACTGTGACTATTATAGATACCTAGCTTCTTGTAGGTAATATATTCCATTTTTGTCTTCTATTGCTGTACTTCAAGCAGATGAGGATATTTTGGTTTCTGCTTTGGCTCCTATTACATAGTAGGGTCTGTGTCCTCTTCACCCAAAATGTAAGCATAGTTCTTTGGGGTTGAAGCTTTGCATCAGGATCTTCTATTGAGATTCACCCTCTCCAGAAGGCTAATTATTATTACCCATCTCCTATACTCATTGCAATAGCAGAAATAGCATTTTATGGTCTCCTGGGTGTGAGAAGCACCAGGATGCCAGCTTTGATTGTTTCCCGGGAATTCTGCATGCTTGCAATGTACAGGCTTTCTTGGGGTACCTGGAGTAGAGAAGTAAGTGGCATAGTCTCTCCTTCAGAGCAGAGTTTGCAACTTGAGTGAGGAGAAGGATACATAGGAAATAATTAAATTGGTTCATTACTAAAGGCTGCCTCTGGGTTCTGGGACTCCAGAGGCAAGACTGTGTCCAAAACATATTCTTTGAGGCAGAGGCATTAATTTGGTTCTTGAAAAGTGAGTAAAAATGTTCTACATGAATAAATGTCTAGCAGGAGAGGCACCTGCCAAATGCAGTTGAACTCTGCTAGCCTGACCTAACCACACACAGTTGTGCTGGGCTATGCTTTGGAATTCATTCCAGTTTCTTGCTCATTTGATCTTCTTTAGCGCTCTTAATTCAACCTCCAGATTTTTCTTGAATGATGTCTATCTGTGCTAAGTTCTCTGAACTCGCTGTTTGTGCCTGAAACTTTCCAGTACTGAACTTTTCCTATGGACAAATTTGGTTGCCTCTAAGAACACTGGCACCTGTGTTGCTGATAGCAGAAATGTCCACCCCAGGTACTTTAGCAATCGCCCAGCCAAAGCATCTCTGACCACACTAAAGATAGAGAAGAAAGTAATTTTTAAGGAGAAGTATTAACTCGTGTAGTTGAAAAGTGGCATGCCAAAGGCAAGCAAAAGATGTGTCTGGAGAAGACTTTCAGTCACATTCAGAACCCTGCTAACCAGGAGATAGATCAGGTGACTTGAAGAGATGTGTCATCAGAGTTAGGAAGTCAGGTAAAGTATTGCCTCTAACTTGGACTTCCATCACTTGCAGTATAAAGCACAAACTCCTTAGCCTGATGTTCACAGCTTTTTGGCTATATGACAGTAATATAACTATCCCATTTTCCCTTCTAATACATCAACTCACACGCTTCTTGTTAGCTTTTATCACTACAAACCAAGACACTAGACAATAAGCAAGCCACATGAGAGGCCTTTATTTCGACAGGAGAAACAACTATGGGGCAAAGAGAGCTGGAAATAGAGGAAGAGAGTGCATGCAAGGGGGAAGAGTGAGTGTGTGTGTGTGTGTGTGTGTGTGTGTGTGTGTGTGTGTGTGAGGGAGAGAGAGAGAGAGAGAGAGAGAGAGAGAGAGAGAGAGAGAGAGAGAGAGAAACAAAGAAAATGGAAAGCAGAGAGCAGAAAGAGTGCAGAGAGGCAGAGACAGAGAGAGAGAGGACAAAGGGGAAAGGCACTTTGATAACCCAGAGGTAGGTATTGGGAGTGCAGGGTCAGGGTTGGCAGATGTGGCTGTAAGTGAACACCAGGAATAAATGTCTCAGGGGGCTGATGGAGCAGGGCTGTCAGCTGTGGGGGTCATAAAGTGCAGAGATTGGGAGAGAGCACAGCTTAAACCTGAAAGTCATGAAGCTTACTTAGGCAAGTGGGCCTTAGGGGGACTGGGACCTAGGGGGTTTACAGTAGTGCTGGACGAGCAGGTATTCAAGGTGGTGCTGGGTCCGAGACGGCAGGGTCAGTCTTTGGGGCCACTGTTTGGGTCGCTCCTTACACTTCTACTGCAGTTTCTTTTGACAATGTGACCATCTACAGACAACATTTGCTTCTTTTACATTTATTGCTGAATTTTCCCTTGCATATGTTCCTAATACTTACTCCTAGACTTTTAAGTTCAACTAAGAGACCACTTTCCCATTGAGAATTTGCTGTTTTCCTTTGCCTTTTGCCCTCAGCATGGTTTGCTGTCCCCTTTCAACCACCTCAATAGCCCCTCGTTTATCCTCTGTCCTACTCATGAAGCTGTGAGTTCTTCAAGGATGCAGATGTATGTTTTCCATTTCAGTATGCAAATCCTAGTGTTATGTGTCCACGTAGAGGACTCTCAATGAGTGCTCACTGAATAATGTGCAAGCTGTTATATGAGGGGACTTGAAAATGTGGGAAAATGAAGTTAAAAAATAAGTTTACTACAGTGCAAAAAAAAAATTGAAATCCATGTATATTGAGAGACTCCAAAAACTCATTAATACATTAATAGTATAATACACCTCATCAATAGACTTAAGAAATAAGATCATATGCAGTTTGAGGAAAGAAAATAAAGACCCATACTGTAATCATCATCAAAGTAACAGTGGAAAAGGTCATCATCATAGTTTAAAAGTTATAAATTTTATATAGCAGAAATAAGTTAACATTTAAGATTTACATGGATATTCTAAAAGTTTACTAAAAGTTAAAGACAAAGCATGCCTTAGCAGAAAACTTCAATATTACTTCACTTATCCTGCAAATTTATTAACTCAAAATTCAACGGAGATCCCCGTATCTTACTTGTAGAAGTTGACAATTGATTTTTAGAATTTCTTTGGAATAGAAAATGTGTAAGAATATCTCAAGGGGAAAAAAGAAAAAATGTAATTTGACTTACCTGACAGTGAAGCATACTGATGAACAGAGCAATAGAAGAATCGAGTCCACAGTAGACTCATAACCAGTATATGAGATTTAGAACACAATAATCATGGAGTTTTACAGAAGTTGGGTAATAACATACTATTTAACAAGTAGTATTAGGACAATTGGCTCACCCCTTGCAAAGAAAGAGCCCTACCTCACACCACCACAGAATTTCTCAACGAATTGTAGAACTATCAGTATGTGTGAAAAATGTATGGAATACAGCGGTATAGTTGGATTTGTCAGTAAGACTACATGAACAAGAAGGGAAAGGATTGATTTGACAACAAAAAATGCAAAAACTTTCAAAGGAAAAATAGTAAACTAGAAGAAAATAGTTGCAATATATACAGTGCACATAGTATGTTCACTAAATATTTTTAAATGCACTATATATAACCTATAAGACATGCATATGAGAAATGATCTTTTTAAAGATTGATTTATTTTTATTGGAAAACCAGATATTCAGAAAAGAGGAGAGACAGAGAGGAAGATCTTCCATCCAATGATTCATTCCCCAAGTGACAGCAATGAACAGAGCTAAGCCAATCCAAAGCCAGGAGCCAGAAGCCTCCTCCGGGTATCCCACACGGGTGGCAGGGTTCCAAAGCTTTGGGCCATCCTAGACTGCCTTTCCAGACCACCAGCAGAGAGCTGTATGGGAAGTGGGGCTGCCAGGACATGAACTGGCACCCATATGGGATCCTGGCACATGCAAGGCAAGGACGTTAGCCACTAGGCTACTGTGCCAGGCCCTAGGGCAACACAGAGGAAGCTATTGGTGTCTGGCTTCAGACAGGTGCAGCTCTGCCTGTTGTAGTCATTTGGGGAGTGAACCAGAGAATGGAGCATCTATTTCTCTGACTCTGCCTTTCAAATAAATAAAAAAATCTTTTTTTTGAAAAGACAATAAAACTGGATAAATTGTATGACTCAGTGACACAAAATAAAAATTAATATGAACAATAAACATTTAAAAGAATGTCCAATATCATTAGTTAATGCTGAAATTAAAAATAAAGATTCTTTTTTTTTTTTAATCTTAGTTTATTAGGGTACAAAGGGTCACGGGCTACAGGGTGAAAGTGGGTAATATCATTGTTTCCACACTAATGTAATCATTTTTCCCTGTATCTGGGGCTAGGGGAGTAACAAAGGGAAAAGCCTCACCCAACTTCCCACCCATCCCCCATCCCCAGCATGAGGCGCACTCCGAGGGTCCTGCTCAAACAGTTTTGATAGTTCATCAGTTCTGGATTGCTGCCAGTCTCACCGTCCCAACCGCAATGAAACCTATTCAGAGTCCACTGGCTGACAGTCTCTTGATGGTTGGGGTTCCACGATCAGCAGTTCAGTTGGAGAAATATCCAAAGAAACTTCATCTGAGTTGATCCCAGATCTGATTCTTGAGTGAATTTGCTAGTACAGACTCCAACACTGTTCATCACACCAATCAACTTATGCATATGCTGGTCGTTGTGATTGCTGGGTCCATTCGGCTTCCAGGCCTGTCTTCCTTGTGAACCAACGGCTGTTAAGGTTTGTTCAGCCCTGCCCATTCTGCTCCCTTCCAGTGGCAGCCCGGCCCACGCCACATTCTGTTTAAAGACGCACATTTGGGTGCTGCTGCCTTGACCTACCCTGACTGTTGTGGATTCCTTTACCCATGAGTGATAGCAGGTGGCGTGGTCACACCTAGCTTAGACCATTGCAACCCCAGCTTGTGAGCTAACCCGGGGGACTTGTATTCCAAAGGGTTGGGCCCACACAACCCCAGAGTCTACCCCCAGCCCAAGTTCTCTTGCGTGCTGGATAGTGTCTTGATCCTGCCAAATGTGACCACTCCACAACTCCAACACTCAGTCAGGCAATGGTACCCAACCCTGCCAAAGAGGCCCCCATCCATAGCTTTGGTGTGGGCTAGTGTGTGGCGATCAGTGACGTTCTATACTAATATCCCATCTCTGTATTCATAATTGAGCGGCTGCATCTGTCTTACTGAAATTATCTTCTGGATACTTCCCTAAAACCACTAGGTCTTGGTCCCCTCGCATGCTTAAATCTTTCATGACCCTGTCACTGAGAATACCCGAAAATTCACTTTGCACCTACACTCAACCGAGTCTTAGTCATGATTGACCCCAGGCAGCAACTACATATCTTGAAAACCCCAGAGTTCGCCCTTCCGGGCGGCCAGCAGGCAAAGCCTGGCACCACTTGGTGCACTGGCAGCCCTGGGGGAGGCCGAGGACTCGTTCACTGCCTTGCGGCAGTATCTTTGGCATGAGTCCCCCGCATTGGGTCCGACCCGGCAGGGGCACCCCCACAGTCGCCACACTGCAGGGAGCGTCAGTTGCCCCCCCCGCCCCCGAGCCCAAGGACTGAGCTCCAAAATAAAGATTCTAATCCACCCATTGTAATGGCCAAATTTGTCCAATTTTGGCATATTTAATATGAGGAAATGAGTGCTTTCATGGGTTCTTGATTGCACTTTATTTTTAAAAACATCATTTATTGTTTATTTGAAATTCAGAATTACAAAGAAGTGGACACAGAGAGATCATCTGCTGGTTCACTCTCCAAGTGGCTGCACTGGCCAGAGCTTAGGCTGGTCTGAATCCTGAAGCCGGGAGTCAGGAGCTTCTTTCAGGTCTCCCACACAGGTCAGGTCTCAAGGGTTTGGACCATCCTTCACTACTTTCCCAGGCATGTTAGCAGGGAGCCGGATGGGAAGTAGAGCAGCTGGGACACAAACCAGCACCCATACGGGAGGACAGCACTTCAGGCAGAGGCTTACTACTCTGCAGAAGCTGGCACCATAGGCAGAGGCTATTATATTAGGATTTAAAACTGAATAGTATACTTTTGGAAGCATCTACTATATATATATATATATATATATATATATACACACACACACACATATAGCAGTAAAATGTATATATATATATATTTACCTTTTATCATATATATGATACACATTTATCTCATGTATTTTATACACTCACACACACATAAATATATATGCCTTTTATTTGTTTTCTTTGAAAAGCAGAAAGTGGAAGAGAGATCTCCTATCTGCTGGTTCTCTTTCCATCTGCCTGCATAGTCGGAGCTGGACTAGACCAAAGCCAGTGGCCAGGAACTCATCCAGGTCTCCCACTTAAGCCTCACCTGTTGCCTCCAGGAAGTATATCAGCAAGAAGCAGAAATTGGGAGTGTAACCAGGATGTGAATCCAGGCATTCCAATTTGAGATGTAGACATCCCAAGCGGCATATTAACAGTTACCATGGTGAGCACTCCCCCAACGTTTATATTATTTTTATGTTATGCAGTCATCATATCTCTCCATCTTAGAAAAAATCATATTTTTATATGTTTATGTAATGGCAAAATATTGTCTGACACGTAGAAGTGGACTTCACTTCTGATGTGGGAGCGAGTATGGAAGAGAGGATCAAAGGGGACTTTGTTTATCTGCTTTGTTTAGGTTTGTAGATTTATTGGTGTTTACTTATATAATTAGGAAAACAATTAGAAGAAATTACAAGCAGTGGGATCAAAACTCCAGAAGTTTCTGGAATAGACACACTATTCCTGTCCAGTGAACCGTCATTTAAGAGCTAACACTACTCACGACAGCAGTATGTTTTGGTG
This sequence comes from Ochotona curzoniae, assembly GCF_017591425.1. NCBI lineage: Eukaryota > Metazoa > Chordata > Mammalia > Lagomorpha > Ochotonidae > Ochotona > Ochotona curzoniae. The sequence continues at coordinate 12,337,693 of NW_024465451.1, forward strand.
ATGGGCGTGCAGACAAGGCTACCGGCAGGTGGCCGAAGCGTGTGCCACTGGAACTCAGGGGCCTACTTAGGAATGTGTGACTTGAGCCACCGTGAATCTCCAACAAGCTCTGCATGAGGCTGGCATTTCCCAGAGGAAATAAGAAGTTCCAATTACAAAGAGAGATACACTCTCCTAGTCCCAATTAAACTAAAAGGCATGCCTTGAAAGTCCCCACGCTTGCTCTTCCCCCTCCTGTTAGAAGTCTCCAAGTTTATTTATTCCCCAGTTATTTGGGGTCCTCATGGGGACTTCTTGCCCCAGAGAGTTCTCCTTCCTGGTTGTGGCCCAATTAAACCACAGTTGAGTTGCTCTGAAGTGAGAATTCCTGGGAGTCTTGTTAAGTTCAATGCTTAAGAACATGGAAGGATCCAATTAAGAACGTCAGCTTTTCTGGCAGGTAGGCCAGCACCAGCAAGTAGGCAGGAAAAACAGAAACCACTCTTTTTCCCTCAGAGGCTTCTAAAGAAACTTATTTTAACTTTTCCCAAACTCTGTCCCGAGTGTGTATATTAGTTGCTCAGCACAAACCCAAGGTACCTCCCTGTCATCATCTATTGCATCATCACAATCTCATTACACCTTCTCATCATCGCTTTTCATTCATTATCAGCCCAAGCTGTCATCCTTTCACTGTCGCATTATCATTTGCAGGATAATCACCCAAATCATCATCTAACATCATCGGTTGTCACCATTCTCATTAGCGTTGCAATCACCAGCTTTCAGCTTCAACATTCTGCTGCCCCTGAGACTGCCATTTTCATGTATCTGCGCCTCGTGAGAACAGAGCCATGCTCTGAGGTCATAGAGCAAGGAATGCTATTTGAAAATTAGACCCAAAAAAAGTCTTTTAAAAGTATTTTTGAATGTTTTGTGATTTCATAGGATGTTGGAGGACAAAACAGGCCATGACCAAGATAAGAATGTATTAAATATGATAGACTCGACACCAGTCAAAATATAACCTAAACTGAAAACAGTAAATGTGGAAAGGTGATCTTGCACAAACATTAAAATATTCCATAATACAGGGCTAAAAATAAATGCAACCATCAAAAATAAGAGAATGAATGAGTGCCATAGTTACAACCTGCAAGAAGAATTCCTAAAAAAGAAAGCAAAAAGCAGACAAGTTTGCAAAGGTACAATATAGGAACATTTTCTTAATCTCAAGATCAAAATGCCCCTACTATATTCCTGGGAAAATTAATAAAAAGTAAAAAAAGTGATCTACAGCAGCATGTATTCAAATTAAAAAGTCTTAGAGCATCATCCCAAAGTTTAAACGCCTTAATAGCTTTACAGAGCCCTTAAGATAAAGAACAGCATTCCAGCACTGCCCACAAGACCCATGGTTTGTCCTGAATACCACATGGCCTGCCTGGCTAGTCTTCTCGTCCTTGAGCAGGCCACAGTGTCTCTGGCCATGGAAACCTAGAATATGCTCTTCCTCTCCCTCAGGAATGTTCTCAGCCTTCCACCAGCTAACCCCTATTTGAGGCTGTCACACAGCCCTTCCACAAGAAAAACCTTCCCATCTCTCTAGCTAGAGTAGCTATGCCCTTGTACTTCTGCATGCCTTTCTGCTATAGAGTTTCTAACACGTGGGCTTACAGTGGCTTATATGAGTCCTTTGTGACTGTCTGTTTCTCTCTTGGAGTATCACCTCTATGAGAGCAGGTATCAAGAGTGCACTGAGTTGCAAAGTGTTCTTTGAACAGCCAGGATGTGTCCTGCAGTGACCCGCGGTACTCTGTCCTTGCAACACAGAATGGAGAAGAGCAGCTTGCTCTTGCCTTTGGGAGCCTCTCCATTCAGCCTCTTGCCCATCAGAATTCTCTGGAATGAACAGAAGACACTGCTCTCATTCATCCCCAAAACTCCTCAGGACACCATAAAAGTCTCTTAGTGCTAAAACAACTGAAAATCGGTCAACTATATGACACAGCTATCCCACTTCCGGTAGTGTATCCAAAGGAAACAAAATCTGCATACAAGAAAGGGATCTACAACCCTGTATTTATAGCAATATAATCCACAACAGCAAAGATATGAAACCAACCCAGATGCCCATCAAGAGAGGAGCGGACAAACAAGCCATGGTACATCTACTCTATGGAATTCTACCATTTGCAACAAAATGGTCCCAGCTAGAACACTACAATCCACAGCAAAATAAGAAAATCTCAAAAGGACAAATATCTTATGTTCTCTTTGATATAAGGCAAACTTCAGGCAAAATACAAGATCAACAGATACATAGGTAAAATATATATACACATATATTCATCTATATAAGGTATAAGAATTGTGTAATGGAGATTGGCATACTGAGAAGTGAAGATACATTGTAGTATGCATCTCTATTCCTGAATTTTAAAAAAAAAATGGACTTCTGATAAAACTATTAAATATATCTTGACAATAGGCTGCTGGACTTTGCATCATTTTCTGTACCTACAATGTCATGATACACTTAACTAGCAGAGTGATGGACTTGTGACTGTTGTTTAAGGACTATGCTCCACCTTTCCTGGTGTGCCTGACAGGGAAGGCTGAAGGCAGGGCAGGAGACCAAGAGCACAGTGGAGCTCAACTGTCTCCAAAAGCTCCCTGACCCAATTTGACCGTGAAACACAGGAGGGCACTCGTTCTGCTCTCTTGCTGAAGAGAGAGGGGAAAAAGCTGCATCACTCTATCCCTAAAACAAAACTATGCCAAAAGCTCCTACTTAAAGAAGCTCTATTGCACACCTCGAATCTTTTCCTTAGACCAGCAGGATGATGGAAAGGCTGTCACAGGATTGATTGTATTTCATAACTCATTGAGCCTTTTTTAAAAATGGAGTTATTATGGAACTCGAGAAAACAGACAGCCCAGTCGGCATCCTGTGATGATCATGCTCCTGAAAGACTCGGAGAGAAGGAATCAATTCCACTTCTTCAGAGCCAAAGCCATATTGTTTCTAGTGTATTTTGGTCAAACACGTACGTAAAGTTTGTACTTTATCAAACACGTATTTTTGTGTAAAATTTCATTGATTGTATACTAGGCATTTACGAGGCTGCTTTTTCCCTTCATGTGTTGCTCCCTACTGTTTCAAGGTCAATGTATTCTCTTAACAAAGTTTTCTCATATAAACAAAACTGAAATTAACAACTAAACCAATGTATAACTCACCAGCTTTGATTGGATTCCTTAGCAATGGTAGCTAAAATTGATGTTACACACTATATTGGTCATCTGATTTTACTGGTCAGTTTCCATTCCCACTACTCCAAACAGAAAATATTCTCCACAGAAAATTAGGAAAGTTCATAAATTCTCTTGCCTTGGCTAGCGTGGTTAAGATAAAATAAATAAGATTTTGTCAATCATATGGTTTATTGTCACACAAAAATGCCCTTTTCCCACTTCTGTTCACAAAGCTAAAAGAAGGCGAGAAGATTTGGAAACAGCTCTCAGAGGGAAAGTCAATAGATAAGAACATTAACTACAATGTGAGCCTAATTTTTAAAGTTGGGCAATTCAGCTAGGATGGAAGTAGAACTCTGGTGAAAGTTAGGTGCAACTGACGTTCAAGATGTGCCTTTGACTTGACCAACAACAGCGGAGATCTGCACATGTGGCCAAGTGCCTGAATGCTAGAGGTCTGTCCCTATACTGACTGCTAGGCTCAGCCTGCTACGCCACCGGTCAGCCCCCTATTTCCCTAATTTTTACAGTGGCATGCTTCAATTTTCTTTATAATCGCAAGTTTAGCCCTCTTCTAAATAAAAAATTCAACAGTAGAAAAAAACCACTGTTCTTCGAGATATAGTCAAGGGTTATGAACAATAATCAAACTTTAAACTGTCAATTTCTCGCACTTGTTACTTTTTTTTTTTTTTTTACTCTATTGATTAGTAAGTTGCCACAAATCAGGGGAAACATGAGAGTTGTCTTTTAGGGAGTAGTTGAGTTACTAATCATGATGCTTTTCAGTTACATCCTTTTATATATATATCTATAAGACAGGATGTCACACATAATAGCTGAGTAGTACTGAACGTCTGGGTTGATTCCCTATGTTGGCTTTTGTGACTTAGCTGCTGTAAACATGGGGGCGTGGGCAACTCTTTCACATTTCATTTGAGTGAATTCCAGAGTGGCATGGCTGAGTCATATGGCAGATTTACTTTCAGATTTCTGAGGAACCGCTGTAGTGCGTTCCATCATGATTGCACTAGTTTACATACCCACCAGCAGCATCTCAGGGTACCTTTCTCCCTGTATCCTCACTGACATGCTGGTTTTTGATTTTTGGATGACAGTCATAGTCGCTGGGGTGAGGTGGAATCTCACTGCGGTTTCTGTCTGCATTTCCCTGATGCCTAGCGATTCTGAACATTTTTTCATGTGTTGGCCATGTGTATTTTATTCTTTGAAAAATGCCTGTTCGTATAGTTTATGAATGCCTCTTAACAAAAATGTTCGTTTTGCTACTGTTGAGTTTCTTAAACTACTTGCATATCCTAGATGTTAATCCTTTTTTCTTTTTTTATTATTAATTGCATTGTATTGTGTGACACAGTTTCATAGGCTCTGGGATTCCCCCCACCCCTCCCCAAACCTTCCCCCCATGGTGGATTCCTCCACCTTGTTGCAGTATTATAGTTCAAATTCAGTTGAGATTCTTTTGTTGCAAGCATATACCATGCATAGAGTCCAGCATCTTATTGTCCAGATAAATTCAACAGTTTCTTGGGTAGACCATCTCTGGTCTGAAGGTAGAGCTGGCAGAGTATCATCCTGATCAATTAAAAGCCCCAACATAGCAGATATTTTGTCCCAACCTTTCAGCTATCCTATTACTTGATTGTTTCCTTTGCTGTGAAGAAGCTTCTTAGCTTGATGTAATCCCACTTGTCTGTTTCTGCATTTATCTCCTCCACTCCTGGGGTCTTACCCAAGAAGCCTTTGCCCATGCCAATACAGTGTTTTTCCCATGGCTTCCTCTACTAATTTGATCATTTCAGGACTTAAATTCCTGATCTATTGTGGGTGGATGATCATGCTCGATATAGTAGCAGAGTAATATAAAATGGCTTTTTATAATCATTTATTGTGACTTTGTTCCAATTGTTTACCCATACTTTCAGGGATAAATACATTTAATACTTTTGAAGCTTGTTTATACTCTCTTCTTTTAAATTATGTAAAATATAGCAATGACACTCATACTTGTGTGTTGTGACAGAGATACCTGGAAATAAAGCTGAGTAACATTTCTTAGAGTCTTTTACATTAAATCAGTCTTGTGAGCTATCTCTTACTTATATGTAAATGATATTTGGTTAAATGTTACATGAAATATCGTGGAAATTTTGAAACAGAGCAAAAACTCAGAGATTTACATGTGCTTGGAGTCTAGCAGTAAAGGGTAAAGGTCAGGCACATGCAGTCTGCTAAGTGTGATGTAACATCCTCAAGGGAAGAGGGATTTCATTCCAAGTTTTTATCAGCAAAACACACGTCACTGAAATAGAAGACTATGTTAGAATCATTTCAAACATGCATGGCACATTGAGTAGTTTCTGTTGAATTTCCACTAGACAAACATGTTATCAAAGCACAAAGAGTATTTTACTTTATTTCCAGCTGATTCTTTTTCTTTCTTAACTTATTGCACTTGCTACAAACGCCAGTACAATGTTGAATTCAAATGACAAGAGCGTATATTTTATCCTGTTCTTTGTTGCTGAGAGTAAGAAAGATCATGCCAGACACATCATAGGGCTGCAAGGAAGAGCCTTAATTGGCCAACCTTGCTTCCACCATACTCCAGGAGCCACTGTGTTGTTTGGCCTGAAGTCAGGGGCTTTTAAGTCTTTTGGAACCCAGAGCAGTTTAACTGAACTGTCTTCCTACTGTCCTACTTTCTGACCAGTGTGCCTGGCCCCTGACATTCCAAGGAGCCCAACTGCTCTCTCATCAAACTGACAACTCACGGCAGTTCATGTGAGAGGAGGCAGAAAGGGCAGGGCAATTGGAGCTGCTGGAGCCCAAAGTTTCTGTGCAGTCAAAACATTCAGTTCTCCTGTCCAGTGTCATGGGGTGTTATCACCTGGCTGCAGCCCATCACATTCTTAGTGTTAGGACAAAATCATTTATGCCTTTCACTATTAAATGTAATTTGGGCTGTGATGTACATGATACTTTCTAACATCTTTAATAAGCTCCTTCTGTTTCTATTAAGCTGATATTTTTAAAAAGGATCAAATGTGGATTTTGTCAATTGTTTTCCTGCATCTATTCAAGCATTATACTATTTCTGGCTTACTAATATGGTGAACTACGTGATTGATCTTCAGATGTCATGTCAATCTTTCAATAAATCCGACCTGTCATGATATATTTTTAAAAATATTTTAGTAATTTTCTTTAATGAAGTTTTGTTTAGAATTTTTGCATCTCTGTTCAAGAGTGGCTTTGGAATATAGTTTTCTCTTTGCTTATATTTCCCATGACATCTTTTTTTGGAAAGAATATTGTATTTTTATTGCAAAGTCAGATATACAGAGAGGAGGAAAGACAGGAAGATCTTCCATTCAATGATTCACTCCCCAAGTGACCACAATGGCCAGTGCTGCGCCAGTCCGAAGCCAGGAGCCAGGAACCTCCTCCAGGTCTCCCATGCGGGTGCAGAGTCCCAAGGGTTTGGGCCGTCCTCGACTGCTTTCCAAGGCCACAAGCAGGGAGTTAGGTAGGAAGCGGGATCACCAGGATTAAAACCAGCACCCATTTGGGATCCTGGCACATTCAAGGCAAGGACTTCAGCCACTAGGCCACCATGCCAGGTCCAATATTTCTCATAATATCTTTATTGGTCTTAATATCAGAATAACACTGACGTTATAGAATGAAATAGGGAGTATTCTATCATCTGGGATAGTTTGTGTAGAATTCATATTTTCTCATGAATGTTTGGTTAATTCACCAGTGAAGTGTCTTGGGTTAGAACTTTAGTTTTTTTTAAGGATTTATTTATTTATTTGAAAGTCAGAGTTATAGAGAGAGGAGACTTTTTAAACTAAAAAGTCACTAATTTATCAACTGAAGGACTAGTCAGGGTATTTACTTTTCCCTTGAGTTATGTTACTTGAGAAACATTCATTGATTTTTGTCTTACCCTTGACCACTTTGTCAACTTTTCCAAAAAAAGATTTTTTTTTTTTAATTTGAAAGGCATATTTATAGAGAGGAGGAGAGACACACAGATCTTCCATCCACTGGTTCACTCCCCAGATCCTTGCAGTGGCTGGAGCTAGCCAGTCTGAAGCCAGGAGCTTCTTATGGTCTCCTGTGTAAATGTTTTCTCAGTCCATTGTATGGGAGCTGGATCAGAAGTGGAGCAGCCAGGACATGAACTGACACCCATATATAAGATGCCAGCACTGCAGGCAAAGGGTTAGCTTGTTGTGTTACCACAATGCATATTTTTTTAAATATCTTTTTTGATGGTTTTTCCTGTTTCATTTCTTCTGTTGTTTTGAGTTTAATCTGCTTTTCTGTTTCTAGTTTATTCAGGTGGAAGATGAAGCCATTGATTTAAGACATTTTCTTCTTTTCTCAGTAGTGTTTAGTATTACAAATTTCCTCTAAAGTACTTCCTAACCAATATCCTATGCATTTTGATGTGTTTTGTCTTTAACTTCATTCAGCTCAAGACAAGTTTCCATTTTTAGAAGTGTATTACTTCACTTCAAAATATTGAGGATTTTGGGCCCGGCATGGTGGTGCAGTGGTTAAAGTCCTCGCCTTGCACGTCTGGGATCCCATATGGGCGCCGGTTCTAATCCCGGCAGCCCCGCTTCCCATCCAGCTCCCTGCCTGTGGCCCGGGAAAGCAGTTGAGGACGGCCCAAAGTTTTGGGACCCTGCACCCGCGTGGGAGACCCGGAAAAGGGTCCTGGCTTTGGATATCCATAGCATTAGCCGTTGCACTCACTTGGGGAGTGAATCATCGGACAAAAGATCTTCCTCTCTGTCTCTCTTCTCTGTATATCCGCCTTTCCGATAAAAATAAAATAAATCTTTAAAGAAATATATTGAGGATTTCCCAGGAAAATCCCCACTTAATGTATGGTTAGACAACATACTATGTATGACTAGAATACTTTTAGCTGTATTGCTGCTTATAATCCAAATTGAGAGGAAACCAAGCTGTGTCTAGAGAAAGCTAAATACATTGTGTAACGTGTCAGAAGACTGGGGACACTATACTTGTCAAATGCCTAGTATTTCATCTCCAAAATGCATCTACAAAAACTTTAAGAATGCATCAGAGAGAATCAAGATTGTGGACTCAAGTAAGGATATGCTTAAACAGATGGAGACTCATAGCCAGGGTATAGCAGAGAGGGCACAAATCCAGGAAATCAGAGAGGACAGACTGATGGCAGAGAAACATCTGGAAACCTTTGGACATGGGAGTGTGGCAGATAGCAGAGCAGTATTGCAGTGACCAGATGCCCCAGCAGTGGTCAGCATGGGAAGAGCTCCACCAGCAGCCAGGTGGGAAGGAGAATTCATCAGGAGCACAGGAGGTGAACTCAGGCATAGAATTGCCTGGTTCTGCTAATTTGCTTGATTTGACCATGAGCAGAAGCAGAGCCCAAACAGGCAGATGCAGGAGCACTGTAGATTTCATGGCTCAGACCCTTCAACCAGTGCCACATCAGGCTCTATTTTGTACTGAGCCAAAAGCTTTGGGGCTGGAGGGACAATAGCAAGCTACATACTCACTAAGCCAGGAACGAGCTTATTCCATGACAGGGTTAATTGTCAAGGTGAATGTATTCCTGGAACTCTGAAATCTGCTAAGAAACACCTGCATGGGAAGGAATCTCAACTGAACTTGAACTGTGGATACGCAACAAGGTGGAGGAATCCACCATGGGGGGAGGATTGGGGGAGGAGTGGGGAAATTCCAGTAACAAAAAAGCTGTATCACATAATGCAATGTAATAAATTAAAAAAAGAAAGAAAGAAACACCTGCACTGTGTCATGGGAAAAGGAAAAAACAGGAAGCAAACAGGAGATAGGAATGATATTGGGGTTTTTAGAATTCCCAGGAAGGACAGTTACCTTCAAGGCATGCTGTTTACTGAGCTTTTGCATTGTAAATCTTCATTGAAGTAATTGGATCAGAACCTTCAACATTGTAAATTTTTATCTGCTCTGTGTCACAAAATTACCCCCCATTATGTAGTTACCCAATATCATGTAGGTATTGATTTTCCCATAGATACTTGCTATAAAAAACCCACACTTATTTTGTTCAAGGTGTTTCTTGCTCATGGCAAGAGATTGCCCTGGACTGGAAATTAATTTTACTTGCCTTGGAGTCTCACTAGATTTCATTGAACCCCAACAATTCCCAGTTCAACACACTGCGCTGATCCTATAGGGAGAACAGTACCAACATGGCATCTTACAGGTTCCACTCAAGATAGATCCTGGTGACCCCAGATATAATGGCCAACAGGCCTAGACACCCCCACCAGTGCCACATCGGGTGCCATTTTGTTTACCTAGGAAAATATCGGGGATGAAGCAAGCTCCACAGGCACTGAGCCAGGAGAGAACTCATTTTTGGATCAACACATCACAATGATCCCACAGAGAATCAGTGCTGACTTGCATTCTAATAGTTCCACCCAAATCGGTTCAGGTGACCCTCACAACTAATGCTCAGCAGGTTCCAGCAAAGGAACAGCACCACTAACAACCCACAGACTCCCGTCCCAGGCATTGCTCAAATCGGCCGTGGGAGAAAGGCTGTGCAGGCAATGGTGTGGCCAAAGCGCAGAATCACAGGGTGGAGAATGGTGAGCCAGAAGGTAGGGCTACAGACACTGTGGTGGAAGCCAGACCACGTCACTGACTCTGTGCCAGGCCTGCTCTTGTTGCTTCTAGAGTAAATGATTTACATAAGGTATAAAAAGGAGTCAAATTCAAAGAGAAAGCAAAAGGACAGCTGCCGGCTGCAGCGAGGGGGAAAGGCAGGCTGGATTCGGGGCTGTGGGAAATTCTGGAGATGGTTTTCACACAGTTGGAATAGCTATGACACTCCTGAACTATATTCTTGTGAAAACTGACATTGCATTTTACTACAAATAATTAAAAAAAAAGAATGAACTATAAAGTGTGCTTTCTGTCCCTGTTGTCACATTGGTGATATTGGTCATGTGAGTCAGAAATTTTTCTGAAATGCTGAACATCATGAGCACTGGTTTATCGCTGTTAGAGTCCGGGCTAAAGCCCCTGGATGTCAGGGTGTGAGCTAGTCAACCCCCAGCGAACAAGAGTCTCTCTGGTAATGCAAACAGCAAACAGACTTTATTCCACCAGCATGCTGGGGTCAGACCACACTTGAGGCACACAGGCCAGCCAAGAGGGTCAGTCGGACCCCAAACAAGCCCAAAACAGAAGATTATATAGGCCCTTTTGGGCTGGGAAATACATCAAAAGTAACAACCTTAGACATGTTCATTTTAATGTCCTTCAGGCACAGGCAGTCTGTTCTGTTCCCATACCCATTATCTGTATGGCTCATCCCATTCTCACACCCTTCTCTTCCTCCTGTACCTGGGACAGGAGAAGAATTGTGCCCTTGCCCCCTGCACCTGGGTTCACAAAGTTGCAAGGCAGCAAAGAACAGATTTATTGCTAAAGCGGAATCCTCCCAAAGTCCAGGAGCCTCCTGGCCTGGCAAAGTAGCAGGTTTTTTTTTTTTTTTCAGCACAAAGGAATCTCACACTGCCCAACAAAACTGCCCATTCCATTCTAGCATTCTAATATACTATCATAGCATTTTAATATTCTTACATTTACCTACACTCTAACACTCCCCCCTTTTCTGTTTTATACTGAGGAATCTTCTTCTGCATGGGGCAGCTGCTGGAACTGCTGTCGGAGGACCAGCAACTGGACATTACTGATACGGTCTCTTACAAATTTTATTAGTCTGTTCAGGATACAGGACCCAATGGTAACTAACAGAAGCAGGATGACTAGAGTCCCTGCTAAGGAGGACAATACTGTAGTTAGCCACGGGCTCTTGTTGAACCATGACTCAAACCACCCTTGCTGGGATTCTCGTTCCTTTTTCCTCTGGGCTAGGCCTTCACGGAGCTCAGCCATGGAGTCCCTCACTACCCCAGTGTGGTCTGCATAGAAGCAACACTCTTCTCCCAGGGCAATGCAAAGACCGCCTTGCCTTAGGAATACTAGGTCCAACCCCCTACGATTCTGTAGGACCACCTCGGATAAGGAGGTGAGGGATTTCTCTAAATGGCTAATGGATCGTTCTATGCACTCCAGGTCTTCATCAATTGCTGTCCGTAAGGAGTTGATCTCTCTGGTCTGGGTGATTAAGGATGCAACCCCTGTTCTTGTGCCTGCCATTCCCAGACCTAACAGGGCAGCTATGGTCAGGACAGTTATGGGCTCTCTCTTATACCTCAGGACAGAGTCAGGTTCCCAATGTTGGAGTATATTGTTCTCAGTGTGATACAGGACACGAGGAAGAACTGTCACAATTACACAAAATTCAGTAGTTGCATTAAAAACAGCAATAGATAGGTGCGGGGTTAATCCAGTGCGAGAGCAAAACCACCAACCCCCTGAGGTTGGAGATAACCAACCAGTCTTAACTGAACCAACAAGCCTTGTTACCGATGAGCAAAGTCTGTGCTTGTCTTTAGGCACAGTGCCAATGCAGGACCCCCATCCACTAACTTGGGTCATAGTCAGAGGGGGGTTCTTGGCAGCCCAGTTAGTTGGGGCTACTGCTGAGTAGCTCCAGGTAGAGTTGACACCAATAACCTCATAAAACGGGGGGTAGACACTGTAACATAAGCAACACTCTTGGGTGAGGTCAGGACTAGTAACGTTTAGGGTGTCATACAGCGCACAGAGCAGCTTCCACAGAGGCTCGTTCTTTTCTTGACCCCAGATCGGGAGAGGGGGGCTTCAGTTTGTTCCTCTCCCGTAGTGGGAGTGTTGGAAGGAGGGAGGGTGTAAGGGGGGCTGCTACAAGAAGAAAGGGGGGTCACGGGCTCCATCGTCTGAAACACAAGGAGGATTCCACTGGGATTGCGGGTGTATGCGTGATACAACACGACACCCCAGGTCAACCCGGATATCCACCTCCTATCTCTCTTCCCTAACTCAGTGAATTTAACTTTGACTAAGTCACACGGGGACTTGCCACAAGAATTCTTAACCCGAGGAGGTGAACGCCACATTACCCATGTCAATGGGTGAACAAGAGAGCTGGATTAAATGCGATTTAGCAACGGCCCACTTCCGGGGCCCATCGTTAGAAGTTACACAGCCCCAACTCCTACAGTAACAGTCATCCACACCCCACATGCACTGTAAGTCTTTCTAGTGGATTCAGGGCAAGCATAGAAACCTGCCACACGTACACTGCTCGAGGACCAGTTCTTTATGGTCAAGTCTCTCAAGCTGAAGTGTAAATCCGGCCACCACGAGCTGAGAGGCTGTAAGGCTGACGTCCAGGCGAGAACCTCATGAGTGTGGCCGTCTCTCAGTTTCCAGGTGATGTTGTAAGGCTGATGAGGATTGTCAGCGGTGGTCTCTCCGACTAAGGCTGCAAGGACTACGAAGATGAGTCCAAGGGATGCGTAGACGGGGTGCTTGCCTCGGAGCTTTTCACCAGCTTGAGTCTTAGCGGGTTGCTGGGATGCCATTGTGCTTCCCACCAGGTGCCGGTCTCCAGCTCGGGGGACGGGGCAGCGGCCTTTCGGACATGTATGTGATGCACCCATGATTCAACTCCGTCGACCTTTAGGGCGGATGGGGTAGTGAAAAGCACAACGTAAGGGCCTTTCCAACGTGGCTCGAAGAGTTTTGGCTCGATGACATTGTACTCAGGCCCAGTTCCACGGGACAATGCCATGCTCCAGGCTTGGATATTCATTCTTTTTGTAATAAGCTTGCAGCAGAGGCCAAATCTCTTGCTGCACTGTAAGCAATGCCTGCATGCTGGCCAAGTAATTTGGAGCCGCCTTGGTCTTGTCCATAGAGAGAGCTCATTGGACAATAGGGGACAGAGCCCCATGCATAATTTCGAATGGGGGCAATCCATGCACATAAACAGAATTCCGAGCTCAGAAGATGGCGAAGGGAAGGAGGATCACTCAGTCTCCGCCAGTCTTGAAGGCTAATTCAGATAAGGTCTCCTTAATGGTTCTGTTCATCCTCTCTACTCGCCCTGAGCTCTGTGGGTTGTATTCACAGTGCAGCTTCCAATCTGTTCCCATGGCTCGGGCCAGCCCTTGTAGGACTTCATTAATGAAAGCCGGGCCCTTGTCCTATCCTAGCATAACTGGAACCCCATATCGAGATATAATTTCCTCAAGCAAAACTTTAGCCACCACCTGACTGGTTTCCTTCTTAGTAGGGGATGTTTCTACCCACCCTGAAAATGAGTCTACAAAAAGAAGATACCAGTATCTAAACTTTCCCGGCCTTACCTCTGTAAAGTCTATTTCCCAATTACATCCCGGTGCCCACCCCCAAACCCGAGTACCTGTGTGTGGGAATCCCCTCTTGCTAGGTTTCATCGCCTGGCATCCCGCACACCGCGCTTCTATCAATCTGGCCTCAGAGTTCTGATGTGGGAACCGGAGTGAGGCAGTGTCAAATAGATCCAGCAGTGAACCACCCAGGTAGGTGGTTTCATGGAAGTTGGTGATGAAAATTTCCCCAGTTCTGCAGGCAAAAACAGTGTTCCCTTCGAGTCCCTATACAAATTGTCCGACTTGGTCTCCTGAAGGTGTTGGCATTAGATCCACTCCAAATCTTCTGAGATATAGCTTGGCTGGGATTGCAGAGTGAGGCGCTCTGCTATTGGCGAGTCTATTGTTGCTATCCGGACAGCTTGCTCCTCCTTGCTTCCGGAGTTTCCAACAGTCGTGGCTACCCTTTTTGCTTCTTCATCCGCACGGCGGTTCCCCACCGCCTGGGCAGTGTTTACACACCGGGTTCTGGGAATATGCACTACGGCAGCCGCCCTGGGTTTCTCCACGGCTGCAAGCCGGGTTGTACTTCTGCCAGGTTTCGCAGCTCCCTCCCCTCTGCTGTCATGAAGCCTCGCTCCCGGTAGATGGCGCCGTGAACATGCACAGTAGCTGTCTGTAAACAGTCACATGCCTCCCTTCAGCTCCTTGAGAGCCTCGAACAGGGCAATCAGCTCTGCCTTTTGCGCTGAGGTCCCCGGGGGAAGGACACAGTTCCAGACTACTTCCCCGTGGTGGTCAGCCACCGCTGCCCCTGCCCTTCCAACTTCATTCTTCACAAAGTTACTACCGTCCATGAACCAGGTCAACTCACTGTTTGGCGAGGGCATGTCCAAGAGATGTGAGGAGCTTGAGCGACTTCTGACAGAATCTCACCGCAGTCATGGGGGAGGGGAGTCTTCAAATCCAGGTTAGGCAGCAAGGTGGCAGGGTTCAAGATGGATGGTTCGAGGGACACCATTCTGGGAGAATCTAGTAATAGCCCCTGACAGTGACTGAGCCTTGCATTGCTCATCCACCTACCAGAGGGTTATCTCAGGACTCCCCTCTACAGCATCAGGAGCTACAATCTTCAAGTTCTGGCCCAAAGTTAGTTTGTCTGTGTCCCGCACCATGAGTGCAATAGCAAGTATGGTGGCCAGCCAGCAGCTACATGATCAAGTCTCATTGATAGATAAGCTACTGGTCGTTTCCATGTGCCCACCTGTTGGGTTTGGGGTGATTAGGTCTTGTGGTCTCTGCAGCTTTCATGCTCCTTTTTGGGGTGATTAAGTTTTGTCGTGGTATTTGGAGCTTTTTTGCTCTCCTTTGGGGTGATTAAGTTTTGTTGTGGTGTTTGAGGTCTTATTCGCTTCTCTGGAGTTTTTTGGTTTTGGGGGAGTTTAATTTGAGCTTCTGAGGAATTTTTAATTCTGATATTAGTTGACTGGTTGCTCTAAAAGGGGGTCGAAGATCTCGCTGGGGGCTCCAAATGTTGTTAGGTTCCAAGCTAAAGACCCGGATATCAGGGTGTGAGATAGCCAACCCCCAGAGAACAACAAAGAGTCTCTCTGGTAATGCAAACAGCAAACAGAGTTTATTCCAGCAGCATACTGGGGTCAGACCACACTTGGGGCACACAGGCCAACCAAGAGGGTCAGTAGGACCCCAAACAAGCCCAAAACAGAAGATTATATAGGCCCTTTTGGGCTGGAAAATACATCAAAAGTAACAACCTTAGACATGTTCATTTTAATGTCCTTCAGGCACAGGCAGTCTGTTCTGTTCCCATACCCATTATCTGTATGGCTCATCCCATTCTCACACCCTTATCTTCCTCCTGTTCCTGGGACCGGAGAAGAATTGTGCCCTTGCCCCCTGCACCTGGGTTCACAAAGTTGCAAGACAGCAAAGAACAGATTTATCGCTAAAGCGGAATCCTCCCAAAGTCCAGGAGCCTCCTGGCCTGGCAAAGTAGCAGTTTTTTTCAGCACAAAGGAATCTCACACTGCCCAACAAAAACATTCCATTCCATTCAAGCATTTTAATATACTATCATAGCATTTTATTATTCTTACATTTACCTACAATGTGGAAAAGGCTTCTGAATGCTTCCAACGCCTTTTTAGATGGTGGTTGGTCCAGATGAGGTCCTGTCATCAGGCCTGGCCTGGGGGGTCTGCCACGTTGTGAAGGTTTTCCTAGAGGTATGCAGGGACAGCTCCCACACTGGGCAGGGAGAGGCCATCACGGGAAAAGGGTGGTACCTGAAATCGGATCCCCAGAGGTGGGAGTGCAGGGAAAGCGCGGAACCAGGGGATGGGCGGAGCCACAGTAAGATGCGCCCAGGACAGTCTGTCCCCCTCAACGCCCTGTTGCCTGGAGACAGCGCAGGACGCTGTTGCCTGGAGACGACGGGAGGTCTTAGGCGGCTGCAGCCTCCCCGGAGTCTGTGAAAGCCATGGCGGGACACCAGAGGGAGAAGGTGATTCCAGATGAGGTCCACCAGAACCAGATCTTCCGGGAACTGTACCTCAAAGAGCTACGGACTCAGAAACTCTACACTCAGTATCACGTGAATCCCCTGCGCAAGGGTGAGAACGTTACAGGGCCAGAGTCACCCTGGGGAGGTACAGAGGAGCCTGGGGCCGCGGTCGTAAGCGCATGGGTCATAGGCAAAGCGAGGACGCGTCCTGTGGTCCCTGTCCCCTTCCACAGCTTAGGGATCCATGACATTGAGGGGCCTTGCCCCACATCACATACAATGTAGATTTTTTACAATGGCAACTTCGCATTAAATATCAAAGCTCAGTGTCACAAAATGGTATTGAATGCATTTTTACAATTTTGGATTTGAAATAATTACATTTTGCCATATTTATGTTCTGTTTCTGCATCTATTTGCTGTCTTCTTAATCACAAAACTGGCTTCTTCCCATATCCTTTCAGGATGTGTTTGGCGCTGGCAGGTGGGGCGTGTTGGATTCCTGGTCCAAGAAACCCACCCCACCCTTCTTAGCTGCATGCTTCTAGTGTGGTTTCATGAAACAGCAGAGCCCCAGCAGTGCCACCAGGCCTCTGTGGAGCTCCACAGCCACATGTCTACACACTTCTGCGCATATCAGAAGGGTCCCACACTCACCAGTTGGAGGGTGGGGTTCATTCTGCCCCCCTCTTCTCCACCCTTGATCCCCTGGGGCACCCTACTTAGCAAAAGACACCACAATATTCATTCTCCCAAGTTGGAGTGCAAGAGTGGCCCTCAACACCTCTCCCTCCCTGCCCTTCCACACACCGGAGGAAATCTCAGATTCTGTGTATCCCTCCTCATTCCTCTCCCCAGTTCTTTTGCAGTTCTCCTAGCTCAGCAAAAGACACCATTATCCCTGGGAATGCACATCCACCTATACCCAACTCTACCTTGAATAGCGCCTGCGTCTGCTGCTAAATTCACCCTCGGTCCTGAAGCCTCAGCAGCCCCTAGTCTCTCCTGTCTGGATTGGTGCAGGGGCTCCCAATCACCCTTCTATCTAAGGCTCTTTCCAACCCACCACTTCTAGCTAGGGGTAGTTGCAGAGGCCGATGTGATCACGTCAGTCCCTCTGTGAACACCATGTTTCTGAGCCAAGATTTGAATCGATCAGAAGACAGTGTAAGTCCCTTTGGGTCTGACTGTAATGCCTATCAGCTTCGTCCCATACTCCCCTCCCAACTCTGACAGTGCTTTAGGAAATGCTTTGTGCCTACTGTTTATCATCTCCTTTCTCTCCTGCCATTTCTCAAAAGGTGGCTTTCCTAAACGCATCATGCCATTGTCCTCTGCCTTACCTGTACGGCATAGCTAATTCTTACAGGATTTCTCCCCAAACTTCTGTGCCTCATTAACTATATCCCGTTACATCCTGGCTACACAGAGAAAATGGGATATCTGCATTTTATTTATGACTAACCTGGTTTTCCTTGCATTCTCCAACTGATAATTTCAGGGAAACAAATTAATGTCCAACTATGTTTAACCGTGGGATGTTCCAACAATATCCTGCAGACAGCATACTGGACCATGTCACACCAGGACATGGTATGTTCCAGCTATTAAGGAAGAGTTAAGTGGGTTTCTAGCCTCAAGTGGACTTTAGAGAGGAGCATTTTAACATGATCTGTGATGTTCTTTCTCTCCAGTCCACACCATAGCAAGAAAGCCTATGTCTTGGCATGATAACCTGGAGGAACCTGCAGATGGTAAGTCCTGAGACTCCCGTAGAACTGGAGCAGAGAGGAGCAGGACCACCCCTTTAGGCTGTTTACTTGGAGAAAGCATCAGCGATCCCTACTTGGATTCCCAAAGGGAACTCATGATGAACAACCTTCCAGGCCCTTAAATAGCAGCCATGACCAGACTTACTTACCAGGCTTCATCAGACGGGTGTCTGATGTTATAGAAACTGGTTCTAGAGTGATACGAAGTTTAAATCCTCATTCTGCCACTAATTTAAACTTGTGATTTCGGTAGTTTTTTTTTTTTAAGTTTTCAAACTATTGCATAATGAGTAATAAAATAATGCAAATACAAGATCTGGTATATCAATAAATATTATCTTTACTGTTACAATATGCTTATTACATTACTATGATAGCACAATTACAAAGCTTAATGAAGAAAAGACAATAAAGTGCCCTTGCAAGTAGACAGGTAAATAGGGAACAGGATTAATGTAGCGACAACATAGATAGTAGACAGCAGGTGCCTAAACCAGAGGATTTAGGAAGTTTTGGAAGTCTTTCTGGAGAAGGTGATGGTAGCATGAAGTACAGCATGTCATCTGAGTTACCCGGTAAAGCACAGAAATGAGAAATACCATTAGGATGAAAGAACTGTGACTAATTTGAGATAACCACACCAGACATATGGGAAGGAGACTGTATTTACAAATAGGAGAGGAGATTATCTGATGGAAACTCTAATGCTTCCTGGGAAATCCTCCACCTTCCTCTAGTAGACACGTATGGTGGAAAATCGCAAGGTTTAAATGACATGAGACAGTGTAAAGTGGATGCATCAAGAAGGAGACAGAAATAAACGAACCAGTAGAGGGTGGGTGAAGAAAGTCAGGTGTTATCTCCAGGGTACCATCCTAGCTGCAGTGAGAATCAAAGTCTCAGGCTTGTAAGCAGTAATGGAAATAGCAGATAATGTGTATGTTGAGAGCCAGGAAGTTCATTGCTATCTGAATTCTATCAAGGACAAAATGTCAAGTTCTTGACTCACACTTCTTACTCCATCTTCAGTTATCTTGGTGAACATCACATTTTTCTCCAATTTTGCAGATGAATAAATAAGAGCCAGTCGAGTTAAGCCACCTAAGAAGTAAGAAGTGGCAGGGCCAGCAGTATCTGATTACAAACTCCAGGCTTATTCCATTGTCACACTCTCTCTCTCAAATGGGACTTGATATAGGAAAGAAGAGCTACCCAACCCCAGGAGCCACACTTACTTTGCTGCAGAAAGACTAACCACACCTCCTGCAATATTCCTTCACGCTCTTATGGTACAACAGCAAAGCATGCCTGTGGCCCTGGGCCTTTGCTCCTGCTGTCTGCGGCTGGACCTTTCCTCTCTCCAGTCCCTGGACAGTTACTTTCCTCTCTGTAGATTCACATGCCATTCAGCTTACTTCTTGCCTCACAGGGTGTGTCACTGTCTGCCCTGTGAGGTCTGAATATTGTGTTCCCCATTCCCTCATGTAGATCATAAGCTCCAGGAAAGCAGAGAACATGGGTGTCTCTCTAATCCCAGGGCCCAGGACTGCCAGCACTATTGTTTTGCTCAACATGCAAATTTGAATTAAGAATTAAGAATTTTTATTAAGAATTCAGTGAAAGGACCAGACATTCCTGTCTTGAGGACTAGAGGAATCTCTGAGCCTAGGATGCTCTGCTTCAAGCAACAGTGTGGCCAGAGTAAAGGATACAGGGACTCACATTGTTGCAAAGCCTGACTCCTTTCTCACTCCTGTCTTCCCAGCCAGATTTCTTAATCTCATTCACCATGCACACCAAGGACCGAGAAAGAAATACTCAGAGACCCAGACTGAAGCTCAAGAGATTGGATGGGACTCCGAGCCCTTGGTAAGTGTGGCTCTTTGACCTAGTAAACATTGGGAGCACAGTAGCAATACGTGTGGTCACTAACAGAATAGAATATCTAACCAGTCTGGCTAGGGTTTGAATTGTGACTGAGGGGAACATGCTATAGGACCTAGGGAAGAGTTCCTTTATAAAATGGAGGCATTGCACTGCTTATCTCAGAAGGTAGTTCTGAGACTCAAATGAAATAGCACTGATGAAATAGCACTGACTCAAATGAAATAGCACTTAGAATCACATCATGGGCCCAGTGCAGTAATCTAGTGGCCAAGGTCCTCACCTTGCACGCACCAGGATCCCATATGGGCACCGGTTTGTGTCCTGGCAGCCCTGATTCCCTCTCTGCTTGTGGCCTGGGAAGGCAGTGAGGACAACCCAAAACATTGGGACCCTGCACCTGTGTGGGAGACAGAAGAAGCTCCAGGCTCCTGGCTTGGGATTGGCCCTCCGAGTCTGGTTAAGTGATTGCTCCCATCCCAGCACCCTCCAGCTGTGCCTTCCTCCCTGCTTTAGCATCATGTGCTCCCTGCTGGTGCAGCACTGGATTCTCCATGAGAGTATCTGTGATATGATGGCTCTGAAGCCAGATGACCTGAGATCACACCCTGGTTCCATCATTTTCTAGCTGTGTGATCTTCACCTCTCTCCACCTCCACTGATCATCTTCACATGGGGATCATAACAGCATCTAACTTCAAAGGTGTGTTGTAAGGATTAAAGGAAACTATATGGGGAAACTGCCTCAGACAGCACCCAGTAAGTGGTTTATGAAGGCTAGCTGCTATTATGTTGATGAAAAATAATAAAAAGGAGGTTACAGAGCCTGACCACTTAGATGTTTTTTGCTGCTGTTTTCTTTCCATTAACCCTACTTGTCTAGATTCAGTGAGTCACCTTCTGTCGTGTTGCACCTCTCTCCAGGATATACTTACACCTTATAGTTTTCTCATTCCTGCTGCAAGAGCCTGAACTTCTCATCTACCGTGTGGCTAAGTTCAATGAATGGCTTAATAAATCAAGCGTTTTTCCAGCAAGGAAGAAAACATACTTGTCATTTGTAATAGCTTCTTTTAACGTAGGAGCATCGCTTTGTTGAGAGGACACTATGGAAGACAGGAAGGGGATTTTAGTTAGAAACCAGACAGCTTCCACAGGAAGGACTAAGTCATAAGGGAAAGGCATAGTTGGAGAGGAGAGAGCAGCTCCAAAAAAGAAAAGAGACAGGACGTAACACCTCATATAAGGGATGGATGTTAATGAAAAAGTATTCAATGAAAAATATTGAATGAAAAAATGAGTCAATTATGAAATTACTGTTGAATATCAGGAGGAGGACTACGTCAGGGAGAAACTGTTACTAAAGATATAAGGACCCTGTAGGATTTTGCAGTGAGGGAGAGAGATTGGGCTTAACTCCAGATAGGGTATGGACAAGTGTGAATATACTACCAGTTAGTAAGATGGAGAAGGAGCAGGCTCAGTGGATCCAGAATCAGCAAGAGGAAACTTCCGGGATAAGGGAGGACTCTGGTTAGCTGAGTACAGGCCAGGATCATCAGACATCATCCAGTCAGTTGTGAAATATGAGAAGCCCGATCGATAGGCAGGAGCGTTTACTTAAACTGATTTAGTAGTGTTGTAACAACTGGATAATGCAGAGATAAACAGGGAAGACCAACAGGCAGGCAAAGAGTTTCAGCAAAGCTTGAATGGGGTTTAGTTAATAGTGAAAATCTGTCAGGGATCAGCAAGCAACAGCACCTGCATCAGAAGAATAGGACCTGAAAGCCACCCAGGCCCATCCCACTGCAGCCACGTCATCCAACATTCCCACAGGAGTTTTCTGATCCTATGTTCTCTTCCCTAGGTCAATCCTGAACGTGACGACCACAGGCTGAACCACTTCAGGGTCTACAATGACATCACCTTGTACAAGGCTAAAATGTGGAGTTTGGGGGAAGATGATCGCCATAAATAGCATTGCTGCAGTGAAGTCAGTCCCTGTGCTGAGCGCCCACATGTTCATGGTCCAGGGAAATAAAGTTGACTTTAAAGCTCAAGACTCCCTTTGCCTATCCTGGATCTAACCTTCCTCACGTCTGCCCAAGTCCACAGGTTCAAGACCTTACAAACCACGATGGAAAACAGGCAAAGATGGCAGATCAATGTAATTGTCTTCTCTTTCTTCCTACAGGCCAATAAAGAAAGATAAAGGCGCTTTTTAAAAAAAGATAGCAGTCCACAAAAACAGAAAGAGTGAGAAGGGAATATAAACAAGTAAGAAAATTGTGGGTTTAAGTAGACCGACAGAGAAGGGCAGAGGAAACCACTTGGGAAGATGAATGAGTTCTGAGCAATAAGTTCAGCACCCCACAGCTCTGGAGAGACACGCGACCCTGAGCCTGAGTGGGTGTGAAGCAGACGTGACAGAAGGCATCGGAGGGGAGACTGCAGATGTCCCCATTCTGAAGACTGAAGTTTTGGTCCTGCAAAAAATCAAGAAGTATGGGTCTCAGGACACTAAAACAGGACGGGATGGAGGTATGAGGATAAAAACAATGAAATCCATGAGAAGCCTGCATACTCGACCACCCAGATCCTGCATTTACAACTTCTTCTCACTGGAAAATGAAATGGCTTTAAAACAGTAACTACCACAAAGTCCAGTATGGAGATCCTCCAAGGAGGAACCAGGGAACTTATTTTTCCCATGATGGTCTCAACCTTCCATCTGAGCCAGCACCAGAGTCACAGCTGCAGGCACCTCAGTTTCTGCTCGGCTTCTGCATGGGCCCTCTAGGGCATGGCCACTTGAGGCATGAACCTCAGCAGCGTGGAAGACACGCTTGATGTGGCTGTGGAAGTGACAGTCTGGTTTCCTGCAGGCTAAGAAGGAATAGAAGGCATGAGGAATGCCATAGTGCCTATGTGGAACCAGGAAAGTAATGCCAAAGAGGGGGAAAACCAAGACAAGTCAGAGGTGTCCTTACAGAAGAGCTGGTAGATAAGGAAAGACATCTAGGAATTCATCATGAAGATTTCACTGAACCAGACAATGAAGGCTTAAAGGTGGAGAAATGAAATTGCACAGGCACCTAAAGCAAAAATGGAGCAGGCAAATGGAAACAAGTTTGCTGCCATAGAAACACCAAAGGATTAATTCCAGAAAGTTAAGGGGTTCTTTCCCATGACCTGCAGGCTGCATAATCAGTTGACCAGTGGGTCATTCTCTTGTAAGAGTACCATCTTATTAAACTGCAGAGGACCAGCCTGCCATCCTAAGGTGTACAAGAACTTCTCTTTCAGCTCAGCCTTCTGAATAGCAGGGATCATGAAAGGAAACAGCCTGTGATCTTCACCTTTATATAAACTGCCAGGACAAGGAAACCAGGGAAATGCAGGTTCAGCCAAGTCCTGAGAGGACTGCCGAACAGTGAAGAAAGAAGCGGTAAACTTAAGAAAAAGCAGGTTAAGGAAAAGCCAGCTAAAGCCTCAGGAGTTGGCCAGGAGGGCCCGCTGGGAAGCAAAGGAAGATGTGATCAGTCACTGGGAGTTTCAATAGTTCAAACTAAGTAACTCTAGCATCATTCTTAAAAATGCATTCACAAGTCTTCAAGTGAGTCCACACCTCTTTGCCCCCATGCATTAGGAACATTTTACAGGATGATAACATCCTCAGATGTTTTCTGTCTGGTGGGTATTGTAAATATCAGCTACAACATGAGTCATTTATCAGTTCCTAAATCTAGAAAAAAATGAAAATTTTAGACAAAATTTAAATTTTGAAACATACCAGCTTTGCCTTTTCTGTTGCTTTTATTAGATAAAGGAGAAAACTATAGACGAATCTTGGATTGCAGGTGAGAAGCGATGTATCTCACCAGAGGAGATCATGGCTGTAGGTCAAGTGTATTTACCTGAACTTTAGATCTAGATGTTTGTGGTACTTCTTTGTTTAGAGAAAAGGGGTCACAAATACACCAATGTGTATTACAGTTGCAACAAAGATGAAACTTACAGTAGGGTTTATATTCTCTTGTATCACAGGAGCTTAAATAAGAAAGCTCAGAATAGATTGGTGGGGAACGATGAAATCCTGCATTGTGATCTAAAGCAACAAGTTTGTAAATGTTACGTAAACAGATCAAGGCTGGACTACACAGACAGATAAGGATCAGCAGGATTGGTTCAGTATTTTTTAAAAATCTCCCATCAAATTCTGGGACAAAATGGTCTCATTGCTGAATTTTACTTTTGGGGGGGCGCAGTACTAACTACAATGTGTGGAGGCAGCATCTTGAAACATCCGCTTCTGGCTTTTTTTAAATTTGATTTTTGATGATGTTACATAGCTGATTGGGGTGGGAAAGGTCAAGGATTAGAGGAAAGTGGGTTTAACCATTGTTTCCAAATTTTCTTTTTGTTTCTTCTGTATCTGGGGGAAGGGGAGAGATAAGAGGAGAAGCTGCACTCAGCCTCCGAACTGCCTCAGTACCCTGGATGGGCAACGAATGGTCACCTCATGTCATCCCAAGGTCCCTGATGCTCCAAGGGTTCTGTTAAAGTGGTTTTGATAGTTCCAAGATATTCTTGATTTCATTGATCCAAGGTTGAGGAAATCCTTCCAAGGTCCATTGGCTGACATGGTCTACCTTAGAGTCTCCATTCACTCATATTTGCTGTCAACACTTGGCTGGGGTAGTTGACCAATTTGTTCTGCCCTCCTTCCTCTGCTATGTTACCAGATGTCCTCTGCAGGCTCCAGTGGACTGCCATATCGTACATCTGGGCATGCCATCCACTGCTATATTTTAGCCACTGAGGAGGCCCAGTTCTGACATATGCACTCCAAGGTCAATCCAGAGATCCTGTGATTCTTCCCATGGTTGCAGTCCTGAGTCTAGTAGTTCAGTTGGGGAGATCCCCAAAGAAACCTCATCTGTGGTGATCCCAGTGTGAACCAGTGAGTGGTGGTGGCAGTGATTTAAATAACACCAATCCTTCTTAAACTATTTCAAAAAATAGAAAAGGAGGCAGCTATTCTAAATTCATTCTAGAAGTTCAACATTACCATGATACCAAAGTCATAGATATAATGAAAAAAGGAAACTATAGGCCAATATCATTGATGAACATAGGTACAAAAGTCCTTAGCAACAACACTTGCAAATTGACTCTAATAACCCATTAAAAGGATGGTTCATCATGGTTAGATGGGATTCATCCCAGAGACAGAAGAGTAATCCAACCTATACAAATCAATGAATTTGGTATATCACATCAGCCAAATAAAACACAAGAATCATATGATCATCCCCCAAAATGAAAAAGAAAAGACATTTGATAAATCCAACATTGCTTCATGATTAAATATTCTGAATAAATCACAAAGAGAGGGAATATACCTCAACACAACACAGGAAATTTTTGCAATAAGCTAATAGCTAGCATCATGTTGAATGGAGAAAGTTGAAGGTTTGCTCTTTAAGACCTGGACAAGACAAGGATGTCCACTTTTTTCTGCTGTTATTCAACATTAAGTCCTAGCCCAGCAGTTAAGTGAAAGAAAGAGGAAGGAAGGACAGACAGACACCAAATCAGAAAGGAGGAAGTTGATTGTCAGTGTTTGCAGATGAGATCGTCTTATATGTAGGATATTTCAAGTAGTCCTTCAAAAAGTTCTTAGAATTAATACACAATTTCAGCAAAGTTGAAGAGTGCAAAGTCAATGTACAAAATTCAATCACATTGTTATAAATCAATAGTGAGTCATCTGGAAATCAAGAGAGCAGTGTCAGGGCCAGTGCAGCTTAGCATTTGCAGGCATATTAGAGTGCTGGAGTGAGTACTGATAGCTCTTTTTCTGATAGAACTTCTGCTGGTGAGCCTCTGGAGGCAACAGAAGATGACCCAAGCAATCAGGCCCCTGTTGACCATTTGGGAGATCAGACTGGAGTTCCTAGCTTCTGGGTTTAGCCTGACCCAGTTCTGGTTATTATAACTGTTTAAAGAGTAAACCAGCAGATGGAAGTGCTTTTTCCCTCTCTCTCCTCTCTCTCTCTATCTCTCTCATTCATACACACACACACATGAGAGAGAGACACCAACTGCAGGCAACTACCTAGATTGCCTTGTAACCTAGGCAAATGTTGCACTGCTGAGATAAAAGCAGCCAGTAGCTGGCAGGTATTTTGGGCCTAATTAATGCCAAGTTTGTCCTAACTATACCAGTGTGCCAGCATAGTGGGGAAGGTGGGGAACTCCGGACCAGGACCTGCCTACATGGCACCTAGGTTGAAGGGGAGGGGTGCTATAGATTGCCCGGGGAAGAGGGTCTAGGGACAAATTGAAGTGGAAGTGGATGAGGGCATGTTCGACAGGAGAGGAATGATTTCTGGGGTTTTTCATAGACTGGGCCACTGTACTTGCAGGTAGGCAAGGGAGCTGAGACTGAGTTGGTTAGATGAGGGAAACCAGTGGGCATGTCTGGATTAGGCCAAGGCATCCACCTGTGTGGAAAACCTTGACTGTGTTAAATAGCATTGCTTGCCATCCACTGGCACACACAAAAGCTGGGCCTGGGGAGCATGCCTGGCTGAGCTAGGCTACAGCATCCACCTATGAGTGATTTCAGATTCAGAGTAATCACTATTAAAATTCTAGTAATATTTTCCACAGAACAAAGAAAAACATTATTAAAATTTTATGGACCCACAAAAGACCCCCAAATAATCAATGCAATTTTGAGCAAAAGAACAGAGTAGGAGGCATTACACAATATCATCTTAGAATACACTATAAAATTACAATAATAGAAACAATGTGGTATGATATAAGAACAGATCCATATAACAGTGCATCAGAAAAAAAAGACCCTGGAAGTTTTCAAAACCAGTGCATAGTCTTTTTGGTACACGCTCCTGGGAAAATATGATATTAGCATGCAAAATAATTTATTTGACTCCTATCTCTCACCACCTATAAAAATAAACTCAAGCTCAATGAAACATGTAAATGTAAGACCCAAATCATTGCAATTTGTAGAAGAAAACATAGACAAAACAATACAAAGAATCACAACGGGCAGGGGTTTTCTAGATCCTACCCAAGAAGCACAAAAGAAAACAAAAATAGACAAATGAGATTTTTACCAGACTAAACATCTTCTGCACATCAAAGGAAACAGTCAACAGAGTGAAGAGACAAACTTCAGAGTGCACAGAATATTTGCAAGCGAGGAGTTAATAGCCAGAATACATAAGGAGCTCAAGCAACTCAACAGCAAAAGCCAAAAACAACGGAAAGTAGATCTAACTGCTGTTTCTCAAAGATGGTACATGCAAAAATGCTCAGTATCACAAATAATCAGGGAAGTGCCAATAAAAAAAAAAAAAAACTACATTGAGACATGCCGTACTTCAAGCAGATTGACTATGATTTAAAAAAACAAGCAAAATGGTAACAAGTGTTGTTGACTGCGTGAAGGGAACACTAGCACACTGATGATGAGTGTTAAATGAGTACAGCCTTATAGAAAACACTGATGGCTCCCAAATATCACTCTGTAACTACCATGTGATGCAGCAACCCCACTGCTACCATCCACTACTACACATTCAAGGGAAATGAAATCCATGTGTCACATTTGCACTCTCATGTTTATTGCAGCACTATTCCCCCCTCCCCCGAAAAAAATTTTAAAAACACTATAGCCAAGAACCAGAGACAACCTAAGTAGACATCCACTGACGATGGGTAAAGACGATATGGCATACAGACATGATGAAACATAACACAACCACAAAAAGGATGAACTTTTGCCAGTTGCAGCAATGTGGCTACAATTGAAGTCCATTGCATTGAGTGAGTGAGCCAAGAATAGAAAGCAGCATATCACATAACCGCACTTAAATGTCACTAGCCATCTGAGGGCAGACAACCATCCTACCAACACTGTGGTTAGGTTTCTGGTTCCAAGTGTGATTTGGCAACAAACCAAAGGACCCAAGGGATGAGGAACCAAGCTTCACAAAGGAAAGTTGTGCTTTGAAGTTCCACGTATCCGATACCGTCCCCAGAGCGTCAGAGAGAGGCCAAGCTGTGAGTCTATGTTCTGGATAATTTTGTACTCCTTTCCATACACTCGCCTTCTGAATCCAAGTCCTAGTCCCACTGCTTTGTCATCCCACTCTCCTAGGCAGGCTGTTCCCTCTCTGGCCTTCTCCACCCTCCAAAGTGGTGAAATGGACATGGTGTCTCTCCTCTGATTCAGACAGTGATGCGAATGATGGGGAAAGGCTGTAAAAAGTATTGTAAGGTAAACAGATTGTGCCATTGACTTTGTCCATGAACCAGTCTCCTAGCCCCGTCACCCTAACTGAATCCATACTCGTTGGTCATTCATGGTCCACTGAGAGGAAAATCGTAGAACGCCTCCAAGAACAGGGACCATTATTATAAACCCCATTTCTTCACTTTTCTATTTCCCATGACCACTCTTCAACCTACGCCTTGGTAGGGACCTACTCCTGCACCTCAGGGAGCGGCATGTTGGTGTCATAAAGGACATTATGCCAGGGGATGTGATGAGGGGTAGTATGTGGCAGAAAAATTACAGGAGACCTGCGAAATTGCCAATCCCACTATTTCTTTCTTTCCTTTCTTTCTTTCTTTTTTTTTTTTTTTTCTTTGCCAGGATGAGCAAGCAGAAGCAATTTTCCAAACAATGACTCAAAAACTGCCTACAGTTTGGCAACTGAATCCCTATCACCCCCCGGTATTGGTGCTCCAGCCTTCTTGTCTTCCACCTCGAACTCCTCGTGCTGCATCCCGAGCTCACCCTCCTTCTATTGCAACACACAGGCCTCTCCGCCCGGCAGGCCCAACACGCGTGCCTCCAACTCCTGGTCCAGCGTGCTACCCTTACCCGCTTATTCCTCCTTGCTGGCTTCGCCCTGCCGCTCTGAGGCGACGGCCTTGCCCTCCGGTTCCTACACGCCGCCTTCACCCTCCTGGGCTTGCAGCCCACCCTCGCCTTCCTGCTTACCCTCCATCCCAGCCACTCTCCTCTTCTGACCCTCCGCCTCAGCCTCTCCACTTGCGCCTGCCTCCGCGCTACAGCCCTCTCTTCCACGTTCCACCGGATTCTCCTCACTTGGTCAGCTCTGACAGCGCCCCACACTGCGATCAGCCGCTCACAGTTTTCTGCCCCACCTCTTTGCCTCCCCTGCCTAGCAACTCTTCCTACTTCCCTACCTTCCTTCTCTCCCTGCCAAGTGTTTCTCAGGTTCCTGCTGCGCCACCTGAACTCCCCCCTGAGCACCTCCCACCCCTTTCCCATTCCTCTTCCTAAGACCCTTGTCGTCCCCATACTCTGTTCTGCCCCCACCTCCGCTTCTATTCATCCAAGCCGCGTTATTCACAAGTCTCATCCTGGAGAGAAGATGGCTTCCCAACTATGGGGACAGTTCTGGCACAGCTCACAACTGAAAGGACAGGATTCCCTGCAGCCTGGCCTGGTGGACCTAGGGGTCTGGGACCGTGGCAAGCCAACCCTCAGCCGAGATGTCACTTCGGTTAGTGATTGAACCCTTTCCCATGAGCAGATCCCAGTTAGCTGTCCCCTGCGTGTATTTTGGCTTCACCCCCGTATTGTCAACCCTCTTCAGGCTCAGGAGGACTTTCAACCGTTTCTTTTATTCCACACAGGCTGTTCATTTTCTCTTCTGCCTGCTCAATGAGCCTTCATCAGCCTCTGCGTTAACAACTGGCTTCTTCATTGAACAGTGCTGCCTGCCTTGTAATTTATGAAAATAATCGTTTCCTGCATCTTGTACAGTTTGCTCATTGCTAGTGGAGAAAGCATTGTTAGTAAAAGAGCAAGGCTGGTTTCAGCGACTGCATCCATGTGCAAAAGTCAAAGTCCTGTTTCACTGTCTAGCCAGCATTTGCTTCCACTGTCTCCTTATCCCAACATTAATTCTATGCACATAGAATTTGACTGAACACATATGGTCATTCATTTGTAATACTAAAGACTGGGGTGCTAAACTTTAATCTTTTTTTTTAACTCAATACTGTTTTTAAAGGTCTGTACATCTGATTTCTAACTGCTGTAAAGTTGTCTCGGCAGGACACGGTGTGTATATCCATTCTTTTTTTTAATATATGTTTCAAATAGATTAAATTTGCTTCTTCGCAGAGATTTTATGGGTTCCTTCTAGATGAGCCAATAGACAATGAGGTTTTGATGAGATTTTATTTGCATTATATCTTTCAGTTGGTTTCCCTGTGTGCAGTACAAAGTAAGAAATAAGCCTCGATGTCTCTGGAGAAATCATCCTGCTAAGAACACGAGGTGAGGCCTTGGAAACGTAGGGCCATTACATTTGTCAACTCTCCAGGATTTGTGAAGATATATAGTCTCCAGGCAGGTATGTATTCTCTGTACCTGATAGAATGGTTGGCTTTAGCAGCATGCTGATAGCCCAAAGTTCCCAACACAAGGAGAAGCAAAGTCCAAAGTGCCACTGGGGTGGTCTGAGCTGGGAGACCTATGGCAAAGCTCCTGTCAGTGAACCTGGGAGTCTGACTAGGCCTCAGGGAGAAGAAGAAATGAAGCCACAGAAATCCCAACCCCCACTCATCTCAGACCCTCCATCCAACTCTAGCCCTGTGTGTGGCGAGTTATGGAACACAGAGGCCCAGGATGGACTCCCAGATACCAGAGTAATACACACCTGTTAGCTGTCCCCAGCCTAACAATGTGACTTAGCGTGGTAACGATTCACACGCTTTTTAGCTTTAGGAAGGCAGTAATGATGTCAGGAGACTGAACTTTGCTAAGATGAGGGACTCGAGCTTGGCTCACAGGACAAGTAATAAAGGCGCTTCCCAGCACAGCCAGTGCCATGAAGCTTAAAGTGTTAACTGATCAGACATTCAACCAGCTGGAAAACAGTTACCAAACAATCATCTGTCTGCACTGCTCCAGGGATTGACAGCACAATGCTCGATCCAGATGCATTTATTGTTCTCAAGTAATTTAGATATAAACACATGCTTATAGTAATACATGTGTTGTATGTGACACAGGCACAGAGAGCTTTGATTTGGAGCATTTGCTTTCAGGGGGAAGAATTTTTTAACTTCCTCCAAAGTCTTTTAGGAGATAATTGGTCCAGGTGAGGTCCAGTCAACAGATGATTGCCTCCTGGTCTGCCATGTAAGCACAGACTTTTTTTTTTTTTGGTGGTATCCACAAAGGGTCTAGTACAGAAGAAAAATCCAGGTGAGTTGGGAGGAGGTGAGGTCAGCACCAGAACAGGTGAGAGCATGAGGAAGATCTTCCAAGGTGGGATTGAGCCAGAAGATGGGACAGGGACAAACAGCACTGGGGGCCGACGTCTAAAGAGTCTTGAAAGCCAGTTACAGGGGAAACCATGTGCACACTGTGTAGGTGCTCTCAGACACACCAGGGGGCAGAGCTTTGCCACCAAGGAGCAGGAGTCAAAGTAGAGTTCAGAAACGGGGACCTGCAGAGGTGTCCACGCTCGGCACCGTGTCTCCCCAATGTAAAGGGAACACTTGTCCTGAGAGAATGGGCAAGTGAGGCGTGAGGAAGGCATGGAGCAGGGAGAACACCGCCTTAAAGTCACTGTCCAGGTGCTAAAACCAGGCCACGTCACTGACTCTGTGCCAGGCCTGCTCTTGTTGCTTCTAGAGTAAACTCTCTCATGTAAGGGATGAAGATGATCCACCTCAGACAAGTAGAAATTAAAAGAACAGCTGCCAGGCCCTGCATCATAGCCTAGTGGCTGACGTTCTCACCTTGCATACACCAGGATCCCATATGGGCACTGGTTCTAATCCCAGCTGCCCCACTTCCAATCCAGCTCTCGCTGGCGGCCTGGAAAGGCAGTAGTGGATGGCCCAAAAGCTTTGGGACCCTGCACTCACATGGGAGACCCAGAAGAGGCTCCTGGCTCCTGGCTTTGAATTGGCTTAGCTCCACTGGTTGTGGCCATTTGGGGAGTGAAGCAGCAGATAAAAGATCTTTCTGTCTCCCCTTTTTTTGTAAATCTGACTTTCCAATAAAACTAAATAAAATTTCACAAAAAAATAAGAAAAAGAACAGCTGTATCCTTTACTCTTTCAAGTCAAATAAACAGATCTTTGCAAACAAATAAATAAATAAACATAGTATGTGACGTGAATCTCCGGAACTTTTTCACCCCGTCAATAAATAACACTCTCCCCGCCCGCTGGCAGTGGCCATCACTCTTCCTTTATGGTTTTGTGAATCTGCTTCCTCTACTTATGTAATACAATATAAAAATAAGAATAATAATTAGCCTGGCACAGAGAGTGGCCTGCACTGGTTTGCTTCCCCTATTCCCAGTAAGTACTTGCCCGTCTAATGAATATTAGATAATGAATATATCTAAAGGGATATCATTATTCTCATAGTGTGATGTAATGAAAAATGCTGATACATTGATGCTAGCTGTTCCTGTGTTAAAATTCCAGTTCTGTACTTCTGTGACCTTGGACAAAACAACTAATTTTGCTTCAAAAACATGATAAGAATTACAGAAGATGTTTGAGCCTAAGGATATTAAATGCACGTTAGTTTTTCCAGCTCATATCTGGTACAAGGTAAGTGGACATGTATGAAGCAAATAAAAGACTATATTTTTTAGAGATACTTATATATATTAACATTGATTTCAGAGACAGAGGGAGATATAAGCAGAGAGATACCGAGATCCAAATGGCTGGCTCACTCCCAAAGCCATGACTAGGAGTCTGGAATTCAATCCCCATCTCTCACAGAAATGCCAAGGGTCCAGTTAATTAAGCCATCACAGCTGTCTCCCAGATCTGCATCAAAGGTAAGCTGGAAACTAGAGGCAAAACAGGGTACCAAATCAGGCACCGCAGCATGGAACTAGCATTTTAGCATAACTGCATGTCCTCTAATTAATCTTGATTAAAATTCATGCTTACCTAAAACCTAACACTTCTAAGGGAATTTGGGGAGGGTGTTATGAAATTAGATTTTTTAGCTCCCATGAGCTGAGACTCATCAGAATAACCAGTGAAACCTGTTAGGCATGAGGCAGTGGGAGAGATACCACGAGAATTCTGGGGAAGAATGAGCAAGGCCTGCTGCTCTGGGCTGTGAAAAATCTGGTCTGGGAGATAAACAGAAGACAGAAGGCAGGAAAAATGTGTCTCCCAGGAGCCTTGCAGGCAGCAAACGCTGTGTGGACTTGGAAGAGAGGAACAGACCACTTAAAAGGACCAACACATCTTCATGCACTTCCTGTACTCTCTCCTCTATTGCTGAAAGCACCAGGGACACTCAGAGTCACAGATGCCTTTGTGCCTCTTAAAGAGGTCAGGAAATAGCCCTGTCCCTTAGTAGCTGGCTCCAGGATGACTCCTGAGGGTAGAGGTAGCCAGGTTTGGAAGAATCCACTGGAGAGTGACACGTAGTAGCAGGTGTTGAGGTGGGAAGATGAGACCAAGGAGCTGCCTGCCAGAGGAGAGGGGCACCTTGCTGTGCTACTACAGGGAGCATGTGGAAGTCCTGAGGGCAGTCTGCAGAGAGAGAGAGGAGGAAAGCTAAGGGAACAGAGGAGAAGGGACACAGCCGCTGGCAGCGGGAGTGGAAGGGTCGGGCACGCAGGACTGGGCTTCCTCCCTACCATGACCTGCCTACATTTCCCAGCAGCTCTGGGTGAGTGTCTCTGATGGGAGAACTGCAAGGCACTTCATTACATGGGAACATTGCACACAGCAGAGTGGATGCGAGGAGGTGGAAGTGTCCTCCTACAAGTTACCAAGTTCTTGAAAGGGTCAGGTATTGGGCTAGGGGTTCAGGTGTTGGGTTGTGAGTACAAACCAACCTTCCTCACTTTATTGAGGGGTCTGAACTGACTTGGAGTGCTATCTCTAGGTTCTTTGATGTTTTCCTGTCTTCCAAAGCCTATCTAGTATACAGCTTGATGTGAAGAATAAGCAAGGTATGAATATATGTTTTGTGTTCAATTTTAAAGAAAGCTTATTGCGCAGCTGACTTAACCAACTAGGGATTTAAAATGTTTGGGGAAAATTGCATCTGTACTGAGCATGAGCAGACTTTTCCTCTTTCCAATATAGTGCAAGGAAAATTCACAAAGCATTTACTTTGCACTCATTGTGGTAAGCAATATAGAGATGATTAAAAAGTATACAGGAGCTGTGCACAGGTTACTGCAGATATTACACCACTACTCCCAGGGATCAGCACTAGAGGAGTTGGTGTCTTGTGGTGCTGCACCTCTGGGGCCCTACTGATTTACTGATGGATATGACTTCTGCTCTCATCTTACTTGAAATCGAGTGAAGACAAACTGACATGCACTTCACACTATGAAAATATAAACCTCATCCTAACAACTCTGGGAAGTACAGATCAAAACACCAGGTAAAGAGGCCCCACCCTTGTCTGCTTTTCCAGTGCCCTGCAAGGTTCAGTTCATCTGGATTGTCAGTGATGTGTCCTGTCTCTGCAATGCTGTGACAGTGTATCCCAGTGTCAGACATCTGACACTCTTTTCCAGATGGATGTCTCACCTTGGAAAACACCAAGCAAGCAATCCCTGAGAACCTCAAGAATGGCCACTGCCACAAGAACCTCACTCTATTCCCACTGACACGAAGCCATTCTGTTCATTTTTGCTGATCACATAGGTCCCACATGTAATCTCAGAAATTGTCTTAGTGTTGAATGTGCAAGCACTGAATAAATACTTGCTAAACTGAGTTGAAATGTTCATTTCCACGGACCTCCAAGAACACGCCATTTGTGGGCATCACTCTTCTAGCAGAATGTCAAGAAATTACAAAATGGGACGAGTTCGCATAACACTCTTGTTCTGCTCCAGTTTACCTCTCTGCTGATTCTGGGCAAGTGACCCCAGCTGCTGCACACATATGTGATGATTTCTGGCCTAATAACTTCTGTACATCTACTCTGAGCTTGGGACATAAAAATCTATCGAAAATGTTAACAGTATAAAATAACGTGACCTACTCCAAGGGAAGATCTGAGCCCTGAGGGTCCAAAGGGACTGCTCCAATTTCCTGTCTATAGAAGCGTTTCCTCAGCATTCAGACCTACATCTAACCCAGTTGTCTTTCCAAGGCATTAAGGTTGATTTTAAAATATAATTTCTTAATAAATAGTTCAATTTTAAAGCGATTGTATTTTTTCATCCATTGTAAAGATAGGATGAAAACAGAAAGAGGGAGAGCTCTTTCATCTGCTAATTCAAACCCAAATTCCAACAACTACCCACACTGGATATAGCCCAAGTCAGAAGCCGAGAATCCCACCTACATCTCCCACCTGGAAGGGAGGGATTGTAGCACTGATCCTTTATGCGCTGTTTTCCAGGCTACATTATCAGGAAGCTGAATTGGAAGCAACGTACCCAAGACTTAAGCCTGCACTCCAAAATGAGATGCAGCCTCCTCTAGTGATAGCTCACTCTGCCACAGCAAGTGTTTTATTTTTTAATGTCATATGCTAACAACTCCTTCGGAAATGAAATAAGACTCCCTGTTTTAGCTTGTAAGTTAGTTCAAAGAAATCTGCTAATCCTGTAAAAACTGACAGATACTGAAGTCTATGGAGTATTCTTGGCTTACTGCCCTCTGAGGGGCCACAGTTTCATTTACACATTTAGAATCCTACAAATGAGCCTTTAGTGTCAACATTCATTATATGTTAACTTCCTGGATTCTGTTACACTACTCTTGGTTGTGGTAATCTCACAGCCTTCAATCAGATTAAAGACATAATAAAGATTAATAATACAAATTCTTGTCTGTGCATTGCGGGTATGTATATTTCCAGACTTCACAGAACTGACATGAAAACAGCTAAATCAGAATTTGACTTGCTGATTTAGGTTAAAATGTTTGGGCACACATATATTTCATAATTAATAATTTTAAATATCACCATTAATCTTCATACTCATTGTGTAATGTAGACATGATGATTATCCTCATTAAGGTGATGAAACAGAAGCAGAAATCTAGCTTCTTGCTGAAAATCCATAGGAAGGAAGCCAAAATTAAACAAGATTATGCCAACCCACATAGCACAGTGCTGGGTAGTCAGTGCACTGAATAAATACAAGTGAGAGATCCAGTGTGAAGTTAACACAAATTTAAGAAAATCGGAGGAAGATGTTGTGAGGACGGTGCGTGAAGTTCATAAGCCCATGAATTGGAATAGATGGATGTCCAACAGCTGACTCTGATGAAAAAGAGAGGCAAACATGATCAGTTCTAGATGTGACGGATAACTCCGTCCAAGAAACGTATAGCCATATCTGGAGCTCAGACCTCAGGGCCAGGGTCTGATGCTCTAGCAAGGATTCTAGAGGATAAAGCAAACTCACTGTGAGGCTCCTCCTCAAAGCTTGCAAAAAAGTGATGGCAACATGTGGATAAATGGAGAGGCTTGAGCTGAACTGTCAGAAGGAAGAAGGTCTGAGAAACTAAGGCAAGGATTGAGCTGGGATGGAAATACTACGTAAGACCCAAAGACTTAACAGGATCATGTATCATGGTGAATCCAGAACATACACCATTTAGCAAAACTGTGAACAGGCCACCAATATTGACTTCCTCTGACGACTCAGTGTGGGAGAGTGGTCCTGTTCCTAGGATCCCATTAAGCCATGGCCAGGTTAGGGCTTCCTCTAAAAAATACAGACTAATGGGAAGTGTTTACCTATCAGAAGCCAGGAGAATATCACCGCTAGGTACCAGGGTATGATTAGCAGGAAGCTGGGCCAGAGGTCAAGGCAGGTCTTGAAGCCAGGCACTCTGGTAGGGATGCATGTACACCACAACACCTGCCTCATAACGATGTCTTGATTATCATACAGTTGCCTGCAACCGTTCTCCCTGAGTAATAGTACTGCAACAGATGTAAGTCATCAGGCTTATTTCCCTTAAGTATTTACAATATATTGACTCTCAACAAATATTTGTTGCATTTATTTATCTAGTCTGAGGAGACAGATGCTTTTCTGAAGAATCACAGGTGGAACTGTAATGCAAACGATGGAAGCAACCAACGAATAAAACAATTCAACGTACTTGTAACTTGCTCATCTACAAAAATGTGAATAACTTTTCCAAGTATAGTTTTTAGGGTGAACAGTATCTTGGAGACATGCATATCACAAATATGTCATAAAATATTGATATCTCTATTAAGGATATAATTATTGCAAGTGGACAGGAGATACTATGATCCAAGCAGATGGTGGGGGAAGAACAAAAATGGAGTAGATCCTTTACCCACCTGCAACTTACACAGTGTTAGGTTAAATGAAAACAGAGGGAAGGGAAAACAGCACAGGTGGGGGAGGGCAGGGAAGAACCCCTATACCTACAAAACTGTATGCTGGTAAAAAGTATATTTTAAAAAATGGTTTAAAATAGAAAAAGCAGAAACTAGTGGAAAGCATAATAATTGTGAAAACTAGACCAAGGTATACCTTCAAAACATTATAAATGTAAACCATTTTAGAAATCCTGCCTACGGATAAAGAAACTGAAATTGTGAGCTTTTTTTCAAAGTAGTATAAATTTAAAGAAACTGGGTGTAGTGCAACTTGTTAATACCAATCTATGAATTGATCATTGAGAACCTAAATTTATTGGCCTGGCGCAACGGCCTACTGGCTAAATCTTCACCTTGAATGCACCAAGGTTCCACGTAGGCACCAGTTTGTGTCCCAGCTGCTCCACGTCCCATCCAGCTCCCTGCTTATGGCCTGAAAAAGCAGTCGAGGACGGCCCAAAGCCTTGGGACTCTGTACCTGTGTGGGAGACCTGGAAGAAGCTCCTGGTTCCTGGCTTTGGCTTAGCTCAGCTCCAGCTGTTGTGGCCACTTGGGGAATGAATCAGCAGATGAAAGATCTTTCTCCCTATCTCTCCTCTCTATATATCTGCCTTTCTAATAAAAATAAATAAATCTTTTTTAAAAATCTAAAATTGTGTAGTCTGTTTAACTCAACCATCCCACTTTCTTGCATCAATCCTGAAATTACTTGAAATTATTTTCTGAAGGCAACACAGCAGTTGTATAGACGTTGAAGAATATGGAAAACCTTGTAAGTTTATAAATTGAAATCAAGCTTAAGGAACAATTTGCAGGGCAGTGGATTAAGCTGCTGCCTACAATGCCAGCTTCCCACACAGTCGCAGCTGCTCCACTTCTGACCCAGTTCCCTGCTAGAGCACTAAGGAACATAGTAGAGGATGGCCTAAACCCTTGGCCCCTAACACATGTGGGAGACCCAGAGGAAGCTCTGACTCTTGGCTTCAGCCTTCCCCTGGCCTGGCCATTGTAGCCATTTGGGGTGTAGACCAAAGGTGAAGATTTCTCTCCCTGTCTCTTTCTCACCCTGCCTTTCAAATAAATATCTCTTTTTTAAAAAAAAAGAAAAAATTTGCAAAATTACATATATACTGTGATTATATTTAGGTTAAAATATGCCTAGTATACATAATTGGGAGACAATATGTAATATGGAAACTTTATGTAAAAGGATTTCAATGTAAGTTCATGAAAATAGAATTTAAATATTACCTTGTTTTGGCACAAACAATGTTGATATTTGCAAAAATAATGGGTCTCCCTAAAGCTGACAAAGAAGGAGGGCACGTGGCCTCACAGTTAAGATCGGATCAAGACATCAGCGTGCCATGTCAGAGTGCTTGGGGTGCCCCCAGCTCTGGCTCAAACCTCTGCAGACGCTGGGCGGCAGCAGAGATGGCTCAGGCGATTGAGTTCCTGCCTCCCTTGAGGGAGACATGGATAGAGTATGTGGCTACCAGCTTTGGCCTGGCGGGGCGCTGGGCACTGTGGGGTTTTTGGAGGGAAGAAAAAGATAAAGGCTCTTTGTGTCAGTCTCTGCCTCAGTGCCTCTCAGAAAAATCCGAAGCCAGGAGCCAAGAGCTTCTTTTGAGTCTTCAGTGTGGGCGCAGGGGCCCAAAGACTTGAGACACCCTCTGCTGTGTTCCCAGGCTCCAGGCAGGGAGCTTACTGGTGGTCTGGAAAACAAATACTTTGAGTGATTCCAAAGCTTACTGCCCAAATAAAGTTACATTTTAATATCATTTTTCTCAAACTTTGAGGTACTCTTGTATGTTCTCTATATAGTCACTTTAAAATGCATATTATCTGGGATCAATACCATGGCACAGTAGGCTAAGCCTCCACCTGTGCCTCCAGTCTCCCCTAGAGACACCGGTTCATATCCCAATGGATCCACTTCTGACCCAGCTCCCTGCCTTGGAAGCGAACCAGAGGATGGATGGAAAAATCTCTTTCTCTGTCTCTCCTTCTTTTTGTTTTTCTGCCTTTCAAATAAAATAAACCTTTTTGAAAATGTATATTTTCACACATAACATTGAATTCCTCCCACAGTTTATTTGTCCAAATATCTGAAGTCACGTAAGTTTCTTCCATCTACCTCAATAGCCACATCTTGCTCTGTCCCAGGGCTCACAGATCTTTCATTGCTTGCCTCTCCTGCCCACTGCCTTTCTCACGTCACTGGGCAGCTTGCAGTTCCACACTCCTGGGCAATGGATCTCCATGCTCCCCGACCACCCCCAACCCCTACTCATCTCTCACCTCAGTCCTAGAGTACTGGTTTTCAATGCCAGGAAGCAGGAGTGGAATTTACACCCCTTCAAGGACATTTGGAAATGTCTTTTTTTTTTCTTTTAAGATTTATTCATTTCTATTGGAAAGTCAGACTTACAAAGATAAGCAGAGACAGAAAGAAAGATCTATCCACTGGTCCACTCCCCAAGTGGTTGCAATGGCTACAGCTGAGACAATCCAAAGCCAGGAACCAGGAGCTTCTTCTGAGTCCCCTACATGGGTGCAGAGTCCAAGGCTTTCCTCTGCTACTTTCCCAGGCCACACACAAGGAGCTGGATGGGAAGTAGAGCAGCTGGGACACAAACGGGTGTCCACGTGGGATCCCGGTGTGTATGAGGTAAGGATTTAGCCATTAGGCTACTGTGCCAGGCTGCTGGAAATGTCTTGAGACATTTTTGGTTGTCACAGTAGGGGCAGAAGGAGAGGGTAGGGTGTTAGGTGAAGGAGGAGTAAGCAAGTCTTCTACCAGCACTGCACTGGTTAGAGGCCCGAGGTCCCGCTACTCATCCTACAAGGCACAGGACAGCTAGTGACTTTCAACAGCTTTCCAGTCCTTATGGCAACAGTACTGCCCTAGTGTGACTTTTCCTAGAATGAAAATCTGCTTAAGTCCCTGAGAAACACACCATGTTTTTGAAGGGATATCGGGGAAAATTAACCACAAGCTTAAAAAGAAAGCGTGGGGCGCGAGCGAGGGGAGGGGGACCTCTCTACAGGCAACTCCTGAGCATTTTGCTTCCTGTGCTGGCAAAGCTCTCCTCCCAGAAGATGGGCCATAGGGGTGAGATGGGGGCTGCGGTGAAGCTACAAGGACAGGAGCGACCAGTCCCAGTGCCACCTGCTTTTCTGGGATGCACACAAAGGAGAGCCCGAGGCAGAGGCCCCGCAGCTCTGCGTCCCAGGCTTGCTGGCTCCACTGTATCACCTCAATCTAGTCATGGACTCACAGGACTCTGACCCTGTCAGGGCTCAGGTGTGTCCCCAAGCATGTCCCCCCACGCCCGGAAGGCGAGTTTCTGTGGAGTCACTGGACAGCAGGTAGGTCGCAGCCACAAGAGAAAGGTTGAGCTCACCACCCCTGCACCAGAGCAGGGCAAGTTTTCCTAACCAAGCCCAGAATGGCCCTGGCCAGCTTTTCACACCCTCAAGATCGGAGTGCTGACTGATGACCTCGGTTGGTTGTGTCCAGAACTTGACCACCAGGCTCTTGAGTGGATGCTAGAGCCGCGGGGTCGGCTTCCATCCAGAAGTCGGGGCCGAGGGTCTCAGAGGTTTTCCTCCTCAGTCATCCCCGTGACATCTTGGGGATTTGGAGCTGGATGGGGTGATGGCGAACTCAAGAAACATCAGCCCCTCCTCCTCCAGGTGCTGCCATGACCCTGGGCCAGGTAGCCAGCGGGCGGGGAGAGAGCTCTGCCTGGCAATCACAAACCAAGCTGTGAAAGCGCTGCTGCTCCTGACTGGCTGGTCACCCCAGCCTCTCAGGATGTGGCCTCTTGTGAGCTTACAGAACAGGTGTGATTATTGCTTGGCGTTCCGGTGCTGGATTTTTGAAGGGCTTTTTCCCATGATTTCTTGTATATTCCCAGGAAGGGGGCTCCGTTCTCCCAGCCACCTTGCTGGGAAGGAGTCTGTTCCCATGCCACAGCTTGGATGTGTCACTCTACATGCAGGTGACCTGCACCCCTCCCCCTCACACACACCATCCCAGAGGTTTTACTCTCCCTGGCAGGAACTAACAGTGGGATGAGATTGCCCTGACTTCTTTTTGAGCAAAGAGCATTAAAAATCTCAGAGAGTTAAGCAGCAGGTGTTAAGAGAATCCTGGAGCCTTTGCTTATTAGAAATCTCTTTTTGTAAAGGTCTGAGTCACGTGCGGGTGCTCGCTGTTCAGGTCGGCCCAGATATGGATGGTGCAGGCATGTGAGGAGGGAACCAAGACATGATTGATTGATTCATTCTCTAACTCCCTTGACCCTGTCTCAAATAAATCTTTTTTTTTTTTAAATGGTCATATCCCGCTGTGGTTAGTGCATACTGAGTTTGGAAGCACAGAAGAGAGCTTGCAGCTGGAGCAATGAGTTCCAGGGATGTGTGAGGTGCGTCCTGAGGAAAGTTAAGTTGGGCACGAAAGGTTTAGAGCAGTTCCCATGAGCAAAGGCAGGAAGGTGGGAAACAGCATTGAAATGGATGAATGTAGAGGAACAGTGGCAGCTTCACGGGCGTCAAGCATGAATCAGAAGCTGGAGGTGGTGGAAGACAGAGCTAGCGAGGCTGAAGGGATAGATGGCAGTCCATGTCACGGAGTTGGAGAAGTCACATGGCGGTTATTGGGCAGCTATGGAAGGATTTGTTACATGTCACAAAGACATTCCTTTAGGGCTTACGTGAAGGTTGGCTTGGCAGGCAGAAGAGTCCGGAGCTATGGAATTTATTTGGTAGTCCACTAGGGAGGGAGCAAAGAAGAAAAATGTGTAGGGCTTTCTCTTGCTCCTTTCTCCTTTCTGACTTTGCCCAAGACCCTCTTGCTGACATAGGGTCTTTGGTTCTAGCTGCCCTCCCTTTGGAGGGCGATCGTGTAATTTACCTGTAAGATTCTCACCAATAACTTCTTCAAAACAAGGTTTCCTACCCTCATTCTTCTGCCTACATGTGTTTGGGGTGACAAGAAACGAGCTCCTTTGTTAGCACTGCCATCTCATGCAACTCATGAACATGAATTTGTAGTCCTTTTTTTTGTGCACATGGGGCTGTGAGGCTAGATAAGATATATTTTTGCCATTGCCAAGCTTGATGTTTAGCAAGATTGTGATAGATGATATGAGCCTATTCAAAAACTGTGATTCTGGGGTTCGATGCAGTGGCCTAGCAGCTAAAGTCCTTGCCTTGAACATGCTGCGATCCCATATGGGCGCCAGTTCTAATCCTGGCAGCTCCACTTGCCATCCAGCTCTCTGCTTATGGCCTGGGAAAGCAATAGAGGATGGCCCAAAACTTTGAGACCCTGCACCCACATGGGAGACCTGGAGGAAGTTCCTGGCTCCTGGCTTCAGATTGGCACAGCAATGGCCATTGTGGTCACTTGGGGAGTGAATCATCAGACAGTCTTCCTCCAATCAATCAATCATCAGTCTTCCTCTTTGTCTCTCCTCCTCTCTG
Organism: Ochotona curzoniae; assembly: GCF_017591425.1. Classification (NCBI taxonomy): domain Eukaryota; kingdom Metazoa; phylum Chordata; class Mammalia; order Lagomorpha; family Ochotonidae; genus Ochotona; species Ochotona curzoniae. Next base: position 12,380,359 of record NW_024465451.1, read on the forward strand.
TATATCTGACTTTCCAATAAAAATAAATAAATCTTTAAAGATATGTGATTCTGGGACAGGTAGCAGCACTATCATTAATGATAGTCTTTTAACATCAATGATTCTGTACTAGGTCACAGTTTCCAACTATAGCCTGTGTAGTTAAAAGGAAAACAAATTCAAGCCATGTCTAAATTTACTATGAGTTTTGAGACTATGATCTCTCCATATTAAATTAATTAAATTGCATAATGAATTCATTAGTTTTCACTGTGTCTCTGATAAACCATGTTTGGCCTTTAGGAAGGGGAGAGGCAGAAAGAGGCACTGCCCTGATCAAGCATGTCTGCAGGCTTACCTGCACAACATTGTCTCTTGTCGTCGGAATTTACAGCCCAAAGAGTGACTACGTAATTTCCTTTTCCTTCCACCGCAACATCTACATAAAAAGAGGACTAAAGCCACGGGTTTCTGTGCTAAAGTGAGGAGCTCCAAGAAGTCAGAGTTGCATTTATGGCCCTGAGACAGCGGTACAAGGGATTTTCTATCCAGTGAATAGGGAGTGTCTGGCAAAGCCACAGAGACCTCATGGCAATGAAGCTCTCTATACGTGGATGCTGGGAATACTGGAAATTGCCCGGGGCTCTAAAGGTTTTGGTGGTAACCATCCTAGAAACAGGTCTGGTGGGAAGGGGTTCTGTTTCTTCTCTCTCACTTGAACTTGCAAGTATTAGCAGCTTCTACCTACATGATTTGAAATGACAAGTTAAATCATATACCTTCAGTCATAGATCTAATTCACTTAGATTATGGTAACAACTGCACAACTCAGTAAATTTTGTCAAAAATTTCTTGTATCGTACAATAAAAATGGGTGATGTGGACCCAGGAGAATCTAGCATTTGTGGGGAAAGTAGGCTAATGGGCTGAGATTCTCAGTTTCAATGATCTTGGTGGTTTTAGGATAGTTTGTGTCCTTGCCTACAGATATCTTGTCACATGTGGACTTGTCCCAAGTGAGGAGGGGAAGGAAGATGTTCAACATCGCAAAGGGCTCATTATCCCACTTGCAGGTTTTCTGAACCTCTCTCCGTCCCTATTCCTTTCTTTGTCCCCTACTTCCTACCATTGCACTTTCCATCTGTGGTGCCTTGTGTGCTTGAAGGAAAGTGTGGTTCAATAGTGCTAAGACAGTCAGTAATGTTTGGGGAGAAGGGTGTAACCCCAGACTGCAGGGGGGGCGGGGCTGCGTTAAGCACTAGGAAAAAATCACAGAGAAGTTATAACCACCTAAAATGACATGACTCTCAGAAAACTGACATTCTTGAGAATATGGTTAAATGATTGTAAGATCCCAAGTCTCCCACATGGGAAGCAGAAACTCAATTACTAGAGCTATCACCACTGCTTCTCAGGGCCTCTATTAGGAAGCTGGAGTCCGGAGCCAAAGGCAGTATCCAGCCCAGGCACCCGGGAATGGCACTCAAGGAATTTGAATTGCTGGATCACTACCTTTTATTCACCTTATTGTCTATCCGTCACATGCCCATTGGAAATGGTAATCTTTGTTGTTTTATTGACTTCCCAACAATTTCTTTATACAAGATAAATTCCTGGGTGTGTGTTCTATACCTCAGGTGCTTTTGCTTGCTAAGGTGCTGGAGGTACTAGGTGGAACACGACATATGTGCTCCTTTTACATATCAGATGCATTTATAACTATGTACAGTTTCACACATCAGTTAAAATTCATCTTAACACTTGTTTCAAGTTTGGTGTTTATTTTTAAAGAGATTATTCTATAGGTCTGAAGGTACTAGTGGTGAAAGCAATACCACTTCTAAGGAACAGGGGATTTTGTCATAAAAAAAAGAGAATAAATGGTTTGAAAGGAATGGGAAGCCTAAGGAGAATACATACATCCTGTCATCATCCTGAAGTACACTGAGGCTTAAGCAAATGAGCCAACTTTACTAGAGATACAGGGAAATAATGGTCTCTTCAAGGGAAATCCAGGTTGCACTTAAAACAAGGAGCTGCAAGCAAGAAAGAGGAAGCAGTCTAAGGAAATAAAGATGTGTGGAGAGAATAGCATCAAGTGGGTGGGGAAGATTTTGAAATATGAAAGGATTTTTAAAAAATTATTTTTAATAATCTTATTTAGTTGATTAGGGTACAAAGGGTCAAGGGCTACAGGGTGAAAGTGGGTTATACCATTGTTTCCACACTAATATTATCATTTTTCCCTGTATCTGGGGTCAGGGGAGAAACAAAGGGAAAAGCCCCACCCAGCCTCCCCCCCATCCCAGACCCACAACGGGAGGCGCACTCCGAGGTTCCTGCTCAAACAGTTTTGATAGTTTAACAGTTCTGGATTGCTGCCAATCTCGCTGTTCCAATAGCAATGAAACCTATTCAGAGTCCACTGGCTAACAGTCTCTTCATGGTGGGGTTCTGAGATCAGCAGTTTAGTTGAAGGGATCTTCAAAGAAACTTCATCTGAGATGATCCCAGACCTGATTCTTGCATGAGTTTGCTAGTACAGACTCCAATACCGTCTTTCACACCAGTCAGCTTATGCACATGCTGGTCGTTGCAATTGCTGGGTCCGTTCTGTTTCCAGCCCTGTCTTCCTTGAGATCCAGCGGGTGTTGTAGTTCAGTTCGATCCTACCCACTTCACACTCGGTCCTCACACAAACCAGTGGGAGCTGCAACCTAGTTGGGGTGACTCCCCCATAACCCCCACCAGTTCTGCCCCCTACTCTGGTTCCCATGCTTGCCAGTATGTACTGCAGGCTTGTCCAGTCTGTCACACATCCCATTTAGCTCTTATACATGTCAGTGGGCATTGAAGCCTAGTTCAACCCAACCAACCAACTATCCAGCCCACACACCTACTGGCAGGTGCCTGAAAGGGGTTTTGGATCAAAAGAGAAAAGTCAGAGTCTGACTCTGATAAGGTGCAGAAAACACTGACAAATCAAGAGTTGTTTATTTGAATGGTTATATAAAAGAAAGAAAGAAAGAAAGAAAGAAAGAAAGAAAGAAAGAAAGAAAGAAAGAAAGAAAGAAAGAAAGAAAGAAAGAAAGAAAGAAAGAAAGAAAAACCAAACAGGAATTGTAGGAAGAGAGGTTGCTATATAAAGCCAAGGAAAGGAGCAAGGTGCCCTGGTCACCTTACTATGTGACACAGTTAGGCAGCTCAGTTTTAGCCACACAGTGTATCTAGTCCCCAGGCATACAAGAGTAGGTACCCATCCTGTCATAGGGACGTCAGGCTATGTATCAGTGAGCTGGCTCATTTTGTACTTGTCCCCACACACCCCATTTTTGAATCCAAGTCTTAGTCCCACTGCTTTGTCACCCACAGCTGCCCAGGAGAGTTCCCTCTCTGGCCTTCCCCACCTTCCACAGTGGTGAAATGGACATGGCACCTCTCCTCTGATTACCTCACATTCATGCAGGGATGTGTATGACAGACAAGGATTTTAGGAAATATAGTAAAGTGAGTAGCCTGGGACACTGATTTCTTCCCATATTTCCCAATGAATAATGAATGTCTGTCCTAGGCCCAACTCTGTCTCTACACATTTGATCACTCTTCATCTACTGAACAGCCTCAAGAATGGGGCTATTAAGATAGCTTCATAATTCTATTTCCTATTTCTCATGTTCATTTTTTAAAATATTTATTTTTACTTAAAAGGTAAGAGTTACAGAGTGAGAGAAAGGGAGAGAGAGAGAGAGACCTTCCATCTGCTGGTTCACTCCCCAAATGGCTACAACGGCCAGAGCTGAACCTATGCAAAGCCAGGAGCCATGATCTTTTATCTGGTCTCCCATATGAGAGCAAGGGCCCAAGGACTTGGGTCCTCCTGCACTGCCTTTCCAGGCCATTAGCAGAGAACTGGATCAGAAGTAGAGTAGCCAGGAGTTGAAGCAGCACCCATGTGGGATGGCTTAGCATGCTACACAATAGTGCCACCCTCCATGATCACTTGTTAGTGTACACCATGGAATCATTTTCCTGGTGGGTGGAGCATTTACTTGTCATAGTAGTTATTACATCACAAAATGTTCCAGGGTTGCCATGTGCTATAAAAGCTGCAGTAACTCTAAGCACATGCTATTTTCTCATTTTGCTTTGCTTGGCAAGAGAAGCCTGTTTTCAAGCAAAATGAGTGAACAGCTCAGTACAATTTTGGGACTTGATCCCGTTCCTCCCTCCCAGCCTCACCCTCCTATCCCTCCATCCCCATCTAACTATGCTTCTGGTCCCCCACCTCGGCTTCCCTTTCCCTGTGGTCATTCCCACAAGGATCACCATTCTTCCCTCCCTGCAGACCATCCTCAACCTCATCTTCACCCTCAACTTTGTCCTAACCTGTCTTCTGTCCCCCGACGTTGGCCTAAACTGCCTTCCATCCCAAAACATCGGCCTAAATTACCTCCTTGTCCCAGGTATCTGCCTAACCTACCTTCTGACCCCAAACATTGGCCTAAACTACCTTCTGGTCCCAGGTATCTACCCAACCTGCCTTCCGGACCCAAACATCGGCCTAACCTGCCTTCAGGACCCAGACGTCAGCCTCACCTGCCTTCCAGACCCAGATATTTGCCTTTTGATGCCAGACATCGGCCTAAATTACCTTCTGGTTCCAGAAATCAGCCTAACCTGCCTTCAAATCCCAGACATCAGCCTAAACTACCTTCTGGTTCCAGAAATCAGCCTAACCTGCCTTCCAGTCGCAGACATCAGCCTAAACTACCTTATGGTCCCAGACATTGGTCTAATTTGCCTTCTGGTCCCAGAAATCAGCTTAACCTGCCTTCTGGTTCCAGCCATCAGCTTGATCTGCCTTCAGACCCCAGCCATCTGCCTAACCAGACTTCTGGTCCCAGACATCAGCCTAAGCTGCCTTCCAGCTCCAGCCATTGGCCTAAACAGCCTTCTGGTCCCAGACATCAGCCTAAGCTGCTTTCCAGCTCCAGCCATTGGCCTAAACAGCCTTCTGGTCCCAGACATCAGCCTAAGCTGCCTTCCAGACCCAGACATCGGCCTGATCTGCTTTCCAATCCCAGCCATTTGCCTAAACTGCGTTCCAGATCCAGGCATCAACCTAACCTGCCTTCTTTACCCAGACATCAGCCTAAGCTGCCTTCTGACCCCAGCCATAGGCCTAAACAGCCTTCTGGTCCCAGACTTCGACCTAACCTGCCTTCTTGCTCCAGCCAACAGCCTGACTTGCCTTCTAACCCCAGCCATCAGCCTAACCTGCGTTCTGGCTTCAGGCATCAGCCTAACCTGCGTTCTGGTCCCAGACAACAGCCTAACCTGCCTTCTGGTCCCAGACATCAACCTAACCTGCGTTCCGGCTCCAGCCAACAGCCTAAACTACCTTCTGGTCCCAGACATCAACCTAACCTGCCTTCTCGCTCCAGCCAACAGCCTAACCTGCGTTCTGGTCCCAGACTTCGACCTAACCTGCCTTCTCACTCCAGCCAACAGCGTGACTTGCCTTGTAACCCCAGCCAACAGCCTAACCTGTGTTCTGGCTTCAGGCGTCAGCCTAATCTGCCTTCTGGTCACAGACATCAACCTAACTTGCGTTCCGGCTCCAGCCATCAGCCTAAAGTACCTTCTGGTCCCAGACATCAACCTAACCTGCCTTCTCGCTCTAGCCATCGGCCTAACCTGCCTTCCCGCTCCAGATGTCAGCCTGACCTGCCTTCTCACCCCAGACACTGGTTTCACCTATCTTCACGCCCCAAATATTGGTCTAACCCACCTTCCGGCCCTAGGCACCAGCCTAAGCCATATTCCGGCCCTCAACTCTGGCCATGTCTGCTTTGTAGCTCTCAACGCTGGCCTCGCCATCAACATTGGCCTCACCCCCCTGCTGGCCATAATTACCAGCTTCACCCTCCTGCTGGCCCTCAGCATGGGCCCCATGCTGCTGCTGGTCCTAAGTATTGCCCTTGTTCCCCTCTGATTCCTCCAACCCAACATCACCCTCCTTCTGGCTCTCCTCGTCGGCGTCACCATCCTCCTATTCCTCCTCACCGGCTTCACCCTCCTCCCATTCCTCCTGACTCTCACCCTCCTCCCATCCCTCCTTGTGATCCTCCCCCTCCTGATCCTCCACCCAAGCCTCACCATCTTCCTTTTCACCCACTCCAGCCTCATCAGCCTCCTGTGCCTCGATCCAAGCCTCATCGTCCTCCTGCTCTCCCACTCTGGCCTCACCCTCCTCCTGGTCCTCCCTCTCATGCTCACCGTGCCTTTCATCATCCTCGCCGGCCTCACCCTCCTCCTGACTCTTCCCTCCTGCATTGTCCTTCCCCTGTTCCTGCACAGTGTCCTCACCCTCCTCCTGGTCCCCCACCCAGGGGTCACCCTCCTTCTCATCGTTCCCGCCGTCTTTGCCCTATATCATCAGGTCCTCTACCCCAGCCGTGCCCTCCTTCTGACCCTCCACAAAAGCCTTGATCTCCGTCTGCTCCTGAACAACCACCTCCCCCTCCTGACACCCCACACTATCCTCCTGTTATCCCTGACCCCTGCTTCATAGTGCCCTGTACTCCATTCCCTACCCACACCCTCTATCTGGTTGTCCTCCAACCTTCATGATACTCCAATCACATCCTGGAGAGACTGTTTCCCAACTACAAGGACAGTTCTGGCACAGCTGACAATTGTTAGGATCCTGAGTCTCCAGAAGCCCGATCTGGTGGGCATAGGGAATATGGGACCATGACAAACCAACCCCCAACCTAAAAACTCAACCCTGGTTGGTGTCAGGATCCTTGTCCATGAGAAGATCCCAGTTATCTGACCCTGTGTGCATTTGGTCTTCACCCCCATCTTGTTAACCCTTGTTAGGTAGCAAAGGACCTTTCAGTTTTCATTTATTCCACACAGGAAATTTGTTTCTTCTCCTACATGAGTGTTTTGTGATTCAGTCTCTACATTTACAACTGGCTTCCTTGTGAAATATTATATGTGACCACAGAGAGCAGACTGCAAGATCAGCATTAGGAAAGGGAGAACAAAATGAAGATTGGTCCCACTACTGTGCCTGATGTTAGAGAACTCACAAATAAAGCACAGGGACTCTGCTCTAGATAGACGGAAACGCACATGGTTTGGGTTTGGGATTTTTTGGGTTGGGGACTTGCTTGAAGCTGTTGTTTTGGTCAGCTTCCACAAAACTCCAAGTTTTCTTCATCTTGAACTCAGAATTGTGCCAAGGACTTCCTGCCTGCATGAAGGAGTCAAGACCTTCCACTGTGAGCCCCTCAAAATTCCGAAGGTGAGATCATCTGCTCCTCTACACCAGGATGTGAAAGGATGCAGATTCTGGAGGACAAAAGTGTGTCCAGATCTCCCCAGATGATAACACCAGATGAACCAGTGGTATATTCTTAAGAACTCTGCTTACACTGGTAAGTAAATGATAGATACTCTTTAGAATCCTGAAAGATCCCTTGTGGATGTTCACAAGACGATGATCATTTATATGAGAATGGAAGAATAGCCAACCTATTTAAAAATATTGTAGTTGTTATTCTGTGCATGTGTTCCCTTTTTCCACCAGGTGTTTGAATCACCAGTTTTCATACTTGAGTTATATATTTTGGTGTGTTATTTGCTTACATCTTGCTTGGGCCACTTGAACTCTATGACTCTATAGCTCTTTATTTTTTGCCCTGTTTCAAGATCATTCACATTCTCATTCTTAAAATATCTTTATGTTACTCCACTCCCCTATTACTCACTCCAGTAACTTGTATGTGAAAAAATTTGTTCTGCAGCAATGGACTTGGTGCATGGAACCGATAATAACACACATGGACTCTGATGGTCAAAGCTGAAGTTTATTGGCATCAGACTTTATACACTGAGGGTCATATGGGATAAGGGAGGAAGTATTGAGCTCATCAACAAAACCCAGTAACAGTTTCTATGCTTTTGTTTAGAACTCCTTTTGTCTTATGTATTCCACCAAGTGTTCTCATACACATACTGTCCACTCAACTGTTCTTGCACAAATGATATCCAATCAGGTATACAAAACGAGGCCATTCGGTTGTTCTCATGCAAGTATTATACAATCAATGGTAATCCTGTGCTCGCTGACCTTCTAGAGTCACAGTGTCCTTCTAGAGCGTTGCCTTTACCTCACTGTTTTAATATGGATTATTTCTATTGAAATATCTTTGAAGGTTAAAAATATCTTTTGCCTCCATGTCTACTACTATTCTATGAAGTCTTATTTAACACATTTTTCATGTTCAGAATTTTTGCTTGGTTCTTTTTACATCTTGTAATGCTTCCCTCCTATGTCTGCATTTTCCTATAAACCCCTTAACATGTGGATGATGACTGTTTTATGAAGTTGAAGTTAATGTCACAATCCCAGTCACTTTCTTTTACCTGTCTATTGGGTTTTCTCCTGGGTATCGGTTCCATTTCCATAAATTTGAACGTGTCTGCATTTCAAATCATTTTAAATAATGTTATCCACTGTGAACATTCAGTAGTTGAATGCGTAATTTTATTGTCTTGGTTTCACAAGTGTTTGAAATTTTACTGTTAAAATTTGTTGGCAGATTCACCACCTATAAATCAGCATGAGAGAGTATAACCATAAACCTTCGTGAAGGTTGAGTAGCCTTCTTTCTAAGGTGACCTCAGTCCTAAAAGGTTTAAAGTCCTGGAGATATTTACTGCTTTTCTTCACAATTACTCTGTACTACAGAGCCAGCCCCAGAGCTAGAGTTAAAAAGAAAAGGCACAGTAGAAGCCAAGCACAGTGGAGAGAACCAGCAGACAGAGCTGGTGCAAAGCAACCACAGGTGACCCAAGAGGAACCATGCGCATGCCTGTGGCCCTTAAACAGACACCAAAGTGAGAGCAGCAGAGTAGGAAGCAACAGGGGTGAGAAAGTGAAGAGCTAGACCAATGGACAGTAATTAGGCTATGTCTACCAAATGACGGCCAAAACATCTCAGTGTCTGATAGAGTCCAGTGCCCAAGCAAAAGGCACACAAGCTATAGCAGGTGTGTCCAGTGCTACAACACCACTGGCACAAAACACAACTGCAGCGTGTTCTCACAGAGCCGGGGAGCAGGACTTACAAAGAATGATAAAATAGGGGACTGTATTGATGTGTTCATAGCTAACATGTCCCACACCGTTTCTCCCTGGTACAGACGCACCCTGAAACACATTGCTCCTGGCTGAATGGAGAATGAAAGAATATGTAAACAGTAGGGAAGAGCACAGGTTTAAGAGTGATTGCTAAAGGTCAGTTTCCTCTCAGAGCCAGATCTGCTGTGTTTCTTTCAAAGTAAATCCTATACTAAAACACATGTAGAGGCATCAGGTGTTCGGGAAGAGTCAGGAAAATGGTGGTAACCAGGGGCCAGAATGAGAGGGGCAGATAGATGGCTGTGAAAAAATTCTGAACATGGTTTCACACGCTTATTCCTCCTGGACTACACAGCTCCGTGTGGCTAAGATCAAGCCTTTCTTATCATGTGCAAGTTATCACCATGTAAAACGAAGTCACCACCTATCAAACCCTCAAGGTTTTTAGGTTAGGAGAGGGTTGTTCTCTACATAAGACCACACCTGTGACATGTTGGTCAGTATATTTTTTGACATATGAAATCCCTTGTGTTTGTGTCTGAGATACATGAAGAAAGGAAAGTTTTGGTGCTGGGCTCCTGCTTTAATGTGGATGAGGTTTCTGACTCCTTCCAAAATCTCTTAGTGTACTCATCAGTATACTACCTCCGGGGTGGACCTTTCTTGGCGGTATTCATGAGCTGCTTGCACACCCAGGCAATCTCTTAAGAAGCTAGGGCTGGTAAGTTCAGAGCTGGGATGAAGCCATGCACAAAGTAGGCAAGATGGGAGGTAGGATGTGGGACAGAATGCTTGGAGTCCCACATGGATTTGGAGTGATTATGTGGAGCCAGACAGGAAGGAAGGAAATATGAAACAGGAAATGACAGGAATGTCCCCACAACTCCTCTGCTCAATATGATTTCTCCCTTGTGTAAACACGTCTTGAAATATACTTGTCCCGTTTGAAGGAACGGGTGACAGAGAGCTCACACTGGGGTTAATTGCTTACCTAACCATGGCTGGAGAGCCCAGCCTTTGTTTCCTTTTAAATAAAGTCCCCTGCATAAGGTACACTAAGAAGCCAAATTCACAGAAGCACAGAGGAAAATGGAGTTTGATATGAGTCCATGGGGAGATAAACATGGAGAGTGGTAACACGTGGATCAGTGTGCTTTCTCATACATGAAACCCCCTACATTTGTGTGCAAGATATACCAAGATGTTTCGGTGGTGGGATTCAGAGCCCTCCAAAATTTCTTTTAGGAGTTGTTTGCCCCAGATGAGGACCCCAGTCTTCAGTTAACTACCTCCTGTGTCTACCGATGATGGCAGGAATCTAAAGATCATACCTGAATGTCAACTTCCATTATACGAAAAGGAAGATTTCCGTTGATCACCCAACAACTTCCAGACACACAGTGAATATTTCATTCCAGCAAATAGAGACTGCTTGCCAGGTAGCATTTATATATTACTTAAAGTGTTGACATCAACTCTGTGCATTATGTGAATGTGAGTAAATAATATGAAACTCGGAAATTAAAACATTTTTCAATTCAGAGCGTCAGTTTCCTGCTACTCCTGGAACTGTGATGATTGGGATGAGATGCATAGTTTATCTCAGTGGGTATCTGCTGCTCTTCCGAATAAGAATCTGAATATATCTAAATGGTCATTACTATTCTTGAAGAGTACTGAAGTAAAAAAAAAAAAAGTTGGAGCTTTGATGCTAGGTGTTCCTGTGTTAAAATGCCAATTCATTCCTTATAGTCGTGTGACCTTTGGCAAATCACCTAATCTTGCCTCAAAAAATGTTGTGGGAAATTGAGCAGACAGCTTTGGCTCTAAGAGTGCTTGGAGCAGGTTCATTTCTCTAGCTCCCATTTGGCATATCACAGATAAGCATCTTTAGCCATTGCAAGTAAATTGTTAAACACTCAGTTCATCTTAGACTCACTTATATATTGCAAGATTTATTTCAAGACATGCAAAAATAGAAGCACATATTGGGTGAGTGCTCCAATCTGCTGATTCACTTCCCCAAGTTCTGTAATGACCCAAGCCATGGTTAGGATGCTTTAACTAGTCCAGGTACCCATGCAGATGGGAGGCACCCAACTGAACCAGCACTGCTGCCACTCAAGATATGCATTCGCAGAAAACTATCACCAGAAGCCAAAACAGCATCCCACCAGGCAACCCAGTTTGGAACTCCAGCATCTTTAACAAGCCAACCTAAATATCTATTCTTAATTTAAAAATTCTCTACCCAAAATCAGGCATTTCTGGGGAAATTTGGGGAAGGCATTGTGAAATTAGGCAAAACCTACAACTCTTGAAGGTTGAGACTCAACAGAATAACCAGTGAAACCTGTTAGGCATGAGGCAGTGGGAGAGATACCATGAGAATTCTGGGGAAGAATGAGCAAGGCCTGCTGCTCTGGGCTGTGAAAAATCTGGTCTGGGAGATAAACAGAGACAGAAGGCAGGAAAAACGTGTCTCCCAGGAGCCTTGCAGGCAGCAAACGCTGTGTGGACTTGGAAGAGAGGAACAGACCACTTAAAAGGACCAACACGTCTTCATGCACTTCCTGTACTCTCTCCTCTATTGCTGAAAGCACCAGGGACACTCAGAGTCACAGATGCCTTTGTGCCTCTTAAAGAGGTCAGGAAATAGCCCTGTCCCTTAGTAGCTAGCTCCAGGATGACTCCTGAGGGTAGAGGTAGCCAGGTTTGGAAGAATCCACTGGAGAGTGACACGAAGTAGCAGGTGTTGAGGTGGGAAGATGAGACCAAGGAGCTGCCTGCCAGAGGAGAGGGGCACCTTGCTGTGCTACTACAGGGAGCATGTGGAAGTCCTGAGGGCAGTCTGCCAGGGAGAGAGAGAGAGGAGGAAAGCTAAGGGAACAGAGGAGAAGGGACACAGCCACTAGCAGCGGGAGTGGAAGGGTCGGGCACGCAGGACTGGGCTTCCTCCCTACCATGACCTGCCTACATTTCCCAGCAGCTCTGGGTGAGTGTCTCTGATAGGAGAACTGCAAGGCACTTCATTACATGGGAACATTGCACACAGCAGAGTGGATGCGAGGAGGTAGAAGTGTCCTCCTACAAGTTACCAAGTTCTTGAAAGGGTCAGGTATTGGGCTAGGGGTTCAGGTGTTGGGTTGTGAGTACAAACCAACCTTCCTCACTTTATTGAGGGGTCTGAACTGACTTGGAGTGCTATCTCTAGGTTCTTTTATGTTTTCCTGCCTTACACAGTTGCCTTATGTATCCATGGAACTGACTCAATCAAGTAGCAAAAGTAGTTGTGAAAAAATCACATCTTCCTGAAAACAGACAAGCTTTTCCTCTTGCCACTGTTTCCCAATACAGATAACAAATGTTTGCAGAACATTTACATTGCATGTGTGATTGTGAGACACAGATGGTTGAAAATATTGCAGATATTACACCACTACTCCCAGGGATCAGCACCAGAGGATTGGTGTCTTGTGGTACTACGCCCCTGGGGCCCTACTGATATACTGACAAATGTGGCTTCTGCTCTCATCATACTTGAAATCGAGTGAAGACAAACTGACGTGCATTTCACACTATGAAAATATAAACCTCATCCTAACAACTCTGGGAAGTACAGATCAAAACACCAGGTAAAGAGGCCCCACCCTTGTCTGCTTTTCCAGTGCCCTGCAAGGTTCAGTTCATCTGGATTGTCAGTGATGTGTCCTGTCTCTGCAATGCTGTGACAGTGTATCCCAGTGTCAGACATCTGACACTCTTTTCCAGATGGATGTCTCACCTTGGAAAACACCAAGCAAGCAATCCCTGAGAACCTCAAGAATGGCCATCGCCACAAGAATCTCTCTCTATTCCCACTGACATGAAGCCATTCTGTTCATTTTTGCCGATCACATAGGTCCCACATGTAATCTCAGAAATTGTCTTAGTGTTGAACGTGCAAGCACTGAATAAATACTTGCTAAACTGAGTTGAAATGTTCATTTCCACGGACCTCCAAGAACACGCCATTTGTGGGCATCACTCTTCTAGCAGAATGTCAAGAAATTAGAAAATGGGACGAGTTCGCATAACACTCTTGTTCTGCTCCAGTTTACCTCTCTGCTGATTCTGGGCAAGTGACCCCAGCTGCTGCACACATATGTGATGATTTCTGGCCTAATAACTTCTGTACATCTACTCTGAGCTTGGAACATAAAAATCTATCGAAAATGTTAACAGTATAAAATAATGTGACCTACTCCAAGGGAAGATCTGAGCCCTGAGGGTCCAAAGGGACTGCTCCAATTTCCTGTCTATAGAAGCGTTTCCTCAGCATTCAGACCTACATCTAACCCAGTTGTCTTTCCAAGGCATTAAGGTTGGTTTGGGGATAACATGTCGTTTTAAAAAAAGAGTAACTTTCCCTACTAAATATATGACAGTTCTAATGCTTATTTGCTAATATCTATTTAAAACAGAAAATTAAAGAGAGAGAGAGAGACAGAAAATAGTATCTTCTACCAGCTGGTTCAAAACCAAATGCCCAGGCCTGGCGCCATGGCCTAGGAGAGGCTAAAGTCCTCACCTTGAACACACTGGGATCCCATATGCATGCCTTTCTAGTCCCAGCAGCTCCACTTCCCATCCAGCTCTTTGCTTGTGGCCTGGAAGGGCGGTTGGGGACAGCCCATAGCCTTGGGACCCTGCACCCGCATGTGAGACCTGGAGGAAGTTCCTGTCTCCTGGCTTCAGATTGGCGCAGCTCCGGCCCTTGTGGTCACTTTTGGAGTGACTCACTAGACGTAGGATATTTGTGTTTCTCCTCCTCTCTGTATATCTGACTTTGCAATAAAAATAAAATGTTAAAAAAAAATAAAAACCAAAGGCCCACAATTGAATGCGATGGGAATAGCAGATTCCATTGAACTGATTTACAAACTAAAATGTGGAGTTTTATTCTAATCTGGTGAATTGTTAGGGAAGTTTTCTGCTGCTTTCACTGGACATGCGTTCTAATCCAGTCTCCCTTCACCTTTGGAAACTCCTAAGACAAGTGTATTTGGTCATTTGATAGCATACCATGATGCTCAAACCCTATTTTCAGTTTTTCTTTCCTCCCTTTTTTTTCTTTATTTCCAACGATTTGTCTTCTAGCTCAGATTTTTTCCTTTTGTCTCACCAAGTCTGTTGTTGAGGCTTTCCACTATTTCCTTTTTATTTGAAAGATAGATTTACAGAGATAAGTACAGAGACAGAAAGATCTTCCATTCACTGTTTCATTCCCCAAATGACTGCAGCTACTGGAGCTGAGCCAATTTGAGGACTGGAGCCAGGATCCTCTTCCTGGTCTCCTGGGTGCAGGAGCCCAAATACTTAGGCCAGACATCCTCCACTGCTTTCCCAGGCCATAAGCAGGGGAGCAGCCAGAATTAGAACAGGCACCCATACAGCATGACAGCACTTAAAAGTGAACTATCCCGTTAAGCCATCATGTCAGCCCTCTATAGTATTTTTGACATTTTGAACCATGTCTAATATTTCAATGTGATTTCTCAATATCTTAGTCTCTCGGGAAATTTTTTGCTACCTATAATGTATGTTTTATTTCATGTATGTGTCGCTGAATAATGCTCATTATTCTGAATTCATTTCATTTCATCAGTCTATCTTCACATCCTTATATTGTTTTGTTCCTTTCTGGGAGTCATATTGTCTTTCTTGTTCTTGTTTCTTGTATTTCTGGGTTCATTTTCAGGCATTTGTGGAAACAGGTTTTCTCTTCTGACGGCTCATGCCCTTGCACTATGTCTCTGTGACTTAGTGCTTAGTGGAGTGTCTGCATGACTCCCCAGAGCTGTGTTCTGAGTGGGACCAGAGAAACCTGGCCAGTGCTCAAGCCCTGGGCAAGAATACAGGGTGATACCTAAGTCGGGTATGGCTGATCTCTTAAGAGGTCGGGTGGGAAGTGGGGGTGGTATAGGAAACAGAACAGACTGATAGAACACAGCCCCAAAGTCAGGTGTAACCCCTCTCCCAGGCAGAGTGGTGGGGGGAGACGGGTACTAGCAAGGGACTACAGCAACCCCAAAACATTCCATGACAAGTCTTCAGTCAGGCAGGTGTTCAGTGCCTTGAGTCTTACATTAAGGATACATATGGTGCAATGCCACCCTTCAACTCAAGATTCCTTCATTCTGTTCCCAGTCATGTTGCTAAGGTAGGCATTTTTCATTTTATGGATGAGGAATGACAGATGTTTAGCCACCTGACAAGCCAGTAGTGAATGGCAGAGCCAGGAGGGGCTGACTACAAAGGCTAAATTCACTCCCTTGACAAACTGCCTCTCTCAAGTGATTTCTTGACAAGGTGAGCAAACTATGAGGCTATCTGTTGCCTGCAGCCATAGCTACTTCAGCACAGAGGACTTGACCACCCGCCTTAGAATCTTCCCACATGTCTCATTCATCAGCCAAACTCAATCACATGCCCAGCTTGGTTCCTGCTCCCTGCTGGATGCTTGGCCTCTTCCCACTGCTGGCTCCTGCCTGCCATTCCAAGCTGCTTTCTCCCTAAAGCAGAAGCCCCTGTGCTCACATACTCCAAGGCTACTCCCCGCTCCACAACCTGAATGTTATCTCTTTGCGTCATGGGGTCTAATGGCATGAGCAAACCTGTACATGTGTATATGAATGTTGTATGTCCACTGCTATTTGCCTTCCCCACACCCCAAAACCTTCAGCTACCAGAAAGCACAGACCATGTGTGTTTCACTCAGTGTTCTCCGTCCTGGGTCTGAGCTGAACGTGTTTGTTGGAAGATGAGCAGAAAGAGCAAACATTCCTGCATCAAGGCCAGAAAATTGCACCCCTCAGAGACAACATGGCCAAAATAAAGGACATAGGCAGATGGTCTCATAACCTGACCCCTTCCTCTGTCTCCCAGCAAGGCTAATGTTTATCATGCAGCCTAAGGACAAAAAAGAAATACTTAAGAGATACAGACTGGAACTCAAGAAATTGGATAGGACTCGGAGCCTTTGGTAAGTCTGCCTGCTTCACTTAAACACTAGCACACTGGCAGCTGAGAAGATACAGCAGCGAGCCAGGCTCACCCTGGTGTGAATTCTGGCTACTGCTAAGCAGCTGTGTGACCTAAGCCTTTGGATTGACTCAGTCTGCTTGTTAAAAAGGGTACAGAAAATTTCTTGTCCAAGGTCAAACAGCAAGACAGCAGTAGGCCCAAGCAGTTGACACTGATCAGGCACCACTGCTCAACATGAGGAGGAGGCCAAGATGCATGGGAGGCTGAGGCAACAGATGAAGGACAGAGGAAAACACACAAAAAGGAAAGGGCTATTCACAACAGAAATATGGCTAACATACTAAACCAACAGAATAAGGGTTAAAAGCATATGAAAAGGGAACAGTTGAGAATTAAAGAACTCTCAAGAGGTCAAATGAAAGCCAAAATAAATACATATCCAATGGAATAGTTAGAAGGCCAGGTGCTTGGCCTAGAAGGTAAGAGGCTCACATCCCATATTGGAGTACTTAAGTTCAAGTCCCAGTCCTGGTTCCAGATTCCAGCTTCCCAACATTGCAGATCCTGGGTGGTAGCAGATGGCTCACGTGACTGGGCTCTTCCAACTCATATGGGATATCCGGGTTGGAATTCCATTTCCCAGCTTAGGCCTCAGCCCAGCTCCAGTCATCACAGGCTTTGGGAAGAGTGAAATAAAAAGATAGCAGCTCTCATATCTCAAAAATATTTTAAATTTTCAACAATCTTACAAAAGAACTAAAATGCAGACTTTTGACATGTGATTCAGAGAAAACAGTAAGGCAGGTAAATGGTATATGGAAAAAAATCAGGATACAGGAGGAAAATTAGACAAGAAAAATATAAGATGATGATGAGCCAAGGAAACCAGCAGCTGTACCATAAGCAAAGTTTATTATAATTCACCTAGCTGTACAGGGATTTATCATGATATTACTAACTTAAGGGGTAAGGGAGGTTTAAGCTTAATAGCCATCTAACATAAAGGAATTTGGACTCAGTCTAAATTATTATCAATAAATAGCAATACTTAGAACATTCAAAGTATCAATTCAACTTCTAAGCCTTCTTTCTAGTCCTGAGTTTTATTTTAAAACTTAACTCAAAGGCAGAGAGCCAGAGATCTTTTTGTCCACTGGTACACTTCCCAAATGACCACAACTGTCAGGTCTAGACCAGGCTGAAGCCAGGAGTCAGCAACTTCATCTGGGTCTCCCACATATATGGGAGGGACCCATGTACTGGGGCCATTATCTGCTGCCTTCCCAGAAGCATTAGTAAGAAGCTGGACCAGAAGCAAAGCAGCCTGAGACCAAACTGGCATTTCAAAATGGGAACCTGGCATGGCAAACAACAGCTGAATCCACTGTACAAGCCAGCCTCCTAGTCCTGAGTTTTCAACCAAGGATATATGTTCTTCAAAATTTTTTCTTTATTGAAGACATTTTTTATAAAAAGAAATAGAAGGGACCCCATTATATCATGAAAGTCAACGTCTTCATGTCTTCTTCTTGGTTCTCTGTCCAAGAAGCTGTTTAGCGTGTTCTGCTCTTCATCTTCTCTCTTGTTCTCTTTCCGGGTCTCTTCTGCGGAGAAAGAAACAGCACATCTAATCATACAGCCCGTGACTTTGTGCTGCAGCGTGCGAAGGCACAGAGGTGAGGAGTGGGAGCTGGAGGGTGCCTCAGCTGGCCCCTGGCCCGGGCCACATGGCTCACTTACATTTGACCCTTTCTTTCCAGGCCTCTTGAGGCCCTTGCCATGTGCCGTTTTGGCCCGGAAGCTGGATACATCATCGTGGCTCTCACGAGTGTTCCATTTGGAGCCTTTCTTCTTTCCACCAAAACCAAACTTCTGGTTTTTATACCGTCGCTTGGCATTAGGCCTGTAAAAATGTAGTTCCACAGCTGTTACTGTCACCCAGAAGCTCACTATCACAAAATCCCCAGGCAAACATTATCTCTACCTGGTGCTAACCAACTGGGGAGGAAAATGAGGCAAGCAGAAAAGGATCTACATGTGTCACATGACTTGCAGCTTTGGAAATCTTTCTGTTTTGGCAAATCTTGCTAAATGACTTTGTACTGTTTCTATTCCTCTCAAGCATATACACTTAGAGTGAACATACAAACGTAATAAAGTATAAAACCTGACATCCCAAAGGAGGAACCTCCAATTTAGCACATGAAAACCACCTGGATGTATCACTCCTCAGCACAAGCTTTCACTGCAGGGTGGGGCTACACCTCCTCTCCAGCACCCGGGCCAAAAACCCCAGCAGTTACTCTCCAAACTGAGTCCGCATCCAACCTCCTGAATGTTTCTTCAATCCATTTTTGCCTCCCCACCCCACTGCCATTTTCAAGTCACCATCACTGCTTATCTGGACTTCTGCAGAAGTATCCCAGCCATTCTCCTTGCTTCCCTCAAGTCATCCACACAAGAAGCAGCTTGGTAACCCTGTCAAAGCATCAATAAGACCCGCCTCTTAATGTTAGTAAAATCGTGTGTCTCCCTGGCACTGTTAAAGCCCAAGCTCCCCCACAGGCAAATAACCGCCCGCTCCCCTCTGCCAGCCACACCTCCCCGCTCCTCGAGCTGCACTGCATTCCCAGCTTCCCTCACACGTACCTGCTGCTGTACTTCTCTATGCCTTTGCTCATTCATATTCTTCCTCCACAAACCAAACCACCCTTTGTTCTCCTCTGATTGTTATTCATCCTTCAGACTAAGCTTAGGAAGCCATCACTACTACAGCAAGTATTTTTTTTTATTTCTTTACTTGAAAGAGCAACACAGGGAGACAGAAAGAGATCTTCCTTCTGCTAGTTCATTCTCCAAACAGCCAAAAAAGCCAGGTTTGAGATAGGCTGAAGTCAAGGAGCCAAGAACTGCATCCAGTCTCCCAGGGCCCAAGCACCAGGGCCTTCACTCACTGCCTTCCCAGGACCCATTCACCTAGGCCTGCACCCACTGCCTTCCCAAGACCGATTCACCTAGGCCTGCACCCACTGCCTTCCCAGGACCCATTCACCTAGACCTGCACCCACTGCCTTCCCAGGCGCAAGCACCTGGGCCTTCACCCACTGCTTCCCAGGTTAGCAGCAGGCTGTGTCAGAAGAGAAATAGCCAGAAATGAAACCGTACTCCGATATGAGATGTCAGCATCACAACCTGTAGCTTAACTGCCTGTGCCAACACTAGCCCCTACTGTCAGGTATTCCTAAAACATGCTTCTATCACAGCACTTTCTGTATTAAATGGAAATCAGCGTTACCTCCAGTCCTGGCGTCCACATAAGCAGCAAGGTGAACTGAAGGACAAAACTGCCAACACTGCTAATAGTCACAGTACGAGGTACATACTACCTGCTCATTCTGGCAGATAAGGCAGTAACATTTAGAAAGGGCAGTGACCTGCTCAAAGCTGCCTCCTCATGAGCAGCAGCAGGGGCTGTACCTC